>NC_143501.1:17230000-19730000 GCF_051622355.1 Phaseolus vulgaris | reverse complement strand
GGTCCTTCTTGGGAGAATAGATCTTCAAATTCACTCAAAAGGTTTTCTACTTGAGGAGGTAAAACCATGCGTTCACTACTTGTGGCAGTGCATGTAAGTGCTCCTTTACAAAAGATAAGGCTTGGTTGTTCAACAAGAAGCAAGTTTTCAAAAACATTTTCAAGAGGTTTTTCTTGTTGACCAACCTTGTGGGAAGGAACACTCTTCTCCCACGCCTTTCTATCCCTAAGGATTTTCTCTTTTTGTAGCTCTCTTTTTTTTTTTGTTTTCCTCATCCCTCTTTTGTTTCATTTGTATTTGGTCTTTCACCACTTGAGAATGTGGTAAAGGACTAAGTACAAACTTTTTATACTTATGGGTGAAGGAAATCTCGTTAGTGAGACCATCATGCAAGGTTTTCTTATCAAATTGCCATGGTCTCCCTAATAAGATATGGCAAGCTTCCATAGGCACTACATCACATAAAACTTTGTCTTTGTAGTTCCCTATGGAAAACTTGATTTCCACTTGCTTGTCTACATGTAGTTCCCCATTTTCATTAAGCCATTGAAGTTTGTAAGGTTTTGGGTGGGGAACCACTTGTAGCTTAAGCTTTTCAACCATCCTAGCACTACAACAATTACAACTAGAACCACTATCCACAATGAGAGAGCATATGTTTTCTAAAACATTGCATCTTGTATGAAATATGTTCTCTCTTTGTGTTTCAATGGATGTGCTAGGGTGATTGTTGAGGGTTCTCCTAATCATAAGCAATTCTCCCTCTAGTGGAGCTACCCTCTCGTCCTCTCCCCCTTCCTCTCTCTCACTAGGCTCATCCTCGCCACTAGTGTACTCATCTACACCTTTAAGAAACAAAGTCCTTTGGTTTGGACATTGTGCTTGCACATGCTCCCTACCATAGCACTTAAAACATTTAACATCTCTAGCTCGGATGGGTGGGGTTGAGGTTTCTTTGGTGAAGGGCTTGGTAGGCTCTTTTGGTTTTTCCTTGGATGTACTACCCTCCCTTCTAAAATCTTTCTTGGGATAAAAGCTAGAATAGGGGCTCACCTTTTGACTTGAGGTTTTGCGCAAGTTTTGTTGCTCAACTTTAATGCAAAGTTGAACCAAATCATTCAAGTCTTGATAAGGTAAGAGCTCTACTCTATCTCTTATCTCAAGTGATAGGCCACTAAGGAACCTAGCTATGGTGGTTTCCTCTTCCTCTCTAATAGAGGCTCTCATCATATAGAGCTCCATCTTTTGTCTATACTCCTCTACGCTCATATTTTTTTGTTGGAGTCTTTGGAGCTTGTCCATCAACTCCCTATGGTAGTAAGAGGGTATATGTCGATGTCTTAGGGCTCCCCTAAGGTCATTCCAATATGTAATGGAAGGTTCCCTATGAAGACGTCTATCTCTTTCGAGAGAGGTCCACCAATACATGGCATTCCCTTGGAAACTAAGGGTGGCTAAGGGTACTTTTCGTTCCTCACTTACCCTATGGCAAGCAAAGAGTTGCTCTACCTTCATCTCCCAATCTAGATATACTTCTACATTTTCCTTTCCATGAAAATGAGGTAGGTCTACTCTTGTTTCCCTTAGCACCTCTTGTTCCCTTTGCCTAGTTCTTCTAGGGGGTGGTTGGTAATAATCATTGATTCTACGGCTTCCCTCCCCTAGAGACTCAATACTTTGAGAATGGGATGCATGAGTTTTTTTTTATTTTTGTGATTTTTGTGATTTCTCTTCTTGAGCTTTAGCCAACTCATTGATTTTGTTCTCATTCTCCAATTGTCTAAAAGATATCAATTGTACCGCTTGGGATACTTCTTTTAAAAGAGTTTTCAAAGATTTTACTTCACTTTCTATAGATTTTGGAGAGTGAGAAGAAGAAGACATGGCTAAAACTTTGTGTATATAGGTGTTTTACTTTGAGAAAGTTTAGGAAAGTTAGAGAAGGTAGTTTTCCAGGTAAGGGAGGTGAGTCACAAAGGACTACTTAAGTACCAAGCCTTTTCCTTGCCAAAAACTATCCCCCAATATCTTCACACAAGACTTTCTCTTAGTGAAACACTTAAAACACAAATAAGTTGAGAAATAAATGCAAGAAAACAATGCAAGCTAACTATGCAACAAAGCTAGTCGGTTTAGCACAAAATTTAAACAAAATTAAACATGCAAAGCGTAGCTATGAAAGCAAGAAAAGCAATTACAAACAAGTAACAATTACTAATCAAGAAATTGCTATACTATTCGGCCCTAGGTGAGGCTTCTTGGACACTTTGAGCCCTTGAAGACACACTCACCGTCTAAAACGTAATTAAAAGAGGTAATTAACAATAAACCAAGTTGCAAAGGAAAATAAGAAAACTCCCTTTGTTGTTCCTCCTTTTGGTTAGTGCACTTCTTTGTTGTCTTAATTGTTGATCTCCTAAGTGTTTGTAGTGTTTGTTTCAAGAAAGCTTGTTTCGGCTTTGGCTTTGTCTCCTCCTTAGAATGTTGTCTTTAATTCTCCAATTTCCAGCACCTATTCACAAGGGCTAAACCTTAAACCAAGTCAAATTCCATGCACATAAGCACCAAGGGAGAAATTAAATTCCAGCACCCAAAAAGAGAGGTCAAGGAACAAAAGCAAGAAACAAATTTAATTGAAAGAAAACAGTACCACCAAAAGGATTTATAATATGACAACTTAGAAAGAGATTCAAGAAATTAAAACAAACAATTAAAGGTACTCAATAAAGGTTGGCACACAGAAAGAATTCCTAAAGAAAAGCACTAGATTAGATGACCAAATAAAAAAACAGCACCACTGGAAAATGTTGTGGGCCAGAAAACGTGTTTGTTCCCCGATTTATGCTGATCTGTATTTTTGGAATTTGGCTCTAAATTTGTTATGCAAGATATTCAGGATCTTATCTAAAATCTGGCTTTGGATTCACTCAAAACGGATGCACCATTTTTTTTTAATAAATTTTGCAAAATTGGTGTTCGGTTAGGCCAGCTGGAGCGCTCAAGATTTGCACTCTGATTTTGTAAGATTTATCATTTTTTTTCTGTTGCTTCTTTTGACCTCATTCTTTTTTTGTCTTTTCTATAACACTTTAAACTTTCATTTTACAGAAAATCAGAATTTTCCTATGGGTGGAAATATTTTTCTGGGTTAAAACAGCCAAAACAGAGAAGGTGTAAACAGGGGAATCTGAAAACTGGAAACAAAAACAGCAAGATACCAAAGTTTAGACACAATGGAAATTTGTGAAATAGAATTGTGTATGATCTAAACACAATATGAACTCAAACTAAAAATAAAAAAAAGGCACCAAAGGATCAAAGAACAGCAGATTCAAACAATTTAAAGAGACCCAAAAGCAAGAAACAATCAAGCCAATAATAGGACTACTAAGAATTGTTGACAAATATGGATTCACATGACTTGACACAACATTTATAGATTCAGAAAATAAAGACTCAAAGCATAAAATGAAGCAAAATTAAGAAAGCAATAAGGACTCAAATTCCTAAAAGAAAACAGTCACTCAATGGTGTAAGGAATCCTATCACAAGCTGCACATAATTTGTTCAAGATCAATTGAACAATTGTGCTTCGGTTGGATCTTCCATAAGCACACCAAGAACAATTTAAAAAGTAAAAACAGCAAGACAAGTATGGAATTTAAATGACAATATGAAATAAAGAAGAACTGAAAATTTAAAAGACCAAGCTACTCATCTTGAAGAACCAAAAGCTCATGATACCAAATGATCGCATTTTCATGTGTTCTTCTTGAATCAAAGTAGAAAATAAGGTGCGGAAGCAATGGGTGAGATGATCAAGACCCTCCTAGGAGTTGTGTTGGCCTTGTAGGTGCATGATGAGTATGGTGTTTGAGTGGTTCGGCCAGCTCAAGGGAGAAGGTGAAAGGATTGAAGTTTAGAGCCTAGATTTCTAGGAGAAGTAAAGCTTGTGCACAAAAATGGCAGCATAACCTTACTCAATTAAACTTGAAAAATACAATGAGATAGCTTTCCTATTTATAAGCTATCTTGGACGTAAATGGTAAGCTAACTTCTAAGGAAAAGAAAACCCAAAATTAAATCTAAATGCTAAGCCATGTGCCATGTGCAATGACCGGCCACACAACCCTAGTTTCTAGAATGTTTCCATCAAAAGTGCTTTCTACACTATCCTATCTACTAAGTACCCCTAATGGGCCTTTATGCAAACATATACAAAGCCTTCTCTCTTCCATCCGTGGCTTCATTTACTTGTGTTTGAGCATGTTTGGCCATTGATCTTGTAAGGGGGCCTAGACGGTCTAGCTCCATGGATAGCCTCCCTCCTTCACGTCCTAGACGCTCACCTTCACGTCCTAGACGCTTACCTTGGTCTTGGTCTAGACGCTCTCCTTGGCTTGGGCCTTGGCTTCCTTGGGTAGGTGTGCTTGGCCCTCCTCCATCAAGCACCATCTGCTTAGCCAGGTGCATGTCCACCTCATCACCGTTCCATTCGACGAGCTCTCGGTTACTGATGAGCTGTCGAACCAAGGTGATGACCCGGCTGAAGTTCTTGTGGCTAGCCCCCGAGACGCTTGGTCGCGAGCTGGACCCACCACATTCAGCAGCAGCAGTGGGGGTTGGCAGTGGTGGCGGGAGACCCCCAGGATGAGCAGAAGCGCCCCCAGAAGGAGGAGCAGATGGACCAAGAGATTGGCCTGCTGGGGGGGGAGATGACGGTTGAGAAGCTGGAGGCAGCTGTTGGCAGGGAGAGGGAAGGCACGAGGGCTTTGGGGCAGGCTGAGTAGGGGAAGGAGGGGGTGAACCTTCCTCTACCTCCACCACCTCGATCTCCCCAGGCTGAAGAGATGAGGCCCCCTCAACCGCTGGCAGTTTCCTCTTGCGGTGTATAAGAGGAGAGCCAGAGCTTTCCTCTTCGGTTGAGGGAGCAGCAGCAGCAACGGCAAGTGAAGTGGAGGCCTTCACCAATCTTTTTCTCTTCCTTCCCTGCTCGGGGCCTTCAGTTGGCGCGACCGAGAGAGGAGGGGCTGCAATGGGCTCGGTGGTGGAAGAAGAGGAGCCAGTTCCTTTGGCCCCCCGAAGCTTGGCAAGCTCCAACAAAGCTTTCCTCCTGTCTTTCCCTGACATTGAATCTACATCGATGGGAAAAAGAAAAGTTAGATGGCCTAGTTACGCAAGTAAGTCAAAATGTTTGCAAGCATGCATGAGAATGTGCAAGTATCCTAAGAGGTGGAAGAAGAAGAGCTACCTATGTACTTTTTCAGGGCCAACACATCGAACTCATCTTTGATGAGGCGAGCAGAGTTGTACTTGGCCCCCAGGAACAGCCCACATAGCTCGCACTCGTAGGGGGCCATGGCTTCGAGGTCCCGGGGTTTCTTGAACTCAACCTCAGGAACCCAGTAGAGGGGGTACCCCTCGAGCAGGTTTGGACTTTGTGGGGTGGCAGATATCATGTAGAACCTGCCCTTCCAATCTTTGAAGGATTGCTGATACAGGCCCAAGAGCACCCATCCAGCAACCCCGTTCAGGCTAACCCAGGACCTGTCCCCAGAACACATCCACGGAGGCGTTGTGCCCGAAGTAGTTACAGAGAATCTGGAATGCCCGGATGAAAGACCAGGCATTTGGATGGAGTTGGCAGGGCGCGACGTTCAACTCCATCATCAGCTCCTTCTCGAAAAAGGTGAATGGCAGGCGTAACTTCAACCTTTTGAAGATGGCGGAGTAGATGAAGACGAAGGGCAACCCATTGGTGGCCCTATCGTCCGCGCAGATGGGCATCCCTCGAGGAGGAATGCGGACTTGGATGTTGAAATCGTTTTCCCTGTCTATGACGCACGAAGGTTCATCCGGGTCTTGGCTCAGAAGGGAGGTGAGATGACCCTGCGGTAGTAGGGTGGATGTTTCGGCCAGCAACGCCAGGGGGGCCCAGTCGTAGACCCTGGCGTTGTCATGGTAGGAGGTTGCAACGGGTGGAGGTGGAGCTGGCGCACTTGCGGAAGGCTGTGCACCAGAAGACAAGGCAATAATGCGAGCGGTTTGTTTCAAGCGAGCCATCGCAAGATAGCTGCAATGGAGGAAAAACGAAAAGTCAGAATGAATGGAAGAAGAGGGAATGATGAATGGTTCGGTGAAAACAGAGAAGGGGAAGGAGAAAGAGATGCCCAGGTGAAAAGAGGAAGAAGGACAAGCAAAAATCAGAGCAAGAACGCGAAAAACCCTAGCGCGGGTCGAGAAAGGGAAAACAGGGAAGATGAATGCATGATAACGGGAAAGATAAATGCAATCGGTAAAGATGACCTAAATAGACTCAGGAAGAAGAAAAACCATACCTTTGGGTGATTGTGAGAGATTCGGGAGCAGAAAAATTGAAGAAGGATGGGTGCGCAGAGAAAGAGTTCGTAGGAAGTCTCAGAGTTCATTGAAGAAGATGAAGGAACAGTGAAGGGCTATTTGAATAAGAGAAGCGCTAGCGACACATCACGCTGGCCGTCGATGGGGCCAGGTGTCGCGAGATTAAGGCAGGAAGTCCAAACGTTAAAGAAGCAGCACGTGAGGTGGGACGTGATGCGGTCCCACTTGCCACGTGGACTGAGGGCACGACCATTTAGTCTCTTCGCTGAGAACGAGTTCACGACTCGAGACTGGGGGGCTTGTGATCTGATCGGTCATCGGTAGTCGATGACGATCAGCAGCAGAGAACCACGTGGACCGCTCGCGAGGTGACATGCGGACCAGGTGACAGATAGATCGGGGTGAACGTGATCGGTTGTCACTAGCCAAGTGACCACCGACAGGTCAGGCGGTAGAGAAGTCAGGGAACGGATCACCAGAACGGTGATCAGTGGTCAGTAACCAAGTGGCCACCAACCGACCAGTTTCCCCGATGAACGCCTGGGGGCAGAACGCGAGAAGCAATAGAGCACCGATCAGTCATCGGGGTCTCGTGTTACACGCAGTTAAACTGGGACTGAGGTTCCCAGCGAGAGCGTTACGCATGGACCTCGCATGAGCACATCTCAGGTGATGGAGATCAAGCCCAAGAGAACATGGAGGCCACTCATCAAGCTCAAGAAGAGGTGGAGGCACAAATGGAGGATGCCCATGGAGGTCAAAGTCCACCTCAAAGGATTACAAGAAGCATGTTCAAAGCCTTGGGAGCAAGAGGACATTTATTTTCTCTTTTTGTAGTGTCTTTAGTTGAAGGTGCTTAGAGGGAAACCTTAGAAACCTCTTTTGTTATAGCATCTTTTAGGTTTTAAATAGGACCTTTAGGGGGGTGTATTAGTAGATAGGTGTAGGTGTAGTTTTTGGGAGGTGTCATAGTAGAAAAAGGTCACACCTCCCATGTGACTTGTTTTTGGTGGGAATTTCAAATGAGTTTATTTGAAATTTCCCACCTATTTTTCAGCACCTTAGGCTATAAATAGAGGTGCTTCCTTTGTAAAATTCAGATTTGAATTCATCTAAAGAAACTATACTCAAAATTGGAGTGAGCATTTGGAGAGCTTTTGAGCTTCTACTCTAGTCTTATCTTGAAGGACCATGGTTTCCTCAAGTGGCGGCTTCCACACTCATCTAGGAGCATCCATACTTCTAGTGGCGTGATCATCCAACCTATCTTCCATCTTCATGAGCATTCTCTTCTCCTTCCTTTCTTCTCTTTCAATTACTCTTGTTGTTTTGTGTTCTTGAGCATTTTTTGGTTCGGTTGTCCTTAATTTTCCAGCACCTATGTTTTGGTTTTCTAAATTCTGTTCGGTACATTTGTTTGTGGTTTAATTCTGTTCGGTCTTCTCTTTTATAATTCCTTTGTTGATTCAATTTGACAATATTTGGTTCATCCAAATGAGTTTGGGAATTGGTACTTGTATTGGTGAGTTCTTGACTTAGAACCATGATCCAACTTCTAAGAAAGTGCCTCTACATTTTCCAGCTCAAGGTGATTCCTCAAAGTGTCAAGAATCTTGTTCTATGTAGCTATTGGAATCACATCATGTGGTATCATGAGTCTTAGGTTCATTCTTGTTTAATTGTTGAGTTGTGTGCACTTTATTTCAAGAGCTCTTTAATTTTTCTTGCAATTTAAGTTTCTGTTTTAGAATTTTAATTGAGTATTCTTGCTGTTTTTCTTTTGCTCCAAGTGTTTGTGGAAAGGTTTATGGCACTCATAATTCTTATGAGTATGGTTGCTCTTTTGGAATGGCATTATCCTTCCTAGAGTTTACCTTAAGCTTCCTTCCACTTGTTACAATTTGTGTTGTGTCTTTTAATTTTTGAATCTTGTTAAGTTTTGTCTTAGTCATGTTATTCCATATATGTCATTACTTCTAGTAGTACTTTTATTGTTTTGATTGTTTCTTGCTTTGGTGTCATATATTTTTTCTGAATTGATGTTGATCCTTTGAGCATTTTCTTTTTAGCATTGAGTTCATACTTGTATTCTAGACCTATACAAGTTCCAATACATCATTTTCTATTATGTCTTTGCTAGTTCATCATCCTGTTTTTTTATTCCTATTAGGATTCCTCTGTTTCTGAAAAAAGTGCTTACTGTTTTTCCTTATTGCAATTGATTTACGTACTGTAAAATTCTGAAATTCTGGATTTGAGATATTCAAAGTGTTAGAAAAGAATAGAAAAAAGAATCATTCAAAAATATGAAGTACACAAAAAATGATAAATAAAATAAAAAAAGTGTACATTCCTGCCGAAAAAAATACGGTAATCTGGCAGTGATTTTAAAAAATTTATTTCTCTCAATTGGCTTACTGTTTTTAATTGATTCCAGTGCCATTTTTGAGTTAACATCTTGAAGTTTCTGTGGTATAAATTTCATAATCCAGTTCGCTCTACAACGTTCCAGTTAAATCAGTGAATATCAAACACAGTTTGCATTAAAAAAAAAATTTCCAGTAGCTAAATTTTTTTTGTTTTCTTCATCTACTCTAGTGCTTTTCCTTAGGTATTCTTTTGTGTGCCTACTTTTCTCATTGAGTTCTTTATTTTCTTGATTGTCTTTCATTCTTACTCTTTGAGTTTGTCTTACACATAGTTTTCCTTTTGCAATTACCTTTCCTTGCTTATACCTTTTCTTGTTTGTCTTTATTGTTTCATTGGTTTTGTGGTGGTTTGCTCTTAAGATTGGTGTGCTTGCTTTGACATATTTCATTTGAGGATTCCAAGGCCTCAAGATCAGATTGGTGCAAGAACATTATTTCTTTGAGAGTGATATCTTTTCAGCCTTAAATTCACTTCGGCAGTTTCAATTGGAAAGCTCACTGTTTTTGCTAATTTTTAACTTGTTTGCTGTTTTGTGTGTTTGCTGTTTTTTAATTACAAATGGCTGGATCTTCAAGTGATGCATCCTCCAAGCAGAATTCTCCTTCCAAAGCTTCAATTCTTGGTGAATTACATGAAGCTCAAAGAACAATTAGAAGGTTGGAAGAGAAATTGCAAAAGATGGAGGTCAAACAAACTAGACCATCTCCTTCTATCCATGATGGACATCATTCTCATAGACCATCTTCAAGAGCTTCTTCAAATGATGTTGGCCGTGAAGATGAGCATAGGAGAAGGAGACCTCCACCCCAAGTCCATGGACAAAGACATCATCACCAAGGGGAAAGAATTCACTACGGCAATGGCTTCTACCATGATGCAAAGTCCAAGCTTCCTTCGATCAAACTACCTTGTTTTAATGGTTCTAGTGATCCAAATGTGTATTTAGATTGGGAGGCTAAGTGTGAACAAATTTTTGAGATCCATGAGATCCAAGATGAGCATAAGCTCAAGCTAGCCACCCTAGAGTTTAGTGATTATGCCATGAAATGGTGGCATGGGATTGTAAAGGACATTATCTATCACAAGGGTCCTCCCGTGGACTCTTGGAACTCTTTAAAGGATCATATGCGCGCTAGGTTTGTGCCCCCACATTTTAGGAAAGACCTCATGTTGAGACTCCAACGGTTTCAACAAGGCACGCTAAATGTGGATGAATATTATAAGGAGCTTGAGACGCTTGTGCTTAAAATTGAATTAGAAGAAAGTGAAGAAGCCATGGTTGCTAGGTTTGTGAGTGGTCTTAGGAAGGATATCCAAGACATTGTTGAGTTACAAGAGTATTCATCATTGGGCTCTTTAGTTCATCTTGCAATGAAGGTGGAAGCCCAACTTGCTAAGAAAAACTCTTTTAAAAATGCTTCCAATAATGGATACTACTCCAAGTCTTGGAGAAACAAAACTTCTTTTTCAAAACATCCTTCCAAAGATTCTTCTTTCAAACCCAAGGAATCTAAGCCATCAACATCTAGACCTAAGTCTCCCACTAGAACATCTAACACTAAATGCTTTAAATGTATGGGTTATGGTCATATTGCTGCAAATTGTCCTTCAAAACGAAGTATGTACATGCATGAGGGCATTGTAGTTAGTGAGCATGATTCGGATTCTTCAAAGCATTCATTGCATTCTCATGCATCTAGTGAGGAAGAGAGTGAATGTCCACTTGAAGGGGACTTGTTAGTTGTGAGAAGACTTCTTGGACAAGTTTCACAACCTTTTGATGAAAGTCAAAGGGAAAATATTTTCCATACAAGATGTCTTATTCAAAACAACATTTGTTCCTTGATAGTGGATGGGGGTAGTTGTGCAAATGTGGCTAGTACAAGAGTAGTAGATAAGCTTGGATTGCCTACTATCTCTCATACAAAGCCCTACAAATTACAATGGCTTAGTGAAGTAGGAGAAATAATTGTTAATAAACAAGTCTTCATCCATTTCTCCATTGGAAAATACAAAGATGAGGTATTATGTGATGTTGTGCCCATGGAAGCCACTCATGTTCTTTTGGGAAGGCCTTGGCAATTTGATAGAAAAGTTTTACATGATGGCTTTACCAACAAATTATCTTTTGAATTCCATGGTCACAAGGTTACTTTAAAATCTCTCTCTCCAAGAGAAGTCCATGAGGACCAAGTTATCATGAAGAAAAAGAGGGAGAGTGAAAAAGATAAAAAAGATAAAAAAGATAAGAGTTCTAAGCCTACACTCCTTGTGTCTAGGCGTGACATTGAAAGGGAAATAGTGGCTCATCATCCTCTTTTTTTAGCCATCCCTAGAACTCTTAGCATAGAAACACTTGTTGATAGTCCTCATTGCTTGGAAAATTTGGTAGAAGAGTTCAAAGATGTGTTTCAAGATCCTCCAAATGGCCTTCCACCTTTGAGAGGGATTGAGCACCAAATTGATTTGATACCGGGCTCTTCTTTACCAAATCGTCCCGCATATAGGACCAATCCAAGTGAAACCAAGGAAATTCGCCAACAAGTTGAGGCTTTGATTGAAAAAGGGTGGGTGCAAGATAGCATGAGTCCTTGTGCTATGCCTATCATCTTAGTGCCAAAAAAGGATGGCACATGGCGAATGTGTTCGGATTGTAGGGCCATAAATAACATAACCATTAAGTATAGGCATCCCATACCTAGATTAGATGATTTGTTGGATGAATTACATGGTTCAAAAATCTTTTCAAAGATTGATCTTAAAAGCGGCTACAATCAAATCCGTATCAAACCGGGTGATGAATGGAAGACGGCTTTTAAGACCAACTTTGGTTTATATGAGTGGTTAGTTATGCCTTTTGGTTTAACTAATGCACCAAGTACCTTCATGCGCCTCATGCATCATGTTCTTAGACCTTTCATTGGTAAGTTTGTTGTGGTTTACTTTGATGACATTCTCATTTATAGCTTATCTTTGAATGACCATAGGTTGCATGTTAGGCAAGTTTTGGAAACCCTTAGGAAGGAACATTTGTATGCTAACCTTGCTAAATGTATGTTTGCTCTTGATCATATAGAATTCCTAGGGTTTGTTGTGAGTTGTAAAGGGGTCCATGTGGACAAAACCAAGGTGGTGGCCATTCAAAAGTGGCCTACACCGAAATCTTTGAATGAGGTCCGAAGTTTTCATGGGCTTGCTTCTTTCTATAGAAGATTTGTCCCAAACTTTGGTACCATTGCCGCACCACTCAATGACATAGTGAAAAAGGATGTGGTCTTTCATTGGGGAGAAGCACAACAAAATGCTTTTGATACTTTGAAAGAAAAATTGACTAATGCTCCCATCTTGGCCCTTCCTAATTTCACTAAGACATTTGAGATTGAGTGTGATGCTTCAAGCATAGGTATTGGGGCTGTTCTCCTTCAAGAGGGCCACCCCATAGCCTATTTTAGTGAGAAATTGAAGGGAAGTCATCTCAACTATTCCACCTATGATAAGGAATTATATGCACTTGTTAGGGCTTTGTTTACTTGGCAACACTATCTTTTTCCCAAAGAGTTTGTGATACATAGTGATCATGAATCTCTTAAATATTTGAAAAGCCAAAACAAACTTAACAAGAGGCATGCTAAGTGGGTGGAATTCATTGAGCAATTTCCTTATGTGATCAAACACAAGCAAGGCAAAATAAATATTGTTGCGGATGCTCTTTCTAGAAGATACACCTTGCTAAATCTTTTAACCTCTCAATATCTTGGTTTTGATCACATTAAGGAACTTTATCATGATGACCTTGATTTTTCTCTCCTCTATCAAGAGTGTCTTAAGGGAGGACACAAAGACTTTTTTATTCAAGATGGCTTTCTTTTTAAAGGAAAACGTCTTTGTGTTCCCCAATGCTCTATTAGATTATCTCTTGTTAGAGAAGCTCATGAGGGGGGCTTAATGGGACATTTTGGGGTTGCTAAAACTTTGGATGTGTTGCATGAACATTTCTTTTGGCCTCATATGCATAAACATGTTCATAGTTTGTGTGATAAATGCATAGCTTGCCGCAAAGCTAAATCTAAAATGCATCCCCATGGTCTTTATACTCCTCTTCCTATCCCTTCAATGCCTTGGGTAGATATATCTATGGATTTCATCTTAGGCTTACCCAAGACATCAAAGGGAAAGGACTCCATTTTTGTGGTAGTGGATCGTTTTTCAAAAATGGCTCACTTTATTCCTTGCCACAAAGTGGATGATGCATGCCACATTGCAAACCTCTTCTTCCAAGAAGTGGTTCGCTTGCATGGGATTCCTAGGTCTATA
Source organism: Phaseolus vulgaris (assembly GCF_051622355.1). Taxonomy (NCBI): domain Eukaryota; kingdom Viridiplantae; phylum Streptophyta; class Magnoliopsida; order Fabales; family Fabaceae; genus Phaseolus; species Phaseolus vulgaris. The sequence goes on along the minus strand of NC_143501.1, from coordinate 19,716,896 downwards.
GTGTCCGATAGAGATCCTAAGTTCTTGAGTCACTTTTGGAAGACCTTGTGGGGCAAGCTTGGAACTAAGCTTTTATTTTCTACCACTTGCCACCCACAAACCGATGGTCAAACCGAGGTGGTAAATAGAACTTTGGGACAACTATTGAGATGCTTTATTTCGGGGAATCCTAGAGTGTGGGAGAATTTACTACCCCATGTTGAGTTTGCATATAACCGAGTAGTAAATTCTACCACCTCCCATTCTCCTTTTGAGGTGGTCTATGGGTTTAATCCCCTAACACCTCTTGATCTTCTTCCTATTCCCCTTCTTGACGATGTCTTGTGCAAAGATGGGGATGAAAAGGCTTCTTTTGTGAAAACTTTGCATAAAGACATCAAGAAGAGAATTGAGAAGAAGGTTGGCAAGTATGCTGAACTTGCCAATAAGAGGAGAAAAGCATTGTTGTTTGATGAGGGCGATTGGGTTTGGCTTCACTTGAGGAAGGATCGTTTTCCTACTCAAAGGAAGTCCAAACTAATGCCTCGAGGGGATGGACCTTTCGAAGTCCTCAAGAGGATTAATGACAATGCTTATGAGTTAGATATGCCTGATACATTCTTAGGTAGTCATACTTTTAATGTCAGCGATCTAACTCCTTTTTCTGTAGGTCTCCAGAATTCGTGGTCGAATTCTCTCCAACTCGGGGAGTATGATGGAGATCAAGCCCAAGAGAACATGGAGGCCACTCATCAAGCTCAAGAAGAGGTGGAGGCACAAATGGAGGATGCCCATGGAGGTCAAAGTCCACCTCAAAGGATTACAAGAAGCATGTTCAAAGCCTTGGGAGCAAGAGGACATTTATTTTCTCTTTTTGTAGTGTCTTTAGTTGAAGGTGCTTAGAGGGAAACCTTAGAAACCTCTTTTGTTATAGCATCTTTTAGGTTTTAAATAGGACCTTTAGGGGGGTGTATTAGTAGATAGGTGTAGGTGTAGTTTTTGGGAGGTGTCATAGTAGAAAAAGGTCACACCTCCCATGTGACTTGTTTTTGGTGGGAATTTCAAATGAGTTTATTTGAAATTTCCCACCTATTTTTCAGCACCTTAGGCTATAAATAGAGGTGCTTCCTTTGTAAAATTCAGATTTGAATTCATCTAAAGAAACTATACTCAAAATTGGAGTGAGCATTTGGAGAGCTTTTGAGCTTCTACTCTAGTCTTATCTTGAAGGACCATGGTTTCCTCAAGTGGCGGCTTCCACACTCATCTAGGAGCATCCATACTTCTAGTGGCGTGATCATCCAACCTATCTTCCATCTTCATGAGCATTCTCTTCTCCTTCCTTTCTTCTCTTTCAATTACTCTTGTTGTTTTGTGTTCTTGAGCATTTTTTGGTTCGGTTGTCCTTAATTTTCCAGCACCTATGTTTTGGTTTTCTAAATTCTGTTCGGTACATTTGTTTGTGGTTTAATTCTGTTCGGTCTTCTCTTTTATAATTCCTTTGTTGATTCAATTTGACAATATTTGGTTCATCCAAATGAGTTTGGGAATTGGTACTTGTATTGGTGAGTTCTTGACTTAGAACCATGATCCAACTTCTAAGAAAGTGCCTCTACATTTTCCAGCTCAAGGTGATTCCTCAAAGTGTCAAGAATCTTGTTCTATGTAGCTATTGGAATCACATCATCAGGGAATCATGCACGAGAGTGGCCTGAGGGAGCTAGTAAACCAGTCAGTGATTGGTGATTCCCTCAACCCATTACGTGCGTGACACCATGAAGGGTAAGCCGTTTACGCAGAGAGCAACGTTTGGTGAGTGTGCCAAGACCAGCCACACCTGGCGTTCTCCTAAGAGTATGCGATTTACCCAGATGGAAGAAATATCCTAAGTTACTCCGCAAGGGCGTAACTTAGGCACACAAAGAGAAGCGCTAGAGCCCTTCCAGTAAGTGACACGTGTGTGGTTAGATGTGAGTTGCATGCCTCCACGTGTCATCATCTGAGAGGGGTGCGGTCCAAATAAAGGTGCATTCCGTACCACTAAGGGTACAGACAGGCGCAGCCAAGCGCAGAGACGCGCAGACACGCACAGACTCTCACGCTCTCACCCTACTGATTCTAGAGGTACGTTGTCGCAGAAAAGCATAACAGGGTTCTGGCACATGTCCGAGAGGCATAACAGAATTCTGTTAGGCCCAGATACAGGCAGAGACATAAAAGAGAGAATCAGGGTGAGAGTCAGGGGGGAGAACACAGAGAGAGCAAGAGTTTTCACACACACTACTAGTTTTTCTCACTTGGTGGTTTTGTGGTCTAACTTGATCGTCAGAGTGCAAACGGCCGCTAGAGGCGCCGTCTGTGTGTTCTGCAGGTCGCATTTGGAGATCCAAGAGAAGGTTCTGAGGGTGATTTTGCAGAGAACACCGTCGCGTAGACGCGACAGAGAGTGCTAAAAGCGATTCCTCCACGTTCGAGTTGTCGACAGGATCATAAACTATTATTACACAGAACATTCACTTTCTTATAGTTTCCTAGGTTAACTATAAAACCTTAGGTTGTAAATGAAAGAAGTATTAAACATATCAAAACACAATTTTAACACATGAAATTGTTTTTCAAATATATCATAAGTGTTTCAATCAATAATTAGACCTTAGATTGTAAAAGAAGTATTGAACATATCAAAATACAATTTGAACACATGGAATGGTTTTTCAAAGGTATCACAAGTGTTCGAATCAATTAACAGACCTTAGATTGTAAAAGAAGTATTAAACATATGAAAACACAATTTCAACACATGAAATTGTTTTTCAAAGATATTCATAAGTGTTTCAATCAATTAATAGACTAAGATTGTATTAAACATATCAAAACACAATTTTAACACATGAAATTGGTTTTCAAAGATATCATAAGTGTTTTCAATCAATTAATAGCGAAAAGAACAAGTTGCAAACATTTAGGTAAGAAGTAATACGCTTGTTTTCAATAGTTAAGATACTTTTAAACTATTATTACACAGAACATTCACTTTCTTATAGTTTCCTAGGTTAACTATAAAACCTTAGATTGTAAATGAAAGAAGTATTAAACATATCAGAAAACAATTTTAACACACGAAATTGTTTTTCAAAGATATCATAAGTGTTTAAATCAGTCAATAGACCTTAGATTGTAAAAGAAGTATTGAACATATCAAAATACAATTTGAACACACGGAATGGTTTTTCAAAGGTATCACAAGTGTTCGAATCAATTAACAAACCTTAGATTGTAAAAGAAGTATGAAACATATTAAAACACAATGTTAACACATGAAATTGTTTTTCAAAGATACTCATAAGTGTTTCAATCAATTAATAGACTAAGATTGTATTAAACATATCAAAACACAATTTTAACACATGAAATTGGTTTTCAAAGATATCATAAGTGTTTTAAATCAATTAATAGCGAAAAGAACAAGTTGCAAACATTTAGGTAAGAAGTAATACGCTTGTTTTCAATAGTTAAGATACTTTTAAACTATTATTACACAGAACATTCACTTTCTTATAGTTTCCTAGGTTAACTATAAAACCTTAGATTGTAAATGAAAGAAGTATTAAACATATCAAAACACAATTTTAACACATGAAATTGTTTTTCAAAGATATCATAAGTGTTTAAATCAGTCAATAGACCTTAGATTGTAAAAGAAGTATTGAACATATCAAAATACAATTTGAACACATGGAATGGTTTTTCAAAGGTATCACAAGTGTTCGAATCAATTAACAGACCTTAGATTGTAAAAGAAGTATTAAACATATGAAAACACAATTTCAACACATGAAATTGTTTTTCAAAGATATTCATAAGTGATTCAATCAATTAATAGACTAAGATTGTATTAAACATATCAAAACAGAATTTTAACACATGAAATTGGTTTTCAAAGATATCGTAAGTGTTTTCAATCAATTAATAGCGAAAAGAACAAGTTGCAAACATTTAGTTAAGAAGTAATACACTTGTTTTCAATAGTTAAGATACTTTTAAACTATTATTACACAGAACATTCACTTTCTTATAGTTTCCTAGGTTAACTATAAAACCTTAGATTGTAAATGAAAGAAGTATTAAACATATCAAAACACAATTTTAACACATGAAATTGTTTTTCAATGATATCATAAGTGTTTCAATCAATCAATAGACCTTAGATTGTAAAAGAAGTATTTGACATATCAAAATACAATTTGAACACATGGAATGGTTTTTCAAAGGTATCACAAGTGTTCGAATCAATTAACAGACCTTAGACTGTAAAAGAAGTATTAAACATATGAAAACACAATTTCAACACATGAAATTGTTTTTCAAAGATATTCATAAGTGTTTCAATCAATTAATAGACTAAGATTGTATTAAACATATCAAAACACAATTTTAACACATGAAATTGGTTTTCAAAGATATCATAAGTGTTTTCAATCAATTAATAGCGAAAAGAATAAGTTGCAAACATTTAGCTAAGAAGTAATACGCTTGTTTTCAATAGTTAAGATACTTTTAAACTATTATTACACAGAACATTCACTTTCTTATAGTTTCCTAGGTTAACTATAAAACCTTAGATTGTAAATGAAAGAAGTATTAAACATATCAGAACACAATTTTAACACATGAAATTGTTTTTCAAAGATATCATAAGTGTTTAAATCAGTCAATAGACCTTAGATTGTAAAAGAAGTATTGAACATATCAAAATACAATTTGAACACACGGAATGGTTTTTCAAAGGTATCACAAGTGTTCGAATCAATTAACAAACCTTAGATTTTAAAAGAAGTATTAAACATATGAAAACACAATTTTAACACCTGAAATTGTTTTTCAAAGATATTCATAAGTATTTCAATCAATTAATAGGCTAAGATTGTATTAAACATATCAAAACACAATTTTAACACATGAACATTCACTTTCTTATAGTTTCCTAGGTGAACTATAAAACCTTAGATTGTAAATGAAAGAAGTATTAAACATATCAAAATAGAATTTTAACACATGAAATTGTTTTTCAAAGATATCATAAGTGTCTTAATCAATCAATAGACCTTAGATTGTAAAAGAAGTTGATCCTGCCGGCAACTCGAACGTGGGTGAATCGCTTCGTAACACTCTCTGCCCTGTCTTTGCGACTGCGTCTCCTGAAGAATCACCCTCTGAACTTTTCTCTCAGATGTCTTCAAAGTGTGACCTGCAAAATACACAGACGGCGCCTCTAGCGGCCGTTTGCACTCCGACGATCAAGTTAGTCCAACAGAACCACCAGAAACTGGAAACTAGAAATGTGTGTGTGAGAAAAAACTTGCACTCTGTTTTTCGTCTATCTTTTTTCTCCCCCCCTCACTCTCACTCTGATTCTGCCTTTTATCTCTCTTTCCCTGCTTCTGGGCATAACAGAATTCTGTTATGCTTTTCTGGCATGTGTCAGAACCCTGTCATGCTTTTCAGAGAAAGCGTACCTTCAGAATCAGCAATGGGGAGCGTGAGAGTCTGCGCATGTCTGCGCTTGGCTGCGCCTGTCTGTACCTTTAGCGGTACGGAGTGCTCTTTTGTCTGGACCGCACCCCTCTCAGATGATGACACGTGGAAGCCTGCAACTCACATCTAACCACACACGTGTCACTTACTGGAAGGGCTCTAGCGCCTCTCTTTGTCTGCCTAAGTTACGCCCTTGCGGAGTAACTTAGGATGCTTCTCTTATCTGGGTAAATTGCATACTCTTAGGAGAACGTCGGGTGTGGCTGGTCTAGGCGCACTCACCAAACGTTACTCTCTGCGTAGGCGACTTACCCTTCAGGATGACACGCACGTAATGGGTTGAGGGAATCACCAATCACCGACTGGCTTACTAGTTCCCTCAGGCCACTCTCGTGCATGATTCCTTGAGGTGTGCTCATGCGAGGTCCATGCGTAACGCTCTCGCTGGGAACCTTAGTCCCAGTTTAACTGCGTGTAACACGAGACCCCGATGACAATACACCCGATGACTGATCAGTGTTTATTCGCTACTCGCGCTCTGCCTCCAGGCGCGAGTCTGGGAACTGGTCTGCTGGTGGTCACTTGGCTACTGACCACCGATCACCATTCTGGGTGATCTATCCCCCGACCTCTCTGCCGCCTGATCTGTCGGTGGTAAATTGGTTACTGACCACCGATCACCTCTCTTGGCGATCGTCCCCCTACCTCTCTGCAACCTGGTCCACGTGTCACCCTGCGAGTGGTCCACGTGGTTCTCTGATGCTGACGTCATCGACTACCGATGACCGATCGGATCACATATGAAAATTCAATTTTAACACATGAAATTGTTTTTCAAAGATATTCATAAAGTGTTTCAATCAATTAATAGACTAAGATTGTATTAAACATATCAAAACACAGTCTTAACACGTGAAATTGGTTTTCAAAGATATCATAAGTGTTTTCAACCAAACCAATTAATAGCGAAAAGAACAAGTTGCAAACATTTAGTTAAGAAGTAATATGCTTGTTTTCAATAGTTAAGATACTTTTAAACTATTATTACACAGAACATTCACTTTCTTATAGTTTCCTAGGTTAAGTATAAAACCTTAGATTGTAAATGAAAGAAGTATTAAACATATCAAAACACAATTTTAACACATGAAATTGTTTTTCAAAGATATCATATCATGAGTGTTTCAATCAATCAATAGATAGACCTTAGATTGTAAAAGAAGTATTGAACATATCAAAATACAATTTGAACACATTTGGAATGGTTTTTCAAAGGTATCACAAGTGTTCGAATCAATTAATAGACCTTAGATTGTATGAGAAGTATTATAAACATATGAAAACACAATTTTAACACATGAAATTGTTTTTCAAAGATATTCATAAAGTGTTTCAATCAATTAATAGACTAAGATTGTATTAAACATATCAAAACACAATCTTAACACGTGAAATTGGTTTTCAAAGATATCATAAGTGTTTTCAACCAAACCAATTAATAGCGAAAAGAACAGGTTGCAAACATTTAGTTAAGAAGTAATACGCTTGTTTTCAATAGTTAAGATACTTTTAAACTATTATTACACAGAACATTCACTTTCTTATAGTTTCCTAGGTTAACTATAAAACCTTAGATTGTAAATGAAAGAAGTATTAAACATATCAAAGCACAATTTTAACAAATGAAATTGTTTTTCAAAGATATCATATCATGAGTGTTTCAATCAATCAATAGACCTTAGATTGTAAAAGAAGTATTGAACATATCAAAATACAATTTGAACACAATTGGAATGGTTTTCCAAAGGTATCACAAGTGTTCGAATCAATTAATAGACCTTAGATTGTAAAAGAAGTTTATAAACATATGAAAACTCAATTTTAACACATGAAATTGTTTTTCAAAGATATTCATAAAGTGTTTCAATCAATTAATAGACTAAGATTGTATAAAACATATCAAAACACAGTCTTAACACGTGAAATTGGTTTTCAAAGATATCATAAGTTTTTTCAACCAAACCAATTAATAGCGAAAAGAACAAGTTGCAAACATTTAGTTAAGAAGTAATACGCTTGTTTTCAATAGTTAAGATACTTTTAAACTATTATTACACAGAATATTCACTTTCTTATAGTTTCCTAGGTTAACTATAAAACCTTAGATTGTAAATGAAAGAAGTATTAAACATATCAAAACACAATTTTAACACATGAAAATTGTTTTTCAAAGATATCATATCATGAGTGTTTCAATCAATCAATAGATAGACCTTAGATTGTAAAAGAAGTATTGAACATATCAAAATACAATTTAAACACATTTGGAATGGTTTTTCAAAGGTATCACAAGTGTTCGAATCAATTAATAGACCTTAGATTGTAAAAGAAGTATTATAAACATATGAAAACTCAATTTTAACACATGAAATTGTTTTTCAAAGATATTCATAAAGTGTTTCAATCAATTAATAGACTAAGATTGTATTAAACATATCAAAACACAGTCTTAACACGTGAAATTGGTTTTCAAAGATATCATAAGTGTTTTCAACCAAACCAATTAATAGCGAAAAGAACAAGTTGCAAACATTTAGTTAAGAAGTAATACGCTTGTTTTCAATAGTTAAGATACTTTTAAACTATTATTACACAGAACATTCACTTTCTTATAGTTTCCTAGGTTAACTATAAAACCTTAGATTGTAAATGAAAGAAGTATTAAACATATCAAAACACAATTTTAACACATGAAATTGTTTTTCAAAGATATCATATCATGAGTGTTTCAATCAATCAATAGATAGACCTTATATTGTAAAAGAAGTATTGCACATATCAAAATACAATTTGAACACATTTGGAATGGTTTTTCAAAGGTATCACAAGTGTTCGAATCAATTAATAGACCTTAGATTGTAAAAGAAGTATTATAAACATATGAAAACACAATTTTAACACATGAAATTGTTTTTCAAAGATATTCATAAAGTGTTTCAATCAATTAATAGACTAAGACTGTATTAAACATATCAAAACACAGTCTTAACACGTGAAATTGGTTTTCAAAGATATCATAAGTGTTTTCAACCAAACCAATTAATAGCGAAATGAACAAGTTGCAAACATTTAGTTAAGAAGTAATACGCTTGTTTTCAATAGTTAAGATACTTTTAAACTATTATTACACAGAACATTCACTTTCTTATAGTTTCCTAGGTTAACTATAAAACCTTAGATTGTAAATAAAAGAAGTATTAAACATATAAAAACACAATTTTAACACATGAAATTGTTTTTCAAAGATATCATATCATGAGTGTTTCACTCAATCAATAGATAGACCTTAGATTGTAAAAGAAGTATTGAGCATATCAAAATACAATTTGAACACATTTGGAATGGTTTTCAAAGGTATCACAAGTGTTCGAATCAATTAATAGACCTTAGATTGTAAAAGAAGTATTATAAACATATGAAAACACTATTTTAACTCATGAAATTGTTTTTCAAAGATATTCATAAAGTGTTTCAATCAATTAATAGACTAAGATTGTATTAAACATATCAAAACACAGTCTTAACACGTGAAATTGGTTTTCAAAGATATCATAAATTTTTTCAACCAAACCAATTAATAGCGAAAAGAACAAGTTGCAAACATTTAGTTAAGAAGTAATACGCTTGTTTTCAATAGTTAAGATACTTTTAAACTATTATTACACAGAACATTCACTTTCTTATAGTTTCCTAGGTTAACTATAAAACCTTAGATTGTAAATGAAAGAAGTATTAAACATATCAAAACACAATTTTAACACATGAAATTGTTTTTCAAAGATATCATATCATGAGTGTTTCAATCAATCAATAGATAGACCTTAGATTGTAAAAGAAGTATTGAACATATCAAAATACAATTTGAACACATTTGGAATGGTTTTTCAAAGGTATCACAAGTGTTCGAATCAATTAATAGACCTTAGATTGTAAAAGAAGTATTATAAACATATGAAAACACAATTTTAACACATGAAATTGTTTTTCAAAGATATTCATAAAGTGTTTCAATCAATTAATAGACTAAGATTGTATTAAACATATCAAAACACAGTCTTAACACGTGAAATTGGTTTTCAAAGATATCATAAGTGTTTTCAACCAAACCAATTAATAGCGAAAAGAACAAGTTGCAAACATTTAGTTAAGAAGTAATACGCTTGTTTTCAATAGTTAAGATACTTTTAAACTATTATTACACAGAACATTCACTTTCTTATAGTTTCCTAGGTTAACTATAAAACCTTAGATTGTAAATGAAAGAAGTATTAAACATATAAAAACACAATTTTAACACATGAAATTGTTTTTCAAAGATATCATATCATGAGTGTTTCAATCAATCAATAGATAGACCTTAGATTGTACAAGAAGTATTGAACATATCAAAATACAATTTGAACACATTTGGAATGGTTTTTCAAAGGTATCACAAGTGTTCGAATCAATTAATAGACCTTAGATTGTAAAAGAAGTATTATAAACATATGAAAACACAATTTTAACACATGAAATTGTTTTTCAAAGATATTCATAAAGTGTTTCAATCAATTAATAGACTAAGATTGTATTAAACATATCAAAACACAATCTTAACACGTGAAATTGGTTTTCAAAGATATCATAAGTGTTTTCAACCAAACCAATTAATAGCGAAAAGAACAGGTTGCAAACATTTAGTTAAGAAGTAATACGCTTGTTTTCAATAGTTAAGATACTTTTAAACTATTATTACACAGAACATTCACTTTCTTATAGTTTCCTAGGTTAACTATAAAACCTTAGATTGTAAATGAAAGAAGTATTAAACAAATCAAAGCACAATTTTAACAAATGAAATTGTTTTTCAAAGATATCATATCATGAGTGTTTCAATCAATCAATAGACCTTAGATTGTAAAAGAAGTATTGAACATATCAAAATACAATTTGAACACAATTGGAATGGTTTTCCAAAGGTATCACAAGTGTTCAAATCAATTAATAGACCTTAGATTGTAAAAGAAGTTTATAAACATATGAAAACTCAATTTTAACACATGAAATTGTTTTTCAAAGATATTCATAAAGTGTTTCAATCAATTAATAGACTAAGACTGTATTAAACATATCAAAACACAGTCTTAACACGTGAAATTGGTTTTCAAAGATATCATAAGTGTTTTCAACCAAACCAATTAATAGCGAAAAGAACAAGTTGCAAACATTTAGTTAAGAAGTAATACGCTTGTTTTCAATAGTTAAGATACTTTTAAACTATTATTACACAGAACATTCACTTTCTTATAGTTTCCTAGGTTAACTATAAAACCTTAGATTGTAAATGAAAGAAGTATTAAACATATCAAAACACAATTTTAACACATGAAATTGTTTTTCAAAGATATCATATCATGAGTGTTTCACTTAATCAATAGATAGACCTTAGATTGTAAAAGAAGTATTGAGCATATCAAAATACAATTTGAACACATTTGGAATGGTTTTTCAAAGGTATCACAAGTGTTCGAATCAATTAATAGACCTTAGATTGTAAAAGAAGTATTATAAACATATGAAAACACTATTTTAACTCATGAAATTGTTTTTCAAAGATATTCATAAAGTGTTTCAATCAATTAATAGACTAAGATTGTATTAAACATATCAAAACACAGTCTTAACACGTGAAATTGGTTTTCAAAGATATCATAAGTTTTTTCAACCAAACCAATTAATAGAGAAAAGAACAAGTTGCAAACATTTAGTTAAGAAGTAATACGCTTGTTTTCAATAGTTAAGATACTTTTAAACTATTATTACACAGAACATTCACTTTCTTATAGTTTCCTAGGTTAACTATAAAACCTTAGATTGTAAATGAAAGAAGTATTAAACATATAAAAACACAATTTTAACACATGAAATTGTTTTTCAAAGATATCATATCATGAGTGTTTCACTCAATCAATAGATAGACCTTAGATTGTAAAAGAAGTATTGAGCATATCAAAATACAATTTGAACACATTTGGAATGGTTTTTCAAAGGTATCACAAGTGTTCGAATCAATTAATAGACCTTAGATTGTAAAAGAAGTATTATAAACATATGAAAACACTATTTTAACTCATGAAATTGTTTTTCAAAGATATTCATAAAGTGTTTCAATCAATTAATAGACTAAGATTGTATTAAACATATCAAAACACAGTCTTAACACGTGAAATTGGTTTTCAAAGATATCTTAAGTGTTTTCAACCAAACCAATTAATAGCGAAAAGAACAAGTTGCAAACATTTAGTTAAGAAGTAATACGCTTGTTTTCAATAGTTAAGATACTTTTAAACTATTATTACACAGAACATTCACTTTCTTATAGTTTCCTAGGTTAACTATAAAACCTTAGATTGTAAATGAAAGAAGTATTAAACATATAAAAACACAATTTTAACACATGAAATTGTTTTTCAAAGATATCATATCATGAGTGTTTCTATCAATCAATAGATAGACCTTAGATTGTACAAGAAGTATTGAACATATCAAAATACAATTTGAACACATTTGGAATGGTTTTTCAAAGGTATCACAAGTGTTCGAATCAATTAATAGACCTTAGATTGTAAAAGAAGTATTATAAACATATGAAAACACAATTTTAACACATGAAATTGTTTTTCAAAGATATTCATAAAGTGTTTCAATCAATTAATAGACTAAGATTGTATTAATCATATCAAAACACAGTCTTAACACGTGAAATTGGTTTTCAAAGATATCATAAGTGTTTTCAACCAAACCAATTAATAGCGAAAAGAACAAGTTGCAAACATTTAGTTAAGTAGTAATACGCTTGTTTTCAATAGTTAAGATACTTTTAAACTATTATTACACAGAACATTCACTTTCTTATAGTTTCCTAGGTTAACTATAAAACCTTAGATTGTAAATGAAAGAAGTATTAAACATATCAAAACACAATTTTAACACATGAAATTGTTTTTCAAAGATATCATATCATGAGTGTTTCAATCAATCAATAGATAGACCTTAGATTGTAAAAGAAGTATTGCACATATCAAAATACAATTTGAACACATTTGGAATGGTTTTTCAAAGGTATCACAAGTGTTCGAATCAATTAATAGACCTTAGATTGTAAAAGAAGTATTATAAACATATGAAAACACAATTTTAACACATGAAATTGTTTTTCAAAGATATTCATAAAGTGTTTCAATCAATTAATAGACTAAGATTGTATTAAACATATCAAAACACAGTCTTAACACGTGAAATTGGTTTTCAAAGATATCATAAGTGTTTTCAACCAAACCAATTAATAGCGAAAAGAACAAGTTGCAAACATTTAGTTAAGAAGTAATACGCTTGTTTTCAATAGTTAAGATACTTTTAAACTATTATTACACAGAACATTCACTTTCTTATAGTTTCCTAGGTTAACTATAAAACCTTAGATTGTAAATGAAAGAAGTATTAAACATATCAAAACACAATTTTAACACATGAAATTGTTTTTGAAAGATATCATATCATGAGTGTTTCAATCAATCAATAGATAGACCTTAGATTGTAAAAGAAGTATTGAACATATCAAAATACAATTTGAACACATTTGGAATGGTTTTTCAAAGGTATCACAAGTGTTCGAATCAATTAATAGACCTTAGATTGTAAAAGAAGTATTATAAACATATGAAAACACAATTTTAACACATGAAATTGTTTTTCAAAGATATTCATAAAGTGTTTCAATCAATTAATAGACTAAGATTGTATTAAACATATCAAAACACAGTCTTAACACGTGAAATTGGTTTTCAAAGATATCATAAGTGTTTTCAACCAAACCAATTAATAGCGAAAAGAACAAGTTGCAAACATTTAGTTAAGTAGTAATACGCTTGTTTTCAATAGTTAAGATACTTTTAAACTATTATTACACAGAACATTCACTTTCTTATAGTTTCCTAGGTTAACTATAAAACCTTAGATTGTAAATGAAAGAAGTATTAAACATATCAAAACACAATTTTAACACATGAAATTGTTTTTCAAAGATATCATATCATGAGTGTTTCAATCAATCAATAGATAGACCTTAGATTGTAAAAGAAGTATTGAACATATCAAAATACAATTTGAACACATTTGGAATGGTTTTTCAAAGGTATCACAAGTGTTCGAATCAATTAATAGACCTTAGATTGTAAAAGAAGTATTATAAACATATGAAAACACAATTTTAACACATGAAATTGTTTTTCAAAGATATTCATAAAGTGTTTCAATCAATTAATAGACTCAGATTGTATTAAACATATCAAAACACAGTCTTAACACGTGAAATTGGTTTTCAAAGATATCATAAGTGTTTTCAACCAAACCAATTAATAGCGAAAAGAACAAGTTGCAAACATTTAGTTAAGTAGTAATACGCTTGTTTTCAATAGTTAAGATACTTTTAAACTATTATTACACAGAACATTCACTTTCTTATAGTTTCCTAGGTTAACTATAAAACCTTAGATTGTAAATGAAAGAAGTATTAAACATATCAAAACACAATTTTAACACATGAAATTGTTTTTCAAAGATATCATATCATGAGTGTTTCAATCAATCAATAGATAGACCTTAGATTGTAAAAGAAGTATTGCACATATCAAAATACAATTTGAACACATTTGGAATGGTTTTTCAAAGGTATCACAAGTGTTCGAATCAATTAATAGACCTTAGATTGTAAAAGAAGTATTATAAACATATGAAAACACAATTTTAACACATGAAATTGTTTTTCAAAGATATTCATAAAGTGTTTCAATCAATTAATAGACTAAGATTGTATTAAACATATCAAAACACAGTCTTAACACGTGAAATTGGTTTTCAAAGATATCATAAGTGTTTTCAACCAAACCAATTAATAGCGAAAAGAACAAGTTGCAAACATTTAGTTAAGAAGTAATACGCTTGTTTTCAATAGTTAAGATACTTTTAAACTATTATTACACAGAACATTCACTTTCTTATAGTTTCCTAGGTTAACTATAAAACCTTAGATTGTAAATGAAAGAAGTATTAAACATATAAAAACACAATTTTAACACATGAAATTGTTTTTCAAAGATATCATATCATGAGTGTTTCAATCAATCAATAGATAGACCTTAGATTGTTAAAGAAGTATTGAACATATCAAAATACAATTTGAACACATTTGGAATGGTTTTTCAAAGGTATCACAAGTGTTCGAATCAATTAATAGACCTTAGATTGTAAAAGAAGTATTATAAACATATGAAAACACAATTTTAACAAATGAAATTGTTTTTCAAAGATATTCATAAAGTGTTTCAATCAATTAATAGACTAAGATTGTATTAAACATATCAAAACACAATCTTAACACGTGAAATTGGTTTTCAAAGATATCATAAGTGTTTTCAACCAAACCAATTAATAGCGAAAAGAACAAGTTGCAAACATTTAGTTAAGAAGTAATACGCTTGTTTTCAATAGTTAAGATACTTTTAAACTATTATTACACAGAACATTCACTTTCTTATAGTTTCCTAGGTTAACTATAAAACCTTAGATTGTAAATGAAAGAAGTATTAAACATATCAAAACACAATTTTAACACATGAAATTGTTTTTCAAAGATATCATATCATGAGTGTTTCAATCAATCAATAGATAGACCTTAGATTGTAAAAGAAGTATTGAACATATCAAAATACAATTTGAACACATTTGGAATGGTTTTTCAAAGGTATCACAAGTGTTCGAATCAATTAATAGACCTTAGATTGTAAAAGAAGTATTATAAACATATGAAAACACAATTTTAACACATGAAATTGTTTTTCAAAGATATTCATAAAGTGTTTCAATCAATTAATAGACTAAGATTGTATTAAACATATCAAAACACAGTCTTAACACGTGAAATTGGTTTTCAAAGATATCATAAGTGTTTTCAACCAAACCAATTAATAGCGAAAAGAATAAGTTGCAATCATTTAGTTAAGTAGTAATATGCTTGTTTTCAATAGTTAAGATACTTTTAAACTATTATTACACAGAACATTCACTTTCTTATAGTTTCCTAGGTTAACTATAAAACCTTAGATTGTAAATGAAAGAAGTATTAAACATATCAAAACACAATTTCAACACATGAAATTGTTTTTCAAAGATATCATATCATGAGTGTTTCAATCAATCAATAGATAGACCTTAGATTGTAAAAGAAGTATTGAACATATCAAAAGACAATTTGAACACATTTGGAGTGGTTTTTCAAAGGTATCACAAGTGTTCGAATCAATTAATAGACCTTAGATTGTAAAAGAAGTATTATAAACATATGGAAACACAATTTTAACACATGAAATTGTTTTTCAAAGATATTCAAAAAGTGTTTCAATCAATTAATAGACTAAGATTGTATTAAAAATATCAAAACACAATCTTAACACGTGAAATTGGTTTTCAAAGATATCATAAGTGTTTTCAACCAAACCAATTAATAGCGAAAAGAACAAGTTGCAAACATTTAGTTAAGAAGTAATACGCTTGTTTTCAATAGTTAAGATACTTTTAAACTATTATTACACAGAACATTCACTTTCTTATAGTTTCCTAGGTTAACTATAAAACCTTAGATTGTAAATGAAAGAAGTATTAAACATATCAAAACACAATTTTAACACATGAAATTGTTTTTCAAAGATATCATATCATGAGTGTTTCAATCAATCAATAGATAGACCTTAGATTGTTAAAGAAGTATTGAACATATCAAAATACAATTTGAACACATTTGGAATGGTTTTTCAAAGGTATCACAAGTGTTCGAATCAATTAATAGACCTTAGATTGTAAAAGAAGTATTATAAACATATGAAAACACAATTTTAACACATGAAATTGTTTTTCAAAGATATTCATAAAGTGTTTCAATCAATTAATAGACTAAGATTGTATTAAACATATCAAAACACAATCTTAACACGTGAAATTGGTTTTCAAAGATATCATAAGTGTTTTCAACCAAACCAATTAATAGCGAAAAGAACAAGTTGCAAACATTTAGTTAAGAAGTAATACGCTTGTTTTCAATAGTTAAGATACTTTTAAACTATTATTACACAGAACATTCACTTTCTTATAGTTTCCTAGGTTAACTATAAAACCTTAGATTGTAAATGAAAGAAGTATTAAACATATCAAAACACAATTTTAACACATGAAATTGTTTTTCAAAGATATCATATCATGAGTGTTTCAATCAATCAATAGATAGACCTTAGATTGTAAAAGAAGTATTGAACATATCAAAATACAATTTGAACACATTTGGAATGGTTTTTCAAAGGTATCACAAGTGTTCGAATCAATTAATAGACCTTAGATTGTAAAAGAAGTATTATAAACATATGAAAACACAATTTTAACACATGAAATTGTTTTTCAAAGATATTCATAAAGTGTTTCAATCAATTAATAGACTAAGATTGTATTAAACATATCAAAACACAGTCTTAACACGTGAAATTGGTTTTCAAAGATATCATAAGTGTTTTCAACCAAACCAATTAATAGCGAAAAGAATAAGTTGCAATCATTTAGTTAAGTAGTAATATGCTTGTTTTCAATAGTTAAGATACTTTTAAACTATTATTACACAGAACATTCACTTTCTTATAGTTTCCTAGGTTAACTATAAAACCTTAGATTGTAAATGAAAGAAGTATTAAACATATCAAAACACAATTTCAACACATGAAATTGTTTTTCAAAGATATCATATCATGAGTGTTTCAATCAATCAATAGATAGACCTTAGATTGTAAAAGAAGTATTGAACATATCAAAAGACAATTTGAACACATTTGGAGTGGTTTTTCAAAGGTATCACAAGTGTTCGAATCAATTAATAGACCTTAGATTGTAAAAGAAGTATTATAAACATATGGAAACACAATTTTAACACATGAAATTGTTTTTCAAAGATATTCAAAAAGTGTTTCAATCAATTAATAGACTAAGATTGTATTAAAAATATCAAAACACAATCTTAACACGTGAAATTGGTTTTCAAAGATATCATAAGTGTTTTCAACCAAACCAATTAATAGCGAAAAGAACAAGTTGCAAACATTTAGTTAAGTAGTAATACGCTTGTTTTCAATAGTTAAGATACTTTTAAACTATTATTACACAGAACATTCACTTTCTTATAGTTTCCTAGGTTAACTATAAAACCTTAGATTGTAAATGAAAGAAGTATTAAACATATCAAAACACAATTTTAACACATGAAATTGTTTTTCAAAGATATCATATCATGAGTGTTTCAATCAATCAATAGATAGACCTTAGATTGTAAAAGAAGTATTGAACATATCAAAATACAATTTGAACACATTTGGAATGGTTTTTCAAAGGTATCACAAGTGTTCGAATCAATTAATAGACCTTAGATTGTAAAAGAAGTATTATAAACATATGAAAACACAATTTTAAGACATGAAATTGTTTTTCAAAGATATTCATAAAGTGTTTCAATCAATTAATAGACTAAGATTGTATTAAACATATCAAAACACAATCTTAACACGTGAAATTGGTTTTCAAAGATATCATAAGTGTTTTCAACCAAACCAATTAATAGCGAAAAGAACAAGTTGCAAACATTTAGTTAAGAAGTAATACGCTTGTTTTCAATAGTTAAGATACTTTTAAACTATTATTACACAGAACATTCACTTTCTTATAGTTTCCTAGGTTAACTATAAAACCTTAGATTGTAAATGAAAGAAGTATTAAACATATCAAAACACAATTTTAACACATGAAATTGTTTTTGAAAGATATCATATCATGAGTGTTTCAATCAATCAATAGACCTTAGATTGTAAAAGAAGTATTGAACATACCAAAATACAATTTGAACACATTTAAAATGGTTTTTCAAAGGTATCACAAGTGTTCGAATCAATTAATAGACCTTAGATTGTAAAAGAAGTATTATAAACATATGAAAACACAATTTTAACACATGAAATTGTTTTTCAAAGATATTCATAAAGTGTTTCAATCAATTAATAGACTAAGATTGTATTAAACATATCAAAACACAATCTTAACACGTGAAATTGGTTTTCAAAGATATCATAAGTGTTTTCAACCAAACCAATTAATAGCGAAAAGAACAAGTTGCAAACATTTAGTTAAGAAGTAATACGCTTGTTTTCAATAGTTAAGATACTTTTAAACTATTATTACACAGAACATTCACTTTCTTATAGTTTCCTAGGTTAACTATAAAACCTTAGATTGTAAATGAAAGAAGTATTAAACATATCAAAACACAATTTTAACACATGAAATTGTTTTTCAAAGATATCATATCATGAGTGTTTCAATCCATCAATAGATAGACCTTAGATTGTAAAAGAAGTATTGAACATATCAAAATACAATTTGAACACATTTGGAATGGTTTTTCAAAGGTATCACAAGTGTTCGAATCAATTAATAGACCTTAGATTGTAAAAGAAGTATTATAAACATATGAAAACACAATTTTAACACATGAAATTGTTTTTCAAAGATATTCATAAAGTGTTTCAATCAATTAATAGACTAAGATTGTATTAAACATATCAAAACACAGTCTTAACACGTGAAATTGGTTTTCAAAGATATCATAAGTGTTTTCAACCAAACCAATTAATAGCGAAAAGAACAAGTTGCAAACATTTAGTTAAGTAGTAATACGCTTGTTTTCAATAGTTAAGATACTTTTAAACTATTATTACACAGAACATTCACTTTCTTATAGTTTCCTAGGTTAACTATAAAACCTTAGATTGTAAATGAAAGAAGTATTAAACATATCAAAACACAATTTTAACACATGAAATTGTTTTTCAAAGATATCATATCATGAGTGTTTCAATCAATCAATAGATAGACCTTAGATTGTAAAAGAAGTATTGAACATATCAAAATACAATTTGAACACATTTGGAATGGTTTTTCAAAGGTATCACAAGTGTTCGAATCAATTAATAGACCTTAGATTGTAAAAGAAGTATTATAAACATATGAAAACACAATTTTAACACATGAAATTGTTTTTCAAAGATATCATATCATGAGTGTTTCAATCAATCAATAGATAGACCTTAGATTGTAAAAGAAGTATTGAACATATCAAAATACAATTTGAACACATTTGGAATGGTTTTTCAAAGGTATCACAAGTGTTCGAATCAATTAATAGACCTTAGATTGTAAAAGAAGTATTATAAACATATGAAAACACAATTTTAACACATGAAATTGTTTTTCAAAGATATTCATAAAGTGTTTCAATCAATTAATAGACTAAGATTGTATTAAACATATCAAAACACAATCTTAACACGTGAAATTGGTTTTCAAAGATATCATAAGTGTTTTCAACCAAACCAATTAATAGCGAAAAGAACAAGTTGCAAACATTTAGTTAGGAAGTAATACGCTTGTTTTCAATAGTTAAGATACTTTTAAACTATTATTACACAGAACATTCACTTTCTTATAGTTTCCTAGGTTAACTATAAAACCTTAGATTGTAAATGAAAGAAGTATTAAACATATCAAAACACAATTTTAACACATGAAATTGTTTTTGAAAGATATCATATCATGAGTGTTTCAATCAATCAATAGATAGACCTTAGATTGTAAAAGAAGTATTGCACATATCAAAATACAATTTGAACACATTTGGAATGGTTTTTCAAAGGTATCACAAGTGTTCGAATCAATTAATAGACCTTAGATTGTAAAAGAAGTATTATAAACATATGAAAACACAATTTTAACACATGAAATTGTTTTTCAAAGATATTCATAAAGTGTTTCAATCAATTAATAGACTAAGATTGTATTAAACATATCAAAACACAATCTTAACACGTGAAATTGGTTTTCAAAGATATCATAAGTGTTTTCAACCAAACCAATTAATAGCGAAAAGAACAAGTTGCAAACATTTAGTTAAGAAGTAATACGCTTGTTTTCAATAGTTAAGATACTTTTAAACTATTATTACACAGAACATTCACTTTCTTATAGTTTCCTAGATTAACTATAAAACCTTAGATTGTAAATGAAAGAAGTATTAAACATATCAAAACACAATTTTAACACATGAAATTGTTTTTGAAAGATATCATATCATGAGTGTTTCAATCAATCAATAGATAGACCTTAGATTGTAAAAGAAGTATTGCACATATCAAAATACAATTTGAACACATTTGGAATGGTTTTTCAAAGGTATCACAAGTGTTCGAATCAATTAATAGACCTTAGATTGTAAAAGAAGTATTATAAACATATGAAAACACAATTTTAACACATGAAATTGTTTTTCAAAGATATTCATAAAGTGTTTCAATCAATTAATAGACTAAGATTGTATTAAACATATCAAAACACAGTCTTAACACGTGAAATTGGTTTTCAAAGATATCATAAGTGTTTTCAACCAAACCAATTAATAGCGAAAAGAACAAGTTGCAAACATTTAGTTAAGAAGTAATACGCTTGTTTTCAATAGTTAAGATACTTTTAAACTATTATTACACAGAACATTCACTTTCTTATAGTTTCCTAGGTTAACTATAAAACCTTAGATTGTAAATGAAAGAAGTATTAAACATATCAAAACACAATTTTAACACATGAAATTGTTTTTCAAAGATATCATATCATGAGTGTTTCAATCAATCAATAGAAAGACCTTAGATTGTAAAAGAAGTATTGAACATATCAAAATACAATATGAACACATTTGAAATGGTTTTTCAAAGGTATCACAAGTGTTCGAATCAATTAATAGACCTTAGATTGTAAAAGAAGTATTATAAACATATGAAAACACAATTTTAACACATGAAATTGTTTTTCAAAGATATTCATAAAGTGTTTCAATCAATTAATAGACTAAGATTGTATTAAACATATCAAAACACAGTCTTAACACGTGAAATTGGTTTTCAAAGATATCATAAGTGTTTTCAACCAAACCAATTAATAGCGAAAAGAACAAGTTGCAAACATTTAGTTAAGAAGTAATACGCTTGTTTTCAATAGTTAAGATACTTTTAAACTATTATTACACAGAACATTCACTTTCTTATAGTTTCCTAGGTTAACTATAAAACCTTAGATTGTAAATGAAAGAAGTATTAAACATATCAAAACACAATTTTAACACATGAAATTGTTTTTCAAAGATATCATATCATGAGTGTTTCAATCAATCAATAGATAGACCTTAGATTGTAAAAGAAGTATTGAACATATCAAAATACAATTTGAACACATTTGGAATGGTTTTTCAAAGGTATCACAAGTGTTCGAATCAATTAATAGACCTTAGATTGTAAAAGAAGTATTATAAACATATGAAAACACAATTTTAACACATGAAATTGTTTTTCAAAGATATTCATAAAGTGTTTCAATCAATTAATAGACTAAGATTGTATTAAACATATCAAAACACAATCTTAACACGTGAAATTGGTTTTCAAAGATATCATAAGTGTTTTCAACCAAACCAATTAATAGCGAAAAGAACAAGTTGCAAACATTTAGTTAAGTAGTAATACGCTTGTTTTCAATAGTTAAGATACTTTTAAACTATTATTACACAGAACATTCACTTTCTTATAGTTTCCTAGGTTAACTATAAAACCTTAGATTGTAAATGAAAGAAGTATTAAACATATCAAAACACAATTTTAACACATGAAATTGTTTTTCAAAGATATCATATCATGAGTGTTTCAATCAATCAATAGATAGACCTTAGATTGTAAAAGAAGTATTGAACATATCAAAATACAATTTGAACACATTTGGAATGGTTTTTCAAAGGTATCACAAGTGTTCGAATCAATTAATAGACCTTAGATTGTAAAAGAAGTATTATAAACATATGAAAACACAATTTTAACACATGAAATTGTTTTTCAAAGATATTCATAAAGTGTTTCAATCAATTAATAGACTAAGATTGTATTAAACATATCAAAACACAGTCTTAACACGTGAAATTGGTTTTCAAAGATATCATAAGTGTTTTCAACCAAACCAATTAATAGCGAAAAGAACAAGTTGCAAACATTTAGTTAAGAAGTAATACGCTTGTTTTCAATAGTTAAGATACTTTTAAACTATTATTACACAGAACATTCACTTTCTTATAGTTTCCTAGGTTAACTATAAAACCTTAGATTGTAAATGAAAGAAGTATTAAACATATCAAAACACAATTTTAACACATGAAATTGTTTTTCAAAGATATCATATCATGAGTGTTTCAATCAAACAATAGAAAGACCTTAGATTGTAAAAGAAGTATTGAACATATCAAAATACAATATGAACACATTTGAAATGGTTTTTCAAAGGTATCACAAGTGTTCGAATCAATTAATAGACCTTAGATTGTAAAAGAAGTATTATAAACATATGAAAACACAATTTTAACACATGAAATTGTTTTTCAAAGATATTCATAAAGTGTTTCAATCAATTAATAGACTAAGATTGTATTAAACATATCAAAACACAGTCTTAACACGTGAAATTGGTTTTCAAAGATATCATAAGTGTTTTCAACCAAACCAATTAATAGCGAAAAGAACAAGTTGCAAACATTTAGTTAAGAAGTAATACGCTTGTTTTCAATAGTTAAGATACTTTTAAACTATTATTACACAGAACATTCACTTTCTTATAGTTTCCTAGGTTAACTATAAAACCTTAGATTGTAAATGAAAGAAGTATTAAACATATCAAAACACAATTTTAACACATGAAATTGTTTTTCAAAGATATCATATCATGAGTGTTTCAATCAATCAATAGATAGACCTTAGATTGTAAAAGAAGTATTGAACATATCAAAATACAATTTGAACACATTTGGAATGGTTTTTCAAAGGTATCACAAGTGTTCGAATCAATTAATAGACCTTAGATTGTAAAAGAAGTATTATAAACATATGAAAACACAATTTTAACACATGAAATTGTTTTTCAAAGATATTCATAAAGTGTTTCAATCAATTAATAGACTAAGATTGTATTAAACATATCAAAACACAATCTTAACACGTGAAATTGGTTTTCAAAGATATCATAAGTGTTTTCAACCAAACCAATTAATAGCGAAAAGAACAAGTTGCAAACATTTAGTTAAGTAGTAATACGCTTGTTTTCAATAGTTAAGATACTTTTAAACTATTATTACACAGAACATTCACTTTCTTATAGTTTCCTAGGTTAACTATAAAACCTTAGATTGTAAATGAAAGAAGTATTAAACATATCAAAACACAATTTTAACACATGAAATTGTTTTTCAAAGATATCATATCATGAGTGTTTCAATCAATCAATAGATAGACCTTAGATTGTAAAAGAAGTATTGAACATATCAAAATACAATTTGAACACATTTGGAATGGTTTTTCAAAGGTATCACAAGTGTTCGAATCAATTAATAGACCTTAGATTGTAAAAGAAGTATTATAAACATATGAAAACACAATTTTAACACATGAAATTGTTTTTCAAAGATATTCATAAAGTGTTTCAATCAATTAATAGACTAAGATTGTATTAAACATATCAAAACACAATCTTAACACGTGAAATTGGTTTTCAAAGATATCATAAGTGTTTTCAACCAAACCAATTAATAGCGAAAAGAACAAGTTGCAAACATTTAGTTAAGAAGTAATACGCTTGTTTTCAATAGTTAAGATACTTTTAAACTATTATTACACAGAACATTCACTTTCTTATAGTTTCCTAGGTTAACTATAAAACCTTAGATTGTAAATGAAAGAAGTATTAAACATATCAAAACACAATTTTAACACATGAAATTGATTTTCAAAGATATCATATCATGAGTGTTTCAATCAATCAATAGATAGACCTTAGATTGTAAAAGAAGTATTGAACATATCAAAATACAATTTGAACACATTTGGAATGGTTTTTCAAAGGTATCACAAGTGTTCGAATCAATTAATAGACCTTAGATTGTAAAAGAAGTATTATAAACATATGAAAACACAATTTTAACACATGAAATTGTTTTTCAAAGATATTCATAAAGTGTTTCAATCAATTAATAGACTAAGATTGTATTAAACATATCAAAACACAGTCTTAACACGTGAAATTGGTTTTCAAAGATATCATAAGTGTTTTCAACCAAACCAATTAATAGCGAAAAGAACAAGTTGCAAACATTTAGTTAAGTAGTAATACACTTGTTTTCAATAGTTAAGATACTTTTAAACTATTATTACACAGAACATTCACTTTCTTATAGTTTCCTAGGTTAACTATAAAACCTTAGATTGTAAATGAAAGAAGTATTAAACATATCAAAACACAATTTTAACACATGAAATTGTTTTTCAAAGATATCATATCATGAGTGTTTCAATCAATCAATAGATAGACCTTAGATTGTAAAAGAAGTATTGCACATATCAAAATACAATTTGAACACATTTGGAATGGTTTTTCAAAGGTATCACAAGTGTTCGAATCAATTAATAGACCTTAGATTGTAAAAGAAGTATTATAAACATATGAAAACACAATTTTAACACATGAAATTGTTTTTCAAAGATATTCATAAAGTGTTTCAATCAATTAATAGACTAAGATTGTATTAAACATATCAAAACACAGTCTTAACACGTGAAATTGGTTTTCAAAGATATCATAAGTGTTTTCAACCAAACCAATTAATAGCGAAAATAACAAGTTGCAAACATTTAGTTAAGAAGTAATACGCTTGTTTTCAATAGTTAAGATACTTTTAAACTATTATTACACAGAACATTCACTTTCTTATAGTTTCCTAGGTTAACTATAAAACCTTAGATTGTAAATGAAAGAAGTATTAAACATATAAAAACACAATTTTAACACATGAAATTGTTTTTCAAAGATATCATATCATGAGTGTTTCAATCAATCAATAGATAGACCTTAGATTGTAAAAGAAGTATTGCACATATCAAAATACAATTTGAACACATTTGGAATGGTTTTTCAAAGGTATCACAAGTGTTCGAATCAATTAATAGACCTTAGATTGTAAAAGAAGTATTATAAACATATGAAAACACAATTTTAACACATGAAATTGTTTTTCAAAGATATTCATAAAGTGTTTCAATCAATTAATAGACTAAGATTGTATTAAACATATCAAAACACAGTCTTAACACGTGAAATTGGTTTTCAAAGATATCATAAGTGTTTTCAACTGATGAGAATCAAATAAAGGAGGCTTTTATTAATGGAGGAAGAGGACATCCACCCTCACATTTGAAGTTCTTCCTTCTAGTCTTCTCAAAATTAAAAGAAGACATAAAATAAAGATGAGGCCCAAGCCCAAAGCCCAAGCCCAAGCCCAAGAAGGCCAAAGCCCAAAGAGCCCAAATCCATCCCATGAGGGGCAAGGCCAAGCTTTGAAATACTCTTGTATAGTTTTAGGAGGTGTGGTTATTAAATAAAGGTGTGTGAAAATGTAAAATAAAGTCACATTGTCCATGTGACTTAGGAGAGTGGTGTAGGTGTAGTTTTTGGGAGGTGTCATAGTAGAAAAAGGTCACACCTCCCATGTGACTTGTTTTTGGTGGGAATTTCAAATGAGTTTATTTGAAATTTCCCACCTATTTTTCAGCACCTTAGGCTATAAATAGAGGTGCTTCCTTTGTAAAATTGAGATTTGAATTTTATCTAAAGAAACTATACTCAAAATTGGAGTGAGCATTTGGAGAGCTTTGAGCTTCTTCTCTAGTCTTATCTTGAAGGACCATGGTTTCCTCAAGTGGCGGCTTCCACACTCATCTAGGAGCATCCATACTTCTAGTGGCGTGATCATCCAACCTATCTTCCATCTTCATGAGCATTCTCTTCTCCTTCCTTTCTTCTTCTTCAATTGTTCATGTTACCTTGTGTTTTGAGTTGTCTAGCTTTCGGTTTTTCTATTTTCAGCACCTATATTCTGTTTTGTTTTTAAATTCTGTTCGGTTCTTTTGTTTAGTAGCTTAATTCTGTTCGGTTAATCTAGTTTCTATTCCTTTGTTGATTCAATTTGACAATATTTGGTTCATCCAAATGAGTTTGGGATTTGGTACTTGTTATTGGTGAGTTCTTGATCTTAGAACCATGATCCAACTTCTAAGAAAGTGCCTCTACATTTTCCAGCTCAAGGTGATTCCTCAAAGTGTCAAGAATCTTGCTCTATGTGGCTATTGGAATCACATCATGTGGTATCATGAGTCTTAGGTTCATTCTTGTTTAATTGTTGAGTTGTGTGCACTTTATTTCAAGAGCTTTTTAATTTCTTGCAATTTAAGTTTCTGTTTTAGAATTTTAATTGAGTTTTCTTGCTGTTTTTCTTTTGCTCCAAGTGTTTGTGGAAAGGTTTACGGCACTCATAATTCTTATGAGTATGGTTGCTCTTTTGGAATGGCATTATCCTTCCTAGAGTATACCTTAAGCTTCCTTTCACTTGTTACAATTTGTGTTGTGTCTTTTAATTTTTGAATCATGTCAAGTTTTGTCTTAGTCATGTTATTCCATATATGTCATTACTTCTAGTAGTACTTTTATTGTTTTGATTGTTTCTTGCTTTGGTGTCATATAATTTTCTGAATTGATGTTGATCCTTTGTGCATTTTCTTTTTAGAATTGAGTTCATACTTGTATTCTAGACCTATACAAGTTCCACTACATCATTTTCTATTATGTCTTTGCTAGTTCATCATTCTGTTTTTTATTCCTATTAGGATTCCTCTGTTTCTGAAAAGAGTGCTTACTGTTTTTCCTTATTGCAACTGATTTACGTACTGTAAAATTCTGAAATTCTGGATTTGAGATATTCAAAGTGTTAGAAAAGAATAGAAAAAAGAATCATTCAAAAATATGAAGTACACAAAAAATGATAAATAAAATAAAAAAAGTGTACATTCCTGCCGAAAAAAATACGGTAATCTGGCAGTGATTTTAAAAAATTTATTTCTCTCAATTGGCTTACTGTTTTTAATTGATTCCAGTGCCATTATTGAGTTAACATCTTGAAGTTTCTGTGGTATAAATTTCATAATCCAGTTCGCTCTACAACGTTCCAGTTAAATCAGTCAATATCAAACACAGTTTGCATAAAAAAAAAATTTCCAGTAGCTAAATTTTTTGTTTTCTTCATCTCCTCTAGTGCTTTTCCTTAGGTTTTCTTTTGTGTGCCTACTTTTCTCATTGAGTTCTTTATTTTCTTGATTGTCTTTCATTCTTACTCTTTGAGTTTGTCTTACGTATAGTATTCCTTTTGCAATTACCTTTCCTTGCTTATACCTTTTCTTGTTTGTCTTTATTGTTTCTTTGGTTTTGTGGTGGTTTGCTCTTAAGATTGGTGTGCTTGCTTTGACATATTTCATTTGAGGATTCCAAGGCCTCAAGATCAGATTCGTGCAAGAACATTATTTCTTTGAGAGTGATCTCTTTTTTCAGCCTCATTTCACTTCGGCAGTTTCATTGCCAAGCTCACTGTTTTTGCTAATTTTGTTTCTTAACTTGTTTGCTGTTTTTTATTTGCAAAATGGCTGGCTATTCAAGTGGTGCATATTACAAGCAGCATTCTCCTTGCAAAGTTTCAGTCCTTGGTGAAGAAGAACATAGAAGAAGGTGGCATCACCATCATTCTCATGAAGAGAGCTATAACCGTGACCAAAGATATCACCAAGTGTTCAACATTGCTTGTAAAAAAGTCCCTAGTTTTAATGGTGATAGTGATCCTAATGTGTATTTAGAATGGGAGACTAAGGTTGACCATTATTTTCATGTGTATAAGGTCCAAGATGACCAAACACTTAGATTAGTTTCTTTATCCTTTTTGGGCTATGCCAAAGAATGGTGGCATAAAATTGTAATGGACATTATGTATCGCAAGAAACCTCCCGTGGTTTCTTGGAATGCTTTGAAAGAGTGTATGCGCGCGAGGTTTGTTCCTCCTTCTAGGAAGGAACACTTGTTGAAGTTCCAAAGGCTTCCTCAAGGACATAGGATGGTAGAAGAATACTTTAAAGATTTTGAAACAACTTTGACTAAAATGAATATGCATGCTAATGAAGAGTCAAAGATAAAATGGTTTGTACGTGGTTTGAGAAGAGATATTAGAGAAATTGTAGAATTAAATGAGTACTCTTCTTTAAAGAAAGTGTTTCGCCAAGCCATCAAGGTGGAATCCTATCTTTTGAAAACAACTTTCAAAAATACTCATGATGATGATTTCTACAACTCTTCTAGGAAGGATGCCAACAAAATGTCTACTCAAAATTCTCCTTCCAATTTTTCCAAACAAACCATATTTCCAAAAAACGTTTCTACTACAAAACCTTCTACTCCTAAGTCGCCTACCAAAACTTCAAATACCAATTAATAGACTAAGATTGTATTAAACATATCAAAACACAGTCTTAACACGTGAAATTGGTTTTCAAAGATATCATAAGTGTTTTCAACCAAACCAATTAATAGCGAAAAGAACAAGTTGCAAACATTTAGTTAAGAAGTAATACGCTTGTTTTCAATAGTTAAGATACTTTTAAACTATTATTACACAGAACATTCACTTTCTTATAGTTTCCTAGGTTAACTATAAAACCTTAGATTGTAAATGAAAGAAGTATTAAACATATCAAAACACAATTTTAACACATGAAATTGTTTTTCAAAGATATCATATCATGAGTGTTTCAATCAATCAATAGAAAGACCTTAGATTGTAAAAGAAGTATTGAACATATCAAAATACAATATGAACACATTTGGAATGGTTTTTCAAAGGTATCACAAGTGTTCGAATCAATTAATAGACCTTAGATTGTAAAAGAAGTATTATAAACATATGAAAACACAATTTTAACACATGAAATTGTTTTTCAAAGATATTCATAAAGTGTTTCAATCAATTAATAGACTAAGATTGTATTAAACATATCAAAACACAATCTTAACACGTGAAATTGGTTTTCAAAGATATCATAAGTGTTTTCAACCAAACCAATTAATAGCGAAAAGAACAAGTTGCAAACATTTAGTTAGGAAGTAATACGCTTGTTTTCAATAGTTAAGATACTTTTAAACTATTATTACACAGAACATTCACTTTCTTATAGTTTCCTAGGTTAA
Organism: Phaseolus vulgaris; assembly: GCF_051622355.1. Taxonomy (NCBI): domain Eukaryota; kingdom Viridiplantae; phylum Streptophyta; class Magnoliopsida; order Fabales; family Fabaceae; genus Phaseolus; species Phaseolus vulgaris. The sequence goes on along the minus strand of NC_143501.1, from coordinate 19,687,010 downwards.
CTATAAAACCTTAGATTGTAAATGAAAGAAGTATTAAACATATCAAAACACAATTTTAACACATGAAATTGTTTTTCAAAGATATCATATCATGAGTGTTTCAATCAATCAATAGATAGACCTTAGATTGTAAAAGAAGTATTGAACATATCAAAATACAATTTGAACACATTTGGAATGGTTTTTCAAAGGTATCACAAGTGTTCGAATCAATTAATAGACCTTAGATTGTAAAAGAAGTATTATAAACATATGACAACACAATTTTAACACATGAAATTGTTTTTCAAAGATATTCATAAAGTGTTTCAATCAATTAATAGACTAAGATTGTATTAAACATATCAAAACACAATCTTAACACGTGAAATTGGTTTTCAAAGATATCATAAGTGTTTTCAACCAAACCAATTAATAGCGAAAAGAACAAGTTGCAAACATTTAGTTAAGTAGTAATACGCTTGTTTTCAATAGTTAAGATACTTTTAAACTATTATTACACAGAACATTCACTTTCTTATAGTTTCCTAGGTTAACTATAAAACCTTAGATTGTAAATGAAAGAAGTATTAAACATATCAAAACACAATTTTAACACATGAAATTGTTTTTCAAAGATATCATATCATGAGTGTTTCAATCAATCAATAGATAGACCTTAGATTGTAAAAGAAGTATTGAACATATCAAAATACAATTTGAACACATTTGGAATGGTTTTTCAAAGGTATCACAAGTGTTCGAATCAATTAATAGACCTTAGATTGTAAAAGAAGTATTATAAACATATGAAAACACAATTTTAACACATGAAATTGTTTTTCAAAGATATTCATAAAGTGTTTCAATCAATTAATAGACTAAGATTGTATTAAACATATCAAAACACAATCTTAACACGTGAAATTGGTTTTCAAAGATATCATAAGTGTTTTCAACCAAACCAATTAATAGCGAAAAGAACAAGTTGCAAACATTTAGTTAAGAAGTAATACGCTTGTTTTCAATAGTTAAGATACTTTTAAACTATTATTACACAGAACATTCACTTTCTTATAGTTTCCTAGGTTAACTATAAAACCTTAGATTGTAAATGAAAGAAGTATTAAACATATCAAAACACAATTTTAACACATGAAATTGTTTTTCAAAGATATCATATCATGAGTGTTTCAATCAATCAATAGATAGACCTTAGATTGTAAAAGAAGTATTGCACATATCAAAATACAATTTGAACACATTTGGAATGGTTTTTCAAAGGTATCACAAGTGTTCGAATCAATTAATAGACCTTAGATTGTAAAAGAAGTATTATAAACATATGAAAACACAATTTTAACACATGAAATTGTTTTTCAAAGATATTCATAAAGTGTTTCAATCAATTAATAGACTAAGATTGTATTAAACATATCAAAACACAGTCTTAACACGTGAAATTGGTTTTCAAAGATATCATAAGTGTTTTCAACCAAACCAATTAATAGCGAAAAGAACAAGTTGCAAACATTTAGTTAAGAAGTAATACGCTTGTTTTCAATAGTTAAGATACTTTTAAACTATTATTACACAGAACATTCACTTTCTTATAGTTTCCTAGGTTAACTATAAAACCTTAGATTGTAAATGAAAGAAGTATTAAACATATAAAAACACAATTTTAACACATGAAATTGTTTTTCAAAGATATCATATCATGAGTGTTTCAATCAATCAATAGATAGACCTTAGATTGTAAAAGAAGTATTGAACATATCAAAATACAATATGAACACATTTGGAATGGTTTTTCAAAGGTATCACAAGTGTTCGAATCAAATAATAGACCTTAGATTGTAAAAGAAGTATTATAAAAATATGAAAACACAATTTTAACACATGAAATTGTTTTTCAAAGATATTCATAAAGTGTTTCAATCAATTAATAGACTAAGATTGTATTAAACATATCAAAACACAATCTTAACACGTGAAATTGGTTTTCAAAGATATCATAAGTGTTTTCAACCAAACCAATTAATAGCGAAAAGAACAAGTTGCAAACATTTAGTTAGGAAGTAATACGCTTGTTTTCAATAGTTAAGATACTTTTAAACTATTATTACACAGAACATTCACTTTCTTATAGTTTCCTAGGTTAACTATAAAACCTTAGATTGTAAATGAAAGAAGTATTAAACATATCAAAACACAATTTTAACACATGAAATTGTTTTTCAAAGATATCATATCATGAGTGTTTCAATCAATCAATAGATAGACCTTAGATTGTAAAAGAAGTATTGAACATATCAAAATACAATTTGAACACATTTGGAATGGTTTTTCAAAGGTATCACAAGTGTTCGAATCAATTAATAGACCTTAGATTGTAAAAGAAGTATTATAAACATATGAAAACACAATTTTAACACATGAAATTGTTTTTCAAAGATATTCATAAAGTGTTTCAATCAATTAATAGACTAAGATTGTATTAAACATATCTAAACAAAATCTTAACACGTGAAATTGGTTTTCAAAGATATCATAAGTGTTTTCAACCAAACCAATTAATAGCGAAAAGAACAAGTTGCAAACATTTAGTTAAGAAGTAATACGCTTGTTTTCAATAGTTAAGATACTTTTAAACTATTATTACACAGAACATTCACTTTCTTATAGTTTCCTAGGTTAACTATAAAACCTTAGATTGTAAATGAAAGAAGTATTAAACATATCAAAACACAATTTTAACACATGAAATTGTTTTTGAAAGATATCATATCATGAGTGTTTCAATCAATCAATAGACCTTAGATTGTAAAAGAAGTATTGAACATACCAAAATACAATTTGAACACATTTGGAATGGTTTTTCAAAGGTATCACAAGTGTTCGAATCAATTAATAGACCTTAGATTGTAAAAGAAGTATTATAAACATATGAAAACACAATTTTAACACATGAAATTGTTTTTCAAAGATATTCATAAGTGTTTCAATCAATTAATAGACTAAGATTGTATTAAACATATCAAAACACAATCTTAACACGTGAAATTGGTTTTCAAAGATATCTTAAGTGTTTTCAACCAAACCAATTAATAGCGAAAAGAACAAGTTGCAAACATTTAGTTAAGAAGTAATACGCTTGTTTTCAATAGTTAAGATACTTTTAAACTATTATTACACAAAACATTCACTTTCTTATAGTTTCCTAGGTTAACTATAAAACCTTAGATTGTAAATGAAAGAAGTATTAAACATATCAAAACACAATTTTAACACATGAAATTGTTTTTCAAAGATATCATATCATGAGTGTTTCAATCAATCAATAGATAGACCTTAGATTGTAAAAGAAGTATTGCACATATCAAAATACAATTTGAACACATTTGGAATGGTTTTTCAAAGGTATCACAAGTGTTCGAATCAATTAATAGACCTTAGATTGTAAAAGAAGTATTATAAACATATGAAAACACAATTTTAACACATGAAATTGTTTTTCAAAGATATTCATAAAGTGTTTCAATCAATTAATAGACTAAGATTGTATTAAACATATCAAAACACAGTCTTAACACGTGAAATTGGTTTTCAAAGATATCATAAGTGTTTTCAACCAAACCAATTAATAGCGAAAAGAACAAGTTGCAAACATTTAGTTAAGAAGTAATACGCTTGTTTTCAATAGTTAAGATACTTTTAAACTATTATTACACAGAACATTCACTTTCTTATAGTTTCCTAGGTTAACTACAAAACCTTAGATTGTAAATGAAAGAAGTATTAAACATATAAAAACACAATTTTAACACATGAAATTGTTTTTCAAAGATATCATATCATGAGTGTTTCAATCAATCAATAGATAGACCTTAGATTGTAAAAGAAGTATTGAACATATCAAAATACAATATGAACACATTTGGAATGGTTTTTCAAAGGTATCACAAGTGTTCGAATCAATTAATAGACCTTAGATTGTAAAAGAAGTATTATAAACATATGAAAACACAATTTTAACACATGAAATTGTTTTTCAAAGATATTCATAAAGTGTTTCAATCAATTAATAGACTAAGATTGTATTAAACATATCAAAACACAATCTTAACACGTGAAATTGGTTTTCAAAGATATCATAAGTGTTTTCAACCAAACCAATTAATAGCGAAAAGAACAAGTTGCAAACATTTAGTTAGGAAGTAATACACTTGTTTTCAATAGTTAAGATACTTTTAAACTATTATTACACAGAACATTCACTTTCTTATAGTTTCCTAGGTTAACTATAAAACCTTAGATTGTAAATGAAAGAAGTATTAAACATATCAAAACACAATTTTAACACATGAAATTGTTTTTCAAAGATATCATATCATGAGTGTTTCAATCAATCAATAGATAGACCTTAGATTGTAAAAGAAGTATTGAACATATCAAAAGACAATTTGAACACATTTGGAATGGTTTTTCAAAGGTATCACAAGTGTTCGAATCAATTAATAGACCTCAGATTGTAAAAGAAGTATTATAAACATATGAAAACACAATTTTAACACATGAAATTGTTTTTCAAAGATATTCATAATGTGTTTCAATCAATTAATAGACTAAGATTGTATTAAACATATCAAAACACAGTCTTAACACGTGAAATTGGTTTTCAAAGATATCATAAGTGTTTTAAACCAAACCAATTAATAGCGAAAAGAACAAGTTGCAAACATTTACTTAAGAAGTAATACGCTTGTTTTCAATAGTTAAGATACTTTTAAACTATTATTACACAGAACATTCACTTTCTTATTGTTTCCTAGGTTAACTATAAAACCTTAGATTGTAAATGAAAGAAGTATTAAACATATCAAAACACAATTTTAACACATGAAATTGTTTTTCAAAGATATCATATCATGAGTGTTTCAATCAATCAATAGATAGACCTTAGATTGTAAAAGAAGTATTGAACATATCAAAATACAATTTGAACACATTTGGAATGGTTTTTCAAAGGTATCACAAGTGTTCGAATCAATTAATAGACCTTAGATTGTAAAAGAAGTATTATAAACATATGAAAACACAATTTTAACACTTGAAATTGTTTTTCAAAGATATTCAAAAGTGTTTCAATCAATTAATAGACTAAGATTGTATTAAACATTTCAAAACACAATCTTAACACGTGAAATTGGTTTTCAAAGATATCATAAGTGTTTTCAACCAAACCAATTAGTAGCGAAAAGAACAAGTTGCAAACATTTAGTTAAGAAGTAATACGCTTGTTTTCAATAGTTAAGATACTTTTAAACTATTATTACACAGAACATTCACTTTCTTATAGTTTCCTAGGTTAACTATAAAACCTTAGATTGTAAATGAAAGAAGTATTAAACATATCAAAACACAATTTTCACACATGAAATTGTTTTTCAAAGATATCATATCATGAGTGTTTCAATCAATAAATAGATAGACCTTAGATTGTAAAAGAAGTATTGAACATATCAAAATACAATTTGAACACATTTGGAATGGTTTTTCAAAGGTATCACAAGTGTTCGAATCAATTAATAGACCTTAGATTGTAAAAGAAGTATTATAAACATATGAAAACACAATTTTAACACATGAAATTGTTTTTCAAAGATATTCATAAAGTGTTTCAATCAATTAATAGACTAAGATTGTATTAAACATATCAAAACACAATCTTAACACGTGAAATTGGTTTTCAAAGATATCATAAGTGTTTTCAACCAAACCAATTAATAGCGAAAAGAACAAGTTGCAAACATTTAGTTAAGAAGTAATACGCTTGTTTTCAATAGTTAAGATACTTTTAAACTATTATTACACAGAACATTCACTTTCTTATAGTTTCCTAGGTTAACTATAAAACCTTAGATTGTAAATGAAAGAAGTATTAAACATATCAAAACACAATTTTAACACATGAAATTGTTTTTCAAAGATATCATATCATGAGTGTTTCAATCAATCAATAGATAGACCTTAGATTGTAAAAGAAGTATTGAACATATCAAAATACAATTTGAACACATTTGGAATGGTTTTTCAAAGGTATCACAAGTGTTCGAATCAATTAATAGACCTTAGATTGTAAAAGAAGTATTATAAACATATGAAAACACAATTTTAACACATGAAATTGTTTTTCAAAGATATTCAAAAGTGTTTCAATCAATTAATAGACTAAGATTGTATTAAACATATCAAAACACAATCTTAACACGTGAAATTGGTTTTCAAAGATATCATAAGTGTTTTCAACCAAACCAATTAATAGCGAAAAGAACAAGTTGCAAACATTTAGTTAAGAAGTAATACGCTTGTTTTCAATAGTTAAGATACTTTTAAACTATTATTACACAGAACATTAACTTTCTTATAGTTTCCTAGGTTAACTATAAAACCTTAGATTGTAAATGAAAGAAGTATTAAACATATCAAAACACAATTTTAACACATGAAATTATTTTTCAAAGATATCATATCATGAGTGTTTCAATCAATCAATAGATAGACCTTAGATTGTAAAAGAAGTATTGAACATATCAAAATACAATTTGAACACATTTGGAATGGTTTTTCAAAGGTATCACAAGTGTTTGAATCAATTAATAGACCTTAGCTTGTAAAAGAAGTATTATAAACATATGAAAACACAATTTTAACACATGAAATTGTTTTTCAAAGATATTCATAAAGTGTTATAATCAATTAATAGACTAAGATTGTATTAAACATATCAAAACACAATCTTAACACGTGAAATTGGTTTTCAAAGATATCATAAATGTTTTCAACCAAACCAATTAATAGCGAAAAGAACAAGTTGCAAACATTTAGTTAAGAAGTAATACGCTTGTTTTCAATAGTTAAGATACTTTTAAACTATTATTACACAGAACATTCACTTTCTTATAGTTTCCTAGGTTAACTATAAAACCTTAGATTGTAAATGAAAGAAGTATTAAACATATCAAAACACAATTTTAACACATGAAATTGTTTTTCAAAGATATCATATCATGAGTGTTTCAATCAATCAATAGATAGACCTTAGATTGTAAAAGAAGTATTGAACATATCAAAATACAATTTGAACACATTTGGAATGGTTTTTCAAAGGTATCACAAGTGTTCGAATCAATTAATAGACCTTAGATTGTAAAAGAAGTATTATAAACATATGAAAACACAATTTTAACACATGAAATTGTTTTTCAAAGATATTCATAAAGTGTTTCAATCAATTAATAGACTAAGATTGTATTAAACATATCAAAACACAATCTTAACACGTGAAATTGGTTTTCAAAGATATCATAAGTGTTTTCAACCAAACCAATTAATAGCGAAAAGAACAAGTTGCAAACATTTAGTTAAGAAGTAATACGCTTGTTTTCAATAGTTAAGATACTTTTAAACTATTATTACACAGAACATTCACTTTCTTATAGTTTCCTAGGTTAACTATAAAACCTTAGATTGTAAATGAAAGAAGTATTAAACATATCAAAACACAATTTTAACACATGAAATTGTTTTTCAAAGATATCATATTATGAGTGTTTCAATCAATCAATAGATAGACCTTAGATTGTAAAAGAAGTATTGAACATATCAAAATACAATTTGAACACATTTGGAATGGTTTTTCAAAGGTATCACAAGTGTTCGAATCAATTAATAGACCTTAGATTGTAAAAGAAGTATTATAAACATATGAAAACACAATTTTAACACATGAAATTGTTTTTCAAAGATATTCAAAAGTGTTTCAATCAATTAATAGACTAAGATTGTATTAAACATATCAAAACACAATCTTAACACGTGAAATTGGTTTTCAAAGATATCATAAGTGTTTTCAACCAAACCAATTAATAGCGAAAAGAACAAGTTGCAAACATTTAGTTAAGAAGTAATACGCTTGTTTTCAATAGTTAAGATACTTTTAAACTATTATTACATGTACCGTCCCGTATCAGGGCGTTGACTAAGTCAAGGTCAAAGTCAACAACTGGAAAGTCAAAGTCAGCTCGAGGTCTCGCCCAGATGTAGAGACGCCAAGAGGAAGCGTCGCCAAGGCAGGACAAGACGTCGCTAAGGCAAGACGTCGCTAAGGCAAGGCGTCGCCTAAGCGAAGGCGTCGCCTAGGTGAAGGCGTCGCCTAGGTGAAGGCGTCGCCTAGGTGAAGGCGTCGCCCAGGTGAGGGCGTCGCCAGATTAAACAGTGTAAAAGCAAGGCAATCACGGTGTGGTTCCCCGATACCCATGGGTAGGAAAGACCATGGAGGGAGCGACGTCGTGGGAAAGCCTCAGGTCCCGATATCTCGGGAAAGTGATAAAGAGAAGGAAAAGGTGGCTCCAAGGCCATAGTAATAGTACCAGTGAAGGGCAGCCTGACTCGCGAAGTACCCCTGCCGCCCCATAGACGCCTTCGGGACAGATACGACCCAAGAGGAAGGTCACGCCCAGGATAACCGGGTGCAGGGTGTGAGAGGAAGGCAGATACGCTCTCAGAGTAAGTGGCTAGATACTTGGGGGCATGAGTTGGCACCCAAAAAGCCACCCCTAGCGCAGTAGCACTCCCCAGCAGGAGGACCCACACGTAGAAACGTCCCCAGATGGGCAGAAACGCCCCCAGATGGGGTCAAGGCGTCGTGAGGCCCTCCACGTGTATGACAGCAATGCCGGAATAGAAACACCCTCTAGTCAGGTGCCAGGTAATTAAAGATATTCAATACAGTTTCCCTTTTTGGCATTCAGGTACTATTATGGCTCCCAAGCGTTTCAACGTCTTAAATGCGCTACGTTTCATAATTAAGCGCTTTAATGAGCGCGTTACGTTTGAGTTTAAAGGCGCTTTAAGGCGCTTTAAATGCTGGGGGCAGTTTAAATAGCGCTGAGAATGTCGGAAAAAGGGTTGAAACCTTTGGCAAATTTACGAAAAACTCTCTGGTTGCTTGCTCGTGCTTTAGGATTACGTACAAGTGACTGGAGAATATTTTTGCCTGAAGGAGACAACACACACACATATACACAGTTCTTTTACCACCCTTCAGAGTGCCACACGCGGTGCTCAGATACGTGGGTGGACAGTTTTTTGGTGTTTCTTGCTGGCTGACTTGAGCGTCGGAGTGCAAACGGCCGCTAGGGCGCCTCTTTGTCCTCTTTTTTGCAGGAATTTGCAGGCAATTAGTGGGAAGGAGATCTTAGCTGACGATTGAGGCCGCGCACGAAGACGTCCCGGTCAACCGGACGGAACATTTGGCGCCCACTGTGGGGCCGATATAAAACATCAGTCCCATCACAAGTTCGAGAAAATCTACCAGGTTACAGTAGTGCTGAAGGAGGTTGGAGTGACAATGGCCCCCACCAGACGAAGATCAGCGCGCGCAGCCCCAGCAGACCTATCCATGCAGCAGGTCCTGGAAATAATGAGGGGGCTGCAGCAGGACATGGCGGATTCGAAGATGGAGCAGGAGCGCATGCAGGCAGATCTTGACGCCTCGCATGAGCGCAACGAAGAGCTCCACCGTGTGAATGAGGAGTTGCGCCAGGGCCTGAGAAACGATAGGAGGCGGCCTGGGCATGACGAGATGGAGAACCATTCCCCACCAAGGGAGTTTTCCACTCTGTTCTCGCAGGAGATCCTAGACGCAGCAATCCCGAACACGTTCGCGGGACCCAAGGTAATCTTCACTGGGATGGAGGACCCAAAGACGCACCTCGCAGCATTCCACACGCAGATGGTCCTGATAGGCGGTTCTGATGCCGCCAAGTGCAAGCTCTTCATGAGCACCCTGACCGGGATGGCTATGGACTGGTTCATTAGCCTCCCCGAGGGCCATATTACATCTTTCCGCCAGTTGTCGCGGTTATTCAGAGAACAGTATTTGGCCAACAAGGCCCCGCCGCCGGTCTCCTACGACCTGTTTGACGTGAAGCAGTATCAGGGGGAGACCCTGAAGGAGTATATCAATCGCTTCGGGGCCCAGGTCGTGAAGGTTGGTACAACAGAGGAGCCTATGATCGTGTACGCATTTGTGAAAGGCGTATGCCCAGGCCCCTTTGGAGAATCTATTATCCGCAATCGCCCTAGGACTTTCGCAGAATTACGGCGTAGGGCGGTGGAGCATATCGCTTCGGAAGGGGAGGTATGTGTGAAGCGCACCAGTACCGTGCCCTCACGCCCGAGGGGACCGGCGCGAGCTCAACCCGTTAGAGTCAATGAGACCACGACGGGAAGAAAGAAGCCAGAGGCGAGACGCCCCTACGAGGCCAGAAAGCCCCAGCCTCGGGGCCCCGCAGGAGGCGAACGCCCCACCAGAGAAAGAGCAAGACCGGCGAGGTACAACTTCGTAGTTGAGTTGAAGGATTTGATCGCCGTGCCCAACATAGCCGAGAGGCTGAGGCGACCGGCGAAGACCGACAAGGTGTTAGGGCCCCGTAAAGACTCTTGGTGCGAATTTCACGAGGCTTTCAGGCACCAAATTGATAATTGCCTGTCGTTGGGCTACCAGCTAGATGAGCTGGTGAGGACTGGGTTTTTGAAAGATTATGTCGCAGAGTCCACCACGACCGCCACCCTGCCGTCGCCGGCGGATGAGCCAGCACACGAGATGCCTGTGCTTGGCGAGGTCCACACCATTGCTGGAGGTTTTTCCGGCGGAGGACCCACCGCCTCCCAGCGGAAGAAATACGCGAGGGGGGTGAATTCAATCGAAGAGAGGCTCTCGGGGGAGCCCTGGGAGTCAGATATTGTGTTCACAAGAAGGGATCTCCGAGATGTGGTGCCCCATGACAACGATCCCGTTGTCATCTCGGTCGTCACGGCTGGAAGGAGCGGGGAAACGGTGGTTTTTGGTGAAGCTGCGATTTTCTTCGAAGGTTTGCGGTGTTCTTGGGTTCTTGCGCAGTTTCTTGAGTTTTCTCCGGTTGATCGCTGATTCGATCGTGGTTGAAGTATTGTTCGCTGTATTTCCGTGGTTCGCTGAAGTTAATGAGAAAAATGAGAAGCAATCGTTCCAGTCCCGTGGCGCCTGTCGCAGCTGAGGGCGACGCCGCCATGACCATGGCGCAGATGGCAGAGATGATGCGCTCGTTGCAGGCAACTGTGGAAGCCTCGCGCGTCGAGCAGGCACGGATACATGAGGACCTGGTCGCCTCTCGCGCCAGGAACGAGGAGCTCAGCAAGGTAACTGAGGAGCTGCGTCGAGCTCTTTAGGAGCAGCAGGGACGTTCTTCTGCTGAAGAGGTGGCGCCGTCTACGCCACCTCGTGTTTTCCCAATGCCTTTTGTTCAGGCGATTACCGACACGCCTATTCCCACGAGCGTGGTTCCGGTTAAAGCTGTTTTTACCGGCGTGGAGGATCCAGAGGCTCATCTGACCACGTTCCATACGCAGATGATGCTGTCGGGAGGGTCAGACGCCGTCTACTGCAAGATGTTCGTGAGTACGCTCCAGGGAACGGCGATGGAGTGGTTTGTGAGCCTGCCTAATGGCCACATAACCAATTTTCAACAATTCTCGAAAATCTTTGTCGAGCAGTACATTGTGAATAAGGCACCGCCGAGGGTGTCCTATGATCTGTTTGATATAAGGCAGTACCATGGGGAGTCCCTCAGAGACTACCTCAATCGCTTCGGCGCGCAGATGGTCAGGTCGCCAGCCAAGGATGATGAAATGCTGGTCTATGCCTTCAAGAAGGGCGTGCAGCCAGGGCCATTCTGCGAGGCCTTGATCAGGGCTCATCCAGCGACGTTTGCTGAAGTCAGGCGACTTGCGGTGGCCCACATCGCCGACGAGAGTGAAGTCGCCGAGAAGAGAGGCAGCGTGGCTCCCACCAGACCACGCGCCCAGACCAGGATCCAGCCGCAGAGGGTGCTGGAAACGGCGGCGGCAGCCAGGAAAGACCAAAGGACTCGCTATCCTTACGATAGGAGAAATAAGGGAAGAAGCCAAGCGCGCCAACAGCCAGCACGCCGGGAATACAATCGCCCGCCTAAGCACAAATTTGTCATGGGTCTAGCGGACCTGATCGCTATCCCTAACATATCTGCTAGGTTGAAGGCGCCTGAGAAGGTGGGCGACAAGGTGCTGGGGTCAAAGCCGGACGCCTGGTGCGAGTTCCACCAGTGTTTTGGCCACAACCTGGACTCGTGTTTGTCTTTAGGATACCAGCTTGACGACCTGGTTAAGAGCGGGTTCCTAAACGACTATCTGCTAGATAGGAGGACGGGGGGAGCATCGAGTTCCCAGCCAGCAGGTGGAGAAGCCCAGCAACACGAAATGCCAATCCACGGGGAGATCCACACCATTGCAGGGGGTTTCTCAGGTGGTGGATGCACCGCATCGCAGAGGAAAAAGTATGCGCGATCGGTGATTGCAGTGGACATGTTTGAGGATCACTCGCCGGAGGTGGACATTACGTTCACAAAGCAGGATCTTCGGGACGTTGTGCCTCATGACAACGATCCCATAGTTATTTCGTTGATAACAGCAGGGAGGAAGGTCCACCGAGTTCTGGTGGACCAAGGAAGCTCGGCGGACGTGATGTTCTGGCCGACTTTCACGCAGCTGGAATTGCCCCTTGACCAGCTAAGGCCCTATGGAGGGTGCTTATATGGTTTCGCTGGTGACCAGGTGGAGGTCAGGGGGTACATTGAGCTGAGAACCACGTTTACAGATGAGGCTGGGTCGAGGACGGAGAAAATCAAGTACCTCATCGTAAACGCCCCTTCAGCATATAACATCCTGTTGGGACGGCCCACTCTTAACAGGATAGGCGCAATTCCATCGACTCGGCACATGAAGGTGACGCTGCCGTCCATGGAAGGGGTGGTGATCACGATCAAGTCGGACCAGAAAGAAGCGAAAAGGTGCTATGAGAATAGCCTGAAAAACAAAAGGTCCGTGAGCTATGTAACAACCACCCCACCTCCCGGTGTGAAGCCCAGACCGCCGGTAACAGAGGATATCGCTGGAAGGGATGTAGAGATGATAGACGCTGAGCTGGGGGAGAGAGAGGTTGGCCTGGAGGAGGAAGAGGCGCGGAATCGCCCCGAGGAAGCGAGGGAACTGGGAATCGCCAAGGCGGTGATCGCCAGAGAATCCAGGCCCAAACCTGTCGAGCAGTGGCTCGAAAAGGAGATCGGAGGGAAAGTTTTCAAGCTCGGAAGATCTCTGGAGGTCGATCTCCAGGACCAGATCGCCAAGGTGATTGAGCGGCATCTGGACGCGTTTGCTTGGTCCGCTTCGGACATGCCCGGGATCGATCCCGACTTCTTGTGCCATCATCTGGCGATGGACAACATGGTGAGACCGGTGCGACAAAGGAGAAGGAAATTCAACGAAGAGAGGAGGCAGGCGATCAGGGACGAGACACAGAAACTCCTCGCTGCAGGCCACATCAGGGAAGTCCAGTACCCTGAATGGTTGGCAAATGTCGTACTGGTGAAGAAGAGTAACGGGAAATGGCGCATGTGCGTCGATTTCACCGATCTGAACAAAGCTTGCCCGAAGGATTCGTATCCTTTACCAAGCATTGATGCCCTGGTTGATAGTGCTGCAGGGTGCAAGCTGCTGAGTTTCCTGGATGCCTTCTCGGGCTATAATCAGATCAAGATGCATCCCATGGATGAAGAAAAAACAGCCTTCATGACGGAGAGGTCGTGCTACTGCTATAAGGTGATGCCGTTTGGGCTGAAGAACGCGGGGGCCACGTACCAGAGGTTGATGGATCGAGTACTTGCACCGATGCTGGGAAGGAACGTGCAAGCCTACGTCGATGACATGGTCGTGACCTCGCAGGAGAAAAGCAAGCACATTGCAGACTTGGAAGAATTGTTCACGACGATCGCCAAGTTCAAGTTAAAGCTCAACCCGGAGAAATGCATTTTCGGCGTGGAGGCAGGTAAGTTTTTGGGTTTTCTCTTGACTGAAAGGGGAATAGAGGCTAACCCGGACAAGTGTGCCGCCATCTTGGCGATGAGAAGCCCGGCTACAGTGAAAGAAGTCCAGCAGCTGACAGGTCGGATGGCAGCCCTATCTCGCTTCGTGTCAGCCAGCGGAGAAAAGGGACATCCCTATTTCCAATGTCTGCGGCGCAATAACAAGTTCGCTTGGACGAAAGAATGCGAGGAAGCTTTTGTCAAGCTAAAGGAGTATCTGGCGAGCCCGTCGGTTCTGTGCAAACCACTGGCGGGTACCCCTCTCAGGTTGTATTTCGCTGTGACTGAGAGGGCAGTGAGCGCGGTGCTCGCCCAGGATCAAGATCAGGCTCAGAAGCCTATCTATTTCGTGAGCAAAGTGTTGCAGGGCCCAGAAACGAGATATCAGGCCCTGGAGAAGGCTGCGCTGGCTGTGGTGTTTTCGGCGAGGAGGTTGCGCCACTACTTCCACAGTTTCACAATACTGGTGATGACTGACCTGCCCATCCAGAAGGTCTTGAAGAAACCTGACGTTGCAGGAAGAATGGTGAAGTGGGCAGTAGAGTTGTCAGAATTTGACATTAAATATGAGCCTCGAGGCCCGATCAAGGGGCAAATCTTCGCAGATTTTGTGGTCGAGCTCTCATCAGAGGCGACGCGGGTTGAAGGTGACGATTTCCGTTGGGTACTCTCGGTGGATGGATCGTCGAACCAGCAGGGTAGCGGTGCTGGAGTCATATTGGAAGGGCCCAACGGCGTGCTGATTGAGCAATCCTTGAGGTTTGCCTTTAAAGCCAGCAACAATCAAGCAGAGTATGAGGCGCTGATCGCCGGGATTTTGCTGGCCAAGGAAATGGGAGCTAGGGTGCTGATGGCTAAGAGTGACTCGCTGCTAGTCACCGGGCAAGTAACAGGCGAGTTCCAGGCTAAGGATCCACAAATGGCGGCTTACTTGGCGTATGTGCAGGAATTGAAGAGTTCCTTTGCCTCTTTTGAAGTAGTGCATGTGCCCCGAGACCAGAATACCCGAGCTGACTTGCTTGCTAAGCTCGCCAGCTCAGGCAAGGGGGGTAGGCAGAGGACGGTGATTCAAGAAACTCTGAAGACGCCGAGGGCATTTGTAGCAGATCACCTGGTCCTTCAGATAAGCAGGTCGACGGAGAGAGCAGCGAGAAGCCACAAGTCTTTGACGCAAGAAACTCTGAGATCGCCGAGAGTTAGAGCTTGTCGAGGAGAGAAGGTGGACGTGATGCAGGTCTGCGCCGCCCATGAGCCGGAACACTTGGATAACACAGTACAAGCGGTGCTTGGCAGATGGCCTCCTCCCGCTAGATCCAACAGAAGCTAGGAAGGTAAAGAAAAATTCCAGCAAGTATACACTGATTGATGGCGATCTGTACAGGTTTGGGTTCACTCACCCACTCCTGGAATGTATACACGGCGAGAAGTGCACGAGAGTTATGGCAGAGCTCCACGAAGGTATATGCGGAAGCCACGTCGGGGGTCGAGCTCTGGCCGCAAGGACTCTCCGTGCAGGCTACTATTGGCCATGTATGAGAGAAGATTGCAAGAAATATGCCCAGTGCTGCAAACAATGCCAGCAGCACGCCGATTGGCACAAGGCACCTCCCGAGGAGTTGAAGTCGATCTATAGCCCTTGGCCGTTTCATACTTGGGGAATCGACATCCTGGGACCTTTCCCGCTGTCGATCAAGCAAATGAAGTACTTGGTGGTGGCGATTGAGTACTTCACCAAGTGGATTGAAGCAGAACCAGTGGCCCAGATCACCGCGCACAAGATCGAAGGTTTTGTATGGAAGAACATCGTGTGCCGGTTTGGAGTGCCTAAGCGCCTGGTGTCAGATAATGGGACGCAGTTTGCAAGCCACCTGTTGAAAAAGCTTTGCGAAGGGGTGGGAATTCAACAAGTGTTTGCATCCGTCGAGCACCCTCAAACAAATGGCCAGGTGGAATCAGCTAATCGGGTGTTGTTGAGAGGTTTGAAGAGAAGGCTTGAGAAAGCCAAGGGAAGTTGGGCTGAGGAGGTACCCCGAATAGTTTGGGCGTACCACACCACTGAGCAGTCAGGAACCCACGAGACCCCGTTTAGCTTGGTCTACGGTTGTGACGCCATGATTCCAGTGGAGATCCAGGAGAGCTCGCCGAGATTCTAGAACTTTGTAGAGGAAGACTCGAATGAAGAGAGAAGGCTGAACCTGGATCTGCTGGATGAGGTCAGGGAAGAAGCGAGGCTGAAGGCTGAGGCGGTGAAGAGAAGGATCGAGCGAAGATACAACTCAAAGGTGGTGCCAAGGCAGTTTAGAGAAGGCGATCTGGTGATGAGGAAGGCCCACCAGTACGAGATGGGGAATAAACTATCACCCAAGTGGACTGGACCGTTCAGAATAACCGAGGCGCTCGGGAACGGAGCCTACCGCTTAGAGACGCTGGAAGGAGGGGCGATTCCTCGCACCTGGAACGCCACACACCTGAAGTTCTACTATAGTTAAGAGCTTTGTAAGTAAAGACAAACACAATGTTATATTACAATGTCTCTGTTAAAATAGTTTGAAGGGGGCGCTCTTTTTTCCCTAAGGAGGGTTTTTAATGAGGCCACCCAATAAAAGAAGAGTTTTCGAAGTATAAGGTGTTTTCAGATTGCATATGTTCTATTTTCAAAAGTTTCGAAGAAAGACCTTGTCATTTGTACATGATTTAAGGCAAGAAAAGATATGTTGCGTGTTTTCTAAAAGTTTTAAAGTCCTCATCGTTTTTCGGCGATTAGAGGCACCAGTTAAGTTTTAAAGTCCTCATCGTTTTTCGGCGATCAGAGGCACCAGTTAAGTTTTAAAGTCCTCATCGTTTTTCGGCGATTAGAGGCACCAGTTAAGTTTTAAGTCCTCATCGTTTTTCGGCGATCGGAGGCACCAGATGAAAGACCTCAACGCCCTCGCGCGTCTTGAGGCAAGTTAAAGACCTCCTCGCCGTCGAGCGAGTGCAGGCGAGAAAGAGGAAAAGTCCTCCGTGTTTCTGGGAGCGAGAAGATGTAACTCCCGGGGCAACATAGAGGCAAGTTAAAGACCTCCTCGCCGTCGAGCGAGTGCAGGCGAGAAAGGTCCTCAGTGCATCCAGGGGGGAGGAGATGTACACCCTGGGCAAGTTGAGGCACCAGATAAAGTCCTTATCGCCGTTGTGCGAGCTAAGGCCAGTTAAAGACCTCCTCGCCGTCGAGCGAGTGCAGGCAAGAAAAGGTCCTCAGTGCATCCAGGGGGGAGGAGATGTACACCCTGGGCAAGTTGAGGCATCAAATAAAGACCTTCTCGCCGATGAGCGAGTTCAGGCGAGTTAAAGACCTTCTCGCTTATGTGTGAGTATAGGCAAGATAAAATCCTTCTCGTCTTGAACGAGTTCAGGTATGGCGAAGAGGGTGGAAGAAGCTTGAAAGGTGGCTAAGGTAGGTTCGAAGAGAACGCCTAGCCAGCCAGTCTTTAGCTCTGAAGTTCAGGGGGGTAAAGGAAGATCCCAAAGGGCATTTCTGCCCCAGATAAAGAAATGACTACCAAAGCATGAGGCTAGGAAAAGCTGGTGTTACCAGGAGGTCTTGGCGATCGCGAAAAGTTCAAACACGGCGAGAAGGTTGAAAGACTTGTTTGATAAAGCAGGTCGAGTGGGACGTTGTTTGAGCCAATGATTGAGTTACAGTTCGTTGCTTGAAAGCTTTTCTTATGATCGGGTTAGTGCCTCAAGAGTACAAGTTGTTTAAAGCGATTATTGCTTAAGTTTGAATCGGCTCGAGGCAGTTACGCCAAAGGTCGTGTTTGCAAAATTGCTAAGTTAAACTCGGCAAAGTCAAACATACAAAGAAGGTGAAAGCGCTTAAAAGGAGTCAGAAGAAAGAATATCCAAGTTTCGCGATTGAAATAAGTAACTGTTCAAAACACATATGCACGAGTTTTGTTACAAGATATATACAAGCAGAATTATAAAGTAGCAGATGAGGTGGAGTTGGTTGAGTCTTCGGCGGGAACGACCTTTCCATCTACTACTTCGTTGTTTATCGACACCATGCTGAGGTCGAGATCGGGGAATAGGCATGCGAATTGTTCCCGAGCGGCTTCAAATCCAGCAACCAGAATCTGAGCGGAGCTTAGCTTAAGTTCTTCAATTTGCCTTTGAAATTCTTCAACCTGTTGCTTGAGCTCCTTGTTCTGCTGCTCCAGCTCTTCGACCTGTTTTCGGAGTTGTTCGTTGGTCTCTTGAGCATGAAGAAGGTCGTCAGCAACCTTCTTGGATTCCGCTTGAGCTTGGGTCAACTCGGCAGCCATCTTTCCTTTTTCCTTGATCGCCTCGGTGAGATCAGCCATGGCGTCATCCCTTGCTTTTTCTACTTGCCCAAGTAGTTTTTCGCGGTCAATCGACCTTTGCTCCAGTTTTTGTACCTTATCGGCACTAGCTTGAATGTGAGCCTCCAGGTCGCTCGCCTTGGTGCGCAAAGGCACAATTTTGCTTTCTAGCTCAACTTTCTCTTGGGCAAGGTCATGAATTTTGCGGCGAAGGTCAGTGACCTCTTGACGCGCCAATCTGAGCTCGGTGCTCATCGCGTCTTCTACTCGGGAATGCTCCATTTCCGCGAGCGTCAGATTGGCAGATAATTTCTCCACCTCGAGCCTCATGGTGCAGTTGTCGGTCCTAAGGTTGAAGAGTTCATCTTGAAGCCTCCTGGTGGAGCTCTCCACAGCCCTCGTTATGATCGATGGGATATCCTCTGCTATGTTTTTCAGTTTAGCAGTCAGAGGTTCCCACATCCTCGTGACCTCGAGGGAAAGGTTTGCGGCTTGGAGAGGCGCCAGGGGGGCTTGCTGAGGGTTCTCGTCGCCACCTTCCTTAGCAATATTTTCAGTGGTTGCTTCCTGGCGTGGCGACGCAATCGGGGACTCGGTGATTAGGATTGGAGAGGTGTGAGCGACCTCATCCCCGATGGGAACGATTCCTGCAGCTGAAGTGTTGGAAGGAGGGCCCCCTCCTGCTGATATATGTGGTGTAGAGGCGCTCGGGGGGTCCTCCAAGAAATTTGGCTCTGCGGCCTCAGTTGCAGGTGGCGCAGTGGCCAATGGAACTGCTTCGACTGGTGGTGAAGGGGCTTGTGGTGTTGGCGATGAGGGAGGAGGAGCAGGCGTTGATGGGGGTGGTGAGGTTGGAAGAGGGGGTTGAGCAGGTGGAGAAGATGGTGCCACCCTCTTCCTTTTCGTGACAAGGCCATCCTCTGTGGCCTCGTCGTCCTCTTCTTCCTTTTGGACGACTTGGGGGGCTTTCCGCTTAGGCCTCTTAAGGACCAGCTTCTTGCGTTGGGTGGGCTCCTTGGGCGGTGATCGCCCATGAATGATGGCCTTCTCGACCGCCGAGTTGGGCACCGTCTGGGAACCGGTCGCCAACCCGTGGTTTCGGGCGAGCGCCTTTAAGTCGGCGAGCATGTTCTTACCCAACATGGTATCTGCATGAAACGAAAGTGCATGAGTTAGCTCAAAGGAGAAAAGGATAAGTGTATGAGGCAATGAGACAGCAAAAACAGGCATATGCGGAAAAGATAAAACCAAAGTCTTGTGCGTGTCGCACAAGACGCCCAGAAACAGTATCAGAAGCAGTATCAAGACAAGAGTGTAGCGTCCTAACCTATTTGGAATTCCAATTGGTCCTCAAAGAACTCGAAGGAGATCAGGGTGGGGGTCAGGAATGTTATGTTGGCATCCGCCACCCTCTTCCAGAATAAACAGAGGTCTCGGTCCAAAGCTCCCATGCTATCAGGACTTCTGGGCCTCCTGAAGCAGCTCTTGAACTCCTTTTTCCCCTTGTCCACCCAGTACAAGGGGAAGCCGTCGAGAAGGGACGTGTCTTTATCATTTGCGCGTACTTGGATGAACTTCCCCTTCCAATCCTTGTACGACTGCTGGAAGATGGTGAAAATGGATCTCCCAGCAATGGCATTCAGGCTGACCCACAGGCGATCTCCTGGGTGCTTGGCCTCAAACAGGAATAAAAACACGTCCACTGACGCGGGCAACCCCAGGTGGGCGCACGTTATTTCGAAGGCTCGGACAAACGCACAGCTGTTGGGGTGAAGCTGGGCGGCAGCGATGTTGAGGTCGGTTAAGAGTTCCCTCTCAAATCGAGTGAGAGGAAACCTGAGCCTGACCTTCTTGAAGAAAGTGGTGTAGACGAAGCAGAAGGGCCCGTCGGCGCTCACTTTGTCATCGGCACACACTGGCAGAGCGGCGGGGCAAGGCAGCACCATCATTCTCTCGTCGTGCTCCTTGTGAAACGATTGGTGGGCCTCGTCCCCATTGGTCAACCGCAGAACCGCTCCCGCAGTGTTCACCGACGAGGTCTCCTTTAGAAGGGTTGGGTTAGCCCATGGGTATAAAGTCTTGAAGTCTGGCAGAGGGATGGGGGCTCCTCCAGTGTTAGATGGAGTCGCCTGAGCCAGGGCAGTTTGGGAAGATGCAGGCCTCACAGCCTGCGAAGAGGGAGCACCACGAACTTGTGTTGAGTCGTGTGCTTGTGAAGGAGGGTTTCGCGCTGATGGAGGGGGGTTCGGGGTAATCTTGGTGCGAGTCATGGCAGCAACTGCAAAGGAAGAAGAAAGAGAGAAAAAAAAATAATAATCAGGAGGGTTACAAAAGCTGACTCGATCATAGAAGGAAGGTGAAAGACGAACGAATGTGAGTTCGTTGCGACGATCGACAAAGCCCTAAGTTACGCAGAAAGAGAAATGGAAAAACAGCCCACAGCGTATGCACCAGACAGTTACAGGATGATGCAAATCGGTGAAAATGCAAGGAAACCCAGCAGATGAAAGAAAGTAGTTACCTTTCGATGATCAGGAGAACGTTGAAGGGAGGTGGTGATCTAGAGCGTCGAGGAACGTCGAGAGCTTTCGCAGAAGGAAATGAGAGCGTATGCAAGTGTGAAGAAAGTGATGGAACAGTAGGAGCGTAAGGGGTTTAAGGGTTTTTCGAAATAAGTTTTGGAAGCGCTAACGGCAGATGAAGAGAGCCGTTGATGAAGCCACGTGTCGAGTGATCGGTGAAGGGTTTGGTGGAGCGTCAGAGCAGCAGAAAGTATGATCGCTTGGAATTCTGCGTCAGTGCCACGTAGATCGGTGTTGACAAGGGCTCTTTCAGTCTTTTCGCTAGACAAGTCTTCGCTTAAGACTGGGGGGCTTGTGTACCGCCCTGGTGGACGGGTATGATGACGTGGCATCCTGCTACAGTGTAGGCGTGTTGACAAGGCGCCAGGTTGGCAGATGGGAAGGAAGTCGGGAGGCACGTGTGGTCGCCGATTGTTAAGTTGGCGTGTTCCGATTTCCAGTTTACCAGAGTAGGCGATCGCCAGGTTGAAGATGAAGTCGCCAGATGTAGACTCAGGCGACCAAGCAGTCGGAGATCGCCAGAATAAGCACATCGCCGAAGACGAAGGAGAAGCAGATTATGAAGGCGGCCGGCGAGACCACAGGGAAGGTGTATGAAGGCCCTAACTCGCCAGTTTCAGTAGAGATCGCACTCCTAAGTTAGCTATGCACTGGGCAGTACCATGCATAAGTAACTTAGCCAAAATAAGAGTAGAAGCAGCGCCAAGTCAGGGAGCCTCCAGATGATGGCACGTGTACAGTTGGATGCGAGCCACGTGTCCAAGCCTGTAACTGCCAGGAGAGAGAAAACCACCAGGTATATAAGAGTTCTTAACAGACTTTCTGAGGTACGCACGTTCAGTTCATACACTTTACGCTTGCGAGTGAGAGAGGATTTACACGGTTCTCGTTCTTAGTATTTGGTGATACCGTCACTGACTTGAGCGTCGGAGTGCGATCGGCCGCAGCGGCGCCGTATCGTTTCTTTGCAGGTTCTTGAGATAGATCCAGAGGAGGAACGGAGGTGAGAAGCGACGCGCACGACGATCCTTTGACGAGGCATTCTCCAGCGCTCCGGTCAACAGGCAGGATCAGTCATCACTTCTTGTAGTACTTTTATTGATTTTTGTTGTTTCTTGCTTTAGTGTCATATAATTTTCTGAGTTTGATATTTGATCCTTTGTGCATTTTCTGTTTTAGTTTGAGTTCATGCTTGTATTCTAGACCCATACAAGTTCCATATACATCATTTTCCATTATGTCTTTGCTAGTTCATAATTATGTTTTTCATTCCTATTAGGATTCCTCTGTTTTCTGAAAACGTGCTTACTGTTTTTCCTTATTGCAATTGATTTACTCACTGGAAAATTCTGAAATTCTGGATTTACGATATTCAAAGTGTTAGAAAAGAGTAGAAAAAAGAAGTACTCAAATATTCAAAGTACACAAAAAATGATAAATAAAATACAAAAAGTGTACATTTCTGGCGAAAAAAATACGGTAATCTGGCAGCGGATTTGAAAAATTTATCTCAATTAATTGGCTTACTTTTTTTGCATAATTCCTGTTCCATTTTTGAGTTAAGATCTTGAAGTTTGTGTGGTTAAAATTTTATAATCCAGTTCGCTCTATATCATTCCAGTTAAATCAGTGAACATCAAGCACAGTTTGCGTAAAAAAATATTTTCCAGTAGCTAATTTTTGTTTTCTTCATCTACTCTACTGCTTTTCTTTAAGTATTCTTTTGTGTGCTTACTTTCTCATTGAGTTCTTTAATTTTCTTGCTTGTCTTTTGTTCATTAATCTTTGAGTTTGTCCAACATCTAGTATTCCTTTTGTTCTAGCCTTTCATTGCTTATACTTTTTCTTGTTTGTCTTTATTGCTTCATTGGTTTTGTGGTGGTTGGCTTTGAGATTGGTGTGCCTTGCTTTGACATCTTTCATTTGAGGATTCCAAGACCTCAAGATCAGATTGGTGCAAGGACATTCTTTCTTTGAGAGTGACCTCTTTTTTCTGGCCAAATTCACTTCGGCACTTTGGTTGCCAAACTCACTGTTTTTGCTAATTTTGTTTCTTGACTTGTTTGCTGTTTTTGTGTGTTTGCTGTTTTTATTTGCAAAATGGCTGGATTTTCAAGTGATGCATCCTACAAGCAGCATTCTCTTTCCAAAGCTTCAATCCTTGGTGAATTACATGAAGCACAACGAACCATTAGGCATTTGGAAGAGAAATTGCAAAAGATGGAGGTCCAACAAGCTAGGCCATCTCCTTTTATCCATGATGGGCATCATTCACATAGACCTTCAACAAGAGCTTTTTCAAATGATTTTGGCCGTGAAGAAGAGCATAGGAGAAGGAGAACTCCACCACAATTTCATGAACATAGACATCATAACCAAGGGGAGAGACATCACTATGGCAATGGCTTCTACCAAGATGCAAAGGCTAGGCTACCTTCGGTCAAGCTTCCTTGTTTTAATGGCTCTAGTGATCCTAATGTATATTTAGATTGGGACACAAATATTTGAGATCCATGAGATCCAAGATGAGCATAAGCTTAAGCTAGCCACCTTTAGAGTTTAGTGATTATGCCATGAAATGGTGGCATGGTGTTGTAAAGGACATTATCTATCACAAGGGTCCTCCCGTGGACTCTTGGAACTCTTTAAAGGATCACATGCGCGCTAGATTTGTGCCCCCACATTTTAGGAAAGACCTCATGTTGAGACTCCAACAGTGTCAACAAGGCACGCTAAATGTGGATGAATATTATAAGGAGCTAGAGACGCTTGTGCTTAAAATTGAATTAGAAGAAAGTGAGGAAGCTATGATTGCTAGGTTTGTGAGTGGTCTAAGGAAGGATATCCAAGATATTGTTGAGTTACAAGATGTACCGCCCTGGTGGACGGGTATGATGACGTGGCTTCCTGCTACAGTGTAGGCGTGTTGACAAGGCGCCAGGTTGGCAGATAGGAAGGAAGTCGGGAGGCACGTGTGATCGCCGATTGTTAAGTTGGCGTGTTCCGATTTCCAGTTCACCAGAATAGGCGATCGCCAGGTTAAAGATGAAGTCGCCAGATGTGGACTCAGGCGACCAAGCAGTCGGAGATCGCCAGAACAAGCACATCGCCGAAGACGAAGAAGAAGCAGATTATGAAGGCGGCCGGCGAGACCACAGGGAAGGTGTATGAAGGCCCTAACTCGCCAGTTTCAGTAGAGATCGCACTCCTAAGTTAGCTATGCACTGGGCAGTACCATGCATAAGTAACTTAGCCAAAATAAGAGTAGAAGCAGCGCCAAGTCAGGGAGCCTCCAGATGATGGCACGTGTACAGTTGGATGCGAGCCACGTGTCCAAGCCTGTAACTGCCAGGAGAGAGAAAACCACCAGGTATATAAGAGTTCTTAACAGACTTTCTGAGGTACGCACGTTCAGTTCATACACTTTACGCTTGCGAGTGAGAGAGGATTTGCACGGTTCTCGTTCTTAGTATTTGGTGATACCGTCACTGACTTGAGCGTCGGAGTGCGATCGGCCGCAGCGGCGCCGTATCGTTTCTTTGCAGGTTCTTGAGATAGATCCAGAGGAGGAACGAAAGTGAGAAGCGGCGCGCACGTCGATCCTTTGACGAGGCATTCTCCAGCGCTCCGGTCAACAGGCAGGATCATCAGGCGCCCACCGTGGGGCCATGTAAAGCTTGCTCCCATCCACAGCGTGAGTTCATGGAAGTTTTCGAGGTTTTCAACGTGGTTGTGCGCTGGTGCAACCGTCGTTCGTGGTTTCTTTGAGTTTCGTTCGGTGAAGTTTGCGTTTTGAACCGTTCGTTTGGCTTTTCGATCGGTGGATTCGAGTTCTTTCGTTTGCTTGGTTGATTCGCGGGGAAACGGTGGTTTTTGGTGAAGCTGCGATTTTCTTCGAAGGTTTGCGGTGTTCTTGGGTTCTTGCGCAGTTTCTTGAGTTTTCCCCGGTTGATCGCTGATTCGATCGTGGTTGAAGTGTTGTTTGCTGTATTTCTGTGGTTTGCTGAAGTTAATGAGAAAAATGAGAAGCAATCGTTCCAGTCCCGTGGCGCCTGTCGCAGCTGAAGGCGACGCCGCCATGACCATGGCGCAGATGGCAGAGATGATGCGCTCGTTGCAGGCCACTGTAAAAGCCTCGCGCGTCGAGCAGGCAAGGATACATGAGGACCTAGTCGCCTCTCGCGCCAGGAACGAGGAGCTCAGCAAGGTAACTGAGGAGCTGCGGCGAGCTCTTCAGGAGCAGCAGGGACGTTCTTCTGCTGAAGAGGTGGCACCGTCGACGCCACCTCGTGTGTTCCCGATGCCTTTTATTCAGGCGATTACCGACACGCCTATTCCCACAAGCGTGGTTCCGGTTAAAGCTGTTTTTACCGGCGTGGAGGATCCAGAGGCTCATCTGACCACGTTCCACACGCAGATGATGCTGTCGGGAGGGTCAGACGCCGTGTACTGCAAGATGTTCGTGAGTACGCTCCAGGGAACGGCGATGGAGTGGTTTGTGAGCCTGCCTAATGGCCACATAACCTATTTTCAACAATTCTCGAAAATCTTTGTCGAGCAGTACATTGTGAACAAGGCACCGCCGAGGGTGTCCTATGATCTGTTTGATATAAGGCAGTAGCATGGGGAGTCCCTCAGAGATTACCTCAATCGCTTCGGCGCGCAGATGGTCAGGTCGCCAGCCAAGGATGAAGAAATGCTGGTCTATGCCTTCAAGAAGGGCGTGCAGCCAGGGCCATTCTGCGAGGCCTTGATCAGGGCTCATCCAGCGACGTTTGCTGAAGTCAGGCGACTTGCGGTGGCCCACATCGCCGACGAGAGTGAAGTCGCCCAGAAGAGAGACAGCGTGGCTCCCGCCAGACCACGCGCCCAGACCAGGATCCAGCCGCAAAGGGTGCTGGAAACGGCGGCGGCAGCCAGGAAAGACCAAAGGACTCGCTATCCTTACGATAGGAGAAATAAGGGAAGAAGCCAAGCGCGCCAACAGCCAGCACGCCAACAACCAGCACGCCGGGAATACAATCGCCCGCCTAAGCACAAATTTGTCATGGGTCTAGCGGACCTGATCGCTATCCCTAACATATCTGCTAGGTTGAAGGCGCCTGAGAAGGTGGGCGACAAGGTGCTGGGGTCAAAGCCGAACGCCTGGTGCGAGTTCCACCAGTGTTTTGGCCACAACCTGGACTCGTGTTTGTCTTTAGGATACCAGCTCGACGACCTGGTTAAGAGCGGGTTCCTAAACGACTATCTGCTGGACAGAAGGACGGGGGGAGCATCGAGTTCCCAGCCAGCAGGTGGAGAAGCCCAGCAACAAGAAATGCCAATCCACGGGGAGATCCACACCATTGCAGGGGGTTTCTCAGGTGGTGGATGCACCGCATCGCAGAGGAAAAAGTATGCGCGATTGGTGATGGCAGTGGACATGTTTGAGGATCACTCGCCGGAGGTGGACATTACGTTCACAAAGCAGGATCTTCGGGACGTTGTGCCTCATGACAACGATCCCATAGTTATTTCGTTGATAACAGCAGGGAGGAAGGTCCACCGAGTTCTGGTGGACCAAGAAAGCTCGGCGGACGTGATGTTCTGGCCGACTTTCACGCAGCTGGAATTGCCCCTTGACCAGCTAAGGCCCTATGGAGGGTGCTTATATGGATTCGCTGGTGACCAGGTGGAGGTCAGGGGGTACATCGAGCTGAGAACCACGTTTACAGATGAGGCTGGGTCGAGGACGGAGAAAATCAAGTACCTCATCGTAAACGCCCCTTCATAGGCCCACTCTTAACAGGATAGGCGCAATTCCATCGACTCGGCACATGAAGGTGAAGCTGCCGTCCATGGAAGGGGTGGTGATCACGATCAAGTCGGACCAGAAAGAAGCGAAAAGGTGCTATGAGAATAGCCTGAAAAACAAAAGGTCCGTGAGCTATGTAACAACCACCCCACCTCCCGGTGTGAAGCCCAGACCGCCGGTAACAGAAGATATCGCTGGAAGGGATGTAGAGATGATAGACGCTGAGCTGGGGGAGAGAGAGGCTGGCCTGGAGGAGGAAGAGGCGCGGAATCGCCCCGAGGAAGCGAGGGAGCTGGGAATCGCCAAGGCGGTGATCGCCAGAGAATCCAGGCCCAAACCTGTTTAGCAGTGGCTCGAGAAGGAGATCGGAGGGAAAGTTTTCAAGCTCGGAAGATCTCTGGAGATCGATCTCCAGGACCAGATCGCCAAGGTGATTGAGCGGCATCTGGACGCGTTTGCTTGGTCCGCTTCGGACATGCCCGGGATCGATCCCGACTTCTTGTGCCATCATCTGGCGATGGACAACATGGTGAGACCGGTGCGACAAAGGAGAAGGAAATTCAACGAAGAGAGGAGGCAGGCGATCAGGGACGAGACACAGAAACTCCTCGCTGCAAGCCACATCAGGGAAGTCCAGTACCCTGAATGGTTGGCAAATGTCGTACTGGTGAAGAAGAGTAACGGGAAATGGCGCATGTGCGTCGATTTCACCGATCTGAACAAAGCTTGCCTGAAGGATTCGTATCCTTTACCAAGCATTGATGCCTTGGTCGATAGTGCTGCCGGGTGCAAGCTGCTGAGTTTCTTGGATGCCTTCTCGGGCTATAATCAGATCAAGATGCATCCCATGG
Organism: Phaseolus vulgaris; assembly: GCF_051622355.1. Lineage (NCBI taxonomy): Eukaryota > Viridiplantae > Streptophyta > Magnoliopsida > Fabales > Fabaceae > Phaseolus > Phaseolus vulgaris. The sequence goes on along the minus strand of NC_143501.1, from coordinate 19,659,479 downwards.
ATGAAGAAAAAACAGCCTTCATGACGGAGCGGTCGTGCTACTGCTATAAGGTGATGCCGTTTGGGCTGAAGAACGCGGGGGCCACGTACCAGAGGTTGATGGATCGAGTACTTGCACCGATGCTGGGAAGGAACGTGCAAGCCTACGTCGATGACATGGTCGTGACCTTGCAGGAGAAAAGCAAGCACGTTGCAGACTTGGAAGAATTGTTCACGACGATCGCCAAGTTCAAGTTAAAGCTCAACCCGGAGAAATGCATTTTCGGCGTGGAGGCAGGTAAGTTTTTGGGTTTTCTCTTGACTGAAAGGGGGATAGAAGCTAACCCGGACAAGTGTGCCGCCATCTTGGCGATGAGAAGCCCGGCTACAGTGAAAGAAGTCCAGCAGCTGACAGGTCGGATGGCAGCCCTATCTCGCTTCGTGTCAGCAAGCGGAGAAAAGGGACATCCCTATTTCCAATGTCTGCGGCGCAATAACAAGTTCACTTGGACGAAAGAATGCGAGGAAGCTTTTGTCAAGCTAAAGGAGTATCTGGCGAGCCCGCCGGTTCTGTGCAAACCACTGGCGGGTACCCCTCTCAGGTTGTATTTCGCTGTGACTGAGAGGGCAGTGAGCGCGGTGCTCGCCCAGGATCAAGATCAGGCTCAGAAGCCTATTTAATTCGTGAGTAAAGTGTTGCAGGGCCCAGAAACGAGATACCAGGCCCTGGAGAAGGCTGCGCTGGCTATGGTGTTTTCGACGAGGAGGTTGCGCCACTACTTCCACAGTTTCACAATACTGGTGATGACTGACCTGCCCATCCAGAAGGTCTTGAAGAAACCTGACGTTGCAGGAAGAATGGTGAAGTGGGCAGTAGAGTTGTCAGAATTTGACATTAAATATGAGCCTCGAGGCCCGATCAAGGGGCAAATCTTCGCAGATTTTGTGGTCGAGCTCTCATCAGAGGCGACGCGGGTTGAAGGTGACGATTTCCTTTGGGTACTCTCGGTGGATGGATCGTCGAACCAGCAGGGTAGCGGTGCTGGAGTCATATTGGAAGGGCCCAACGGCGTGCTGATTGAGCAATCCTTGAGGTTTGCCTTTAAAGCCAGCAACAATCAAGCAGAGTATGAGGCGCTGATCGCCGGGATTTTGCTGGCCAAGGAAATGGGAGCTAGGGTGCTGATGGCTAAGAGTGACTCGCTGCTAGTCACCGGGCAAGTAACAGGCGAGTTCCAGGCTAAGGATCCACAAATGGCGGCTTACTTGGCGTATGTGCAGGAATTGAAGAGTTCCTTTGCCTCTTTTGAAGTAGTGCATCTGCCCCGAGAGCAGAATGCCCGAGCTGACTTGCTGGCTAAACTCGCCAGCTCAGGCAAGGGGGGTAGGCAGAGGACGGTGATTCAAGAAACTCTGAAGACGCCGAGGGCATTTGTAGCAGATCACCTGGTCCTTCAGGTAAGCAGGTCGACGGAGAGAGCAGCGAGAAGCCACAAGTCTTTGACGCAAGACACTCTGAGATCGCCGAGAGTTAGAGCTTGTCGAGGAGAGAAGGTGGACGTGATGCAGGTCTGCGCCGCCCATGAGCCAGACACTTGGATAACACAGTACAAGCGGTGCTTGGCAGATGGTTTCCTCCCGCTAGATCCAACAGAAGCTAGGAAGGTAAAGAAAAATTCCAGCAAGTATACACTGATTGATGGCGACCTGTACAGGTTCGGGTTCACTCACCCACTCCTGGAATGTATACACGGCGAGAAGTGCACGAGAGTTATGGCAGAGCTCCACGAAGGTATATGTGGAAGCCACGTCGAGGGTCGAGCTCTGGCCGCGAGGACTCTCCGTGCAGGCTACTATTGGCCATCTATGAGAGAAGATTGCAAGAAATATGCCCAGTGCTGCAAACAATGCCAGCAGCACGCCGATTGGCACAAGGCACCTCCTGAGGAGTTGAAGTCGATCTATAGCCCTTGGCCGTTTCATACTTGGGGAATCGACATCCTGGGACCTTTCCCGCTGGCGATCAGGCAAATGAAGTACTTGGTGGTGGCGATTGAGTACTTCACCAAGTGGATTGAAGCGGAACTGATCCTGCCTGTTGACCGGAGCGCTGGAGAATGCCTCGTCAAAGGATCGACGTGCGCGTCGCTTCTCACCTCTGTTCCTCCTCTGGATCTATCTCAAGAACCTGCAAAGAAACGATACGGCGCCGCTGCGGCCGATCGCTCTCCGACGCTCAAGTCAGTGACGGTATCACCAAATACTAAGAACTGGAACCGTGCAAATCTCTCTCACCAACAGCTCTATCACTCGCAAGCGTAAAGTGTATGAACTGAACGTGCGTACCTTAGAAAATCTGTTAGGAACTCTTATATACCTGGTGGTTTTCTCTCTCCTGGCAGTTACAGGCTTGGACACGTGGCCTGTATCCAACTGTACACGTGCCATCATCCGGAGGCTCCCTGACTTGGCGCTACTTCTATTCTCATTTTGGCTAAGTTACCCATGCATGGTACTGCCCAGCGCATAGCTAACTCAGGAGTGCGATCTCTACTGAAACTGGCGAGTTTGGGCTTTCATACACCTTCCCTGTGGTCTCGCCGGCCGCCTTCATAATCTGCTCCTCCTTCGTCTTCGGCGATGTGCTTATTCTTGGCGATCTCCGACTTCCTAGTCGCCTGAGTCTGCATCTGGCGACTTCATCCCCAACCTGGCGATCGCCTATTCTGGTAAGCTGGAGATCGGAACACGCCAACTTAACAATCGGTGACTACACGTGCCTCCCGACTTCCTTCCTAACTGCCAACCTGGCGCCTTGTCAACGCGCCTATACTGTAGCAGGATGCCACGTCGTCGCACCCGACCACCAGGGCGGTACAGGAACCAGTGGCCCAGATCAGCGCGCACAAGATCGAAGGTTTCGTATGGAAGAACATCGTGTGCCGGTTCGGAGTGCCTAAGCGCCTGGTGTCAGATAATGGGACGCAGTTTGCAAGCCACCTGTTGAAGAAGCTTTGCGAAGGAGTGGGAATTCAACAAGTGTTTGCATCCGTCGAGCACCCTCAAACAAATGGCCAGGTGGAATTAGCTAATCGGGTGTTGTTGAGAGGTTTGAAGAGAAGGCTTGAGAAAGCCAAGGGAAGTTGGGCTGAGGAGGTACCCCGTATAGTTTGGGCGTACCACACCACCGAGCAGTCAGGAACCCACGAGACCCCGTTCAGCTTGGTCTACGGGTGTGACGCCATGATTCCAGTGGAGATCCAGGAGAGCTCGCCGAGATTCCAGAACTTTGTAGAGGAAGACTCGAATGAAGAGAGAAGGCTGAACCTGGATCTGCTGGATGAGGTCAGGGAAGAAGCGAGTGCAGGCGAGAAAGAGGATAAGTCCTCCGTGTTTCTAGGAGCGAGAAGATGAACCTGCGTCCCTCAGAAGTTCGTTGGAAACTCTTATATACCTGGGCACTTTCTCTTTCCTGGCAGTTACACATCTGGACACGTGGCTCGCATCCAGCTGTACACGTGCCATCATCTGGAGCATCCTTGACTTGGGCGCTACTTCTGACTCTTCTTTTGGCTAAGTTACTTATGCATGATATACTCAGTGCATAGATGCCTTGGAGCGTGATCACTTCTAGGTGGCGAGTTCGGGTGCCTTCGTACACACCTTCCCTGTGGTCTCGCCGGCCACCTTCATAATCTGCGCTACCTGTTTCACCGTGTATGTTCAAGTGTGCTATCTCCCGAGCTTCATCCTCTGGCCAGCTGGGAAATGACCATCTGCCTTCATGTTCGGCGATGTCCTTGTTTTGGCAATCTCTAATCACTTGGTCCCCTGGATTGACATCTGGCGACTTCATCTTCAACTCGGTGACCGCCGGTATAGGTATGATGGAGATCGGAGCACGCCAACTTAATAACTGGCGACTACACGAGCCCCCCGTCTTTCTTCCCTTCTGCCAGCAAGGTGTCTCATCCAACACGCCTATACAGTAGCTTGATGCCACGTCATTACTTTCGACTACCAGGGCGGTACACAAGCCCCCCAGTCTTAAGTGAAGACTTGTCCAGCGAAAAGACTGAAGGAGTCACGTCATTACCGATCTACGTGGCGCTGGCGCAAAATTCCAAACGTTTGTACTTTCTGCTTTCCTGACGCTCCACCAAACACTCTTCTAATCGCTCGACACGTGGCCTCATCAACGGTTGCCTTTAGTTGTCGTTTGCACTTCCAAAAACCCATTCAAAAAACTCTTAAACCCATTTTACTTCTACTGTTCTGATCCTGCCGGCAACTTGAACGTGGGTGAATCGCTTCGTAACACTTTCTGCCCTGCCTTCGCGACTGCGTCTCCTGAAGAATCACCTTCTGAACTCCCTCTCTCAGATGTCTTCAAAATGTGACCTGCAAAATACACAGACGGCGCCTCCAGCGGCCGTTTGCACTCCGACGATCAAGTTAGTTCAACAGAACCACCAGAAACTGGAAACTCAGTAAGAATGTGTGTGTGTGAGAAAAACTTGCACTCTATTTTTCTTTTTTTTTTTCTCTTTCACTCTCACTCTGATTCTGCCTTTTATCTCTCTTTCCCTGCTTCTGGGCATAACAGAATTCTGTTATGCTTTTCTGGCATGTGTCAGAACCCTGTCATGCTTTTCAGAGAAAGCGTACCTTCAGAATCAGCAATGGACAGCGTGAGAGTCTGCGCATGTCTGCGCTTGGCTGCGCCTGTCTGTACCTTTAGCGGTACGGAGTGCTCTTTTGTCTGGACCGCACCCCTCTCAGATGATGACACGTGGAGGCCTGCAACTCACATCTAACCACACACGTGTCACTTACTGGAAGGGCTCTAGCGCCTCTCTTTGTCTGCCTAAGTTACGCCCTTGCGGAGTAACTTAGGATGCTTCTCTTATCTGGGTAAATTACATACTCTTAGGAGAACGTCGGGTGTGGCTGGTCTAGGCGCACTCACCAAACGTTACTCTCTGCGTAGGCGACTTACCCTTCAGGATGACACGCACGTAATGGGTTGAGGGAATCACCAATCACCGACTGGCTTACTAGTTCCCTCAGGCCACTCTCGTGCATGATTCCTTGAGGTGTGCCCATGCGAGGTCCATGCGTAACGCTCTCGCTGGGAACCTTAGTCCCAGTTTAACTGCCTGTAACACGAGACCCCGATGACAATACACCCGATGACTGATCAGTGTTTATTCGCTACTCGCGCTCTGCCTCCAGGCGCGAGTCTGGGAACTGGTCTGCCGGTGGTCCCTTGGCTACTGACCACCGATCACTATTCTGGGTGATCTATCCCCCGACCTCTCTGCCGCCTGATCTGTCGGTGGTAACTTGGTTACTGACCACCGATCACCTCTCTTGGCGATCGTCTCCCTACCTCTCTGCCACCTGGTCCACGTGTCACCCTGCGAGTGGTCCACGTGGTTCTCTGATGCTGTCGTCATCGACTACCGATGACCGGTCGGATCATGTTCCATCACCTCTTTGCTTTCTCAAACGTTTCAAGCTTCTTCTGCAAAAACCCACTACGCTCTTCAACCTTCTGTATTCTCAACTTTCTTCATCGTTCTTCCGATCATAAAAAGGTACTCCCTTTACTTCTTCTGCTGAGTTTCCCTGCATTTTAACCGATTCGCATCTTCCATTAACTGTCTGGTGCATACGCTGTGGGCTGTTTCTCCTGTTTCTCCCTCCTCGTAACTTAGGGCTTCGTCTCCATTACAACGAACCTTCGTTCGTTCGTTTTTTCATCCCTCTTTCACGATCGAGCCAGCCTCTGCGAACCCTGCTCACCTTTCCCTTTCTTTTTCCTTTGCAGTTTCCGCGATGGCTCGCTTAAAGATCACCCCAAATCCTCCTCCCTCGTCACGAAACCCTTCATCTCAAGCTCACAACCCACCGCGAGTACCTGGTGCTTCTTCTTCCCAGGCTGAGAGGCCTGCAACCTCTCGCCCTGACCTGGCTCAGGCTACTCCACCGGTCGCCGGAGGAGCCTCCGCCCCCACTCCAGATTATAAAAAACTTTACCCCTGGGCCAGCTCGGCACTGCTGAAAGAAACTTCTTCGATAAACTCTGCAACGGCGGTACTCCGACTAAGGAAAGAGGACCAATCGGATCTTTCCTTTCACTAGGAGCACGATAGCAAGATAGTCGTGCTGCCTTGCCCCCTTGGGGAGCCAATCTGCGCTGACGACAAAGCGAGCGGTGGCGAGTCGTTCTGCTTCCTCTACACGACGTTTTTCATGAAGGTGAAGCTCCGATTTCCCTTCACTCGTTTCGAGCGAGAGCTGCTGACCGAGCTTGATATCGCCCCTGCCTAGCTTCACCCCAACAGCTGGGCGTTTGTAAGGGCGTTCCAGATCATCTGTGCACATCTGGGATTGCCAGCGTCAGTGGATGTTTTCCTCTACCTTTTCGAAGCCAAACACCCAGGAGATCGCCTTTGGGTGAGTCTGAACGGGATTGCTGGGAGGTCGATGCTTTCCATCTTCCAGCAATCTTATAAGGATTGGAAGGGGAAGTTCATTCAAATACGCCAAAACGACCAGGATGACTCGATGCTCGACGGGTTTCCCTTGTACTGGGTAAACAAGGGAAACAAAGACGCCAAGGGAAGCTTCAGGAGGCCAAGAAGTCCTGACAGCATGGGTGCTTTGGACAAGGATCTGTGCCTCTTCTGGAAGAGCGTGGCAGACGCCAATATCACCTTCCTCACCACTTCGAGTTCTTCGAAGATCAACTCGAGGCTCACATAGGTTAGAGATCACCTCAGTATCTAAGTCATTACTCTTGGCGATACCTCTGTTAACTGTTTCTGGGCGTCTTGTCTGTTGTGCACAAAACTTTGGTTTTATTTTCTGCACTACTTATCTGCTTTTCTTGCATGCTCACTTATGTGTTTATCTTTTGCTCTGAGCTGACCCACGTACCTTTGCATTATGCAGATCTTATGTTGGGCAAAGGAAAACTGGCTGAGTTGAGGGCGCTCGCCCGAGCCCATGGGTTGGCGTCGGGTTCCCAGACCGTGCCAAATTCAGTGGTGGAGATCGCCACCGCCCAGGGGAGATCGCCCCCCAAAGGCCCAGCTCCTTCCGAGGCCCAGCCCGCCCAACAACGCAAAATACTCGTCCTCAGGAAACCAAAGAGGAAAACCCCTCAAGTGGTTCATGAGGACGAAGAAGAAGACGATGAGGCGACTGAGGATGGCCTTATCACTAAGAGGAAAAGGGTGGCGCCTTCTTCACCACCTGCTCCACCTCCTCTTCCAACATCAACACCACCTTCCACGCCGGCTCCACCTCCAACACTGCTTCCTCCCCCAGCTCCCGCCTCGCCAGTCCAAGCAGTTCCCTTGGCGGCTGCATTTCCTGTGGTTGAGGCTACCGAGCCTAACTTTATGGAGAACCCCCCGAGCGCCTCCACGCCCTATGTATCAGCTGGAGGGGGTCCTCCTTCAAACGCCTCAACCGCAGATGTCGCACCAGGCGGGCATGAGGGTGTTCACAACTCACCTATCATCATCACCGAATCCCCGTCGTCACCACCACGCCAAGAAGCTCCCACTCAACAGCCAGCTCAAGAAGGCGGTGGCGAGAACCAGCAGCAAGCTCCCCTGGTGCCCCCACGAGCAAACCTCTCCCTCGAGGTCAAAAGGGTGTGGGAACCCTTCTCAGCAAAACTCAAGATGATGGCAGAGGATTTTCCCTCCATCATATCAAAAGCTGTGGAGAGTTCCAACAAAAAGCTCCAGGATGACATCTTCGTGCTCCAAAAGGAGAATCGCACAATAAGGATTGAGGCGGAGAAGTTATTCTGCAATCTCATGCTCGCCAAGATCGATCACTCCCGAGTGGAAGATGCGATGAGCACCGAGCTCCGGGTGGCACGCAAGGAGGCCACCGATCTACGCCATAAGGTGCAGCTCTTAGCCCAAGAGAAGATCGAGCTGGAGAGCAAGCTGGTCCCTTATCGCGTCAAAGTGGCTGACCTGGAGGCGTCGATCAAAGCAGATGCCGCCAAGGTAAAAACCCTCGAGAAGAGGTCAGCCGATCGGGAGGTCTTCTTGGGGAAAGTCGAAAAGGAGAGAGACGACACCATGGCCAAACTCGCCGAGGCCAAAGAGGAAAATGGGAAGATCACCACACAGCTGGCCCAGGCGCAGGCGGAATCCAAGAAGGTTACTGAAGACCTTCTTCAAGCTCGGGAAACAATTGAAGAACTCAAGAAACAAGCTGAAGAGCTGAAGCAGCAGAACGAGGGGCTCAAGAAGCAGATTGAAGAACTTGAGCTGAGCTCCGCCCAAATTCTCGCTGCTGGATTCGATGCCGCCTTGGAGCAGTTCGCTTGCCAATATCCCGATCTGGACCTCTCCATGGTGTCTCTCAACAACGAAGTGGTGGACGGGAAGATTGTTCCTTCTGAAGACTGACTGCTTCCCTCCATCCACGATTCTTATGCTTTCTCCTTTAGATATATTTTCTTGTAATAAACTTTCCTATTCTGAACTGGTGTTAGTCATGTTATGACATTTTCCGCTTCTCTTTGTACTCTCTTCTTGTTAACTTTGTTTTCCTTGCACAAATCTCTTTAGACAAATTAACTTAGTAACTTTGCAAACGCAATTGTATACTAATCGCCTCGAACCGTCAGCTTTCGAACAATAATCACTCTAACAACTTGTAACCTCAAGGTAGTGAACCTTAGCGTGAAATCGCTCTTCAAATAACGAACCTCAACCCAACTAAGGGCTTAAGACACAGCTCATCTAATCTGCCTTATCAAAATGGGTCTTGACTTTCTCGCCATCGCTTGAATTTCTCCTGGTCGCCAAAACTCTTGGCGATACCAGCTTCCTCTTGCCTTCACAACTTGGCCATTGTTCCTTTATCTAGGGGTAGAGGCGCCTTTCGGGTCCTTCTCTACCTCCCTAAGCTTCAGAACAAGGGACCAGGTTGCTAGGCGTTCTCTTCGAACCTACCTTAGCCACTCTCCGAACATCTTCCACCCTTTACACCATACCTGAACTCGTTCGAGACGAGAAGGATTTTATCTTGCCTGAACTCGCTCATCGGCGAGAAGGTCTTTAACTCGCCTGAACTCGCTCATCGGCGAGAAGGTCTTTAACTCGCCTGAACTCGCTCGTCGGCGAGAAGGTCTTTATCTCGTGCCTCTACATTGCCCCAGGGGTTACATCTTCTGTCCCCCAGAAACACTGAGGACTTTTTTGCTGGTGCCTCTACATTGCCCCCAGAGGCTACATCTTCTCTCCTCTGGAAGCACTGAGGACTTTTTACTGGTGCCTCTACATTGCCCTAGAGGCTACATCTTCTCCCCTCTGGAAGCACTGAGGACTTTTTACTCTTCCTCGCCTGCACTCGCTCGACGGCGAGGAGGTCTTTATCTCGCCTCAGGACGCGCGAGGGCGTTGAGGTCTTTTAACTGGTGCCTCCGATCGCCGAAAGACGATGAGGACTTTAACTTTAACTGATGCCGCCAATCGCCGAAAGACGATGGGGACTTAGAAACTTTTTAGAAAGCATGCAACATAACTTCAACTTAACTTGCCTTAAATCACATATAAGTGACAAGGTCTTTCTTCAAAACTTTCGGAAAACGACAAGCATGCAATCTAAAACACTTTAAACTTTGAAAACTCTTCTTTATTGGGCGGCCTCATTAAAAACCCTCCTTAGGGAAAAAAGAGTGCCCCCTCCAAAATGTTTTAACAGAAACATTGTAAAGCTCTTCGTGTTTGTTTTTACTTACAAAGTTCTTAACTGTAATATAACTTGAGGTGCGTGGCGTTCCAAGTGCGAGGAATCGCCCCTCCTTCCAAAGTTTCTAAGCGGTAGGTGCCGTTCCCGAGCGCCTCGGTTATTCTGAACGGCCCCGTCCACTTAGGCGACAGCTTGTTCTCCATCTCGTATTGGTGAGCCTTCCTCATTACCAGGTCGCCCTCTCTGAACTGCCTTGGCATCACCTTCGAGTTATATCTTCGTTCAATCCTTCTTTTCACCGCCTCAGCTTTTAATCTTGCCTCCTCCCTGACCTCATCCAGTAAGTCCAGATTCAACCTTCTTTCCTCATTCGAGTCTTCCTCCACGAAGTTCTGGAATCTCGGCGAGCTCTCCTGGATCTCCACTGGAATCATTGCGTCGCATCCATAGACCAGGCTGAACGGGGTCTCATGGGTTCCTGACTGCTCGGTGGTGTGGTACGCCCAAACTATACGGGGTACCTCCTCAGCCCAGCTTCCTTTGGCTTTCTCTAGTCTTCTCCTCAAGCCTCTGAGTAACACCCGATTGGCTGACTCTACTTGGCCATTCGTATGAGGGTGCTCGACGGATGCAAATACTTGTTGAATTCCCACCCCTTCACACAGCTTCTTCAACAGGTGACTTGCAAACTGAGTCCCATTGTCCGACACCAGGCGCTTGGGCACACCAAACCGGCACACGATGTTCTTCCACACGAAACCCTCAATCTTGTGTGCGGTGATCTGGGCCACTGGTTCTGCTTCGATCCACTTGGTGAAATATTCAATCGCCACCACCAAGTACTTCATTTGTCTGATCGCCAGCGGGAATGGTCCCAGGATGTCGATTCCCCACGTATGAAACGGCCAAGGGCTGTAAATCGACTTCAACTCTTCGGGAGGCGCCTTGTGCCAATTGGCGTGTTGCTGACATTGCTTGCAGCACTGCGCATACTTCGTGCAGTCTTCTCTCATTGTTGGCCAGTAGTAACCTGCACGGAGAGTCCTTGCAGCCAGAGCTCGACCCCCGACGTGGCTTCCGCAAATCCCTTCGTGTAGCTCAGCCATGATTCTTGTACATTTTTCCCCGTGCACACATTCCAGGAGTGGGTGAGTGAACCCAAACCTGTACAACTCGCCATCAATCATTGTGAACTTGCTAGAATTCTTCTTTATCTTCCTAGCTTCCGTCGGATCCAGCGGGAGAAGGCCATCCGCCAGGCATCGCTTGTACTGTGTTACCCAGGTGTTTGGCTCATGGGTCGTGCAGACCTGCGTCATGTTTTCTCCCCGGCATGCTCTTATTCTTGGCGACCTCAAGGTCTCTTGAGTAAAGGATCTGTGACTCCTCGCCGCTTTCTCCGTCGACTTGCTTATCTGAAGAACCAGGTGATCTGCCACAAATGCTCTCAGCGTCTTCAGAGTTTCTTGAATCACCTTCCTCTGCCTACCCCCCTTGCCTGAACTGGCGAGCTTAGCTAGCAAGTCTGCTCGGGCATTCTGCTCTCTGGGCACATGCACCACTTCAAAGGAGACAAAGGAACTCTTCAATTCCTGTACATACTCCAGGTAAGCCGCCATTTGTGGATCCTTAGCCTGGAACTCGCCTGTTACTTGTCCCGTGACTAACAGCGAGTCACTCTTAGCCATCAGCACCCTGGCTCCCATTTCCTTAGCCAGCAAGATACTGGCGATCAGCGCCTCATATTCTGCTTGATTGTTGCTGGCTTTGAAGGCAAACCTCAAAGATTGTTCGATCAGCACGCCGTTGGGTCCCTCCAAGATGACCCCAGCACCGCTACCCTGCTGGTTCGACGATCCATCCACTGAAAGCACCCAACGAAAGTCATCCCCCTCAACTCGTGTCGCCTCAGATGAGAGCTCGACCACGAAATCTGCGAAGATTTGTCCCTTAATCGGACCTCGGGGCTCATACTTAATATCAAACTCCGACAGCTCCACCGCCCACTTCACCATCCTCCCAGCAACGTCGGGCTTCTTCAAGACCTTCTGGATGGGCAAGTCGGTCATCACCAGTATCGTGAAGCTATGGAAATAGTGGCGTAACCTCCTTGCCGAAAAGACTACTGCCAGTGCAGCCTTCTCCAGGGCCTGATACCTCGTTTCGGGCCCCTGCAGCACCTTACTAACAAAATAAATAGGCTTTTGAGCCTGATCTTGGTCCTGAGCGAGCACCGCGCTCACCGCCCTCTCCGTCATAGCAAAATACAACCTGAGAGGGGTTCCCACCAGCGGTTTGCACAAAACCGGCGGGCTCGCCAGGTACTCTTTAAGCTTAACGAAGGCCTCTTCGCACTCCTTCGTCCAGGTAAACTTGTTGTTCCGCCTTAAGCACTGGAAATACGGATGGCCCTTCTCTCCACTAGCTGACACGAAACGAGACAGGGCGGCCATCCGACCTGTAAGCTGCTGCACTTCCTTCACGGTAGCTGGGCTCCTCATCGCCAAAATGGCAGCGCACTTATCAGGGTTGGCTTCTATTCCTCTTTCAGATAAGAGGAAACCCAAGAACTTCCCAGCCTCCACGCCAAAGATGCACTTCTCGGGATTCAGCTTCAATCTAAACTTGGCGATCGTAGTGAACAACTCCTCCAAATCCGCAACGTGCTTGCTCTTCTCCGGCGAGGTCACGACCATGTCATCCACGTACAATTGTACATTCCTTCCCAGCATTGGTGCAAGTACTCGATCCATCAACCTCTGGTACGTGGCCCCCGCATTCTTCAGCCCAAAAGGCATCACCTTGTAGCAATAGCACGATCTCTCGGTCATGAAGGCAGTCTTCTCTTCATCCATGGGATGCATCTTGATCTGGTTATACCCCGAGAAGGCGTCCAGGAAACTCAGCAACTTACACCCTGCAGCACTGTCCACCAGGGCGTCTATGCTTGGCAAAGGATACGAATCCTTTGGGCAAGCCTTGTTCAAATCGGTGAAGTCGACGCACATGCGCCATTTCCCGTTGCTCTTCTTCACCAGCACGACATTAGCTAGCCACTCAGGGTACTGGACTTCCCTGATATGGTCTGCAGCGAGGAGCTTCCGGGTTTCGTCTCTGATCGCCTGCCTCCTCTCCTCATTGAACTTCCTTCTCCTCTGTCGTACTGGTCTCACCTGGTTGTCCATCGCCAAATGATGGCACAAGAAGTCGGGATCGATCCCGGGCATGTCCGAAGCGGACCATGCTAACGCATCCAGATGCCGCTCTAACACCTTGGCGATCTGGTCCTGAAGTTCAACTTCCAGAGATCTTCCTAGCTTGAAGATCTTTCCCCCGATTTCTCTTTCGTGCCACTGCTCGACGGGTTTTGGTCTGGTTTCTCTGGCGATCACCGCCCTGGCGATTCCCAGCTCCCTCGCTTCCTCAGGGCGATTCCTCGCCTTCTCTTCCTCTAGACCGGCGTTCCCCTCCCCCAGCTCAGCATCTACCATCACCACGTCGCCTCCGGCGGTCTCCTCCATCACCGTCGGCCTGGGCTTCACACCGGGTGGCGGGGTGGTTGTCACGTAACTCACAGACCTCTTGTTTTTCAGGCTATTCTCATAGCACTTCTTTGCTTCTTTCTGGTCGGATTTGATGGTGATCACCACCCCCTCCATAGACGGCAGCTTCACCTTCATGTGCCGGGTTGACGGTATAGCGCCTATTCTGTTGAGCGTGGGTCTTCGCAGCAGAATGTTGTATGCTGAGGGAGCATTTACGACAAGGTACTTGATTTTCTTTGTTCTCGAACCCGCCTCATCTGTAAACGTAGTCCTCAACTCAATGTACCCCCTGACCTCCACCTGGTCGCCAGCGAAACCATACAAACACCCTCCATAGGGCCTCAGCTGGTCAAGGGGCAACTCCAACTGTGTGAAAGTCGGCCAGAACATCACGTCTGCCGAGCTTCCTTGGTCCACCAGAACCCTATGGACCTTCCTTCCCGCCGTAATCAGCGAGATGACTTTGGGGTCGTTGTCATGAGGCACAACGTCCCGAAGATCTTGCTTGGTGAACGTAATGTCCACATCTGGCGAGTGGTCCTCAAACATATCCACCGTCATCACAGACCTCGCATACCTCTTCCTCTGTGATGCGGTGCATCCACCACCCGAGAAACCTCCTGCAATGGTGTGGATTTCTCCGTGGGTAGGCATCTCGTGTTGCTGAGCCTCACCACCTGTTAGTTGGGAGCTCGACACGCCCCCCGTCCTTCTATCCAGCAAGTAGTCGTTTAGGAACCCACTCTTGACCAGGTCGTCGAGCTGGTATCCCAAAGCTAAACATGAGTGCACGGTGTGGCCAAAGCCCTGGTGGAATTCGCACCAGGCGTCTGGCTTTGGTCCTAACACCTTATCACCCACCTTCTCAGGCGCCTTCAACCTAGCTGATATATTGGGAATGGCGATCAGGTCAACCAGTCCCATGACAAACTTGTGCTTTGGCTGGCGATTGTACTCCCGGCGTGCTGGTTGAGGGCACCCTGTGCCCCTACCCTTGTTCTTCCTTGGATCATAAGGATGGCGAGTCCTCTGATCCCTCCTGGCCGCTGCTGTCTCCAGCACCCTCTGTGGCTGGATCCTGGTCTGGGCACGTGGCCTAGCGGGAGCCACGCTTCCCCTCTTCTCGGCGACCTCACTTTCATCGGCGATGTGGGCCACCGCAAGTCGCCTGACCTCAGCAAATGTGGCAGGGTGAGCCCTGATCAATGCCTCGCAGAATGGTCCCGGCAGCACGCCCTTCTTGAATGCGTAAACCAGCATTTCTTCGTCTTTGGCTGGCGAGCGGACCATCTGCGCCCCAAAACGATTCAGGTAGTCCCTGAGGGACTCTCCCAGATACTGCCTTATGTCGAACAAATCATAAGACACCCTAGGCGGTGCCTTGTTCACTATGTACTGCTCGACGAAGATCTTTGAAAAATGTTGGAAGTTGGTTATGTGACCCGTAGGCAGGCTCACGAACCATTCCAGCGCCATTCCCTGGAGTGTGCTCACAAACATCTTGCAGTACACGGCATGTGATCCTCCTGACAGCATCATCTGCGTATGGAACGTGGTGAGATGTGCCTCAGGATCCTCCACGCCGGTAAAAACAGCCTTCACAGGTACCACACTCGCAGGGATAGGCGTGTCGGTAATCGCCTGAGCGAAAGGCATAGGAAAAACGCGAGGCGGCGTCGACAGCGCGACCTCTTCAGCGATTGGGCGCCCTCGCTGCTCCCGAAGAGCTTGACGCAGTTCTTCAGTCACTCTGCTAAGCTCATCATTCCTGGCCCGAGAGACGACCAGCTCCTCGTGCATTCTTGCCTGCTCTATGCGCGAGGCTTCAACATTCGCTTCTGGACCATGCCCGAGACGCATGATTTCCACCATCTGCGCCATAGTCATGGCGCCGTCAGCAGCAACGGGCGCAACTGGACTTGAACGGTTGCTTCTCATTTTTCTCATGAAAACATGACAAATCACAGAGAGCGATGAACAACACCTTCTTCAGCGACGATCGATTCAGCAATCAATCGGTCAGAACTTCACAAAACTTTGAAAACCCTCAAGAACACAACAAACCTTCACAGAAACTCGCAACTCCACCAAAAACCAACGCTTCTTCCACGAAAATCCAAACGAGCAAAAGAACCCAGATCTCACCGATTAAAACTCGCGCCAACAGCAAAAATCCGCACCTCACCGAACAAAAACCCAAACGAACGGTGGAAAACGCGAAACTACGGAACACAACATAGACGAACAGCGGACAATGGTTGCACCAGCACACAACCACACAGAAACTGTAGAAACCTCTAAGAACTCAAGCTGTGGATGGGAACAGGTTTTACACGGCCCCATGTTGGGCGCCTGATGATCCTGCCTGTTGACCAAAACGCTGGAGCTTTGCCTCGTCAAACTTGGATCGACGTGTGCGCCGTGTCAGCCTCCGTCCTTCACCGCGATCCACCTCAAGAACCTGCAAAAGACGAAACGGCGCCGCTGCGGCCGATCGCGTTCCGACGCCCAAGTCAGCGACTGAACCACCAATTACTTAAGAGTAAAACTCAAGAACTCTAAGGAACCGTGACCAGTTCTCTCTCAGTATACTTAAGACTCGCAAGCGTAAAGAAACAATCTGAACCTGCGTCCCTCAGAAGTTCGTTGGAAACTCTTATATACCTGGGCACTTTCTCTCTCCTGGCAGTTACACATATGGACACGTGGCTCGCATCCAGTTGTACACGTGCCATCATCTGGATGTTCCTTGACTTGGGCGCTACTTCTGACTCTTCTTTTGGCTAAGTTACTTATGCATGATATACTCAGTGCATAGATGCCTTGGAGCGTGATCTCTTCTAGGTGGCGAGTTCGGGTGCCTTCGTACACACCTTCCCTGTGGTCTCGCCGGCCGCCTTCATAATCTGCGCTACCTGTTTCACCGTGTATGTTCAAGTGTGCTATCTCCCGAGCTTCATCCTCTGGCCAGCTGGGAAATGACCATCTGCCTTCATCGTCAGCGATGTCCTTGTTTCGGCGATCTCTAATCACTCGGTCGCCTGGATTGACATCTGGCGACTTCATCTTCAACTCGGTGACCGCCGGTATAGGTATGATGGAGATCGGAGCACGCCAACTTAATAACTGGAGACTACACGAGCCCCCCGACTTTCTTCCCTTCTACCAGCCAGGTGTCTCATCCAACACGCCTATACAGTAGCTTGATGCCACGTCATTACTTCTGACTACCAGGGCGGTACAAAGTATTAAACATATCAAAACACAATTTTAACACATGAAATTTTTTTTCAAAGATATCATAAGTGTTTCAATCAATCAATAGACCTTAGATTGTGAAAGAAGTATTGAACATATCAAAATACAATTTGAACACATGTGATCCTGCCTGTTGACCGAAACGCTGGAGCCTTGCCTCGTCAAACCTGGATCGACTTCTGTGTCGTGTTAGCCTCCGTCCTTCACCGCGATCCACCTCAAGAACCTGCAAAAGACAGAACGGCGCCGCTGCGGCCGATCAAGCTCCGACGCCCAAGTCAGCGACTGAACCACCAAATACTAAGAGAAAACTCAAGATCTCTAAGGAACCGTGATGGAGGAGGGCCCAAGCTCACCACACGATGAAAGCCAAGCCTCCAAGACTAGACGGTCTAACATATGATGAGGAGCGTCTAGACTCAAAAAGGAGCGTCTAGCCCATGAAGAGGAGCGTCTAGACTCAAAAAGGAGCGTCTAGCCCATGAAGAGGAGCGTCTAGGCCATGATGAGGATTCCTTCTAGACCGTCTAGCTTCACATACACATGGGTCAAAGCTACGATTTTGGGATGAGAAGACCTTTGTAATTGTTACATAAAGGCCCATTAGGGGTGCTTAGTAATTATAGTAGTGTAGAAAGCATATTTGTGTGAACATTCTAGAAAGACCATGGAGGGGGGGTGAGCATAAAAACTAGACACACCCCTCCCCATGTGCTTATTTGTGCACCCATGTGCTTCACATTTACATTTCATTTGGCTAGCATTAGGGTTGCATTATGGTCCTCCTTAGTCCATAAAAGGAGGAACCTACACCTTGTATTTTCAAGTTTATTGTGAGTAAAGTTATGCTGCCAATTTGTGCTCAACTTTGCTTCTCCCTAGAATCCTAGGCTCTAAACTTCAATTCCTTCATCTTTTCCCTTGAGCTGGCCGAACCACTCAATACCCATACTTATCATGCACCTACAAGATCAACACCACTCTTAGGAGGATCTTGCTCACTCTCATTCATTGCTTCCGCCCCATACTCTACATTGATTCAAGAAGAACTTCATGAAAATGCCATCATTTGGTATCATGAGCTTTTGGTTCTTCAAGATGAGTAGCTTGGTCTTTTAAATTTTCAGTTCTTCTTTATTTCATATTGTCATTTACTTTCCTTACTTGTCTTGCTGTTTTTTACTTTTTAAATTGTTCTTGGTGTGCTTATGGAAGATCCAACCAAAGCACAATTGTTCAATTGATCTTGAACAAATTCTGTGCAGCTTGTGATAGGATTCCTTACACCATTGAGTGGCTGTTTTCTTTTAGGAATTTGAGTCCTTATTGCTTTCTTAATTTTGCTTCATTTTATGCTTTGAGTCTTTATTTTCTGAATCTATAAATGTTGTGTCAAGTCATGTGAATCCATATTTGTCAACAATTCTTAGTAGTCCTGTTATTTGGCTTGATTGTTTCTTGATTTTGGGTCTCTTTATTTGCTTGAATCTGCTGTTCTTTGCTCCTTTGGTGCCTTTTTAATTTTTAGTTTGAGTTCATATTGTGTTTAGATCATACACAATTCTATTTCACAAATTTCCATTGTGTCTAAACTTTGGTATCTTGCTGTTTTTTTTTTCCAGTTTTCAGATTCCCCTGTTTACACCTTCTTTGTTTTGGCTGTTTTAACCCAGAAAAATATTTCCACCCATAAGAAATTTCTGATTTTCTGGAAAATGCAAGTTTAAAGTGTTATAGAAAAGACAAAAAAAGAATTAGGTCAAAAGAAGCAACAGAAAAAAAATGATAAATCTTTTAAGATCAGAGTGCAAATCTGAAGCGCTCCAGCTGGCCTAACCGAACACCAGATTTTGAGTGAATCCAAAGCCAGATTTATTAAAAAAAAATGGTGCATCCGTTTTGAGTGAATCCAAAGCCAGATTTTAGATAAGATCCTGAATATCTTGCATAACAAATTTCAGAGCCAAATTCTAAAAATACAGCTCAGCATAAATCGGGGAACAAACACGTTTTCTGGCCCACAACATTTTCCAGTGGTGCTGTTTTTTTTATTTGGTCATCTAATCTAGTGCTTTTCTTTAGGAATTCTTTTGTGTGCCAACCTTTAATTGAGTACCTTTATTTGTTTGCTTTACTTAATTGACTCTCTTTCTAGTTGTCATAATCTAAATCCTTTTGGTGGTACTGTTTTATTCAATTAAATTTGTTTCTTGCTTTTGTTCTTTGACCTCTAATTTGGGTGCTGGAATTTATTCTTCTTTGGTGCTTATGTGAATGGGAACTTGATTTGGTTAAGGTTTAGCCCTTTGCTAGGTGCTGGAAATTGGAGAATTAAAGACCATCATTCTAAGGAGAAGACAAGGCCAAAGCCGAAACAAGCATTCTTGAAAAACACTACAAACACTTGGAAGATCAACAAGCAAAAACAACAAGGAAGTGCACTAACCCAAAAAGAGGATCAACAAAGGGAGTTCTCTTATTTCCTTTGCAACTTGGTTTATTGTTAATTACCTCTTAATTACGTTTTTAGATGGTGAGTGTGTCTTCAAGGGCTCAAAGTGTCCAAGAAGCCTCACCTAGGGCCGACTAGTATAGAATTCTTAAGTAGCAATTGTTAATTGTTTGTAATTGCCTTTTCTTTTGCTTAGTTAGTGACGCTTTGCATGGTTATTTTGTTAAGTTTGTGTTAAACCGACTAGCTTTGTTGATTAGTAGCTTGCATTGTTTTCTTTCATTGAAAATTTGATTTCTCAACTTAATTGTGTTCTAAGTGGTTTACTAAGAGAAAGTTTTGTGTGAAGACATTGAGGGATAGTTTTTGGCTAAGGCAAAGGCTTGGTATTTAAGTAGTCCTTTGTGACTCACCTCCCTTACCTGGAAAACTACCTTCTTTGACTTTCCTAAGTTTTCTCAAGGTAAAATACTTGTATACACAAAGCTTTAGCCATGCCTTCTTCTTCTCATTCTACAAAGTCTATTGGAAGTGAATTAAAATCTTTAAAAACTCTTTTGAAAGAAGTTTCACAAACTGTGCAATCAATTGCTTATAGACAATTGGAGAGTGAGACTAAACTTAATGTTTTGACTAAAGCAAAGAATGAGAAGTCTCAATTTTCAAAAAAATTACATTCTCATGCATCTAGCTCTAAACATCATGATTATCTTGGGGAAGAAAGTCTTCGGAAAAATGAATATCATCAACAATTCCCTAGGAGAGCTAGGAAAGAGAGACAAGAAAACCTAACCAAGCATATCTCTCACACTCCAGCTAGAGAAATTCCATGTTTAGAATACCTTGGCAATGATCAATTAGCATCTCAATGTTTCAATGAAAGATCTATGATCTTAAGGGACAAAGATGAGAATAGTAGCCAAGAAAAAGAAGCTAGTGAGAGTGAAGAAAATGTAAAAATAGAAAAGCAAGAGAAAAACCTTGGGAAACAAAAGGCGTGGGAGAAGAGTGTTCCTTCCCACAAGGTCATTCAACAAGAAGGAAAAGTTGAAAATACATTTGAAAATATACCTCTTGTTGAAAAACCTAGCCTTACCTTTTGTAAAGGAACACTTGCAAGCCTAGAAAAAAAAGAAGAATCCTTAAAAAAGGTTTGCATAGATAAAAATATAGTAGATTATTTTACATACATGCCAAGATATCACCAAGTGAAGGTCAAGTCATCTATAGGCATCTACAAAGACAATTTTTTATGTGAAGTAGTGCCTAAAGAAACTTGTCATGTCTTATTGAGACAACCTTTGCAAAGAATTGAAATTTCCATGAACAAAGGTTGTATCAACGAGACTACCTTCACACATAAAAGAGAAATTCTTCATGAAGGAGAACTCATGGGTCAAATTAGAGTTGATAAAACTCTAGAGCTTTTAAGAGGAAAACTTTTGTCACCCATGAGAAAAGAAGTTCAAAGACATTACTTTAGGTATACCTCTTGTTTTCAAACTACACCTAAAGCAAAGTCCCAAGAACTCTATCCTCCTTCACCTTTTGTAAAAGATCATTGGGAAGCCACACATTTCACATTAGAGCTTCCTAGGACGACAAAAGGTCTTGATTCTTTCTTCATGGAAGTGGATAAACTCTTCTTAAGAAAAGTGACAAGTCTCCATGATTTATTTTCAAAAATAAGGGATAGAGCTCCAAAATTTGAAAACATAGCTCTCCCTTTTATGCTTCACGAAATCATGAGGGACACCCACAATTCTTGGGATAAGAATCCTTTTCTTTTTATGCATGCATACAATGGAGTAGTCCACAAGATTACTCATATCTCTCCATTTGAAGTTGTATGTGAACATAGTCCTCTTGCCTTTTTAAAGTTGTCACCATTTCCTAAAGGGATTATGCCTAAGGAAAAAGTAACTACTTTTGGAAATTTTAGAAAACATAAGAGGATTAGAAGGCACCTACAACCATCAAAAGGGAAGCATTGTGAGAAGTTGACCAAAACAAGAGAAAAACAAAGATGGCAACTTCACACAATTAATTGTTCTCCAAATACTCACTCTAACTCCTTTGCTTTGTTTCAAGATTCTCATAGGTTGATATTTGATCCGGGAGGACACACCTTGACGAAGCAAGAGGCTGCTATCTGAGATCAAGTTAGCAAATCTGAGGATAGATCTTTTCCCGAAGGAGGAGATGATGGACACCATCCAGCCACAACAAGCCCCCTCAAAAGCAAAAGCTTTGGATTTGAGGACAAATCCTTTTCAAGAGGGAGGGGATGATGGAGGAGGGCCCAAGCTCACCACACGATGAAAGCCAAGCCTCCAAGACTAGACGGTCTAACCTATGATGAGGAGCGTCTAGACTCAAAAAGGAGCGTCTAGCCCATGAAGAGGAGCGTCTAGGCCATGATGAGGATTCCTTCTAGACCGTCTAGCTTCACATACACATGGGTCAAAGCTACGGTTTTGGGAAGAGAAAACCTTTGTAATTGTTACATAAAGGCCCATTAGGGGTGCTTAGTAATTATAGTAGTGTAGAAAGCATATTTGTGTGAACATTCTAGAAAGACCATGGAGGGGGGGTGAGCATAAAAACTAGACACACCCCTCCCCATGTGCTCATTTGTGCACCCATGTGCTTCACATTTACATTTCATTTGGCTAGCATTAGGGTTGCATTATGGTCCTCCTTAGTCCATAAAAGGAGGAGCCTACACCTTGTATTTTCAAGTTTATTGTGAGTAAAGTTATGCTGCCAATTTGTGCTCAACTTTGCTTCTCCCTAGAATCCTAGGCTCTAAACTTCAATTCCTTCATCTTTTCCCTTGAGCTGGCCGAACCACTCAATACCCATACTTATCATGCACCTACAAGATCAACACCACTCTTAGGAGGATCTTGCTCACTCTCATTCATTGCTTCCGCCCCATACTCTACATCGCGCTTTGGTGGGTTGAGTCGCTCATTCCCTGCCTCACTCCTGGGGTGAGAAGGGTTTCGGACTAAGAGTCTTACTGGGCCAATATTGGTGTATGCCAAGTGGGTAAGGACGTTTTGTCAAAACCTTTCCTTTCCCTCCCTTGGTCTTACTAGCACCACTGGCTTTTCAAACCTTTAACTGCTTGCGCTCACACCTGGGGTGAGGAAGACTTAGATCAGTGCCAGTACTTGCGCCTAGGGCAAGTAGGGCCCAACCAATCACCTGCACTTGCACCTGGGGCAAGGAGGATTTTAACTTTAATACTTGAGCACACTTGATATGCTGGAAATTTTTCTTTAATTGGGTGGCCTCGTTAAAAACCCTCCTTAGGGAAAAGAGTGCCCCCTTGTCTGTTCAACTGTTTCCACCACATACAAAGCATGTATCTTTTAGCGCGAGAACGCCATTACTGTACAACTTTAACTGAAATAAAATTTTAAATGGGTGGCGTTCCACGTTCTGGGGATTGCTCCTCCCTCCAAAGTCTCTAGGCGATAGGCTCCGTTCTCCAATGTCTCCACCACTCTGTACGGGCCTGTCCACTTTGGGGATAACTTGTTCTGCATGTCATTCTGATGCGCCTTTCTCATCACCAGATCACCTTCCTGGAAGCGCCTGGGCCTCACTTTAGAGTTGTGCCTCCGCTCTACTCTTCTCTTCACAGCTTCAGCACTGACTCTGGCCTCTTCTCGCACTTCGTCTAGCAAATCCAGATTTACCTTACGCTCTTCGTTGGACTCTTCAGCAACGAAGTTCAAGAATCTGGGGGAGCTCTCCTGTATCTCCACAGGAATCATGGCGTCTGTCCCATAGACAAGGCTGAAGGGTGTCTCATGGGTGCTGGACTGTGGGGTTGTGTGATAAGACCATACAATTCTGGGGACCTCCTCTGCCCAGCCTCCTTTGGCCTTGTCTAGTCTTCGCTTCAGCCCCCTGAGCAGCACTCGATTTGCTGACTCCACCTGCCCATTGGTTTGTGGGTGCTCCACTGAAGCGAAAACCTGTTGTATCTTTAACTCTTCACACATCTTCCTCAGCTGATGACTTGTGAACTGGGTGCCATTGTCGGAAACCAGCCTCTTGGGTATTCCGAAGCGACAGACAATGTTCTTCCAGACGAAGTGTTCAACTTTCTGTGCGGTGATGTGTGCGACTGGCTCTGCCTCCACCCACTTGGTGAAATACTCGATGGCCACGATGAGGAACTTCATCTGCCTTGTCGCCAGGGGAAAGGGTCCTAAGATGTCAATCCCCCATGTATGGAATGGCCACGGGCTATGGATGGACCTCAACTCCTCAGGGGGTGCCTTGTGCCAGTCTGCATGCAGTTGACACTGTTTGCATCGCTGAGCAAACCTTATGCAATCTTCCTTCAGCTTTGGCCAGTAGTACCCCGCGCGGAGTACTCTACTTGCCAAAGCGCGACCACCTACGTGACTTCCGCACACCCCCTCGTGCAGCTCAGACATGAGCCTGGTGCATTGCTCGCCGTGTACACAGATCTGCACAGGGTGAGAAAATCCAAATCTAAATAGGCTTCCATCTATAAGAGTAAACTTACTTGAACCCCTCTTTATTCTTTTTGCCTCTGCCAGATCGAGCGGGAGTACACCATCTTCTAAGTATAGCTGGTATGGCGTCATCCAGGTGTCGGGTTCCTTCTCCGCATGGACCTCCATCGACTCATTGGTCTTTGAGGGTCGCGATCTCACCCTCGGTGCTCTTAGCGTTTCTTGGGTCAACGACCGATGACCGATCGTTAGACGCTCCATTGACTTGTATACATGAAGCACCTGGTTGTCTGATACGAACGCGCGCGGCACCTTCAGGGTGTCCTGAATGACGGTCCTCTGCTTCCCCCCCTTGCCTGAGCTGGCCAGCTTGGCAAGCAGGTCTGCTCGGGCATTTTGCTCTCTTGGCACGTGCACTAACTCAAACTCGGCGAAGGACGTCTTAAGGAGCTGCACATACTCCAGGTAGGCTGCCATCTGGGGATCCTTTGCTTGGAACTCCCCCGTAACCTGCCCGGTGACTAGTAACGAATCGCTCTTGGCCAGCAGATTTCTTGCTCCCATTTCTCTTGCTAGCAACATTCCTGCGATCAGGGCCTCATACTCCGCCTGATTGTTGCTAGCTTTGAAGGCAAAACGGAGGGACTGCTAGATCAGTACCCCATTTGGTCCTTCCAGGATGACTCCAGCGCCGCTTCCCTGCTGATTAGAGGAGCCATCCACCGATAACACCCATCGGAAATCTAGCCCTTCTGCAGGTGTCGCGTTTGATAATAGCTCGACTACAAAGTCCGCGAACACCTGCCCCTTGATCGGTCCTCGGGGCTCGTACTGAATATCAAATTCTGACAATTCTACTGCCCATTTGACCATCCGGCCTGCTACATCAGGTTTCTTCAATACGTTCTGGATAGGCAGATCAGTCATTACCACCACTGTGAAGCTGTGGAAGTAATGCCTGAGTCTTCTGGCTGAAAACACCACCGCCAGAGCAGCCTTCTCGAGGGCTTGGTACCTCGTTTCAGGGCCTTGCAGCACTTTACTCACGAAGTAAACAGGCCTCTGGGCCTAGCTCTGCTCTTGCACCAGGACTGAGCTGACTGCTCTCTCCGTCACAGCAAAATATAGACGAAGAGGGATGCCTACCTGGGGTTTTCGCAAGACTGGTGGGCTCGCCAGGTACCCCTTTAACTTGATGAAGGCCTCCTCGCACTCCTGTGTCCAGAGAAATCTGCTGTTGCGTTTGAGACACTGGAAGTATGGGTGACCTTTCTCCCCTCCAGCGGACATAAACCGGGACAGAGCTGCCAAGCGACCGGTGAGCTGCTGCACCTCCTTCACCGTCGTTGGGCTCCTCATTGCCACGATCGCCACACACTTCTCCGGGTTAGCTTCGATTCCCCGCTCTGTCAAGAGGAAGCCCAAGAACTTCCCAGCCTCCACACCGAAAATGCATTTCTCAGGGTTGAGCTTCAGCCTGTACTTGGCAATGGTGGTGAATAGCTCTTCCAGATCAGCTGCATGATGCTTCTTCTCTACGGACGTAACCACCATATCATCTACATAGGCGTGTACGTTCCTTCCCAGCATGGGCGAGAGCACCCTGTCCATGAGCCGCTGGTAGGTAGCCCCCGCATTCTTTAACCCGAATGGCATGACCTTGTAGCAATAGCACGACCGTTCGTTCATAAACGCAGTCTTGCATTCATCCATTTGGTGCATCCTGATCTGGTTATACCCCGAGAAAGCGTCCAGGAAGCTGAGTAACTTTCCCCCCGAGGCGCTATCAACTAGAGCATCTATGCTGGGTAAGGGGTAAGAATCCTTGGGGCACGCCTTGTTGAGGTCAGTGAAGTCCACGCACATTCTCCACTTGCCGCTTGCCTTTTGAACCAGTACCACATTCGCGAGCCACTCGGGGTACTGGATTTCTCTGATGTGCCCTGCGGCAAGGAGCTTCTGCGCTTCGTCGTGGATCACCTTCCTCTTTTCCTCGTTGAATTTCCTTCGCCTCTGTCGCACAGGTCGAACCATGGGGTCCATCGACAGACGATGGCAGAGGAAATCGGGGTCGATTCCTGGCATGTCGGATGCTGACCATGCAAAGGCATTCATGTGCTTCTCAATCACACCCATGATCAGCCTTCGCTCTTCTTCAGCGAGGGATCCCCCTAACTTGAACTTTCTTCCCCCGACGTCCACTTCGACCCATCCTTCAGCTGGGTGGGGCCTTCTCTCGCTAGCGATGACCGCCCTCACGATCCCTGACTCGCGAGGAGTGATCGCGCCTTCCTCTTCTTCTTCAACTTGGGCTACCTGGGAGCCCCCCACCGCAGCATCCTCCATCCTCTGAGCGCCCTGTGTCTCCCTGACCACCGATCGCTCTTCGCGCACGCCTGGTGGTGGTTTTGTGGTGACGTGGCACACACTTCTCTTTTGCTTCAAGCTGTTCTCATAACAGTGTCTTGCCTCAGCCTGATCCGACTTGATGGTTATCACAGTCCCCTCCATCGACGGCAGCTTCAACTTCATATGCCTTGTCGATGGTATCGCGCCCAGTCTATTGAGTGTTGGCCTTCCCAACAAGACATTGTACGCAGAAGGGGCGTTCACCACCAGGTACTTTATCTTTTCAGTGCGGGCTGTCGTTCCGTCAGTGAACGTTGTCCTCAACTCGATGTATCCCCGCACCTCTACCTGATCTCCTGCAAAACCGTAGAGATAACCAGTATACGGTCTTAGCTGGTCAGGGGATAACTGTAACTTGTTGAATGTTGGCCAGAACATGACGTCTGCCGAACTTCCTTGATCTACGAGTACTCGGTGCACTCGCCTTCCCGCAGTGATGAGAGAAATGACCACAGGGTCGTTGTCGTGTGGGACAACGTCCCGTAGATCAGCTTTCCTGAAGATGATGTCCACTTCAGGGTAATGACTCTCATTTACCGCATCTACCGCCATTACCGATCGAGCGTATCTTCTTCTCTGTGAAGCTGTGCATCCCCCACCAGAGAAACCTTCCACGATCGTCTACACTTCCCCATGCACAGGGACTTCATGCTGCTGTTCTTCAATCTGGGATCCTGACGCGCGATCACCCTGCGGCTCACGTAGGTAATCTGCTAGGAAACCAGACTTCACCAACTCTGCCAGTTGGTGTCCCAGCGCCAAACAGGAATGAAGTGTATGGCCAAAGGCCTGATGAAACTCACACCATTCATTCTTCTTCCTTCCAAGTACCTTATATGTCTTCTCTGGTACTCGTAGTCTTGCTGCTACAGCAGGAAGGGCGATGAGATCCGCCAATCCTACCATGAAGTTGTATCTCGGGGGTGCGTTATTCTCCCTTGCACGCCCCCTGCTCTGGTCTTTGTGATGGCATTTTCATGTGTTCTTCTTGAATCAAAGTAGAAAATAAGGTGCGGAAGCAATGGGTGAGATGATCAAGACCCTCCTAGGAGTTGTGTTGGTCTTGTAGGTGCATGATGAGTATGGTGTTTGAGTGGTTCGGCCAGCTCAAGGGAGAAGGTGAAAGGATTGAAGTTTAGAGCCTAGATTTCTAGGAGAAGTAAAGCTTGTGCACAAAAATGGCAGCATAACCTTACTCAATTAAACTTGAAAATACAAGGTGTAGGCTCCTCCTTTTATAGGCTAAGGAGGACCATAATGCAACCCTAATGCTAGCCAAATGAAATGTAAATGTGAAGCACATGGGTGCACATGGCACATGGGTGCACAAATGAGCACATGGGGAGGGGTGTGTCTAGTTTTTATGTTCACCCCCTCCATGGGCTTTCTAGACCGGCCTTGGTAAATTTAGAGGTTTTTTTAGAAACTCTAAGTTTACCGAGGTTGGTGTTTTAGGTGCCAAAATTAATTCTAAGAAAATTACAAATAAAGTTCCTATGCTAATTTTGACAAGAAATTAAAGTCTACTCTACACTAGAGTTTATGGCATTTGAACATGTAAAAGAACGTCTTCTTGGATCCTCTTGGCCATAACTCTATGGTTGGCCCAAATCTACCCTTTGGTGGGCTTGCATGTGGGCTTGTGCTTGGGCCTCTTCCATCATCCCCTCCCTCTTGAAAAGGATTTGTCCTCAAATCCATTGCTTATTCTTCTTCATGGCTAGGGGAATGGATGTGGCTGGATGGTGTCCATCATCTCCTTCTCCTTGAGAAGATCTATCCTCAGATCTAGAGATTTGATCTCGGATAGCAGCCTCTTGCTTCTTCAACTATGCTTGCCCTCCCGGATCAAACGTCCACCTAGGGGAATTATCTAATAAAGCAAATGAGTTAGTTGAAGCAGTTATATACAAATCAATTTTATAAAGTTGCCATTTTTGTTTTTCTTTTGTGTTTGGCAACTTTTTACAATATTTCTCTTTTGATGGTTGCATGTGTTCTCTAATCCTCTCATGCTTTGTAAAATTTTCAATAGTGGTTACTTGTTCCTTAGGCATAATTCCTTTAGGAAGTGGTAACAACACAAAAAGAGAAAGAGGACTATGTTCACATACAACTTCAAATGTAGAAATATTAGTAGTCTTGTGGACTACTCTATTGTATGCATGCTCAATAGAAAAAGGATACTCATCCCAAGAATTGTGGTTGGCTTTCATGATTTCTCTAGGCATAGTAACAAGAGCTATGTTTTCAATTTTATTTTGACCATTCTTTTGAGGATGATAAGAATTTGAAAAGGACAACTTAGTTGCAAGTTTTTCCAAGAGAATCCTCAAATGATGGTTTTCAAATTTTGGAGCTCTATCCAACACTAAGTTTGAAGAGAAATCATGAAGACTTGTCACTTCTTTAAGGAAGAGTTTATCCATGACTATGACAATGGAATCAAAACCTTTTGTTGTCCTAGGAAGATCTAATATGAAATTTAGGCTTATGTCTTCCCAAGGATCATTTGCAAAAGGTGAAGGAGTATAGAGTTCATGAGACATCGCCTTAGATGTATTTTTTAAACACGGAATGTATCTAGGGTAATGTCTTTGAACATCTTTTCTCATGGGTGACAATAATTTTCCTTTTAAAAGCTCTAGAGTTTTATCAACTCTATTTTGACCCATGAGTTCTCCTTCATGAAGAATTTCTCTTTTATGTGTGAAGGTAGTCTCGTTGATACAACCTTTGTTCATGGAAATTTCAATTCTTTGCAAAGGTTGTCTCAATAAGACATGACAAGTTTCTTTAGGCACTACTTCACATAAAAAATTGTCTTTGTAGATGCCTATAGATGACTTGACCTTCACTTGGTGATATCTTGGCATGTATGTAAAATAATCTACTATATTTTTATCTATGCAAGCCTTTTTTAAGGATTCTTTTTTTTTTCTAGGCTTGCAAGTGTTCCTTTACAAAAGGTAAGGCTAGGTTGTTCAACAAGAGGTATATTTTCAAATGTATTTTCAACTTTTCCTTCTTGTTGAATGACCTTGTGGGAAGGAACACTCTTCTCCCACGCCTTTTGTTTTCCAAGGGTTTTCTCTTGCTTTTCTATTTTTACATTTTCTTCACTCTCACTAGCTTCTTTTTCTTGGCTACTATTCTCATCTTTGTCCCTTAAGATCATAGATCTTTCATTGAAACATTGAGATGCTAATTGATCATTGCCAAGGTATTCTAAACATGGAATTTCTCTAGCTTGAGTGTGAGAGATATGCTTGGTTAGGTTTTCTTGTCTCTCTTTCCTAGCTCTCCTAGGGAATTGTTGATGATATTCATTTTTCCTAAGACTTTCTTCCCCAAGATAATCATGATGTTTAGAGCTAGATGCATGAGAATGTAATTTTTTTGAAAATTGAGACTTCTCATTCTTTGCTTTAGTCAATTCATTAGTTTTGATCTCATTCTCCAATTGTTTAGATGAAATGGATTGAATATCCTTAGTAAGTTGCTTCAAAAGAGATTTCAAGGATTTCACCTCACTTTTAAGAGATTTAGAGGAGTGAGAAGACATGACTAAAACTTTGTGTGTAGAAGTATTTTACCTTGAGAAAAATTTAGGGAAGTCAAAGAAGGTAGTCTTCCAGGTAAGGGAGGTGAGTCACAGTGGACTACTTAAATACCAAGCCTTTGCCTTAGCAAAAAACTATCCCTCAATGTCTTCACACAAAGCTTTCTCTTAGTAAACCACTTGGAACACAATTAAGTTGAGAAATCAGATTTTAATGCAAGAAAACAATGCATGCTAACTAATTAACAAAGCTAGACGGTTTTTAACAAAACTTAAACAAAATTAAACATGCAAAACGTATCTATGAAAGCAAAAGAAAAGCAATTACAAACAAGTAACAATTACTAATCAAGAAATTGCTATACTATTCGGCCCTAGGTGAGGCTTCTTGGACACTTTGAGCCCTTGAAGACACACTCACCGTCTAAACGTAATTAACAAGGTAATTAACAATAAACCAAGTTGCAAAGGAAATAAGAGAACTCCCTTTGTTGTTCCTCCTTTTGGTTAGTGCACTTCTTTGTTGTCTTGATTGTTGATCTCCTAAGTGTTTGTTTCAAGGAAGTTTGTTTCGGCTTTGGCTTTGTCTCCTCCTTGGAATGTTGGCTTTAATTCTCCAATTTCCAGCACCTATTCACAAGGGCTAAACCTTAAACCAAGTCAAATTCCATGCACATAAGCACCAAGGGAGAAATTAAATTCCAGCACCCAAAAAGAGAGGTCAAGGAACAAAAGCAAGAAACAAATTTAATTGAAAGAAAACAGTACCACCAAAAGGATTTATAATATGACAACTTAGAAAGAGATTCAAGAAATTAAAGCAAACAATTAAAGGTACTCAATAAAAGTTGGCACACAAAAGAAATTCCTAAAGAAAAGCACTAGATTAGATGACCAAATAAAAAAAACAGCACCACTGGAAAATGTTGTGGGCCAGAAAACGTGTTTGTTCCCCGATTTATGCTGATCTGTATTTTTGGAATTTGGCTCTGAAATTTGTTATGCAAGATATTCAGGATCTTATCTAAAATCTGGCTTTGGATTCACTCAAAACGGATGCACCATTTTTTTTTAATAAATTTTGCAAAATTGGTGTTCGGTTATGCCAGCTGGAGCGCTTCAGATTTGCACTCTGATTTTAAAAGATTTATCATTTTTTTTCTGTTGCTTCTTTTGACCTCATTCTTTTTTTGTCTTTTCTATAACACTTTAAACTTGCATTTTCCAGAAAATCAGAATTTTCCTATGGGTGGAAATATTTTTCTGGGTTAAAACAGCCAAAACAGAGAAGGTGTAAACAGGGGAATCTGAAAACTGGAAACAAAAACAGCAAGATACCAAAGTTTAGACACAATGGAAATTTGTGAAATAGAATTGTGTATGATCTAAACACAATATGAACTCAAACTAAAAATAAAAAAGGCACCAAAGGATCAAAGAACAGCAGATTCAAACAAATTAAAGAGACCCAAAAGCAAGAAACAATCAAGCCAATAATAGGACTACTAAAAATTGTTGACAAATATGGATTCACATGACTTGACACAACATTTATAGATTCAGAAAATAAAGACTCAAAGCATAAAATGAAGCAAAATTAAGAAAGCAATAAGGACTCAAATTCCTAAAAGAAAACAGCCACTCAATGGTGTAAGGAATCCTATCACAAGCTGCACAGAATTTGTTCAAGATCAATTGAACAATTGTGCTTTGGTTGGATCTTCCATAAGCACACCAAGAACAATTTAAAAAGTAAAAAACAGCAAGACAAGTATGGAATTTAAATGACAATACGAAGTAAAGAAGAACTGAAAATTTAAAAGACCAAGCTATTCATCTTGAAGAACCAAAAGCTCTGATACCAAATGATGGCATTTTCATGTGTTCTTCTTGAATCAAAGTAGAAAATAAGGTGCGGAAGCAATGGGTGAGATGATCAAGACCCTCCTAGGAGTTGTGTTGGTCTTGTAGGTGCATGATGAGTATGGTGTTTGAGTGGTTCGGCCAGCTCAAGGGAGAAGGTGAAAGGATTGAAGTTTAGAGCCTAGATTTCTAGGAGAAGTAAAGCTTGTGCACAAAAATGGCAGCATAACCTTACTCAATTAAACTTGAAAATACAAGGTGTAGGCTCCTCCTTTTATAGGCTAAGGAGGACCATAATGCAACCCTAATGCTAGCCAAATGAAATGTAAATGTGAAGCACATGGGTGCACATGGCACATGGGTGCACAAATGAGCACATGGGGAGGGGTGTGTCTAGTTTTTATGTTCACCCCCTCCATGGGCTTTCTAGACCGGCCTTGGTAAATTTAGAGGTTTTTTTAGAAACTCTAAGTTTACCGAGGTTGGTGTTTTAGGTGCCAAAATTAATTCTAAGAAAATTACAAATAAAGTTCCTATGCTAATTTTGACAAGAAATTAAAGTCTACTCTACATTAGAGTTTATGGCATTTGAACATGTAAAAGAACGTCTTCTTGGATCCTCTTGGCCATAACTCTATGGTTGGCCCAAATCTACCCTTTGGTGGGCTTGTGCTTGGGCCTCTTCCATCACTTTGCCTGGTGCATAGGGACGAGGTTTTTCCCGCACCTTCTTCCCCTCGTTAGCCTCATGCACCCTTGCTTGCTGTGGCTTTCCTTGCCCTCCACGCGGTCTTGGTGGTGCAGCACTTCCTCTCTTCTCAGAGACCTCTGTTTCTGCCACTATGTGCGCCACCGCACGTCGCCGGATCTCCGCAAAGGTGCTGGGATGGCTCCTGATGAGAGATTCACTGAAGGGGCCAGGCAACACTCCCTTCTTAAACGCGTGCACCAGCATATCTTCATCTTTGCTGGGCAATCTCACCACTTGTGCCCCAAAGCGGTTGAGGTAGTCCTTCAGCGACTCCCCCTGGTATTGGCGCACGTCGAACAGATCGTAGGACACCACTACAGGTGCCTTGTTGACGATGTATTGTTCAGTGAAGAGCTTCGAGAACTGAGAGAAAGACGTGATATGTCCTTCTGGCAGGCTCACGAACCACTCCATGGCGATTCCGCTGAGCGTACTCATAAACATTTTGCAGTAGACAGCGTCTGAACCCCCAGACAACATCATCTGGGTGTGGAACGCCGTCAGATGAGCCTCCGGGTCTTCTACCCCCTTGAACGATGCTTTCACCCCCACCAGGTTGGGAGGCACCATGGTTCCCATGATCTCAGGGGAGAATGGCATGGGGAACGCTCTTGGAGGTGAGGGCTGCCTAGACACCCTTTCGTCAAACATGTGTTCCCTCTGCGCCTGCAGCCTCCTTCTCAACTCCTCGTTGACGCGATTCAGCTCGTCGTTCCTGCTTTGCGACGCAGCTAACTCCGTCTGCATCCTCTCTTGTTCAACCTTTGACGCTGCGGCGTTATCCTGCAGCGTGCGCACCATTTCCAGGACCTGCGCCATTGTTACAGCTCCTTCGTCAGCGGATGGCGCAGGTGATGGTTGTCTGTTTCTAGGCATCTTTCTCTATCAACGAAACTGATAAGACTCTGGTAAGTGATGGAGGAGGGCCAAGCACACCTACCCAAGGAAGCCAAGGAGAGTGTCTAGACCAAGACCAAGACCAAGGTGAGCGTCTAGGACGTGAAGGTCAGCGTCTAGGACGTGAAGGTGAGCGTCTAGGACGTGAAGGAGGGAGGCTATCCATGGAGCTAGACCGTCTAGGGCCCCTTACAAGATCCATGGCCAAACATACTCACACACAAGTCAATGAAGCCACGGATGGAAGAGAGAAGGCTTTGTATATGTTTGCATAAAGGCCCATTAGGGGTACTTAGGAGATAGGATAGTGTAGAAAGCACTTTTGATGGAAACATTCTAGAATGTAGGGTTTGTGTGGCCGGTCATTGCTTGGCACATGGCTTAGCATTTAGATTTAATTTTTTGGTTTTCTTTTTCTTGTAATTCAGCTTACAAATTACGTCCAAGATAGCCTATAAATAGGAAGGCTATCTCATTGTATTTGACAAGTTTAATTGAGTAAGGTTATGCTGCCATTTTTGTGCACAAGCTTTACTTCTCCTAGAAATCTAGGCTCTAAACTTCAATCCTTTCACCTTTCTCCCTTGAGCTGGCCGAACCACTCAAACACCACACTCCTCATGCACCTTCAAAGCCAACACAACTCCTAGGAGGGCTTTGTTTCACTCACCCATTGCTTCCGCATCACGTTTTACTACTTTGATTCAAGAAGAACACATGAAAATGCCATCAGTAAGTCTTTAAAACTGTGGTATATATGGGACAACGATTCACTCGAGCCCCACGGTGGGCGCCAAATGATCCTGCCGGCAACTCGAACGTGGAGGAATCGCTTCGTGGCACTCTCTGCCCTGTCTACGCGACTGCGTCTTCTGCAGAATCACCCTCAGAACCTTCTCTTGCTTCTCCAAACGTGGCCTGCAAAACACACAGACGGCGCCTCTAGCGGCCGTTTGCACTCCGACGATCAAGTTAGTCCACAAAACCACCAAAGACTAGAAAACTAGCAGTGTGTGTGAAAAACTCTTGCTCTTTGTTTTTCGTATCTGATCCGATCGGTCATCGGTAGTCGATGACGTCAGCAGCAGAAAACCACGTGGACCACTCGAAGGGTGACACGTGGACCAGGTGGCAGAGAGGTCGGGGGGACGATCGCCAAGAGAGGTGATCGGTGGTCAGTAACCAAGCTACCACCGACAGATCAGGCGGCAGAGAGATTGGGGGATAGATCACCCAGAATGGTGATCGGTGGTCAGTAGCCAAGTGACCACCAGCAGACCAGTTCCCAGACTCGCGCCTGGAGGTTTCTGAGAAGAGGGGAAGTGCTGCACCACCCAGACCGCGTGGAAGGCAAGGAAAGCCACAGCAAGCAAGGGTGCATGAGGCCAAAGAGGGGAAGAAGGTGCGGGAAAAACCTCGTCCCTATGCACCAGGCAAAGACCAGAGCAAGGGGCGTGCAAGGGAGAATAACGCACCCCCGAGATACAACTTCAAGGTGGGATTGGCGGATCTCATCGCCCTTCCTGCCGTAGCAGCAAGACTACGAGTACCAGAGAAGACAGATAAGGTACTTGGAAGGAAGAAGAATGAATGGTGTGAGTTTCATCAGGCCTTTGGCCATACACTTCATTCCTGTTTGGCGCTGGGACACCAACTGGCAGAGTTGGTGAAGTCTGGTTTTCTAGCAGATTACCTGCGTGAGCCGCAGGGTGATCGCGCGTCAGGATCCCAAACTGGAGAGCAACAGCATGAAGTCCCTGTGCATGGGGAAGTGCAGACGATCGCTGGAGGCTTCTCTGGTGGGGGATGCACAGCTTCACAAAGAAGGAGATACACTCGATCGGTGATGGCGGTAGATGCAGTGAATGAGAGTCATTACCCTGAGGTGGACATTATCTTCAGGAAAGCTGACTTACGGGACGTTGTCCCGCACGACAACAACCCTGTGGTCATTTCTCTCATCACAGTAGGAAGACGGGTGCATAGAGTACTCGTAGATCAAGGAAGCTCGGCGGATGTCATGTTCTGGCCAACATTCAACAAGCTACAGTTGTCCCCTGATCAGTTAAGACCGTATACTGGTTGTCTCTACGGTTTTGCAGGGGATCAGGTAGAGGTGCGGGGATACATCGAGCTGAGGACCACGTTCACTGACGGAACAACAGCCCGCACTGAAAAGATAAAGTACCTAGTGGTTAATGCCCCTTCTGCGTACAACGTTTTGTTGGGTAGGCCCACACTCAATAGACTAGGCGCAATACCATCGACGGGGCATATGAAGTTCAAGTTGCCGTCGATGGAGGGGACCGTGATAACCATCAAGTCGGATCAGGCTGAGGCAAGACGCTGTTATGAGAACAACTTGAAGCAAAAGAGAAGTGTGTGCACGTCACCACAAAACCACCACCAGGCGTGCGCGAAGAGCGATTGGCGGTCAGGGAGACCCAAGGCGCTTAGAGGATGGAGGACGCTGCGGTAGGGGGCTCCCAGGTAGCCCAAGTTGAAGAAGAAGAGGAAGGCGCGATCACTCCTCGCGAGTCGGGGATCGCGAGGGCGGTCATCGCCATTGAGAGAAGGCCCCACCCAGCTGAAGGTTGGGTCGAAGTAGACGTCGCGGGAAGAAAGTTCAAGTAAGGGGGATCCCTCGTTGAAGAAGAGCGAAGGCTGATCATGGGTGTGATTGCGAAGCACATGAATGCCTTCGCATGGTCAGCATCCGACATGCCAGGAATCGACCCCGACTTCCTCTGCCATCGTCTGTCGATGGACCCCATGGTTCGACCCGTGCGACAGAGGCGAAGGAAAAGAGGAAGGTGATCCACGACGAAACGCAGAAGCTCCTTGCCGCAGGGCACATCAGAGAAATCCAGTACCCCGAGTGGCTAGCGAATGTGGTACTGGTTCGAAAGGCAAGCGGCAAGTGGAGAATGTGCGTGGACTTCACTGACCTCAACAAGGCGTGCCCCAAGGATTCTTACCCCCTACCCAGTATAGATGCTCTAGTTGATAGCGCCTCGGGGGGAAAGCTACTCAGCTTCTTGGACGCTTTCTCAGGGTATAACCAGATCAGGATGCACCCAATGGACGAATGCAAGACCGCGTTTATGACGGAACGGTCTTGCTATTGGTACAAGGTCATGCCATTTGGGTTGAAGAATGCGGGGGCTACCTACCAGCGGCTCATGGATAGGGTGCTCTCGCCCATGCTGGGAAGGAACGTACACGCCTATGTAGATGACATGGTGGTTACGTCCCAAGAGAAGAAGCATCATGCAGCTGATCTAGAAGAGCTATTCACCACCATTGCCAAGTATAGGCTGAAGCTCAACCCTGAGAAATGCATATTCTGTGTGGAGGCTGGGAAGTTCTTGGGTTTCCTCTTGACAGAGCGAGGAATCGAAGCTAACCCGGAGAAGTGTGCGGCGATCGTGGCAATGAGGAGCCCAACGACGGTGAAGGAGGTGCAGCAGCTCACCGGTCGCTTGGCAGCACTGTCCCGATTTATGTCCGCTGGTGGGGAGAAAGGTCACCCATACTTCCAGTGTCTCAAACGCAAGAGCAGATTTCTCTGGACACAGGAGTGCGAGGAGGCTTTCGTCAAGCTAAAGGGGTACCTGGCGAGCCCACCAGTCCTGCGAAAGCCCCAGGTAGGCATCCCTCTTCGTCTATACTTTGCTGTTACGGAGAGGGCAGTCAGTTCAGTCCTGGTGCAAGAGCAGGACCAGGCCCAGAGGCCTGTTTACTTCGTGAGTAAGGTGCTGCAAGGCCCTGAAACAAGGTACCAGGCCCTCGAGAAGGCTACTCTGGCGGTGGTGTGTTCAGCCAGAAGACTCAGGCATAACTTCCACAGCTTCACAGTGGTCGTGATGACTGATCTGCCTATCCAGAACGTATTGAAGAAACCTGATGTAGTAGGCAGGATGGTCAAATGGGCAGTAGAATTATCAGAGTTTGACATCCAATACGAGCCCCGAGGACCGATCAAGGGGCAGGTGTTCGCAGACTTTGTAGTCGAGTTGTCGTCAGTCGCGACACCTGCAGAAGGGCTAGATTTCCGATGGGTGTCATCGGTGGATGGCTCCTCTAATCAGCAGGGAAGCGGCGCTGGAGTCATCCTAGAAGGACCAAACGGGGTACTGATCGAGCAGTCCCTCCGTTTTGCCTTCAAAGCTAGCAACAATCAGGCGGAGTATGAGGCCCTGATCGCAGGAATGTTGCTAGCAAGAGAAATGGGAGCAAGAAATCTGCTGGCCAAGAGCGATTCGTTACTGGTAACTGGGCAGGTTACGGGGGAGTTCCAAGCAAAGGATCCCCAGATGGCAGCCTACCTGGAGTATGTGCAGCTCCTGAAGACGTCCTTCACTGAGTTTGAGTTAGTGCATGTGCCAAGAGAGCAAAATGCCCGAGCAGACCTGCTTGCCAAGCTGGCCAGCTCAGGCAAGGGGGGGGAAGCAGAGGACTGTCATTCAGGAGACCATGAAGGTGCCGCGCGCGTTCGTATCAGACAACCAGGTGCTTCATGTATACAAGTCAATGGAGCGCCTAACGATCGGTCATCGGTCGTTGACTCAAGAAACGCTAAGAGCACCGAGGGTGAGATCGCGACCCTCAAAGACCGATGAGTCGATGGAGGTCCATGCGGAGAAGGAACCCGACACCTGGATGACACCATACCAGCTATACTTAGAAGATGGTGTACTCCCGCTCGATCTGGCAGAAGCAAAAAGAATAAAGAGGGGTTCAAGTAAGTTTACTCTTATAGATGGAAGCCTATTTAGATTTGGATTTTCTCACCCTGTGCAGATCTGTGTACACGGCGAGCAATGCACCAGACTCATGTCTGAGCTGCACGAGGGGGTGTGTGGAAGCCATGTAGGTGGTCGCGCTTTGGCAAGTAGAGTACTCCGCGCGGGGTACTACTGGCCAAAGCTGAAGGAAGATTGCATAAGGTTTGCTCAGCGATGCAAACAATGTCAGCTGCATGCAGATTGGCACAAGGCACCCCCTGAGGAGTTGAGGTCCATCCATAGCCCGTGGCCATTCCATACATGGGGGATTGACATCCTAGGACCTTTTCCCCTGGCGACAAGGCAGATGAAGTTCCTCATTGTGGCCATCGAATATTTCACCAAGTGGGTGGAGGCAGAGCCAGTCGCACACATCACCGCACAGAAAGTCGAGCTCTTCGTCTGGAAGAACATTGTCTGCCGCTTCGGAATACCCAAGAGGCTGGTCTCCGACAATGGCACCTAGTTCACAAGTCATCAGCTGAGGAAGATGTGTGAAGAGTTAAAGATACAACAGGTTTTCGCTTCAGTGGAACACCCACAAACCAATGGGCAGGTGGAGTCAGCAAATCGAGTACTGCTCAGGGGGCTGAAGCGAAGACTAGATAAGGCCAAAG
Source organism: Phaseolus vulgaris (assembly GCF_051622355.1). Taxonomy (NCBI): domain Eukaryota; kingdom Viridiplantae; phylum Streptophyta; class Magnoliopsida; order Fabales; family Fabaceae; genus Phaseolus; species Phaseolus vulgaris. The sequence goes on along the minus strand of NC_143501.1, from coordinate 19,621,126 downwards.
AAGGCTGGGCAGAGGAAGTCCCCAGAATTGTATGGTCTTATCACACCACCCCACAGTCCAGCACTCATGAGACACCCTTCAGCCTGGTCTACGAGACAGACGCCATGATTCCCGTGGAGATACAGGAGAGCTCCCCCAGGTTCTTGAACTTCGTTGCTGAAGAGTCCAATGAAGAACGAAAGGTGAATCTAGACCTGCTAGACGAAGTGCGAGAAGAAGCCAGGGTCAGTGCTGAAGCTGTAAAGAGAAGAGTAGAGCGGAGGCACAACTCTAAAGTGAGGCCCAGGCGCTTCCAGGAAGGGGATCTGGTGATGAGAAAAGCGCATCAGAATGACATGCAGAACAAGTTGTCCCCAAAGTGGACAGGCCCATACAGAGTGGTGGAGACATTGGAAAACGGAGCCTATCGCCTAGAGACTTTGGAAGGAGGAGCAATCCCTAGAACGTGGAACGCCACCCATCTAAAGTTTTATTTCAGTTAAAGTTGTACAGTAATGGCGTTCTCGCGCTAAAAGATACATGCTTTGTATATGGTGGAAACAGTTGAACAGACAAGGGGGCACTCTTTTCCCTAAGGAGGGTTTTTAACGAGGCCACCCAATTAAAGAAAAATTTCCAGCATACCAAGTGTGCTCGAGTATTTAAGTTAAAATCCTCCTTGCCCCAGGTGCAAGTGCAGGTGATTGGTTAGACCCTACTTGCCCTAGGCGCAAGTACTGGCACCGATCTAAGTCTTCCTCACCCCAGGTGTGAGCGCAAGCAGTTAAAGGTTTGAAAAGCCAGGGGTGCTAGTAAGACCAAGGGGGGGAAAGGAAAGGTTTTGACAAAACGTCCTTACCCACTTGGCATACACCAATATTGGCCCAGTAAGACTCTTAGTCAGAAACCCTTCTCACCCCAGGAGTGAGACAGGGAATGAGCGACTCAACCCGCCAAAAGGTGATGACCTTGGGGAAAGTAAAAGGGGTTAGCGAGAAACACTTTTCTTTCCCCAAGACGAGGCATCACCTTGAGCGATCGATGTCAAAGTCCTTTATGCACTTAGCGCTAGAGCGACAGAGAAAGCTAAGTAAAGACTAAAGAGCGATCACTGATGAGTCGTCAGTAATTGGCTAGTGGTGCAAAGCAGCGCACGAGGACTGTTAAACACCAAGCTGAGGGAATAGCCAGTCGTGATCAAGTAGAAGCAGATCGCGCTAAGCCTAAGCTGGTTAACACTTAGTCGTGCGCAAGGTGAAAGACGAAGCTCTAGATCGCGCTAAGCCTAAGCTGGTTAACACTTAGTCGTGCGCAAAGAGTAAGAGAAGCAGATCGCGCTAAGCCTAAGCTGGTTAACACTTAGTCGTGCGCAAGGTGAAAGACGAAGCTCAAGATCGCGCTAAGCCTAAGCTGGTTAACACTTAGTCGTGCGTAAAGTGAAAGACGAAGCTCAAGATCGCGCTAAGCCTAAGCTGGTTAACACTTAGTCGTGTGCGAAAGGAAAGGTAAAGCCCAAGATCGCGCTGAACCTAAGCTAGCTAACAGTTAGTCGCGCACATAAAGATAAGTGAAGTTCAAAGAAAATACAAGGGAAGAAACTTATGCAACAAAAGAAGCTCATACAAAGTGAGAGTTTACATTCATAGCCAAGTCTTATACAATTCCAAAGTGCGAAGAAAGAAAAACTGTACAGAAGCTAAATTTACAGAGAAAATAAGGGTTTAAGGAGCAGGGGGGATGAGCTTTCAATCCACCACTTCATGGTAGATGCTGAACTGCGAGAGGTCCAGGTCTGGGAGAACGCATTTGATTTGCTCGAGTGCTAGCTCGAATCCGTCTGTAAGGGCATCAGCACCCACGTTCATCAAATCAGCCTTCTCCACCTCCAGTTCTTGCTTTCAAGCCTCCGCAGCATCTCTCTCAGTGGTGACGGCAGCAAGGGAGGAGGCAGCCTCAGACAGTTTGCCCACCACCTCCTCAAGTATTTTCTCCCCAGCAGCAGCTGCTTCTTTGGCGGACTCGAGCTCCCCCAATAGCTGAGTGTTCTGTTGGCGCAGGGAGGAAGTGTCGGCCTTAAGCTCCACCACCGTGCAGTCCAAGGAGCTAACAGCTTGCCCCATCAAGATCTCTGTCTTGATGGTCTCTTGGACCTGCGCTAGGTACTCCCTCCTAGCTTTCTCCACCATGCCCCGCATCAACTCCACAGATCCTTGGGCAGCTTCAAAGTCACTTCGCAGTGACTCCTTGTCGTGCTCAAGATCCTTCACCCTCTTCTCCAGGGCTAGTTGCTTGCGATGCTGGGTGGAAAACTCCAGAGAAAGCACTACCTGCTTGGCCAGGTGCATGTCCACCTCATCACCACTCCACTCGACAAGCTCCCGGTTGCTTATGAGTTGTCGGACCAGGGTGATGACCCTGCTGAAGTTTTCGTGGTTGGCCCCAGAAGTGCTTGGGCGCAAGCTGGACCCCCCACCTTCAGCAGTGGCGGTGGGGATTGGCAGTGGTGGTGGTGGACCCCCAGCAAGATGAGCAGGTGGACCAGGTGATTGGCCTGCTGGGGGGGAAGATGGCAGTTGGGAAGTTGGAGGCAACTACTGGCCTGGAGAAGGAAGACTGGAGGGCTCTGAGGCAGGTTGAGCACAGGGAGGTGGGGAAGACCCTTCCTCTACTTCCACTACCTCAACCTCGCCAGGCTAGAGAGATGAGGCCCCCTCAACCGCTGCTCTTTTCCTTTGGCGGTGAACAAGAGGAGAGCCTGAGCTCTCCTCTTCAGTTGAAGCAGCAGCAGCAGCAGAAGAGGCAGAAGCTTTCACCAGCCTTTTCCTTTTCTTCCCTGGCTCGGGGCCTTCAGCTGGCGCGACCGAGAGTGGAGGGGCCGCAATGGGCTCAGTTGTAGAGGAAGAGGAACCAGTGCCCTTGGCTCCCCTACGTTTGGCAAGCTCCAGCAGGGCCAGCTTCCTGTCTTTCCCCGTCATCGAGTCTGCATACATGGAAAAGGGAAGGGTTAGATGACCAAGATATGCAAGTAAGTTAAAGAACACATAAAAGTATGCATGAAAAAGTGCAGGTATCCGAAGAATTGCAAGGAAGGCTACCTATATATTTTTTCAGAGCCACCACATCAAATTCATCTTTGATGAGGCGGGCGGAGTTGTACTTGGCCCCCAGGAGCAGCCCACATAGCTCGCGCTCGTAGGGGGCCATAGCTTCGAGGTCCCTGGACTTCTTGAATTCAACTCCAGGAACCCAGTAGAGGGGGTATCCCTCGAGCAGACTTGGACTTTGAGGGGTAGCAGATATCATGTAGAATCTGCCCTTCCAGTCTTTGAAGGATTGCTGGTACAGGCCCAGGAGCACCCGCCCAGCAACCCCGTTCAGGCTCACCCAGGACCTGTCCCCAGGGTTCTTTGCTTCGAAGAAGTAAAGGAACACGTCCACGGAGGCGTTGTGCCCGAAATGACTGCAGAGGATTTGAAACGCCCGGATGAAGGCCCAGGAATTTGGATGGAGCTGACAAGGCGCGACGTTTAGCTCCATCATCAGCTCCTTTTCGAAGAAAGTGAAAGGGAGGCGCAGCTTTAGTCTTTTGAAAATGGCGGAGTAGATGAAGACAAAGGGCACCCCATTGGTGGCCCTGTCATCTACGCAGATAGGCATCCCTCGAGGAGGGATGCGGATTTGAATGTTGAAGTCGTTCTCCCTGTCGATGGAGCAGGAAGGCTCATCGGGGTTGCGACTTAGCAGGGACTTGAGATGGCCCTCAGGCAGTAGAGTGGAGGTTTCGGCGAGCAATGCCAGGGGAGCCCATTGGTAGACCCTGGCATTGTCGTGGTAGGAGGTAGCCACGGGCGGTGGTGGAGCTGGCGCACTCGCGGAAGGCTGTGCACCAGAAGAAGAAGCAATGATGCACGCAGTTTGTTTCAAGCGAGCCATCGTGAGATAGCTGCAAATGGAGGAAAAACGAAAAAGTCAGAATAAATGGGAGAAGGAGGAATGATGAATGTTTCGGTGAAAACAGAAAAGGGAAAGGAAAAGGAGATGCCCAGATGAAAAGAAGAAGAAGAAGAAGCAGCAGAAGCCAGAGTAAGAGCCTGAAAAAAACCCTAGCGCGGGTTCGAGAGAGGGAAATGGGGAAGATGAATGCATGATAACTAGAATGATAAATGCAATCGGTAAAGATGACCAAAAAGGGGCCAGGGAAAAGAAAAACCATACCTTTGAATGATCGCAAGAGATTGGGAAGCAGAGAATTTGAAGAAAGATGGGTGCGCAGAAGAGAAGTTCGCAGAGAGTCTAGGAGTTGAATGAAGAAGATGAAGGAACAGTGGAAGGGCGCGCCAATTTGAATAAGAGAAGCGCTAGCGACGCGCAGCGCTGGCCGTTGATGGGGCCACGTGTCGCGGGATTAAGAGAAGAAGCCCAAACGTTAAAGAGGCAGCACGTGAGGTGGCACGTGAGGCGGCCCCACTTGCCACGTGGACTGGGGCACGACCATTTAGTCTCTTCGCTGAGAACGAGTTCTCGACTCGAGACTGGGGGGCTTGTGATCCGATCGGTCATCGGTAGTCGATGACGTCAGCAGCAGAAAACCACGTGGACCACTCGAAGGGTGACACGTGGACCAGGTGGCAGAGAGGTCGGGGGGACGATCGCCAAGAGAGGTGATCGGTGGTCAGTAACCAAGTTACCACCGACAGATCAGGTGGCAGAGAGGTCGGGGGATAGATCACCCAGAATGGTGATCGGTGGTCAGTAGCCAAGTGACCACCAGCAGACCAGTTCTCAGACTCGCGCCTGGAGGCAGAGCGGGATAAGCGAATAAACACTGATCAGTCATCGGGTGTACTGTCATCGGGGTCTCGTGTTACACGCAGTTAAACTGGGACTAAGGTTCCCAGCGAGAGCGTTACGCATGGACCTCGCATGAGCACACCTCAAGGAATCATGCACGAGAGTGGCCTGAGGGAACTAGTAAGCCAGTCGGTGATTGGTGATTCCCTCAACCCATTACGTGCGTGGCATCGTGAAGGGTAACTCGCCTACGCAGAGAGTAACGTTTGGTGAGTGTGCCTAGACCAGCCACACCCGACGTTCTCCTAAGAGTATGCGATTTACCCAGATAAGAGAAGCATCCTAAGTTACTCCGCAAGGGCGTAACTTAGGCAGACAAAGAGAGGCGCTAGAGCCCTTCCAGTAAGTGACACGTGTCTGGTTAGATGTGAGTTGCAGGCCTCCACGTGTCATCATCTGAGAGGGGTGCGGTCCAGACAAAAGAGCACTCCGTACCACTAAAGGTACAGACAGGCGCAGCCAAACGCAGACATGCTCAGACTCTCACGCTCCCCACTGCTGATTCTGAAGGTACGCTTTCTCTGAAAAGCATAACAGGGTTCTGACGCATGCCAGAAAAGCATAACAGAATTCTGTTATGCCCAGAAGCAGGGAGAGAGAGATAAAAGAGAGAATCAGAGTGAGAGTGAGGGGAGGAGAAAAAAGAGAGACGAAAAAACAGAGAGCAAGAGTTTTTCACACACATTACTAGTTTCCAGTTTCTGGTGGTTCTGTTGGACTAACTTGATCGTCGGAGTGCAAACGGCCGCTAGAGGCGTCGTCTGTGTGTTTTGCAGGTCACATTTGAAGACATCTGAGAGAAAGTTCGGAGGGTGATTCTGCAGAAGACGCAGTCGCGTAGACAGGGCAGAGAGTGCTACGAAGCGATTCGTCCACGTTCGAGTTGCCGGCAGGATCAGTATCCCCTCACTCTCACCCTGATTCTCTCTTTTATGTCTCTTTCCCTGCTTCTGGGCATAACAGCATTCTGTTATGCTTTTCTGGCATGTGTCAGAAACTTGTTATGCTTTTAAGAGAAAGCGTACCTTCAGAATCAGCAGTGGGAGCGTGAGAGTCTGTGTATGTCTGCGCGTCTCTGCGCTTGGCTGCGCCTGTCTGTACCTTTAGTGGTACGGAGTGCTCTTTTGTCTGGACCGCACCCCTCTCAGAAGATGACACGTGGAGGCCTGCAACTCACATCTAACCACCCACGTGTCATTTACTGGAAGGGCTCTAGCGCTTCTCTTTGTGTGCCCAAGTCACGCCCTTGCGGAGTAACTTAGGATATCTCTCTTATCTGGGTAAATCGCATACTCTTAGGAGAACATCGGGTGTGGCCGGTCTAGGCACACTCACCAGACGTTGCTCTCTGCGTAGGCGACTTACCCTTCACGATGCCACGCACGTAGTGGGTTGAGGGAATCACCAATCACTGACTGGTTTACTAGTTCCCTCAGGCCACTCTCGTGCATGATTCCCTGAGGTGTGCTCATGCGAGATCCATGCGTAACGCTCTCGCTGGGAACCTCAGTCCCAGTTTAACTGCGTGTAACACGAGACCCCGATGACAATACACCCGATGACTGATCAGTGTTTATTTGTTTCTTCGCGTTTTGCCTTCAGGCGTTAGTCTGAGAACTGGTCTGTTGGTGGCCACTTGGCTACTGACCAATGATCACCGTTCTGGATGATCTGTCCCCCGACCTCTCTGTCGCCTGGTCTGTCGATGATCTCTTGGTTACTGACCACCGATCACCGCTCTTGGCGATCGCCTCCCTGATCTCTCTGTCACCTGGTCCACGTGTCACCCTGTGAGTGGTCCACGCGGTTCTCTGTTGCTGACGTCATCAACTACCGAATTTTAACACAATGAAATTGTTTTTCAAAGATATCATAAGTGTTTCAATCAATCAATAGACCTTAGATTGTAAAAGAAGTATTCAACATATCAAAATACAATTTGAACGCAAGGAATGGTTTTTCAAAGGTATCACAAGTGTTCGAATCAATTAACAGACCTTAGATTGTAAAAGAAGTATTAAACATATGAAAACACAATTTTAACACATGAAATTGTTTTACAAAGATATTCATAAGTGTTTCAATCAATTAATAGACTAAGATTGTATTAAACATATCAAAACACAATTTTAACACATGAAATTGGTTTTCAAAGATATCATAAGTGTTTTCAATCAATTAATAGCGAAAAGAACAAGTTGCAAACATTTAGTTAAGAAGTAATACGCTTGTTTTCAATAGTTAAGATACTTTTAAACTATTATTACACAGAACATTCACTTTCTTATAGTTTCCTAGGTTAACTATAAAACCTTAGATTGTAAATGAAAGAAGTATTAAACATATCAAAACACAATTTTAACACATGAAATTGTTTTTCAAAGATATCATAAGTGTTTCAATCAATCAATTGACCTTAGATTGTAAAAGAAGTATTGAACATATCAAAATACAATTTGAACACATGGAATGGTTTTTCAAAGGTATCACAAGTGTTCGAATCAATTAACAGACCTTAGATTGTAAAAGAAGTATTAAACATATGAAAACACAATTTTAACACATGAAATTGTTTTTCAAAGACATTCATAAGTGTTTCAATCAATTAATAAACTAAGATTGTATTAAACATATCAAAACACAATTTTAACACATGAAATTGGTTTTCAAAGATATCATAAGTGTTTTCAATCAATTAATAGGGAAAAGAACAAGTTGCAAACATTTAGCTAAGAAGTAATACGCTTGTTTTCAATAGTTAAGATACCTTTAAACTATTATTACACAAAACATTCACTTTCTTATAGTTTCTGATCCTGCCGGCAACTCGAACGTGGATGAATCGCTCCGTAGCACTCTCTGCCCTGTCTACGCGATTGCGTCTTCTGCAGAATCACCCTCCGAACCTTCTTTTAGATGTCTTCAAATGTGACCTGCAAAACACACAAACGGCGCCTCTAGCGGCCGTTTGCACTCCGACGATCAAGTTAGTCCACAGAACCACCAAAAACTAGAAAACTAGCAGTGTGTGTGTGAGAACTCTTGCACTCTGTTTTTCGTCCCTCTCTCACTCTCACCCTGATTCTCTCTTTTATCTCTCTTTTTCTGCTTCCGGGCGTAACAGAATTCTGTTATGCTTTTCTGGCATGTGTTAGAACCCTGTTATGCTTTTCAGAGAAAGCGTACCTTCAGAATCAGCAGTGGGGAGCGTGAGAGTCTGTGCATGTCTGCGCGTCTCTGCGCTTGGCTGCGCCTGTCTGTACCTTTAGTGGTACGGAGTGCTCTTTTGTCTGGACCGCACCCCTCTCAGATAATGACACGTGGAGGCCTACAACTCACATCTAACCACACACGTGTCGCTTACTGGAAGGGCTCTAGCGCCTCTCTTTGTGTGCCTAAGTTACGCCCTTGCGGAGTAACTCAGGATGTTTCTCTTATCTGGGCAGATCGCATACTCTTGGGAGAACGTCGGGTGTGGCTGGTCTAGGCACACTCATCAAACATCACTCTCTGCGTATACAGCTTACCCTTCACGATGCCATGCACGTAATGGGTTGAGGGAATCACCAACCACTGACTGGTTTACTAGTTCCCTCAGGCCACTCTCGTGCATGATTCCCTGAGGTGTGCTCATGCGAGATCCATGCGTAACGCTCTCGCTGGGAACCTCATTCCCAGTTTAACTGCATGTAACACAAGACCCGATGACAATACCCCGATGACTGATCAGTGTTTATCTGTTTCTCGCGTTCTGCCTTCAAGCGTTAGTCTGAGAACTGGTCTGTTGGTGGCCACTTGGCTACTGACCACCGATCACCATTCTGGGTGATCTATCCCCCGACCTCTCTGCCACCTGATCTGTCGGTGGTAACTTGGTTACTGACCACCGATCACCTCTCTTGGCGATCGTCCCCCCGACCTCTCTGCCACCTGGTCCACGTGTCACCCTTCGAGTGGTCCACGTGGTTCCCTGATGCTGACGTCATCGACTACCGATGACCGATCGGATCACAAGCCCCCCAGTCTCGAGTCGAGAACTCGTTCTCAGCGAAGAGACTAAGTGGTCGTGCCCTCAGTCCACGTGGCAAGTGGGGCCGCCTCACGTGCTGCTTCTTTAACGTTTGGACTTCCTCTCTTAATCTCGCGACACGTGGCCCCATCAACGCCCAGCGCTGTGCGTCGCTAGCGCTTCTCTTATTCAAATTGGCGCGCCCTTTCACTGTTCCTCCATCTTCTTCATTCGACTCCCAGACTCTCTGCGAACTTCTCCTCTGCGCACCCATCTTTCTTCAAATTCTCTGCTTCCCAAACTCTTGCGATCATCCAAAGGTATGGTTTTTCTTCTCCCTGGCCCCTTTTTGGTCATCTTTACCGATTGCATTTATCATTCTGGTTATCATGCATTCATCTTCTCTATTTCCCTCTCTCGAACCCGCGCTAGGGTTTTTTCGTGCTCTTACCCTGGCTTCTGCTTCTTCTTCTTCTTCTTTTCATCTGGGCATCTCCCTCTCCTTTCCCTTTTCTGTTTTCACCGAAACATTCATCATTCTTTCTTCTCCCATTCATTCTGACTTTTTCGTTTTTCCTCCATTTGCAGCTATCTCACGATGGCTCGCTTGAAACAAACTGCGCGCATCATCGCCTCTTCTTCTGGTGCACAGCCTTCATCCGGGCATTTCAGATCCTCTGCAGCTATTTCGGGCACAACGCCTCCGTGGACGTGTTCCTCTACTTCTTCGAAGCGAAGAACCCTGGGGACAGGTCCTGGGTCAGCCTGAACGGGGTTGCTGGTCGGGTGCTCCTGGGCCTGTACCAGCAATCCTTCAAAGATTGGAAGGGCAGATTCTACATGATATCTGCTACCCCTCAAAGTCCAAGTCTGCTCGAGGGGTACCCCCTCTACTGGGTTCCTGGAGTTGAGTTCAAGAAATCCAGGGACCTCGAAGCCATGGCCCCCTATGAGCGCGAGCTGTGCGGGCTGTTCCTGGGGGCCAAGTACAATTCTGCTCGTCTCATGAAAGACGAGTTCGATGTGGTGGCCTTAAAGAAGTATATAGGTAGCTCTTTATTTTCCTCTTAGGATACCTGCACCTATCCATGCATGCTTTTAGGTGTTCTTTAACTTGCTTGCATATCTTGGTCATCTAACTCTTCCTTTTTCCATGTATGCAGACTCAATGTCGGGGAAGGACAGGAAGCTAGCTTTACTGGAGCTTGCCAAACGTAGGGGAGCCAAGGGCACTGGCTCCTCTTCCTCTACAACTGAGCCCATCGCAGCCCCCCCACTCTCGGTCGCGCCAGCTGGAGGCCCCGAGCAAGGGAAGAAAAGGAAAAGGCTGGTGAAAGCTTCCGCTTCAACTGCTGCTGCTGCTTCGACTGAAGAGGAGAGCTCAGGCTCTCCTCTTGTACACCGCCAGAGGAAAAGATCAGCAGTTGAGGGGGCCTCATCTCTCCAGCCTGGAGAGATTGAGGTGGTGGAAGTAGAGGAAGGGTCTTCCCCTCCTCCCTGCGCTCAAACTGCCACAGAGCCCATCAACCCTCCTTCTCCAGGCCAGCAGTTGCCTCCAGCTTCCAAGCTGCCATCTTCCCCCCCAGCAGGCCAATCACCTGGTCCATCCGCTCATCCTGCTGGGGGCGCTTCTGCCCAAACTGGGGGTGCACCACCACCACTGCTGCCAATTCCTACCGCCACTGCTGAATGTGGTGGGTCTAGCTCGCGCCCAAGCGCTTCTGGGGCCACCCACGAGAATTTCAGCAGGGTCATCACCCTAGTTCGACAGCTCATAAGTAACCGGGAGCTCGTCGAGTGGAATGGTGACGAGGTTGACATGCACCTGGCAAGGCAGGTGGTGCTCTCTCTGGAATTCTCCACCCAACATCGCAAACAAATAGCCCTGGAGAAGAGGGTGAAGGAGCTTGAGCACGACAAGGAGTCACTGCGAAGTGACTTCGAAGCCGCTCAAGGGTCCGTTGAACTGATGCGAGGCATGGTGGAGAAGGCTAGAAGGGAATACCTAGCGCAGGTCCAAGAGACCATCAAGACGGAGATCTTGATGGGGCAGATGGTGAGCTCTTTGGACTGCAAGGTGGTGGAGCTTAAGGCCGAGACTTCCTCCCTGCGCCAACAGAACACTCAGCTATTGGGGGAGCTCGAGTCCGCCAAAGAAGCAGCTGCGGTTGGGGAGAAAAGACTTGAGGAGGTGGCGGGCAAACTGTCTGAAGCTGCCTCCTCCCTTGCTGCCGTCACCACTGAGAGAGATGCTGCGGAGGCTTCAAAGCAAGAACTGGAGGTGGAGAAGGCTGATTTGATGAACGTGGGTGCTGATGCCCTTACAGACGGATTCGAGCTAGCACTCGAACAAATCAAATGCGTTCTTCCCGACCTGGACCTCTCTCAGTTCAGCATCTACCATGAAGTGGTGGATGGAAAGCTCATCCCCCCTGCCCCTTAAGCCCTTCCTTTCCCTGTAAATTTAGCTTCTGTACAGTTTTATTTTTTTTTTATTTTTTTTCTTTGCACTTTGGAATTGTATAAGACTTGGCTATGAATGTAATATCTCAATGCTTCTTTCTTGCGTAAGTTTCCTCTTTTGCATTCTCTTTGAACTTCACCTATCTTTATGTGCGCGACTAGCTAGCTTAGGTTCAGCGCGATCTTGGGCTTTACCTTTCCTTTCGCACACGACTAAGTGTTAACCAACTTAGGCTTAGCGCGATCTTGAGCTTCGTCTTTCACTTTGCGCACGACTAAGTGTTAACCAGCTTAGGCTTAGCGCGATCTGCTTCTCTTATTCTTTTGCTTCTACTTGGTCACGACTGGCTATTCCCTCAGCTTGGTGTTTAACAGTCCTCGTGCGCTGCTTCGCACCCCTAACCAATTACTGACGACTCATCAGTGATCGTTATTTAGTCTTTACTTAGCTTTCTCTGTCGCTCTAGCGCTAAGTGCATAAAGGACTTTGACATCGATCGCTCAAGGTGATGCCTCGTCTTGGGGAAAGAAAAGTGTTTCTCGCTAACCCCTCTTACTTTCCCCAAGGTCATCACCCTTTGGCGGGTTGAGTCGCTCATTCCCTGCCTCACTCCTGGGGTGAGAAGGGTTTCGGACTAAGAGTCTTACTGGGCCAATATTGGTGTATGCCAAGTGGGTAAGGATGTTTTGTCAAAACCTTTCCTTTCCCTCCCTTGGTCTTACTAGCACCCCTGGCTTTTCAAACCTTTAACTGCCTGCGCTCACACCTGGGGTGGCGCACATAGTGGCAGAAACAGATGTTTCTGAGAAATGATGTGATTCTAATAGCCACATAGAACAAGATTCTTGACATTCTTAGGAATCACCTTGAGCTAGAAAATATAGAGGCACTTTTCTTAGAGTTGGATCATTGTTCTAAGACAAGAACTCACCAAAATTAGTACCAAATCCCAAACTCATTTGGATGAACCAAATATTGTCAAATTGAATCAACAAAGAGAATGAAAGCTGGAATGACCGAACATAATTAAGCAACTAATCATATGAACCGAACAGAATTAAGAACAAAACAGAACATAGTGCTGGAAAATAGAAAAACCGAAACTGAAAAACTCAAGAACACAAAGCAACATGAACAATTGAAGAAGAAGAAAGGAAGGAGAAGAGAATGCTCATGAAGATGGAAGGAGGATGGATGATCTCGCCACTAGAAGTGTGGAATGCTCCTAGATGAGAGTGATGCCGCCACTTGAGGACTCCATTGATCCATCAAGATAAGACCAGAGAAGAAGGCTCCAAAAGCTCTCCAAAGGTCACTCAAAATTTGAGTAGAGTTTTCTTAGATTAATTCCAATCTGAATTTTACAAAGGAAGCACCTCTATTTATAGCCTAAGGTGCTGAAAAATAGGTGGGAAATTTCAAATAAACTCATTTGAAATTCCCACCAAAAACAAGTCACATGGGAGGTGTGACCTTTTTCTACTATGACACCTCCCAAAAACTACACCTACACCACTCTCCTAAGTCACATGGACAATGTGACTTTATTTTACATTTTCACACACCTTTATTTAATAACCACACCTCCTAAAACTATACAAGAGTATTTCAAAGCTTGGCCTTGCCCCTCATGGGATGGACTTGGGCTCTTTGGGCTTTGGCCTTCTTGGGCTTGGGCTTGGGCTTTGGGCTTGGGCCTCATCTTTATTTTATGTCTTCTTTTAATTTTGAGAAGACTAGAAGGAAGAACTTCAAATGTGAGGGTGGATGTCCTCTTCCTCCATTAATAAAAGCCTCCTTTATTTGATTCTCACCAGCTGCACCACCAAGACCGCGTGGAGGGTAAGGGAAACCGCAGCAAGCAAGGGTGCATGAGGCCAAGGAGGGGAAAAAGGTGCGGGAAAAACCTCGTCCCTACGCACCAGGGAAGGACCAGGGCAGAGGGCGTGCAAGGGAGAACAATGCACCCCCAAGATACAATTTCATGGTGGGATTGGCGGATCTCATCGCCCTTCCTGCTGTAGCAGCAAGACTACGCGTACCGGAGAAGACTGATAAGGTACTTGGTAGAAAGAAGAATGAGTGGTGTGAGTTTCACCAGGCCTTTGGCCACACACTTCACTCTTGTTTGGCGTTGGGACACCAACTGGTAGAGTTGGTGAAGTCTGGGTTCCTAGCAGATTACCTGCGTGAGCCGCAGGGTGATCGCGCGTCGGGATCCCAGGCTGGAGAACAGCAGCATGAAGTCCCTGTGCATGGGGAAGTGCAAACAATCGCGGGAGGCTTCTCTGGTGGGGGATGCACAGCGTCACAGAGAAGGAGGTACGCTCGGTCGGTTATGGCGGTAGACGCGGTAAATGAGAGCCATTACCCTGAAGTAGATATTGTCTTCAGGAAAGCTGATCTACGGGACGTTGTCCCGCACGACAACGACCCTGTGGTCATCTCCCTCATCACGGCTGGAAGACGAGTGCACCGAGTGCTCGTAGATCAAGGAAGCTCGGCAGACGTCATGTTCTGACCGATGTTTAACAAGTTGCAGTTGTCCCCAGATCAACTGAGGCCGTATACCGGGTGTCTTTACGGCTTTGCAGGAGATCAGGTAGAGGTGCGGGGATACATTGAGCTGAGGACAACGTTCACTGATGGGACGACAGCCCACACCGAAAGGATAAAGTACTTGGTGGTGAACGCCCCTTCTGCGTACAACATCTTGTTGGGGAGGCCAACACTCAATAGGTTGGGCGCAATACCATCAACGAGGCACATGAAGCTGAAACTGTCGTCGATGGAGGGGACCGTAATAACCATCAAGTTGGATCAGGCTGAGGCTAGACGCTGTTAAGAGAACAGCCTGAAGCAGAAGAGAAGTGCATGTCACGTCACCACGACACCACCACCAGGTGTGCGCGAAGAGCGATCGGTGGTTAGGGAGACATAGGGCGCTCAGAGGATGGAGAACGCTGCTGTGGGGGGCTCCCAGGTAGCTCAAGTTGAAGAAAAAGAGGAAGGCGCGATCGCTCCTCGCGAGTTAGGGATCGCGAGGGCGGTCATCGCCAGTGAGAGAAGGCCCCACCCAGCAGAAGGATGGGCCGAAGTGGACATCAGGGGGAAAAAGTTCAAATTGGGGGGATCCCTCGTTGAAGAAGAGCGAAAGCTGATCGTTGGTGTGATCGAGAAGCACATGGGTGCCTTTGCCTGGTCAGCGTCCGACATGCCAGGAATCGACCCCGATTTCCTTTGCCATCGTCTGTCGATGGACCCTAAGGTTCGGCCTGTGCGACAAAGGCGAAGGAAATTCAACGAGGAGAGGAGGAAGGTGATCCACGACGAAGCGCAGAAGCTCCTTGCTGCAGGGCACATCAGAGAGATCCAGTACCCCGAGTGGCTAGCGAATGTGGTGCTGGTTCAGAAGGCAAGCGGCAAGTGGAGAATGTGCGTGGATTTCACTGACCTCAACAAGGCGTGCCCCAAAGATTCTTACCCCTTACCCAGTATAGACGCCCTAGTTGATAGCGCATCAGGGGGGAAGTTACTCAGCTTCTTGGATGCTTTCTCAGGGTATAACCAGATCAGGATGCACCCCATGGATGAGTGCAAGACCGCGTTCATGACGGAACGGTCTTGCTATTGCTACAGTGATGGCATTTTCATGTGTTCTTCTTGAATCAAAGTAGAAAATAGGGTGCGGAAGCAATGGGTGAGATGATCAAGACCCTCCTAGGAGTTGTGTCGGCCTTGTAGGTGCATGATGAGTATGGTGTTTGAGTGGTTCGGCCAGCTCAAGGGAAAAAGGTGAAAGGATTGAAGTTTAGAGCCTAGATTTCTAGGAGAAGTAAAGCTTGTGCACAAAAATGGCAGCATGACCTTACTCAATTAAACTTGAAAATACAAGGTGTAGGCTCCTCCTTTTATAGGCTAAGGAGGACCATAATGCAACCCTAATGCTAGCCAAATGAAATGTAAATGTGAAGCACATGGGTGCACATGGCACATGGGTGCACAAATGAGCACATGGGGAGGGGTGTGTCTAGTTTTTATGCTCACCCCCTCCATGGGCTTTCTAGACCGGCCTTGGTAAATTTAGAGGTTTTCTTAGAAACTCTAAGTTTACCTAGGTTGGTGTTTTAGGTGCCAAAATTAACTCTAAGAAAATTACAAATAAAGTTCCTATGCTAATTTTGACAAGAAATTAAAGTCTACTCTACACTAGAGTTTATGGCATTTGAACATGTAAAAGAACGTCTTCTTGGATCCTCTTGGCCATAACTCTATGGTTGGCCCAAATCTACCCTTTGGTGGGCTTGCATGTGGGCTTGTGCTTGGGCCTCTTCCATCATACAGGGTCATGCCATTCGGATTAAAGAACGCGGGGGCTACCTACCAGTGGCTGATGGATAGGGTGCTCTCGCCCATGCTGGGAAGGAATGTGCATGCATACGTAGATGACATGGTGGTCACGTCCCAAGAAAAGAAGCACCATGCAACCGATTTGGAGGAACTATTCACCACCATCGCCAAGTACAGGCTGAAGCTCAACCCTGAGAAGTGTATTTTTGGTGTGGAGGCTGGGAAGTTCTTGGGTTTCCTCTTATCTTAACAGAGCGGGGAATCGAAGCTAACCCAGAGAAGTGTGCAGCAATCGTGGCAATGAGGAGCCCGACGACGGTGAAGGAGGTGCAGCAGCTCACCGGTCGCTTGGCAGCCTTATCCCGATTTATGTCCGCTGGAGGGGAGAAAGGTCATCCGTACTTCCAGTGTCTTAAACGCAACAGCAGATTCCTTTGGACACAGGAGTGTGAGGAGGCCTTCATCAAACTGAAGGAGTATCTGGCGAGCCCACCAGTCTTGCGTAAACCTCAGGTGGGCATCCCTCTTCGTCTATATTTCGCTGTGACGGAGAGAGCAGTCAGCTCAGTCCTGGTGCAAGAGCAAGACCAGGCCCAGAGGCCTGTGTACTTCGTGAGTAAGGTGCTGCAAGACCCTGAAACAAGGTACCAGGTCCTCGAGAAGGCTACCCTGGCGGTGGTATTTTCAGCAAGAAGACTCAGGCATTACTTCCACAGCTTCACAGTGGTGGTGATGACAGATCTGCCTATCCAAAACGTGCTGAAGAAACTTAACGTAGCAGGAAGGATGGTCAAGTGGGCGGTGGAATTGTCAAAGTTTGATATTCAGTACGAGCCCCGAGGACCGATCAAGGTGTAGGTGTTCGCGGACTTTGTAGTCGAGCTGTCGTCGATCGCGACACCTGCAGAAGGTTTAGATTTCCGATGGGTGTTATCAATGGATGGCTCCTTTAATCAGCAGGGGAGCGGCGCTGGAGTCATTTTGGAAGGCCCAAACGGGGTACTGATCGAGCAGTCCCTCCGCTTTGCCTTCAAGGCCAGCAACAATCAGGCGGAGTATGAAGCCCTGATCGCAGGAATGTTGCTAGCAAGAGAAATGGGAGCAAGAAACCTGCTGGCCAAAAGCGACTCTTTGCTGGTCACGAGGCAGGTTACAGGGGAGTTCCAGGCAAAGGATCCCCAGATGGCAGCCTACCTGGAGTATGTACAGCTCCTGAAGACGTCCTTCACCGAGTTTGAATTGGTGCACGTGCCAAGAGAGCAAAATGCCAGAGCAGACCTGCTTGCCAAGCTGGCCAGCTCAGGCAAAGGGGGGAAGCAGAGGACCGTCATTCAGGAGACCTTGAAGGTACCACGTGCTTTCGTGTCAGACAACCAGGTACTTCATGTGTACAAATCAATGGAGCGCCTGACGATCGGTCATCGGTCGTTGACTCAAGAAACGTTGAAAGCACCGAGGGTGAGAGCGCGACCGTCGAAGATCGATGAGTCGATGGAGGTCCGCGCGGTGAAGGAACCCGACACCTGGATAACGCCATACCAGTTATACCTAGAGGATGGTGTACTTCCACTTGACGTGGCGGAGGCAAAAAGGATAAAGAGGAGCTCAAGTAAGTTTACTCTAATTGATGGAAACCTCTTTAGGTTTGGATTTTCTCACCCTGTGCAGATCTGCATGCACGGCGAGCAATGCACCAGACTTATGTCTAAGCTGCACGAGGGGGTGTGCGGAAGCCACGTAGGTGGTCACGCTTTGGCAAGTAGGATACTCCGCGCGGGGTACTATTGGCCAAAGCTGAAGGAAGACTGCGTGAGGTTTGCTCAGCGTTGCAAACAGTGTCAACTGCACGCGGACGGGCACAAGGCACCTCCTGAGGAGTTGAGGTCCATCCATAGCCCGTGGCCATTCCACACATGGGGGATCGACATCCTAGGACCTTTTCCCTTGGCGATAAGGCAGATGAAGTTTCTCATCGTGGCCATCGAATACTTCACCAAGTGGGTGGAGGCAGAACCAGTCGCACACATCACCGCGCAGAAAGTCGAGCACTTCGTCTGGAAGAACATCGTCTGTCGTTTCGGAATACCCAAGAGGTTGGTCTCCGACAATGGCACCCAGTTCACGAGTCATCAGCTGAGGAAGATGTGCGAGGAGCTAAAGATACAACAGGTTTTCGCTTCAGTGGAACACCCGCAAACCAATGGGCAAGTGGAGTCGGCCAACCGAGTACTGCTCAGGGGGCTGAAGTGAAGACTAGACAAGGCTAAAGGAGGCTGGGCGGAGGAGGTCCCCAGAATCGTATGGTCTTATCATACCACCCCACAGTCCAGCACCCATGAGACACCCTTCAGCCTTGTCTACGGGACTGACGCCATGATTCCCGTGGAGATACAGGAGAGCTCCCCCAGATTCTTGAATTTCATTGCTGAAGAGTCCAATGAAGAACGAAAGGTGAATCTCGACCTGCTGGACGAAGTGCGAGAAGAAGCCAGAGTCAGCGCTGAAGCCGTAAAGAGAAGAGTAGAGCGGAGGCACAACTCTAAGGTGAGGCCCAAGCGCTTCCAGGAAGGTGATCTGGTGATGAGAAAGGCGCATCAGAATGAGATGGAGAACAAGTTGTCTCCAAAATGGACAGGCCCGTACAGAGTGGTTGAGACGTTGGAGAACGGAGCCTATCGGCTAGAAACTCTGGAGGGAGGAGCAATCCCCAGAACGTGGAACGCCACCCATTTAAAATTTTACTTCAGTTAAGTTGTAAAGTAGTTGCGTTCTCGCGCTAAAGATACATGCTTTGTATGTAGTGGAAACAGTTGAACAGACAAGGGGGCACTCTTTTCCCTAAGGAGGGTTTTTGACGAGGCCACCCAATTAAAGAAAAATTTTCAGCATATCAAGTGTGCTCAAGTATTAAAATTAAAATCCTCCTTGCCCCAGGTGCAAGTGCAGGTGATTGGTTAGGCCCTACTTGCCCTAGGCGCAAGTACTGGCACCGATCTAAGTCTTCCTCACCCCAGGTGTGAGCGCAGGCAGCTAAGGGTTTGAAAAGCCAGGGGTGCTAGTAAGACCAAGAGAGGGAAAGGAAAGATTTTGACAAATGTCCTTACCCACTTGGCATACACCAATATTGGCCCAGTAAGGCTCTTAGTCCGAAACCCTTCTCACCCCAGGAGTGAGGCAGGGAATGAACGACTCAATCTGCCGAAGGGTGACGACCTTGGGGAAGGTAAGAGGGGTTAGCGAGAAACACTTTTCCTTCCCCAAAACGAGGCATCACCTCGAGCGATCGATGTCAAAGTCCTCTATGCACTTAGCACTAGAGCGACAGAGAAGCTAAGTGAAGATCGAAGAACGATCACTGATGAGTCGTCAGTGATTGGTTAGTGGTGCAAAGCAGCGCACAAGAACTGTTAAAGACAAAGCTAAGGAAGTTGTTAGTCGCGATCAAAGTAGAGGCCAAGATCAAAGGAGGCAGATCGCGCTAGGCCTAAGCTGGTTAACACTTAGTCGTGTGCAAAGGGAAAGACAAAGCTTAAGATCGCGCTAAACCTAAGCTAGCTAACAGTTAGTCGTGCGCATAAAGAAAGGTGAAGCTAAAGAAAAATACAAGAGAAGAAGCTTATACAAATTGAGAGTATGTATTCACACCAAGTCTTGTACAAATTCCAAGTACTAAAAAGTTGTGCAGAAGTATAGATTGATAAAAAAAAGAGAAGAGATCAAGGAGGAGGGGTGAGTTTTCCATCTACCACTTCGTGATAAATGCTGAATTGCGAGAGGTCCAAGTCTGGGAGAACGCATCGGATTTGCTCGAGTGCTAGCTCGAATCCGTCAGTAAGGGCGTCAGCACCCACGTTCATCAGATCGACTTTCTCCACCTCCAGTTTTTGCCTTGAGGCCTCCGCAGCATTCTTCTCGGTGGTAAGGGTAGCAAGGGAAGAGGCAGCTTCTTCCAATTGGCCTTTGGCTTCAGATAGCTTGCCCACCACCTCCTCAAGCTTCTTCTCTCCAGCAGCGGCCGCTTCCTTGGTGGACTCGAGCTCCCCCACTAGTTGAGAGTTCAGTTGGCGTAGGGAGGAGGTCTCGGCCCGCAACTGCACCACCTCGCAGTCCAGAGAGCTAACGGTTTGCCCCATCAAGATCTCAGTCTTGATGGTCTCTTGGACCTGCGCTAGGTACTCCCTCCTAGCTTTTTCCACCATGCCCCGCATCAGATCTACGGACCCTTGGGCAGCTTCGAAGTCACTTCGCAGTGACTCCTTGTCTTGCTCAAGCTCCTTTATCCTCTTCTCCAGGGCTATTTGCTTGCGGTGCTGGGTGGAAAACTCCAAAGAGAGCACTGATGGCATTTTCATGTGTTCTTCTTGAATCAAAGTAGAAAATAAGGTGCGGAAGCAATGGGTGAGATGATCAAGACCCTCCTAGGAGTTGTGTTGGCCTTGTAGGTGCATGATGAGTATGGTGTTTGAGTGGTTCGGCCAGCTCAAGGGAGAAGGTGAAAGGATTGAAGTTTAGAGCCTAGATTTCTAGGAGAAGTAAAGCTTGTGCACAAAAATGGCAGCATAACCTTACTCAATTAAACTTGAAAAATACAATGAGATAGCTTTCCTATTTATAAGCTATCTTGGACGTAAATGGTAAGCTAACTTCTAAGGAAAAGAAAACCCAAAATTAAATCTAAATGCTAAGCCATGTGCCATGTGCAATGACCGGCCACACAACCCTAGTTTCTAGAATGTTTCCATCAAAAGTGCTTTCTACACTATCCTATCTACTAAGTACCCCTAATGGGCCTTTATGCAAACATATACAAAGCCTTCTCTCTTCCATCCGTGGCTTCATTTACTTGTGTTTGAGCATGTTTGGCCATTGATCTTGTAAGGGGGCCTAGACGGTCTAGCTCCATGGATAGCCTCCCTCCTTCACGTCCTAGACGCTCACCTTCACGTCCTAGACGCTCACCTTGGTCTTGGTCTAGACGCTCTCCTTGGCTTGGGCCTTGGCTTCCTTGGGTAGGTGTGTTTGGCCCTCCTCCATCATCCCCTCCCCCTTGGAAAGGATTTGTCCTCAAATCCAGCGCGTCATCGTCATTGGTACCTACAAATGGAGAAAGATCAATTACATTAAAAGTGTCATGTACTCCATATTCAAGAGGTAGGTTCAACTTATATGCATTGTTGTTGACTCGCTTGAGAACTTGGAAAGGTCCATCACCTCGGGGACTTAGTTTGGACTTCCTTTGATTTGGAAATCTATCTTTGCGAAGGTGAAGCCAAACTAAGTCTCCTTCCTCAAAAATTATTTCTCTCTTCCCTTTGTTGTTGTATTTTGTGTACTTCTCATTTTGTTGTTGTATTTGAATTTTAATCTTCTCATGCATTTTCTTGACAAAATCAGCTTTGAGTACTCCTTCCTTATGCACAAAATCTTGTGGATTAGGAAGGGGTATCAAATCCATGGGCGTGAGAGGATTAAAACCATATACTACCTCAAAAGGAGAAGCATTAGTAGTCTTGTGAACTACTCTATTGTAAGCAAAAGTAGTCTTGTGAACTACTCTATTGTAAGCAAATTCAATGTGGGGAAGGTACTCATCCCAAGATTTGTGGCTGCCCTTCATGATAGCCCTAAGCATAGTTCCAAGAGATCTATTGACTACTTCGGTTTGCCCATCCGTTTGAGGATGACAAGAAGTTGAAAATTGTAGTCTTGTTCCAAGTTTACCCCAAAGAGTTTTCCAAAAGTGGCTTATAAACTTGGGATCTCTATCGGACACTATACTTCTAGGGAGACCATGGAGTCTCACCACTTCTCTAAAGAAGAGTTTAGAAATATTTTGAGCATCATCTACTTTGTGGCATGGAATAAAGTGGGACATTTTGCTAAAACGGTCCACTACCACAAAGATAGAGTCATGGCCTCTTGCAGTCCTAGGAAGTCCTAAAATGAAGTCCATGCTAATGTCTTCCCAAGGAGCATTTGCAATCGGCAAAGGGGTGTAGAGTCCATGCGGCATTGTTCTAGACTTTGCTTTTAAACATGAGATACATCTAGAACAATGTCGTTGGACATCTTTCCTCGTGTGTGGCCAACAAAATTTTGCTTTTAAAAGATCTAGAGTCTTATCAACTCCAAAATGGCCCATGAGTCCCCCTTCATGTGATTCTTTGACAAGGAGTTTTCTATGTGTTCCCTGGGGAATGCAAAGTTTTCCTTCTTTAAAAAGATATCCCTCGGACACATAGTAACCTCCTTGTGCTCTATGTAGACATTGGGCATAGATGGATGAGAGTTCTTGATCTTCTTGGTAAAGCTCTCTTATGTGGTCAAATCCAAGAATTTGGGCACCTAGTTTTGAAAAGAGTGTGTGCCGTCTTGAAAGAGCATCGGCCACTATATTGGTGCTCCCTTTCTTGTATTTGATTACATAAGGAAATTGTTCAAGAAATTCCATCCATTTAGCATGTCTCTTGTTGAGCTTGTGTTGGCCCTTTAAATATTTTAAAGACTCGTGATCACTATGGATAACAAATTCTTTGGACACAAGGTAGTGTTCCCAAGTCTTTAGGGCTCGCACAAGAGCATAGAGATCTTTGTCATAGGTGGGGTAGTTGAGGGTGGCACCATGAAGTTTTTCACTAAAATAAGCAATGGGGTGTCCACCTTGGAACAAAACCGCACCTATGCCTACCCCCGATGCATCACACTCTATCTCAAAAGTTTTGGAAAAATTTGGGAGAGATAGGATGGGTGCATTGGTGAGTTGAGCTTTTAGCCTTTGAAAGGCTTGCTCATGCTTTTCATTCCAACAAAATGCAACATCTTTTTTTACAAGTTCATTCAAAGGAGAAGCTAGGCTAGAAAAATTAGGCACAAACCTTCTATAGAAGCTAGCTAACCCATGAAAACTTCTTACTTCACTTACATTTTGTGGAGTTGGCCACTCGCGGATGGCTTTGATTTTCTCGGGATCTACATGCACCCCCTTTTTGTTTACTATAAAGCCTAAGAAGACTACACTATCTACACAAAAGGTACACTTATCCCTATTGGCAAAAAGACTATTTTTCCTAAGGACTAGAAGAACTTCCCTAAGGTGGCTTAGATGGTCTTCTAGGGTTTTACTATATACTAAGATATCATCAAAGTAAACTACTACATATTTACCTATACAATCCCTCAAGGTGTGATTCATAAGCCTCATGAATGTGCTTGGAGCGTTAGTAAGCCCAAAGGGCATCACCAACCACTCATATAATCCAAATTTGGTCTTAAAAGCGGTTTTCCACTCATCACCCTCCTTGATTCGAATTTGGTGATATCCACTTTTAAGGTCAATCTTGGAGAATAGAGTTGACCCATGCAATTCATCAAGCATATCATCAAGCCTCGGGATTGGATGCCTATACTTGATGGTGATGTTGTTGATTACTCTACAATCACAACACATACGCCATTTTCCATCCTTTTTGGGCACCAACAAGACAGGTACAGCACAAGGGCTTAGGCTCTTTTGAACCCAACCCTTCTCCAACAAGTCTTGAACTTGTGATTCTATCTCCTTTGTTTCCTCAGGGTTGGTTCTATAAGCAGGCCTATTTGGTAGGCTTGCCCCCGGTATAAAGTCAATTTGATGTTCGATCCCCCTAAGAGGAGGAAGCCCAATGGGTCCTTCTTGGGAGAATAGATCTTCAAATTCACTCAAAAGGTTTTCTACTTGAGGAGGTAAAACCATGAGTTCACTACTTGTGGCAGTGCATGTAAGTGCTCCTTTACAAAAGATAAGGCTTGGTTGTTCAACAAGAAGCAAGTTTTCAAAAACATTTTCAAGAGGTTTTTCTTGTTGACCAACCTTGTGGGAAGGAACACTCTTCTCCCACGCCTTTCTATCCCTAAGGATTTTCTCTTTTTGTAGCTCTCTTTTTTTTTTGTTTTCCTCATCCCTCTTTTGTTTCATTTGTATTTGGTCTTTCACCACTTGAGAATGTGGTAAAGGACTAAGTACAAACTTTTTATACTTATGGGTGAAGGAAATCTCGTTAGTGAGACCATCATGCAAGGTTTTCTTATCAAATTGCCATGGTCTCCCTAATAAGATATGGCAAGCTTCCATAGGCACTACATCACATAAAACTTTGTCTTTGTAGTTCCCTATGGAAAACTTGATTTCCACTTGCTTGTCTACATGTAGTTCCCCATTTTCATTAAGCCATTGAAGTTTGTAAGGTTTTGGGTGGGGAACCACTTGTAGCTTAAGCTTTTCAACCATCCTAGCACTACAACAATTACAACTAGAACCACTATCCACAATGAGAGAGCATATGTTTTCTAAAACATTGCATCTTGTATGAAATATGTTCTCTCTTTGTGTTTCAATGGATGTGCTAGGGTGATTGTTGAGGGTTCTCCTAATCATAAGCAATTCTCCCTCTAGTGGAGCTACCCTCTCGTCCTCTCCCCCTTCCTCTCTCTCACTAGGCTCATCCTCGCCACTAGTGTACTCATCTACACCTTTAAGAAACAAAGTCCTTTGGTTTGGACATTGTGCTTGCACATGCTCCCTACCATAGCACTTAAAACATTTAACATCTCTAGCTCGGATGGGTGGGGTTGAGGTTTCTTTGGTGAAGGGCTTGGTAGGCTCTTTTGGTTTTTCCTTGGATGTACTACCCTCCCTTCTAAAATCTTTCTTGGGATAAAAGCTAGAATAGGGGCTCACCTTTTGACTTGAGGTTTTGCGCAAGTTTTGTTGCTCAACTTTAATGCAAAGTTGAACCAAATCATTCAAGTCTTGATAAGGTAAGAGCTCTACTCTATCTCTTATCTCAAGTGATAGGCCACTAAGGAACCTAGCTATGGTGGTTTCCTCTTCCTCTCTAATAGAGGCTCTCATCATATAGAGCTCCTCCATCTTTTGTCTATACTCCTCTACGCTCATATTTTTTTGTTGGAGTCTTTGGAGCTTGTCCATCAACTCCCTATGGTAGTAAGAGGGTATATGTCGATGTCTTAGGGCTCCCCTAAGGTCATTCCAATATGTAATGGAAGGTTCCCTATGAAGACGTCTAACTCTTTCGAGAGAGGTCCACCAATACATGGCATTCCCTTGGAAACTAAGGGTGGCTAAGGGTACTTTTCGTTCCTCACTTACCCTATGGCAAGCAAAGAGTTGCTCTACCTTCATCTCCCAATCTAGATATACTTCTACATTTTCCTTTCCATGAAAATGAGGTAGGTCTACTCTTGTTTCCCTTAGCACCTCTTGTTCCCTTTGCCTAGTTCTTCTAGGGGGTGGTTGGTAATAATCATTGATTCTACGGCTTCCCTCCCCTAGAGACTCAATACTTTGAGAATGAGATGCATGAGTTTTTTTTTATTTTTGTGATTTTTGTGATTTCTCTTCTTGAGCTTTAGCCAACTCATTGATTTTGTTCTCATTCTCCAATTGTCTAAAAGATATCAATTGTACCGCTTGGGATACTTCTTTTAAAAGAGTTTTCAAAGATTTTACTTCACTTTCTATAGATTTTGGAGAGTGAGAAGAAGAAGACATGGCTAAAACTTTGTGTATATAGGTGTTTTACTTTGAGAAAGTTTAGGAAAGTTAGAGAAGGTAGTTTTCCAGGTAAGGGAGGTGAGTCACAAAGGACTACTTAAGTACCAAGCCTTTTCCTTGCCAAAAACTATCCCCCAATATCTTCACACAAGACTTTCTCTTAGTGAAACACTTAAAACACAAATAAGTTGAGAAATAAATGCAAGAAAACAATGCAAGCTAACTATGCAACAAAGCTAGTCGGTTTAGCACAAAATTTAAACAAAATTAAACATGCAAAGCGTAGCTATGAAAGCAAGAAAAGCAATTACAAACAAGTAACAATTACTAATCAAGAAATTGCTATACTATTCGGCCCTAGGTGAGGCTTCTTGGACACTTTGAGCCCTTGAAGACACACTCACCGTCTAAAACGTAATTAAAAGAGGTAATTAACAATAAACCAAGTTGCAAAGGAAAATAAGAAAACTCCCTTTGTTGTTCCTCCTTTTGGTTAGTGCACTTCTTTGTTGTCTTGATTGTTGATCTCCTAAGTGTTTGTAGTGTTTGTTTCAAGAAAGCTTGTTTCGGCTTTGGCTTTGTTTCCTCCTTAGAATGTTGTCTTTAATTCTCCAATTTCCAGCACCTATTCACAAGGGCTAAACCTTAAACCAAGTCAAATTCCATGCACATAAGCACCAAGGGAGAAATTAAATTCCAGCACCCAAAAAGAGAGGTCAAGGAACAAAAGCAAGAAACAAATTTAATTGAAAGAAAACAGTACCACCAAAAGGATTTATAATATGACAACTTAGAAAGAGATTCAAGAAATTAAAACAAACAATTAAAGGTACTCAATAAAGGTTGGCACACAGAAAGAATTCCTAAAGAAAAGCACTAGATTAGATGACCAAATAAAAAAACAGCACCACTGGAAAATGTTGTGGGCCAGAAAACGTGTTTGTTCCCCGATTTATGCTGATCTGTATTTTTGGAATTTGGCTCTAAATTTGTTATGCAAGATATTCAGGATCTTATCTAAAATCTGGCTTTGGATTCACTCAAAACGGATGCACCATTTTTTTTTAATAAATTTTGCAAAATTGGTGTTCGGTTAGGCCAGCTGGAGCGCTCAAGATTTGCACTCTGATTTTGTAAGATTTATCATTTTTTTTCTGTTGCTTCTTTTGACCTCATTCTTTTTTTGTCTTTTCTATAACACTTTAAACTTTCATTTTACAGAAAATCAGAATTTTCCTATGGGTGGAAATATTTTTCTGGGTTAAAACAGCCAAAACAGAGAAGGTGTAAACAGGGGAATCTGAAAACTGGAAACAAAAACAGCAAGATACCAAAGTTTAGACACAATGGAAATTTGTGAAATAGAATTGTGTATGATCTAAACACAATATGAACTCAAACTAAAAATAAAAAAAAGGCACCAAAGGATCAAAGAACAGCAGATTCAAACAATTTAAAGAGACCCAAAAGCAAGAAACAATCAAGCCAATAATAGGACTACTAAGAATTGTTGACAAATATGGATTCACATGACTTGACACAACATTTATAGATTCAGAAAATAAAGACTCAAAGCATAAAATGAAGCAAAATTAAGAAAGCGATAAGGACTCAAATTCCTAAAAGAAAACAGCCACTCAATGGTGTAAGGAATCCTATCACAAGCTGCACAGAATTTGTTCAAGATCAATTGAACAATTGTGCTTCGGTTGGATCTTCCATAAGCACACCAAGAACAATTTAAAAAGTAAAAACAGCAAGACAAGTATGGAATTTAAATGACAATATGAAATAAAGAAGAACTGAAAATTTAAAAGACCAAGCTACTCATCTTGAAGAACCAAAAGCTCATGATACCAAATGATGGCATTTTCATGTGTTCTTCTTGAATCAAAGTAGAAAATAAGGTGCGGAAGCAATGGGTGAGATGATCAAGACCCTCCTAGGAGTTGTGTTGGCCTTGTAGGTGCATGATGAGTATGGTGTTTGAGTGGTTCGGCCAGCTCAAGGGAGAAGGTGAAAGGATTGAAGTTTAGAGCCTAGATTTCTAGGAGAAGTAAAGCTTGTGCACAAAAATGGCAGCATAACCTTACTCAATTAAACTTGAAAAATACAATGAGATAGCTTTCCTATTTATAAGCTATCTTGGACGTAAATGGTAAGCTAACTTCTAAGGAAAAGAAAACCCAAAATTAAATCTAAATGCTAAGCCATGTGCCATGTGCAATGACCGGCCACACAACCCTAGTTTCTAGAATGTTTCCATCAAAAGTGCTTTCTACACTATCCTATCTACTAAGTACCCCTAATGGGCCTTTATGCAAACATATACAAAGCCTTCTCTCTTCCATCCGTGGCTTCATTTACTTGTGTTTGAGCATGTTTGGCCATTGATCTTGTAAGGGGGCCTAGACGGTCTAGCTCCATGGATAGCCTCCCTCCTTCACGTCCTAGACGCTCACCTTCACGTCCTAGACGCTTACCTTGGTCTTGGTCTAGACGCTCTCCTTGGCTTGGGCCTTGGCTTCCTTGGGTAGGTGTGCTTGGCCCTCCTCCATCAAGCACCATCTGCTTAGCCAGGTGCATGTCCACCTCATCACCGTTCCATTCGACGAGCTCTCGGTTACTGATGAGCTGTCGAACCAAGGTGATGACCCGGCTGAAGTTCTTGTGGCTAGCCCCCGAGACGCTTGGTCGCGAGCTGGACCCACCACATTCAGCAGCAGCAGTGGGGGTTGGCAGTGGTGGCGGGAGACCCCCAGGATGAGCAGAAGCGCCCCCAGAAGGAGGAGCAGATGGACCAAGAGATTGGCCTGCTGGGGGGGGAGATGACGGTTGAGAAGCTGGAGGCAGCTGTTGGCAGGGAGAGGGAAGGCACGAGGGCTTTGGGGCAGGCTGAGTAGGGGAAGGAGGGGGTGAACCTTCCTCTACCTCCACCACCTCGATCTCCCCAGGCTGAAGAGATGAGGCCCCCTCAACCGCTGGCAGTTTCCTCTTGCGGTGTATAAGAGGAGAGCCAGAGCTTTCCTCTTCGGTTGAGGGAGCAGCAGCAGCAACGGCAAGTGAAGTGGAGGCCTTCACCAATCTTTTTCTCTTCCTTCCCTGCTCGGGGCCTTCAGTTGGCGCGACCGAGAGAGGAGGGGCTGCAATGGGCTCGGTGGTGGAAGAAGAGGAGCCAGTTCCTTTGGCCCCCCGAAGCTTGGCAAGCTCCAACAAAGCTTTCCTCCTGTCTTTCCCTGACATTGAATCTACATCGATGGGAAAAAGAAAAGTTAGATGGCCTAGTTACGCAAGTAAGTCAAAATGTTTGCAAGCATGCATGAGAATGTGCAAGTATCCTAAGAGGTGGAAGAAGAAGAGCTACCTATGTACTTTTTCAGGGCCAACACATCGAACTCATCTTTGATGAGGCGAGCAGAGTTGTACTTGGCCCCCAGGAACAGCCCACATAGCTCGCACTCGTAGGGGGCCATGGCTTCGAGGTCCCGGGGTTTCTTGAACTCAACCTCAGGAACCCAGTAGAGGGGGTACCCCTCGAGCAGGTTTGGACTTTGTGGGGTGGCAGATATCATGTAGAACCTGCCCTTCCAATCTTTGAAGGATTGCTGATACAGGCCCAAGAGCACCCATCCAGCAACCCCGTTCAGGCTAACCCAGGACCTGTCCCCAGAACACATCCACGGAGGCGTTGTGCCCGAAGTAGTTACAGAGAATCTGGAATGCCCGGATGAAAGACCAGGCATTTGGATGGAGTTGGCAGGGCGCGACGTTCAACTCCATCATCAGCTCCTTCTCGAAAAAGGTGAATGGCAGGCGTAACTTCAACCTTTTGAAGATGGCGGAGTAGATGAAGACGAAGGGCAACCCATTGGTGGCCCTATCGTCCGCGCAGATGGGCATCCCTCGAGGAGGAATGCGGACTTGGATGTTGAAATCGTTTTCCCTGTCTATGACGCACGAAGGTTCATCCGGGTCTTGGCTCAGAAGGGAGGTGAGATGACCCTGCGGTAGTAGGGTGGATGTTTCGGCCAGCAACGCCAGGGGGGCCCAGTCGTAGACCCTGGCGTTGTCATGGTAGGAGGTTGCAACGGGTGGAGGTGGAGCTGGCGCACTTGCGGAAGGCTGTGCACCAGAAGACAAGGCAATAATGCGAGCGGTTTGTTTCAAGCGAGCCATCGCAAGATAGCTGCAATGGAGGAAAAACGAAAAGTCAGAATGAATGGAAGAAGAGGGAATGATGAATGGTTCGGTGAAAACAGAGAAGGGGAAGGAGAAAGAGATGCCCAGGTGAAAAGAGGAAGAAGGACAAGCAAAAATCAGAGCAAGAACGCGAAAAACCCTAGCGCGGGTCGAGAAAGGGAAAACAGGGAAGATGAATGCATGATAACGGGAAAGATAAATGCAATCGGTAAAGATGACCTAAATAGACTCAGGAAGAAGAAAAACCATACCTTTGGGTGATTGTAAGAGATTCGGGAGCAGAAAAATTGAAGAAGGATGGGTGCGCAGAGAAAGAGTTCGTAGGAAGTCTCAGAGTTCATTGAAGAAGATGAAGGAACAGTGAAGGGCTATTTGAATAAGAGAAGCGCTAGCGACACATCACGCTGGCCGTCGATGGGGCCAGGTGTCGCGAGATTAAGGCAGGAAGTCCAAACGTTAAAGAAGCAGCACGTGAGGTGGGACGTGATGCGGTCCCACTTGCCACGTGGACTGAGGGCACGACCATTTAGTCTCTTCGCTGAGAACGAGTTCACGACTCGAGACTGGGGGGCTTGTGATCTGATCGGTCATCGGTAGTCGATGACGATCAGCAGCAGAGAACCACGTGGACCGCTCGCGAGGTGACATGCGGACCAGGTGACAGATAGATCGGGGTGAACGTGATCGGTTGTCACTAGCCAAGTGACCACCGACAGGTCAGGCGGTAGAGAAGTCAGGGAACGGATCACCAGAACGGTGATCGGTGGTCAGTAACCAAGTGGCCACCAACCGACCAGTTTCCCCGATGAACGCCTGGGGGCAGAACGCGAGAAGCAATAGAGCACCGATCAGTCATCGGGGTCTCGTGTTACACGCAGTTAAACTGGGACTGAGGTTCCCAGCGAGAGCGTTACGCATGGACCTCGCATGAGCACATCTCAGGGAATCATGCACGAGAGTGGCCTGAGGGAGCTAGTAAACCAGTCAGTGATTGGTGATTCCCTCAACCCATTACGTGCGTGACACCATGAAGGGTAAGCCGTTTACGCAGAGAGCAACGTTTGGTGAGTGTGCCAAGACCAGCCACACCTGGCGTTCTCCTAAGAGTATGCGATTTACCCAGATGGAAGAAATATCCTAAGTTACTCCGCAAGGGCGTAACTTAGGCACACAAAGAGAAGCGCTAGAGCCCTTCCAGTAAGTGACACGTGTGTGGTTAGATGTGAGTTGCATGCCTCCACGTGTCATCATCTGAGAGGGGTGCGGTCCAAATAAAGGTGCACTCCGTACCACTAAGGGTACAGACAGGCGCAGCCAAGCGCAGAGACGCGCAGACACGCACAGACTCTCACGCTCTCACCCTACTGATTCTAGAGGTACGTTGTCGCAGAAAAGCATAACAAGGTTCTGGCACATGTCCGAGAGGCATAACAGAATTCTGTTAGGCCCAGATACAGGCAGAGACATAAAAGAGAGAATCAGGGTGAGAGTCAGGGGGGAGAACACAGAGAGAGCAAGAGTTTTCACACACACTACTAGTTTTTCTCACTTGGTGGTTTTGTGGTCTAACTTGATCGTCAGAGTGCAAACGGCCGCTAGAGGCGCCGTCTGTGTGTTCTGCAGGTCGCATTTGGAGATCCAAGAGAAGGTTCTGAGGGTGATTTTGCAGAGAACACCGTCGCGTAGACGCGACAGAGAGTGCTAAAAGCGATTCCTCCACGTTCGAGTTGTCGACAGGATCATAAACTATTATTACACAGAACATTCACTTTCTTATAGTTTCCTAGGTTAACTATAAAACCTTAGGTTGTAAATGAAAGAAGTATTAAACATATCAAAACACAATTTTAACACATGAAATTGTTTTTCAAATATATCATAAGTGTTTCAATCAATAATTAGACCTTAGATTGTAAAAGAAGTATTGAACATATCAAAATACAATTTGAACACATGGAATGGTTTTTCAAAGGTATCACAAGTGTTCGAATCAATTAACAGACCTTAGATTGTAAAAGAAGTATTAAACATATGAAAACACAATTTCAACACATGAAATTGTTTTTCAAAGATATTCATAAGTGATTCAATCCATTAACAGACTAAGATTGTATTAAACATATCAAAACAGAATTTTAACACATGAAATTGGTTTTCAAAGATATCGTAAGTGTTTTCAATCAATTAATAGCGAAAATAACAAGTTGCAAACATTTAGTTAAGAAGTAATACACTTGTTTTCAATAGTTAAGATACTTTTAAACTATTATTACACAGAACATTCACTTTCTTATAGTTTCCTAGGTTAACTATAAAACCTTAGATTGTAAATGAAAGAAGTATTAAACATATCAAAACACAATTTTAACACATGAAATTGTTTTTCAAAGATATCATAAGTGTTTAAATCAATCAATAGACCTTAGATTGTAAAAGAAGTATTGAACATATCAAAATACAATTTGAACACATGGAATGGTTTTTCAAAGGTATCACAAGTGTTCGAATCAATTAACAGACCTTAGATTGTAAAAGAAGTATTAAACATATGAAAACACAATTTCAACACATGATATTGTTTTTCAAAGATATTCATAAGTGTTTCAATCAATTAATAGACTAAGATTGTATTAAACATATCAAAACACAATTTTAACACATGAAATTGGTTTTCAAAGATATCATAAGTGTTTTCAATCAATTAATAGCGAAAAGAACAAGTTGCAAACATTTAGTTAAGAAGTAATACGCTTGTTTTCAATAGTTAAGATACTTTTAAACTATTATTACACAGAACATTCACTTTCTTATAGTTTCCTAGGTTAACTATAAAACCTTAGATTGTAAATGAAAGAAGTATTAAACATATCAAAACACAATTTTCACACATGAAATTGTTTTTCAAAGATATCATCAGTGTTTAAATCAGTCAATAGACCTTAGATTGTAAAAGAAGTATTGAACATATCAAAATACAATTTGAACACATGGAATGGTTTTTCAAAGGTATCACAAGTGTTCGAATCAATTAACAGACCTTAGATTATAAAAGAAGTATTAAACATATGAAAACACAATTTCAACACATGAAATTGTTTTTCAAAGATATTCATAAGTGTTTCAATCAATTAATAGACTAAGATTGTATTAAACATATCAAAACACAATTTTAACACATGAAATTGGTTTTCAAAGATATCATAAGTGTTTTCAATCAATTAATAGCGAAAAGAACAAGTTGCAAACATTTAGTTAAGAAGTAATACGCTTGTTTTCAATAGTTAAGATACTTTTAAACTATTATTACACAGAACATTCACTTTCTTATAGTTTCCTAGGTTAACTATAAAACCTTAGATTGTAAATGAAAGAAGTATTAAACATATCAAAACACAATTTTAACACATGAAATTGTTTTTCAAAGATATCATAAGTGTTTCAATCAATCAATAGACCTTAGATTGTAAAAGAAGTATTGAACATATCAAAATACAATTTGAACACATGGAATGGTTTTTCAAAGGTATCACAAGTGTTCGAATCAATTAATAGACCTTAGATTGTAAAAGAAGTATTATAAACATATGTAAACACTATTTTAACTCATGAAATTGTTTTTCAAAGATATTCATAAAGTGTTTCAATCAATTAATAGACTAAGATTGTATTAAACATATCAAAACACAGTCTTAACACGTGAAATTGGTTTTCGAAGATATCATAAGTTTTTTCAACCAAACCAATTAATAGCGAAAAGAACAAGTTGCAAACATTTAGTTAAGAAGTAATACGCTTGTTTTCAATAGTTAAGATACTTTTAAACTATTATTACACAGAACATTCACTTTCTTATAGTTTCCTAGGTTAACTATAAAACTTTAGATTGTAAATGAAAGAAGTATTAAACATATCAGAAAACAATTTTAACACACGAAATTGTTTTTCAAAGATATCATAAGTGTTTAAATCAGTCAATAGACCTTAGATTGTAAAAGAAGTATTGAACATATCAAAATACAATTTGAACACACGGAATGGTTTTTCAAAGGTATCACAAGTGTTCGAATCAATTAACAAACCTTAGATTGTAAAAGAAGTATGAACCATATTAAAACACAATTTTAACACATGAAATTGTTTTTCAAAGATACTCATAAGTGTTTCAATCAATTAATAGACTAAGATTGTATTAAACATATCAAAACACAATTTTAACACATGAAATTGGTTTTCAAAGATATCATAAGTGTTTTAAATCAATTAATAGCGAAAAGAACAAGTTGCAAACATTTAGGTAAGAAGTAATACGCTTGTTTTCAATAGTTAAGATACTTTTAAACTATTATTACACAGAACATTCACTTTCTTATAGTTTCCTAGGTTAACTATAAAACCTTAGATTGTAAATGAAAGAAGTATTAAACATATCAAAACACAATTTTAACACATGAAATTGTTTTTCAAAGATATCATAAGTGTTTAAATCAGTCAATAGACCTTAGATTGTAAAAGAAGTATTGAACATATCAAAATACAATTTGAACACATGGAATGGTTTTTCAAAGGTATCACAAGTGTTCGAATCAATTAACAGACCTTAGATTGTAAAAGAAGTATTAAACATATGAAAACACAATTTCAACACATGAAATTGTTTTTCAAAGATATTCATAAGTGATTCAATCAATTAATAGACTAAGATTGTATTAAACATATCAAAACAGAATTTTAACACATGAAATTGGTTTTCAAAGATATCGTAAGTGTTTTCAATCAATTAATAGCGAAAAGAACAAGTTGCAAACATTTAGTTAAGAAGTAATACGCTTGTTTTCAATAGTTAAGATACTTTTAAACTATTATTACACAGAACATTCACTTTCTTATAGTTTCCTAGGTTAACTATAAAACCTTAGATTGTAAATGAAAGAAGTATTAAACATATCAAAACACAATTTTAACACATGAAATTGTTTTTCAAAGATATCATAAGTGTTTCAATCAATCAATAGACCTTAGATTGTAAAAGAAGTATTGAACATATCAAAATACAATTTGAACACATGGAATGGTTTTTCAAAGGTATCACAAGTGTTCGAATCAATTAATAGACCTTAGATTGTAAAAGAAGTATTATAAACATATGTAAACACTATTTTAACTCATGAAATTGTTTTTCAAAGATATTCATAAAGTGTTTCAATCAATTAATAGACTAAGATTGTATTAAACATATCAAAACACAGTCTTAACACGTGAAATTGGTTTTCGAAGATATCATAAGTTTTTTCAACCAAACCAATTAATAGCGAAAAGAACAAGTTGCAAACATTTAGTTAAGAAGTAATACGCTTGTTTTCAATAGTTAAGATACTTTTAAACTATTATTACACAGAACATTCACTTTCTTATAGTTTCCTAGGTTAACTATAAAACCTTAGATTGTAAATGAAAGAAGTATTAAACATATCAAAACACAATTTTAACACATGAAATTGTTTTTCAAAGATATCATAAGTGTTTCAATCAATCAATAGACCTTAGATTGTAAAAGAAGTATTGAACATATCAAAATACAATTTGAACACATGGAATGGTTTTTCAAAGGTATCACAAGTGTTCGAATCAATTAATAGACCTTAGATTGTAAAAGAAGTATTATAAACATATGTAAACACTATTTTAACTCATGAAATTGTTTTTCAAAGATATTCATAAAGTGTTTCAATCAATTAATAGACTAAGATTGTATTAAACATATCAAAACACAGTCTTAACACGTGAAATTGGTTTTCGAAGATATCATAAGTTTTTTCAACCAAACCAATTAATAGCGAAAAGAACAAGTTGCAAACATTTAGTTAAGAAGTAATACGCTTGTTTTCAATAGTTAAGATACTTTTAAACTATTATTACACAGAACATTCACTTTCTTATAGTTTCCTAGGTTAACTATAAAACTTTAGATTGTAAATGAAAGAAGTATTAAACATATCAGAAAACAATTTTAACACACGAAATTGTTTTTCAAAGATATCATAAGTGTTTAAATCAGTCAATAGACCTTAGATTGTAAAAGAAGTATTGAACATATCAAAATACAATTTGAACACACGGAATGGTTTTTCAAAGGTATCACAAGTGTTCGAATCAATTAACAAACCTTAGATTGTAAAAGAAGTATGAACCATATTAAAACACAATTTTAACACATGAAATTGTTTTTCAAAGATACTCATAAGTGTTTCAATCAATTAATAGACTAAGATTGTATTAAACATATCAAAACACAATTTTAACACATGAAATTGGTTTTCAAAGATATCATAAGTGTTTTAAATCAATTAATAGCGAAAAGAACAAGTTGCAAACATTTAGGTAAGAAGTAATACGCTTGTTTTCAATAGTTAAGATACTTTTAAACTATTATTACACAGAACATTCACTTTCTTATAGTTTCCTAGGTTAACTATAAAACCTTAGATTGTAAATGAAAGAAGTATTAAACATATCAAAACACAATTTTAACACATGAAATTGTTTTTCAAAGATATCATAAGTGTTTAAATCAGTCAATAGACCTTAGATTGTAAAAGAAGTATTGAACATATCAAAATACAATTTGAACACATGGAATGGTTTTTCAAAGGTATCACAAGTGTTCGAATCAATTAACAGACCTTAGATTGTAAAAGAAGTATTAAACATATGAAAACACAATTTCAACACATGAAATTGTTTTTCAAAGATATTCATAAGTGATTCAATCAATTAATAGACTAAGATTGTATTAAACATATCAAAACAGAATTTTAACACATGAAATTGGTTTTCAAAGATATCGTAAGTGTTTTCAATCAATTAATAGCGAAAAGAACAAGTTGCAAACATTTAGTTAAGAAGTAATACGCTTGTTTTCAATAGTTAAGATACTTTTAAACTATTATTACACAGAACATTCACTTTCTTATAGTTTCCTAGGTTAACTATAAAACCTTAGATTGTAAATGAAAGAAGTATTAAACATATCAAAACACAATTTTAACACATGAAATTGTTTTTCAAAGATATCATAAGTGTTTCAATCAATCAATAGACCTTAGATTGTAAAAGAAGTATTGAACATATCAAAATACAATTTGAACACATGGAATGGTTTTTCAAAGGTATCACAAGTGTTCGAATCAATTAATAGACCTTAGATTGTAAAAGAAGTATTATAAACATATGTAAACACTATTTTAACTCATGAAATTGTTTTTCAAAGATATTCATAAAGTGTTTCAATCAATTAATAGACTAAGATTGTATTAAACATATCAAAACACAGTCTTAACACGTGAAATTGGTTTTCGAAGATATCATAAGTTTTTTCAACCAAACCAATTAATAGCGAAAAGAACAAGTTGCAAACATTTAGTTAAGAAGTAATACGCTTGTTTTCAATAGTTAAGATACTTTTAAACTATTATTACACAGAACATTCACTTTCTTATAGTTTCCTAGGTTAACTATAAAACCTTAGATTGTAAATGAAAGAAGTATTAAACATATCAGAAAACAATTTTAACACACGAAATTGTTTTTCAAAGATATCATAAGTGTTTAAATCAGTCAATAGACCTTAGATTGTAAAAGAAGTATTGAACATATCAAAATACAATTTGAACACACGGAATGGTTTTTCAAAGGTATCACAAGTGTTCGAATCAATTAACAAACCTTAGATTGTAAAAGAAGTATGAAACATATTAAAACACAATTTTAACACATGAAATTGTTTTTCAAAGATACTCATAAGTGTTTCAATCAATTAATAGACTAAGATTGTATTAAACATATCAAAACACAATTTTAACACATGAAATTGGTTTTCAAAGATATCATAAGTGTTTTAAATCAATTAATAGCGAAAAGAACAAGTTGCAAACATTTAGGTAAGAAGTAATACGCTTGTTTTCAATAGTTAAGATACTTTTAAACTATTATTACACAGAACATTCACTTTCTTATAGTTTCCTAGGTTAACTATAAAACCTTAGATTGTAAATGAAAGAAGTATTAAACATATCAAAACACAATTTTAACACATGAAATTGTTTTTCAAAGATATCATAAGTGTTTAAATCAGTCAATAGACCTTAGATTGTAAAAGAAGTATTGAACATATCAAAATACAATTTGAACACATGGAATGGTTTTTCAAAGGTATCACAAGTGTTCGAATCAATTAACAGACCTTAGATTGTAAAAGAAGTATTAAACATATGAAAACACAATTTCAACACATGAAATTGTTTTTCAAAGATATTCATAAGTGATTCAATCAATTAATAGACTAAGATTGTATTAAACATATCAAAACAGAATTTTAACACATGAAATTGGTTTTCAAAGATATCGTAAGTGTTTTCAATCAATTAATAGCGAAAAGAACAAGTTGCAAACATTTAGTTAAGAAGTAATACACTTGTTTTCAATAGTTAAGATACTTTTAAACTATTATTACACAGAACATTCACTTTCTTATAGTTTCCTAGGTTAACTATAAAACCTTAGATTGTAAATGAAAGAAGTATTAAACATATCAAAACACAATTTTAACACATGAAATTGTTTTTCAAAGATATCATAAGTGTTTCAATCAATCAATAGACCTTAGATTGTAAAAGAAGTATTGAACATATCAAAATACAATTTGAACACATGGAATGGTTTTTCAAAGGTATCACAAGTGTTCGAATCAATTAACAGACCTTAGACTGTAAAAGAAGTATTAAACATATGAAAACACAATTTCAACACATGAAATTGTTTTTCAAAGATATTCATAAGTGTTTCAATCAATTAATAGACTAAGATTGTATTAAACATATCAAAACACAATTTTAAAACATGAAATTGGTTTTCAAACATATCATAAGTGTTTTCAATCAATTAATAGCGAAAAGAACAAGTTGCAAACATTTAGCTAAGAAGTAATACGCTTGTTTTCAATAGTTAAGATACTTTTAAACTATTATTACACAGAACATTCACTTTCTTATAGTTTCCTAGGTTAACTATAAAACCTTAGATTGTAAATGAAAGAAGTATTAAACATATCAGAACACAATTTTAACACATGAAATTGTTTTTCAAAGATATCATAAGTGTTTAAATCAGTCAATAGACCTTAGATTGTAAAAGAAGTATTGAACATATCAAAATACAATTTGAACACACGGAATGGTTTTTCAAAGGTATCACAAGTGTTCGAATCAATTAACAAACCTTAGATTGTAAAAGAAGTATGAAACATATTAAAACACAATTTTAACACATGAAATTGTTTTTCAAAGATACTCATAAGTGTTTCAATCAATTAATAGACTAAGATTGTATTAAACATATCAAAACACAATTTTAACACATGAAATTGGTTTTCAAAGATATCATAAGTGTTTTAAATCAATTAATAGCGAAAAGAACAAGTTGCAAACATTTAGGTAAGAAGTAATACGCTTGTTTTCAATAGTTAAGATACTTTTAAACTATTATTACACAGAACATTCACTTTCTTATAGTTTCCTAGGTTAACTATAAAACCTTAGATTGTAAATGAAAGAAGTATTAAACATATCAAAAGACAATTTTAACACATGAAATTGTTTTTCAAAGATATCATAAGTGTTTAAATCAGTCAATAGACCTTAGATTGTAAAAGAAGTATTGAACATATCAAAATACAATTTGAACACACGGAATGGTTTTTCAAAGGTATCACAAGTGTTCGAATCAATTAACACACCTTAGATTGTAAAAGAAGTATGAAACATATTAAAACACAATTTTAACACATGAAATTGTTTTTCAAAGATACTCATAAGTGTTTCAATCAATTAATAGACTAAGATTGTATTAAACATATCAAAACACAATTTTAACACATGAAATTGGTTTTCAAAGATATCATAAGTGTTTTAAATCAATTAATAGCGAAAAGAACAAGTTGCAAACATTTAGGTAAGAAGTAATACGCTTGTTTTCAATAGTTAAGATACTTTTAAACTATTATTACACAGAACATTCACTTTCTTATAGTTTCCTAGGTTAACTATAAAACCTTAGATTGTAAATGAAAGAAGTATTAAACATATCAAAACACAATTTTAACACATGAAATTGTTTTTCAAAGATATCATAAGTGTTTAAATCAGTCAATAGACCTTAGATTGTAAAAGAAGTATTGAACATATCAAAATACAATTTGAACACATGGAATGGTTTTTCAAAGGTATCACAAGTGTTCGAATCAATTAACAAACCTTAGATTTTAAAAGAAGTATTAAACATATGAAAACACAATTTTAACACCTGAAATTGTTTTTCAAAGATATTCATAAGTATTTCAATCAATTAATAGGCTAAGATTGTATTAAACATATCAAAACACAATTTTAACACATGAACATTCACTTTCTTATAGTGTCCTAGGTGAACTATAAAACCTTAGATTGTAAATGAAAGAAGTATTAAACATATCAAAATAGAATTTTAACACATGAAATTGTTTTTCAAAGATATCATAAGTGTTTCAATCAATCAATAGACCTTAGATTGTAAAAGAAGTATTCAACATATCAAAATACAATTTGAACACAAGGAATGGTTTTTCAAAGGTATCACAAGTGTTCGAATCAATTAACAGACCTTAGATTGTAAAAGAAGTATTAAACATATGAAAACACAATTTTAACACATGAAATTGTTTTACAAAGATATTCATAAGTGTTTCAATCAATTAATAGACTAAGATTGTATTAAACATATCAAAACACAATTTTAACACATGAAATTGGTTTTCAAAGATATCATAAGTGTTTTCAATCAATTAATAGCGAAAAGAACAAGTTGCAAACATTTAGTTAAGAAGTAATACGCTTGTTTTCAATAGTTAAGATACTTTTAAACTATTATTACACAGAACATTCACTTTCTTATAGTTTCCTAGGTTAACTATAAAACCTTAGATTGTAAATGAAAGAAGTATTAAACATATCAAAACACAATTTTAACACATGAAATTGTTTTTCAAAGATATCATAAGTGTTTCAATCAATCAATTGACCTTAGATTGTAAAAGAAGTATTGAACATATCAAAATACAATTTGAACACATGGAATGGTTTTTCAAAGGTATCACAAGTGTTCGAATCAATTAATAGACCTTAGATTGTAAAAGAAGTATTAAACATATGAAAACACAATTTTAACACATGAAATTGTTTTTCAAAGACATTCATAAGTTTTTCAATCAATTAATAGACTAAGATTGTATTAAACATATCAAAACACAATTTTAACACATGAAATTGGTTTTCAAAGATATCATAAGTGTTTTCAATCAATTAATAGGGAAAAGAACAAGTTGCAAACATTTAGCTAAGAAGTAATACGCTTGTTTTCAATAGTTAAGATACCTTTAAACTATTATTACACAAAACATTCACTTTCTTATAGTTTCTGATCCTGCCGGCAACTCGAACGTGGATGAATCGCTCCGTAGCACTCTCTGCCCTGTCTACGCGACTGCGTCTTCTGCAGAATCACCCTCCGAACCTTCTTTTAGATGTCTTCAAATGTGACCTGCAAAACACACAGACGGCGCCTCTAGCGGCCGTTTGCACTCCGACGATCAAGTTAGTCCACAGAACCACCAAAAACTAGAAAACTAGCAGTGTGTGTGTGAGAACTCTTGCACTCTGTTTTTCGTCCCTCTCTCACTCTCACCCTGATTCTCTCTTTTATCTCTCTTTTTCTGCTTCCGGGCGTAACAGAATTCTGTTATGCTTTTCTGGCATGTGTTAGAACCCTGTTATGCTTTTCAGAGAAAGCGTACCTTCAGAATCAGCAGTGGGGAGCGTGAGAGTCTGTGCATGTCTGCGCATCTCTGCGCTTGGCTGCGCCTGTCTGTACCTTCAGTGGTACGGAGTGCTCTTTTGTCTGGACCGCACCCCTCTCAGATAATGACACGTGGAGGCCTACAACTCACATCTAACCACACACGTGTCGCTTAATTAAGAGAAGAAGCCCAAACGTTAAAGATGCAGCACGTGAGGTGGCACGTGAGGCGGCCCCACTTGCCACGTGGACTGGGGCACGACCATTTAGTCTCTTCGCTGAGAACGAGTTCTCGACTCGAGACTGGGGGGCTTGTGATCCGATCGGTCATCGGTAGTCGATGACGTCAGCAGCAGAAAACCACGTGGACCACTCGAAGGGTGACACGTGGACCAGGTGGCAGAGAGGTCGGGGGGACGATCGCCAAGAGAGGTGATCGGTGGTCAGTAACCAAGTTACCACCGACAGATCAGGTGGCAGAGAGGTCGGGGGATAGATCACCCAGAATGGTGATCGGTGGTCAGTAGCCAAGTGACCACCAGCAGACCAGTTCTCAGACTCGCGCCTGGAGGCAGAGCGGGATAAGCGAATAAACACTGATCAGTCATCGGGTGTACTGTCATCGGGGTCTCGTGTTACACGCAGTTAAACTGGGACTAAGGTTCCCAGCGAGAGCGTTACGCATGGACCTCGCATGAGCACACCTCAAGGAATCATGCACGAGAGTGGCCTGAGGGAACTAGTAAGCCAGTCGGTGATTGGTGATTCCCTCAACCCATTACGTGCGTGGCATCGTGAAGGGTAACTCGCCTACGCAGAGAGTAACGTTTGGTGAGTGTGCCTAGACCAGCCACACCCGACGTTCTCCTAAGAGTATGCGATTTACCCAGATAAGAGAAGCATCCTAAGTTACTCCGCAAGGGCGTAACTTAGGCAGACAAAGAGAGGCGCTAGAGCCCTTCCAGTAAGTGACACGTGTGTGGTTAGATGTGAGTTGCAGGCCTCCACGTGTCATCATCTGAGAGGGGTGCGGTCCAGACAAAAGAGCACTCCGTACCACTAAAGGTACAGACAGGCGCAGCCAAACGCAGACATGCTCAGACTCTCACGCTCCCCACTGCTGATTCTGAAGGTACGCTTTCTCTGAAAAGCATAACAGGGTTCTGACGCATGCCAGAAAAGCATAACAGAATTCTGTTATGCCCAGAAGCAGGGAGAGAGAGATAAAAGAGAGAATCAGAGTGAGAGTGAGGGGAGGAGAAAAAAGAGAGACGAAAAAACAGAGAGCAAGAGTTTTTCACACACATTACTAGTTTCCAGTTTCTGGTGGTTCTGTTGGACTAACTTGATCGTCGGAGTGCAAACGGCCGCTAGAGGCGTCGTCTGTGTGTTTTGCAGGTCACATTTGAAGACATCTGAGAGAAAGTTCGGAGGGTGATTCTGCAGAAGACGCAGTCGCGTAGACAGGGCAGAGAGTGCTACGAAGCGATTCGTCCACGTTCGAGTTGCCGGCAGGATCAGTATCCCCTCACTCTCACCCTGATTCTCTCTTTTATGTCTCTTTCCCTGCTTCTGGGCATAACAGCATTCTGTTATGCTTTTCTGGCATGTGTCAGAAACTTGTTATGCTTTTAAGAGAAAG
Source organism: Phaseolus vulgaris (assembly GCF_051622355.1). Classification (NCBI taxonomy): domain Eukaryota; kingdom Viridiplantae; phylum Streptophyta; class Magnoliopsida; order Fabales; family Fabaceae; genus Phaseolus; species Phaseolus vulgaris. The sequence continues at coordinate 19,578,195 of NC_143501.1, read as the reverse complement.
CGTACCTTCAGAATCAGCAGTGGGAGCGTGAGAGTCTGTGTATGTCTGCGCGTCTCTGCGCTTGGCTGCGCCTGTCTGTACCTTTAGTGGTACGGAGTGCTCTTTTGTCTGGACCGCACCCCTCTCAGAAGATGACACGTGGAGGCCTGCAACTCACATCTAACCACCCACGTGTCATTTACTGGAAGGGCTCTAGCGCTTCTCTTTGTGTGCCCAAGTCACGCCCTTGCGGAGTAACTTAGGATATCTCTCTTATCTGGGTAAATCGCATACTCTTAGGAGAACATCGGGTGTGGCCGGTCTAGGCACACTCACCAGACGTTGCTCTCTGCGTAGGCGACTTACCCTTCACGATGCCACGCACGTAGTGGGTTGAGGGAATCACCAATCACTGACTGGTTTACTAGTTCCCTCAGGCCACTCTCGTGCATGATTCCCTGAGGTGTGCTCATGCGAGATCCATGCGTAACGCTCTCGCTGGGAACCTTAGTCCCAGTTTAACTGCGTGTAACACGAGACCCCGATGACAATACACCCGATGACTGATCAGTGTTTATTTGTTTCTTCGCGTTTTGCCTTCAGGCGTTAGTCTGAGAACTGGTCTGTTGGTGGCCACTTGGCTACTGACCAATGATCACCGTTCTGGATGATCTGTCCCCCGACCTCTCTGTCGCCTGGTCTGTCGATGATCTCTTGGTTACTGACCACCGATCACCGCTCTTGGCGATCGCCTCCCTGATCTCTCTGTCACCTGGTCCACGTGTCACCCTGTGAGTGGTCCACGCGGTTCTCTGTTGCTGACGTCATCAACTACCGAATTTTAACACAATGAAATTGTTTTTCAAAGATATCATAAGTGTTTCAATCAATCAATAGACCTTAGATTGTAAAAGAAGTATTCAACATATCAAAATACAATTTGAACGCAAGGAATGGTTTTTCAAAGGTATCACAAGTGTTCGAATCAATTAACAGACCTTAGATTGTAAAAGAAGTATTAAACATATGAAAACACAATTTTAACACATGAAATTGTTTTACAAAGACATTCATAAGTGTTTCAATCAATTAATAGACTAAGATTGTATTAAACATATCAAAACACAATTTTAACACATGAAATTGGTTTTCAAAGATATCATAAGTGTTTTCAATCAATTAATAGCGAAAAGAACAAGTTGCAAACATTTAGTTAAGAAGTAATACGCTTGTTTTCAATAGTTAAGATACCTTTAAACTATTATTACACAAAACATTCACTTTCTTATAGTTTCTGATCCTGCCGGCAACTCGAACGTGGATGAATCGCTCCGTAGCACTCTCTGCCCTGTCTACGCGATTGCGTCTTCTGCAGAATCACCCTCCGAACCTTCTTTTAGATGTCTTCAAATGTGACCTGCAAAACACACAAACGGCGCCTCTAGCGGCCGTTTGCACTCCGACGATCAAGTTAGTCCACAGAACCACCAAAAACTAGAAAACTAGCAGTGTGTGTGTGAGAACTCTTGCACTCTGTTTTTCGTCCCTCTCTCACTCTCACCCTGATTCTCTCTTTTATCTCTCTTTTTCTGCTTCCGGGCGTAACAGAATTCTGTTATGCTTTTCTGGCATGTGTTAGAACCCTGTTATGCTTTTCAGAGAAAGCGTACCTTCAGAATCAGCAGTGGGGAGCGTGAGAGTCTGTGCATGTCTGCGCGTCTCTGCGCTTGGCTGCGCCTGTCTGTACCTTTAGTGGTACGGAGTGCTCTTTTGTCTGGACCGCACCCCTCTCAGATAATGACACGTGGAGGCCTACAACTCACATCTAACCACACACGTGTCGCTTACTGGAAGGGCTCTAGCGCCTCTCTTTGTGTGCCTAAGTTACGCCCTTGCGGAGTAACTCAGGATGTTTCTCTTATCTGGGCAGATCGCATACTCTTGGGAGAACGTCGGGTGTGGCTGGTCTAGGCACACTCATCAAACATCACTCTCTGCGTATACAGCTTACCCTTCACGATGCCATGCACGTAATGGGTTGAGGGAATCACCAACCACTGACTGGTTTACTAGTTCCCTCAGGCCACTCTCGTGCATGATTCCCTGAGGTGTGCTCATGCGAGATCCATGCGTAACGCTCTCGCTGGGAACCTCATTCCCAGTTTAACTGCATGTAACACAAGACCCGATGACAATACCCCGATGACTGATCAGTGTTTATCTGTTTCTCGCGTTCTGCCTTCAAGCGTTAGTCTGAGAACTGGTCTGTTGGTGGCCACTTGGCTACTGACCACCGATCACCATTCTGGGTGATCTATCCCCCGACCTCTCTGCCACCTGATCTGTCGGTGGTAACTTGGTTACTGACCACCGATCACCTCTGTTGGCGATCGTCCCCCCGACCTCTCTGCCACCTGGTCCACGTGTCACCCTTCGAGTGGTCCACGTGGTTCCCTGATGCTGACGTCATCGACTACCGATGACCGATCGGATCACAAGCCCCCCAGTCTCGAGTCGAGAACTCGTTCTCAGCGAAGAGACTAAGTGGTCGTGCCCTCAGTCCACGTGGCAAGTGGGGCCGCCTCACGTGCTGCTTCTTTAACGTTTGGACTTCCTCTCTTAATCTCGCGACACGTGGCCCCATCAACGCCCAGCGCTGTGCGTCGCTAGCGCTTCTCTTATTCAAATTGGCGCGCCCTTTCACTGTTCCTCCATCTTCTTCATTCGACTCCCAGACTCTCTGCGAACTTCTCCTCTGCGCACCCATCTTTCTTCAAATTCTCTGCTTCCCAAACTCTTGCGATCATCCAAAGGTATGGTTTTTCTTCTCCCTGGCCCCTTTTTGGTCATCTTTACCGATTGCATTTATCATTCTGGTTATCATGCATTCATCTTCTCTATTTCCCTCTCTCGAACCCGCGCTAGGGTTTTTTCGTGCTCTTACCCTGGCTTCTGCTTCTTCTTCTTCTTCTTTTCATCTAGGCATCTCCCTCTCCTTTCCCTTTTCTGTTTTCACCGAAACATTCATCATTCTTTCTTCTCCCATTCATTCTGACTTTTTCGTTTTTCCTCCATTTGCAGCTATCTCACGATGGCTCGCTTGAAACAAACTGCGCGCATCATCGCCTCTTCTTCTGGTGCACAGCCTTCCGCGAGTGCGCCAGCTCCACCACCGCCTGTGGCTACCTCCTACCACGACAATGCCAGGGTCTACGAATGGGCCCCCCTGGCATTGCTCGCTGAAACCTCCACCTTGCTGCCTAAGGGTCATCTCACGTCCCTGCTAAGTCGCAACCCCGATTAGCCCTCCTGCTCCATCGACAGGGAGACTGACTTCAACATCCAAATCCGCATTCCTCCTCGAGGAATGCCTATCTGCGCGGATGACAGGGCCACCAATGGGGTGCCCTTCGTCTTCATCTACTCCGCTATTTTCAAGAGGTTGAAGCTGCGCCTCCCTTTCACTTTCTTCGAAAAAGAGCTGATGATGGAGTTAAACGTCGCGCCTTGCCAACTCCATCCAAATGCCTGGGCCTTCATCCGGGCATTTCAGATCCTCTGCAGCTATTTCGGGCACAACGCCTCCGTGGACGTGTTCCTCTACTTCTTCGAAGCGAAGAACCCTGGGGACAGGTCCTGGGTCAGCCTGAACGGGGTTGCTGGTCGGGTGCTCCTGGGCCTGTACCAGCAATCCTTCAAAGATTGGAAGGGCATATTCTACATGATATCTGCTACCCCTCAAAGTCCAAGTCTGCTCGAGGGGTACCCCCTCTACTGGGTTCCTGGAGTTGAGTTCAAGAAATCCAGGGACCTCGAAGCCATGGCCCCCTATGAGCGCGAGCTGTGCGGGCTGTTCTTGGGGGCCAAGTACAATTCTGCTCGTCTCATGAAAGACGAGTTCGATGTGGTGGCCTTAAAGAAGTATATAGGTAGCTCTTTATTTTCCTCTTAGGATACCTGCACCTATCCATGCATGCTTTTAGGTGTTCTTTAACTTGCTTGCATATCTTGGTCATCTAACTCTTCCTTTTTCCATGTATGCAGACTCAATGTCGGGGAAGGACAGGAAGCTAGCTTTACTGGAGCTTGCCAAACGTAGGGGAGCCAAGGGCACTGGCTCCTCTTCCTCTACAACTGAGCCCATCGCAGCCCCCCCACTCTCGGTCGCGCCAGCTGGAGGCCCCGAGCAAGGGAAGAAAAGGAAAAGGCTGGTGAAAGCTTCCGCTTCAACTGCTGCTGCTGCTTCGACTGAAGAGGAGAGCTCAGGCTCTCCTCTTGTACACCGCCAGAGGAAAAGATCAGCAGTTGAGGGGGCCTCATCTCTCCAGCCTGGAGAGATTGAGGTGGTGGAAGTAGAGGAAGGGTCTTCCCCTCCTCCCTGCGCTCAAACTGCCACAGAGCCCATCAACCCTCCTTCTCCAGGCCAGCAGTTGCCTCCAGCTTCCAAGCTGCCATCTTCCCCCCCAGCAGGCCAATCACCTGGTCCATCCGCTCATCCTGCTGGGGGCGCTTCTGCCCAAACTGGGGGTGCACCACCACCACTGCTGCCAATTCCTACCGCCACTGCTGAATGTGGTGGGTCTAGCTCGCGCCCAAGCGCTTCTGGGGCCACCCACGAGAATTTCAGCAGGGTCATCACCCTAGTTCGACAGCTCATAAGTAACCGGGAGCTCGTCGAGTGGAATGGTGACGAGGTTGACATGCACCTGGCAAGGCAGGTGGTGCTCTCTCTGGAATTCTCCACCCAACATCGCAAACAAATAGCCCTGGAGAAGAGGGTGAAGGAGCTTGAGCACGACAAGGAGTCACTGCGAAGTGACTTCGAAGCCGCTCAAGGTCCGTTGAACTGATGCGAGGCATGGTGGAGAAGGCTAGAAGGGAATACCTAGCGCAGGTCCAAGAGACCATCAAGACGGAGATCTTGATGGGGCAGATGGTGAGCTCTTTGGACTGCAAGGTGGTGGAGCTTAAGGCCGAGACTTCCTCCCTGCGCCAACAGAACACTCAGCTATTGGGGGAGCTCGAGTCCGCCAAAGAAGCAGCTGCGGTTGGGGAGAAAAGACTTGAGGAGGTGGCGGGCAAACTGTCTGAAGCTGCCTCCTCCCTTGCTGCCGTCACCACTGAGAGAGATGCTGCGGAGGCTTCAAAGCAAGAACTGGAGGTGGAGAAGGCTGATTTGATGAACGTGGGTGCTGATGCCCTTACAGACGGATTCGAGCTAGCACTCGAACAAATCAAATGCGTTCTTCCCGACCTGGACCTCTCTCAGTTCAGCATCTACCATGAAGTGGTGGATGGAAAGCTCATCCCCCCTGCCCCTTAAGCCCTTCCTTTCCCTGTAAATTTAGCTTCTGTACAGTTTTATTTTTTTTTTATTTTTTTTCTTTGCACTTTGGAATTGTATAAGACTTGGCTATGAATGTAATATCTCAATGCTTCTTTCTTGCGTAAGTTTCCTCTTTTGCATTCTCTTTGAACTTCACCTATCTTTATGTGCGCGACTAGCTAGCTTAGGTTCAGCGCGATCTTGGGCTTTACCTTTCCTTTCGCACACGACTAAGTGTTAACCAACTTAGGCTTAGCGCGATCTTGAGCTTCGTCTTTCACTTTGCGCACGACTAAGTGTTAACCAGCTTAGGCTTAGCGCGATCTGCTTCTCTTATTCTTTTGCTTCTACTTGGTCACGACTGGCTATTCCCTCAGCTTGGTGTTTAACAGTCCTCGTGCGCTGCTTCGCACCCCTAACCAATTACTGACGACTCATCAGTGATCGTTATTTAGTCTTTACTTAGCTTTCTCTGTCGCTCTAGCGCTAAGTGCATAAAGGACTTTGACATCGATCGCTCAAGGTGATGCCTCGTCTTGGGGAAAGAAAAGTGTTTCTCGCTAACCCCTCTTACTTTCCCCAAGGTCATCACCCTTTGGCGGGTTGAGTCGCTCATTCCCTGCCTCACTCCTGGGGTGAGAAGGGTTTCGGACTAAGAGTCTTACTGGGCCAATATTGGTGTATGCCAAGTGGGTAAGGATGTTTTGTCAAAACCTTTCCTTTCCCTCCCTTGGTCTTACTAGCACCCCTGGCTTTTCAAACCTTTAACTGCCTGCGCTCACACCTGGGGTGGCGCACATAGTGGCAGAAACAGATGTTTCTGAGAAATGATGTGATTCCAATAGCCACATAGAACAAGATTCTTGACATTCTTAGGAATCACCTTGAGCTAGAAAATATAGAGGCACTTTTCTTAGAGTTGGATCATTGTTCTAAGACAAGAACTCACCAAAATTAGTACCAAATCCCAAACTCATTTGGATGAACCAAATATTGTCAAATTGAATCAACAAAGAGAATGAAAGCTGGAATGACCGAACAGAATTAAGCAACTAATCATATGAACCGAACAGAATTAAGAACAAAACAGAACATAGTGCTGGAAAATAGAAAAACCGAAACTGAAAAACTCAAGAACACAAAGCAACATGAACAATTGAAGAAGAAGAAAGGAAGGAGAAGAGAATGCTCATGAAGATGGAAGGAGGATGGATGATCTCGCCACTAGAAGTGTGGAATGCTCCTAGATGAGAGTGATGCCGCCACTTGAGGACTCCATTGATCCATCAAGATAAGACTAGAGAAGAAGGCTCCAAAAGCTCTCCAAAGGTCACTCAAAATTTGAGTAGAGTTTTCTTAGATTAATTCCAATCTGAATTTTACAAAGGAAGCACCTCTATTTATAGCCTAAGGTGCTGAAAAATAGGTGGGAAATTTCAAATAAACTCATTTGAAATTCCCACCAAAAACAAGTCACATGGGAGGTGTGACCTTTTTCTACTATGACACCTCCCAAAAACTACACCTACACCACTCTCCTAAGTCACATGGACAATGTGACTTTATTTTACATTTTCACACACCTTTATTTAATAACCACACCTCCTAAAACTATACAAGAGTATTTCAAAGCTTGGCCTTGCCCCTCATGGGATGGACTTGGGCTCTTTGGGCTTTGGCCTTCTTGGGCTTGGGCTTGGGCTTTGGGCTTGGGCCTCATCTTTATTTTATGTCTTCTTTTAATTTTGAGAAGACTAGAAGGAAGAACTTCAAATGTGAGGGTGGATGTCCTCTTCCTCCATTAATAAAAGCCTCCTTTATTTGATTCTCACCAGCTGCACCACCAAGACCGCGTGGAGGGTAAGGGAAACCGCAGCAAGCAAGGGTGCATGAGGCCAAGGAGGGGAAAAAGGTGCGGGAAAAACCTCGTCCCTACGCACCAGGGAAGGACCAGGGCAGAGGGCGTGCAAGGGAGAACAATGCACCCCCAAGATACAATTTCGTGGTGGGATTGGCGGATCTCATCGCCCTTCCTGCTGTAGCAGCAAGACTACGCGTACCGGAGAAGACTGATAAGGTACTTGGTAGAAAGAAGAATGAGTGGTGTGAGTTTCACCAGGCCTTTGGCCACACACTTCACTCTTGTTTGGCGTTGGGACACCAACTGGTAGAGTTGGTGAAGTCTGGGTTCCTAGCAGATTACCTGCGTGAGCCGCAGGGTGATCGCGCGTCGGGATCCCAGGCTAGAGAACAGCAGCATGAAGTCCCTGTGCATGGGGAAGTGCAAACAATCGCGGGAGGCTTCTCTGGTGGGGGATGCACAGCGTCACAGAGAAGGAGGTACGCTCGGTCGGTTATGGCGGTAGACGCGGTAAATGAGAGCCATTACCCTGAAGTAGATATTGTCTTCAGGAAAGCTGATCTACGGGACGTTGTCCCGCACGACAACGACCCTGTGGTCATCTCCCTCATCACGGCTGGAAGACGAGTGCACCGAGTGCTCGTAGATCAAGGAAGCTCGGCAGACGTCATGTTCTGACCGATGTTTAACAAGTTGCAGTTGTCCCCAGATCAACTGAGGCCGTATACCGGGTGTCTTTACGGCTTTGCAGGAGATCAGGTAGAGGTGCGGGGATACATTGAGCTGAGGACAACGTTCACTGATGGGACGACAGCCCACACCGAAAGGATAAAGTACTTGGTGGTGAACGCCCCTTCAGCGTACAACATCTTGTTGGGGAGGCCAACACTCAATAGGTTGGGCGCAATACCATCAACGAGGCACATGAAGCTGAAGCTGTCGTCGATGGAGGGGACCGTAATAACCATCAAGTCGGATCAGGCTGAGGCTAGACGCTGTTAAGAGAACAGCCTGAAGCAGAAGAGAAGTGCATGTCACGTCACCACGACACCACCACCAGGTGTGCGCGAAGAGCGATCGGTGGTTAGGGAGACATAGGGCGCTCAGAGGATGGAGAACGCTGCTGTGGGGGGCTCCCAGGTAGCTCAAGTTGAAGAAGAAGAGGAAGGCGCGATCGCTCCTCGCGAGTTAGGGATCGCGAGGGCGGTCATCGCCAGTGAGAGAAGGCCCCACCCAGCAGAAGGATGGGCCGAAGTGGACATCAGGGGGAAAAAGTTCAAATTGGGGGGATCCCTCGTTGAAGAAGAGCGAAAGCTGATCGTTGGTGTGATCGAGAAGCACATGGGTGCCTTTGCCTGGTCAGCGTCCGACATGCCAGGAATCGACCCCGATTTCCTTTGCCATCGTCTGTCGATGGACCCTAAGGTTCGGCCTGTGCGACAAAGGCGAAGGAAATTCAACGAGGAGAGGAGGAAGGTGATCCACTACGAAGCGCAGAAGCTCCTTGCTGCAGGGCACATCAGAGAGATCCAGTACCCCGAGTGGCTAGCGAATGTGGTGCTGGTTCAGAAGGCAAGCGGCAAGTGGAGAATGTGCGTGGATTTCACTGACCTCAACAAGGCGTGCCCCAAAGATTCTTACCCCTTACCCAGTATAGACGCCCTAGTTGATAGCGCATCAGGGGGGAAGTTACTCAGCTTCTTGGATGCTTTCTCAGGGTATAACCAGATCAGGATGCACCCCATGGATGAGTGCAAGACCGCGTTCATGACGGAACGGTCTTGCTATTGCTACAGTGATGGCATTTTCATGTGTTCTTCTTGAATCAAAGTAGAAAATAGGGTGCGGAAGCAATGGGTGAGATGATCAAGACCCTCCTAGGAGTTGTGTCGGCCTTGTAGGTGCATGATGAGTATGGTGTTTGAGTGGTTCGGCCAGCTCAAGGGAAAAAGGTGAAAGGATTGAAGTTTAGAGCCTAGATTTCTAGGAGAAGTAAAGCTTGTGCACAAAAATGGCAGCATGACCTTACTCAATTAAACTTGAAAATACAAGGTGTAGGCTCCTCCTTTTATAGGCTAAGGAGGACCATAATGCAACCCTAATGCTAGCCAAATGAAATGTAAATGTGAAGCACATGGGTGCACATGGCACATGGGTGCACAAATGAGCACATGGGGAGGGGTGTGTCTAGTTTTTATGCTCATCCCCTCCATGGGCTTTCTAGACCGGCCTTGGTAAATTTAGAGGTTTTTTTAGAAACTCTAAGTTTACCTAGGTTGGTGTTTTAGGTGCCAAAATTAACTCTAAGAAAATTACAAATAAAGTTCCTATGCTAATTTTGACAAGAAATTAAAGTCTACTCTACACTAGAGTTTATGGCATTTGAACATGTAAAAGAACGTCTTCTTGGATCCTCTTGGCCATAACTCTATGGTTGGCCCAAATCTACCCTTTGGTGGGCTTGCATGTGGGCTTGTGCTTGGGCCTCTTCCATCATACAGGGTCATGCCATTCGGATTAAAGAACGCGGGGGCTACCTACCAGTGGCTGATGGATAGGGTGCTCTCGCCCATGCTGGGAAGGAATGTGCATGCATACGTAGATGACATGGTGGTCACGTCCCAAGAAAAGAAGCACCATGCAACCGATTTGGAGGAACTATTCACCACCATCGCCAAGTACAGGCTGAAGCTCAACCCTGAGAAGTGTATTTTTGGTGTGGAGGCTGGGAAGTTCTTGGGTTTCCTCTTAACAGAGCGGGGAATCGAAGCTAACCCAGAGAAGTGTGCAGCAATCGTGGCAATGAGGAGCCCGACGACGGTGAAGGAGGTGCAGCAGCTCACCGGTCGCTTGGCAGCCTTATCCCGATTTATGTCCGCTGGAGGGGAGAAAGGTCATCCGTACTTCCAGTGTCTTAAACGCAACAGCAGATTCCTTTGGACACAGGAGTGTGAGGAGGCCTTCATCAAACTGAAGGAGTATCTGGCGAGCCCACCAGTCTTGCGTAAACCTCAGGTGGGCATCCCTCTTCGTCTATATTTCGCTGTGACGGAGAGAGCAGTCAGCTCAGTCCTGGTGCAAGAGCAAGACCAGGCCCAGAGGCCTGTGTACTTCGTGAGTAAGGTGCTGCAAGACCCTGAAACAAGGTACCAGGTCCTCGAGAAGGCTACCCTGGCGGTGGTATTTTCAGCAAGAAGACTCAGGCATTACTTCCACAGCTTCACAGTGGTGGTGATGACAGATCTGCCTATCCAAAACGTGCTGAAGAAACTTAACGTAGCAGGAAGGATGGTCAAGTGGGCGGTGGAATTGTCAAAGTTTGATATTCAGTACGAGCCCCGAGGACCGATCAAGGTGTAGGTGTTCGCGGACTTTGTAGTCGAGCTGTCGTCGATCGCGACACCTGCAGAAGGTTTAGATTTCCGATGGGTGTTATCAATGGATGGCTCCTTTAATCAGCAGGGGAGCGGCGCTGGAGTCATTTTGGAAGGCCCAAACGGGGTACTGATCGAGCAGTCCCTCCGCTTTGCCTTCAAGGCCAGCAACAATCAGGCGGAGTATGAAGCCCTGATCGCAGGAATGTTGCTAGCAAGAGAAATGGGAGCAAGAAACCTGCTGGCCAAAAGCGACTCTTTGCTGGTCACGAGGCAGGTTACAGGGGAGTTCCAGGCAAAGGATCCCCAGATGGCAGCCTACCTGGAGTATGTACAGCTCCTGAAGACGTCCTTCACCGAGTTTGAATTGGTGCACGTGCCAAGAGAGCAAAATGCCAGAGCAGACCTGCTTGCCAAGCTGGCCAGCTCAGGCAAAGGGGGGAAGCAGAGGACCGTCATTCAGGAGACCTTGAAGGTACCACGTGCTTTCGTGTCAGACAACCAGGTACTTCATGTGTACAAATCAATGGAGCGCCTGACGATCGGTCATCGGTCGTTGACTCAAGAAACGTTGAAAGCACCGAGGGTGAGAGCGCGACCGTCGAAGATCGATGAGTCGATGGAGGTCCGCGCGGTGAAGGAACCCGACACCTGGATAACGCCATACCAGTTATACCTAGAGGATGGTGTACTTCCACTTGACGTGGCGGAGGCAAAAAGGATAAAGAGGAGCTCAAGTAAGTTTACTCTAATTGATGGAAACCTCTTTAGGTTTGGATTTTCTCACCCTGTGCAGATCTGCATGCACGGCGAGCAATGCACCAGACTTATGTCTAAGCTGCACGAGGGGGTGTGCGGAAGCCACGTAGGTGGTCACGCTTTGGCAAGTAGGATACTCCGCGCGGGGTACTATTGGCCAAAGCTGAAGGAAGACTGCGTGAGGTTTGCTCAGCGTTGCAAACAGTGTCAACTGCACGCGGACGGGCACAAGGCACCTCCTGAGGAGTTGAGGTCCATCCATAGCCCGTGGCCATTCCACACATGGGGGATCGACATCCTAGGACCTTTTCCCTTGGCGATAAGGCAGATGAAGTTTCTCATCGTGGCCATCGAATACTTCACCAAGTGGGTGGAGGCAGAACCAGTCGCACACATCACCGCGCAGAAAGTCGAGCACTTCGTCTGGAAGAACATCGTCTGTCGTTTCGGAATACCCAAGAGGTTGGTCTCCGACAATGGCACCCAGTTCACGAGTCATCAGCTGAGGAAGATGTGCGAGGAGCTAAAGATACAACAGGTTTTCGCTTCAGTGGAACACCCGCAAACCAATGGGCAAGTGGAGTCGGCCAACCGAGTACTGCTCAGGGGGCTGAAGTGAAGACTAGACAAGGCTAAAGGAGGCTGGGCGGAGGAGGTCCCCAGAATCGTATGGTCTTATCATACCACCCCACAGTCCAGCACCCATGAGACACCCTTCAGCCTTGTCTACGGGACTGACGCCATGATTCCCGTGGAGATACAGGAGAGCTCCCCCAGATTCTTGAATTTCATTGCTGAAGAGTCCAATGAAGAACGAAAGGTGAATCTCGACCTGCTGGACGAAGTGCGAGAAGAAGCCAGAGTCAGCGCTGAAGCCGTAAAGAGAAGAGTAGAGCGGAGGCACAACTCTAAGGTGAGGCCCAAGCGCTTCCAGGAAGGTGATCTGGTGATGAGAAAGGCGCATCAGAATGAGATGGAGAACAAGTTGTCTCCAAAATGGACAGGCCCGTACAGAGTGGTTGAGACGTTGGAGAACGGAGCCTATCGGCTAGAAACTCTGGAGGGAGGAGCAATCCCCAGAACGTGGAACGCCACCCATTTAAAATTTTACTTCAGTTAAGTTGTAAAGTAGTTGCGTTCTCGCGCTAAAGATACATGCTTTGTATGTAGTGGAAACAGTTGAACAGACAAGGGGGCACTCTTTTCCCTAAGGAGGGTTTTTGACGAGGCCACCCAATTAAAGAAAAATTTTCAGCATATCAAGTGTGCTCAAGTATTAAAATTAAAATCCTCCTTGCCCCAGGTGCAAGTGCAGGTGATTGGTTAGGCCCTACTTGCCCTAGGCGCAAGTACTGGCACCGATCTAAGTCTTCCTCACCCCAGGTGTGAGCGCAGGCAGCTAAGGGTTTGAAAAGCCAGGGGTGCTAGTAAGACCAAGAGAGGGAAAGGAAAGATTTTGACAAATGTCCTTACCCACTTGGCATACACCAATATTGGCCCAGTAAGGCTCTTAGTCCGAAACCCTTCTCATCCCAGGAGTGAGGCAGGGAATGAACGACTCAATCTGCCGAAGGGTGACGACCTTGGGGAAGGTAAGAGGGGTTAGCGAGAAACACTTTTCCTTCCCCAAAACGAGGCATCACCTCGAGCGATCGATGTCAAAGTCCTCTATGCACTTAGCACTAGAGCGACAGAGAAGCTAAGTGAAGATCGAAGAACGATCACTGATGAGTCGTCAGTGATTGGTTAGTGGTGCAAAACAGCGCACAAGAACTGTTAAAGACAAAGCTAAGGAAGTTGTTAGTCGCGATCAAAGTAGAGGCCAAGATCAAAGGAGGCAGATCGCGCTAGGCCTAAGCTGGTTAACACTTAGTCGTGTGCAAAGGGAAAGACAAAGCTTAAGATCGCGCTAAACCTAAGCTAGCTAACAGTTAGTCGTGCGCATAAAGAAAGGTGAAGCTCAAGAAAAATACAAGAGAAGAAGCTTATACAAATTGAGAGTATGTATTCACACCAAGTCTTGTACAAATTCCAAGTACTAAAAAGTTGTGCAGAAGTATAGATTGATAAAAAAAAGAGAAGAGATCAAGGAGGAGGGGTGAGTTTTCCATCTACCACTTCGTGATAAATGCTGAATTGCGAGAGGTCCAAGTCTGGGAGAACGCATCGGATTTGCTCGAGTGCCAGCTCGAATCCGTCAGTAAGGGCGTCAGCACCCACGTTCATCAGATCGACTTTCTCCACCTCCAGTTTTTGCCTTGAGGCCTCCGCAGCATTCTTCTCGGTGGTAAGGGTAGCAAGGGAAGAGGCAGCTTCTTCCAATTGGCCTTTGGCTTCAGATAGCTTGCCCACCACCTCCTCAAGCTTCTTCTCTCCAGCAGCGGCCGCTTCCTTGGTGGACTCGAGCTCCCCCACTAGTTGAGAGTTCAGTTGGCGTAGGGAGGAGGTCTCGGCCCGCAACTGCACCACCTCGCAGTCCAGAGAGCTAACGGTTTGCCCCATCAAGATCTCAGTCTTGATGGTCTCTTGGACCTGCGCTAGGTACTCCCTCCTAGCTTTTTCCACCATGCCCCGCATCAGATCTACGGACCCTTGGGCAGCTTCGAAGTCACTTCGCAGTGACTCCTTGTCTTGCTCAAGCTCCTTTATCCTCTTCTCCAGGGCTATTTGCTTGCGGTGCTGGGTGGAAAACTCCAAAGAGAGCACTGATGGCATTTTCATGTGTTCTTCTTGAATCAAAGTAGAAAATAAGGTGCGGAAGCAATGGGTGAGATGATCAAGACCCTCCTAGGTGCATGATGAGTATGGTGTTTGAGTGGTTCGACCAGCTCAAGGGAGAAGGTGAAAGGATTGAAGTTTAGAGCCTAGATTTCTAGGAGAAGTAAAGCTTGTGCACAAAAATGGCAGCATAACCTTACTCAATTAAACTTGAAAAATACAATGAGATAGCTTTCCTATTTATAAGCTATCTTGGACGTAAATGGTAAGCTAACTTCTAAGGAAAAGAAAACCCAAAATTAAATCTAAATGCTAAGCCATGTGCCATGTGCAATGACCGGCCACACAACCCTAGTTTCTAGAATGTTTCCATCAAAAGTGCTTTCTACACTATCCTATCTACTAAGTACCCCTAATGGGCCTTTATGCAAACATATACAAAGCCTTCTCTCTTCCATCCGTGGCTTCATTTACTTGTGTTTGAGCATGTTTGGCCATTGATCTTGTAAGGGGGCCTAGACGGTCTAGCTCCATGGATAGCCTCCCTCCTTCACGTCCTAGACGCTCACCTTCACGTCCTAGACGCTCACCTTGGTCTTGGTCTAGACGCTCTCCTTGGCTTGGGCCTTGGCTTCCTTGGGTAGGTGTGTTTGGCCCTCCTCCATCATCCCCTCCCCCTTGGAAAGGATTTGTCCTCAAATCCAGCGCGTCATCGTCATTGGTACCTACAAATGGAGAAAGATCAATTACATTAAAAGTGTCATGTACTCCATATTCAAGAGGTAGGTTCAACTTATATGCATTGTTGTTGACTCGCTTGAGAACTTGGAAAGGTCCATCACCTCGGGGACTTAGTTTGGACTTCCTTTGATTTGGAAATCTATCTTTGCGAAGGTGAAGCCAAACTAAGTCTCCTTCCTCAAAAATTATTTCTCTCTTCCCTTTGTTGTTGTATTTTGTGTACTTCTCATTTTGTTGTTGTATTTGAATTTTAATCTTCTCATGCATTTTCTTGACAAAATCAGCTTTGAGTACTCCTTCCTTATGCACAAAATCTTGTGGATTAGGAAGGGGTATCAAATCCATGGGCGTGAGAGGATTAAAACCATATACTACCTCAAAAGGAGAAGCATTAGTAGTCTTGTGAACTACTCTATTGTAAGCAAAAGTAGTCTTGTGAACTACTCTATTGTAAGCAAATTCAATGTGGGGAAGGTACTCATCCCAAGATTTGTGGCTGCCCTTCATGATAGCCCTAAGCATAGTTCCAAGAGATCTATTGACTACTTCGGTTTGCCCATCCGTTTGAGGATGACAAGAAGTTGAAAATTGTAGTCTTGTTCCAAGTTTACCCCAAAGAGTTTTCCAAAAGTGGCTTATAAACTTGGGATCTCTATCGGACACTATACTTCTAGGGAGACCATGGAGTCTCACCACTTCTCTAAAGAAGAGTTTAGAAATATTTTGAGCATCATCTACTTTGTGGCATGGAATAAAGTGGGACATTTTGCTAAAACGGTCCACTACCACAAAGATAGAGTCATGGCCTCTTGCAGTCCTAGGAAGTCCTAAAATGAAGTCCATGCTAATGTCTTCCCAAGGAGCATTTGCAATCGGCAAAGGGGTGTAGAGTCCATGCGGCATTGTTCTAGACTTTGCTTTTAAACATGAGATACATCTAGAACAATGTCGTTGGACATCTTTCCTCGTGTGTGGCCAACAAAAGTTTGCTTTTAAAAGATCTAGAGTCTTATCAACTCCAAAATGGCCCATGAGTCCCCCTTCATGTGATTCTTTGACAAGGAGTTTTCTATGTGTTCCCTGGGGAATGCAAAGTTTTCCTTCTTTAAAAAGATATCCCTCGGACACATAGTAACCTCCTTGTGCTCTATGTAGACATTGGGCATAGATGGATGAGAGTTCTTGATCTTCTTGGTAAAGCTCTCTTATGTGGTCAAATCCAAGAATTTGGGCACCTAGTTTTGAAAAGAGTGTGTGCCGTCTTGAAAGAGCATCGACCACTATATTGGTGCTCCCTTTCTTGTATTTGATTACATAAGGAAATTGTTCAAGAAATTCCATCCATTTAGCATGTCTCTTGTTGAGCTTGTGTTGGCCCTTTAAATATTTTAAAGACTCGTGATCACTATGGATAACAAATTCTTTGGACACAAGGTAGTGTTCCCAAGTCTTTAGGGCTCGCACAAGAGCATAGAGATCTTTGTCATAGGTGGGGTAGTTGAGGGGGGCACCATGGAGTTTTTCACTAAAATAAGCAATGGGGTGTCCACCTTGGAACAAAACCGCACCTATGCCTACCCCCGATGCATCACACTCTATCTCAAAAGTTTTGGAAAAATTTGGGAGAGATAGGATGGGTGCATTGGTGAGTTGAGCTTTTAGCCTTTGAAAGGCTTGCTCATGCTTTTCATTCCAACAAAATGCAACATCTTTTTTTACAAGTTCATTCAAAGGAGAAGCTAGGCTAGAAAAATTAGGCACAAACCTTCTATAGAAGCTAGCTAACCCATGAAAACTTCTTACTTCACTTACATTTTGTGGAGTTGGCCACTCGCGGATGGCTTTGATTTTCTCGGGATCTACATGCACCCCCTTTTTGTTTACTATAAAGCCTAAGAAGACTACACTATCTACACAAAAGGTACACTTATCCCTATTGGCAAAAAGACTATTTTTCCTAAGGACTAGAAGAACTTCCCTAAGGTGGCTTAGATGGTCTTCTAGGGTTTTACTATATACTAAGATATCATCAAAGTAAACTACTACATATTTACCTATACAATCCCTCAAGGTGTGATTCATAAGCCTCATGAATGTGCTTGGAGCGTTAGTAAGCCCAAAGGGCATCACCAACCACTCATATAATCCAAATTTGGTCTTAAAAGCGGTTTTCCACTCATCACCCTCCTTGATTCGAATTTGGTGATATCCACTTTTAAGGTCAATCTTGGAGAATAGAGTTGACCCATGCAATTCATCAAGCATATCATCAAGCCTCGGGATTGGATGCCTATACTTGATGGTGATGTTGTTGATTACTCTACAATCACAACACATACGCCATTTTCCATCCTTTTTGGGCACCAACAAGACAGGTACAGCACAAGGGCTTAGGCTCTTTTGAACCCAACCCTTCTCCAACAAGTCTTGAACTTGAGATTCTATCTCCTTTGTTTCCTCGGGGTTGGTTCTATAAGCAGGCCTATTTGGTAGGCTTGCCCCCGGTATAAAGTCAATTTGATGTTCGATCCCCCTAAGAGGAGGAAGCCCAATGGGTCCTTCTTGGGAGAATAGATCTTCAAATTCACTCAAAAGGTTTTCTACTTGAGGAGGTAAAACCATGAGTTCACTACTTGTGGCAGTGCATGTAAGTGCTCCTTTACAAAAGATAAGGCTTGGTTGTTCAACAAGAAGCAAGTTTTCAAAAACATTTTCAAAAGGTTTTTCTTGTTGACCAACCTTGTGGGAAGGAACACTCTTCTCCCACGCCTTTCTATCCCTAAGGATTTTCTCTTTTTGTAGCTCTCTTTTTTTTTTGTTTTCCTCATCCCTCTTTTGTTTCATTTGTATTTGGTCTTTCACCACTTGAGAATGTGGTAAAGGACTAAGTACAAACTTTTTATACTTATGGGTGAAGGAAATCTCGTTAGTGAGACCATCATGCAAGGTTTTCTTATCAAATTGCCATGGTCTCCCTAATAAGATATGGCAAGCTTCCATAGGCACTACATCACATAAAACTTTGTCTTTGTAGTTCCCTATGGAAAACTTGATTTCCACTTGCTTGTCTACATGTAGTTCCCCATTTTCATTAAGCCATTGAAGTTTGTAAGGTTTTGGGTGGGGAACCACTTGTAGCTTAAGCTTTTCAACCATCCTAGCACTACAACAATTACAACTAGAACCACTATCCACAATGAGAGAGCATATGTTTTCTAAAACATTGCATCTTGTATGAAATATGTTCTCTCTTTGTGTTTCAATGGATGTGCTAGGGTGATTGTTGAGGGTTCTCCTTAGATTGTAAAAGAAGTATTGAACATATCAAAATACAATTTGAACACATGGAATGGTTTTTCAAAGGTATCACAAGTGTTCGAATCAATTAACAGACCTTAGATTGTAAAAGAAGTATTAAACATATGAAAACACAATTTCAACACATGAAATTGTTTTTCAAAGATATTCATAAGTGATTCAATCCATTAACAGACTAAGATTGTATTAAACATATCAAAACAGAATTTTAACACATGAAATTGGTTTTCAAAGATATCGTAAGTGTTTTCAATCAATTAATAGCGAAAAGAACAAGTTGCAAACATTTAGGTAAGAAGTAATACGCTTGTTTTCAATAGTTAAGATACTTTTAAACTATTATTACACAGAACATTCACTTTCTTATAGTTTCCTAGGTTAACTATAAAACCTTAGATTGTAAATGAAAGAAGTATTAAACATATCAGAAAACAATTTTAACACACGAAATTGTTTTTCAAAGATATCATAAGTGTTTAAATCAGTCAATAGACCTTAGATTGTAAAAGAAGTATTGAACATATCAAAATACAATTTGAACACACGGAATGGTTTTTCAAAGGTATCACAAGTGTTCGAATCAATTAACAAACCTTAGATTGTAAAAGAAGTATGAAACATATTAAAACACAATTTTAACACATGAAATTGTTTTTCAAAGATACTCATAAGTGTTTCAATCAATTAATAGACTAAGATTGTATTAAACATATCAAAACACAATTTTAACACATGAAATTGGTTTTCAAAGATATCATAAGTGTTTTAAATCAATTAATAGCGAAAAGAACAAGTTGCAAACATTTAGGTAAGAAGTAATACGCTTGTTTTCAATAGTTAAGATACTTTTAAACTATTATTACACAGAACATTCACTTTCTTATAGTTTCCTAGGTTAACTATAAAACCTTAGATTGTAAATGAAAGAAGTATTAAACATATCAAAACACAATTTTAACACATGAAATTGTTTTTCAAAGATATCATATCATGAGTGTTTCAATCAATCAATAGATAGACCTTAGATTGTAAAAGAAGTATTGAACATATCAAAATACAATTTGAACACATTTGGAATTGTTTTTCAAAGGTATCACAAGTGTTCGAATCAACTAATAGACCTTAGATTGTAAAAGAAGTATTATAAAGATATGAAAACACAATTTTAACACATGAAATTGTTTTTCAAAGATATTCATAAAGTGTTTCAATCAATTAATAGACTAAGATTGTATTAAACATATCAAAACACAGTCTTAACACGTGAAATTGGTTTTCAAAGATATCATAAGTGTTTTCAACCAAACCAATTAATAGCGAAAAGAACAAGTTGCAAACATTTAGTTAAGTAGTAATACGCTTGTTTTCAATAGTTAAGATACTTTTAAACTATTATTACACAGAACATTCACTTTCTTATAGTTTCCTAGGTTAACTATAAAACCTTAGATTGTAAATGAAAGAAGTATTAAACATATCAAAACACAATTTTAACACATGAAATTGTTTTTCAAAGATATCATATCATGAGTGTTTCAATCAATCAATAGATAGACCTTAGATTGTAAAAGAAGTATTGCACATATCAAAATACAATTTGAACACATTTGGAATGGTTTTTCAAAGGTATCACAAGTGTTCGAATCAATTAATAGACCTTAGATTGTAAAAGAAGTATTATAAACATATGAAAACACAATTTTAACACATGAAATTGTTTTTCAAAGATATTCATAAAGTGTTTCAATCAATTAATAGACTAAGACTGTATTAAACATATCAAAACACAGTCTTAACACGTGAAATTGGTTTTCAAAGATATCATAAGTGTTTTCAACCAAACCAATTAATAGCGAAAAGAACAAGTTGCAAACATTTAGTTAAGAAGTAATACGCTTGTTTTCAATAGTTAAGATACTTTTAAACTATTATTACACAGAACATTCACTTTCTTATAGTTTCCTAGGTTAACTATAAAACCTTAGATTGTAAATGAAAGAAGTATTAAACATATCAAAACACAATTTTAACACATGAAATTGTTTTTCAAAGATATCATATCATGAGTGTTTCAATCAATCAATAGATAGACCTTAGATTGTAAAAGAAGTATTGAACATATCAAAATACAATTTGAACACATTTGGAATGGTTTTTCAAAGGTATCACAAGTGTTCGAATCAATTAATAGACCTTAGATTGTAAAAGATGTATTATAAACATATAAAAACACAATTTTAACACATGAAATTGTTTTTCAAAGATATTCATAAAGTGTTTCAATCAATTAATAGACTAAGATTGTATTAAACATATCAAAACACAGTCTTAACACGTGAAATTGGTTTTCAAAGATATCATAAGTGTTTTCAACCAAACCAATTAATAGCGAAAAGAACAAGTTGCAAACATTTAGTTAAGAAGTAATACGCTTGTTTTCAATAGTTAAGATACTTTTAAACTATTATTACACAGAACATTCACTTTCTTATAGTTTCCTAGGTTAACTATAAAACCTTAGATTGTAAATGAAAGAAGTATTAAACATATCAAAACACAATTTTAACACATGAAATTGTTTTTCAAAGATATCATATCATGAGTGTTTCAATCAATCAATAGATAGACCTTAGATTGTAAAAGAAGTATTGAACATATCAAAATACAATTTGAACACATTTGGAATGGTTTTTCAAAGGTATCACAAGTGTTCGAATCAATTAATAGACCTTAGATTGTAAAAGATGTATTATAAACATATAAAAACACAATTTTAACACATGAAATTGTTTTTCAAAGATATTCATAAAGTGTTTCAATCAATTAATAGACTAATATTGTATTAAACATATCAAAACACAGTCTTAACACGTGAAATTGGTTTTCAAAGATATCATAAGTGTTTTCAACCAAACCAATTAATAGCGAAAAGAACAAGTTGCAAACATTTAGTTAAGAAGTAATACGCTTGTTTTCAATAGTTAAGATACTTTTAAACTATTATTACACAGAACATTCACTTTCTTATAGTTTCCTAGGTTAACTATAAAACCTTAGATTGTAAATGAAAGAAGTATTAAACATATCAAAACACAATTTTAACACATGAAATTGTTTTTCAAAGATATCATATCATGAGTGTTTCAATCAATCAATAGATAGACCTTAGATTGTAAAAGAAGTATTGCACATATCAAAATACAATTTGAACACATTTGGAATGGTTTTTCAAAGGTATCACAAGTGTTCAAATCAATTAATAGACCTTAGATTGTAAAAGAAGTATTATAAACATATGAAAACACAATTTTAACACATGAAATTGTTTTTCAAAGATATTCATAAAGTGTTTCAATCAATTAATAGACTAAGATTGTATTAAACATATCAAAACACAATCTTAACACGTGAAATTGGTTTTCAAAGATATCATAAGTGTTTTCAACCAAACCAATTAATAGCGAAAAGAACAAGTTGCAAACATTTAGTTAAGAAGTAATACGCTTGTTTTCAATAGTTAAGATACTTTTAAACTATTATTACACAGAACATTCACTTTCTTATAGTTTCCTAGGTTAACTATAAAACCTTAGATTGTAAATGAAAGAAGTATTAAACATATCAAAACACAATTTTAACACATGAAATTGTTTTTCAAAGATATCATATCATGAGTGTTTCAATCAATCAATAGATAAACCTTAGATTGTAAAAGAAGTATTGAACATATCAAAATACAATTTGAACACATTTGGAATGGTTTTTCAAAGGTATCACAAGTGTTCGAATCAATTAATAGACCTTAGATTGTAAAAGAAGTATTATAAACATATGAAAACACAATTTTAACACATGAAATTGTTTTTCAAAGATATTCATAAAGTGTTTCAATCAATTAATAGACTAAGATTGTATTAAACATATCAAAACACAGTCTTAACACGTGAAATTGGTTTTCAAAGATATCATAAGTGTTTTCAACCAAACCAATTAATAGCGAAAAGAAAAAGTTGCAAACATTTAGTTAAGTAGTAATACGCTTGTTTTCAATAGTTAAGATACTTTTAAACTATTATTACACAGAACATTCACTTTCTTATAGTTTCCTAGGTTAACTATAAAACCTTAGATTGTAAATGAAAGAAGTATTAAACATATCAAAACACAATTTTAACACATGAAATTGTTTTTCAAAGAT
Organism: Phaseolus vulgaris; assembly: GCF_051622355.1. Classification (NCBI taxonomy): domain Eukaryota; kingdom Viridiplantae; phylum Streptophyta; class Magnoliopsida; order Fabales; family Fabaceae; genus Phaseolus; species Phaseolus vulgaris. The sequence goes on along the minus strand of NC_143501.1, from coordinate 19,555,921 downwards.
ATCATATCATGAGTGTTTCAATCAATCAATAGATAGACCTTAGATTGTAAAAGAAGTATTGCACATATCAAAATACAATTTGAACACATTTAGAATGGTTTTTCAAAGGTATCACAGGTGTTCAAATCAATTAATAGACCTTAGATTGTAAAAGAAGTATTATAAACATATGAAAACACAATTTTAACACATGAAATTGTTTTTCAAAGATATTCATAAAGTGTTTCAATCAATTGATAGACTAAGATTGTATTAAACATATCAAAACACAATCTTAACACGTGAAATTGGTTTTCAAAGATATCATAAGTGTTTTCAACCAAACCAATTAATAGCGAAAAGAAAAAGTTGCAAACATTTAGTTAAGTAGTAATACGCTTGTTTTCAATAGTTAAGATACTTTTAAACTATTATTACACAGAACATTCACTTTCTTATAGTTTCCTAGGTTAACTATAAAACCTTAGATTGTAAATGAAAGAAGTATTAAACATATCAAAACACAATTTTAACACATGAAATTGTTTTTCAAAGATATCATATCATGAGTGTTTCAATCAATCAATAGATAGACCTTAGATTGTAAAAGAAGTATTGCACATATCAAAATACAATTTGAACACATTTGGAATGGTTTTTCAAAGGTATCACAAGTGTTCAAATCAATTAATAGACCTTAGATTGTAAAAGAAGTATTATAAACATATGAAAACACAATTTTAACACATGAAATTGTTTTTCAAAGATATTCATAAAGTGTTTCAATCAATTAATAGACTAAGATTGTATTAAACATATCAAAACACAATCTTAACACGTGAAATTGGTTTTCAAAGATTTCATAAGTGTTTTCAACCAAACCAATTAATAGCGAAAAGAATATGTTGCAAACATTTAGTTAAGAAGTAATACGCTTGTTTTCAATAGTTAAGATACTTTTAAACTATTATTACACAGAACATTCACTTTCTTATAGTTTCCTAGGTTAACTATAAAACCTTAGATTGTAAATGAAAGAAGTATTAAACATATCAAAACACAATTTTAACACATGAAATTGTTTATCAAAGATATCATATCATGAGTGTTTCAATCAATCAATAGACCTTAGATTGTAAAAGAAGTATTGAACATATCAAAATACAATTTGAACATAATTGGAATGGTTTTCCAAAGGTATCACAAGTGTTCGAATCAATTAATAGACCTTAGATTGTAAAAGAAGTATTATAAACATATGAAAACTCAATTTTAACACATGAAATTGTTTTTCAAAGATATTCATAAAGTGTTTCATTCAATTAATAGACTAAGATTGTATTAAACATATCAAAACACAGTCTTAACACGTGAAATTGGTTTTCAAAGATATCATAAGTGTTTTCAACCAAACCAATTAATAGCGAAAAGAACAAGTTGCAAACATTTAGTTAAGAAGTAATACGCTTGTTTTCAATAGTTAAGATACTTTTAAACTATTATTACACAGAACATTCACTTTCTTATAGTTTCCTAGGTTAACTATAAAACCTTAGATTGTAAATGAAAGAAGTATTAAACATATCAAAACACAATTTTAACACATGAAATTGTTTTTCAAAGATATCATATCATGAGTGTTTCACTCAATCAATAGATAGACCTTAGATTGTAAAAGAAGTATTGAGCATATCAAAATACAATTTGAACACATTTGGAATGGTTTTTCAAAGGTATCACAAGTGTTCGAATCAATTAATAGACCTTAGATTGTAAAAGAAGTATTATAAACATATGAAAACACTATTTTAACTCATGAAATTGTTTTTCAAAGATATTCATAAAGTGTTTCAATCAATTAATAGACTAAGATTGTATTAAACATATCAAAACACAGTCTTAACACGTGAAATTGGTTTTCAAAGATATCATAAGTTTTTTCAACCAAACCAATTAATAGCGAAAAGAACAAGTTGCAAACATTTAGTTAAGAAGTAATACGCTTGTTTTCAATAGTTAAGATACTTTTAAACTATTATTACACAGAACATTCACTTTCTTATAGTTTCCTAGGTTAACTATAAAACCTTAGATTGTAAATGAAAGAAGTATTAAACATATCAAAACACAATTTTAACACATGAAATTGTTTTTCAAAGATATCATATCATGAGTGTTTCAATCAATCAATAGATAGACCTTAGATTTTAAAAGAAGTATTGAACATATCAAAAGACAATTTGAACACATTTGGAATGGTTTTTCAAAGGTATCACAAGTGTTCGAATCAATTAATAGACCTTAGATTGTAAAAGAAGTATTATAAACATATGAAAACACAATTTTAACACATGAAATTGTTTTTCAAAGATATTCATAAAGTGTTTCAATCAATTAATAGACTAAGATTGTATTAAACATATCAAAACACAGTCTTAACACGTGAAATTGGTTTTCAAAGATATCATAAGTGTTTTCAACCAAACCAATTAATAGCGAAAAGAACAAGTTGCAAACATTTAGTTAAGAAGTAATACGCTTGTTTTCAATAGTTAAGATACTTTTAAACTATTATTACACAGAACATTCACTTTCTTATAGTTTCCTAGGTTAACTATAAAACCTTAGATTGTAAATGAAAGAAGTATTAAACATATCAAAACACAATTTTAACAAGTGAAATTGTTTTTCAAAGATATCATATCATGAGTGTTTCAATCAATCAATAGATAGACCTTAGATTGTAAAAGAAGTATTGAACATATCAAAATACAATTTGAACACATTTGGAATGGTTTTTCAAAGGTATCACAAGTGTTCGAATCAATTAATAGACCTTAGATTGTAAAAGAAGTATTATAAACATATGAAAACACAATTTTAACACATGAAATTGTTTTTCAAAGATATTCATAAAGTGTTTCAATCAATTAATAGACTAAGATTGTATTAAACATATCAAAACACAGTCTTAACACGTGAAATTGGTTTTCAAAGATATCATAAGTGTTTTCAACCAAACCAATTAATAGCGAAAAGAAAAAGTTGCAAACATTTAGTTAAGTAGTAATACGCTTGTTTTCAATAGTTAAGATACTTTTAAACTATTATTACACAGAACATTCACTTTCTTATAGTTTCCTAGGTTAACTATAAAACCTTAGATTGTAAATGAAAGAAGTATTAAACATATCAAAACACAATTTTAACACATGAAATTGTTTTTCAAAGATATCATATCATGAGTGTTTCAATCAATCAATAGATAGACCTTAGATTGTAAATGAAGTATTGCACATATCAAAATACAATTTGAACACATTTGGAATGGTTTTTCAAAGGTATCACAAGTGTTCAAATCAATTAATAGACCTTAGATTGTAAAAGAAGTATTATAAACATATGAAAACACAATTTTAACACATGAAATTGTTTTTCAAAGATATTCATAAAGTGTTTCAATCAATTAATAGACTAAGATTGTATTAAACATATCAAAACACAATCTTAACACGTGAAATTGGTTTTCAAAGATTTCATAAGTGTTTTCAACCAAACCAATTAATAGCGAAAAGAATAGGTTGCAAACATTTAGTTAAGAAGTAATACGCTTGTTTTCAATAGTTAAGATACTTTTAAACTATTATTACACAGAACATTCACTTTCTTATAGTTTCCTAGGTTAACTATAAAACCTTAGATTGTAAATGAAAGAAGTATTAAACATATCAAAACACAATTTTAACACATGAAATTGTTTATCAAAGATATCATATCATGAGTGTTTCAATCAATCAATAGACCTTAGATTGTAAAAGAAGTATTGAACATATCAAAATACAATTTGAACACAATTGGAATGGTTTTCCAAAGGTATCACAAGTGTTCGAATCAATTAATAGACCTTAGATTGTAAAAGAAGTATTATAAACATATGAAAACTCAATTTTAACACATGAAATTGTTTTTCAAAGATATTCATAAAGTGTTTCATTCAATTAATAGACTAAGATTGTATTAAACATATCAAAACACAGTCTTAACACGTGAAATTGGTTTTCAAAGATATCATAAGTGTTTTCAACCAAACCAATTAATAGCGAAAAGAACAATTTGCAAACATTTAGTTAAGAAGTAATACGCTTGTTTTCAATAGTTAAGATACTTTTAAACTATTATTACACAGAACATTCACTTTCTTATAGTTTCCTAGGTTAACTATAAAACCTTAGATTGTAAATGAAAGAAGTATTAAACATATCAAAACACAATTTTAACACATGAAATTGTTTTTCAAAGATATCATATCATGAGTGTTTCACTCAATCAATAGATAGACCTTAGATTGTAAAAGAAGTATTGAGCATATCAAAATACAATTTGAACACATTTGGAATGGTTTTTCAAAGGTATCACAAGTGTTCGAATCAATTAATAGACCTTAGATTGTAAAAGAAGTATTATAAACATATGAAAACACTATTTTAACTCATGAAATTGTTTTTCAAAGATATTCATAAAGTGTTTCAATCAATTAATAGACTAAGATTGTATTAAACATATCAAAACACAGTCTTAACACGTGAAATTGGTTTTCAAAGATATCATAAGTTTTTTCAACCAAACCAATTAATAGCGAAAAGAACAAGTTGCAAACATTTAGTTAAGAAGTAATACGCTTGTTTTCAATAGTTAAGATACTTTTAAACTATTATTACACAGAACATTCACTTTCTTATAGTTTCCTAGGTTAACTATAAAACCTTAGATTGTAAATGAAAGAAGTATTAAACATATCAAAACACAATTTTAACACATGAAATTGTTTTTCAAAGATATCATATCATGAGTGTTTCAATCAATCAATAGATAGACCTTAGATTGTAAAAGAAGTATTGAACATATCAAAAGACAATTTGAACACATTTGGAATGGTTTTTCAAAGGTATCACAAGTGTTCGAATCAATTAATAGACCTTAGATTGTAAAAGAAGTATTATAAACATATGAAAACACAATTTTAACACATGAAATTGTTTTTCAAAGATATTCATAAAGTGTTTCAATCAATTAATAGACTAAGATTGTATTAAACATATCAAAACACAGTCTTAACACGTGAAATTGGTTTTCAAAGATATCATAAGTGTTTTCAACCAAACCAATTAATAGCGAAAAGAACAAGTTGCAAACATTTAGTTAAGAAGTAATACGCTTGTTTTCAATAGTTAAGATACTTTTAAACTATTATTACACAGAACATTCACTTTCTTATAGTTTCCTAGGTTAACTATAAAACCTTAGATTGTAAATGAAAGAAGTATTAAACATATCAAAACACAATTTTAACACATGAAATTGTTTTTCAAAGATATCATATCATGAGTGTTTCAATCAATCAATAGATAGACCTTAGATTGTAAAAGAAGTATTGCACATATCAAAATACAATTTGAACACATTTGGAATGGTTTTTCAAAGGTATCACAAGTGTTCGAATCAATTAATAGACCTTAGATTGTAAAAGAAGTATTATAAACATATGAAAACACAATTTTAACACATGAAATTGTTTTTCAAAGATATTCATAAAGTGTTTCAATCAATTAATAGACTAAGACTGTATTAAACATATCAAAACACAGTCTTAACACGTGAAATTGGTTTTCAAAGATATCATAAGTGTTTTCAACCAAACCAATTAATAGCGAAAAGAACAAGTTGCAAACATTTAGTTAAGAAGTAATACGCTTGTTTTCAATAGTTAAGATACTTTTAAACTATTATTACACAGAACATTCACTTTCTTATAGTTTCCTAGGTTAACTATAAAACCTTAGATTGTAAATGAAAGAAGTATTAAACATATCAAAACACAATTTTAACACATGAAAATTGTTTTTCAAAGATATCATATCATGAGTGTTTCAATCAATCAATAGATAGACCTTAGATTGTAAAAGAAGTATTGAACATATCAAAATACAATTTAAACACATTTGGAATGGTTTTTCAAAGGTATCACAAGTGTTCGAATCAATTAATAAACCTTAGATTGTAAAAGAAGTATTATAAACATATGAAAACACAATTTTAACACATGAAATTGTTTTTCAAAGATATTCATAAAGTGTTTCAATCAATTAATAGACTAAGATTGTATTAAACATATCAAAACACAATCTTAACACGTGAAATTGGTTTTCAAAGATTTCATAAGTGTTTTCAACCAAACCAATTAATAGCGAAAAGAATAGGTTGCAAACATTTAGTTAAGAAGTAATACGCTTGTTTTCAATAGTTAAGATACTTTTAAACTATTATTACACAGAACATTCACTTTCTTATAGTTTCCTAGGTTAACTATAAAACCTTAGATTGTAAATGAAAGAAGTATTAAACATATCAAAACACAATTTTAACACATGAAATTGTTTATCAAAGATATCATATCATGAGTGTTTCAATCAATCAATAGACCTTAGATTGTAAAAGAAGTATTGAACATATCAAAATACAATTTGAACACAATTGGAATGGTTTTCCAAAGGTATCACAAGTGTTCGAATCAATTAATAGACCTTAGATTGTAAAAGAAGTATTATAAACATATGAAAACTCAATTTTAACACATGAAATTGTTTTTCAAAGATATTCATAAAGTGTTTCATTCAATTAATAGACTAAGATTGTATTAAACATATCAAAACACAGTCTTAACACGTGAAATTGGTTTTCAAAGATATCATAAGTGTTTTCAACCAAACCAATTAATAGCGAAAAGAACAAGTTGCAAACATTTAGTTAAGAAGTAATACGCTTGTTTTCAATAGTTAAGATACTTTTAAACTATTATTACACAGAACATTCACTTTCTTATAGTTTCCTAGGTTAACTATAAAACCTTAGATTGTAAATGAAAGAAGTATTAAACATATCAAAACACAATTTTAACACATGAAATTGTTTTTCAAAGATATCATATCATGAGTGTTTCACTCAATCAATAGATAGACCTTAGATTGTAAAAGAAGTATTGAGCATATCAAAATACAATTTGAACACATTTGGAATGGTTTTTCAAAGGTATCACAAGTGTTCGAATCAATTAATAGACCTTAGATTGTAAAAGAAGTATTATAAACATATGAAAACACTATTTTAACTCATGAAATTGTTTTTCAAAGATATTCATAAAGTGTTTCAATCAATTAATAGACTAAGATTGTATTAAACATATCAAAACACGGTCTTAACACGTGAAATTGGTTTTCAAAGATATCATAAGTTTTTTCAACCAAACCAATTAATAGCGAAAAGAACAAGTTGCAAACATTTAGTTAAGAAGTAATACGCTTGTTTTCAATAGTTAAGATACTTTTAAACTATTATTACACAGAACATTCACTTTCTTATAGTTTCCTAGGTTAACTATAAAACCTTAGATTGTAAATGAAAGAAGTATTAAACATATCAAAACACAATTTTAACACATGAAATTGTTTTTCAAAGATATCATATCATGAGTGTTTCAATCAATCAATAGATAGACCTTAGATTGTAAAAGAAGTATTGAACATATCAAAAGACAATTTGAACACATTTGGAATGGTTTTTCAAAGGTATCACAAGTGTTCGAATCAATTAATAGACCTTAGATTGTAAAAGAAGTATTATAAACATATGAAAACACAATTTTAACACATGAAATTGTTTTTCAAAGATATTCATAAAGTGTTTCAATCAATTAATAGACTAAGATTGTATTAAACATATCAAAACACAGTCTTAACACGTGAAATTGGTTTTCAAAGATATCATAAGTGTTTTCAACCAAACCAATTAATAGCGAAAAGAACAAGTTGCAAAAATTTAGTTAAGAAGTAATACGCTTGTTTTCAATAGTTAAGATACTTTTAAACTATTATTACACAGAACATTCACTTTCTTATAGTTTCCTAGGTTAACTATAAAACCTTAGATTGTAAATGAAAGAAGTATTAAACATATAAAAACACAATTTTAACACATGAAATTGTTTTTCAAAGATATCATATCATGAGTGTTTCAATCAATCAATAGATAGACCTTAGATTGTAAAAGAAGTATTGAACATATCAAAATACAATTTGAACACATTTGGAATGGTTTTTCAAAGGTATCACAAGTGTTCGAATCAATTAATAGACCTTAGATTGTAAAAGAAGTATTATAAACATATGAAAACACAATTTTAACACATGAAATTGTTTTTCAAAGATATTCATAAAGTGTTTCAATCAATTAATAGACTAAGATTGTATTAAACATATCAAAACAAGTCTTAACACGTGAAATTGGTTTTCAAAGATATCATAAGTGTTTTCAACCAAACCAATTAATAGCGAAAAGAACAAGTTGCAAACATTTAGTTAAGTAGTAATACGCTTGTTTTCAATAGTTAAGATACTTTTAAACTATTATTACACAGAACATTCACTTTCTTATAGTTTCCTAGGTTAACTATAAAACCTTAGATTGTAAATGAAAGAAGTATTAAACATATCAAAACACAATTTTAACACATGAAATTGTTTTTCAAAGATATCATATCATGAGTGTTTCAATCAATCAATAGATAGACCTTAGATTGTAAAAGAAGTATTGAACATATCAAAATACAATATGAACACATTTGGAATGGTTTTTCAAAGGTATCACAAGTGTTCGAATCAATTAATAGACCTTAGATTGTAAAAGAAGTATTATAAACATATGAAAACACAATTTTAACACATGAAATTGTTTTTCAAAGATATTCATAAAGTGTTTCAATCAATTAATAGACTAAGATTGTATTAAACATATCAAAACACAATCTTAACACGTGAAATTGGTTTTCAAAGATATCATAAGTGTTTTCAACCAAACCAATTAATAGCGAAAAGAACAAGTTGCAAACATTTAGTTAAGTAGTAATACGCTTGTTTTCAATAGTTAAGATACTTTTAAACTATTATTACACAGAACATTCACTTTCTTATAGTTTCCTAGGTTAACTATAAAACCTTAGATTGTAAATGAAAGAAGTATTAAACATATCAAAACACAATTTTAACACATGAAATTGTTTTTCAAAGATATCATATCATGAGTGTTTCAATCAATCAATAGATAGACCTTAGATTGTAAAAGAAGTATTGAACATATCAAAATACAATTTGAACACATTTGGAATGGTTTTTCAAAGGTATCACAAGTGTTCGAATCAATTAATAGACCTTAGATTGTAAAAGAAGTATTATAAACATATGAAAACACAATTTTAACACATGAAATTGTTTTTCAAAGATATTCATAAAGTGTTTCAATCAATTAATAGACTAAGATTGTATTAAACATATCAAAACACAGTCTTAACACGTGAAATTGGTTTTCAAAGATATCATAAGTGTTTTCAACCAAACCAATTAATAGCGAAAAGAACAAGTTGCAAACATTTAGTTAAGTAGTAATACGCTTGTTTTCAATAGTTAAGATACTTTTAAACTATTATTACACAGAACATTCACTTTCTTATAGTTTCCTAGGTTAACTATAAAACCTTAGATTGTAAATGAAAGAAGTATTAAACATATCAAAACACAATTTTAACACATGAAATTGTTTTTCAAAGATATCATATCATGAGTGTTTCAATCAATCAATAGATAGACCTTAGATTGTAAAAGAAGTATTGAACATATCAAAATACAATATGAACACATTTGGAATGGTTTTTCAAAGGTATCACAAGTGTTCGAATCAATTAATAGACCTTAGATTGTAAAAGAAGTATTATAAACATATGAAAACACAATTTTAACACATGAAATTGTTTTTCAAAGATATTCATAAAGTGTTTCAATCAATTAATAGACTAAGACTGTATTAAACATATCAAAACACAATCTTAACACGTGAAATTGGTTTTCAAAGATATCATAAGTGTTTTCAACCAAACCAATTAATAGCGAAAAGAACAAGTTGCAAACATTTAGTTAAGTAGTAATACGCTTGTTTTCAATAGTTAAGATACTTTTAAACTATTATTACACAGAACATTCACTTTCTTATAGTTTCCTAGGTTAACTATAAAACCTTAGATTGTAAATGAAAGAAGTATTAAACATATCAAAACACAATTTTAACACATGAAATTGTTTTTCAAAGATATCATATCATGAGTGTTTCAATCAATCAATAGATAGACCTTAGATTGCAAAAGAAGTATTGAACATATCAAAATACAATTTGAACACATTTGGAATGGTTTTTCAAAGGTATCACAAGTGTTCGAATCAATTAATAGACCTTAGATTGTAAAAGAAGTATTATAAACATATGAAAACACAATTTTAACACATGAAATTGTTTTTCAAAGATATTCAAAAACTGTTTCAATTAATTAATAGACTAAGATTGTATTAAACATATCAAAACACAATCTTAACACGTGAAATTGGTTTTCAAAGATATCATAAGTGTTTTCAACCAAACCAATTAATAGCGAAAAGAACAAGTTGCAAACATTTAGTTAAGTAGTAATACGCTTGTTTTCAATAGTTAAGATACTTTTAAACTATTATTACACAGAACATTCACTTTCTTATAGTTTCCTAGGTTAACTATAAAACCTTAGATTGTAAATGAAAGAAGTATTAAACATATCAAAACACAATTTTAACACATGAAATTGTTTTTCAAAGATATCATATCATGAGTGTTTCAATCAATCAATAGATAGACCTTAGATTGTAAAAGAAGTATTGAACATATCAAAATACAATTTGAACACATTTGGAATGGTTTTTCAAAGGTATCACAAGTGTTCGAATCAATTAATAGACCTTAGATTGTAAAAGAAGTATTATAAACATATGAAAACACAATTTTAACACATGAAATTGTTTTTCAAAGATATTCATAAAGTGTTTCAATCAATTAATAGACTAAGATTGTATTAAACATATCAAAACACAGTCTTAACACGTGAAATTGGTTTTCAAAGATATCATAAGTGTTTTCAACCAAACCAATTAATAGCGAAAAGAACAAGTTGCAAACATTTAGTTAAGTAGTAATACGCTTGTTTTCAATAGTTAAGATACTTTTAAACTATTATTACACAGAACATTCACTTTCTTATAGTTTCCTAGGTTAACTATAAAACCTTAGATTGTAAATGAAAGAAGTATTAAACATATCAAAACACAATTTTAACACATGAAATTGTTTTTCAAAGATATCATATCATGAGTGTTTCAATCAATCAATAGATAGACCTTAGATTGTAAAAGAAGTATTGAACATATCAAAATACAATTTGAACACATTTGGAATGGTTTTTCAAAGGTATCACAAGTGTTCGAATCAATTAATAGACCTTAGATTGTAAAAGAAGTATTATAAACATATGAAAACACAATTTTAACACATGAAATTGTTTTTCAAAGATATTCATAAAGTGTTTCAATCAATTAATAGACTATGATTGTATTAAACATATCAAAACACAATCTTAACACGTGAAATTGGTTTTCAAAGATATCATAAGTGTTTTCAACCAAACCAATTAATAGCGAAAAGAACAAGTTGCAAACATTTAGTTAAGAAGTAATACGCTTGTTTTCAATAGTTAAGATACTTTTAAACTATTATTACACAGAACATTCACTTTCTTATAGTTTCCTAGGTTAACTATAAAACCTTAGATTGTAAATGAAAGAAGTATTAAACATATCAAAACACAATTTTAACACATGAAATTGTTTTTCAAAGATATCATATCATGAGTGTTTCAATCAATCAATAGATAGACCTTAGATTGTAAAAGAAGTATTGAACATATCAAAATACAATTTGAACACATTTGGAATGGTTTTTCAAAGGTATCACAAGTGTTCGAATCAATTAATAGACCTTAGATTGTAAAAGAAGTATTATAAACATATGAAAACACAATTTTAACACATGAAATTGTTTTTCAAAGATATTCAAAAGTGTTTCAATCAATTAATAGACTAAGATTGTATTAAACATATCAAAACACAATCTTAACACGTGAAATTGGTTTTCAAAGATATCATAAGTGTTTTCAACCAAACCAATTAATAGCGAAAAGAACAAGTTGCAAACATTTAGTTAAGAAGTAATACGCTTGTTTTCAATAGTTAAGATACTTTTAAACTATTATTACACAGAACATTCACTTTCTTATAGTTTCCTAGGTTAACTATAAAACCTTAGATTGTAAATGAAAGAAGTATTAAACATATCAAAACACAATTTTAACACATGAAATTATTTTTCAAAGATATCATATCATGAGTGTTTCAATCAATCAATAGATAGACCTTAGATTGTAAAAGAAGTATTGAACATATCAAAATACAATTTGAACACATTTGGAATGGTTTTTCAAAGGTATCACAAGTGTTCGAATCAATTAATAGACCTTAGATTGTAAAAGAAGTATTATAAACATATGAAAACACAATTTTAACACATGAAATTGTTTTTCAAAGATATTCAAAAGTGTTTCAATCAATTAATAGACTAAGATTGTATTAAACATATCAAAACACAATCTTAACACGTGAAATTGGTTTTCAAAGATATCATAAGTGTTTTCAACCAAACCAATTAATAGCGAAAAGAACAAGTTGCAAACATTTAGTTAAGAAGTAATACGCTTGTTTTCAATAGTTAAGATACTTTTAAATTATTATTACATGTACCGTCCCGTATCAGGGCGTTGACTAAGTCAAGGTCAAAGTCAACAACTGGAAATTCAAAGTCAGCTCGAGGTGTCGCCCAGATGTAGAGACGCCAAGAGGAAGCGTCGCCAAGGCAGGACAAGACGTCGCTAAGGCAAGGCGTCGCCTAAGCGAAGGCGTCGCCTAGGTGAAGGCGTCGCCTAGGTGAAGGCGTCGCCCAGGTGAGGGCGTCGCCAGATTAAACAGTGTAAAAGCAAGGCAATCACGGTGTGGTTCCCCGATACCCATGGGTAGGAAAGACCATGGAGGGAGCGACGTCGTGGGAAAGCCTCAGGTCCCGATATCTCGGGAAAGTGATAAAGAGAAGGAAAAGGTGGCTCCAAGGCCATAGTAATAGTACCAGTGAAGGGCAGCCTGACTCGCGAAGTACCCCTGCCGCCCCAGAGACGCCTTCGGGACAGATACGACCCAAGAGGAAGGTCACGCCCAGGATAACCGGGTGCAGGGTGTGAGAGGAAGGCAGATACGCTCTCAGAGTAAGTGGCTAGATACTTGGGGGCATGAGTTGGCACCCAAAAAGCCACCCCTAGCGCAGTAGCACTCCCCAGCAGGAGGACCCACACGTAGAAACGTCCCCAGATGGGCAGAAACGCCCCCAGATGGGGTCAAGGCGTCGTGAGGCCCTCCACGTGTATGACAGCAATGCCGGAATAGAAACACCCTCTAGTCAGGTGCCAGGTAATTAAAGATATTCAATACAGTTTCCCTTTTTGGCATTCAGGTACTATTATGGCTCCCAAGCGTTTCAACGTCTTAAATGCGCTACGTTTCATAATTAAGCGCTTTAATGAGCGCGTTACGTTTGAGTTTAAAGGCGCTTTAAGGCGCTTTAAATGCTGGGGGCAGTTTAAATAGCGCTGAGAATGTCGGAAAAAGGGTTGAAACCTTTGGCAAATTTACGAAAAACTCTCTGGTTGCTTGCTCGTGCTTTAGGATTACGTACAAGTGACTGGAGAATATTTTTGCCTGAAGGAGACAACACACACACATATACACAGTTCTTTTACCACCCTTCAGAGTGCCACACGCGGTGCTCAGATACGTGGGTGGACAGTTTTTTGGTGTTTCTTGCTGGCTGACTTGAGCGTCGGAGTGCAAACGGCCGCTAGGGCGCCTCTTTGTCCTCTTTTTTGCAGGAATTTGCAGGCAATTAGTGGGAAGGAGATCTTAGCTGACGATTGAGGCCGCGCACGAAGACGTCCCGGTCAACCGGACGGAACATTTGGCGCCCACTGTGGGGCTGATATAAAACATCAGTCCCATCACAAGTTCGAGAAAATCTACCAGGTTACAGTAGTGCTGAAGGAGGTTGGAGTGACAATGGCCCCCACCAGACGAAGATCAGCGCGCGCAGCCCCAGCAGACCTATCCATGCAGCAGGTCCTGGAAATAATGAGGGGGCTGCAGCAGGACATGGCGGATTCGAAGATGGAGCAGGAGCGCATGCAGGCAGATCTTTACGCCTCGCATGAGCGCAACGAAGAGCTCCACCGTGTGAATGAGGAGTTGCGCCAGGGCCTGAGAAACGATAGGAGGCGGCCTGGGCATGACGAGATGGAGAACCATTCCCCACCAAGGGAGTTTTCCACTCTGTTCTCGCAGGAGATCCTAGACGCAGCAATCCCGAACACGTTCGCGGGACCCAAGGTAATCTTCACTGGGATGGAGGACCCAAAGACGCACCTCGCAGCATTCCACACGCAGATGGTCCTGATAGGCGGTTCTGATGCCGCCAAGTGCAAGCTCTTCATGAGCACCCTGACCGGGATGGCTATGGACTGGTTCATTAGCCTCCCCGAGGGCCATATCACATCTTTCCGCCAGTTGTCGCGGTTATTCAGAGAACAGTATTTGGCCAACAAGGCCCCGCCGCCGGTCTCCTACGACCTGTTTGACGTGAAGCAGTATCAGGGGGAGACCCTGAAGGAGTATATCAATCGCTTCGGGGCCCAGGTCGTGAAGGTTGGTACAACAGAGGAGCCTATGATCGTGTACGCATTTGTGAAAGGCGTATGCCCAGGCCCCTTTGGAGAATCTATTATCCGCAATCGCCCTAGGACTTTCGCAGAATTACGGCGTAGGGCGGTGGAGCATATCGCTTCGGAAGGGGAGGTATGTGTGAAGCGCACCAGTACCGTGCCCTCACGCCCGAGGGGACCGGCGCGAGCTCAACCCGTTAGAGTCAATGAGACCACGACGGGAAGAAAGAAGCCAGAGGCGAGACGCCCCTACGAGGCCAGAAAGCCCCAGCCTCGGGGCCCCGCAGGAGGCGAACGCCCCACCAGAGAAAGAGCAAGACCGGCGAGGTACAACTTCGTAGTTGAGTTGAAGGATTTGATCGCCGTGCCCAACATAGCCGAGAGGCTGAGGCGACCGGCGAAGACCGACAAGGTGTTAGGGCCCCGTAAAGACTCTTGGTGCGAATTTCACGAGGCTTTCAGGCACCAAATTGATAATTGCCTGTCGTTGGGCTACCAGCTAGATGAGCTGGTGAGGACTGGGTTTTTGAAAGATTATGTCGCAGAGTCCACCACGACCGCCACCCTGCCGTCGCCGGCGGATGAGCCAGCACACGAGATGCCTGTGCTTGGCGAGGTCCACACCATTGCTGGAGGTTTTTCCGGCGGAGGACCCACCGCCTCCCAGCGGAAGAAATACGCGAGGGGGGTGAATTCAATCGAAGAGAGGCTCTCGGGGGAGCCCCGGGAGTCAGATATTGTGTTCACAAGAAGGGATCTCCGAGATGTGGTGCCCCATGACAACGATCCCGTTGTCATCTCGGTCGTCACGGCTGGAAGGAAGGTCCACCGAGTGCTTGTTGATCAAGGAAGCTCGGCAGACGTCATGTTTCTGTCGACTTTTAATAAGTTACGGCTGT
Source organism: Phaseolus vulgaris (assembly GCF_051622355.1). Lineage (NCBI taxonomy): Eukaryota > Viridiplantae > Streptophyta > Magnoliopsida > Fabales > Fabaceae > Phaseolus > Phaseolus vulgaris. The sequence goes on along the minus strand of NC_143501.1, from coordinate 19,540,267 downwards.
CCCCCGATCTGGTGAGTCCCTATACGGGATGTTTGTATGGGTTCGGGGATAACCAGATAGAGGTCCGGGGGTACCTGGAGTTGAGGACTACGTTCACAGACGGAGAGGCCTCCCGAACAGAGAGCATTCGGTACCTCGTCGTGAACGCCAATTCTGCCTATAATATTTTGCTGGGCAGACCGGCGTTAAACCGTCTGAGTGCAATATCCTCCACCCGACACATGAAGATGAAGCTACCGGACCTCAGTGGCCGGGTGATAGTCATCAGATCAGACCAAGAGGAGGCAAGAAAATGCTACGAAAACAGCCTGAAGACGAAGAGAGGCGTTTTCATGGTGTACGAACATCCGCCGAGCGCGGACGCAACGATGATCGAGGCGACGCCCGCTGGGCAGACCCTCGAAGAGGCCATAGCAGAAAGGGCGATGCCCGAAGCAGATGTGCCAATGGAGGAAGCACACGTGGAAGAGGCGGCGCCCGTAGAAGAAGCGGCGCCCGCCGATGATGATAATAGGGAGCAACCCGCGACCAACATCCTAGAAAGGGAGATTGGCGGCAAAGCTTTCAAGTTAGGAAGCTCGCTAAGTCCAAAAGAACGGGAAGGGGTGGCGGAAGTGATTTCGCGCCACCTGGATGCCTTCGCGTGGTCCGCCTCGGACATGCCGGGCATCGACCCTGATTTCCTGTGCCACCACCTCACCATGGACGCCACGGTTCGCCCCGTGCGTCAGAGAAGGAGGAAATTCAATGAGGAGCGACAACAGGTGGTGAAAGACGAAACACAGAAGCTGCTGAGTGCTGGCCACATTAGGGAGATTGAGTACCCTGAGTGGCTCGCCAACGTCGTTTTGGTGAAGAAGGCAAACGGAAAATGGAGAATGTGCGTTGACTTCACGGACCTGAATAAGGCGTGCCCAAAGGATTCCTATCCGCTGCCCAGCATTGACGCCCTAGTGGACAGCGCGTCTGGCAGCAAAGTGTTAAGCTTCCTGGACGCCTTCTCAGGTTATAACCAAATCAAGATGCACCCCAGGGACGAGAGCAAGACTGCGTTCATGACTGAAACATGCAGTTATTGCTATAAGGTGATGCCCTTCGGGCTCAAAAATGCGGGCGCCACGTACCAGAGGTTAATGGACAAGGTCCTGGCGCCAATGCTCGGGAGGAATGTATACGCCTACGTAGACGACATGGTGGTGGCGTCGCAGAACAGGATGCAGCACATGGCAGACTTGGAGGAATTGTTCAACACAATATCCAAATACCGCCTCAAGTTGAACCCCGAGAAGTGTGTTTTCGGGGTAGAGGCCGGTAAATTCTTGGGTTTTCTGCTCACCGAGAGGGGGATAGAGGCGAACCCCGACAAATGTGCGGCTATTATTGCCATGCGGAGTCCGACATCGGTAAAGGAGGTTCAACAGTTGACAGGGCGGATGGCGGCGCTCTCGAGGTTTGTTTCCGCCGGAGCAGAAAAGGGGCACCCGTACTTCCAGTGCCTCAAGAGAAACAGTCGCTTTGCATGGACTGAGGAATGCGAAGCGGCTTTCGTTAAATTGAAGGAGTACCTGGCGACGCCTCCGGTTCTCTGCAAACCGGTAACGGGCGTGCCCCTCCGTTTGTATTTTACCGTAACAGATAGGGCCATCAGTTCTGTGTTGGTACAAGAGCAGGACCAGAGTCAGAAGCCCATCTACTTTGTAAGCAAAGCCTTACAGGGAGCCGAGACAAGGTACCAGGCGCTGGAGAAGGCGGCGCTGGCGGTAGTGTTCTCGGCTAGGAGGCTCCGTCATTACTTTCACAGTTTCACGGTGGTGGTAATGACCAACCTCCCCATACAGAAGGTGCTGCAGAAGCCCGATGTGGCAGGAAGAATGGTACGCTGGGCTGTGGAACTGTCGGAATTCGACATACAGTACGAGCCTAGAGGATCCATTAAAGGGCAGGTGTACGTGGATTTTGTAGCAGGACTTTCGCCCGGAGGTGAGCAAGAAGTGGAAGCGGGTTCACAGTGGCTGCTCTCGGTTGATGGTTCCTCAAACCAGCAAGGGAGTGGTGCGGGAATAGTGCTGGAAGGACCCGACGGCATACTGATCGAGCAGGCCTTGCGTTTTGCCTTCAAGGCAAGTAACAACCAAGCAGAATACGAAGCCTTGATTGCAGGAATGCTCTTGGCCAAGGAGATGGGCGCACAGAACCTCCTGGTGAAGAGCGACTCCCAGTTGGTCACGGGGCAGGTGTCGGGTGGGTTCCAGGCGAAGGACCCACAGATGGCGGCGTATCTCAAATACGTCCAGTTGTTGAGAGGGGCGTTCAACGCTCTTGAGTTGATACACGTCCCGAGGGAGCAGAATGGCAGAGCTGACCTGCTCGCAAAGCTGGCCAGCTCAGGCAAGGGGGGTAGACAGAGGACAGTGATCCAGGAGACCCTCAAAGCTCCGCGTCGATTCGTGGAAGACAACAGGGTGGATGTCCTCCAGATTTATGCATCAAGGGGAAGGCCGAGGAGTCATTCCTCATTAACCCAAGATACGCAGAGGGCGCCCCGCATCAGTATATACGCGGGTGTGTCTGAGGAAGAGCAGATGCAGGTTTGTGTCCTGTCCATGGGAGACACCTGGATGACGCCCTATAAACGATACCTGGCGGATGGGGCCCTTCCAGTGGACCCTGAAGAGGGTAAGAAAATCAAAAGGAACGCCGTAAGATATACCTTGGTGGATGGGGTGTTGTTCAGGCACAGTTTCACTCACCCTATCCTAACGTGCGTCAGTGGCGATGAGTGCACCAGGATAATGGCGGAGCTACACGAAGGCATCTGCGGAAGCCATGTAGGAGGAAGATCCTTAGCCTCCAAGGTAATACGCGCAGGTTTCTTCTGGCCAACAGTGAAAGAGGATTGCGCACGGCACGCCCAGCGGTGTAAGCAATGCCAAAAGCACGCCGACTAGCACAAGGCGCCGCCTGAAGAGTTGCGGTCCATATACAGCCCGTGGCCCTTTCCCACTAGCAATCAGGCAGATGAAGTATCTGATCGTCGCCATAGAATACTTCACTAAGTGGATAGAGGCAGAGCCCGTGGCACAAATCACTGCGCATAAGGTACAGCATTTTGTGTGGAGAAACATCGTGTGTCGCTTTGGCGTACCCAGGCGCCTGATATCTGACAACGGGACCCAGTTCGCCAGTCAGCAGTTGAGAAATCTGTGCGCTGAAGTGGGAATCAAGCAAGTGTTCGCGTCGGTTGAACACCCCCAGACCAATGGACAAGTAGAGTCAGCAAACAGAGTTCTGCTGAGGGGGTTAAAAAGAAGGTTAGAGAAGGCCAAAGGGGCGTGGGCGGAAGAGGTGCCAAGGATTGTATGGGCATACCACACCACGCCCCAATCCTCTACTATGGAGACGCCTTTCAGTTTGGTGTACGGGTCGGACGCGATGATTCCAGTAGAAATACACGAAAGCTCACCGCGTTTTCAAAACTTTGTGGTGGAGGAATCTAATGAGGAGAGGCGGGTAAACCTGGATCTGCTAGAAGAGGCCAGGGAAGAAGCTAGAATAAAAGCTGAAGCGATGAAGAGAAGAGTGGAGCGGCAATATAGCTCTAAAGTAAAGCCACGACAGTTTCAGGTGGGCGACCTGGTGATGAGGAAAGCTCACCCTTACGAGCTGGAGAATAAGCTGTCTCCCAAGTGGACCGGGCCCTTCAGAGTTACTGAGGCCAAGGGCAACGGTTCGTACAAACTGAAGACTTTAGATGGAGGCCCTATCCCGCGCAGTTGGAATGCAGCCAACATAAAATTTTATTTTAGTTAATCTATGTAAGCAACATGTAACAGTTTAGTTGAAGGGGACGCTCTTTTTCCCTTTCGGGGGTTTTTTAATGAGGTCACCCTAATAAATGGAAAAACCAGTTGAGAAAAAGAAGTGCTTTGGTTTTCAGCCATTATTTTCCTTGTTAGAAGTAATGTGATGCGCCGCCCAGGCCATGGCGTCGCCAGGGAAGAAGGCGTCGCCTGGGTCTTGGCGTCGCCCAGAAAGAAGGCGTCGCCCGAGTAAAAGCATGCATCGTTGGCAGAACGAGACGAAAGGAAGTTGCGCGGTATGTGAGGCATATGAAAAGTAAAGTGGCGTTGTAAAGAATTATGATATTGGAAAATTGTTGTTACAAGCAATGTTCAGTACAAAAGGCAAAAACACAAACAGGCCGCTTCTCAGTGCTCATCAGAGTCATCACTGGAGGAAGGCGAAGCCCCTTTCCCAGCCCGCAGCGCTCGAGTAAGTCGTGTCCTCTTTTCTTGGCTTATTTTCGAACCTGCACAAGGGGAAAAGATGTGTTAGAGACACCATGAAGAAAGACAGGCACAGTTAGAAAGTAACGAAGGCCGAAGTTTCCTAAGGCAGTGTTTCTTACTTATGTACTTCTCAAGAGTCCTAGCATTGAACTCCAAGCTGATCACCGTAGCGGAGTTAAAACCTCCCGCCTCAGCAAGAATCCGGCAAGCTATTTGATCACTTGGAGCCAGATTCTTGAGGGGTTTGGCTTTGAGGGCCTTTTCCTCTCTCACCCAGTACAGCGGAAACCCATCGAGGGCGTCGGGAAAAAGATCAGTACAGCAGATCTTGAAGAACTGGCCTTTCCACCCCGTGAACGAGCTTTGGAAGGGTGTGAAGAGAACTCTTCCGGGAACATTGCTGAGAGTTACCCAGAGGTTGTGTCTCTATCTCTTCACCTCAAAAAAGTGAAGAAAGAGGTCAACCGAGGGTGCACAACCCAGAAACCCAAAGAGGACATCGAAGGCTTTGACAAAGGCCCAGCTGTTGGGATATAACTGGGCTGGAGCCACGCTGATCTCCGTCAGCAGTTCCTTCTCGAACCGGGAGAAGGGTAAGCGCACCCCGATGGTCTTGAACACCACCTGGTAAAAGTAAAAGAAAGGGACCCCGTCGTTCGCTCGTCCGTCTCCACACACTGGCTCCCCCAGAGTGCAAGGGAGCACAGCGATGTCGTCATCGTGCCTCCTCGCGAAGGCCCGATGGTCGTAAGAACACAACTCCCCTTTGTGTTCCCGTACGGCCCTAGTGGAGAGCAAGCATGAACACTCATCAAGAAGTTCACTCGAGGCCCAAGGGTACAAGTCTTTGGGACGGACCCTGGAGGAAGCATCGTGAGAAGACATTCTTTAACAAGATCAAGCTGGCTGGAAATGCAAGAGTTGAGCGAGGGGAGCAGTTAGAACAGCCCTTCGACAGAGAAGAAAGGGTGCAAGAAGAAAGAACGCAAGTAGGTTATGAAGAGTGAGAAAATGGTGAAGATAGTTCCAGAGTTTGAAGAGTTAAATAAAGAGGTTGAAGAATTTCAAAGGCAAATTGAAGAACTTAAGCTAAGCTCCGCTCAGATTCTGGTTGCTGGATTTGAAGCCGCTCGGGAACAATTCGCATGCCTATTCCCCGATCTCGACCTCAGCATGGTGTCGATAAACAACGAAGTAGTAGATGGAAAGGTCGTTCCCGCCGAAGACTCAACCAACTCCACCTTATCTGCTACTTTATAATTCTGCTTGTATATATCTTGTAACAAAACTCGTGCATATGTGTTTTGAACAGTTACTTATTTCAATCGCGAAACTTGGATATTCTTTCTTCTGACTCCTTTTGAGCGCTTTCACCTTCTTTGTATGTCTAACTTTGCCGAGTTTAACTTAGCGATTTTGCAAACACGACCTTTGGCGTAACTGCCTCGAGCCGATTCAAACTTAAGCAATAATCGCATTAAACAACTTGTACTCTTGAGGCACTAACCCGATCATAAGAAAAGCTTTCAAGCAACGAACTGTAACTCAATCATTGGCTCAAACAACGTCCCACTCGACCTGCTTCATCAAACAAGTCTTTCAATCTTCTCGCCGTGTTTGAACCTTTCCCGATCGCCAAGACCTCTTGGCAACACCAGCTTTTCCTGGCCCCGTGCTTTGGCAATCATTTCTTTATCTGGGGCAGAAATGCCCTTTAGGATCTTCCTTTACTCCCCCTGAACTTCAGAGCTAAAGACCGGCTGGCCAGGCGTTCTCTTCGAACCAACCTTAGCCACCTTTCAAGCTTCTTCCACCCTCTTCGCCATACCTGAACTCGTTCAAGACGAGAAGGATTTTATCTTACCTATACTCGCACATAAGCGAGAAGGTCTTTAACTCGCCTGAACTCGCACAACGGCGATAAGGACTTTATCTGGTGCCTCAACTTGCCCAGGGTGTACATCTCCTCCCCCCTGGATGCACTGAGGACCTTTCTCGCCTGCACTCGCTCAACGACGAGGAGGTCTTTAACTGGCCTTAGCTCGCACAACGGCGATAAGGACTTTATCTGGTGCCTCAACTTGCCCAGGGTGTACATCTCCCCCCCCCTGGATGCACTGAGGACCTTTCTCTTTCTCGCCTGCACTCGCTCGACGGCGAGGAGGTCTTTTACTTGCCTCAAGACGCGCGAGGGCGTTGAGGTCTTTCATCTGGTGCCTCCGATCGCCGAAAAACGATGAGGACTTAAAACTTAACTGGTGCCTCTAATCGCCGAAAAACGATGAGGACTTTAAAACTTAACTGGTGCCTCTAATCGCCGAAAAACGATGAGGACTTTAAAACTTTTAGAAAACACGCGACATATCTTTTCTTGCCTTAAATCATGTACAAATGACAAGGTCTTTCTTCGAAACTTTTGAAAATAGCACATATGCAATCTGAAAACACCTTATACTTCGAAAACTCTTCTTTTATTGGGTGGCCTCATTAAAAACCCTCCTTAGGGAAAAAAGAGCGCCCCCTTCAAACTGTTTTAACAGAGACATTGTAATGTAACATTGTGTTTGTCTTTACTTACAAAGCTCTTAACTATAGTACAACTTCAGGTGTGTGGCGTTCCAGGTGCGAGGAATCGCCCCTCCTTCCAGCGTCTCTAAGCGGTAGGCTCCGTTCCCGAGCGCCTCGGTTATTCTGAACGGTCCAGTCCACTTGGGTGATAGTTTATTCTCCATCTCGTACTGGTGGGCCTTCCTCATCACCAGATCGCCTTCTCTAAACTGCCTTGGCACCACCTTTGAGTTGTATCTTCGCTCGATCCTCCTCTTCACCGCCTCAGCCTTCAGCCTCGCTTCTTCCCTGACTTCATCCAGCAGATCCAGGTTCAGCCTTCTCTCTTCATTCGAGTCTTCCTCTACAAAGTTCTGGAATCTCGGCGAGCTCTCCTGGATCTCCACTGGAATCATGGCGTCACACCCGTAGACCAAGCTAAACGGGGTCTCGTGGGTTCCTGACTGCTCGGTGGTGTGGTACGCCCAAACTATACGGGGTACCTCCTCAGCCCAACTTCCCTTGGCTTTCTCGAGCCTTCTCTTTAAACCTCTCAACAACACCCGATTAGCTGATTCCACCTGGCCATTTGTTTGAGGGTGCTCGACGGATGCAAACACTTGTTGAATTCCCACCCCTTCGCAAAGCTTCTTCAACAGGTGGCTTGCAAACTGCGTCCCATTAACTGACACCAGGCGCTTAGGCACTCCAAACCGGCACACGATGTTCTTCCATACAAAACCTTCGATCTTGTGCGCGGTGATCTGGGCCACTGGTTCTGCTTCAATCCACTTGGTGAAGTACTCAATCGCCACCACCAAGTACTTCATTTGCCTGATCGCCAGCGGGAAAGGTCCCAGGATGTCGATTCCCCAAGTATGAAACGGCCAAGGGCTATAGATCGACTTCAACTCCTCGGGAGGTGCCTTGTGCGAATCGGCGTGCTGCTGGCATTGTTTGCAGCACTGGGCATATTTCTTGCAATCTTCTCTCATAGATGGCCAATAGTAGCCTGCACGGAGAGTCCTCGCGGCCAGAGCCCGACCCCCGACGTGGCTTCCACATATACCTTCGTGGAGCTCTGCCATAACTCTCGTGCACTTCTCGCCGTGTATACATTCCAGGAGTGGGTGAGTGAACCCAAACCTGTACAGATCGCCATCAATCAGTGTATACTTGCTGGAATTTTTCTTTACCTTCCTAGCTTCTGTTGGATCTAGCGGGAGGAGGCCATCTGCCAAGCACCGCTTGTACTGTGTTATCCAAGTGTCTGGCCCATGGGCGGCGCAGACCTGCATCACGTCCACCTTCTCTCCTCGACAAGCTCTAACTCTCGGCGATCTCAGAGTTTCTTGCGTCAAAGATTTGTGGCTTCTCGCTGCTCTCTCCGTCGACCTGCTTATCTGAAGGACCAGGTGATCTGCTACAAATGCCCTCGGCGTCTTCAGAGTTTCTTGAATCACCGTCCTCTGCCTACCCCGCTTGCCTGAGCTGGCGAGCTTAGCAAGCAAGTCAGCTCGGGCATTCTGCTCTCGGGGCACATGCACTACTTCAAAAAAGGCAAAGGAACTCTTCAATTCCTGCACATACGCCAAGTAAGCCGCCATTTGTGGATCCTTAGCCTGGAACTCGCCTGTTACTTGCCCGGTGACTAGCAGCGAGTCACTCTTAGCCATCAGCACCCTAGCTCCCATTTCCTTGGCCAGCAAAATCCCGGCGATCAGCGCCTCATACTCTGCTTGATTGTTGCTAGCTTTAAAGGCAAACCTCAAAGATTGTTCAATCAGCACGCCGTTGGGTCCCTCCAAAATGACTCCAGCACCGCTACCCTGCTGGTTCGACGATCCATCCACCGAGAGTACCCAACGGAAATCGTCACCTTCAACCCGCGTCGCCTCTGATGAGAGCTCGACCACAAAATCTGCGAAGATTTGCCCCTTGATCGAGCCTCGAGGCTCATATTTAATGTCAAAATTCTGACAACTCTACTGCCCACTTCACCATTCTTCCTGCAACGTCAGGTTTCTTCAAAACCTTCTGGATGGGCAGGTCAGTCATCACCAGTATTGTGAAACTGTGGAAGTAGTGGCGCAACCTCCTTGCCGAAAACACCACAGCCAGCGCAGCCTTCTCCAGGGCCTGATATCTCGTTTCTGGGCCCTGCAACACTTTACTCACGAAATAAATAGGCTTCTGAGCCTGATCTTGATCCTGGGCGAGCACCGCGCTCACTGCCCTCTCAGTTACAGCGAAATACAACCTGAGAGGGGTACCTGCCAGTGGTTTGCACAGAACCGGCGGGCTCGCCAGATACTCCTTTAGCTTGACAAAAGCTTCCTCGCATTCTTTCGTCCAAGCGAACTTGTTATTGCGCCGCAGACATTGGAAATAGGGATCCGCTCGCTGACACGAAGCGAGATAGGGCTGCCATCCGACCTGTCAGCTGCTGGACTTCTTTCACTGTAGCCGGGCTTCTCATAGCCAAGATGGTGGCACACTTGTCCGGTTTGGCCTCTATTCCCCTTTCAGTCAAAAGAAAACCCAAGAACTTTCCAGCCTCCACGCCGAAAATGCATTTCTCCGGGTTGAGCTTTAACTTGAACTTGGCGATCGTCGTGAACAATTCTTCCAAGTCTGCAACGTGCTTGCTTTTCTCATGCGAGGTCACGACCATGTCATCGACGTAGGCTTGCACGTTCCTTCCCAGCATCGGTGCAAGTACTCGATCCATCAACCTCTGGTACGTGGCCCCCGCGTTCTTCAGCCCAAACGGCATCACCTTATAGCAGTAGCACGACCTCTCCGTCATGAAGGCTGTTTTTTCTTCATCCATGGGATGCATCTTGATCTGATTATAGCCCGAGAAGGCATCTAGGAAACTCAGCAGCTTGCACCCTGCAGCACTATCAACCAGGGCATCAATGCTTGGTAAAGGATACGAATCCTTCGGGCAAGCTTTGTTCAGATCGGTGAAATCGACGCACATGCGCCATTTCCCGTTACTCTTCTTCACCAGCACGACATTTGCCAACCATTCAGGGTACTGGACTTCCCTGATGTGGCCTGCAGCGAGGAGTTTCTGTGTCTCGTCCCTGATCGCCTGCCTCCTCTCTTCGTTGAATTTCCTTCTCCTTTGCCGCACCGGTCTCACCATGTTGTCCAACGCCAGATGATGGCACAAGAAGTCGGGATCGATCCCGGGCATGTCCGAAGCGGACCAAGCAAACGCGTCCAGATGCCGCTCAATCACCTTGGCGATCTGGTCCTGGAGATCGACCTCCAGAGATCTTCCGAGCTTGAAAACTTTCCCTCCGATCTCCTTTTCGAGCCACTGCTCGACAGGTTTGGGCCTGGATTCTCTGGCGATCACCGCCTTGGCGATTCCCAGTTCCCTCGCTTCCTCGGGGCGATTCCGCGCCTCTTCCTCCTCCAGGCCAACCTCTCTCTCCCCCAGCTCAGCGTCTATCATCTCTACATCCCTTCCAGCGATATCCTCTGTTACCGGCGGTCTGGGCTTCACACCGGGAGGTGGGGTGGTTGTTACACAGCTCACGGACCTTTTGTTTTTCAGGCTATTCTCATAGCACCTTTTCGCTTCTTTCTGGTCCGACTTGATCGTGATCACCACCCCTTCCATGGACGGCAGCTTCACCTTCATGTGCCGAGTCGATGGAATTGCGCCTATCCTGTTAAGAGTGGGCCTTCCCAACAGGATGTTATATGCTGAAGGGGCGTTTACGATGAGGTACTTGATTTTCTCCGTCCTCGACCCAGCCTCATCTGTAAACGTGGTTCTCAGCTCAATGTACCCCCTGACCTCCACCTGGTCACCAGCGAATCCATATAAGCACCCTCCATAGGGCCTTAGCTGGTCAAGGGGCAATTCCAGCTGCGTGAAAGTCGGCCAGAACATCACGTCCGCCGAGCTTCCTTGGTCCACCAGAACTCGGTGGACCTTCCTCCCTGCTGTTATCAACGAAATAACTATGGGATCGTTGTCATGAGGCACAACGTCCCGAAGATCCTGCTTTGTGAACGTAATGTCCACCTCCGGTGAGTGATCTTCAAACATGTCCACTGCCATCACCGATCGCGCATACTTTTTCCTCTGCGATGCGGTGCATCCACCACCTGAGAAACCCCCTGCAATGGTGTGGATCTCCCCGTGGATTGGCATTTCGTGTTGCTGGGCTTCTCCACCTGCTGGTTGGGAACTCGATGCTCCCCCCGTCCTTCTGTCCAGCAGATAGTCGTTTAGGAACCCGCTCTTAACCAGGTCGTCGAGCTGGTATCCTAAAGACAAACACGAGTCCAAGTTGTGGCCAAAACACTGGTGGAACTCGCACCAGGCGTCCGGCTTTGACCCCAGCACCTTGTCGCCCACCTTCTCGGGCGCTTCAACCTAGCAGATATGTTAGGGATAGCGATCAGGTCCGTTAGACCCATGACAAATTTGTGCTTAGGCGGGCGATTGTATTCCCGGCGTGCTGGTTGTTGGCGTGCTGGCTGTTGGCACGCTTGGCTTCTTCCCTTATTCCTCCTATCGTAAGGATAGCGAGTCCTTTGGTCTTTCCTGGCCGCCGCCGCCGTTTCCAGCACCCTCTGCGGCTGGATCCTGGTCTGGGCGCGTGGTCTGGCGGGAGCCACGCTGCCTCTCTTCTCGGCGACTTCACTCTCGTCGGCGATGTGGGCCACCGCAAGTCGCCTGACTTCAGCAAACGTCGCAGGATGAGCCCTGATCAAGGCCTCGCAGAATGGCCCTGGCTGCACGCCCTTCTTGAAGGCATAGACCAGCATTTCTTCATCCTTGGCCGGCGATCTGACCATCTGCGCGCCGAAGCGATTGAGGTAGTCTCTGAGGGACTCCCCATGGTACTGCCTTATATCAAACAGATCATAGGACACCCTCGGCGGTGCCTTATTCACAATGTACTGCTCGACAAAGATTTTCGAGAATTGTTGAAAATTGGTTATGTGGCCATTAGGCAGGCTCACAAACCACTCCATCGTCGTTCCCTGGAGCGTACTCACGAACATCTTGCAGTAGACGGCGTCTGACCCTCCCGACAGCATCATCTGCGTGTGGAACGTGGTCAGATGAGCCTCTGGATCCTCCACGCCGGTAAAAACAGCTTTAACCGGAACCACACTCGTGGGAATAGGCGTGTCGGTAATCGCCTGAATAAAAGGCATTGGGAACACACGAGGTGGCATCGACGGTGCCACCTCTTCAGCAGAACAACGTCCCTGCTGCTCCTGAAGAGCTCGCCGCAGCTCCTCAGTTACCTTGCTGAGCTCCTCGTTCCTGGCGCGAGAGGCGACCAGGTCCTCATGTATCCTTGCCTGCTCGACGCGCGAGGCTTCCACAGTTGCCTGCAACGAGCGCATCATCTCTGCCATCTGCGCCATGGTCATGGCGGCGTCGCCTTCAGCTGCGACGGGCGCCACGGGACTGGAACGATTGCTTCTCATTTTTCTCATTAACTTCAGCGAACCACAGAAATACAGCAAACAACACTTCAACCACGATCGAATCAGCGATCAACCGGGGAGAACTCAAGAAACTGCGCAAGAACCCAAAAACACCGCAAACCTTCGAAGAAAATCGCAGCTTCACCAAAAACCACCGTTTCCCCGCGAATCAACCAAGCAAACGAAAGAACTCGAATCCACCGATCGAAAAGCCAAACGAACGGTTCAAAACGCAAACTTCACCGAACGAAACTCAAAGAAACTACGAACGACGGTTGCACCAGCACACAACCACGCCGAAAACCTCGAAAACTTCCACGAACTCACGCTGTGGATGGGAGCAAGCTTTACACGGCCCCACGGTGGGCGCCTGATGATCCTGCCTGTTGACCGGAGCGCTGGAGAATGCCTCGTCAAAGGATCGACGTGCGCGCCGCTTCTCACTTCCGTTCCTCCTCTGGATCTATCTCATGAACCTGCAAAGAAACGATACGGCGCCGCTGCGGCCGATCGCACTCCGACGCTCAAGTCAGTGACGGTATCACCAAATACTAAGAACGAGAACCGTGCAAATCCTCTCTCACTCGCAAGCGTAAAGTGTATGAACTGAACGTGCGTACCTCAGAAAGTCTGTTAAGAACTCTTATATACCTGGTGGTTTTCTCTCTCCTGGCAGTTACAGGCTTGGACACGTGGCTCGCATCCAACTGTACACGTGCCATCATCTGGAGGCTCCCTGACTTGGCGCTGCTTCTACTCTTATTTTGGCTAAGTTACTTATGCATGGTACTGCCCAGTGCATAGCTAACTTAGGAGTGCGATCTCTACTGTAACTGGCGAGTTAGGGCCTTCATACACCTTCCCTGTGGTCTCGCCGGCCGCCTTCATAATCTGCTTCTCCTTCGTCTTTGGCGATGTGCTTATTCTGGCGATCTCCGACTGCTTGGTCGCCTGAGTCTTCATCTGGCGACTTCAACTTCAACCTGGCGATCGCCTATTTTGGAAAACTGGAGATCGGAACATGCCAACTTAACAATCGGCGACCATACGTGCCTCCCGACTTCCTTCCTATCTGCCAACCTGGCGCCTTGTCAACACGCCTACACTGTGGCAGGATGCCACGTCATCATACCCGTCCACCAGGGCGGTACATCAACCAAACCAATTAATAGCGAAAAGAACAAGTTGCAAACATTTAGTTAAGAAGTAATACGCTTGTTTTCAATAGTTAAGATACTTTTAAACTATTATTACACAGAACATTCACTTTCTTATAGTTTCCTAGGTTAACTATAAAACCTTAGATTGTAAATGAAAGAAGTATTAAACATATGAAAACACAATTTTAACACATGAAATTGTTTTTCAAAGATATCATATCATGAGTGTTTCAATCGATCAATAGATAGACCTTAGCTTGTAAAAGAAGTATTGAACATATCAAAATACAATTTGAACACATTTGGAATGGTTTTTCAAAGGTATCACAAGTGTTCGAATCAATTAATAGACCTTAGATTGTAAAAGAAGTATTATAAACATATGAAAACACAATTTTAAAACATGAAATTGTTTTTCAAAGATATTCATAAGTGTTTCAATCAATTAATAGACTAAGATTGTATTAAACATATCAAAACACAATCTTAATACGTGAAATTGGTTTTCAAAGATATCATAAGTGTTTTCAACCAAACCAATTAATAGCGAAAAGAACAAGTTGCAAACATTTAGTTAAGAAGTAATACGCTTGTTTTCAATAGTTAAGATACTTTTAAACTATTATTACACAAAACATTCACTTTCTTATAGTTTCCTAGGTTAACTATAAAACCTTAGATTGTTAATGAAAGAAGTATTAAACATATGAAAACACAATTTTAACACATGAAATTGTTTTTCAAAGATATCATATCATGAGTGTTTCAATCGATCAATAGATAGACCTTAGCTTGTAAAAGAAGTATTGAACATATCAAAATACAATTTGAACACATTTGGAATGGTTTTTCAAAGGTATCACAAGTGTTCGAATCAATTAATAGACCTTAGATTGTAAAAGAAGTATTATAAACATATGAAAACACAATTTTAAAACATGAAATTGTTTTTCAAAGATATTCATAAGTGTTTCAATCAATTAATAGACTAAGATTGTATTAAACATATCAAAACACAATCTTAATACGTGAAATTGGTTTTCAAAGATATCATAAGTGTTTTCAACCAAACCAATTAATAGCGAAAAGAACAAGTTGCAAACATTTAGTTAAGAAGTAATACGCTTGTTTTCAATAGTTAAGATACTTTTAAACTATTATTACACAAAACATTCACTTTCTTATAGTTTCCTAGGTTAACTATAAAACCTTAGATTGTAAATGAAAGAAGTATTAAACATATCAAAACACAATTTTAACACATGAAATTGTTTTTCAAAGATATCATATCATGAGTGTTTCAATCGATCAATAGATAGACCTTAGCTTGTAAAAGAAGTATTGAACATATCAAAATACAATTTGAACACATTTGGAATGGTTTTTCAAAGGTATCACAAGTGTTCGAATCAATTAATAGACCTTAGATTGTAAAAGAAGTGTTATAAACATATGAAAACACAATTTTAACACATGAAATTGTTTTTCAAAGATATTCATAAAGTGTTTCAATCAATTAATAGACTAAGATTGTATTAAACATATCAAAACACAATCTTAACACGTGAAATTGGTTTTCAAAGATATCATAAGTGTTTTCAACCAAACCAATTAATAGCGAAAAGAACAAGTTGCAAACATTTAGTTAAGAAGTAATACGCTTGTTTTCAATAGTTAAGATACTTTTAAACTATTATTACACAGAACATTCACTTTCTTATAGTTTCCTAGGTTAACTATAAAACCTTAGATTGTAAATGAAAGAAGTATTAAACATATGAAAACACAATTTTAACACATGAAATTGTTTTTCAAAGATATCATATCATGAGTGTTTCAATCGATCAATAGATAGATCTTAGCTTGTAAAAGAAGTATTGAACATATCAAAATACAATTTGAACACATTTGGAATGGTTTTTCAAAGGTATCACAAGTGTTCGAATCAATTAATAGACCTTAGATTGTAAAAGAAGTATTATAAACATATGAAAACACAATTTTAAAACATGAAATTGTTTTTCAAAGATATTCATAAGTGTTTCAATCAATTAATAGACTAAGATTGTATTAAACATATCAAAACACAATCTTAATACGTGAAATTGGTTTTCAAAGATATCATAAGTGTTTTCAACCAAACCAATTAATAGCGAAAAGAACAAGTTGCAAACATTTAGTTAAGAAGTAATACGCTTGTTTTCAATAGTTAAGATACTTTTAAACTATTATTACACAAAACATTCACTTTCTTATAGTTTCCTAGGTTAACTATAAAACCTTAGATTGTTAATGAAAGAAGTATTAAACATATGAAAACACAATTTTAACACATGAAATTGTTTTTCAAAGATATCATATCATGAGTGTTTCAATCGATCAATAGATAGACCTTAGCTTGTAAAAGAAGTATTGAACATATCAAAATACAATTTGAACACATTTGGAATGGTTTTTCAAAGGTATCACAAGTGTTCGAATCAATTAATAGACCTTAGATTGTAAAAGAAGTGTTATAAACATATGAAAACACAATTTTAACACATGAAATTGTTTTTCAAAGATATTCATAAAGTGTTTCAATCAATTAATAGACTAAGATTGTATTAAACATATCAAAACACAATCTTAACACGTGAAATTGGTTTTCAAAGATATCATAAGTGTTTTCAACCAAACCAATTAATAGCGAAAAGAACAAGTTGCAAACATTTAGTTAAGAAGTAATACGCTTGTTTTCAATAGTTAAGATACTTTTAAACTATTATTACACAGAACATTCACTTTCTTATAGTTTCCTAGGTTAACTATAAAACCTTAGATTGTAAATGAAAGAAGTATTAAACATATGAAAACACAATTTTAACACATGAAATTGTTTTTCAAAGATATCATATCATGAGTGTTTCAATCGATCAATAGATAGACCTTAGCTTGTAAAAGATGTATTGAACATATCAAAATACAATTTGAACACATTTGGAATGGTTTTTCAAAGGTATCACAAGTGTTCGAATCAATTAATAGACCTTAGATTGTAAAAGAAGTATTATAAACATATGAAAACACAATTTTAAAACATGAAATTGTTTTTCAAAGATATTCATAAGTGTTTCAATCAATTAATAGACTAAGATTGTATTAAACATATCAAAACACAATCTTAATACGTGAAATTGGTTTTCAAAGATATCATAAGTGTTTTCAACCAAACCAATTAATAGCGAAAAGAACAAGTTGCAAACATTTAGTTAAGAAGTAATACGCTTGTTTTCAATAGTTAAGATACTTTTAAACTATTATTACACAGAACATTCACTTTCTTATAGTTTCCTAGGTTAACTATAAAACCTTAGATTGTAAATGAAAGAAGTATTAAACATATCAAAACACAATTTTAACACATGAAATTGTTTTTCAAAGATATCATATCATGAGTGTTTCAATCGATCAATAGATAGACCTTAGCTTGTAAAAGAAGTATTGAACATATCAAAATACAATTTGAACACATTTGGAATGGTTTTACAAAGGTATCACAAGTGTTCGAATCAATTAATAGACCTTAGATTGTAAAAGAAGTGTTATAAACATATGAAAACAAAATTTTAACACATGAAATTGTTTTTCAAAGATATTCATAAAGTGTTTCAATCAATTAATAGACTAAGATTGTATTAAACATATCAAAACACAATCTTAACACGTGAAATTGGTTTTCAAAGATATCATAAGTGTTTTCAACCAAACCAATTAATAGCGAAAAGAACAAGTTGCAAACATTTAGTTAAGAAGTAATACGCTTGTTTTCAATAGTTAAGATACTTTTAAACTATTATTACACAGAACATTCACTTTCTTATAGTTTCCTAGGTTAACTATAAAACCTTAGATTGTAAATGAAAGAAGTATTAAACATATCAAAACACAATTTTAACACATGAAATTGTTTTTCAAAGATATCATATCATGAGTGTTTCAATCGATCAATAGATAGACCTTAGCTTGTAAAAGAAGTATTGAACATATCAAAATACAATTTGAACACATTTGGAATGGTTTTTCAAAGGTATCACAAGTGTTCGAATCAATTAATAGACCTTAGATTGTAAAAGAAGTATTATAAACATATGAAAACACAATTTTAACACATGAAATTGTTTTTCAAAGATATTCATAAGTGTTTCAATCAATTAATAGACTAAGATTGTATTAAACATATCAAAACACAATCTTAATACGTGAAATTGGTTTTCAAAGATATCATAAGTGTTTTCAACCAAACCAATTAATAGCGAAAAGAACAAGTTGCAAACATTTAGTTAAGAAGTAATACGCTTGTTTTCAATAGTTAAGATACTTTTAAACTATTATTACACAGAACATTCACTTTCTTATAGTTTCCTAGGTTAACTATAAAACCTTAGATTGTAAATGAAAGAAGTATTAAACATATGAAAACACAATTTTAACACATGAAATTGTTTTTCAAAGATATCATATCATGAGTGTTTCAATCGATCAATAGATAGACCTTAGCTTGTAAAAGAAGTATTGAACATATCAAAATACAATTTGAACACATTTGGAATGGTTTTTCAAAGGTATCACAAGTGTTCGAATCAATTAATAGACCTTAGATTGTAAAAGAAGTATTATAAACATATGAAAACACAATTTTAAAACATGAAATTGTTTTTCAAAGATATTCATAAGTGTTTCAATCAATTAATAGACTAAGATTGTATTAAACATATCAAAACACAATCTTAATACGTGAAATTGGTTTTCAAAGATATCATAAGTGTTTTCAACCAAACCAATTAATAGCGAAAAGAACATGTTGCAAACATTTAGTTAAGAAGTAATACGCTTGTTTTCAATAGTTAAGATACTTTTAAACTATTATTACACAAAACATTCACTTTCTTATAGTTTCCTAGGTTAACTATAAAACCTTAGATTGTTAATGAAAGAAGTATTAAACATATGAAAACACAATTTTAACACATGAAATTGTTTTTCAAAGATATCATATCATGAGTGTTTCAATCGATCAATAGATAGACCTTAGCTTGTAAAAGAAGTATTGAACATATCAAAATACAATTTGAACACATTTGGAATGGTTTTTCAAAGGTATCACAAGTGTTCGAATCAATTAATAGACCTTAGATTGTAAAAGAAGTGTTATAAACATATGAAAACAAAATTTTAACACATGAAATTGTTTTTCAAAGATATTCATAAAGTGTTTCAATCAATTAATAGACTAAGATTGTATTAAACATATCAAAACACAATCTTAACACGTGAAATTGGTTTTCAAAGATATCATAAGTGTTTTCAACCAAACCAATTAATAGCGAAAAGAACAAGTTGCAAACATTTAGTTAAGAAGTAATACGCTTGTTTTCAATAGTTAAGATACTTTTAAACTATTATTACACAGAACATTCACTTTCTTATAGTTTCCTAGGTTAACTATAAAACCTTAGATTGTAAATGAAAGAAGTATTAAACATATCAAAACACAATTTTAACACATGAAATTGTTTTTCAAAGATATCATATCATGAGTGTTTCAATCGATCAATAGATAGACCTTAGCTTGTAAAAGAAGTATTGAACATATCAAAATACAATTTGAACACATTTGGAATGGTTTTTCAAAGGTATCACAAGTGTTCGAATCAATTAATAGACCTTAGATTGTAAAAGAAGTATTATAAACATATGAAAACACAATTTTAACACATGAAATTGTTTTTCAAAGATATTCATAAGTGTTTCAATCAATTAATAGACTAAGATTGTATTAAACATATCAAAACACAATCTTAATACGTGAAATTGGTTTTCAAAGATATCATAAGTGTTTTCAACCAAACCAATTAATAGCGAAAAGAACAAGTTGCAAACATTTAGTTAAGAAGTAATACGCTTGTTTTCAATAGTTAAGATACTTTTAAACTATTATTACACAGAACATTCACTTTCTGATAGTTTCCTAGGTTAACTATAAAACCTTAGATTGTAAATGAAAGAAGTATTAAACATATGAAAACACAATTTTAACACATGAAATTGTTTTTCAAAGATATCATATCATGAGTGTTTCAATCGATCAATAGATAGACCTTAGCTTGTAAAAGAAGTATTGAACATATCAAAATACAATTTGAACACATTTGGAATGGTTTTTCAAAGGTATCACAAGTGTTCGAATCAATTAATAGACCTTAGATTGTAAAAGAAGTATTATAAACATATGAAAACACAATTTTAAAACATGAAATTGTTTTTCAAAGATATTCATAAGTGTTTCAATCAATTAATAGACTAAGATTGTATTAAACATATCAAAACACAATCTTAATACGTGAAATTGGTTTTCAAAGATATCATAAGTGTTTTCAACCAAACCAATTAATAGCGAAAAGAACATGTTGCAAACATTTAGTTAAGAAGTAATACGCTTGTTTTCAATAGTTAAGATACTTTTAAACTATTATTACACAAAACATTCACTTTCTTATAGTTTCCTAGGTTAACTATAAAACCTTAGATTGTTAATGAAAGAAGTATTAAACATATGAAAACACAATTTTAACACATGAAATTGTTTTTCAAAGATATCATATCATGAGTGTTTCAATCGATCAATAGATAGACCTTAGCTTGTAAAAGAAGTATTGAACATATCAAAATACAATTTGAACACATTTGGAATGGTTTTTCAAAGGTATCACAAGTGTTCGAATCAATTAATAGACCTTAGATTGTAAAAGAAGTATTATAAACATATGAAAACACAATTTTAACACATGAAATTGTTTTTCAAAGATATTC
Organism: Phaseolus vulgaris; assembly: GCF_051622355.1. NCBI lineage: Eukaryota > Viridiplantae > Streptophyta > Magnoliopsida > Fabales > Fabaceae > Phaseolus > Phaseolus vulgaris. The sequence continues at coordinate 19,519,947 of NC_143501.1, read as the reverse complement.
ATAAGTGTTTCAATCAATTAATAGACTAAGATTGTATTAAACATATCAAAACACAATCTTAATACGTGAAATTGGTTTTCAAAGATATCATAAGTGTTTTCAACCAAACCAATTAATAGCGAAAAGAACAAGTTGCAAACATTTAGTTAAGAAGTAATACGCTTGTTTTCAATAGTTAAGATACTTTTAAACTATTATTACACAGAACATTCACTTTCTTATAGTTTCCTAGGTTAACTATAAAACCTTAGATTGTAAATGAAAGAAGTATTAAACATATCAAAACACAATTTTAACACATGAAATTGTTTTTCAAAGATATCATATCATGAGTGTTTCAATCGATCAATAGATAGACCTTAGCTTGTAAAAGAAGTATTGAACATATCAAAATACAATTTGAACACATTTGGAATGGTTTTTCAAAGGTATCACAAGTGTTCGAATCAATTAATAGACCTTAGATTGTAAAAGAAGTATTATAAACATATGAAAACACAATTTTAAAACATGAAATTGTTTTTCAAAGATATTCATAAGTGTTTCAATCAATTAATAGACTAAGATTGTATTAAACATATCAAAACACAATCTTAATACGTGAAATTGGTTTTCAAAGATATCATAAGTGTTTTCAACCAAACCAATTAATAGCGAAAAGAACAAGTTGCAAACATTTAGTTAAGAAGTAATACGCTTGTTTTCAATAGTTAAGATACTTTTAAACTATTATTACACAAAACATTCACTTTCTTATAGTTTCCTAGGTTAACTATAAAACCTTAGATTGTAAATGAAAGAAGTATTAAACATATCAAAACACAATTTTAACACATGAAATTGTTTTCCAAAGATATCATATCATGAGTGTTTCAATCGATCAATAGATAGACCTTAGCTTGTAAAAGAAGTATTGAACATATCAAAATACAATTTGAACACATTTGGAATGGTTTTTCAAAGGTATCACAAGTGTTCGAATCAATTAATAGACCTTAGATTGTAAAAGAAGTGTTATAAACATATGAAAACAAAATTTTAACACATGAAATTGTTTTTCAAAGATATTCATAAAGTGTTTCAATCAATTAATAGACTAAGATTGTATTAAACATATCAAAACACAATCTTAACACGTGAAATTGGTTTTCAAAGATATCATAAGTGTTTTCAACCAAACCAATTAATAGCGAAAAGAACAAGTTGCAAACATTTAGTTAAGAAGTAATACGCTTGTTTTCAAAAGTTAAGATACTTTTAAACTATTATTACACAGAACATTCACTTTCTTATAGTTTCCTAGGTTAACTATAAAACCTTAGATTGTAAATGAAAGAAGTATTAAACATATCAAAACACAATTTTAACACATGAAATTGTTTTTCAAAGATATCATATCATGAGTGTTTCAATCAATCAATAGATAGAACTTAGATTGTAAAAGAAGTATTGAACATATCAAAATACAATTTGAACACATTTGGAATGGTTTTTCAAAGGTATCACAAGTGTTCGAATCAATTAATAGACCTTAGATTGTAAAAGAAGTTTTATAAACATATGAAAACACAATTTTAACACATGAAATTGTTTTTCAAAGATATTCATAAAGTGTTTCAATCAATTAATAGACTAATATTGTATTAAACATATCAAAACACAATCTTAACACGTGAAATTGGTTTTCAAAGATATCATAAGTGTTTTCAACCAAACCAATTAATAGCGAAAAGAACAAGTTGCAAACATTTAGTTAAGAAGTAATACGCTTGTTTTCAATAGTTAAGATACTTTTAAACTATTATTACACAGAACATTCACTTTCTTATAGTTTCCTAGGTTAACTATAAAACCTTAGATTGTTAATGAAAGAAGTATTAAACATATCAAAACACAATTTTAACACATGAAATTGTTTTTCAAAGATATCATATCATGAGTGTTTCAATCGATCAATAGATAGACCTTAGCTTGTAAAAGAAGTATTGAACATATCAAAATACAATTTGAACACATTTGGAATGGTTTTTCAAAGGTATCACAAGTGTTCGAATCAATTAATAGACCTTAGATTGTAAAAGAAGTATTATAAACATATGAAAACACAATTTTAAAACATGAAATTGTTTTTCAAAGATATTCATAAGTGTTTCAATCAATTAATAGACTAAGATTGTATTAAACATATCAAAACACAATCTTAATACGTGAAATTGGTTTTCAAAGATATCATAAGTATTTTCAACCAAACCAATTAATAGCGAAAAGAACAAGTTGCAAACATTTAGTTAAGAAGTAATACGCTTGTTTTCAATAGTTAAGATACTTTTAAACTATTATTACACAAAACATTCACTTTCTTATAGTTTCCTAGGTTAACTATAAAACCTTAGATTGTAAATGAAAGAAGTATTAAACATATCAAAACACAATTTTAACACATGAAATTGTTTTTCAAAGATATCATATCATGAGTGTTTCAATCGATCAATAGATAGACCTTAGCTTGTAAAAGAAGTATTGAACATATCAAAATACAATTTGAACACATTTGGAATGGTTTTTCAAAGGTATCACAAGTGTTCGAATCAATTAATAGACCTTAGATTGTAAAAGAAGTGTTATAAACATATGAAAACAAAATTTTAACACATGAAATTGTTTTTCAAAGATATTCATAAAGTGTTTCAATCAATTAATAGACTAAGATTGTATTAAACATATCAAAACACAATCTTAACACGTGAAATTGGTTTTCAAAGATATCATAAGTGTTTTCAACCAAAGCAATTAATAGCGAAAAGAACAAGTTGCAAACATTTAGTTAAGAAGTAATACGCTTGTTTTCAATAGTTAAGATACTTTTAAACTATTATTACACAGAACATTCACTTTCTTATAGTTTCCTAGGTTAACTATAAAACCTTAGATTGTAAATGAAAGAAGTATTAAACATATCAAAACACAATTTTAACACATGAAATTGTTTTTCAAAGATATCATATCATGAGTGTTTCAATCAATCAATAGATAGAACGTAGATTGTAAAAGAAGTATTGAACATATCAAAATACAATTTGAACACATTTGGAATGGTTTTTCAAAGGTATCACAAGTGTTCGAATCAATTAATAGACCTTAGATTGTAAAAGAAGTTTTATAAACATATGAAAACACAATTTTAAAACATGAAATTGTTTTTCAAAGATATTCATAAGTGTTTCAATCAATTAATAGACTAAGATTGTATTAAACATATCAAAACACAATCTTAATACGTGAAATTGGTTTTCAAAGATATCATAAGTGTTTTCAACCAAACCAATTAATAGCGAAAAGAACAAGTTGCAAACATTTAGTTAAGAAGTAATACGCTTGTTTTCAATAGTTAAGATACTTTTAAACTATTATTACACAAAACATTCACTTTCTTATAGTTTCCTAGGTTAACTATAAAACCTTAGATTGTAAATGAAAGAAGTATTAAACATATCAAAACACAATTTTAACACATGAAATTGTTTTTCAAAGATATCATATCATGAGTGTTTCAATCGATCAATAGATAGACCTTAGCTTGTAAAAGAAGTATTGAACATATCAAAATACAATTTGAACACATTTGGAATGGTTTTTCAAAGGTATCACAAGTGTTCGAATCAATTAATAGACCTTAGATTGTAAAAGAAGTGTTATAAACATATGAAAACAAAATTTTAACACATGAAATTGTTTTTCAAAGATATTCATAAAGTGTTTCAATCAATTAATAGACTAAGATTGTATTAAACATATCAAAACACAATCTTAACACGTGAAATTGGTTTTCAAAGATATCATAAGTGTTTTCAACCAAAGCAATTAATAGCGAAAAGAACAAGTTGCAAACATTTAGTTAAGAAGTAATACGCTTGTTTTCAATAGTTAAGATACTTTTAAACTATTATTACACAGAACATTCACTTTCTTATAGTTTCCTAGGTTAACTATAAAACCTTAGATTGTAAATGAAAGAAGTATTAAACATATCAAAACACAATTTTAACACATGAAATTGTTTTTCAAAGATATCATATCATGAGTGTTTCAATCAATCAATAGATAGAACGTAGATTGTAAAAGAAGTATTGAACATATCAAAATACAATTTGAACACATTTGGAATGGTTTTTCAAAGGTATCACAAGTGTTCGAATCAATTAATAGACCTTAGATTGTAAAAGAAGTTTTATAAACATATGAAAACACAATTTTAACACATGAAATTGTTTTTCAAAGATATTCATAAAGTGTTTCAATCAATTAATAGACTAAGATTGTATTAAACATATCAAAACACAATCTTAACACGTGAAATTGGTTTTCAAAGATATCATAAGTGTTTTCAACCAAACCAATTAATAGCGAAAAGAACAAGTTGCAAACATTTAGTTAAGAAGTAATACGCTTGTTTTCAATAGTTAAGATACTTTTAAACTATTATTACACAGAACATTCACTTTCTTATAGTTTCCTAGGTTAACTATAAAACCTTAGATTGTTAATGAAAGAAGTATTAAACATATCAAAACACAATTGTAACACATGAAATTGTTTTTCAAAGATATCATATCATGAGTGTTTCAATCGATCAATAGATAGACCTTAGATTGTAAAAGAAGTATTGAACATATCAAAATACAATTTGAACACCTTTGGAATGGTTTTTCAAAGGTATCACAAGTGTTCGATTCAATTAATAGACCTTAGATTGTAAAAGAAGTATTATAAACATATGAAAACACAATTTTAACACATGAAATTGTTTTTCAAAGATATTCATGAAGTGTTTCAATCAATTAATAGACTAAGATTGTATTAAACATATCAAAACACAATCTTAACACGTGAAATTGGTTTTCAAAGATATCATAAGTGTTTTCAACCAAACCAATTAATAGCGAAAAGAACAAGTTGCAAACATTTAGTTAAGAAGTAATACGCTTGTTTTCAATAGTTAAGATACTTTTAAACTATTATTACAAAGAACATTCACTTTCTTATAGTTTCCTAGGTTAACTATAAAACCTTAGATTGTAAATGAAAGAAGTATTAAACATATCAAAACACAATTTTAACACATGAAATTGTTTTTCAAAGATATCATATCATGAGTGTTTCAATCAATCAATAGATAGAACTTAGATTGTAAAAGAAGTATTGAACATATCAAAATACAATTTGAACACATTTGGAATGGTTTTTCAAAGGTATCACAAGTGTTCGAATCAATTAATAGACCTTAGATTGTAAAAGAAGTTTTATAAACATATGAAAACACAATTTTAACACATGAAATTGTTTTTCAAAGATATTCATAAAGTGTTTCAATCAATTAATAGACTAAGATTGTATTAAACATATCAAAACACAATCTTAACTCGTGAAATTGGTTTTCAAAGATATCATAAGTGTTTTCAACCAAACCAATTAATAGCGAAAAGAACAAATTGCAAACATTTAGTTAAGAAGTAATACGCTTGTTTTCAATAGTTAAGATACTTTTAAACTATTATTACACAAAACATTCACTTTCTTATATTTTCCTAGGTTAACTATAAAACCTTAGATTGTAAATGAAAGAAGTATTAAACATATCAAAACACAATTTTAACACATGAAATTGTTTTTCAAAGATATCATATCATGAGTGTTTCAATCAATCAATAGATAGACCTTAGATTGTAAAAGAAGTATTGAACATATCAAAATACAATTTGAACACATTTGGAATGGTTTTTCAAAGGTATCACAAGTGTTCGAATCAATTAATAGACCTTAGATTGTAAAAGAAGTATTATAAACATATGAAAACACAATTTTAACACATGAAATTGTTTTTCAAAGATATTCATAAAGTGTTTCAATCAATTGATAGACTAAGATTGTATTAAACATATCAAAACACAATCTTAACACGTGAAATTGGTTTTCAAAGATATCATAAGTGTTTTCAACCAAACCAATTAATAGCGAAAAGAACAAGTTGCAAACATTTAGTTAAGAAGTAATACGCTTGTTTTCAATAGTTAAGATACTTTTAAACTATTATTACACAAAACATTCACTTTCTTATAGTTTCCTAGGTTAACTATAAAACCTTAGATTGTAAATGAAAGAAGTATTAAACATATGAAACCACAATTTTAACACATGAAATTGTTTTTCAAAGATATCATATCATGAGTGTTTCAATCGATCAATAGATAGACCTTAGATTGTAAAAGAAGTATTGAACATATCAAAATACAATTTGAACACATTTGGAATGGTTTTTCAAAGGTATCACAAGTGTTCGAATCAATTAATAGACCTTAGATTGTAAAAGAAGTATTTTAAACATATGAAAACACAATTTTAACACATGAAATTGTTTTTCAAAGATATTCATAAAGTGTTTCAATCAATTAATAGACTAAGATTGTATTAAACATATCAAAACACAATCTTAACACGTGAAATTGGTTTTCAAAGATATCATAAGTGTTTTCAACCAAACCAATTAATAGCGAAAAGAACAAGTTGCAAACATTTAGTTAAGAAGTAATACGCTTGTTTTCAATAGTTAAGATACTTTTAAACTATTATTACACAGAACATTCACTTTCTTATAGTTTCCTAGGTTAACTATAAAACCTTAGATTGTTAATGAAAGAAGTATTAAACATATCAAAACACAATTTTAACACATGAAATTGTTTTTCAAAGATATCATATCATGAGTGTTTCAATCGATCAATAGATAGACCTTAGATTGTAAAAGAAGTATTGAACATATCAAAATACAATTTGAACACCTTTGGAATGGTTTTTCAAAGGTATCACAAGTGTTCGATTCAATTAATAGACCTTAGATTGTAAAAGAAGTATTATAAACATATGAAAACACAATTTTAACACATGAAATTGTTTTTCAAAGATATTCATGAAGTGTTTCAATCAATTAATACACTAAGATTGTATTAAACATATCAAAACACAATCTTAACACGTGAAATTGGTTTTCAAATATATCATAAGTGTTTTCAACCAAAGCAATTAATAGCGAAAAGAACAAGTTGCAAACATTTAGTTAAGAAGTAATACGCTTGTTTTCAATAGTTAAGATACTTTTAAACTATTATTACACAAAACATTCACTTTCTTATATTTTCCTAGGTTAACTATAAAACCTTAGATTGTAAATGAAAGAAGTATTAAACATATCAAAACACAATTTTAACACATGAAATTGTTTTTCAAAGATATCATATCATGAGTGTTTCAATCAATCAATAGATAGACTTTAGATTGTAAAATAAGTATTGAACATATCAAAATACAATTTGAACACATTTGGAATGGTTTTTCAAAGGTATCACAAGTGTTCGAATCAATTAATAGACCTTAGATTGTAAAAGAAGTATTTTAAACATATGAAAACACAATTTTAACACATGAAATTGTTTTTCAAAGATATTCATAAAGTGTTTCAATCAATTAATAGACTAAGATTGTATTAAACATATCAAAACACAATCTTAATACGTGAAATTGGTTTTCAAAGATATCATAAGTGTTTTCAACCAAACCAATTAATAGCGAAAAGAACAAGTTGCAAACATTTAGTTAAGAAGTAATACGCTTGTTTTCAATAGTTAAGATACTTTTAAACTATTATTACACAAAACATTCACTTTCTTATAGTTTCCTAGGTTAACTATAAAACCTTAGATTGTAAATGAAAGAAGTATTAAACATATCAAAACACAATTTTAACACATGAAATTGTTTTTCAAAGATATCATATCATGAGTGTTTCAATCAATCAATAGATAGAACTTAGATTGTAAAAGAAGTATTGAACATATCAAAATACAATTTGAACACATTTGGAATGGTTTTTCAAAGGTATCACAAGTGTTCGAATCAATTAATAGACCTTAGATTGTAAAAGAAGTTTTATAAACATATGAAAACACAATTTTAACACATGAAATTGTTTTTCAAAGATATTCATAAAGTGTTTCAATCAATTAATAGACTAAGATTGTATTAAACATATCAAAACACAATCTTAACACGTGAAATTGGTTTTCAAAGATATCATAAGTGTTTTCAACCAAACCAATTAATAGCGAAAAGAACAAGTTGCAAACATTTAGTTAAGAAGTAATACGCTTGTTTTCAATAGTTAAGATACTTTTAAACTATTATTACACAGAACATTCACTTTCTTATAGTTTCCTAGGTTAACTATAAAACCTTAGATTGTAAATGAAAGAAGTATTAAACATATGAAAACACAATTTTAACACATGAAATTGTTTTTCAAAGATATCATATCATGAGTGTTTCAATCAATCAATAGATAGAACTTAGATTGTAAAAGAAGTATTGAACATATCAAAATACAATTTGAACACATTTGGAATGGTTTTTCAAAGGTATCACAAGTGTTCGAATCAATTAATAGACCTTAGATTGTAAAAGAAGTTTTATAAACATATGAAAAGACAATTTTAACACATGAAATTGTTTTTCAAAGATATTCATAAGTGTTTCAATCAATTAATAGACTAAGATTGTATTAAACATATCAAAACACAATCTTAACACGTGAAATTGGTTTTCAAAGATATCATAAGTGTTTTCAACCAAACCAATTAATAGCGAAAAGAACAAGTTGCAAACATTTAGTTAAGAAGTAATACGCTTGTTTTCAATAGTTAAGATACTTTTAAACTATTATTACACAAAACATTCACTTTCTTATAGTTTCCTAGGTTAACTATAAAACCTTAGATTGTAAATGAAAGAAGTATTAAACATATCAAAACACAATATTAACACATGAAATTGTTTTTCAAAGATATCATATCATGAATGTTTCAATCAATCAATAGATAGACCTTAGATTGTAAAAGAAGTATTGAACATATCAAATTACAATTTGAACACATTTGGAATGGTTTTTCAAAGGTATCACAAGTGTTCGAATCAATTAATAGACCTTAGATTGTAAAAGAAGTATTATAAACATATGAAAACACAATTTTAACACATGAAATTGTTTTTCAAAGATATTCATAAGTGTTTCAATCAATCAATAGACTAAGATTGTATTAAACATATCAAAACACAATCTTAACACGTGAAATTGGTTTTCAAAGATATCATAAGTGTTTTCAACCAAACCAATTAATAGCGAAAAGAACAAGTTGCAAACATTTAGTTAAGAAGTAATACGCTTGTTTTCAATAGTTAAGATACTTTTAAACTATTATTACACAGAACATTCACTTTCTTATAGTTTCCTAGGTTAACTATAAAACCTTAGATTGTTAATGAAAGAAGTATTAAACATATCAAAACACAATTTTAACACATGAAATTGTTTTTCAAAGATATCATATCATGAGTGTTTCAATCGATCAATAGATAGACCTTAGATTGTAAAAGAAGTATTGAACATATCAAAATACAATTTGAACACCTTTGGAATGGTTTTTCAAAGGTATCACAAGTGTTCGATTCAATTAATAGACCTTAGATTGTAAAAGAAGTATTATAAACATATGAAAACACAATTTTAACACATGAAATTGTTTTTCAAAGATATTCATGAAGTGTTTCAATCAATTAATACACTAAGATTGTATTAAACATATCAAAACACAATCTTAACACGTGAAATTGGTTTTCAAATATATCATAAGTGTTTTCAACCAAAGCAATTAATAGCGAAAAGAACAAGTTGCAAACATTTAGTTAAGAAGTAATACGCTTGTTTTCAATAGTTAAGATACTTTTAAACTATTATTACACAAAACATTCACTTTCTTATATTTTCCTAGGTTAACTATAAAACCTTAGATTGTAAATGAAAGAAGTATTAAACATATCAAAACACAATTTTAACACATGAAATTGTTTTTCAAAGATATCATATCATGAGTGTTTCAATCAATCAATAGATAGACTTTAGATTGTAAAATAAGTATTGAACATATCAAAATACAATTTGAACACATTTGGAATGGTTTTTCAAAGGTATCACAAGTGTTCGAATCAATTAATAGACCTTAGATTGTAAAAGAAGTATTTTAAACATATGAAAACACAATTTTAACACATGAAATTGTTTTTCAAAGATATTCATAAAGTGTTTCAATCAATTAATAGACTAAGATTGTATTAAACATATCAAAACACAATCTTAATACGTGAAATTGGTTTTCAAAGATATCATAAGTGTTTTCAACCAAACCAATTAATAGCGAAAAGAACAAGTTGCAAACATTTAGTTAAGAAGTAATACGCTTGTTTTCAATAGTTAAGATACTTTTAAACTATTATTACACAAAACATTCACTTTCTTATAGTTTCCTAGGTTAACTATAAAACCTTAGATTGTAAATGAAAGAAGTATTAAACATATCAAAACACAATTTTAACACATGAAATTGTTTTTCAAAGATATCATATCATGAGTGTTTCAATCAATCAATAGATAGAACTTAGATTGTAAAAGAAGTATTGAACATATCAAAATACAATTTGAACACATTTGGAATGGTTTTTCAAAGGTATCACAAGTGTTCGAATCAATTAATAGACCTTAGATTGTAAAAGAAGTTTTATAAACATATGAAAAGACAATTTTAACACATGAAATTGTTTTTCAAAGATATTCATAAGTGTTTCAATCAATTAATAGACTAAGATTGTATTAAACATATCAAAACACAATCTTAACACGTGAAATTGGTTTTCAAAGATATCATAAGTGTTTTCAACCAAACCAATTAATAGCGAAAAGAACAAGTTGCAAACATTTAGTTAAGAAGTAATACGCTTGTTTTCAATAGTTAAGATACTTTTAAACTATTATTACACAAAACATTCACTTTCTTATAGTTTCCTAGGTTAACTATAAAACCTTAGATTGTAAATGAAAGAAGTATTAAACATATGAAAACACAATTTTAACACATGAAATTGTTTTTCAAAGATATCATATCATGAGTGTTTCAATCGATCAATAGATAGACCTTAGATTGTAAAAGAAGTATTGAACATATCAAAATACAATTTGAACACATTTGGAATGGTTTTTCAAAGGTATCACAAGTGTTCGAATCAATTAATAGACCTTAGATTGTAAAAGAAGTATTTTAAACATATGAAAACACAATTTTAACACATGAAATTGTTTTTCAAAGATATTCATAAAGTGTTTCAATCAATTAATAGACTAAGATTGTATTAAACATATCAAAACACAATCTTAACACGTGAAATTGGTTTTCAAAGATATCATAAGTGTTTTCAACCAAACCAATTAATAGCGAAAAGAACAAGTTGCAAACATTTAGTTAAGAAGTAATACGCTTGTTTTCAATAGTTAAGATACTTTTAAACTATTATTACACAAAACATTCACTTTCTTATAGTTTCCTAGGTTAACTATAAAACCTTAGATTGTAAATGAAAGAAGTATTAAACATATCAAAACACAATATTAACACATGAAATTGTTTTTCAAAGATATCATATCATGAATGTTTCAATCAATCAATAGATAGACCTTAGATTGTAAAAGAAGTATTGAACATATCAAATTACAATTTGAACACATTTGGAATGGTTTTTCAAAGGTATCACAAGTGTTCGAATCAATTAATAGACCTTAGATTGTAAAAGAAGTATTATAAACATATGAAAACACAATTTTAACACATGAAATTGTTTTTCAAAGATATTCATAAGTGTTTCAATCAATCAATAGACTAAGATTGTATTAAACATATCAAAACACAATCTTAACACGTGAAATTGGTTTTCAAAGATATCATAAGTGTTTTCAACCAAACCAATTAATAGCGAAAAGAACAAGTTGCAAACATTTAGTTAAGAAGTAATACGCTTGTTTTCAATAGTTAAGATACTTTTAAACTATTATTACACAGAACATTCACTTTCTTATAGTTTCCTAGGTTAACTATAAAACCTTAGATTGTTAATGAAAGAAGTATTAAACATATCAAAACACAATTTTAACACATGAAATTGTTTTTCAAAGATATCATATCATGAGTGTTTCAATCGATCAATAGATAGACCTTAGATTGTAAAAGAAGTATTGAACATATCAAAATACAATTTGAACACCTTTGGAATGGTTTTTCAAAGGTATCACAAGTGTTCGATTCAATTAATAGACCTTAGATTGTAAAAGAAGTATTATAAACATATGAAAACACAATTTTAACACATGAAATTGTTTTTCAAAGATATTCATGAAGTGTTTCAATCAATTAATACACTAAGATTGTATTAAACATATCAAAACACAATCTTAACACGTGAAATTGGTTTTCAAAGATATCATAAGTGTTTTCAACCAAAGCAATTAATAGCGAAAAGAACAAGTTGCAAACATTTAGTTAAGAAGTAATACGCTTGTTTTCAATAGTTAAGATACTTTTAAACTATTATTACACAAAACATTCACTTTCTTATATTTTCCTAGGTTAACTATAAAACCTTAGATTGTAAATGAAAGAAGTATTAAACATATCAAAACACAATTTTAACACATGAAATTGTTTTTCAAAGATATCATATCATGAGTGTTTCAATCAATCAATAGATAGACTTTAGATTGTAAAATAAGTATTGAACATATCAAAATACAATTTGAACACATTTGGAATGGTTTTTCAAAGGTATCACAAGTGTTCGAATCAATTAATAGACCTTAGATTGTAAAAGAAGTATTTTAAACATATGAAAACACAATTTTAACACATGAAATTGTTTTTCAAAGATATTCATAAAGTGTTTCAATCAATTAATAGACTAAGATTGTATTAAACATATCAAAACACAATCTTAACACGTGAAATTGGTTTTCAAAGATATCATAAGTGTTTTCAACCAAACCAATTAATAGCGAAAAGAACAAGTTGCAAACATTTAGTTAAGAAGTAATACGCTTGTTTTCAATAGTTAAGATACTTTTAAACTATTATTACACAAAACATTCACTTTCTTATAGTTTCCTAGGTTAACTATAAAACCTTAGATTGTAAATGAAAAAAGTATTAAACATATCAAAACACAATATTAACACATGAAATTGTTTTTCAAAGATATCATATCATGAATGTTTCAATCAATCAATAGATAGACCTTAGATTGTAAAAGAAGTATTGAACATATCAAATTACAATTTGAACACATTTGGAATGGTTTTTCAAAGGTATCACAAGTGTTCGAATCAATTAATAGACCTTAGATTGTAAAAGAAGTATTATAAACATATGAAAACAAAATTTTAACACATGAAATTGTTTTTCAAAGATATTCATAATTGTTTCAATCAATCAATAGACTAAGATTGTATTAAACATATCAAAACACAATCTTAACACGTGAAATTGGTTTTCAAAGATATCATAAGTGTTTTCAACCAAACCAATTAATAGCGAAAAGAACAAGTTGCAAACATTTAGTTAAGAAGTAATACGCTTGTTTTCAATAGTTAAGATACTTTTAAACTATTATTACACAAAACATTCACTTTCTTATAGTTTCCTAGGTTAACTATAAAACCTTAGATTGTAAATGAAAAAAGTATTAAACATATCAAAACACAATATTAACACATGAAATTGTTTTTCAAAGATATCATATCATGAATGTTTCAATCAATCAATAGATAGACCTTAGATTGTAAAAGAAGTATTGAACATATCAAATTACAATTTGAACACATTTGGAATGGTTTTTCAAAGGTATCACAAGTGTTCGAATCAATTAATAGACCTTAGATTGTAAAAGAAGTATTATAAACATATGAAAACAAAATTTTAACACATGAAATTGTTTTTCAAAGATATTCATAATTGTTTCAATCAATCAATAGACTAAGATTGTATTAAACATATCAAAACACAATCTTAACACGTGAAATTGGTTTTCAAAGATATCATAAGTGTTTTCAACCAAACCAATTAATAGCGAAAAGAACAAGTTGCAAACATTTAGTTAAGAAGTAATACGCTTGTTTTCAATAGTTAAGATACTTTTAAACTATTATTACACAGAACATTCACTTTCTTATAGTTTCCTAGGTTAACTATAAAACCTTAGATTGTTAATGAAAGAAGTATTAAACATATCAAAACACAATTTTAACACATGAAATTGTTTTTCAAAGATATCATATCATGAGTGTTTCAATCGATCAATAGATAGACCTTAGATTGTAAAAGAAGTATTGAACATATCAAAATACAATTTGAACACCTTTGGAATGGTTTTTCAAAGGTATCACAAGTGTTCGATTCAATTAATAGACCTTAGATTGTAAAAGAAGTATTATAAACATATGAAAACACAATTTTAACACATGAAATTGTTTTTCAAAGATATTCATGAAGTGTTTCAATCAATTAATACACTAAGATTGTATTAAACATATCAAAACACAATCTTAACACGTGAAATTGGTTTTCAAATATATCATAAGTGTTTTCAACCAAAGCAATTAATAGCGAAAAGAACAAGTTGCAAACATTTAGTTAAGAAGTAATACGCTTGTTTTCAATAGTTAAGATACTTTTAAACTATTATTACACAAAACATTCACTTTCTTATAGTTTCCTAGGTTAACTATAAAACCTTAGATTGTAAATGAAAAAAGTATTAAACATATCAAAACACAATATTAACACATGAAATTGTTTTTCAAAGATATCATATCATGAATGTTTCAATCAATCAATAGATAGACCTTAGATTGTAAAAGAAGTATTGAACATATCAAATTACAATTTGAACACATTTGGAATGGTTTTTCAAAGGTATCACAAGTGTTCGAATCAATTAATAGACCTTAGATTGTAAAAGAAGTATTATAAACATATGAAAACAAAATTTTAACACATGAAATTGTTTTTCAAAGATATTCATAATTGTTTCAATCAATCAATAGACTAAGATTGTATTAAACATATCAAAACACAATCTTAACACGTGAAATTGGTTTTCAAAGATATCATAAGTGTTTTCAACCAAACCAATTAATAGCGAAAAGAACAAGTTGCAAACATTTAGTTAAGAAGTAATACGCTTGTTTTCAATAGTTAAGATACTTTTAAACTATTATTACACAGAACATTCACTTTCTTATAGTTTCCTAGGTTAACTATAAAACCTTAGATTGTTAATGAAAGAAGTATTAAACATATCAAAACACAATTTTAACACATGAAATTGTTTTTCAAAGATATCATATCATGAGTGTTTCAATCGATCAATAGATAGACCTTAGATTGTAAAAGAAGTATTGAACATATCAAAATACAATTTGAACACCTTTGGAATGGTTTTTCAAAGGTATCACAAGTGTTCGATTCAATTAATAGACCTTAGATTGTAAAAGAAGTATTATAAACATATGAAAACACAATTTTAACACATGAAATTGTTTTTCAAAGATATTCATGAAGTGTTTCAATCAATTAATACACTAAGATTGTATTAAACATATCAAAACACAATCTTAACACGTGAAATTGGTTTTCAAATATATCATAAGTGTTTTCAACCAAAGCAATTAATAGCGAAAAGAACAAGTTGCAAACATTTAGTTAAGAAGTAATACGCTTGTTTTCAATAGTTAAGATACTTTTAAACTATTATTACACAAAACATTCACTTTCTTATATTTTCCTAGGTTAACTATAAAACCTTAGATTGTAAATGAAAGAAGTATTAAACATATCAAAACACAATTTTAACACATGAAATTGTTTTTCAAAGATATCATATCATGAGTGTTTCAATCAATCAATAGATAGACTTTAGATTGTAAAATAAGTATTGAACATATCAAAATACAATTTGAACACATTTGGAATGGTTTTTCAAAGGTATCACAAGTGTTCGAATCAATTAATAGACCTTAGATTGTAAAAGAAGTATTTTAAACATATGAAAACACAATTTTAACACATGAAATTGTTTTTCAAAGATATTCATAAAGTGTTTCAATCAATTAATAGACTAAGATTGTATTAAACATATCAAAACACAATCTTAACACGTGAAATTGGTTTTCAAAGATATCATAAGTGTTTTCAACCAAACCAATTAATAGCGAAAAGAACAAGTTGCAAACATTTAGTTAAGAAGTAATACGCTTGTTTTCAATAGTTAAGATACTTTTAAACTATTATTACACAGAACATTCACTTTCTTATAGTTTCCTAGGTTAACTATAAAACCTTAGATTGTAAATGAAAGAAGTATTAAACATATGAAAACACAATTTTAACACATGAAATTGTTTTTCAAAGATATCATATCATGAGTGTTTCAATCAATCAATAGATAGAACTTAGATTGTAAAAGAAGTATTGAACATATCAAAATACAATTTGAACACATTTGGAATGGTTTTTCAAAGGTATCACAAGTGTTCGAATCAATTAATAGACCTTAGATTGTAAAAGAAGTTTTATAAACATATGAAAACACAATTTTAACACATGAAATTGTTTTTCAAAGATATTCATAAGTGTTTCAATCAATTAATAGACTAAGATTGTATTAAACATATCAAAACACAATCTTAACACGTGAAATTGGTTTTCAAAGATATCATAAGTGTTTTCAACCAAACCAATTAATAGCGAAAAGAACAAGTTGCAAACATTTAGTTAAGAAGTAATACGCTTGTTTTCAATAGTTAAGATACTTTTAAACTATTATTACACAAAACATTCACTTTCTTATAGTTTCCTAGGTTAACTATAAAACCTTAGATTGTAAATGAAAGAAGTATTAAACATATGAAAACACAATTTTAACACATGAAATTGTTTTTCAAAGATATCATATCATGAGTGTTTCAATCGATCAATAGATAGACCTTAGATTGTAAAAGAAGTATTGAACATATCAAAATACAATTTGAACACATTTGGAATGGTTTTTCAAAGGTATCACAAGTGTTCGAATCAATTAATAGACCTTAGATTGTAAAAGAAGTATTTTAAACATATGAAAACACAATTTTAACACATGAAATTGTTTTTCAAAGATATTCATAAAGTGTTTCAATCAATTAATAGACTAAGATTGTATTAAACATATCAAAACACAATCTTAACACGTGAAATTGGTTTTCAAAGATATCATAAGTGTTTTCAACCAAACCAATTAATAGCGAAAAGAACAAGTTGCAAACATTTAGTTAAGAAGTAATACGCTTGTTTTCAATAGTTAAGATACTTTTAAACTATTATTACACAAAACATTCACTTTCTTATAGTTTCCTAGGTTAACTATAAAACCTTAGATTGTAAATGAAAGAAGTATTAAACATATCAAAACACAATATTAACACATGAAATTGTTTTTCAAAGATATCATATCATGAATGTTTCAATCAATCAATAGATAGACCTTAGATTGTAAAAGAAGTATTGAACATATCAAATTACAATTTGAACACATTTGGAATGGTTTTTCAAAGGTATCACAAGTGTTCGAATCAATTAATAGACCTTAGATTGTAAAAGAAGTATTATAAACATATGAAAACACAATTTTAACACATGAAATTGTTTTTCAAAGATATTCATAAGTGTTTCAATCAATCAATAGACTAAGATTGTATTAAACATATCAAAACACAATCTTAACACGTGAAATTGGTTTTCAAAGATATCATAAGTGTTTTCAACCAAACCAATTAATAGCGAAAAGAACAAGTTGCAAACATTTAGTTAAGAAGTAATACGCTTGTTTTCAATAGTTAAGATACTTTTAAACTATTATTACACAGAACATTCACTTTCTTATAGTTTCCTAGGTTAACTATAAAACCTTAGATTGTAAATGAAAGAAGTATTAAATATATGAAAACACAATTTTAACACATGAAATTGTTTTTCAAAGATATCATATCATGAGTGTTTCAATCAATCAATAGATAGACCTTAGATTGTAAAAGAAGTATTGAACATATCAAAATACAATTTGAACACATTTGGAATGGTTTTTCAAAGGTATCACAAGTGTTCGAATCAATTAATAGACCTTAGATTGTAAAAGAAGTATTTTAAACATATGAAAACACAATTTTAACACATGAAATTGTTTTTCAAAGATATTCATAAGTGTTTCAATCAATCAACAGACTAAGATTGTATTAAACATATCAAAACACAATCTTAACACGTGAAATTGGTTTTCAAAGATATCATAAGTGTTTTCAACCAAACCAATTAATAGCGAAAAGAACAAGTTGCAAACATTTAGTTAAGAATTAATACGCTTGTTTTCAATAGTTAAGATACTTTTAAACTATTATTACACAGAGCATTCACTTTCTTATAGTTTCCTAGGTTAACTATAAAACCTTAGATTGTAAATGAAAGAAGTATTAAACATATCAAAACACAATTTTAACACATGAAATTGTTTTTCAAAGATATCATATCATGAGTGTTTCAATCGATCAATAGATAGACCTTAGATTGTAAAAGAAGTATTGAACATATCAAAATACAATTTGAACACATTTGGAATGGTTTTTCAAAGGTATCACAAGTGTTCGAATCAATTAATAGACCTTAGATTGTAAAAGAAGTATTATAAACATATGAAAACACAATTTTAACACATGAAATTGTTTTTCAAAGATATTCATAAGTGTTTCAATCAATTAATAGACTAAGATTGTATTAAACATATCAAAACACAATCTTAACACGTGAAATTGGTTTTCAAAGATATCATAAGTGTTTTCAACCAAAGCAATTAATAGCGAAAAGAACAAGTTGCAAACATTTAGTTAAGAAGTAATACGCTTGTTTTCAATAGTTAAGATACTTTTAAACTATTATTACACAGAACATTCACTTTCTTATAGTTTCCTAGGTTAACTATAAAAACCTTAGATTGTAAATGAAAGAAGTATTAAACATATCAAAACACAATTTTAACACATGAAGCTGTTTTTCAAAGATATCATATCATGAGTGTTTCAATCAATCAATAGACCTTAGATTGTAAAAGAAGTATTGAACATATCAAAATACAATTTGAACACATTTGGAATGGTTTTTCAAAGGTATCACAAGTGTTCGAATCAATTAATAGACCTTAGATTGTAAAAGAAGTATTATAAACATATGAAAACACAATTTTAACACATGAAATTGTTTTTCAAAGATATTCATAAGTGTTTCAATCAATTAATAGACTAAGATTGTATTAAACATATCAAAACACAATCTTAACACGTGAAATTGGTTTTCAAAGATATCATAAGTGTTTTCAACCAAAGCAATTAATAGCGAAAAGAACAAGTTGCAAACATTTAGTTAAGAAGTAATACGCTTGTTTTCAATAGTTAAGATACTTTTAAACTATTATTACACAGAACATTCACTTTCTTATAGTTTCCTAGGTTAACTATAAAAACCTTAGATTGTAAATGAAAGAAGTATTAAACATATCAAAACACAATTTTAACACATGAAATTGTTTTTCAAAGATATTCATAAGTGTTTCCATCAATTAATAGACTAAGATTGTATTAAACATATCAAAACACAATCTTAACACGTGAAATTGGTTTTCAAAGATATCATAAGTGTTTTCAACCAAACCAATTAATAGCGAAAAGAACAAGTTGCAAACATTTAGTTAAGAAGTAATACGCTTGTTTTCAATAGTTAAGATACTTTTAAACTATTATTACACAGAACATTCACTTTCTTATAGTTTCCCAGGTTAACTATAAATCCTTAGATTGTAAATGAAATAAGTATTAAACATATCAAAACACAATTTTAACACATGAAATTGTTTTTCAAAGATATCATATCATGAGTGTTTCAATCAATCAATAGACCATAGATTGTAAAAGAGGTATTGAACATATCAAAATACAATTTGAACACATTTGGAATGGTTTTTCAAAGGTATCACAAGTGTTCGAATCAATTAATAGACCTTAGATTGTAAAAGAAGTATTATAAACATATGAAAACACAATTTTAACACATGAAATTGTTTTTCAAAGATATTCATAAGTGTTTCAATCAATTAATAGACTAAGATTGTATTAAACATATCAAAACACAATCTTAACACGTGAAATTGGTTTTCAAAGATATCATAAGTGTTTTCAACCAAAGCAATTAATAGCGAAAAGAACAAGTTGCAAACATTTAGTTAAGAAGTAATACGCTTGTTTTCAATAGTTAAGATACTTTTAAACTATTATTACACAGAACATTCACTTTCTTATAGTTTCCTAGGTTAACTATAAAAACCTTAGATTGTAAATGAAAGAAGTATTAAACATATCAAAACACAATTTTAACACATGAAGCTGTTTTTCAAAGATATCATATCATGAGTGTTTCAATCAATCAATAGACCTTAGATTGTAAAAGAAGTATTGAACATATCAAAATACAATTTGAACACATTTGGAATGGTTTTTCAAAGGTATCACAAGTGTTCGAATCAATTAATAGACCTTAGATTGTAAAAGAAGTATTATAAACATATGAAAACACAATTTTAACACATGAAATTGTTTTTCAAAGATATTCATAAGTGTTTCAATCAATTAATAGACTAAGATTGTATTAAACATATCAAAACACAATCTTAACACGTGAAATTGGTTTTCAAAGATATCATAAGTGTTTTCAACCAAAGCAATTAATAGCGAAAAGAACAAGTTGCAAACATTTAGTTAAGAAGTAATACGCTTGTTTTCAATAGTTAAGATACTTTTAAACTATTATTACACAGAACATTCACTTTCTTATAGTTTCCTAGGTTAACTATAAAAACCTTAGATTGTAAATGAAAGAAGTATTAAACATATCAAAACACAATTTTAACACATGAAATTGTTTTTCAAAGATATTCATAAGTGTTTCCATCAATTAATAGACTAAGATTGTATTAAACATATCAAAACACAATCTTAACACGTGAAATTGGTTTTCAAAGATATCATAAGTGTTTTCAACCAAACCAATTAATAGCGAAAAGAACAAGTTGCAAACATTTAGTTAAGAAGTAATACGCTTGTTTTCAATAGTTAAGATACTTTTAAACTATTATTACACAGAACATTCACTTTCTTATAGTTTCCCAGGTTAACTATAAAACCTTAGATTGTAAATGAAATAAGTATTAAACATATCAAAACACAATTTTAACACATGAAATTGTTTTTCAAAGATATCATATCATGAGTGTTTCAATCAATCAATAGACCATAGATTGTAAAAGAGGTATTGAACATATCAAAATACAATTTGAACACATTTGGAATGGTTTTTCAAAGGTATCACAAGTGTTCGAATCAATTAATAGACCTTAGATTGTAAAAGAAGTATTATAAACATATGAAAACACAATTTTAACACATGAAATTGTTTTTCAAAGATATTCTTAAGTGTTTCAATCAATTAATAGACTAAGATTGTATTAAACATATCAAAACACAATCTTAACACGTGAAATTGGTTTTCAAAGATATCATAAGTGTTTTCAACCAAAGCAATTAATAGCGAAAAGAACAAGTTGCAAACATTTAGTTAAGAAGTAATACGCTTGTTTTCAATAGTTAAGATACTTTTAAACTATTATTACACAGAACATTCACTTTCTTATAGTTTCCTAGGTTAACTATAAAAACCTTAGATTGTAAATGAAAGAAGTATTAAACATATCAAAACACAATTTTAACACATGAAGCTGTTTTTCAAAGATATCATATCATGAGTGTTTCAATCAATCAATAGACCTTAGATTGTAAAAGAAGTATTGAACATATCAAAATACAATTTGAACACATTTGGAATGGTTTTTCAAAGGTATCACAAGTGTTCGAATCAATTAATAGACCTTAGATTGTAAAAGAAGTATTATAAACATATGAAAACACAATTTTAACACATGAAATTGTTTTTCAAAGATATTCATAAGTGTTTCAATCAATTAATAGACTAAGATTGTATTAAACATATCAAAACACAATCTTAACACGTGAAATTGGTTTTCAAAGATATCATAAGTGTTTTCAACCAAAGCAATTAATAGCGAAAAGAACAAGTTGCAAACATTTAGTTAAGAAGTAATACGCTTGTTTTCAATAGTTAAGATACTTTTAAACTATTATTACACAGAACATTCACTTTCTTATAGTTTCCTAGGTTAACTATAAAAACCTTAGATTGTAAATGAAAGAAGTATTAAACATATCAAAACACAATTTTAACACATGAAATTGTTTTTCAAAGATATTCATAAGTGTTTCCATCAATTAATAGACTAAGATTGTATTAAACATATCAAAACACAATCTTAACACGTGAAATTGGTTTTCAAAGATATCATAAGTGTTTTCAACCAAACCAATTAATAGCGAAAAGAACAAGTTGCAAACATTTAGTTAAGAAGTAATACGCTTGTTTTCAATAGTTAAGATACTTTTAAACTATTATTACACAGAACATTCACTTTCTTATAGTTTCCCAGGTTAACTATAAAACCTTAGATTGTAAATGAAATAAGTATTAAACATATCAAAACACAATTTTAACACATGAAATTGTTTTTCAAAGATATCATATCATGAGTGTTTCAATCAATCAATAGACCATAGATTGTAAAAGAGGTATTGAACATATCAAAATACAATTTGAACACATTTGGAATGGTTTTTCAAAGGTATCACAAGTGTTCGAATCAATTAATAGACCTTAGATTGTAAAAGAAGTATTATAAACATATGAAAACACAATTTTAACACATGAAATTGTTTTTCAAAGATATTCATAAGTGTTTCAATCAATTAATAGACTAAGATTGTATTAAACATATCAAAACACAATCTTAACACGTGAAATTGGTTTTCAAAGATATCATAAGTGTTTTCAACCAAAGCAATTAATAGCGAAAAGAACAAGTTGCAAACATTTAGTTAAGAAGTAATACGCTTGTTTTCAATAGTTAAGATACTTTTAAACTATTATTACACAGAACATTCACTTTCTTATAGTTTCCTAGGTTAACTATAAAAACCTTAGATTGTAAATGAAAGAAGTATTAAACATATCAAAACACAATTTTAACACATGAAGCTGTTTTTCAAAGATATCATATCATGAGTGTTTCAATCAATCAATAGACCTTAGATTGTAAAAGAAGTATTGAACATATCAAAATACAATTTGAACACATTTGGAATGGTTTTTCAAAGGTATCACAAGTGTTCGAATCAATTAATAGACCTTAGATTGTAAAAGAAGTATTATAAACATATGAAAACACAATTTTAACACATGAAATTGTTTTTCAAAGATATTCATAAGTGTTTCAATCAATTAATAGACTAAGATTGTATTAAACATATCAAAACACAATCTTAACACGTGAAATTGGTTTTCAAAGATATCATAAGTGTTTTCAACCAAACCAATTAATAGCGAAAAGAACAAGTTGCAAACATTTAGTTAAGAAGTAATACGCTTGTTTTCAATAGTTAAGATACTTTTAAACTATTATTACACAGAACATTCACTTTCTTATAGTTTCCTAGGTTAACTATAAAAACCTTAGATTGTAAATGAAAGAAGTATTAAACATATCAAAACACAATTTTAACACATGAAATTGTTTTTCAAAGATATTCATAAGTGTTTCCATCAATTAATAGACTAAGATTGTATTAAACATATCAAAACACAATCTTAACACGTGAAATTGGTTTTCAAAGATATCATAAGTGTTTTCAACCAAACCAATTAATAGCGAAAAGAACAAGTTGCAAACATTTAGTTAAGAAGTAATACGCTTGTTTTCAATAGTTAAGATACTTTTAAACTATTATTACACAGAACATTCACTTTCTTATAGTTTCCCAGGTTAACTATAAAACCTTAGATTGTAAATGAAATAAGTATTAAACATATCAAAACACAATTTTAACACATGAAATTGTTTTTCAAAGATATCATATCATGAGTGTTTCAATCAATCAATAGACCATAGATTGTAAAAGAGGTATTGAACATATCAAAATACAATTTGAACACATTTGGAATGGTTTTTCAAAGGTATCACAAGTGTTCGAATCAATTAATAGACCTTAGATTGTAAAAGAAGTATTATAAACATATGAAAACACAATTTTAACACATGAAATTGTTTTTCAAAGATATTCATAAGTGTTTCAATCAATTAATAGACTAAGATTGTATTAAACATATCAAAACACAATCTTAACACGTGAAATTGGTTTTCAAAGATATCATAAGTGTTTTCAACCAAACCAATTAATAGCGAAAAGAACAAGTTGCAAACATTTAGTTAAGAAGTAATACGCTTGTTTTCAATAGTTAAGATACTTTTAAACTATTATTACACAGAACATTCACTTTCTTATAGTTTCCTAGGTTAACTATAAAAACCTTAGATTGTAAATGAAAGAAGTATTAAACATATCAAAACACAATTTTAACACATGAAATTGTTTTTCAAAGATATTCATAAACATATCAAAACACAATCTTAACACGTGAAATTGGTTTTCAAAGATATCATAAGTGTTTTCAACCAAACCAATTAATAGCGAAAAGAACAAGTTCCAAACATTTAGTTAAGAAGTAATACGCTTGTTTTCAATAGTTAAGATACTTTTAAACTATTATTACACAGAACATTCACTTTCTTATAGTTTCCTAGGTTAACTATAAAACCTTAGATTGTAAATGAAAGAAGTATTAAACATATCACAACACAATTTTAACACATGAAATTGTTTTTCAAAGATATCATATCATGAGTGTTTCAATCAATCAATAGACCTTAGATTGTAAAAGAAGTATTGAACATATCAAAATACAATTTGAACACATTTCGAATGGTTTTTCAAAGGTATCACAAGTGTTCGAATCAATTAGTAGACCTTAGATTGTAAAAGAAGTATTATAAACATATGAAAACACAATTTTAACACATGAAATTGTTTCTCAAAGATATTCATAAGTGTTTCAATCAATTAATAGACTAAGATTGTATTAAACATATCAAAACACAATATTAACACGTGAAATTGGTTTTCAAAGATATCATACGTGTTTTCAACCAAACCAATTAATAGCGAAAAGAACAAGTTGCACACATTTAGTTAAGAAGTAATACGCTTGTTTTCAATAGTTAAGATACTTTTAAACTATTATTACACAGAACATTCACTTTCTTATAGTTTCCTAGGTTAACTATAAAACCTTAGATTGTAAATGAAAGAAGTATTAAACATATCAAAACACAATTTTAACACATGAAATTGTTTTTCAAAGATATCATATCATGAGTGTATCAATCAATCAATAGACCTTAGACTGTAAAAGAAGTATTGAACATATCAAAATACAATTTGAACACATTTGGAATGGTTTTTCAAAGGTATCACAAGTGTTTGAATCAATTAATAGACCTTAGATTGTAAAAGAAGTATTATAAACATATGAAAACACAATTTTAACACATGAAATTGTTTTTCAAAGATATTCATAAGTGTTTCAATCAATTAATAGACTAAGATTGTATTAAACATATCAAAACACAATCTTAACACGTGAAATTGGTTTTCAAAGATATCATAAGTGTTTTCAACCAAACCAATTAATAGCGAAAAGAACAAGTTTCAAACATTTAGTTAAGAAGTAATACGCTTGTTTTCAATAGTTAAGATTCTTTTAAACTATTATTACACAGAACATTCACTTTCTTATAGTTTCCTAGGTTAACTATAAAACCTTAGATTGTAAATGAAAGAAGTATTAAACATATCAAAACACAATTTTAACACATGAAATTGTTATTCAAAGATATCATATCATGAGTGTTTCAATCAATCAATAGACCTTAGATTGTAAAAGAAGTATTGAACATATCAAAATACAATTTGAACACATTTGGAATGGTTTTTCAAAGGTATCGCAAGTGTTCGAATCAATTAATAGACCTTAGATTGTAAAAGAAGTATTATAAACATATGAAAACACAATTTTAACACATGAAATTGTTTTTCAAAGATATTCATAAGTGTTTCAATCAATCAATAGACTAAGATTGTATTAAACATATCAAAACACAATCTTAACACGTGAAATTGGTTTTCAAAGATATCATAAGTGTTTTCAACCAAACCAATTAATAGCGAAAAGAACAAGTTGCAAACATTTAGTTAAGAAGTAATACGCTTGTTTTCAATAGTTAAGATACTTTTAAACTATTATTTGATCCTGCCTGTTGACCGGAGCACTGGAGAATGCCTCGTCAAAGAATCGACGTGCGCGCCGCCCCTCACTTCCGTTCCTCCTCTGGATCTATCTCAAGAACCTGCAAAGAAACGATACGGCGCCGCTGCGGCCGATCGCACTCCGACGCTCAAGTCAGTGACGGTATCACCAAATACTAAGAACGAGAACCGTGCAAATCCTCTCTCACTCGCAAGCGTTAAGTGTATGAACTGAACGTGCGTACCTCAGAAAGTCTGTTAAGAACTCTTATATACCTGGTGGTTTTCTCTCTCCTGGCAGTTACAGGCTTGGACACGTGGCTCGCATCCAACTGTACACGTGCCATCATCTGGAGGCTCCCTGACTTGGCGCTGCTTCTACTCTTATTTTGGCTAAGTTACTTATGCATGGTACTGCCCAGTGCATAGCTAACTTAGGAGTGCGATCTCTACTGAAACTAGCGAGTTAGGGCCTTCATACACCTTCCCTGTTGTCTCGCCGGCCGCCTTCATAATCTGCTTCTCCTTCGTCTTCGGCGATGTGCTTATTCTGGCGATCTTCGACTTCTTGGTCGCCTGAGTCTACATCTGGCGACTTCATCTTCAACCTGGCGATCGCCTATTCTGGTAAACTGGAAATCGGAACACGCCAACTTAACAATCGGCGACCACACGTGCCTCCCGACTTCCTTCCCATCTGCCAACCTGGCGCCTTGTCAACACGCCTACACTGTAGCAGGATGCCACGTCATCATACCCGTCCACCAGGGCGGTACACAAGCCCCCCAGTCTTAAGCGAAGACTTGTCTAGCGAAAAGACTGAAAGAGCCCTTGTCAACACCGATCTACGTGGCACTGACGCAGAATTCCAAGCGATCGTACTTTCTGCTGCTCTGACGCTCCACCAAACCCTTCACCGATCACTCGACACGTGGCTTCATCAACGGCTCTCTTCATCTGCCGTTAGCGCTTCCAAAACTTATTTCGAAAAACCCTTAAACCCCTTACGATCCTACTGTTCCATCACTTTCTTCACACTTGCATACGCTCTCATTTCCTTCTGCGAAAGCTCTCGACGTTCCTCGACGCTCTAGATCACCACCTCCCTTCAACGTTCTCCTGATCATCGAAAGGTAACTACTTTCTTTCATCTGCTGGGTTTCCTTGCATTTTCACCGATTTGCATCATCCTGTAACTGTCTGGTGCATACGCTGTGGGCTGTTTTTCCATTTCTCCTTCTGCGTAACTTAGGGCTTTGTCGATCGTCGCAACGAACTCACATTCGTTCGTCTTTCACCTTCCTTCTATGATCGAGTCAGCCTTTGTAACCCTCCTGATTATTATTTTTTTTTCTCTCTTTCTTCTTCCTTTGCAGTTGCTGCCATGACTCGCACCAAGATTACCCCGAACCCCCCTCCATCAGCGCGAAACCCTCCTTCACAAGCACACGACTCAACACAAGTTCGTGGTGCTCCCTCTTCGCAGGCTGTGAGGCCTGCATCTTCCCAAACTGCCCTGGCTCAGGCGACTCCATCTAACGCTGGAGGAGCCCCCATCCCTCTGCCAGACTTCAAGACTTTATACCCATGGGCTAACCCAACCCTTCTAAAGGAGACCTCGTCGGTGAACACTGCGGGAGCGGTTCTGCGGTTGACCAATGGGGACGAGGCCCACCAATCGTTTCACAAGGAGCACGACGAGAGAATGATGGTGCTGCCTTGCCCCGCCGCTCTGCCAGTGTGTGCCGATGACAAAGTGAGCGCCGACGGGCCCTTCTGCTTCGTCTACACCACTTTCTTCAAGAAGGTCAGGCTCAGGTTTCCTCTCACTCGATTTGAGAGGGAACTCTTAACCGAGCTCAACATCGCTGCCGCCCAGCTTCACCCCAACAGCTGGGCGTTTGTCCGAGCCTTCGAAATAACGTGCGCCCACCTGGGGTTGCCCGCGTCAGTGGACGTGTTTTTATTCCTGTTTGAGGCCAAGCACCCAGGAGATCGCCTGTGGGTCAGCCTGAATGCCATTGCTGGGAGATCCATTTTCACCATCTTCCAGCAGTCGTACAAGGATTGGAAGGGGAAGTTCATCCAAGTACGCGCAAATGATAAAGACACGTCCCTTCTCGACGGCTTCCCCTTGTACTGGGTGGACAAGGGGAAAAAGGAGTCCAAGAGCTGCTTCAGGAGGCCCAGAAGTCCTGATAGCATGGGAGCTTTGGACCGAGACCTCTGTTTATTCTGGAAGAGGGTGGCGGATGCCAACATAACATTCCTGACCCCCACCCTGATCTCCTTCGAGTTCTTTGAGGACCAGTTGGAATTCCAAATAGGTTAGGACGCTACACTCTTGTCTTGATACTGCTTCTGATACTGTTTCTGGGCGTCTTGTGCGACACGCACAAGACTTTGGTTTTATCTTTTCCGCACATGCCTGTTTTTGCTGTCTCATTGCCTCATACACTTATCCTTTTCTCCTTTGAGCTAACTCATGCACTTTCGTTTCATGCAGATACCATGTTGGGTAAGAACATGCTCGCCGACTTAAAGGCGCTCGCCCGAAACCACGGGTTGGCGACCGGTTCCCAGACGGTGCCCAACTCGGCGGTCGAGAAGGCCATCATTCATGGGCGATCACCGCCCAAGGAGCCCACCTAACGCAAGAAGCTGGTCCTTAAGAGGCCTAAGCGGAAAGCCCCCCAAGTCGTCCAAGAGGAAGAAGAGGACGACGAGGCCACAGAGGATGGCCTTGTCACGAAAAGGAAGAGGGTGGCACCATCTTCTCCACCTGCTCAACCCCCTCTTCCAACCTCACCACCCCCATCAACGCCTGCTCCTCCTCCCTCATCGCCGACACCACAAGCCCCTTCACCACCAGTTCAAGCAGTTCCATTGGCCACTGCGCCACCTGCAACTGAGGCCCCAGAGCCAAATTTCTTGGAGGACCCCCCGAGCGCCTCTACACCACATATATCAGCAGGAGGGGGCCCTCCTTCCAACACTTCAGCTGCAGGAATCGTTCCAATCGGGGATGAGGTCGCTCACACCTCTCCAATCCTAATCACCGAGTCCCCGATTGCGTCGCCACGCCAGGAAGCAACCACTGAAAATATTGCTAAGGAAGGTGGCGACGAGAACCCTCAGCAAGCCCCCCTGGCGCCTCTCCAAGCCGCAAACCTTTCCCTCGAGGTCACGAGGATGTGGGAACCTCTGACTGCTAAACTGAAAAACATAGCAGAGGATATCCCATCGATTATAACGAGGGCTGTGGAGAGCTCCACCAGGAGGCTTCAAGATGAACTCTTCAACCTCAGGACCGACAACTGCACCATGAGGCTCGAGGTGGAGAAGTTATCTGCCAATCTGACGCTCGCGGAAATGGAGCATTCCCGAGTAGAAGACGCGATGAGCACCGAGCTCAGATTGGCGCGTCAAGAGGCCACTGACCTTCGCCGCAAAATTCATGACCTTGCCCAAGAGAAAGTTGAGCTAGAAAGCAAAATTGTGCCTTTGCGCACCAAGGCGAGCGACCTGGAGGCTCACATTCAAGCTAGTGCCGATAAGGTACAAAAACTGGAGCAAAGGTCGATTGACCGCGAAAAACTACTTGGGCAAGTAGAAAAAGCAAGGGATGACGCCATGGCTGATCTCACCGAGGCGATCAAGGAAAAAGGAAAGATGGCTGCCGAGTTGACCCAAGCTCAAGCGGAATCCAAGAAGGTTGCTGACGACCTTCTTCATGCTCAAGAGACCAATGAACAACTCCGAAAACAGGTCGAAGAGCTGGAGCAGCAGAACAAGGAGCTCAAGCAACAGGTTGAAGAATTTCAAAGGCAAATTGAAGAACTTAAGCTAAGCTCCGCTCAGATTCTGGTTGCTGGATTTGAAGCCGCTCGGGAACAATTCGCATGCCTGTTCCCCGATCTCGACCTCAGCATGGTGTCGATAAACAACGAAGTAGTAGATGGAAAGGTCGTTCCCGCCGAAGACTCAACCAACTCCACCTTATCTGCTACTTTATAATTCTGGTTGTATATATCTTGTAACAAAACTCGTGCATATGTGTTTTGAACAGTTACTTATTTCAATCGCGAAACTTGGATATTCTTTCTTCTGACTCCTTTCGAGCGCTTTCACCCTCTTTGTATGTTTAACTTTGCCGAGTTTAACTTAGCGATTTTGCAAACATGATCTTTGGCGTAACTGCCTCGAGCCGATTCAAACTTAAGCAATAATCGCTTTAAACAACGTGTACTCTTGAAGCACTAACCTGATCATAAGAAAAGCTTTCAAGCAACGAACTGTAACTCAATCATTGGCTCAAACAACGTCCCACTCGACCTGCTTTATCAAACAAGTCTTTCAACCTTCTCGCCATGTTTGAACTTTTCGCGATCGCCAAGACCTCTTGGTAACACCAGCTTTTCCCAACCTCATGCTTTGGCAGTCATTTCTTTATCTGGGGCAGAAATGCCCTTTGGGATCTTTCTTTACCCCCCTGAACTTCAGAGCTGAAGACCGGCTGGCTAGGCGTTCTCTTCGAACCTACCTTAGCCACCTTTCAAGCTTCTTCCACCCTCTTCGCCATACCTGAACTCGTTCAAGACGAGAAGGATTTTATCTTGCCTATACCCGCACATAAGCGAGAAGGTCTTTAACTCGCCTGAGCTCGCACAACGGCGAGAAGGACTTTATTTGATGCCTCAACTTGCCCAGGGTGTACATCTCCTCCCCCCTGGATGCACTGAGGACCTTTTCTTTCTCTCGCCTGCACTCGCTGAACGGCGAGGAGGTCTTTAATTGGCCTTGGCTCGCACAACGGCGATAAGGACTTTATCTGGTGCCTCAACTTGCCCAGGGTGTACATCTCCTCCCCCCTGGATGCACTGAGGACCTTTCTCGCCTGCGCCCGCTCGACGGCGAGGAGGTCTTTAACTTGCCTCTACGTTGCCCCGGGAGTTACATCTTCTCGCTCCCAGAAATGCGGAGGACTTTTCCTCTTTCTCGCCTGCACTCGCTCGACGGCGAGGAGGTCTTTCATCTGGTGCCTCCGATCGCCGAAAAACGATGAGGGCTTAAAACTTAACTGGTGCCTCTAATCGCCGAAAAACGATGAGGACTTTAAAACTTAACTGGTGCCTCTAATCGCCGAAAAACGATGAGGACTTTAAAACTTAACTGGTGCCTCTAATCGCCGAAAAACGATGAGGACTTTAAAACTTTTAGAAAACACGCGACATATCTTTTCTTGCCTTAAATCATGTGCGAATGACAAGGTCTTTCTTCGAAACTTTTGGAAATAGCACATATGCAATCTGAAAACACCTTATACTTCGAAAACTCTTCTTTTATTGGGTGGCCTCATTAAAAACCCTCCTTAGGGAAAAAAGAGCGCCCCCTTCAAACTGTTTTAACAGAGACATTGTAATGTAACATTGTGTTTGTCTTTACTTACAAAGCTCTTAACTATAGTACAACTTCAGGTGTGTGGCGTTCCAGGTGCGAGGAATCGCCCCTCCTTCCAGCGTCTCTAAGCGGTAGGCTCCGTTCCCGAGCGCCTCGGTTATTCTGAACGGTCCAGTCCACTTGGGTGATAGTTTATTCTCCATCTCGTACTGGTGGGCCTTCCTCATCACCAGATCGCCTTCTCTAAACTGCCTTGGCACCACCTTTGAGTTGTATCTTCGCTCGATCCTCCTCTTCACCGCCTCAGCCTTCAGCCTCGCTTCTTCCCTGACCTCATCCAGCAGATCCAGGTTCAGCCTTCTCTTTTCATTCGAGTCTTCCTCTACAAAGTTCTGGAATCTCGGCGAGCTCTCCTGGATCTCTACTGGAATCATGGCGTCACACCCGTAGACCAAACTAAACGGGGTCTCGTGGGTTCCTGACTGCTCGGTGGTGTGGTACGCCCAAACTATTCGGGGTACCTCCTCAGCCCAGCTTCCCTTGGCTTTCTCAAGCCTTCTCTTAAAACCTCTCAACAACACCCGATTAGCTGATTCCACCTGGCCATTTGTTTGAGGGTGCTCGACGGATGCAAACACTTGTTGAATTCCCACTCCTTCGCAAAGCTTCTTCAACAGGTGGCTTGCAAACTGCGTCCCATTATCTGACACCAGGCGCTTAGGCACTCCAAACCGGCACACGATGTTCTTCCATAAAAAACCTTTGATCTTGTGCGCTGTGATCTGGGCCACTGGTTCTGCTTCAATCCACTTGGTGAAGTACTCAATCGCCACCACCAAGTACTTCATTTGCCTGATCGCCAGCGGGAAAGGTCCCAGGATGTCGATTCTCCAAGTATGAAACGGCCAAGGGCTATAGATCGACTTCAACTCCTCGGGAGGTGCCTTGTGCCAATCGGCGTGCTGCTGGCATTGTTTGCAGCACTGGGCATATTTCTTGCAATCTTCTCTCATAGATGGCCAATAGTAGCCTGCACGGAGAGTCCTTGCGGCCAGAGCTCGACCCCCGACGTGGCTTCCGCATATACCTTCGTGGAGCTCTGCCATAACTCTCGTGCACTTCTCGCCGTGTATACATTCCAGGAGTGGGTGAGTGAACCCAAACCTGTACAGATCGCCATCAATCAGTGTATACTTGCTGGAATTTTTCTTTACCTTCCTAGCTTCTGTTGGATCTAGCGGGAGGAGGCCATCTGCCAAGCACCGCTTGTACTGTGTTATCCAAGTGTCTGGCTCATGGGCGGCGCAGACCTGCATCACGTCCACCTTCTCTCCTCGACAAGCTCTAACTCTCGGCGATCTCAGAGTTTCTTGCGTCAAAGACTTGTGGCTTCTCGCTGCTCTCTCCGTCGACCTGCTTATCTGAAGGACCAGGTGATCTGCTACAAATGCCCTCGGCGTCTTCAGAGTTTCTTGAATCACCGTCCTCTGCCTACCCCCCTTGCCTGAGCTGGCGAGCTTAGCAAGCAAGTCAGCTCGGGCATTCTGCTCTCGGGGCACATGCACTACTTCAAAAGAGGCATAGGAACTCTTCAATTCCTGCACATACGCCAAGTAAGCCGCCATTTGTGGATCCTTAGCCTGGAACTCGCCTGTTACTTGCCCGGTGACTAGCAGCGAGTCACTCTTAGCCATCAGCACCCTAGCTCCCATTTCCTTGGCCAGCAAAATCCCGGCGATCAGCGCCTCATACTCTGCTTGATTGTTGCTGGCTTTAAAGGCAAACCTCAAGGATTGCTCAATCAGCACGCCGTTGGGCCCTTCCAATATGACTCCAGCACCGCTACCCTGCTGGTTCGACGATCCATCCACCGAGAGTACCCAACGGAAATCGTCACCTTCAACCCGCGTCGCCTCTGAGGAGAGCTCGACCACAAAATCTGCGAGGATTTGCCCCTTGATCGGGCCTCGAGGCTCATATTTAATGTCAAATTCTGACAACTCTACTGCCCACTTCACCATTCTTCCTGCAACGTCAGGTTTCTTCAAGACCTTCTGGATGGGCAGGTCAGTCATCACCAGTATTGTGAAACTGTGGAAGTAGTGGCGCAACCTCCTCGCCAAAAACACCACAGCCAGCGCAGCCTTCTCCAGGGCCTGATATCTCGTTTTTGGGCCCTGCAACACTTTACTCACGAAATAGATAGGCTTCTGAGCCTGATCTTGATCCTGGGCGAGCACCGCGCTCACTGCCCTCTCAGTCACAGCGAAATACAACCTGAGAGGGGTACCCGCCAGTGGTTTGCACAGAACCGGCGGGCTCGCCAGATACTCCTTTAGCTTGACAAAAGCTTCCTCGCATTCTTTCGTCCAAGCGAACTTGTTATTGCGCCGCAGACATTGGAAATAGGGATGTCCCTTTTCTCCGCTCGCTGACACGAAGCGAGATAGGGCTGCCATCCGACCTGTCAGCTGCTGGACTTCTTTCACTGTAGTCGGGCTTCTCATCGCCAAGATGGCGGCACACTTGTCTGGGTTAGCCTCTATTCCCCTTTCAGTCAAGAGAAAACCCAAAAACTTTCCAGCCTCCACGCCGAAAATGCATTTCTCCGGGTTGAGCTTTAACTTGAACTTGGCGATCGTCGTGAACAATTCTTCCAAGTCTGCAACGTGCTTGCTTTTCTCCTGCGAGGTCACGACCATGTCATCGACGTAGGCTTGCACGTTCCTTCCCAGCATCGGTGCAAGTACTCGATCCATCAACCTCTGGTACGTGGCCCCCGCGTTCTTCAGCCCAAACGGCATCACCTTATAGCAGTAGCACGACCTCTCCGTCATGAAGGCTGTTTTTTCTTCATCCATGGGATGCATCTTGATCTGATTATAGCCCGAGAAGGCATCCAGGAAACTCAGCAGCTTGCACCCTGCAGCACTATCAACCAGGGCATCAATGCTTGGTAAAGGATACGAATCCTTCGGGCAAGCTTTGTTCAGATCGGTGAAATCGACGCACATGCGCCATTTCCCGTTACTCTTCTTCACCAGTACGACATTTGCCAACCATTCAGGGTACTGGACTTCCCTGATGTGGCCTGCAGCGAGGAGTTTCTGTGTCTCGTCCCTGATCGCCTGCCTCCTCTCTTCGTTGAATTTCCTTCTCCTTTGTTGCACCGGTCTCACCATGTTGTCCATCGCCAGATGATGGCACAAGAAGTCGGGATCGATCCCGGGCATGTCCGAAGCGGACCAAGCAAATGCGTCCAGATGCCGCTCAATCACCTTGGCGATTTGGTCCTGGAGATCGACCTCCAGAGATCTTCCGAGCTTGAAAACTTTCCCTCCGATCTCCTTCTCGAGCCACTGCTCGACAGGTTTGGGCCTGGATTCTCTGGCGATCACCGCCTTGGCGATTCCCAGTTCCCTCGCTTCCTCGGGGCGATTCCGCGCCTCTTCCTCATCCAGGCCAGCCTCTTTCTCCCCCAGCTCAGCGTCTATCATCTCTACATCCCTTCCAGCGATATCCTCTGTTACCGGCGGTCTGGGCTTCACACCGGGAGGTGGGGTGGTTGTTACATAGCTCACGGACCTTTTGTTTTTCAGGCTATTCTCATAGCACCTTTTCGCTTCTTTCTGGTCCGACTTGATCGTGATCACCACCCCTTCCATGGACGGCAGCTTCACCTTCATGTGCCGAGTCGATGGAATTGCGCCTATCCTGTTAAGAGTGGGCCTTCCCAACAGGATGTTATATGCTGAAGGGGCGTTTACGATGAGGTACTTGATTTTCTCCGTCCTCGACCCAGCCTCATCTGTAAACGTGGTTCTCAGCTCAATGTACCCCCTGACCTCCACCTGGTCACCAGCGAAACCATATAAGCACCCTCCATAGGGCCTTAGCTGGTCAAGGGGCAATTCCAGCTGCGTGAAAGTCGGCCAGAACATCACGTCCGCCGAGCTTCCTTGGTCCACCAGAACTCGGTGGACCTTCCTCCCTGCTGTTATCAACGAAATAACTATGGGATCGTTGTCATGAGGCACAACGTCCCGAAGATCCTGCTTTGTGAACGTAATGTCCACCTCCGGCGAGTGATCTTCAAATATGTCCACTGCCATCACCGATCGCGCATACTTTTTCCTCTGCGATGCGGTGCATCCACCACCTGAGAAACCCCCTGCAATGGTGTGGATCTCCCCGTGGATTGGCATTTCGTGTTGCTGGGCTTCTCCACCTGCTGGCTGGGAACTCGATGCTCCCCCCGTCCTCCTGTCCAGCAGATAGTCGTTTAGGAACCCGCTCTTAACCAGGTCGTCGAGCTGGTATCCTAAAGACAAACACGAGTCCAGGTTGTGGCCAAAACACTGGTGGAACTCGCATCAGGCGTCCGGCTTTGACCCCAGCACCTTGTCGCCCACCTTCTCAGGCGCCTTCAACCTAGCAGATATGTTAGGGATAGCGATCAGGTCCGCTAGACCCATGACAAATTTGTGCTTAGGCGGGCGATTGTATTCCCGGCGTGCTGGTTGTTGGCGTGCTGGCTGTTGGCGCGCTTGGCTTCTTCCCTTATTTCTCCTATCGTAAGGATAGCGAGTCCTTTGGTCTTTCCTGGATGCCGCCGCTGTTTCCAGCACCCTCTGCGGCTGGATCCTGGTCTGGGCGCGTGGTCTGGCGGGAGCCACGCTGCCTCTCTTCTCGGCGACTTCACTCTCGTCGGCGATGTGGGCCACCGCAAGTCGCCTGACTTCAGCAAACGTCGCTGGATGAGCCCTGATCAAGGCCTCGCAGAATGGCCCTGGCTGCACGCCCTTCTTGAAGGCATAGACCAGCATTTCTTCATCCTTGGCTGGCGACCTGACCATTTGCGCGCCGAAGCGATTGAGGTAGTCTCTGAGGGACTCCCCATGGTACTGCCTTATATCAAACAGATCATAGGACACCCTCGGCGGTGCCTTATTCACAATGTACTGCTCGACAAAGATTTTCGAGAATTGTTGAAAATTGGTTATGTGGCCATTAGGCAGGCTCACAAACCACTCCATCGCCGTTCCCTGGAGCGTACTCACGAACATCTTGCAGTAGACGGCGTCTGACCCTCCCGACAGCATCATCTGCGTATGGAACGTGGTCAGATGAGCCTCTGGATCCTCCACGCCGGTAAAAACAGCTTTAACCGGAACCACGCTCGTGGGAATAGGCGTGTCGGTAATCGCCTGAACAAAAGGCATTGGGAAAACACGAGGTGGCGTAGACGGCGCCACCTCTTCAGTAGAAGAACGTCCCTGCTGCTCCTGAAGAGCTCGACGCAGCTCCTCAGTTACCTTGCTGAGCTCCTCGTTCCTGGCGCGAGAGGCGACCAGGTCCTCATGTATCCTTGCCTGCTCGACGCGCGAGGCTTCCACAGTTGCCTGCAACGAGCGCATCATCTCTGCCATCTGCGCCATGGTCATGGCGGCGTCGCCCTCAGCTGCGACAGGCGCCACGGGACTGGAACGATTGCTTCTCATTTTTCTCATTAACTTCAGCGAACCACGGAAATACAGCGAACAATACTTCAACCACGATCGAATCAGCGATCAACCGGAGAAAACTCAAGAAACTGCGCAAGAACCCAAGAACACCGCAAACCTTCGAAGAAAATCGCAGCTTCACCAAAAACCACCGTTTCCCCGCGAATCAACCAAGCAAACGAAAGAACTCGAATCCACCGACCGAAAAGCCAAACGAACGGTTCAAAACGCAAACTTCACCGAACGAAACTCAAAGAAACCACGAACGACGGTTGCACCAGCGCACAACCACGTCGAAAACCTCGAAAACTTCCACGAACTCACGCTGTGGATGGGAGCAAGCTTTACACGGCACCACGGTGGGCGCCTGATGATCCTGCCTGTTAACCGGAGCGCTGGAGAATGCCTCGTCAAAGGATCGACGTGCGCGCCGCCCCTCACTTCCGTTCCTCCTCTGGATCTATCTCAAGAACCTGCAAAGAAACGATACGGCCCATTAGGGAGATTCAGTACCCTGAGTGGCTCGCCAACGTCGTTTTGGTGAAGAAGGCAAACGGAAAATGGAGAATGTGCGTTGACTTCACGGACCTGAATAAGGCGTGCCCAAAGGATTCCTATCCGCTGCCCAGCATTGACGCCCTAGTGGACAGCGCGTCTGGCAGCAAAGTGTTAAGCTTCCTGGACGCCTTCTCAGGTTATAACCAAATCAAGATGCACCCCAGGGACGAGAGCAAGACTGCGTTCATGACTGAAACATGCAGTTATTGCTATAAGGTGATGCCCTTCGGGCTCAAAAATGCGGGCGCCACGTACCAGAGGTTAATGGACAAGGTCCTGGCGCCAATGCTCGGGAGGAATGTATACGCCTACGTTGACGACATGGTGGTGGCGTCGCAGAACAGGATGCAGCACATGGCAGACTTGAAGGAATTGTTCAACACAATATCCAAATACCGCCTCAAGTTGAACCCCGAGAAGTGTGTTTTCGGGGTAGAGGCCGGTAAATTCTTGGGTTTTCTGCTCACCGAGAGGGGGATAGAGGCGAACCCCGACAAATGTGCGGCTATTATTGCCATGCGGAGTCCGACATCGGTAAAGGAGGTTCAACAGTTGACAGGGCGGAAGGCGGCGCTCTCGAGGTTTGTTTTCGCCGGAGGAGAAAAGAGGCACCTGTACTTCCAGAGCCTCAAGAGAAACAGTCGCTTTGCATGGACTGAGGAATGCGAAGCGGCTTTCGTTAAACTGAAGGAGTACCTGGCGACGCCTCCGGTTCTCTGCAAACCGGTAACGGGCGTGCCCCTCTGTTTGTATTTTACCGTAACAGATAGGGCCATCAGTTCTGTGTTGGTACAAGAGCAGGACCAGAGTCAGAAGCCCATCTACTTTGTAAGCAAAGCCTTACAGGGAGCCGAGACAAGGTACCAGGCGCTGGAGAAGGCGGCGCTGGCGGTAGTGTTCTCGGCTAGGAGGCTCCGTCATTACTTTCACAGTTTCACGGTGGTGGTAATGACCAACCTCCCCATACAGAAGGTGCTGCATAAGCCCGATGTGGCATGAAGAATGGTACGCTGGGCTGTGGAACTGTCGGAATTCGACATACAGTACGAGCCTAGAGGATCCATTAAAGGGCAGGTGTACGCGGATTTTGTAGCAGAACTTTCGCCCGGAGGTGAGCAAGAAGTGGAAGCGGGTTCATAGTGGCTGCTCTCGGTTGATGGTTCCTCAAACCAGCAAGGGAGTGGTGCGGGAATAGTGCTGGAAGGACCCGACGGCATACTGATCGAGCAGGCCTTGCGTTTTGCCTTCAAGGCAAGTAACAACCAAGCAGAATACGAAGCCTTGATTGCAGGAATGCTCTTGGCCAAGGAGATGGGCGCACAGAACCTCCTGGTGAAGAGCGACTCCCAGTTGGTCACGGGGCAGGTGTCGGGTGGGTTCCAGGCGAAGGACCCACAGATGGCGGCGTATCTCAAATACGTCCAGTTGTTGAGAGGGGCGTTCAACGCTCTTGAGTTGATACACGTCCCGAGGGAGCAGAATGCCAGAGCTGACCTGCTCGCAAAGCTGGCCAGCTCAGGCAAGGGGGGTAGACAGAGGACAGTGATCCAGGAGACCCTCAAAGCTCCGCGTCGATTCGTGGAAGACAACAGGGTGGATGTTCTCCAGATTTATGCATCAAGGGGAAGGCCGAGGAGTCATTCCTCATTAACCCAAGATACGCAGAGGGCGCCCCGCATCAGTATATACGCGGGTGTGTCTGAGGAAGAGCAGATGCAGGTTTGTGTCCTGTCCACGGGAGACACCTGGATGACGCCCTATAAAGGATACCTGGCGGATGGGGCCCTTCCAGTGGACCCTGAAGAGGGTAAGAAAATCAAAAGGAACGCCGTAAGATATACCTTGGTGGATGGGGTGTTGTTCAGGCACGGTTTCACTCACCCTATCCTAACGTGCGTCAGTGGCGATGAGTGCACCAGGATAATGGCGGAGCTACACGAAGGCATCTGCGGAAGCCATGTAGGAGGAAGATCCTTAGCCTCCAAGGAAATACGCGCAGGTTTCTTCTGGCCAACAGTGAAAGAGAATTGCGCACGGCACGCCCAGCGGTGTAGGCAATGCCAAAAGCACGCCGACTGGCACAAGGCGCCGCCTGAGGAGTTGCGGTCCATATACAGCCCGTGGCCTTTCCACACGTGGGGAATTGACATCCTGGGCCCTTTCCCACTAGCAATCAGGCAGATGAAGTATCTGATCGTCGCCATAGAATACTTCACTAAGTGGATAGAGGCAGAGCCCGTGGCACAAATCACTGCGCATAAGGTACAGCATTTTGTGTGGAGAAACATCGTGTGTCGCTTTGGCGTACCCAGGCGCCTGATATCTGACAACGGGACCCAATTCGCCAGTCAGCAGTTGAGAAATCCGTGCGCTGAAGTGGGAATCAAGCAAGTGTTCGCGTCGGTTGAACACCCCCAGACCAATGGACAAGTAGAGTCAGCAAATAGAGTTCTGCTGAGGGGGTTAAAAAGAAGGTTAGAGAAGGCCAAAGGGGCGTGGGCGGAAGAGGTGCCAAGGATTGTATTGGCATACCACACCACGCCCCAATCCTCTACTATGGAGACGCCTTTTAGTTTGGTGTACGGGTCGGACGCGATGATTCCAGTAGAAATACACGAAAGCTCACCGCGTTTTCAAAACTTTGTGGTGGAGGAATCTAATGAGGAGAGGCGGGTAAACCTGGATCTGCTAGAAGAGGCCAGGGAAGAAGCTAGAATAAAAGCTGAAGCGATGAAGAGAAGAGTGGAGCGGCAATATAGCTCTAAAGTAAAGCCACGACAGTTTCAGGTGGGCGACCTGGTGATGAGGAAAGCTCACCCTTACGAGCTGGAGAATAAGCTGTCTCCCAAGTGGACCGGGCCCTTCAGAGTTACTGAGGCCAAGGGCAACGGTTCGTACAAACTGGAGACTTTAGATGGAGGCCCTATCCCGCGCAGTTGGAATGCAGCCAACTTAAAATTTTATTTTAGTTGATCTATGTAAGCAACATGTAACAGTTTAGTTGAAGGGGACGCTCTTTTTCCCTTTCGGGGGTTTTTTAATGAGGTCACCCTAAGAAATGGAAAAACCAGTTGAGAAAAAGAAGTGCTTTGGTTTTCAGCCATTATTTTCCTTGTTAGAAGTAATGTGATGCGCCGCCCAGGCCATGGCGTCGCCAGGGAAGAAGGCGTCGCCTGGGTCTTGGCGTCGCCCAGAAAGAAGGCGTCGCCCGAGTAAAAGCATGCATCGTTGGCAGAACGAGACGAAAGGAAGTTGCGCAGTATGTGAGGCATATGAAAAGTAAAGTGGCGTTGTAAAGAATTATGATATTGGAAAATTGTTGTTACAAGCAATGTTAGTACAAAATGCAAAAACACAAACAGGCCGCTTCTCAGCGCTCATCAGAGTCATCACTGGAGGAAGGCGAAGCCCCTTTCCCAGCCCGCAGCGCTCGAGTAAGTCGTGTCCTCTTTTCTTGGCTTATTTTCGAACCTGCACAAGGGGAAAAGATGTGTTAGAGACACCATGAAGAAAGACAGGCACAGTTAGAAAGTAACGAAGGCCGAAGTTTCCTAAGGCAGTGTTTCTTACTTATGTACTTCTCAAGAGTCCTAGCATTGAACTCCAAGCTGATCACCGTAGCGGAGTCAAAACCTCCCGCCTCAGCAAGAATCCGGCAAGCTATTTGATCACTTGGAGCCAGATTCTTGAGGGGTTTGGCTTTGAGGGCCTTTTCCTCTCTCACCCAGTACAGCGGAAACCCATCGAGGGCGTCGGGAACAAGATCAGTACAGCAGATCTTGAAGAACCGACCTTTCCACCCCGTGAACGAGCTTTGGAAGGGTGTGAGGAGAACTCTTCCGGGAACATTGCTGAGAGTTACCCAGAGGTTGTGTCTCTGTCTCTTCACCTCAAAAAAGTGAAGAAAGAGGTCAACCGAGGGTGCACAACCCAGAAACCCAAAGAGGACATCGAAGGCTTTGACAAAGGCCCAGCTGTTGGGATATAACTGGGCTGGAGCCACGCTGATCTCCGTCAGCAGTTCCTTTTCGAACCGGGAGAAGGGTAAGCGCACCCCGATGGTCTTGAACACCACCTGGTAAAAGTAAAAGAAAGGGACCCCGTCGTTCGCTCGTCCGTCTCCACACACTGGCTCCCCCAGAGTGCAAGGGAGCACAGCGATGTCGTCATCGTGCCTCCTCGCGAAGGCCCGATGGTCGTAAGA
This sequence comes from Phaseolus vulgaris, assembly GCF_051622355.1. Classification (NCBI taxonomy): domain Eukaryota; kingdom Viridiplantae; phylum Streptophyta; class Magnoliopsida; order Fabales; family Fabaceae; genus Phaseolus; species Phaseolus vulgaris. The sequence continues at coordinate 19,477,901 of NC_143501.1, read as the reverse complement.
ACACAACTCCCCTTTGTGTTCCCGTACGGCCCTAGTGGAGAGCAAGCATGAACACTCATCAAGAAGTTCACTCGAGGCCCAAGGGTACAAGTCTTTGGGACGGACCCTGGAGGAAGCATCGTGAGAAGACATTCTTTAACAAGATCAAGCTGGCTGGAAATGCAAGAGTTGAGCGAGGGGAGCAGTTAGAACAACCCTTCGACAGAGAAGAAAGGGTGCAAGAAGAAAGGGTGCAAGAAGAAAGAACGCAAGTAGGTTATGAAGAGTGAGAAAATGGTGAAGATAGTTCCAGACTTTGAAGAGTTAAATAAAGCGGTTAGAGCGCCAAACGACGCGAACGGATGCACCGTGCGATTGATACACGTGGCAGAAGGTGAAAGGATGACGCTGGCACCACTGGTTTAAATCAGAAAACGTCGTATCAGCAGAATATCCAGTGGTACGATGCGCCGTCGAAAATGAGCCAGGGGTACAGCAGGAGTCAGAAAATGAAATGACTAGATACCCCACCGACCATGTAAGCAGCGCCATGTGGATCAAGTCGAATGACAGAAGGTCCCATCAGCTGTACAAGGAGCGCCACGTGGATGGCACAGGCAAAGCCTTGGGCTCTTCGCTGTTATCAGGCGTTGACCAAGGCAAGAATTAAAGTCAATGTCGAAGTAAAGGTAACGCCCGAGGCGTTGCCAGGAAAGACGTAAAGTGCGACGACAGACGAGAAGTCGCGGGCGTCGCCAACCCAAATACCGACTGGCGTTACCTCCCCGATACCCACAGGTAGGAAAGACTGAGGAGGGAGAAGAAATCAGAGAAAGGCAAAGTTAGTTGCAGGCGTCGCCTCCCCGATACCCACAGGTAGGAAAGACTGTGGAGGGAGACGAGACCGTCAAACGCCAGCGAGTCACTGGCAGGGTGTTCCCCGATACCTATGGGCAGGAAAGACCATGGAGGGAACAAAAACCCCACAGCACTCAGCGTTTTAGACACCCGGGGACGATACGGTGCTGCTTTGGCAGGCCTCTCCTTAGGCGTGGGCGCCGAGTGTTAAAAGATCAAAGAAAGAGCCTTTCGGTATCAGAGTCGTCCCGTGGACGATACGGCGCCACTTAGTGAGCCTCTCCATGGGCGTAAGGGTTGGCGAGCGACCTTACCCCATCATACCAAACCGCCCAACGAAGTGTGAGAAACGGGCAGAATACAGATAAAATAAGTAAAGCGTATGAAGGGAAAAGATGAGAACGAGATCGCATAGGCGGAGTCGTATGTGGAAAAGAAATAAGGACAACCATGCGAATGTCCCGAATCAGTAGTTCAAAGAATTACAAGTTTTTGGCAGATGAAATTAAAAAGCGAAGGTAAAGAATGAAGAGTTAAGCTTGAAGAGGAAGGTGGCGGATGAGGGGCAGCAGTTCAGTCGTTCAAATCCATGGGCACGACCTTCCCGTCGACTACGTGGTGTGTGGGGTCGCAGTTTGAAAGGTTGACGCCGGGATTCTCGCAGGACGCCTGGGACAGGGCTTCTTGGAACCCCTCCTCGAAGGTGCCCGCCATCTCCTGGATAAGGGACTTTTTCTCCTTCTCCAGCTCCTCAATGGCGGCGTCTCCGGAGGCCACCTGCTTCTCCAGAGCCTCTTTCTCCACACGAAGCCGGCTAACCTCGACCTGCAGTTCGTCGTAGTCAACTCGGAGAAGGTCCATAGCTTTGGCCTGCGTGGCCATTTCCTCCTCTATCCGTTCCACCTTGGCAGTTTGTTCACAGCAGCGGTCCTTCAGGTCCTTTTGGGTTTCCGCGTCTGCTTTGACCAATTCCTGAAGACCCGCTACCTGTACTTGGAGAGCAACTTCACGAGCGTAGAAGTCAGCCTGGAGCCCCAAGGCCTCTGCCAATTTCCTCTCAGCTTCTGCCCTGGACTCTTGTGCTTGTTTCAGAGAGGAACAATAAGCCTCGTTTTGGCGTCCCAGGGCCTTCATCTCCTCCTCCAGGGTGGTTGCTTTCGTTTCCAAGGCCTAGAGGGTTTGGGTTTGCAAGACAGCGTTTTTGGCCTGGGAGCGCCATTCAAGAGCCACCGCCAAGAAGGCCCCCAAATAGAAAGGCATACCTTCCCTCCTGTCGGTACCTTCCGGCATAGTCCCGCCACTGAAACCCCTCATCAGATGCATGATTGGAGGGGGGATGGCAATGAAGTCGGGGGCGGCAGCGTCGGGAGCCGGGGAAGCAGTGGTTTCTGGCGGCGGCAGAGGCGGTGCAGATTCAGCACCTTCGCCCCTTTCCTCTTGGAGAATCATAGGAGGGAGTGAGGTTGCGCTTGGAGGGTTGTCCATAAAGGGGTTCCCTCCCTGCGGCGGCGTCTCTACCAAAAGAGGAACCCGCGCGGATTTTCTCCTCCTGAAGGGTGCCACGCCTTCTGAGTCCTCATCATCTGACAGAATCTCCAAAACCCTTTTTCCTTTGTCAAGGGGGGTTGGAGCCGGTGACGAGGCCGCAGCTAGGGGCACAGCGGCGATAGGCGAAGGAGAGTTGGGAGTTGGAAGCACGTCGGAGCCAGGTGGAGACGTCGGAGATGGGCTAGAAGCACCTTCAGCAGTGACTGGAGGCGGCGGTGTCGGAGCCGGCGGGAGAATCGGATTGGCAGCAGGGCTGGAGGAGGCGCCTGCCTTGGCGGCACGAGCCTCCTTCAGTGCTTTCGCCAACATTATTCTTTTGGAAGTACCCATCACCGATCCTACATCAAGACAGGCCAAACAACAAGGATTAGCACTGGAGCGGTTATGTGGATTCACAATACAGGAAGAGATGCGAAATGCAAGTAACATTGTGCAGTGAAAAACGGTAATGCAGATAACTATAGCAACTAATGCATCATAAATCGCCAAGAACAGATACCGAAGTATGTAGAAAGCCCATGGGCATTGAATTCGTTCGCGATGAGCTTGGCGGTATCAAAGATTATTCCCAATCCCGCCAAGGCTTTGCATATATCCCGGTCAGGCGGGGCAAGTTCGTCCAGAGCCAAGGGCTTCATAGTTATGGGCTTGTCTGTCCAGTACAGGGGAAAGCCCTCTAGAATAGTAGGATCGCGCTTGGTCGCGCGTACCTTGAAAAATTTCCCCTTCCAGCCTTTGAACGAATTCTGGAAGAGCGTCAGGATGATGCGCCCGGCGATGCCAGAAAAGCTCATCCAGAGACTTTTCCCCTGTTTCTTTACCTCGAAGAAGTGAAGAAAAACGTCCACAGAGGAGGGAACTCCCAGGTAGCCGCAGAGAATTTGAAACCCCCTCACGAAAGCCCAACTGTTGGGATGGAGTTGGGCGGGAGCAGTGTTTATCTCTGTCAATAGCTCTTTTTCGAAGGGAGTTAGGGGCAGACGCAGGCCCACCCTTTTCAACACCATCTGGTAGAGGAAGAAGAAAGCGCATCCCCAGTATCCCGTGAGTCCGCGCAAACGGGTATCCCAGGTCGCACTCGGCTTACCAGGACTTGGGAGTCATGACTCTTGTGGAAAGCATTGAAGTTATAGAGGGCAGGGTCCCCCCCGTGGGCCTCCACGTCCTCAACGGAGTTCAGGAGAGAACATTCGTCCAGAAGTTCGTCGGGGGCCCAGTCATATTCGTCCTTATAATGAGACTTGGGGAGCGGGGGAGGCGCGGTGGTCTTGGTTTTTGCCATCAACACCAATGCTGAAGATCAAAAGAGAAAGAAAGGGTTCAGAGAAAAGGGGTTTGGAGAGAAGAAAAGGGGAAAATGGAAGAACCCTAGGAGCGCCCTACGCGCAAAAGAACGAAGGGAAACAAGAGGAATAACGAAGCATACAAGCAACATCCAGAGAAATGCGGTAATATGGACAGTCCCAGGCAGTTCATACAGTAAAGAGAATCATCAAGGAGGGAAAAACCGTACCTTTGGAGGCAGTAGGAGAGCGCAGGAAGGAGAGAATCGCGATTGCAGAGAAAGGGGTTTTCAAAGCGATGAACAGTGCGGAATTGCAGAGTGAATGAATGTAACAGTAGAGTGAGCGCGGGGTTGGGGTAACTTAAACGTTACATTTCGTAACCCAAGAGGCGCAAATTGAAGGTCGCAGGATCGAGCCACGTGTCAGAAGGTCGATTGCCCAGGGGAAGCGCAAAGGTCTCTAAAGGAGGGCCACGCGATGGGCCACGTGGCGCGCGATAAAGGGTAGCGCAAAAGGTGTAATCATCCCCATTGCAGGGAATGTCCAATCGGTCATTAAGAATACCCCTGTGGTTCAGATAATGTCGCGTCAGTAATTCGAAAATTTGCTGAGTCAGCAGAGAATGACACGTCATCAAGAAAGCACAACGTTCCAAACATTTAGTTAAGAAGTAATACGCTTGTTTTCAATAGTTAAGATACTTTTAAACTATTATTACACAGAGCATTCACTTTCTTATAGTTTCCTAGGTTAACTATAAAACCTTAGATTGTAAATGAAAGAAGTATTAAACATATCAAAACACAATTTTAACACATGAATTTGTTTTTCAAAGATATCATATCATGAGTGTTTCAATCAATCAATAGACCTTAGATTGTAAAAGAAGTATTGAACATATCAAAATACAATTTGAACACATTGGAATGGTTTTTCAAAGGTATCACAAGTGTTCGAATCAATTAATAGACCTTAGATTGTAAAAGAAGTATTATAAACATATGAAAACACAATTTTAACACATGAAATTGTTTTTCAAAGATATTCATAAGTGTTTCAATCAATTAATAGACTAAGATTGTATTAAACATATCAAAACAGAATCTTAACACGTGAAATTGGTTTTCAAAGATATCATAAGTGTTTTCAACCAAACCAATTCATAGCGAAAAGAACAAGTTGCAAACATTTAGTTAAGAAGTAATACGCTTGTTTTCAATAGTTAAGATACTTTTAAACTATTATTACACAGAACATTCACTTTCTTATAGTTTCCCAGGTTAACTATAAAAACCTTAGATTGTAAATGAAAGAAGTATTAAACATATCAAAACACAATTTTAACACATGAAATTGTTTTTCAAAGATATCATATCATGAGTGTTTCAATCAATCAATAGACCTTAGATTGTAAAAGAAGTATTGAACATATCAAAATACAATTTGAACACATTTGGAATGGTTTTTCAAAGGTATCACAAGTGTTCGAATCAATTAATAGACCTTAGATTGTAAAAGAAGTATTATAAACATATGAAAACACAATTTTAACACATGAAATTGTTTTTCAAAGATATTCATAAGTGTTTCAATCAATTAATAGACTAAGATTGTATTAAACATATCAAAACACAATCTTAACACGTGAAATTGGTTTTCAAAGATATCATAAGTGTTTTCAACCAAACCAATTAATAGCGAAAAGAACAAGTTGCAAACATTTAGTTAAGAAGTAATACGCTTGTTTTCAATAGTTAAGATACTTTTAAACTATTATTACACAGAACATTCACTTTCTTATAGTTTCCTAGGTTAACTATAAAACCTTAGATTGTAAATGAAAGAAGTATTAAACATATCAAAACACAATTTTAACACATGAAATTGTTTTTCAAAGATATCATATCATGAGTGTTTCAATCAATCAATAGACCTTAGATTGTAAAAGAAGTATTGAACATATCAAAATACAATTTGAACACATTTGGAATGGTTTTTCAAAGGTATCACAAGTGTTCGAATCAATTAATAGACCTTAGATTGTAAAAGAAGTATTATAAACATATGAAAACACAATTTTAACACATGAAATATTTTTTCAAAGATATTCATAAGTGTTTCAATGAATTAATAGACTAAGATTGTATTAAACATATCAAAACACAATCTTAACACGTGAAATTGGTTTTCAAAGATATCATAAGTGTTTTCAACCAAACCAATTAATAGGGAAAAGAACAAGGTGCAAACATTTAGTTAAGAAGTAATACGCTTGTTTTCAATAGTTAAGATACTTTTAAACTATTATTACACAGAACATTCACTTTCTTATAGTTTCCTAGGTTAACTATAAAACCTTAGATTGTAAATGAAAGAAGTATTAAACATATCAAAACACAATTTTAACACATGAAATTGTTTTTCAAAGATATCATATCATGAGTGTTTCAATCAATCAATAGACCTTAGATTGTAAAAGAAGTATTGAACATATCAAAATACAATTTGAACACATTTGGAATGGTTTTTCAAAGGTATCACAAGTGTTCGAATCAATTAATAGACCTTAGATTGTAAAAGAAGTATTATAAACATATGAAAACACAATTTTAACACATGAAATTGTTTTTCAAAGATATTCATAAGTGTTTCAATGAATTAATAGACTAAGATTGTATTAAACATATCAAAACACAATCTTAACACGTGAAATTGGTTTTCAAAGATATCATAAGTGTTTTCAACCAAACCAATTCATAGCGAAAAGAACAAGTTGCAAACATTTAGTTAAGAAGTAATACGCTTGTTTTCAATAGTTAAGATACTTTTAAACTATTATTACACAGAACATTCACTTTCTTATAGTTTCCCAGGTTAACTATAAAAACCTTAGATTGTAAATGAAAGAAGTATTAAACATATCAAAACACAATTTTAACACATGAAATTGTTTTTCAAAGATATCATATCATGAGTGTTTCAATCAATCAATAGACCTTAGATTGTAAAAGAAGTATTGAACATATCAAAATACAATTTGAACACATTTGGAATGGTTTTTCAAAGGTATCACAAGTGTTCGAATCAATTAATAGACCTTAGATTGTAAAAGAAGTATTATAAACATATGAAAACACAATTTTAACACATGAAATTGTTTTTCAAAGATATTCATAAGTGTTTCAATCAATTAATAGACTAAGATTGTATTAAACATATCAAAACACAATCTTAACACGTGAAATTGGTTTTCAAAGATATCATAAGTATTTTCAACCAAACCAATTAATAGCGAAAAGAACAAGTTGCAAACATTTAGTTAAGAAGTAATACGCTTGTTTTCAATAGTTAAGATACTTTTAAACTATTATTACACAGAACATTCACTTTCTTATAGTTTCCTAGGTTAACTATAAAACCTTAGATTGTAAATGAAAGAAGTATTAAACATATCAAAACACAATTTTAACACATGAAATTGTTTTTCAAAGATATCATATCATGAGTGTTTCAATCAATCAATAGTCCTTAGATTGTAAAAGAAGTATTGAACATATCAAAATACAATTTGAACACATTTGGAATGGTTTTCCAAAGGTATCACAAGTGTTCGAATCAATTAATAGACCTTAGATTGTAAAAGAAGTATTATAAACATATGAAAACACAATTTTAACACATGAAATTGTTTTTCAAAGATATTCATAAGTGTTTCAATCAATTAATAGACTAAGATTGTATTAAACATATCAAAACACAATCTTAACACGTGAAATTGGTTTTCAAAGATATCATAAGTGTTTTCAACCAAACCAATTAATAGCGAAAAGAACAAGTTGCAAACATTTAGTTAAGAAGTAATACGCTTGTTTTCAATAGTTAAGATACTTTTAAACAATTATTACACAGAACATTCACTTTCTTATAGTTTCCTAGGTTAACTATAAAAACCTTAGATTGTAAATGAAAGAAGTATTAAACATATCAAAACACAATTTTAACACATGAAATTGTTTTTCAAAGATATCATATCATGAGTGTTTCAATCAATCAATAGACCTTAGATTGTAAAAGAAGTATTGAACATATCAAAATACAATTTGAACACATTTGGAATGGTTTTTCAAAGGTATCACAAGTGTTAGAATCAATTAATAGACCTTAGATTGTAAAAGAAGTATTATAAACATATGAAAACACAATTTTAACACATGAAATATTTTTTCAAAGATATTCATAAGTGTTTCAATGAATTAATAGACTAAGATTGTATTAAACATATCAAAACACAATCTTAACACGTGAAATTGGTTTTCAAAGATATCATAAGTGTTTTCAACCAAACCAATTAATAGGGAAAAGAACAAGGTGCAAACATTTAGTTAAGAAGTAATACGCTTGTTTTCAATAGTTAAGATACTTTTAAACTATTATTACACAGAACATTCACTTTCTTATAGTTTCCCAGGTTAACTATAAAAACCTTAGATTGTAAATGAAAGAAGTATTAAACATATCAAAACACAATTTTAACACATGAAATTGTTTTTCAAAGATATCATATCATGAGTGTTTCAAACAATCAATAGACCTTAGATTGTAAAAGAAGTATTGAACATATCAAAATAAAATTTGAACACATTTGGAATGGTTTTTCAAAGGTATCACAAGTGTTCGAATCAATTAATAGACCTTAGATTGTAAAAGAAGTATTATAAACATATGAAAACACAATTTTAACACATGAAATTGTTTTTCAAAGATATTCATAAGTGTTTCAATGAATTAATAGACTAAGATTGTATTAAACATATCAAAACACAATCTTAACACGTGAAATTGGTTTTCAAAGATATCATAAGTGTTTTCAACCAAACCAATTCATAGCGAAAAGAACAAGTTGCAAACATTTAGTTAAGAAGTAATACGCTTGTTTTCAATAGTTAAGATACTTTTAAACTATTATTACACAGAACATTCACTTTCTTATAGTTTCCCAGGTTAACTATAAAAACCTTAGATTGTAAATGAAAGAAGTATTAAACATATCAAAACACAATTTTAACACATGAAATTGTTTTTCAAAGATATCATATCATGAGTGTTTCAATCAATCAATAGACCTTAGATTGTAAAAGAAGTATTGAACATATCAAAATACAATTTGAACACATTTGGAATGGTTTTTCAAAGGTATCACAAGTGTTCGAATCAATTAATAGACCTTAGATTGTAAAAGAAGTATTATAAACATATGAAAACACAATTTTAACACATGAAATTGTTTTTCAAAGATATTCATAAGTGTTTCAATCAATTAATAGACTAAGATTGTATTAACCATATCAAAATACAATCTTAACATGTGAAATTGGTTTTCAAAGATATCATAAGTGTTTTCAACCAAACCATTTAATAGCGAAAAGAACAAGTTGCAAACATTTAGTTAAGAAATAATACGCTTGTTTTCAATAGTTAAGATACTTTTAAACTATTATTACACAGAACATTTACTTTCTTATAGTTTCCTAGGTTAACTATAAAAACCTTAGATTGTAAATGAAAGAAGTATTAAACATATCAAAACACAATTTTAACACATGAAATTGTTTTTCAAAGATATCATATCATGAGTGTTTCAATCAATCAATAGATAGACCTTAGATTGTAAAAGAAGTATTGAACATATCAATATACAATTTGAACACATTTGGAATGGTTTTTCAAAGGTATCACAAGTGTTCGAATCAATTAATAGACCTTAGATTGTAAAAGAAGTATTATAAACATATGAAAACACAATTTTAACACATGAAATTGTTTTTCAAAGATGTTCATAAGTGTTTCAATGAATTAATAGACTAAGATTGTATTAAACATATCAAAACACAATCTTAACACGTGAAATTGGTTTTCAAAGATATCATAAGTGTTTTCAACCAAACCAATTAATAGCGAAAAGAACAAGTTGCAAACATTTAGTTAAGAAGTAATACGCTTGTTTTCAATAGTTAAGATACTTTTAAACTATTATTCCACAGAACATTCACTTTCTTATAGTTTCCTAGGTTAACTATAAAAACCTTAGATTGTAAATGAAAGAAGTATTAAACATATCAAAACACAATTTTAACACATGAAATTGTTTTTCAAAGATATCATGAGTGTTTCAATCAATCAATAGACCTTAGATTGTAAAAGAAGTATTGAACATATCAAAATACAATTTGAACACATTTGGAATGGTTTTTCAAAGGTATCACAAATGTTCGAATCAATTAATAGACCTTAGATTGTAAAAGAAGTATTATAAACATATGAAAACACAATTTTAACACATGAAATTGTTTTTCAAAGATATTCATAAGTGTTTCAATCAATTAATAGACTAAGATTGTATTAAACATATCAAAACACAATCTTAACACGTGAAATTGGTTTTCAAAGATATCATAAGTGTTTTCAACCAAACCATTTAATAGCGAAAAGAACAAGTTGCAAACATTTAGTTAAGAAATAATACGCTTGTTTTCAATAGTTAAGATACTTTTAAACTATTATTACACAGAACATTTACTTTCTTATAGTTTCCTAGGTTAACTATAAAAACCTTATATTGTAAATGAAAGAAGTATTAAACATATCAAAACACAATTTTAACACATGAAATTGTTTTTCAAAGATATCATATCATGAGTGTTTCAATCAATCAATAGATAGACCTTAGATTGTAAAAGAAGTATTGAACATATCAAAATACAATTTGAACACATTTGGAATGGTTTTTCAAAGGTATCACAAGTGTTCGAATCAATTAATAGGCCTTAGATTGTAAAAGAAGTATTATAAACATATGAAAACACAATTTTAACACATGAAATTGTTTTTCAAAGATATTCATAAGTGTTTCAATCAATTAATAGACTAAGATTGTATTAAACATATCAAAACACATTCTTAACACGTGAAATTGGTTTTCAAAGATATCATAAGTGTTTTCAACCAAACCATTTAATAGCGAAAAGAACAAGTTGCAAACATTTAGTTAAGAAATAATACGCTTGTTTTCAATAGTTAAGATACTTTTAAACTATTATTACACAGAACATTTACTTTCTTATAGTTTCCTAGGTTAACTATAAAAACCTTAGATTGTAAATGAAAGAAGTATTAAACATATCAAAACACAATTTTAACACATGAAATTTTTTTTCAAAGATATCATATCATGAGTGTTTCAATCAATCAATAGATAGACCTTAGATTGTAAAAGAAGTATTGCACATATCAAAATACAATTTGAACACATTTGGAATGGTTTTTCAAAGCTATCACAAGTGTTCGAATCAATTAATAGACCTTAGATTGTAAAAGAAGTATTATAAACATATGAAAACAAAATTTTAACACATGAAATTGTTTTTCAAAGATATTCATAAAGTGTTTCAATCAATTAATAGACTAAGATTGTATTAAACATATCAAAACACAGTCTTAACACGTGAAATTGGTTTTCAAAGATATCATAAGTGTTTTCAACCAAACCAATTAATAGCGAAAAGAACAAGTTGCAAACATTTAGTTAAGAAGTAATACGCTTGTTTTCAATAGTTAAGATACTTTTAAACTATTATTACACAGAACATTCACTTTCTTATAGTTTCCCAGGTTAACTATAAAAACCTTAGATTGTAAATGAAAGAAGTATTAAACATATCAAAACACAATTTTAACACATGAAATTGTTTTTCAAAGATATCATATCATGAGTGTTTCAATCAATCAATAGACCTTAGATTGTAAAAGAAGTATTGAACATATCAAAATACAATTTCAACACATTTGGAATGGTTTTTCAAAGGTATCACAAGTGTTCGAATCAATTAATAGACCTTAGATTGTAAAAGAAGTATTATAAACATATGAAAACACAATTTTAACACATGAAATTGTTTTTCAAAGATATTCATAAGTGTTTCAATCAATTAATAGACTAAGATTGTATTAACCATATCAAAACACAATCTTAACATGTGAAATTGGTTTTCAAAGATATCATAAGTGTTTTCAACCAAACCATTTAATAGCGAAAAGAACAAGTTGCAAACATTTAGTTAAGAAATAATACGCTTGTTTTCAATAGCTAAGATACTTTTAAACTATTATTACACAGAACATTTACTTTCTTATAGTTTCCTAGGTTAACTATAAAAACCTTAGATTGTAAATGAAAGAAGTATTAAACATATCAAAACACAATTTTAACACATGAAATTGTTTTTCAAAGATATCATATCATGAGTGTTTCAATCAATCAATAGATAGACCTTAGATTGTAAAAGAAGTATTGAACATATCAATATACAATTTGAACACATTTGGAATGGTTTTCCAAAGGTATCACAAGTGTTCGAATCAATTAATAGACCTTAGATTGTAAAAGAAGTATTATAAACATATGAAAACACAATTTTAACACATGAAATTGTTTTTCAAAGATATTCATAAGTGTTTCAATGAATTAATAGACTAAGATTGTATTAAACATATCAAAACACAATCTTAACACGTGAAATTGGTTTTCAAAGATATCATAAGTGTTTTCAACCAAACCAATTAATAGCGAAAAGAACAAGTTGCAAACATTTAGTTAAGAAGTAATACGCTTGTTTTCAATAGTTAAGATACTTTTAAACTATTATTACACAGAACATTCACTTTCTTATAGTTTCCTAGGTTAACTATAAAAACCTTAGATTGTAAATGAAAGAAGTATTAAACATATCAAAACACAATTTTAACACATGAAATTGTTTTTCAAAGATATCATGAGTGTTTCAATCAATCAATAGACCTTAGATTGTAAAAGAAGTATTGAACATATCAAAATACAATTTGAACATATTTGGAATGGTTTTTCAAAGGTATCACAAGTGTTTGAATCAATTAATAGACCTTAGATTGTAAAAGAACTATTATAAACATATGAAAACACAATTTTAACACATGAAATTGTTTTTCAAAGATATCATATCATGAGTGTTTCAATCAATCAATAGATAGACCTTAGATTGTAAAAGAAGTATTGAACATATCAAAATACAATTTGAACACATTTGGAATGGTTTTTCAAAGGTATCACAAGTGTTCGAATCAATTAATAGACCTTAGATTGTAAAAGAAGTATTATAAACATATGAAAACACAATTTTAACACATGAAATTGTTTTTCAAAGATATTCATAAGTGTTTCAATCAATTAATAGACTAAGATTGTATTAAACATATCAAAACACAATCTTAACACGTGAAATTGGTTTTCAAAGATATCATAAGTGTTTTCAACCAAACCATTTAATAGCGAAAAGAACAAGTTGCAAACATTTAGTTAAGAAATAATACGCTTGTTTTCAATAGTTAAGATACTTTTAAACTATTATTACACAGAACATTTACTTTCTTATAGTTTCCTAGGTTAACTATAAAAACCTTACATTGTAAATGAAAGAAGTATTAAACATATCAAAACACAATTTTAACACATGAAATTGTTTTTCAAAGATATCATATCATGAGTGTTTCAATCAATCAATAGATAGACCTTAGATTGTAAAAGAAGTATTGAACATATCAAAATACAATTTGAACACATTTGGAATGGTTTTTCAAAGGTATCACAAGTGTTCGAATCAATTAATAGGCCTTAGATTGTAAAAGAAGTATTATAAACATATGAAAACACAATTTTAACACATGAAATTGTTTTTCAAAGATATTCATAAGTGTTTCAATCAATTAATAATAGACTAAGATTGTATTAAACATATCAAAACACATTCTTAACACGTGAAATTGGTTTTCAAAGATATCATAAGTGTTTTCAACCAAACCATTTAATAGCGAAAAGAACAAGTTGCAAACATTTAGTTAAGAAGTAATACGCTTGTTTTCAATAGTTAAGATACTTTTAAACTATTATTACACAGAACATTTACTTTCTTATAGTTTCCTAGGTTAACTATAAAAACCTTAGATTGTAAATGAAAGAAGTATTAAACATATCAAAACACAATTTTAACACATGAAATTGTTTTTCAAAGATATCATATCATGAGTGTTTCAATCAATCAATAGATAGACCTTAGATTGTAAAAGAAGTATTGAACATATCAAAATACAATTTGAACACATTTGGAATGGTTTTTCAAAGGTATCACAAGTGTTCGAATCAATTAATAGACCTTAGATTGTAAAAGAAGTATTATAAACATATGAAAACACAATTTTAACACATGAAATTGTTTTTCAAAGATATTCATAAGTGTTTCAATCAATTAATAGACTAAGATTGTATTAAACATATCAAAACACAATCTTAACACGTGAAATTGGTTTTCAAAGATATCATAAGTGTTTTCAACCAAACCATTTAATAGCGAAAAGAACAAGTTGCAAACATTTAGTTAAGAAGTAATACGCTTGTTTTCAATAGTTAAGATACTTTTAAACTATTATTACACAGAACATTCACTTTCTTATAGTTTCCTAGGTTAACTATAAAAACCTTAGATTGTAAATGAAAGAAGTATTAAACATATCAAAACACAATTTTAACACATGAAATTGTTTTTCAAAGATATCATGAGTGTTTCAATCAATTAATAGACCTTAGATTGTAAAAGAAGTATTGAACATATCAAAATACAATTTGAACATATTTGGAATGGTTTTTCAAAGGTATCACAAGTGTTGGAATCAATTAATAGACCTTAGATTGTAAAAGAACTATTATAAACATATGAAAACACAATTTTAACACATGAAATTGTTTTTCAAAGATATCATATCATGAGTGTTTCAATCAATCAATAGATAGACCTTAGATTGTAAAAGAAGTATTGAACATATCAAAATACAATTTGAACACATTTGGAATGGTTTTTCAAAGGTATCACAAGTGTTCGAATCAATTAATAGACCTTAGATTGTAAAAGAAGTATTATAAACATATGAAAACACAATTTTAACACATGAAATTGTTTTTCAAAGATATTCATAAGTGTTTCAATCAATTAATAGACTAAGATTGTATTAAACATATCAAAACACAATCTTAACACGTGAAATTGGTTTTCAAAGATATCATAAGTGTTTTCAACCAAACCATTTAATAGCGAAAAGAACAAGTTGCAAACATTTAGTTAAGAAATAATACGCTTGTTTTCAATAGTTAAGATACTTTTAAACTATTATTACACAGAACATTTACTTTCTTATAGTTTCCTAGGTTAACTATAAAAACCTTACATTGTAAATGAAAGAAGTATTAAACATATCAAAACACAATTTTAACACATGAAATTGTTTTTCAAAGATATCATATCATGAGTGTTTCAATCAATCAATAGATAGACCTTAGATTGTAAAAGAAGTATTGAACATATCAAAATACAATTTGAACACATTTGGAATGGTTTTTCAAAGGTATCACAAGTGTTCGAATCAATTAATAGGCCTTAGATTGTAAAAGAAGTATTATAAACATATGAAAACACAATTTTAACACATGAAATTGTTTTTCAAAGATATTCATAAGTGTTTCAATCAATTAATAATAGACTAAGATTGTATTAAACATATCAAAACACATTCTTAACACGTGAAATTGGTTTTCAAAGATATCATAAGTGTTTTCAACCAAACCATTTAATAGCGAAAAGAACAAGTTGCAAACATTTAGTTAAGAAGTAATACGCTTGTTTTCAATAGTTAAGATACTTTTAAACTATTATTACACAGAACATTTACTTTCTTATAGTTTCCTAGGTTAACTATAAAAACCTTAGATTGTAAATGAAAGAAGTATTAAACATATCAAAACAAAATTTTAACACATGAAATTGTTTTTCAAAGATATCATATCATGAGTGTTTCAATCAATCAATAGATAGACCTTAGATTGTAAAAGAAGTATTGAACATATCAAAATACAATTTGAACACATTTGGAATGGTTTTTCAAAGGTATCACAAGTGTTCGAATCAATTAATAGACCTTAGATTGTAAAAGAAGTATTATAAACATATGAAAACACAATTTTAACACATGAAATTGTTTTTCAAAGATATTCATAAGTGTTTCAATCAATTAATAGACTAAGATTGTATTAAACATATCAAAACACAATCTTAACACGTGAAATTGGTTTTCAAAGATATCATAAGTGTTTTCAACCAAACCATTTAATAGCGAAAAGAACAAGTTGCAAACATTTAGTTAAGAAGTAATACGCTTGTTTTCAATAGTTAAGATACTTTTAAACTATTATTACACAGAACATTCACTTTCTTATAGTTTCCTAGGTTAACTATAAAAACCTTAGATTGTAAATGAAAGAAGTATTAAACATATCAAAACACAATTTTAACACATGAAATTGTTTTTCAAAGATATCATGAGTGTTTCAATCAATCAATAGACCTTAGATTGTAAAAGAAGTATTGAACATATCAAAATACAATTTGAACATATTTGGAATGGTTTTTCAAAGGTATCACAAGTGTTTGAATCAATTAATAGACCTTAGATTGTAAAAGAACTATTATAAACATATGAAAACACAATTTTAACACATGAAATTGTTTTTCAAAGATATCATATCATGAGTGTTTCAATCAATCAATAGATAGACCTTAGATTGTAAAAGAAGTATTGAACATATCAAAATACAATTTGAACACATTTGGAATGGTTTTTCAAAGGTATCACAAGTGTTCGAATCAATTAATAGACCTTAGATTGTAAAAGAAGTATTATAAACATATGAAAACACAATTTTAACACATGAAATTGTTTTTCAAAGATATTCATAAGTGTTTCAATCAATTAATAATAGACTAAGATTGTATTAAACATATCAAAACACAATCTTAACACGTGAAATTGGTTTTCAAAGATATCATAAGTGTTTTCAACCAAACCATTTAATAGCGAAAAGAACAAGTTGCAAACATTTAGTTAAGAAGTAATACGCTTGTTTTCAATAGTTAAGATACTTTTATACTATTATTACACAGAACATTCACTTTCTTATAGTTTCCTAGGTTAACTATAAAAACCTTAGATTGTAAATGAAAGAAGTATTAAACATATCAAAACACAATTTTAACACATGAAAATGTTTTTCAAAGATATCATGAGTGTTTCAATCAATCAATAGACCTTAGATTGTAAAAGAGTATTGAACATATCAAAATACAATTTGAACATATTTGGAATGGTTTTTCAAAGGTATCACAAGTGTTCGAATCAATTAATAGACCTTAGATTGTAAAAGAAGTATTATAAACATATGAAAACACAATTTTAACACATGAAATTGTTTTTCAAAGATATCATATCATGAGTGTTTCAATCAATCAATAGATAGACCTTAGATTGTAAAAGAAGTATTGAACATATCAAAATACAATTTGAACACATTTGGAATGGTTTTTCAAAGGTATCACAAGTGTTCGAATCAATTAATAGACCTTAGATTGTAAAAGAAGTATTATAAACATATGAAAACACAATTTTAACACATGAAATTGTTTTTCAAAGATATTCATAAGTGTTTCAATCAATTAATAGACTAAGATTGTATTAAACATATCAAAACACATTCTTAACACGTGAAATTGGTTTTCAAAGATATCATAAGTGTTTTCAACCAAACCATTTAATAGCGAAAAGAACAAGTTGCAAACATTTAGTTAAGAAATAATACGCTTGTTTTCAATAGTTAAGATACTTTTAAACTATTATTACACAGAACATTTACTTTCTTATAGTTTCCTAGGTTAACTATAAAAACCTTAGATTGTAAATGAAAGAAGTATTAAACATATCAAAACACAATTTTAACACATGAAATTGTTTTTCAAAGATATCATATCATGAGTGTTTCAATCAATCAATAGATAGACCTTAGATTGTAAAAGAAGTATTGAACATATCAAAATACAATTTGAACACATTTGGAATGGTTTTTCAAAGGTATCACAAGTGTTCGAATCAATTAATAGACCTTAGATTGTAAAAGAAGTATTATAAACATATGAAAACACAATTTTAACACATGAAATTGTTTTTCAAAGATATTCATAAGTGTTTCAATCAATTAATAGACTAAGATTGTATTAAACATATCAAAACACAATCTTAACACGTGAAATTGGTTTTCAAAGATATCATAAGTGTTTTCAACCAAACCATTTAATAGCGAAAAGAACAAGTTGCAAACATTTAGTTAAGAAGTAATATGCTTGTTTTCAATAGTTAAGATACTTTTAAACTATTATTACACAGAACATTCACTTTCTTATAGTTTCCTAGGTTAACTATAAAAACCTTAGATTGTAAATGAAAGAAGTATTAAACATATCAAAACACAATTTTAACACATGAAATTGTTTTTCAAAGATATCATGAGTGTTTCAATCAATCAATAGACCTTAGATTGTAAAAGAAGTATTGAACATATCAAAATACAATTTGAACATATTTGGAATGGTTTTTCAAAGGTATCACAAGTGTTTGAATCAATTAATAGACCTTAGATTGTAAAAGAAGTATTATAAACATATGAAAACACAATTTTAACACATGAAATTGTTTTTCAAAGATATCATATCATGAGTGTTTCAATCAATCAATAGATAGACCTTAGATTGTAAAAGAAGTATTGAACATATCAAAATACAATTTGAACACATTTGGAATGGTTTTTCAAAGGTATCACAAGTGTTCGAATCAATTAATAGACCTTAGATTGTAAAAGAAGTATTATAAACATATGAAAACACAATTTTAACACATGAAATTGTTTTTCAAAGATATTCATAAGTGTTTCAATCAATTAATAATAGACTAAGATTGTATTAAACATATCAAAACACAATCTTAACACGTGAAATTGGTTTTCAAAGATATCATAAGTGTTTTCAACCAAACCATTTAATAGCGAAAAGAACAAGTTGCAAACATTTAGTTAAGAAGTAATACGCTTGTTTTCAATAGTTAAGATACTTTTAAACTATTATTACACAGAACATTAACTTTCTTATAGTTTCCTAGGTTAACTATAAAAACCTTAGATTGTAAATGAAAGAAGTATTAAACATATCAAAACACAATTTTAACACATGAAATTGTTTTTCAAAGATATCATGAGTGTTTCAATCAATCAATAGACCTTAGATTGTAAAAGAAGTATTGAACATATCAAAATACAATTTGAACATATTTGGAATGGTTTTTCAAAGGTATCACAAGTGTTCGAATCAATTAATAGACCTTAGATTGTAAAAGAAGTATTATAAACATATGAAAACACAATTTTAACACATGAAATTGTTTTTCAAAGATATCATATCATGAGTGTTTCAATCAATCAATAGATAGACCTTAGATTGTAAAAGAAGTATTGAACATATCAAAATACAATTTGAACACATTTGGGATGGTTTTTCAAAGGTATCACAAGTGTTCGAATCAATTAATAGACCTTAGATTGTAAAAGAAGTATTATAAACATATGAAAACACAATTTTAACACATGAAATTGTTTTTCAAAGATATTCATAAGTGTTTCAATCAATTAATAATAGACTAAGATTGTATTTGATCCCGCCTGTTGACCGGAACGCTGGAAACTGCCTCGTCAAAGGATCGACGTGCGCACCGCTTCTCACCTCCGTTCCTCTTCGGGATCTACCTCAAGAACCTGCAAAGAAACAGTACGGCGCCGCTGCGGCCGATCGCACTCCAACGCTCAAGTCAGTGACGGTATCACCAAATACTAAGAGAACAAGAACCGTGCAAATCCGCTCTCACAGTCAGCTCTATCACTCGCAAGCGTAAAGTGTATAAACTGAACGTGCGTACCTCAGAAAGTTTGTTAAGAACTCTTATATACCTGGTAGCTTTCTCTCTCCTGGCAGTTACAGACTTGGACACGTGGCTCGCATCCAACTGTACACGTGCCATCATCTGGAGGCTCCCTGACTTGGCGCTGCTTCTATTCTCATTTTGGCTAAGTTACTTATGCATGGTACTGCCCAGTGCATAGCTAACTTGGGAGTGCGATCTCTACTGGAACTGGCGAGTTAGGGGTCTTCATACACCTTCCCTGTGGTCTCGCCGGCCGCCTTCATAATCTGCTTCTCCTTCATCTTTGGCGATGTGCTCGCTCTGGCGATCTCCTTCATCTGGCGACTTCATCTTTAACCTGGTGACCGCCGATTCTGGTAAGCTGGAAATCGGAACACGCCAATATAACAACTGGCGACTACACGAGCCCCCTGACTTCCTTCCCTCTTGCCAACCTGGCGCCTTGCCAACACGCCTATGCTGTAGTGGGGTGCCAGGTCATCGCTCCCGACCACCAGGGCGGTACACAAGCCCCCCAGTCTTAAGCGAAGACTTGTCTAGCGAAAAGACTGAAAAAGTCACTTCAACACCGGTCTACGTGGCACTGACGCAGAATTCCAAGCGGTTGTACCTTCTGCTGCTCTGACGCTCCACCAAACCCCTCACTCATCGTTTGACGTGTGGCTTCATCAACGGCTCTCTTCAGTTGCCGTTTGCGCTTCCTAAACCCATTTCGAAAAAACCCTTAAACCCATTTTCACTCAGCACTGTTCCATCACTTTCCCTCGCATTCACGAACGCTCCAACTTTCTTCTGCGAAAAACTCTCAGCGCTCTCCAGCATTCTGAATCACCATCAACATTCATCGTCTCCCTGATCATCAAAAGGTACCTACTTTCCTTCTTCTGCTGGTTTTCCTTGCATTTTAACCGATTCGCATCATCCTGTAACTGCCTGGTGCATACGCTGTGGGTTGTTTTTCCATTTATTCTTCTGCGTAACTTAGGGCTTCGTCAATCGTCGCAACGAACCTACATTCGTTCGTCTTTCACCTTCCTTCTATGATCGAGTCAGCCTTTGTAACCCCCTAATCATTTTCCCTTTCTTCTTCCTTTGCAGCTGCTATCATGACTCGCACCAAGATTACCCCGTACCCTCCTCCTTCAGCACGAAACCTTCCTTCACAAGCACACGACCCAACACCAGTTCGTGGCGCTTCATCTTCGCAGGCTGAGAGGCCTGCGTCTTCCCAACCTGTCCTGGCCCAGGCGACTCCACCTATCGCCGGAGGAGCCCCCGTTCCTCTGCCAGATTTCAAAACTTTGTATCCATGGGCCAACTCAACCCTCCTAAAAGAGACATGCTCTGTGAACACCGCGGGAGCAGTCTTGCGGCTGACTAAGGGGGACGAGATTTACCAATCGTTTCACAAGGAGCACGACGAGAAGATGATGGTGCTGCCTTGCCCCCCCGATCTGCCCGTGTGTGCTGATGACAAAGTAAGCGACGACGGGCCCTTCTACTTTGTCTATACGACTTTGTTCAAGAAGGTCAAGCTCAGGTTCCCTTTCACCCGATTCGAGAGGGAACTTCTTACCGAGCTCAACATTGCTGCCGCCCAGCTCCACCCCAATAGCTGGGCGTTTGTTCGAGCTTTTCAAGTAATGTGCGCCCACCTGGGGTTGCCCGCGTCGGTGGACGTGTTTTTATTCCTCTTCGAAGCCAAGCACCCAGGAGACCGCCTGTGGGTCAGCTTGAACGCGATTGCTGGGAGGTCCATCTTTGCCATCTTCCAGCAATCTTACAAGGACTGGAAGGGGAAATTCGTCCAAGTGTGTGCGAACGACAAGGACACCTCCCTTCTCGATGGCTTCCCCTTGTACTGGGTGGACAAGGGGAAGAAAGAGTCCAAGAGATGCTTCAGGAGGCCCAGAAGTTCTGACAGCATGGGAGCATTGGACAGAGACCTCTGTCTCTTCTGGAAGAAGGTGGCGGACGCCAATATAACATTCCTTACCACCACCTTGATATGCTTCGAATTCTACGAAGATCAGCTAGAAATTCGAATAGGTTAGGACATTAAACTCTTGTTTTGATGCCGCTTCTTGTTTAGCTGTTTCTAGGCGTCTTGTGCGTTATGCGCAAGACTTTGGCTTTACCT
This sequence comes from Phaseolus vulgaris, assembly GCF_051622355.1. Taxonomy (NCBI): domain Eukaryota; kingdom Viridiplantae; phylum Streptophyta; class Magnoliopsida; order Fabales; family Fabaceae; genus Phaseolus; species Phaseolus vulgaris. The sequence goes on along the minus strand of NC_143501.1, from coordinate 19,456,157 downwards.
TTCCTGCACATACCATCTGCTTTGCTGTTTATTACCTTATGCACTTATTTGTTTTTCTTGAGTTAACCCATGCATCTTCGTTCCATGCAGACGACATGTTGCCCAGAAACATGCTCGCTGAACTGAAGGCGCTCGCCCGAAACCACGGGTTGGCGACCGGTTCCCAAACGGTGCCCAACTCGGTGGTGGAGGCCGCCATTGTCCAAGGGCGATCACCACCCAAGGAACCCGCCCAACGCAAAAAATTGGAGCTTAAGAGACCTAAAAGGAAAGCCCCTCAAGTCATCCATGAGGAGGAAAAAGAGGACGACGAGGTCACCGAGGATGGCCTTGTTACGAAGAGGAAGAGGGTGGCACCTTCTTCACCACCTGCTCCACCCCCTCTTCCAACCTCAACACCACCATCGACGCCTGCTCCTCCTCCATCATCGCCAACACCACAGGCTCCTCCCTCACCAGTCCAAGCGGTTCCACTGGCCACTGCGCCACCTGCAGCTGAGGCCCAAGAGCCAAATTTCCTGGAGGACCCCCCAAGCGCCTCTACGCCATACGTGTCAGCTGGAGGGGGCCCCCCTTCAAACGCTTCAGCTGCAGAAAATGCTCCAATCGGGGATGAGGTTGCTCATACCTCTCCGATTCTGATTACCGAATCCCCGATTGCGTCGCCACGCCAAGAAGCAACTACTGAAGAACCTGCTAAGGAAGGTGGCGACGAGAACCCACAACAAGCCCACTTGGCGCCTCTCCAAGCAGCGAACCTTCCCCTTGAGGTCACAAGGATGTGGGAGCCTCTAACTGCCAAGCTGAAAACCATAGCAGAGGATATCCCAGCGATCATAACCAGGGCTGTGGAAGGCTCAACCAGGAGGCTCCAAGACGACCTCTTCAACCTCAAAACCGAAAACAGCACCATGAGGATCGAGGTGGAGAAGTTGTCTTTCAGCCTGACGCTCACAGAAATCGAACACTCCTGAGTGGAGGATGCAATGAATACCGAGCTCAGGCTGGCGCGCAAGGAGGCCACTGACCTTCGCCACAAAGTTCACCAACTTGCCCAAGAGAAGGTCGAGCTGGAAAGCAAAATTGTGCCTCTTCGCGCCAGGGCGGTCGACCTGGAGGCTCTCATGAAAGCTGACGCCGCTAAGGTGCAAAAACTGGAGCAGAGGTCGATCGACCGAGAGAAACTACTTGGGCAAGTAGAAAAGGCGAGGGACGACGCCATGGCTGATCTCGTCGAGGCCAACAAAGAGAAAGGAAAGGTGGCTGCTGAGTTGGCCCAAGCACAATCGGAATCCAAGAAGGTTACTGAAGACCTTCTCCAGGCTCAAGAGACCAACGAACAACTCAAAAAACAGGTTGAAGAGCTGGAGCAGCAGAATAAAGAGCTGAAAGAGCAAACTGAAGACCTCAAGAAGCGGATTGAGGAACTTCAGGGGCAAATTGAAGAACTCAAGCTAAACTCTGCTCAGATTCTGGCTGCTGGATTCGAAGCTGCGAGGGAACAATTCGCTTGCCTATTCCCCGACCTGGATCTCAACCTGGTGTCACTGAACAACGAAGTAGTAGATGAAAAAGTCGTTCCTGCTGAAGACTAATGAACTCCTCTTCATCTGCTACTTTTATGATTTCCCTTGTATTATTCTGTAATAAACTCGTGTATATGTGCCTTTAACAGATACTTATCTTAATGACAAAGTTCGGGTATTCCCTCTCCTGACTTCTTTAAGCGCTTTAACCTTCTTCGCATGTTTAACTTTGTCGGATTTAACTTAATGATTTTGCAAACATGACTTTCGACTTAACTGCTTCGAACCACTTCAAACTTAAGCAATAATCACCTTAACCAACTTGTACTCTTAAGGCAACTAACCTTATCGTAAGAATACCCTTCAAGCAACGAACTGTAACTCAGTTATTGGCTCAAAACACCGTCCCACTCGACCTGCTTCATCAAACAGGTATTTTAACCTTCTCGGCGCTGTTTGAACTCTTCCTGATCGCCAAGGACTCTTGGTGATATCAACTTTCCCTGGCCTCATGCTTTGGCAATTGTTTCTTTATCTGGGAGTAGAAATGCCTTTTGGGATCCTTCTTTGCCCCCCTGAGCTTCAGAACAAAAGACCGGCTGACTAGGCGTTCTCTTCGAACCTACCTTAGCCACCTTCCAAACTTCTTCCACCCTCTGCGCCATACCTGAACTCGTTCGAGACGAGAAGGATCTTATCTTGCCTACGCTCGCATGTAAGCGAGAAGGTCTTTAACTCGCCTGAACTCGCCGAGGTCTTTATCTTGCCTGAACTCGCTCATCGGCGAGAAGGTCTTTATCTTGCCTCTGCATTGCCCCAGGGGTTACATCTTCTCGCCCTCAGAAACACGGAGGACTTTTACTCTTCCTCGCCCGCACCCGCTCGACGGCGAGGAGGTCTTTAACTTGCCTAAACTCGTTCGACGGCGAGAAGGACTTTATCTGGTGCCTTAACTTGCCCAGGGTGTACATCTCCTCCCCCCTGGATGCACTGAGGACCCTTTCTCTTTCTCGCCTGCACTCGCTCGACGGCGAGGAGGACTTTATCTGGTGCCTTAACTTGCCCAGGGTGTACATCTCCTCCCCCCTGGATGCACTGAGGACCCTTTCTCTTTCTCGCCTGCACTCGCTCGGCGGCGAGGAGGACTTTATCTGGTGCCTCAACTTGCCCAGGGTGTACATCTCCTCCCCCCTGGATGCACTGAGGACCCTTTCTCTTTCTCGCCTGCACTCGCTCGGCGGCGAGGAGGTCTTTAACTTGCCTCAGAACGCGCGAGGGCGTCGAGGTCTTTCATCTGGTGCCTCCGATCGCCGAAGGACGATGAGGACTTAAAAAACTTTACTGGTGCCTCCAATCGCCGAAAAACGATGAGGACTTAAAAACTTTAACTGAAAGCATGCGATATATCTTTTCTTGCCTTAAATCACTTACAAGTGACAAGGTCTTTCTTCAAAACTTTTGGAAAACAGCGAACATGCAACCAGAAAACGCCTTATACTTCAAAAACTCTTCTTTTATTGGGTGGCCTCATTAAAAACCCTCCTTAGGGAAAAAAGAGTGCCCCCTTCAAACTGTTTTAACAGAGACATTGTAATATAACCTTTGTGTTTGTCTTTACTTACAAAGCTCTTAACTATAGTACAACTTCAGGTGTGTGGCGTTCCAGGTGCGAGGAATCGCCCCTCCTTCCAGCGTCTCTAAGCGGTAGGCTCCGTTCCCGGGCGCCTCGGTTATTCTGAACGGTCCAGTCCACTTGGGTGACAGTTTATTCTCCATCTCGTACTGGTGGGCCTTCCTCATCACCAGATCGCCTTCTCTAAACTGCCTTCGAATCACCTTCGAGTTGTATCTTCGTTCGACCCTTCTCTTCACGGCTTCAGCCTTCAACCTCGCATCTTCCCTGACCTCATCCAGTAGATCCAGGTTCAGCCTTCTCTCTTCATTCGAGTCTTCCTCTACGAAGTTCTGGAATCTCGACGAGCTCTCCTGGATCTCCACCGGAATCATGGCATCACACCCATAGACCAAGCTGAACGGGGTCTCATGGGTTCCTGACTGCTCGGTGGTGTGGTACGCCCAGACTATACGGGGCACCTCCTCAGCCCAACTTCCCTTGGCTTTCTCAAGCCTTCTCTTCAAACCTCTCAACAACACGATTAGCTGACTCCACCTGGCCATTTGTCTGAGGGTGCTCGACGGATGCAAACACTTGTTGAATTCCCACCCTTTCGCAAAGCTTCTTCAACAGGTGGCTTGCAAACTGCGTCCCATTATCTGACACCAGGCGTTTAGGCACTCCAAACCGGCACACGATGTTCTTCCATACAAAACCTTCGATCTTGTGTGCGGTGATCTGGGCTACTGGTTTTGCTTCAATCCACTTGGTGAAATACTCAATCGCCACCACCAAGTACTTCATCTGCCTGATCGCCAGCGAGAAAGGTCCCAGGATGTCGATTCCCCAAGTATGAAACGGCCAAGGGCTATAGATCGACTTCAACTCCTCGGGAGGTGCCTTATGCCAATCGGCGTGCTGCTGGCATTGTTTACAACATTGGGCATATTTCTTGCAATCTTCTCTCATGGATGGCCAGTAGTAGCCTGCACGGAGAGTCCTCGCGGCCAGAGCTCGACCCCCGACGTGGCTTCCGCATATACCTTGGTGGAGCTCCGCCATGATTCTCGTGCACTTCTCGCCGTGTATACATTCCAGGAGTGGGTGAGTGAACCCAAACCTGTACAGATCGCCATCAATCAATGTGTACTTGCTGGAATTTTTCTTTACCTTCCTAGCTTCTGTCGGATCCAGCGGGAAGAGGCCATCTGCCAGGCACCGCTTGTACTGTGTTATCCAAGTGTCTGGCTCATGGGCGGCGCAGACCCGCATCACGACCACCTTCTCTCCTCGACATGCTATAATTCTCGGCGATCTCAGAGTTTCTTGCGTCAAGGACTTATGGCTTCTCGCTGCTCTCTCCGTCGACTTGCTTATCTGAAGGACCAGGTGATCTGCTACAAATGCCCTTGGCGTCTTCAGAGTTTCTTGAATCACCGTCCTCTGCCTACCCCCCTTGCCTGAGCTGGCGAGCTTAGCAAGCAAGTCAGCTCGGGCATTCTGCTCTCTGGGCACATGTACTACTTCAAAGGAGGCAAAGGAACTCTTCAATTCCTGCACATACGCCAAGTAAGCCGCCATTTGTGGATCTTTAGCCTGGAACTCGCCTGTTACTTGCCCCGTGACTAGCAGCGAGTCACTCTTAGCCATCAGCACCCTAGCTCCCATCTCCTTGGCCAGCAAAATTCCGGCGATCAGCGCCTCATACTCTGCTTGATTGTTGTTGGCCTTAAAGGAAAACCTCAAAGATTGTTCAATCAGCACGCCGTTGGGTCCTTCCAATATGACTCCAGCACCGCTGCCCTGCTGGTTCGACGATCCATCCACCGAAAGTACCCAACGGAAATCGTCCCCTTCAACCCGTGTCGCCTCTGATGAGAGCTCAACCACGAAATCTGCAAAGATTTGCCCCTTGATCGGGCCTCGGGGCTCGTACTTAATATCAAACTCTGACAACTCTACTGCCCACTTCACCATTCTTCCTGCAACGTCAGGTTTCTTCAAGACCTTCTGGATGGGCAGGTCAGTCATCACCAGTATTGTGAAACTGTGGAAGTAGTGGCGCAACCTCCTCGCCGAAAACACCACAGCCAGCGTAGTCTTCTCCAGGGCCTGATATCTCGTTTCTGGGCCCTGCAACACCTTGCTCACAAAATAAATAGGCTTCTGAGCCTGATCTTGATCCTGGGCGAGCACCGCACTCACCGCCCTCTCAGTCACAGCAAAATACAACCTGAGAGGGATTCCCACCAGCGGTTTGCACAGAACCGGCAGGCTCACCAGATACTCCTTCAGTTTGACGAAAGCTTCCTCGCACTCTTTCGCCCAAGCAAACTTATTATTGCGCCGCAGACATTGAAAATAGGGATGCCCCTTTTCTCCGCTAGCTGACACGAAGCGAGATAGGGCTGCCATCCGACCTGTTAGCTGCTAGACTTCTTTCACCGTAGCCGGGCTCCTCATCGCCAAGATGGCGGCACACTTGTCTGGGTTGGCTTCTATTCCTCTTTCAGTCAAGAGGAAACCCAAAAGCTTTCCAGCCTCCACGCCGAAAATGCATTTCTCCGGATTGAGCTTTAACTTGAACTTGGCGATCGTCGTGAATAATTCTTCCAAGTCTGCCACGTGCTTGCTTTTTTCCTGCGAGGTAACGACCATGTCATCGACGTAAGCTTGCACGTTCCTTCCCAGCATTGGTGCAAGTACTCGATCCATCAGCCTCTGGTACGTGGCCCCCGCATTCTTCAGCCCAAACGGCATCACCTTATAGCAGTAGCACGATCTCTCCGTCATGAAGGTTGTTTTCTCTTCATCCATGGGATGCATCTTGATCTGATTATATCCTGAGAAGGCATCCAGGAAACTCAGCAACTTACACCCTGCAGCACTATCAACCAGGGCATCTATGCTCGGTAAAGGATACGAATCCTTTGGGCAAGCCTTGTTCAGGTCGGTGAAATCGACGCACATGCGCCATTTCCCGTTACTCTTCTTCACCAGCACGACATTCGCCAACCATTCGGGGTACTGGACTTCCCTGATGTGGCCTGCAGCGAGGAGTTTCTGTATTTCGTCCCTGATCGCCTGCCTCCTCTCCTCGTTGAATTTTCTTCTCCTTTGTCGCACCAGTCTCACCAAATTGTCCATCGCCAGATGATGGCACAAGAAGTCGGGATCAATCCCGGGCATGTCCGAAGCGGACCATGCAAACGCGTCCAGATGCCGCTCAATCACCTTGGCGATCTGGTCCTGGAGATCAACCTCCAGAGATCTTCCTAGCTTGAAGATTTTTCCTCCGATCTCCTTTTCGAGCCACTGCTCGACAGGTTTAGGCCTGGATTCTCTGGCGATCACCGCCCTGGCGATTCCCTGTTCCCTTGCTTCCTCGGGGCGATTCCGCGCCTCTTCCTCCTCCAGGCCAGCATTCCTCTCCCCTAGCTCAGCGTCTATCATCTCCACATCTCTTCCGGCAGCCTCCTCTGTTGCCGTCGATCTGGGCTTCACACCGGGAGGTGGGGTGGTTGTTACATAACTCACTGATCTTTTATTTTTCAGGCTATTCTCATAGCACCTTTTCGCTTCTTTCTGATCAGACTTGATCGTGATCACCACCCCTTCCATGGACGGCAACTTTACCTTCATGTGCCGAGTCGACGGAATGGCGCCTATCCTGTTAAGCGTGGGCCTTCCCAACAGGATGTTATATGCTGAGGGGGCGTTTACGACGAGGTACTTGATTTTCTCCGTCCTCGACCCAGCCTCATCTGTAAACGTGGTTCTCAGCTCAATGTACCCCCTGACCTCCACCTGGTCACCAGCGAACCCATATAGGCACCCTCCATAGGGCCTTAGCTGGTCAAGGGGCAACTCCAGCTGCGTGAAAGTCGGCCAGAACATCACGTCTGCCGAGCTTCCTTGGTCCACCAGAACTCTGTGGACCTTCCTTCCCGCTGTAACCAACGAAATAACTATGGGATCGTTGTCATGAGGCACAACGTCCCGAAGATCCTGCTTGGTGAACGTAATGTCCACTTCCGGCGAGTGATCTTCAAACATATCCACTGTCATCACCGATCGCGCGTACTTTTTCCTCTGCGATGCGGTGCATCCACCACCTGCGAAACCCCCTGCAATGGTGTGGATCTCCCCGTGGATAGGCATCTCGTGTTGCTGGGCTTCTCCACCTGCTGGCTGGGAAATCGACGCTCCCCCCGTCCTCCTGTCCAGCAGATAGTCATTTAGGAACCCGCTCTTAACCAGATCGTCGAGCTGATATCCCAAAGACAAACACGAGTCCAAGGTGTGGCCAAAACATTGGTGGAACTCGCACCAGGCGTCCGGCTTTGACCCCAGCACCTTGTCGCCCACCTTCTCAGGCGCTTTCAACCTAGCAGAGATATTAGGAATGGCGATTAGATCCGCTAATCCCATGACAAACTTGTGCTTAGGCGGGCGATTGTATTCCCGGCGTGCTGGTTGCTGGCGCCCCTGGCTCCTTCCCTTGTTCCTCCTGTCGTAAGGATGGCGAGTCCTCTGGTCCTTTCTGGCCGCCGCCGCCGTTTCCAACACCCTCTGCGGCTGGATCCTGGTCTGGGCGCGTGGCTTGGCGGGAGCCACGCTGCCTCTCTTCTCGGCGACTTCACTCTCGTCGGCGATGTGAGCCACCGCAAGTCGCCTGACTTCAGTAAACGTCGCGGGGTGAGCCCTGATCAAGGCCTCACAGAATGGTCCTGGCTGCACGCCCTTCTTGAAGGCATAGACCAGCATTTCTTCATCCTTAGCCGGTGATCTGACCATCTGCGCTCCAAAGCGATTTAGGTAGTCTCTGAGGGACTCCCCATGGTACTGCCTTATGTCAAACAGATCATAAGACACCCTGGGCGGTGCCTTATTCACAATGTACTGCTCGACAAAGATCTTCGAGAACTGTTGAAAATTGGTTGTGTGGCCGCTAGGCAGGCTCACAAACCACTCCATCGCCGTTCCCTGGAGCGTACTCACGAACATCTTGCAGTAGACGGCGTCTGACCCTCCCGACAGCATCATCTGCGTATGGAACGTGGTCAGATGAGCCTCTGGATCCTCCACGCCGGTAAAGACAGCCTTAACCGGAACCACGCTCGTGGGAATAGGCGTGTCAGTAATCGCCTGAACAAAAGGCATTGGGAAAACAAGAGGTGACGTCGACGGCGCCACCTCTTCAGCAGAAGAACGTCCTTGCTGCTCCCGAAGAGCTTGACGCAGCTCCTCAGTCACCTTGCTAAGCTCCTCGTTCCTAGCGCGAGAGGCGACCAGGTCCTCATGTATTCTCGCCTGCTCTATGCGTGAGGCTTCTACAGTTGCCTGCAACGAGCGCATCAACTCTGCCATCTGCGCCATGGTCATGGCGACGTCGCCTTCAGCAGCGACAGGCGCCACGGGGCTTGAACGATTGCTTCTCATTTTTCTCATGAACTTCAGTGAATCACAGGAATGCAGCGAACAACACTTCAACCACGATCGAATCAGCGATCAATCGGAGAAAACAGCGCGAAACTGTGCAAGAAAACTCAAGAACACCGTAAACCTTCGAAGAAAACCACAACTTCACCAGAAACCAACGTTTCCCCGCGGACAACCAAACGAGCGAAAGAACTCGAACTTCCACCAAACAGATTGCGCGTAAGCAGCAGGAAACCTCACTCCACCGATCGAAAAGCCAAACGAACGGTACAAAACGCAACTTCATCGAACGAAAATCAAACAAACAGCGAACGATGGTTGCACCAGCACACAACCACGCAGAAAACTTCGCAAACCTCCAAAAACTAACGCTGTGGATGGGAGCAAGTTTTACACGGCCCCACGGTGGGCGCCTGATGATCCCACCTGTTGACCGGAACGCTGGAAACTGCCTCGTCAAAGGATCGACGTGCGCACCGCTTCTCACCTCCGTTCCTCTTCGGGATCTACCTCAAGAACCTGCAAAGAAACAGTACGGCGCCGCTGCGGCCGATCGCACTCCAACGCTCAAGTCAGGGACGGTATCACCAAATACTAAGAGAACAAGAACCGTGCAAATCCTCTCTCACAGTCAGCTCTATCACTCGCAAGCGTAAAGTGTATAAACTGTACGTGCGTACCTCAGAAAGTTTGTTAAGAACTCTTATATACCTGGTAGCTTTCTCTCTCCTGGCAGTTACAGACTTGGACACGAGGCTCGCATCCAACTGTACACGTGCCATCATCTGGAGGCTCCCTGACTTGGCGCTGCTTCTACTCTCATTTTGGCTAAGTTACTTATGCATGGTACTGCCCAGTGCATAGCTAACTTGGGAGTGCGATCTCTACTGGAACTGGCGAGTTAGGGGTCTTCATACACCTTCCCTGTGGTCTCGCCGGCCGCCTTCATAATCTGCTTCTCCTTCATCTTTGGCGATGTGCTCGCTCTGGCGATCTCCTTCATCTGGCGACTTCATCTTTAACCTGGTGACCGCCGATTCTGGTAAGCTGGAAATCGGAACACGCCAATATAACAACTGGCGACTACACGAGCCCCCTGACTTCCTTCCCTCTTGCCAACCTGGCGCCTTGCCAACACGCCTATGCTGTAGTGGGGTGCCACGTCATCGCTCCCGACCACCAGGGCGGTACAGTATTAAACATATCAAAACACAATCTTAACACGTGAAATTGGTTTTGAAAGATATCATAAGTGTTTTCAACCAAACCAATTAATAGCGAAAAGAACAAGTTGCAAACATTTAGTTAAGAAGTAATACGCTTGTTTTCAATAGTTAAGATACTTTTAAACTATTATTACACAGAGCATTCACTTTCTTATAGTTTCCTAGGTTAACTATAAAACCTTAGATTGTAAATGAAAGAAGTATTAAACATATCAAAACACAATTTTAACACATGAAATTGTTTTTCAAAGATATCATATCATGAGTGTTTCAATCAATCAATAGACCTTAGATTGTAAAAGAAATATTCAACATATCAAAATACAATTTGAACACATTTGGAATGGTTTTTCAAAGGTATCACAAGTGTTCGAATCAATTAATAGACCTTAGATTGTAAAAGAAGTATTATAAACATATGAAAACACAATTTTAACACATGAAATTGTTTTTCAAAGATATTCATAAGTGTTTCAATCAATCAATAGACTAAGATTGTATTAAACATATCAAAACACAATCTTAACACGTGAAATTGGTTTTCAAAGATATCATAAGTGTTTTCAACCAAACCAATTAATAGCGAAAAGAACAAGTTGCAAACATTTAGTTAAGAAGTAATACGCTTGTTTTCAATAGTTAAGATACTTTTAAACTATTATTACACAGAGCATTCACTTTCTTATAGTTTCCTAGGTTAACTATAAAACCTTAGATTGTAAATGAAAGAAGTATTAAACATATCAAAACACAATTTTAACACATGAAATTGTTTTTCAAAGATATCATATCATGAGTGTTTCAATCAATCAATAGACCTTAGATTGTAAAAGAAGTATTGAACATATCAAAATACAATTTGAACACATTTGGAATGGTTTTTCAAAGGTATCACAAGTGTTCGAATCAATTAATAGACCTTAGATTGTAAAAGAAGTATTATAAACATATGAAAACACAATTTTAACACATGAAATTGTTTTTCAAAGATATTCATAAGTGTTTCAATCAATTAATAATAGACTAAGATTGTATTAAACATATCACAACACACGTGAAATTGGTTTTGAAAGATATCATAAGTGTTTTCAACCAAACCAATTAATAGCGAAAAGAACAAGTTGCAAACATTTAGTTAAGAAGTAATACGCTTGTTTTCAATAGTTAAGATACTTTTAAACTATTATTACACAGAGCATTCACTTTCTTATAGTTTCCTAGGTTAACTATAAAACCTTAGATTGTAAATGAAAGAAGTATTAAACATATCAAAACACAATTTTAACACATGAAATTGTTTTTCAAAGATATCATATCATGAGTGTTTCAATCAATCAATAGACCTTAGATTGTAAAAGAAGTATTGAACATATCAAAATACAATTTGAACACATTTGGAATGGTTTTTCAAAGGTATCACAAGTGTTCGAATAAATTAATAGACCTTAGATTGTAAAAGAAGTATTATAAACATATGAAAACACAATTTTAACACATGAAATTGTTTTTCAAAGATATTCATAAGTGTTTCAATCAGTCAATAGACTAAGATTGTATTAAACATATCAAAACACAATCTTAACACGTGAAATTGGTTTTCAAAGATATCATAAGTGTTTTCAACCAAACCAATTAATAGCGAAAAGAACAAGTTGCAAACATTTAGTTAAGAAGTAATACGCTTGTTTTCAATAGTTAAGATACTTTTAAACTATTATTACACAGAGCATTCACTTTCTTATAGTTTCCTAGGTTAACTAGAAAACCTTAGATTGTAAATGAAAGAAGTATTAAACATATCAAAACACAATTTTAACACATGAAATTGTTTTTCAAAGATATCATATCATGAGTGTTTCAATCAATCAATAGACCTTAGATTGTAAAAGAAGTATTGAACATATCAAAATACAATTTGAACACATTTGGAATGGTTTTTCAAAGGTATCACAAGTGTTCGAATCAATTAATAGACCTTAGATTGTAAAAGAAGTATTATAAACATATGAAAACACAATTTTAACACATGAAATTGTTTTTCAAAGATATTCATAAGATTTTCAATCAATCAATAGACTAAGATTGTATTAAACATATCAAAACACACGTGAAATTGGTTTTGAAAGATATCATAAGTGTTTTCAACCAAACCAATTAATAGCGAAAAGAACAAGTTGCAAACATTTAGTTAAGAAGTAATACGCTTGTTTTCAATAGTTAAGATACTTTTAAACTATTATTACACAGAGCATTCACTTTCTTATAGTTTCCTAGGTTAACTATAAAACCTTAGATTGTAAATGAAAGAAGTATTAAACATATCAAAACACAATTTTAACACATGAAATTGTTTTTCAAAGATATCATATCATGAGTGTTTCAATCAATCAATAGACCTTAGATTGTAAAAGAAGTATTGAACATATCAAAATACAATTTGAACACATTTGGAATGGTTTTTCAAAGGTATCACAAGTGTTCGAATCAATTAATAGACCTTAGATTGTAAAAGAAGTATTATAAACATATGAAAACACAATTTTAACACATGAAATTGTTTTTCAAAGATATTCATAAGTGTTTCAATCAATCAATAGACTAAGATTGTATTAAACATATCAAAACACACGTGAAATTGGTTTTGAAAGATATCATAAGTGTTTTCAACCAAACCAATTAATAGCGAAAAGAACAAGTTGCAAACATTTAGTTAAGAAGTAATACGCTTGTTTTCAATAGTTAAGATACTTTTAAACTATTATTAGACAGAGCATTCACTTTCTTATAGTTTCCTAGGTTAACTATAAAACCTTAGATTGTAAATGAAAGAAGTATTAAACATATCAAAACACAATTTTAACACATGAAATTGTTTTTCAAAGATATCATTTCACGAGTGTTTCAATCAATCAATAGACCTTAGATTGTAAAAGAAGTATTGAACATATCAAAATACAATTTGAACACATTTGGAATGGTTTTTCAAAGGTATCACGAGTGTTCGAATCAATTAATAGACCTTAGATTGTAAAAGAAGTATTATAAACATATGAAAACACAATTTTAACACATGAAATTGTTTTTCAAAGATATTCATAAGTGTTTCAATCAATCAATAGACTAAGATTGTATTAAACATATCAAAACACAATCTTAACACGTGAAATTGGTTTTCAAAGATATCATAAGTGTTTTCAACCAAACCAATTAATAGCGAAAAGAACAAGTTGCAAACATTTAGTTAAGAAGTAATACGCTTGTTTTCAATAGTTAAGATACTTTTAAACTATTATTACACAGAGCATTCACTTTCTTATAGTTTCCTAGGTTAACTATAAAACCTTAGATTGTAAATGAAAGAAGTATTAAACATATCAAAACACAATTTTAACACATGAAATTGTTTTTCAAAGATATCATATCATGAGTGTTTCAATCAATCAATAGACCTTAGATTGTAAAAGAAGTATTGAACATATCAAAATACAATTTGAACACATTTGGAATGGTTTTTCAAAGGTATCACAAGTGTTCGAATAAATTAATAGACCTTAGATTGTAAAAGAAGTATTATAAACATATGAAAACACAATTTTAACACATGAAATTGTTTTTCAAAGATATTCATAAGTGTTTCAATCAGTCAATAGACTAAGATTGTATTAAACATATCAAAACACAATCTTAACACGTGAAATTGGTTTTGAAAGATATCATAAGTGTTTTCAACCAAACCAATTAATAGCGAAAAGAACAAGTTGCAAACATTTAGTTAAGAAGTAATACGCTTGTTTTCAATAGTTAAGATACTTTTAAACTATTATTACACAAAGCATTCACTTTCTTATAGTTTCCTAGGTTAACTATAAAACCTTAGATTGTAAATGAAAGAAGTATTAAACATATCAAAACACAATTTTAACACATGAAATTGTTTTTCAAAGATATCATTTCACGAGTGTTTCAATCAATCAATAGACCTTAGATTGTAAAAGAAGTATTGAACATATCAAAATACAATTTGAACACATTTGGAATGGTTTTTCAAAGGTATCACAAGTGTTCGAATCAATTAATAGACCTTAGATTGTAAAAGAAGTATTATAAACATATGAAAACACAATTTTAACACATGATATTGTTTTTCAAAGATATTCATAAGTGTTTCAATCAATCAATAGACTAAGATTGTATTAAACATATCAAAACACAATTTTAACACGTGAAATTGGTTTTCAAAGATATCATAAGTGTTTTCAACCAAACCAATTAATAGCGAAAAGAACAAGTTGCAAACATTTAGTTAAGAAGTAATACGCTTGTTTTCAATAGTTAAGATACTTTTAAACTATTATTACACAGAGCATTCACTTTCTTATAGTTTCCTAGGTTAACTATAAAACCTTAGATTGTAAATGAAAGAAGTATTAAACATATCAAAACACAATTTTAACACATGAAATTGTTTTTCAAAGATATCATATCTTGAGTGTTTCAATCAATCAATAGACCTTAGATTGTAAAAGAAGTATTGAACATATCAAAATACAATTTGAACACATTTGGAATGGTTTTTCAAAGGTATCACAAGTGTTCGAATAAATTAATAGACCTTAGATTGTAAAAGAAGTATTATAAACATATGAAAACACAATTTTAACACATGAAATTGTTTTTCAAAGATATTCATAAGTGTTTCAATCAGTCAATAGACTAAGATTGTATTAAACATATCAAAACACAATCTTAACACGTGAAATTGGTTTTCAAAGATATCATAAGTGTTTTCAACCAAACCAATTAATAGCGAAAAGAACAAGTTGCAAACATTTAGTTAAGAAGTAATACGCTTGTTTTCAATAGTTAAGATACTTTTAAACTATTATTACACAGAGCATTCACTTTCTTATAGTTTCCTAGGTTAACTATAAAACCTTAGATTGTAAATGAAAGAAGTATTAAACATATCAAAACACAATTTTAACACATGAAATTGTTTTTCAAAGATATCATATCATGAGTGTTTCAATCAATCAATAGACCTTAGATTGTAAAAGAAGTATTGAACATATCAAAATACAATTTGAACACATTTGGAATGGTTTTTCAAAGGTATCACAAGTGTTCGAATCAATTAATAGACCTTAGATTGTAAAAGAAGTATTATAAACATATGAAAACACAATTTTAACACATGAAATTGTTTTTCAAAGATATTCATAAGTGTTTCAATCAATCAATAGACTAAGATTGTATTAAACATATCAAAACACACGTGAAATTGGTTTTGAAAGATATCATAAGTGTTTTCAACCAAACCAATTAATAGCGAAAAGAACAAGTTGCAAACATTTAGTTAAGAAGTAATACGCTTGTTTTCAATAGTTAAGATACTTTTAAACTATTATTAGACAGAGCATTCACTTTCTTATAGTTTCCTAGGTTAACTATAAAACCTTAGATTGTAAATGAAAGAAGTATTAAACATATCAAAACACAATTTTAACACATGAAATTGTTTTTCAAAGATATCATTTCACGAGTGTTTCAATCAATCAATAGACCTTAGATTGTAAAAGAAGTATTGAACATATCAAAATACAATTTGAACACATTTGGAATGGTTTTTCAAAGGTATCACGAGTGTTCGAATCAATTAATAGACCTTAGATTGTAAAAGAAGTATTATAAACATATGAAAACACAATTTTAACACATGAAATTGTTTTTCAAAGATATTCATAAGTGTTTCAATCAATCAATAGACTAAGATTGTATTAAACATATCAAAACACAATCTTAACACGTGAAATTGGTTTTCAAAGATATCATAAGTGTTTTCAACCAAACCAATTAATAGCGAAAAGAACAAGTTGCAAACATTTAGTTAAGAAGTAATACGCTTGTTTTCAATAGTTAAGATACTTTTAAACTATTATTACACAGAGCATTCACTTTCTTATAGTTTCCTAGGTTAACTATAAAACCTTAGATTGTAAATGAAAGAAGTATTAAACATATCAAAACACAATTTTAACACATGAAATTGTTTTTCAAAGATATCATATCATGAGTGTTTCAATCAATCAATAGACCTTAGATTGTAAAAGAAGTATTGAACATATCAAAATACAATTTGAACACATTTGGAATGGTTTTTCAAAGGTATCACAAGTGTTCGAATAAATTAATAGACCTTAGATTGTAAAAGAAGTATTATAAACATATGAAAACACAATTTTAACACATGAAATTGTTTTTCAAAGATATTCATAAGTGTTTCAATCAGTCAATAGACTAAGATTGTATTAAACATATCAAAACACAATCTTAACACGTGAAATTGGTTTTGAAAGATATCATAAGTGTTTTCAACCAAACCAATTAATAGCGAAAAGAACAAGTTGCAAACATTTAGTTAAGAAGTAATACGCTTGTTTTCAATAGTTAAGATACTTTTAAACTATTATTACACAAAGCATTCACTTTCTTATAGTTTCCTAGGTTAACTATAAAACCTTAGATTGTAAATGAAAGAAGTATTAAACATATCAAAACACAATTTTAACACATGAAATTGTTTTTCAAAGATATCATTTCACGAGTGTTTCAATCAATCAATAGACCTTAGATTGTAAAAGAAGTATTGAACATATCAAAATACAATTTGAACACATTTGGAATGGTTTTTCAAAGGTATCACAAGTGTTCGAATCAATTAATAGACCTTAGATTGTAAAAGAAGTATTATAAACATATGAAAACACAATTTTAACACATGATATTGTTTTTCAAAGATATTCATAAGTGTTTCAATCAATCAATAGACTAAGATTGTATTAAACATATCAAAACACAATTTTAACACGTGAAATTGGTTTTCAAAGATATCATAAGTGTTTTCAACCAAACCAATTAATAGCGAAAAGAACAAGTTGCAAACATTTAGTTAAGAAGTAATACGCTTGTTTTCAATAGTTAAGATACTTTTAAACTATTATTACACAGAGCATTCACTTTCTTATAGTTTCCTAGGTTAACTATAAAACCTTAGATTGTAAATGAAAGAAGTATTAAACATATCAAAACACAATTTTAACACATGAAATTGTTTTTCAAAGATATCATATCTTGAGTGTTTCAATCAATCAATAGACCTTAGATTGTAAAAGAAGTATTGAACATATCAAAATACAATTTGAACACATTTGGAATGGTTTTTCAAAGGTATCACAAGTGTTCGAATAAATTAATAGACCTTAGATTGTAAAAGAAGTATTATAAACATATGAAAACACAATTTTAACACATGAAATTGTTTTTCAAAGATATTCATAAGTGTTTCAATCAGTCAATAGACTAAGATTGTATTAAACATATCAAAACACAATCTTAACACGTGAAATTGGTTTTCAAAGATATCATAAGTGTTTTCAACCAAACCAATTAATAGCGAAAAGAACAAGTTGCAAACATTTAGTTAAGAAGTAATACGCTTGTTTTCAATAGTTAAGATACTTTTAAACTATTATTACACAGAGCATTCACTTTCTTATAGTTTCCTAGGTTAACTATAAAACCTTAGATTGTAAATGAAAGAAGTATTAAACATATCAAAACACAATTTTAACACATGAAATTGTTTTTCAAAGATATCATATCATGAGTGTTTCAATCAATCAATAGACCTTAGATTGTAAAAGAAGTATTGAACATATCAAAATACAATTTGAACACATTTGGAATGGTTTTTCAAAGGTATCACAAGTGTTCGAATCAATTAATAGACCTTAGATTGTAAAAGAAGTATTATAAACATATGAAAACACAATTTTAACACATGAAATTGTTTTTCAAAGATATTCATAAGTGTTTCAATCAATCAATAGACTAAGATTGTATTAAACATATCAAAACACACGTGAAATTGGTTTTGAAAGATATCATAAGTGTTTTCAACCAAACCAATTAATAGCGAAAAGAACAAGTTGCAAACATTTAGTTAAGAAGTAATACGCTTGTTTTCAATAGTTAAGATACTTTTAAACTATTATTACACAGAGCATTCACTTTCTTATAGTTTCCTAGGTTAACTATAAAACCTTAGATTGTAAATGAAAGAAGTATTAAACATATCAAAACACAATTTTAACACATGAAATTGTTTTTCAAAGATATCATATCATGAGTGTTTCAATCAATCAATAGACCTTAGATTGTAAAAGAAGTATTGAACATATCAAAATACAATTTGAACACATTTGGAATGGTTTTTCAAAGGTATCACAAGTGTTCGAATCAATTAATAGACCTTAGATTGTAAAAGAAGTATTATAAACATATGAAAACACAATTTTAACACATGAAATTGTTTTTCAAAGATATTCATAAGTGTTTCAATCAATTAATAATAGACTAAGATTGTATTAAACATATCAAAACACAATCTTAACACGTGAAATTGGTTTTCAAAGATATCATAAGTGTTTTCAACCAAACCAATTAATAACGAAAAGAACAAGTTGCAAACATTTAGTTAAGAAGTAATACGCTTGTTTTCAATAGTTAAGATACTTTTAAACTATTATTACACAGAGCATTCACTTTCTTATAGTTTCCTAGGTTAACTATAAAACCTTAGATTGTAAATGAAAGAAGTATTAAACATATCAAAACACAATTTTAACACATGAAATTGTTTTTCAAAGATATCATATCATGAGTGTTTCAATCAATCAATAGACCTTAGATTGTAAAAGAAGTATTGAACATATCAAAATACAATTTGAACACATTTGGAATGGTTTTTCAAAGGTATCACAAGTGTTCGAATCAATTAATAGACCTTAGATTGTAAAAGAAGTATTATAAACATATGAAAACACAATTTTAACACATGAAATTGTTTTTCAAAGATATTCATAAGTGTTTCAATCAATTAATAATAGACTAAGATTGTATTAAACATATCACAACACACGTGAAATTGGTTTTGAAAGATATCATAAGTGTTTTCAACCAAACCAATTAATCGCGAAAAGAACAAGTTGCAAACATTTAGTTAAGAAGTAATACGCTTGTTTTCAATAGTTAAGATACTTTTAAACTATTATTACACAGAGCATTCACTTTCTTATAGTTTCCTAGGTTAACTATAAAACCTTAGATTGTAAATGAAAGAAGTATTAAACATATCAAAACACAATTTTAACACATGAAATTGTTTTTCAAAGATATCATATCATGAGTGTTTCAATCAATCAATAGACCTTAGATTGTAAAAGAAGTATTGAACATATCAAAATACAATTTGAACACATTTGGAATGGTTTTTCAAAGGTATCACAAGTGTTCGAATAAATTAATAGACCTTAGATTGTAAAAGAAGTATTATAAACATATGAAAACACAATTTTAACACATGAAATTGTTTTTCAAAGATATTCATAAGTGTTTCAATCAATCAATAGACTAAGATTGTATTAAACATATCAAAACACAATCTTAACACGTGAAATTGGTTTTCAAAGATATCATAAGTGTTTTCAACCAAACCAATTAATAGCGAAAAGAACAAGTTGCAAACATTTAGTTAAGAAGTAATACGCTTGTTTTCAATAGTTAAGATACTTTTAAACTATTATTACACAGAGCATTCACTTTCTTATAGTTTCCTAGGTTAACTATAAAACCTTAGATTGTAAATGAAAGAAGTATTAAACATATCAAAACACAATTTTAACACATGAAATTGTTTTTCAAAGATATCATATCATGAGTGTTTCAATCAATCAATAGACCTTAGATTGTAAAAGAAGTATTGAACATATCAAAATACAATTTGAACACATTTGGAATGGTTTTTCAAAGGTATCACAAGTGTTCGAATCAATTAATAGACCTTAGATTGTAAAAGAAGTATTATAAACATATGAAAACACAATTTTAACACATGAAATTGTTTTTCAAAGATATTCATAAGTGTTTCAATCAATCAATATACTAAGATTGTATTAAACATATCAAAACACAATCTTAACACGTGAAATTGGTTTTCAAAGATATCATAAGTGTTTTCAACCAAACCAATTAATAGCGAAAAGAACAAGTTGCAAACATTTAGTTAAGAAGTAATACGCTTGTTTTCAATAGTTAAGATACTTTTAAACTATTATTACACAGAGCATTCACTTTCTTATAGTTTCCTAGGTTAACTATAAAACCTTAGATTGTAAATGAAAGAAGTATTAAACATATCAAAACACAATTTTAACACATGAAATTGTTTTTCAAAGATATCATATCATGAGTGTTTCAATCAATCAATAGACCTTAGATTGTAAAAGAAGTATTGAACATATCAAAATACAATTTGAACACATTTGGAATGGTTTTTCAAAGGTATCACAAGTGTTCGAATCAATTAATAGACCTTAGATTGTAAAAGAAGTATTATAAACATATGAAAACACAATTTTAACACATGAAATTGTTTTTCAAAGATATTCATAAGTGTTTCAATCAATCAATAGACTAAGATTGTATTAAACATATCAAAACACAATCTTAACACGTGAAATTGGTTTTTGTACCGTCCCGTATCAGGGCGTTGACTAAGTCAAGGTCAAAGTCAACAACTGGAAAGTCAAAGTCAGCTCGAGGTGTCGCCCAGATGTAGAGACGCCAAGAGGAAGCGTCGCCAAGGCAGGACAAGACGTCGCTAAGGCAAGGCGTCGCCTAAGCGAAGGCGTCGCCTAGGTGAAGGCGTCGCCTAGGTGAAGGCGTCGCCTAGGTGAAGGCGTCGCCTAGGTGAAGGCGTCGCCCAGGTGAGGGCGTCGCCAGATTAAACAGTGTAAAAGCAAGGCAATCACGGTGTGGTTCCCCGATACCCATGGGTAGGAAAGACCATGGAGGGAGCGACGTCGTGGGAAAGCCTCAGGTCCCGATATCTCGGGAAAGTGATAAAGAGAAGGAAAAGGTGGCTCCAAGGCCATAGTAATAGTACCAGTGAAGGGCAGCCTGTCTCGCGAAGTACCCCTGCCGCCCCAGAGACGCCTTCGGGACAGATACGACCCAAGAGGAAGGTCACGCCCAGGATAACCGGGTGCAGGGTGTGAGAGGAAGGCAGATACGCTCTCAGAGTAAGTGGCTAGATACTTGGGGGCATGAGTTGGCACCCAAAAAGCCACCCCTAGCGCAGTAGCACTCCCCAGCAGGAGGACCCACACGTAGAAACGTCCCCAGATGGGCAGAAACGCCCCCAGATGGGGTCAAGGCGTCGTGAGGCCCTCCACGTGTATGACAGCAATGCCGGAATAGAAACACCCTCTAGTCAGGTGCCAGGTAATTAAAGATATTCAATACAGTTTCCCTTTTTGGCATTCAGGTACTATTATGGCTCCCAAGCGTTTCAACGTCTTAAATGCTCTACGTTTCATAATTAAGCGCTTTAATGAGCGCGTTACGTTTGAGTTTAAAGGCGCTGTACCGCCCTGGTGGTCGGGTGTGATGGCGTGGCATCCTGCTACAGTGTAGGCGTGTCGACAAGGCGCCAGGTTGGCAGATAGGAAGGAAGTCGGGAGGCACGTGTAGTCGCCGATTGTTAAGTTGGCGTGTTCCGATTTCCAGTTTACCAGAATAGGCGATCGCCAGGTTGAAGATGAAGTCGCCAGATGTAGACTCAGGCGACCAAGCAGTCGGAGATCGCCAGAACAAGCACATCGCCGAAGATGAAGGAGAAGCAGATTATGAAGGCGGCCGGCGAGACCACAGGGAAGGTGTATGAAGGCCCTAACTCGCCAGTTTCAGTAGAGATCGCACTCCTAAGTTTGCTATGCACTGGGCAGTACCATGCATACGTAACTTAGCCAAAATGAGAGTAGAAGCAGCGCCAAGTCAGGGAGCCTCCAGATGATGGCACGTGTACGGTTGGATGCGGGCCACGTGTCCAAGTCTGCAACTGCCAGGAGAGAGAATGATGGAGGAAGGCCCAAGCTCACCACACTATGAAAGCCAAGCTTCCAAGACCAAGACCGTCTAGCCTTCCAAAAGGAGCGTCTAGCCTCACAAGGAGCGTCTAGCCTCACAAAGGGAGCGTCTAGCCATGATGGGGAGCGTCTAGGCCAAGGCTACATGAGGAGCATCTATGAAGAGTCCTAGACCGTCTAGCTTCACACACACAAGGGCCAAAGCTACGGTTTGGGAGAAAAGAGGCTTTGTTGCATAAAAGGCCCATTAGGGGTACTTAGTAAGATAGGTAGTGTAGAAAGAACTTTGTGAAGGAAACCTTCTAGAACCTAGGGTTGTGTGGCCGGTCATTGCATGGCACATGGCTTAGAATTTAGATTTAATTTTGGTTTTCTTTTCCTTAGAAATGTAGCTTAACATTTAAGCCCAAATAGCCTATAAATAGGAAGGCTATCTCTTTGTATTGGACAAGTTTATTTGAGTATTGTTATGCTGCCCATTTTGTGCACTAGCTATACTTCTCCTAGAAATCTAGGCTATAAACTTCACTCCCTTCACCTTTCTTCATAGAGCTGGCCGAACCTCTCTATTTCATACTCATCATGCACCTTCAAAGCCATCACAACTCCTAGGAGGGCTTTGTTTCACTCACCCATTGCTTCCGCATCCATTTTACTACTTTGATTCAAGAAGAACACATGAAATGCCATCATTTGGTATCATGAGCTTTTGGTTCTTCAAGATGAGTAGCTTGTCTTTTTAATTTCAGTTCTTCTTTATTTCATCTTTGTCATTTCAATTCCTTACTTGTCTTGCTGTTTTTATATTTTAATTTGTTCTTGGTGTGCTTTGTGGAAGATCCAACCCAAGCACTCTTGTTCATTTGATCTTGAACAAGTTCTTGTGCAATTTGTGATAGGATTCCATACACCTTTGTGTTGCTATTTTGTTTTAGGCTTTGAGTCTTTATTGCTTTCATTATTTTGCTTCATATTATGCTTTGAGTCTTTAATTTTCTGAATCTATACATGTTTTGTCAAGTCATGTTCATCCATATTGTCATCAATTCTTAGTAGTCCTATTTTTTTGGCTTGATTGTTTCTTGTTTTGGGTCTCTTTATATTGCTTTAATCTGCTGTTATTTTGATCCTTTGGTGCTTTTTATTTTTAGTTTGAGTTCATAATTGTGTCTTAGTTCATACACAATTTCCATTCTCACATTTCCATTGTGTTAATTTTGGTTATCTTGCTGTTTTCTTCCAGTTTTCCAGATTTCCCCTGTAACACCTCTCTGTTCTGGGCTGTTTTGTTTACAAAATTTTTTCCACCCATAGGAAAATTCTGAATTTCTGGAAAATGCAAGTTTAAGGTGTTATAGAAAAGACAAAAAAAGAATGAGGTCAAAAGGAGCAACAGAAAAAAAATGATAAATCTCACAAAATCAGAATGCGAATCTTGAGCGTTACAGCTGGCCTAACTGCACACCAAATTTGCAAAAATTATTAAAAACAAATGGTGCATGCGTTTTAGGTGATTCCAAAGCCAAAATTTAGCTAAGATCCTGAATTTTCTTGTATCCAAATTTCAGAAACAAATTTTACAATTACAGATCAGCATAAATCGGGGAACAAAACTGTTTTCTGGCCCACAACATTTTCCAGTGGTGCTGTTTTTTTATTTGGTCATCTAATCTAGTGCTTTTCTTTAGGAATTCCTTTTGTGTGCCAACTTTTATTGAGTACCTTTAATTGTTTGCTTTAATTCCTTGAATCTCTTTCTAAGTTGTCATATTATAAATCCTTTTGGTGGTACTGTTTTCTTTCAATTAAATTTGTTTCTTGCTTTTGTCCTTGACCTCTCTTTTGGGTGCTGGAATTTAATTTCTCCCTTGGTGCTTATGTGCATGGAAATTGACTTGGTTTAAGGTTAAGCCTTTGTGAATAGGTGCTGGAAATTGGAGAATTAAAGCCAACTTTCTAAGGAGGAGTCAAAGCTAAGGCCGAAAACAAACACTACAAACACCTAGAAGATCAACAATCAAGACAACAAAGAAAGTGCACTAACCAAAAAGAGGAACAACAAAGGGGGTTTTCTTATCTCCTTTACAATTGGATTATTGTTAATTACCTCTTTTAAATTACGTTTTAGACGGTGAGTGTGTCTTCAAGGGCTCAAAGTGTCCAAGAAGCCTCACCTAGGGCCGAATAGCATAGTTATTTTGCTTAGTAATTTGTTGCTTGTTTGAACTTGTATTTCTTTTGTTTTGGTAGAAACGTTTTGCATGTTTAGTATTGTTTAATTTTGTGCTATACCGACTAGTTTGCTGCATATCTAGCTTACATAGTTTTCTTGCTTTTGATTTCTCAACTTCTTGTGTTCTAAGTGTTCTACTAAGAGAAAATTTTGTGTGAAGTCATTGGAGGAAAAGTTTTTGGCAAGGAAAAGGCTTGGTACTTAAGTAGTCCATTGTGACTCACCTCCCTTACCTGGAAAACTCCCTTCTCTAACTTTCCTAAACTTTCTCCAAGTAAAACACCTATATACACAAAGTTTTAGCCATGTCTTCTTCTCCTCACTCTCCAAAGTCTATAGAAAGTGAAGTAAAATCTTTGAAAACTCTTTTAAAAGAAGTATCCCAAGCGGTACAATTGATCTCTTTTAGACAATTGGAGAATGAGAACAAAATTAATGAGTTGGCTAAAGCTCAAGAAGAGAAGTCACAAAAATCACAAAAATAAAAAAAAAACTCATGCATCACATTCTCATAGTATTGATTCTCTAGGGGAGGGAAGCCGTAGAATCAATGATTATTACCAACCACCCCCTAGAAGAACTAGGCAAAGGGAACAAGAGGTGCCAAGGGAAACTAGAGTAGACCTCCCTCATTTTCATGGAAAGGAAAATGTAGAAATATATCTAGATTGGGAGATGAAGGTAGAGCAACTCTTTGCTTGCCACAGGGTAAGTGAGGAACGTAAGGTACCCTTATCCACCCTTAGTTTCCAAGGAAATGCTATGTATTGGTGGACCTCTTTAGAGAGAGACCGACGTCTTCATAGGGAACCTCCCATAGAATATTGGAATGACCTTAGGGGAGCCCTAAGACGTCGACATATACCTTCTTACTACCATAGGGAGTTGATGGACAAGCTCCAAAGACTCCAACAAAAGAATATGAGCGTAGAAGAGTATAGACAAAAGATGGAGCTCTACATGATGAGAGCCTCCATTAGAGAAGAGGAGGAAACCACCATTTCTAGGTTCCTTAGTGGCCTATCACTTGAGATAAGAGATAGAGTAGAACTATTACCCTATCAAGACTTGAATGATTTGGTTCAACTTTGCATTAAAGTTGAACAACAAAATTTGCGCAAAACTTCAAGTCAAAGGGTAGGTTCTTACTCCAACTCTTATCCCAAGAAAGACTTTAAAAGGGAGGGTAGTACACCTAGAGACGAACTCAAAGAGACTACCAAACCCTTAGTGAAAGATGCCTCCACCCCATACATCCGTGCTAGGGACACCAAATGTTTTAAATGTTTTGGAAGAGGGCATGTGCAAGCACAATGTCCAAACCAAAGAATTTTGTTTTTAAAAGGAAAAGATGATTACACAAGTGGTGAAGATGAACCTAGTACCCAAGAAAAAGGGGAAGGAGAAAGGATAAATCCTTTGGAGGGAGACTTATTGATGATTCAAAGAATCCTCCACAATCAACCTAGTGCACCCATTGAGACACAACGAGAGAACATTTTTCATACTAGATGCAATGTTTTAGAAAATATATGCTCTCTTATTGTGGATGGTGGGTCATGGTGCAATTGTTGTAGCACTAGATTGATTGAAAAATTACAACTACAAGTAGTTCCTCATCCACAACCTTACAATTTACAATGGATCAATGAGGATGGAGAACTACGTGTAGACAAACAAGTGGAAATCGAGTTTTCTATAGGCAACTACAAAGACAATGTTTTATGTGATGTAGTACCTATGGAAGCTTGCCACATCTTATTAGGTAGACCATGGCAATTTGATAAGAAAACCTCACACAATGGTCTAACTAACGAGATTTCTTTTATCCACAAGCATAAAAGGTTTGTACTTAGCCCTTTACCACATTCCCAAGTGGTAAAAGACCAAATACAAATGAAACACAAAAGGGATGAAGAAAAAATAGAAAAAGAAAAAAATTTTGGGAAACAAAAGGCGTGGGAGAATAGTGTTCCTTCCCACAAGGTCATTCAACAAGTCAAGCATATTGAAAATACCTTTACAAACATGCTTCTTGTTGAACAACCTAGCCTTTCCTTTTGTAAAGGAACACTTGCAAGCATGAACACAAAAGAAAAGTTCGTACAAGAAGCTTGCATAGATCAAGAAGGAGAACTCATGGGACAAAAGAAAGTTGATCAAACGCTAGAGCTTTTAAGACATTACTTTAAGTACAACTCATGTTTTCAAACTACACCTAAAGTAAAGTCTCATGAACTCTATACTCCTTCACCTTTTGCAAATGATCCTTGGAAAGATACAAATTTCATTTTAAAACTTCCTAGGACAACAAAAGGTTTTAATTCAATCTTCATGGTTATGGATAAACTCTTCTCTAGAGAAGTGATACATCTTCATGGTTTATTTTCAAGCATAGTATTGAATAGAGCTCCAACTTTCGCAAACCATGATTTGAGGATTTCCTTTGGAAAACTTGCAACTAAGTTGCACACTTTAAATGCTTATCATCCTCAAACGCATGGTCCAAATATTTTTGAAAATATAGCTCTTTCTATTATGCCTAGAATAGTCATGAAGTGCACACACAATTTTAGAGATGAGCAAACATACCATCAAGTAGTTCACAAAACTACTTCTACTTTTAAAGTTATGTGTGTGCTCAATCATCTTTCTTCTTTTAAGTTGTTACCATCTCCTATAGGATTTATGCCTCAAGAGAAGGTAACCACAAGTGACCATTTTAAAATACAAAAGATGATTAGAGGCCACACACAACCCTTAAAAGAGAAATCTTGTCCAAGGTTGCCAACACCAAAAGACAAACAACAATGGCAACCTAGTAAAATTAATTTGCAAACTAACACCTATGCTTTATTTGATTATTTCTATAGGTGGGCATTTGATCCAGGAGGACAAGCTTTGAAGAAACAAGATGCTGCTATCCGAGATCAAGCCTGACGATCTGAGGATAGATCTTCTCAAAAGAAGGAGGAGATGATGGACACCATCCAACCACAACCATTCCCCTAAGCAAAAGCATTGGATTTGAGGACAAATCCTTTTTCAAGAGGGAGGGGATGATGGAGGAAGGCCCAAGCTCACCACACTATGAAAGCTAAGCTTCTAAGACCACAAGGAGCGTCTAGCCTCACAAAGGGAGCGTCTAGCCATGATGGGGAGCGTCTAGGCCAAGGCTACATGAGGAGCATCTATGAAGAGTCCTAGACCGTCTAGCTTCACACACACAAGGGCCAAAGCTACGGTTTGGGAGAAAAGAGGCTTTGTTGCATAAAAGGCCCATTAGGGGTACTTAGTAAGATAGGTAGTGTAGAAAGAACTTTGTGAAGGAAACCTTCTAGAACCTAGGGTTGTGTGGCCGGTCATTGCATGGCACATGGCTTAGAATTTAGATTTAATTTTGGTTTTCTTTTCCTTAGAAATGTAGCTTAACATTTAAGCCCAAATAGCCTATAAATAGGAAGGCTATCTCTTTGTATTGGACAAGTTTATTTGAGTATTGTTATGCTGCCCATTTTGTGCACTAGCTATACTTCTCCTAGAAATCTAGGCTATAAACTTCACTCCCTTCACCTTTCTTCATAGAGCTGGCCGAACCTCTCTATTTCATACTCATCATGCACCTTCAAAGCCATCACAACTCCTAGGAGGGCTTTGTTTCACTCACCCATTGCTTCCGCATCCATTTTACTACTTTGATTCAAGAAGAACACATGAAATGCCATCAGAGAAAGTCACCAGGTATATAAGAGCTCTTAACAAACTTTCTGAGGTACGCACGTTCAGTTCATACACTTTACGCTTGCGAGTGAGAGAGGATTTGCACGGTTCTCGTTCTTAGTATTTGGTGATACCGTCATTGACTTGAGCGTCGGAGTGCGATCGGCCGCAGCGGCGCCGTATCGTTTCTTTGCAGGTTCTTGAGATAGATCCCGAAGAGGAACGGAGGTGAGAAGCGGTGCGCACGTCGATCCTTTGACGAGGCATTCTCCAGCGTTCCGGTCAACAGGCAGGATCAGGCGCTTTAAGGCGCTTTAAATGCTGGGGGCAGTTTAAATAGCGCTGAGAATGTCGGAAAAAGGGTTGGAACCTTTGGCAAATTTACGAGAAACTCTCTGGTTGCTTGCCCGTGCTTTAGGATTACGTACAAGTGACTGGAGAATATTTTTGCCTGAAGGAGACAACACACACACATATACACAGTTCTTTTACCACCCTTCAGAGTGCCACACGCGGTGCTCAGATACGTGGGTGGACAGTTTTTTGGTGTTTCTTGCTGGCTGACTTGAGCGTCGGAGTGCAAACGGCCGCTAGGGCGCCTCTTTGTCCTCTTTTTTGCAGGAATTTGCAGGCAATTAGTGGGAAGAAGATCTTAGCTGACGATTGAGGCCACGCACGAAGACGTCCCGGTCAACCGGACGGAACATTTGGCGCCCACCGTGGGGCCGATATAAAACATCAGTCCCATCACAAGTTCGAGAAAATCTACCAGGTTACAGTAGTGCTGAAGGAGGTTGGAGTGACAATGGCCCCCACCAGATGAAGATCAGCGCGCGCAGCCCCAGCAGACCTATCCATGCAGCAGGTCCTGGAAATAATGAGGGGGCTGCAGCAGGACATGGCGGATTCGAAGATGGAGCAGGAGCGCATGCAGGCAGATCTTGACGCCTCGCATGAGCGCAACGAAGAGCTCCACCGTGTGAATGAGGAGTTGCGCCAGGGCCTGAGAAACGATAGGAGGCGGCCTGGGCATGACGAGATGGAGAACCATTCCCCACCAAGGGAGTTTTCCACTCCGTTCTCGCAGGAGATCCTAGACGCAGCAATCCCGAACACGTTCGCGGGACCCAAGGTAATCTTCACTGGGATGGAGGACCCAGAGACGCACCTCGCGGCATTCCACACGCAGATGGTCCTGATAGGCGGTTCTGATGCCGCCAAGTGCAAGCTCTTCATGAGCACCCTGACCGGGATGGCTATGGACTGGTTCATTAGCCTCCCCGAGGGCCATATCACATCTTTCCGCCAGTTGTCGCGGTTATTCAGAGAACAGTATTTGGCCAACAAGG
Organism: Phaseolus vulgaris; assembly: GCF_051622355.1. Lineage (NCBI taxonomy): Eukaryota > Viridiplantae > Streptophyta > Magnoliopsida > Fabales > Fabaceae > Phaseolus > Phaseolus vulgaris. The sequence goes on along the minus strand of NC_143501.1, from coordinate 19,427,059 downwards.
CCCCGCCGCCGGTCTCCTACGACTTGTTTGACGTGAAGCAGTATCAGGGGGAGACCCTGAAGGAGTATATCAATCGCTTCGGGGCCCAGGTCGTGAAGGTTGGTACAACAGAGGAGCCTATGATCGTGTACGCATTTGTGAAAGGCGTATGCCCAGGCCCCTTTGGAGAATCTATTTTTCGCAATCGCCCTAGGACTTTCGCAGAATTACGGCGTAGGGCGGTGGAGCATATCGCTTCGGAAGGGGAGGTATGTGTGAAGCGCACCAGTACCGTGCCCTCACGCCCGAGGGGACCGGCGCGAGCTCAACCCGTTAGAGTCAATGAGACCACGACGGGAAGAAAGAAGCCAGAGGCGAGACGCCCCTACGAGGCCAGAAAGCCCCAGCCTCGGGGCCCCGCAGGAGGCGAACGCCCCACCAGAGAAAGAGCAAGACCGGCGAGGTACAACTTCGTAGTTGAGTTGAAGGATTTGATCGCCGTGCCCAACATAGCCGAGAGGCTGAGGCGACCGGCGAAGACCGACAAGGTGTTAGGGCCCCGTAAAGACTCTTGGTGCGAATTTCACGAGGCTTTCGGGCACCAAATTGATAATTGCCTGTCGTTGGGCTACCAGCTAGATGAGCTGGTGAGGACTGGGTTTTTGAAAGATTATGTCGCAGAGTCCACCACGACCGCCACCCTGCCGTCGCCGGCGGATGAGCCAGCACACGAGATGCCTGTGCATGGCGAGGTCCACACCATTGCTGGAGGTTTTTCCGGCGGAGGACCCACCGCCTCCCAGCGGAAGAAATACGCGAGGGGGGTGAATTCAATCGAAGAGAGGCTATCGGGGGAGCCCTGGGAGTCAGATATTGTGTTCACAAGAAGGGATCTCCGAGATGTGGTGCCCCATGACAACGATCCCGTTGTCATCTCGGTCGTCACGGCTGGAAGGAAGGTCCACCGAATGCTTGTTGATCAAGGAAGCTCGGCAGACGTCATGTTTCTGTCGACTTTTAATAAGTTACGGCTGTCCCCCGATCTGCTGAGTCCCTATACGGGATGTTTGTATGGGTTCGGGGATAACCAGATAGAGGTCCGGGGGTACCTGGAGTTGAGGACTACGTTCACAGACGGAGAGGCCTCCCGAACAGAGAGCATTCGGTACCTCGTCGTGAACGCCAATTCTGCCTATAATATTTTGCTGGGCAGACCGGCGTTAAACCGTCTGAGTGCAATATCCTCCACCCGACACATGAAGATGAAGCTACCGGACCTCAGTGGCCGGGTGATAGTCATCAGATCATACCAAGAGGAGGCAAGAAAATGCTACGAACACAGCCTGAAGACGAAGAGAGGCGTTTTCATGGTGTACGAACGTCCGCCGAGCGCGGACGCAACGATGATCGAGGCGACGCCCGCTGGGCAGACCCTCGAAGAGGCCATAGCAGAAAGGGCGATGCCCGAAGCAGATGTGATGGCATTTCATGTGTTCTTGATGGCATTTTCATGTGTTCTTCTTGAATCAAAGTAGTGAAAAATGATGCGGAAGCAATGGGTGAGTGAAACAAAGCCCTCCTAGGAGTTGTGTTGGCTTTGAAGGTGCATGATGAGTATGGGTTTGAGTGGTTCGGCCAGCTCAAGGGAGAAGGTGAAAGGATTGAAGTTTAGAGCCTAGATTTCTAGGAGAAGTAAAGCTTGTGCACAAAAATGGCAGCATAACCTTACTCAATTAAACTTGAAAATACAAGGTGTAGGCTCCTCCTTTTATAGGCTAAGGAGGACCATAATGCAACCCTAATGCTAGCCAAATGAAATGTAAATGTGAAGCACATGGGTGCACATGGCACATGGGTGCACATGGCACATGGGTGCACATGGCACATGGGTGCACAAATGAGCACATGGGGAGGGGTGTGTCTAGTTTTTATGCTCACCCCCTCCATGGGCTTTCTAGACCGGCCTTGGTAAATTTAGAGGTTTTTTTAGAAACTCTAAGTTTACCTAGGTTGGTGTTTTAGATGCCAAAAGTAATTCTAAGAAAATTACAAATAAAGTTCCTATGCTAATTTTGACAAGAAATTAAAGTCTACTCTACACTCGAGTTTATGGCATTTGATTATATAAAAGAACGTCTTCTTGGATCCTCTTGGCCATAACTCTATGGTTGGCCCAAATCTACCCTTTGGTGGGCTTGCATGTGGGCTTGTGCTTGGGCCTCTTCCATCATCCCCTCCCTCTTGAAAAGGATTTGTCCTCAAATCCATTGCTTCTTCTTCTTCATGGCTAGGGGAATGGATGTGGCTGGATGGTGTCCATCATCTCCTTCTCCTTGAGAAGATCTATCCTCAGATCTAGAGATTTGATCTCGGATAGCAGCCTCTTGCTTCTTCAACTATGCTTGCCCTCCCGGGTCAAACGTCCACCTAGGGGAATTATCAAATAAAGCAAATGAGTTAGTTGAAGCAGTTATATACAAATCAATTTTATGAAGTTGCCATTTTTTGTTTTTCTTTTGTTTTTGGCAACTTTTTACAATATTTCTCTCTTGATGGTTGCATGTGTTCTCTAATCCTCTCATGCTTTGTAAAATTTTCAATAGTGGTTACTTGTTCCTTAGGCATAATTCCTTTAGGAAGTGGTAACAAAGCAAAAAGAGAAAGAGGACTATGTTCACATACAACTTCAAATGTAGAAATATTAGTAGTCTTGTGGACTACTCTATTGTATGCATGCTCAATAGAAAAAGGATACTCATCCCAAGAATTGTGGTTGGCTTTCATGATTTCTCTAGGCATAGTAACAAGAGCTATGTTTTCAATTTTATTTTGACCATTCTTTTGAGGATGATAAGAATTTGAAAAGGACAACTTAGTTGCAAGTTTTTCCAAGAGAATCCTCAAATGATGGTTTTCAAATTTTGGAGCTCTATCCAACACTAAGTTTGAAGAGAAATCATGAAGACTTGTCACTTCTTTAAGGAAGAGTTTATCCATGTCCATGAAAATGGAATCAAAACCTTTTGTTGTCCTAGGAAGATCTAATATGAAATTTAGGCTTATGTCTTCCCAAGGATCATTTGCAAAAGGTGAAGGAGTATAGAGTTCATGAGACATCGCCTTAGATGTATTTTTAAAACACGGAATGTATCTAAGGTAATGTCTTTGAACATCTTTTCTCATGGGTGACAATAATTTCCCTTTTAAAAGCTCTAGAGTTTTATCAACTCTAATTTGACCCATGAGTTCTCCTTCATGAAGAATTTCTCTTTTATGTGTGAAGGTAGTCTCGTTGTTACAACCTTTGTTCATGGAAATTTCAATTCTTTGCAAAGGTTGTCTCAATAAGACATGACAAGTTTCTTTAGGCACTACTTCACATAAAAAATTGACTTTGTAGATGCCTATAGATGACTTGACCTTCACTTGGTGATATCTTGGCATGTATGTAAAATAATCTACTATATTTTTATCTATGCAAGCCTTTTTTAAGGATTCTTCTTTTTTTTCTAGGCTTGCAAGTGTTCCTTTACAAAAGGTAAGGCTAGGTTGTGCAACAAGAGGTATATCTTCAAATGTATTTTCAACTTTTCCTTCTTGTTGAATGACCTTGTGGGAAGGAACACTCTTCTCCCACGCCTTTTGTTTCCCAAGGGTTTTCTCTTGCTTTTCTATTTTTACATTTTCTTCACTCTCACTAGCTTCTTTTTCTTGGCTACTATTCTCATCTTTGTCCCTTAAGATCATAGATCTTTCATTGAAACATTGAGATGCTAATTGATCATTGCCAAGGTATTCTAAACATGGAATTTCTCTAGCTTGAGTGTGAGAGATATGCTTGGTTAGGTTTTCTTGTCTCTCTTTCCTAGCTCTCCTAGGGAATTGTTGATGATATTCATTTTTCCTAAGACTTTCTTCCCCAAGATAATCATGATGTTTAGAGCTAGATGCATGAGAATGTAATTTTTTTGAAAATTGAGACTTCTCATTCTTTGCTTTAGTCAATTCATTAGTTTTGATCTCATTCTCCAATTGTTTAGATGAAATTGATTGAATATCCTTAGTAAGTTGTTTCAAAAGAGATTTCAAGGATTTCACCTCACTTTTAAGAGATTTAGAGGAGTGAGAAGACATGACTAAAGCTTTGTGTGTAGAAGTATTTTACCTTGAGAAAAATTTAGGGAAGTCAAAGAAGGTAGTCTTCCAGGTAAGGGAGGTGAGTCACAAAGGACTACTTAAGTACCAAGCCTTTGCCTTAGCCAAAAACTATCCCTCAATGTCTTCACACAAAACTTCCTCTTAGTAAACTACTTAGAACACAATTAAGTTGAGAAATCAAAACTTTTTTTTTTTTCAATGCAAGAAAACAATGTATGCTAACTAATCAACAAAGGTAGTCGGTTTAACACAAAAATTAAACAAAATTAAACATGCAAAACGTAGCTATGAAAGCAAGAAAAACAATTACAAACAAGTAACAATTACTAAGCAAAATTACTATGCTATTCGGCCCTAGGTGAGGCTTCTTGGACACTTTGAGCCCTTGAAGACACACTCACCGTCTAAAACGTAATTTAAAAGAGGTAATTAACAATAAACCAAGTTGTAAAGGAGATAAGAAAACCCCCTTTGTTGTTCCTCTTTTTGGTTAGTGCACTTTCTTTGTCGTCTTGATTGTTGATCTTCTAGGTGTTTGTAGTGTTTGTTTCAAGAAGCTTGTTTCGCCTTAGCTTTGACTCCTCCTTAGAAAGTTGGCTTTAATTCTCCAATTTCCAGCACCTATTCACAAGGGCTTAACCTTAAACCAAGTCAATTTCCATGCACATAAGCACCAAGAGAGAATTAAATTCCAGCACCCAAATTGAGAGGTCAAGAAACAAAAGCAAGAAACAAATTTAATTGAAAGAAAACAGTACCACCAAAAGGATTTATAATATGACAACTTAGAAAGAGATTGAAGAAAATAAAGCAAACAATTAAAGGTACTCAATAAAAGTTGGCACACAAAAGGAATTCCTAAAGAAAAGCACTAGATTAGATGACCAAATAAAAAAAACAGCACCACTGGAAAATGTTGTGGGCCAGAAAACGTGTTTGTTCCCCGATTTATGCTGAGCTGTAAATGTAAAATTTGTTTCTGAAATTTGGATGCAAGAAAATTCAGGATCTTATCTAAATTTTGGCTTTGGAATCACCTAAAACGCATGCACCATTTTTTTTTAATAATTTTTGCAAATTTGGTGTGCAGTTAGGCCAGCTGGAGCGCTCAAGATTTGCACTCTGATTTTGTAAGATTTATCATTTTTTTTCTGTTGCTTCTTTTGACCTCATTCTTTTTTTGTCTTTTCTATAACACCTTAAACTTGCATTTTCCAGAAATTCAGAATTTTCCTATGGGTAGAAAAAATTTGTTAAACAAAACAGCCCAGAACAGAGAGGTGATACAGGGGAAATCTGGAAAAATGGAAGAAAACAGCAAGATAACCAAAATTAACACAATGGAAAATGTGAGAAAGGAAATTGTGTATGAACTAAGACACAATTATGAACTCAAACTAAAAATAAAAAGCACCAAAAGATCAAAATAACAGCAGATTAAAGCAATATAAAGAGACCCAAAACAAGAAACAATCAAGCCAAAAAATAGGACTACTAAGAATTGATGACAATATGGATGAACATGACTTGACACAACATGTATAGATTCAGAAAATTAAAGACTCAAAGCATAATATGAAGCAAAATAATGAAAGCAATAAAGACTCAAAGCCTAAAACAAAATAGCAACACAAAGGTGTATGGAATCCTATCACAAATTGCACAAGAACTTGTTCAAGATCAAATGAACAAGAGTGCTTGGGTTGGATCTTCCACAAAGCACACCAAGAACAAATTAAAATATAAAAACAGCAAGACAAGTAAGGAATTGAAATGACAAAGATGAAATAAAGAAGAACTGAAATTAAAAAGACAAGCTACTCATCTTGAAGAACCAAAAGCTCATGATACCAAATGATGGCATTTTCATGTGTTCTTCTTGAATCAAAGTAGTGAAAAATGATGCGGAAGCAATGGGTGAGTGAAACAAAGCCCTCCTAGGAGTTGTGTTGGCTTTGAAGGTGCATGATGAGTATGGGTTTGAGAGGTTTGGCCAGCTCAAGGGAGAAAGGTGAAGGATTGAAGTTTATAGCCTAGATTTCTAGGAGAAGTAAAGCTAGTGCACAAAATGGGCAGCATAACAATACTCAATTAAACTTGAAAATACAAGGTGTAGGCTCCTCCTTTTATAGGCTAAGGAGGACCATAATGCAACCCTAATGCTAGCCAAATGAAATGTAAATGTGAAGCACATGGGTGCACAAATGAGCACATGGGGAGGGGTGTGTCTAGTTTTTATGCTCACCCCCTCCATGGGCTTTCTAGACCGGCCTTGGTAAATTTAGAGGTTTTTTTAGAAACTCTAAGTTTACCTAGGTTGGTGTTCTAGATGCCAAAAGTAATTCTAAGAAAATTACAAATAAAGTTCCTATGCTAATTTTGACAAGAAATTAAAGTCTACTCTACACTCGAGTTTATGGCATTTGATTATATAAAAGAACGTCTTCTTGGATCCTCTTGGCCATAACTCTATGGTTGGCCCAAATCTACCCTTTGGTGGGCTTGCATGTGGGCTTGTGCTTGGGCCTCTTCCATCAGTTCTTCTTGAATCAAAGTAGTGAAAGTGATGCGGAAGCAAATGGGTGAGTGAAACAAAGCCCTCCTAGGAGTTGTGTTGGCTTTGAAGGTGCATGATGAGTATGGGTTTGAGAGGTTTGGCCAGCTCAAGGGAGAAAGGTGAAGGGATTGAAGTTTAGCCTAGATTTCTAGGAGAAGTAAAGCTAGTGCACAAAAATGGGCAGCATAACAATACTCAATTAAACTTGTCAAATACAAGGAGATAGCCTTCCTATTTATAAGGCTATGTGGACGTAAATGTTAAGCCACATTTCTAAAGAAAATAAAACCAAAAATAAATCTAAATTCTAAGGTGCAATGACCGGCCATACACAACCCTAGATTCTAGAAGGTTTCCATAAAAAATGCTTTCTACACTATCCTATCTACTAAGTACCCCCAATGGGCCTTTATGCAAACATATACAAAGCCTTCTCTCTTCCATCCGTGGCTTCACTTGCTTGTCTTTGAACATGTTTGGCCATTGATCTTGTAAGGGGACCTAGACGGTCTAGCTCCATGGATAGTCTCCGTCCTCCACGTTCTAGACGCTCACCTTCACGTCCTAGACGCTCTCCTTCACGTCCTAGACGCTCACCGTGGTCTTGGTCTAGACGCTCTCCTTGGCTTGGGCTTTCTTGGGTAGGTGTGCTTGGCCCTCCTCCATCATCCCCTCCCCCTTGAAAAGGATTTGTCCTCAAATCCAGCTCGTCATCGTCATTGGTACCTACAAATGGAGAAAGATCAATTACATTAAAAGTGTCATGTACTCCATATTCAAGAGGTAGGTCCAACTTATATGCATTGTTGTTGACTCGCTTGAGAACTTGGAAAGGTCCATCACCTCAGGGACTTAGTTTGGACTTCCTTTGATTTGGAAATCTATCTTTTCGAAGATGAAGCCAAACTAAGTCTCCTTCCTCAAAAATTATTTCTCTCTTCCCTTTGTTGTTGTATTTTGCGTACTTCTCATTCTGTTGTTGTATTTGTATTTTAATCTTCTCATGCATTTTCTTGACAAAATCAGCTTTGATTACTCCTTCCTTATGCACAAAATCTTGTGGATTAGGAAGGGGTATTAAATCCATAGGCGTGAGAGGATTAAAACCATATACGACCTCAAAAGGAGAAGCATTAGTAGTTTTGTGAACTACTCTATTGTAAGCAAATTCAATGTGGGGAAGGTACTCATCCCAAGATTTGTGGCTTCCCTTCATGATAGCTCTAAGCATAGTTCCAAGAGATCTATTGACTACTTCGGTTTGACCATCCGTTTGAGGATGACAAGAAGTTGAAAAATGTAGTCTTGTTCCAAGTTTACCCCAAAGAGTTTTCCAAAAGTGGCTTATAAACTTGGGATCTCTATCGGACACTATACTTCTAGGGAGACCATGGAGTCTCACCACTTCTCTAAAGAAGAGTTTAGAAATATTTTGAGCATCATCTACTTTGTGGCATGGAATAAAGTGGGACATTTTGCTAGATCGGTCCACTACCACAAAAATAGAGTCATGGCCTCTTGCAGTCCTAGGAAGTCCTAAAATGAAATCCATGCTAATGTCTTCCCAAGGAGCATTTGCAATCGGCAAAGGGGTGTAGAGTCCATGCGGCATTGTTCTAGACTTTGCTTTTAAACATGAGATACATCTAGAACAATGTCGTTGGACATCTTTCCTCATGTGTGGCCAACAAAATTTTTCTTTTATAAGATCTAGAGTTTTATCAACTCCAAAATGGCCCATGAGTCCCCCTTCATGTGATTCTTTGACAAGGAGTTTTCTATGTGTTCCTTGGGGAATGCAAAGTTTTCCTTCTTTAAAAAGATATCCCTCGGACACATAGTAACCTCCTTGCGCTCTATGTAGACATTGGGCATAGATGGATGAGAGTTCTTGATCTTCTTGGTAAAGCTCTCTTATGTGGTCAAATCCAAGAATTTGGGCACCTAGTTTTGAAAAGAGTGTGTGCCGTCTTGAAAGAGCATCGACCACTATATTGGTGCTCCCTTTCTTGTATTTGATTACATAAGGAAATTGTTCAAGAAATTCCATCCATTTAGCATGTCTCTTGTTGAGCTTGTGTTGGCCCTTTAAATATTTTAAAGACTCGTGATCACTATGGATAACAAATTCTTTGGACACAAGGTAGTGTTCCCAAGTCTTTAGGGCTCGCACAAGAGCATAGAGCTCTTTGTCATAGGTGGGGTAGTTGAGGGCGGCACCATGGATTTTTTCACTAAAATAAGCAATGGGGTGTCCACCTTGCAACAAAACCGCACCTATGCCTACCCCCGATGCATCACACTCTATCTCAAAAGTTTTGGAAAAATTTGGAAGAGATAGAATGGGTGCATTGGTGAGTTGAGCTTTGAGCCTTTGAAAGGCTTGCTCATGCTTTTCATTCCAACAAAATGCAACATCTTTTTTCACAAGTTCATTCAAAGGAGAAGCTAGACTAGAAAAAATAGGTACAAACCTTCTATAGAAGCTAGCTAACCCATGAAAACTTCTTACATCACTTACATTTTGTGGAGTTGGCCACTCGCGGATGGCTTTGATTTTCTCGGGATCTACATGCACCCCCTTTTTGTTAACTATGAAACCTAAGAAAACTACACTATCTACACAAAAGGTACACTTATCCCTATTGGCAAAAAGACTATTTTTCCTAAGAACTAGAAGAACTTCCCTAAGGTGACTTAGATGGTCTTCTAGGCTTTTACTATAGACTAATATATCATCAAAGTAAACTACTACATATTTACCTATACAATCTCTCAAGGTGTGATTCATAAGCCTCATGAATGTGCTTGGAGCATTAGTGAGCCCAAAGGGCATCACCAACCACTCGTATAATCCAAATTTGGTCTTAAAAGCGGTTTTCCACTCATCACCCTCCTTGATTCGAATTTGGTGATATCCACTTTTAAGATCAATCTTGGAAAATAGAGTTGACCCATGCAATTCATCAAGCATATCATCAAGCCTCGGGATTGGATGCCTATACTTGATGGTGATGTTGTTGATTGCTCTACAATCACAACACATACGCCATTTTCCATCTTTTTTTGGCACCAACAAGACAGGTACAGCACAAGGGCTTAGGCTCTTTTGAACCCAACCCTTCTCCAACAAGTCTTGAACTTGTGATTCTATCTCCTTTGTTTCCTCGGGGTTGGTTCTATAAGCAGGCCTATTTGGTAGGCTTGCCCCCGGTATAAAGTCAATTTGATGTTCTATCCCCCTAAGAGGAGGAAGCCCAATGGGTCCTTCTTGGGAGAATAGATCTTCAAATTCACTCAAAAGGTTTTGCACTTGAGGAGGTAAAACCATGAGTTCACTACTCGTGGCAGTGCATGTAAGTGCTCCTTTACACAAGATAAGGCTTGGTTGTTCAACAAGAAGCAAGTTTTCAAAAACATTTTCAAGAGGTTTTTCTTGTTGACCAACCTTGTGGGAAGGAACACTCTTCTCCCACGCCTTTCTATCCCTAAGGATTTTCTCTTTTTCTAGCTCTTTTTTTTTTGTTTTCCTCATCCCTCTTTTGTTTCATTTGTATTTGGTCTTTCACCACTTGAGAATGTGGTAAAGGACTAAGTACAAGCTTCTTATATTTATGGGTGAAGGAAATCTCGTTAGTGAGACCATCATGCAAGGTTTTCTTATCAAATTGCCATGGCCTCCCTAATAAGATATGGCAAGCTTCCATAGGCACTACATCACATAAAACTTTGTCTTTGTAGTTCCCTATGGAAAACTTGATTTCCACTTGCTTGTCTACATGTAGTTCCCCATTTGCATTAAGCCATTGAAGTTTGTAAGGTTTTGGGTGAGGAACTACTTGTAGCTTAAGATTTTCAACCATCCTAGCACTACAACAATTACAACTAGATCCACTATCCACAATGAGAGAACATATATTTTCTAAAACATTGCATCTTGTGTGAAAGATGTTCTCCCTTTGTGTTTCCATGGATGTGCTAGGGTGATTGTTGAGGGTTCTCCTAATCATAAGCAATTCTCCCTCTAGTGGAGCTACCCTCTCATCCTCTCCCCCTTCCTCTTTCTCACTAGGCTCATCCTCGCCACTAGTGTACTCGTCTACACCTTTTAAAAACAAAGTCCTTTGGTTTGGACATTGTGCTTGCACATGCCCCCTACCATAGCACTTAAAACACTTGACATCTCTAGCTCGGATGGGTGGGGTTGAGGTTTCTTTGGTGAAGGGCTTGGTAGGCTCTTTTTGGTTTTTCCTTGGATGTACTACCCTCCCTTCTAAACTCTTTCTTGGGATAAAAGCTAGAATAGGGGCTCACCTTTTGACTTGAGGTTTTGCGCAAGTTTTGTTGCTCAACTTTAATGCAAAGTTGAACCAAATCATTCAAGTCTTGATAAGGTAAGAGCTCTACTCTATCTCTTATCTCAAGTGATAGGCCACTAAGGAACCTAGCTATGGTGGTTTCCTCTTCCTCTCTAATAGAGGCTCTCATCATATAGAGCTCCATCTTTTGTCTATACTCCTCTACGCTCATATTTCTTTGTTGGAGTCTTTGGAGCTTGTCCATCAACTCCCTATGGTAGTAAGAGGGTATATGTCGACGTCTTAGGGCTCCCCTAAGGTCATTCCAATATGTAATGGAAGGTTCCCTATGAAGACGTCTATCTCGTTCGAGAAAGGTCCACCAATACATGGCATTCCCTTGGAAACTAAGGGTGGCTAAGGGTACTTTTCGTTCCTCACTTACCCTATGGCAAGCAAAAAGTTGCTCTACCTTCATCTCCCAATCTAGATATACTTCTACATTTTCTTTTCCATGAAAATGAGGTAGGTCTACTCTTGTTTCCCTTGGCACCTCTTGTTCCCTTTGCCTAGTTCTTCTAGGGGGTGGTTGGTAATAATCATTGATTCTACGGCTTCCTTCCCCTAGAGACTCAATACTTTGAGAATGGGATGCATGAGTTTTTTTTGATTTTTGTGATTTTTGTGACTTCTCTTCTTGAGCTTTAGCCAACTCATTGATTTTGTTCTCATTCTCCAATTGTCTAAAAGAGATTAATTGTACCGCTTGGGATACTTCTTTTAAAAGGGTTTTTGATCCTGCCGGCAACTCGAACGTGGAGGAATCGCTTCGTAGCACTCTCTGCCCTGTCCACGCGACTGCGTCTCCTGCAGAATCACCCTCAGAACCTTCTCTTGGATCTCCAAATGTGACCTGCAAAATACACAGACGGCGCCTCTAGCGGCCGTTTGCACTCCGACGATCAAGTTAGTTCAACAGAACCACCAGAAACTGGAAACTTAGTAAAAATGTGTATCTGAGAAAAAACTTGCACTCTGTTTTTCTTCTCCTCCTCCCTCTCACTCTCCCTCTGGTTCCTCCTTTTATCTCTCTTTCCCTGTTTCTGGGCATAACAGAATTCTGTTATGCTTTTCTGGCATGTGTCAGAACCCTGTCGTGCTTTTCAGAGACAGCGTACCTTCAGAATCAGCAATGGGGAGCGTGAGAGTCTGCGCATGCCTGTGCTTGGCTGCGCCTGTCTGTACCTTTAGCGGTACGGAGTGCTCTTTTATCTGGACCGCGCCCCTCTCAGATGGTGACATGTGGAGGCCTGCAACTCACATCTAACCACACACGCGTCACTTACTGGAAGGGCTCTAGCGCCTCTCTTTGTCTGCCTAAGTTACGCCCTTGCGGAGTAACTTAGGATGCTTCTCTTATCTGGGTAAATTGCATACTCTTAGCAGAGCGTCGGGTGTGGCTGGTCTAGGCGCACTCACCAAACGTCACTCTCTGCGTAGGCGACTCACCCTTCGGGATGACACGCACGTAATGGGTTGAGGGAATCACCAATCACCGACTGGCTTACTAGTTCCCTCAGGCCACTCTCGTGCATGATTCCTTGAGGGGTGCTCATGCGAGGTCCATGCGTAACGCTCTCGCTGGGAACCTTAGTTCCAGTTTAACTGCGTGTAACACGAGACCCCGATGACAATACACCCGATGACTGATCAGTGTTTATTCGCTACTCGCGCTCTGCCCTCAGGCGCGAGTCTGGGAACTGGTCTGCTGGTGGTCACTTGGCTACTGACCACCGATCACCATTCTGGGTGATCTATCCCCCGACCCCTCTGCCGTCTGATCTGTCGTTCGTAACTTGGCTACTGACCACCGATCACCTCTCCTGGCGATCGTCCCCCTACCTCTCTGCCACCTGGTCCACGTGTCACCCTGCGAGTGGTCCACGTGGTTCTCTGATGCTGATGTCATCGACTACCGATGACCGATCGGATCAGTTTTCAAAGATTTTACTTCACTTTCTATAGACTTTGGAGAGTGAGGAGAAGAAGACATGGCTAAAACTTTGTGTATATAGGTGTTTTACTTGGAGAAAGTTTAGGAAAGTTAGAGAAGGGAGTTTTCCAAGTAAGGGAGGTGAGTCACAATGGACTACTTAAGTACCAAGCCTTTTCCTTGCCAAAAACTCTCCTCCAATGACTTCACACAAAATTTTCTCTTAGTAGAACACTTAGAACACAAGAAGTTGAGAAATCAAAAAGCAAGAAAACTATGTAAGCTAGATATGCAGCAAAACTAGTCGGTATAGCACAAAATTAAACAATACTAAACATGCAAAACGTTTCTACCAAAACAAAAGAAAAACAAGTTCAAACAAGCAACAATTTACTAAGCAAAATTACTATGCTATTCGGCCCTAGGTGAGGCTTCTTGGACACTTTGAGCCCTTGAAGACACACTCACCGTCTAAAACGTAATTTAAAAGAGGTAATTAACAATAAACCAAGTTGTAAAGGAGATAAGAATACCCCCTTTGTTGTTCCTCTTTTTGGTTAGTGCACTTTCTTTGTTGTCTTGATTGTTGATCTTCTAGGTGTTTGTAGTGTTTGTTTCAAGAAGCTTGTTTCGGCCTTAGCTTGACTCCTCCTTAGAAAGTGGGCTTTAATTCTCCAATTTCCAGCACCTATTCACAAGGGTTTAACCTTAAGCCAAGTCAATTTCCATGCACATAAGCACCAAGAGAGAATTAAATTCCGGCACCCAAAATGAGAGGTCAAGAAACAAAAGCAAGAAACAAATTTAATTGAAAGAAAACAGTACCACCAAAAGGATTTATAATATGACAACTTAGAAAGATATTCAAGAAATTAAAGAAAACAATTAAAGGTATTCAATAAAAGTTGGCACACAAAAAGAATTCCTAAAGAAAAGCACTAGATTAGATGACCAAATAAAAAAAACAGCACCACTGGAAAATGTTGTGGGCCAGAAAACGTGTTTGTTCCCCGATCTATGCTGAGCTGTAATTGTAGAATTTGTTTCTGAAATTTGGATGCAAGAAAATTCAGGATCTTATCTAAATTTTGGCTTTGGAATCACCTAAAACGCATGCACCATTTTTTTTTAATAATTTTTGCAAATTTGGTGTGCAGTTAGGCCAGCTGGAGCGCTCAAGATTTGCACTCTGATTTTGTAAGATTTATCATTTTTTTTCTGTTGCTTCTTTTGACCTCATTCTTTTTTTGTCTTTTCTATAACACCTTAAACTTGCATTTTCCAGAAATTCAGAATTTTCCTATGGATGGAAAAATTTTGTTAAACAAAACAGCCCAGAACAGAGAGATGATACAGGGGAAATCTGGAAAACTGGAAGAAAACAGCAAGATAACCAAAATTAACACAATGGAAATGTAAGAATGGAAATTGTGTAAGAACTAAGACACAATTATGAACTCAAACTAAAAATAAAAAGTACCAAAGGATCAAAATAACAGCAGATTAAAGCAAAATAAAGAGACCCAAAACAAGAAACAATCAAGCCAATAATAGGACTACTAAGAATTGATGACAATTATGGATTCACATGACTTGACACAACATTTATAGATTCAGAAAAATAAAGACTCAAAGCATAAAATGAAGCAATTATAAGAAAGCAATAAGGACTCAATTTCCTAAAAGAAAAACAGCCACACAATGGTGTAAGGAATCCTATCACAAGCTGCACAGAATTTGTTCAAGATCAATTGAACAATTGTGCTTTGGTTGGATCTTCCATAAGCACACCAAGAACAATTTAAAATATAAAAACAGCAAGACAAGTAAGGAATTGAAATGACAAAGATGAAATAAAGAAGAACGAAAATTAAAAGACCAAGCTACTCATCTTGAAGAACCAAAAGCTCATGATACCAAATGATGGCATTTCATGTGTTCTTCTTGAATCAAAGTAGTGAAAGTGATGCGGAAGCAAATAGGTGAGTGAAACAAAGCCCTCCTAGGAGTTGTGTTGGCTTTGAAGGTGCATGATGAGTATGGGTTTGAGAGGTTTGGCCAGCTCAAGGGAGAAAGGTGAAGGGATTGAAGTTTAGCCTAGATTTCTAGGAGAAGTAAAGCTAGTGCACAAAAATGGGCAGCATAACAATACTCAATTAAACTTGTCAAATACAAGGAGATAGCCTTCCTATTTATAAGGCTATGTGGACGTAAATGTTAAGCGACATTTCTAAAGAAAATAAAACCAAAAATAAATCTAAATTCTAAGGTGCAATGATCGGCCATACACAACCCTAGATTCTAGAAGGTTTCCATCAAAAATGCTTTCTACACTATCCTATCTACTAAGTACCCCCAATGGGCCTTTATGCAAACATATACAAAGCCTTCTCTCTTCCATCCGTGGCTTCACTTGCTTGTCTTTGAACATGTTTGGCCATTGATCTTGTAAGGGGACCTAGACGGTCTAGCTCCATGGATAGTCTCCGTCCTCCACGTTCTAGACGCTCACCTTCACGTCCTAGACGCTCTCCTTCACGTCCTAGACGCTCACCGTGGTCTTGGTCTAGACGCTCTCCTTGGCTTGGGCTTTCTTGGGTAGGTGTGCTTGGCCCTCCTCCATCAAGATGTGCCAATGGAGGAAGCACACGTGGAAGAGGCAGCGCCCGTAGAAGAAGCGTCGCCCGCCGATGATGATAATAGGGAGCAACCCGCGACCAACATCCTAGAAAGGGAGATTGGCGGCAAAGCTTTCAAGTTAGGAAGCTCGCTAAGTCCAGAAGAACGGGAAGGGGTGGCGGAAGTGATTTCGCGCCACCTGGATGCCTTCGCGTGGTCCGCCTCGGACATGCCGGGCATCTACCCCGATTTCCTGTGCCACCACCTCAGCATGGACGCCACGGTTCGCCCCGTGCGTCAGAGAAGGAGGAAATTCAATGAGGAGCGACAACAGGTGGTGAAAGACGAAACACAGAAGCTGCTGAGTGCTGGCCACATTAGGGAGATTCAGTACCCTGAGTGGCTCGCCAACGTCGTTTTGGTGAAGAAGGCAAACGGAAAATGGAGAATGTGCGTTGACTTCACGGACCTGAATAAGGCGTGCCCAAAGGATTCCTATCCGCTGCCCAGCATTGACGCCCTAGTGGACAGCGCGTCTGGCAGCAAAGTGTTAAACTTCCTGGACGCCTTCTCAGGTTATAACCAAATCAAGATGCACCCCAGGGACGAGAGCAAGACTGCGTTCATGACTGAAACATGCAGTTATTGCTATAAGGTGATGCCCTTCGGGCTCAAAAATGCGGGCGCCACGTACCAGAGGTTAATGGACAAGGTCCTGGCGCCAATGCTCGGGAGGAATGTATACGCCTACGTAGACGACATGGTGGTGGCGTCGCAGAACAGGATGCAGCACATGGCAGACTTGGAGGAATTGTTCAACACAATATCCAAATACCGCCTCAAGTTGAACCCCGAGAAGTGTGTTTTCGGGGTAGAGGCCGGTAAATTCTTGGGTTTTCTGCTCACCGAGAGGGGGATAGAGGCGAACCCGACAAATGTGCGGCTATTATTGCCATGCGGAGTCCGACATCGGTAAAGGAGGTTCAACAGTTGACAGGGCGGAAGGCGGCGCTCTCGAGGTTTGTTTCCGCCGGAGGAGAAAAGGGGCACCCGTACTTCCAGTGCCTCAAGAGAAACAGTCGCTTTGCATGGACTGAGGAATGCGAAGCGGGTTTTGTTAAACTGAAGGAGTACCTGGCGACGCCTCTGGTTCTCTCCAAACCGGTAACGGGCGTGCCCCTCCGTTTGTATTTTACCGTAACAGATAGGGCCATCAGTTCTGTGTTGGTACAAGAGCAGGACCAGAGTCAGAAGCCCATCTACTTTGTAAGCAAAGCCTTACAGGGAGCCGAGACAAAGTACCAGGCGCTGGAGAAGGCGGCGCTAGCGGTAGTGTTCTCGGCTAGGAGGCTCCGTCATTACTTTCACAGTTTCACGGTGGTGGTAATGACCAACCTCCCCATACAGAAGGTGCTGCAGAAGCCCGATGTGGTAGGAAGAGTGGTACGCTGGGCTGTGGAACTGTCGGAATTCGACATACAGTACGAGCCTAGAGGATCCATTAAAGGGCAGGTGTACGCGTATTTTGTAGCAGAACTTTCGCCCGGAGGTGAGCAAGAAGTGGAAGCAGGTTCACAGTGGCTGCTCTCGGTTGATGGTTCCTCAAACCAGCAAGGGAGTGGTGCGGGAATAATGCTGGAAGGACCCGACGGCATACTGATCGAGCAGGCCTTGCGTTTTTCCTTAAAGGCAAGTAACAACCAAGCAGAATACGAAGCCTTGATTGCAGGAATGCTCTTGGCCAAGGAGATGGGCGCACAGAACCTCCTGGTGAAGAGCGACTCCCAGTTGGTCACGGGGCAGGTGTCGGGTGGGTTCCAGGCCAAGGACCCACAGATGGCGGCGTATCTCAAATACGTCCAGTTGTTGAGAGGGGCGTTCAACGCTCTTGAGTTGATACACGTCCCGAGGGAGCAGAATGCCAGAGCTGACATGCTCGCAAAGCTGGCCAGCTCAGGCAAGGGGGGTAGACAGAGGACAGTGATCCAGGAGACCCTCAAAGCTCCGCGTCGATTCGTGGAAGACAACAGGGTGGATGTCCTCCAGATTTATGCATCAAGGGGAAGGCCGAGGAGTCATTCCTCATTAACCCAAGATACGCAGAGGGCGCCCCGCATCAGTATATACGCGGGTGTGTCTGAGGAAGAGCAAATGCAGGTTTGTGTCCTGTCCACGGGAGACACCTGGATGACGCCCTATAAACGATACCTGGCGGATGGGGCCCTTCCAGTGGACCCTGAAGAGGGTAAGAAAATCAAAAGGAACGCCGTAAGATATACCTTGGTGGATGGGGTGTTGTTCAGGCACGGTTTCACTCACCCTATCCTAACGTGCGTCAGTGGCGATGAGTGCACCAGGATAATGGCGGAGCTACACGAAGGCATCTGCGGAAGCCATGTAGGAGGAAGATCCTTAGCCTCCAAGGTAATGCGCGCAGGTTTCTTCTGGCCAACAGTGAAAGAGGATTGCGCACGGCACGCCCAGCGGTGTAGGCAATGCCAAAAGCACGCCGACTGGCACAAGGCGCCGCCTGAAGAGTTGCGGTCCATATACAGCCCGTGGCCTTTCCACACGTGGGGAATTGACATCCTGGGCCCTTTCCCACTAGCAATCAGGCAGATGAAGTATCTGATCGTCGCCATAGAATACTTCACTAAGTGGATAGAGGCAGAGCCCGTGGCACAAATCACTGCGCATAAGGTACAGCATTTTGTGTGGAGAAACATCGTGTGTCGCTTTGGCGTACCCAGGCGCCTGATATCTGACAACGGGACCCAGTTCGCCAGTCAGCAGTTGAGAAATCCGTGCGCTGAAGTGGGAATCAAGCAAGTGTTCGCGTCGGTTGAACACCCCCAGACCAATGGACAAGTAGAGTGAGCAAACAGAGTTCTGCTGAGGGGGTTAAAAAGAAGGTTAGAGAAGGCCAAAGGGGCGTGGGCGGAAGAAGTGCCAAGGATTGTATGGGCATACTACACCACGCCCCAATCCTCTACTATGGAGACGCCTTTCAGTTTGGTGTACGGGTCGGACGCGATGATTCCAGTAGAAATACACGAAAGCTCACCGCGTTTTCAAAACTTTGTGGTGGAGGAATCTAATGAGGAGAGGCGGGTAAACCTGGATCTGCTAGAAGAGGCCAGGGAAGAAGCTAGAATAAAAGTTGAAGCGATGAAGAGAAGAGTGGAGCGGCAATATAGCTCTAAAGTAAAGCCACGACAGTTTCAGGTGGGCGACCTGGTGATGAGGAAAGCTCACCCTTACGAGCTGGAGAATAAGCTGTCTCCCAAGTGGACCGGGCCCTTCAGAGTTACTGAGGCCAAGGGCAACGGTTCGTACAAACTGGAGACTTTAGATGGAGGCCCTATCCCGCGCAGTTGGAATGCAGCCAACTTAAAATTTTATTTTAGTTGATCTATGTAAGCAACATGTAACAGTTTAGTTGAAGGGGACGCTCTTTTTCCCTTTCGGGGGTTTTTTAATGAGGTCACCCTAAGAAATGGAAAAACCAGTTGAGAAAAAGAAGTGCTTTGGTTTTCAGCCATTATTTTCCTTGTTAGAAGTAATGTGATGCGCCGCCCAGGCCATGGCGTCGCCAGGGAAGAAGGCGTCGCCCGGGTCTTGGCGTCGCCCAGAAAGAAGGCGTCGCCCGAGTAAAAGCATGCATCGTTGGTAGAACGAGACGAAAGGAAGTTGCGCGGTATGTGAGGCATATGAAAAGTAAAGTGGCGTTGTAAAGAATTATGATATTGGAAAATTGTTGTTACAAGCAATGTTCAGTACAAAATGCAAAAACACAAACAGGCCGCTTCTCAGCGCTCATCAGAGTCATCACTGGAGGAAGGCAAAGCCCCTTTCCCAGCCCGCAGCGCTCGAGTAAGTCGTGTCCTCTTTTCTTGGCTTATTTTCGAACCTGCACAAGGGGAAAAGATGTGTTAGAGACACCATGAAGAAAGACAGGCACAGTTAGAAAGTAACGAAGGCCGAAGTTTCCTAAGGCAGTGTTTCTTACTTATGTACTTCTCAAGAGTCCTAGCATTGAACTCCAAGCTGATCACCGTAGCGGAGTCAAAACCTCCCGCCTCAGCAAGAATCCGGCAAGCTATTTGATCACTTGGAGCCAGATTCTTGAGGGGTTTGGCTTTGAGGGCCTTTTCCTCTCTCACCCAGTACAGCGGAAACCCATCGAGGGCGTCGGGAACAAGATCAGTACAGCAGATCTTGAAGAACCAGCCTTTCCACCCCGTGAACGAGCTTTGGAAGGGTGTGAAGAGAACTCTTCTGGGAACATTGCTGAGAGTTACCCAGAGGTTGTGTCTTTGTCTCTTCACCTCAAAAAAGTGAAGAAAGAGGTCAACCGAGGGTGCACAACCCAGAAACCCAAAGAGGACATCGAAGGCTTTGACAAAGGCCCAGCTGTTGGGATATAACTGGGCTGGAGCCACGCTGATCTCCGTCAGCAGTTCCTTCTCGAACCGGGAGAAGGGTAAGCGCACCCCGATGGTCTTGAACACCACCTGGTAAAAGTAAAAGAAAGGGACCCCGTCGTTCGCTCGTCCGTCTCCACACACTGGTTCCCCCAGAGTGCAAGGGAGCACAGCGATGTCGTCATCGTGCCTCCTCGCGAAGGCCCGATGGTCGTAAGAACACAACTCCCCTTTGTGTTCCCGTACGGCCCTAGTGGAGAGCAAGCATGAACACTCATCAAGAAGTTCACTCGAGGCCCAAGGGTACAAGTCTTTGGGACGGACCCTGGAGGAAGCATCGTGAGAAGACATTCTTTAACAAGATCAAGCTGGCTGGAAATGCAAGAGTTGAGCGAGGGGAGCAGTTAGACCAGCCCTTCGACAGAGAAGAAAGGGTGCAAGAAGAAAGAACGCAAGTAGGTTATGAAGAGTGAGAAAATGGTGAAGATAGTTCCAGAGTTTGAAGAGTTAAATAAAGCGGTTAGAGCGCCAAACGACGCGAACGGATGCACCGTGCGATTGATACACGTGGCAGAAGGTGAAAGGATGACGCTGGCACCACTGGTTTAAATCAGAAAACGTCGTATCAGCAGAATATCGAGTGGTACGATGCGCCGTCGAAAATGAGCCAGGGGTACAGCAGGAGTCAGAAAATGAAATGACTAGATACCCCACCGACCATGTAAGCAGCGCCACGTGGATCAAGTCGAATGACAGAAGGTCCCATCAGCTGTACAAGGAGCGCCACGTGGATGGCACAGGCAAAGCCTTGGGCTCTTCGCTGTTATCAGGCGTTGACCAAGGCAAGAATTAAAGTCAATGTCGAAGTAAAGGTAACGCCCGAGGCGTTGCCAGGAAAGACGTAAAGTGCGACGACAGACGAGAAGTCGCGGGCGTTGCCAACCCAAATACCGACTGGCGTTACCTCCCCGATACCCACAGGTAGGAAAGACTGAGGAGGGAGAAGAAATCAGAGAAAGGCAAAGTTAGTTGCAGGCGTCGCCTCCCCGATACCCACAGGTAGGAAAGACTGTGGAGGGAGACGAGACCGTCAAACGCCAGCGAGTCACTGGCAGGGTGTTCCCCGATACCTATGGGCAGGAAAGACCATGGAGGGAACAAAAACCCCACGAGCTCCTTCACCACCAGTCCAAGCAGTTCCATTGGCCACTGCGCCACCTGCAACTGAGGCCCCGGAGCCAAACTTCTTAGAGGACCCCCCGAGCGCCTCTACACCACATATATCAGCAGGAGGGGGCCCTCTTTCCAACACTTCAGCTGCAGGAATCGTTCCAATCGGGGATGAGGTCGCTCACACCTCTCCAATCCTAATCACCGAGTCCCCGATTGCGTCGCCACGCCAAGAAGCAACCACCGAAAATATTGTTAAGGAAGGCGGCGACGAGAACCCTCAACAAGCCCCCCTGGCGCCTCTCCAAGCTGCAAATCTTTCCCTCGAGGTCACGAGGATGTGGGAACCTCTGACTGCTAAACTCAAAACCATTGCAGAGGATATCCCATCAATCATAACGAGAGCTGTGGAGAGCTCCACCAGGCGGCTACAGGATGATATCTACAACCTCAAGACCGAGAACAGCACAATGAAGGTCGAGGTGGAGAAGGTGTCATTCAGCCTGACGCTCGCGGAAATGGAACATTCTCGAGTGGAGGATGCCCTAAACACCGAGCTTAGGCTTGCGCGCAAGGAAGCCGTTGACCTTCGCCGCAAAGTCCATGAACTTGCCCAAGAAAAAGTTGAACTTGAAAGCAGAATCGTGCCTCTACGTACCAAGGCGAGCGACCTGGAGGCTCAAATTCAAGCCAATGCCGATAAGGTACAAAAGCTGGAGCAAAGGTCGATCGACCGCGAGAAGCTACTTGGGCAAGTAGAGAAAGCAAGAGACGACGCCATGGCTGATCTCTCCGAGGCAAACAAAGAGAAGGTGATGATGGCTGTCGAGTTGGCCCAGGCTCAAACAGAATCCAAGAAGGTGGCCGACGACCTTCTTCAAGCTCAAGAGACCAACAAACAACTCTGAAAACAGGTCGAAGAGCGGGAGCAGCAGAACAAGGAGCTTAAGCAGCAGGTTGAAGGATTTCAACAGCAAATCGAAGGATTTCAAAAGCAAATTGAAGAACTTAAGCTAAGCTCCGCTCAGATTCTGGTTGCTGGGTTTGATGCCGCTCGAGAACAATTCGCATGCCTATTCCCTGATCTTGACCTTAGCATGGTGTCGTTAGACAACGAAGTAGTAGATGGGAAGGTCGTTCCCGCCGAAGGCTCAACCAATTCTACCCCATCTGCTTCTTTATGAATTCACTTGTATTTACCTTGTAAAAACTCTTGCACATGTGTTTTGAACAGTTATTCATTTCAATAGCGAGACTTGGATATTTCTTCTGGCTTCCTTTGAGCGCTTTACTTTCTTTGTATGTCTAACTCTGCTACGTTTAACTTAGCGATTTTGCAAACATGACCTTTGGCGTAACTGCTTCGAGCCGATTCAAACTTAAGCAATAAACTGATCATAAAAAAGTTCCAAGCAACGAACGGTGATTCAATCATCAGTTCAAACAACGTCCCACTTGACCCGCTTTATCAAACAAGTCTTTCAACCTTCTTGCCGTGTTTGAACTTTTCGCGATCACCTGGACCTCTTGGCAACACCAGCTTTTCTTAGCCTCAGGCTTTGGCAGTCATTTCTTTAACTGAGGCAGAAATGCCCTTTGGGATCTTCCTTTACCTCCCTGAACTTCAGAGCTGAAGACCGGCTGGCTAGGCGTTCTCTTCGAACCTACCTTAGCCACCTTTCAAGCTTCTTCCGCCCTCTTCGCCATACCTGAACTCGTTTAAGATGAGAAGGATTTTATCTTGCCTTATACCCGCATACAAGCGAGAAGGTCTTTTAACTCGCCTGAACTCGCTCGTCGGCGAGGAGGACTTTTACTTGCCTGAACTCGCTCATCGGCGAGAAGGGCTTTTAATGGCCTTAACTCGCTCGACGGCGAGAAGGACTTTGTCTGGTGCCTCAACTTGCCCAGGGTGTACATCTCCCCCCCCCTGGATGCACTGAGGACCTTTTCTTTCTCGCCTGCGCTCGCTCAACGGCGAGGAGGTCTTTTAACTTGCCTCAACATTGCCCCAGGAGTTACATCTTCTCGCTCCCAGAAACACGGAGGACTTTTTCTCTTTCTCGTCTGCACTCGCTCAACGGCGAGGAGGTCTTTTAACTTGCCTCAACATTGCCCCAGGAGTTACATCTTCTCGCTCCCAGAAACACGGAGGACTTTTTCTCTTTCTCGCCTGCACTCGCTCAACGGCGAGGAGGTCTTTTAACTTGCCTCAACATTGCCCCAGGAGTTACATCTTCTCGCTCCCAGAAACACGGAGGACTTTTTCTCTTTCTCGCCTGCACTCGCTCAACGGCGAGGAGGTCTTTTAACTTGCCTCAAAACGCGCGAGGGCGTTGAGGTCTTCCATCTGGTGCCTCCGATCGCCGAAAGACGATGAGGACTTAAAAACTTAACTGGTGCCTCCAATCGCCGAAAGACGATGAGGACTTTAAAACTTCACTGGCGCCTCCAATCGCCGAAAGACGATGAGGACTTTGTACTTTTTAGAAAGCATGCGATATATCTTTTCTTGCCTCAAATCATGTACAAATGACAAGGTCTTTTTCCAAAACTTTCTAAAATAGCACACATGCAATCTGGAAACACCTTATACTTCGAAAACTCTTCTTTTATTGGGTGGCCTCATTAAAAAACCCTCCTTAGGGAAAAAGAGTGCCCCCTTGAAACTGTTTTAACAGAGACATTGCAATATAACATCTGTGTTTGTCTTTACTTACAAAGCTCTTAACTATAGTACAACTTCAGGTGTGTGGCGTTCCAGGTACGAGGGATCGCCCCTCCTTCCAGCGTCTCTAAGCGGTAGGCTCCGTTCCCGAGTGCCTCGGTTATTCTGAACGGTCCAGTCCACTTGGGTGAGAGTTTATTCTCCATCTCGTACTGGTGGGCCTTCCTCATCACCAGATCACCTTCTCTAAACTGCCTTGGCATCACCTTAGAATTGTACCTTCGCTCGACCCTTCTCTTCACCGCCTCAGCCTTCAGCCTTGCCTCCTCCCTGACTTCATCCAGCAGATCCAGGTTTAGCCTTCTCTCTTCATTCGAGTCTTCCTCTACAAAGTTCTGGAATCTCGGCGAGCTCTCCTGGATCTCTACTGGAATCATGGCATCACACCCGTAGACCAAACTGAACGGGGTCTCGTGGGTCCCTGACTGCTCGGTGGTGTGGTACGCCCAAACTATACGGGGTACCTCCTCAGCCCAACCTCCCTTGGCTTTCTCGAGCCTTCTTTTCAAACCTCTCAGCAACACCCGATTAGCTGATTCCACCTGGTCATTTGTTTGAGGGTGCTCGACGGATGCAAACACTTGCTGAATTCCCACCCCTTCGCAGAGCTTCTTCAACAGGTGGCTTGCAAACTGCGTCCCATTATCTGATACCAGGCGCTTAGGCACTCCAAACCGGCACACGATGTTCTTCCATACAAAACCTTCGATCTTGTGCGCGGTGATCTGGGCCACTGGTTCTGCTTCAATCCACTTGGTGAAATACTCGATCGCCACCACCAAGTACTTCATCTGCCTGATCGCCAGTGGAAAAGGTCCCAGGATGTCGATTCCCCAAGTATGAAACGGCCAAGGGCTATAGATCGACTTCAACTCCTCGGGAGGTGCCTTATGCCAATCGGCGTGCTGCTGGCATTGTTTGCAGCACTGGGCATACTTCTTGCAATCTTCTCTCATGGATGGCCAATAGTAGCCTGCATGGAGAGTCCTAGCGGCCAGAGCTCGACCCCTGACGTGACTTCCACATATTCCTTCGTGGAGCTCTGCCATAATTCTCGTGCACTTCTCGCCGTGTATGCACTCCAGGAGTGGGTGAGTGAACCCAAATCTGTACAGATCGCCATCAATCAGTGTATACTTGCTGGAATTTTTCTTTACCTTCCTAGCTTCTGTTGGATCCAACGGGAGGAGACCATCTGCCAAGCACCGCTTATACTGTGTTATCCAAGTGTCTGGCACATGGGTGGCGCGGACCTGCATCACATCCACCTTCTCTCCTCGACATGCTCTAATTCTTGGCGATCTCAGAGTTTCTTGCGTCAGAGACTTATGGCTCCTCGCTGCCCTCTCCGTCGACTTGCTTATCTGAAGGACCAGGTGATCTGCTACGAATGCCCTCGGCGTCTTCAGAGTTTCTTGGATCACTGTCCTCTGCCTACCCCCCTTGCCTGAGCTGGCGAGCTTAGCAAGCAAGTCAGCTCGGGCATTCTGTTCTCGGGGCACATGCACCACTTCAAAAGAGGCAAAGGAACTCTTCAATTCCTGCACATACGCCAAGTAAGCCGCCATTTGTGGATCTTTGGCCTGGAACTCGCCTGTTACTTGCCCTGTGACCAGCAGCGAGTCACTCTTAGCCATCAGCACTCTGGCTCCCATTTCCTTAGCCAGCAGAATCCCGGCGATCAGCACCTCATACTCTGCTTGATTGTTGCTGGCTTTGAAGGCGAATCTCAACGATTGTTCGATCAGCATGCCGTTGGGTCCTTCCAATATGACTCCAGCACCGCTACCCTGCTGGTTTGACGATCCATCCACCGAGAGCACCCAACGGAAATCGTCTCCTTCAACCCGCGTCGCCTCTGAAGAGAGCTCAACTATGAAATCAGCGAAGACTTGCCCCTTGATCGGGCCTCGGGGCTCATATTTAATGTCAAATTCTGACAATTCGACTGCCCACTTCACCATTCTTCCTGCAACGTCAGGTTTCTTCAAGACCTTCTGGATGGGCAGGTCAGTCATCACCAGTATTGTGAAACTGTGGAAGTAGTGGCGCAACCTCCTCGCCGAAAACACCACAGCCAATGCAGCCTTCTCCAGGGCCTGATATCTCGTTTCTGGGCCCTGCAACACTTTACTCACGAAATAAATAGGCTTCTGAGCCTGATCCTGGTCCTGGGCGAGCACCGCACTCACCGCCCTCAGTCACAGCGAAATACAACCTGAGAGGGATTCCCGCCAGCGGTTTGCACAGAACCGGCGGGCTCGCCAAATATTCCTTCAGCTCGATGAAAGCTTCCTCGCACTCTTTCGTCCAAACGAACTTGTTATTGCGCCGCAGACACTGGAAATAGGGATGTCCCTTTTCCCCGCTCGCTGACACGAAGCGGGATAGGGCCGCCATCCGACCCGTCAGCTGCTGGACTTCTTTCACTGTAGCCGGGCTTCTCATCGCCAAGATGGCGGCACACTTGTCCGGGTTGGCCTCTATTCCTCTTTCAGTTAAAAGAAAACCCAAGAACTTCCCAGCCTCCACGCCGAAAATGCACTTCTCCGGGTTGAGCTTCAACTTAAATTTGGCGATCGTCGCAAACAATTCTTCCAAGTCTGCTACGTGCCTGCTCTTCTCCTGCGAGGTCACGACCATGTCATCAACGTAGGCTTGCACGTTCCTTCCCAGCATCGGTGCAAGTACTCGATCCATCAGCCTCTGGTACGTGGCCCCCGCGTTCTTCAGCCCGAACGACATCACCTTATAGCAGTAGCACGACCTCTCCGTCATGAAGGCCGTTTTTTCTTCATCCATGGGATGCATCTTGATCTGATTGTAGCCCGAGAAGGCATCCAGGAAACTCAGCAGCTTGCACCCTGCGGCACTATCAACCAGGGCATCAATGCTTGGTAAAGGATACGAATCCTTTGGGCAAGCCTTATTCAGATCGGTGAAATCGACGCACATGCGCCATTTCCCGTTGCTCTTCTTCACCAGCACGACATTTGCCAACCACTCAGGGTACTGGACTTCCCTGATGTGGCCTGCAGCGAGGAGTTTCTGGGTCTCATCCTTGATCGCCTGCCTCCTCTCTTCATTAAATTTCCTCCTTCTTTGCCGCACCGGTCTCACCATGTTGTCCATCGCCAGATGATGGCACAAGAAGTCGGGATCGATTCCGGGCATGTCCGAAGCGGACCAGGCAAACGCGTCCAGATGCCGTTCAATCACCTTGGCGATCTGGTCCTAGAGATAGACCTCCAGAGATCTTCCGAGCTTGAAAACCTTCCCCCCGATCTCCTTCTCGAGCCACTGCTCGACGGGTTTGGGCCTGGATTCTCTGGCGGCCACCGCCTTGGCAATTCCCAGCTCCCTCGCTTCCTCCGGGTGATTCCGCGCCTCTTCTTCCTCCAGGCCAGCATTCCTCTCCCCCAGCTCAGCATCTACCATCTCTACGTCCCTTCCGGCGGCCTCCTCCATCACCGGCGGTCTGGGCTTCACACCGGGAGGTGGGGTGGTTGTAACATAGCTAACTGATCTTTTATTTTTCAGGCTATTTTCATAGCACTTTTTCGCTTCCTTCTGATCAGACTTTATCGTGATCACCACCCCTTCCATGGACGGCAGCTTCACCTTCATGTGCCAAGTCGATGGAATTGCGCCTATCCTGTTAAGAGTGGGCCTTCCCAGCAGGATGTTATATGCTGAAGGGGCGTTTACGATGAGGTACTTGATTTTCTCCGTCCTCAACCCAGCCTCATCGGTAAACGTGGTTCTCAGCTCAATGTACCCCCTGACCTCCACCTGGTCGCCAGCGAACCCATACAAGCACCCTCCATAGGGCCTTAGCTGGTCAAGGGGCAATTCCAACTGCGTGAAAGTCGGCCAGAACATCACGTCTGCCGAACTTCCTTGGTCCACCAGAACTCGGTGGACCTTCCTCCCCGCCGTGATCAATGAAATAACAATGGGATCGTTGTCATGAGGCACAACGTCCCGAAGATCCTGCTTGGTGAACGTAATGTCCACTTCGGGCGAGTGATCTTCAAACATGTCTACTGACATCACCGAGCGCGCGTACTTTTTCCTCTGCGACGCGGTGCATCCACCACCTGAGAAACCCCCTGCAATGGTGTGGATCTCCCCATGGATAGGCATCTCGTGTTGCTGGGCTTCTCCACCTGCCGGCTGGGAACTCGACGCTCCTCCGGTCCTTCTGTCCAGCAGATAGTCGTTTAGGAACCCGCTCTTAACCAGATCGTCGAGCTGGTATCCTAAAGACAAACACGAGTCCAGGTTGTGGCCAAAGCACTGGTGAAACTCGCACCAGACGTCCGGCTTCGACCCTAGCACCTTGTCGCCCACCTTCTCGGGCGCCTTCAACCTAGCAGATATGTTAGGGATAGCGATCAGGTCCGCTAGTCCCATGACGAATTTGTGCTTAGGTGGGCGATTGTATTCCCGGCGTGCTGGTTGTTGGCATGCTGGCGGTTGGCGCGCTTGGCTTCTTCCCTTATTTCTCCTATCGTAAGGATAGCGAGTCCTTTGGTCCTTTCTGGCCGCCGCTGCCGTTTCCAGCACCCTCTGCGGCTGGATCCTGGTCTGGGCGCGCGGCCTGGCGGGAGCCACGCTGCCTCTCTTCTCGGCGACTTCACTGTCGTCGGCGATATGGGCCACCGCAAGTCGCCTAACTTCAGCAAACGTCGTTGGATGAGCCCTGATCAAGGCCTCGCAGAATGGCCCTGGCTGCACGCCCTTCTTGAAGGCATAGACCAGCATCTCTTCATCCTTGGCCGACGATCTGACCATCTGCGCTCCGAAGCGATTGAGGTAGTCTCTGAGGGACTCCCCATGGTACTGCCTTATGTCAAACAGATCATAGGACACCCTGGGCGGTGCCTTGTTCACAATATACTGCTCGACAAAGATTTTCGAGAATTGTTGAAAGTTAGTTATGTGGCCGTTGGGCAGGCTCACAAACCACTCCATCGCCGTTCCCTGGAGCGTGCTCACGAACATCTTACAGTAGACGGCGTCCGACCCTCCCGACAGCATCATCTGCGTGTGGAACGTGGTCAGATGAGCCTCTGGATCCTCCACGCCAGTAAACACAGCTTTAACCGGAACCACGCTCGTGGGAATTGGCGTGTCGGTAATCGCCTGAATGAAAGGCATTGGGAACACACGAGGTGGCGTCGACGGTGCCACCTCTTCAGGTGAGGAACGACCCTGCTGCTCCTGAAGAGCTCGACGTAGCTCCTCAGCTACCTTGCTGAGCTCCTCGTTCCTGGCGCGGGAGGCGACCAGGTCTTCATGTATCCTTGCCTGCTCGACGCGCGAGGCCTCCACAGTCGCCTGCAACGAGCGTATCATTTCTGCCATCTGCGCCATGGTCATGGCGGCGTCGCCTTCAGCTGCGACGGGAGCCACGGGACTAGAACGATTGCTCCTCATCTTTCTCATCAACTTCAGCGAACCACAGAAATACAGCAAATAACACTTCAACCACGAACGAACCAGCGATCAATCGGGGAAAACTCAAGAAACTGCGCAAGAACCCAAAAACACCGCAAACCTTCGCAGAAAACCACCAAAGAACTCGAACCTCCACCAGACAGATTGCGCGCAAGCAACAAAAGACCTCACTCCACCAATTGAAAGACAAACAAACGGCACAAACACAAACTCACCGAACGAAACTCAAAGAAACTGCCAACGACGGTTGCACCAACACACAACCGCGCAGAAAACCTCGAAAAACTCCACGAACTCACGCTGTGGATGGGAGCACGTTTTACACGGCCCCACGGTGGGCGCCTGATGATCCTGCCTGTTGACCGGAGCGCTGGAGAATGCCTCGTCAAAGGATCGACGTGCGCGCCGCTTCTCACCTCTGTTCCTCCTCTGGTTCTATCTCAAGAACCTGCAAAGAAACGATACGGCGCCGCTGCGGCCGATCGCACTCCGACGCTCAAGTCAGTGACGGTATCACCAAATACTAAGAACTGGAACCGTGCAAATCTCTCTCACCAACAGCTCTATCACTCGCAAGCGTAAAGTGTATGAACTGAACTTGCGTACCTTAGAAAATCTGTTAGGAACTCTTATATACCTGGTGGTTTTCTCTCTCCTGGCAGTTACAGGCCTGGACACGTGGCCTGCATCCAACTGTACACGTGCCATCATCCGGAGGCTCCCTGACTTGGCGCTACTTCTATTCTCATTTTGGCTAAGTTACCCATGCATGGTACTGCCCAGCGCATAGCTAACTCAGGAGTGTGATCTCTACTGAAACTGGCGAGTTTGGGCTTTCGTACACCTTCCCTGTGGTCTCGCCGGCCGCCTTCATAATCTGCTTCTTCTTCGTCTTCGGCGATGTGCTTATTCTTGGCGATCTCCGACTGCCTAGTCGCCTGAGTCTGCATCTGGCGACTTCGTCCCCAACCTGGCGATCGCCTATTCTGGTAAGCTGGAGATCGGAACACGCCAACTTAACAATCGGCGACTACACGTGCCTCCCGACTTCCTTCCTAACTGCCAACCTGGCGCCTTGTCAACGCGCCTATACCGTAGCAGGACGCCACGTCGTCGCACCCGACCACCAGGGCGGTACAATTGTAAAAGAAGTATTATAAACATATGAAAACACAATTTTAACACATGAAATTGTTTTTCAAAGATATTCATAAGTGTTTCAATCAATCAACAGACTAAGATTGTATTAAACATATCAAAACACAATCTTAACACGTGAAATTGGTTTTCAAAGATATCATAAGTGTTTTCAACCAAGCCAATTAATAGCGAAAAGAACAAGTTGCAAACATTTAGTTAAGAAGTAATACGCTTGTTTTCAATAGTTAAGATACTTTTAAACTATTATTACACAGAGCATTCACTTTCTTATAGTTTCCTAGGTTAACTATAAAACCTTAGATTGTAAATGAAAGAAGTATTAAACATATCAAAACACAATTTTAACACATGAAATTGTTTTTCAAAGATATCATATCATGAGTGTTTCAATCAATCAATAGATACACCTCAGATTGTAAAAGAAGTATTGAAGATATCAAAATACAATTTGAACACATTTGGAATGGTTTTTCAAAGGTATCACAAGTGTTCGAATCAATTAATAGACCTTAGATTGTAAAAGAAGTATTATAAACATATGAAAACACAATTTTAACACATGAAATTGTTTTTCAAAGATATTCATAAGTGTTTCAATCAATCAACAGACTAAGATTGTATTAAACATATCAAAACACAATCTTAACACGTGAAATTGGTTTTCAAAGATATCATAAGTGTTTTCAACCAAGCCAATTAATAGCGAAAAGAACAAGTTGCAAACATTTAGTTAAGAAGTAATACGCTTGTTTTCAATAGTTAAGATACTTTTAAACTATTATTACACAGAGCATTCACTTTCTTATAGTTTCCTAGGTTAACTATAAAACCTTAGATTGTAAATGAAAGAAGTATTAAACATATCAAAACACAATTTTAACACATGAAATTGTTTTTCAAAGATATCATATCATGAGTGTTTCAATCAATCAATAGATACACCTTAGATTGTAAAAGAAGTATTGAACATATCAAAATACAATTTGAACACATTTGGAATGGTTTTTCAAAGGTATCACAAGTGTTCGAATCAATTAATAGACTTTAGATTGTAAAAGAAGTATTATAAACATATGAAAACACAATTTTAACACATGAAATTGTTTTTCAAAGATATTCATAAGTGTTTCAATCAATCAACAGACTAAGATTGTATTAAACATATCAAAACACAATCTTAACACGTGAAATTGGTTTTCAAAGATATCATAAGTGTTTTCAACCAAGCCAATTAATAGCGAAAAGAACAAGTTGCAAACATTTAGTTAAGAAGTGATACGCTTGTTTTCAATAGTTAAGATACTTTTAAACTATTATTACACAGAGCATTCACTTTCTTATATTAACTATAAAACCTTAGATTGTAAATGAAAGAAGTATTAAACATATCAAAACACAATTTTAACACATGAAATTGTTTTTCAAAGATATCATATCATGAGTGTTTCAATCAATCAATAGACCTTAGATTGTAAAAGAAGTATTGAACATATCAAAATACAATTTGAACACATTTGGAATGGTTTTTCAAAGGTATCACAAGTGTTCGAATCAATTAATAGACCTTAGATTGTAAAAAAAGTATTATAAACATATGAAAACACAATTTTAACACATGAAATTGTTTTTCAAAGATATTCATAAGTGTTTCAATCAATCAACAGACTAAGATTGTATTAAACATATCAAAACACAATATTAACACGTGAAATTGGTTTTCAAAGATATCATAAGTGTTTTCAACCAAGCCAATTAATAGCGAAAAGAACAAGTTGCAAACATTTAGTTAAGAAGTAATACGCTTGTTTTCAATAGTTAAGATACTTTTAAACTATTATTACACAGAGCATTCACTTTCTTATAGTTTCCTAGGTTAACTATAAAACCTTAGATTGTAAATGAAAGAAGTATTAAACATATCAAAACACAATTTTAACACATGAAATTGTTTTTCAAAGATATCATATCATGAGTGTTTCAATCAATCAATAGACCTTAGATTGTAAAAGAAGTATTGGACATATCAAAATACAATTTGAACACATTTGGAATGGTTTTTCAAAGGTATCACAAGTGTTCGAATCAATTAATAGACCTTAGATTGTAAAAGAAGTATTATAAACATATGAAAACACAATTTTAACACATGAAATTGTTTTTCAAAGATATTCATAAGTGTTTCAATCAATCAACAGACTAAGATTGTATTAAACATATCAAAACACAATCTTAACACGTGAAATTGGTTTTCAAAGATATCATAAGTGTTTTCAACCAAGCCAATTAATAGCGAAAAGAACAAGTTGCAAACATTTAGTTAAGAAGTAATACGCTTGTTTTCAATAGTTAAGATACTTTTAAACTATTATTACACAGAGCATTCACTTTCTTATAGTTTCCTAGGTTAACTATAAAACCTTAGATTGTAAATGAAAGAAGTATTAAACATATCAAAACACAATTTTAACACATGAAATTGTTTTTCAAAGATATCATATCATGAGTGTTTCAATCAATCAATAGATACACCTTAGATTGTAAAAGAAGTATTGAACATATCAAAATACAATTTGAACACATTTGGAATGGTTTTTCAAAGGTATCACAAGTGTTCGAATCAATTAATAGACTTTAGATTGTAAAAGAAGTATTATAAACATATGAAAACACAATTTTAACACATGAAATTGTTTTTCAAAGATATTCATAAGTGTTTCAATCAATCAACAGACTAAGATTGTATTAAACATATCAAAACACAATCTTAACACGTGAAATTGGTTTTCAAAGATATCATAAGTGTTTTCAACCAAGCCAATTAATAGCGAAAAGAACAAGTTGCAAACATTTAGTTAAGAAGTAATACGCTTGTTTTCAATAGTTAAGATACTTTTAAACTATTATTACACAGAGCATTCACTTTCTTATATTAACTATAAAACCTTAGATTGTAAATGAAAGAAGTATTAAACATATCAAAACACAATTTTAACACATGAAATTGTTTTTCAAAGATATCATATCATGAGTGTTTCAATCAATCAATAGACCTTAGATTGTAAAAGAAGTATTGAACATATCAAAATACAATTTGAACACATTTGGAATGGTTTTTCAAAGGTATCACAAGTGTTCGAATCAATTAATAGACCTTAGATTGTAAAAAAAGTATTATAAACATATGAAAACACAATTTTAACACATGAAATTGTTTTTCAAAGATATTCATAAGTGTTTCAATCAATCAACAGACTAAGATTGTATTAAACATATCAAAACACAATATTAACACGTGAAATTGGTTTTCAAAGATATCATAAGTGTTTTCAACCAAGCCAATTAATAGCGAAAAGAACAAGTTGCAAACATTTAGTTAAGAAGTAATACGCTTGTTTTCAATAGTTAAGATACTTTTAAACTATTATTACACAGAGCATTCACTTTCTTATAGTTTCCTAGGTTAACTATAAAACCTTAGATTGTAAATGAAAGAAGTATTAAACATATCAAAACACAATTTTAACACATGAAATTGTTTTTCAAAGATATCATATCATGAGTGTTTCAATCAATCAATAGACCTTAGATTGTAAAAGAAGTATTGGACATATCAAAATACAATTTGAACACATTTGGAATGGTTTTTCAAAGGTATCACAAGTGTTCGAATCAATTAATAGACCTTAGATTGTAAAAGAAGTATTATAAACATATGAAAACACAATTTTAACACATGAAATTGTTTTTCAAAGATATTCATAAGTGTTTCAATCAATCAACAGACTAAGATTGTATTAAACCGTACCGCCCTGGAGGACGGGTGTGATGACGTGGCATCCTTCTACAGTGTAGGCATGTTGACAAGGCGCCAGGTGGGCAGATAGGAAGGAAGTCGGGAAGCACGTGTGATCGCCGGTTGTTAAGTTGGCGTGTTCCGATTTCCAGTTTACCAGAATAGGCGATCGCCAGGTTGAAGATGGAGTCGCCAGATGTAGACTCAGGCGACCAAGCAGTCGGAGATCGCCAGAATAAGCACAGCGCCAAAGACGAAGGAGAAGCAGATTGTGAAGGCGGCCGGCGAGACCACAGGGAAGGTGTATGAAGGCCCTAACTCGCCAGTTTCAGTAGAGATCGCATTCCTAAGTTAGCTATGCACTGGGCAGCACCATGCATAAGTAACTTAGCCAAAATAAGAGTAGAAGCAGCGCCAAGTCAGGGACCCTCCAGATGATGGCACGTGTACAGTTGGATGCGAGCCACGTGTCCAAGTCTGTAACTGCCAGGAGAGAGAAAACCACCAGGTATATAAGAGTTCTTAACAGACTTTCTGAGGTACGCACGTTCAGTTCATACACTTTACGCTTGCGAGTGAGAGAGGATTTGCACGGTTCTCGTTCTTAGTATTTGGTGATACTGTCACTGACTTGAGCGTCGGAGTGCGATCGGCCGCAGCGGCGCCGTGTCGTTTCTTTGCAGGTTCTTGAGGTAGATCCAGGGGAGGAACGGAAGTGAGAAACGGCGCGCACGACGATCCTTTGACGAGGCATTCTCCAGCGCTCCGGTCAACAGGCAGGATCATCAGGCGCCCACCGTGGGGCCGTGTAAAGCTTGCTCCCATCCACAGCGTGAGTTCGTGGAAGTTTTCGAGGTTTTCGGCGTGGTTGTGTGCTGGTGCAACCGTCGTTCGTGGTTTCTTTGAGTTTCGTTCGGTGAAGTTTGCATTTTGAACCGTTCGTTTGGCTTTTCGATCGGTGGATTCGAGTTCTTTCGTTTGTTTGGTTGATTCGCGGGGAAACGGTGGTTTTTGGTGAAGCTGCGATTTTCTTCGAAGGTTTGCGGTGTTCTTGGGTTCTTGCGCAGTTTCTTGAGTTTTCTCCGGTTGATCGCTGTTTCGATCGTGGTTGAAGTGTTGTTTGCTGTATTTCTGTGGTTCGCTGAAGTTGATGAGAAAAATGAGAAGCAATCGTTCCAGTCCCGTGGCGCCTGTCGCAGTTGAAGGCGACGCCGCCATGACCATGGCGCAGATGGCAGAAATGATGCGCTCGTTGCAGGCCACTGTGGAAGCCTCGCGCGTCGAGCAGGCAAGGATACATGGGGACCTGGTCGCCTCTCGCGCCAGGAACGAGGAGCTCAGCAAGGTAACTGAGGAGCTACGTCGAGCTCTTCAGGAGAAGCAGGGACGTTTTTCTGCTGAAGAGGTGGCACCGTCGACACCACCTCGTGTGTTCCCAATGCCTTTTATCCAGGCGATTACCGACACGCCTATTCCCACGAGTGTGGTTCCGGTTAAAGCTGTTTTTACCGGCGTGGAGGATCCAGAGGCTCATCTGACCACGTTCCACACGCAGATGATGCTGTCGGGAGGGTCAGACGCCGTCTACTGCAAGATGTTCGTGAGTACGCTCCAGGGAACGGCGATGGAGTGGTTTGTGAGCCTGCCTAATGGCCACATAACCAATTTTCAACAATTCTCGAAAATCTTTGTCGAGCAGTACATTGTGAATAAGGCACCGCCGAGGGTGTCCTATGATCTGTTTGATATAAGGCAGTACCATGGGGAGTCCCTCAGAGACTACCTCAATCGCTTCGGAGCACAGATGGTCAGATCGCCGACCAAGGATGAAGAGATGCTGGTCTATGCCTTCAAGAAAGGCGTGCAGCCAGGGCCATTCTGCGAGGCCTTGATCAGGGCTCATCCAGCGACGTTTGCTGAAGTCAGGCGACTTGCGGTGGCCCACATCGCCGACGAGAGTGAAGTCGCCGAGAAGAGAGGTAGCGTGGCTCCCGCCAGACCACGCGCCCAGACCAAGATCCAGCCGCGGAGGGTGCTGGAAACGGCGGCGGCAGCCAGGAAAGACCAAAGGACTCGTTATCCTTACGATAGGAGGAATAAGGGAAGAAGCCAAGCGCGCCAACAACCAGCACGACAACAACCAGCACGCCGGGAATACAATCGCCCGCCTAAGCACAAATTCGTCATGGGACTAGCGGACCTGATCGCTATCCCTAACATATCTGCTAGGTTGAAGGCGCCCGAGAAGGTGGGCGACAAGGTGCTGGGGTCAAAACCGGACGCCTGGTGCGAGTTCCACCAGTGCTTTGGTCACACCCTGGACTCGTGTTTGTCTTTAGGATACCAGCTCGACGATCTGGTTAAGAGCGGCTTCCTAAACGACTATCTGTTGGACAGAAGAACGGGGGGAGCGTCGAGTTCCCAGCCAGCAGGTGGAGAAGCCCAACAACACGAGATGCCTATCCATGTGGAAATCCACACCATTGCCGGGGGTTTCTCAGGTGGTGGATGCACCGCATCGCAGAGGAAAAA
The DNA here is from genome assembly GCF_051622355.1 of Phaseolus vulgaris. Classification (NCBI taxonomy): domain Eukaryota; kingdom Viridiplantae; phylum Streptophyta; class Magnoliopsida; order Fabales; family Fabaceae; genus Phaseolus; species Phaseolus vulgaris. The sequence continues at coordinate 19,390,184 of NC_143501.1, read as the reverse complement.
GTACGCGCGATCGGTGATGTCGGTGGACATGTTTGAAGATCACTCACCAGAGGTGGACATTACGTTCACAAAGCAGGATCTTCGGGACGTTGTGCCTCATGACAACGATCCCAAAGTTATTTCGTTGATAACCGCAAGGAGGAAGGTCCACCGAGTTCTGGTGGACCAAGGAAGCTCGGCAGACGTGATGTTCTGGCCGACTTTCACGCAGCTGGAATTGCCCCTTGACCAGCTGAGGCCCTATGGAGGGTGCTTATATGGATTCGCTGGTGACCAGGTGGAGGTCAGGGGGTACATTGAGCTGAGAACCACGTTTACAGATGAGGCTGGGTCGAGGACGGAGAAAATCAAATACCTCATCGTAAACGCCCCCTCAGCGTATAACATCCTGTTGGGTAGGCCCACTCTTAACAGGATAGGCGCCATTCCATCGACTCGGCACATGAAGGTGAAGCTGCCGTCAATGGAAGGGGTGGTGATCACGATAAAGTCTGATCAGAAAGAAGCGAAAAGGTGCTATGAGAATAGCCTGAAAAATAAAAGATCAGTGAGCTCTGTTACAACCACCCCGCCTCCCGGTGTGAAGCCCAGACCGCCGGTAGCAGAGGAGGCCGCCGGAAGGGATGTAGAGATGATAGACGCAGAGTTGGGGGAGAGAAATGCTGGCCTGGAGGAGGAAGAGGCGCGGAATCGCCCCGAGGAAGCGAGGGAACTGGGGATTGCCAAGGCGGTGATCGCCAGAGAATCCAGGCCCAAACCCGTCGAGCAGTGGCTCGAAAAGGAGATCGGAGGGAAAGTCTTCAAGCTCGGAAGATCTCTGGAGGTCGATCTCCAAGACCAGATCACCAAGGTGATTGAACGGCATCTGGACGCGTTTGCTTGGTCCGCCTCGGACATGCCCGGGATCGATCTCGACTTCTTGTGCCATCATCTGGCGATGGACAACATGGTGAGACCGGTGCGACAAAGGAGAAGGAAATTCAACGAAGATAGGAGGCAGGTGATCAGGGACGAAACACAGAAACTCCTCGCTGCAGGCCACATCAGGGAAGTCCAGTACCCTGAATGGTTGGCAAATGTCGTACTGGTGAAGAAGAGCAACGGGAAGTGGCGCATGTGCGTCGATTTCACCGACCTGAACAAAGCTTGCCCGAAGGATTCGTATCCTTTACCAAGCATTGATGCCCTGGTTGACAGTGCCGCAGGGTGCAAACTGCTAAGTTTCCTGGACGCCTTCTCGGGCTATAATCAGATCAAGATGCATCTCATGGATGAAGAAAAAACAGCCTTCATGACGGAGAGGTCGTGCTACTGCTATAAGGTGATGCCATTTGGGTTGAAGAACGCGGGGGCCACGTACCAGAGGTTGATGGATCGAGTACTTGCACCAATGCTGGGAAGGAACGTGCAAGCCTACGTCGATGACATGGTCGTGACCTCGCAGGAGAAAGGCAAGCACGTTGCAGACTTGGAAGAATTGTTCACAACGATCGCCAAGTTCAAGCTAAAGCTCAACCCGGAGAAATGCATTTTCGGTGTGGAGGCTGGAAAGTTTTTGGGCTTTCTTTTGACTGAAAGGGGAATAGAGGCTAACCCGGACAAGTGTGCCGCCATCTTGGCGATGAGAAGACCGGCTACAGTGAAAGAAGTCCAGCAGCTGACAGGTCGGATGGCAGCCCTATCTCGCTTCGTGTCAGCAAGCGGAGAAAAGGGACATCCCTATTTCCAATGTCAGCGGCGCAATAACAAGTTCGCTTGGACGAAAGAATGCGAGGAAGCTTTTGTCAAGCTAAAGGAGTATCTGGCGAGCCCGCCGGTTCTGTGTAAACCACTGGCGGGTACCCCTCTCAGGTTGTATTTCGCTGTGACTGAGAGGGCAGTGAGCGCGGTGCTCGCCTAGGATCAAGATCAGGCTCAGAAGCCTATTTATTTTGTGAGCAAGGTGTTGCAGGGCCCAGAAACGAGATATCAGGCCCTGGAGAAGGCTGCGCTGGCTGTGGTGTTTTCGGCGAGGAGGTTGCGCCACTACTTCCACAGTTTCACAATACTGGTGATGACTGACCTGCCCATCCAGAAGGTCTTGAAGAAACCTGACGTTGCAGGAAGAATGGTGAAGTGGGCAGTGGAGTTGTCAGAGTTTGACATCAAATATGAGCCTCGAGGCCCGATCAAGGGGCAAATCTTTGCAGATTTTGTAGTCGAGCTCTCATCAGAGGCGACGCGGGTTGAAGGAGATGACTTCCGTTGGGTACTCTCGGTGGATGGATCGTTAAACCAGCAGGGTAGCGGTGCTGGAGTCATATTGGAAGGACCCAACGGCGTGCTGATTGAACAATCTTTGAGGTTTGCCTTTAAAGCCAGCAATAATCAAGCAGAGTATGAGGCGCTGATCGCCGGGATTTTGCTGGCCAAGGAAATGGGGGCTAGGGTGCTGATGGCTAAGAGTGACTCGCTGCTAGTCACCGGGCAAGTAACAGGCGAGTTCCAGGCTAAAGATCCACAAATGGCGGCTTACTTGGCGTATGTGCAGGAATTGAAGAGTTCCTTTGCCTCTTTCGAAGTAGTGCATGTGCCCCGAGAACAGAATGCCCGAACTGACTTGCTGGCTAAGCTCGCCAGCTCAGGCAAGGGGGGTAGGCAGAGGACGGTGATTCAAGAAACTCTGAAGACGCCAAGGGCATTTGTAGCGGATCACCTGGTCCTTCAGATAAGCAGGTCGACGGAGAGAGCAGCGAGAAGCCACAAGTCTTTGACGCAAGAAACTCTGAGATCGCCGAGAGTTAGAGCTTGTCGAGGAGAAAAGGTGGACGTGATGCAGGTCTGCGCCGCCCATGAGCCAGACACTTGGATAACACAGTACAAGCGGTGCTTGGCAGATGGCCTCCTCCCGCTAGATCCAACAGAAGCTAGGAAGGTAAAGAAAAATTCCAACAAGTATACACTGATTGATGGCGATCTGTACAGGTTTGGGTTCACTCACCCACTCCTGGAATGTATACACGACGAGAAGTGCACGAGAGTGATGGCAGAGCTCCACGAAGGTATATGTGGAAGCCACGTCGGGGGTCGAGCTCTGGCCGCAAGGACTCTCCGTGCAGGCTACTATTGGCCATCTATGAGTGAAGATTGTAAGAAATATGCCCAGTGCTGCAAACAATGCCAGCAGCACGCCGATTGGCACAAGGCACCCCCCGAGGAGCTGAAGTCGATCTACAGCCCTTGGCCGTTTCATACTTGGGGAATCGACATCCTGGGACCTTTCCCGCTGGCGATCAGGCAAATGAAGTACCTGGTGGTGGCGATTGAGTACTTCACCAAGTGGATTGAAGCAGAACCAGTGGCCCAGATCACCGCGCACAAAATCGAAGGTTTTGTATGGAAGAACATCGTGTGCCGGTTTGGAGTGCCTAAGCGCCTGGTGTCAGATAATGGGACGCAGTTTGCAAGCCACCTGTTGAAGAAGCTTTGTGAAGGGGTGGGAATTCAGCAAGTGTTTGCATCCGTCGAGCACCCTCAAACAAATGGCCAGGTGGAATCAGCTAATCGGGTGTTGTTGAGAGGTTTGAAGAGAAGGCTTGAGAAAGCCAAGGGAAGTTGGGCTGAGGAGGTACCCCGAATAGTTTGGGCGTACCACACCACCGAGCAGTCGGGAACCCACGAGACCCCGTTTAGTCTGGTCTACGGGTGTGACGCCATGATTCCAGTGGAGATCCGGGAGAGCTCGCCGAGATTCCAGAACTTTGTAGAGGAAGACTCGAATGAAGAGAGAAGGCTGAACCTGGATCTGCTGGATGAGGTCAGGGAGGAGGCGAGGCTGAAGGCTGAGGCGGTGAAGAGGAGGATCGAGCGAAGATACAGCTCAAAAGTGGTGCCAAGGCAGTTTAGAGAAGGCGATCTGGTGATGAGGAAGGCCCACCAGTACGAGATGGAGAATAAACTGTCACCCAAGTGGACTGGACCGTTCAGAATAACCGAGGCGCTCGGGAACGGAGCCTACCGCTTAGAGACGCTGGAAGGAGGGGCGATTCCCCGCACCTGGAACGCCACACACCTGAAGTTGTACTATAGTTAAGAGCTTTGTAAGTAAAGACAAACACAATGTTATATTACAATGTCTCTGTTAAAACAGTTTGAAGGGGGCGCTCTTTTTTCCCTAAGGAGGGTTTTTAATGAGGCCACCCAATAAAAGAAGAGTTTTCGAAGTATAAGGTGTTTTCAGATTGCATATGTGCTATTTTCCAAAAGTTTCGAAGAAAGACCTTGTCATTCGTGCATGATTTAAGGCAAGAAAAGATATGTCGCGTGTTTTCTGAAAAGTTTTAAAGTCCTCATCGTTTTTCGGCGATTAGAGGCACCAGTTAAGTTTTAAAGTCCTCATCGTTTTTCGGCGATCGGAGGCACCAGATGAAAGACCTCAACGCCCTCGCGCGTCTTGAGGCAAATTAAAGACCTCCTCGCCGTCGAGCGAGTGCAGGCGAGAAAGAGGAAAAAGTCCTCCGTGTTTCTGGGAGCGAGAAGATGTAACTCCCGGGGCAACGTAGAGGCAAGTTAAAGACCTCCTCGCCGTCGAGCGGGTGCAGGCGAGAAAGGTCCTCAGTGCATCCAGGGGGGAGGAGATGTACACCCTGGGCAAGTTGAGGCACCGGATAAAGTCCTTATCGCCGTTGTGCGAGCCAAGGCCAGTTAAAGACCTCCTCGCCGTCGAGCGAGTGCAGGCGAGAGAAAGGAAAGGTCCTCAGTGCATCCAGGGGGAAGGAGATGTACACCCTGGGCAAGTTGAGGCACCGGATAAAGTCCTTATCGCCGTTGTGCGAGCTAAGGCCAGTTAAAGACCTTCTCGCCGATGAGCGAGTTCAGGCGAGTTAAAAACCTTCTCGCTTGTGTGCGAGTATAGGCAAGATAAAATCCTTCTCGTCTTGAACGAGTTCAGGTATGGCGAAGAGGGTGGAAGAAGCTTGAAAGGTGGCTAAGGTAGGTTCGAAGAGAACGCCTAGCCAGCCAGTCTTTAGCTCTGAAGTTCAGGGGGGTAAAGGAAGATCCCAAAGGGCATTTCTGCCCCAGATAAAGAAATGACTGCCAAAGCCTGAGGCTAGGAAAAGCTGGTGTTACCAAGAGGTCTTGGCGATCGCGAAAAGTTCAAACACGGCGAGAAGGTTGAAAGACTTGTTTGATAAAGCGGGTCAAGTGGGACGTTGTTTGAACCAATGATTGAGTTACAGTTCGTTGCTTGGAAGCTTTTCTTATGATCAGGTTAGTGCCTCAAGGGTACAAGTTGTTTAAAGCGATTATTGTTTAAGTTTGAATCGGCTCGAAGCAGTTACGCCAAAGGTCGTGTTTGCAAAATCGCTAAGTTAAACTCGGCAAAGTTAAACACACAAAGAAAGTGAAAGCGCTTAAAAGGAGTCAGAAGAAAGAATATCCAAGTTTCGCGATTGAAGTAAGTAACTGTTCAAAACACATATGCACGAGTTTTGTTACAAGGTATATACAAGCAGAATTATAAAGTAGCAGATGAGGTGGAGTTGGTTGAGTCTTCGGCGGGAACGACCTTTCCATCTACTACTTCGTTGTTTATCGACACCATGCTAAGGTCGAGATCGGGGAATAGGCATGCGAATTGTTCCCGAGCGGCTTCAAATCCAGCAACCAGAATCTGAGCGGAGCTTAGCTTAAGTTCTTCAATTTGCCTTTGAAATTCTTCAACCTATTGCTTAAGCTCCTTGTTCTGCTGCTCCAGCTCTTCGACTTGTTTTCGCAGTTGTTTGTTGGTCTCTTGAGCGTGGAGAAGGTCGTCAGTAACCTTCTTGGATTCAGTTTGAGCTTGGGCCAACTCGGCAGCCATCTTCCCCTTCTCCTTGTTTACCTCGGCGAGATCAGCCATGGCGTCGTCTCTCGCTTTCTCTACTTGCCCAAGTAGCTTCTCGCGGTCGATTGAACTTTGCTCCAGTTTTTGTACCTTATCGGCATTAGCTTGAATGTGAGCTTCCAGGTCGCTCGCCTTGGTGCGCAGAGGCACGATTTTGCTTTCTACCTCAACCTTCTCTTGTGCAAGTTCATGGACTTTGCGGCGAAGGTCAGCAGATTCCTTGCGCGCCAACCTAAGCTCGGTACTCAGGGCATCCTCTACTCGAGAGTGTTCCATTTCCGCGAGTGTTAGGCTGAATGACACCTTCTCCACCTCGACCTTCATAGTGCTGTTCTCGGTCTTGAGGTTGTAGATATCATCTTGTAGCCGCCTGGTGGAGCTCTCTACAGCTCTCGTTATGATCGATGGGATATCCTCTGCAATGGTTTTGAGTTTGGCGGTCAGAGGTTCCCACATCCTTGTGACTTCAAGGGAAAGGTTGGATGCCTGGAGAGGCGCCAGGGGGGCTTGTGGAGGGTTCTCGCCGCCACCTTCCTTAGCAGGATTTTCAGTGGGTGCCTCCTGGCGTGGCGACGCAATCGAGGACTCGGTGATTAGGATTGGAGAGGTGTGAGCGACCTCATCCCCGATTGGAACGATTCCTGCAGCTGAAGTGTTGGAAGGAGGGCCCCCTCCCGCTGATATATGCGGTGTAGAGGCGCTCGGGGGGTCCTCCAATAAATTTGGCTCTGGGGCCTCAGTTGCAGGCGGCGCAGTGGCCAATGGAACTGCTTGGACTGGTGGTGAAGGGGCTTGTGGTGTTGGCGATGAGGGAGGAGGAGCGGGCGTTGATGGGGGTGGTGAGGTTGGAAGAGGGGGTTGAGCAGGTGGAGAAGGTGGTGCCACCCTTTTCCTTTTCGTGACAAGGCCATCCTCTGTGGCCTCGTCGTCCTCTTCTTCCTCTTGGACGACTTGGGGGGCTTTCCGCTTAGGCCTCTTAAGGACCAGCTTCTTGCGTTGGGTGGGCTCCTTGGGCGGTGATCGCCCATGAATGATGGCCTTCTCGACCGCCAAGTTGGGCACCGTCTGGGAACCGGTCGCCAACCCGTGGTTTCGGGCGAGCGCCTTTAAGTCGGCGAGCATGTTCTTACCCAACATGGTATCTGCATGAAACGAAGGTGCATGTTTTAGCTCAAAGGAGAAAAGGATAAGTGTATGAGGCAGCAAAACAGGCATATGCAAAAAAGATAAAACCAAAGTCTTGTGCGTGTCGCACAAGACGCCCAGAAACAGTATCAGAAAACAGTATCAAGACAAGGGTGTAGCGTCCTAACCTATTTGGAATTCTAACTGGTCCTCAAAAAACTCGAAGGAGATCAGGGTGGGGGTCAGGAATGTTATGTGGGCATCTGCCACCCTCTTCCAGAATAGGCAAAGGTCTCGGTCCAAAGCTCCCATGCTATCAGGACTTCTGGGCCTCCTGAAGCAGCTCTTGGACTCCTTTTTCCCCTTGTCCACCCAGTACAAGGGGAAACCGTCGAGAAGGGAAGTGTCTTTGTCATTTGCGCGAACCTGGATGAACTTCCCCTTCCAATCCTTGTACGACTGCTGGAAGATGGTGAAAATGGATCTCCCAGCAATGGCATTCAGGCTGACCCACAGGCGATCTCCTGGGTGCTTGGCCTCAAACAGAAATAAAAACACGTCCACGGACGCGGGCAACCCCAGGTGGGCGCACGTTATTTCGAAGGCTCGGACAAACGCCCAGCTGTTGGGGTGAAGCTGGGCGGCAGCGATGTTGAGCTCGGTTAAGAGTTCCCTCTCAAATCGAGTGAGAGGAAACCTGAGCCTGACCTTCTTGAAGAAATTGGTGTAGACGAAGCAGAAGGGCCCATCGGCGCTCACTTTGTCATCGGCGCACACTGGCAGAGCGGCGGGGCAAGGCAGCACCATCATTCTCTCATCGTGCTCCTTGTGACACGATTGGTGGGCCTCGTCCCCATTGGTCAATCGCAGAACCGCTCCCGCAGTGTTCACCGAAGAGGTTTCCTTTAAGAGGGTTGGGTTAGCCCATGGGTATAAAGTCTTGAAGTCTGGCAGAGGGATGGGGGCTCCTCCAGCGTTAGATGGAGTCGCCTGAGCCAGGGCAGTTTGGGAAGATGCAGGCCTCACAGCCTGCGAAGAGGGAGCACCACGAACTTGCGTTGAGTCGTGTGCTTGTGAAGAAGGGTTTCGCGCTGATGGAGGGGGGTTCGGGGTAATCTTGGTGCGAGTCATGGTAGCAACTGCAAAGGAAGAAGAAAGAGGAAAAAATAATCAGGAGGGTTACAAAGGCTGACTCGATCGTAGAAGGAAGGTGAAAGACGAACGAATGTGAGTTCGTTGCGACGATCGACAAAGCCCTAAGTTACACAGAAGGAGAAATGGAAAAATAGCCCACAGCGTATGCACCAGACAGTTACAGGATGATGCAAATCGGTGAAAATGCAAGGAAACCCAGCAGATGAAGGAAAGTAGTTACCTTTCGATGATCAGGAGAACGTAGAAGGAAGGTGGTGATCTAGAGCGTCGAGGAACGTCGAGAGCTTTCGCAGGAGGAAATGAGAGCGTATGCAAATGTGAAGAAAGTGATGGAACAGTAGGAGCGTAAGGGGTTTAAGGGTTTTCGAAATAAGTTTTGGAAGCGCTAACGGCAGATGAAGAGAGCCGTTGATGAAGCCACGTGTCGAGCGATCGGTGAAGGGTTTGGTGGAGCGTCAGAGCAGCAGAAAGTACGATCGCTTGGAATTCTGCGTCAGGGCCACGTAGATCGGTATTGACGAGGGCTCTTTCAGTCTTTTCGCTAGACAAGTCTTCGCTTAAGACTGGGGGGCTTGTGTACCGCCCTGGAGGACGGGTGTGATGACGTGGCATCCTGCTACAGTGTAGGCATGTTGACAAGGCGCCAGGTGGGCAGATAGGAAGGAAGTCGGGAAGCACGTGTGATCGCCGGTTGTTAAGTTGGCGTGTTCCTTTCCAGTTTACCAGAATAGGCGATCGCCAGGTTGAAGATGGAGTCGCCAGATGTAGACTCAGGCGACCAAGCAGTCGGAGATCGCCAGAATAAGCACATCGCCAAAGACGAAGGAGAAGCAGATTGTGAAGGCGGCCGGCGAGACCACAGGGAAGGTGTGTGAAGGCCCTAACTCGCCAGTTTCAGTAGAGATCGCATTCCTAAGTTAGCTATGCACTGGGCAGCACCATGCATAAGTAACTTAGCCAAAATAAGAGTAGAAGCAACGCCAAGTCAGGAACCCTCCAGATGATGGCACGTGTACAGTTGGATGCGAGCCACGAGTCCAAGTCTGTAACTGCCAGGAGAGAGAAAACCACCAGGTATATAAGAGTTCTTAACAGACTTTCTGAGGTACGCACGTTCAGTTCATACACTTTACGCTTGCGAGTGAGAGAGGATTTGCACGGTTCTCGTTCTTAGTATTTGGTGATACCGTCACTGACTTGAGCGTCGGAGTGCGATCGGCCGCAGCGGCGCCGTGTCGTTTCTTTGCAGGTTCTTGAGGTAGATCCAGGGGAGGAACGGAAGTGAGAAACAACGCGCACGACGATCCTTTGACGAGGCATTCTCCAGCGCTCCGGTCAACAGGCAGGATCATAAACATATCAAAACACAATCTTAACACGTGAAATTGGTTTTCAAAGATATCATAAGTGTTTTCAACCAAGCCAATTAATAGCGAAAAGAACAAGTTGCAAACATTTAGTTAAGAAGTAATACGCTTGTTTTCAATAGTTAAGATACTTTTAAAATATTATTACACAGAGCATTCACTTTCTTATAGTTACCTAGGTTAACTATAAAACCTTAGATTGTAAATGAAAGAAGTATTAAACATATCAAAACACAATTTTAACACATGAAATTGTTTTTCAAAGATATCATATCATGAGTGTTTCAATCAATCAATAGATACACCTCAGATTGTAAAAGAAGTATTGAACATATCAAAATACAATTTGAACACATTTGGAATGGTTTTTCAAAGGTATCACAAGTGTTCGAATCAATTAATAGACCTTAGATTGTAAAAGAAGTATTATAAACATATGAAAACACAATTTTAACACATGAAATTGTTTTTCAAAGATATTCATAAGTGTTTCAATCAATCAACAGACTAAGATTGTATTAAACATATCAAAACAAAATCTTAACACGTGAAATTGGTTTTCAAAGATATCATAAGTGTTTTCAACCAAGCCAATTAATAGTGAAAAGAACAAGTTGCAAACATTTAGTTAAGAAGTAATACGCTTGTTTTCAATAGTTAAGATACTTTTAAACTATTATTACACAGAGCATTCACTTTCTTATAGTTTCCTAGGTTAACTGTAAAACCTTAGATTGTAAATGAAAGAAGTATTAAACATATCAAAACACAATTTTAGCACATAAAATTTTTTTCAAAGATATCATATCATGAGTGTTTCAATCAATCAATAGACCTTAGATTGTAAAAGAAGTATTGAACATATCAAAATACAATTTGAACACATTTGGAATGGTTTTTCAAAGGTATCACAAGTGTTCGAATCAATTAATAGACCTTAGATTGTAAAAGAAGTATTATAAACATATGAAAACACAATTTTAACACATTAAATTGTTTTTCAAAGATATTCATAAGTGTTTCAATCAATCAACAGACTAAGATTGTATTAAACATATCAAAACACAATCTTAACACGTGAAATTGGTTTTCAAAGATATCATAAGTGTTTTCAACCAAGCCAATTAATAGCGAAAAGAACAAGTTGCAAACATTTAGTTAAGAAGTAATACGCTTGTTTTCAATAGTTAAGATACTTTTAAACTATTATTACACAGAGCATTCACTTTCTTATAGTTTCCTAGGTTAACTATAAAACCTTAGATTGTAAATGAAAGAAGTATTAAACATATCAAAACACAATTTTAACACATGAAATTGTTTTTCAAAGATATCATATCATGAGTGTTTCAATCAATCAATAGACCTTAGATTGTAAAAGAAGTATTGAACATATCAAAATACAATTTGAACACATTTGGAATGGTTTTTCAAAGGTATCACAAGTGTTCGAATCAATTAATAGACCTTAGATTGTAAAAGAAGTATTATAAACATATGAAAACACAATTTTAACACATGAAATTGTTTTTCAAAGATATTCATAAGTGTTTCAATCAATCAACAGACTAAGATTGTATTAAACATATCAAAACACAATCTTAACACGTGAAATTGGTTTTCAAAGATATCATAAGTGTTTTCAACCAAGCCAATTAATAGCGAAAAGAACAAGTTGCAAACATTTAGTTAAGAAGTAATACGCTTGTTTTCAATAGTTAAGATACTTTTAAACTATTATTACACAGAGCATTCACTTTCTTATAGTTTCCTAGGTTAACTATAAAACCTTAGATTGTAAATGAAAGAAGTATTAAACATATCAAAACACAATTTTAACACATGAAATTGTTTTTCAAAGATATCATATCATGAGTGTTTCAATCAATCAATAGACCTTAGATTGTAAAAGAAGTATTGAACATATCAAAATACAATTTGAACACATTTGGAATGGTTTTTCAAAGGTATCACAAGTGTTCGAATCAATTAATAGACCTTAGATTGTAAAAGAAGTATTATAAACATATGAAAACACAATTTTAACACATGAAATTGTTTTTCAAAGATATTCATAAGTGTTTCAATCAATCAACCGACTAAAATTGTATTAAACATATCAAAACACAATCTTAACACGTGAAATTGGTTTTCAAAGATATCATAAGTGTTTTCAACCAAGCCAATTAATAGCGAAAAGAACAAGTTGCAAACATTTAGTTAAGAAGTAATACGCTTGTTTTCAATAGTTAAGATACTTTTAAACTATTATTACACAGAGCATTCACTTTCTTATAGTTTCCTAGGTTAACTATAAAACCTTAGATTGTAAATGAAAGAAGTATTAAACATATCAAAACACAATTTTAACACATGAAATTGTTTTTCAAAGATATCATATCATGAGTGTTTCAATCAATCAATAGACCTTAGATTGTAAAAGAAGTATTGAACATATCAAAATACAATTTGAACACATTTGGAATGGTTTTTCAAAGGTATCACAAGTGTTCGAATCAATTAATAGACCTTAGATTGTAAAAGAAGTATTATAAACATATGAAAACACAATTTTAACACATGAAATTGTTTTTCAAAGATATTCATAAGTGTTTCAATCAATCAACAGACTAAGATTGTATTAAACATATCAAAACACAATCTTAACACGTGAAATTGGTTTTCAACCAAGCCAATTAATAGCGAAAAGAACAAGTTGCAAACATTTAGTTAAGAAGTAATACACTTGTTTTCAATAGTTAAGATACTTTTAAACTATTATTACACAGAGCATTCACTTTCTTATAGTTTCCTAGGTTAACTATAAAACCTTAGATTGTAAATGAAAGAAGTATTAAACATATCAAAACACAATTTTAACACATGAAATTGTTTTTCAAAGATATCATATCATGAGTGTTTCAATCAATCAATAGACCTTAGATTGTAAAAGAAGTATTGATCATATCAAAATACAATTTGAACACATTTGGAATGGTTTTTCAAAGGTATCACAAGTGTTCGAATCAATTAATAGACCTTAGATTGTAAAAGAAGTATTATAAACATATGAAAACACAATTTTAACACATGAAATTGTTTTTCAAAGATATTCATAAGTGTTTCAATCAATCAACAGACTAAGATTGTATTAAACATATCAAAACACAATATTAACACGTGAAATTGGTTTTCAAAGATATCATAAGTGTTTTCAACCAAGCCAATTAATAGTGAAAAGAACAAGTTGCAAACATTTAGTTAAGAAGTAATACGCTTGTTTTCAATAGTTAAGATACTTTTAAACTATTATTACACAGAGCATTCACTTTCTTATAGTTTCCTAGGTTAACTGTAAAACCTTAGATTGTAAATGAAAGAAGTATTAAACATATCAAAACACAATTTTAGCACATGAAATTGTTTTTCAAAGATATCATATCATGAGTGTTTCAATCAATCAATAGACCTTAGATTGTAAAAGAAGTATTGATCATATCAAAATACAATTTGAACACATTTGGAATGGTTTTTCAAAGGTATCACAAGTGTTCGAATCAATTAATAGACCTTAGATTGTAAAAGAAGTATTATAAACATATGAAAACACAATTTTAACACATGAAATTGTTTTTCAAAGATATTCATAAGTGTTTCAATCAATCAACAGACTAAGATTGTATTAAACATATCAAAACACAATCTTAACACGTGAAATTGGTTTTCAAAGATATCATAAGTGTTTTCAACCAAGCCAATTAATAGTGAAAAGAACAAGTTGCAAACATTTAGTTAAGAAGTAATACGCTTGTTTTCAATAGTTAAGATACTTTTAAACTATTATTACACAGAGCATTCACTTTCTTATAGTTTCCTAGGTTAACTGTAAAACCTTAGATTGTAAATGAAAGAAGTATTAAACATATCAAAACACAATTTTAGCACATAAAATTGTTTTTCAAAGATATCATATCATGAGTGTTTCAATCAATCAATAGACCTTAGATTGTAAAAGAAGTATTGAACATATCAAAATACAATTTGAACACATTTGGAATGGTTTTTCAAAGGTATCACAAGTGTTCGAATCAATTAATAGACCTTAGATTGTAAAAGAAGTATTATAAACATATGAAAACACAATTTTAACACATGAAATTGTTTTTCAAAGATATTCATAAGTGTTTCAATCAATCAACAGACTAAGATTGTATTAAACATATCAAAACACAATCTTAACACGTGAAATTGGTTTTCAAAGATATCATAAGTGTTTTCAACCAAGCCAATTAATAGTGAAAAGAACAAGTTGCAAACATTTAGTTAAGAAGTAATACGCTTGTTTTCAATAGTTAAGATACTTTTAAACTATTATTACACAGAGCATTCACTTTCTTATAGTTTCCTAGGTTAACTGTAAAACCTTAGATTGTAAATGAAAGAAGTATTAAACATATCAAAACACAATTTTAGCACATAAAATTGTTTTTCAAAGATATCATATCATGAGTGTTTCAATCAATCAATAGACCTTAGATTGTAAAAGAAGTATTGAACATATCAAAATACAATTTGAACACATTTGGAATGGTTTTTCAAAGGTATCACAAGTGTTCGAATCAATTAATAGACCTTAGATTGTAAAAGAAGTATTATAAACATATGAAAACACAATTTTAACACATGAAATTGTTTTTCAAAGATATTCATAAGTGTTTCAATCAATCAACAGACTAAGATTGTATTAAACATATCAAAACACAATCTTAACACGTGAAATTGGTTTTCAAAGATATCATAAGTGTTTTCAACCAAGCCAATTAATAGCGAAAAGAACAAGTTGCAAACATTTAGTTAAGAAGTAATACACTTGTTTTCAATAGTTAAGATACTTTTAAACTATTATTACACAGAGCATTCACTTTTTTATAGTTTCCTAGGTTAACTATAAAACCTTAGATTGTAAATGAAAGAAGTATTAAACATATCAAAACACAATTTTAACACATGAAATTGTTTTTCAAAGATATCATATCATGAGTGTTTCAATCAATCAATAGACCTTAGATTGTAAAAGAAGTATTGATCATATCAAAATACAATTTGAACACATTTGGAATGGTTTTTCAAAGGTATCACAAGTGTTCGAATCAATTAATAGACCTTAGATTGTAAAAGAAGTATTATAAACATATGAAAACACAATTTTAACACATGAAATTGTTTTTCAAAGATATTCATAAGTGTTTCAATCAATCAACCGACTAAGATTGTATTAAACATATCAAAACACAATCTTAACACGTGAAATTGGTTTTCAAAGATATCATAAGTGTTTTCAACCAAGCCAATTAATAGCGAAAAGAACAAGTTGCAAACATTTAGTTAAGAAGTAATACGCTTGTTTTCAATAGTTAAGATACTTTTAAACTATTATTACACAGAGCATTCACTTTCTTATAGTTTCCTAGGTTAACTATAAAAGCTTAGATTGTAAATGAAAGAAGTATTAAACATATCAAAACACAATTTTAACACATGAAATTGTTTTTCAAAGATATCATATCATGAGTGTTTCAATCAATCAATAGACCTTAGATTGTAAAAGAAGTATTGAACATATCAAAATACAATTTTAACACATTTGGAATGGTTTTTCAAAGGTATCACAAGTGTTCGAATCAATTAATAGACCTTAGATTGTAAAAGAAGTATTATAAACATATGAAAACACAATTTTAACACATGAAATTGTTTTTCAAAGATATTCATAAGTGTTTCAATCAATCAACAGACTAAGATTGTATTAAACATATCAAAACACAATCTTAACACGTGAAATTGGTTTTCAACCAAGCCAATTAATAGCGAAAAGAACAAGTTGCAAACATTTAGTTAAGA
This sequence comes from Phaseolus vulgaris, assembly GCF_051622355.1. Taxonomy (NCBI): domain Eukaryota; kingdom Viridiplantae; phylum Streptophyta; class Magnoliopsida; order Fabales; family Fabaceae; genus Phaseolus; species Phaseolus vulgaris. The sequence continues at coordinate 19,374,770 of NC_143501.1, read as the reverse complement.
AGTAATACACTTGTTTTCAATAGTTAAGATACTTTTAAACTATTATTACACAGAGCATTCACTTTCTTATAGTTTCCTAGGTTAACTATAAAACCTTAGATTGTAAATGAAAGAAGTATTAAACATATCAAAACACAATTTTAACACATGAAATTGTTTTTCAAAGATATCATATCATGAGTGTTTCAATCAATCAATAGACCTTAGATTGTAAAAGAAGTATTGAACATATCAAAATACAATTTGAACACATTTGGAATGGTTTTTCAAAGGTATCACAAGTGTTCGAATCAATTAATAGACCTTAGATTGTAAAAGAAGTATTATAAACATATGAAAACACAATTTTAACACATGAAATTGTTTTTCAAAGATATTCATAAGTGTTTCAATCAATCAACAGACTAAGATTGTATTAAACATATCAAAACACAATCTTAACACGTGAAATTGGTTTTCAAAGATATCATAAGTGTTTTCAACCAAGCCAATTAATAGCGAAAAGAACAAGTTGCAAACATTTAGTTAAGAAGTAATACACTTGTTTTCAATAGTTAAGATACTTTTAAACTATTATTACACAGAGCATTCACTTTTTTATAGTTTCCTAGGTTAACTATAAAACCTTAGATTGTAAATGAAAGAAGTATTAAACATATCAAAACACAATTTTAACACATGAAATTGTTTTTCAAAGATATCATATCATGAGTGTTTCAATCAATCAATAGACCTTAGATTGTAAAAGAAGTATTGATCATATCAAAATACAATTTGAACACATTTGGAATGGTTTTTCAAAGGTATCACAAGTGTTCGAATCAATTAATAGACCTTAGATTGTAAAAGAAGTATTATAAACATATGAAAACACAATTTTAACACATGAAATTGTTTTTCAAAGATATTCATAAGTGTTTCAATCAATCAACCGACTAAGATTGTATTAAACATATCAAAACACAATCTTAACACGTGAAATTGGTTTTCAAAGATATCATAAGTGTTTTCAACCAAGCCAATTAATAGCGAAAAGAACAAGTTGCAAACATTTAGTTAAGAAGTAATACGCTTGTTTTCAATAGTTAAGATACTTTTAAACTATTATTACACAGAGCATTCACTTTCTTATAGTTTCCTAGGTTAACTATAAAACCTTAGATTGTAAATGAAAGAAGTATTAAACATATCAAAACACAATTTTAACACATGAAATTGTTTTTCAAAGATATCATATCATGAGTGTTTCAATCAATCAATAGACCTTAGATTGTAAAAGAAGTATTGAACATATCAAAATACAATTTTAACACATTTGGAATGGTTTTTCAAAGGTATCACAAGTGTTCGAATCAATTAATAGACCTTAGATTGTAAAAGAAGTATTATAAACATATGAAAACACAATTTTAACACATGAAATTGTTTTTCAAAGATATTCATAAGTGTTTCAATCAATCAACAGACTAAGATTGTATTAAACATATCAAAACACAATCTTAACACGTGAAATTGGTTTTCAACCAAGCCAATTAATAGCGAAAAGAACAAGTTGCAAACATTTAGTTAAGAAGTAATACACTTGTTTTCAATAGTTAAGATACTTTTAAACTATTATTACACAGAGCATTCACTTTCTTATAGTTTCCTAGGTTAACTATAAAACCTTAGATTGTAAATGAAAGAAGTATTAAACATATCAAAACACAATTTTAACACATGAAATTGTTTTTCAAAGATATCATATCATGAGTGTTTCAATCAATCAATAGACCTTAGATTGTAAAAGAAGTATTGATCATATCAAAATACAATTTGAACACATTTGGAATGGTTTTTCAAAGGTATCACAAGTGTTCGAATCAATTAATAGACCTTAGATTGTAAAAGAAGTATTATAAACATATGAAAACACAATTTTAACACATGAAATTGTTTTTCAAAGATATTCATAAGTGTTTCAATCAATCAACAGACTAAGATTGTATTAAACATATCAAAACACAATCTTAACACGTGAAATTGGTTTTCAAAGATATCATAAGTGTTTTCAACCAAGCCAATTAATAGCGAAAAGAACAAGTTGCAAACATTTAGTTAAGAAGTAATACGCTTGTTTTCAATAGTTAAGATACTTTTAAACTATTATTACACAGAGCATTCACTTTCTTATAGTTTCCTAGGTTAACTATAAAACCTTAGATTGTAAATGAAAGAAGTATTAAACATATCAAAACACAATTTTAACACATGAAATTGTTTTTCAAAGATATCATATCATGAGTGTTTCAATCAATCAATAGACCTTAGATTGTAAAAGAAGTATTGATCATATCAAAATACAATTTGAACACATTTCGAATGGTTTTTCAAAGGTATCACAAGTGTTCGAATCAATTAATAGACCTTAGATTGTAAAAGAAGTATTATAAACATATGAAAACACAATTTTAACACATGAAATTGTTTTTCAAAGATATTCATAAGTGTTTCAATCAATCAACAGACTAAGATTGTATTAAACATATCAAAACACAATCTTAACACGTGAAATTGGTTTTCAACCAAGCCAATTATTAGCGAAAAGAACAAGTTGCAAACATTTAGTTAAGAAGTAATACGCTTGTTTTCAATAGTTAAGATACTTTTAAACTATTATTACACAGAGCATTCACTTTCTTATAGTTTCCTAGGTTAACTGTAAAACCTTAGATTGTAAATGAAAGAAGTATTAAACATATCAAAACACAATTTTAACACATGAAATTGTTTTTCAAAGATATCATATCATGAGTGTTTCAATCAATCAATAGACCTTGGATTGTAAAAGAAGTATTGAACATATCAAAATACAATTTGAACACATTTGGAATGGTTTTTCAAAGGTGTCACAAGTGTTCGAATCAATTAATAGACCTTAGATTGTAAAAGAAGTATTATAAACATATGAAAACACAATTTTAACACATGAAATTGTTTTTCAAAGATATTCATAAGTGTTTCAATCAATCAACAGACTAAGATTGTATTAAACATATCAAAACACAATCTTAACACGTGAAATTGGTTTTCAAAGATATCATAAGTGTTTTCAACCAAGCCAATTAATAGCGAAAAGAACAAGTTGCAAACATTTAGTTAAGAAGTAATACGCTTGTTTTCAATAGTTAAGATAGTTTTAAACTATTATTACACAGAGCATTCACTTTCTTATAGTTTCCTAGGTTAACTGTAAAACCTTAGATTGTAAATGAAAGAAGTATTAAACATATCAAAACATAATTTTAGCACATGAAATTGTTTTTCAAAGATATCATATCATGAGTGTTTCAATCAATCAATAGACCTTAGATTGTAAAAGAAGTGTTCAACATATCAAAATACAATTTGAACACATTTGGAATGGTTTTTCAAAGGTATCACAAGTGTTCGAATCAATTAATAGACCTTAGATTGTAAAAGAAGTATTATAAACATATGAAAACACAATTTTAACACATGAAATTGTTTTTCAAAGATATTCATAAGTGTTTCAATCAATCAACAGACTAAGATTGTATTAAACATATCAAAACACAATCTTAACACGTGAAATTGGTTTTCAAAGATATCATAAGTGTTTTCAACCAAGCCAATTAATAGCGAAAAGAACAAGTTGCAAACATTTAGTTAAGAAGTAATACGCTTGTTTTCAATAGTTAAGATACTTTTAAACTATTATTACACAGAGCATTCACATTCTTATAGTTTCCTAGGTTAACTATAAAACCTTAGATTGTAAATGAAAGAAGTATTAAACATATCAAAACACAATTTTAACACATGAAATTGTTTTTCAAAGATATCATATCATGAGTGTTTCAATCAATCAATAGACCTTAGATTGTAAAAGAAGTATTGAACATATCAAAATACAATTTGAACACATTTGGAATGGTTTTTCAAAGGTATCACAAGTGTTCGAATCAATTAATAGACCTTAGATTGTAAAAGAAGTATTATAAACATATGAAAACACAATTTTAACACATGAAATTGTTTTTCAAAGATATTCATAAGTGTTTCAATCAATCAACAGACTAAGATTGTATTAAACATATCAAAACACAATCTTAACACATGAAATTGGTTTTCAACCAAGCCAATTAATAGCGAAAAGAACAAGTTGCAAACATTTAGTTAAGAAGTAATACGCTTGTTTTCAATAGTTAAGATACTTTTAAACTATTATTACACAGAGCATTCACTTTCTTATAGTTTCCTAGGTTAACTGTAAAACCTTAGATTGTAAATGAAAGAAGTATTAAACATATCAAAACACAATTTTAGCACATGAAATTGTTTTTCAAAGATATCATATCATGAGTGTTTCAATCAATCAATAGACCTTAGATTGTAAAAGAAGTATTGAACATATCAAAATACAATTTGAACACATTTGGAATGGTTTTTCAAAGGTATCACAAGTGTTCGAATCAATTAATAGACCTTAGATTGTAAAAGAAGTATTATAAACATATGAAAACACAATTTTAACAAATGAAATTGTTTTTCAAAGATATTCATAAGTGTTTCAATCAATCAACAGACTAAGATTGTATTAAACATATCAAAACACAATCTTAACACGTGAAATTGGTTTTCAAAGATATCATAAGTGTTTTCAACCAAGCCAATTAATAGCGAAAAGAACAAGTTGCAAACATTTAGTTAAGAAGTAATACGCTTGTTTTCAATAGTTAAGATACTTTTAAACTATTATTACACAGAGCATTCACTTTCTTATAGTTTCCTAGGTTAACTATAAAACCTTAGATTGTAAATGAAAGAAGTATTAAACATATCAAAACACAATTTTAACACATGAAATTGTTTTTCAAAGATATCATATCATGAGTGTTTCAATCAATCAATAGACCTTAGATTGTAAAAGAAGTATTGATCATATCAAAATACAATTTGAACACATTTGGAATGGTTTTTCAAAGGTATCACAAGTGTTTGAATCAATTAATAGACCTTAGATTGTAAAAGAAGTATTATAAACATATGAAAACACAATTTTAACACATGAAATTGTTTTTCAAAGATATTCATAAGTGTTTCAATCAATCAACAGACTAAGATTGTATTAAACATATCAAAACACAATCTTAACACGTGAAATTGGTTTTCAACCAAGCCAATTAATAGCGAAAAGAACAAGTTGCAAACATTTAGTTAAGAAGTAATACACTTGTTTTCAATAGTTAAGATACTTTTAAACTATTATTACACAGAGCATTCACTTTTTTATAGTTTCCTAGGTTAACTATAAAACCTTAGATTGTAAATGAAAGAAGTATTAAACATATCAAAACACAATTTTAACACATGAAATTGTTTTTCAAAGATATCATATCATGAGTGTTTCAATCAATCAATAGACCTTAGATTGTAAAAGAAGTATTGATCATATCAAAATACAATTTGAACACATTTGGAATGGTTTTTCAAAGGTATCACAAGTGTTCGAATCAATTAATAGACCTTAGATTGTAAAAGAAGTATTATAAACATATGAAAACACAATTTTAACACATGAAATTGTTTTTCAAAGATATTCATAAGTGTTTCAATCAATCAACAGACTAAGATTGTATTAAACATATCAAAACACAATCTTAACACGTGAAATTGGTTTTCAAAGATATCATAAGTGTTTTCAACCAAGCCAATTAATAGCGAAAAGAACAAGTTGCAAACATTTAGTTAAGAAGTAATACGCTTGTTTTCAATAGTTAAGATACTTTTAAACTATTATTACACAGAGCATTCACTTTCTTATAGTTTCCTAGGTTAACTATAAAACCTTAGATTGTAAATGAAAGAAGTATTAAACATATCAAAACACAATTTTAACACATGAAATTGTTTTTCAAAGATATCATATCATGAGTGTTTCAATCAATCAATAGACCTTAGATTGTAAAAGAAGTATTGATCATATCAAAATACAATTTGAACACATTTGGAATGGTTTTTCAAAGGTATCACAAGTGTTCGAATCAATTAATAGACCTTAGATTGTAAAAGAAGTATTATAAACATATGAAAACACAATTTTAACACATGAAATTGTTTTTCAAAGATATTCATAAGTGTTTCAATCAATCAACAGACTAAGATTGTATTAAACATATCAAAACACAATCTTAACACGTGAAATTGGTTTTCAACCAAGCCAATTAATAGCGAAAAGAACAAGTTGCAAACATTTAGTTAAGAAGTAATACGCTTGTTTTCAATAGTTAAGATACTTTTAAACTATTATTACACAGAGCATTCACTTTTTTATAGTTTCCTAGGTTAACTATAAAACCTTAGATTGTAAATGAAAAAAGTATTAAACATATCAAAACACAATTTTAACACATGAAATTGTTTTTCAAAGATATCATATCATGAGTATTTCAATCAATCAATAGACCTTAGATTGTAAAAGAAGTATTGATCATATCAAAATACAATTTGAACACATTTGGAATGGTTTTTCAAAGGTATCACAAGTGTTCGAATCAATTAATAGACCTTAGATTGTAAAAGAAGTATTATAAACATATGAAAACACAATTTTAACACATGAAATTGTTTTTCAAAGATATTCATAAGTGTTTCAATCAATCAACAGACTAAGATTGTATTAAACATATCAAAACACAATCTTAACACGTGAAATTGGTTTTCAACCAAGCCAATTAATAGCGAAAAGAACAAGTTGCAAACATTTAGTTAAGAAGTAATACACTTGTTTTCAATAGTTAAGATACTTTTAAACTATTATTACACAGAGCATTCACTTTTTTATAGTTTCCAAGGTTAACTATAAAACCTTAGATTGTAAATGAAAGAAGTATTAAACATATCAAAACACAATTTTAACACATGAAATTGTTTTTCAAAGATATCATATCATGAGTGTTTCAATCAATCAATAGACCTTAGATTGTAAAAGAAGTATTGATCATATCAAAATACAATTTGAACACATTTGGAATGGTTTTTCAAAGGTATCACAAGTGTTCGAATCAATTAATAGACCTTAGATTGTAAAAGAAGTATTATAAACATATGAAAACACAATTTTAACACATGAAATTGTTTTTCAAAGATATTCATAAGTGTTTCAATCAATCAACCGACTAAGATTGTATTAAACATATCAAAACACAATCTTAACACGTGAAATTGGTTTTCAAAGATATCATAAGTGTTTTCAACCAAGCCAATTAATAGCGAAAAGAACAAGTTGCAAACATTTAGTTAAGAAGTAATACGCTTGTTTTCAATAGTTAAGATACTTTTAAACTATTATTACACAGAGCATTCACTTTCTTATAGTTTCCTAGGTTAACTATAAAAGCTTAGATTGTAAATGAAAGAAGTATTAAACATATCAAAACACAATTTTAACACATGAAATTGTTTTTCAAAGATATCATATCATGAGTGTTTCAATCAATCAATAGACCTTAGATTGTAAAAGAAGTATTGAACATATCAAAATACAATTTGAACACATTTGGAATGGTTTTTCAAAGGTATCACAAGTGTTCGAATCAATTAATAGACCTTAGATTGTAAAAGAAGTATTATAAACATATGAAAACACAATTTTAACACATGAAATTGTTTTTCAAAGATATTCATAAGTGTTTCAATCAATCAACAGACTAAGATTGTATTAAACATATCAAAACACAATCTTAACACGTGAAATTGGTTTTCAAAGATATCATAAGTGTTTTCAACCAAGCCAATTAATAGCGAAAAGAACAAGTTGCAAACATTTAGTTAAGAAGTAATACGCTTGTTTTCAATAGTTAAGATACTTTTAAACTATTATTACACAGAGCATTCACTTTCTTATAGTTTCCTAGGTTAACTATAAAACCTTAGATTGTAAATGAAAGAAGTATTAAACATATCAAAACACAATTTTAACACATGAAATTGTTTTTCAAAGATATCATATCATGAGTGTTTCAATCAATCAATAGACCTTAGATTGTAAAAGAAGTATTGATCATATCAAAATACAATTTGAACACATTTGGAATGGTTTTTCAAAGGTATCACAAGTGTTCGAATCAATTAATAGACCTTAGATTGTAAAAGAAGTATTATAAACATATGAAAACACAATTTTAACACATGAAATTGTTTTTCAAAGATATTCATAAGTGTTTCAATCAATCAACAGACTAAGATTGTATTAAATATATCAAAACACAATCTTAACACGTGAAATTGGTTTTCAACCAAGCCAATTAATAGCGAAAAGAACAAGTTGCAAACATTTAGTTAAGAAGTAATACGCTTGTTTTCAATAGTTAAGATACTTTTAAACTATTATTACACAGAGCATTCACTTTCTTATAGTTTCCTAGGTTAACTGTAAAACCTTAGATTGTAAATGAAAGAAGTATTAAACATATCAAAACACAATTTTAGCACATAAAATTGTTTTTCAAAGATATCATATCATGAGTGTTTCAATCAATCAATAGACCTTAGATTGTAAAAGAAGTATTGAACATATCAAAATACAATTTGAACACATTTGGAATGGTTTTTCAAAGGTATCGCAAGTGTTCGAATCAATTAATAGACCTTAGATTGTAAAAGAAGTATTATAAACATATGAAAACACAATTTTAACACATTAAATTGTTTTTCAAAGATATTCATAAGTGTTTCAATCAATCAACAGACTAAGATTGTATTAAACATATCAAAACACAATCTTAACACGTGAAATTGGTTTTCAAAGATATCATAAGTGTTTTCAACCAAGCCAATTAATAGCGAAAAGAACAAGTTGCAAACATTTAGTTAAGAAGTAATACGCTTGTTTTCAATAGTTAAGATACTTTTAAACTATTATTACACAGAGCATTCACTTTCTTATAGTTTCCTAGGTTAACTATAAAACCTTAGATTGTAAATGAAAGAAGTATTAAACATATCAAAACACAATTTTAACACATGAAATTGTTTTTCAAAGATATCATATCATGAGTGTTTCAATCAATCAATAGACCTTAGATTGTAAAAGAAGTATTGAACATATCAAAATACAATTTGAACACATTTGGAATGGTTTTTCAAAGGTATCACAAGTGTTCGAATCAATTAATAGACCTTAGATTGTAAAAGAAGTATTATAAACATATGAAAACACAATTTTAACACATGAAATTGTTTTTCAAAGATATTCATAAGTCTTTCAATCAATCAACAGACTAAGATTGTATTAAACATATCAAAACACAATCTTAACACGTGAAATTGGTTTTCAAAGATATCATAAGTGTTTTCAACCAAGCCAATTAATAGCGAAAAGAACAAGTTGCAAACATTTAGTTAAGAAGTAATACGCTTGTTTTCAATAGTTAAGATACTTTTAAACTATTATTACACAGAGCATTCACTTTCTTATAGTTTCCTAGGTTAACTATAAAACCTTAGATTGTAAATGAAAGAAGTATTAAACATATCAAAACACAATTTTAACACATGAAATTGTTTTTCAAAGATATCATATCATGAGTGTTTCAATCAATCACTAGACCTTAGATTGTAAAAGAAGTATTGAACATATCAAAATACAATTTGAACACATTTGGAATGGTTTTTCAAAGGTATCACAAGTGTTCGAATCAATTAATAGACCTTAGATTGTAAAAGAAGTATTATAAACATATGAAAACACAATTTTAACACATGAAATTGTTTTTCAAAGATATTCATAAGTGTTTCAATCAATCAACCGACTAAGATTGTATTAAACATATCAAAACACAATCTTAACACGTGAAATTGGTTTTCAAAGATATCATAAGTGTTTTCAACCAAGCCAATTAATAGCGAAAAGAACAAGTTGCAAACATTTAGTTAAGAAGTAATACGCTTGTTTTCAATAGTTAAGATACTTTTAAACTATTATTACACAGAGCATTCACTTTCTTATAGTTTCCTAGGTTAACTATAAAACCTTAGATTGTAAATGAAAGAAGTATTAAACATATCAAAACACAATTTTAACACATGAAATTGTTTTTCAAAGATATCATATCATGAGTGTTTCAATCAATCAATAGACCTTAGATTGTAAAAGAAGTATTGAACATATCAAAATACAATTTGAACACATTTGGAATGGTTTTTCAAAGGTATCACAAGTGTTCGAATCAATTAATAGACCTTAGATTGTAAAAGAAGTATTATAAACATATGAAAACACAATTTTAACACATGAAATTGTTTTTCAAAGATATTCATAAGTGTTTCAATCAATCAACAGACTAAGATTGTATTAAACATATCAAAACACAATCTTAACACGTGAAATTGGTTTTCAACCAAGCCAATTAATAGCGAAAAGAACAAGTTGCAAACATTTAGTTAAGAAGTAATACACTTGTTTTCAATAGTTAAGATACTTTTAAACTATTATTACACAGAGCATTCACTTTCTTATAGTTTCCTAGGTTAACTGTAAAACCTTAGATTGTAAATGAAAGAAGTATTAAACATATCAAAACACAATTTTAGCACATGAAATTGTTTTTCAAAGATATCATATCATGAGTGTTTCAATCAATCAATAGACCTTAGATTGTAAAAGAAGTATTGAACATATCAAAATACAATTTGAACACATTTGGAATGGTTTTTCAAAGGTATCACAAGTGTTCGAATCAATTAATAGACCTTAGATTGTAAAAGAAGTATTATAAACATATGAAAACACAATTTTAACACATGAAATTGTTTTTCAAAGATATTCATAAGTGTTTCAATCAATCAACAGACTAAGATTGTATTAAACATATCAAAACACAATCTTAACACGTGAAATTGGTTTTCAACCAAGCCAATTATTAGCGAAAAGAACAAGTTGCAAACATTTAGTTAAGAAGTAATACGCTTGTTTTCAATAGTTAAGATACTTTTAAACTATTATTACACAGAGCATTCACTTTCTTATAGTTTCCTAGGTTAACTGTAAAACCTTAGATTGTAAATGAAAGAAGTATTAAACATATCAAAACACAATTTTAACACATGAAATTGTTTTTCAAAGATATCATATCATGAGTGTTTCAATCAATCAATAGACCTTGGATTGTAAAAGAAGTATTGAACATATCAAAATACAATTTGAACACATTTGGAATGGTTTTTCAAAGGTGTCACAAGTGTTCGAATCAATTAATAGACCTTAGATTGTAAAAGAAGTATTATAAACATATGAAAACACAATTTTAACACATGAAATTGTTTTTCAAAGATATTCATAAGTGTTTCAATCAATCAACAGACTAAGATTGTATTAAACATATCAAAACACAATCTTAACACGTGAAATTGGTTTTCAAAGATATCATAAGTGTTTTCAACCAAGCCAATTAATAGCGAAAAGAACAAGTTGCAAACATTTAGTTAAGAAGTAATACGCTTGTTTTCAATAGTTAAGATAGTTTTAAACTATTATTACACAGAGCATTCACTTTCTTATAGTTTCCTAGGTTAACTGTAAAACCTTAGATTGTAAATGAAAGAAGTATTAAACATATCAAAACACAATTTTAGCACATGAAATTGTTTTTCAAAGATATCATATCATGAGTGTTTCAATCAATCAATAGACCTTAGATTGTAAAAGAAGTGTTCAACATATCAAAATACAATTTGAACACATTTGGAATGGTTTTTCAAAGGTATCACAAGTGTTCGAATCAATTAATAGACCTTAGATTGTAAAAGAAGTATTATAAACATATGAAAACACAATTTTAACACATGAAATTGTTTTTCAAAGATATTCATAAGTGTTTCAATCAATCAACAGACTAAGATTGTATTAAACATATCAAAACACAATCTTAACACGTGAAATTGGTTTTCAAAGATATCATAAGTGTTTTCAACCAAGCCAATTAATAGCGAAAAGAACAAGTTGCAAACATTTAGTTAAGAAGTAATACGCTTGTTTTCAATAGTTAAGATACTTTTAAACTATTATTACACAGAGCATTCACATTCTTATAGTTTCCTAGGTTAACTATAAAACCTTAGATTGTAAATGAAAGAAGTATTAAACATATCAAAACACAATTTTAACACATGAAATTGTTTTTCAAAGATATCATATCATGAGTGTTTCAATCAATCAATAGACCTTAGATTGTAAAAGAAGTATTGAACATATCAAAATACAATTTGAACACATTTGGAATGGTTTTTCAAAGGTATCACAAGTGTTCGAATCAATTAATAGACCTTAGATTGTAAAAGAAGTATTATAAACATATGAAAACACAATTTTAACACATGAAATTGTTTTTCAAAGATATTCATAAGTGTTTCAATCAATCAACAGACTAAGATTGTATTAAACATATCAAAACACAATCTTAACACATGAAATTGGTTTTCAACCAAGCCAATTAATAGCGAAAAGAACAAGTTGCAAACATTTAGTTAAGAAGTAATACGCTTGTTTTCAATAGTTAAGATACTTTTAAACTATTATTACACAGAGCATTCACTTTCTTATAGTTTCCTAGGTTAACTGTAAAACCTTAGATTGTAAATGAAAGAAGTATTAAACATATCAAAACACAATTTTAGCACATGAAATTGTTTTTCAAAGATATCATATCATGAGTGTTTCAATCAATCAATAGACCTTAGATTGTAAAAGAAGTATTGAACATATCAAAATACAATTTGAACACATTTGGAATGGTTTTTCAAAGGTATCACAAGTGTTCGAATCAATTAATAGACCTTAGATTGTAAAAGAAGTATTATAAACATATGAAAACACAATTTTAACAAATGAAATTGTTTTTCAAAGATATTCATAAGTGTTTCAATCAATCAACAGACTAAGATTGTATTAAACATATCAAAACACAATCTTAACACGTGAAATTGGTTTTCAAAGATATCATAAGTGTTTTCAACCAAGCCAATTAATAGCGAAAAGAACAAGTTGCAAACATTTAGTTAAGAAGTAATACGCTTGTTTTCAATAGTTAAGATACTTTTAAACTATTATTACACAGAGCATTCACTTTCTTATAGTTTCCTAGGTTAACTATAAAACCTTAGATTGTAAATGAAAGAAGTATTAAACATATCAAAACACGATTTTAACACATGAAATTGATTTTCAAAGATATCATATCATGAGTGTTTCAATCAATCAATAGACCTTAGATTGTAAAAGAAGTATTGAACATATCAAAATACAATTTGAACACATTTGGAATGGTTTTTCAAAGGTATCACAAGTGTTCGAATCAATTAATAGACCTTAGATTGTAAAAGAAGTATTATAAACATATGAAAACACAATTTTAACACATGAAATTGTTTTTCAAAGATATTCATAAGTGTTTCAATCAATCAACAGACTAAGATTGTATTAAACATATCAAAACACAATCTTAACACGTGAAATTGGTTTTCAAAGATATCATAAGTGTTTTCAACCAAGCCAATTAATAGCGAAAAGAACAAGTTGCAAACATTTAGTTAAGAAGTAATACGCTTGTTTTCAATAGTTAAGATACTTTTAAACTATTATTACACAGAGCATTCACATTCTTATAGTTTCCTAGGTTAACTATAAAACCTTAGATTGTAAATGAAAGAAGTATTAAACATATCAAAACACAATTTTAACACATGAAATTGTTTTTCAAAGATATCATATCATGAGTGTTTCAATCAATCAATAGACCTTAGATTGTAAAAGAAGTATTGAACATATCAAAATACAATTTGAACACATTTGGAATGGTTTTTCAAAGGTATCACAAGTGTTCGAATCAATTAATAGACCTTAGATTGTAAAAGAAGTATTATAAACATATGAAAACACAATTTTAACACATGAAATTGTTTTTCAAAGATATTCATAAGTGTTTCAATCAATCAACAGACTAAGATTGTATTAAACATATCAAAACACAATCTTAACACGTGAAATTGGTTTTCAACCAAGCCAATTAATAGCGAAAAGAACAAGTTGCAAACATTTAGTTAAGAAGTAATACGCTTGTTTTCAATAGTTAAGATACTTTTAAACTATTATTACACAGAGCATTCACTTTCTTATAGTTTCCTAGGTTAACTGTAAAACCTTAGATTGTAAATGAAAGAAGTATTAAACATATCAAAACACAATTTTAGCACATGAAATTGTTTTTCAAAGATATCATATCATGAGTGTGTCAATCAATCAATATACCTTAGATTTTAAAAGAAGTATTGAACATATCAAAATACAATTTGAACACATTTGGAATGGTTTTTCAAAGGTATCACAAGTGTTCGAATCAATTAATAGACCTTAGATTGTAAAAGAAGTATTATAAACATATGAAAACACAATTTTAACACATGAAATTGTTTTTCAAAGATATTCATAAGTGTTTCAATCAATCAACAGACTAAGATTGTATTAAACATATCAAAACACAATCTTAACACGTGAAATTGGTTTTCAAAGATATCATAAGTGTTTTCAACCAAGCCAATTAATAGCGAAAAGAACAAGTTGCAAACATTTAGTTAAGAAGTAATACGCTTGTTTTCAATAGTTAAGATACTTTTAAACTATTATTACACAGAGCATTCACATTCTTATAGTTTCCTAGGTTAACTATAAAACCTTAGATTGTAAATGAAAGAAGTATTAAACATATCAAAACACAATTTTAACACATGAAATTGTTTTTCAAAGATATCATATCATGAGTGTTTCAATCAATCAATAGACCTTAGATTGTAAAAGAAGTATTGAACATATCAAAATACAATTTGAACACATTTGGAATGGTTTTTCAAAGGTATCACAAGTGTTCGAATCAATTAATAGACCTTAGATTGTAAAAGAAGTATTATAAACATATGAAAACACAATTTTAACACATGAAATTGTTTTTCAAAGATATTCATAAGTGTTTCAATCAATCAACAGACTAAGATTGTATTAAACATATCAAAACACAATCTTAACACGTGAAATTGGTTTTCAACCAAGCCAATTAATAGCGAAAAGAACAAGTTGCAAACATTTAGTTAAGAAGTAATACGCTTGTTTTCAATAGTTAAGATACTTTTAAACTATTATTACACAGAGCATTCACTTTCTTATAGTTTCCTAGGTTAACTGTAAAACCTTAGATTGTAAATGAAAGAAGTATTAAACATATCAAAACACAATTTTAGCACATGAAATTGTTTTTCAAAGATATCATATCATGAGTGTGTCAATCAATCAATATACCTTAGATTTTAAAAGAAGTATTGAACATATCAAAATACAATTTGAACACATTTGGAATGGTTTTTCAAAGGTATCACAAGTGTTCGAATCAATTAATAGACCTTAGATTGTAAAAGAAGTATTATAAACATATGAAAACACAATTTTAACACATGAAATTGTTTTTCAAAGATATTCATAAGTGTTTCAATCAATCAACAGACTAAGATTGTATTAAACATATCAAAACACAATCTTAACACGTGAAATTGGTTTTCAACCAAGCCAATTAATAGCGAAAAGAACAAGTTGCAAACATTTAGTTAAGAAGTAATACGCTTGTTTTCAATAGTTAAGATACTTTTAAACTATTATTACACAGAGCATTCACTTTCTTATAGTTTCCTAGGTTAACTGTAAAACCTTAGATTGTAAATGAAAGAAGTATTAAACATATCAAAACACAATTTTAGCACATGAAATTGTTTTTCAAAGATATCATATCATGAGTGTTTCAATCAATCAATAGACCTTAGATTGTAAAAGAAGTATTGAACATATCAAAATACAATTTGAACACATTTGGAATGGTTTTTCAAAGGTATCACAAGTGTTCGAATCAATTAATAGACCTTAGATTGTAAAAGAAGTATTATAAACATATGAAAACACAATTTTAACACATGAAATTGTTTTTCAAAGATATTCATAAGTCTTTCAATCAATCAACAGACTAAGATTGTATTAAACATATCAAAACACAATCTTAACACGTGAAATTGGTTTTCAAAGATATCATAAGTGTTTTCAACCAAGCCAATTAATAGCGAAAAGAACAAGTTGCAAACATTTAGTTAAGAAGTAATACGCTTGTTTTCAATAGTTAAGATACTTTTAAACTATTATTACACAGAGCATTCACTTTCTTATAGTTTCCTAGGTTAACTATAAAACCTTAGATTGTAAATGAAAGAAGTATTAAACATATCAAAACACAATTTTAACACGTGAAATTGATTTTCAAAGATATCATATCATGAGTGTTTCAATCAATCAATAGACCTTAGATTGTAAAAGAAGTATTGAACATATCAAAATACAATTTGAACACATTTGGAATGGTTTTTCAAAGGTATCACAAGTGTTCGAATCAATTAATAGACCTTAGATTGTAAAAGAAGTATTATAAACATATGAAAACACAATTTTAACACATGAAATTGTTTTTCAAAGATATTCATAAGTGTTTCAATCAATCAACAGACTAAGATTGTATTAAACATATCAAAACACAATCTTAACACGTGAAATTGGTTTTCAAAGATATCATAAGTGTTTTCAACCAAGACAATTAATAGCGAAAAGAACAAGTTGCAAACATTTAGTTAAGAAGTAATACGCTTGTTTTCAATAGTTAAGATACTTTTAAACTATTATTACACAGAGCATTCACTTTCTTATAGTTTCCTAGGTTAACTATAAAACCTTAGATTGTAAATGAAAGAAGTATTAAACATATCCAAACACAATTTTAACACATGAAATTGTTTTTCAAAGATATCATATCATGAGTGTTTCAATCAATCAATAGACCTTAGATTGTAAAAGAACTATTGAACATATCAAAATACAATTTGAACACATTTGGAATGGTTTTTCAAAGGTATCACAAGTGTTCGAATCAATTAATAGACCTTAGATTGTAAAAGAAGTATTATAAACATATGAAAACACAATTTTAACACATGAAATTGTTTTTCAAAGATATTCATAAGTGTTTCAATCAATCAACAGACTAAGATTGTATTAAACATATCAAAACACAATCTTAACACAAGAAATTGGTTTTCAACCAAGCCAATGAATAGCGAAAAGAACAAGTTGCAAACATTTAGTTTAGAAGTAATACGCTTGTTATCAATAGTTAAGATACTTTTAAACTATTATTACACAGAGCATTCACTTTCTTATAGTTTCCTAGGTTAACTATAAAACCTTAGATTGTAAATGAAAGAAGTATTAAACACATCAAAACACAATTTTAACACATGAAATTGTTTTTCAAAGATATCATATCATGAGTGTTTCAATCAATCAATAGACCTTAGATTGTAAAAGAAGTATTGAACATATCAAAATACAATTTGAACACATTTGGAATGGTTTTTCAAAGGTATCACAAGTGTTCGAATCAATTAATAGACCTTAGATTGTAAAAGAAGTATTATAAACATATGAAAACACAATTTTAACACATGAAATTGTTTTTCAAAGATATTCATAAGTGTTTCAATCAATCAACAGACTAAGATTGTATTAAACATATCAAAACACAATCTTAACACGTGAAATTGGTTTTCAAAGATATCATAAGTGTTTTCAACCAAGACAATTAATAGCGAAAAGAACAAGTTGCAAACATTTAGTTAAGAAGTAATACGCTTGTTTTCAATAGTTAAGATACTTTTAAACTATTATTACACAGAGCATTCACTTTCTTATAGTTTCCTAGGTTAACTATAAAACCTTAGATTGTAAATGAAAGAAGTATTAAACATATCAAAACCCAATTTTAACACATGAAATTGTTTTTCAAAGATATCATATCATGAGTGTTTCAATCAATCAATAGACCTTAGATTGTAAAAGAAGTATTGAACATATCAAAATACAATTTGAACACATTTGGAATGGTTTTTCAAAGGTATCACAAGTGTTCGAATCAATTAATAGACCTTAGATTGTAAAAGAAGTATTATAAACATATGAAAACACAATTTTAACACATGAAATTGTTTTTCAAAGATATTCATAAGTGTTTCAATCAATCAACAGACTAAGATTGTATTAAACATATCAAAACACAATCTTAACACGTGAAATTGGTTTTCAACCAAGCCAATTAATAGCGAAAAGAACAAGTTGCAAACATTTAGTTAAGAAGTAATACGCTTGTTTTCAATAGTTAAGATACTTTTATACTATTATTACACAGAGCATTCACTTTCTTATAGTTTCCTAGGTTAACTATAAAACCTTAGATTGTAAATGAAAGAAGTATTAAACATATCAAAACACAATTTTAACACATGAAATTGTTTTTCAAAGATATCATATCATGAGTGTGTCAATCAATCAATAGACCTTAGATTGTAAAAGAAGTATTGACCATATCAAAATACAATTTGAACACATTTGGAATGGTTTTTCAAAGGTATCACAAGTGTTCGAATCAATTAATAGACCTTAGATTGTAAAAGAAGTATTATAAACATATGAAAACACAATTTTAACACATGAAATTGTTTTTCAAAGATATTCATAAGTGTTTCAATCAATCAACAGACTAAGATTGTATTAAGCATATCAAAACACAATCTTAACACGTGAAATTGGTTTTCAAAGATATCATAAGTGTTTTCAACCAAGCCAATTAATAGCGAAAAAAACAAGTTGCAAACATTTAGTTAAGAAGTAATACGCTTGTTTTCAATAGTTAAGATACTTTTAAACTATTATTACACAGAGCATTCACTTTCTTATAGTTTCCTAGGTTAACTATAAAACCTTAGATTGTAAATGAAAGAAGTATTAAACATATCAAAACACAATTTTAACACATGAAATTGTTTTTCAAAGATATCATATCATGAGTGTTTCAATCAATCAATAGACCTTAGATTGTAAAAGAAGTATTGAACATATCAAAATACAATTTGAACACATTTGGAATGGTTTTTCAAAGGTATCACAAGTGTTCGAATCAATTAATAGACCTTAGATTGTAAAAGAAGTATTATAAACATATGAAAACACAATTTTAACACATGAAATTGTTTTTCAAAGATATTCATAAGTGTTTCAATCAATCAACAGACTAAGATTGTATTAAACATATCAAAACACAATCTTAACACGTGAAATTGGTTTTCAAAGATATCATAAGTGTTTTCAACCAAGACAATTAATAGCGAAAAGAACAAGTTGCAAACATTTAGTTAAGAAGTAATACGCTTGTTTTCAATAGTTAAGATACTTTTAAACTATTATTACACAGAGCATTCACTTTCTTATAGTTTCCTAGGTTAACTATAAAACCTTAGATTGTAAATGAAAGAAGTATTAAACATATCAAAACACAATTTTAACACATGAAATTGTTTTTCAAAGATATCATATCATGAGTGTTTCAATCAATCAATAGACCTTAGATTGTAAAAGAACTATTGAACATATCAAAATACAATTTGAACACATTTGGAATGGTTTTTCAAAGGTATCACAAGTGTTCGAATCAATTAATAGACCTTAGATTGTAAAAGAAGTATTATAAACATATGAAAACACAATTTTAACACATGAAATTGTTTTTCAAAGATATTCATAAGTGTTTCAATCAATCAACAGACTAAGATTGTATTAAACATATCAAAACACAATCTTAACACAAGAAATTGGTTTTCAACCAAGCCAATGAATAGCGAAAAGAACAAGTTGCAAACATTTAGTTTAGAAGTAATACGCTTGTTATCAATAGTTAAGATACTTTTAAACTATTATTACACAGAGCATTCACTTTCTTATAGTTTCCTAGGTTAACTATAAAACCTTAGATTGTAAATGAAAGAAGTATTAAACATATCAAAACACAATTTTAACACATGAAATTGTTTTTCAAAGATATCATATCATGAGTGTGTTAATCAATCAATAGACCTTAGATTGTAAAAGAAGTATTGAACATATCAAAATACAATTTGAACACATTTGGAATGGTTTTTCAAAGGTATCACAAGTGTTCGAATCAATTAATAGACCTTAGATTGTAAAAGAAGTATTATAAACATATGAAAACACAATTTTAACACATGAAATTGTTTTTCAAAGATATTCATAAGTGTTTCAATCAATCAACAGACTAAGATTGTATTAAGCATATCAAAACACAATCTTAACACGTGAAATTGGTTTTCAAAGATATCATAAGTGTTTTCAACCAAGCCAATTAATAGCGAAAAGAACAAGTTGCAAACATTTAGTTAAGAAGTAATACGCTTGTTTTCAATAGTTAAGATACTTTTAAACTATTATTACACAGAGCATTCACTTTCTTATAGTTTCCTAGGTTAACTATAAAACCTTAGATTGTAAATGAAAGAAGTATTAAACATATCAAAACACAATTTTAACACATGAAATTGTTTTTCAAAGATATCATATGATGTGATTCCAATAGCCACATAGAACAAGATTCTTGACACTTTGAGGAATCACCTTGAGCTGGAAAATGTAGAGGCACTTTCTTAGAAGTTGGATCATGGTTCTAAAATCAAGAACTCACCAATAACAAGTACCAAATCCCAAACTCATTTGGATGAACCAAATATTGTCAAATTGAATCAACAAAGGAGAATGAAAAGAAGAGACCGAACAGAATTGAATTAAAAACAAAAGTACCGAACAGAATTAAGAAGCAAACAGAAAATAGGTGCTGGAAAATTAAAGGAACCAAAACAAAAACAACTCAAAACTCAAGGCTACATGAACAAATTGAAGAAGAAGAAAGGAAGGAGAAGAGAATGCTCATGAAGATGGAGGAATGGTTGAATGATCACGCCACTAGAAGAATGGATGCTCCTAGATGAGTGTGCAAGCCGCCACTTGAGGAAACCATGGTCCTTCAAGATAAGACTAGAGTAGAAGCTCAAAAGCTCTCCAAATGCTCACTCCAATTTTGAGTATAGTTTCTTTAGATAAAATCAAATCTGAATTTTACAAAGGAAGCACCTCTATTTATAGCCTAAGGTGCTGAAAAATAGGTGGGAAATTTCAAATAAACTCATTTGAAATTCCCACCAAAAACAAGTCACATGGGAGGTGTGACCTTTTTCTACTATGACACCTCCCAAAAACTACACCTACACCTATCTACTAATACACCCCCCTAAAGGTCCTATTTAAAACCTAAAAGATGCTATAACAAAAGAGGTTTCTAAGGTTTCCCTCTAAGCACCTTCAACTAAAGACACTACAAAAAGAGAAAATAAATGTCCTCTTGCTCCCAAGGCTTTGAACATGCTTCTTGTAATCCTTTGAGGTGGACTTTGACCTCCATGGGCATCCTCCATTTGTGCCTCCACCTCTTCTTGAGCTTGATGAGTGGCCTCCATGTTCTCTTGGGCTTGATCTCCATCATACTCCCCGAGTTGGAGAGAATTCGACCACGAATTCTGGAGACCTACAGAAAAAGGAGTTAGATCGCTGACATTAAAAGTATGACTACCTAAGAATGTATCAGGCATATCTAACTCATAAGCATTGTCATTAATCCTCTTGAGGACTTGGAAAGGTCCATCCCCTCGAGGCATTAGTTTGGACTTCCTTTGAGTAGGAAAACGATCCTTCCTCAAGTGAAGCCAAACCCAATCGCCCTCATCAAACAACAATGCTTTTCTCCTCTTATTGGCAAGTTCAGCATACTTGCCAACCTTCTTCTCAATTCTCTTCTTGATGTCTTTATGCAAAGTTTTCACAAAAGAAGCCTTTTCATCCCCATCTTTGCACAAGACATCGTCAAGAAGGGGAATAGGAAGAAGATCAAGAGGTGTTAGGGGATTAAACCCATAGACCACCTCAAAAGGAGAATGGGAGGTGGTAGAATTTACTACTCGGTTATATGCAAACTCAACATGGGGTAGTAAATTCTCCCACACTCTAGGATTCCCCGAAATAAAGCATCTCAATAGTTGTCCCAAAGTTCTATTTACCACCTCGGTTTGACCATCGGTTTGTGGGTGGCAAGTGGTAGAAAATAAAAGCTTAGTTCCAAGCTTGCCCCACAAGGTCTTCCAAAAGTGACTCAAGAACTTAGGATCTCTATCGGACACTATAGACCTAGGAATCCCATGCAAGCGAACCACTTCTTGGAAGAAGAGGTTTGCAATGTGGCATGCATCATCCACTTTGTGGCAAGGAATAAAGTGAGCCATTTTTGAAAAACGATCCACTACCACAAAAATGGAGTCCTTTCCCTTTGATGTCTTGGGTAAGCCTAAGATGAAATCCATAGATATATCTACCCAAGGCATTGAAGGGATAGGAAGAGGAGTATAAAGACCATGAGGATGCATTTTAGATTTAGCTTTGCGGCAAGCTATGCATTTATCACACAAACTATGAACATGTTTATGCATATGAGGCCAAAAGAAATGTTCATGCAACACATCCAAAGTTTTAGCAACCCCAAAATGTCCCATTAAGCCCCCCTCATGAGCTTCTCTAACAAGAGATAATCTAATAGAGCATTGGGGAACACAAAGACGTTTTCCTTTAAAAAGAAAGCCATCTTGAATAAAAAAATCTTTGTGTCCTCCCTTAAGACACTCTTGATAGAGGAGAGAAAAATCAAGGTCATCATGATAAAGTTCCTTAATGTGATCAAAACCAAGATATTGAGAGGTTAAAAGATTTAGCAAGGTGTATCTTCTAGAAAGAGCATCCGCCACAATATTTATTTTGCCTTGCTTGTGTTTGATCACATAAGGAAATTGCTCAATGAATTCCACCCACTTAGCATGCCTCTTGTTAAGTTTGTTTTGGCTTTTCAAATATTTAAGAGATTCATGATCACTATGTATCACAAACTCTTTGGGAAAAAGATAGTGTTGCCAAGTAAACAAAGCCCTAACAAGTGCATATAATTCCTTATCATAGGTGGAATAGTTGAGATGACTTCCCTTCAATTTCTCACTAAAATAGGCTATGGGGTGGCCCTCTTGAAGGAGAACAGCCCCAATACCTATGCTTGAAGCATCACACTCAATCTCAAATGTCTTAGTGAAATTAGGAAGGGCCAAGATGGGAGCATTAGTCAATTTTTCTTTCAAAGTATCAAAAGCATTTTGTTGTGCTTCTCCCCAATGAAAGACCACATCCTTTTTCACTATGTCATTGAGTGGTGCGGCAATGGTACCAAAGTTTGGGACAAATCTTCTATAGAAAGAAGCAAGCCCATGAAAACTTCGGACCTCATTCAAAGATTTCGGTGTAGGCCACTTTTGAATGGCCACCACCTTGGTTTTGTCCACATGGACCCCTTTACAACTCACAACAAACCCTAGGAATTCTATATGATCAAGAGCAAACATACATTTAGCAAGGTTAGCATACAAATGTTCCTTCCTAAGGGTTTCCAAAACTTGCCTAACATGCAACCTATGGTCATTCAAAGATAAGCTATAAATGAGAATGTCATCAAAGTAAACCACAACAAACTTACCAATGAAAGGTCTAAGAACATGATGCATGAGGCGCATGAAGGTACTTGGTGCATTAGTTAAACCAAAAGGCATAACTAACCACTCATATAAACCAAAGTTGGTCTTAAAAGCCGTCTTCCATTCATCACCCGGTTTGATACGGATTTGATTGTAGCCGCTTTTAAGATCAATCTTTGAAAAGATTTTTGAACCATGTAATTCATCCAACAAATCATCTAATCTAGGTATGGGATGCCTATACTTAATGGTTATGTTATTTATGGCCCTACAATCCGAACACATTCGCCATGTGCCATCCTTTTTTGGCACTAAGATGATAGGCATAGCACAAGGACTCATGCTATCTTGCACCCACCCTTTTTCAATCAAAGCCTCAACTTGTTGGCGAATTTCCTTGGTTTCACTTGGATTGGTCCTATATGCGGGACGATTTGGTAAAGAAGAGCCCGGTATCAAATCAATTTGGTGCTCAATCCCTCTCAAAGGTGGAAGGCCATTTGGAGGATCTTGAAACACATCTTTGAACTCTTCTACCAAATTTTCCAAGCAATGAGGACTATCAACAAGTGTTTCTATGCTAAGAGTTCTAGGGATGGCTAAAAAAAGAGGATGATGAGCCACTATTTCCCTTTCAATGTCACGCCTAGACACAAGGAGTGTAGGCTTAGAACTCTTATCTTTTTTATCTTTTTCACTCTCCCTCTTTTTCTTCATGATAACTTGGTCCTCATGGACTTCTCTTGGAGAGAGAGATTTTAAAGTAACCTTGTGACCATGGAATTCAAAAGATAATTTGTTGGTAAAGCCATCATGTAAAACTTTTCTATCAAATTGCCAAGGCCTTCCCAAAAGAACATGAGTGGCTTCCATGGGCACAACATCACATAATACCTCATCTTTGTATTTTCCAATGGAGAAATGGATGAGGACTTGTTTATTAACAATTATTTCTCCTACTTCACTAAGCCATTGTAATTTGTAGGGCTTTGTATGAGAGATAGTAGGCAATCCAAGCTTATCTACTACTCTTGTACTAGCCACATTTGCACAACTACCCCCATCCACTATCAAGGAACAAATGTTGTTTTGAATAAGACATCTTGTATGGAAAATATTTTCCCTTTGACTTTCATCAAAAGGTTGTGAAACTTGTCCAAGAAGTCTTCTCACAACTAACAAGTCCCCTTCAAGTGGACATTCACTCTCTTCCTCACTAGATGCATGAGAATGCAATGAATGTTTTGAAGAATCCGAATCATGCTCACTAACTACAATGCCCTCATGCATGTACATACTTCGTTTTGAAGGACAATTTGCAGCAATATGACCATAACCCATACATTTAAAGCATTTAGTGTTAGATGTTCTAGTGGGAGACTTAGGTCTAGATGTTGATGGCTTAGATTCCTTGGGTTTGAAAGAAGAATCTTTGGAAGGATGTTTTGAAAAAGAAGTTTTGTTTCTCCAAGACTTGGAGTAGTATCCATTATTGGAAGCATTTTTAAAAGAGTTTTTCTTAGCAAGTTGGGCTTCCACCTTCATTGCAAGATGAACTAAAGAGCCCAATGATGAATACTCTTGTAACTCAACAATGTCTTGGATATCCTTCCTAAGACCACTCACAAACCTAGCAACCATGGCTTCTTCACTTTCTTCTAATTCAATTTTAAGCACAAGCGTCTCAAGCTCCTTATAATATTCATCCACATTTAGCGTGCCTTGTTGAAACCGTTGGAGTCTCAACATGAGGTCTTTCCTAAAATGTGGGGGCACAAACCTAGCGCGCATATGATCCTTTAAAGAGTTCCAAGAGTCCACGGGAGGACCCTTGTGATAGATAATGTCCTTTACAATCCCATGCCACCATTTCATGGCATAATCACTAAACTCTAGGGTGGCTAGCTTGAGCTTATGCTCATCTTGGATCTCATGGATCTCAAAAATTTGTTCACACTTAGCCTCCCAATCTAAATACACATTTGGATCACTAGAACCATTAAAACAAGGTAGTTTGACCGAAGGAAGCTTGGACTTTGCATCATGGTAGAAGCCATTGCCGTAGTGAATTCTTTCCCCTTGGTGATGATGTCTTTGTCCATGGACTTGGGGTGGAGGTCTCCTTCTCCTATGCTCATCTTCACGGCCAACATCATTTGAAGAAGCTCTTGAAGATGGTCTATGAGAATGATGTCCATCATGGATAGAAGGAGATGGTCTAGTTTGTTTGACCTCCATCTTTTGCAATTTCTCTTCCAACCTTCTAATTGTTCTTTGAGCTTCATGTAATTCACCAAGAATTGAAGCTTTGGAAGGAGAATTCTGCTTAGAGGATGCATCACTTGAAGATCCAGCCATTTGTAATTAAAAAACAGCAAACACACAAAACAGCAAACAAGTTAAAAATTAGCAAAAACAGTGAGCTTTCCAATTGAAACTGCCGAAGTGAATTTAAGGCTGAAAAGATATCACTCTCAAAGAAATAATGTTCTTGCACCAATCTGATCTTGAGGCCTTGGAATCCTCAAATGAAATATGTCAAAGCAAGCACACCAATCTTAAGAGCAAACCACCACAAAACCAATGAAACAATAAAGACAAACAAGAAAAGGTATAAGCAAGGAAAGGTAATTGCAAAAGGAAAACTATGTGTAAGACAAACTCAAAGAGTAAGAATGAAAGACAATCAAGAAAATAAAGAACTCAATGAGAAAAGTAGGCACACAAAAGAATACCTAAGGAAAAGCACTAGAGTAGATGAAGAAAACAAAAAAAATTTAGCTACTGGAAATTTTTTTTTAATGCAAACTGTGTTTGATATTCACTGATTTAACTGGAACGTTGTAGAGCGAACTGGATTATGAAATTTATACCACAGAAACTTCAAGATGTTAACTCAAAAATGGCACTGGAATCAATTAAAAACAGTAAGCCAATTGAGAGAAATAAATTTTTTAAAATCACTGCCAGATTACCGTATTTTTTTCGGCAGGAATGTACACTTTTTTTATTTTATTTATCATTTTTTGTGTACTTCATATTTTTGAATGATTCTTTTTTCTATTCTTTTCTAACACTTTCAATATCTCAAATCCAGAATTTCAGAATTTTACAGTACGTAAATCAATTGCAATAAGGAAAAACAGTAAGCACTTTTTTCAGAAACAGAGGAATCCTAATAGGAATAAAAAAACAGGATGATGAACTAGCAAAAACATAATAGAAAATGATGTATTGGAACTTGTATAGGTCTAGAATACAAGTATGAACTCAATGCTAAAAAGAAAATGCTCAAAGGATCAACATCAATTCAGAAAAAAATATATGACACCAAAGCAAGAAACAATCAAAACAATAAAAGTACTACTAGAAGTAATGACATATATGGAATAACATGACTAAGACAAAACTTAACAAGATTCAAAAATTAAAAGACACAACACAAATTGTAACAAGTGGAAGGAAGCTTAAGGTAAACTCTAGGAAGGATAATGCCATTCCAAAAGAGCAACCATACTCATAAGAATTATGAGTGCCATAAACCTTTCCACAAACACTTGGAGCAAAAGAAAAACAGCAAGAATACTCAATTAAAATTCTAAAACAGAAACTTAAATTGCAAGAAAAATTAAAGAGCTCTTGAAATAAAGTGCACACAACTCAACAATTAAACAAGAATGAACCTAAGACTCATGATACCACATGATGTGATTCCAATAGCCACATAGAACAAGATTCTTGACACTTTGAGGAATCACCTTGAGCTGGAAAATGTAGAGGCACTTTCTTAGAAGTTGGATCATGGTTCTAAAATCAAGAACTCACCAATAACAAGTACCAAATCCCAAACTCATTTGGATGAACCAAATATTGTCAAATTGAATCAACAAAGGAGAATGAAAAGAAGAGACCGAACAGAATTGAATTAAAAACAAAAGTACCGAACAGAATTAAGAAGCAAACAGAAAATAGGTGCTGGAAAATTAAAGGAACCAAAACAAAAACAACTCAAAACTCAAGGCTACATGAACAAATTGAAGAAGAAGAAAGGAAGGAGAAGAGAATGCTCATGAAGATGGAGGAATGGTTGAATGATCACGCCACTAGAAGAATGGATGCTCCTAGATGAGTGTGCAAGCCGCCACTTGAGGAAACCATGGTCCTTCAAGATAAGACTAGAGTAGAAGCTCAAAAGCTCTCCAAATGCTCACTCCAATTTTGAGTATAGTTTCTTTAGATAAAATCAAATCTGAATTTTACAAAGGAAGCACCTCTATTTATAGCCTAAGGTGCTGAAAAATAGGTGGGAAATTTCAAATAAACTCATTTGAAATTCCCACCAAAAACAAGTCACATGGGAGGTGTGACCTTTTTCTACTATGACACCTCCCAAAAACTACACCTACACCTATCTACTAATACACCCCCCTAAAGGTCCTATTTAAAACCTAAAAGATGCTATAACAAAAGAGGTTTCTAAGGTTTCCCTCTAAGCACCTTCAACTAAAGACACTACAAAAAGAGAAAATAAATGTCCTCTTGCTCCCAAGGCTTTGAACATGCTTCTTGTAATCCTTTGAGGTGGACTTTGACCTCCATGGGCATCCTCCATTCGTGCCTCCACCTCTTCTTGAGCTTGATGAGTGGCCTCCATGTTCTCTTGGGCTTGATCTCCATCATCATATCATGAGTGTTTCAATCAATCAATAGACCTTAGATTGTAAAAGAAGTATTGAACATATCAAAATACAATTTGAACACTTTTGGAATGGTTTTTCAAAGGTATCACAAGTGTTCGAATCAATTAATAGACCTTAGATTGTAAAAGAAGTATTATAAACATATGAAAACACAATTTTAACACATGAAATTGTTTTTCAAAGATATTCATAAGTGTTTCAATCAATCAACAGACTAAGATTGTATTAAACATATCAAAACACAATCTTAACACGTGAAATTGGTTTTCAACCAAGCCAATTAATAGCGAAAAGAACAAGTTGCAAACATTTAGTTAAGAAGTAATACGCTTGTTTTCAATAGTTAAGATACTTTTATACTATTATTACACAGAGCATTCACTTTCTTATAGTTTCCTAGGTTAACTATAAAACCTTAGATTGTAAATGAAAGAAGTATTAAACATATCAAAACACAATTTTAACACATGAAATTGTTTTTCAAAGATATCATATCATGAGTGTGTCAATCAATCAATAGACCTTAGATTGTAAAAGAAGTATTGAACATATCAAAATACAATTTGAACACATTTGGAATGGTTTTTCAAAGGTATCACAAGTGTTCGAATCAATTAATAGACCTTAGATTGTAAAAGAAGTATTATAATCATATGAAAACACAATTTTAACACATGAAATTGTTTTTCAAAGATATTCATAAGTGTTTCAATCAATCAACAGACTAAGATTGTATTAAGCATATCAAAACACAATCTTAACACGTGAAATTGGTTTTCAAAGATATCATAAGTGTTTTCAACCAAGCCAATTAATAGCGAAAAGAACAAGTTGCAAACATTTAGTTAAGAAGTAATACGCTTGTTTTCAATAGTTAAGATACTTTTAAACTATTATTACACAGAGCATTCACTTTCTTATAGTTTCCTAGGTTAACTATAAAACCTTAGATTGTAAATGAAAGAAGTATTAAACATATCAAAACACAATTTTAACACATGAAATTGTTTTTCAAAGATATCATATCATGAGTGTTTCAATCAATCAATAGACCTTAGATTGTAAAAGAAGTATTGAACATATCAAAATACAATTTGAACACATTTGGAATGGTTTTTCAAAAGTATCACAAGTGTTCGAATCAATTAATAGACCTTAGATTGTAAAAGAAGTATTATAAACATATGAAAACACAATTTTAACACATGAAATTGTTTTTCAAAGATATTCATAAGTGTTTCAATCAATCAACAGACTAAGATTGTATTAAACATATCAAAACACAATCTTAACACGTGAAATTGGTTTTCAACCAAGCCAATTAATAGCGAAAAGAACAAGTTGCAAACATTTAGTTAAGAAGTAATACGCTTGTTTTCAATAGTTAAGATACTTTTATACTATTATTACACAGAGCATTCACTTTCTTATAGTTTCCTAGGTTAACTATAAAACCTTAGATTGTAAATGAAAGAAGTATTAAACATATCAAAACACAATTTTAACACATGAAATTGTTTTTCAAAGATATCATATCATGAGTGTTTCAATCAATCAATAGACCTTAGATTGTAAAAGAAGTATTGAACATATCAAAATACAATTTGAACACATTTGGAATGGTTTTTCAAAGGTATCACAAGTGTTCGAAACAATTAATAGACCTTAGATTGTAAAAGAAGTATTATAAACATATGAAAACACAATTTTAACACATGAAATTGTTTTTCAAAGATATTCATAAGTGTTTCAATCAATCAACAGACTAAGATTGTATTAAACATATCAAAACACAATCTTAACACGTGAAATTGGTTTTCAAAGATATCATAAGTGTTTTCAACCAAGACAATTAATAGCGAAAAGAACAAGTTGCAAACATTTAGTTAAGAAGTAATACGCTTGTTTTCAATAGTTAAGATACTTTTAAACTATTATTACACAGAGCATTCACTTTCTTATAGTTTCCTAGGTTAACTATAAAACCTTAGATTGTAAATGAAAGAAGTATTAAACATATCAAAACACAATTTTAACACATGAAATTGTTTTTCAAAGATATCATATCATGAGTGTTTCAATCAATCAATAGACCTTAGATTGTAAAAGAAGTATTGAACATATCAAAATACAATTTGAACACATTTGGAATGGTTTTTCAAAGGTATCACAAGTGTTCGAATCAATTAATAGACCTTAGATTGTAAAAGAAGTATTATAAACATATGAAAACACAATTTTAACACATGAAATTGTTTTTCAAAGATATTCATAAGTGTTTCAATCAATCAACAGACTAAGATTGTATTAAACATATCAAAACACAATCTTAACACGTGAAATTGGTTTTCAACCAAGCCAATTAATAGCGAAAAGAACAAGTTGCAAACATTTAGTTAAGAAGTAATACGCTTGTTTTCAATAGTTAAGATACTTTTATACTATTATTACACAGAGCATTCACTTTCTTATAGTTTCCTAGGTTAACTATAAAACCTTAGATTGTAAATGAAAGAAGTATTAAACATATCAAAACACAATTTTAACACATGAAATTGTTTTTCAAAGATATCATATCATGAGTGTGTCAATCAATCAATAGACCTTAGATTGTAAAAGAAGTATTGAACATATCAAAATACAATTTGAACACATTTGGAATGGTTTTTCAAAGGTATCACAAGTGTTCGAATCAATTAATAGACCTTAGATTGTAAAAGAAGTATTATAATCATATGAAAACACAATTTTAACACATGAAATTGTTTTTCAAAGATATTCATAAGTGTTTCAATCAATCAACAGACTAAGATTGTATTAAGCATATCAAAACACAATCTTAACACGTGAAATTGGTTTTCAAAGATATCATAAGCGTTTTCAACCAAGCCAATTAATAGCGAAAAGAACAAGTTGCAAACATTTAGTTAAGAAGTAATACGCTTGTTTTCAATAGTTAAGATACTTTTAAACTATTATTACACAGAGCATTCACTTTCTTATAGTTTCCTAGGTTAACTATAAAACCTTAGATTGTAAATGAAAGAAGTATTAAACATATCAAAACACAATTTTAACACATGAAATTGTTTTTCAAAGATATCATATCATGAGTGTTTCAATCAATCAATAGACCTTAGATTGTAAAAGAAGTATTGAACATATCAAAATACAATTTGAACACATTTGGAATGGTTTTTCAAAGGTATCACAAGTGTTCGAATCAATTAATAGACCTTAGATTGTAAAAGAAGTATTATAAACATATGAAAACACAATTTTAACACATGAAATTGTTTTTCAAAGATATTCATAAGTGTTTCAATCAATCAACAGACTAAGATTGTATTAAACATATCAAAACACAATCTTAACACGTGAAATTGGTTTTCAAAGATATCATAAGTGTTTTCAACCAAGCCAATTAATAGCGAAAAGAACAAGTTGCAAACATTTAGTTAAGAAGTAATACGCTTGTTTTCAATAGTTAAGATACTTTTATACTATTATTACACAAAGCATTCACTTTCTTATATTTTCCTAGGTTAACTATAAAACCTTAGATTGTAAATGAAAGAAGTATTAAACATATCAAAACACAATTTTAACACATGAAATTGTTTTTCAAAGATATCATATCATGAGTGTTTCAATCAATCAATAGACCTTAGATTGTAAAAGAAGTATTGAACATATCAAAATACAATTTGAACACATTTGGAATGGTTTTTCAAAGGTATCACAAGTGTTCGAATCAATTAATAGACCTTAGATTGTAAAAGAAGTATTATAAACATATGAAAACACAATTTTAACACATGAAATTGTTTTTCAAATATATTCATAAGTGTTTCAATCAATCAACAGACTAAGATTGTATTAAACATATCAAAACACAATCTTAACACGTGAAATTGGTTTTCAAAGATATCATAAGTGTTTTCAACCAAGCCAATTAATAGCGAAAAGAACAAGTTGCAAACTGTACCGTCCCGTATCAGGGCGTTGACTAAGTCAAGGTCAAAGTCAACAACAGGAAAGTCAAAGTCAACTCGAGGTGTCGCCCGGATGTAGAGACGCCGAGGGGAGGAGTCGCCAAGGCAGAACGAGGCGTCGCTAAGGTGAGGCGTCGCCTAAGCGAAGGCGTCGCCTAGCTGAAGGCGTCGCCTAGGTGAAGGTGTCGCCTAGCTGAAGGCGTCGCCCTGGTGAGGGCGTCGCCAGATTAAACAGTGTAAAAGCAAGGCAATCACGATGTGGTTCCCCGATACCCATGGGTAGGAAAGACCATGGAGGGAGCGACGTTGTGGGAAAACCTCAGGTCCCGATATCGCGGGAAAGTAATAAAGAGAAAGAAAAGGTTGCTCCAAGGCCATAATAATAGTACCAGTGAAGGGCAGCCTGACTCGCGAAGTACCCCTGCCGCCCCAGAGACGCCTTCGGGACAGATACGACCCAAGAGGAAGGTCACGCCCAGGATAACCGGGTGCAGGGTGTGAGAGGAAGGCAGATACGCTCTCAGAGTAAGTGGCTAGATACTTGGGGGCATGAGTTGGCACCCAAAAAGCCACCCCTAGCGCAGTAGCACTCCCAAGCAGGAGGACCCACACGTAGAAACGTCCCCAGATGGGCAGAAACGCCCCCAGATGGGGTCATGGCGTCGTGAGGCCCTCCACGTGTATGACAGCAATGCCGGAATAGAAACACCCTCTAGTCAGGTGCCAGGTAATTAAAGATATTCAATACAGTTTCCCTTTTTGGCATTCAGGTACTATTTTGGCTCCCAAGCGTTTCAACGTCTTAAATGCGCTACGTTTCATAATTAAGCGCTTTAATGAGCGCGTTACGTTTGAGTTTAAAAGCGCTTTAAGGCGCTTTAAATGCTGGGGGCAGTTTAAATAGCGCTGAGAATGTCGGAAAAAAGGTTGGAACCTTTGGCAAATTTAGGAGAAACTCTCTGGTTGCTTGCTCGTGCTTGAGGATTACGTACAAGTGACTGGAGAATATTTTTGCCTAAAGGGGACAACACACACACAGTTCTTTTACCACCCTTCAGAGTGCCACACGCGGTGCTCAGATACGTGGGTGGACAGTTTTTGGTGTTTCTTGCTGGCTGACTTGAGCGTCGGAGTGCAAACGGCCGCTAGGGCGCCTCTTTGTCCTCTTTTTTGCAAGAAATTTGCAGGCATTCAGTGGGAAGGAGTCCTTAGCTGACAATTGAGGCCACGCACGAAGACGTCCCGGTCAACCGGACGGAACATTTGGCGCCCACCGTGGGGTCGATATAAAACATCAGTCCCATCACAAGTTTGAGAAAATCTACCAGGTTACAGTAGTGCTGAAGGAGGTTGGAGTGGCAATGGCCCCCACCAGACGAAGATCAGCGCGCGCAGCCCGGGCAGACCTATCCATGCAGCAGGTCCTGGAAATAATGAGGGGGCTGCAGCAGGACATGGCTGATTCGAAGATGGAGCAGGAGCGCATGCAGGCAGATCTTGACGCCTCGCATGAGCGCAACGAAGAGCTCCACCGTGCGAATGAGGAGTTGCGCCAGGGCCTGAGAAACGATAGGAGGCGGCCTGGGCATGACGAGATGGAGAACCACTCCCCACCAAGGGAGTTTTCCACTCCGTTCTCGCAGGAGATCCTAGACGCAGCAATCCCGAACACGTTCGCGGGACCCAAGGTAATCTTTACTGGGATGGAGGACCCAGAGACGCACCTTGCGGAATTCCACACACAGATGGTCCTGATAGGCGGTTCTGATGCCGCCAAGTGCAAGCTCTTCATGAGCACCCTGACCGGGATGGCTATGGACTGGTTCATTAGCCTCCCCGAGGGCCATATCACATCTTTCCGCCAGTTGTGGCGGTTATTCAGAGAACAGTATTTGGCCAACAAGGCCCCGCCGCCGGTCTCCTACGACCTGTTTGACGTGCAGCAGTATCAGGGGGAGACCCTGAAGGAGTATATCAATCGCTTCGGGGCCTAGGTCGTGAAGGTTGGTACAACAGAGGAGCCTATTATCGTGTACGCATTTGTGAAAGGCGTATGCCCAGGCCCCTTTG
This sequence comes from Phaseolus vulgaris, assembly GCF_051622355.1. Classification (NCBI taxonomy): domain Eukaryota; kingdom Viridiplantae; phylum Streptophyta; class Magnoliopsida; order Fabales; family Fabaceae; genus Phaseolus; species Phaseolus vulgaris. The sequence goes on along the minus strand of NC_143501.1, from coordinate 19,340,401 downwards.
GAGAATCTATTATCCGCAATCGCCCTAGGACTTTCGCAGAATTACGGCGTAGGGCGGTGGAGCATATCGCTTCGGAAGGGGAGGTATGTGTGAAGCGCACCAGTACCGTGCCCTCACGCCCAAGGGGACCGGCGCGAGCTCAACCCGTCAGAGTCAATGAGACCACGACGGGGAGAAAGAAGCCAGAGGCGAGACGCCCCTACGAGGCCAGAAAGCCCCAGCCTCGGGGCCCCGCAGGAGGCGAACGCTCCACCAGAGAAAGAGCAAGACCGGCGAGGTACAACTTCGTAGTCGAGTTGAAGGATTTGATCGCCGTGCCCAACATCGCCGAGAGGCTAAGGCGACCGGCGAAGACCGACAAGGTGCTAGGGCCCCGTAAAGACTCTTGGTGCGAATTTCACGAGGCTTTCGGGCACCAAATTGATAATTGCCTGTCGTTGGGCTACCAGCTAGATGAGCTAGTGAGGACTGGGTTTTTGAAAGATTATGTCGCAGAGTCCACCACGACCGCCACCCTGCCGTTGCCGACGGATGAGCCAGCACACGAGATGCCTGTGCTTGGCGAGGTCCACACCATTGCTGGAGGTTTTTCCGGCGGAGGACCCACCGCCTCCCAGCGGAAGAAATATGCGAGGGGGGTAAATTCAATCGAATAGAGGCTCTCGGGGGAGCCCTGGGAGTCAGATATTGTGTTCACAAGAAGGGATCTCCGAGATGTGGCGCCCCATGACAACGATCCCGTTGTCATCTCGGTTGTCACGGCTGGAAGAAAGGTCCACCGAGTGCTTGTTGATCAAGGAAGCTCGGCAGACGTCATGTTTCTGTCGACTTTTAATAAGTTACGGCTGTCCCCCGATCTACTGAGTCCCTATACGGGATGTTTGTATGGGTTCGGAGATAACCAGATAGAGATCCGGGGGTACCTGGAGTTGAGGACTACGTTCACGGACGGAGAGGCCTCCCGAACAGAGAGCATTCGGTACCTCGTCGTTAACGCCAATTCTGCCTATAATATTTTGCTGGGCAGACCGGCGTTAAACCGTCTGAGTGCCATATCCTCCACCCGGCACATGAAGATGAAGCTACCAGACCTCAGTGGCCGGGTGATAGTCATCAGATCAGACCAAGAGGAGGCAAGAAAATGCTACGAAAACAGCCTGAAGACGAAGAGAGGCGTTTTCATGGTGTACGAACGTCCACCGAGCGCGGACGCAACGATGATCGAGGCGACGCCCGCTGGGCAGACCCCCGAAGAGGCCATAGCAGAAAGGGTGATGCCAGGAGCAGATGCGCCAATGGAGGAAGCACACGTGGAGGAGGCGGCGCCCGTAGAAGAAGCTGCGCCCGCCGATGATGATAATAGGGAGCAACCCGCGACCAACATCCTAGAGAGGGAGATTGGCGGCAAAGCTTTCAAGTTAGGAAGCTCGCTAAATCCAGAAGAACGGGAAGGGGTGGCGGAAGTGATTTCGCGCCACCTGGATGCCTTCGCGTGGTCCGCCTCGGACATGCCAGGCATCGACCCCGATTTTCTGTGCCACCACCTCAGCATGGACGCCACGGTTCGCCCCGTGCGTCAGAGAAGGAGAAAATTCAATGAGGAGCGACAACAGGTGGTGAAAGACGAAACGCAGAAGCTGCTGAGTGCTGGCCACATTAGGGAGATTCAGTACCCTGAGTGGCTCGCCAATGTCGTTTTGGTGAAGAAGGCAAACGGAAAATGGAGAATGTGCGTTGACTTCACGGACCTGAATAAGGCGTGCCCAAAGGATTCCTATCCGCTGCCCAGCATTGACGCCCTAGTGGACAGCGCGTCTGGCAGCAAAGTGTTAAGCTTCCTGGACGCCTTCTCAGGTTACAACCAAATCAAGATGCACCCCAGGGACGAGAGCAAAACTGCGTTCATGACTGAAACATGCAGTTACTGCTATAAGGTGATGCCTTTCGGACTCAAAAATGCGGGCGCCACGTACCAGAGGTAGATGGATAAGGTCTTGGCGCCAATGCTCGGGAGGAATGTATACGCCTATGTGGACGACATGGTAGTGGCGTCGCAGAACAGGATGCAGCACATGGCAGACTTGGAGGAATTGTTCAACACAATATCCAAGTACCGCCTCAAGTTGAACCCCGAGAAGTGTGTTTTTGGGGTAGAGGCCGGTAAATTCTTGGGTTTTCTGCTCACCGAGAGGGGTATAGAGGCGAACCCCGACAAATGTGCGGCCATTATTGCCATGCGGAGTACGACATCGGTAAAGGAGGTTCAACAGTTGACAGGGCGGATGGCGGCGCTCTCGAGGTTTGTTTCCGCTGGAGGAGAAAAGGGGCACCCGTACTTCCAGTGCCTCGAGAGAAACAGTCGCTTTGCATGGACTGAGGAATGCGAAGCGGCTTTCGTTAAACTGAAGGAGTACCTGGCGACGCCTCCGGTTCTCTGCAAACCGGTAACGGGCGTGCCCCTCCGTTTGTATTTTACTGTAACAGATAGGGCCATCAGTTCTGTGTTGGTACAAGAGCAGGGCCAGAGTCAGAAGCCCATCTACTTTGTAAGCAAAGCCTTACAGGGAGCCGAGACAAGGTACCAGGCGCTGGAGAAGGCGGCGCTGGCGGTGTTCTCGGCTAAGAGGCTCCGTCATTACTTTCACAGTTTCACGGTGGTGGTAATGACCAACCTCCCCATACAGAAGGTGCTGCAGAAGCCCGATGTGGCAGGAAGAATGGTACGCTGGGCTGTGGAACTGTCGGAATTCGACATACAGTACGAGCCTAGAGGATCCATTAAGGGGCAGGTGTATGCGGATTTTGTAGCAGAACTTTCGCCCGGAGGTGAGCAAGAAGTGGAAGCGGGTTCACAGTGGCTGCTCTCGGTTGATGGTTCCTCAAACCAGCAAGGGAGTGGTGCGGGAATAGTGCTGGAAGGACCCGACGGCATACTAATCGAGCAGGCTTTGCGTTTCTCCTTCAAGGCAAGTAACAATCAAGCAGAATACGAAGCCTTGATTGCAGGAATGCTCTTGGCCAAGGAGATGGGCGCACAGAACCTCCTGGTGAAGAGCGACTCCCAGTTGGTCACGGGGCAGGTGTCGGGTGGGTTCCAGGCAAAGGACCCACAGATGGCGGCGTATCTCAAATACGTCCAGTTGTTGAGAGGGGCATTCAACGCTCTTGAGTTGGTACACGTCCCGAGGGAGCAGAATGCCATAGCTGACCTGCTTGCAAAGCTGGCCAGCTCAGGCAAGGGGGGTAGACAGAGGACAGTGATCCAGGAGACCCTCAAAGCTCCGCGTCGTTTCGTGGAAGACAACAGGGTGGATGTCCTCCAGATTTATGCATCAAGGGGAAGGCCGAGGAGTCATTCCTCATTAACCCAAGATACGCAGAGGGCGCCCCGCATCAGTATATACGCGGGTGTGTCTGAAGAAGAGCAGATGTAGGTTTGTGTCCTGTCCACGGGAGACACCTGGATGACGCCCTATAAACGATACCTGGCAGATGGGGCCCTTCCAGTGGACCCTGAAGAGGGTAAGAAAATCAAAAGGAACGCCGTAAGATATACCTTGGTGGATGGGGTGTTGTTCAGGCACGGCTTCACTCACCCTATCCTGACATGCGTCAGTGGCGATGAGTGCACCAGGATAATGGCGGAGCTACACGAAGGCATATGCGGAAGCCATGTAGGAGGAAGATCCTTAGCCTCCAAGGTAATACGCGCAGGTTTCTTCTGGCCAACAGTGAAAGAGGATTGCGCACGGCACGCCCAGCGTGTAGGCAGTGCCAAAAGCATGCCGACTGGCATAAGGCGCCGCCTGAAGAGTTGAGGTCCATATACAGCCCATGGCCTTTCCACACATGGGGTATTGACATCCTGGGCCCTTTCCCACTGGCAATCAGGCAGATGAAGTATCTGATTGTCGCCATCGAATACTTCACCAAGTGGATAGAGGCAGAGCCCGTGGCACAAATCACCGCGCATAAGGTACAGCATTTTGTGTGGAGAAACATCGTGTGTCACTTTGGCGTACCTAGGCGCCTGATATCTGACAATGGGACCCAGTTCGCCAGTCAGCAGTTAAGAAATCTGTGCGCTGAAGTGGGAATCAAGCAAGTGTTCGCGTCGGTTGAACACCCCCAGACCAATGGACAAGTAGAGTCAGCAAACAGAGTTCTGCTGAGGGGGTTAAAAAGAAGGTTAGAGAAGGCCAAAGGGGCGTGGGCGGAAGAGGTGCCAAGGATTGTATGGGCATACCACACCACGCCCCAATCCTCCACTATGGAGACGCCTTTCAGTTTGGTGTACGGGTCGGACGCGATGATTCCAGTAGAAATACACGAAAGCTCACCGCGTTTTCAAAACTTTGTGGTGGAGGAATCTAATGAGGAGAGGCGGGTAAATTTGGATCTGCTAGAAGAGGCCAGGGAAGAAGCTAGAATAAAAGCTGAAGTGATGAAGAGAAGAGTGGAGCGGCAATATAGCTCTAAAGTAAAGCCACGACAGTTTCAGGTGGGCGACCTGGTGATGAGGAAAGCCCACCCTTATGAGCTGGAGAATAAACTGTCTCCCAAGTGGACCGGGCCCTTCAGAGTTGCTGAGGCTAAGGGCAACGGTTCGTATAACCTGGAGACTTTAGATGGAGGCCCTATCCCACGCAGTTGGAATGCAGCCAACTTAAAATTTTATTTCAGTTGATTTATGTAAGCAGCATGTAACAGTTTAGTTGAAGGGGACGCTCTTTTTCCCTTTCGGGGGTTTTTTAATGAGGTCACCCTAATAAATGGAAAAACCAGTTGAGAAAAAAAAGTGCTTTGGTTTTCAGCCATTATTTTCCCTTGTTAGAAGTAATGAGATGCGTCGCCTAGGCCGTGGCGTCGCCAAGGAAGAAGGTGTCGCCTAGGTCTTGGCGTCGCCCAGAAAGAAGGCGTCGCCCAAGTGAAAGCATGCATCGTTGGCAGAACGAGACGAAAGGAAGTCGCGCGGTATATGAGACATATGAAAAGTAAAGTGGCATTGTAAAGAATTATGATATGGGAAAATTGTTGTTACAAGCAATGTTCAGTACAAAATGCAAAAACATAAACAGGCCGCTTCTCAGCGCTCATCAGAGTCATCACTGGAGGAAGGCGAAGCCCCTTTCCCAGCCCGCAGTGCTCGAGTAAGTCGTGACCTCTTTTCTTGGCTTATTTTCGAACCTGTGCAAGGGGACAAGATGTGTTAGAGACACCATGAAGAAAGACAGGCACAGTTAGAGAGTAACGAAGGTCGAAGTTGCTTAAGGCAGTGGTCCTTACTTATGTACTTCTAGAGAGTCCTAGCGTTGAACTCCAAGCTGATCACCGTAGCGGAGTCAAAACCTCCCGCCTTGGCAAGAATCCGGCAAGCTATTTGATCACTTGGAGCCAGATTCTTGAGGGGTTTGGCTTTGAGGGTTTTTTCCTCTCTCACCCAGTGCAGCGGAAACCCATCGAGGGCGTCGGGAACAAGATCAGTGCAGCAGATCTTGAAGAACCGGCCTTTCCACCCCGTGAACGAGCTTTGGAAGGGTGTGAAGAGAACTCTTCCGGGAACATTGCTGAGAGTTACCCAGAGGTTGTGTCTCTGTCTCTTCACCTCAAAAAAGTGAAGAAAGAGGTCAACCGAGGGTGCACAACCCAGAAACCCAAAGAGGATATCGAAGGCTTTGACAAAGGCCCAGCTGTTGGGATATAACTGGGCTGGAGCCACGTTGATCTCCGTCAGCAGTTCCTTCTCGAACCGGGAGAAGGGTAAGCGCACCCCGATGGTCTTGAACACCACCTGGTAAAAGTAAAAGAAAGGGACCCCGTCGTTCGCTCATCCGTCTCCACACACTGGCTCCCCCAGAGTGCAAGGGAGCACAGCGATGTCGTCATCGTGCCTCCTTGCGAAGGCCCGATGGTCGTAAGAACACAACTCCCCTTTGTGTTCCCGTATGGCCCTAGTGGAGAGCAAACACGAACACTCATCAAGAAGTTCACTCGAGGCCCAAGGGTACAAGTCTTTGGGACGGACCCTGGAGGAAGCATCGTGAGAAGACATTCTTTAACAGGATCAAGATGGCTGGAAATGCAAGGGTTGAGTGAGGGGAGCGAAGGTTAGAACAGCCCTTCGACAGAGAAGAAAGGCTGCAAGAAGAAAGGGTGCAAGAAGAAAGAGCGCAAGTAGGTTATGAAGAGTGAGAAAACGATGAAGATAGTTCCAGAGCTTGAAGAGTTAAATAAAGCGGTTAGAGCGCCAAACGACATGAATGGATGCACCGCACGATTGATACACGTGGCAGAAGATGAAAGGATGACGCTGGCACCACTGTTTTTAAAGCAGAAAATGTCCCGTCAACAGAATGTCCAGTGGTACGATGCGCCGTCGAGAATGAGCCAGGGGTGCAGCAGGAGTCAGAAAATGAAATGACTAGATACCCCACTGACCATTTAAGCAGCGCCACGTGGATCAAGTCGAATGACAGAAGGTCCCATCGACTGTACAAGAAGCGCCACGTGGATGGCACAGGCAAAGCCTTGGGCTCTTCGCTGTTATCAGGCGTTGGCCAAGGCAAGAATTAAAGTCAATGTCGAAGTAAAGGTAATGCTCGAGGCGTTGCCAAGAATGACGTAAAGGGCGACGACAGACGAGAAGTCGCGGGCGTCGCCAACCCAAATACCGACTGGCGTTACCTCCCCGATATCCACAGGTAGGAAAGACTGAGGAGGGAGAAGAAATCAGAGAAAGGCAAAGTTAGTTGCAGGCGTCGCCTCCCCGATACCCACAGGTAGGAAAAACTGTGGAGGGAGACGAGACCGTCAAACGCCAGCGAGTCACTGGTAGGATGTTCCCCGATACCTATGGGCAGGAAAGACCATGAAGGGAACAAAAACCCCACAGCACTCAGCGTTTTAGACACCCGGGGACGATACGGTGCTGCTTTGGCAGGCCTCTCCTTAGGCGTGGGCGCCGAGTGCTGAAAGATCAAAGAAAGAGCCTTTCGGTATCAGAGTCGTCCCGTGGACGATACGGCGCCACTTAGTGAGCCTCTCCATGGGCGTAAGGGTTGGCGAGCGACCTTACCTCATCATACCAAACCGCCCAACGAAGTGTGAGAAACGGGCGGGATACAGATAAAATAAGTAAAGCGTATGAAGGGAAAAGATGAGAACGAGATCGCATAGGCGGAGTCGTATGTGAAAAAGAAATAAGGACAACCATGCGAGTGTCCCGAATCAATAATAAGAGTGTGGATAGTTCAAAGAATTACAAGTTTTTGGCAGATGAAATTAAAAAGCGAAGGTAAAGAATGAAGAGTTAAGCTTGAAGAGGAAGGTGGCGGATGAGGGGCAGCAGTTCAATCGTTCAAATCCATGGGCACGACCTTCCCGTCGACCACGTGGTGTGTGGGGTCACAGTTTGAAAGGTTGACGCCGGGATTCTCGCAGGACGCCTGGGACAGGGCTTCTTGAAACCCCTCCTCGAAGGTGCCCGCCATCTCCTGGATAAGGGAATTTTTCTCCTTCTCCAGCTCCTCAATGGCGGCGTCTCCGGAGGCCACCTGTTTCTCCAGAGCCTCTTTCTCCACACGAAGCCGGCTAACCTCGACCTGCAGCTCGTTGTAGTCAACTCGGAGAAGGTCCATAGCTTTGGCCTGCGTAGCCATTTCCTCCTCTATCCGTTCCACCTTGGCAGTTTGTTCACAGCAGCGGTCCTTCAGGTCCTTTTGGGTTTCCGCGTCTGCCTTGACCAATTCCTGAAGACCCGCTACCTGTACTTGGAGAGCGACTTCACGAGCGTAGAAGTCAGCCTGGAGCTCCAAGGCCTCTGCCAATTTCCTCTCAGCCTCTGCCCTGGACTCTTGTGCTTGTTTCAGAGAGGAACAATAAGCCTCGTTCTGGCGTCCCAGGGCCTTCATCTCCTCCTCCAGGGTGGTCGCTTTCGTTTCCAAGGTCTGGAGGGTTTGGGTTTGCAAGACAGCGTTTCTGGCCTGGGAGCGCCATTCAAGAGCCACCGCCAAGAAGGCCCCCAGATAGAAAGGCATACCTTCCCTCCTGTCGGTACCTTCTGGCATAGTCCCGCCGCTGAAACCCCTCATCAGATGCATGATTGGAGGGGGAATGGCAATGAAGTCGGGGGCGGCAGCATCGGGAGCCGGGGAAGCAGTGGTTTCTGGCGGCGGCAGAGGCGGTGCAGATTCAGCACCTTCGCCCCTTTCCTCTTGAAGAATCATAGGAGGGAGTGAGGTTGCGCTTGGAGGGTTGTCCATAAAGGGGTTCCCTCCCTGCGGCGGCGTCTCTACCAAAAGAGGAACCCGCGCGGATTTTCTCCTCTTGAAGGGTGCCACGCCTCCTGATTCCTCATCATCTGACAGAATCTCCAAAACCCTTTTTCCTTTGTCAAGGGGGGTTGGAGCTGGTGACGAGGCCGCAGCTAGGGGCACAGCGGCGATAGGCGAAGGGGAGTTGGGAGTTGGAAGCACGTCAGAGCCAGGAGGAGACGTCGGAGATGGGCTAGAAGCACCTTCAGCAGTGATTGGAGGCGGCGGTGTCGGAGCCGGCGGGAGAATCGGATTGGCAGCAGGGCTGGAGGAGGCGCCTGCCTTGGTGGCACGAGCCTCCTTCAGTGCTTTCGCCAGCATTATTCTTTTGGAAGTACCCATCACCGATCCTACATCAAGACAGGCCAAACAACAAGGATTAGCACTGGAACGGTTGTGTGGATTCACAATACAGGAAGAGATGGGAAATGCAAGTAACATGGTGCAGTGAAAAACGGTGATGCAGTTAACTATAGCAACTAATGCATCATAAATCGCCAAGAACAGATACCGAAGTATGTAGAAAGCCCATGGGCATTGAATTCGTTCGCGATGAGCTTGGCGGTATCAAAGATTATTCCCAGCCCCGCTAAGGCTTTGCATATATCCCGATCAGGTGGGGCGAGTTCGTCCAGAGCCAAGGGCTTCATAGTTATGGGTTTGTCTGTCCAGTACAAAGGAAAGCCCTCCAGAATAGTAGGATCGCGCTTGGTCGCGCGTACCTTGAAAAATTTCCCCTTCCAGCCTTTGAACGAATTCTGGAAGAGCGTCAGGATGATGCGCCCGGCGATGCCAGAAAAGCTCATCCAGAGACTTTTTCCTTGTTTCTTTACCTCGAAGAAGTGAAGAAAAACGTCCACAAAGGAGGGAACTCCTAGGTAGCCGCAGAGAATTTGGAACCCCCTCACGAAAGCCCAACTGTTGGGATGGAGTTGGGCGGGAGCAGTGTTTATCTCTGTCAATAGCTCTTTTTCGAAGGGAGTTAGGGGCAGACGCAGGCCCACCCTTTTCAACACCATCTGGTAGAGGAAGAAGAAAGTGCATCCCCCAGTATCCCGTGAGTCCGCGCAAACGGGTATCCCAGGTCGCACTCGGCTTACCAGGACTTGGGAGTCATGACTCTTGTGGAAAGCATTGAAATTATAGAGGGCAGGGTCCCCCCTGTGGGCCTCCACATCCTCAACGGAGTTCAGGAGAGAACATTCGTCCAGAAGTTCGTCGGGGGCCCAGTCATGTTCGTCCTTATAATGAGACTTGGGGAGCGGGGGAGGCGCGGTGGTCTTGGTTTTTGCCATCAACACCAATGCTGAAGATCAAAAGAGAAAGAAAGGGTTCAGAGAAAAGGGGTTTGGAGAGAAGAAAAGGGGAAAATGGAAGAACCCTAGGAGCGCCCTACCCGCAAAAGAACGAAGGGAAACAAGAGGAGTAACGAAGCACAGAAGCAGCATCCAGAGAAATGCGGTAATATGGACAGTCCCAGGCAGTTCATACAGTAAAGAGAATCATCAAGGAGGGAAAAACCATACCTTTGGAGGCAGTAGGAGAGCGCAGGAAGGAGAAAATCGCGATTGCAGAGAAAGGAGTTTTGAAGGCGATGAACAGTGCGGAGTTGCAGAGCGAATGAATGTAACAGTAGGGTGAGCGCGGGGTTTGGAGTAACTTAAACGTTACATTTCGCAACTCAAGAGGCGCTAACCTAGGGCCATGGGATCGTGCCACGCGTCAGAGGATCAATTGCTCAAAGAGAAGCGCGAAGGTCTCTAAAGGAGGTCCGCGCGATGGGCCACGTGGCGCGCGATAAAGGGTAGCCCAAAAGGTGCAATCATCCCCATTGCAGGGAATGTCCAATCGGTCATTAAGAATACCCCTTTGGTTCAGATAATGTCGCGTCAGTAATTCGAAAATTTGCTGAGCCAGCAGAGAATGACACGTCATCAAGAAAGCACGTGGATGGCGGGGGCAAGGCATTAGTCTTTGCGCTGAAGACAAGTCTTCGGCTTAAGACTGGGGGGCTTGTGTACCGTCCCGTATCAGGGCGTTGACTAAGTCAAGGTCAAAGTCAACAACAGGAAAGTCAAAGTCAGCTCGAGGTGTCGCCCGGATGTAGAGACGCCGAGAGGAAGAGTCGCCAAGGCAGAACGAGGCGTCGCTAAGGTGAGGCGTCGCCTAAGCGAAGGCGTCGCCTAGCTGAAGGCGTCACCTAGCTGAAGGCGTCGCCTAGGTGAAGGCGTCGCCCTGGTGAGGGCGTCGCCAAATTAAACAGTGTAAAAGCAAGGCAATCACGGTGTGGTTCCCCGATACCCATGGGTAGGAAAGACCATGGAGGGAGCGACGTCGTGGGAAAACCTCAGGTCCCGATATTGCGGGAAAGTAATAAAGAGAAAGAAAAGGTGGCTCCAAGGCCATAATAATAGTACCAGTGAAGGGCAGCCTGACTCGCGAAGTACCCCTGCCGCCCCAGAGACGCCTTCGGGACAGATACGACCCAAGAGGAAGGTCACGCCCAGGATAACCGGGTGCAGGGTGTGAGAGGAAGGCAGATACGCTCTCAGAGTAAGTGGCTAGATACTTGGGGGCATGAGTTGGCACCCAAAAAGCCACCCCTAGCGCAGTAGCACTCCCAAGCAGGAGGACCCACACGTAGAAACGTCCCCAGATGGGCAGAAACGCCCCCAGATGGGGTCATGGCGTCGTGAGGCCCTCCACGTGTATGACAGCAATGCCGGAATAGAAACACCCTCTAGTCAGGTGCCAGGTAATTAAAGATATTCAATACAGTTTCCCTTTTTGGCATTCAGGTACTATTTTGGCTCCCAAGCGTTTCAACGTCTTAAATGCGCTACGTTTCATAATTAAGCGCTTTAATGAGCGCGTTACGTTTGAGTTTAAAAGCGCTTTAAGGCGCTTTAAATGTTGGGGGCAGTTTAAATAGCGCTGAGAATGTCGGAAAAAGGGTTGGAACCTTTGGCAAATTTAGGAGAAACTCTCTGGTTGCTTGCTCGTGCTTGAGGATTACGTACAAGTGACTGGAGAATATTTTTGCCTAAAGGGGACAACACACACACACATATACACAGTTCTTTCACCACCCTTCAGAGTGCCACACGCGGTGCTCAGATACGTGGGTGGACAGTTTTTGGTGTTTCTTGCTGGCTGACTTGAGCGTGGGAGTGCAAACGGCCGCTAGGGCGCCTCTTTGTCCTCTTTTTTGCAGGAAATTTGCAGGCATTCAGTGGGAAGGAGTCCTTAGCTGACGATTGAGGCCACGCACGAAGACGTCCCGGTCAACCGGACGGAACACAAACATTTAGTTAAGAAGTAATACGCTTGTTTTCAATAGTTAAGATACTTTTAAACTATTATTACACAGAGCATTCACTTTCTTATAGTTTCCTAGGTTAACTATAAAACCTTAGATTGTAAATGAAAGAAGTATTAAACATATCAAAACACAATTTTAACACATGAAATTGTTTTTCAAAGATATCATATCATGAGTGTTTCAATCAATCAATAGACCTTGGATTGTAAAAGAAGTATTGAACATATCAAAATACAATTTGAACACATTTGGAATGGTTTTTCAAAGGTATCACAAGTGTTCGAATCAATTAATAGACCTTAGATTGTAAAAGAAGTATTATAAACATATGAAAACACAATTTTAACACATGAAATTGTTTTTCAAAGATATTCATAAGTGTTTCAATCAATCAACAGACTAAGATTGTATTAAACATATCAAAACACAATCTTAACACGTGAAATTGGTTTTCAAAGATATCATAAGTGTTTCCAACCAAGCCAATTAATAGCGAAAAGAACAAGTTGCAAACATTTAGTTAAGAAGTAATACGCTTGTTTTCAATAGTTAAGATACTTTTAAACTATTATTACACAGAGCATTCACTTTCTTATAGTTTCCTAGGTTAACTATAAAACCTTAGATTGTAAATGAAAGAAGTATTAAACATATCAAAACACAATTTTAACACATGAAATTGTTTTTCAAAGATATCATATCATGAGTGTTTCAATCAATCAATAGACCTTGGATTGTAAAAGAAGTATTGAACATATCAAAATACAATTTGAACACATTTGGAATGGTTTTTCAAAGGTATCACAAGTGTTCGAATCAATTAATAGACCTTAGATTGTAAAAGAAGTATTATAAACATATGAAAACACAATTTTAACACATGAAATTGTTTTTCAAAGATATTCATAAGTGTTTCAATCAATCAACAGACTAAGATTGTATTAAACATATCAAAACACAATCTTAACACGTGAAATTGGTTTTCAAAGATATCATAAGTGTTTTCAACCAAGCCAATTAATAGCGAAAAGAACAAGTTGCAAACATTTAGTTAAGAAATAATACGCTTGTTTTCAATAGTTAAGATACTTTTAAACTATTATTACACAGAGCATTCACTTTCTTATAGTTTCCTAGGTTAACTATAAAACCTTAGATTGTAAATGAAAGAAGTATTAAACATATCAAAACACAATTTTAACACATGAAATTGTTTTTCAAAGATATCATATCATGAGTGTTTCAATCAATCAATAGACCATAGATTGTAAAAGAAGTATTGAACATAGCAAAATACAATTTGAACACATTTGGAATGGTTTTTCAAAGGTATCAAAAGTGTTCGAATCAATTAATAGACCTTAGATTGTAAAAGAAGTATTATAAACATATGAAAACACAATTTTAACACATGAAATTGTTTTTCAAAGATATTCATAAGTGTTTCAATCAATCAACAGACTAAGATTGTATTAAACATATCAAAACACAATCTTAACACGTGAAATTGCTTTTCAAAGATATCATAAGTGTTTTCAACCAAGCTAATTAATAGCGAAAAGAACAATTTGCAAACATTTAGTTAAGAAGTAATACGCTTGTTTTCAATAGTTAAGATACTTTTAAACTATTATTACACAGAGCATTCACTTTCTTATAGTTTCCTAGGTTAACTATAAAACCTTAGATTGTAAATGAAAAAAGTGTTAAACATATCAAAACACAATTTTGACACATGAAATTGTTTTTCAAAGATATCATATCATGAGTGTTTCAATCAATCAATAGACCTTAGATTGTAAAAGAAGTATTGAACATATCAAAATACAATTTGAACACATTTGGAATGGTTTTTCAAAGGTATCACAAGTGTTCGAATCAATTAATAGACCTTAGATTGTAAAAGAAGTATTATAAACATATGAAAACACAATTTTAACACATGAAATTGTTTTTCAAAGATATTCATAAGTGTTTCAATCAATCAACAGACTAAGATTGTATTAAACATATCAAAACACAATCTTTACACGTGAAATTGGTTTTCAAAGATATCATAAGTGTTTTCAACCAAGCCAATTAATAGCGAAAAGAACAAGTTGCAAACATTTAGTTAAGAAGTAATACGCTTGTTTTCAGTAGTTAAGATACTTTTAAACTATTATTACACAGAGCATTCACTTTCTTATAGTTTCCTAGGTTAACTATAAAACCTTAGATTGTAAATGAAAGAAGTATTAAACACATCAAAACACAATTTTAACAGATGAAATTGTTTTTCAAAGATATCATATCATGAGTGTTTCAATCAATCAATAGACCTTAGATTGTAAAAGAAGTATTGAACATATCAAAATACAATTTGAACACATTTGGAATGGTTTTTCAAAGGTATCACAAGTGTTCGAAACAATTAAGAGACCTTAGATTGTAAAAGAAGTATTATAAACATATGAAAACACAATTTTAACACATGAAATTGTTTTTCAAAGATATTCATAAGTGTTTCAATCAATCAACAGACTAAGATTGTATTAAACATATCAAAACACAATCTTAACACGTGAAATTGGTTTTCAAAGATATCATAAGTGTTTTCAACCAAGCCAATTAATAGCGAAAAGAACAAGTTGCAAACATTTAGTTAAGAAGTAATACGCTTGTTTTCAATAGTTGAGATACTTTTAAACTATTATTACACAGAGCATTCACTTTCTTATAGTTTCCTAGGTTAACTATAAAACCTTAGATTGTAAATGAAAGAAGTATTAAACACATCAAAACACAATTTTAACACATGAAATTGTTTTTCAAAGATATCATATCATGAGTGTTTCAATCAATCAATAGACCTTGGATTGTAAAAGAAGTATTGAACATATCAAAATACAATTTGAACACATTTGGAATGGTTTTTCAAAGGTATCACAAGTGTTCGAATCAATTAATAGACCTTAGATTGTAAAAGAAGTATTATAAACATATGAAAACACAATTTTAACACATGAAATTGTTTTTCAAAGATATTCATAAGTGTTTCAATCAATCAACAGACTAAGATTGTATTAAACATATCAAAACACAATCTTAACACGTGAAATTGGTTTTCAAAGATATCATAAGTGTTTTCAACCAAGCCAATTAATAGCGAAAAGAACAAGTTGCAAACATTTAGTTAAGAAGTAATACGCTTGTTTTCAGTAGTTAAGATACTTTTAAACTATTATTACACAGAGCATTCACTTTCTTATAGTTTCCTAGGTTAACTATAAAACCTTAGATTGTAAATGAAAGAAGTATTAAACACATCAAAACACAATTTTAACACATGAAATTGTTTTTCAAAGATATCATATCATGAGTGTTTCAATCAATCAATAGACCTTAGATTGTAAAAGAAGTATTGAACATATCAAAATACAATTTGAACACATTTGGAATGGTTTTTTAAAGGTATCACAAGTGTTCGAATCAATTAATAGACCTTAGATTGTAAAAGAAGTATTATAAACATATGAAAACACAATTTTAACACATGAAATTGTTTTTTAAAGATATTCATAAGTGTTTCAATCAATCAACAGACTAAGATTGTATTAAACATATCAAAACACAATCTTAACACGTGAAATTGGTTTTCAAAGATATCATAAGTGTTTTCAACCAAGCCAATTAATAGCGAAAAGAACAAGTTGCAAACATTTAGTTAAGAAGTAATACGCTTGTTTTCAATAGTTGAGATACTTTTAAACTATTATTACACAGAGCATTCACTTTCTTATAGTTTCCTAGGTTAACTATAAAACCTTAGATTGTAAATGAAAGAAGTATTAAACACATCAAAACACAATTTTAACACATGAAATTGTTTTTCAAAGATATTCATAAGTGTTTCAATCAATTAATAGACTAAGATTGTATTAAACATATCAAAACACAATCTTAACACATGAAATTGGTTTTCAAAGATATCATAAGTGTTTTCAACCAAGCCAATTAATAGCGAAAAGAACAAGTTGCAAACATTTAGTTAAGAAGTAATACGCTTGTTTTCAATAGTTAAGATACTTTTAAACTATTATTACACAGAGCATTCACTTTCTTATAGTTTCCTAGGTTATCTATAAAACCTTAGATTGTAAATGAAAGAAGTATTAAACACATCAAAACACAATTTTAACACATGAAATTGTTTTTCAAAGATATCATATCATGAGTGTTTCAATCAATCAATAGACCTTAGATTGTAAAAGAAGTATTGAACATATCAAAATACAATTTGAACACATTTGGAATGGTTTTTCAAAGGTATCACAAGTGTTCGAATCAATTAATAGACCTTAGATTGTAAAAGAAGTATTATAAACATATGAAAACACAATTTTAACACATGAAATTGTTTTTCAAAGATATTCATAAGTGTTTCAATCAATCAACAGACTAAGATTGTATTAAACATATCAAAACACAATCTTAACACGTGAAATTGGTTTTCAAAGATATCATAAGTGTTTCCAACCAAGCCAATTAATAGCGAAAAGAACAAGTTGCAAACATTTAGTTAAGAAGTAATACGCTTGTTTTCAATAGTTAAGATACTTTTAAACTATTATTACACAGAGCATTCACTTTCTTATAGTTTCCTAGGTTAACTATAAAACCTTAGATTGTAAATGAAAGAAGTATTAAACATATCAAAACACAATTTTAACACATGAAATTGTTTTTCAAAGATATCATATCATGAGTGTTTCAATCAATCAATAGACCTTGGATTGTAAAAGAAGTATTGAACATATCAAAATACAATTTGAACACATTTGGAATGGTTTTTCAAAGGTATCACAAGTGTTCGAATCAATTAATAGACCTTAGATTGTAAAAGAAGTATTATAAACATATGAAAACACAATTTTAACACATGAAATTGTTTTTCAAAGATATTCATAAGTGTTTCAATCAATCAACAGACTAAGATTGTATTAAACATATCAAAACACAATCTTAACACGTGAAATTGGTTTTCAAAGATATCATAAGTGTTTCCAACCAAGCCAATTAATAGCGAAAAGAACAAGTTGCAAACATTTAGTTAAGAAGTAATACGCTTGTTTTCAATAGTTAAGATACTTTTAAACTATTATTACACAGAGCATTCACTTTCTTATAGTTTCCTAGGTTAACTATAAAACCTTAGATTGTAAATGAAAGAAGTATTAAACATATCAAAACACAATTTTAACACATGAAATTGTTTTTCAAAGATATCATATCATGAGTGTTTCAATCAATCAATAGACCTTGGATTGTAAAAGAAGTATTGAACATATCAAAATACAATTTGAACACATTTGGAATGGTTTTTCAAAGGTATCACAAGTGTTCGAATCAATTAATAGACCTTAGATTGTAAAAGAAGTATTATAAACATATGAAAACACAATTTTAACACATGAAATTGTTTTTCAAAGATATTCATAAGTGTTTCAATCAATTAATAGACTAAGATTGTATTAAACATATCAAAACACAATCTTAACACATGAAATTGGTTTTCAAAGATATCATAAGTGTTTTCAACCAAGCCAATTAATAGCGAAAAGAACAAGTTGCAAACATTTAGTTAAGAAGTAATACGCTTGTTTTCAATAGTTAAGATACTTTTAAACTATTATTACACAGAGCATTCACTTTCTTATAGTTTCCTAGGTTATCTATAAAACCTTAGATTGTAAATGAAAGAAGTATTAAACACATCAAAACACAATTTTAACACATGAAATTGTTTTTCAAAGATATCATATCATGAGTGTTTCAATCAATCAATAGACCTTAGATTGTAAAAGAAGTATTGAACATATCAAAATACAATTTGAACACATTTGGAATGGTTTTTCAAAGGTATCACAAGTGTTCGAATCAATTAATAGACCTTAGATTGTAAAAGAAGTATTATAAACATATGAAAACACAATTTTAACACATGAAATTGTTTTTCAAAGATATTCATAAGTGTTTCAATCAATCAACAGACTAAGATTGTATTAAACATATCAAAACACAATCTTTACACGTGAAATTGGTTTTCAAAGATATCATAAGTGTTTTCAACCAAGCCAATTAATAGCGAAAAGAACAAGTTGCAAACATTTAGTTAAGAAGTAATACGCTTGTTTTCAGTAGTTAAGATACTTTTAAACTATTATTACACAGAGCATTCACTTTCTTATAGTTTCCTAGGTTAACTATAAAACCTTAGATTGTAAATGAAAGAAGTATTAAACACATCAAAACACAATTTTAACAGATGAAATTGTTTTTCAAAGATATCATATCATGAGTGTTTCAATCAATCAATAGACCTTAGATTGTAAAAGAAGTATTGAACATATCAAAATACAATTTGAACACATTTGGAATGGTTTTTTAAAGGTATCACAAGTGTTCGAATCAATTAATAGACCTTAGATTGTAAAAGAAGTATTATAAACATATGAAAACACAATTTTAACACATGAAATTGTTTTTTAAAGATATTCATAAGTGTTTCAATCAATCAACAGACTAAGATTGTATTAAACATATCAAAACACAATCTTAACACGTGAAATTGGTTTTCAAAGATATCATAAGTGTTTTCAACCAAGGCAATTAATAGCGAAAAGAACAAGTTGCAAACATTTAGTTAAGAAGTAATACGCTTGTTTTCAATAGTTGAGATACTTTTAAACTATTATTACACAGAGCATTCACTTTCTTATAGTTTCCTAGGTTAACTATAAAACCTTAGATTGTAAATGAAAGAAGTATTAAACACATCAAAACACAATTTTAACACATGAAATTGTTTTTCAAAGATATCATATCATGAGTGTTTCAATCAATCAATAGACCTTGGATTGTAAAAGAAGTATTGAACATATCAAAATACAATTTGAACACATTTGGAATGGTTTTTCAAAGGTATCACAAGTGTTCGAATCAATTAATAGACCTTAGATTGTAAAAGAAGTATTATAAACATATGAAAACACAATTTTAACACATGAAATTGTTTTTCAAAGATATTCATAAGTGTTTCAATCAATCAACAGACTAAGATTGTATTAAACATATCAAAACACAATCTTAACACGTGAAATTGGTTTTCAAAGATATCATAAGTGTTTTCAACCAAGCCAATTAATAGCGAAAAGAACAAGTTGCAAACATTTAGTTAAGAAGTAATACGCTTGTTTTCAGTAGTTAAGATACTTTTAAACTATTATTACACAGAGCATTCACTTTCTTATAGTTTCCTAGGTTAACTATAAAACCTTAGATTGTAAATGAAAGAAGTATTAAACACATCAAAACACAATTTTAACACATGAAATTGTTTTTCAAAGATATCATATCATGAGTGTTTCAATCAATCAATAGACCTTAGATTGTAAAAGAAGTATTGAACATATCAAAATACAATTTGAACACATTTGGAATGGTTTTTTAAAGGTATCACAAGTGTTCGAATCAATTAATAGACCTTAGATTGTAAAAGAAGTATTATAAACATATGAAAACACAATTTTAACACATGAAATTGTTTTTTAAAGATATTCATAAGTGTTTCAATCAATCAACAGACTAAGATTGTATTAAACATATCAAAACACAATCTTAACACGTGAAATTGGTTTTCAAAGATATCATAAGTGTTTTCAACCAAGCCAATTAATAGCGAAAAGAACAAGTTGCAAACATTTAGTTAAGAAGTAATACGCTTGTTTTCAATAGTTGAGATACTTTTAAACTATTATTACACAGAGCATTCACTTTCTTATAGTTTCCTAGGTTAACTATAAAACCTTAGATTGTAAATGAAAGAAGTATTAAACACATCAAAACACAATTTTAACACATGAAATTGTTTTTCAAAGATATTCATAAGTGTTTCAATCAATTAATAGACTAAGATTGTATTAAACATATCAAAACACAATCTTAACACGTGAAATTGGTTTTCAAAGATATCATAAGTGTTTTCAACCAAGCCAATTAATAGCGAAAAGAACAAGTTGCAAACATTTAGTTAAGAAGTAATACGCTTGTTTTCAATAGTTAAGATACTTTTAAACTATTATTACACAGAGCATTCACTTTCTTATAGTTTCCTAGGTTATCTATAAAACCTTAGATTGTAAATGAAAGAAGTATTAAACACATCAAAACACAATTTTAACACATGAAATTGTTTTTCAAAGATATCATATCATGAGTGTTTCAATCAATCAATAGACCTTAGATTGTAAAAGAAGTATTGAACATATCAAAATACAATTTGAACACATTTGGAATGGTTTTTCAAAGGTATCACAAGTGTTCGAATCAATTAATAGACCTTAGATTGTAAAAGAAGTATTATAAACATATGAAAACACAATTTTAACACATGAAATTGTTTTTCAAAGATATTCATAAGTGTTTCAATCAATCAACAGACTAAGATTGTATTAAACATATCAAAACACAATCTTAACACGTGAAATTGGTTTTCAAAGATATCATAAGTGTTTCCAACCAAGCCAATTAATAGCGAAAAGAACAAGTTGCAAACATTTAGTTAAGAAGTAATACGCTTGTTTTCAATAGTTAAGATACTTTTAAACTATTATTACACAGAGCATTCACTTTCTTATAGTTTCCTAGGTTAACTATAAAACCTTAGATTGTAAATGAAAGAAGTATTAAACATATCAAAACACAATTTTAACACATGAAATTGTTTTTCAAAGATATCATATCATGAGTGTTTCAATCAATCAATAGACCTTGGATTGTAAAAGAAGTATTGAACATATCAAAATACAATTTGAACACATTTGGAATGGTTTTTCAAAGGTATCACAAGTGTTCGAATCAATTAATAGACCTTAGATTGTAAAAGAAGTATTATAAACATATGAAAACACAATTTTAACACATGAAATTGTTTTTCAAAGATATTCATAAGTGTTTCAATCAATCAACAGACTAAGATTGTATTAAACATATCAAAACACAATCTTAACACGTGAAATTGGTTTTCAAAGATATCATAAGTGTTTCCAACCAAGCCAATTAATAGCGAAAAGAACAAGTTGCAAACATTTAGTTAAGAAGTAATACGCTTGTTTTCAATAGTTAAGATACTTTTAAACTATTATTACACAGAGCATTCACTTTCTTATAGTTTCCTAGGTTAACTATAAAACCTTAGATTGTAAATGAAAGAAGTATTAAACATATCAAAACACAATTTTAACACATGAAATTGTTTTTCAAAGATATCATATCATGAGTGTTTCAATCAATCAATAGACCTTGGATTGTAAAAGAAGTATTGAACATATCAAAATACAATTTGAACACATTTGGAATGGTTTTTCAAAGGTATCACAAGTGTTCGAATCAATTAATAGACCTTAGATTGTAAAAGAAGTATTATAAACATATGAAAACACAATTTTAACACATGAAATTGTTTTTCAAAGATATTCATAAGTGTTTCAATCAATCAACAGACTAAGATTGTATTAAACATATCAAAACACAATCTTAACACGTGAAATTGGTTTTCAAAGATATCATAAGTGTTTTCAACCAAGCCAATTAATAGCGAAAAGAACAAGTTGCAAACATTTAGTTAAGAAGTAATACGCTTGTTTTCAATAGTTAAGATACTTTTAAACTATTATTACACAGAGCATTCACTTTCTTATAGTTTCCTAGGTTAACTATAAAACCTTACATTGTAAATGAAAGAAGTATTAAACATATCAAAACACAATTTTAACACATGAAATTGTTTTTCAAAGATATCATATCATGAGTGTTTCAATCAATCAATAGACCTTGGATTGTAAAAGAAGTATTCAACATATCAAAATACAATTTGAACACATTTGGAATGGTTTTTCAAAGGTATCACAAGTGTTCGAATCAATTAATAGACCTTAGATTGTAAAAGAAATATTATAAACATATGAAAACACAATTTTAACACATGTAATTGTTTTTCAAAGATATTCATAAGTGTTTCAATCAATCAACAGACTAAGATTGTATTAAACATATCAAAACACAATCTTAACACGTGAAATTGGTTTTCAAAGATATCATAAGTGTTTTCAACCAAGCCAATTAATAGCGAAAAGAAAAATTGCAAACATTTAGTTAAGAAGTAATACGCTTGTTTTCAGTAGTTAAGATACTTTTAAACTATTATTACACAGAGCATTCACTTTCTTATAGTTTCCTAGGTTAACTATAAAACCTTAGATTGTAAATGAAAGAAGTATTAAACACATCAAAACACAATTTTAACACATGAAATTGTTTTTCAAAGATATCATATCATGAGTGTTTCAATCAATCAATAGACCTTGGATTGTAAAAGAAGTATTGAACATATCAAAATACAATTTGAACACATTTGGAATGGTTTTTCAAAGGTATCACAAGTGTTCGAATCAATTAATAGACCTTAGATTGTAAAAGAAGTATTATAAACATATGAAAACAAAATTTTAACACATGAAATTGTTTTTCAAAGATATTCATAAGTGTTTCAATCAATCAACAGACTAAGATTGTATTAAACATATCAAAACACAATCTTAACACGTGAAATTGGTTTTCAAAGATATCATAAGTGTTTTCACCCAAGCCAATTAATAGCGAAAAGAACAAGTTGCAAACATTTAGTTAAGAAGTAATACGCTTGTTTTCAGTAGTTAAGATACTTTTAAACTATTATTACACAGAGCATTCACTTTCTTATAGTTTCCTAGGTTAACTATAAAACCTTAGATTGTAAATGAAAGAAGTATTAAACACATCAAAACACAATTTTAACACATGAAATTGTTTTTCAAAGATATCATATCATGAGTGTTTCAATCAATCAATAGACCTTGGATTGTAAAAGAAGTATTGAACATATCAAAATACAATTTGAACACATTTGGAATGGTTTTTCAAAGGTATCACAAGTGTTCGAATCAATTAATAGACCTTAGATTGTAAAAGAAGTATTATAAACATATGAAAACACAATTTTAACACATGAAATTGTTTTTCAAAGATATTCATAAGTGTTTCAATCAATCAACAGACTAAGATTGTATTAAACATATCAAAACACAATCTTAACACGTGAAATTGGTTTTCAAAGATATCATAAGTGTTTTCAACCAAGCCAATTAATAGCGAAAAGAACAAGTTGCAAACATTTAGTTCAGAAGTAATACGCTTGTTTTCAGTAGTTAAGATACTTTTAAACTATTATTACACAGAGCATTCACTTTCTTATAGTTTCCTAGGTTAACTATAAAACCTTAGATTGTAAATGAAAGAAGTATTAAACACATCAAAACACAATTTTAACACATGAAATTGTTTTTCAAAGATATCATATCATGAGTGTTTCAATCAATCAATAGACCTTAGATTGTAAAAGAAGTATTGAACATATCAAAATACAATTTGAACACATTTGGAATGGTTTTTTAAAGGTATCACAAGTGTTCGAATCAATTAATAGACCTTAGATTGTAAAAGAAGTATTATAAACATATGAAAACACAATTTTAACACATGAAATTGTTTTTTAAAGATATTCATAAGTGTTTCAATCAATCAACAGACTAAGATTGTATTAAACATATAAAAACACAATCTTAACACGTGAAATTGGTTTTCAAAGATATCATAAGTGTTTTCAACCAAGCCAATTAATAGCGAAAAGAACAAGTTGCAAACATTTAGTTAAGAAGTAATACGCTTGTTTTCAATAGTTGAGATACTTTTAAACTATTATTACACAGAGCATTCACTTTCTTATAGTTTCCTAGGTTAACTATAAAACCTTAGATTGTAAATGAAAGAAGTATTAAACATATCAAAACACAATTTTAACACATGAAATTGTTTTTCAAAGATATTCATAAGTGTTTCAATCAATCAACAGACTAAGATTGTATTAAACATATCAAAACACAATCTTAACACGTGAAATTGGTTTTCAAAGATATCATAAGTGTTTTCAACCAAGCCAATTAATAGCGAAAAGAACAAGTTGCAAACATTTAGTTAAGAAGTAATACGCTTGTTTTCAATAGTTGAGATACTTTTAAACTATTATTACACAGAGCATTCACTTTCTTATAGTTTCCTAGGTTAACTATAAAACCTTAGATTGTAAATGAAAGAAGTATTAAACACATCAAAACACAATTTTAACACATGAAATTGTTTTTCAAAGATATCATATCATGAGTGTTTCAATCAATCAATAGACCTTAGATTGTAAAAGAAGTATTGAACATATCAAAATACAATTTGAACACATTTGGAATGGTTTTTCAAAGGTATCAGAAGTGTTCGAATCAATTAATAGACCTTAGATTGTAAAAGAAGTATTATAAACATATGAAAACACAATTTTAACACATGAAATTGTTTTTCAAAGATATTCATAAGTGTTTCAATCAATCAACAGACTAAGATTGTATTAAACATATCAAAACACAATCTTAACACGTGAAATTGGTTTTCAAAGATATCATAAGTGTTTTCAACCAAACCAATTAATAGCGGAAAGAACAAGTGGCAAACATTTAGTTAAGAAGTAATACACTTGTTTTCAATAGTTAAGATACTTTTAAACTATTATTACACAGAGCATTCACTTTCTTATAGTTTCCTAGGTTAACTATAAAACCTTAGATTGTAAATGAAAGAAGTGTTAAACATATCAAAACACAATTTTGACACATGAAATTGTTTTTCAAAGATATCATATCATGAGTGTTTCAATCAATCAATAGACCTTAGATTGTAAAAGAAGTATTGAACATATCAAAATACAATTTGAACACATTTGGAATGGTTTTTCAAAGGTATCACAAGTGTTCGAATCAATTAACAGACCTTAGATTGTAAAAGAAGTATTATAAACATATGAAAACACATTTTTAAGACATGAAATTGTTTTTCAAAGATATTCATAAGTGTTTCAATCAATCAACAGACTAAGATTGTATTAAACATATCAAAACACAATCTTAACACGTGAAATTGGTTTTCAAAGATATCATAAGTGTTTTCAACCAAGCCAATTAATAGCGAAAAAAACAAGTTGCAAACATTTAGTTAAGAAGTAATACGCTTGTTTTCAATAGTTAAGATACTTTTAAACTATTATTACACAGAGCATTCACTTTCTTATAGTTTCCTAGGTTAACTATAAAACCATAGATTGTAAATGAAAGAAGTATTAAACATATCAAAACACAATTTTAACACATGAAATTGTTTTTCAAAGATATCATATCATGAGTGTTTCAATCAATCAATAGACCTTAGATTGTAAAAGAAGTATTGAACATATCAAAATACAATTTGAACACATTTGGAATGGTTTTTCAAAGGTATCACAAGTGTTCGAAACAATTAATAGACCTTAGATTGTAAAAGAAGTATTATAAACATATGAAAACACAATTTTAACACATGAAATTGTTTTTCAAAGATATTCATAAGTGTTTCAATCAATCAACAGACTAAGATTGTATTAAACATATCAAAACACAATCTTAACACGTGAAATTGGTTTTCAAAGATATCATAAGTGTTTTCAACCAAACCAATTAATAGCGGAAAGAACAAGTTGCAAACATTTAGTTAAGAAGTAATACACTTGTTTTCAATAGTTAAGATACTTTTAAACTATTATTACACAGAGCATTCACTTTCTTATAGTTTCCTAGGTTAACTATAAAACCTTAGATTGTAAATGAAAGAAGTATTAAACAAATCAAAACACAATTTTAACACATGAAATTGTTTTTCAAAGATATCATATCATGAGTGTTTCAATCAATCAATAGACCTTAGATTGTAAAAGAAGTATTGAACATATCAAAATACAATTTGAACACATTTGGAATGGTTTTTCAAAGGTATCACAAGTGTTCGAATCAATTAACAGACCTTAGATTGTAAAAGAAGTATTATAAACATATGAAAACACATTTTTAACACATGAAATTGTTTTTCAAAGATATTCATAAGTGTTTCAATCAATCAACAGACTAAGATTGTATTAAACATATCAAAACACAATCTTAACACGTGAAATTGGTTTTCAAAGATATCATAAGTGTTTTCAACGAAGCCAATTAATAGCGAAAAGAACAAGTTGCAAACATTTAGTTAAGAAGTAATACGCTTGTTTTCAGTAGTTAAGATACTTTTAAACTATTATTACACAGAGCATTCACTTTCTTATAGTTTCCTAGGTTAACTATAAAACCTTAGATTGTAAATGAAAGAAGTATTAAACACATCAAAACACAATTTTAACACATGAAATTGTTTTTCAAAGATATTCATAAGTGTTTCAATCAATCAACAGACTAAGATTGTATTAAACATATCAAAACACAATCTTAACACGTGAAATTGGTTTTCAAAGATATCATAAGTGTTTTCAACCAAGCCAATTAATAGCGAAAAGAACAAGTTGCAAACATTTAGTTAAGAAGTAATACGCTTGTTTTCAATAGTTGAGATACTTTTAAACTATTATTACACAGAGCATTCACTTTCTTATAGTTTCCTAGGTTAACTATAAAACCTTAGATTGTAAATGAAAGAAGTATTAAACACATCAAAACACAATTTTAACACATGAAATTGTTTTTCAAAGATATCATATCATGAGTGTTTCAATCAATCAATAGACCTTAGATTGTAAAAGAAGTATTGAACATATCAAAATACAATTTGAACACATTTGGAATGGTTTTTCAAAGGTATCACAAGTGTTCGAATCAATTAATAGACCTTAGATTGTAAAAGAAGTATTATAAACATATGAAAACACAATTTTAACACATGAAATTGTTTTTCAAAGATATTCATAAGTGTTTCAATCAATCAACAGACTAAGATTGTATTAAACATATCAAAACACAATCTTAACACGTGAAATTGGTTTTCAAAGATATCATAAGTGTTTTCAACCAAACCAATTAATAGCGGAAAGAACAAGTGGCAAACATTTAGTTAAGAAGTAATACACTTGTTTTCAATAGTTAAGATACTTTTAAACTATTATTACACAGAGCATTCACTTTCTTATAGTTTCCTAGGTTAACTATAAAACCTTAGATTGTAAATGAAAGAAGTGTTAAACATATCAAAACACAATTTTGACACATGAAATTGTTTTTCAAAGATATCATATCATGAGTGTTTCAATCAATCAATAGACCTTAGATTGTAAAAGAAGTATTGAACATATCAAAATACAATTTGAACACATTTGGAATGGTTTTTCAAAGGTATCACAAGTGTTCGAATCAATTAACAGACCTTAGATTGTAAAAGAAGTATTATAAACATATGAAAACACATTTTTAAGACATGAAATTGTTTTTCAAAGATATTCATAAGTGTTTCAATCAATCAACAGACTAAGATTGTATTAAACATATCAAAACACAATCTTAACACGTGAAATTGGTTTTCAAAGATATCATAAGTGTTTTCAACCAAGCCAATTAATAGCGAAAAAAACAAGTTGCAAACATTTAGTTAAGAAGTAATACGCTTGTTTTCAATAGTTAAGATACTTTTAAACTATTATTACACAGAGCATTCACTTTCTTATAGTTTCCTAGGTTAACTATAAAACCATAGATTGTAAATGAAAGAAGTATTAAACATATCAAAACACAATTTTAACACATGAAATTGTTTTTCAAAGATATCATATCATGAGTGTTTCAATCAATCAATAGACCTTAGATTGTAAAAGAAGTATTGAACATATCAAAATACAATTTGAACACATTTGGAATGGTTTTTCAAAGGTATCACAAGTGTTCGAAACAATTAATAGACCTTAGATTGTAAAAGAAGTATTATAAACATATGAAAACACAATTTTAACACATGAAATTGTTTTTCAAAGATATTCATAAGTGTTTCAATCAATCAACAGACTAAGATTGTATTAAACATATCAAAACACAATCTTAACACGTGAAATTGGTTTTCAAAGATATCATAAGTGTTTTCAACCAAACCAATTAATAGCGGAAAGAACAAGTTGCAAACATTTAGTTAAGAAGTAATACACTTGTTTTCAATAGTTAAGATACTTTTAAACTATTATTACACAGAGCATTCACTTTCTTATAGTTTCCTAGGTTAACTATAAAACCTTAGATTGTAAATGAAAGAAGTATTAAACATATCAAAACACAATTTTAACACATGAAATTGTTTTTCAAAGATATCATATCATGAGTGTTTCAATCAATCAATAGACCTTAGATTGTAAAAGAAGTATTGAACATATCAAAATACAATTTGAACACATTTGGAATGGTTTTTCAAAGGTATCACAAGTGTTCGAATCAATTAACAGACCTTAGATTGTAAAAGAAGTATTATAAACATATGAAAACACATTTTTAACACATGAAATTGTTTTTCAAAGATATTCATAAGTGTTTCAATCAATCAACAGACTAAGATTGTATTAAACATATCAAAACACAATCTTAACACGTGAAATTGGTTTTCAAAGATATCATAAGTGTTTTCAACGAAGCCAATTAATAGCGAAAAGAACAAGTTGCAAACATTTAGTTAAGAAGTAATACGCTTGTTTTCAGTAGTTAAGATACTTTTAAACTATTATTACACAGAGCATTCACTTTCTTATAGTTTCCTAGGTTAACTATAAAACCTTAGATTGTAAATGAAAGAAGTATTAAACACATCAAAACACAATTTTAACACATGAAATTGTTTTTCAAAGATATCATATCATGAGTGTTTCAATCAATCAATAGACCTTAGATTGTAAAAGAAGTATTGAACATATCAAAATACAATTTGAACACATTTGGAATGGTTTTTCAAAGGTATCACAAGTGTTCGAATCAATTAATAGACCTTAGATTGTAAAAGAAGTATTATAAACATATGAAAACACAATTTTAACACATGAATTTTTTTTTCAAAGATATTCATAAGTGTTTCAATCAATCAACAGACTAAGATTGTATTAAACATATCAAAACACAATCTTAACATGTGAAATTGGTTTTCAAAGATATCATAAGTGTTTTCAAACAAGCCAATTAATAGCGGAAAGAACAAGTTGCAAACATTTAGTTAAGAGGTAATACGCTTGTTTTCAATAGTTAAGATACTTTTAAACTATTATTACACAGAGCATTCACTTTCTTATAGTTTCCCAGGTTAACTATAAAACCTTAGATTGTAAATGAAAGAAGTATTAAACATATCAAAACACAATTTTAACACATGAAATTGTTTTTCAAACATATCATATCATGAGTGTTTCAATCAATCAATAGACCTTAGATTGTAAAAGAAGTATTGAACATATCAAAATACAATTTGAACACATTTGGAATGGTTTTTCAAAGGTATCACAAGTGTTCGAATCAATTAATAGACCTTAGATTGTAAAAGAAGTATTATAAACATATGAAAACACAATTTTAACACATGAATTTTTTTTTCAAAGATATTCATAAGTGTTTCAATCAATCAACAGACTAAGATTGTATTAAACATATCAAAACACAATCTTAACATGTGAAATTGGTTTTCAAAGATATCATAAGTGTTTTCAAACAAGCCAATTAATAGCGGAAAGAACAAGTTGCAAACATTTAGTTAAGAGGTAATACGCTTGTTTTCAATAGTTAAGATACTTTTAAACTATTATTACACAGAGCATTCACTTTCTTATAGTTTCCCAGGTTAACTATAAAACCTTAGATTGTAAATGAAAGAAGTATTAAACATATCAAAACACAGTTTTAACACATGAAATTGTTTTTCAAAGATATCATATCATGAGTGTTTCAATCAATCAATAGACCTTAGATTGTAAAAGAAGTATTGAACATATCAAAATACATTTTCAACACATTTGGAATGGTTTTTCAAAGGTATCACAAGTGTTCGAATCAATTAATAGACCTTAGATTGTAAAAGAAGTATTATAAACATATGAAAACACAATTTTAACACATGAAATTGTTTTTCAAAGATATTCATAAGTGTTTCAATCAATCAACAGACTAAGATTGTATTAAACATATCAAAACACAATCTTAACACGTGAAATTGGTTTTCAAAGATATCATAAGTGTTTTCAACCAAGCCAATTAATAGCGAAAAGAACAATTTGCAAACATTTAGTTAAGAAGTAATACGCTTGTTTTCAATAGTTAAGATACTTTTAAACTATTATTACACAGAGCATTCACTTTCTTATAGTTTCCTAGGTTAACTATAAAACCTTAGATTGTAAATGAAAGAAGTATTAAACATATCAAAACACAATTTTAACACATGAAATTGTTTTTCAAAGATATCATATCATGAGTGTTTCAATCAATCAATAGACCTTAGATTGTAAAAGAAGTATTGAACATATCAAAATACAATTTGAACACATTTGGAATGGTTTTTCAAAGGTATCACAAGTGTTCGAATCAATTAACAGACCTTAGATTGTAAAAGAAGTATTATAAACATATGAAAACACAATTTTAACACATGAAATTGTTTTTCAAAGATATTCATAAGTGTTTCAATCAATCAACAGACTAAGATTGTATTAAACATATCAAAACACAATCTTAACACGTGAAATTGGTTTTCAAAGATATCATAAGTGTTTTCAACCAAGCCAATTAATAGCGAAAAGAACAAGTTGCAAACATTTAGTTAAGAAGTAATACGCTTTTTTTCAATAGTTAAGATACTTTTAAACTATTATTACACAGAGCATTCACTTTCTTATAGTTTCCTAGGTTAACTATAAAACCTTAGATTGTAAATGAAATAAGTATTAAACATATCAAAACACAATTTTAACACATGAAATTGTTTTTCAAAGATATCATATCATGAGTGTTTCAATCAATCAATAGACCTTAGATTGTAAAAGAAGTATTGAACATATCAAAATACAATTTGAACACATTTGGAATGGTTTTTCAAAGGTATCACAAGTGTTCGAATCAATTAACAGACCTTAGATTGTAAAAGAAGTATTATAAACATATGAAAACACAATTTTAACACATGAAATTGTTTTTCAAAGATATTCATAAGTGTTTCAATCAATCAACAGACTAAGATTGTATTAAACATATCAAAACACAATCTTAACACGTGAAATTGGTTTTCAAAGATATCATAAGTGTTTTCAACCAAGCCAATTAATAGCGAAAAGAACAAGTTGCAAACATTTAGTTAAGAAGTAATACGCTCTTTTTCAATAGTTAAGATACTTTTAAACTATTATTACACAGAGGATTCACTTTCTTATAGTTTCCTAGGTTAACTATAAAACCTTAGATTGTAAATGAAATAAGTATTAAACATATCAAAACACAATTTTAACACATGAAATTGTTTTTCAAAGATATCATATCATGAGTGTTTCAATCAATCAATAGACCTTAGATTGTAAAAGAAGTATTGAACATATCAAAATACAATTTGAACACATTTGGAATGGTTTTTCAAAGGTATCACAAGTGTTCGAATCAATTAATAGACCTTAGATTGTAAAAGAAGTATTATAAACATATGAAAACACAATTTTAACACATGAAATTGTTTTTCAAAGATATTCATAAGTGTTTCAATCAATCAACAGACTAAGATTGTATTAAACATATCAAAACACAATCTTAACACGTGAAATTGGTTTTCAAAGATATCATAAGTGTTTTCAACCAAGCCAATTAATAGCGAAAAGAACAAGTTGCAAACATTTAGTTAAGAAGTAATACGCTTGTTTTCAATAGTTAAGATACTTTTAAACTATTATTACACAGAGCATTCACTTTCTTATAGTTTCCTAGGTTAACTATAAAACCATAGATTGTAAATGAAAGAAGTGTTAAACATATCAAAACACAATTTTGACACATGAAATTGTTTTTCAAAGATATCATATCATGAGTGTTTCAATCAATCAATAGACCTTAGATTGTAAAAGAAGTATTGAACATATCAAAATACAATTTGAACACATTTGGAATGGTTTTTCAAAGGTATCACAAGTGTTCGAATCAATTAATAGACCTTAGATTGTAAAAGAAGTATTATAAACATATGAAAACACAATTTTAACACATGAAATTGTTTTTCGAAGATATTCATAAGTGTTTCAATCAATCAACAAACTAAGATTGTATTAAACATATCAAAACACAATCTTAACACGTGAAATTGGTTTTCAAAGATATCATAAGTGTTTTCAACCAAGCCAATTAATAGCGAAAAGAACAAGTTACAAACATTTAGTTCAGAAGTAATACGCTTGTTTTCAAGAGTTAAGATACTTTTAAACTATTATTACACAGAGCATTCACTTTCTTATAGTTTCCTAGGTTAACTATAAAACCTTAGATTGTAAATGAAAGAAGTATTAAACATATCAAAACACAATTTTAACACATGAAATTGTTTTTCAAAGATATCATATCATGAGTGTTTCAATCAATCAATAGACCTTAGATTGTAAAAGAAGTATTGAACATATCAAAATACAATTTGAACACATTTGGAATGGTTTTTCAAAGGTATCACAAGTGTTCGAATCAATTAATAGACCTTAGATTGTAAAAGAAGTATTATAAACATATGAAAACACAATTTTAACACATGAAATTGTTTTTCAAAGATATTCATAAGTGTTTCAATCAATCAACAGACTAAGATTGTATTAAACATATCAAAACACAATCTTAACACGTGAAATTGGTTTTCAAAGATATCATAAGTGTTTTCAACCAAGCCAATTAATAGCGAAAAGAACAAGTTGCAAACATTTAGTTAAGAAGTAATACGCTTGTTTTCAATAGTTAAGATACTTTTAAACTATTATTACACAGAGCATTCACTTATCTTATAGTTTCCTAGGTTAACTATAAAACCTTAGATTGTAAATGAAATAAGTATTAAACATATCAAAACACAATTTTAACACATGAAATTGTTTTTCAAAGATATCATATCATGAGTGTTTCAATCAATCAATAGACCTTAGATTGTAAAAGAAGTATTGAACATATCAAAATACAATTTGAACACATTTGGAATGGTTTTTCAAAGGTATCACAAGTGTTCGAATCAATTAATAGACCTTAGATTGTAAAAGAAGTATTATAAACATATGAAAACACAATTTTAACACATGAAATTGTTTTTCGAAGATATTCATAAGTGTTTCAATCAATCAACAAACTAAGATTGTATTAAACATATCAAAACACAATCTTAACACGTGAAATTGGTTTTCAAAGATATCATAAGTGTTTTCAACCAAGCCAATTAATAGCGAAAAGAACAAGTTACAAACATTTAGTTCAGAAGTAATACGCTTGTTTTCAAGAGATAAGATACTTTTAAACTATTATTACACAGAGCATTCACTTTCTTATAGTTTCCTAGGTTAACTATAAAACCTTAGATTGTAAATGAAAGAAGTATTAAACATATCAAAACACAATTTTAACACATGAAATTGTTTTTCAAAGATATCATATCATGAGTGTTTCAATCAATCAATAGACCTTAGATTGTAAAAGAAGTATTGAACATATCAAAATACAATTTGAACACATTTGGAATGGTTTTTCAAAGGTATCACAAGTGTTCGAATCAATTAATAGACCTTAGATTGTAAAAGAAGTATTATAAACATATGAAAACACAATTTTAACACATGAAATTGTTTTTCAAAGATATTCATAAGTGTTTCAATCAATCAACAGACTAAGATTGTATTAAACATATCAAAACACAATCTTAACACGTGAAATTGGTTTTCAAAGATATCATAAGTGTTTTCAACCAAGCCAATTAATAGCGAAAAGAACAATTTGCAAACATTTAGTTAAGAAGTAATACGCTTGTTTTCAATAGTTAAGATACTTTTAAACTATTATTACACAGAGCATTCACTTTCTTATAGTTTCCTAGGTTAACTATAAAACCTTAGATTGTAAATGAAAGAAGTGTTAAACATATCAAAACACAATTTTGACACATGAAATTGTTTTTCAAAGATATCATATCATGAGTGTTTCAATCAATCAATAGACGTTAGATTGTAAAAGAAGTATTGAACATATCAAAATACAATTTGAACACATTTGGAATGGTTTTTCAAAGGTATCACAAGTGTTCGAATCAATTAACAGACCTTAAATTGTAAAAGAAGTATTATAAACATATGAAAACACATTTTTAACACATGAAATTGTTTTTCAAAGATATTCATAAGTGTTTCAATCAATCAACAGACTAAGATTGTATTAAACATATCAAAACACAATCTTAACACGTGAAATTGGTTTTCAAAGATATCATAAGTGTTTCAACCAAGCCAATTAATAGCGAAAAGAACAAGTTGCAAACATTTAGTTAAGAAGTAATACGCTTGTTTTCAATAGTAAAGATACTTTTAAAGTATTATTACACAGAGCATTCACTTTCTTATAGTTTCCTAGGTTAACTATAAAACCTTAGATTGTAAATGAAAGAAGTATTAAACATATCAAAACACAATTTTAACACATGAAATTGTTTTTCAAAGATATCATATCATGAGTGTTTCAATCAATCAATAGACCTTAGATTGTAAAAGAAGTATTGAACATATCAAAATACAATTTGAACACATTTGGAAGGGTTTTTCAAAGGTATCACAAGTGTTCGAATCAATTAATAGACCTTAGATTGTAAAAGAAGTATTATAAACATATGAAAACACAATTTTAACACATGAAATTGTTTTTCAAAGATATTCATAAGTGTTTCAATCAATCAACAGACTAAGATTGTATTAAACATATCAAAACACAATCTTAACACGTGAAATTGGTTTTCAAAGATATCATAAGTGTTTTCAACCAAACCAATTAATAGCGGAAAGAACAAGTTGCAAACATTTAGTTAAGAAGTAATACGCTTGTTTTCAATAGTTAAGATACTTTTAAACTATTATTACATAGAGCATTCACTTTCTTATAGTTTCCTAGGTTAACTATAAAACCTTAGATTGTAAATGAAAGAAGTATTAAACATATCAAAACACAATTTTAACACATGAAATTGTTTTTCAAAGATATCATATCATGAGTGTTTCAATCAATCAATAGACCTTAGATTGTAAAAGAAGTATTGAACATATCAAAATACAATTTGAACACATTTGGAATGGTTTTTCAAAGGTATCACAAGTGTTCGAATCAATTAACAGACCTTAGATTGTAAAAGAAGTATTATAAACATATGAAAACACAATTTTAACAGATGAAATTGTTTTTCAAAGATATTCATAAGTGTTTCAATCAATCAACAGACTAAGATTGTATTAAACATATCAAAACACAATCTTAACACGTGAAATTGCTTTTCAAAGATATCATAAGTGTTTTCAACCAAGCTAATTAATAGCGAAAAGAACAATTTGCAAACATTTAGTTAAGAAGTAATACGCTTGTTTTCAATAGTTAAGATACTTTTAAACTATTATTACACAGAGCATTCACTTTCTTATAGTTTCCTAGGTTAACTATAAAACCTTAGATTGTAAATGAAAGAAGTGTTAAACATATCAAAACACAATTTTGACACATGAAATTGTTTTTCAAAGATATCATATCATGAGTGTTTCAATCAATCAATAGACCTTAGATTGTAAAAGAAGTATTGAACATATCAAAATACAATTTGAACACATTTGGAATGGTTTTTCAAAGGTATCACAAGTGTTCGAATCAATTAACAGACCTTAGATTGTAAAAGAAGTATTATAAACATATGAAAACACATTTTTAACACATGAAATTGTTTTTCAAAGATATTCATAAGTGTTTCAATCAATCAACAGACTAAGATTGTATTAAACATATCAAAACACAATCTTAACACGTGAAATTGGTTTTCAAAGATATCATAAGTGTTTTCAACCAAGCCAATTAATAGCGAAAAGAACAAGTTGCAAACATTTAGTTAAGAAGTAATACGCTTGTTTTCAATAGTTAAGATACTTTTAAACTATTATTACACAGAGCATTCACTTTCTTATAGTTTCCTAGGTTAACTATAAAACCATAGATTGTAAATGAAAGAAGTGTTAAACATATCAAAACACAATTTTGACACATGAAATTGTTTTTCAAAGATATCATATCATGAGTGTTTCAATCAATCAATAGACCTTAGATTGTAAAAGAAGTATTGAACATATCAAAATACAATTTGAACACATTTGGAATGGTTTTTCAAAGGTATCACAAGTGTTCGAAACAATTAAGAGACCTTAGATTGTAAAAGAAGTATTATAAACATATGAAAACACAATTTTAACACATGAAATTGTTTTTCAAAGATATTCATAAGTGTTTCAATCAATCAACAGACTAAGATTGTATTAAACATATCAAAACACAATCTTAACACGTGAAATTGGTTTTCAAAGATATCATAAGTGTTTTCAACCAAACCAATTAATAGCGGAAAGAACAAGTTGCAAACATTTAGTTAAGAAGTAATACGCTTGTTTTCAATAGTTAAGATACTTTTAAACTATTATTACACAGAGCATTCACTTTCTTATAGTTTCCTAGGTTAACTATAAAACCATAGATTGTAAATGAAAGAAGTATTAAACATATCAAAACACAATTTTAACACATGAAATTGTTTTTCAAAGATATCATATCATGAGTGTTTCAATCAATCAATAGACCTTAGATTGTAAAAGAAGTATTGAACATATCAAAATACAATTTGAACACATTTGGAATGGTTTTTCAAAGGTATCACAAGTGTTCGAATCAATTAACAGACCTTAGATTGTAAAAGAAGTATTATAAACATATGAAAACACAATTTTAACAGATGAAATTGTTTTTCAAAGATATTCATAAGTGTTTCAATCAATCAACAGACTAAGATTGTATTAAACATATCAAAACACAATCTTAACACGTGAAATTGCTTTTCAAAGATATCATAAGTGTTTTTAACCAAGCTAATTAATAGCGAAAAGAACAATTTGCAAACATTTAGTTAAGAAGTAATACGCTTGTTTTCAATAGTTAAGATACTTTTAAACCATTATTACACAGAGCATTCACTTTCTTATAGTTTCCTAGGTTAACTATAAAACCTTAGATTGTAAATGAAAGAAGTGTTAAACATATCAAAACACAATTTTGACACATGAAATTGTTTTTCAAAGATATCATATCATGAGTGTTTCAATCAATCAATAGACCTTAGATTGTAAAAGAAGTATTGAACATATCAAAATACAATTTGAACACATTTGGAATGGTTTTTCAAAGGTATCACAAGTGTTCGAATCAATTAACAGACCTTAGATTGTAAAAGAAGTATTATAAACATATGAAAACACATTTTTAACACATGAAATTGTTTTTCAAAGATATTCATAAGTGTTTCAATCAATCAACAGACTAAGATTGTATTAAACATATCAAAACACAATCTTAACACGTGAAATTGGTTTTCAAAGATATCATAAGTGTTTTCAACCAAGCCAATTAATAGCGAAAAGAACAAGTTGCAAACATTTAGTTAAGAAGTAATACGCTTGTTTTCAATAGTTAAGATACTTTTAAACTATTATTACACAGAGCATTCACTTTCTTATAGTTTCCTAGGTTAACTATAAAACCATAGATTGTAAATGAAAGAAGTGTTAAACATATCAAAACACAATTTTGACACATGAAATTGTTTTTCAAAGATATCATATCATGAGTGTTTCAATCAATCAATAGACCTTAGATTGTAAAAGAAGTATTGAACATATCAAAATACAATTTGAACACATTTGGAATGGTTTTTCAAAGGTATCACAAGTGTTCGAAACAATTAAGAGACCTTAGATTGTAAAAGAAGTATTATAAACATATGAAAACACAATTTTAACACATGAAATTGTTTTTCAAAGATATTCATAAGTGTTTCAATCAATCAACAGACTAAGATTGTATTAAACATATCAAAACACAATCTTAACACGTGAAATTGGTTTTCAAAGATATCATAAGTGTTTTCAACCAAACCAATTAATAGCGGAAAGAACAAGTTGCAAACATTTAGTTAAGAAGTAATACGCTTGTTTTCAATAGTTAAGATACTTTTAAACTATTATTACACAGAGCATTCACTTTCTTATAGTTTCCTAGGTTAACTATAAAACCATAGATTGTAAATGAAAGAAGTATTAAACATATCAAAACACAATTTTAACACATGAAATTGTTTTTCAAAGATATCATATCATGAGTGTTTCAATCAATCAATAGACCTTAGATTGTAAAAGAAGTATTGAACATATCAAAATACAATTTGAACACATTTGGAATGGTTTTTCAAAGGTATCACAAGTGTTCGAAACAATTAATAGACCTTAGATTGTAAAAGAAGTATTATAAACATATGAAAACACAATTTTAACACATGAAATTGTTTTTCAAAGATATTCATAAGTGTTTCAATCAATCAACAGACTAAGATTGTATTAAACATATCAAAACACAATCTTAACACGTGAAATTGCTTTTCAAAGATATCATAAGTGTTTTCAACCAAGCTAATTAATAGCGAAAAGAACAATTTGCAAACATTTAGTTAAGAAGTAATACGCTTGTTTTCAATAGTTAAGATACTTTTAAACTATTATTACACAGAGCATTCACTTTCTTATAGTTTCCTAGGTTAACTATAAAACCTTAGATTGTAAATGAAAGAAGTGTTAAACATATCAAAACACAATTTTGACACATGAAATTGTTTTTCAAAGATATCATATCATGAGTGTTTCAATCAATCAATAGACCTTAGATTGTAAAAGAAGTATTGAACATATCAAAATACAATTTGAACACATTTGGAATGGTTTTTCAAAGGTATCACAAGTGTTCGAATCAATTAATAGACCTTAGATTGTAAAAGAAGTATTATAAACATATGAAAACACAATTTTAACACATGAAATTGTTTTTCAAAGATATTCATAAGTGTTTCAATCAATCAACAGACTAAGATTGTATTAAACATATCAAAACACAATCTTAACACGTGAAATTGGTTTTCAAAGATATCATAAGTGTTTTCAACCAAGCCAATTAATAGCGAAAAGAACAAGTTGCAAACATTTAGTTAAGAAATAATACGCTTGTTTTCAATAGTTAAGATACTTTTAAACTATTATTACACAGAGCATTCACTTTCTTATAGTTTCCTAGGTTAACTATAAAACCTTAGATTGTAAATGAAAGAAGTATTAAACATATCAAAACACAATTTTAACACATGAAATTGTTTTTCAAAGATATCATATCATGAGTGTTTCAATCAATCAATAGACCATAGATTGTAAAAGAAGTATTGAACATAGCAAAATACAATTTGAACACATTTGGAATGGTTTTTCAAAGGTATCAAAAGTGTTCGAATCAATTAATAGACCTTAGATTGTAAAAGAAGTATTATAAACATATGAAAACACAATTTTAACACATGAAATTGTTTTTCAAAGATATTCATAAGTGTTTCAATCAATCAACAGACTAAGATTGTATTAAACATATCAAAACACAATCTTAACACGTGAAATTGCTTTTCAAAGATATCATAAGTGTTTTCAACCAAGCTAATTAATAGCGAAAAGAACAATTTGCAAACATTTAGTTAAGAAGTAATACGCTTGTTTTCAATAGTTAAGATACTTTTAAACTATTATTACACAGAGCATTCACTTTCTTATAGTTTCCTAGGTTAACTATAAAACCTTAGATTGTAAATGAAAGAAGTGTTAAACATATCAAAACACAATTTTGACACATGAAATTGTTTTTCAAAGATATCATATCATGAGTGTTTCAATCAATCAATAGACCTTAGATTGTAAAAGAAGTATTGAACATATCAAAATACAATTTGAACACATTTGGAATGGTTTTTTAAAGGTATCACAAGTGTTCGAATCAATTAACAGACCTTAGATTGTAAAAGAAGTATTATAAACATATGAAAACACATTTTTAACACATGAAATTGTTTTTCAAAGATATTCATAAGTGTTTCAATCAATCAACAGACTAAGATTGTATTAAACATATCAAAACACAATCTTAACACGTGAAATTGGTTTTCAAAGATATCATAAGTGTTTTCAACCAAGCCAATTAATAGCGAAAAGAACAAGTTGCAAACATTTAGTTAAGAAGTAATACGCTTGTTTTCAATAGTTAAGATACTTTTAAACTATTATTACACAGAGCATTCACTTTCTTATAGTTTCCTAGGTTAACTATAAAACCATAGATTGTAAATGAAAGAAGTGTTAAACATATCAAAACACAATTTTGACACATGAAATTGTTTTTCAAAGATATCATATCATGAGTGTTTCAATCAATCAATAGACCTTAGATTGTAAAAGAAGTATTGAACATATCAAAATACAATTTGAACACATTTGGAATGGTTTTTCAAAGGTATCACAAGTGTTCGAAACAATTAAGAGACCTTAGATTGTAAAAGAAGTATTATAAACATATGAAAACACAATTTTAACACATGAAATTGTTTTTCAAAGATATTCATAAGTGTTTCAATCAATCAACAGACTAAGATTGTATTAAACATATCAAAACACAATCTTAACACGTGAAATTGGTTTTCAAAGATATCATAAGTGTTTTCAACCAAACCAATTAATAGCGGAAAGAACAAGTTGCAAACATTTAGTTAAGAAGTAATACGCTTGTTTTCAATAGTTAAGATACTTTTAAACTATTATTACACAGAGCATTCACTTTCTTATAGTTTCCTAGGTTAACTATAAAACCATAGATTGTAAATGAAAGAAGTATTAAACATATCAAAACACAATTTTAACACATGAAATTGTTTTTCAAAGATATCATATCATGAGTGTTTCAATCAATCAATAGACCTTAGATTGTAAAAGAAGTATTGAACATATCAAAATACAATTTGAACACATTTGGAATGGTTTTTCAAAGGTATCACAAGTGTTCGAATCAATTAACAGACCTTAGATTGTAAAAGAAGTATTATAAACATATGAAAACACAATTTTAACAGATGAAATTGTTTTTCAAAGATATTCATAAGTGTTTCAATCAATCAACAGACTAAGATTGTATTAAACATATCAAAACACAATCTTAACACGTGAAATTGCTTTTCAAAGATATCATAAGTGTTTTCAACCAAGCCAATTAATAGCGAAAAGAACAATTTGCAAACATTTAGTTAAGAAGTAATACGCTTGTTTTCAATAGTTAAGATACTTTTAAACTATTATTACACAGAGCATTCACTTTCTTATAGTTTCCTAGGTTAACTATAAAACCTTAGATTGTAAATGAAAGAAGTGTTAAACATATCAAAACACAATTTTGACACATGAAATTGTTTTTCAAAGATATCATATCATGAGTGTTTCAATCAATCAATAGACCTTAGATTGTAAAAGAAGTATTGAACATATCAAAATACAATTTGAACACATTTGGAATGGTTTTTCAAAGGTATCACAAGTGTTCGAATCAATTAACAGACCTTAGATTGTAAAAGAAGTTTTATAAACATATGAAAACACATTTTTAACACATGAAATTGTTTTTCAAAGATATTCATAAGTGTTTCAATCAATCAACAGACTAAGATTGTATTAAACATATCAAAACACAATCTTAACACGTGAAATTGGTTTTCAAAGATATCATAAGTGTTTTCAACCAAGCCAATTAATAGCGAAAAGAACAAGTTGCAAACATTTAGTTAAGAAGTAATACGCTTGTTTTCAATAGTTAAGATACTTTTAAACTATTATTACACAGAGCATTCACTTTCTTATAGTTTCCTAGGTTAACTATAAAACCATAGATTGTAAATGAAAGAAGTGTTAAACATATCAAAACACAATTTTGACACATGAAATTGTTTTTCAAAGATATCATATCATGAGTGTTTCAATCAATCAATAGACCTTAGATTGTAAAAGAAGTATTGAACATATCAAAATACAATTTGAACACATTTGGAATGGTTTTTCAAAGGTATCACAAGTGTTCGAAACAATTAAGAGACCTTAGATTGTAAAAGAAGTATTATAAACATATGAAAACACAATTTTAACACATGAAATTGTTTTTCAAAGATATTCATAAGTGTTTCAATCAATCAACAGACTAAGATTGTATTAAACATATCAAAACACAATCTTAACACGTGAAATTGGTTTTCAAAGATATCATAAGTGTTTTCAACCAAACCAATTAATAGCGGAAAGAACAAGTTGCAAACATTTAGTTAAGAAGTAATACGCTTGTTTTCAATAGTTAAGATACTTTTAAACTATTATTACACAGGGCATTCACTTTCTTATAGTTTCCTAGGTTAACTATAAAACCATAGATTGTAAATAAAAGAAGTGTTAAACATATCAAAGCACAATTTTAACACATGAAATTGTTTTTCAAAGATATCATATCATGAGTGTTTCAATCAATCAATAGACCTTAGATTGTAAAAGAAGTATTGAACATATCAAAATACAATTTGAACACATTTGGAATGGTTTTTCAAAGGTATCACAAGTGTTCGAAACAATTAATAGACCTTAGATTGTAAAAGAAGTATTATAAACATATGAAAACACAATTTTAACACATGAAATTGTTTTTCAAAGATATTCATAAGTGTTTCAATCAATCAACAGACTAAGATTGTATTAAACATATCAAAACACAATCTTAACACGTGAAATTGGTTTTCAAAGATATCATAAGTGTTTTCAACCAAACCAATTAATAGCGGAAAGAACAAGTGGCAAACATTTAGTTAAGAAGTAATACACTTGTTTTCAATAGTTAAGATACTTTTAAACTATTATTACACAGAGCATTCACTTTCTTATAGTTTCCTAGGTTAACTATAAAACCTTAGATTGTAAATGAAAGAAGTGTTAAACATATCAAAACACAATTTTGACACATGAAATTGTTTTTCAAAGATATCATATCATGAGTGTTTCAATCAATCAATAGACCTTAGATTGTAAAAGAAGTATTGAACATATCAAAATACAATTTGAACACATTTGGAATGGTTTTTCAAAGGTATCACAAGTGTTCGAATCAATTAACAGACCTTAGATTGTAAAAGAAGTATTATAAACATATGAAAACACATTTTTAAGACATGAAATTGTTTTTCAAAGATATTCATAAGTGTTTCAATCAATCAACAGACTAAGATTGTATTAAACATATCAAAACACAATCTTAACACGTGAAATTGGTTTTCAAAGATATCATAAGTGTTTTCAACCAAGCCAATTAATAGCGAAAAAAACAAGTTGCAAACATTTAGTTAAGAAGTAATACGCTTGTTTTCAATAGTTAAGATACTTTTAAACTATTATTACACAGAGCATTCACTTTCTTATAGTTTCCTAGGTTAACTATAAAACCATAGATTGTAAATGAAAGAAGTATTAAACATATCAAAACACAATTTTAACACATGAAATTGTTTTTCAAAGATATCATATCATGAGTGTTTCAATCAATCAATAGACCTTAGATTGTAAAAGAAGTATTGAACATATCAAAATACAATTTGAACACATTTGGAATGGTTTTTCAAAGGTATCACAAGTGTTCGAAACAATTAATAGACCTTAGATTGTAAAAGAAGTATTATAAACATATGAAAACACAATTTTAACACATGAAATTGTTTTTCAAAGATATTCATAAGTGTTTCAATCAATCAACAGACTAAGATTGTATTAAACATATCAAAACACAATCTTAACACGTGAAATTGGTTTTCAAAGATATCATAAGTGTTTTCAACCAAACCAATTAATAGCGGAAAGAACAAGTTGCAAACATTTAGTTAAGAAGTAATACACTTGTTTTCAATAGTTAAGATACTTTTAAACTATTATTACACAGAGCATTCACTTTCTTATAGTTTCCTAGGTTAACTATAAAACCTTAGATTGTAAATGAAAGAAGTATTAAACATATCAAAACACAATTTTAACACATGAAATTGTTTTTCAAAGATATCATATCATGAGTGTTTCAATCAATCAATAGACCTTAGATTGTAAAAGAAGTATTGAACATATCAAAATACAATTTGAACACATTTGGAATGGTTTTTCAAAGGTATCACAAGTGTTCGAATCAATTAACAGACCTTAGATTGTAAAAGAAGTATTATAAACATATGAAAACACATTTTTAACACATGAAATTGTTTTTCAAAGATATTCATAAGTGTTTCAATCAATCAACAGACTAAGATTGTATTAAACATATCAAAACACAATCTTAACACGTGAAATTGGTTTTCAAAGATATCATAAGTGTTTTCAACGAAGCCAATTAATAGCGAAAAGAACAAGTTGCAAACATTTAGTTAAGAAGTAATACGCTTGTTTTCAATAGTTAAGATACTTTTAAACTATTATTACACAGAGCATTCACTTTCTT
Source organism: Phaseolus vulgaris (assembly GCF_051622355.1). NCBI lineage: Eukaryota > Viridiplantae > Streptophyta > Magnoliopsida > Fabales > Fabaceae > Phaseolus > Phaseolus vulgaris. The sequence goes on along the minus strand of NC_143501.1, from coordinate 19,296,080 downwards.
ATAGTTTCCTAGGTTAACTATAAAACCATAGATTGTAAATGAAAGAAGTATTAAACATATCAAAACACAATTTTAACACATGAAATTGTTTTTCAAAGATATCATATCATGAGTGTTTCAATCAATCAATAGACCTTAGATTGTAAAAGAAGTATTGAACATATCAAAATACAATTTGAACACATTTGGAATGGTTTTTCAAAGGTATCACAAGTGTTCGAAACAATTAATAGACCTTAGATTGTAAAAGAAGTATTATAAACATATGAAAACACAATTTTAACAGATGAAATTGTTTTTCAAAGATATTCATAAGTGTTTCAATCAATCAACAGACTAAGATTGTATTAAACATATCAAAACACAATCTTAACACGTGAAATTGCTTTTCAAAGATATCATAAGTGTTTTCAACCAAGCCAATTAATAGCGAAAAGAACAATTTGCAAACATTTAGTTAAGAAGTAATACGCTTGTTTTCAATAGTTAAGATACTTTTAAACTATTATTACACAGAGCATTCACTTTCTTATAGTTTCCTAGGTTAACTATAAAACCTTAGATTGTAAATGAAAGAAGTGTTAAACATATCAAAACACAATTTTGACACATGAAATTGTTTTTCAAAGATATCATATCATGAGTGTTTCAATCAATCAATAGACCTTAGATTGTAAAAGAAGTATTGAACATATCAAAATACAATTTGAACACATTTGGAATGGTTTTTCAAAGGTATCACAAGTGTTCGAATCAATTAACAGACCTTAGATTGTAAAAGAAGTTTTATAAACATATGAAAACACATTTTTAACACATGAAATTGTTTTTCAAAGATATTCATAAGTGTTTCAATCAATCAACAGACTAAGATTGTATTAAACATATCAAAACACAATCTTAACACGTGAAATTGGTTTTCAAAGATATCATAAGTGTTTTCAACCAAGCCAATTAATAGCGAAAAGAACAAGTTGCAAACATTTAGTTAAGAAGTAATACGCTTGTTTTCAATAGTTAAGATACTTTTAAACTATTATTACACAGAGCATTCACTTTCTTATAGTTTCCTAGGTTAACTATAAAACCATAGATTGTAAATGAAAGAAGTGTTAAACATATCAAAACACAATTTTGACACATGAAATTGTTTTTCAAAGATATCATATCATGAGTGTTTCAATCAATCAATAGACCTTAGATTGTAAAAGAAGTATTGAACATATCAAAATACAATTTGAACACATTTGGAATGGTTTTTCAAAGGTATCACAAGTGTTCGAAACAATTAAGAGACCTTAGATTGTAAAAGAAGTATTATAAACATATGAAAACACAATTTTAACACATGAAATTGTTTTTCAAAGATATTCATAAGTGTTTCAATCAATCAACAGACTAAGATTGTATTAAACATATCAAAACACAATCTTAACACGTGAAATTGGTTTTCAAAGATATCATAAGTGTTTTCAACCAAACCAATTAATAGCGGAAAGAACAAGTTGCAAACATTTAGTTAAGAAGTAATACGCTTGTTTTCAATAGTTAAGATACTTTTAAACTATTATTACACAGAGCATTCACTTTCTTATAGTTTCCTAGGTTAACTATAAAACCATAGATTGTAAATAAAAGAAGTGTTAAACATATCAAAGCACAATTTTAACACATGAAATTGTTTTTCAAAGATATCATATCATGAGTGTTTCAATCAATCAATAGACCTTAGATTGTAAAAGAAGTATTGAACATATCAAAATACAATTTGAACACATTTGGAATGGTTTTTCAAAGGTATCACAAGTGTTCGAAACAATTAATAGACCTTAGATTGTAAAAGAAGTATTATAAACATATGAAAACACAATTTTAACACATGAAATTGTTTTTCAAAGATATTCATAAGTGTTTCAATCAATCAACAGACTAAGATTGTATTAAACATATCAAAACACAATCTTAACACGTGAAATTGCTTTTCAAAGATATCATAAGTGTTTTCAACCAAGCCAATTAATAGCGAAAAGAACAATTTGCAAACATTTAGTTAAGAAGTAATACGCTTGTTTTCAATAGTTAAGATACTTTTAAACTATTATTACACAGAGCATTCACTTTCTTATAGTTTCCTAGGTTAACTATAAAACCTTAGATTGTAAATGAAAGAAGTGTTAAACATATCAAAACACAATTTTGACACATGAAATTGTTTTTCAAAGATATCATATCATGAGTGTTTCAATCAATCAATAGACCTTAGATTGTAAAAGAAGTATTGAACATATCAAAATACAATTTGAACACATTTGGAATGGTTTTTCAAAGGTATCACAAGTGTTCGAATCAATTAACAGACCTTAGATTGTAAAAGAAGTATTATAAACATATGAAAACACATTTTTAAGACATGAAATTGTTTTTCAAAGATATTCATAAGTGTTTCAATCAATCAACAGACTAAGATTGTATTAAACATATCAAAACACAATCTTAACACGTGAAATTGGTTTTCAAAGATATCATAAGTGTTTTCAACCAAGCCAATTAATAGCGAAAAAAACAAGTTGCAAACATTTAGTTAAGAAGTAATACGCTTGTTTTCAATAGTTAAGATACTTTTAAACTATTATTACACAGAGCATTCACTTTCTTATAGTTTCCTAGGTTAACTATAAAACCATAGATTGTAAATGAAAGAAGTATTAAACATATCAAAACACAATTTTAACACATGAAATTGTTTTTCAAAGATATCATATCATGAGTGTTTCAATCAATCAATAGACCTTAGATTGTAAAAGAAGTATTGAACATATCAAAATACAATTTGAACACATTTGGAATGGTTTTTCAAAGGTATCACAAGTGTTCGAAACAATTAATAGACCTTAGATTGTAAAAGAAGTATTATAAACATATGAAAACACAATTTTAACACATGAAATTGTTTTTCAAAGATATTCATAAGTGTTTCAATCAATCAACAGACTAAGATTGTATTAAACATATCAAAACACAATCTTAACACGTGAAATTGGTTTTCAAAGATATCATAAGTGTTTTCAACCAAACCAATTAATAGCGGAAAGAACAAGTTGCAAACATTTAGTTAAGAAGTAATACACTTGTTTTCAATAGTTAAGATACTTTTAAACTATTATTACACAGAGCATTCACTTTCTTATAGTTTCCTAGGTTAACTATAAAACCTTAGATTGTAAATGAAAGAAGTATTAAACATATCAAAACACAATTTTAACACATGAAATTGTTTTTCAAAGATATCATATCATGAGTGTTTCAATCAATCAATAGACCTTAGATTGTAAAAGAAGTATTGAACATATCAAAATACAATTTGAACACATTTGGAATGGTTTTTCAAAGGTATCACAAGTGTTCGAATCAATTAACAGACCTTAGATTGTAAAAGAAGTATTATAAACATATGAAAACACATTTTTAAGACATGAAATTGTTTTTCAAAGATATTCATAAGTGTTTCAATCAATCAACAGACTAAGATTGTATTAAACATATCAAAACACAATCTTAACACGTGAAATTGGTTTTCAAAGATATCATAAGTGTTTTCAACCAAACCAATTAATAGCGGAAAGAACAAGTTGCAAACATTTAGTTAAGAAGTAATACACTTGTTTTCAATAGTTAAGATACTTTTAAACTATTATTACACAGAGCATTCACTTTCTTATAGTTTCCTAGGTTAACTATAAAACCTTAGATTGTAAATGAAAGAAGTATTAAACATATCAAAACACAATTTTAACACATGAAATTGTTTTTCAAAGATATCATATCATGAGTGTTTCAATCAATCAATAGACCTTAGATTGTAAAAGAAGTATTGAACATATCAAAATACAATTTGAACACATTTGGAATGGTTTTTCAAAGGTCTCACAAGTGTTCGAATCAATTAATAGACCTTAGATTGTAAAAGAAGTATTATAAACATATGAAAACACATTTTTAACACATGAAATTGTTTTTCAAAGATATTCATAAGTGTTTCAATCAATCAACAGACTAAGATTGTATTAAACTGTACCGCCCTGGTGGTCGGATGCGATGACGTGGCATCCTGTTACAGTGTGGGCGTGTTGACAAGGCGCCAGGTTGACAGTTGAGAAGGAAGTCAGGAGGCACGTGTAGTCGCCCATAGTTAAGTTGGCGTGTTCCGATCTCTAGCTTACCAGAATAGGCGATCGCCAGGTTGAGGACGAAGTCGCCAGATGCAGACTCAGGTGACCAGGCAGTCGGAGATCGCCAGAACAAGTACATCGCCGAAGTTGAAGGAGAAGCAGATTACGAAGGCGGCCGGCGAGACCACAGGGAAGGTGTATGAAGGCCCTACCTCGCCAGTTTCAGTAGAGATCGCACTCCTGAGTTAGCTATGCACTGGGCAGCACCATGCATAAGTAACTTAGCCAAAATGAGAGTAGAAGTAGCGCCAAGTCAGGGAGCCTCCAGATGATGGCACGTGCACAGTCGGATGCAAGCCACGTGTCCAAGTCTGTAACTGCCAGGAGAGAGAGAACCACCAGGTATATAAGAGTTCCTAACAGATTTTCTAAGGTACGCACGTTCAGTTCATACACTTTACGCTTGCGAGTGACAGAGCTGTTTGTGAGAGAGATTTGCACGGTTCCAGTTCTTAGTATTTGGTGATACCGTCACTGACTTGAGCGTCGGAGTGCGATCGGCGCCATATCGTTTCTTTGCAGGTTCTTGAGATAGATCCAGAGGAGGAACGGAAGTGAGAAGCGGCGCGCACGTCGATCCTTTGACGAGGCATTCTCCAGCGCTCCGGTCAACAGGCAGGATCATCAGGCGCCCACCGTGGGGCCGTGTAAAACGTGCTCCCATCCACAGCGTGAGTTCGTGGAGGTTTTCGAGGTTTTCTGCGCGGTTGTGTGCTGGTGCAGCCATCGTTCTTGGTTTCTTTGAGTTTCGTTCGGTGAAGTTTGTGTTTTAAACCGTTCGTTTGGTTTTTCGATCGGTGGATTCGAGTTCTTTCGAGTGGTTGTTTGGTTCGCGGGGAAACGGTGGTTTTGGTGAAGCTGCGTTTTTCTTTGAAGGTTCGCGGTTTCTTGAAGTCCTTGCGCAGTTTCTTGAATTTTCTCCGAGCGGTCGCTGATTCGTTCGTGGTTGAAGTGTTATTTGCTGTACTTCTGTGGTTCGCTGAAGTTAATGAGAAAGATGAGAAGCAATCGTTCCAGTCCCGTGGCTCCCGTTGCAGCTGAAGGCGACGCCGCCATGACCATGGCGCAGATGGCAGAAATGATGCGCTCATTGCAGGCCACTGTAGAAGCCTCGTGCGTCGAGCAGGCGAGGATACATGAAGACCTGGTCGCCTCTCGCGCCAGGAACGAGGAGCTCAGCAAAGTAGCTGAAGAGCTACGTCGAGCTCTTCAGGAGCAGCAGGGTCGTTCTTCAGCTGAAGAGGTGGCACCGTCGACGCCGCCTCGTGTGTTCCCAATGCCTTTCGCTCAGGCGATTACCGACACGCCGATTCCCACGAGCGTGGTTCCGGTTAAAGCTGTGTTTACCGGCGTGGAGGATCCAGAGGCTCATCTGACCACGTTCCACACGCAGATGATGCTGTCGGGAGGGTCGGATGCCGTCTATTGTAAGATGTTCGTGAGCACGCTCCAGGGAACGGCGATGGAGTGGTTTGTGAGCCTGCCTAATGGCCACATAACTAATTTTCAGCAATTCTCGAAAATCTTTGTCGAGCAGTATATTGTAAACAAGGCACCGCCCAGGGTGTTCTATGACCTGTTTGATATAAGGCAGTACCATGGGGAGTCCCTCAGAGACTACCTCAATCGCTTCGGAGCGCAGATGGTCAGATCGCCGGCCAAGGATGAAGAAATGCTAGTTTATGCCTTCAAAAAGGGCGTGCAGCCAGGGCCATTCTGCGAAGCCTTGATCAGGGCTCATCCAGCGACGTTTGCTGAAGTCAGGCGACTTGCGGTGGCTCACATCGCCGACGAGAGTGAGGTCGCCGAGAAGAGAGGCAGTGTGGCTCCCGTTAGGCCACGCGCCCAGACCAGGATCCAGCCACAGAGGGTACTGGAAACGGCAGCGGCGGCCAGAAAGGATCAAAGGACTCGCTATCCTTACGATAGGAGAAACAAGGGAAGAAGCCAAGCGCGCCAACCGCCAGCACGCCAACAACCAGCACGCCGGGAATACAATCGCCCACCTAAGCACAAATTCGTCATGGGACTAGCGGACCTGATCGCTATCCCTAACATATCTGCTAGGTTGAAGGCGCCCGAGAAGGTGGGCGACAAGGTGCTAGGGTCGAAGCCGGACGTCTGGTGCGAGTTTCACCAGTGCTTTGGCCACAACCTGGACTCGTGTTTGTCTTTAGGATACCAGCTCGACGATCTGGTCAAGAGCGGGTTCCTAAACGACTATCTGCTGGACAGAAGGACCGGAGGGGCGTCGAGTTCCCAGCCGGCAGGTGGAGAAGCCCAGCAACATGAGATGCCTATCCATGGGGAGATCCACACCATTGCAGGGGGTTTCTCAGGTGGTGGATGCACCGCGTCGCAGAGGAAAAAGTACGCGCGATCGGTGATGTCAGTAGACATGTTTGAAGATCACTCGCCCGAAGTGGACATTACGTTCACCAAGCAGGATCTTCGGGACGTTGTGCCTCATGACAACGATCCCATTGTTATTTCGTTGATCACGGCGAGGAGGAAGGTCCACCGAGTTCTGGTGGACCAAGGAAGTTCGGCAGACGTGATGTTCTGGCCGACTTTCACGCAGTTGGAATTGCCCCTTGACCAGCTAAGGCCCTATGGAGGGTGCTTGTATGGGTTCGCTGGCGACCAGGTGGAAGTCAGGGGGTACATTGAGCTGAGAACCACGTTTACCGATGAGGCTGGGTCGAGGACGGAGAAAATCAAGTACCTCATCGTAAACGCCCCTTCAGCATATAACATCCTGCTGGGAAGGCCCACCCTTAACAGGATAGGCGCAATTCCATCGACTCGGCACATGAAGGTGAAGCTGCCGTCCATGGAAGGGGTGGTAATCACGATAAAGTCTGATCAGAAGGAAGCGAAAAAGTGCTATGAAAATAGCCTGAAAAATAAAAGATCAGTGAGCTATGTCACAACCACCCCACCGCCCGGTGTGAAACCCAGACCGCCGATAATGGAGGAGGCCGCTGGAAGGGACGTAGAGATGGTAGATGCTGAGCTGGGGGAGAGGAATGCTGCCCTGGAGGAGGAAGAGGCGCGGAATCGCCCGGAGGAAGCAAGGGAACTCGGAATCGCCAAGGCGGTGATCGCCAGAGAGTCCAGGCCTAAACCCGTCGAGCAGTGGCTCGAGAAGGAGATCGGGGGGAAGGTTTTCAAGCTCGGAAGATCTCTGGAGGTCGATCTCCAGGACCAGATCGCCAAGGTGATTGAACGGCATCTGGACGCGTTTGCCTGGTCCGCTTCGGACATGCCCGGAATCGACCCCGACTTCTTGTGCCATCATCTGGCGATGGACAACATGGTGAGACCGGTGCGGCAAAGAAGGAGGAAATTTAATGAAGAAAGGAGGCAGGCGATCAAGGATGAGACCCAGAAACTCCTCGCTGCAGGCCACATCAGGGAAGTCCAGTACCCCGAGTGGCTGGCAAATGTCGTGCTGGTAAAGAAGAGCAACGGGAAATGGCGCATGTGTGTCGATTTCACCGACCTGAATAAGGCTTGCCCAAAGGATTCGTATCCTTTACCAAGCATTGATGCCCTGGTTGATAGTGCTGCAGGGTGCAAGCTGCTGAGTTTCCTGGACGCCTTCTCGGGTTATAATCAGATCAAGATGCATCCCATGGATGAAGAAAAAACAGCCTTCATGACGGAGAGGTCGTGCTACTGCTATAAGGTGATGCCGTTCGGGCTGAAGAACGCGGGGGCCACGTACCAGAGGCTGAGGGATCGAGTACTTGCACCGATGCTGGGAAGGAACGTGCAAGCTTACGTCGATGACATGGTCGTGACCTCGCAGGAGAAAAGCAAGCACGTTGCAGACTTGGAAGAATTGTTCACGACGATCGCCAAGTTCAAGTTGAAGCTCAACCCGGAGAAATGCATTTTCGGCGTGGAGGCTGGAAAATTTTTGGGTTTTCTCTTGACTGAAAGAGGGATAGAGGCCAACCCGGACAAGTGTGCCGCCATCTTGGCGATGAGAAGCCCGACTACAGTGAAAGAAGTCCAGCAGCTGACGGGTCGGATGGCGGCCCTATCCCGCTTCGTGTCAGCAAGCGGAGAAAAGGGACATCCCTATTTCCAGTGTCTGCGGCGCAATAACAAGTTCGCTTGGACGAAAGAGTGCGAGGAAGCTTTCGTCAAGCTGAAGGAATATTTGGCGAGCCCGCCGGTTTTGTGCAAACCACTGGCGGGAATCCCTCTCAGGTTGTATTTCGCTGTGACTGAGAGGGCGGTGAGTGCTGTGCTCGCCCAGGACCAGGATCAGGCTCAGAAACCTATTTATTTCGTGAGTAAAGTGTTGCAGGGCCCAGAAACGAGATATCAGGCCCTAGAGAAGGCTGCATTGGCTGTGGTGTTTTCGGCGAGGAGGTTGCGCCACTATTTCCACAGTTTCACAATACTGGTGATGACTGACCTGCCCATCCAGAAGGTCTTGAAGAAACCTGACGTTGCAGGAAGAATGGTGAAGTGGGCAGTCGAGTTGTTAGAGTTTGACATTAAATATGAGCCTCGAGGCCCGATCAAAGGGCAAATCTTTGCAGATTTTGTAGTCGAGCTCTCTTCAGAGGCGACGCGGGTTGAAGGAGATGATTTCCGTTGGGTACTCTCGGTGGATGGATCGTCAAACCAGCAGGGTAGCGGTGCTGGAGTCATATTGGAAGGACCCAATGGCGTGCTGATCGAACAATCGTTGAGATTCGCCTTCAAAGCCAGCAACAATCAAGCAGAGTACGAGGCGCTGATCGCCGGGATTCTGCTGGCTAAAGAGATGGGAGCCAGAGTGCTGATGGCTAAGAGTGACTCGCTGCTAGTCACAGGGCAAGTAACAGGCGAGTTCCAGGCTAAAGATCCACAAATGGCGGCTTACTTGGCGTATGTGCAGGAATTGAAGAGTTCCTTTGCCTCTTTTGAAGTGGTGCATGTGCCCCGAGAACAGAATGCCCGAGCTGACTTGCTTGCTAAGCTCGCCAGTTCGGGCAAGGGGGGTAGGCAGAGGACAGTGATTCAAGAAACTTTGAAGACGCCGAGGGCATTTGTAGCAGATCACCTGGTCCTTCAGATAAGCAGGTCGACGGAGAGAGCAGCGAGAAGCCATAAGTCTTTGACGCAAGAAACCCTGAGATCGCCAAGAATTAGAGCATGTCGAGGAGAGAAGGTGGACGTGATGCAGGTCTGCGCCACCCACGAGCCAGACACTTGGATAACACAGTACAAGCGGTGCTTGGCAGATGGTCTCCTCCCGCTGGATCCAGCAGAAGCTAGGAAGGTAAAGAAAAATTCCAGCAAGTATACATTGATTGATGGCGATCTGTACAGGTTTGGATTCACTCACCCACTCCTGGAATGTATACACGGCGAGAAGTGCACGAGGATTATGGCAGAGCTCCACGAAGGAATATGTGGAAGTCACGTCGGGGGTCGAGCTCTGGCCGCGAGGACTCTCCGTGCAGGCTACTATTGGCCATCCATGAGAGAAGATTGCAAGAAATACGCCCAGTGCTGCAAACAATGCCAGCAGCACGCCGATTGGCACAAGGCGCCTCCCGAGGAGTTGAAGTCGATCTATAGCCCTTGGCCGTTTCATACTTGGGGAATCGACATCCTGGGACCTTTTCCACTGGCGATCAGGCAGATGAAGTACTTGGTGGTGGCGATTGAGTATTTCACCAAGTGGATTGAAGCAGAACCAGTGGCCCAGATCACCGCGCACAAGATCGAAGGCTTCGTATGGAAGAATATTGTGTGCCGGTTTGGAGTGCCTAAGCGCCTGGTATCAGATAATGGGACTCAGTTTGCGAGCCACCTGTTGAAGAAGCTTTGCGAAGGGGTCGGAATTCAGCAAGTGTTTGCATCCGTCGAGCACCCTCAGACTAATGGCCAAGTGGAATCAGCTAACCGGGTGTTGCTGAGAGGTTTGAAGAGGAGGCTCGAGAAAGCCAAGGGGAGTTGGGCTGAGGAGGTACCCCGAATAGTATGGGCGTACCACACCACCGAGCAGTCAGGAACCCATGAGACCCCGTTTAGCTTGGTCTATGGGTGTGATGCCATGATTCCAGTCGAGATTCAGGAGAGCTCGCCGAGATTCCAGAACTTTGTAGAGGAAGACTCGAATGAAGAGAGAAGACTGAACCTGGATCTGCTGGACGAAGTCAGGGAGGAGGCAAGGCTGAAGGCTGAGGCGGTGAAGAGAAGGGTCGAGCGAAGGTACAACTCAAAGGTGATGCCAAGGCAATTTAGAGAAGGCAATCTGGTGATGAGAAAGGCCCACCAGTACGAGATAGAGAATAAGCTATCACCCAAGTGGACTAGACCGTTCAGAATAACCGAGGCACTCGGGAACGGAGCCTATCGCTTGGAGACGTTGGAAGGGGGGGCGATCCCTCGTACCTAGAACGCCACACACCTGAAGTTGTACTATAGCTAAGAGCTTTGTAAGTAAAGACAAACACAAATATTACATTGCAATGTCTCTGTTAAAACAGTTTTAAGGGGGCACTCTTTTTTCCCTAAGGAGGGTTTTTAATGAGGCCACCCAATAAAAGAAGAGTTTTCGAAGTATAAGGTGTTTTCAGATCGCATATGTGTTATTTCCAAAAGTTTCGAAGAAAGACCTTGTCATTCGTACATGATTTGAGGCACGAAAAGATATGTCGCGTGTTTTCTAAAGTTTTAAAGTCCTCGTCGTTTTTCGGCGATTAGAGGCACCAGTTAAGTTTTAAAGTCCTCATCGTTTTTCGGCGATTAGAGGCACCAGTTAAGTTTTAAAGTCCTCATCGTTTTTCGGCGATTAGAGGCACCAGTTAAGTTTTAAAGTCCTCATCGTTTTTCGGCGATTAGAGGCACCAGTTAAGTTTTAAAGTCCTCATCGTTTTTCGGCGATTAGAGGCACCAGTTAAGTTTTTAAAGTCCTCATCGTTTTTCGGCGATCGGAGGCACCAGATGGAAGACCTCAACGCCCTCGCGCGTTTTGAGGCAAGTTAAAGACCTCCTCGCCGTTGTGCGGGTGCAGGCGAGAAAGAGAAAAAGTCCTCCGTGTTTCTGGGAGCGAGAAGATGTAACTCCCGGGGCAATGCAGAGGCAAGTTAAAGACCTCCTCGCCGTTGTGCGGGCGCAGGCGAGAAAGGTCCTCAGTGCATCCAGGGGGGAGGAGATGTACGCCCTGGGCAAGTTGAGGCACCGGATAAAGTCCTTATCGCCGTTGTGCGAACTAAGGCCCATCAAAGACCTCCTCGCCGTCTAGCGAGTGCAGGCGTGAGAAAGAAAAGGTCCTCAGTGCATCCAGGGGGGAGGAGATGTACACCCTGGGCATGTTGAGGCACCTGACAAAGTCCTTCTCGCCGTCGAGCGAGTTAAGGCCGTTTAAAGTCCTTCTCGCCGATGAGCGAGTTCAGGCGAGTAAAAGTCCTTCTCGCCGTCGAGCGAGTTAAGGCCGTTTAAAGTCCTTCTCGCCGATGAGCGAGTTCAGGCGAGTAAAAGTCCTTCTCGCCGTCGAGCGAGTTAAGGCCGTTTAAAGTCCTTCTTGCCGATGAGCGAGTTCAGGCGAGTAAAAGTCCTTCTCGCCGATGAGCGAGTTCAGGCGAGTTAAAAGACCTTCTCGCCTGTGCGCGAGTATAGGCAAGATAAAATCCTTCTCGTCTTGAACGAGTTCAGGTATGGCGAAGAGGGTGGAAGAAGCTTGAAAGGTGGCTAAGGTAGGTTCGAAGAGAACGCCTAGCCAGCCAGTCTTTAGCTCTGAGGTTCAGGGGAGGTAAAGGAAGGTCCCAAAGGGCATTTCTGCCTCAGATAAAGAGATGACTGCCAAAGCCTGAGGCTAAGGAAAGCTGGTGTTGCCAAGAGGTCTAGGTGATCGCGAAAGTTCAAACACGGCGAGAAGGTTGAAAGACTTGTTTGATAAAGCGGGTCAAGTGGGACGTTGTTTGAAGCAATGATTGAATCACAGTTCATTGCTTGGAACTTCTCTTACGATCAGGTTAGTGCCTCAGGGGTACAAGTTGTTTAAAGCGATTATTGCTTAAGTTTGAATCAGCTCGAAGAAGTTACGCCAAAGGTCATGTTTGCAAAATCGCTAAGTTAAGCGTAGCAGAGTTAGGCATACAAAGAAAGTAAAGCGCTCAAGAGAAGTCAGAAGACATATCCAAATTTCGCTATTGAAATAAGCAGCTGTTCAAAATACATGTGCAAGAGTTTTTACAAGATAAATACAAGTGAATTCATAAAGAGGCAGATGGGGTAGAGTTGGTTGAGCCTTCGGCGGGAACGACCTTCCCATCTACTACTTCGTTGTCTAACGACACCATGCTAAGGTCAAGATCAGGGAAGAGGCATGCAAACTGTTCTCGAGCGGCATCAAACCCAGCAACCAGAATCTGAGCAGAGCTTAGCTTAAGTTCTTCAATTTGCTTTTGAAATCCTTCAACCTGCTGCTTAAGCTCCTTGTTCTGCTGCTCCAGCTCTTCGACCTGTTTTTGGAGTTGTTTGTTGGTCTCTTGAGCTTGAAGAAGGTCGTCAGCCACCTTCTTAGATTCTGTTTGAGCCTGGGCCAACTCGGCAACCATCTTCACCTTCTCTTTGTTTGCCTCGGAGAGATCAGCCATGGCGTCGTCTCTTGCTTTCTCTACTTGCCCAAGTAGCTTCTCGCGGTCGATCGACCTTTGCTCCAGCTTCTGTACCTTGTCGGCATTGGCTTGAATTTGAGCCTCCAGGTTGCTCGCCTTGGTACGCAGAGGCACGATTCTGCTTTCAAGTTCGACCTTTTCTTGGGCAAGTTCATGGACTTTGCGGCGAAGGTCAACAGCTTCCTTGCGCGCAAGCCTAAGCTCGGTGTTTAGGGCATCCTCCACTCGAGAATGTTCCATTTCCGCGAGCGTTAGGCTGAATGACACCTTCTCCACCTCGACCTTCATTGTGCTGTTCTCGGTCTTGAGGTTGTAGATGTCATCCTGTAGCCGCCTGGTGGAGCTCTCCACAGCTCTCGTTATGATTGATGGGATATCCTCTGCAATGGTTTTGAGCTTAGCAGTCAGAGGTTCCCACATCCTCGTGACCTCGAGAGAAAGATTTGCAGCTTGGAGAGGCGCCAGGGGGGCTTGTTGAGGGTTCTCGTCGCCGCCTTCCTTAGCAATATTTTCGGTGTTTGCTTCTTGGCGCGGCGACGCAATCGGGGACTCGGTGATTAGGATTGGAGAGGTGTGAGCGACCTCATCCCCGATTGGAACGACTCCTGCAGCTGAGGTGTTGGAAGGAGGGCCCCCTCCTGCTGATATATGTGAAGTGGAGGCGCTCGGGGGGTCCTCTAAGAAGTTTGGCTCTGGGGCCTCAGTTGCAGGTGGCGCAGTGGCCAATGGAACCGCTTGGACTGTTGGTGAAGGAGCTCGTGGCGTTGGCGATGAGGGAGGAGGGGCAGGTGTTGACGGTGGTGTTGAAGCTGGAAGAGGGGGTGGGGCAGGTGGAGAAGGTGGTGCCACCCTTGTCCTCTTTGTAACGAGGCCATCCTCAGTGACCTCGTCGTCCTCTTCCTCATCCTCTTGGACAACTTGGGGGGCCTTCCGCTTTGGCCTCTTAAGGACCAGTTTCTTTCGTTGGGCGGGCGCCTTAGGCGGTGATCGCCCCTGAATGATGGCCTTCTCGACCGCTGAGTTGGGAACCGTCTGGGAGCCGGTTGCCAACCCGTGGTTGCGGGCGAGCGCCTTTAAATCGGCGAGCATGTTCTTACCCAACATGGTGTCTGCATGAAATGAAAGTGCATAAGTTAGCTCAAAGGAGAAAGGGGTAAGTATACAAGATAATAAGACAGCAAAGCAGGCATATGCAGAAAAGATGAAACCAAAGTCTTGTGTGTATTGCACAAGACGCCCAGAAGCAATATCAGAAGCATGTCAAGACAAGGATGTAGCGTCCTAACCTATTTGGAATTCCAACTGGTCCTCAAAGAACTCGAAGGAAATCAGGGTGGGGGTCAAGAATGTTATGTGGGCATCTGCCACCCTCTTCCAGAAGAGACAAAGGTCTCTGTCCAAAGCTCCCATGCTATCAGGACTTCTGGGCCTCCTGAAGCAGCTCTTGGACTCCTTTTTCCCCTTGTTCACCCAGTACAAGGGGAAACCGTCGAGAAGGGAAGGGTCTTTGTCATTTGCGCGAACCTGGATGAACTTCCCCTTCCAATCCTTGTACGACTGCTGGAAGATGGTGAAGATGGATCTCCCAGCAATGGCGTTCAGGCTGACCCACAGGCGATCTCCTGGGTGTTTGGCCTCAAATAGAAATAAAAATACGTCCACTGACGCGGGCAGCCCCAGGTGGGCGCACGTTACCTCGAAAGCTCGGACAAACGCCCAGCTGTTGGGGTGAAGCTGGGCGGCAGCGATGTTGAGCTCGGTTAAGAGTTCCCTCTCAAATCGAGTGAGAGGGAACCTGAGTTTAACCTTCTTGAAGAGAGTGGTGTAGACGAAGCAGAAGGGCCCGTCGGCGCTCACTTTATCATCAACGCACACTGGCAGGGTGGCTGGGCAAGGCAGCACCATCATTCTCTCATCGTGCTCCTTGTGGAATGATTGGTGGGCCTCGTCCCCATTGGTCAATCGCAGAACCGCTCCCGCGGTGTTCACCGACGACGTTTCCTTTAAGAGGGTTGAGTTAGCCCATGAGTATAACGTCTTGAAGTCTGGCAGTGGGGTGGGGGCTCCTCAAGCGTTTGGTGGAGTCGCCTGGGCCAGAGTGGTTTGAGAAGACGCGGGCCTCACAGCCTGCGAAGAGGGAGCACCACGAACTTGCGTAGAGTCGTGTGCTTGTGAATGGGGGTTTCGCGCTGACGGAGGGGGGTTCGGGGTGATCTTCGTGCGAGTCATGGTAGCAACTGCAAACGAAGGAGGAAGGAAAAATAATCAGGAGGGTTACAAAGGCTGACTCAATCATGAATGGAAGGTGAAAGACGAACGAATGTGAGTTCGTTGCGACAATCGGCAAAGCCCTAAGTCACGCAGAAGGAGAAATGGAAAAACAGCCCACAGCGTATGCACCAGACAGTTATAGGATGATGCAAATCGGTGAAAATGCAAGAAAACCCAGCAGATGAAGGAAAGTAGTTACCTTTCGATGATCGGGAGAATGTTAAAGGGAGGTGGTGATCTAGAGCGTCGAGGAACGTCGAGAGCTTTCGCAGAAAGGAATGAGAGCGTATGCAAGTGCGAAGAAAGTGATGGAACAGTAGGAGCGTAAGGGGTTTAGGGGTTTTCGAACGGTTTTGGGAAGCGCTAACGGCAGATGAAGATGGCCGTTGATGAGAGCCACGTGTCGAATGATGCGTGAAGAGTTTGGTGGAGCGTCAGAGCAGCAGAAAGTACTACCGCTTGGAATTCTGCGCCCATGCCACGTAGACCGGTGTTAACGAAGGCTTTTTCAGTCTTTTCGCTAGACAAATCTTCGCTTAAGACTGGGGGGCTTGTGTACCGCCCTGGTGGTCGGATGCGATGACGTGGCATCCTGTTACAGTGTGGGCGTGTTGACAAGGCGCCAGGTTGACAGTTGAGAAGGAAGTCAGGAGGCACGTGTAGTCGCCCATAGTTAAGTTGGCGTGTTCCGATCTCTAGCTTACCAGAATAGGCGATCGCCAGGTTGAGGACGAAGTCGCCAGATGCTGACTCAGGCGACCAGGCAGTCGGAGATCGCCAGAACAAGTACATCGCCGAAGTTAAAGGAGAAGCAGATTACGAAGGCGGCCGGCGAGACCACAGGGAAGGTGTATGAAGGCCCTACCTCGCCAGTTTCAGTAGAGATCGCACTCCTGAGTTAGCTATGCACTGGGCAGCACCATGCATAAGTAACTTAGCCAAAATGAGAGTAGAAGTAGCGCCAAGTCAGGGAGCCTCCAGATGATGGCACGTGCACAGTCGGATGCAAGCCACGTGTCCAAGTCTGTAACTGCCAGGAGAGAGAGAACCACCAGGTATATAAGAGTTCCTAACAGATTTTCTAAGGTACGCACGTTCAGTTCATACACTTTACGCTTGCGAGTGACAGAGCTGTTTGTGAGAGAGATTTGCACGGTTCCAGTTCTTAGTATTTGGTGATACCGTCACTGACTTGAGCGTCGGAGTGCGATCGGCCGCAGCGGCGCCATATCGTTTCTTTGCAGGTTCTTGAGATAGATCCAGAGGAGGAACGGAAGTGAGAAGCGGCGCGCACGTCAACAGGCAGGATCATAAACATATCAAAACACAATCTTAACACGTGAAATTGGTTTTCAAAGATATCATAAGTGTTTTCAACCAAGCCAATTAATAGCGGAAAGAACAAGTTGCAAACATTTAGTTAAGAAGTAATACGCTTGTTTTCAATAGTTAAGATACTTTTAAACTATTATTACACAGAGCATTCACTTTCTTATAGTTTCCTAGGTTAACTATAAAACCATAGATTGTAAATGAAAGAAGTATTAAACATATCAAAACACAATTTTAACACATGAAATTGTTTTTCAAAGATATCATATCATGAGTGTTTCAATCAATCAATAGACCTTAGATTGTAAAAGAAGTATTGAACATATCAAAATACAATTTGAACACATTTGGAATGGTTTTTCAAAGGTATCACAAGTGTTCGAATCAATTAATAGACCTTAGATTGTAAAAGAAGTATTATAAACATATGAAAACACAATTTTAACACATGAAATTGTTTTTCAAATATATTCATAAGTGTTTCAATCAATCAACAGACTAAGATTGTATTAAACATATCAAAACACAATCTTAACACGTGAAATTGGTTTTCAAAGATATCATAAGTGTTTTCAACCAAGCCAATTAATAGCGAAAAGAACAAGTTGCAAACATTTAGTTAAGAAGTAATACGCTTGTTTTCAATAGTTAAGATACTTTTAAACTATTATTACACAGAGCATTCACTTTCTTATAGTTTCCTAGGTTAACTATAAAACCTTAGATTGTAAATGAAAGAAGTATTAAACATATCAAAACACAATTTTAACACATGAAATTGTTTTTCAAAGATATCATATCATGAGTGTTTCAATCAATCAATAGACCTTAGATTGTAAAAGAAGTATTGAACATATCAAAATACAATTTGAACACATTTGGAATGGTTTTTCAAAGGTATCACAAGTGTTCGAATCAATTAATAGACCTTAGATTGTAAAAGAAGTATTATAAACATATGAAAACACAATTTTAACACATGAAATTGTTTTTCAAAGATATTCATAAGTGTTTCAATCAATCAACAGACTAAGATTGTATTAAACATATCAAAACACAATCTTAACACGTGAAATTGGTTTTCAAAGATATCATAAGTGTTTTCAACCAAGCCAATTAATAGCGAAAAGAACAAGTTGCAAACATTTAGTTAAGAAGTAATACGCTTGTTTTCAATAGTTAAGATACTTTTAAACTATTATTACACAGAGCATTCACTTTCTTATAGTTTCCTAGGTTAACTATAAAACCTTAGATTGTAAATGAAAGAAGTATTAAACATATCAAAACACAATTTTAACACATGAAATTGTTTTTCAAAGATATCATATCATGAGTGTTTCAATCAATCAATAGACCTTAGATTGTAAAAGAAGTATTGAACATATCAAAATACAATTTGAACACATTTGGAATGGTTTTTCAAAGGTATCACAAGTGTTCGAATCAATTAATAGACCTTAGATTGTAAAAGAAGTATTATAAACATATGAAAACACAATTTTAACACATGAAATTGTTTTTCAAAGATATTCATAAGTGTTTCAATCAATCAACAGACTAAGATTGTATTAAACATATCAAAACACAATCTTAACACGTGAAATTGGTTTTCAAAGATATCATAAGTGTTTTCAACCAAGCCAATTAATAGCGAAAAGAACAAGTTGCAAACATTTAGTTAAGAAGTAATACGCTTGTTTTCAATAGTTAAGATACTTTTAAACTATTATTACACAGAGCATTCACTTTCTTATAGTTTCCTAGGTTAACTATAAAACCTTAGATTGTAAATGAAAGAAGTATTAAACATATCAAAACACAATTTTAACACATGAAATTGTTTTTCAAAGATATCATATCATGAGTGTTTCAATCAATCAATAGACCTTAGATTGTAAAAGAAGTATTGAACATATCAAAATACAATTTGAACACATTTGGAATGGTTTTTCAAAGGTATCACAAGTGTTCGAATTAATTAATAGACCTTAGATTGTAAAAGAAGTATTATAAACATATGAAAACACAATTTTAACACATGAAATTGTTTTTCAAAGATATTCATAAGTGTTTCAATCAATCAACAGACTAAGATTGTATTAAACATATCAAAACACAATCTTAACACGTGAAATTGGTTTTCAAAGATATCATAAGTGTTTTCAACCAAGCCAATTAATAGCGAAAAGAACAAGTTGCAAACATTTAGTTAAGAAGTAATACGCTTGTTTTCAATAGTTAAGATACTTTTAAACTATTATTACACTGAGCATTCACTTTCTTATAGTTTCCTAGGTTAACTATAAAACCTTAGATTGTAAATGAAAGAAGTATTAAACATATCAAAACACAATTTTAACACATGAAATTGTTTTTCAAAGATATCATATCATGAGTGTTTCAATCAATCAATAGACCTTAGATTGTAAAAGAAGTATTGAACATATCAAAATACAATTTGAACACATTTGGAATGGTTTTTCAAAGGTATCACAAGTGTTCGAATCAATTAATAGACCTTAGATTGTAAAAGAAGTATTATAAACATATGAAAACACAATTTTAACACATGAAATTGTTTTTCAAAGATATTCATAAGTGTTTCAATCAATCAACAGACTAAGATTGTATTAAACATATCAAAACACAATCTTAACACGTGAAATTGGTTTTCAAAGATATCATAAGTGTTTTCAACCAAGCCAATTAATAGCGAAAAGAACAAGTTGCAAACATTTAGTTAAGAAGTAATACGCTTGTTTTCAATAGTTAAGATACTTTTAAACTATTATTACACAGAGCATTCACTTTCTTATAGTTTCCTAGGTTAACTATAAAACCTTAGATTGTAAATGAAAGAAGTATTAAACATATCAAAACACAATTTTAACACATGAAATTGTTTTTCAAAGATATCATATCATGAGTGTTTCAATCAATCAATAGACCTTGGATTGTAAATGAAGTATTGAACATATCAAAATACAATTTGAACACATTTGGAATGGTTTTTCAAAGGTATCACAAGTGTTCGAATTAATTAATAGACCTTAGATTGTAAAAGAAGTATTATAAACATATGAAAACACAATTTTAACACATGAAATTGTTTTTCAAAGATATTCATAAGTGTTTCAATCAATCAACAGACTAAGATTGTATTAAACATATCAAAACACAATCTTAACACGTGAAATTGGTTTTCAAAGATATCATAAGTGTTTTCAACCAAGCCAATTAATAGCGAAAAGAACAAGTTGCAAACATTTAGTTAAGAAGTAATACGCTTGTTTTCAATAGTTAAGATACTTTTAAACTATTATTACACAGAGCATTCACTTTCTTATAGTTTCCTAGGTTAACTATAAAACCTTAGATTGTAAATGAAAGAAGTATTAAACATATCAAAACACAATTTTAACACATGAAATTGTTTTTCAAAATATCATATCATGAGTGTTTCAATCAATCAATAGACCTTAGATTGTAAAAGAAGTATTGAACATATCAAAATACAATTTGAACACATTTGGAATGGTTTTTCAAAGGTATCACAAGTGTTCGAATCAATTAATAGACCTTAGATTGTAAAAGAAGTATTATAAACATATGAAAACACAATTTTAACACATGAAATTGTTTTTCAAAGATATTCATAAGTGTTTCAATCAATCAACAGACTAAGATTGTATTAAACATATCAAAACACAATCTTAACACGTGAAATTGGTTTTCAAAGATATCATAAGTGTTTTCAACCAAGCCAATTAATAGCGAAAAGAACAAGTTGCAAACATTTAGTTAAGAAGTAATACGCTTGTTTTCAATAGTTAAGATACTTTTAAACTATTATTACACTGAGCATTCACTTTCTTATAGTTTCCTAGGTTAACTATAAAACCTTAGATTGTAAATGAAAGAAGTATTAAACATATCAAAACACAATTTTAACACATGAAATTGTTTTTCAAAGATATCATATCATGAGTGTTTCAATCAATCAATAGACCTTAGATTGTAAAAGAAGTATTGAACATATCAAAATACAATTTGAACACATTTGGAATGGTTTTTCAAAGGTATCACAAGTGTTCGAATCAATTAATAGACCTTAGATTGTAAAAGAAGTATTATAAACATATGAAAACACAATTTTAACACATGAAATTGTTTTTCAAAGATATTCATAAGTGTTTCAATCAATCAACAGACTAAGATTGTATTAAACATATCAAAACACAATCTTAACACGTGAAATTGGTTTTCAAAGATATCATAAGTGTTTTCAACCAAGCCAATTAATAGCGAAAAGAACAAGTTGCAAACATTTAGTTAAGAAGTAATACGCTTGTTTTCAATAGTTAAGATACTTTTAAACTATTATTACACAGAGCATTCACTTTCTTATAGTTTCCTAGGTTAACAATAAAACCTTAGATTGTAAATGAAAGAAGTATTAAACATATCAAAACACAATTTTAACACATGAAATTGTTTTTCAAAGATATCATATCATGAGTGTTTCAATCAATCAATAGACCTTGGATTGTAAATGAAGTATTGAACATATCAAAATACAATTTGAACACATTTGGAATGGTTTTTCAAAGGTATCACAAGTGTTCGAATTAATTAATAGACCTTAGATTGTAAAAGAAGTATTATAAACATATGAAAACACAATTTTAACACATGAAATTGTTTTTCAAAGATATTCATAAGTGTTTCAATCAATCAACAGACTAAGATTGTATTAAACATATCAAAACACAATCTTAACACGTGAAATTGGTTTTCAAAGATATCATAAGTGTTTTCAACCAAGCCAATTAATAGCGAAAAGAACAAGTTGCAAACATTTAGTTAAGAAGTAATACGCTTGTTTTCAATAGTTAAGATACTTTTAAACTATTATTACACAGAGCATTCACTTTCTTATAGTTTCCTAGGTTAACTATAAAACCTTAGATTGTAAATGAAAGAAGTATTAAACATATCAAAACACAATTTTAACACATGAAATTGTTTTTCAAAATATCATATCATGAGTGTTTCAATCAATCAATAGACCTTAGATTGTAAAAGAAGTATTGAACATATCAAAATACAATTTGAACACATTTGGAATGGTTTTTCAAAGGTATCACAAGTGTTCGAATCAATTAATAGACCTTAGATTGTAAAAGAAGTATTATAAACATATGAAAACACAATTTTAACACATGAAATTGTTTTTCAAAGATATTCATAAGTGTTTCAATCAATCAACAGACTAAGATTGTATTAAACATATCAAAACACAATCTTAACACGTGAAATTGGTTTTCAAAGATATCATAAGTGTTTTCAACCAAGCCAATTAATAGCGAAAAGAACAAGTTGCAAACATTTAGTTAAGAAGTAATACGCTTGTTTTCAATAGTTAAGATACTTTTAAACTATTATTACACTGAGCATTCACTTTCTTATAGTTTCCTAGGTTAACTATAAAACCTTAGATTGTAAATGAAAGAAGTATTAAACATATCAAAACACAATTTTAACACATGAAATTGTTTTTCAAAGATATCATATCATGAGTGTTTCAATCAATCAATAGACCTTAGATTGTAAAAGAAGTATTGAACATATCAAAATACAATTTGAACACATTTGGAATGGTTTTTCAAAGGTATCACAAGTGTTCGAATTAATTAATAGACCTTAGATTGTAAAAGAAGTATTATAAACATATGAAAACACAATTTTAACACATGAAATTGTTTTTCAAAGATATTCATAAGTGTTTCAATCAATCAACAGACTAAGATTGTATTAAACATATTAAAACACAATCTTAACACGTGAAATTGGTTTTCAAAGATATCATAAGTGTTTTCAACCAAGCCAATTAATAGCGGAAAGAACAAGTTGCAAACATTTAGTTAAGAAGTAATACGCTTGTTTTCAATAGTTAAGATACTTTTAAACTATTATTACACAGAGCATTCACTTTCTTATAGTTTCCTAGGTTAACTATAAAACCTTAGATTGTAAATGAAAGAAGTATTAAACATATCAAAACACAATTTTAACACATGAAATTGTTTTTCAAAATATCATATCATGAGTGTTTCAATCAATCAATAGACCTTAGATTGTAAAAGAAGTATTGAACATATCAAAATACAATTTGAACACATTTGGAATGGTTTTTCAAAGGTATCACAAGTGTTCGAATCAATTAATAGACCTTAGATTGTAAAAGAAGTATTATAAACATATGAAAACACAATTTTAACACATGAAATTGTTTTTCAAAGATATTCATAAGTGTTTCAATCAATCAACAGACTAAGATTGTATTAAACATATCAAAACACAATCTTAACATGTGAAATTGGTTTTCAAAGATATCATAAGTGTTTTCAACCAAGCCAATTAATAGCGAAAAGAACAAGTTGCAAACATTTAGTTAAGAAGTAATACGCTTGTTTTCAATAGTTAAGATACTTTTAAACTATTATTACACAGAGCATTCACTTTCTTATAGTTTCCTAGGTTAACTATAAAACCTTAGATTGTAAATGAAAGAAGTATTAAACATATCAAAACACAATTTTAACACATGAAATTGTTTTTCAAAGATATCATATCATGAGTGTTTCAATCAATCAATAGACCTTAGATTGTAAAAGAAGTATTGAACATATCAAAATACAATTTGAACACATTTGGAATGGTTTTTCAAAGGTATCACAAGTGTTCGAATCAATTAATAGACCTTAGATTGTAAAAGAAGTATTATAAACATATGAAAACACAATTTTAACACATGAAATTGTTTTTCAAAGATATTCATAAGTGTTTCAATCAATCAACAGACTAAGATTGTATTAAACATATCAAAACACAATCTTAACACGTGAAATTGGTTTTCAAAGATATGATAAGTGTTTTCAACCAAACCAATTAATAGCGGAAAGAACAAGTTGCAAACATTTAGTTAAGAAGTAATACGCTTGTTTTCAATAGTTAAGATACTTTTAAACTATTATTACACAGAGCATTCACTTTCTTATAGTTTCCTAGGTTAACTATAAAACCTTAGATTGTAAATGAAAGAAGTATTAAACATATTAAAACACAATTTTAACACATGAAATTGTTTTTCAAAGATATCATATCATGAGTGTTTCAATCAATCAACAGACCTTAGATTGTAAAAGAAGTATTGAACATATCAAAATACAATTTGAACACATTTGGAATGGTTTTTCAAAGGTATCACAAGTGTTCGAATCAATTAATAGACCTTAGATTGTAAAAGAAGTATTATAAACATATGAAAACACAATTTTAACACATGAAATTGTTTTTCAAAGATATCATATCATGAGTGTTTTAATCAATCAATAGACCTTGGATTGTAAAAGAAGTATTGAACATATCAAAATACAATTTGAACACATTTGGAATGGTTTTTCAAAGGTATCACAAGTGTTCGAATCAATTAATAGACCTTAGATTGTAAAAGAAGTATTATAAACATATGAAAACACAATTTTAACACATGAAATTGTTTTTCAAAGATATTCATAAGTGTTTCAATCAATCAACAAACTAAGATTGTATTAAACATATCAAAACACAATCTTAACACCTGAAATTGGTTTTCAAAGATATCATAAGTGTTTTCAACCAAGCCAATTAATAGCGAAAAGAACAAGTTGCAAACATTTAGTTAAGAAGTAATACGCTTGTTTTCAATAGTTAAGATACATTTAAACTATTATTACACAGAGCATTCACTTTCTTATAGTTTCCTAGGTTAACTATAAAACCTTAGATTGTAAATGAAAGAAGTATTAAACATATCAAAACACAATTTTAACACATGAAATTGTTTTTCAAAGATATCATATCATGAGTGTTTCAATCAATCAATAGACCTTAGATTGTAAAAGAAGTATTGAACATATCAAAATACAATTTGAACACATTTGGAATGGTTTTTCAAAGGTATCACAAGTGTTCGAATCAATTAATAGACCTTAGATTGTAAAAGAAGTATTATAAACATATGACAACACAATTTTAACACATGAAATTGTTTTTCAAAGATATTCATAAGTGTTTCAATCAATCAACAGACTAAGATTGTATTAAACATATCAAAACACAATCTTAACACGTGAAATTGGTTTTCAAAGATATCATAAGTGTTTTCAACCAAGCCAATTAATAGCGAAAAGAACAAGTTGCAAACATTTAGTTAAGAAGTAATACGGTTGTTTTCAATAGTTAAGATACTTTTAAACTATTATTACACAGAGCATTCACTTTCTTATAGTTTCCTAGGTTAACTATAAAACCTTAGATTGTAAATGAAAGAAGTATTAAACATATCAAAACACAATTTTAACACATGAAATTGTTTTTCAAAGATATCATATCATGAGTGTTTCAATCAATCAATAGACCTTGGATTGTAAATGAAGTATTGAACATATCAAAATACAATTTGAACACATTTGGAATGGTTTTTCAAAGGTATCACAAGTGTTCGAATCAATTAATAGACCTTAGATTGTAAAAGAAGTATTATAAACATATGAAAACACAATTTTAACACATGAAATTGTTTTTCAAAGATATTCATAAGTTTTTCAATCAATCAACAGACTAAGATTATATTAAACATATCAAAACACAATCTTAACACGTGAAATTGGTTTTCAAAGATATCATAAGTGTTTTCAACCAAGCCAATTAATAGCGAAAAGAACAAGTTGCAAACATTTAGTTAAGAAGTAATACGCTTGTTTTCAATAGTTAAGATACTTTTAAACTATTATTACACAGAGCATTCACTTTCTTATAGTTTCCTAGGTTAACTAGAAAACCTTAGATTGTAAATGAAAGAAGTATTAAACATATCAAAACACAATTTTAACACATGAAATTGTTTTTCAAAGATATCATATCATGAGTGTTTCAATCAATCAATAGACCTTAGATTGTAAAAGAAGTATTGAACATATCAAAATACAATTTGAACACATTTGGAATGGTTTTTCAAAGGTATCACAAGTGTTCGAATCAATTAATAGACTTTAGATTGTAAAAGAAGTATTATAAACATATGAAAACACAATTTTAACACATGAAATTGTTTTTCAAAGATATTCATAAGTGTTTCAATCAATCAACAGACTAAGATTGTATTAAACATATCAAAACACAATCTTAACACGTGAAATTGGTTTTCAAAGATATCATAAGTGTTTTCAACCAAGCCAATTAATAGCGAAAAGAACAAGTTGCAAACATTTAGTTAAGAAGTAATACGCTTGTTTTCAATAGTTAAGATACTTTTAAACTATTATTACACAGAGCATTCACTTTCTTATAGTTTCCTAGGTTAACTATAAAACCTTAGATTGTAAATGAAAGAAGTATTAAACATATCAAAACACAATTTTAACACATGAAATTGTTTTTCAAAGATATCATATCATGAGTGTTTCAATCAATCAAAAGACCTTGGATTGTAAATGAAGTATTGAACATATCAAAATACAATTTGAACACATTTGGAATGGTTTTTCAAAGGTATCACAAGTGTTCGAATCAATTAATAGACCTTAGATTGTAAAAGAAGTATTATAAACATATGAAAACACAATTTTAACACATGAAATTGTTTTTCAAAGATATTCATAAGTGTTTCAATCAATCAACAGACTAAGATTGTATTAAACATATCAAAACACAATCTTAACACGTGAAATTGGTTTTCAAAGATATCATAAGTGTTTTCAACCAAGCCAATTAATAGCGAAAAGAACAAGTTGCAAACATTTAGTTAAGAAGTAATACGCTTGTTTTCAATAGTTAAGATACTTTTAAACTATTATTACACAGAGCATTCACTTTCTTATAGTTTCCTAGGTTAACTATAAAACCTTAGATTGTAAATGAAAGAAGTATTAAACATATCAAAACACAATTTTAACACATGAAATTGTTTTTCAAAGATATCATATCATGAGTGTTTCAATCAATCAATAGACCTTGGATTGTAAATGAAGTATTGAACATATCAAAATACAATTTGAACACATTTGGAATGGTTTTTCAAAGGTATCACAAGTGTTCGAATCAATTAATAGACCTTAGATTGTAAAAGAAGTATTATAAACATATGAAAACACAATTTTAACACATGAAATTGTTTTTCAAAGATATTCATAAGTGTTTCAATCAATCAACAGACTAAGATTGTATTAAACATATCAAAACACAATCTTAACACGTGAAATTGGTTTTCAAAGATATCATAAGTGTTTTCAAACAAACCAATTAATAGCGGAAAGAACAAGTTGCAAACATTTAGTTAAGAAGTAATACGCTTGTTTTCAATAGTTAAGATACTTTTAAACTATTATTACACAGAGCATTCACTTTCTTATAGTTTCCTAGGTTAACTATAAAACCTTAGATTGTAAATGAAAGAAGTATTAAACATATCAAAACACAATTTTAACACATGAAATTGTTTTTCAAAGATATCATATCATGAGTGTTTCAATCAATCAATAGACCTTAGATTGTAAAAGAAGTATTGAACATATCAAAATACAATTTGAACACATTTGGAATGGTTTTTCAAAGGTATCACAAGTGTTCGAATCAATTAATAGACCTTAGATTGTAAAAGAAGTATTATAAACATATGAAAACACAATTTTAACACATGAAATTGTTTTTCAAAGATATTCATAAGTGTTTCAATCAATCAACAGACTAAGATTGTATTAAACATATCAAAACACAATCTTAACACGTGAAATTGGTTTTCAAAGATATCATAAGTGTTTTCAACCAAGCCAATTAATAGCGAAAAGAACAAGTTGCAAACATTTAGTTAAGAAGTAATACGCTTGTTTTCAATAGTTAAGATACTTTTAAACTATTATTACACAGAGCATTCACTTTCTTATAGTTTCCTAGGTTAACTATAAAACCTTAGATTGTAAATGAAAGAAGTATTAAACATATCAAAACACAATTTTAACACATGAAATTGTTTTTCAAAGATATCATATCATGAGTGTTTCAATCAATCAATAGACCTTGGATTGTAAATGAAGTATTGAACATATCAAAATACAATTTGAACACATTTGGAATGGTTTTTCAAAGGTATCACAAGTGTTCGAATCAATTAATAGACCTTAGATTGTAAAAGAAGTATTATAAACATATGAAAACACAATTTTAACACATGAAATTGTTTTTCAAAGATATTCATAAGTGTTTCAATCAATCAACAGACTAAGATTGTATTAAACATATCAAAACACAATCTTAACACGTGAAATTGGTTTTCAAAGATATCATAAGTGTTTTCAAACAAACCAATTAATAGCGGAAAGAACAAGTTGCAAACATTTAGTTAAGAAGTAATACGCTTGTTTTCAATAGTTAAGATACTTTTAAACTATTATTACACAGAGCATTCACTTTCTTATAGTTTCCTAGGTTAACTATAAAACCTTAGATTGTAAATGAAAGAAGTATTAAACATATCAAAACACAATTTTAACACATGAAATTGTTTTTCAAAGATATCATATCATGAGTGTTTCAATCAATCAATAGACCTTAGATTGTAAAAGAAGTATTGAACATATCAAAATACAATTTGAACACATTTGGAATGGTTTTTCAAAGGTATCACAAGTGTTCGAATCAATTAATAGACCTTAGATTGTAAAAGAAGTATTATAAACATATGAAAACACAATTTTAACACATGAAATTGTTTTTCAAAGATATTCATAAGTGTTTCAATCAATCAACAGACTAAGATTGTATTAAACATATCAAAACACAATCTTAACACGTGAAATTGGTTTTCAAAGATATCATAAGTGTTTTCAACCAAGCCAATTAATAGCGAAAAGAACAAGTTGCAAACATTTAGTTAAGAAGTAATACGCTTGTTTTCAATAGTTAAGATACTTTTAAACTATTATTACACAGAGCATTCACTTTCTTATAGTTTCCTAGGTTAACTATAAAACCTTAGATTGTAAATGAAAGAAGTATTAAACATATCAAAACACAATTTTAACACATGAAATTGTTTTTCAAAGATATCATATCATGAGTGTTTCAATCAATCAATAGACCTTAGATTGTAAAAGAAGTATTGAACATATCAAAATACAATTTGAACACATTTGGAATGGTTTTTCAAAGGTATCACAAGTGTTCGAATCAATTAATAGACCTTAGATTGTAAAAGAAGTATTATAAACAGATGAAAACACAATTTTAACACATGAAATTGTTTTTCAAAGATATTCATAAGTGTTTCAATCAATCAACAGACTAAGATTGTATTAAACATATCAAAACACAATCTTAACACGTGAAATTGGTTTTCAAAGATATCATAAGTGTTTTCAACCAAGCCAATTAATAGCGAAAAGAACAAGTTGCAAACATTTAGTTAAGAAGTAATACGCTTGTTTTCAATAGTTAAGATACTTTTAAACTATTATTACACAGAGCATTCACTTTCTTATAGTTTCCTAGGTTAACTATAAAACCTTAGATTGTAAATGAAAGAAGTATTAAACATATCAAAACACAATTTTAACACATGAAATTGTTTTTCAAAGATATCATATCATGAGTGTTTCAATCAATCAATAGACCTTGGATTGTAAATGAAGTATTGAACATATCAAAATACAATTTGAACACATTTGGAATGGTTTTTCAAAGGTATCACAAGTGTTCGAATCAATTAATAGACCTTAGATTGTAAAAGAAGTATTATAAACATATGAAAACACAATTTTAACACATGAAATTGTTTTTCAAAGATATTCATAAGTTTTTCAATCAATCAACAGACCAAGATTGTATTAAACATATCAAAACACAATCTTAACACGTGAAATTGGTTTTCAAAGATATCATAAGTGTTTTCAACCAAGCCAATTAATAGCGAAAAGAATAAGTTGCAAACATTTAGTTAAGAAGTAATACGCTTGTTTTCAATAGTTAAGATACTTTTAAACTATTATTACACAGAGCATTCACTTTCTTATAGTTTCCTAGGTTAACTATAAAACCTTAGATTGTAAATGAAAGAAGTATTAAACATATCAAAACACAATTTTAACACATGAAATTGTTTTTCAAAGATATCATATCATGAGTGTTTCAATCAATCAATAGACCTTGGATTGTAAATGAAGTATTGAACATATCAAAATACAATTTGAACACATTTGGAATGGTTTTTCAAAGGTATCACAAGTGTTCGAATCAATTAATAGACCTTAGATTGTAAAAGAAGTATTATAAACATATGAAAACACAATTTTAACACATGAAATTGTTTTTCAAAGATATTCATAAGTGTTTCAATCAATCAACAGACTAAGATTGTATTAAACATATCAAAACACAATCTTAACACGTGAAATTGGTTTTCAAAGATATCATAAGTGTTTTCAACAAAGCCAATTAATAGCGAAAAGAACAAGTTGCAAACATTTAGTTAAGAAGTAATACGCTTGTTTTCAATAGTTAAGATACTTTTAAACTATTATTACACAGAGCATTCACTTTCTTATAGTTTGCTAGGTTAACTATAAAACCTTAGATTGTAAATGAAAGAAGTATTAAACATATCAAAACACAATTTTAACAGATGAAATTGTTTTTCAAAGATATCATATCATGAGTGTTTCAATCAATCAATAGACCTAAGATTGTAAAAGAAGTATTGAACATATCAAAATACAATTTGAACACATTTGGAATGGTTTTTCAAAGGTATCACAAGTGTTCGAATCAATTAATAGACCTTAGATTGTAAAAGAAGTATTATAAACAGATGAAAACACAATTTTAACACATGAAATTGTTTTTCAAAGATATTCATAAGTGTTTCAATCAATCAACAGACTAAGATTGTATTAAACATATCAAAACACAATCTTAACACGTGAAATTGGTTTTCAAAGATATCATAAGTGTTTTCAACCAAGCCAATTAATAGCGAAAAGAACAAGTTGCAAACATTTAGTTAAGAAGTAATACGCTTGTTTTCAATAGTTAAGATACTTTTAAACTATTATTACACAGAGCATTCACTTTCTTATAGTTTCCTAGGTTAACTATAAAACCTTAGATTGTAAATGAAAGAAGTATTAAACATATCAAAACACAATTTTAACACATGAAATTGTTTTTCAAAGATATCATATCATGAGTGTTTCAATCAATCAATAGACCTTGGATTGTAAATGAAGTATTGAACATATCAAAATACAATTTGAACACATTTGGAATGGTTTTTCAAAGGTATCACAAGTGTTCGAATCAATTAATAGACCTTAGATTGTAAAAGAAGTATTATAAACATATGAAAACACAATTTTAACACATGAAATTGTTTTTCAAAGATATTCATAAGTGTTTCAATCAATCAACAGACTAAGATTGTATTAAACATATCAAAACACAATCTTAACACGTGAAATTGGTTTTCAAAGATATCATAAGTGTTTTCAAACAAACCAATTAATAGCGGAAAGAACAAGTTGCAAACATTTAGTTAAGAAGTAATACGCTTGTTTTCAATAGTTAAGATACTTTTAAACTATTATTACACAGAGCATTCACTTTCTTATAGTTTCCTAGGTTAACTATAAAACCTTAGATTGTAAATGAAAGAAGTATTAAACATATCAAAACACAATTTTAACAGATGAAATTGTTTTTCAAAGATATCATATCATGAGTGTTTCAATCAATCAATAGACCTTAGATTGTAAAAGAAGTATTGA
The DNA here is from genome assembly GCF_051622355.1 of Phaseolus vulgaris. Classification (NCBI taxonomy): domain Eukaryota; kingdom Viridiplantae; phylum Streptophyta; class Magnoliopsida; order Fabales; family Fabaceae; genus Phaseolus; species Phaseolus vulgaris. The sequence continues at coordinate 19,264,754 of NC_143501.1, read as the reverse complement.
ACATATCAAAATACAATTTGAACACATTTGGAATGGTTTTTCAAAGGTATCACAAGTGTTCGAATCAATTAATAGACCTTAGATTGTAAAAGAAGTATTATAAACATATGAAAACACAATTTTAACACATGAAATTGTTTTTCAAAGATATTCATAAGTGTTTCAATCAATCAACAGACTAAGATTGTATTAAACATATCAAAACACAATCTTAACACGTGAAATTGGTTTTCAAAGATATCATAAGTGTTTTCAACCAAGCCAATTAATAGCGAAAAGAACAAGTTGCAAACATTTAGTTAAGAAGTAATACGCTTGTTTTCAATAGTTAAGATACTTTTAAACTATTATTACACAGAGCATTCACTTTCTTATAGTTTCCTAGGTTAACTATAAAACCTTAGATTGTAAATGAAAGAAGTATTAAACATATCAAAACACAATTTTAACAGATGAAATTGTTTTTCAAAGATATCATATCATGAGTGTTTCAATCAATCAATAGACCTTAGATTGTAAAAGAAGTATTGAACATATCAAAATACAATTTGAACACATTTGGAATGGTTTTTCAAAGGTATCACAAGTGTTCGAATCAATTAATAGACCTTAGATTGTAAAAGAAGTATTATAAACATATGAAAACACAATTTTAACACATGAAATTGTTTTTCAAAGATATTCATAAGTGTTTCAATCAATCAACAGACTAAGATTGTATTAAACATATCAAAACACAATCTTAACACGTGAAATTGGTTTTCAAAGATATCATAAGTCTTTTCAACCAAGCCAATTAATAGCGAAAAGAACAAGTTGCAAACATTTAGTTAAGAAGTAATACGCTTGTTTTCAATAGTTAAGATACTTTTAAACTATTATTACACAGAGCATTCACTTTCTTATAATTTCCTAGGTTAACTATAAAACCTTAGATTGTAAATGAAAGAAGTATTAAACATATCAAAACACAATTTTAACAGATGAAATTGTTTTTCAAAGATATCATATCATGAGTGTTTCAATCAATCAATAGACCTTAGATTGTAAAAGAAGTATTATAAACATATGAAAACACAATTTTAACACATGAAATTGTTTTTCAAAGATATTCATAAGTGTTTCAATCAATCAACAGACTAAGATTGTATTAAACATATCAAAACACAATCTTAACACGTGAAATTGGTTTTCAAAGATATCATAAGTGTTTTCAAACAAACCAATTAATAGCGGAAAGAACAAGTTGCAAACATTTAGTTAAGAAGTAATACGCTTGTTTTCAATAGTTAGGATACTTTTAAACTATTATTACACAGAGCATTCACTTTCTTATAGTTTCCTAGGTTAACTATAAAACCTTAGATTGTAAATGAAAGAAGTATTAAACATATCAAAACACAATTTTAACACATGAAATTGTTTTTCAAAGATATCATATCATGAGTGTTTCAATCAATCAATAGACCTTAGATTGTAAAAGAAGTATTGAACATATCAAAATACAATTTGAACACATTTGGAATGGTTTTTCAAAGGTATCACAAGTGTTCGAATCAATTAATAGACCTTAGATTGTAAAAGAAGTATTATAAACATATGAAAACACAATTTTAACACATGAAATTGTTTTTCAAAGATATTCATAAGTGTTTCAATCAATCAACAGACTAAGATTGTATTAAACATATCAAAACACAATCTTAACACGTGAAATTGGTTTTCAAAGATATCATAAGTGTTTTCAACCAAGCCAATTAATAGCGAAAAGAACAAGTTGCAAACATTTAGTTAAGAAGTAATACGCTTGTTTTCAATAGTTAAGATACTTTTAAACTATTATTACACAGAGCATTCACTTTCTTATAGTTTCCTAGGTTAACTATAAAACCTTAGATTGTAAATGAAAGAAGTATTAAACATATCAAAACACAATTTTAACACATGAAATTGTTTTTCAAAGATATCATATCATGAGTGTTTCAATCAATCAATAGACCTTAGATTGTAAAAGAAGTATTGAACATATCAAAATACAATTTGAACACATTTGGAATGGTTTTTCAAAGGTATCACAAGTGTTCGAATCAATTAATAGACCTTAGATTGTAAAAGAAGTATTATAAACATATGAAAACACAATTTTAACACATGAAATTGTTTTTCAAAGATATTCATAAGTGTTTCAATCAATCAACAGACTAAGATTGTATTAAACATATCAAAACACAATCTTAACACGTGAAATTGGTTTTCAAAGATATCATAAGTCTTTTCAACCAAGCCAATTAATAGCGAAAAGAACAAGTTGCAAACATTTAGTTAAGAAGTAATACGCTTGTTTTCAATAGTTAAGATACTTTTAAACTATTATTACACAGAGCATTCACTTTCTTATAATTTCCTAGGTTAACTATAAAACCTTAGATTGTAAATGAAAGAAGTATTAAACATATCAAAACACAATTTTAACACATGAAATTGTTTTTCAAAGATATCATATCATGAGTGTTTCAATCAATCAATAGACCTTGGATTGTAAATGAAGTATTGAACATATCAAAATACAATTTGAACACATTTGGAATGGTTTTTCAAAGGTATCACAAGTGTTCGAATCAATTAATAGACCTTAGATTGTAAAAGAAGTATTATAAACATATGAAAACACAATTTTAACACATGAAATTGTTTTTCAAAGATATTCATAAGTTTTTCAATCAATCAACAGACCAAGATTGTATTAAACATATCAAAACACAATCTTAACACGTGAAATTGGTTTTCAAAGATATCATAAGTGTTTTCAACCAAGCCAATTAATAGCGAAAAGAATAAGTTGCAAACATTTAGTTAAGAAGTAATACGCTTGTTTTCAATAGTTAAGATACTTTTAAACTATTATTACACAGAGCATTCACTTTCTTATAGTTTCCTAGGTTAACTATAAAACCTTAGATTGTAAATGAAAGAAGTATTAAACATATCAAAACACAATTTTAACACATGAAATTGTTTTTCAAAGATATCATATCATGAGTGTTTCAATCAATCAATAGACCTTGGATTGTAAATGAAGTATTGAACATATCAAAATACAATTTGAACACATTTGGAATGGTTTTTCAAAGGTATCACAAGTGTTCGAATCAATTAATAGACCTTAGATTGTAAAAGAAGTATTATAAACATATGAAAACACAATTTTAACACATGAAATTGTTTTTCAAAGATATTCATAAGTGTTTCAATCAATCAACAGACTAAGATTGTATTAAACATATCAAAACACAATCTTAACACGTGAAATTGGTTTTCAAAGATATCATAAGTGTTTTCAACCAAGCCAATTAATAGCGAAAAGAACAAGTTGCAACATTTAGTTAAGAAGTAATACGCTTGTTTTCAATAGTTAAGATACTTTTAAACTATTATTACACAGAGCATTCACTTTCTTATAGTTTCCTAGGTTAACTATAAAACCTTAGATTGTAAATGAAAGAAGTATTAAACATATCAAAACACAATTTTAACACATGAAATTGTTTTTCAAAGATATCATATCATGAGTGTTTCAATCAATCAATAGACCTTGGATTGTAAATGAAGTATTGAACATATCAAAATACAATTTGAACACATTTGGAATGGTTTTTCAAAGGTATCACAAGTGTTCGAATCAATTAATAGACCTTAGATTGTAAAAGAAGTATTATAAACATATGAAAACACAATTTTAACACATGAAATTGTTTTTCAAAGATATTCATAAGTTTTTCAATCAATCAACAGACCAAGATTGTATTAAACATATCAAAACACAATCTTAACACGTGAAATTGGTTTTCAAAGATATCATAAGTGTTTTCAACCAAGCCAATTAATAGCGAAAAGAACGAGTTGCAAACATTTAGTTAAGAAGTAATACGCTTGTTTTCAATAGTTAAGATACTTTTAAACTATTATTACACAGAGCATTCACTTTCTTATAGTTTCCTAGGTTAACTATAAAACCTTAGATTGTAAATGAAAGAAGTATTAAACATATCAAAACACAATTTTAACACATGAAATTGTTTTTCAAAGATATCATATCATGAGTGTTTCAATCAATCAATAGACCTTAGATTGTAAAAGAAGTATTGAACATATCAAAATACAATTTGAACACATTTGGAATGGTTTTTCAAAGGTATCACAAGTGTTCGAATCAATTAATAGACCTTAGATTGTAAAAGAAGTATTATAAACATATGAAAACACAATTTTAACACATGAAATTGTTTTTCAAAGATATTCATAAGTGTTTCAATCAATCAACAGACTAAGATTGTATTAAACATATCAAAACACAATATTAACACGTGAAATTGGTTTTCAAAGATATCATAAGTGTTTTCAACCAAGCCAATTAATAGCGAAAAGAACAAGTTGCAAACATTTAGTTAAGAAGTAATACGCTTGTTTTCAATAGTTAAGATACTTTTAAACTATTATTACACAGAGCATTCACTTTCTTATAGTTTCCTAGGTTAACTATAAAACCTTAGATTGTAAATGAAAGAAGTATTAAACATATCAAAACACAGCTTTAACACATGAAATTGTTTTTCAAAGATATCATATCATGAGTGTTTCAATCAATCAATAGACCTTGGATTGTAAATGAAGTATTGAACATATCAAAATACAATTTGAACACATTTGGAATGGTTTTTCAAAGGTATCACAAGTGTTCGAATCAATTAATAGACCTTAGATTGTAAAAGAAGTATTATAAACATATGAAAACACAATTTTAACACATGAAATTGTTTTTCAAAGATATTCATAAGTTTTTCAATCAATCAACAGACCAAGATTGTATTAAACATATCAAAACACAATCTTAACACGTGAAATTGGTTTTCAAAGATATCATAAGTGTTTTCAACCAAGCCAATTAATAGCGAAAAGAACAAGTTGCAAACATTTAGTTAAGAAGTAATACGTTTGTTTTCAATAGTTAAGATACTTTTAAACTATTATTACACAGAGCATTCACTTTCTTATAGTTTCCTAGGTTAACTATAAAACCTTAGATTGTAAATGAAAGAAGTATTAAACATATTAAAACACAATTTTAACACATGAAATTGTTTTTCAAAGATATCATATCATGAGTGTTTCAATCAATCAACAGACCTTAGATTGTAAAAGAAGTATTGAACATATCAAAATACAATTTGATCACATTTGGAATGGTTTTTCAAAGGTATCACAAGTGTTCGAATCAATTAATAGACCTTAGATTGTAAAAGAAGTATTATAAACATATGAAAACACAATTTTAACACATGAAATTGTTTTTCAAAGATATTCATAAGTTTTTCAATCAATCAACAGACCAAGATTGTATTAAACATATCAAAACACAATCTTAACACGTGAAATTGGTTTTCAAAGATATCATAAGTGTTTTCAACCAAGCCAATTAATAGCGAAAAGAACAAGTTGCAGACATTTAGTTAAGAAGTAATACGCTTGTTTTCAATAGTTAAGATACTTTTAAACTATTATTACACAGAGCATTCACTTTCTTACAGTTTCCTAGGTTAACTAGAAAACCTTAGATTGTAAATGAAAGAAGTATTAAACATATCAAAACACAATTTTAACACATGAAATTGTTTTTCAAAGATATCATATCATGAGTGTTTCAATCAATCAATAGACCTTAGATTGTAAAAGAAGTATTGAACATATCAAAATACAATTTGAACACATTTGGAATGGTTTTTCAAAGGTATCACAAGTGTTCGAATCAATTAATAGACCTTAGATTGTAAAAGAAGTATTATAAACATATGAAAACACAATTTTAACACATGAAATTGTTTTTCAAAGATATTCATAAGTGTTTTAATCAATCAACAGACTAAGATTGTATTAAACATATCAAAACACAATCTTAACACGTGAAATTGGTTTTCAAAGATATCATAAGTGTTTTCAACCAAGCCAATTAATAGCGAAAAGAACAAGTTGCAAACATTTAGTTAAGAAGTAATACGCTTGTTTTCAATAGTTAAGATACTTTTAAACTATTATTACACAGAGCATTCACTTTCTTATAGTTTCCTAGGTTAACTATAAAACCTTAGATTGTAAATGAAAGAAGTATTAAACATATCAAAACACAATTTTAACACATGAAATTGTTTTTCAAAGATATCATATCATGAGTGTTTCAATCAATCAATAGACCTTGGATTGTAAAAGAAGTATTGAACATATCAAAATACAATTTGAACACATTTGGAATGGTTTTTCAAAGGTATCACAAGTGTTCGAATCAATTAATAGACCTTAGATTGTAAAAGAAGTATTATAAACATATGAAAACACAATTTTAACACATGAAATTGTTTTTCAAAGATATTCATAAGTGTTTCAATCAATCAACAGACCAAGATTGTATTAAACATATCAAAACACAATCTTAACACGTGAAATTGGTTTTCAAAGATATCATAAGTGTTTTCAACCAAGCCAATTAATAGCGAAAAGAACAAGTTGCAAACATTTAGTTAAGAAGTAATACGCTTGTTTTCAATAGTTAAGATACTTTTAAACTATTATTACACAGAGCATTCACTTTCTTATAGTTTCCTAGGTTAACTAGAAAACCTTAGATTGTAAATGAAAGAAGTATTAAACATATCAAAACACAATTTTAACACATGAAATTGTTTTTCAAAGATATCATATCATGAGTGTTTCAATCAATCAATAGACCTTAGATTGTAAAAGAAGTATTGAACATATCAAAATACAATTTGAACACATTTGGAATGGTTTTTCAAAGGTATCACAAGTGTTCGAATCAATTAATAGACCTTAGATTGTAAAAGAAGTATTATAAACATATGAAAACACAATTTTAACACATGAAATTGTTTTTCAAAGATATTCATAAGTGTTTCAATCAATCAACACACTAAGATTGTATTAAACATATCAAAACACAATCTTAACACGTGAAATTGGTTTTCAAAGATATCATAAGTGTTTTCAAACAAGCCAATTAATAGCGGAAAGAACAAGTTGCAAACATTTAGTTAAGAAGTAATACGCTTGTTTTCAATAGTTAAGATACTTTTAAACTATTATTACACAGAGCATTCACTTTCTTATAGTTTCCTAGGTTAACTATAAAACCTTAGATTGTAAATGAAAGAAGTATTAAACATATCAAAACACAATTTTAACACATGAAATTGTTTTTCAAAGATATCATATCATGAGTGTTTCAATCAATCAATAGACCTTAGATTGTAAAAGAAGTATTGAACATATCAAAATACAATTTTTCAAAGATATTCATAAGTGTTTCAATCAATCAACAAACTAAGATTGTATTAAACATATCAAAACACAATCTTAACACGTGAAATTGGTTTTCAAAGATATCATAAGTGATGGCATTTTCATGTGTTCTTCTTGAATCAAAGTAGAAAATAAGGTGCGGAAGCAATGGGTGAGATGATCAAGACCCTCCTAGGAGTTGTGTTGGCCTTGTAGGTGCATGATGAGTATGGTGTTTGAGTGGTTCGGCCAGCTCAAGGGAGAAGGTGAAAGGATTGAAGTTTAGAGCCTAGATTTCTAGGAGAAGTAAAGCTTGTGCACAAAAATGGCAGCATAACCTTACTCAATTAAACTTGAAAATACAAGGTGTAGGCTCCTCCTTTTATAGGCTAAGGAGGACCATAATGCAACCCTAATGCTAGCCCAAATGAAATGTAAATGTGAAGCACATGGGTGCACATGGCACATGGGTGCACATGGTGATGGCATTTTCATGTGTTCTTCTTGAATCAAAGTAGTGAAAGATGATGCGGAAGCAATGGGTGAGTGAAACAAAGCCCTCCTAGGAGTTGTGTTGGCTTTGAAGGTGCATGATGAGTATGGGTTTGAGAGGTTTGGCCAGCTCAAGGGAGAAAGGTGAAGGAATTGAAGTTTAGCCTAGATTTCTAGGAGAAGTAAAGCTAGTGCACAAAAATGGGCAGCATAACAATACTCAATTAAACTTGTCCAATACAATGAGATAGCCTCCCTATTTATAGGCTATGTGGACGTAAATGTTAAGCCACCTTTCTAAAGAAAATAAAACCAAAAATTAAATCTAAATCTAAGGTGCAATGACCGGCCATACACTACCCTAGATTCTAGAAGGTTTCCATCAAAAATGCTTCCTACACTATCCTATCTACTAAGTACCCCCAATGGGCCTTTATGCAAACATATACAAAGCCTTCTCTCTTCCATCCGTGGCCTCATTTGCTTGTGTTTGAATATGTTTGGCCATTGATCTTGTAAGGGGTCCTAGACGGTCTAGCTCCATGGATAGCCTCCCTCCTTCACGGCCTAGACGCTCACCTTCACGTCCTAAACGCTTACTTTCACGTCCTAGACGCTCACCTTGGTTTTGGTCTTGGTCTAGACGCTCTCCTTGGCTTGTGCCTTGGCTTCCTTGGGTAGGTGTGCTTGGCCCTCCTCCATCATCCCCTCCCCCTTGGAAAGGATTTGTCCTCAAATCCAGCTCGTCATCGTCATTGGTTCCTACAAATGGAGAAAGATCAATTACATTAAAAGTGGCATGTACTCCATATTCAAGAGGTAGGTCCAATTTATAAGCATTGTTGTTGACTCGCTTGAGAACTTGGAAAGGTCCATCACCTCGGGGACTTAGTTTGGACTTCCTTTGAGTTGGAAATCTATCTTTGCGAAGGTGAAGCCAAACTAAGTCTTCTTCCTCAAAAATTATTTCTCTCTTCCCTTTGTTGTTGTATTTTGTGTACTTCTCATTTTGTTGTTGTATTTGAATTTTAATCTTCTCATGCATTTTCTTGATAAAATCAGCTTTGATTACTCCTTCCTTATGCACAAAATCTTGTGGATTAGGAAGGGGTATCAAATCCATGGGCGTGAGAGGATTAAAACCATATACTACCTCAAAAGGAGAAGCATTAGTAGTCTTGTGAACTACTCTATTGTAAGCAAATTCAATGTGGGGAAGGTACTCATCCCAAGATTTGTGGCTTCCCTTCATGATAGCCCTAAGCATAGTTCCAAGAGATCTATTGACTACTTCGGTTTGACCATCCGTTTGAGGATGACAAGAAGTTGAAAATTGTAGTCTTGTTCCAAGTTTACCCCAAAGAGTTTTCCAAAAGTGGCTTATAAACTTGGGATCTCGATCGGACACTATACTTCTAGGGAGACCATGGAGTCTCACCACTTCTCTAAAGAAGAGTTTAGAAATATTTTGAGCATCATCCACTTTGTGGCATGGAATAAAGTGGGACATTTTGCTAAAACGGTCCACTACCACAAAGATAGAGTCATGGCCTCTTGCAGTCCTAGGAAGTCCTAAAATGAAATCCATGCTAATGTCTTCCCAAGGAGCATTTGCAATCGGCAAAGGGGTGTAGAGTCCATGCGGCATTGTTCTAGACTTTGCTTTTAAACATGAGATACATCTAGAACAATGTCGTTGGACATCTTTCCTCATGTGTGGCCAACAAAATTTTGCTTTTAAAAGATCTAGAGTTTTATCAACTCCAAAATGGCCCATGAGTCCCCCTTCATGTGATTCTTTGACAAGGAGTTTTCTATGTGTTCCTTGGGGAATGCAAAGTTTTCCTTCTTTAAAAAGATATCCCTCGGACACATAGTAACCTCCTTGCGCTCTATGTAGACATTGGGCATAGATGGATGAGAGTTCTTGATCTTCTTGGTAAAGCTCTCTTATGTGGTCAAATCCAAGAATTTGGGCACCTAGTTTTGAAAAGAGAGTGTGCCGTCTTGAAAGAGCATCGGCCACTATATTGGTGCTTCCTTTCTTGTATTTGATTACATAAGGAAATTGTTCAAGAAATTCCATCCATTTAGCATGTCTCTTGTTGAGCTTGTGTTGGCCCTTTAAATATTTTAAAGACTCGTGATCACTATGGATAACAAATTCTTTGGACACAAGGTAGTGTTCCCAAGTCTTTAGGGCTCGCACAAGAGCATAGAGCTCTTTGTCATAGGTGGGGTAGTTGAGGGTGGCACCATGGAGTTTTTCACTAAAATAAGCAATGGGGTGTCCACCTTGCAACAAAACCGCACCTATGCCTACACCCGATGCATCACACTCTATCTCAAAAGTTTTGGAAAAATTTGGAAGAGATAGAATGGGTGCATTGGTGAGTTGAGCTTTGAGCCTTTGAAAGGCTTGCTCATGCTTTTCATTCCAACAAAATGCAACATCTTTTTTCACAAGTTCATTCAAAGGAGAAGCTAGACTAGAAAAATTAGGGACAAACCTTCTATAGAAGCTAGCTAACCCATGAAAACTTCTTACATCACTTACATTTTGTGGAGTTGGCCACTCGCGGATGGCTTTGATTTTCTCGGGATCTACATGCACCCCCTTTTTGTTAACTATGAAACCTAAGAAAACTACACTATCTACACAAAAGGTACACTTATCCCTATTGGCAAAAAGACTATTTTTCCTAAGAACTAGAAGAACTTCCCTAAGGTGACTTAGATGGTCTTCTAGGCTTTTACTATAGACTAAGATATCATCAAAGTAAACTACTACATATTTACCTATACAATCCCTCAAGGTGTGATTCATAAGCCTCATGAATGTGCTTGGAGCATTAGTAAGCCCAAAGGGCATCACCAACCACTCGTATAGTCCAAATTTGGTCTTAAAAGCGGTTTTCCACTCATCACCCTCCTTGATTCGAATTTGGTGATATCCACTTTTAAGGTCAATTTTGGAGAATAGAGTTGACCCATGCAATTCATCAAGCATATCATCAAGCCTTGGGATTGGATGCCTATACTTGATGGTGATGTTGTTGATTGCTCTACAATCACAACACATACGCCATTTTCCATCTTTTTTTGGCACCAACAAGACAGGTACAGCACAAGGGCTTAGGCTCTTTTGAACCCAACCCTTCTCCAACAAGTCTTGAACTTGTGATTCTATCTCCTTTGTTTCCTCGGGGTTGGTTCTATAAGCAGGCCTATTTGGTAGGCTTGCCCCCGGTATAAAGTCAATTTGATGTTCTATCCCCCTAAGAGGAGGAAGCCCAATGGGTCCTTCTTGGGAGAATAGATCTTCAAATTCACTCAAAAGGTTTTCTACTTGAGGAGGTAAAACCATGAGTTCACTACTTGTGGCAGTGCATGTAAGTGCTCCTTTACAAAAGATAAGGCTTGGTTGTTCAACAAGAAGCAAGTTTTCAAAAACATTTTCAAGAGGTTTTTCTTGTTGACCAACCTTGTGGGAAGGAACACTCTTCTCCCACGCCTTTCTATCCCTAAGGATTTTCTCTTTTTCTAGCTCTTTTTTTTTTTTGTTTTCCTCATCCCTCTTTTGTTTCATTTGTATTTGGTCTTTCACCACTTGAGAATGTGGTAAAGGACTAAGTACAAACTTCTTATATTTATGGGTGAAGGAAATCTCGTTAGTGAGACCATCATGCAAGGTTTTCTTGTCAAATTGCCATGGCCTCCCTAATAAGATATGGCAAGCTTCCATAGGCACTACATCACATAAAACTTTGTCTTTGTAGTTCCCTATGGAAAACTTGATTTCCACTTGCTTGTCTACATGTAGTTCCCCATTTTCATTAAGCCATTGAAGTTTGTAAGGTTTTGGGTGAGGAACTACTTGTAGCTTAAGCTTTTCAACCATCCTAGCACTACAACAATTACAACTATATCCACTATCCACAATGAGAGAACATATATTTTCTAAAACATTGCATCTTGTATGAAAGATGTTCTCCCTTTGTGTTTCCATGGATGTGCTAGGGTGATTGTTGAGGGTTCTCCTAATCATAAGCAATTCTCCCTCTAGTGGAGCTACCCTCTCATCCTCTCCCCCTTCCTCTTTCTCACTAGGCTCATCCTCGCCACTAGTGTACTCGTCTACACCTTTTAAAAACAAAGTCCTTTGGTTTGGACATTGTGCTTGCACATGCCCCCTACCATAGCACTTAAAACACTTGACATCTCTAGCTCGGATGGGTGGGGTTGAGGTTTCTTTGGTGAAGGGTTTGGTAGGCTCTTTTGGTTTTTCCTTGGATGTACTACCCTCCCTTCTAAACTCTTTCTTGGGATAAAAGCTAGAATAGGGGCTCACCTTTTGACTTGAGGTTTTGCGCAAGTTTTGTTGCTCAACTTTAATGCAAAGTTGAACCAAATCATTCAAGTCTTGATATGGTAAGAGCTCTACTCTATCTCTTATCTCAAGTGATAGGCCACTAAGGAACCTAGCAATGGTGGTTTCCTCTTCCTCTCTAATAGAGGCTCTCATCATATAGAGCTCCATCTTTTGTCTATACTCCTCTACGCTCATATTTCTTTGTTGGAGTCTTTGGAGCTTGTCCATTAACTCCCTATGGTAGTAAGAGGGTATATGTCGACGTCTTAGGGCTCCCCTAAGGTCATTCCAATATGTAATGGAAGGTTCCCTATGAAGACGTCTATCTCTTTCGAGAGAGGTCCACCAATACATGGCATTCCCTTGGAAACTAAGGGTGGCTAAGGGTACTTTTCGTTCCTCACTTACCCTATGGCAAGCAAAAAGTTGCTCTACCTTCATCTCCCAATCTAGATATACTTCTACATTTTCCTTACCATGGAAATGAGGTAGGTCTACTCTTGTTTCCCTTGGCACCTCTTGTTCCCTTTTCCTAGTTCTTCTAGGGGGTGGTTGGTAATAATCATTGATTCTACGGCTTCCCTCCCCTAGAGACTCAATACTTTGAGAATGTGATGCATGAGTTTTTTTTTTTTTTTTGTGATTTTTGTGACTTCTCTTCTTGAGCTTTAGCCAACTCATTAATTTTGTTCTCATTCTCCAATTGTCTAAAAGAGATCAATTGTACCGCTTGGGATACTTCTTTTAAAAGAGTTTTCAAAGATTTTACTTCACTTTCTATAGACTTTGGAGAGTGAGGAGAAGAAGACATGGCTAAAACTTTGTGTATATAGGTGTTTTACTTGGAGAAAGTTTAGGAAAGTTAGAGAAGGGAGTTTTCCATGTAAGGGAGGTGAGTCACAATGGACTACTTAAGTACCAAGCCTTTTCCTTGCCAAAAACTTTTCCTCCAATGACTTCACACAAAATTTTCTCTTAGTAGAACACTTAGAACACAAGAAGTTGAGAAATCAAAAAGCAAGAAAACTATGTAAGCTAGATATGCAGCAAACTAGTCGGTATAGCACAAAATTAAACAATACTAAACATGCAAAACGTTTCTACCAAAACAAAAGACATACAAGTTCAAACAAGCAACAAATTACTAAGCAAAATAACTATGCTATTCGGCCCTAGGTGAGGCTTCTTGGACACTTTGAGCCCTTGAAGACACACTCACCGTCTAAAACGTAATTTAAAAGAGGTAATTAACAATAAACCAAGTTGTAAAGGAGATAAGAAAACCCCCTTTGTTGTTCCTCTTTTTGGTTAGTGCACTTTCTTTGTTGTCTTGATTGTTGATCTTCTAGGTGTTTGTAGTGTTTGTTTCAAGAAGCTTGTTTCGCCTTAGCTTTGACTCCTCCTTAGAAAGTTGGCTTTAATTCTCCAATTTCCAGCACCTATTCACAAGGGCTTAACCTTAAACCAAGTCAAATTCCATGCATATAAGCACCAAGAGAGAATTAATTTCCAGCACCCACAAAAGAGAGGTCAAGAAACAAAAGCAAGAAACAAATTTAATTGAAAGAAAACAGTACCACCAAAAGGATTTATAATATGACAACTTAGAAAGAGATTCAAGAAATTAAAGCAAACAATTAAAGGTACTCAATAAAAGTTGGCACACAAAAGGAATTCCTAAAGAAAAGCACTAGATTAGATGACCAAATAAAAAAAACAGCACCACTGGAAAATGTTGTGGGCCAGAAAACAGTTTTTTTCCCCGATTTATGCTGAGCTGTAATTGTAAAATTTGTTTCTGAAATTTGGATACAAGAAAATTCAGGATCTTATCTAAATTTTGGCTTTGGAATCACCTAAAACGCATGCACCATTTTTTTTTTATAATTTTTGCAAATTTGGTGTGCAGTTAGGCCAGCTGTAACGCTCAAGATTCGCACTCTGATTTTGTGAGATTTATCATTTTTTTTCTGTTGCTCCTTTTGACCTCATTCTTTTTTTGTCTTTTCTATAACACCTTAAACTTGCATTTTCCAGAAATTCAGAATTTTCCTATGGGTAGAAAAAATTTGTTAAACAAAACAGCCCAGAACAGAGAGGTGATACAGGGGAAATCTGGAAAACTGGAAGAAAACAGCAAGATAACCAAAATTAACACAATGGAAAATGTGAGAAAGGAAATTGTGTATGAACTAAGACACAATTATGAACTCAAACTAAAAATAAAAAGCACCAAAGGATCAAAATAACAGCAGATTAAAGCAATATAAAGAGACCCAAAACAAGAAACAATCAAGTCAAAAAATAGGACTACTAAGAATTGATGACAATATGGATGAACATGACTTGACAAAACATGTATAGATTCAGAAAATTAAAGACTCAAAGCATAATATGAAGCAAAATAATGAAAGCAATAAAGACTCAAAGCCTAAAACAAAATAGCAACACAAAGGTGTATGGAATCCTATCACAAATTGCACAAGAACTTGTTCAAGATCAAATGAACAAGAGTGCTTGGGTTGGATCTTCCACAAAGCACACCAAGAACAAATTAAAATATAAAAACAGCAAGACAAGTAAGGAATTGAAATGACAAAGATGAAATAAAGAAGAACTGAAATTAAAAAGACAAGCTACTCATCTTGAAGAACCAAAAGCTCATGATACCAAATGATGGCATTTTCATGTGTTCTTCTTGAATCAAAGTAGTGAAAGATGATGCGGAAGCAATGGGTGAGTGAAACAAAGCCCTCCTAGGAGTTGTGTTGGCTTTGAAGGTGCATGATGAGTATGGGTTTGAGAGGTTTGGCCAGCTCAAGGGAGAAAGGTGAAGGAATTGAAGTTTAGCCTAGATTTCTAGGAGAAGTAAAGCTAGTGCACAAAAATGGGCAGCATAACAATACTCAATTAAACTTGTCCAATACAATGAGATAGCCTCCCTATTTATAGGCTATGTGGACGTAAATGTTAAGCCACCTTTCTAAAGAAAATAAAACCAAAAATTAAATCTAAATCTAAGGTGCAATGACCGGCCATACACTACCCTAGATTCTAGAAGGTTTCCATCAAAAATGCTTCCTACACTATCCTATCTACTAAGTACCCCCAATGGGCCTTTATGCAAACATATACAAAGCCTTCTCTCTTCCATCCGTGGCCTCATTTGCTTGTGTTTGAATATGTTTGGCCATTGATCTTGTAAGGGGTCCTAGACGGTCTAGCTCCATGGATAGCCTCCCTCCTTCACGGCCTAGACGCTCACCTTCACGTCCTAGACGCGTACTTTCACGTCCTAGACGCTCACCTTGGTCTTGGTCTTGGTCTAGACGCTCTCCTTGGCTTGTGCCTTGGCTTCCTTGGGTAGGTGTGCTTGGCCCTCCTCCATCACATGGCACATGGGTGCACATGGGGAGGAGTGTGTCTAGTTTTTATGCTCACCCCCTCCATGGTCTTTCTAGAATGTTTCACACAAATATGCTTTCTACACTACTCTAATTACTAAGCACCCCTAATGGGCCTTTATGTAACAATTACAAAGGTCTTATCTTCCCAAAACCGTAGCTTTGACCCATGTGTATGTGAAGCTAGACGGTCTAGAAGGAATCCTCGTCATGGCCTAGACGCTCCTTATGTAGCCGCTCTTCATCATGGCCTAGACGCTCCTCTTCATGGGCTAGACGCTCCTTTTTGAGTCTAGACGCTCCTCATTATAGGCTAGACCGTCTAGTCTTGGAGGCTTGGCTTTCATCGTGTGGTGAGCTTGGGCCCTCCTCCATCATCCCCTCCCTCTTGAAAAGGATTTGTCCTCAAATCCAAAGCTTTTGCTTTTGAGGGGGCTTGTTGTGGCTGGATGGTGTCCATCATCTCCTCCTTCGGGAAAAGATCTATCCTCAGATTTGCTAACTTGATCTCGGATAGCAGCCTCTTGCTTCGTCAAGGTGTGTCCTCCCGGATCAAATATCAACCTATGAGAATCTTGAAACAAAGCAAAGGAGTTAGAGTGAGTATTTGGAGAACAATTAATTGTGTGAAGTTGCCATCTTTGTTTTTCTCTTGTTTTGGTCAACTTCTCACAATGCTTCCCTTTTGATGGTTGTAGGTGTGATGTGAATGTAACTACAAGAACACATGATTCTTGACATTCTTAGGAACAACTTGAGCTGGATTTGAAAAGGCACTTTACTTTAGAATTGGATCAATGTTCTAAGTTCAAGAACTCACCAAAACTAAGCACCAACCAAGACTCATATTGAAGTCCATGTATTGTCAAATTGAATCAAAACAAAAGGAAGGAAGAACAAGAATTAAAACTGGACAGAATTAAGAAACTAGCTACTGAACCGAAAAAGAAACAAAGAACAAAGCTGGAAAACAGAATGTAAATGGTAGAAAATGAAGGAAGCACATTAGGAAATGAAACTACCGAATGGAAAAATTGAAGAAAGGAAAGAAGACACTTATATGAAGATGCTTGCTGGATTTTGAGGATTGGAAGAAGCCATTCACGCCACTTGGAACCTTGAACCAAGATAAGTGATGGAGTGCCACCACTTGAAGCTCACCATAGCTCACAAGATAAGGCAAAGAAGAGGAAGACTCAAAAACTCACAAATTCTCTCCCAAATTGAGTATAGTCTCTCTACTATAAAATTCCAATCTGAATTGTACAAGCTAAGCACCTTTATTTATAGCCTAGAGGTGCTGAAAAATAGGTGGGAATTTTCAAATAAAACTCATTTGAAATTCCCACCAAAAACAAGTCACATGGGAGGTGTGACCTTTTTCTACTATGACACCTCCTAAAACTACACCTACACCCCCCTACTAAGTCACATGGACAAAGTGACTCTCTTTAATACATTCACACCTATTTATTTAATATCCACACCTCCTACAAGAGTCATTCAAATGATGCTCTTTTATTTAATGCTTGGCCTTGACCCTCATGGTTTGGACTTGGGCTTCTTGGGCTTGGGCCTTCTTGGGCTTGGGCTTTGGGCTTGGGCCTCATCTTTTGCAAAGACTAATAAGAAGAACTTTAAATGCTTTGGCCCTTGTCCATTTCTTCTATTGATAACATCTTTTTGATTCTCATCAAGG
Source organism: Phaseolus vulgaris (assembly GCF_051622355.1). Lineage (NCBI taxonomy): Eukaryota > Viridiplantae > Streptophyta > Magnoliopsida > Fabales > Fabaceae > Phaseolus > Phaseolus vulgaris. The sequence continues at coordinate 19,247,440 of NC_143501.1, read as the reverse complement.
TGCCTTCTAATCCTCTTATGTTTTCTAAAATTTCCAAAAGTAGTTACTTTTTCCTTAGGCATAATCCCTTTAGGAAATGGTGACAACTTTAAAAAGACAAGAGGACTATGTTCACATACAACTTCAAATGGAGAGATATGAGTAATCTTGTGGACTACTCCATTGTATGCATGCATAAAAGGAAAAGGATTCTTATCCCAAGAATTGTGGGTGTCCTTCATGATTTCGTGAAGCATAGAAGGGAGAGCTATGTTTTCAAATTTTGGAGCTTTATCCCTTATTTTTGAAAATAAATCATGGAGGCTTGTCAATTTTCTTAAGAAGAGTTTATCCACTTCCATGAAGAAAGAATCAAGACCTTTTGTTGTCCTAGGAAGCTCTAATATGAAATTTAGGTTTATGTCTTCCCAAGGATCATTTGCAAAAGGTGAAGGAGTATAGAGTTCATGAGACATCGCCTTAGATGTATTTTTAAAACACGGAATGTATCTAGGGTAATGTCTTTGAACATCTTTTCTCATGGGTGACAATAATTTTCCTTTTAAAAGCTCTAGAGTTTTATCAACTCTAATTTGACCCATGAGTTCTCCTTCATGAAGAATTTCTCTTTTATGTGTGAAGGTAGTCTCGTTGATACAACCTTTGTTCATGGAAATTTCAATTCGTTGCAAAGGTTGTCTCCATAAGACATGACAAGTTTCTTTAGGCACTACTTCACATAAAAAATTGTCTTTGTAGATGCCTATAGATGACTTGACCTTCACTTGGTGATATCTTGGCATGTATGTAAAATAATCTACTATATTTTTATCTATGCAAGCCTTTTTTAAGGATTCTTCTTTTTTTTCTAGACTTGCAAGTGTTCCTTTACAAAAGGTAAGGCTAGGTTGTTCAACAAGAGGTATATTTTCAAATGTATTTTCAACTTTTCCTTCTTGTTGAATGACCTTGTGGGAAGGAACACTCTTCTCCCACGCCTTTTGTTTCCCAAGGGTTTTCTCTTGCTTTTCTATTTTTACATTTTCTTCACTCTCACCAGCTTCTTTTTCTTGGCTACTATTCTCATCTTTGTCCCTTAAGATCATAGATCTTTCATTGAAACATTGAGATGCTAATTGATCATTGCCAAGGTATTCTAAACATGGAATTTCTCTAGCTTGAGTGTGAGAGATATGCTTGGTTAGGTTTTCTTGTCTCTCTTTCCTAGCTCTCCTAGGGAATTGTTGATGATATTCATTTTTCCTAAGACTTTCTTCCCCAAGATAATCATGATGTTTAGAGCTAGATGCATGAGAATGTAATTTTTTTGAAAATTGAGACTTCTCATTCTTTGCTTTAGTCAATTCATTAGTTTTGATCTCATTCTCCAATTGTTTAGATGAAATTGATTGAATATCCTTAGTAAGTTGTTTCAAAAGAGATTTCAAGGATTTCACCTCACTTTTAAGAGATTTAGAGGAGTGAGAAGACATGACTAAAGCTTTGTGTGTAGAAGTATTTTACCTTGAGAAAAATTTAGGGAAGTCAAAGAAGGTAGTCTTCCAGGTAAGGGAGGTGAGTCACAGTGGACTACTTAAATACCAAGCCTTTGCCTTAGCCAAAAACTATCTCTCAATGTCTTCACACAAAGCTTTCTCTTAGTAAACCACTTGGAACACAATTAAGTTGAGAAATCAGATTTTAATGCAAGAAAACAATGCATGCTAACTAATCAACAAAGCTAGACGGTTCAAATTTAATCAAAACTAACCATGCAAACGTCACTACTAAAGCAATAGAAAAGCAATTACAAACAAGTAACAATTACTAAACAAGAATGCTATACTATTCGGCCCTAGGTGAGGCTTCTTGGACACTTTGAGCCCTTGAAGACACACTCACCGTCTAAAGCGTAATTAAGAGGTAATTAACAATAAACCAAGTTGCAAAGGAAATAAGAGAACTCCCTTGGTTGATCTCTTTTTGGTTAGTGCACTTCCTTGTTGTCTTTGCTTGTTGATCTTCCAAGTGTTTGTAGTGTTTTCTCAAAAATGTTTGTTTCGGCTTTGACCTTGTCTTCTCCTTAGAATGATGGCCTTTAATTCTCCAATTTCCAGCACCTATTCACAAGGGCTAAACCTTAAACCAAGTCAAATTCCATGCACATAAGCACCAAGGGAGAAAATAAATTCCAGCACCCAAAAAGAGAGGTCAAGGAACAAAAGGAAGAAACAAATTTAATTGAAAGAAAACAGTACCACCAAAAGGATTTATAATATGACAACTTAGAAAGAGATTCAAGAAATTAAAGCAAACAATTAAAGGTACTCAATAAAAGTTGGCACACAAAAAGAATTCCTAAAGAAAAGCACTAGATTAGATGACCAAATAAAAAAACAGCAACACTGGAAAATGTTGTGGGCCAGAAAACGTGTTTGTTCCCCGATTTATGCTGATCTGTATTTTTGGAATTTGGCTCTGAAATTTGTTATGCAAGATATTCAGGATCTTATCTAAAATCTGGCTTTGGATTCACTCAAAACGGATGCACCATTTTTTTTTAATAAATTTTGCAAAATTGGTGTTCGGTTATGCCAGCTGGAGCGCTTCAGATTTGCACTCTGATCTTAAAAGATTTATCATTTTTTTTCTGTTGCTTCTTTTGACCTAATTCTTTTTTTTTTCTTTTCTATAACACTTTAAACTTGCATTTTCCAGAAAATCAGAATTTTCCTATGGGTGGAAATATTTTTCTGGGTTAAAACAGCCAAAACAGAGAAGGTGTAAACAGGGGAATTTGAAAACTGGAAACAAAAACAGCAAGATGCCAAAGTTTAGACACAATGGAAATTTGTGAAATAGAATTGTGTATGATCTAAACACAATATGAACTCAAACTAAAAATTAAAAAGGCACCAAAGGATCAAAGAACAGCAGATTCAAACAATTTAAAGAGACCCAAAAGCAAGAAACAATCAAGCCAATAATAGGACTACTAAGAATTGTTGACAAATATGGATTCACATGACTTGACACAACATTTATAGATTCAGAAAATAAAGACTCAAAGCATAAAATGAAGCAAAATTAAGAAAGCAATAAGGACTCAAATTCCTAAAAGAAAACAGCCACTCAATGGTGTAAGGAATCCTATCACAAGCTGCACAGAATTTGTTCAAGATCAATTGAACAATTGTGCTTCGGTTGGATCTTCCATAAGCACACCAAGAACAATTTAAAAAGTAAAAAACAGCAAGACAAGTATGGAATTTAAATGACAATATGAAGTAAAGAAGAACTGAAAATTTAAAAGACCAAGCTACTCATCTTGAAGAACCAAAAGCTCATGATACCAAATGATGGCATTTTCATGTGTTCTTCTTGAATCAAAGTAGAAAATAAGGTGCGGAAGCAATGGGTGAGATGATCAAGACCCTCCTAGGAGTTGTGTTGGCCTTGTAGGTGCATGATGAGTATGGTGTTTGAGTGGTTCGGCCAGCTCAAGGGAGAAGGTGAAAGGATTGAAGTTTAGAGCCTAGATTTCTAGGAGAAGTAAAGCTTGAGCACAAAAATGGCAGCATAACCTTACTCAATTAAACTTGAAAAATACAAGGTGTAGGCTCCTCCTTTTATAGGCTAAGGAGGACCATAATGCAACCCTAATGCTAGCCCAAATGAAATGTAAATGTGAAGCACATGGGTGCACATGGCACATGGGTGCACATGGGCAGGGGTGTGTCTAGTTTTTATGCTCACCCCCTCCATGGTCTTTCTAGAATGTTTCACACAAATATGCTTTCTACACTACTCTAATTACTAAGCACCCCTAATGGGCCTTTATGTAACAATTACAAAGGTCTTATCTTCCCAAAACCGTAGCTTTGACCCATGTGTATGTGAAGCTAGACGGTCTAGAAGGAATCCTCATCATGGCCTAGAAGCTCCTTATGTAGCCGCTCCTCATCATGGCCTAGACGCTCCTCTTCATGGGCTAGACGCTCCTTTTTGAGTCTAGACGCTCCTCATTATAGGCTAGACCGTCTAGTATTAGAGGCTTGGCTTTCATCGTGTGGTGACCTTGGGCCCTCCTCCATCAATAAGTGTTTTCAACCAAACCAATTAATAGCGAAAAGAACAAGTTGCAAACATTTAGTTAAGAAGTAATACGCTTGTTTTCAATAGTTAAGATACTTTTAAACTATTATTACACAGAACATTCACTTTGTTATAGTTTCCTAGGTTAACTATAAAACCTTAGATTGTAAATGAAAGAAGTATTAAACATATCAAAACACAATTTTAACACATGAAATGATTTTTCAAAGATATCATATCATGAGTGTTTCAATCAATCAATAGACCTTAGATTGTAAAAGAAGTATTGAACATATCAAAATACAATTTGAACACATTTGGAATGGTTTTTCAAAGGTATCACAAGTGTTCGAATCAATTAATAGACCTTAGATTGTAAAAGAAGGATTATAAACATATGAAAACACAATTTTAACACATGAAATTGATTTTCAAAGATATTCATAAGTGTTTCAATCAATTAATAATAGACTAAGATTGTATATTAAACATATCAAAACACAATCTTAACACGTGAAATTGGTTTTCAAAGATATCATAAGTGTTTTAACCAAACCAATTAATAGCGAAAAGAACAAGTTGCAAACATTTAGTTAAGAAGTAATACGCTTGTTTTCAATAGTTAAGATACTTTTAAACTATTATTACACAGAACATTCACTTTGTTATAGTTTCCTAGGTTAACTATAAAACCTTAGATTGTAAATGAAAGAAGTATTAAACATATCAAAACACAATTTTAACACATGAAATTGTTTTTCAAAGATATCATATCATGAGTGTTTCAATCAATCAATAGATAGACCTTAGATTGTAAAAGAAGTATTGAACATATCAAAATACAATTTGAACACATTTGGAATGGTTTTTCAAAGGTATCACAGGTGTTCGAATCAATTAATAGACCTTAGATTGTAAAAGAAGTATTACAAACATATGAAAACACAATTTTAACACATGAAATTGTTTTTCAAAGATATTCATAAGTGTTTCAATCAATCAATAGACTAAGATTGTATTAAACATATCAAAACACAATCTTAACACGTGAAATTGGTTTTCAAAGATATCATAAGTGTTTTCAACCAAACCAATTAATAGCGAAAAGAACAAGTTGCAAACATTTAGTTAAGAAGTAATACGCTTGTTTTCAATAGTTAAGATACTTTTAAACTATTATTACACAGAACATTCACTTTCTTATAGTTTCCTAGGTTAACTATAAAACCTTAGATTGTAAATGAAAGAAGTATTAAACATATCACAACACAATTTTCACACATGAAATTGTTTTTCAAAGATATCATATCATGAGTGTTTCAATCAATCAATAGATAGACCTTAGATTGTAAAAGAAGTATTGAACATATCAAAATACAATTTGAACACATTTGGAATGGTTTTTCAAAGGTATCACAAGTGTTCGAATCAATTAATAGACCTTAGATTGTAAAAGAAGTATTATAAACATATGAAAACACAATTTTAACACATGAAATTGTTTTTCAAAGATATTCATAAGTGTTTCAATCAATCAATAGACTAAGATTGTATTAAACATATCAAAACACAATCTTAACACGTGAAATTGGTTTTCAAAGATATCATAAGTGTTTTCAACCAAACCAATTAATAGCGAAAAGAACAAGTTGCAAACATTTAGTTAAGAAGTAATACGCTTGTTTTCAATAGTTAAGATACTTTTAAACTATTATTACACAAAACATTCACTTTCCTATAGTTTCCTAGGTTAACTATAAAACCTTAGATTGTAAATGAAAGAAGTATTAAACATATCAAAACACAATTTTAACACATGAAATTTTTTTTCAAAGATATCATATCATGAGTGTTTCAATCAATCAATAGATAGACCTTAGATTGTAAAAGAAGTATTGAACATATCAAAATACAATTTGAACACATTTCGAATGGTTTTTCAAAGGTATCACAGGTGTTCGAATCAATTAATAGACCTTAGATTGTAAAAGAAGTATTACAAACATATGAAAACACAATTTTAACACATGAAATTGTTTTTCAAAGATATTCATAAGTGTTTCAATCAATCAAAAGACTAAGATTGTATTAAACATATCAAAACACAATCTTAACAGGTGAAATTGGTTTTCAAAGATATCATAAGTGTTTTCAACCAAACCAATTAATAGCGAAAAGAACAAGTTGCAAACATTTAGTTAAGAAGTAATACGCTTGTTTTCAATAGTTAAGATACTTTTAAACTATTATTACACAGAACATTCACTTTCTTATAGTTTCCTAGGTTAACTATAAAACCTTAGATTGTAAATGAAAGAAGTATTAAACATATCAAAACACAATTTTAACACATGAAATTGTTTTTCAAAGATATCATATCATGAGTGTTTCAATCAATCAATAGATAGACCTTAGATTGTAAAAGAAGTATTGAACATATCAAAATACAATTTGAACACATTTGGAATGGTTTTTCAAAGGTATCACAGGTGTTCGAATCAATTAATAGACCTTAGATTGTAAAAGAAGTATTACAAACATATGAAAACACAATTTTAACACATGAAATTGTTTTTCAAAGATATTCATAAGTGTTTCAATCAATCAATAGACTAAGATTGTATTAAACATATCAAAACACAATCTTAACACGTGAAATTGGTTTTCAAAGATATCATAAGTGTTTTCAACCAAACCAATTAATAGCGAAAAGAACAAGTTGCAAACATTTAGTTAAGAAGTAATACGCTTGTTTTCAATAGTTAAGATACTTTTAAACTATTATTACACAGAACATTCACTTTCTTATAGTTTCCTAGGTTAACTATAAAACCTTAGATTGTAAATGAAAGAAGTATTAAACATATCAAAACACAATTTTCACACATGAAATTGTTTTTCAAAGATATCATATCATGAGTGTTTCAATCAATCAATAGATAGACCTTAGATTGTAAAAGAAGTATTGAACATATCAAAATACAATTTGAACACATTTGGAATGGTTTTTCAAAGGTATCACAAGTGTTCGAATAAATTAATAGACCTTAGATTGTAAAAGAAGTATTATAAACATATGAAAACACAATTTTAACACATGAAATTGTTTTTCAAAGATATTCATAAGTGTTTCAATCAATCAATAGACTAAGATTGTATTAAACATATCAAAACACAATCTTAACACGTGAAATTGGTTTTCAAAGATATCATAAGTGTTTTCAACCAAACCAATTAATAGCGAAAAGAACAAGTTGCAAACATTTAGTTAAGAAGTAATACGCTTGTTTTCAATAGTTAAGATACTTTTAAACTATTATTACACAAAACATTCATTTTCCTATAGTTTCCTAGGTTAAATATAAAACCTTAGATTGTAAATGAAAGAAGTATTAAACATATCAAAACACAATTTTAACACATGAAATTGTTTTTCAAAGATATCATATCATGAGTGTTTCAATCAATCAATAGACCTTAGATTGTAAAAGAAGTATTGAACATATCAAAATACAATTTGAACACATTTGGAATGGTTTTTCAAAGGTATCACAAGTGTTCGAATCAATTAATAGACCTTAGATTGTAAAAGAAGTATTATAAACATATGAAAACACAATTTTAACACATGAAATTGTTTTTCAAAGATATTCATAAGTGTTTCAATCAATTAATAATAGACTAAGATTGTATATTAAACATATCAAAACACAATCTTAACACGTGAAATTGGTTTTCAAAGATATCATAAGTGTTTTCAACCAAACCAATTAATAGCGAAAAGAACAAGTTGCAAACATTTAGTTAAGAAGTAATACGCTTGTTTTCAATAGTTAAGATACTTTTAAACTATTATTACACAGAACATTCACTTTCTTATAGTTTCCTAGGTTAACTATAAAACCTTAGATTGTAAATGAAAGAAGTATTAAACATATCAAAACACAATTTTAACACATGAAATTGTTTTTCAAAGATATCATATCATGAGTGTTTCAATCAATCAATAGATAGACCTTAGATTGTAAAAGAAGTATTGAACATATCAAAATACAATTTGAACACATTTGGAATGGTTTTTCAAAGGTATCACAGGTGTTCGAATCAATTAATAGACCTTAGATTGTAAAAGAAGTATTACAAACATATGAAAACACAATTTTAACACATGAAATTGTTTTTCAAAGATATTCATAAGTTTTTCAATCAATCAATAGACTAAGATTGTATTAAACATATCAAAACACAATCTTAACACGTGAAATTGGTTTTCAAAGATATCATAAGTGTTTTCAACCAAACCAATTAATAGCGAAAAGAACAAGTTGCAAACATTTAGTTAAGAAGTAATACGCTTGTTTTCAATAGTTAAGATACTTTTAAACTATTATTACACAGAACATTCACTTTCTTATAGTTTCCTAGGTTAACTATAAAACCTTAGATTGTAAATGAAAGAAGTATTAAACATATCAAAACACAATTTTCACACATGAAATTGTTTTTCAAAGATATCATATCATGAGTGTTTCAATCAATCAATAGATAGACCTTAGATTGTAAAAGAAGTATTGAAAATATCAAAATACAATTTGAACACATTTGGAATGGTTTTTCAAAGGTATCACAAGTGTTCAAATCAATTAATAGACCTTAGATTGTAAAAGAAGTATTACAAACATATGAAAACACAATTTTAACACATGAAATTGTTTTTCAAAGATATTCATAACTGTTTCAATCAATCAATAGACTAAGATTATATTAAACATATCAAAACACAATCTTAAGACGTGAAATTGGTTTTCAAAGATATCATAAGTGTTTTCAACCAAACCAATTAATAGCGAAAAGAACAAGTTGCAAACATTTAGTTAAGAAGTAATACGCTTGTTTTCAATAGTTAAGATACTTTTAAACTATTATTACACAGAACATTCACTTTCTTATAGTTTCCTAGGTTAACTATAAAACCTTAGATTGTAAATGAAAGAAGTATTAAACATATCAAAACACAATTTTCACACATGAAATTGTTTTTCAAAGATATCATATCATGAGTGTTTCAATCAATCAATAGATAGACCTTAGATTGTAAAAGAAGTATTGAACATATCAAAATACAATTTGAACACATTTGGAATGGTTTTTCAAAGGTATCACAAGTGTTCGAATCAATTAATAGACCTTAGATTGTAAAAGAAGTATTATAAACATATGAAAACACAATTTTAACACATGAAATTGTTTTTCAAAGATATTCATAAGTGTTTCAATCAATCAATAGACTAAGATTGTATTAAACATATCAAAACACAATCTTAAGACGTGAAATTGGTTTTCAAAGATATCATAAGTGTTTTCAACCAAACCAATTAATAGCGAAAAGAACAAGTTGCAAACATTTAGTTAAGAAGTAATACGCTTGTTTTCAATAGTTAAGATACTTTTAAACTATTATTACACAGAACATTCACTTTCTTATAGTTTCCTAGGTTAACTATAAAACCTTAGATTGTAAATGAAAGAAGTATTAAACATATCAAAACACAATTTTCACACATGAAATTGTTTTTCAAAGATATCATATCATGAGTGTTTCAATCAATCAATAGATAGACCTTAGATTGTAAAAGAAGTATTGAACATATCAAAATACAATTTGAACACATTTGGAATGGTTTTTCAAAGGTATCACAAGTGTTCGAATCAATTAATAGACCTTAGATTGTAAAAGAAGTATTACAAACATATGAAAACACAATTTTAACACATGAAATTGTTTTTCAAAGATATTCATAACTGTTTCAATCAATCAATAGACTAAGATTGTATTAAACATATCAAAACACAATCTTAAGACGTGAAATTGGTTTTCAAAGATATCATAAGTGTTTTCAACCAAACCAATTAATAGCGAAAAGAACAAGTTGCAAACATTTAGTTAAGAAGTAATACGCTTGTTTTCAATAGTTAAGATACTTTTAAACTATTATTACACAGAACATTCACTTTCTTATAGTTTCCTAGGTTAACTATAAAACCTTAGATTGTAAATGAAAGAAGTATTAAACATATCAAAACACAATTTTCACACATGAAATTGTTTTTCAAAGATATCATATCATGAGTGTTTCAATCAATCAATAGATAGACCTTAGATTGTAAAAGAAGTATTGAAAATATCAAAATACAATTTGAACACATTTGGAATGGTTTTTCAAAGGTATCACAAGTGTTCGAATCAATTAATAGACCTTAGATTGTAAAAGAAGTATTATAAACATATGAAAACACAATTTTAACACATGAAATTGTTTTTCAAAGATATTCATAAGTGTTTCAATCAATCAATAGACTAAGATTGTATTAAACATATCAAAACACAATCTTAACACGTGAAATTGGTTTTCAAAGATATCATAAGTGTTTTCAACCAAACCAATTAATAGCGAAAAGAACAAGTTGCAAACATTTAGTTAAGAAGTAATACGCTTGTTTTCAATAGTTAAGATACTTTTAAACTATTATTACACAGAGCATTCACTTTCTTATAGTTTCCTAGGTTAACTATAAAACCTTAGATTGTAAATGAAAGAAGTATTAAACATATCAAAACACAATTTTAACACATGAAATGATTTTTCAAAGATATCATATCATGAGTGTTTCAATCAATCAATAGACCTTAGATTGTAAAAGAAGTATTGAACATATCAAAATACAATTTGAACACATTTGGAATGGTTTTTCAAAGCTATCACAAGTGTTCGAATCAATTAATAGACCTTAGATTGTAAAAGAAGGATTATAAACATATGAAACCACAATTTTAACACATGAAATTGTTTTTCAAAGATATTCATAAGTGTTTCAATCAATTAATAATAGACTAAGTGATGTGATTCCAATAGCCACATAGAACAAGATTCTTGACACTTTGAGGAATCACCTTGAGCTGGAAAATGTAGAGGCACTTTCTTAGAAGTTGGATCATGGTTCTAAAATCAAGAACTCACCAATAACAAGTACCAAATCCCAAACTCATTTGGATGAACCAAATATTGTCAAATTGAATCAACAAAGGAGAATGAAAAGAAGAGACCGAACAGAATTGAATTAAAAAGAAAAGTACCGAACAGAATTAAGAAGCAAACAGAAAATAGGTGCTGGAAAATTAAAGGAACCAAAACAAAAACAACTCAAAACTCAAGGCTACATGAACAAATTGAAGAAGAAGAAAGGAAGGAGAAGAGAATGCTCATGAAGATGGAGGAATGGTTGGATGATCACGCCACTAGAAGAATGGATGCTCCTAGATGAGTGTGCAAGCCGCCACTTGAGGAAACCATGGTCCTTCAAGATAAGACTAGAGTAGAAGCTCAAAAGCTCTCCAAATGCTCACTCCAATTTTGAGTATAGTTTCTTTAGATAAAATCTAATCTGAATTTTACAAAGGAAGCACCTCTATTTATAGCCTAAGGTGCTGAAAAATAGGTGGGAAATTTCAAATAAACTCATTTGAAATTCCCACCAAAAACAAGTCACATGGGAGGTGTGACCTTTTTCTACTATGACACCTCCCAAAAACTACACCTACACCACTCTCCTAAGTCACATGGACAATGTGACTTTATTTTACATTTTCACACACCTTTATTTAATAACCAAACCTCCAAAAACTATACAAGAGTATTTCAAAGCTTGGCCTTGCCCCTCATGGGATGGACTTGGGCTCTTTGGGCTTTGGCCTTCTTGGGCTTGGGCTTGGGCTTTGGGCTTGGGCCTCATCTTTATTTTATTTCTTCTTTTAATTTTGAGAAGACTAGAAGGAAGAACTTCAAATGTGAGGGTGGATGTCCTCTTCCTCCATTAATAAAAGCCTCCTTTATTTGATTCTCATCACTAAGATTGTATATTAAACATATCAAAACACAATCTTAACACGTGAAATTGGTTTTCAAAGATATCATAAGTGTTTTCAACCAAACCAATTAATAGCGAAACGAACAAGTTGCAAACATTTAGTTAAGAAGTAATACGCTTGTTTTCAATAGTTAAGATACTTTTAAACTATTATTACACAGAACATTCACTTTGTTATAGTTTCCTAGGTTAACTATAAAACCTTAGATTGTAAATGAAAGAAGTATTAAACATATCAAAACACAATTTTAACACATGAAATTGTTTTTCAAAGATATCATATCATGAGTTTTCAATCAATCAATAGATAGACCTTAGATTGTAAAAGAAGTATTGAACATATCAAAATACAATTTGAACACATTTCGAATGGTTTTTCAAAGGTATCACAGGTGTTCGAATCAATTAATAGACCTTAGATTGTAAAAGAAGTATTACAAACATATGAAAACACAATTTTAACACATGAAATTGTTTTTCAAAGATATTCATAAGTGTTTCAATCAATCAATAGACTAAGATTGTATTAAACATATCAAAACACAATCTTAACACGTGAAATTGGTTTTCAAAGATATCATAAGTGTTTTCAACCAAACCAATTAATAGCGAAAAGAACAAGTTGCAAACATTTAGTTAAGAAGTAATACGCTTGTTTTCAATAGTTAAGATACTTTTAAACTATTATTACACAGAACATTCACTTTGTTATAGTTTCCTAGGTTAACTATAAAACCTTAGATTGTAAATGAAAGAAGTATTAAACATATCAAAACACAATTTTAACACATGAAATTGTTTTTCAAAGATGTCATATCATGAGTGTTTCAATCAATCAATAGATAGACCTTAGATTGTAAAAGAAGTATTGAACATATCAAAATACAATTTGAACACATTTCGAATGGTTTTTCAAAGGTATCACAGGTGTTCGAATCAATTAATAGACCTTAGATTGTAAAAGAAGTATTACAAACATATGAAAACACAATTTTAACACATGAAATTGTTTTTCAAAGATATTCATAAGTGTTTCAATCAATCAATAGACTAAGATTGTATTAAACATATCAAAACACAATCTTAACACGTGAAATTGGTTTTCAAAGATATCATAAGTGTTTTCAACCAAACCAATTAATAGCGAAAAGAACAAGTTGCAAACATTTAGTTAAGAAGTAATACGCTTGTTTTCAATAGTTAAGATACTTTTAAACTATTATTACACAGAACATTCACTTTGTTATAGTTTCCTAGGTTAACTATAAAACCTTAGATTGTAAATGAAAGAAGTATTAAACATATCAAAACACAATTTTAACACATGAAATTGTTTTTCAAAGATATCATATCATGAGTGTTTCAATCAATCAATAGATAGACCTTAGATTGTAAAAGAAGTATTGAACATATCAAAATACAATTTGAACACATTTCGAATGGTTTTTCAAAGGTATCACAGGTGTTCGAATCAATTAATAGACCTTAGATTGTAAAAGAAGTATTACAAACATATGAAAACACAATTTTAACACATGAAATTGTTTTTCAAAGATATTCATAAGTTTTTCAATCAATCAATAGACGAAGATTGTATTAAACATATCAAAACACAATCTTAACACGTGAAATTGGTTTTCAAAGATATCATAAGTGTTTTCAACCAAACCAATTAATAGCGAAACGAACAAGTTGCAAACATTTAGTTAAGAAGTAATACGCTTGTTTTCAATAGTTAAGATACTTTTAAACTATTATTACACAGAACATTCACTTTGTTATAGTTTCCTAGGTTAACTATAAAACCTTAGATTGTAAATGAAAGAAGTATTAAACATATCAAAACACAATTTTAACACATGAAATTGTTTTTCAAAGATATCATATCATGAGTTTTCAATCAATCAATAGATAGACCTTAGATTGTAAAAGAAGTATTGAACATATCAAAATACAATTTGAACACATTTCGAATGGTTTTTCAAAGGTATCACAGGTGTTCGAATCAATTAATAGACCTTAGATTGTAAAAGAAGTATTACAAACATATGAAAACACAATTTTAACACATGAAATTGTTTTTCAAAGATATTCATAAGTGTTTCAATCAATCAATAGACTAAGATTGTATTAAACATATCAAAACACAATCTTAACACGTGAAATTGGTTTTCAAAGATATCATAAGTGTTTTCAACCAAACCAATTAATAGCGAAAAGAACAAGTTGCAAACATTTAGTTAAGAAGTAATACGCTTGTTTTCAATAGTTAAGATACTTTTAAACTATTATTACACAGAACATTCACTTTGTTATAGTTTCCTAGGTTAACTATAAAACCTTAGATTGTAAATGAAAGAAGTATTAAACATATCAAAACACAATTTTAACACATGAAATTGTTTTTCAAAGATATCATATCATGAGTGTTTCAATCAATCAATAGATAGACCTCAGATTGTAAAAGAAGTATTGAACATATCAAAATACAATTTGAACACATTTCGAATGGTTTTTCAAAGGTATCACAGGTGTTCGAATCAATTAATAGACCTTAGATTGTAAAAGAAGTATTACAAACATATGAAAACACAATTTTAACACATGAAATTGTTTTTCAAAGATATTCATAAGTTTTTCAATCAATCAATAGACGAAGATTGTATTAAACATATCAAAACACAATCTTAACACGTGAAATTGGTTTTCAAAGATATCATAAGTGTTTTCAACCAAACCAATTAATAGCGAAAAGAACAAGTTGCAAACATTTAGTTAAGAAGTAATACGCTTGTTTTCAATAGTTAAGATACTTTTAAACTATTATTACACAGAACATTCACTTTCTTATAGTTTCCTAGGTTAACTATAAAACCTTAGATTGTAAATGAAAGAAGTATTAAACATATCAAAACACAATTTTCACACATGAAATTGTTTTTCAAAGATATCATATCATGAGTGTTTCAATCAATCAATAGATAGACCTTAGATTGTAAAAGAAGTATTGAAAATATCAAAATACAATTTGAACACATTTGGAATGGTTTTTCAAAGGTATCACAAGTGTTCAAATCAATTAATAGACCTTAGATTGTAAAAGAAGTATTACAAACATATGAAAACACAATTTTAACACATGAAATTGTTTTTCAAAGATATTCATAAGTGTTTCAATCAATCAATAGACTAAGATTGTATTAAACATATCAAAACACAATCTTAACACGTGAAATTGGTTTTCAAAGATATCATAAGTGTTTTCAACCAAACCAATTAATAGCGAAAAGAACAAGTTGCAAACATTTAGTTAAGAAGTAATACGCTTGTTTTCAATAGTTAAGATACTTTTAAACTATTATTACACAGAACATTCACTTTGTTATAGTTTCCTAGGTTTACTATAAAACCTTAGATTGTAAATGAAAGAAGTATTAAACATATCAAAACACAATTTTAACACATGAAATTGTTTTTCAAAGATGTCATATCATGAGTGTTTCAATCAATCAATAGATAGACCTTAGATTGTAAAAGAAGTATTGAACATATCAAAATACAATTTGAACACATTTGGAATGGTTTTTCAAAGGTATCACAAGTGTTCGAATCAATTAATAGACCTTAGATTGTAAAAGAAGTATTACAAACATATGAAAACACAATTTTAACACATGAAATTGTTTTTCAAAGATATTCATAAGTGTTTCAATCAATCAATAGACTAAGATTGTATTAAACATATCAAAACACAATCTTAACACGTGAAATTGGTTTTCAAAGATATCATAAGTGTTTTCAACCAAACCAATTAATAGCGAAAAGAACAAGTTGCAAACATTTAGTTAAGAAGTAATACGCTTGTTTTCAATAGTTAAGATACTTTTAAACTATTATTACACAGAACATTCACTTTGTTATAGTTTCCTAGGTTAACTATAAAACCTTAGATTGTAAATGAAAGAAGTATTAAACATATCAAAACACAATTTTAACACATGAAATTGTTTTTCAAAGATGTCATATCATGAGTGTTTCAATCAATCAATAGATAGACCTTAGATTGTAAAAGAAGTATTGAACATATCAAAATACAATTTGAACACATTTGGAATGGTTTTTCAAAGGTATCACAAGTGTTCGAATCAATTAATAGACCTTAGATTGAAAAAGAAGTATTACAAACATATGAAAACACAATTTTAACACATGAAATTGTTTTTCAAAGATATTCATAAGTGTTTCAATCAATCAATAGACTAAGATTGTATTAAACATATCAAAACACAATCTTAACACGTGAAATTGGTTTTCAAAGATATCATAAGTGTTTTCAACCAAACCAATTAATAGCGAAAAGAACAAGTTGCAAACATTTAGTTAAGAAGTAATACGCTTGTTTTCAATAGTTAAGATACTTTTAAACTATTATTACACAGAGCATTCACTTTCTTATAGTTTCCTAGGTTAACTATAAAACCTTAGATTGTAAATGAAAGAAGTATTAAACATATCAAAACACAATTTTAACACATGAAATGATTTTTCAAAGATATCATATCATGAGTGTTTCAATCAATCAATAGACCTTAGATTGTAAAAGAAGTATTGAACATATCAAAATACAATTTGAACACATTTGGAATGGTTTTTCAAAGGTATCACAAGTGTTCGAATCAATTAATAGACCTTAGATTGTAAAAGAAGGATTATAAACATATGAAAACACAATTTTAACATATGAAATTGTTTTTCAAAGATACTCATAAGTGTTTCAATCAATCAATAGACTAAGATTGTATTAAACATATCAAAACACAATCTTAACACGTGAAATTGGTTTTCAAAGATATCATAAGTGTTTTCAACCAAACCAATTAATAGCGAAAAGAACAAGTTGCAAACATTTAGTTAAGAAGTAATACGCTTGTTTTCAATAGTTAAGATACTTTTAAACTATTATTACACAGAACATTCACTTTCTTATAGTTTCCTAGGTTTACTATAAAACCTTAGATTGTAAATGAAAGAAGTATTAAACATATCAAAACACAATTTTAACACATGAAATTGTTTTTCAAAGATGTCATATCATGAGTGTTTCAATCAATCAATAGATAGACCTTAGATTGTAAAAGAAGTATTGAACATATCAAAATACAATTTGAACACATTTGGAATGGTTTTTGAAAGGTATCACAAGTGTTCGAATCAATTAATAGACCTTAGATTGTAAAAGAAGTATTACAAACATATGAAAACACAATTTTAACACATGAAATTGTTTTTCAAAGATATTCATAAGTGTTTCAATCAATCAATAGACTAAGATTGTATTAAACATATCAAAACACAATCTTAACACGTGAAATTGGTTTTCAAAGATATCATAAGTGTTTTCAACCAAACCAATTAATAGCGAAAAGAACAAGTTGCAAACATTTAGTTAAGAAGTAATACGCTTGTTTTCAATAGTTAAGATACTTTTAAACTATTATTACACAGAGCATTCACTTTCTTATAGTTTCCTAGGTTAACTATAAAACCTTAGATTGTAAATGAAAGAAGTATTAAACATATCAAAACACAATTTTAACACATGAAATGATTTTTCAAAGATATCATATCATGAGTGTTTCAATCAATCAATAGACCTTAGATTGTAAAAGAAGTATTGAACATATCAAAATACAATTTGAACACATTTGGAATGGTTTTTCAAAGGTATCACAAGTGTTCGAATCAATTAATAGACCTTAGATTGTAAAAGAAGGATTATAAACATATGAAAACACAATTTTAACACATGAAATTGTTTTTCAAAGATATTCATAAGTGTTTCAATCAATTAATAATAGACTAAGATTGTATATTAAACATATCAAAACACAATCTTAACACGTGAAATTGGTTTTCAAAGATATCATAAGTGTTTTCAACCAAACCAATTAATAGCGAAAAGAACAAGTTGCAAACATTTAGTTAAGAAGTAATACGCTTGTTTTCAATAGTTAAGATACTTTTAAACTATTATTACACAGAACATTCACTTTGTTATAGTTTCCTAGGTTAACTATAAAACCTTAGATTGTAAATGAAAGAAGTATTAAACATATCAAAACACAATTTTAACACATGAAATTGTTTTTCAAAGATATCATATCATGAGTGTTTCAATCAATCAATAGATAGACCTTAGATTGTAAAAGAAGTATTGAACATATCAAAATACAATTTGCACACATTTCGAATGGTTTTTCAAAGGTATCACAGGTGTTCGAATCAATTAATAGACCTTAGATTGTAAAAGAAGTATTACAAACATATGAAAACACAATTTTAACACATGAAATTGTTTTTCAAAGATATTCATAAGTGTTTCAATCAATCAATAGACTAAGATTGTATTAAATATATCAAAACACAATCTTAACACGTGAAATTGGTTTTCAAAGATATCATAAGTGTTTTCAACCAAACCAATTAATAGCGAAAAGAACAAGTTGCAAACATTTAGTTAAGAAGTAATACGCTTGTTTTCAATAGTTAAGATACTTTTAAACTATTATTACACAGAACATTCACTTTGTTATAGTTTCCTAGGTTAACTATAAAACCTTAGATTGTAAATGAAAGAAGTATTAAACATATCAAAACACAATTTTAACACATGAAATTGTTTTTCAAAGATGTCATATCATGAGTGTTTCAATCAATCAATAGATAGACCTTAGATTGTAAAAGAAGTATTGAACATATCAAAATACAATTTGAACACATTTGGAATGGTTTTTCAAAGGTATCACAAGTGTTCGAATCAATTAATAGACCTTAGATTGTAAAAGAAGTATTACAAACATATGAAAACACAATTTTAACACATGAAATTGTTTTTCAAAGATATTCATAAGTGTTTCAATCAATCAATAGACTAAGATTGTATTAAACATATCAAAACACAATCTTAACACGTGAAATTGGTTTTCAAAGATATCATAAGTGTTTTAACCAAACCAATTAATAGCGAAAAGAACAAGTTGCAAACATTTAGTTAAGAAGTAATACGCTTGTTTTCAATAGTTAAGATACTTTTAAACTATTATTACACAGAGCATTCACTTTCTTATAGTTTCCTAGGTTAACTATAAAACCTTAGATTGTAAATGAAAGAAGTATTAAACATATCAAAACACAATTTTAACACATGAAATGATTTTTCAAAGATATCATATCATGAGTGTTTCAATCAATCAATAGACCTTAGATTGTAAAAGAAGTATTGAACATATCAAAATACAATTTGAACACATTTGGAATGGTTTTTCAAAGGTATCACAAGTGTTCGAATCAATTAATAGACCTTAGATTGTAAAAGAAGGATTATAAACATATGAAAACACAATTTTAACACATGAAATTGTTTTTCAAAGATATTCATAAGTGTTTCAATCAATTAATAATAGACTAAGATTGTATATTAAACATATCAAAACACAATCTTAACACGTGAAATTGGTTTTCAAAGATATCATAAGTGTTTTCAACCAAACCAATTAATAGCGAAAAGAACAAGTTGCAAACATTTAGTTAAGAAGTAATACGCTTGTTTTCAATAGTTAAGATACTTTTAAACTATTATTACACAGAACATTCACTTTGTTATAGTTTCCTAGGTTAACTATAAAACCCTAGATTGTAAATGAAAGAAGTATTAAACATATCAAAACACAATTTTAACACATGAAATTGTTTTTCAAAGATGTCATATCATGAGTGTTTCAATCAATCAATAGATAGACCTTAGATTGTAAAAGAAGTATTGAACATATCAAAATACAATTTGAACACATTTGGAATGGTTTTTCAAAGGTATCACAAGTGTTCGAATCAATTAATAGACCTTAGATTGTAAAAGAAGTATTACAAACATATGAAAACACAATTTTAACACATGAAATTGTTTTTCAAAGAAATTCATAAGTGTTTCAATCAATCAATAGACTAAGATTGTATTAAACATATCAAAACACAATCTTAACACGTGAAATTGGTTTTCAAAGATATCATAAGTGTTTTCAACCAAACCAATTAATAGCGAAAAGAACAAGTTGCAAACATTTAGTTAAGAAGTAATACGCTTGTTTTCAATAGTTAAGATACTTTTAAACTATTATTACACAGAGCATTCACTTTCTTATAGTTTCCTAGGTTAACTATAAAACCTTAGATTGTAAATGAAAGAAGTATTAAACATATCAAAACACAATTTTAACACATGAAATGATTTTTCAAAGATATCACATCATGAGTGTTTCAATCAATCAATAGACCTTAGATTGTAAAAGAAGTATTGAACATATCAAAATACAATTTGAACACATTTGGAATGGTTTTTCAAAGGTATCACAAGTGTTCGAATCAATTAATAGACCTTAGATTGTAAAAGAAGGATTATAAACATATGAAAACACAATTTTAACACATGAAATTGTTTTTCAAAGATATTCATAAGTGTTTCAATCAATTAATAATAGTCTAAGATTGTATATTAAACATATCAAAACACAATCTTAACACGTGAAATTGGTTTTCAAAGATATCATAAGTGTTTTCAACCAAACCAATTAATAGCGAAAAGAACAAGTTGCAAACATTTAGTTAAGAAGTAATACGCTTGTTTTCAATAGTTAAGATACTTTTAAACTATTATCACACAGAACATTCACTTTGTTATAGTTTCCTAGGTTAACTATAAAACCTTAGATTGTAAATGAAAGAAGTATTAAACATATCAAAACACAATTTTAACACATGAAATTGTTTTTCAAAGATATCATATCATGAGTGTTTCAATCAATCAATAGATAGACCTTAGATTGTAAAAGAAGTATTGAACATATCAAAATACAATTTGCACACATTTCGAATGGTTTTTCAAAGGTATCACAGGTGTTCGAATCAATTAATAGACCTTATATTGTAAAAGAAGTATTACAAACATATGAAAACACAATTTTAACACATGAAATTGTTTTTCAAAGATATTCATAAGTGTTTCAATCAATCAATAGACTAAGATTGTATTAAATATATCAAAACACAATCTTAACACGTGAAATTGGTTTTCAAAGATATCATAAGTGTTTTCAACCAAACCAATTAATAGCGAAAAGAACAAGTTGCAAACATTTAGTTAAGAAGTAATACGCTTGTTTTCAATAGTTAAGATACTTTTAAACTATTATTACACAGAACATTCACTTTCTTATAGTTTCCTAGGTTAACTATAAAACCTTAGATTGTAAATGAAAGAAGTATTAAACATATCAAAACACAATTTTCACACATGAAATTGTTTTTCAAAGATATCATATCATGAGTGTTTCAATCAATCAATAGATAGACCTTAGATTGTAAAAGAAGTATTGAACATATCAAAATACAATTTGAACACATTTGGAATGGTTTTTCAAAGGTATCACAAGTGTTCGAATCAATTAATAGACCTTAGATTGTAAAAGAAGTATTATAAACATATGAAAACACAATTTAAACACATGAAATTGTTTTTCAAAGATATTCATAAGTGTTTCAATCAATCAATAGACTAAGATTGTATTAAACATATCAAAACACAATCTTAACACGTGAAATTGGTTTTCAAAGATATCATAAGTGTTTTCAACCAAACCAATTAATAGCGAAAAGAACAAGTTGCAAACATTTAGTTAAGAAGTAATACGCTTGTTTTCAATAGTTAAGATACTTTTAAACTATTATTACACAGAACATTCACTTTGTTATAGTTTCCTAGGTTAACTATAAAACCTTAGATTGTAAATGAAAGAAGTATTAAACATATCAAAACACAATTTTAACACATGAAATTGTTTTTCAAAGATGTCATATCATGAGTGTTTCAATCAATCAATAGATAGACCTTAGATTGTAAAAGAAGTATTGAACATATCAAAATACAATTTGAACACATTTGGAATGGTTTTTCAAAGCTATCACAAGTGTTCGAATCAATTAATAGACCTTAGATTGTAAAAGAAGGATTACAAACATATGAAAACACAATTTTAACACATGAAATTGTTTTTCAAAGATATTCATAAGTGTTTCAATCAATCAATAGACTAAGATTGTATTAAACATATCAAAACACAATCTTAACACGTGAAATTGGTTTTCAAAGATATCATAAGTGTTTTCAACCAAACCAATTAATAGCGAAAAGAACAAGTTGCAAACATTTAGTTAAGAAGTAATACGCTTGTTTTCAAAAGTTAAGATACTTTTAAACTATTATTACACAGAACATTCACTTTCTTATAGTTACCTAGGTTAACTATAAAACCTTAGATTGTAAATGAAAGAAGTATTAAACATATCAAAACACAATTTTCACACATGAAATTGTTTTTCAAAGATATCATATCATGAGTGTTTCAATCAATCACTAGATAGACCTTAGATTGTAAAAGAAGTATTGAACATATCAGAATACAATTTGAACACATTTGGAATGGTTTTTCAAAGGTATCACAAGTGTTCGAATCAATTAATAGACCTTAGATTGTAAAAGAAGTATTACAAACATATGAAAACACAATTTTAACACATGAAATTGTTTTTCAAAGAAATTCATAAGTGTTTCAATCAATCAATAGACTAAGATTGTATTAAACATATCAAAACACAATCTTAACACGTGAAATTGGTTTTCAAAGATATCATAAGTGTTTTCAACCAAACCAATTAATAGCGAAAAGAACAAGTTGCAAACATTTAGTTAAGAAGTAATACGCTTGTTTTCAATAGTTAAGATACTTTTAAACTATTATTACACAGAGCATTCACTTTCTTATAGTTTCCTAGGTTAACTATAAAACCTTAGATTGTAAATGAAAGAAGTATTAAACATATCAAAACACAATTTTAACACATGAAATGATTTTTCAAAGATATCACATCATGAGTGTTTCAATCAATCAATAGACCTTAGATTGTAAAAGAAGTATTGAACATATCAAAATACAATTTGAACACATTTGGAATGGTTTTTCAAAGGTATCACAAGTGTTCGAATCAATTAATAGACCTTAGATTGTAAAAGAAGGATTAGAAACATATGAAAACACAATTTTAACACATGAAATTGTTTTTCAAAGATATTCATAAGTGTTTCAATCAATTAATAATAGACTAAGATTGTATATTAAACATATCAAAACACAATCTTAACACGTGAAATTGGTTTTCAAAGATATCATAAGTGTTTTCAACCAAACCAATTAATAGCGAAAAGAACAAGTTGCAAACATTTAGTTAAGAAGTAATACGCTTGTTTTCAATAGTTAAGATACTTTTAAACTATTATCACACAGAACATTCACTTTGTTATAGTTTCCTAGGTTAACTATAAAACCTTAGATTGTAAATGAAAGAAGTATTAAACATATCAAAACACAATTTTAACACATGAAATTGTTTTTCAAAGATATCATATCATGAGTGTTTCAATCAATCAATAGATAGACCTTAGATTGTAAAAGAAGTATTGAACATATCAAAATACAATTTGCACACATTTCGAATGGTTTTTCAAAGGTATCACAGGTGTTCGAATCAATTAATAGACCTTATATTGTAAAAGAAGTATTACAAACATATGAAAACACAATTTTAACACATGAAATTGTTTTTCAAAGATATTCATAAGTGTTTCAATCAATCAATAGACTAAGATTGTATTAAATATATCAAAACACAATCTTAACACGTGAAATTGGTTTTCAAAGATATCATAAGTGTTTTCAACCAAACCAATTAATAGCGAAAAGAACAAGTTGCAAACATTTAGTTAAGAAGTAATACGCTTGTTTTCAATAGTTAAGATACTTTTAAACTATTATTACACAGAACATTCACTTTCTTATAGTTTCCTAGGTTAACTATAAAACCTTAGATTGTAAATGAAAGAAGTATTAAACATATCAAAACACAATTTTCACACATGAAATTGTTTTTCAAAGATGTCATATCATGAGTGTTTCAATCAATCAATAGATAGACCTTAGATTGTAAAAGAAGTATTGAACATATCAAAATACAATTTGAACACATTTGGAATGGTTTTTCAAAGCTATCACAAGTGTTCGAATCAATTAATAGACCTTAGATTGTAAAAGAAGGATTACAAACATATGAAAACACAATTTTAACACATGAAATTGTTTTTCAAAGATATTCATAAGTGTTTCAATCAATCAATAGACTAAGATTGTATTAAACATATCAAAACACAATCTTAACACGTGAAATTGGTTTTCAAAGATATCATAAGTGTTTTCAACCAAACCAATTAATAGCGAAAAGAACAAGTTGCAAACATTTAGTTAAGAAGTAATACGCTTGTTTTCAAAAGTTAAGATACTTTTAAACTATTATTACACAGAACATTCACTTTCTTATAGTTACCTAGGTTAACTATAAAACCTTAGATTGTAAATGAAAGAAGTATTAAACATATCAAAACACAATTTTCACACATGAAATTGTTTTTCAAAGATATCATATCATGAGTGTTTCAATCAATCACTAGATAGACCTTAGATTGTAAAAGAAGTATTGAACATATCAGAATACAATTTGAACACATTTGGAATGGTTTTTCAAAGGTATCACAAGTGTTCGAATCAATTAATAGACCTTAGATTGTAAAAGAAGTATTACAAACATATGAAAACACAATTTTAACACATGAAATTGTTTTTCAAAGAAATTCATAAGTGTTTCAATCAATCAATAGACTAAGATTGTATTAAACATATCAAAACACAATCTTAACACGTGAAATTGGTTTTCAAAGATATCATAAGTGTTTTCAACCAAACCAATTAATAGCGAAAAGAACAAGTTGCAAACATTTAGTTAAGAAGTAATACGCTTGTTTTCAATAGTTAAGATACTTTTAAACTATTATTACACAGAACATTCACTTTGTTATAGTTTCCTAGGTTAACTATAAAACCTTAGATTGTAAATGAAAGAAGTATTAAACATATCAAAACACAATTTTCACACATGAAATTGTTTTTCAAAGATGTCATATCATGAGTGTTTCAATCAATCAATAGATAGACCTTAGATTGTAAAAGAAGTATTGAACATATCAAAATACAATTTGAACACATTTGGAATGGTTTTTCAAAGCTATCACAAGTGTTCGAATCAATTAATAGACCTTAGATTGTAAAAGAAGGATTACAAACATATGAAAACACAATTTTAACACATGAAATTGTTTTTCAAAGATATTCATAAGTGTTTCAATCAATCAATAGACTAAGATTGTATTAAACATATCAAAACACAATCTTAACACGTGAAATTGGTTTTCAAAGATATCATAAGTGTTTTCAACCAAACCAATTAATAGCGAAAAGAACAAGTTGCAAACATTTAGTTAAGAAGTAATACGCTTGTTTTCAAAAGTTAAGATACTTTTAAACTATTATTACACAGAACATTCACTTTCTTATAGTTACCTAGGTTAACTATAAAACCTTAGATTGTAAATGAAAGAAGTATTAAACATATCAAAACACAATTTTCACACATGAAATTGTTTTTCAAAGATATCATATCATGAGTGTTTCAATCAATCACTAGATAGACCTTAGATTGTAAAAGAAGTATTGAACATATCAGAATACAATTTGAACACATTTGGAATGGTTTTTCAAAGGTATCACAAGTGTTCGAATCAATTAATAGACCTTAGATTGTAAAAGAAGTATTAAAAACATATGAAAACACAATTTTAACACATGAAATTGTTTTTCAAAGATATTCATAAGTGTTTCAATCAATCAATAGACTAAGATTGTATTAAACATATCAAAACACAATCTTAACACGTGAAATTGGTTTTCAAAGATATCATAAGTGTTTTCAACCAAACCAATTAATAGCGAAAAGAACAAGTTGCAAACATTTAGTTAAGAAGTAATACGCTTGTTTTCAATAGTTAAGATACTTTTAAACTATTATTACACAGAACATTCACTTTCTTATAGTTTCCTAGGTTAACTATAAAACCTTAGATTGTAAATGAAAGAAGTATTAAACATATCAAAACACAATTTTAACACATGAAATTGTTTTTCAAAGATAGAAGTATGGATGCTCCTAGATGAGTGTGCAAGCCGCCACTTGAGGAAACCATGGTCCTTCAAGATAAGACTAGAGTAGAAGCTCAAAAGCTCTCCAAATGCTCACTCCAATTTTGAGTATAGTTTCTTTAGATGAATTCAAATCTGAATTTTACAAGGAAGGCACCTCTATTTATAGCCTAAGGTGCTCAAAAATGAAAGCTAAACAATTCAAAATTCCCTCCCAAAACCATCTAGAACCGGCGCTAAAAATGCAAAGCAAGGAAGGTGTGATCCTTTCCTTCACTTTGGCACCCCCTATTCTACTCCTACACCTATCTACTAATACACCCCCCTAAAGCTCCTAACTAAAACCTAAAAGATGCTATAACAAAAGAGGTTTCTAAGGATTCCCTCTAAGCACCTTCAACTAAAGACATTACAAAAAGAGAAAATAAATGTCCTCTAGCTCCCAAGGCTTTGAACATGCTTCTTGTAATCCTTTGAGGTGGACTTTGACCTCCATGGGCGTCCTCCATTTGTGCCTCCACCTCTTCTTGAGCTTGATGAGTGGCCTCCATGTTCTCTTGGGCTTGATCTCCATCACAGGTCGTGAAGGTTGGTACAACAGAGGAGCCTATGATCGTGTACGCATTTGTGAAAGGCGTATGCCCAGGCCCCTTTGGAGAATCTATTATCCGCAATCGCCCTAGGACTTTCGCAGAATTACGGCGTAGGGCGGTGGAGCATATCGCTTCGGAAGGGGAGGTATGTGTGAAGCGCACCAGTACCGTGCCCTCACGCCCGAGGGGACCGGCGCGAGCTCAACCCGTTAGAGTCAATGAGACCACGACGGGAAGAAAGAAGCCAGAGGCGAGACGCCCCTACGAGGCCAGAAAGCCCCAGCCTCGGGGCCCCGCAGGAGGCGAACGCCCCACCAGAGAAAGAGCAAGACCGGCGAGGTACAACTTCGTGGTTGAGTTGAAGGATTTGATCGCTGTGCCCAACATAGCCGAGAGGCTGAGGCGACCGGCGAAGACCGACAAGGTGTTAGGGCCCCGTAAAGACTCTTGGTGCGAATTTCACGAGGCTTTCGGGCACCAAATTGATAATTGCCTGTCGTTGGGCTACCAGCTAGATGAGCTGGTGAGGACTGGGTTTTTGAAAGATTATGTCGCAGAGTCCACCACGACCGCCACCCTGCCATCGCCGGCGGATGAGCCAGCACACGATATGCCTGTGCTTGGCGAGGTCCACACCATTGCTAGAGGTTTTTCCGGCGGAGGACCCACCGCCTCCCAGCAGAAGAAATACGCGAGGGGGGTGAATTCAATCGAAGAGAGGCTCTCGGGGGAGCCCTGGGAGTCAAATATTGTGTTCACAAGAAGGGATCTCCGAGATGTGGTGCCCCATGACAACGATCCCGTTGTCATCTCGGTCGTCACGGCTGGAAGGAAGGTCCACCGAGTGCTTGTTGATCAAGGAAGCTCGGCAGACGTCATGTTTCTGTCGACTTTTAATAAGTTACGGCTGTCCCCCGATCTGCTGAGTCCCTATACGGGATGTTTGTATGGGTTCGGGGATAACCAGATAGAGGTCCGGGGGTACCTGGAGTTGAGGACTACGTTCACAGATGGAGAGGCCTCCCGAACAGAGAGCATTCGGTACCTCGTCGTGAACGCCAATTCTGCCTATAATATTTTGCTGGGCAGACCGGCGTTAAACCGTCTGAGTGCAATATCCTCCACCCGACACATGAAGATGAAGCTACCGGACCTCAGTGGCCGGGTGATAGTCATCAGATCAGACCAAGAGGAGGCAAGAAAATGCTACGAAAACAGCCTGAAGACGAAGAGAGGCGTTTTCATGGTGTACGAACGTCCGCCGAGCGCGGACGCAACGATGATCGAGGCGACGCCCGCTGGGCAGACCCTCGAAGAGGCCATAGCAGAAAGGGCGATGCCCGAAGCAGATGTGCCAATGGAGGAAGCACACGTGGAAGAGGCGGCGCTCGTAGAAGAAGCGGCGCCCGCCGATGATGATAATAGGGAGCAACCCGCGACCAACATCCTAGAAAGGGAGATTGGCGGCAAAGCTTTCAAGTTAGGAAGCTCGCTAAGTCCAGAAGAACGGGAAGGGGTGGCGGAAGTGATTTCGCGCCACCTGGATGCCTTCGCGTGGTCCGCCTCGGACATGCCGGGCATCGACCCCGATTTTCTGTGCCACCACCTCAGCATGGACGCCACGGTTCGCCCCGTGCGTCAGAGAAGGAGGAAATTCAATGAGGAGCGACAACAGGTGGTGAAAGACGAAACACAGAAGCTGCTGAGTGCTGGCCACATTAGGGAGATTCAGTACCCTGAGTGGCTCGCCAACGTCGTTTTGGTGAAGAAGGCAAACGGAAAATGGAGAATGTGCGTTGACTTCACGGACCTGAATAAGGCGTGCCCAAAGGATTCCTATCCGCTGCCCAGCATTGACGCCCTAGTGGACAGCGCGTCTGGCAGCAAAGTGTTAAGCTTCCTGGACGCCTTCTCAGGTTATAACCAAATCAAGATGCACCCCAGGGACGAGAGCAAGACTGCGTTCATGACTGAAACATGCAGTTATTGCTATAAGGTGATGCCCTTCGGGCTCAAAAATGCGGGCGCCACGTACCAGAGGTTAATGGACAAGGTCCTGGCGCCAATGCTCGGGAGGAATGTATACGCCTACGTAGACGACATGGTGGTGGCGTCGCAGAACAGGATGCAGCACATGGCAGACTTGGAGGAATTGTTCAACACAATATCCAAATACCGCCTCAAGTTGAACCCCGAGAAGTGTGTTTTCGGGGTAGAGGCCGGTAAATTCTTGGGTTTTCTGCTCACCGAGAGGGGGATAGAGGCGAACCCTGACAAATGTGCGGCTATTATTGCCATGCGGAGTCCGACATCGGTAAAGGAGGTTCAATAGTTGACAGGGCGGATGGCGGCGCTCTCGAGGTTTGTTTCCGCCGGAGGAGAAAAGGGGCACCCGTACTTCCAGTGCCTCAAGAGAAACAGTCGCTTTGCATGGACTGAGGAATGCGAAGCGGCTTTCGTTAAACTGAAGGAGTACCTGGCGACGCCTCCGGTTCTCTGCAAACCGGTAACGGGCGTGCCCCTCCGTTTGTATTTTACCGTAACAGATAGGGCCATCAGTTCTGTGTTGGTACAAGAGCAGGACCAGAGTCAGAAGCCCATCTACTTTGTAAGCAAAGCCTTACAGGGAGCCGAGACAAGGTACCAGGCGCTGGAGAAGGCGGCGCTGGCGGTAGTGTTCTCGGCTAGGAGGCTCCGTCATTACTTTCACAGTTTCACGGTGGTGGTAATGACCAACCTCCCCATACAGAAGGTGATGGAGGAGGGCCAAGCACACCTACCCAAGAAAGCCCAAGCCAAGGAGAGCGTCTAGACCAAGACCACGGTGAGCGTCTAGGACGTGAAGGAGAGCGTCTAGGACGTGAAGGTGAGCGTCTAGAACGTGGAGGACGGAGACTATCCATGGAGCTAGACCGTCTAGGTCCCCTTACAAGATCAATGGCCAAACATGTTCAAAGACAAGCAAGTGAAGCCACGGATGGAAGAGAGAAGGCTTTGTATATGTTTGCATAAAGGCCCATTGGGGGTACTTAGTAGATAGGATAGTGTAGAAAGCATTTTTGATGGAAACCTTCTAGAATCTAGGGTTGTGTATGGCCGGTCATTGCACCTTAGAATTTAGATTTATTTTTGGTTTTATTTTCTTTAGAAATGTGGCTTAACATTTACGTCCACATAGCCTTATAAATAGGAAGGCTATCTCCTTGTATTTGACAAGTTTAATTGAGTATTGTTATGCTGCCCATTTTTGTGCACTAGCTTTACTTCTCCTAGAAATCTAGGCTAAACTTCAATCCCTTCACCTTTCTCCCTTGAGCTGGCCAAACCTCTCAAACCCATACTCATCATGCACCTTCAAAGCCAACACAACTCCTAGGAGGGCTTTGTTTCACTCACCCATTTGCTTCCGCATCACTTTCACTACTTTAATTCAAGAAGAACACATGAAATGCCATCATTTGGTATCATGAGCTTTTGGTTCTTCAAGATGAGTAGCTTGGTCTTTTAATTTCAGTTCTTCTTTATTTCATCTTTGTCATTTCAATTCCTTACTTGTCTTGCTGTTTTTATATTTTAAATTGTTCTTGGTGTGCTTATGGAAGATCCAACCAAAGCACAATTGTTCAATTGATCTTGAACAAATTCTGTGCAGCTTGTGATAGGATTCCTTACACCATTGTGTGGTTGTTTTTCTTTTAGGAAATTGAGTCCTTATTGCTTTCTTATAATTACTTCATTTTATGCTTTGAGTCTTTATTTTTCTGAATCTATAAATGTTGTGTCAAGTCATGTGAATCCATAATTGTCATCAATTCTTAGTAGTCCTATTATTGGCTTGATTGTTTCTTGTTTCAAAGTATCTGATCGTCGCCATAGAATACTTCACTAAGTGGATAGAGGCAGAGCCCGTGGCACAAATCACTGCGCATAAGGTACAGCATTTTGTGTGGAGAAACATCGTGTGTCGCTTTGGCGTACCCAGGCGCCTGATATCTGACAACGGGACCCAGTTCGCCAGTCAGCAGTTGAGAAATCTGTGCGCTGAAGTGGGAATCAAGCAAGTGTTCGCGTCGATTGAACACCCCCAGACCAATGGACAAGTAGAGTCAGCAAACAGAGTTCTGCTGAGGGGGTTAAAAAGAAGGTTAGAGAAGGCCAAAGGGGCGTGGGCGGAAGAGGTGCCAAGGATTGTATGGGCATACCACACCACGCCCCAATCCTCTACTATGGAGACGCCTTTCAGTTTGGTGTACGGGTCGGACGCGATGATTCCAGTAGAAATACACGAAAGCTCACCGCGTTTTCAAAACTTCGTGGTGGAGGAATCTAATGAGGAGAGGCGGGTAAACCTGGATCTGCTAGAAGAGGCCAGGGAAGAAGCTAAAATAAAAGCTGAAGCGATGAAGAGAAGAATGGAGCGGCAATATAGCTCTAAAGTAAAGCCACGACAGTTTCAGGTGGGCGACCTGGTGATGAGGAAAGCTCACCCTTACGAGCTGGAGAATAAGCTGTCTCCCAAGTGGACCGGGCCCTTCAGAGTTACTGAGGCCAAGGGCAACGGTTCGTACAAACTGGAGACTTTAGATGGAGGCCCTATCCCGCGCAGTTGGAATGCAGCCAACTTAAAATTTTATTTTAGTTGATCTATGTAAGCAACATGTAACAGTTTAGTTGAAGGGGACGCTCTTTTTCCCTTTCGGGGGTTTTTTAATGAGGTCACCCTAATAAATGGAAAAACCAGTTGAGAAAAAGAAGTGCTTTGGTTTTCAGCCATTATTTTCCTTGTTAGAAGTAATGTGATGCGCCGCCCAGGCCATGGCGTCGCCAGGGAAGAAGGCGTCGCCTGGGTCTTGGCGTCGCCCAGAAAGAAGGCGTCGCCCGAGTAAAAGCATGCATCGTTGGCAGAACGAGACGAAAGGAAGTTGCGCGGTATGTGAGGCATATGAAAAGTAAAGTGGCGCTGTAAAGAATTATGATATTGGAAAATTGTTGTTACAAGCAATGTTCAGTACAAAATGCAAAAACACAAACAGGCCGCTTCTCAGCGCTCATCAGAGTCATCACTGGAGGAAGGCGAAGCCCCTTTCCCAGCCCGCAGCGCTCGAGTAAGTCGTGTCCTCTTTTCTTGGCTTATTTTCGAACCTGCACAAGGGGAAAAGATGTGTTAGAGACACCATGAAGAAAGACAGGCACAGTTAGAAAGTAACGAAGGCCGAAGTTTCCTAAGGCAGTGTTTCTTACTTATGTACTTCTCAAGAGTCCTAGCATTGAACTCCAAGCTGATCACCGTAGCGGAGTCAAAACCTCCCGCCTCAGCAAGAATCCGGCAAGCTATTTGATCACTTGGAGCCAGATTCTTGAGGGGTTTGGCTTTGAGGGCCTTTTCCTCTCTCACCCAGTACAGCGGAAACCCATCGAGGGCGTCGGGAACAAGATCAGTACAGCAGATCTTGAAGAACCGGCCTTTCCACCCCGTGAACGAGCTTTGGAAGGGTGTGAAGAGAACTCTTCCGGGAACATTGCTGAGAGTTACCCAGAGGTTGTGTCTCTGTCTCTTCACCTCAAAAAAGTGAAGAAAGAGGTCAACCGAGGGTGCACAACCCAGAAACCCAAAGAGGACATCGAAGGCTTTGACAAAGGCCCAGCTGTTGGGATATAACTGGGCTGGAGCCACGCTGATCTCCGTCAGCAGTTCCTTCTCGAACCGGGAGAAGGGTAAGCGCACCCCGATGGTCTTGAACACCACCTGGTAAAAGTAAAAGAAAGGGACCCCGTCGTTCGCTCGTCCGTCTCCACACACTGGCTCCCCCAGAGTGCAAGGGAGCACAGCGATGTCGTCATCGTGCCTCTTCGCGAAGGCCCGATGGTCGTAAGAACACAACTCCCCTTTGTGTTCCCGTACGGCCCTAGTGGAGAGCAAGCATGAACACTCATCAAGAAGTTCACTCGAGGCCCAAGGGTACAAGTCTTTGGGACGGACCCTGGAGGAAGCATCGTGAGAAGACATTCTTTAACAAGATCAAGCTGGCTGGAAATGCAAGAGTTAAGCGAGGGGGCAGTTAGAACAGCCCTTCGACAGAGAAGAAAGGGTGCAAGAAGAAAGGGTGCAAGAAGAAAGAACGCAAGTAGGTTATGAAGAGTGAGAAAATGGTGAAGATAGTTCCAGAGTTTGAAGAGTTAAATAAAGCGGTTAGAGCGCCAAACGACGCGAACGGATGCACCGTGCGATTGATACACGTGGCAGAAGGTGAAAGGATGACGCTGGCACCACTGGTTTAAATCAGAAAACGTCGTATCAGCAGAATATCCAGTGGTACGATGCGCCGTCGAAAATGAGCCAGGGGTACAGCAGGAGTCAGAAAATGAAATGACTAGATACCCCACCGACCATGTAAGCAGCGCCACGTGGATCAAGTCGAATGACAGAAGGTCCCATCAGCTGTACAAGGAGCGCCACGTGGATGGCACAGGCAAAGCCTTGGGCTCTTCGCTGTTATCAGCCGTTGACCAAGGCAAGAATTAAAGTCAATGTCGAAGTAAAGGAAACGCCCGAGGCGTTGCCAGGAAAGATGTAAAGTGCGATGACAGACGAGAAGTCGCGGGCGTCGCCAACCCAAATACCGACTGGCGTTACCTCCCCGATACCCACAGGTAGGAAAGCCTGAGGAGGGAGAAGAAATCAGAGAAAGGCAAAGTTAGTTGCAGGCGTCGCCTCCCCGATACCCACAGGTAGGAAAGACTGTGGAGGGAGACGAGACCGTCAAACGCCAGCGAGTCACTGGCAGGGTGTTCCCCGATACCTATGGGCAGGAAAGACCATGGAGGGAACAAAAACCCCACAGCACTCAGCGTTTTAGACACCCGGGGACGATACGGTGCTGCTTTGGCAGGCCTCTCCTTAGGCGTGGGCGCCGAGTGTTAAAAGATCAAAGAAAGAGCCTTTCGGTATCAGAGTCGTCCCGTGGACGATACGGCGCCACTTAGTGAGCCTCTCCATGGGCGTAAGGGTTGGCGAGCGACCTTACCCCATCATACCAAACCGCCCAACGAAGTGTGAGAAACGGGCAGAATACAGATAAAATAAGTAAAGCGTATGAAGGGAAAAGATGAGAACGAGATCGCATAGGCGGAGTCGTATGTGGAAAAGAAATAAGGACAACCATGCGAATGTCCCGAATCAGTAACAAGAGTGTGGATAGTTCAAAGAATTACAAGTTTTTGGCAGATGAAATTAAAAAGCGAAGGTAAAGAATGAAGAGTTAAGCTTGAAGAGGAAGGTGGTGGATGAGGGGCAGCAGTTCAGTCGTTCAAATCCATGGGCACGACCTTCCCGTCGACTACGTGGTGTGTAGGGTCGCAGTTTGAAAGGTTGACGCCGGGATTCTCGCAGGACGCCTGGGACAGGGCTTCTTGGAACCCCTCCTCGAAGGTGCCCGCCATCTCCTGGATAAGGGACTTTTTCTCCTTCTCCAGCTCCTCAATGGCGGCGTCTCCGGAGGCCACCTGCTTCTCCAGAGCCTCTTTCTCCACACGAAGCCGGCTAACCTCGACCTGCAGTTCGTCGTAGTCAACTCGGAGAAGGTCCATAGCTTTGGCCTGCGTGGCCATTTCCTCCTCTATCCGTTCCACCTTGGCAGTTTGTTCACAGCAGCGGTCCTTCAGGTCCTTTTGGGTTTCCGCGTCTGCTTTGACCAATTCCTGAAGACCCGCTACTTGTACTTGGAGAGCAACTTCACGAGCGTAGAAGTCAGCCTGGAGCCCCAAGGCCTCTGCCAATTTCCTCTCAGCTTCTGCCCTGGACTCTTGTGCTTGTTTCAGAGAGGAACAATAAGCCTCGTTCTGGCGTCCCAGGGCCTTCATCTCCTCCTCCAGGGTGGTTGCTTTCGTTTCCAAGGCCTGGAGGGTTTGGGTTTGCAAGACAGCGTTTCTGGCCTGGGAGCGCCATTCAAGAGCCACCGCCAAGAAGGCCCCCAAATAGAAAGGCATACCTTCCCTCCTGTCGGTACCTTCCGGCATAGTCCCGCCACTGAAACCCCTCATCAGATGCATGATTGGAGGGGGGATGGCAATGAAGTCGGGGGCGGCAGCGTCGGGAGCCGGGGAAGCAGTGGTTTCTGGCGGCGGCAGAGGCGGCGCAGATTCAGCACCTTCGCCCCTTTCCTCTTGGAGAATCATAGGAGGGAGTGAGGTTGCGCTTGGAGGGTTGTCCATAAAGGGGTTCCCTCCCTGCGGCGGCGTCTCTACCAAAAGAGGAACCCGCGCGGATTTTCTCCTCCTGAAGGGTGCCACGCCTTCTGAGTCCTCATCATCTGACAGAATCTCCAAAACCCTTTTTCCTTTGTCAAGGGGGGTTGGAGCCGGTGACGAGGCCGCAGCTAGGGGCACAGCGGCGATAGGCGAAGGAGAGTTGGGAGTTGGAAGCACGTCGGAGCCAGGTGGAGACGTCGGAGATGGGCTAGAAGCACCTTCAGCAATGACTGGAGGCGGCGGTGTCGGAGCCGGCGGGAGAATCGGATTGGCAGCAGGGCTGGAAGAGGCGCCTGCCTTGGCGGCACGAGCCTCCTTCAGTGCTTTCGCCAACATTATTCTTTTGGAAGTACCCATCACCGATCCTACATCAAGACAGGCCAAACAACAAGGATTAGCACTGGAGCGGTTATGTGGATTCACAATACAGGAAGAGATGTGAAATGCAAGTAACATTGTGCAGTGAAAAACGGTAATGCAGATAGCTATAGCAACTAATGCATCATAAATCGCCAAGAACAGATACCGAAGTATGTAGAAAGCCCATGGGCATTGAATTCGTTCGCGATGAGCTTGGCGGTATCAAAGATTATTCCCAATCCCGCCAAGGCTTTGCATATATCCCGGTCAGGCGGGGCAAGTTCGTCCAAAGCCAAGGGCTTCATAGTTATGGGCTTGTCTGTCCAGTACAGGGGAAAGCCCTCTAGAATAGTAGGATCGCGCTTGGTCGCGCGTACCTTGAAAAATTTCCCCTTCCAGCCTTTGAACGAATTCTGGAAGAGCGTCAGGATGATGCGCCCGGCGATGCCAGAAAAGCTCATCCAGAGACTTTTCCCTTGTTTCTTTACCTCGAAGAAGTGAAGAAAAACGTCCACAGAGGAGGGAACTCCCAGGTAGCCGCAGAGAATTTGAAACCCCCTCACGAAAGCCCAACTGTTGGGATGGAGTTGGGCGGGAGCAGTGTTTATCTCTGTCAATAGCTCTTTTTCAAAGGGAGTTAGGGGCAGACGCAGGCCCACCCTTTTCAACACCATCTGGTAGAGGAAGAAGAAAGCGCATCCCCCAGTATCCCGTGAGTCCGCGCAAACGGGTATCCCAGGTCGCACTCGGCTTACCAGGACTTGGGAGTCATGACTCTTGTGGAAAGCATTGAAGTTATAGAGGGCAGGGTCCCCCCTGTGGGCCTCCACGTCCTCAACGGAGTTCAGGAGAGAACATTCGTCCAGAAGTTCGTCGGGGGCCCAGTCATATTCGTCCTTATAATGAGACTTGGGGAGCGGGGGAGGCGCGGTGGTCTTGGTTTTTGCCATCAACACCAATGCTGAAGATCAAAAGAGAAAGAAAGGGTTCAGAGAAAAGGGGTTTGGAGAGAAGAAAAGGGGAAAATGGAAGAACCCTAGGAGCGCCCTACCCGCAAAAGAACGAAGGGAAACAAGAGGAATAACGAAGCATACAAGCAACATCCAGAGAAATGCGGTAATATGGACAGTCCCAGGCAGTTCATACAGTAAAGAGAATCATCAAGGAGGGAAAAACCGTACCTTTGGAGGCAGTAGGAGAGCGCAGGAAGGAGAGAATCGCGATTGCAGAGAAAGGGGTTTTGAAGGCGATGAACAGTGCGGAATTGCAGAGTGAATGAATGTAACAGTAGAGTGAGCGCGGGGTTGGGGTAACTTAAACGTTACATTTCGTAACCCAAGAGGCGCAAATTGAGGGTCGCAGGATCGAGCCACGTGTCAGAAGGTCGATTGCCCAGGGGAAGCGCAAAGGTCTCTAAAGGAGGGCCACGCGATGGGCCACGTGGCGCGCGATAAAGGGTAGCCCAAAAGGTGTAATCATCCCCATTGCAGGGAATGTCCAATCGGTCATTAAGAATACCCCTGTGGTTCAGATAATGTCGCGTCAGTAATTCGAAAATTTGCTGAGTCAGCAGAGAATGACACGTCATCAAGAAAGCACGTGGATGGTGGGGGCAAGACTTTAGTCTTTGCGCTGAACACAAGTCTTCGGCTTAAGACTGGGGGGCTTGTGTACCGTCCCGTATCAGGGCGTCGACTAAGTCAAGGTCAAAGTCAACAACTGGAAAGTCAAAGTCAGCTCGAGGTGTCGCCCAGATGTAGAGACGCCAAGAGGAAGCGTCGCCAAGGCAGGACAAGACGTCGCTAAGGCAAGGCGTCGCCTAGGTGAAGGCGTCGCCTAGGTGAAGGCGTCGCCCAGGTGAGGGCGTCGCCGGATTAAACAGTGTAAAAGCAAGACAATCACGGTGTGGTTCCCCGATACCCATGGGTAGGAAAGACCATGGAGGGAGCGACGTCGTGGGAAAGCCTCAGGTCCCGATATCTCGGGAAAGTGATAAAGAGAAGGAAAATGTGGCTCCAAGGCCATAGTAATAGTACCAGTGAAGGGCAGCCTGACTCGCGAAGTACCCCTGCCGCCCCAGAGACGCCTTCGGGACAGATACGACCCAAGAGGAAGGTCACGCCCAGGATAACCGGGTGCAGGGTGTGAGAGGAAGGCAGATACGCTCTCAGAGTAAGTGGCTAGATACTTGGGGGCATGAGTTGGCACCCAAAAAGCCACCCCTAGCGCAGTAGCACTCCCCAGCAGGAGGACCCACACGTAGAAACGTCCCCAGATGGGCAGAAACGCCCCCCAGATGGGGTCAAGGCGTCGTGAGGCCCTCCACGTGTATGACAGCAATGCCGGAATAGAAACACCCTCTAGTCAGGTGCCAGGTAATTAAAGATATTCAATACAGTTTCCCTTTTTGGCATTCAGGTACTATTATGGCTCCCAAGCGTTTCAACGTCTTAAATGCGCTACGTTTCATAATTAAGCTCTTTAATGAGCGCGTTACGTTTGAGTTTAAAGGCGCTTTAAGGCGCTTTAAATGCTGGGGGCAGTTTAAATAGCGCTGAGAATGTCGGAAAAAGGGTTGGAACCTTTGGCAAATTTACGAGAAACTCTCTGGTTGCTTGCCCGTGCTTTAGGATTACGTACAAGTGACTGGAGAATATTTTTGCCTGAAGGAGACAACACACACACATATACACAGTTCTTTTACCACCCTTCAGAGTGCCACACGCGGTGCTCAGATACGTGGGTGGACAGTTTTTTGGTGTTTCTTGCTGGCTGACTTGAGCGTCGGAGTGCAAACGGCCGCTAGGGCGCCTCTTTGTCCTCTTTTTTGCAGGAATTTGCAGGCAATTAGTGGGAAGGAGATCTTAGCTGACGATTGAGGCCACGCACGAAGACGTCCCGGTCAACCGGACGGAACAGTTTATAATACTTCTTTTACAATCTAAGGTCTATTAATTGATTCGAACACTTGTGATACCTTTGAAAAACCATTCCAAATGTGTTCAAATTGTATTTTGATATGTTCAATACTTCTTTTACAATCTAAGGTCTATTGATTATTTGAAACACTCATGATATGATATCTTTGAAAAACAATTTCATGTGTTAAAATTGTGTTTTGATATGTTTAATACTTCTTTCATTTACAATCTAAGGTTTTATAGTTAACCTAGGAAACTATAAGAAAGTGAATGCTCTGTGTAATAATAGTTTAAAAGTATCTTAACTATTGAAAACAAGCGTATTACTTCTTAACTAAATGTTTGCAACTTGTTCTTTTCGCTATTAATTGGTTTGGTTGAAAACACTTATGATATCTTTGAAAACCAATTTCACGTGTTAAGATTGTGTTTTGATATGTTTAATACAATCTTAGTCTGTTGATTGATTGAAACACTTATGAATATCTTTGAAAAACAATTTCATGTGTTAAAATTGTGTTTTCATATGTTTATAATACTTCTTTTACAATCTAAGGTCTATTAATTGATTCGAACACTTGTGATACCTTTGAAAAACCATTCCAAATGTGTTCAAATTGTATTTTGATATGTTCAAT
Source organism: Phaseolus vulgaris (assembly GCF_051622355.1). Taxonomy (NCBI): domain Eukaryota; kingdom Viridiplantae; phylum Streptophyta; class Magnoliopsida; order Fabales; family Fabaceae; genus Phaseolus; species Phaseolus vulgaris. The sequence goes on along the minus strand of NC_143501.1, from coordinate 19,208,489 downwards.
ACTTCTTTTACAATCTAAGGTCTGTTGATTGATTGAAACACTCATGATATGATATCTTTGAAAAACAATTTCATGTGTTAAAATTGTGTTTTGATATGTTTAATACTTCTTTCATTTACAATCTAAGGTTTAATAGTTAACTGATCCGATCGGTCATCGGTAGTCGATGACATCATCATCAGAGAACCACGTGGACCACTCACAGGGTGACACGTGGACCAGGTGGCAGAGAGGTAGGGGGACGATCGCCAAGAGAGGTGATCGGTGGTCAGTAACCAAGTTACCACCGACAGATCAGGCGGCAGAGAGGTCGGGGGACAGATCACCCAGAATGGTGATCGGTGGTCAGTAGCCAAGTGACCACCAGCAGACCAGTTCCCAGACTCGCGCCTGGAGGCAGAGCGCGAGTAGCGAATAAACACTGATCAGTCATCGGGTGTGTTGTCATCGGGGTCTCGTGTTACACGCAGTTAAACTGGGACTAAGGTTCCCAGCGAGAGCGTTACGCATGGACCTCGCATGAGCACACCTCAAGGAATCATGCACGAGAGTGGCCTGAGGGAACCAGTAAGCCAGTCGGTGATTGGTGATTCCCTCAACCCATTACGTGCGTGTCATCCTGAAGGGTAAGTCGCCTACGCAGAGAGTAACGTTTGGTGAGGGCGCCTAGACCAGCCACACCCGACGTTCTCCTAAGAGTATGCAATTTGCCCAGATAAGAGAAGCATCCCAAGTTACTCCGCAAGGGTGTAGCTTAGGCAGACAAAGAGAGGCGCTAGAGCCCTTCCAGTAAGTGACACGTGTGTGGTTAGATGTGAGTTGCAGGCCTCCACGTGTCACCATCTGAGAGGGGTGCGGTCCAGACAAAAGAGCACTTCGTACCGCTAAAGGTACAGACAGGCGCAGCCAAGCGCAGACATGCGCAGACATGCGCAGACTCTCACGCTCCCCATTGCTGATTCTGAAGGTACGCTTTCTCTGAAAAGCATGACAGGGTTCTGACACATGCCAGAAAAGCATAACAGAATTTTGTTATGCCCAGAAGCAGGGAAAGAGGGATAAAAGAGAGAATCAAAGGGAGAGTGAGGGGGAAAAAAAAAAAAAAAAAAGAGAGAGGGAAAAACAGAGTGCAAGTTTTTCTGATACACACGTTTTTACTAAGTTTCAGTTTTCTGGTGGTTCTGTTGAACTAACTTGATCGTCGGAGTGCAAACGGCCGCTAGAGGCGCCGTCTGTGTATTTTGCAGGTCACATTTTGAAGACATCGGAGAGAGAGAGTTCAGAAGGTGATTCTTCAGGAGACACAGTCGCGAAGACAGGGCAGAAAGTGTTACGAAGCGATTCACCCACGTTCAAGTTGCCGGCAGGATCATTTGGCGCCCACCGTGGGGCCCGAGTGAATCGTTGTCCCACATATACCACAGTTTTAAAGCTCACCTGAGTTTTATCAGTTTCTCTGATAGAGAAGATGCCTAGAAACAGACAACCATCACCTGCGCCATCCGCTGACGAAGGAGCTGTGACAATGGCGCAGGTCCTGGAAATGGTGCGCACGCTGCAGGATAACGCTGCAGCGTCGAAAGTCGAACAAGAAAGGATGCAGGCGGAGTTGGCTGCGTCGCAAAGCAGGAACGACGAACTGAATCGTGTCAACGAAGAGTTGAGAAGAACGCTGCAGGCGCAGAGGGAGCACGTCGTTGACGAAAGGGTGTCTAGGCAGCCTTCACCTCCAAGGGCATTTCCCATGCCATTCTCCCCCGAGATTATGGGAACCATGGTGCCTTCCAACCTGGTGGGGGTAAAAGCATCGTTCAAAGGGGTAGAAGACCCGGAGGCGCATCTGACGGCATTCCACACCCAGATGATGTTGTCTGGGGGCTCAGACGCTGTATACTGCAAGATGTTCATGAGCACACTGAGCGGAATCGCCATGGAGTGGTTCGTGAGTTTACCAGAAGGGCATATCACGTCTTTCTCTCAGTTCTCGAAGCTCTTCATTGAACAATACATCGTCAACAAGGCACCCGCGGTGGTGTCCTACGACCTGTTCGATGTGCGCCAATACCAGGGGGAGTCGCTGAAAGATTACCTCAACCGCTTTGGAGCACAAGTGGTTAGACTACCCAGCAAAGATGAAGATATGCTTGTGCACGCGTTTAAGAAGGGGGTGCTGCCTGGCCCTTTCAGCGAGTCTCTCATCAGGAGCCATCCCAGCACCTTTGCAGAGATCCGACGACGTGCGGTGGCACACATAGTGGCAGAAACAGAAGTTTCTGAGAAGAGGGGAAGTGCTGCACCACCCAGACCGCGTGGAGGGCAAGGAAAACCACAGCAAGCGAGGGTGCATGAGGCCAAAGAGGGGAAGAAGGTGCGGGAAAAACCTCGTCCCTATGCACCGGGCAAAGACCAGAGTAAGGGGCGTGCAAGGGAGAATAACGCACCTCCGAGATACAACCTCATGGTGGGATTGGCGGATCTCATCGCCCTTCCTGCCGTGGCAGCAAGACTACGAGTACCAGAGAAGACAGACAAGGTACTCGGAAGGAAGAAGAATGAATGGTGTGAGTTTCACCAAGCCTTTGGCCATACACTTCATTCCTGTTTGGCGCTGGGACACCAACTGGCAGAGTTGGTGAAGTCTGGCTTTCTAGCAGATTACCTGCGTGAGCCGCAGGGTGATCGCGCGTCAGGATCCCAAACTGGAGAGCAACAGCATGAAGTCCCTGTGCATGGGGAAGTGCAGACGATCGCTGGAGGCTTCTCTGGTGGGGGATGCACAACTTCACAAAGAAGGAGATACACTTGATCTGTGATGGCGGTAGATGCAGTGAATGAGAGTCATTACCCTGAGGTGGACATTGTCTTCAGGAAAGCAGACCTACGAGACGTTGTCCCGCACGACAACGACCCTGTGGTCATTTCTCTCATCACAGCAGGAAGACGGGTGCATAGAGTACTCGTAGATCAAGGGAGCTCGGCGGATGTCATGTTCTGGCCAACATTCAACAAGCTACAGTTGTCCCCTGATCAATTGAGACCGTATACTGGTTGTCTCTACGGTTTTGCAGGGGACCAGGTAGAAGTGCGGGGATACATCGAGCTGAGGACAACGTTCACCGACGGAACGGCAGCCCGCACGGAAAGGATAAAGTACCTGGTGGTGAACGCCCCTTCTGCGTACAATGTCCTGTTGGGGAGGCCAACTCTCAATAGACTGGGCGCAATACCATCGACAAGGCATATGAAGTTGAAGCTGCCATCGATGGAAGGGGCCGTGATAACCATCAAATCGGATCAGGCTGAGGCAAGACGCTGTTATGAGAACAGCTTGAAACAAAAAAGAAGTGTGTGCCATGTCACCACAAAACCACCACCAGGTGTGCGCGAAGAGCGATTGGCGGTCAGGGAGACACAAGGCGCTCAGAGGATGGAGAGCGCTGCGGTGGGGGGCTCCCAGGTGGCCCAAGTTGAGGAAGAAGATGAAGGCACGATCACTCCTCGCGAGTCAGGGATCGCGAGAGCGGTCATTGCCAGTGAGAGGAGGCCCCACCCAGCTGAAGGATGGGTCGAGGTGGACATCAGGGGAAGAAAATTCAAGTTGGGGGAATCCCTCGTTGAAGAAGAGCGAAGGCTGATCATGGGTGTGATTGAGAAGCACATGAATGCCTTTGCATGGTCATCATCCGACATGCCAGGAATCGACCCCGATTTCCACTGCCATCGTCTTTCAATGGACCCCATGGTTCGACCGGTGCGACAGAGAAGAAGGAAATTCAACGAGGAGAAGAGGAAGGTGATCCACGACGAAGCGCAGAAGCTCCTTGTCGCAGGGCATATCAGAGAAATCCAGTACCCCGAGTGGTTAGCGAATGTGGTACTGGTGCGGAAGGCGAGCGGCAAGTGGAGAATGTGCGTGGACTTCACTGACCTCAATAAGGCGTGCCCCAAGGATTCTTACCCCTTACCCAGTATAGATGCTCTAGTCGATAGCGCCTCGGGGGGAAAGCTACTCAGCTTCTTGGACGCTTTCTCAGGGTATAACCAGATCAGGATGCACCCAATGGACGAATGCAAGACCGCGTTTATGACGGAACGGTCTTGTTATTGCTACAAGGTCATGCCATTTGGGTTGAAGAATGCGGGGGCTACCTACCAGCGGCTCATGGATAGGGTGCTCTCGCCCATGCTGGGAAGGAACGTACACGCCTATGTAGATGACATGGTGGTTACGTCCCAAGAGAAGAAGCATCATGCAGCTGATCTGGAAGAGCTATTCACCACCATTGCAAAGTATAGGCTGAAGCTCAACCCTGAGAAATGCATATTCGGAGTGGAGGCTGGGAAGTTCTTGGGTTTCCTCTTGACAGAGCGGGGAGTTGAAGCCAACCCGGAGAAGTGTGCGGCGATCGTGGCAATGAGGAGCCCAACGACGGTGAAGGAGGTGCAGCAGCTCACCGGTCGCCTGACAGCACTGTCCCGATTTATGTCTGCTGGAGGGGAGAAAGGTCACCCATACTTCCAGTGTCTCAAGCGCAACAGCAAATTTCTCTGGACGCAGGAGTGCGAGGAGGCCTTCATTAAGTTAAAGGGATATCTGGCAAGCCCACCAGTCTTGCGAAAGCCCCAGGTAGGCATCCCTCTCCGTCTATACTTTGCTGTTACGGAGAGGGCAGTCAGTTCAGTCCTGGTGCAAGAGCTGGACCAGGCCCAGAGGCCTGTTTATTTCGTAAGCAAGGTGCTGCAAGGCCCTGAAACCAGGTACCAGGCCCTCGAGAAGGCTGCTCTAGCGGTGGTATTCTCAGCCAGAAGACTCAGGCATTATTTCCACAGCTTCACAGTGGTGGTGATGACTGATCTGCCTATCCAGAATGTATTGAAGAAACCTGATGTGGCAGGAAGGATGGTCAAGTGGGCAGTAGAATTATCGGAATTCGATATTCAGTACGAGCCCCGAGGACCGATCAAGGGGCAGGTGTTCGCGGACTTCGTAGTCGAGCTATCATCCATCGCGACACCTGCAGAAGGGCTAGATTTTCGATGGGTGTTATCGGTGGATGGCTCCTCTAATCAGCAAGGAAGCGGTGCTGGGGTCATCCTGGAAGGGCCAAACGGAGTACTGATTGAGCAGTCCCTCCGTTTCGCCTTCAAGGCTAGCAACAATCAGGCGGAGTACGAGGCCCTGATCGCGGGAATGTTGCTAGCAAGGGAAATGGGAGCAAGAAATCTGCTGGCCAAGAGCGATTCGTTACTGGTCACCGGGCAGGTTACCGGGGAGTTCCAAGCAAAGGACCCCCAGATGGCAGCCTACCTGGAGTATGTGCAGCTCCTGAAGACGTCTTTCGCCGAGTTTGAGTTAGTGCATGTACCAAGAGAGCAGAACGCCCGAGCAGACCTGCTTGCCAAGCTGGCCAGCTCAGGCAAAGGGGGGAAGCAGAGGACTGTCATTCAGGAGACCCTGAAGGTGCCACGCGCGTTTGTATCAGACAACCAGGTACTTCATGTATACAAGTCAATGGAGCGTCTAACGATCGGTCATCGGTCGTTGACTCAAGAGACGCTGAGAGCGCCGAGGGTGAGATCGCGACCCTCAAAGATCAGTGAGTCGATGGAGGTCCACGCGGAGAAGGAACCCCACACCTGGATGATGCCATACCGGCTATACTTAGAAGATGGTGTACTCCCGCTCGATCTGGCAGAGGCAAAAAGAATAAAGAGGAGTTCAAGTAAGTTTACTCTCATAGATGGAAGCCTATTTAGATTTGGATTTTCTCACCCTGTGCAGATCTGTGTACACGGCGAACAATGCACCAGACTCATGTCTGAGCTGCACGAGGGGGTGTGCGGAAGCCATGTCGGTGGTCGCGCTTTGGCAAGTAGGGTACTCCGCGCGGGGTACTACTGGCCAAAGCTGAAGGAAGATTGCATAAGGTTTGCTCAGCGATGCAAACAATGTCAGCTGCATGCAGATTGGCACAAGGCACCCCCTGAGGAGTTGAGGTCCATCCATAGCCCGTGGCCATTCCATACATGGGGGATTGACATCCTAGGACCTTTTCCCCTGGCGACAAGGCAAATGAAGTTCCTCATTGTGGCCATTGAATATTTCACTAAGTGGGTGGAGGCAGAGCCAGTTGCCCACATCACCGCACAGAAAGTCGAACACTTCGTCTGGAAGAACATTGTCTGCCGCTTCGGAATACCCAAGAGGCTGGTTTCCGACAATGGCACCCAGTTCACCAGTCATCAGTTGAGGAAGATGTGTGAAGAGCTAAAGATACAACAGGTTTTCGCATCTGTGGAGCACCCACAAACAAATGGGCAGGTGGAGTCAGCAAATCGAGTACTGCTCAGGGGGCTGAAGCGAAGACTAAACAAGGCCAAAGGAGGCTGGGCAGAGGAGGTCCCCAGAATTGTATGGTCTTATCACACCACCCCACAGTCCAGCACCCATCAAGATTTCCATCTTGATGGTCTCCTGGACCTGCAGCAAGTACTCCCTCCTGGCCTTCTCCACCATGCCTCGCATGAGCTCGACAGACCCCTGAGCGGCTTCAAGGTCACTGCGCAGCGACTCGTTGTCGTGCTCGAGTTCCCTCAGTTTTTTCTCCAGGACCTTCTGCTTGCGATGCTGGTTGGAGAACTCCAGCGAGAGCACCACCTGCTTGGCAAGGTGTGCGTCAATCTCCTCCCCGCTCCAGTCGACGAGCTCCCCATTGCTGATGTGCTGTCGCACCATGGAGATAACTCTGTTGAAGTTTTCATGGTTGGCTCCAGTGTTGCTTGGGCGCGAGCCAGACCCACCATGTTCAGCATTGGCGGTGGAGATTGTCATTGGAGGCGGGGCACACTCTTTTTGAGCAGAAACACCCCCAGCAGGGTGAGCGGATGGACCAGGTGATTGGCCTGCTGGGGGGGAAGTTGGTGGTTGAGAGGTTGGAGGCGATTTTTGGCCAGGAGAAGGAGGACATGCGGGCTCTGGAGCCGGTCGAGTAGAGGGAGAGGGAGGTGGTGAACCTTCTTCTACCTCTACCACCTCTATCCCTTCAGGCTGGAGAGACGAGGCCCCCTCAGCCACTGCTTTCTTCCTCTGGCGGTGAATGAGGGGGGAGCCTGAGCTTTCCTCTTCCACTGAGGCAGCAGCAGCAGCAGGTACCAGCGAGGAAGCCTTCACCAGTCTCTTCCTTTTCTTCCCTTGCTCGGGGCCTTCGGCTGGCGCGACCGAGAGCGGAGGGGCTTCGATTGGCTCGGTGGTGGAAGAGGAAGAGCCAGTCCCTTTGGCCGCTCGGCGTTTAGCGAGCTCCAACACCGCCAACCTCCTATCTTTCCCTGACATTGAATCTGCATAGGCAAGAAAGAGGAAAATTAGACAACTAAAGAGACGCAAGCAAGGTGGAAAGTATAAGAGCATGCATGAGGAAGTATAAATGTCCTAAGGGGCGGCAGAGAAAGAACTACCTATATATTTCTTCAGGGAAACCACATCAAACTCATCCTTGATGAGGCGAGCGGAGTCATACTTAGCCCCCAGGAGCAGCACACACAGCTCGCGCTCGTAGGGGGCCATGGCCTCGAGATCCTTGGGTTTTTTAAATTGAACCTGGGGAACCCAGTAGAGGGGGTACCCCTCGAGCAGATGAGGGCTTTGTGGGGTGGCGGATATCATATAAAATCTGCCCTTCCAGTCTTTGAAGGACTGCTGGTACAGGCCCAGAAGCACCCGTCCAGCAACCCCGTTCAGGCTGACCCAAAACCTATCCCCTGGTTTCTTCGCCTCAAAGAAGTAGAGGAACACCTCCACCGAGGCGTTGTGCCCAAAGTAGTTGCACAGAATCTGAAACGCCCGGATGAAGGCCCAGGCATTGGGGTGGAGTTGGCAGGGCGCGACGTTCAACTCCATCATCAGCTCTTTCTCGAAGAAGGTGAAGGGGAGTCGCAACCTCAACCTTTTGAAGATCGCGGAGTAAACAAAAACGAAGGGCACCCCATTGGTGGCCCTGTCGTCAGCGCAAATGGGCATCCCTCGGGGAGGGATGCGGACTCGGATGTGGAAGTCGTTTTCCCTGTCTATGGAACACGAGGGTTCATCCGGGTCGTGGCTCAGAAGCGAGTTAAGATGGTCCTCAGGTAGCAAGATGGACGTTTCAGATAGTAACGCCAAAGGGGCCCAGTCATAGACTTTGGCGTTGTCATGGAATGAGGTGACAACAGGCGGTGGCGAAGCTAGTGCACTCGCGGAGGGCTGTGCACCAGAAGAAGAGGCAAGGACGCGAGCGGTCTGCTTCAAGCGAGCCATCGTGAGATAGCTGCAATGGAGGAAAAACGAAGGGTCAGAAATAGAAAGGGAGAGAGGGATGGATGGTTCGGTGAAAAACAGAGAGGGGGAATGAGGAAGAAATGCCCAGGTAAAGGAGAAAGAAGGGGAGGCAGAAGCCAAAGCGGAAACATGGGAAAAACCCTAGCGCGGGTTGAGAAGAAGAAAAACAGGGAAGGTGAATGCATGATAACTAGAATGGTAAATGCAATCGGTAAAGATGACCAAAAAGGGGCCAGGGAAAAGAAAAACCATACCTTTGAATGATCGTAGGAGTATAGGATCACAGAGAATTCGAAGAAAGATGGGTGCGCAGAAGAAAGGTTCGCAGAGAGTTTGGGAGTCAAATGAAGAAGATGAAGGAACAGTGGAAGGGCGCGCCATTTTGAATAAGAGAAGCGCTAGCGACGCACAACGCTGGCCGTTGATGGTGCCACGTGTCGCGAGATTAAGGAAGGAAGCCCAAACGTTAAAGAAGCAGCACGTGAGGTGGCACGTGAGGCGGCCCCACTTGCCACGTGGACTGAGGGCACGACCACTTAGTCTCTTCGCTGAGAACGAGTTCTCGACTCGAGACTGGGGGGCTTGTGATCCGATCGGTCATCGGTAGTCGATGACATCATCATCAGAGAACCACGTGGACCACTCACAGGGTGACACGTGGACCAGGTGGCAGAGAGGTAGGGGGACGATCGCCAAGAGAGGTGATCGGTGGTCAGTAACCAAGTTACCACCGACAGATCAGGCGGCAGAGAGGTCGGGGGACAGATCACCCAGAATGGTGATCGGTGGTCAGTAGCCAAGTGACCACCAGCAGACCAGTTCCCAGACTCGTGCCTGGAGGCAGAGCGCGAGTAGCGAATAAACACTGATCAGTCATCGGGTGTGTTGTCATCGGGGTCTCGTGTTACACGCAGTTAAACTGGGACTAAGGTTCCCACCGAGAGCGTTACGCATGGACCTCGCATGAGCACACCTCAAGGAATCATGCACGAGAGTGGCCTGAGGGAACCAGTAAGCCAGTCGGTGATTGGTGATTCCCTCAACCCATTACGTGCGTGTCATCCTGAAGGGTAAGTCGCCTACGCAGAGAGTAACGTTTGGTGAGGGCGTCTAGACCAGCCACACCCGACGTTCTCCTAAGAGTATGCAATTTGCCCAGATAAGAGAAGCATCCCAAGTTACTCCGCAAGGGTGTAGCTTAGGCAGACAAAGAGAGGCGCTAGAGCCCTTCCAGTAAGTGACACGTTTGTGGTTAGATGTGAGTTGCAGGCCTCCACGTGTCACCATCTGAGAGGGGTGCGGTCCAGACAAAAGAGCACTCCGTACCGCTAAAGGTACAGACAGGCGCAGCCAAGCGCAGACATGCGCAGACTCTCACGCTCCCCATTGCTGATTCTGAAGGTACGCTTTCTCTGAAAAGCATGACAGGGTTCTGACACATGCCAGAAAAGCATAACAGAATTCTGTTATGCCCAGAAGCAGGGAAAGAGGGATAAAAGAGAGAATCAAAGGGAGAGTGAGGGGAAAAAAAAAAAGAGAGAGGGAAAAACAGAGTGCAAGTTTTTCTGATACACACGTTTTTACTAAGTTTCCAGTTTTCTGGTGGTTCTGTTGAACTAACTTGATCGTCGGAGTGCAAACGGCCGCTAGAGGCGCCGTCTGTGTATTTTGCAGGTCACATTTTGAAGACATCGGAGAGAGAGAGTTCAGAAGGTGATTCTTCAGGAGACACAGTCGCGAAGACAGGGCAGAAAGTGTTACGAAGCGATTCACCCACGTTCAAGTTGCCGGCAGGATCATTAACCTAGGAAACTATAAGAAAATGAATGCTCTGTGTAATAATAGTTTAAAAGTATCTTAACTATTGAAAACAAGCGTATTACTTCTTAACTAAATGTTTGCAACTTGTTCTTTTCGCTATTAATTGGTTTGGTTGAAAACACTTATGATATCTTTGAAAACCAATTTCACGTGTTAAGATTGTGTTTTGATATGTTTAATACAATCTTAGTCTGTTGATTGATTGAAACACTTATGAATATCTTTGAAAAACAATTTCATGTGTTAAAATTGTGTTTTCATATGTTTATAATACTTCTTTTACAATCTAAGGTCTATTAATTGATTCGAACACTTGTGATACCTTTGAAAAACCATTCCAAATGTGTTCAAATTGTATTTTGATATGTTCAATACTTCTTTTACAATCTAAGGTCTGTTGATTGATTGAAACACTCATGATATGATATCTTTGAAAAACAATTTCATGTGTTAAAATTGTGTTTTGATATGTTTAATACTTCTTTCATTTACAATCTAAGGTTTTATAGTTAACCTAGGAAACTATAAGAAAGTGAATGCTCTGTGTAATAATAGTTTAAAAGTATCTTAACTATTGAAAACAAGCGTATTACTTCTTAACTAAATGTTTGCAACTTGTTCTTTTCGCTATTAATTGGTTTGGTTGAAAACACTTATGATATCTTTGAAAACCAATTTCACGTTTTAAGATTGTGTTTTGATATGTTTAATACAATCTTAGTCTGTTGATTGATAGAAACATTTATGAATATCTTTGAAAAACAATTTCATGTGTTAAAATTGTGTTTTCATATGTTTATAATACTTCTTTTACAATCTAAGGTCTATTAATTGATTTGAACACTTGTGATACCTTTGAAAAACCATTCCAAATGTTGTCAAATTGTATTTTGATATGTTCAATACTTCTTTTACAATCTAAGGTCTGTTGATTGATTGAAACACTCATGATATGATATCTTTGAAAAACAATTTCATGTGTTAAAATTGTGTTTTGATATGTTTAATACTTCTTTCATTTACAATCTAAGGTTTCATAGTTAACCTAGGAAACTATAAGAAAGTGAATGCTCTGTGTAATAATAGTTTAAAAGTATCTTAACTATTGAAAACAAGCGTATTACTTCTTAACTAAATGTTTGCAACTTGTTCTTTTCGCTATTAATTGGTTTGGTTGAAAACACTTATGATATCTTTGAAAACCAATTTCACGTGTTAAGATTGTGTTTTGATATGTTTAATACAATCTTAGTCTGTTGATTGATTGAAACACTTATGAATATCTTTGAAAAACAATTTCATGTGTTAAAATTGTGTTTTCATATGTTTATAAGACTTCTTTTACAATCTAAGGTCTATTAATTGATTCGAACACTTGTGATACCTTTGAAAAACCATTCCAAATGTGTTCAAATTGTATTTTGATATGTTCAATACTTCTTTTCCAATCTTAGGTCTGTTGATTGATTGAAACACTCATGATATGATATCTTTGAAAAACAATTTCATGTGTTAAAATTGTGTTTTGATATGTTTAATACTTCTTTCATTTACAATCTAAGGTTTTATAGTTAACCTAGGAAACTATAAGAAAGTGAATGCTCTGTGTAATAATAGTTTAAAAGTATCTTAACTATTGAAAACAAGCGTATTACTTCTTAACTAAATGTTTGCAACTTGTTCTTTTCGCTATTAATTGGTTTGGTTGAAAACACTTATGATATCTTTGAAAACCAATTTCACGTGTTAAGATTGTGTTTTGATATGTTTAATACAATCTTAGTCTGTTGATTGATTGAAACACTTATGAATATCTTTGAAAAACAATTTCATGTGTGTTTTCATATGTTTATAATACTTCTTTTACAATCTAAGGTCTATTAATTGATTCGAACACTTGTGATACCTTTGAAAAACCATTCCAAATGTGTTCAAATTGTATTTTGATATGTTCAATACTTCTTTTCCAATCTTAGGTCTGTTGATTGATTGAAACACTCATGATATGATATCTTTGAAAAACAATTTCATGTGTTAAAATTGTGTTTTGATATGTTTAATACTTCTTTCATTTACAATCTAAGGTTTTATAGTTAACCTAGGAAACTATAAGAAAGTGAATGCTCTGTGTAATAATAGTTTAAAAGTATCTTAACTATTGAAAACAAGCGTATTACTTCTTAACTAAATGTTTGCAACTTGTTCTTTTCGCTATTAATTGGTTTGGTTGAAAACACTTATGATATCTTTGAAAACCAATTTCACGTGTTAAGATTGTGTTTTGATATGTTTAATACAATCTTAGTCTGTTGATTGATTGAAACACTTATGAATATCTTTGAAAAACAATTTCATGTGTTAAAATTGTGTTTTCATATGTTTATAATACTTCTTTTACAATCTAAGGTCTATTAATTGATTCGAACACTTGTGATACCTTTGAAAAACCATTCCAAATGTGTTCAAATTGTATTTTGATATGTTCAATACTTCTTTTACAATCTAAGGTCTGTTGATTGATTGAAACACTCATGATATGATATCTTTGAAAAACAATTTCATGTGTTAAAATTGTGTTTTGATATGTTTAATACTTCTTTCATTTACAATCTAAGGTTTGATAGTTAACCTAGGAAACTATAAGAAAGTGAATTCTCTGTGTAATAATAGTTTAAAAGTATCTTAACTATTGAAAACAAGCGTATTACTTCTTAACTAAATGTTTGCAACTTGTTCTTTTCGCTATTAATTGGTTTGGTTGAAAACACTTATGATATCTTTGAAAACCAATTTCACGTGTTAAGATTGTGTTTTGATATGTTTAATACAATCTTAGTCTGTTGATTGATTGAAACACTTATGAATATCTTTGAAAAACAATTTCATGTGTTAAAATTGTGTTTTCATATGTTTATAATACTTCTTTTACAATCTAAGGTCTATTAATTGATTCGAACACTTGTGATACCTTTGAAAAACCATTCCAAATGTGTTCAAATTGTATTTTGATATGTTCAATACTTCTTTTACAATCTAAGGTCTGTTGATTGATTGAAACACTCATGATATGATATCTTTGAAAAACAATTTCATGTGTTAAAATTCTGTTTTGATATGTTTAATACATCTTTCATTTACAATCTAAGGTTTGATAGTTAACCTAGGAAACTCTAAGAAACTGAATGCTCTGTGTAATAATAGTTTAAAAGTATCTTAACTATTGAAAACAAGCGTATTACTTCTTAACTAAATGTTTGCAACTTGTTCTTTTCGCTATTAATTGGTTTGGTTGAAAACACTTATGATATCTTTGAAAACCAATTTCACGTGTTAAGATTGTGTTTTGATATGTTTAATACAATCTTAGTCTGTTGATTGATTGAAACACTTATGAATATCTTTGAAAAACAATTTCATGTGTGTTTTCATATGTTTATAATACTTCTTTTACAATCTAAGGTCTATTAATTGATTCGAACACTTGTGATACCTTTGAAAAACCATTCCAAATGTGTTCAAATTGTATTTTGATATGTTCAATACTTCTTTTCCAATCTTAGGTCTGTTGATTGATTGAAACACTCATGATATGATATCTTTGAAAAACAATTTCATGTGTTAAAATTGTGTTTTGATATGTTTAATACTTCTTTCATTTACAATCTAAGGTTTTATAGTTAACCTAGGAAACTATAAGAAAGTGAATGCTCTGTGTAATAATAGTTTAAAAGTATCTTAACTATTGAAAACAAGCGTATTACTTCTTAACTAAATGTTTGCAACTTGTTCTTTTCGCTATTAATTGGTTTGGTTGAAAACACTTATGATATCTTTGAAAACCAATTTCACGTGTTAAGATTGTGTTTTGATATGTTTAATACAATCTTAGTCTGTTGATTGATTGAAACACTTATGAATATCTTTGAAAAACAATTTCATGTGTTAAAATTGTGTTTTCATATGTTTATAATACTTCTTTTACAATCTAAGGTCTATTAATTGATTCGAACACTTGTGATACCTTTGAAAAACCATTCCAAATGTGTTCAAATTGTATTTTGATATGTTCAATACTTCTTTTACAATCTAAGGTCTGTTGATTGATTGAAACACTCATGATATGATATCTTTGAAAAACAATTTCATGTGTTAAAATTGTGTTTTGATATGTTTAATACTTCTTTCATTTACAATCTAAGGTTTGATAGTTAACCTAGGAAACTATAAGAAAGTGAATTCTCTGTGTAATAATAGTTTAAAAGTATCTTAACTATTGAAAACAAGCGTATTACTTCTTAACTAAATGTTTGCAACTTGTTCTTTTCGCTATTAATTGGTTTGGTTGAAAACACTTATGATATCTTTGAAAACCAATTTCACGTGTTAAGATTGTGTTTTGATATGTTTAATACAATCTTAGTCTGTTGATTGATTGAAACACTTATGAATATCTTTGAAAAACAATTTCATGTGTTAAAATTGTGTTTTCATATGTTTATAATACTTCTTTTACAATCTAAGGTCTATTAATTGATTCGAACACTTGTGATACCTTTGAAAAACCATTCCAAATGTGTTCAAATTGTATTTTGATATGTTCAATACTTCTTTTACAATCTAAGGTCTGTTGATTGATTGAAACACTCATGATATGATATCTTTGAAAAACAATTTCATGTGTTAAAATTCTGTTTTGATATGTTTAATACATCTTTCATTTACAATCTAAGGTTTGATAGTTAACCTAGGAAACTCTAAGAAACTGAATGCTCTGTGTAATAATAGTTTAAAAGTATCTTAACTATTGAAAACAAGCGTATTACTTCTTAACTAAATGTTTGCAACTTGTTCTTTTCGCTATTAATTGGTTTGGTTGAAAACACTTATGATATCTTTGAAAACCAATTTCACGTGTTAAGATTGTGTTTTGATATGTTTAATACAATCTTAGTCTGTTGATTGATTGAAACACTTATGAATATCTTTGAAAAACAATTTCATGTGTTAAAATTGTGTTTTCATATGTTTATAATACTTCTTTTACAATCTAAGGTCTATTAATTGATTCGAACACTTGTGATACCTTTGAAAAACCATTCCAAATGTGTTCAAATTGTATTTTGATATGTTCAATACTTCTTTTACAATCTAAGGTCTGTTGATTGATTGAAACACTCATGATTTGATATCTTTGAAAAACAATTTCATGTGTTAAAATTGTGTTTTGATATGTTTAATACTTCTTTCATTTACAATCTAAGGTTTTATAGTTAACCTAGGAAACTATAAGAAAGTGAATGCTCTGTGTAATAATAGTTTAAAAGTATCTTAACTATTGAAAACAAGCGTATTACTTCTTAGCTAAATGTTTGCAACTTGTTCTTTTCGCTATTAATTGGTTTGGTTGAAAACACTTATGATATCTTTGAAAACCAATTTCACGTGTTAAGATTGTGTTTTGATATGTTTAATACAATCTTAGTCTGTTGATTGATTGAAACACTTATGAATATCTTTGAAAAACAATTTCATGTGTTAAAATTGTGTTTTCATATGTTTATAATACTTCTTTTACAATCTAAGGTCTATTAATTGATTCGAACACTTGTGATACCTTTGAAAAACCATTCCAAATGTGTTCAAATTGTATTTTGATATGTTCAATACTTCTTTTACAATCTAAGGTCTGTTGATTGATTGAAACACTCATGATTTGATATCTTTGAAAAACAATTTCATGTGTTAAAATTGTGTTTTGATATGTTTAATACTTCTTTCATTTACAATCTAAGGTTTTATAGTTAACCTAGGAAACTATAAGAAAGTGAATGCTCTGTGTAATAATAGTTTAAAAGTATCTTAACTATTGAAAACAAGCGTATTACTTCTTAACTAAATGTTTGCAACTTGTTCTTTTCGCTATTAATTGGTTTGGTTGAAAACACTTATGATATCTTTGAAAACCAATTTCACGTGTTAAGATTGTGTTTTGATATGTTTAATACAATCTTAGTCTGTTGATTGATTGAAACACTTATGAATATCTTTGAAAAACAATTTCATGTGTTAAAATTGTGTTTTCATATGTTTATAATACTTCTTTTACAATCTAAGGTCTATTAATTGATTCGAACACTTGTGATACCTTTGAAAAACCATTCCAAATGTGTTCAAATTGTATTTTGATATGTTCAATACTTCTTTTACAATCTAAGGTCTGTTGATTGATTGAAACACTCATGATATGATATCTTTGAAAAACAATTTCATGTGTTAAAATTGTGTTTTGATATGTTTAATACTTCTTTCATTTACAATCTAAGGTTTTATAGTTAACCTAGGAAACTATAAGAAAGTGAATGCTCTGTGTAATAATAGTTTAAAAGTATCTTAACTATAGAAAACAAGCGTATTACTTCTTAACTAAATGTTTGCAACTTGTTCTTTTCGCTATTAATTGGTTTGGTTGAAAACACTTATGATATCTTTGAAAACCAATTTCACGTGTTAAGATTGTGTTTTGATATGTTTAATACAATCTTAGTCTGTTGATTGATTGAAACACTTATGAATATCTTTGAAAAACAATTTCATGTGTTAAAATTGTGTTTTCATATGTTTATAATACTTCTTTTACAATCTAAGGTCTATTAATTGATTCGAACACTTGTGATACCTTTGAAAAACCATTCCAAATGTGTTCAAATTGTATTTTGAAATGTTCAATACTTCTTTTACAATCTAAGGTCTGTTGATTGATTGAAACACTCATGATATGATATCTTTGAAAAACAATTTCATGTGTTAAAATTGTGTTTTGATATGTTTAATACTTCTTTCATTTACAATCTAGGGTTTCATAGTTAACCTAGGAAACTATAAGAAAGTGAATGCTCTGTGTAATAATAGTTTAAAAGTATCTTAACTATTGAAAACAAGCGTATTACTTCTTAACTAAATGTTTGCAACTTGTTCTTTTCGCTATTAATTGGTTTGGTTGAAAACACTTATGATATCTTTGAAAACCAATTTCACGTGTTAAGATTGTGTTTTGATACGTTTAATACAATCTTAGTCTGTTGATTGATTAAAACACTTATGAATATCTTTGAAAAACAATTTCATGTGTTAAAATTGTGTTTTCATATGTTTATAATACTTCTTTTACAATCTAAGGTCTATTAATTGATTCGAACACTTGTGATACCTTTGAAAAACCACTCCAAATGTGTTCAAATTGTATTTTGATATGTTCAATACTTCTTTTACAATCTAAGGTCTGTTGATTGATTGAAACACTCATGATATGATATCTTTGAAAAACAATTTCATGTGTTAAAATTGAGTTTTGATATGTTTAATACTTCTTTCATTTACAATCTAGGGTTTTATAGTTAACCTAAGAAAGTATAAGAAAGTAATGCTCTGTGTAATAATAGTTTAAAAGTATCTTAACTATTGAAAACAAGCGTATTACTTCTTAACTAAATGTTTGTAACTTGTTCTTTTCGCTATTAATTGGTTTGGTTGAAAACACTTATGATATCTTTGAAAACCAATTTCACGTGTTAAGATTGTGTTTTGATATGTTTAATACAATCTTAGTCTGTTGATTGATTGAAACACTTATGAATATCTTTGAAAAACAATTTCATGTGTTAAAATTGTGTTTTCATATGTTTATAATACTTCTTTTACAATCTAAGGTCTATTAATTGATTCGAACACTTGTGATACCTTTGAAAAACCATTCCAAATGTTGTCAAATTGTATTTTGATATGTTCAATACTTCTTTTACAATCTAAGGTCTATTGATTGATTGAAACACTCATGATATGATATCTTTGAAAAACAATTTCATGTGTTAAAATTGTGTTTTGATATGTTTAATACTTCTTTCATTTACAATCTAAGGTTTCATAGTTAACCTAGGAAACTATAAGAAAGTGAATGCTCTGTGTAATAATAGTTTAAAAGTATCTTAACTATTGAAAACAAGCGTATTACTTCTTAACTAAATGTTTGCAACTTGTTCTTTTCGCTATTAATTGGTTTGGTTGAAAACACTTATGATATCTTTGAAAACCAATTTCACGTGTTAAGATTGTGTTTTGATATGTTTAATACAATCTTAGTCTGTTGATTGATTGAAACACTTATGAATATCTTTGAAAATCAATTTCATGTGTTAAAATTGTGTTTTCATATGTTTATAATACTTCTTTTACAATCTAAGGTCTATTAATTGATTCGAACACTTGTGATACCTTTGAAAAACCATTCCAAATGTGTTCAAATTGTATTTTGAAATGTTCAATACTTCCTTTACCATCTAAGGTCTGTTGATTGATTGAAACACTCATGATATGATATCTTTGAAAAACAATTTCATGTGTTAAAATTGTGTTTTGATATGTTTAATACTTCTTTCATTTACAATCTAGGGTTTCATAGTTAACCTAGGAAACTATAAGAAAGTGAATGCTCTGTGTAATAATAGTTTAAAAGTATCTTAACTATTGAAAACAAGCGTATTACTTCTTAACTAAATGTTTGCAACTTGTTCTTTTCGCTATTAATTGGTTTGGTTGAAAACACTTATGATATCTTTGAAAACCAATTTCACGTGTTAAGATTGTGTTTTGATATGTTTAATACAATCTTAGTCTGTTGATTGATTGAAACACTTATGAATATCTTTGAAAAACAATTTCATGTGTTAAAATTGTGTTTTCATATGTTTATAATACTTCTTTTACAATCTAAGGTCTATTAATTGATTCGAACACTTGTGATACCTTTGAAAAACCACTCCAAATGTGTTCAAATTGTATTTTGATATGTTCAATACTTCTTTTACAATCTAAGGTCTGTTGATTGATTGAAACACTCATGATATGATATCTTTGAAAAACAATTTCATGTGTTAAAATTGAGTTTTGATATGTTTAATACTTCTTTCATTTACAATCTAGGGTTTTATAGTTAACCTAAGAAAGTATAAGAAAGTAATGCTCTGTGTAATAATAGTTTAAAAGTATCTTAACTATTGAAAACAAGCGTATTACTTCTTAACTAAATGTTTGTAACTTGTTCTTTTCGCTATTAATTGGTTTGGTTGAAAACACTTATGATATCTTTGAAAACCAATTTCACGTGTTAAGATTGTGTTTTGATATGTTTAATACAATCTTAGTCTGTTGATTGATTGAAACACTTATGAATATCTTTGAAAAACAATTTCATGTGTTAAAATTGTGTTTTCATATGTTTATAATACTTCTTTTACAATCTAAGGTCTATTAATTGATTCGAACACTTGTGATACCTTTGAAAAACCACTCCAAATGTGTTCAAATTGTATTTTGATATGTTCAATACTTCCTTTACAATCTAAGGTCTGTTGATTGATTGAAACACTCATGATATGATATCTTTGAAAAACAATTTCATGTGTTAAAATTGTGTTTTGATATGTTTAATACTTCTTTCATTTACAATCTAAGGTTTTATAGTTAACCTAGGAAACTATAAGAAAGTGAATGCTCTGTGTAATAATAGTTTAAAAGTATCTTAACTATAGAAAACAAGCGTATTACTTCTTAACTAAATGTTTGTAACTTGTTCTTTTCGCTATTAATTGGTTTGGTTGAAAACACTTATGATATCTTTGAAAACCAATTTCACGTGTTAAGATTGTGTTTTGATATGTTTAATACAATCTTAGTCTGTTGATTGATTGAAACACTTATGAATATCTTTGAAAAACAATTTCATGTGTTAAAATTGTGTTTTCATATGTTTATAATACTTCTTTTACAATCTAAGGTCTATTAATTGATTCGAACACTTGTGATACCTTTGAAAAACCACTCCAAATGTGTTCAAATTGTATTTTGATATGTTCAATACTTCTTTTACAATCTAAGGTCTGTTGATTGATTGAAACACTCATGATATGATATCTTTGAAAACCAATTTCATGTGTTAAAATTGTGTTTTGATATGTTTAATACTTCTTTCATTTACAATCTAAGGTTTTATAGTTAACCTAGGAAACTATAAGAAAGTGAATGCTCTGTGTAATAATAGTTTAAAAGTATCTTAACTATTGAAAACAAGCGTATTACTTCTTAACTAAATGTTTGCAACTTGTTCTTTTCGCTATTAATTGGTTTGGTTGAAAACACTTATGATATCTTTGAAAACCAATTTCACGTGTTAAGATTGTGTTTTGATATGTTTAATACAATCTTAGTCTGTTGATTGATTGAAACACTTATGAATATCTTTGAAAAACAATTTCATGTGTTAAAATTGTGTTTTCATATGTTTATAATACTTCTTTTACAATCTAAGGTCTATTAATTGATTCGAACACTTGTGATACCTTTGAAAAACCATTCCAAATGTGTTCAAATTGTATTTTGATATGTTCAATACTTCTTTTACAATCTAAGGTCTGTTGTTTGATTGAAACACTCATGATATGATATCTTTGAAAAACAATTTCATGTGTTAAAATTGTGTTTTGATATGTTTAATACTTCTTTCATTTACAATCTAAGGTTTTATAGTTAACCTAGGAAACTATAAGAAAGTGAATGCTCTGTGTAATAATAGTTTAAAAGTATCTTAACTATTGAAAACAAGCGTATTACTTCTTAACTAAATGTTTGCAACTTGTTCTTTTCGCTATTAATTGGTTTGGTTGAAAACACTTATGATATCTTTGAAAACCAATTTCACGTGTTAAGATTGTGTTTTGATATGTTGAATACAATCTTAGTCTGTTGATTGATTGAAACACTTATGAATATCTTTGAAAAACAATTTCATGTGTTAAAATTGTGTTTTCATATGTTTATAATACTTCTTTTACAATCTAAGGTCTATTAATTGATTCGAACACTTGTGATACCTTTGAAAAACCATTCCAAATGTGTTCAAATTGTATTTTGATATGTTCAATACTTCTTTTACAATCTAAGGTCTGTTGATTGATTGAAACACTCATGATATGATATCTTTGAAAAACAATTTCATGTGTTAAAATTGTGTTTTGATATGTTTAATACTTCTTTCATTTACAATCTAAGGTTTTATAGTTAACCTAGGAAACTATAAGAAAGTGAATGCTCTGTGTAATAATAGTTTAAAAGTATCTTAACTATAGAAAACAAGCGTATTACTTCTTAACTAAATGTTTGCAACTTGTTCTTTTCGCTATTAATTGGTTTGGTTGAAAACACTTATGATATCTTTGAAAACCAATTTCACGTGTTAAGATTGTGTTTTGATATGTTTAATACAATCTTAGTCTGTTGATTGATTGAAACACTTATGAATATCTTTGAAAAACAATTTCATGTGTTAAAATTGTGTTTTCATATGTTTATAATACTTCTTTTACAATCTAAGGTCTATTAATTGATTCGAACACTTGTGATACCTTTGAAAAACCACTCCAAATGTGTTCAAATTGTATTTTGATATGTTAAATATTTCTTTTACAATCTAAGGTCTATTGATTGATTGAAACACTCATGATATGATATCTTTGAAAAACAATTTCATGTGTTAAAATTGTGTTTTGATATGTTTAATACTTCTTTCATTTACAATCTAAGGGTTTTATAGTTAACCTAGGAAACTATAAGAAAGTGAATGCTCTGTGTAATAATAGTTTAAAAGTATCTTAACTTTTGAAAACAAGCGTATTACTTCTTAACTAAATGTTTGCAACTTGTTCTTTTCGCTATTAATTGGTTTGGTTGAAAACACTTATGATATCTTTGAAAACCAATTTCACGTGTTAAGATTGTGTTTTGATATGTTTAATACAATCTTAGTCTGTTGATTGATTGAAACACTTATGAATATCTTTGAAAAACAATTTCATGTGTTAAAATTGTGTTTTCATATGTTTATAATACTTCTTTTACAATCTAAGGTCTATTAATTGATTCGAACACTTGTGATACCTTTGAAAAACCATTCCAAATGTGTTCAAATTGTATTTTGATATGTTCAATACTTCTTTTACAATCTAAGGTCTGTTGATTGATTGAAACACTCATGATATGATATCTTTGAAAAACAATTTCATGTGTTAAAATTGTGTTTTGATATGTTTAATACTTCTTTCATTTACAATCTAAGGGTTTTATAGTTAACCTAGGAAACTATAAGAAAGTGAATGCTCTGTGTAATAATAGTTTAAAAGTATCTTAACTTTTGAAAACAAGCGTATTACTTCTTAACTAAATGTTTGCAACTTGTTCTTTTCGCTATTAATTGGTTTGGTTGAAAACACTTATGATATCTTTGAAAACCAATTTCACGTGTTAAGATTGTGTTTTGATATGTTTAATACAATCTTAGTCTGTTGATTGATTGAAACACTTATGAATATCTTTGAAAAACAATTTCATGTGTTAAAATTGTGTTTTCATATGTTTATAATACTTCTTTTACAATCTAAGGTCTATTAATTGATTCGAACACTTGTGATACCTTTGAAAAACCATTCCAAATGTGTTCAAATTGTATTTTGATATGTTCAATACTTCTTTTACAATCTAAGGTCTGTTGATTGATTGAAACACTCATGATATGATATCTTTGAAAAACAATTTCATGTGTTAAAATTGTGTTTTGATATGTTTAATACTTCTTTCATTTACAATCTAAGGTTTTATAGTTAACCTAGGAAACTATAAGAAAGTGAATGCTCTGTGTAATAATAGTTTAAAAGTATCTTAACTATAGAAAACAAGCGTATTACTTCTTAACTAAATGTTTGCAACTTGTTCTTTTCGCTATTAATTGGTTTGGTTGAAAACACTTATGATATCTTTGAAAACCAATTTCACGTGTTAAGATTGTGTTTTGATATGTTTAATACAATCTTAGTCTGTTGATTGATTGAAACACTTATGAATATCTTTGAAAAACAATTTCATGTGTTAAAATTGTGTTTTCATATGTTTATAATACTTCTTTTACAATCTAAGGTCTATTAATTGATTCGAACACTTGTGATACCTTTGAAAAACCATTCCAAATGTGTTCAAATTGTATTTTGATATGTTCAATACTTCTTTTACAATCTAAGGTCTGTTGATTGATTGAAACACTCATGATATGATATCTTTGAAAAACAATTTCATGTGTTAAAATTGTGTTTTGATATGTTTAATACTTCTTTCATTTACAATCTAAGGTTTTATAGTTAACCTAGGAAACTATAAGAAAGTGAATGCTCTGTGTAATAATAGTTTAAAAGTATCTTAACTATAGAAAACAAGCGTATTACTTCTTAACTAAATGTTTGCAACTTGTTCTTTTCGCTATTAATTGGTTTGGTTGAAAACACTTATGATATCTTTGAAAACCAATTTCACGTTTTAAGATTGTGTTTTGATATGTTTAATACAATCTTAGTCTGTTGATTGATTGAAACACTTATGAATATCTTTGAAAAACAATTTCATGTGTTAAAATTGTGTTTTCATATGTTTATAATACTTCTTTTACAATCTAAGGTCTATTAATTGATTCGAACACTTGTGATACCTTTGAAAAACCATTCCAAATGTGTTCAAATTGTATTTTGATATGTTAAATATTTCTTTTACAATCTAAGGTCTATTGATTGATTGAAACACTCATGATATGATATCTTTGAAAAACAATTTCATGTGTTAAAATTGTGTTTTGATATGTTTAATACTTCTTTCATTTACAATCTAAGGTTTTATAGTTAACCTAGGAAACTATAAGAAAGTGAATGCTCTGTGTAATAATAGTTTAAAAGTATCTTAACTATTGAAAACAAGCGTATTACTTCTTAACTAAATGTTTGCAACTTGTTCTTTTCGCTATTAATTGGTTTGGTTGAAAACACTTATGATATCTTTGAAAACCAATTTCACGTGTTAAGATTGTGTTTTGATATGTTTAATACAATCTTAGTGTGTTGATTGATTGAAACACTTATGAATATCTTTGAAAAACAATTTCATGTGTTAAAATTGTGTTTTCATATGTTTATAATACTTCTTTTACAATCTAAGGTCTATTAATTGATTCGAACACTTGTGATACCTTTGAAAAACCATTCCAAATGTGTTCAAATTGTATTTTGATATGTTCAATACTTCTTTTACAATCTAAGGTCTGTTGATTGATTGAAACACTCATGATATGATATCTTTGAAAAACAATTTCATGTGTTAAAATTGTGTTTTGATATGTTTAATACTTCTTTCATTTACAATCTAAGGTTTTATAGTTAACCTAGGAAACTATAAGAAAGTGAATGCTCTGTGTAATAATAGTTTAAAAGTATCTTAACTATAGAAAACAAGCGTATTACTTCTTAACTAAATGTTTGCAACTTGTTCTTTTCGCTATTAATTGGTTTGGTTGAAAACACTTATGATATCTTTGAAAACCAATTTCACGTGTTAAGATTGTGTTTTGATATGTTTAATACAATCTTAGTCTGTTGATTGATTGAAACACTTATGAATATCTTTGAAAAACAATTTCATGTGTTAAAATTGTGTTTTCATATGTTTATAATACTTCTTTTACAATCTAAGGTCTATTAATTGATTCGAACACTTGTGATACCTTTGAAAAACCACTCCAAATGTGTTCAAATTGTATTTTGATATGTTCAATACTTCTTTTACAATCTAAGGTCTGTTGATTGATTGAAACACTCATGATATGATATCTTTGAAAAACAATTTCATGTGTTAAAATTGTGTTTTGATATGTTTAATACTTCTTTCATTTACAATCTAAGGTTTTATAGTTAACCTAGGAAACTATAAGAAAGTGAATGCTCTGTGTAATAATAGTTTAAAAGTATCTTAACTATTGAAAACAAGCGTATTACTTCTTAACTAAATGTTTGCAACTTGTTCTTTTCGCTATTAATTGGTTTGGTTGAAAACACTTACGATATCTTTGAAAACCAATTTCACGTGTTAAGATTGTGTTTTGATATGTTTAATACAATCTTAGTCTGTTGATTGATTGAAACACTTATGAATATCTTTGAAAAACAATTTCATGTGTTAAAATTGTGTTTTCATATGTTTATAATACTTCTTTTACAATCTAAGGTCTATTAATTGATTCGAACACTTGTGATACCTTTGAAAAACCACTCCAAATGTGTTCAAATTGTATTTTGATATGTTCAATACTTCTTTTACAATCTAAGGTCTGTTGATTGATTGAAACACTCATGATATGATATCTTTGAAAAACAATTTCATGTGTTAAAATTGTGTTTTGATATGTTTAATACTTCTTTCATTTACAATCTAAGGTTTTATAGTTAACCTAGGAAACTATAAGAAAGTGAATGCTCTGTGTAATAATAGTTTAAAAGTATCTTAACTATTGAAAACAAGCGTATTACTTCTTAACTAAATGTTTGCAACTTGTTCTTTTCGCTATTAATTGGTTTGGTTGAAAACACTTACGATATCTTTGAAAACCAATTTCACGTGTTAAGATTGTGTTTTGATATGTTTAATACAATCTTAGTCTGTTGATTGATTGAAACACTTATGAATATCTTTGAAAAACAATTTCATGTGTTAAAATTGTGTTTTCATATGTTTATAATACTTCTTTTACAATCTAAGGTCTATTAATTGATTCGAACACTTGTGATACCTTTGAAAAACCACTCCAAATGTGTTCAAATTGTATTTTGATATGTTCAATACTTCTTTTACAATCTAAGGTCTGTTGATTGATTGAAACACTCATGATATGATATCTTTGAAAAACAATTTCATGTGTTAAAATTGTGTTTTGATATGTTTAATACTTCTTTCATTTACAATCTAAGGTTTTATAGTTAACCTAGGAAACTATAAGAAAGTGAATGCTCTGTGTAATAATAGTTTAAAAGTATCTTAACTATTGAAAACAAGCGTATTACTTCTTAACTAAATGTTTGCAACTTGTTCTTTTCGCTATTAATTGGTTTGGTTGAAAACACTTATGATATCTTTGAAAACCAATTTCACGTGTTAAGATTGTGTTTTGATATGTTTAATACAATCTTAGTCTGTTGATTGATTGAAACACTTAGGAATATCTTTGAAAAACAATTTCATGTGTTAAAATTGTGTTTTCATATGTTTATAATACTTCTTTTACAATCTAAGGTCTATTAATTGAATCGAACACTTGTGATACCTTTGAAAAACCACTCCAAATGTGTTCAAATTGTATTTTGATATGTTCAATACTTCTTTTACAATCTAAGGTCTGTTGATTGATTGAAACACTCATGATATGATATCTTTGAAAAACAATTTCATGTGTTAAAATTGTGTTTTGATATGTTTAATACTTCTTTCATTTACAATCTAGGGTTTTATAGTTAACCTAGGAAACTATAAGAAAGTAATGCTCTGTGTAATAATAGTTTAAAAGTATCTTAACTATTGAAAACAAGCGTATTACTTCTTAACTAAATGTTTGCAACTTGTTCTTTTCGCTATTAATTGGTTTGGTTGAAAACACTTATGATATCTTTGAAAACCAATTTCACGTGTTAAGATTGTGTTTTGATATGTTTAATACAATCTTAGTCTGTTGATTGATTGAAACACTTATGAATATCTTTGAAAAACAATTTCATGTGTTAAAATTGTGTTTTCATATGTTTATAATACTTCTTTTACAATCTAAGGTCTATTAATTGATTCGAACACTTGTGATACCTTTGAAAAACCACTCCAAATGTGTTCAAATTGTATTTTGATATGTTCAATACTTCTTTTACAATCTAAGGTCTGTTGATTGATTGAAACACTCATGATATGATATCTTTGAAAAACAATTTCATGTGTTAAAATTGTGTTTTGATATGTTTAATACTTCTTTCATTTACAATCTAAGGTTTTATAGTTAACCTAGGAAACTATAAGAAAGTGAATGCTCTGTGTAATAATAGTTTAAAAGTATCTTAACTATTGAAAACAAGCGTATTACTTCTTAACTAAATGTTTGCAACTTGTTCTTTTCGCTATTAATTGGTTTGGTTGAAAACACTTACGATATCTTTGAAAACCAATTTCACATGTTAAGATTGTGTTTTGATATGTTT
This sequence comes from Phaseolus vulgaris, assembly GCF_051622355.1. Taxonomy (NCBI): domain Eukaryota; kingdom Viridiplantae; phylum Streptophyta; class Magnoliopsida; order Fabales; family Fabaceae; genus Phaseolus; species Phaseolus vulgaris. The sequence continues at coordinate 19,181,204 of NC_143501.1, read as the reverse complement.
AATACAATCTTAGTCTGTTGATTGATTGAAACACTTATGAATATCTTTGAAAAACAATTTCATGTGTTAAAATTGTGTTTTCATATGTTTATAATACTTCTTTTACAATCTAAGGTCTATTAATTGATTCGAACACTTGTGATACCTTTGAAAAACCACTCCAAATGTGTTCAAATTGTATTTTGATATGTTCAATACTTCTTTTACAATCTAAGGTCTGTTGATTGATTGAAACACTCATGATATGATATCTTTGAAAAACAATTTCATGTGTTAAAATTGTGTTTTGATATGTTTAATACTTCTTTCATTTACAATCTAAGGTTTTATAGTTAACCTAGGAAACTATAAGAAAGTGAATGCTCTGTGTAATAATAGTTTAAAAGTATCTTAACTATTGAAAACAAGCGTATTACTTCTTAACTAAATGTTTGCAACTTGTTCTTTTCGCTATTAATTGGTTTGGTTGAAAACACTTATGATATCTTTGAAAACCAATTTCACGTGTTAAGATTGTGTTTTGATATGTTTAATACAATCTTAGTCTGTTGATTGATTGAAACACTTAGGAATATCTTTGAAAAACAATTTCATGTGTTAAAATTGTGTTTTCATATGTTTATAATACTTCTTTTACAATCTAAGGTCTATTAATTGAATCGAACACTTGTGATACCTTTGAAAAACCACTCCAAATGTGTTCAAATTGTATTTTGATATGTTCAATACTTCCTTTACAATCTAAGGTCTGTTGATTGATTGAAACACTCATGATATGATATCTTTGAAAAACAATTTCATGTGTTAAAATTGTGTTTAGATATGTTTAATACTTCTTTCATTTACAATCTAAGGTTTTATAGTTAACCTAGGAAACTATAAGAAAGTGAATGCTCTGTGTAATAATAGTTTAAAAGTATCTTAACTATAGAAAACAAGCGTATTACTTCTTAACTAAATGTTTGCAACTTGTTCTTTTCGCTATTAATTGGTTTGGTTGAAAACACTTATGATATCTTTGAAAACCAATTTCACGTGTTAAGATTGTGTTTTGATATGTTTAATACAATCTTAGTCTGTTGATTGATTGAAACACTTATGAATATCTTTGGAAATCAATTTCATGTGTTAAAATTGTGTTTTCCTATGTTTATATTACTTCTTTTACAATCTAAGGTCTATTAATTGATTCGAACACTTGTGATACCTTTGAAAAACCATTCCAAATGTGTTCAAATTGTATTTTGATATGTTCAATACTTCTTTTACAATCTAAGGTCTGTTGATTGATTGAAACACTCATGATATGATATCTTTGAAAAACAATTTCATGTGTTAAAATTGTGTTTTGATATGTTTAATACTTCTTTCATTTACAATCTAAGGTTTTATAGTTAACCTAGGAAACTATAAGAAAGTGAATGCTCTGTGTAATAATAGTTTAAAAGTATCTTAACTATAGAAAACAAGCGTATTACTTCTTAACTAAATGTTTGCAACTTGTTCTTTTCGCTATTAATTGGTTTGGTTGAAAACACTTATGATATCTTTGAAAACCAATTTCACGTGTTAAGATTGTGTTTTGATATGTTTAATACAATCTTAGTCTGTTGATTGATTGAAACACTTATGAATATCTTTGAAAAACAATTTCATGTGTTAAAATTGTGTTTTCATATGTTTATAATACTTCTTTTACAATCTAAGGTCTATTAATTGATTCGAACACTTGTGATACCTTTGAAAAACCACTCCAAATGTGTTCAAATTGTATTTTGATATGTTCAATACTTCTTTTACAATCTAAGGTCTGTTGATTGATTGAAACACTCATGATATGATATCTTTGAAAAACAATTTCATGTGTTAAAATTGAGTTTTGATATGTTTAATACTTCTTTCATTTACAATCTAGGGTTTTATAGTTAACCTAGGAAAGTATAAGAAAGTAATGCTCTGTGTAATAATAGTTTAAAAGTATCTTAACTATTGAAAACAAGCGTATTACTTCTTAACTAAATGTTTGTAACTTGTTCTTTTCGCTATTAATTGGTTTGGTTGAAAACACTTATGATATCTTTGAAAACCAATTTCACGTGTTAAGATTGTGTTTTGATATGTTTAATACAATCTTAGTCTGTTGATTGATTGAAACACTTATGAATATCTTTGAAAAACAATTTCATGTGTTAAAATTGTGTTTTCATATGTTTATAATACTTCTTTTACAATCTAAGGTCTATTAATTGATTCGAACACTTGTGATACCTTTGAAAAACCACTCCAAATGTGTTCAAATTGTATTTTGATATGTTCAATACTTCTTTTACAATCTAAGGTCTGTTGATTGATTGAAACACTCATGATATGATATCTTTGAAAAACAATTTCATGTGTTAAAATTGTGTTTTGATATGTTTAATACTTCTTTCATTTACAATCTAAGGTTTTATAGTTAACCTAGGAAACTATAAGAAAGTGAATGCTCTGTGTAATAATAGTTTAAAAGTATCTTAACTATTGAAAACAAGCGTATTACTTCTTAACTAAATGTTTGCAACTTGTTCTTTTCGCTATTAATTGGTTTGGTTGAAAACACTTATGATATCTTTGAAAACCAATTTCACGTGTTAAGATTGTGTTTTGATATGTTTAATACAATCTTAGTCTGTTGATTGATTGAAACACTTATGAATATCTTTGAAAAACAATTTCATGTGTTAAAATTGTGTTTTCATATGTTTATAATACTTCTTTTACAATCTAAGGTCTATTAATTGATTCGAACACTTGTGATACCTTTGAAAAACCACTCCAAATGTGTTCAAATTGTATTTTGATATGTTCAATACTTCTTTTACAATCTAAGGTCTGTTGATTGATTGAAACACTCATGATATGATATCTTTGAAAAACAATTTCATGTGTTAAAATTGTGTTTTGATATGTTTAATACTTCTTTCATTTACAATCTAGGGTTTTATAGTTAACCTAGGAAACTATAAGAAAGTGCATGCTCTGTGTAATAATAGTTTAAAAGTATCTTAACTATTGAAAACAAGGGTATTACTTCTTAACTAAATGTTTGCAACTTGTTCTTTTCGCTATTAATTGGTTTGGTTGAAAACACTTATGATATCTTTGAAAACCAATTTCACGTGTTAAGATTGTGTTTTGATATGTTTAATACAATCTTAGTCTATTGATTGATTGAAACACTTATGAATATCTTTGAAAAACAATTTCATGTGTTAAAATTGTGTTTTCATATGTTTATAATACTTCTTTTACAATCTAAGGTCTATTAATTGATTCGAACACTTGTGATACCTTTGAAAAACCACTCCAAATGTGTTCAAATTGTATTTTGATATGTTCAATACTTCTTTTACAATCTAAGGTCTGTTGATTGATTGAAACACTCATTATATGATATCTTTGAAAAACAATTTCATGTGTTAAAATTGTGTTTTGATATGTTTAATACTTCTTTCATTTACAATCTAGGGTTTTATAGTTAACCTAGGAAACTATAAGAAAGTGCATGCTCTGTGTAATAATAGTTTAAAAGTATCTTAACTATTGAAAACAAGCGTATTACTTCTTAACTAAATGTTTGCAACTTGTTCTTTTCGCTATTAATTGGTTTGGTTGAAAACACTTATGATATCTTTGAAAACCAATTTCACGTGTTAAGATTGTGTTTTCATATGTTTAATACAATCTTAGTCTGTTGATTGATTGAAACACTTATGGATATCTTTGAAAAACAATTTCATGTGTTAAAATTGTGTTTTCATATGTTTATAATACTTCTTTTACAATCTAAGGTCTATTAATTGATTCGAACACTTGTGATACCTTTGAAAAACCACTCCAAATGTGTTCAAATTGTATTTTGATATGTTCAATACTTCTTTTACAATCTAAGGTCTGTTGATTGATTGAAACACTCATGATATGATATCTTTGAAAAACAATTTCATGTGTTAAAATTGTGTTTTGATATGTTTAATACTTCTTTCATTTCCAATCTAAGGTTTTATAGTTAACCTAGGAAACTATAAGAAACTGAATGCTATGTGTAATAATAGTTTAAAAGTATCTTAACTATTGAAAACAAGCGTATTACTTCTTAACTAAATGTTTGCAACTTGTTCTTTTCGCTATTAATTGGTTTGGTTGAAAACACTTATGATATCTTTGAAAACCAATTTCACGTGTTAAGATTGTGTTTTGATATGTTTAATACAATCTTAGTCTGTTGATTGATTGAAACACTTATGAATATCTTTGAAAAACAATTTCATGTGTTAAAATTGTGTTCTCATATGTTTATAATACTTCTTTTACAATCTAAGGTTTATTAATTGATTCGAACACTTGTGATACCTTTGAAAAACCATTCCAAATGTGTTCAAATTGTATTTTGATATGTTCAATACTTCTTTTACAATCTAAGGTTTGTTGATTGATTGAAACACTCATGATATGATATCTTTGAAAAACAATTTCATGTGTTAAAATTGTGTTTTGATATGTTTAATACTTCTTTCATTTACAATCTAGGGTTTTATAGTTAACCTAGGAAACTATAAGAAAGTGAATGCTCTGTGTAATAATAGTTTAAAAGTATCTTAACTATTGAAAACAAGCGTATTACTTCTTAACTAAATGTTTGCAACTTGTTCTTTTCGCTATTAATTGGTTTGGTTGAAAACACTTATGATATCTTTGAAAACCAATTTCACATGTTAAGATTGTGTTTTGATATGTTTAATACAATCTTAGTCTGTTGATTGATTGAAACACTTATGAATATCTTTGAAAAACAATTTCATGTGTTAAAATTGTGTTTTCATATGTTTATAATACTTCTTTTACAATCTAAGGTCTATTAATTGATTCGAACACTTGTGATACCTTTGAAAAACCACTCCAAATGTGTTCAAATTGTATTTTGATATGTTCAATACTTCTTTTACAATCTAAGGTCTGTTGATTGATTGAAACACTCATGATATGATATCTTTGAAAAACAATTTCATGTGTTAAAATTGTGTTTTGATATGTTTAATACTTCTTTCATTTACAATCTAAGGTTTTATAGTTAACCTAGGAAACTATAAGAAAGTGAATGCTCTGTGTAATAATAGTTTAAAAGTATCTTAACTATTGAAAACAAGCGTATTACTTCTTAACTAAATGTTTGCAACTTGTTCTTTTCGCTATTAATTGGTTTGGTTGAAAACACTTATGATATCTTTGAAAACCAATTTCACGTGTTAAGATTGTGTTTTGATATGTTTAATACAATCTTAGTCTGTTGATTGATTGAAAAACTTATGAATATCTTTGAAAATCAATTTCATGTGTTAAAATTGTGTGTTCATATGTTTATAATACTTCTTTTACAATCTAAGGTCTATTAATTGATTCGAACACTTGTGATACCTTTGAAAAACCATTCCAAATGTGTTCAAATTGTATTTTGATATGTTCAATACTTCTTTTACAATCTAAGGTCTGTTGATTGATTGAAACACTCATGATATGATATCTTTGAAAAACAATTTCATGTGTTAAAATTGTGTTTTGATATGTTTAATACTTCTTTCATTTACAATCTAGGGTTTTATAGTTAACCTAGGAAACTATAAGAAAGTGAATGCTCTGTGTAATAATAGTTTAAAAGTATCTTAACTATTGAAAACAAGCGTATTACTTCTTAACTAAATGTTTGTAACTTGTTCTTTTCGCTATTAATTGGTTTGGTTGAAAACACTTATGATATCTTTGAAAACCAATTTCACGTGTTAAGATTGTGTTTTGATATGTTTAATACAATCTTAGTCTGTTGATTGATTGAAACACTTATGAATATCTTTGAAAATCAATTTCATGTGTTAAAATTGTGTTTTCATATGTTTATAATACTTCTTTTACAATCTAAGGTCTATTAATTGATTCGAACACTTGTGATACCTTTGAAAAACCATTCCAAATGTGTTCAAATTGTATTTTGATATGTTCAATACTTCTTTTACAATCTAAGGTCTGTTGATTGATTGAAACACTCATGATATGATATCTTTGAAAAACAATTTCATGTGTTAAAATTGTGTTTTGATATGTTTAATTCTTCTTTCATTTACAATCTAGGGTTTTATAGTTAACCTAGGAAACTATAAGAAAGTGAATGCTCTGTGTAATAATAGTTTAAAAGTATCTTAACTATTGAAAACAAGCGTATTACTTCTTAACTAAATGTTTGGAACTTGTTCTTTTCGCTATTAATTGGTTTGGTTGAAAACACTTATGATATCTTTGAAAACCAATTTCACGTGTTAAGATTGTGTTTTGATATGTTTAATACAATCTTAGTCTGTTGATTGATTGAAACACTTATGAATATCTTTGAAAATCAATTTCATGTGTTAAAATTGTGTTTTCATATGTTTATAATACTTCTTTTACAATCTAAGGTCTATTAATTGATTCGAACACTTGTGATACCTTTGAAAAACCATTCCAAATGTGTTCAAATTGTATTTTGATATGTTCAATACTTCTTTTACAATCTAAGGTCTGTTGATTGATTGAAACACTCATGATATGATATCTTTGAAAAACAATTTCATGTGTTAAAATTGTGTTTTGATATGTTTAATACTTCTTTCATTTACAATCTAGGGTTTTATAGTTAACCTAGGAAACTATAAGAAAGTGAATGCTCTGTGTAATAATAGTTTAAAAGTATCTTAACTATTGAAAACAAGCGTATTACTTCTTAACTAAATGTTTGGAACTTGTTCTTTTCGCTATTAATTGGTTTGGTTGAAAACACTTATGATATCTTTGAAAACCAATTTCACGTGTTAAGATTGTGTTTTGATATGTTTAATACAATCTTAGTCTGTTGATTGATTGAAACACTTATGAATATCTTTGAAAATCAATTTCATGTGTTAAAATTGTGTTTTCATATGTTTATAATACTTCTTTTACAATCTAAGGTCTATTAATTGATTCGAACACTTGTGATACCTTTGAAAAACCATTCCAAATGTGTTCAAATTGTATTTTGATATGTTCAATACTTCTTTTACAATCTAAGGTCTGTTGATTGATTGAAACACTCATGATATGATATCTTTGAAAAACAATTTCATGTGTTAAAATTGTGTTTTGATATGTTTAATACTTCTTTCATTTACAATCTAGGGTTTTATAGTTAACCTAGGAAACTATAAGAAAGTGAATGCTCTGTGTAATAATAGTTTAAAAGTATCTTAACTATTGAAAACAAGCGTATTACTTCTTAACTAAATGTTTGCAACTTGTTCTTTTCGCTATTAATTGGTTTGGTTGAAAACACTTATGATATCTTTGAAAACCAATTTCACGTGTTAAGATTGTGTTTTGATATCTTTAATACCATCTTAGTCTGTTGATTGATTGAAACACTTATGAATATCTTTGAAAATCAATTTCATGTGTTAAAATTGTGTTTTCATATGTTTATAATACTTCTTTTACAATCTAAGGTCTATTAATTGATTCGAACACTTGTGATACCTTTGAAAAACCATTCCAAATGTGTTCAAATTGTATTTTGATATGTTCAATACTTCTTTTACAATCTAAGGTCTGTTGATTGATTGAAACACTCATGATATGATATCATTGAAAAACAATTTCATGTGTTAAAATTGTGTTTTGATATGTTTAATACTTCTTTCATTTACAATCTAGGGTTTTATAGTTAACCTAGGAAACTATAAGAAAGTGAATGCTCTGTGTAATAATAGTTTAAAAGTATCTTAACTATTGAAAACAAGCGTATTACTTCTTAACTAAATGTTTGCAACTTGTTCTTTTCGCTATTAATTGGTTTGGTTGAAAACAATTATGATATCTTTGAAAACCAATTTCACGTGTTAAGATTGTGTTTTGATATGTTTAATACAATCTTAGTCTGTTGATTGATTGAAACACTTATGAATATCTTTGAAAAACAATTTCATGTGTTAAAATTGTGTTTTCATATGTTTATAATACTTCTTTTACAATCTAAGATCTATTAATTGATTCGAACACTTGTGATACCTTTGAAAAACTACTCCAAATGTGTTCAAATTGTATTTTGATATGTTCAATACTTCTTTTACAATCTAAGGTCTGTTGATTGATTGAAACACTCATGATATGATATCTTTGAAAAACAATTTCATGTGTTAAAATTGTGTTTTGATATGTTTAATACTTCTTTCATTTACAATCTAGGGTTTTATAGTTAACCTAGGAAACTATAAGAAAGTGAATGCTCTGTGTAATAATAGTTTAAAAGTATCTTAACTATTGAAAACAAGCGTATTACTTCTTAACTAAATGTTTGCAACTTGTTCTTTTCGCTATTAATTGGTTTGGTTGAAAACACTTATGATATCTTTGAAAACCAATTTCACGTGTTAAGATTGTGTTTTGATATGTTTAATACAATCTTAGTCTGTTGATTGATTGAAACACTTATGAATATCTTTGAAAATCAATTTCATGTGTTAAAATTGTGTTTTCATATGTTTATAATACTTCTTTTACAATCTAAGGTCTATTAATTGATTCGAACACTTGTGATACCTTTGAAAAACCATTCCAAATGTGTTCAAATTGTATTTTGATATGTTCAATACTTCTTTTACAATCTAAGGTCTGTTGATTGATTGAAACACTCATGATATGATATCTTTGAAAAACAATTTCATGTGTTAAAATTGTGTTTTGATATGTTTAATACTTCTTTCATTTACAATCTAGGGTTTTATAGTTAACCTAGGAAACTATAAGAAAGTGAATGCTCTGTGTAATAATAGTTTAAAAGTATCTTAACTATTGAAAACAAGCGTATTACTTATTAACTAAATGTTTGAACTTGTTCTTTTCGCTATTAATTGGTTTGGTTGAAAACACTTATGATATCTTTGAAAACCAATTTCACGTGTTAAGATTGTGTTTTGATATGTTTAATACAATCTTAGTCTGTTGATTGATTGAAACACTTATGAATATCTTTGAAAAACAATTTCATGTGTTAAAATTGTGTTTTCATATGTTTATAATACTTCTTTTACAATCTAAGGTCTATTAATTGATTCGAACACTTGTGATACCTTTGAAAAACCATTCCAAATGTGTTCAAATTGTATTTTGATATGTTCAATACTTCTTTTACAATCTAAGGTCTGTTGATTGATTGAAACACTCATGATATGATATCTTTGAAAAACAATTTCATGTGTTAAAATTGTGTTTTGATATGTTTAATACTTCTTTCATTTACAATCTAAGGTTTCATAGTTAACCTAGGAAACTATAAGAAAGTGAATGCTCTGTGTAATAATAGTTTAAAAGTATCTTAACTATTGAAAACAAGCGTATTACTTCTTAATTAAATGTTTGCAACTTGTTCTTTTCGCTATTAATTGGTTTGGTTGAAAACACTTATGATATCTTTGAAAACCAATTTCACGTGTTAAGATTGTGTTTTGATATGTTTAATACAATCTTAGTCTGTTGATTGATTGAAACACTTATGAATATCTTTGAAAAACAATTTCATGTGTTAAAATTGTGTTTTCATATGTTTATAATACTTCTTTTACAATCTAAGGTCTATTAATTGATTCCAACACTTGTGATACCTTTGAAAAACCATTCCAAATGTGTTCAAATTGTATTTTGATATGTTCAATACTTCTTTTACAATCTAAGGTCTGTTGGTTGATTGAAAAACACTCATGATATGATATCTTTGAAAAACAATTTCATGTGTTAAAATTGTGTTTTGATATGTTTAATACTTCTTTCATTTACAATCTAAGGTTTTATAGTTAACCTAGGAAACTATAAGAAAGTGAATGCTCTGTGTAATAATAGTTTAAAAGTATCTTAACTATTGAAAAAGAGCGTATTACTTCTTAACTAAATGTTTGCAACTTGTTCTTTTCGCTATTAATTGGTTTGATTGAAAACACTTATGATATCTTTGAAAACCAATTTCACGTGTTAAGATTGTGTTTTGATATGTTTAATACAATCTTAGTGTGTTGATTGATTGAAACACTTATGAATATCTTTGAAAAACAATTTCATGTGTTAAAATTGTGTTTTCATATGTTTATAATACTTCTTTTACAATCTAAGGTCTATTAATTGATTCGACCACTTGTGATACCTTTGAAAAACCATTCCAAATGTGTTCAAATTGTATTTTGATATGTTCAATACTTCTTTTACAATCTAAGGTCTGTTGATTGATTGAAACACTCATGATATGATATCTTTGAAAAACAATTTCATGTGTTAAAATTGTGTTTTCATATGTTTATAATACTTCTTTTACAATCTAAGGTCTATTAATTGATTCGAACACTTGTGATACCTTTGAAAAACCATTCCAAATGTGTTCAAATTGTATTTTGATATGTTCAATACTTCTTTTACAATCTAAGGTCTGTTGATTGATTGAAACACTCATGATATGATATCTTTGAAAAACAATTTCATGTGTTAAAATTGTGTTTTGATATGTTTAATACTTCTTTCATTTACAATCTAGGGTTTTATAATTAACCTAGGAAACTATAAGAAAGTGAATGCTCTGTGTAATAATAGTTTAAAAGTATCTTAACTATTGAAAACAAGCGTATTACTTCTTAACTAAATGTTTCCAACTTGTTCTTTTCGCTATTAATTGGTTTGGTTGAAAACACTTATGATATCTTTGAAAACCAATTTCACGTGTTAAGATTGTGTTTTGATATGTTTAATACAATCTTAGTCTGTTGATTGATTTAAACACTTATGAATATCTTTGAAAATCAATTTCTTGTGTTAAAAATATGTTTTCATATGTTTATAATACTTCTTTTACAATCTAAGGTCTATTAATTGATTCGAACACTTGTGATACCTTTGAAAAACCATTCCAAATGTGTTCAAATTGTATTTTGATATGTTCAATACTTCTTTTACAATCTAAGGTCTGTTGATTGATTGAAACACTCATGATATGATATCTTTGAAAAACAATTTCATGTGTTAAAATTGTGTTTTGATATGTTTAATACTTCTTTCATTTACAATCTAAGGTTTGATAGTTAACCTAGGAAACTATAAGAAAGTGAATGCTCTGTGTAATAATAGTTTAAAAGTATCTTAACTATTGAAAACAAGCGTATTACTTCTTAACTAAATGTTTGCAACTTGTTCTTTTCGCTATTAATTGGTTTGGTTGAAAACACTTATGATATCTTTGAAAACCAATTTCACGTGTTAAGATTGTGTTTTGATATGATTAATACAATCTTAGTCCGTTGATTGATTGAAACACTTATGAATATCTTTGAAAAACAATTTCATGTGTTAAAATTGTGTTTTCATATGTTTATAATACTTCTTTTACAATCTAAGGTCTATTAATTGATTCGAACACTTGTGATACCTTTGAAAAACCATTCCAAATGTGTTCAAATTGTATTTTGATATGTTCAATACTTCTTTTACAATCTAAGGTCTGTTGATTGATTGAAACACTCATGATATGATATCTTTCAAAAACAATTTCATGTGTTAAAATTGTGTTTTGATATGTTTAATACTTCTTTCATTTACAATCTAGGGTTTTATAGTTAACCTAGGAAACTATAAGAAAGTGAATGCTCTGTGTAATAATAGTTTAAAAGTATCTTAACTATTCAAAACAAGCGTATTACTTCTTAACTAAATGTTTGCAACTTGTTCTTTTCGCTATTAATTGGTTTGGTTGAAAACACTTATGATATCTTTGAAAACCAATTTCACGTGTTAAGATTGTGTTTTGATATGTTTAATACAATCTTAGTCTGTTGATTGATTGAAAAACTTATGAATATCTTTGAAAAACAATTTCATGTTTTAAAATTGTGTTTTCATATGTTTATAATACTTCTTTTGCAATCTAAGGTCTATTAATTGATTCGAACACTTGTGATACCTTTGAAAAACCACTCCAAATGTGTTCAAATTGTATTTTGATATGTTCAATACTTCTTTTACAATCTAAGGTCTGTTGATTGATTGAAACACTCATGATATGATATCTTTGAAAAACAATTTCATGTGTTAAAATTGTGTTTTGATATGTTTAATACTTCTTTCATTTACAATCTAAGGTTTTATAGTTAACCTAGGAAACTATAAGAAAGTGAATGCTCTGTGTAATAATAGTTTAAAAGTATCTTAACTATTGAAAACAAGCGTATTACTTCTTAACTAAATGTTTGCAACTTGTTATTTTCGCTATTAATTGGTTTGGTTGAAAACACTTATGATATCTTTGAAAACCAATTTCACGTGTTAAGATTGTGTTTTGATATGTTTAATACAATCTTAGTCTGTTGATTGATTGAAACACTTATGAATATCTTTGAAAATCAATTTCATGTGTTAAAAGTGTGTTTTCATATGTTTATAATACTTCTTTTATAATCTAAGGTCTATTAATTGATTCGAACAGTTGTGATACCTTTGAAAAACCATTCCAAATGTGTTCAAATTGTATTTTGATATGTTCAATACTTCTTTTACAATCTAAGGTCTGTTGATTGATTGAAACACTCATGATATGATATCTTTGAAAAACAATTTCATGTGTTAAAATTGTGTTTTGATATGTTTAATACTTCTTTCATTTACAATCTAAGGTTTCATAGTTAACCTAGGAAACTATAAGAAAGTGAATACTCTGTGTAATAATAGTTTAAAAGTATCTTAACTATTGAAAACAAGCGTATTACTTCTTAACTAAATGTTTGTAACTTGTTCTTTTCGCTATTAATTGGTTTGGTTGAAAACACTTATGATACCTTTGAAAAACCATTCCAAATGTGTTCAATTTGTATTTTGATATGTTCAATACTTCTTTTACAATCTAAGGTCTGTTGATTGATTGAAACACTCATGATATGATATCTTTGAAAAACAATTTCATGTGTTAAAATTGTGTTTTCATATGTTTATAATAGTTCTTTTACAATCTAAGGTCTATTAATTGATTCGAACACTTGTGATACCTTTGAAAAACCACTCCAAATGTGTTCAAATTGTATTTTGATATGTTCAATACTTCTTTTACAATCTAAGGTTTGTTGATTGATTGAAACACTCATGATATGATATCTTTGAAAAACAATTTCATGTGTTAAAATTGAGTTTTGATATGTTTAATACTTCTTTCATTTACAATCTAGGGTTTTATAGTTAACCTAGGAAAGTATAAGAAAGTGAATGCTCTGTGTAATAATAGTTTAAAAGTATCTTAACTATTGAAAACAAGCGTATTACTTCTTAACTAAATGTTTGCAACTTGTTCTTTTCGCTATTAATTGGTTTGGTTGAAAACACTTATGATATCTTTGAAAACCAATTTCACGTGTTAAGATTGTGTTTTGATATGTTTAATACAATCTTAGTCTGTTGATTGATTGAAACACTTATGAATATCTTTGAAAAACAATTTCATGTGTTAAAATTGTGTTTTCATATGTTTATAATACTTCTTTTACAATCTAAGGTCTATTAATTGATTCAAACACTTGTGATACCTTTGAAAAACCACTCCAAATGTGTTCAAATTGTATTTTCATATGTTCAATACTTCTTTTACAATCTAAGGTCTGTTGATTGATTGAAACACTCATGATATGATATCTTTGAAAAACAATTTCATGTGTTAAAATTGTGTTTTCATATGTTTATAATACTTCTTTTACAATCTAAGGTCTGTTGATTGATTGAAACACTCATGATATGATATGTTTAATACTTCTTTCATTTACAATCTAGGGTTTTATAGTTAACCTAGGAAACTATAAGAAAGTGAATGCTCTGTGTAATAATAGTTTAAAAGTATCTTAACTATTGAAAACAAGCGTATTACTTCTTAACTAAATGTTTGCAACTTGTTCTTTTCGCTATTAATTGGTTTGGTTGAAAACACTTATGATATCTTTGAAAACCAATTTCACGTGTTAAGATTGTGTTTTGATATGTTTAATACAATCTTAGTCTGTTGATTGATTGAAACACTTATGAATATCTTTGAAAAACAATTTCATGTGTTAAAATTGTGTTTTCATATGTTTATAATACTTCTTTTACAATCTAAGGTCTATTAATTGATTCCAACACTTGTGATACCTTTGAAAAACCACTCCAAATGTGTTCAAATTGTATTTTGATATGTTCAATACTTCTTTTACAATCTAAGGTCTGTTGATTGATTGAAACACTCATGATATGATATCTTTGAAAAACAATTTCATGTGTTAAAATTGTGTTTTGATATGTTTAATACTTCTTTCATTTACAATCTAAGGTTTCATAGTTAACCTAGGAAACTATAAGAAAGTGAATGCTCTGTGTAATAATAGTTTAAAAGTATCTTAACTATTGAAAACAAGCGTATTACTTCTTAACTAAATGTTTGCAACTTGTTCTTTTCGCTATTAATTGGTTTGGTTGAAAACACTTATGATATCTTTGAAAACCAATTTCACGTGTTAAGATTGTGTTTTGATATGTTTAATACAATCTTAGTCTGTTGATTGATTGAAACACTTATGAATATCTTTGAAAAACAATTTCATGTGTTAAAATTGTGTTTTCATATGTTTATAATACTTCTTTTACAATCTAAGGTCTATTAATTGATTCGAACACTTGTGATACCTTTGAAAAACCATTCCAAATGTGTTCAAATTGTATTTTGATATGTTCAATACTTCTTTTACAATCTAAGGTCTGTTGATTGATTGAAACACTCATGATATGATATCTTTGAAAAACAATTTCATGTGTTAAAATTGTGTTTTGATATGTTTAATACTTCTTTCATTTACAATCTAGGGTTTGATAGTTAACCTAGGAAACTATAAGAAAGTGAATGCTCTGTGTAATAATAGTTTAAAAGTATCTTAACTATTGAAAACAAGCGTATTACTTCTTAACTAAATGTTTGCAACTTGTTCTTTTCGCTATTAATTGGTTTGGTTGAAAACACTTATGATATCTTTGAAAACCAATTTCACGTGTTAAGATTGTGTTTTGATATGTTTAATACAATCTTAGTCTGTTGATTGATTGAAACACTTATGAATATCTTTGAAAAACAATTTCATGTGTTAAAATTGTGTTTTCATATGTTTAAAATACTTCTTTTACAATCTAAGGTCTATTAATTGATTCGAACACTTGTGATACCTTTGAAAAACCAGTCCAAATGTGTTCAAATTGTATTTTGATATGTTCAATACTTCTTTTACAATCTAAGGTCTATTGATTGATTGAAACACTCATGATATGATATCTTTGAAAAACAATTTCATGTGTTAAAATTGTGTTTTGATATGTTTAATACTTCTTTCATTTACAATCTAAGGTTTTATAGTTAACCTAGGAAACTATAAGAAAGTGAATGCTCTGTGTAATAATAGTTTAAAAGTATCTTAACTATTGAAAACAAGCGTATTACTTCTTAACTAAATGTTTGCAACTTGTTCTTTTCGCTATTAATTGGTTTGGTTGAAAACACTTATGATATCTTTGAAAACCAATTTCACGTGTTAAGATTGTGTTTTGATATGTTTAATACAATCTTAGTGTGTTGATTGATTGAAACACTTATGAATATCTTTGAAAATCAATTTCATGTGTTAAAATTGTGTTTTCATATGTTTATAATACTTCTTTTACAATCTAAGGTCTATTAATTGATTCGAACACTTGTGATACCTTTGAAAAACCATTCCAAATGTGTTCAAATTGTATTTTGATATGTTCAATACTTCTTTTACAATCTAAGGTCTGTTGATTGATTGAAACACTCATGATATGATATCTTTGAAAAACAATTTCATGTGTTAAAATTGTGTTTTGATATGTTTAATACTTCTTTCATTTACAATCTAAGGTTTGATAGTTAACCTAGGAAACTATAAGAAAGTGAATGCTCTGTGTAATAATAGTTTAAAAGTATCTTAACTATTGAAAACAAGCGTATTACTTCTTAACTAAATGTTTGCAACTTGTTCTTTTCGCTATTAATTGGTTTGGTTGAAAACACTTATGATATCTTTGAAAACCAATTTCACGTGTTAAGATTGTGTTTTGATATGTTTAATACAATCTTAGTGTGTTGATTGATTGAAACACTTATGAATATCTTTGAAAATCAATTTCATGTGTTAAAATTGTGTTTTCATATGTTTATAATACTTCTTTTACAATCTAAGGTCTATTAATTGATTCGAACACTTGTGATACCTTTGAAAAACCATTCCAAATGTGTTCAAATTGTATTTTGATATGTTCAATACTTCTTTTACAATCTAAGGTCTGTTGATTGATTGAAACACTCATGATATGATATCTTTGAAAAACAATTTCATGTGTTAAAATTGTGTTTTGATATGTTTAATACTTCTTTCATTTACAATCTAAGGTTTTATAGTTAACCTAGGAAACTATAAGAAAGTGAATGCTCTGTGTAATAATAGTTTAAAAGTATCTTAACTATTGAAAACAAGCGTATTACTTCTTAACTAAATGTTTGCAACTTGTTCTTTTCGCTATTAATTGGTTTGGTTGAAAACACTTATGATATCTTTGAAAACCAATTTCACGTGTTAAGATTGTGTTTTGATATGTTTAATACAATCTTAGTGTGTTGATTGATTGAAACACTTATGAATATCTTTGAAAATCAATTTCATGTGTTAAAATTGTGTTTTCATATGTTTATAATACTTCTTTTACAATCTAAGGTCTATTAATTGATTCGAACACTTGTGATACCTTTGAAAAACCATTCCAAATGTGTTCAAATTGTATTTTGATATGTTCAATACTTCTTTTACAATCTAAGGTCTGTTGATTGATTGAAACACTCATGATATGATATCTTTGAAAAACAATTTCATGTGTTAAAATTGTGTTTTGATATGTTTAATACTTCTTTCATTTACAATCTAAGGTTTTATAGTTAACCTAGGAAACTATAAGAAAGTGAATGCTCTGTGTAATAATAGTTTAAAAGTATCTTAACTATTGAAAACAAGCGTATTACTTCTTAACTAAATGTTTGCAACTTCTTCTTTTCGCTATTAATTGGTTTGGTTGAAAACACTTATGATATCTTTGAAAACCAATTTCACGTGTTAAGATTGTGTTTTGATATGTTTAATACAATCTTAGTCTGTTGATTGATTGAAACACTTATGAATATCTTTAAAAATCAATTTCATGTGTTAAAATTGTGTTTTCATATGTTTATAATACTTCTTTTACAATCTAAGGTCTATTAATTGATTCGAACACTTGTGATACCTTTGAAAAACCATTCCAAATGTGTTCAAATTGTATTTTGATATGTTCAATACTTCTTTTACAATCTAAGGTCTGTTGATTGATTGAAACACTCATGATATGATATCTTTGAAAAACAATTTCATGTGTTAAAATTGTGTTTTGATATGTTTAATACTTCTTTCATTTACAATCTAAGGTTTTATAGTTAACCTAGGAAACTATAAGAAAGTGAATGCTCTGTGTAATAATAGTTTAAAAGTATCTTAACTATTGAAAACAAGCGTATTACTTCTTAACTAAATGTTTGCAACTTGTTCTTTTCGCTATTAATTGGTTTGGTTGAAAACACTTATGATATCTTTGAAAACCAATTTCACGTGTTAAGATTGTGTTTTGATATGTTTAATACAATCTTAGTGTGTTGATTGATTGAAACACTTATGAATATCTTTGAAAATCAATTTCATGTGTTAAAATTGTGTTTTCATATGTTTATAATACTTCTTTTACAATCTAAGGTCTATTAATTGATTCGAACACTTGTGATACCTTTGAAAAACCATTCCAAATGTGTTCAAATTGTATTTTGATATGTTCAATACTTCTTTTACAATCTAAGGTCTGTTGATTGATTGAAACACTCATGATATGATATCTTTGAAAAACAATTTCATGTGTTAAAATTGTGTTTTGATATGTTTAATACTTCTTTCATTTACAATCTAAGGTTTTATAGTTAACCTAGGAAACTATAAGAAAGTGAATGCTCTGTGTAATAATAGTTTAAAAGTATCTTAACTATTGAAAACAAGCGTATTACTTCTTAACTAAATGTTTGCAACTTCTTCTTTTCGCTATTAATTGGTTTGGTTGAAAACACTTATGATATCTTTGAAAACCAATTTCACGTGTTAAGATTGTGTTTTGATATGTTTAATACAATCTTAGTCTGTTGATTGATTGAAACACTTATGAATATCTTTAAAAATCAATTTCATGTGTTAAAATTGTGTTTTCATATGTTTATAATACTTCTTTTACAATCTAAGGTCTATTAATTGATTCGAACACTTGTGATACCTTTGAAAAACCATTCCAAATGTGTTCAAATTGTATTTTGATATGTTCAATACTTCTTTTACAATCTAAGGTCTGTTGATTGATTGAAACACTCATGATATGATATCTTTGAAAAACAATTTCATGTGTTAAAATTGTGTTTTGATATGTTTAATACTTCTTTCATTTACAATCTAAGGTTTTATAGTTAACCTAGGAAACTATAAGAAAGTGAATGCTCTGTGTAATAATAGTTTAAAAGTATCTTAACTATTGAAAACAAGCGTATTACTTCTTAACTAAATGTTTGCAACTTCTTCTTTTCGCTATTAATTGGTTTGGTTGAAAACACTTATGATATCTTTGAAAACCAATTTCACGTGTTAAGATTGTGTTTTGATATGTTTAATACAATCTTAGTCTGTTGATTGATTGAAACACTTATGAATATCTTTGAAAATCAATTTTATGTGTTAAAATTGTGTTTTCATATGTTTATAATACTTCTTTTACAATCTAAGGTCTATTAATTGATTCGAACACTTGTGATACCTTTGAAAAACCATTCCAAATGTGTTCAAATTGTATTTTGATATGTTCAATACTTCTTTTACAATCTAAGGTCTGTTGATTGATTGAAACACTCATGATATGATATCTTTGAAAAACAATTTCATGTGTTAAAATTGTGTTTTGATATGTTTAATACTTCTTTCATTTACAATCTAAGGTTTTATAGTTAACCTAGGAAACTATAAGAAAGTGAATGCTCTGTGTAATAATAGTTTAAAAGTATCTTAACTATTGAAAACAAGCGTATTACTTCTTAACTAAATGTTTGCAACTTCTTCTTTTCGCTATTAATTGGTTTGGTTGAAAACACTTATGATATCTTTGAAAACCAATTTCACGTGTTAAGATTGTGTTTTGATATGTTTAATACAATCTTAGTCTGTTGATTGATTGAAACACTTATGAATATCTTTGAAAAACAATTTCATGTGTTAAAATTGTGTTTTCATATGTTTATAATACTTCTTTTACAATCTAAGGTCTATTAATTGATTCGAACACTTGTGATACCTTTGAAAAACCATTCCAAATGTGTTCAAATTGTATTTTGATATGTTCAATACTTCTTTTACAATCTAAGGTCTGTTGATTGATTGAAACACTCATGATATGATATCTTTGAAAAACAATTTCATGTGTTAAAATTGTGTTTTGATATGTTTAATACTTCTTTCATTTACAATCTAAGGTTTTATAGTTAACCTAGGAAACTATAAGAAAGTGAATGCTCTGTGTAATAATAGTTTAAAAGTATCTTAACTATTGAAAACAAGCGTATTACTTCTTAGCTAAATGTTTGCAACTTCTTCTTTTCGCTATTAATTGGTTTGGTTGAAAACACTTATGATATCTTTGAAAACCAATTTCACGTGTTAAGATTGTGTTTTGATATGTTTAATACAATCTTAGTCTGTTGATTGATTGAAACACTTATGAATATCTTTGAAAAACAATTTCATGTGTTAAAATTGTGTTTTCATATGTTTATAATACTTCTTTTACAATCTAAGGTCTATTAATTGATTCGAACAATTGTGATACCTTTGAAAAGCCATTCCAAATGTGTTCAAATTGTATTTTGATATGTTCAATACTTCTTTTACAATCTAAGGTCTGTTGATTGATTGAAACACTCATGATATGATATCTTTGAAAAACAATTTCATGTGTTAAAATTGTGTTTTGATATGTTTAATACTTCTTTCATTTACAATCTAAGGTTTTATAGTTAACCTATGAAACTATAAGAAAGTGAATGCTCTGTGTAATAATAGTTTAAAAGTATCTTAACTATTGAAAACAAGCGTATTACTTCTTAACTAAATGTTTGCAACTTGTTCTTTTCGCTATTAATTGGTTTGGTTGAAAACACTTATGATATCTTTGAAAACCAATTTCACGTGTTAAGATTGTGTTTTGATATGTTTAATACAATCTTAGTCTGTTGATTGATTGAAACACTTATGAATATCTTTGAAAAACAATTTCATGTGTTAAAATTGTGTTTTCATATGTTTATAATACTTCTTTTACAATCTAAGGTTTATTAATTGATTCGAACACTTGTGATACCTTTGAAAAACCATTCCAAATGTGTTCAAATTGTATTTTGATATGTTCAATACTTCTTTTACAATCTAAGGTCTGTTGATTGATTGAAACACTCATGATATGATATCTTTGAAAAACAATTTCATGTGTTAAAATTGTGTTTTGATATGTTTAATACTTCTTTCATTTACAATCTAAGGTTTTATAGTTAACCTAGGAAACTATAAGAAAGTGAATGCTCTGTGTAATAATAGTTTAAAAGTATCTTAACTATTGAAAACAAGCGTATTACTTCTTAACTAAATGTTTGCAACTTGTTCTTTTCGCTATTAATTGGTTTGGTTGAAAACACTTATGATATCTTTGAAAACCAATTTCACGTGTTAAGATTGTGTTTTGATATGTTTAATACAATCTTAGTCTGTTGATTGATTGAAACACTTATGAATATCTTTGAAAAACAATTTCATGTGTTAAAATTGTGTTTTCATATGTTTATAATACTTCTTTTACAATCTAAGGTCTATTAATTGATTCGAACACTTGTGATACCTTTGAAAAGCCATTCCAAATGTGTTCAAATTGTATTTTGATATGTTCAATACTTCTTTTACAATCTAAGGTCTGTTGATTGATTGAAACACTCATGATATGATATCTTTGAAAAACAATTTCATGTGTTAAAATTGTGTTTTGATATGTTTAATACTTCTTTCATTTACAATCTAAGGTTTTATAGTTAACCTATGAAACTATAAGAAAGTGAATGCTCTGTGTAATAATAGTTTAAAAGTATCTTAACTATTGAAAACAAGCGTATTACTTCTTAACTAAATGTTTGCAACTTGTTCTTTTCGCTATTAATTGGTTTGGTTGAAAACACTTATGATATCTTTGAAAACCAATTTCACGTGTTAAGATTGTGTTTTGATATGTTTAATACAATCTTAGTCTGTTGATTGATTGAAACACTTATGAATATCTTTGAAAAACAATTTCATGTGTTAAAATTGTGTTTTCATATGTTTATAATACTTCTTTTACAATCTAAGGTCTATTAATTGATTCGAACACTTGTGATACCTTTGAAAAGCCATTCCAAATGTGTTCAAATTGTATTTTGATATGTTCAATACTTCTTTTACAATCTAAGGTCTGTTGATTGATTGAAACACTCATGATATGATATCTTTGAAAAACAATTTCATGTGTTAAAATTGTGTTTTGATATGTTTAATACTTCTTTCATTTACAATCTAAGGTTTTATAGTTAACCTAGGAAACAATAAGAAAGTGAATGCTCTGTGTAATAATAGTTTAAAAGTATCTTAACTATTGAAAACAAGCGTATTACTTCTTAACTAAATGTTTGCAACTTGTTCTTTTCGCTATTAATTGGTTTGGTTGAAAACACTTATGATATCTTTGAAAACCAATTTCACGTGTTAAGATTGTGTTTTGATATGTTTAATACAATCTTAGTCTGTTGATTGATTGAAACACTTATGAATATCTTTGAAAAACAATTTCATGTGTTAAAATTGTGTTTTCATATGTTTATAATACTTCTTTTACAATCTAAGGTCTATTAATTGATTCGAACACTTGTGATACCTTTGAAAAACCACTCCAAATGTGTTCAAATTGTATTTTGATATGTTCAATACTTCTTTTACAATCTAAGGTCTGTTGATTGATTGAAACACTCATGATATGATATCTTTGAAAAACAATTTCATGTGTTAAAATTGTGTTTTGATATGTTTAATACTTCTTTCATTTACAATCTAAGGTTTTATAGTTAACCTAGGAAACTATAAGAAAGTGAATGCTCTGTGTAATAATAGTTTAAAAGTATCTTAACTATTGAAAACAAGTGTATTACTTCTTAACTAAATGTTTGCAACTTCTTCTTTTCGCTATTAATTGGTTTGGTTGAAAACACTTATGATATCTTTGAAAACCAATTTCACGTGTTAAGATTGTGTTTTGATATGTTTAATACAATCTTAGTCTGTTGATTGATTGAAACAATTATGAATATCTTTGAAAAACAATTTCATGTGTTAAAACTGTGTTTTCATATGTTTATAATACTTCTTTTACAATCTAAGGTCTATTAATTGATTCCAACACTTGTGATACCTTTGAAAAACCACTCCAAATGTGTTCAAATTGTGTTTTGATATGTTTAATACAATCTTAGTCTGTTGATTGATTGAAACACTTATGAATATCTTTGAAAAACAATTTCATGTGTTAAAATTGTGTTTTCATATGTTTATAATACTTCTTTTACAATCTAAGGTCTATTAATTGATTCGAACACTTGTGATACCTTTGAAAAGCCATTCCAAATGTGTTCAAATTGTATTTTGATATGTTCAATACTTCTTTTACAATCTAAGGTCTGTTGATTGATTGAAACACTCATGATATGATATCTTTGAAAAACAATTTCATGTGTTAAAATTGTGTTTTGATATGTTTAATACTTCTTTCATTTACAATCTAAGGTTTTATAGTTAACCTAGGAAACTATAAGAAAGTGAATGCTCTGTGAAATAATAGTTTAAAAGTATCTTAACTATTGAAAACAAGCGTATTACTTCTTAACTAAATGTTTGCAACTTGTTCTTTTCGCTATTAATTGGTTTGGTTGAAAACACTTATGATATCTTTGAAAACCAATTTCACGTGTTAAGATTGTGTTTTGATATGTTTAATACAATCTTAGTCTGTTGATTGATTGAAACACTTATGAATATCTTTGAAAAACAATTTCATGTGTTAAAATTGTGTTTTCATATGTTTATAATACTTCTTTTACAATCTAAGGTCTATTAATTGATTCGAACACTTGTGATACCTTTCAAAAGCCATTCCAAATGTGTTCAAATTGTATTTTGATATGTTCAATACTTCTTTTACAATCTAAGGTCTGTTGATTGATTGAAACACTCATGATATGATATCTTTGAAAAACAATTTCATGTGTTAAAATTGTGTTTTGATATGTTTAATACTTCTTTCATTTACAATCTAAGGTTTTATAGTTAACCTAGGAAACTATATGAAAGTGAATGCTCTGTGAAATAATAGTTTAAAAGTATCTTAACTATTGAAAACAAGCGTATTACTTCTTAACTAAATGTTTGCAACTTGTTCTTTTCGCTATTAATTGGTTTGGTTGAAAACACTTATGATATCTTTGAAAACCAATTTCACGTGTTAAGATTGTGTTTTGATATGTTTAATACAATCTTAGTCTGTTGATTGATTGAAACACTTATGAATATCTTTGAAAAACAATTTCATGTGTTAAAATTGTGTTTTCATATGTTTATAATACTTCTTTTACAATCTAAGGTCTATTAATTGATTCGAACACTTGTGATACCTTTGAAAAGCCATTCCAAATGTGTTCAAATTGTATTTTGATATGTTCAATACTTCTTTTACAATCTAAGGTCTGTTGATTGATTGAAACACTCATGATATGATATCTTTGAAAAACAATTTCATGTGTTAAAATTGTGTTTTGATATGTTTAATACTTCTTTCATTTACAATCTAAGGTTTTATAGTTAACCTAGGAAACTATAAGAAAGTGAATGCTCTGTGTAATAATAGTTTAAAAGTATCTTAACTATTGAAAACAAGCGTATTACTTCTTAACTAAATGTTTGCAACTTGTTCTTTTCGCTATTAATTGGTTTGGTTGAAAACACTTATGATATCTTTGAAAACCAATTTCACGTGTTAAGATTGTGTTTTGATATGTTTAATACAATCTTAGTCTGTTGATTGATTGAAACACTTATGAATATCTTTGAAAAACAATTTCATGTGTTAAAATTGTGTTTTCATATGTTTATAATACTTCTTTTACAATCTAAGGTCTATTAATTGATTCGAACACTTGTGATACCTTTGAAAAGCCATTCCAAATGTGTTCAAATTGTATTTTGATATGTTCAATACTTCTTTTACAATCTAAGGTCTGTTGATTGATTGAAACACTCATGATATGATATCTTTGAAAAACAATTTCATGTGTTAAAATTGTGTTTTGATATGTTTAATACTTCTTTCATTTACAATCTAAGGTTTTATAGTTAACCTAGGAAACTATAAGAAAGTGAATGCTCTGTGTAATAATAGTTTAAAAGTATCTTAACTATTGAAAACAAGCGTATTACTTCTTAACTAAATGTTTGCAACTTGTTCTTTTCGCTATTAATTGGTTTGGTTGAAAACACTTATGATATCTTTGAAAACCAATTTCACGTGTTAAGATTGTGTTTTGATATGTTTAATACAATCTTAGTCCGTTGATTGATTGAAACACTTATGAATATCTTTGAAAAACAATTTCATGTGTTAAAATTGTGTTTTCATATGTTTATAATACTTCTTTTACAATCTAAGGTCTATTAATTGATTCGAACACTTGTGATACCTTTGAAAAGCCATTCCAAATGTGTTCAAATTGTATTTTGATATGTTCAATACTTCTTTTACAATCTAAGGTCTGTTGATTGATTGAAACACTCATGATATGATATCTTTGAAAAACAATTTCATGTGTTAAAATTGTGTTTTGATATGTTTAATACTTCTTTCATTTACAATCTAAGGTTTTATAGTTAACCTATGAAACTATAAGAAAGTGAATGCTCTGTGTAATAATAGTTTAAAAGTATCTTAACTATTGAAAACAAGCGTATTACTTCTTAACTAAATGTTTGCAACTTGTTCTTTTCGCTATTAATTGGTTTGGTTGAAAACACTTATGATATCTTTGAAAACCAATTTCACGTGTTAAGATTGTGTTTTGATATGTTTAATACAATCTTAGTCTGTTGATTGATTGAAACACTTATGAATATCTTTGAAAAACAATTTCATGTGTTAAAATTGTGTTTTCATATGTTTATAATACTTCTTTTACAATCTAAGGTCTATTAATTGATTCGAACACTTGTGATACCTTTGAAAAGCCATTCCAAATGTGTTTAAATTGTATTTTGATATGTTCAATACTTCTTTTACAATCTAAGGTCTGTTGATTGATTGAAACACTCATGATATGATATCTTTGAAAAACAATTTCATGTGTTAAAATTGTGTTTTGATATGTTTAATACTTCTTTCATTTACAATCTAAGGTTTTATAGTTAACCTAGGAAACAATAAGAAAGTGAATGCTCTGTGTAATAATAGTTTAAAAGTATCTTAACTATTCAAAACAAGCGTATTACTTCTTAACTAAATGTTTGCAACTTGTTCTTTTCGCTATTAATTGGTTTGGTTGAAAACACTTATGATATCTTTGAAAACCAATTTCACGTGTTAAGATTGTGTTTTGATATGTTTAATACAATCTTAGTCTGTTGATTGATTGAAACACTTATGAATATCTTTGAAAAACAATTTCATGTGTTAAAATTGTGTTTTCATATGTTTATAATACTTCTTTTACAATCTAAGGTCTATTAATTGATTCGAACACTTGTGATACCTTTGAAAAACCACTCCAAATGTGTTCAAATTGTATTTTGATATGTTCAATACTTCTTTTACAATCTAAGGTCTGTTGATTGATTGAAACACTCATGATATGATATCTTTGAAAAACAATTTCATGTGTTAAAATTGTGTTTTGATATGTTTAATACTTCTTTCATTTACAATCTAAGGTTTTATAGTTAACCTAGGAAACTATAAGAAAGTGAATGCTCTGTGTAATAATAGTTTAAAAGTATCTTAACTATTGAAAACAAGTGTATTACTTCTTAACTAAATGTTTGCAACTTCTTCTTTTCGCTATTAATTGGTTTGGTTGAAAACACTTATGATATCTTTGAAAACCAATTTCACGTGTTAAGATTGTGTTTTGATATGTTTAATACAATCTTAGTCTGTTGATTGATTGAAACAATTATGAATATCTTTGAAAAACAATTTCATGTGTTAAAACTGTGTTTTCATATGTTTATAATACTTCTTTTACAATCTAAGGTCTATTAATTGATTCCAACACTTGTGATACCTTTGAAAAACCACTCCAAATGTGTTCAAATTGTATTTTGATATGTTCAATACTTCTTTTACAATCTAAGGTCTGTTGATTGATTGAAACACTCATGATATGATATCTTTGAAAAACAATTTCATGTGTTAAAATTGTGTTTTGATATGTTTAATACTTCTTTCATTTACAATCTAAGGTTTTATAGTTAACCTAGGAAACTATAAGAAAGTGAATGCTCTGTGTAATAATAGTTTAAAAGTATCTTAACTATTGAAAACAAGCGTATTACTTCTTAACTAAATGTTTGCAACTTGTTCTTTTCGCTATTAATTGGTTTGGTTGAAAACACTTATGATATCTTTGAAAACCAATTTCACGTGTTAAGATTGTGTTTTGATATGTTTAATACAATCTTAGTCTGTTGATTGATTGAAACACTTATGAATATCTTTGAAAAACAATTTCATGTGTTAAAATTGTGTTTTCATATGTTTATAATACTTCTTTTACAATCTAAGGTCTATTAATTGATTCGAACACTTGTGATACCTTTGAAAAGCCATTCCAAATGTGTTCAAATTGTATTTTGATATGTTCAATACTTCTTTTACAATCTAAGGTCTGTTGATTGATTGAAACACTCATGATATGATATCTTTGAAAAACAATTTCATGTGTTAAAATTGTGTTTTGATATGTTTAATACTTCTTTCATTTACAATCTAAGGTTTTATAGTTAACCTAGGAAACTATAAGAAAGTGAATGCTCTGTGAAATAATAGTTTAAAAGTATCTTAACTATTGAAAACAAGCGTATTACTTCTTAACTAAATGTTTGCAACTTGTTCTTTTCGCTATTAATTGGTTTGGTTGAAAACACTTATGATATCTTTGAAAACCAATTTCACGTGTTAAGATTGTGTTTTGATATGTTTAATACAATCTTAGTCTGTTGATTGATTGAAACACTTATGAATATCTTTGAAAAACAATTTCATGTGTTAAAATTGTGTTTTCATATGTTTATAATACTTCTTTTACAATCTAAGGTCTATTAATTGATTCGAACACTTGTGATACCTTTCAAAAGCCATTCCAAATGTGTTCAAATTGTATTTTGATATGTTCAATACTTCTTTTACAATCTAAGGTCTGTTGATTGATTGAAACACTCATGATATGATATCTTTGAAAAACAATTTCATGTGTTAAAATTGTGTTTTGATATGTTTAATACTTCTTTCATTTACAATCTAAGGTTTTATAGTTAACCTAGGAAACTATAAGAAAGTGAATGCTCTGTGTAATAATAGTTTAAAAGTATCTTAACTATTGAAAACAAGCGTATTACTTCTTAACTAAATGTTTGCAACTTGTTCTTTTCGCTATTAATTGGTTTGGTTGAAAACACTTATGATATCTTTGAAAACCAATTTCACGTGTTAAGATTGTGTTTTGATATGTTTAATACAATCTTAGTCTGTTGATTGATTGAAACACTTATGAATATCTTTGAAAAACAATTTCATGTGTTAAAATTGTGTTTTCATATGTTTATAATACTTCTTTTACAATCTAAGGTCTATTAATTGATTCGAACACTTGTGATACCTTTGAAAAGCCATTCCAAATGTGTTCAAATTGTATTTTGATATGTTCAATACTTCTTTTACAATCTAAGGTCTGTTGATTGATTGAAACACTCATGATATGATATCTTTGAAAAACAATTTCATGTGTTAAAATTGTGTTTTGATATGTTTAATACTTCTTTCATTTACAATCTAAGGTTTTATAGTTAACCTAGGAAACAATAAGAAAGTGAATGCTCTGTGTAATAATAGTTTAAAAGTATCTTAACTATTGAAAACAAGCGTATTACTTCTTAACTAAATGTTTGCAACTTGTTCTTTTCGCTATTAATTGGTTTGGTTGAAAACACTTATGATATCTTTGAAAACCAATTTCACGTGTTAAGATTGTGTTTTGATATGTTTAATACAATCTTAGTCTGTTGATTGATTGAAACACTTATGAATATCTTTGAAAAACAATTTCATGTGTTAAAATTGTGTTTTCATATGTTTATAATACTTCTTTTACAATCTAAGGTCTATTAATTGATTCGAACACTTCTGATACCTTTGAAAAACCATTCCAAATGTGTTCAAATTGTATTTTGATATGTTCAATACTTCTTTTACAATCTAAGGTCTGTTGATTGATTGAAACACTCATGATATGATATCTTTGAAAAACAATTTCATGTGTTAAAATTGTGTTTTGATATGTTTAATACTTCTTTCATTTACAATCTAAGGTTTTATAGTTAACCTAGGAAACTATAAGAAAGTGAATGCTCTGTGTAATAATAGTTTAAAAGTATCTTAACTATTGAAAACAAGCGTATTACTTCTTAACTAAATGTTTGCAACTTGTTCTTTTCGCTATTAATTGGTTTGGTTGAAAACACTTATGATATCTTTGAAAACCAATTTCACGTGTTAAGATTGTGTTTTGATATGTTTAATACAATCTTAGTCTGTTGATTGATTGAAACACTTATGAATATCTTTGAAAAACAATTTCATGTGTTAAAATTGTGTTTTCATATGTTTATAATACTTCTTTTACAATCTAAGGTCTATTAATTGATTCGAACACTTGTGATACCTTTGAAAAGCCATTCCAAATGTGTTCAAATTGTATTTTGATATGTTCAATACTTCTTTTACAATCTAAGGTCTGTTGATTGATTGAAACACTCATGATATGATATCTTTGAAAAACAATTTCATGTGTTAAAATTGTGTTTTGATATGTTTAATACTTCTTTCATTTACAATCTAAGGTTTTATAGTTAACCTATGAAACTATAAGAAAGTGAATGCTCTGTGTAATAATAGTTTAAAAGTATCTTAACTATTGAAAACAAGCGTATTACTTCTTAACTAAATGTTTGCAACTTGTTCTTTTCGCTATTAATTGGTTTGGTTGAAAACACTTATGATATCTTTGAAAACCAATTTCACGTGTTAAGATTGTGTTTTGATATGTTTAATACAATCTTAGTCTGTTGATTGATTGAAACACTTATGAATATCTTTGAAAAACAATTTCATGTGTTAAAATTGTGTTTTCATATGTTTATAATACTTCTTTTACAATCTAAGTTCTATTAATTGATTCGAACACTTGTGATACCTTTGAAAAGCCATTCCAAATGTGTTCAAATTGTATTTTGATATGTTCAATACTTCTTTTACAATCTAAGGTCTGTTGATTGATTGAAACACTCATGATATGATATCTTTGAAAAACAATTTCATGTGTTAAAATTGTGTTTTGATATGTTTAATACTTCTTTCATTTACAATCTAAGGTTTTATAGTTAACCTAGGAAACTATAAGAAAGTGAATGCTCTGTGAAATAATAGTTTAAAAGTATCTTAACTATTGAAAACAAGCGTATTACTTCTTAACTAAATGTTTGCAACTTGTTCTTTTCGCTATTAATTGGTTTGGTTGAAAACACTTATGATATCTTTGAAAACCAATTTCACGTGTTAAGATTGTGTTTTGATATGTTTAATACAATCTTAGTCTGTTGATTGATTGAAACACTTATGAATATCTTTGAAAAACAATTTCATGTGTTAAAATTGTGTTTTCATATGTTTATAATACTTCTTTTACAATCTAAGGTCTATTAATTGATTCGAACACTTGTGATACCTTTGAAAAGCCATTCCAAATGTGTTCAAATTGTATTTTGATATGTTCAATACTTCTTTTACAATCTAAGGTCTGTTGATTGATTGAAACACTCATGATATGATATCTTTGAAAAACAATTTCATGTGTTAAAATTGTGTTTTGATATGTTTAATACTTCTTTCATTTACAATCTAAGGTTTTATAGTTAACCTATGAAACTATAAGAAAGTGAATGCTCTGTGTAATAATAGTTTAAAAGTATCTTAACTATTGAAAACAAGCGTATTACTTCTTAACTAAATGTTTGCAACTTGTTCTTTTCGCTATTAATTGGTTTGGTTGAAAACACTTATGATATCTTTGAAAACCAATTTCACGTGTTAAGATTGTGTTTTGATATGTTTAATACAATCTTAGTCTGTTGATTGATTGAAACACTTATGAATATCTTTGAAAAACAATTTCATGTGTTAAAATTGTGTTTTCATATGTTTATAATACTTCTTTTACAATCTAAGGTCTATTAATTGATTCGAACACTTGTGATACCTTTGAAAAGCCATTCCAAATGTGTTCAAATTGTATTTTGATATGTTCAATACTTCTTTTACAATCTAAGGTCTGTTGATTGATTGAAACACTCATGATATGATATCTTTGAAAAACAATTTCATGTGTTAAAATTGTGTTTTGATATGTTTAATACTTCTTTCATTTACAATCTAAGGTTTTATAGTTAACCTAGGAAACTATAAGAAAGTGAATGCTCTGTGAAATAATAGTTTAAAAGTATCTTAACTATTGAAAACAAGCGTATTACTTCTTAACTAAATGTTTGCAACTTGTTCTTTTCGCTATTAATTGGTTTGGTTGAAAACACTTATGATATCTTTGAAAACCAATTTCACGTGTTAAGATTGTGTTTTGATATGTTTAATACAATCTTAGTCTGTTGATTGATTGAAACACTTATGAATATCTTTGAAAAACAATTTCATGTGTTAAAATTGTGTTTTCATATGTTTATAATACTTCTTTTACAATCTAAGGTCTATTAATTGATTCGAACACTTGTGATACCTTTGAAAAGCCATTCCAAATGTGTTCAAATTGTATTTTGATATGTTCAATACTTCTTTTACAATCTAAGGTCTGTTGATTGATTGAAACACTCATGATATGATATCTTTGAAAAACAATTTCATGTGTTAAAATTGTGTTTTGATATGTTTAATACTTCTTTCATTTACAATCTAAGGTTTTATAGTTAACCTAGGAAACTATAAGAAAGTGAATGCTCTGTGAAATAATAGTTTAAAAGTATCTTAACTATTGAAAACAAGCGTATTACTTCTTAACTAAATGTTTGCAACTTGTTCTTTTCGCTATTAATTGGTTTGGTTGAAAACACTTATGATATCTTTGAAAACCAATTTCACGTGTTAAGATTGTGTTTTGATATGTTTAATACAATCTTAGTCTGTTGATTGATTGAAACACTTATGAATATCTATGAAAAACAATTTCATGTGTTAAAATTGTGTTTTCATATGTTTATAATACTTCTTTTACAATATAAGGTCTATTAATTGATTCGAACACTTGTGATACCTTTGAAAAGCCATTCCAAATGTGTTCAAATTGTATTTTGATATGTTCAATACTTCTTTTACAATCTAAGGTCTGTTGATTGATTGAAACACTCATGATATGATATCTTTGAAAAACAATTTCATGTGTTAAAATTGTGTTTTGATATGTTTATTACTTCTTTCATTTACAATCTAAGGTTTTATAGTTAACCTAGGAAACTATAAGAAAGTGAATGCTCTGTGTAATAATAGTTTAAAAGTATCTTAACTATTAAAAACAAGCGTATTACTTCTTCACTAAATGTTTGCAACTTGTTCTTTTCGCTATTAATTGGTTTGGTTGAAAACACTTATGATATCTTTGAAAACCAATTTCACGTGTTAAGATTGTGTTTTGATATGTTTAATACAATCTTAGTCTGTTGATTGATTGAAACACTTATGAATATCTTTGAAAAACAATTTCATGTGTTAAAATTGTGTTTTCATATGTTTATAATACTTCTTTTACAATCTAAGGTCTATTAATTGATTTGAACACTTGTGATACCTTTGAAAAGCCATTCCAAATGTGTTCAAATTGTATTTTGATATGTTCAATACTTCTTTTACAATCTAAGGTCTGTTGATTGATTGAAACACTCATGATATGATATCTTTGAAAAACAATTTCATGTGTTAAAATTGTGTTTTGATATGTTTAATACTTCTTTCATTTACAATCTAAGGTTTTATAGTTAACCTAGGAAACTATAAGAAAGTGAATGCTCTGTGAAATAATAGTTTAAAAGTATCTTAACTATTGAAAACAAGCGTATTACTTCTTAACTAAATGTTTGCAACTTCTTCTTTTCGCTATTAATTGGTTTGGTTGAAAACACTTATGATATCTTTGAAAACCAATTTCACGTGTTAAGATTGTGTTTTGATATGTTTAATACAATCTTAGTCTGTTGATTGATTGAAACACTTATGAATATCTTTGAAAAACAATTTCATGTGTTAAAATTGTGTTTTCATATGTTTATAATACTTCTTTTACAATCTAAGGTCTATTAATTGATTCGAACACTTGTGATACCTTTGAAAAGCCATTCCAAATGTGTTCAAATTGTATTTTGATATGTTCAATACTTCTTTTACAATCTAAGGTCTGTTGATTGATTGAAACACTCATGATATGATATCTTTGAAAAACAATTTCATGTGTTAAAATTGTGTTTTGATATGTTTAATACTTCTTTCATTTACAATCTAAGGTTTTATAGTTAACCTAGGAAACTATAAGAAAGTGAATGCTCTGTGTAATAATAGTTTAAAAGTATCTTAACTATTGAAAACAAGCGTATTACTTCTTAACTAAATGTTTGCAACTTGTTCTTTTCGCTATTAATTGGTTTGGTTGAAAACACTTATGATATCTTTGAAAACCAATTTCACGTGTTAAGATTGTGTTTTGATATGTTTAATACAATCTTAGTCTGTTGATTGATTGAAACACTTATGAATATCTTTGAAAAACAATTTCATGTGTTAAAATTGTGTTTTCATATGTTTATAATACTTCTTTTACAATCTAAGGTCTATTAATTGATTCGAACACTTGTGATACCTTTGAAAAGCCATTCCAAATGTGTTCAAATTGTATTTTGATATGTTCAATACTTCTTTTACAATCTAAGGTCTGTTGATTGATTGAAACACTCATGATATGATATCTTTGAAAAACAATTTCATGTGTTAAAATTGTGTTTTGATATGTTTAATACTTCTTTCATTTACAATCTAAGGTTTTATAGTTAACCTAGGAAACTATAAGAAAGTGAATGCTCTGTGTAATAATAGTTTAAAAGTATCTTAACTATTGAAAACAAGCGTATTACTTCTTAACTAAATGTTTGCAACTTGTTCTTTTCGCTATTAATTGGTTTGGTTGAAAACACTTATGATATCTTTGAAAACCAATTTCACGTGTTAAGATTGTGTTTTGATATGTTTAATACAATCTTAGTCCGTTGATTGATTGAAACACTTATGAATATCTTTGAAAAACAATTTCATGTGTTAAAATTGTGTTTTCATATGTTTATAATACTTCTTTTACAATCTAAGGTCTATTAATTGATTCGAACACTTGTGATACCTTTGAAAAGCCATTCCAAATGTGTTCAAATTGTATTTTGATATGTTCAATACTTCTTTTACAATCTAAGGTCTGTTGATTGATTGAAACACTCATGATATGATATCTTTGAAAAACAATTTCATGTGTTAAAATTGTGTTTTGATATGTTTAATACTTCTTTCATTTACAATCTAAGGTTTTATAGTTAACCTAGGAAACTATAAGAAAGTGAATGCTCTGTGTAATAATAGTTTAAAAGTATCTTAACTATTGAAAACAAGCGTATTACTTCTTAACTAAATGTTTGCAACTTGTTCTTTCCGCTATTAATTGGTTTGTTTGAAAACACTTATGATATCTTTGAAAACCAATTTCACGTGTTAAGATTGTGTTTTGATATGTTTAATACAATCTTAGTCTGTTGATTGATTGAAACAATTATGAATATCTTTGAAAAACAATTTCATGTGTTAAAACTGTGTTTTCATATGTTTATAATACTTCTTTTACAATCTAAGGTCTATTAATTGATTCCAACACTTGTGATACCTTTGAAAAACCACTCCAAATGTGTTCAAATTGTATTTTGATATGTTCAATACTTCTTTTACAATCTAAGGTCTGTTGATTGATTGAAACACTCATGATATGATATCTTTGAAAAACAATTTCATGTGTTAAAATTGTGTTTTGATATGTTTAATACTTCTTTCATTTACAATCTAAGGTTTTATAGTTAACCTAGGAAACTATAAGAAAGTGAATGCTCTGTGTAATAATAGTTTAAAAGTATCTTAACTATTGAAAACAAGCGTATTACTTCTTAACTAAATGTTTGCAACTTGTTCTTTTCGCTATTAATTGGTTTGGTTGAAAACACTTATGATATCTTTGAAAACCAATTTCACGTGTTAAGATTGTGTTTTGATATGTTTAATACAATCTTAGTCTGTTGATTGATTGAAACACTTATGAATATCTTTGAAAAACAATTTCATGTGTTAAAATTGTGTTTTCATATGTTTATAATACTTCTTTTACAATCTAAGGTCTATTAATTGATTCGAACACTTGTAATACCTTTGAAAAGCCATTCCAAATGTGTTCAAATTGTATTTTGATATGTTCAATACTTCTTTTACAATCTAAGGTCTGTTGATTGATTGAAACACTCATGATATGATATCTTTGAAAAACAATTTCATGTGTTAAAATTGTGTTTTGATATGTTTAATACT
The DNA here is from genome assembly GCF_051622355.1 of Phaseolus vulgaris. Lineage (NCBI taxonomy): Eukaryota > Viridiplantae > Streptophyta > Magnoliopsida > Fabales > Fabaceae > Phaseolus > Phaseolus vulgaris. The sequence goes on along the minus strand of NC_143501.1, from coordinate 19,145,906 downwards.
TCTTTCATTTACAATCTAAGGTTTTATAGTTAACCTATGAAACTATAAGAAAGTGAATGCTCTGTGTAATAATAGTTTAAAAGTATCTTAACTATTGAAAACAAGCGTATTACTTCTTAACTAAATGTTTGCAACTTGTTCTTTTCGCTATTAATTGGTTTGGTTGAAAACACTTATGATATCTTTGAAAACCAATTTCACGTGTTAAGATTGTGTTTTGATATGTTTAATACAATCTTAGTCTGTTGATTGATTGAAACAATTATGAATATCTTTGAAAAACAATTTCATGTGTTAAAACTGTGTTTTCATATGTTTATAATACTTCTTTTACAATCTAAGGTCTATTAATTGATTCCAACACTTGTGATACCTTTGAAAAACCACTCCAAATGTGTTCAAATTGTATTTTGATATGTTCAATACTTCTTTTACAATCTAAGGTCTGTTGATTGATTGAAACACTCATGATATGATATCTTTGAAAAACAATTTCATGTGTTAAAATTGTGTTTTGATATGTTTAATACTTCTTTCATTTACAATCTAAGGTTTTATAGTTAACCTAGGAAACTATAAGAAAGTGAATGCTCTGTGTAATAATAGTTTAAAAGTATCTTAACTATTGAAAACAAGCGTATTACTTCTTAACTAAATGTTTGCAACTTGTTCTTTTCGCTATTAATTGGTTTGGTTGAAAACACTTATGATATCTTTGAAAACCAATTTCACGTGTTAAGATTGTGTTTTGATATGTTTAATACAATCTTAGTCTGTTGATTGATTGAAACACTTATGAATATCTTTGAAAAACAATTTCATGTGTTAAAATTGTGTTTTCATATGTTTATAATACTTCTTTTACAATCTAAGGTCTATTAATTGATTCGAACACTTGTGATACCTTTGAAAAGCCATTCCAAATGTGTTCAAATTGTATTTTGATATGTTCAATACTTCTTTTACAATCTAAGGTCTGTTGATTGATTGAAACACTCATGATATGATATCTTTGAAAAACAATTTCATGTGTTAAAATTGTGTTTTGATATGTTTAATACTTCTTTCATTTACAATCTAAGGTTTTATAGTTAACCTAGGAAACTATAAGAAAGTGAATGCTCTGTGAAATAATAGTTTAAAAGTATCTTAACTATTGAAAACAAGCGTATTACTTCTTAACTAAATGTTTGCAACTTGTTCTTTTTGCTATTAATTGGTTTGGTTGAAAACACTTATGATATCTTTGAAAACCAATTTCACGTGTTAAGATTGTGTTTTGATATGTTTAATACAATCTTAGTCTGTTGATTGATTGAAACACTTATGAATATCTTTGAAAAACAATTTCATGTGTTAAAATTGTGTTTTCATATGTTTATAATACTTCTTTTACAATCTAAGCTCTATTAATTGATTCGAACACTTGTGATACCTTTGAAAAACCATTCCAAATGTGTTCAAATTGTATTTTGATATGTTCAATACTTCTTTTACAATCTAAGGTCTGTTGATTGATTGAAACACTCATGATATGATATCTTTGAAAAACAATTTCATGTGTTAAAATTGTGTTTTGATATGTTTAATACTTCTTTCATTTACAATCTAAGGTTTTATAGTTAACCTAGGAAACTATAAGAAAGTGAATGCTCTGTGTAATAATAGTTTAAAAGTATCTTAACTATTGAAAACAAGCGTATTACTTCTTAACTAAATGTTTGCAACTTGTTCTTTTCGCTATTAATTGGTTTGGTTGAAAACACTTATGATATCTTTGAAAACCAATTTCACGTGTTAAGATTGTGTTTTGATATGTTTAATACAATCTTAGTCTGTTGATTGATTGAAACAATTATGAATATCTTTGACAAACAATTTCATGTGTTAAAACTGTGTTTTCATATGTTTATAATACTTCTTTTACAATCTAAGGTCTATTAATTGATTCCAACACTTGTGATACCTTTGAAAAACCACTCCAAATGTGTTCAAATTGTATTTTGATATGTTCAATACTTCTTTTACAATCTAAGGTCTGTTGATTGATTGAAACACTCATGATATGATATCTTTGAAAAACAATTTCATGTGTTAAAATTGTGTTTTGATATGTTTAATACTTCTTTCATTTACAATCTAAGGTTTTATAGTTAACCTAGGAAACTATAAGAAAGTGAATGCTCTGTGTAATAATAGTTTAAAAGTATCTTAACTATTGAAAACAAGCGTATTACTTCTTAACTAAATGTTTGCAACTTGTTCTTTTCGCTATTAATTGGTTTGGTTGAAAACACTTATGATATCTTTGAAAACCAATTTCACGTGTTAAGATTGTGTTTTGATATGTTTAATACAATCTTAGTCTGTTGATTGATTGAAACACTTATGAATATCTTTGAAAAACAATTTCATGTGTTAAAATTGTGTTTTCATATGTTTATAATACTTCTTTTACAATCTAAGGTCTATTAATTGATTCGAACACTTGTGATACCTTTGAAAAGCCATTCCAAATGTGTTCAAATTGTATTTTGATATGTTCAATACTTCTTTTACAATCTAAGGTCTGTTGATTGATTGAAACACTCATGATATGATATCTTTGAAAAACAATTTCATGTGTTAAAATTGTGTTTTGATATGTTTAATACTTCTTTCATTTACAATCTAAGGTTTTATAGTTAACCTAGGAAACTATAAGAAAGTGAATGCTCTGTGAAATAATAGTTTAAAAGTATCTTAACTATTGAAAACAAGCGTATTACTTCTTAACTAAATGTTTGCAACTTGTTCTTTTTGCTATTAATTGGTTTGGTTAAAAACACTTATGATATCTTTGAAAACCAATTTCACGTGTTAAGATTGTGTTTTGATATGTTTAATACAATCTTAGTCTGTTGATTGATTGAAACACTTATGAATATCTTTGAAAAACAATTTCATGTGTTAAAATTGTGTTTTCATATGTTTATAATACTTCTTTTACAATCTAAGGTCTATTAATTGATTCGAACACTTGTGATACCTTTGAAAAACCATTCCAAATGTGTTCAAATTGTATTTTGATATGTTCAATACTTCTTTTACAATCTAAGGTCTGTTGATTGATTGAAACACTCATGATATGATATCTTTGAAAAACAATTTCATGTGTTAAAATTGTGTTTTGATATGTTTAATACTTCTTTCATTTACAATCTAAGGTTTTATAGTTAACCTAGGAAACTATAAGAAAGTGAATGCTCTGTGTAATAATAGTTTAAAAGTATCTTAACTATTGAAAACAAGCGTATTACTTCTTAACTAAATGTTTGCAACTTGTTCTTTTCGCTATTAATTGGTTTGGTTGAAAACACTTATGATATCTTTGAAAACCAATTTCACGTGTTAAGATTGTGTTTTGATATGTTTAATACAATCTTAGTCTGTTGATTGATTGAAACACTTATGAATATCTTTGAAAAACAATTTCATGTGTTAAAATTGTGTTTTCATATGTTTATAATACTTCTTTTACAATCTAAGGTCTATTAATTGATTCGAACACTTGTGATACCTTTGAAAAGCCATTCCAAATGTGTTCAAATTGTATTTTGATATGTTCAATACTTCTTTTACAATCTAAGGTATGTTGATTGATTGAAACACTCATGATATGATATCTTTGAAAAACAATTTCATGTGTTAAAATTGTGTTTTGATATGTTTAATACTTCTTTCATTTACAATCTAAGGTTTTATAGTTAACCTAGGAAACTATAAGAAAGTGAATGCTCTGTGAAATAATAGTTTAAAAGTATCTTAACTATTGAAAACAAGCGTATTACTTCTTAACTAAATGTTTGCAACTTGTTCTTTTCGCTATTAATTGGTTTGGTTGAAAACACTTATGATATCTTTGAAAACCAATTTCACGTGTTAAGATTGTGTTTTGATATGTTTAATACAATCTTAGTCTGTTGATTGATTGAAACACTTATGAATATCTTTGAAAAACAATTTCATGTGTTAAAATTGTGTTTTCATATGTTTATAATACTTCTTTTACAATCTAAGGTCTATTAATTGATTCGAACACTTGTGATACCTTTGAAAAGCCATTCCAAATGTGTTCAAATTGTATTTTGATATGTTCAATACTTCTTTTACAATCTAAGGTCTGTTGATTGATTGAAACACTCATGATATGATATCTTTGAAAAACAATTTCATGTGTTAAAATTGTGTTTTGATATGTTTAATACTTCTTTCATTTACAATCTAAGGTTTTATAGTTAACCTAGGAAACTATAAGAAAGTGAATGCTCTGTGAAATAATAGTTTAAAAGTATCTTAACTATTGAAAACAAGCGTATTACTTCTTAACTAAATGTTTGCAACTTGTTCTTTTCGCTATTAATTGGTTTGGTTGAAAACACTTATGATATCTTTGAAAACCAATTTCACGTGTTAAGATTGTGTTTTGATATGTTTAATACAATCTTAGTCTGTTGATTGATTGAAACACTTATGAATATCTTTGAAAAACAATTTCATGTGTTAAAATTGTGTTTTCATATGTTTATAATACTTCTTTTACAATCTAAGGTCTATTAATTGATTCGAACACTTGTGATACCTTTGAAAAGCCATTCCAAATGTGTTCAAATTGTATTTTGATATGTTCAATACTTCTTTTACAATCTAAGGTATGTTGATTGATTGAAACACTCATGATATGATATCTTTGAAAAACAATTTCATGTGTTAAAAGTGTGTTTTGATATGTTTAATACTTCTTTCATTTACAATCTAAGGTTTTATAGTTAACCTAGGAAACTATAAGAAAGTGAATGCTCTGTGAAATAATAGTTTAAAAGTATCTTAACTATTGAAAACAAGCGTATTACTTCTTAACTAAATGTTTGCAACTTGTTCTTTTCGCTATTAATTGGTTTGGTTGAAAACACTTATGATATCTTTGAAAACCAATTTCACGTGTTAAGATTGTGTTTTGATATGTTTAATACAATCTTAGTCTGTTGATTGATTGAAACACTTATGAATATCTTTGAAAAACAATTTCATGTGTTAAAATTGTGTTTTCATATGTTTATAATACTTCTTTTACAATCTAAGGTCTATTAATTGATTCGAACACTTGTGATACCTTTGAAAAGCCATTCCAAATGTGTTCAAATTGTATTTTGATATGTTCAATACTTCTTTTACAATCTAAGGTCTGTTGATTGATTGAAACACTCATGATATGATATCTTTGAAAAACAATTTCATGTGTTAAAATTGTGTTTTGATATGTTTAATACTTCTTTCATTTACAATCTAAGGTTTTATAGTTAACCTAGGAAACTATAAGAAAGTGAATGCTCTGTGTAATAATAGTTTAAAAGTATCTTAACTATTGAAAACAAGCGTATTACTTCTTAACTAAATGTTTGCAACTTGTTCTTTTCGCTATTAATTGGTTTGGTTGAAAACACTTATGATATCTTTGAAAACCAATTTCACGTGTTAAGATTGTGTTTTGATATGTTTAATACAATCTTAGTCTGTTGATTGATTGAAACAATTATGAATATCTTTGAAAAACAATTTCATGTGTTAAAACTGTGTTTTCATATGTTTATAATACTTCTTTTACAATCTAAGGTCTATTAATTGATTCCAACACTTGTGATACCTTTGAAAAACCACTCCAAATGTGTTCAAATTGTATTTTGATATGTTCAATACTTCTTTTACAATCTAAGGTCTGTTGATTGATTGAAACACTCATGATATGATATCTTTGAAAAACAATTTCATGTGTTAAAATTGTGTTTTGATATGTTTAATACTTCTTTCATTTACAATCTAAGGTTTTATAGTTAACCTAGGAAACTATAAGAAAGTGAATGCTCTGTGTAATAATAGTTTAAAAGTATCTTAACTATTGAAAACAAGCGTATTACTTCTTAACTAAATGTTTGCAACTTGTTCTTTTCGCTATTAATTGGTTTGGTTGAAAACACTTATGATATCTTTGAAAACCAATTTCACGTGTTAAGATTGTGTTTTGATATGTTTAATACAATCTTAGTCTGTTGATTGATTGAAACACTTATGAATATCTTTGAAAAACAATTTCATGTGTTAAAATTGTGTTTTCATATGTTTATAATACTTCTTTTACAATCTAAGGTCTATTAATTGATTCGAACACTTGTGATACCTTTGAAAAGCCATTCCAAATGTGTTCAAATTGTATTTTGATATGTTCAATACTTCTTTTACAATCTAAGGTCTGTTGATTGATTGAAACACTCATGATATGATATCTTTGAAAAACAATTTCATGTGTTAAAATTGTGTTTTGATATGTTTAATACTTCTTTCATTTACAATCTAAGGTTTTATAGTTAACCTAGGAAACTATAAGAAAGTGAATGCTCTGTGAAATAATAGTTTAAAAGTATCTTAACTATTGAAAACAAGCGTATTACTTCTTAACTAAATGTTTGCAACTTGTTTTTTTTGCTATTAATTGGTTTGGTTGAAAACACTTATGATATCTTTGAAAACCAATTTCACGTGTTAAGATTGTGTTTTGATATGTTTAATACAATCTTAGTCTGTTGATTGATTGAAACACTTATGAATATCTTTGAAAAACAATTTCATGTGTTAAAATTGTGTTTTCATATGTTTATAATACTTCTTTTACAATCTAAGGTCTATTAATTGATTCGAACACTTGTGATACCTTTGAAAAACCATTCCAAATGTGTTCAAATTGTATTTTGATATGTTCAATACTTCTTTTACAATCTAAGGTCTGTTGATTGATTGAAACACTCATGATATGATATCTTTGAAAAACAATTTCATGTGTTAAAATTGTGTTTTGATATGTTTAATACTTCTTTCATTTACAATCTAAGGTTTTATAGTTAACCTAGGAAACTATAAGAAAGTGAATGCTCTGTGTAATAATAGTTTAAAAGTATCTTAACTATTGAAAACAAGCGTATTACTTCTTAACTAAATGTTTGCAACTTGTTCTTTTCGCTATTAATTGGTTTGGTTGAAAACACTTATGATATCTTTGAAAACCAATTTCACGTGTTAAGATTGTGTTTTGATACGTTTAATACAATCTTAGTCTGTTGATTGATTGAAACACTTATGAATATCTTTGAAAAACAATTTCATGTGTTAAAATTGTGTTTTCATATGTTTATAATACTTCTTTTTCAATCTAAGGTCTATTAATTGATTCGAACACTTGTGATACCTTTGAAAAGCCATTCCAAATGTGTTCAAATTGTATTTTGATATGTTCAATACTTCTTTTACAATCTAAGGTCTGTTGATTGATTGAAACACTCATGATATGATATCTTTGAAAAACAATTTCATGTGTTAAAATTGTGTTTTGATATGTTTAATACTTCTTTCATTTACAATCTAAGGTTTTATAGTTAACCTAGGAAACTATAAGAAAGTGAATGCTCTGTGAAATAATAGTTTAAAAGTATCTTAACTATTGAAAACAAGCGTATTACTTCTTAACTAAATGTTTGCAACTTGTTTTTTTCGCTATTAATTGGTTTGGTTGAAAACACTTATGATATCTTTGAAAACCAATTTCACGTGTTAAGATTGTGTTTTGATATGTTTAATACAATCTTAGTCTGTTGATTGATTGAAACACTTATGAATATCTTTGAAAAACAATTTCATGTGTTAAAATTGTGTTTTCATATGTTTATAATACTTCTTTTACAATCTAAGGTCTATTAATTGATTCGAACACTTGTGATACCTTTGAAAAACCATTCCAAATGTGTTCAAATTGTATTTTGATATGTTTAATACTTCTTTTACAATCTAAGGTCTGTTGATTGATTGAAACACTCATGATATGATATCTTTGAAAAACAATTTCATGTGTTAAAATTGTGTTTTGATATGTTTAATACTTCTTTCATTTACAATCTAAGGTTTTATAGTTAACCTAGGAAACTATAAGAAAGTGAATGCTCTGTGAAATAATAGTTTAAAAGTATCTTAACTATTGAAAACAAGCGTATTACTTCTTAACTAAATGTTTGCAACTTGTTTTTTTCGCTATTAATTGGTTTGGTTGAAAACACTTATGATATCTTTGAAAACCAATTTCACGTGTTAAGATTGTGTTTTGATATGTTTAATACAATCTTAGTCTGTTGATTGATTGAAACACTTATGAATATCTTTGAAAAACAATTTCATGTGTTAAAATTGTGTTTTCATATGTTTATAATACTTCTTTTACAATCTAAGGTCTATTAATTGATTCGAACACTTGTGATACCTTTGAAAAACCATTCCAAATGTGTTCAAATTGTATTTTGATATGTTTAATACTTCTTTTACAATCTAAGGTCTGTTGATTGATTGAAACACTCATGATATGATATCTTTGAAAAACAATTTCATGTGTTAAAATTGTGTTTTGATATGTTTAATACTTCTTTCATTTACAATCTAAGGTTTTATAGTTAACCTAGGAAACTATAAGAAAGTGAATGCTCTGTGAAATAATAGTTTAAAAGTATCTTAACTATTGAAAACAAGCGTATTACTTCTTAACTAAATGTTTGCAACTTGTTCTTTTCGCTATTAATTGGTTTGGTTGAAAACACTTATGATATCTTTGAAAACCAATTTCACGTGTTAAGATTGTGTTTTGATATGTTTAATACAATCTTAGTCTGTTGATTGATTGAAACAATTATGAATATCTTTGAAAAACAATTTCATGTGTTAAAACTGTGTTTTCATATGTTTATAATACTTCTTTTACAATCTAAGGTCTATTAATTGATTCCAACACTTGTGATACCTTTGAAAAACCACTCCAAATGTGTTCAAATTGTATTTTGATATGTTCAATACTTCTTTTACAATCTAAGGTCTGTTGATTGATTGAAACACTCATGATATGATATCTTTGAAAAACAATTTCATGTGTTAAAATTGTGTTTTGATATGTTTAATACTTCTTTCATTTACAATCTAAGGTTTTATAGTTAACCTAGGAAACTATAAGAAAGTGAATGCTCTGTGTAATAATAGTTTAAAAGTATCTTAACTATTGAAAACAAGCGTATTACTTCTTAACTAAATGTTTGCAACTTGTTCTTTTCGCTATTAATTGGTTTGGTTGAAAACACTTATGATATCTTTGAAAACCAATTTCACGTGTTAAGATTGTGTTTTGATATGTTTAATACAATCTTAGTCTGTTGATTGATTGAAACAATTATGAATATCTTTGAAAAACAATTTCATGTGTTAAAACTGTGTTTTCATATGTTTATAATACTTCTTTTACAATCTAAGGTCTATTAATTGATTCCAACACTTGTGATACCTTTGAAAAACCACTCCAAATGTGTTCAAATTGTATTTTGATATGTTCAATACTTCTTTTACAATCTAAGGTCTGTTGATTGATTGAAACACTCATGATATGATATCTTTGAAAAACAATTTCATGTGTTAAAATTGTGTTTTGATATGTTTAATACTTCTTTCATTTACAATCTAAGGTTTTATAGTTAACCTAGGAAACTATAAGAAAGTGAATGCTCTGTGTAATAATAGTTTAAAAGTATCTTAACTATTGAAAACAAGCGTATTACTTCTTAACTAAATGTTTGCAACTTGTTCTTTTCGCTATTAATTGGTTTGGTTGAAAACACTTATGATATCTTTGAAAACCAATTTCACGTGTTAAGATTGTGTTTTGATATGTTTAATACAATCTTAGTCTGTTGATTGATTGAAACACTTATGAATATCTTTGAAAAACAATTTCATGTGTTAAAATTGTGTTTTCATATGTTTATAATACTTCTTTTACAATCTAAGGTCTATTAATTGATTCGAACACTTGTGATACCTTTGAAAAGCCATTCCAAATGTGTTCAAATTGTATTTTGATATGTTCAATACTTCTTTTACAATCTAAGGTCTGTTGATTGATTGAAACACTCATGATATGATATCTTTGAAAAACAATTTCATGTGTTAAAATTGTGTTTTGATATGTTTAATACTTCTTTCATTTACAATCTAAGGTTTTATAGTTAACCTAGGAAACTATAAGAAAGTGAATGCTCTGTGAAATAATAGTTTAAAAGTATCTTAACTATTGAAAACAAGCGTATTACTTCTTAACTAAATGTTTGCAACTTGTTTTTTTTGCTATTAATTGGTTTGGTTGAAAACACTTATGATATCTTTGAAAACCAATTTCACGTGTTAAGATTGTGTTTTGATATGTTTAATACAATCTTAGTCTGTTGATTGATTGAAACACTTATGAATATCTTTGAAAAACAATTTCATGTGTTAAAATTGTGTTTTCATATGTTTATAATACTTCTTTTACAATCTAAGGTCTATTAATTGATTCGAACACTTGTGATACCTTTGAAAAACCATTCCAAATGTGTTCAAATTGTATTTTGATATGTTCAATACTTCTTTTACAATCTAAGGTCTGTTGATTGATTGAAACACTCATGATATGATATCTTTGAAAAACAATTTCATGTGTTAAAATTGTGTTTTGATATGTTTAATACTTCTTTCATTTACAATCTAAGGTTTTATAGTTAACCTAGGAAACTATAAGAAAGTGAATGCTCTGTGTAATAATAGTTTAAAAGTATCTTAACTATTGAAAACAAGCGTATTACTTCTTAACTAAATGTTTGCAACTTGTTCTTTTCGCTATTAATTGGTTTGGTTGAAAACACTTATGATATCTTTGAAAACCAATTTCACGTGTTAAGATTGTGTTTTGATACGTTTAATACAATCTTAGTCTGTTGATTGATTGAAACACTTATGAATATCTTTGAAAAACAATTTCATGTGTTAAAATTGTGTTTTCATATGTTTATAATACTTCTTTTTCAATCTAAGGTCTATTAATTGATTCGAACACTTGTGATACCTTTGAAAAGCCATTCCAAATGTGTTCAAATTGTATTTTGATATGTTCAATACTTCTTTTACAATCTAAGGTCTGTTGATTGATTGAAACACTCATGATATGATATCTTTGAAAAACAATTTCATGTGTTAAAATTGTGTTTTGATATGTTTAATACTTCTTTCATTTACAATCTAAGGTTTTATAGTTAACCTAGGAAACTATAAGAAAGTGAATGCTCTGTGAAATAATAGTTTAAAAGTATCTTAACTATTGAAAACAAGCGTATTACTTCTTAACTAAATGTTTGCAACTTGTTTTTTTCGCTATTAATTGGTTTGGTTGAAAACACTTATGATATCTTTGAAAACCAATTTCACGTGTTAAGATTGTGTTTTGATATGTTTAATACAATCTTAGTCTGTTGATTGATTGAAACACTTATGAATATCTTTGAAAAACAATTTCATGTGTTAAAATTGTGTTTTCATATGTTTATAATACTTCTTTTACAATCTAAGGTCTATTAATTGATTCGAACACTTGTGATACCTTTGAAAAACCATTCCAAATGTGTTCAAATTGTATTTTGATATGTTTAATACTTCTTTTACAATCTAAGGTCTGTTGATTGATTGAAACACTCATGATATGATATCTTTGAAAAACAATTTCATGTGTTAAAATTGTGTTTTGATATGTTTAATACTTCTTTCATTTACAATCTAAGGTTTTATAGTTAACCTAGGAAACTATAAGAAAGTGAATGCTCTGTGAAATAATAGTTTAAAAGTATCTTAACTATTGAAAACAAGCGTATTACTTCTTAACTAAATGTTTGCAACTTGTTTTTTTCGCTATTAATTGGTTTGGTTGAAAACACTTATGATATCTTTGAAAACCAATTTCACGTGTTAAGATTGTGTTTTGATATGTTTAATACAATCTTAGTCTGTTGATTGATTGAAACACTTATGAATATCTTTGAAAAACAATTTCATGTGTTAAAATTGTGTTTTCATATGTTTATAATACTTCTTTTACAATCTAAGGTCTATTAATTGATTCGAACACTTGTGATACCTTTGAAAAACCATTCCAAATGTGTTCAAATTGTATTTTGATATGTTTAATACTTCTTTTACAATCTAAGGTCTGTTGATTGATTGAAACACTCATGATATGATATCTTTGAAAAACAATTTCATGTGTTAAAATTGTGTTTTGATATGTTTAATACTTCTTTCATTTACAATCTAAGGTTTTATAGTTAACCTAGGAAACTATAAGAAAGTGAATGCTCTGTGAAATAATAGTTTAAAAGTATCTTAACTATTGAAAACAAGCGTATTACTTCTTAACTAAATGTTTGCAACTTGTTCTTTTCGCTATTAATTGGTTTGGTTGAAAACACTTATGATATCTTTGAAAACCAATTTCACGTGTTAAGATTGTGTTTTGATATGTTTAATACAATCTTAGTCTGTTGATTGATTGAAACAATTATGAATATCTTTGAAAAACAATTTCATGTGTTAAAACTGTGTTTTCATATGTTTATAATACTTCTTTTACAATCTAAGGTCTATTAATTGATTCCAACACTTGTGATACCTTTGAAAAACCACTCCAAATGTGTTCAAATTGTATTTTGATATGTTCAATACTTCTTTTACAATCTAAGGTCTGTTGATTGATTGAAACACTCATGATATGATATCTTTGAAAAACAATTTCATGTGTTAAAATTGTGTTTTGATATGTTTAATACTTCTTTCATTTACAATCTAAGGTTTTATAGTTAACCTAGGAAACTATAAGAAAGTGAATGCTCTGTGTAATAATAGTTTAAAAGTATCTTAACTATTGAAAACAAGCGTATTACTTCTTAACTAAATGTTTGCAACTTGTTCTTTTCGCTATTAATTGGTTTGGTTGAAAACACTTATGATATCTTTGAAAACCAATTTCACGTGTTAAGATTGTGTTTTGATATGTTTAATACAATCTTAGTCTGTTGATTGATTGAAACAATTATGAATATCTTTGAAAAACAATTTCATGTGTTAAAACTGTGTTTTCATATGTTTATAATACTTCTTTTACAATCTAAGGTCTATTAATTGATTCCAACACTTGTGATACCTTTGAAAAACCACTCCAAATGTGTTCAAATTGTATTTTGATATGTTCAATACTTCTTTTACAATCTAAGGTCTGTTGATTGATTGAAACACTCATGATATGATATCTTTGAAAAACAATTTCATGTGTTAAAATTGTGTTTTGATATGTTTAATACTTCTTTCATTTACAATCTAAGGTTTTATAGTTAACCTAGGAAACTATAAGAAAGTGAATGCTCTGTGAAATAATAGTTTAAAAGTATCTTAACTATTGAAAACAAGCGTATTACTTCTTAACTAAATGTTTGCAACTTGTTCTTTTTGCTATTAATTGGTTTGGTTGAAAACACTTATGATATCTTTGAAAACCAATTTCACGTGTTAAGATTGTGTTTTGATATGTTTAATACAATCTTAGTCTGTTGATTGATTGAAACACTTATGAATATCTTTGAAAAACAATTTCATGTGTTAAAATTGTGTTTTCATATGTTTATAATACTTCTTTTACAATCTAAGGTCTATTAATTGATTCGAACACTTGTGATACCTTTGAAAAACCATTCCAAATGTGTTCAAATTGTATTTTGATATGTTCAATACTTCTTTTACAATCTAAGGTCTGTTGATTGATTGAAACACTCATGATATGATATCTTTGAAAAACAATTTCATGTGTTAAAATTGTGTTTTGATATGTTTAATACTTCTTTCATTTACAATCTAAGGTTTTATAGTTAACCTAGGAAACTATAAGAAAGTGAATGCTCTGTGTAATAATAGTTTAAAAGTATCTTAACTATTGAAAACAAGCGTATTACTTCTTAACTAAATGTTTGCAACTTGTTCTTTTCGCTATTAATTGGTTTGGTTGAAAACACTTATGATATCTTTGAAAACCAATTTCACGTGTTAAGATTGTGTTTTGATATGTTTAATACAATCTTAGTCTGTTGATTGATTGAAACACTTATGAATATCTTTGAAAAACAATTTCATGTGTTAAAATTGTGTTTTCATATGTTTATAATACTTCTTTTACAATCTAAGGTCTATTAATTGATTTGAACACTTGTGATACCTTTGAAAAGCCATTCCAAATGTGTTCAAATTGTATTTTGATATGTTCAATACTTCTTTTACAATCTAAGGTATGTTGATTGATTGAAACACTCATCATATGATATCTTTGAAAAACAATTTCATGTGTTAAAATTGTGTTTTGATATGTTTAATACTTCTTTCATTTACAATCTAAGGTTTTATAGTTAACCTAGGAAACTATAAGAAAGTGAATGCTCTGTGAAATAATAGTTTAAAAGTATCTTAACTATTGAAAACAAGCGTATTACTTCTTAACTAAATGTTTGCAACTTGTTCTTTTCGCTATTAATTGGTTTGGTTGAAAACACTTATGATATCTTTGAAAACCAATTTCACGTGTTAAGATTGTGTTTTGATATGTTTAATACAATCTTAGTCTGTTGATTGATTGAAACAATTATGAATATCTTTGAAAAACAATTTCATGTGTTAAAATTGTGTTTTCATATGTTTATAATACTTCTTTTACAATCTAAGGTCTATTAATTGATTCCAACACTTGTGATACCTTTGAAAAACCACTCCAAATGTGTTCAAATTGTATTTTGATATGTTCAATACTTCTTTTACAATCTAAGGTCTGTTGATTGATTGAAACACTCATGATATGATATCTTTGAAAAACAATTTCATGTGTTAAAATTGTGTTTTGATATGTTTAATACTTCTTTCATTTACAATCTAAGGTTTTATAGTTAACCTAGGAAACTATAAGAAAGTGAATGCTCTGTGTAATAATAGTTTAAAAGTATCTTAACTATTGAAAACAAGCGTATTACTTCTTAACTAAATGTTTGCAACTTGTTCTTTTCGCTATTAATTGGTTTGGTTGAAAACACTTATGATATCTTTGAAAACCAATTTCACGTGTTAAGATTGTGTTTTGATACGTTTAATACAATCTTAGTCTGTTGATTGATTGAAACACTTATGAATATCTTTGAAAAACAATTTCATGTGTTAAAATTGTGTTTTCATATGTTTATAATACTTCTTTTTCAATCTAAGGTCTATTAATTGATTCGAACACTTGTGATACCTTTGAAAAGCCATTCCAAATGTGTTCAAATTGTATTTTGATATGTTCAATACTTCTTTTACAATCTAAGGTCCGTTGATTGATTGAAACACTCATGATATGATATCTTTGAAAAACAATTTCATGTGTTAAAATTGTGTTTTGATATGTTTAATACTTCTTTCATTTACAATCTAAGGTTTTATAGTTAACCTAGGAAACTATAAGAAAGTGAATGCTCTGTGAAATAATAGTTTAAAAGTATCTTAACTATTGAAAACAAGCGTATTACTTCTTAACTAAATGTTTGCAACTTGTTTTTTTCGCTATTAATTGGTTTGGTTGAAAACACTTATGATATCTTTGAAAACCAATTTCACGTGTTAAGATTGTGTTTTGATATGTTTAATACAATCTTAGTCTGTTGATTGATTGAAACACTTATGAATATCTTTGAAAAACAATTTCATGTGTTAAAATTGTGTTTTCATATGTTTATAATACTTCTTTTACAATCTAAGGTCTATTAATTGATTCGAACACTTGTGATACCTTTGAAAAACCATTCCAAATGTGTTCAAATTGTATTTTGATATGTTCAATACTTCTTTTACAATCTAAGGTCTGTTGATTGATTGAAACACTCATGATATGATATCTTTGAAAAACAATTTCATGTGTTAAAATTGTGTTTTGATATGTTTAATACTTCTTTCATTTACAATCTAAGGTTTTATAGTTAACCTAGGAAACTATAAGAAAGTGAATGCTCTGTGTAATAATAGTTTAAAAGTATCTTAACTATTGAAAACAAGCGTATTACTTCTTAACTAAATGTTTGCAACTTGTTCTTTTCGCTATTAATTGGTTTGGTTGAAAACACTTATGATATCTTTGAAAACCAATTTCACGTGTTAAGATTGTGTTTTGATATGTTTAATACAATCTTAGTCTGTTGATTGATTGAAACACTTATGAATATCTTTGAAAAACAATTTCATGTGTTAAAATTGTGTTTTCATATGTTTATAATACTTCTTTTACAATCTAAGGTCTATTAATTGATTCGAACACTTGTGATACCTTTGAAAAGCCATTCCAAATGTGTTCAAATTGTATTTTGATATGTTCAATACTTCTTTTACAATCTAAGGTCTGTTGATTGATTGAAACACTCATGATATGATATCTTTGAAAAACAATTTCATGTGTTAAAATTGTGTTTTGATATGTTTAATACTTCTTTCATTTACAATCTAAGGTTTTATAGTTAACCTAGGAAACTATAAGAAAGTGAATGCTCTGTGAAATAATAGTTTAAAAGTATCTTAACTATTGAAAACAAGCGTATTACTTCTTAACTAAATGTTTGCAACTTGTTTTTTTCGCTATTAATTGGTTTGGTTGAAAACACTTATGATATCTTTGAAAACCAATTTCACGTGTTAAGATTGTGTTTTGATATGTTTAATACAATCTTAGTCTGTTGATTGATTGAAACACTTATGAATATCTTTGGAAAACAATTTCATGTGTTAAAATTGTGTTTTCATATGTTTATAATACTTCTTTTACAATCTAAGGTCTATTAATTGATTCGAACACTTGTGATACCTTTGAAAAACCATTCCAAATGTGTTCAAATTGTATTTTGATATGTTCAATACTTCTTTTACAATCTAAGGTCTGTTGATTGATTGAAACACTCATGATATGATATCTTTGAAAAACAATTTCATGTGTTAAAATTGTGTTTTGATATGTTTAATACTTCTTTCATTTACAATCTAAGGTTTTATAGTTAACCTAGGAAACTATAAGAAAGTGAATGCTCTGTGTAATAATAGTTTAAAAGTATCTTAACTATTGAAAACAAGCGTATTACTTCTTAACTAAATGTTTGCAACTTGTTCTTTTCGCTATTAATTGGTTTGGTTGAAAACACTTATGATATCTTTGAAAACCAATTTCACGTGTTAAGATTGTGTTTTGATATGTTTAATACAATCTTAGTCTGTTGATTGATTGAAACACTTATGAATATCTTTGAAAAACAATTTCATGTGTTAAAATTGTGTTTTCATATGTTTATAATACTTCTTTTACAATCTAAGGTCTATTAATTGATTCGAACACTTGTGATACCTTTGAAAAGCCATTCCAAATGTGTTCAAATTGTATTTTGATATGTTCAATACTTCTTTTACAATCTAAGGTATGTTGATTGATTGAAACACTCATGATATGATATCTTTGAAAAACAATTTCATGTGTTAAAATTGTGTTTTGATATGTTTAATACTTCTTTCATTTACAATCTAAGGTTTTATAGTTAACCTAGGAAACTATAAGAAAGTGAATGCTCTGTGAAATAATAGTTTAAAAGTATCTTAACTATTGAAAACAAGCGTATTACTTCTTAACTAAATGTTTGCAACTTGTTTTTTTCGCTATTAATTGGTTTGGTTGAAAACACTTATGATATCTTTGAAAACCAATTTCACGTGTTAAGATTGTGTTTTGATATGTTTAATACAATCTTAGTCTGTTGATTGATTGAAACACTTATGAATATCTTTGAAAAACAATTTCATGTGTTAAAATTGTGTTTTCATATGTTTATAATACTTCTTTTACAATCTAAGGTCTATTAATTGATTCGAACACTTGTGATACCTTTGAAAAACCATTCCAAATGTGTTCAAATTGTATTTTGATATGTTCAATACTTCTTTTACAATCTAAGGTCTGTTGATTGATTGAAACACTCATGATATGATATCTTTGAAAAACAATTTCATGTGTTAAAATTGTGTTTTGATATGTTTAATACTTCTTTCATTTACAATCTAAGGTTTTATAGTTAACCTAGGAAACTATAAGAAAGTGAATGCTCTGTGTAATAATAGTTTAAAAGTATCTTAACTATTGAAAACAAGCGTATTACTTCTTAACTAAATGTTTGCAACTTGTTCTTTTCGCTATTAATTGGTTTGGTTGAAAACACTTATGATATCTTTGAAAACCAATTTCACGTGTTAAGATTGTGTTTTGATACGTTTAATACAATCTTAGTCTGTTGATTGATTGAAACACTTATGAATATCTTTGAAAAACAATTTCATGTGTTAAAATTGTGTTTTCATATGTTTATAATACTTCTTTTTCAATCTAAGGTCTATTAATTGATTCGAACACTTGTGATACCTTTGAAAAGCCATTCCAAATGTGTTCAAATTGTATTTTGATATGTTCAATACTTCTTTTACAATCTAAGGTCCGTTGATTGATTGAAACACTCATGATATGATATCTTTGAAAAACAATTTCATGTGTTAAAATTGTGTTTTGATATGTTTAATACTTCTTTCATTTACAATCTAAGGTTTTATAGTTAACCTAGGAAACTATAAGAAAGTGAATGCTCTGTGAAATAATAGTTTAAAAGTATCTTAACTATTGAAAACAAGCGTATTACTTCTTAACTAAATGTTTGCAACTTGTTTTTTTCGCTATTAATTGGTTTGGTTGAAAACACTTATGATATCTTTGAAAACCAATTTCACGTGTTAAGATTGTGTTTTGATATGTTTAATACAATCTTAGTCTGTTGATTGATTGAAACACTTATGAATATCTTTGAAAAACAATTTCATGTGTTAAAATTGTGTTTTCATATGTTTATAATACTTCTTTTACAATCTAAGGTCTATTAATTGATTCGAACACTTGTGATACCTTTGAAAAACCATTCCAAATGTGTTCAAATTGTATTTTGATATGTTCAATACTTCTTTTACAATCTAAGGTCTGTTGATTGATTGAAACACTCATGATATGATATCTTTGAAAAACAATTTCATGTGTTAAAATTGTGTTTTGATATGTTTAATACTTCTTTCATTTACAATCTAAGGTTTTATAGTTAACCTAGGAAACTATAAGAAAGTGAATGCTCTGTGTAATAATAGTTTAAAAGTATCTTAACTATTGAAAACAAGCGTATTACTTCTTACCTAAATGTTTGCAACTTGTTCTTTTCGCTATTAATTGGTTTGGTTGAAAACACTTATGATATCTTTGAAAACCAATTTCACGTGTTAAGATTGTGTTTTGATATGTTTAATACAATCTTAGTCTGTTGATTGATTGAAACACTTATGAATATCTTTGAAAAACAATTTCATGTGTTAAAATTGTGTTTTCATATGTTTATAATACTTCTTTTACAATCTAAGGTCTATTAATTGATTCGAACACTTGTGATACCTTTGAAAAGCCATTCCAAATGTGTTCAAATTGTATTTTGATATGTTCAATACTTCTTTTACAATCTAAGGTATGTTGATTGATTGAAACACTCATGATATGATATCTTTGAAAAACAATTTCATGTGTTAAAATTGTGTTTTGATATGTTTAATACTTCTTTCATTTACAATCTAAGGTTTTATAGTTAACCTAGGAAACTATAAGAAAGTGAATGCTCTGTGAAATAATAGTTTAAAAGTATCTTAACTATTGAAAACAAGCGTATTACTTCTTAACTAAATGTTTGCAACTTGTTCTTTTCGCTATTAATTGGTTTGGTTGAAAACACTTATGATATCTTTGAAAACCAATTTCACGTGTTAAGATTGTGTTTTGATATGTTTAATACAATCTTAGTCTGTTGATTGATTGAAACACTTATGAATATCTTTGAAAAACAATTTCATGTGTTAAAATTGTGTTTTCATATGTTTATAATACTTCTTTTACAATCTAAGGTCTATTAATTGATTCGAACACTTGTGATACCTTTGAAAAGCCATTCCAAATGTGTTCAAATTGTATTTTGATATGTTCAATACTTCTTTTACAATCTAAGGTCTGTTGATTGATTGAAACACTCATGATATGATATCTTTGAAAAACAATTTCATGTGTTAAAATTGTGTTTTGATATGTTTAATACTTCTTTCATTTACAATCTAAGGTTTTATAGTTAACCTAGGAAACTATAAGAAAGTGAATGCTCTGTGTAATAATAGTTTAAAAGTATCTTAACTATTGAAAACAAGCGTATTACTTCTTACCTAAATGTTTGCAACTTGTTCTTTTCGCTATTAATTGGTTTGGTTGAAAACACTTATGATATCTTTGAAAACCAATTTCACGTGTTAAGATTGTGTTTTGATATGTTTAATACAATCTTAGTCTGTTGATTGATTGAAACACTTATGAATATCTTTGAAAAACAATTTCATGTGTTAAAATTGTGTTTTCATATGTTTATAATACTTCTTTTACAATCTAAGGTCTATTAATTGATTCGAACACTTGTGATACCTTTGAAAAGCCATTCCAAATGTGTTCAAATTGTATTTTGATATGTTCAATACTTCTTTTACAATCTAAGGTATGTTGATTGATTGAAACACTCATGATATGATATCTTTGAAAAACAATTTCATGTGTTAAAATTGTGTTTTGATATGTTTAATACTTCTTTCATTTACAATCTAAGGTTTTATAGTTAACCTAGGAAACTATAAGAAAGTGAATGCTCTGTGAAATAATAGTTTAAAAGTATCTTAACTATTGAAAACAAGCGTATTACTTCTTAACTAAATGTTTGCAACTTGTTCTTTTCGCTATTAATTGGTTTGGTTGAAAACACTTATGATATCTTTGAAAACCAATTTCACGTGTTAAGATTGTGTTTTGATATGTTTAATACAATCTTAGTCTGTTGATTGATTGAAACACTTATGAATATCTTTGAAAAACAATTTCATGTGTTAAAATTGTGTTTTCATATGTTTATAATACTTCTTTTACAATCTAAGGTCTATTAATTGATTCGAACACTTGTGATACCTTTGAAAAGCCATTCCAAATGTGTTCAAATTGTATTTTGATATGTTCAATACTTCTTTTACAATCTAAGGTCTGTTGATTGATTGAAACACTCATGATATGATATCTTTGAAAAACAATTTCATGTGTTAAAATTGTGTTTTGATATGTTTAATACTTCTTTCATTTACAATCTAAGGTTTTATAGTTAACCTAGGAAACTATAAGAAAGTGAATGCTCTGTGTAATAATAGTTTAAAAGTATCTTAACTATTGAAAACAAGCGTATTACTTCTTAACTAAATGTTTGCAACTTGTTCTTTTCGCTATTAATTGGTTTGGTTGAAAACACTTATGATATCTTTGAAAACCAATTTCACGTGTTAAGATTGTGTTTTGATATGTTTAATACAATCTTAGTCTGTTGATTGATTGAAACACTTATGAATATCTTTGAAAAACAATTTCATGTGTTAAAATTGTGTTTTCATATGTTTATAATACTTCTTTTACAATCTAAGGTCTATTAATTGATTCGAACACTTGTGATACCTTTGAAAAGCCATTCCAAATGTGTTCAAATTGTATTTTGATATGTTCAATACTTCTTTTACAATCTAAGGTCTGTTGATTGATTGAAACACTCATGATATGATATCTTTGAAAAACAATTTCATGTGTTAAAATTGTGTTTTGATATGTTTAATACTTCTTTCATTTACAATCTAAGGTTTTATAGTTAACCTAGGAAACTATAAGAAAGTGAATGCTCTGTGAAATAATAGTTTAAAAGTATCTTAACTATTGAAAACAAGCGTATTACTTCTTAACTAAATGTTTGCAACTTGTTTTTTTCGCTATTAATTGGTTTGGTTGAAAACACTTATGATATCTTTGAAAACCAATTTCACGTGTTAAGATTGTGTTTTGATATGTTTAATACAATCTTAGTCTGTTGATTGATTGAAACACTTATGAATATCTTTGAAAAACAATTTCATGTGTTAAAATTGTGTTTTCATATGTTTATAATACTTCTTTTACAATCTAAGGTCTATTAATTGATTCGAACACTTGTGATACCTTTGAAAAACCATTCCAAATGTGTTCAAATTGTATTTTGATATGTTCAATACTTCTTTTACAATCTAAGGTCTGTTGATTGATTGAAACACTCATGATATGATATCTTTGAAAAACAATTTCATGTGTTAAAATTGTGTTTTGATATGTTTAATACTTCTTTCATTTACAATCTAAGGTTTTATAGTTAACCTAGGAAACTATAAGAAAGTGAATGCTCTGTGTAATAATAGTTTAAAAGTATCTTAACTATTGAAAACAAGCGTATTACTTCTTAACTAAATGTTTGCAACTTGTTCTTTTCGCTATTAATTGGTTTGGTTGAAAACACTTATGATATCTTTGAAAACCAATTTCACGTGTTAAGATTGTGTTTTGATATGTTTAATACAATCTTAGTCTGTTGATTGATTGAAACACTTATGAATATCTTTGAAAAACAATTTCATGTGTTAAAATTGTGTTTTCATATGTTTATAATACTTCTTTTACAATCTAAGGTCTATTAATTGATTCGAACACTTGTGATACCTTTGAAAAACCATTCCAAATGTGTTCAAATTGTATTTTGATATGTTCAATACTTCTTTTACAATCTAAGGTCTGTTGATTGATTGAAACACTCATGATATGATATCTTTGAAAAACAATTTCATGTGTTAAAATTGTGTTTTGATATGTTTAATACTTCTTTCATTTACAATCTAAGGTTTTATAGTTAACCTAGGAAACTATAAGAAAGTGAATGCTCTGTGTAATAATAGTTTAAAAGTATCTTAACTATTGAAAACAAGCGTATTACTTCTTAACTAAATGTTTGCAACTTGTTCTTTTCGCTATTAATTGGTTTGGTTGAAAACACTTATGATATCTTTGAAAACCAATTTCACGTGTTAAGATTGTGTTTTGATATGTTTAATACAATCTTAGTCTGTTGATTGATTGAAACACTTATGAATATCTTTGAAAAACAATTTCATGTGTTAAAATTGTGTTTTCATATGTTTATAATACTTCTTTTACAATCTAAGGTCTATTAATTGATTCGAACACTTGTGATACCTTTGAAAAGCCATTCCAAATGTGTTCAAATTGTATTTTGATATGTTCAATACTTCTTTTACAATCTAAGGTATGTTGATTGATTGAAACACTCATGATATGATATCTTTGAAAAACAATTTCATGTGTTAAAATTGTGTTTTGATATGTTTAATACTTCTTTCATTTACAATCTAAGGTTTTATAGTTAACCTAGGAAACTATAAGAAAGTGAATGCTCTGTGAAATAATAGTTTAAAAGTATCTTAACTATTGAAAACAAGCGTATTACTTCTTAACTAAATGTTTGCAACTTGTTCTTTTCGCTATTAATTGGTTTGGTTGAAAACACTTATGATATCTTTGAAAACCAATTTCACGTGTTAAGATTGTGTTTTGATATGTTTAATACAATCTTAGTCTGTTGATTGATTGAAACACTTATGAATATCTTTGAAAATCAATTTCATGTGTTAAAATTGTGTTTTCATATGTTTATAATACTTCTTTTACAATCTAAGGTCTATTAATTGATTCGAACACTTGTGATACCTTTGAAAAACCATTCCAAATGTGTTCAAATTGTATTTTGATATGTTCAATACTTCTTTTACAATCTAAGGTCTGTTGATTGATTGAAACACTCATGATATGATATCTTTGAAAAACAATTTCATGTGTTAAAATTGTGTTTTGATATGTTTAATACTTCTTTCATTTACAATCTAAGGTTTTATAGTTAACCTAGGAAACTATAAGAAAGTGAATGCTCTGTGTAATAATAGTTTAAAAGTATCTTAACTATTGAAAACAAGCGTATTACTTCTTAACTAAATGTTTGCAACTTGTTCTTTTCGCTATTAATTGGTTTGGTTGAAAACACTTATGATATCTTTGAAAACCAATTTCACGTGTTAAGATTGTGTTTTGATACGTTTAATACAATCTTAGTCTGTTGATTGATTGAAACACTTATGAATATCTTTGAAAAACAATTTCATGTGTTAAAATTGTGTTTTCATATGTTTATAATACTTCTTTTTCAATCTAAGGTCTATTAATTGATTCGAACACTTGTGATACCTTTGAAAAGCCATTCCAAATGTGTTCAAATTGTATTTTGATATGTTCAATACTTCTTTTACAATCTAAGGTCTGTTGATTGATTGAAACACTCATGATATGATATCTTTGAAAAACAATTTCATGTGTTAAAATTGTGTTTTGATATGTTTAATACTTCTTTCATTTACAATCTAAGGTTTTATAGTTAACCTAGGAAACTATAAGAAAGTGAATGCTCTGTGAAATAATAGTTTAAAAGTATCTTAACTATTGAAAACAAGCGTATTACTTCTTAACTAAATGTTTGCAACTTGTTTTTTTCGCTATTAATTGGTTTGGTTGAAAACACTTATGATATCTTTGAAAACCAATTTCACGTGTTAAGATTGTGTTTTGATATGTTTAATACAATCTTAGTCTGTTGATTGATTGAAACACTTATGAATATCTTTGAAAAACAATTTCATGTGTTAAAATTGTGTTTTCATATGTTTATAATACTTCTTTTACAATCTAAGGTCTATTAATTGATTCGAACACTTGTGATACCTTTGAAAAACCATTCCAAATGTGTTCAAATTGTATTTTGATATGTTCAATACTTCTTTTACAATCTAAGGTCTGTTGATTGATTGAAACACTCATGATATGATATCTTTGAAAAACAATTTCATGTGTTAAAATTGTGTTTTGATATGTTTAATACTTCTTTCATTTACAATCTAAGGTTTTATAGTTAACCTAGGAAACTATAAGAAAGTGAATGCTCTGTGTAATAATAGTTTAAAAGTATCTTAACTATTGAAAACAAGCGTATTACTTCTTAACTAAATGTTTGCAACTTGTTCTTTTCGCTATTAATTGGTTTGGTTGAAAACACTTATGATATCTTTGAAAACCAATTTCACGTGTTAAGATTGTGTTTTGATATGTTTAATACAATCTTAGTCTGTTGATTGATTGAAACACTTGTGATACCTTTGAAAAGCCATTCCAAATGTGTTCAAATTGTATTTTGATATGTTCAATACTTCTTTTACAATCTAAGGTCTGTTGATTGATTGAAACACTCATGATATGATATCTTTGAAAAACAATTTCATGTGTTAAAATTGTGTTTTGATATGTTTAATACTTCTTTCATTTACAATCTAAGGTTTTATAGTTAACCTAGGAAACTATAAGAAAGTGAATGCTCTGTGTAATAATAGTTTAAAAGTATTATCTTAACTATTGAAAACAAGCGTATTACTTCATAACTAAATGTTTGCAACTTGTTCTTTTTGCTATTAATTGGTTTGGTTGAAAACACTTATGATATCTTTGAAAACCAATTTCACGTGTTAAGATTGTGTTTTGATACGTTTAATACAATCTTAGTCTGTTGATTGATTGAAACACTTATGAATATCTTTGAAAAACAATTTCATGTGTTAAAATTGTGTTTTCATATGTTTATAATACTTCTTTTTCAATCTAAGGTCTATTAATTGATTCGAACACTTGTGATACCTTTGAAAAGCCATTCCAAATGTGTTCAAATTGTATTTTGATATGTTCAATACTTCTTTTACAATCTAAGGTCTGTTGATTGATTGAAACACTCATGATATGATATCTTTGAAAAACAATTTCATGTGTTAAAATTGTGTTTTGATATGTTTAATACTTCTTTCATTTACAATCTAAGGTTTTATAGTTAACCTAGGAAACTATAAGAAAGTGAATGCTCTGTGAAATAATAGTTTAAAAGTATCTTAACTATTGAAAACAAGCGTATTACTTCTTAACTAAATGTTTGCAACTTGTTCTTTTTGCTATTAATTGGTTTGGTTGAAAACACTTATGATATCTTTGAAAACCAATTTCACGTGTTAAGATTGTGTTTTGATATGTTTAATACAATCTTAGTCTGTTGATTGATTGAAACACTTATGAATATCTTTGAAAAACAATTTCATGTGTTAAAATTGTGTTTTCATATGTTTATAATACTTCTTTTACAATCTAAGGTCTATTAATTGATTCGAACACTTGTGATACCTTTGAAAAACCATTCCAAATGTGTTCAAATTGTATTTTGATATGTTCAATACTTCTTTTACAATCTAAGGTCTGTTGATTGATTGAAACACTCATGATATGATATCTTTGAAAAACAATTTCATGTGTTAAAATTGTGTTTTGATATGTTTAATACTTCTTTCATTTACAATCTAAGGTTTTATAGTTAACCTAGGAAACTATAAGAAAGTGAATGCTCTGTGTAATAATAGTTTAAAAGTATCTTAACTATTGAAAACAAGCGTATTACTTCTTAACTAAATGTTTGCAACTTGTTCTTTTCGCTATTAATTGGTTTGGTTGAAAACACTTATGATATCTTTGAAAACCAATTTCACGTGTTAAGATTGTGTTTTGATATGTTTAATACAATCTTAGTCTGTTGATTGATTGAAACACTTATGAATATCTTCGAAAAACAATTTCATGTGTTAAAATTGTGTTTTCATATGTTTATAATACTTCTTTTACAATCTAAGGTCTATTAATTGATTCGAACACTTGTGATACCTTTGAAAAGCCATTCCAAATGTGTTCAAATTGTATTTTGATATGTTCAATACTTCTTTTACAATCTAAGGTCTGTTGATTGATTGAAACACTCATGATATGATATCTTTGAAAAACAATTTCATGTGTTAAAATTGTGTTTTGATATGTTTAATACTTCTTTCATTTACAATCTAAGGTTTTATAGTTAACCTAGGAAACTATAAGAAAGTGAATGCTCTGTGAAATAATAGTTTAAAAGTATCTTAACTATTGAAAACAAGCGTATTACTTCTTAACTAAATGTTTGCAACTTGTTCTTTTCGCTATTAATTGGTTTGGTTGAAAACACTTATGATATCTTTGAAAACCAATTTCACGTGTTAAGATTGTGTTTTGATATGTTTAATACAATCTTAGTCTGTTGATTGATTGAAACACTTATGAATATCTTTGAAAAACAATTTCATGTGTTAAAATTGTGTTTTCATATGTTTATAATACTTCTTTTACAATCTAAGGTCTATTAATTGATTCGAACACTTGTGATACCTTTGAAAAACCATTCCAAATGTGTTCAAATGGTATTTTGATATGTTCAATACTTCTTTTACAATCTAAGGTCTGTTGATTGATTGAAACACTCATGATATGATATCTTTGAAAAACAATTTCATGTGTTAAAATTGTGTTTTGATATGTTTAATACTTCTTTCATTTACAATCTAAGGTTTTATAGTTAACCTAGGAAACTATAAGAAAGTGAATGCTCTGTGTAATAATAGTTTAAAAGTATCTTAACTATTGAAAACAAGCGTATTACTTCTTAACTAAATGTTTGCAACTTGTTCTTTTCGCTATTAATTGGTTTGGTTGAAAACACTTATGATATCTTTGAAAACCAATTTCACGTGTTAAGATTGTGTTTTGATACGTTTAATACAATCTTAGTCTGTTGATTGATTGAAACACTTATGAATATCTTTGAAAAACAATTTCATGTGTTAAAATTGTGTTTTCATATGTTTATAATACTTCTTTTTCAATCTAAGGTCTATTAATTGATTCGAACACTTGTGATACCTTTGAAAAGCCATTCCAAATGTGTTCAAATTGTATTTTGATATGTTCAATACTTCTTTTACAATCTAAGGTCTGTTGATTGATTGAAACACTCATGATATGATATCTTTGAAAAACAATTTCATGTGTTAAAATTGTGTTTTGATATGTTTAATACTTCTTTCATTTACAATCTAAGGTTTTATAGTTAACCTAGGAAACTATAAGAAAGTGAATGCTCTGTGAAATAATAGTTTAAAAGTATCTTAACTATTGAAAACAAGCGTATTACTTCTTAACTAAATGTTTGCAACTTGTTTTTTTCGCTATTAATTGGTTTGGTTGAAAACACTTATGATATCTTTGAAAACCAATTTCACGTGTTAAGATTGTGTTTTGATATGTTTAATACAATCTTAGTCTGTTGATTGATTGAAACACTTATGAATATATTTGAAAAACAATTTCATGTGTTAAAATTGTGTTTTCATATGTTTATAATACTTCTTTTACAATCTAAGGTCTATTAATTGATTCGAACACTTGTGATACCTTTGAAAAACCATTCCAAATGTGTTCAAATTGTATTTTGATATGTTCAATACTTCTTTTACAATCTAAGGTCTGTTGATTGATTGAAACACTCATGATATGATATCTTTGAAAAACAATTTCATGTGTTAAAATTGTGTTTTGATATGTTTAATACTTCTTTCATTTACAATCTAAGGTTTTATAGTTAACCTAGGAAACTATAAGAAAGTGAATGCTCTGTGAAATAATAGTTTAAAAGTATCTTAACTATTGAAAACAAGCGTATTACTTCTTAACTAAATGTTTGCAACTTGTTCTTTTCGCTATTAATTGGTTTGGTTGAAAACACTTATGATATCTTTGAAAACCAATTTCACGTGTTAATATTGTGTTTTCATATGTTTAATACAATCTTAGTCTGTTGATTGATTGAAACACTTATGAATATCTTTGAAAAACAATTTCATGTGTTAAAATTGTGTTTTCATATGTTTATAATACTTCTTTTACAATCTAAGGTCTATTAATTGATTCGAACACTTGTGATACCTTTGAAAAACCATTCCAAATGTGTTCAAATTGTATTTTGATATGTTCAATACTTCTTTTACAATCTAAGGTCTGTTGATTGATTGAAACACTCATGATATGATATCTTTGAAAAACAATTTCATGTGTTAAAATTGTGTTTTGATATGTTTAATACTTCTTTCATTTACAATCTAAGGTTTTATAGTTAACCTAGGAAACTATAAGAAAGTGAATGCTCTGTGTAATAATAGTTTAAAAGTATTATCTTAACTATTGAAAACAAGCGTATTACTTCATAACTAAATGTTTGCAACTTGTTCTTTTTGCTATTAATTGGTTTGGTTGAAAACACTTATGATATCTTTGAAAACCAATTTCACGTGTTAAGATTGTGTTTTGATATGTTTAATACAATCTTAGTCTGTTGATTGATTGAAACACTTATGAATATCTTTGAAAAACAATTTCATGTGTTAAAATTGTGTTTTCATATGTTTATAATACTTCTTTTACAATCTAAGGTCTATTAATTGATTCGAACACTTGTGATACCTTTGAAAAGCCATTCCAAATGTGTTCAAATTGTATTTTGATATGTTCAATACTTCTTTTACAATCTAAGGTCTGTTGATTGATCTAAACACTCATGATATGATATCTTTGAAAAACAATTTCATGTGTTAAAATTGTGTTTTGATATGTTTAATACTTCTTTCATTTACAATCTAAGGTTTTATAGTTAACCTATGAAACTATAAGAAAGTGAATGCTCTGTGTAATAATAGTTTAAAAGTATCTTAACTATTGAAAACAAGCGTATTACTTCTTAACTAAATGTTTGCAACTTGTTCTTTTCGCTATTAATTGGTTTGGTTGAAAACACTTATGATATCTTTGAAAACCAATTTCACGTGTTAAGATTGTGTTTTGATATGTTTAATACAATCTTAGTCTGTTGATTGATTGAAACACTTATGAATATCTTTGAAAAACAATTTCATGTGTTAAAATTGTGTTTTCATATGTTTATAATACTTCTTTTACAATCTAAGGTCTATTAATTGATTCGAACACTTGTGATACCTTTTGAAAAGCCATTCCAAATGTGTTCAAATTGTATTTTGATATGTTCAATACTTCTTTTACAATCTAAGGTCTGTTGATTGATCTAAACACTCATGATATGATATCTTTGAAAAACAATTTCATGTGTTAAAATTGTGTTTTGATATGTTTAATACTTCTTTCATTTACAATCTAAGGTTTTATAGTTAACCTATGAAACTATAAGAAAGTGAATGCTCTGTGTAATAATAGTTTAAAAGTATCTTAACTATTGAAAACAAGCGTATTACTTCTTAACTAAATGTTTGCAACTTGTTCTTTTCGCTATTAATTGGTTTGGTTGAAAACACTTAAGATATCTTTGAAAACCAATTTCACGTGTTAAGATTGTGTTTTGATATGTTTAATACAATCTTAGTCTGTTGATTGATTGAAACACTTATGAATATCTTTGAAAAACAATTTCATGTGTTAAAATTGTGTTTTCATATGTTTATAATAATTCTTTTACAATCTAAGGTCTATTAATTGATTCGAACACTTGTGATACCTTTGAAAAACCATTCCAAATGTGTTCAAATTGTATTTTGATATGTTCAACACTTCTTTTACAATCTAAGGTCTATTGATTGATTGAAACACTCATGATATGATATCTTTGAAAAACAATTTCATGTGTTAAAATTGTGTTTTGATATGTTTAATACTTCTTTCATTTACAATCTAAGGTTTTATAGTTAACCTATGAAACTATAAGAAAGTGAATGCTCTGTGTAATAATAGTTTAAAAGTATCTTAACTATTGAAAACAAGCGTATTACTTCTTAACTAAATGTTTGCAACTTGTTCTTTTCGCTATTAATTGGTTTGGTTGAAAACACTTAAGATATCTTTGAAAACCAATTTCACGTGTTAAGATTGTGTTTTGATATGTTTAATACAATCTTAGTCTGTTGATTGATTGAAACACTTATGAATATTTGAAAAACAATTTCATGTGTTAAAATTTTGTTTTCATATGTTTATAATAATTCTTTTACAATCTAAGGTCTATTAATTGATTCGACTACTTGTGATATGATGGAAGAGGGCCCAAGCTCACCACACTATGAAATCCAAAAGACTAAGACTAGCTTCACAAAGGAGCGTCTAGCCTCTCAAAGGAGCCTCTAGTCTTCCAAATGGAGCGTCTAGCTTCACAAGGGAGCATCTAGCCATGGTTACATAAGGAGCATCTATGAAGAGTCCTAGACCGTCTAGCTTCACACACATATGAGCCAAGCTACGGTTTGGGAAAAGAAGGCTTTGTTGCATAAAGGCCCATTAGGGGTACTTAGTAGATAGGATAGTGTAGAAAGCACTTTGTGAAGGAAACATTCTAGAAACTAGGTTAGTGTGGCCGGTCATTGCACATGGCACATGGCTTAGGTTTTACATTTAATTTTTGTTTTCTTTTCATTAGAAAGTAGCTTACCTTTTACGTCCAAGATGGCCTATAAATAGGAAGGCTATCTCATTGTATTTTTCAAGTTTATTTGAGTATTGTTATGCTGCCAATTTTGTGCACTAGCTTTACTTCTCCTAGAAATCTAGGCTATAAACTTCAATCCTTTCACCTTTCTCCCTTGAGCTGGCCAAACCTCTCAAACCCATACTCATCATGCACCTTCAAAGCCATCACAACTCCTAGGAGGGCTTTGTTTCACTCACCCATTGCTTCCGCATCACTTTCACTACTTTGATTCAAGAAGAACACATGAAATGCCATCATTTGGTATCATAAGCTTTTGGTTCTTCAAGATGAGTAGCTTGGTCTTTTAATTTCAGTTCTTCTTTATTTCATCTTTGACATTTCAATTCCTTACTTGTCTTGCTGTTTTTGTATTTTAAATTGTTCTTGGTGTGCTTATGGAAGATCCAACCAAAGCACAATTGTTCAATTGATCTTGAACAAATTCTGTGCAGCTTGTGATAGGATTCCTTACACCATTGTGTGGCTGTTTTTCTTTTAGGAAATTGAGTCCTTATTGCTTTCTTATAATTGCTTCATTTTATGCTTTGAGTCTTTATTTTCTGAATCTATAAATGTTGTGTCAAGTCATGTGAATCCATATTTGTCAACAATTCTTAGTAGTCCTATTATTGGCTTGATTGTTTCTTGCTTTTGGGTCTCTTTATATTGCTTTAATCTGCTGTTATTTTGATCCTTTGGTGCTTTTTATTTTTTTAGTTTGAGTTCATAATTGTGTCTTAGTTCTTACACAATTTCCATTCTTACATTTCCATTGTGTTAATTTTGGTTATCTTGCTGTTTTCTTCCAGTTTTCCAGATTTTCCCTGTATCACCTCTCTGTTCTGGGCTGTTTTGTTTAAAAAAAATATTTCCACCCATAGGAAAATTCTGATTTTCTGGAAAATGCAAGTTTAAAGTGTTATAGAAAAGACAAAAAAAGAATGAGGTCAAAAGAAGCAACAGAAAAAAAAAATGATAAATCTTACAAAATCAGAGTGCAAATCTTGAGCGCTCCAGCTGGCCTAACTGCACACCAAATTTGCAAAAATTATTAAAAAAAAATGGTGCATGCGTTTTAGGTGATTCCAAAGCCAAAATTTAGATAAGATCCTGAATTTTCTTGCATCCAAATTTCAGAAACAAATTTTACAATTACAGCTCAGCATAAATCGGGGAACAAACACGTTTTCTGGCCCACAACATTTTCCAGTGGTGCTGTTTTTTTTATTTGGTCATCTAATCTAGTGCTTTTCTTTAGGAATTCCTTTTGTGTGCCAACTTTTATTGAGTACCTTTAATTGTTTGCTTTAATTTCTTGAATCTCTTTCTAAGTTGTCATATTATAAATCCTTTTGGTGGTACTGTTTTCTTTCAATTAAATTTGTTTCTTGCTTTTGTTTCTTGACCTCTCTTTTTGGGTGCTGGAATTTAATTCTCTCTTGGTGCTTATGTGCATGGAAATTGACTTGGTTTAAGGTTAAGCCCTTGTGAATAGGTGCTGGAAATTGGAGAATTAAAGCCAACTTTCTAAGGAGGAGTCAAAGCTAAGGCGAAACAAGCTTCTTGAAACAAACACTACAAACACCTAGAAGATCAACAATCAAGACAACAAAGAAAGTGCACTAACCAAAAAGAGGAACAACAAAGGGGGTTTTCTTATCTCCTTTACAACTTGGTTTATTGTTAATTACCTCTTTTAAATTACGTTTTAGACGGTGAGTGTGTCTTCAAGGGCTCAAAGTGTCCAAGAAGCCTCACCTAGGACCGAATAGCATAGTAATTTTGCTTAGTAATTTGTTGCTTGTTTGAACTTGTTTTCTTTTGTTTTGGTAGAAACGTTTTGCATGTTTAGTATTGTTTAATTTTGTGCTATACCGACTAGTTTTGCTGCATATCTAGCTTACATAGTTTTCTTGCTTTTTGATTTCTCAACTTCTTGTGTTCTAAGTGTTCTACTAAGAGAAAATTTTGTGTGAAGTCATTGGAGGAAAGTTTTTGGCAAGGAAAAGGCTTGGTACTTAAGTAGTCCATTGTGACTCACCTCCCTTACCTGGAAAACTCCCTTCTCTAACTTTCCTAAACTTTCTCCAAGTAAAACACCTATATACACAAAGTTTTAGCCATGTCTTCTTCTCATTCTCCAAAGTCTATAGAAAGTGAAGTAAAATCTTTGAAAACTCTTTTAAAAGAAGTATCCCAAGCGGTACAATTGATCTCTTTTAGACAATTGGAGAATGAGAACAAAATTAATGAGTTGGCTAAAGCTCAAGAAGAGAAGTCACAAAAATCACAAAAATAAAAAAAAACTCATGCATCCCATTCTCAAAGTATTGAGTCTCTAGGGGAGGGAAGCCGTAGAATCAATGATTATTACCAACCACCCCCTAGAAGAACTAGACAAAGGGAGCAAGAAAGCCCAAAGGAAGTAAGGGTAGACCTACCCCATTTCTATGGTAAGGAAGATGTAGAGGCCTACCTAGATTGGGAGATGAAAGTAGAGCAACTCTTTGCTTGCCATAGGGTGAGTGAAGAAAGGAAGGTACCCTTAGCAACCCTTAGTTTCCAAAGCAATGCCATGTATTGGTGGACCTCTTTAGAGAGAGACCGACGTCTTCATAGGGAGCCTTCCATAGAATATTGGAATGACCTTAGGGGAGCCCTAAGACGTCGCCACATACCTTCCTACTACCATAGGGAGTTGATGGACAAGCTCCAAAGACTCCAACAAAAGAACTTAAGTGTGGAAGAGTATAGGCAGAAAATGGAGCTCTACATGATGAGAGCATCCATTAGAGAGGAAGAAACCACCACCATATCTAGGTTTCTAAGTGGGCTCAACCTTGAGATAAGGGATAGAGTAGAACTATTACCCTATCAAGACTTGAATGATTTGGTTCAACTTTGCATTAAAGTCGAACAACAAAATTTGCGCAAAACTTCAAGTCAAAGGGTAGGTTCTTACTCCAACTCTTATCCCAAGAAAGACTTTAAAAGGGAGGGTAGTACACCTAGAGACGAACCCAAAGAGACTACCAAACCCTTAGTGAAAGATGCCTCCACCCCATACATCCGTGCTAGGGACACCAAATGTTTTAAATGTTTTGGAAGAGGGCATGTGCAAGCACAATGTCCAAACCAAAGAATTTTGTTCTTAAAAGGAAAAGATGAATACACAAGTGGTGAAGATGAACCTAGTACCCAAGAAAAAGGGGAAGGAGAAAGGATTGATCCTTTGGAGGGGGACTTATTGATGATTCAAAGAATCCTCCACAATCAACCTAGTGCACCCATTGTGATGAGAATCAAATAAAGGAGGCTTTTATTAATGGAGGAAGAGGACATCCACCCTCACATTTGAAGTTCTTCCTTCTAGTCTTCTCAAAATTAAAAGAAGAAATAAAATAAAGATGAGGCCCAAGCCCAAAGCCCAAGCCCAAGCCCAAGAAGGCCAAAGCCCAAAGAGCCCAAGTCCATCCCATGAGGGGCAATGCCAAGCTTTGAAATACTCTTGTATAGTTTTAGGAGGTTTGGTTATTAAATAAAGGTGTGTGAAAATGTAAAATAAAGTCACATTGTCCATGTGACTTAGGAGAGTGGTGTAGGTGTAGTTTTTGGGAGGTGTCATAGTAGAAAAAGGTCACACCTCCCATGTGACTTGTTTTTGGTGGGAATTTCAAATGAGTTTATTTGAAATTTCCCACCTATTTTTCAGCACCTTAGGCTATAAATAGAGGTGCTTCCTTTGTAAAATGCAGATTTGGAATTTGTAGTATCAAAACTCTCCCAAATTGGTGATTGAGTGTAGTGAGAACTTGTCTTCTCCTCTTCCTAGTCTCATCTTGAGTGCCTTGGTTCTCTCAAGTGGCGGCATTGCACACTTATCTTGGAGCCTTCACACTTCAAGTGGCGTGTTCATCAACCAAGAACTACAACCACATAAGTCCTCTTTCTTCTCCATCTTCTCATTCCATTTTCGTGCCTATTTGAATTCCTAAACATGTCTTAGGTTCCTTTCTTGCTTTCTATTCGGTGTTCTTGCTTATTTTCATGTTTCAATCGGTTCATCTTCTTTCTCCTTGGATTTGTTTGGTGCATTTCAGTTTTGAAGCATTTTAATCGGTTCATTTCATTTGTTATGCATTTTAATCGGTTCATTTGCATTTTTACATCTTTTAATCGGTTCAATTGGCAAGAAATGGGTCTTCCATGTGAGTTTGGTGTTTGGTGCAAGTTTTGGTGAGTTCTTGATTATAGAACCTTGATCCAATTCTATTAAAAGTGCCTAAGCTATCTCCAACTCAAGTTGATTCCTAAGAATGTCAAGAATCATTCATATTGTGCTATTGGAATCACATTATGTGGTATCATGAGTCTTAGGTTCATTCTTGTTTAATTGTTGAGTTGTGTGCACTTTATTTCAAGAGCTCTTTAATTTCTTGCAATTTAAGTTTCTGTTTTAGAATTTTAATTGAGTTTTCTTGCTGTTTTTCTTTTGCTCCAAGTGTTTGTGGAAAGGTTTATGGCACTCATAATTCTTATGAGTAAGGTTGCTCTTTTGGAATGGCATTATCCTTCCTAGAGTTTACCTTAAGCTTCCTTTCACTTGTTACAATTTGTGTTGTGTCTTTTAATTTTTGAATCATGTCAAGTTTTGTCTTAAGTCATGTTATTCCATATATGTCATTACTTCTAGTAGTACTTTTATTGTTTTGATTGTTTCTTGCTTTAGTGTCATATAATTTTCTGAATTGATGTTGATCCTTTGTGCATTTTCTTTTTAGAATTGAGTTCATACTTGTATTCTAGACCTATACAAGTTCCAATACATCTTTTTCTATTATGTCTTTGCTAGTTCATCATCCTGTTTTTTATTCCTATTAGGATTCCTCTGTTTCTGAAAAAAGTGCTTACTGTTTTTCCTTATTGCAATTGATTTACGTACTGTAAAATTCTGAAATTCTGGATTTGAGATATTCAAAGTGTTAGAAAAGAATAGAAAAAAGAATCATTCAAAAATATGAAGTACACAAAAAATGATAAATAAAATAAAAAAAGTGTACATTTCTGCCGAAAAAAATACGGTAATCTGGCAGCGATTTTGAAAAATTTATTTCTCTCAATTGGCTTACTGTTTTTAATTGATTCCAGTGCCATTTTTGAGTTAACATCTTGAAGTTTCTGTGGTATAAATTTCATAATCCAGTTCGCTCTACAACGTTCCAGTTAAATCAGTGAATATCAAACACAGTTTGCATTAAAAAAAAATTTCCAGTAGCTAATATTTTTTGTTTTCCTCATCTACTCTAGTGCTTTTCCTTAGGTATTCTTTTGTGTGCCTACTTTTCTCATTGAGTTCTTTATTTTCTTGATTGTCTTTCATTCTTATTCTTTGAGTTTGTCTTACATATAGTATTCCTTTTGCAATTACCTTTCCTTGCTTATACCTTTTCTTGTTTGTCTTTATTGTTTCTTTGGTTTTGTGGTGGTTTGCTCTTAAGATTGGTGTGCTTGCTTTGACATATTTCATTTGAGGATTCCAAGGCCTCAAGATCAGATTGGTGCAAGAACATTATTTCTTTGAGAGTGATCTCTTTTTTCAGCCTCATTTCACTTCGGCAGTTTCATTGCCAAGCTCACTGTTTTTGCTAATTTTGTTTCTTAACTTGTTTGCTGTTTTTGTGTGTTTGCTGTTTTTTATTTGCAAAATGGCTGGCTATTCAAGTGGTGCATCTTACAAACAGCATTCTCCTTCCAAAGCTTCAGTCCTTGGTGAAGAAGAACATAGAAGAAGGAGGCATCACCATCATTCTCATGAAGAGAGCTATAACCGTGACCAAAGATATCACCAAGTGTTCAACATTGCTTGTAAAAAAGTCCCTAGTTTTAATGGTGATAGTGATCCTAATGTGTATTTAGAATGGGAGACTAAGGTTGACCATTATTTTCATGTGTATAAGGTCCAAGATGACCAAAAACTTAGAATAGTTTCTTTATCCTTTTTGGGCTATGCCAAAGAATGGTGGCATAAAATTGTAATGGACATTATATATCGCAAGAAACCTCCCGTGGTTTCTTGGAATGCTTTGAAAGAGTGTATGCGCGCGAGGTTTGTTCCTCCTTCTAGGAAGGAACACTTGTTGAAGTTCCAAAGGCTTCCTCAAAGACATAGGATGGTAGAAGAATACATTAAAGATTTTGAAACAACTTTGACTAAAATGAATATGCATGCTAATGAAGAGTCAAAGCTAAAATGGTTTGTACGTGGTTTGAGAAGAGATATTAGAGAAATTGTAGAATTAAATGAGTACTCTTCTTTAAAGAAAGTGTTTCGCCAAGCCATCAAGGTAGAATCCTATCTTTTGAAAACAACTTTCAAAAATACTCATGATTATAATTTCTACAACTCTTCTAGGAAGGATGCCAACAAAATGTCTACTCAAAATTGTCCTTCCAATTTTTCCAAACAAACCATGTTTCCAAACAAAGTTTCTACCACAAATCTTTCTACTCCTAAGTCACCTACCAAAACTTCAAATATCAAATGTTTTAAATGTTTAGGTTTTGGGCACATAGCTCTTCATTGTCCACAAAAGCAAATCTTAAAGATAAACAAGGTAACACAAGACCTAACTCACCCACTTCCCACAAGTCAAAATAAAAAAGACAAAGAAGAACAAGTTGACATGAGTCTTCTCCTTTCACCTCCAAGGTGTTTTCCTTCCTTATCTTTTTCATTACCCAAGGTTTCTATTTCAACACCATCTTGGTTAAAAAGTGTTAGGGATGATTTCATACCTCCTAATGGTTTTCACCATTTAAGATGCCTTTTCCCAAAAGATATCATCATTCACAAACAAATTTTTCCAACTTGGTCGATTTATAGAAGCTCCTTTTCTGAAATCCCATTGTTTACAAAAGATAAGTCATGTTTACATTTTTCTTCCACTTTTAATTGTAAAACTAAACTGACTTTGTTATATGCAGGGATTCAGAATTCGTGGACGAATTCTCTCCAACTCGAGGAGTATGATGAGAATCAAATAAAGGAGGCTTTTATTAATGGAGGAAGAGGACATCCACCCTCACATTTGAAGTTCTTCCTTCTAGTCTTCTCAAAATTAAAAGAAGAAATAAAATAAAGATGAGGCCCAAGCCCAAAGCCCAAGCCCAAGCCCAAGAAGGCCAAAGCCCAAAGAGCCCAAGTCCATCCCATGAGGGGCAATGCCAAGCTTTGAAATACTCTTGTATAGTTTTAGGAGGTTTGGTTATTAAATAAAGGTGTGTGAAAATGTAAAATAAAGTCACATTGTCCATGTGACTTAGGAGAGTGGTGTAGGTGTAGTTTTTGGGAGGTGTCATAGTAGAAAAAGGTCACACCTCCCATGTGACTTGTTTTTGGTGGGAATTTCAAATGAGTTTATTTGAAATTTCCCACCTATTTTTCAGCACCTTAGGCTATAAATAGAGGTGCTTCCTTTGTAAAATGCAGATTTGAATTCATCTAAAGAAACTATACTCAAAATTGGAGTGAGCATTTGGAGAGCTTTTGAGCTTCTACTCTAGTCTTATCTTGAAGGACCATGGTTTCCTCAAGTGGCGGCTTCCACACTCATCTAGGAGCATCCATACTTCTAGTGGCGTGATCATCCAACCTATCTTCCATCTTCATGAGCATTCTCTTCTCCTTCCTTTCTTCTCTTTCAATTACTCTTGTTGTCTTGTGTTCTTGAGCATTTTTTGGTTCGGCTGTCCTTAATTTTCCAGCACCTATGTTTTGGTTTTCTAAATTCTGTTCGGTACATTTGTTTGTGTTTTAATTCTGTTCGGTCTTCTCTTTTATAATTCCTTTGTTGATTCAATTTGACAATATTTGGTTCATCCAAATGAGTTTGGGAATTGGTACTTGTTTTGGTGAGTTCTTGACTTAGAACCATGATCCAACTTCTAAGAAAGTGCCTCTTTATTTTCCAGCTCAAGGTGATTCCTCAAAGTGTCAAGAATCTTGTTCTATGTGGCTATTGGAATCACATCACATTGAGACACAACGAGAGAACATTTTTCATACTAGATGCAATGTTTTAGAAAATATATGCTCTCTTATTGTGGATGGTGGGTCATGCTGCAATTGTTGTAGCACTAGATTGGTTGAAAAATTACAACTACAAGTAGTTCCTCATCCACAACCTTACAATTTACAATGGATCAATGAGGATGGAGAACTACGTGTAGACAAACAAGTGGAAATCGAGTTTTCTATAGGCAACTACAAAGACAATGTTTTATGTGATGTAGTACCTATGGAAGCTTGCCACATCTTATTAGGTAGACCATGGCAATTTGATAAGAAAACCTCACATAATGGTCTAACTAACGAGATTTCTTTTATCCACAAGCATAAAAGGTTTGTACTTAGCCCTTTACCACATTCCCAAGTGGTAAAAGACCAAATACAAATGAAACACAAAAGGGATGAAGAAAAAATAGAAAAAGAAAAAAATTTTGGGAAACAAAAGGCGTGGGAGAATAGTGTTCCTTCCCACAAGGTCATTCAACAAGTCAAGCATATTGAAAATACCTTTACAAACATGCTTCTTGTTGAACAACCTAGCCTTTCCTTTTGTAAAGGAACACTTGCAAGCATGAGCACACAAGAAAAGTCCTTACAAGAAGCTTGCATAGATCAAGAAGGAGAACTCATGGGACAAAAGAAAGTTGCTCAAACGCTAGAGCTTTTAAGAGGAAAACTTTTGTCACCCATGAGAAAAGAGGTTCAAAGACATTACTTTAAGTACAACTCATGTTTTCAAACTACACCTAAAGTGAAGTCTCATGAACTCTATACTCCTTCACCTTTTGCAAATGATCCTTGGGAAGATACAAATTTCATTTTAAAACTCCCTAGGACAACAAAAGGTTTTAATTCAATCTTCATGGTTATGGATAAACTCTTCTCTAGAGAAGTGATACATCTTCATGGTTTATTTTCAAGCATAGTATTGAATAGAGCTCCAACTTTCGCAAACCATGATTTGAGGAGTCCCTTTGGAAAACTTGCAACTAAGTTGCACACTTTAAATGCTTATCATCCTCAAACGCATGGTCAAAATATTTTTAAAATATATAGCTCTTTCTATTATGCCTAGAATAATCATGAAGTGCACACACAATTTTAGAGATGAGCAAACATACCATCAAGTAGTTCACAAAACTACTTCTACTTTTAAAGTTATGTGTGTGCTCAATCATCTTTCTTCTTTTAAGTTGTTACCATCTCCTATAGGATTTATGCCTCAAGAGAAGGTAACCACAAATAACCATTTTAAAATACAAAAGATGATTAGAGGCCACACACAACCCTTAAAAGAGAAATCTTGTCCAAGGTTGCCAACACCAAAAGACAAACAACAATGGCAACCTAGTAAAATTAATTTGCAAACTAACACCTATGCTTTATTTGATTATTTCTATAGGTGGACGTTTGATCCAGGAGGACAAGCTTTGAAGAAACAAGATGCTGCTATCCGAGATCAAGCCTGAAGATCTGAGGATAGATCTTCTCAAAAGAAGGAGGAGATGATAGACACCATCCAGCCACAACCATTCCCGTAAGCAAAAGCATTGGATTTGAGGACAAATCCTTTTCAAGAGGGAGGATGATGGAAGAGGGCCCAAGTTCACCACACTATGAAAGCCAAAAGACTAAGACTAGCTTCACAAAGGAGCGTCTAGCCTCTCAAAGGAGCGTCTAGTCTTCCAAATGGAGCGTCTAGCTTCACAAGGGAGCGTCTAGCCATGGCTACATAAGGAGCATCTATGAAGAGTCCTAGACCGTCTAGCTTCACACACACATGAGCCAAGCTACGGTTTGGGAAAAGAAGGCTTTGTTGCATAAAGGCCCATTAGGGGTACTTAGTAGATAGGATAGTGTAGAAAGCACTTTGTGAAGGAAACATTCTAGAAACTAGGTTAGTGTGGCCAGTCATTGCACATGGCACATGGCTTAGGTTTTACATTTAATTTTTGTTTTCTTTTCATTAGAAAGTAGCTTACCTTTTACGTCCAAGATGGCCTATAAATAGGAAGGCTATCTCATTGTATTTTTCAAGTTTATTTGAGTATTGTTATGCTGCCAATTTTGTACACTAGCTTTACTTCTCCTAGAAATCTAGGCTATAAACTTCAATCCTTTCACCTTTCTCCCTTGAGCTGGCCAAACCTCTCAAACCCATACTCATCATGCACCTTCAAAGCCATCACAACTCCTAGGAGGGCTTTGTTTCACTCACCCATTGCTTCCGCATCACTTTCACTACTTTGATTCAAGAAGAACACATGAAATGCCATCATGATACCTTTGAAAAACCATTCCAAATGTGTTCAAATTGTATTTTGATATGTTCAATACTTCTTTTACAATCTAAGGTCTGTTGATTGATTGAAACACTCATGATATGATATCTTTGAAAAACAATTTCATGTGTTAAAATTGTGTTTTGATATGTTTAATACTTCTTTCATTTACAATCTAGGGTTTTATAGTTAATCTAGGAAACTATAAGAAAGTGAATGCTCTGAAGTATCTTAACTATTGAAAACAAGCGTATTACTTCTTAACTAAATGTTTGCAACTTGTTATTTTCGCTATTAATTGGTTTGGTTGAAAACACTTATGATATCTTTGAAAACCAAGTTTACGTGTTAAGATTGTGTTTTGATATGTTTAATACAATCTTAGTCTGTTGATTGATTGAAACACTTATGAATATCTTTGAAAAACAATTTCATGTGTTAAAATTGTGTTTTCATATGTTTATAATACTTCTTTTACAATCTAAGGTCTATTAATTGATTCGAACACTTGTGATACCTTTAAAAACCATTCCAAATGTGTTCAAATTGTATTTTGATATGTTCAATACTTCTTTTACAATCTAAGGTCTGTTGATTGATTGAAACACTCATGATATGATATCTTTGAAAAACAATTTCATGTGTTAAAATTATGTTTTGATATGTTTAATACTTCTTTCATTTACAATCTAAGGTTTCATAGTTAACCTAGGAAACTATAAGAAAGTGAATGCTCTGTGTAATAATAGTTTAAAAGTATCTTAACTATTGAAAACAAGCGTATTACTTCTTAACTAAATGTTTGCAACTTGTTCTTTTCGCTATTAATTGGTTTGGTTGAAAACACTTATGATATCTTTGAAAACCAATTTCACGTGTTAAGATTGTGTTTTGATATGTTTAATACAATCTTAGTCTGTTGATTGATTGAAACACTTATGAATATCTTTGAAAAACAATTTCATGTGTTAAAATTGTGTTTTCATATGTTTATAATACTTCTTTTACAATCTAAGGTCTATTAATTGATTCGAACACTTGTGATACCTTTAAAAACCATTCCAAATGTGTTCAAATTGTATTTTGATATGTTCAATACTTCTTTTACAATCTAAGGTCTGTTGATTGATTGAAACACTCATGATATGATATCTTTGAAAAACAATTTCATGTGTTAAAATTATGTTTTGATATGTTTAATACTTCTTTCATTTACAATCTAAGGTTTCATAGTTAACCTAGGAAACTATAAGAAAGTGAATGCTCTGTGTAATAATAGTTTAAAAGTATCTTAACTATTGAAAACAAGCGTATTACTTCTTAACTAAATGTTTGCAACTTGTTCTTTTCGCTATTAATTGGTTTGGTTGAAAACACTTATGATATCTTTGAAAACCAATTTCACGTGTTAAGATTGTGTTTTGATATGTTTAATACAATCTTAGTCTGTTGATTGATTGAAACACTTATGAATATCTTTGAAAAAC
The DNA here is from genome assembly GCF_051622355.1 of Phaseolus vulgaris. Taxonomy (NCBI): domain Eukaryota; kingdom Viridiplantae; phylum Streptophyta; class Magnoliopsida; order Fabales; family Fabaceae; genus Phaseolus; species Phaseolus vulgaris. Next base: position 19,102,561 of record NC_143501.1, on the reverse strand, counting down.
AATTTCATGTGTTAAAATTGTGTTTTCATATGTTTATAATACTTCTTTTACAATCTAAGGTGATGGAGGAGGGCCAAGCACACCTACCCAAGCAAGCCAAGGAGAGCGTCTAGACCAAGACCAAGACCAAGGTGTGCGTCTAGGACGGAAAGGTGAGCGTCTAGGACGTGAAGGTGAGCGTCTAGGACGTGAAGGTGAGCGTCTAGGACGTGAAGGTGAGCGTCTAGGACGTGAAGGTGAGCGTCTAGGACGTGAAGGTGAGCGTCTAGGACGTGAAGGAGGGAGGCTACCCTTGGAGCTAGACCGTCTAGGTCCCCTTACAAGATCAATGGCCAAACATATTCAAACACAAGCAAATGAGGCCACGGATGGAAGAGAGAAGGCTTTGTATATGTTTGCATAAAGGCCCATTGGGGGTACTTAGTAGATAGGATAGTGTAGGAAGCATTTTGGATGGAAACCTTCTAGAAACTAGGGTTGTGTATGGCCGGTCATTGCACCCTAGAATTTAGATTTAATTTTGGTTTTCTTTTCCTTGTAATGTAGCTTATCATTTACGTCCCAAACTAGCCTATAAATAGGAAGGCTAACTCATTGTATTTGACAAGTTTAATTGAGTATTGTTATGCTGCCAATTTTGTGCACTAGCTTTACTTCTCCTAGAAATCTAGGCTATAAACTTCAATCCTTTCACCTTTCTCCCTTGAGCTGGCCAAACCTCTCAAACCCATACTCATCATGCACCTTCAAAGCCAACACAACTCTTAGGAGGGCTTTGTTTCACTCACCCATTGCTTCCGCATCACTTTCACTACTTTGATTCAAGAAGAACACATGAAATGCCATCATTTGGTATCATGAGCTTTTGGTTCTTCAAGATGAGTAGCTTGGTCTTTTAATTTCAGTTCTTCTTTATTTCATCTTTGTCATTTCAATTCCTTACTTGTCTTGCTGTTTTTATATTTTAAATTGTTCTTGGTGTGCTTATGGAAGATCCAACCAAAGCACAATTGTTCAATTGATCTTGAACAAATTCTGTGCAGCTTGTGATAGGATTCCTTACACCATTGTGTGGCTGTTTTTCTTTTAGGAAATTGAGTCCTTATTGCTTTCTTATAATTGCTTCATTTTATGCTTTGAGTCTTTATTTTCTGAATCTATAAATGTTGTGTCAAGTCATGTGAATCCATATTTGTCAACAATTCTTAGTAGTCCTATTTTTGGCTTGTTTGTTTCTTGCTTTTGGGTCTCTTTATATTGCTTTAATCTGCTGTTATTTTGATCCTTTGGTGCTTTTTATTTTTAGTTTGAGTTCATAATTGTGTCTTAGTTCTTACACAATTTCCATTCTTACATTTCCATTGTGTTAATTTTGGTTATCTTGCTGTTTTCTTCCAGTTTTCCAGTTTTCCCCTGTATCATCTCTCTGTTCTGGGCTGTTTTGTTTAAAAAAAAAATTTCCACCCATAGGAAAATTCTGATTTTCTGGAAAATGCAAGTTTAAAGTGTTATAGAAAAGACAAAAAAAGAATGAGGTCAAAAGAAGCAACAGAAAAAAAATGGTAAATCTTACAAAATCAGAGTGCAAATCTTGAGCGCTCCAGCTGGCCTAACTGCACACCAAATTTGCAAAAATTATTAAACAAAAATGGTGCATGCGTTTTAGGTGATTCCAAAGCCAAAATTTAGATAAGATCCTGAATTTTCTTGCATCCAAATTTCAGAAACAAATTTTACATTTACAGCTCAGCATAAATCGGGGAACAAACACGTTTTCTGGCACACAACATTTTCCAGTGGTGCTGTTTTTTTATTTGGTCATCTAATCTAGTGCTTTTCTTTAGGAATTCCTTTTGTGTGCCACCTTTTATTGAGTACCTTTAATTGTTTGCTTTAATTTCTTGAATCTCTTTCTAAGTTGTCATATTATAAATCCTTTTGGTGGTACTGTTTTCTTTCAATTAAATTTGTTTCTTGCTTTTGCTTCTTGACCTCTCATTTTGGGTGCTGGAATTTAATTCTCTCTTGGTGCTTATGTGCATGGAAATTGACTTGGTTTAAGGTTAAACCCTTGTGAATAGGTGCTGGAAATTGGAGAATTAAAGCCAACTTTCTAAGGAGGAGTCAAAGCTAAGGCCGAAACAAGCTTCCTTGAAACAAACACTACAAACACCTAGAAGATCAACAATCAAGACAACAAAGAAAGTGTACTAACCAAAAAGAGGAACAACAAAGGGGGTTTTCTTATCTCCTTTACAACTTGGTTTATTGTTAATTACCTCTTTTAAATCACGTTTTAGACGGTGAGTGTGTCTTCAAGGGCTCAAAGTGTCCAAGAAGCCTCACCTAGGGCCGAATAGCATAGTAATTTTGCTTAGTAATTTGTTGCTTGTTTGAACTTATATCTCTTTTGTTTTGGTAGAAACGTTTTGCATGTTTAGTATTGTTTAATTTTGTGCTATACCGACTAGTTTTGCTGCATATCTAGCTTACATAGTTTTCTTGCTTTTTGATTTCTCAACTTCTTGTGTTCTAAGTGTTCTACTAAGAGAAAATTTTGTGTGAAGTCATTGGAGGAAAGTTTTTGGCAAGGAAAAGGCTTGGTACTTAAGTAGTCCATTGTGACTCACCTCCCTTACCTGGAAAACTCCCTTCTCTAACTTTCCTAAACTTTCTCCAAGTAAAACACCTATATACACAAAGTTTTAGCCATGTCTTCTTCTTCTCATTCTCCAAAGTCTATAGAAAGTGAAGTAAAATCTTTGAAAACTCTTTTAAAAGAAGTATCCCAAGCGGTACAATTGATCTCTTTTAGACAATTGGAGAATGAGAACAAAATTAATGAGTTGGCTAAAGCTCAAGAAGAGAAGTCACAAAAATCACAAAAATAAAAAAAAACTCATGCATCCCATTCTCAAAGTATTGAGTCTCTAGGGGAGGGAAGCCGTAGAATCAATGATTATTACCAACCACCCCCTAGAAGAACTAGGCAAAGGGAACAAGAGGTGCCAAGGGAAACAAGAGTAGACCTACCTCATTTTCATGGAAAGGAAAATGTAGAAGTATATCTAGATTGGGAGATGAAGGTAGAGCAACTTTTTGCTTGCCATAGGGTAAGTGAGGAACGAAAAGTGCCCTTAGCCACCCTTAGTTTCCAAGGGAATGCCATGTATTGGTGGACCTCTCTCGAACGAGATAGACGTCTTCATAGGGAACCTTCCATTACATATTGGAATGACCTTAGGGGAGCCCTAAGACGTCGACATATACCCTCTTACTACCATAGGGAGTTGATGGACAAGCTCCAAAGACTCCAACAAAGAAATATGAGCGTAGAGGAGTATAGACAAAAGATGGAGCTCTATATGATGAGAGCCTCTATTAGAGAGGAAGAGGAAACCACCATAGCTAGGTTCCTTAGTGGCCTATCACTTGAGATAAGAGATAGAGTAGAGCTCTTACCTTATCAAGACTTGAATGATTTGGTTCAACTTTGCATTAAAGTTGAGCAACAAAACTTGCGCAAAACCTCAAGTCAAAAGGTGAGCCCCTATTCTAGCTTTTATCCCAAGAAAGAGTTTAGAAGGGAGGGTAGTACATCCAAGGAAAAACCAAAAGAGCCTACCAAGCCCTTCACCAAAGAAACCTCAACCCCACCCATCCGAGCTAGAGATGTCAAGTGTTTTAAGTGCTATGGTAGGGGGCATGTGCAAGCACAATGTCCAAACCAAAGGACTTTGTTTTTAAAAGGTGTAGACGAGTACACTAGTGGCGAGGATGAGCCTAGTGAGAAAGAGGAAGGGGGAGAGGATGAGAGGGTAGCTCCACTAGAGGGAGAATTGCTTATGATTAGGAGAACCCTCAACAATCACCCTAGCACATCCATGGAAACACAAAGGGAGAACATCTTTCATACAAGATGCAATGTTTTAGAAAATATATGTTCTCTCATTGTGGATAGTGGATCTAGTTGTAATTGTTGTAGTGCTAGGATGGTTGAAAAGCTTAAGCTACAAGTAGTTTCTCACCCAAAACCTTACAAACTTCAATGGCTTAATGAAAATGGGGAACTACATGTAGACAAGCAAGTGGAAATCAAGTTTTCCATAGGGAACTACAAAGACAAAGTTTTATGTGATGTAGTGCCTATGGAAGCTTGCCATATCTTATTAGGGAGGCCATGGCAATTTGATAAGAAAACCTTGCATGATGGTCTCACTAACGAGATTTCCTTCACCCATAAATATAAGAAGTTTGTACTTAGTCCTTTACCACATTCTCAAGTGGTGAAAGACCAAATACAAATGAAACAAAAGAGGGATGAGGAAAACAAAAAAAAAAAGAGAGCTAGAAAAAGAGAAAATCCTTAGGGATAGAAAGGCGTGGGAGAAGAGTGTTCCTTCCCACAAGGTTGGTCAACAAGAAAAACCTCTTGAAAATGTTTTTGAAAACTTGCTTCTTGTTGAACAACCAAGCCTTGTCTTTTGTAAAGGAGCACTTACATGCACTGCCACAAGTAGTGAACTCATGGTTTTACCTCCTCAAGTAGAAAACCTTTTGAGTGAATTTGAAGATCTATTCTCCCAAGAAGGACCCATTGGGCTTCCTCCTCTTAGGGGGATAGAACATCAAATTGACTTTATACCGGGGGCAAGCCTACCAAATAGGCCTTCTTATAGAACCAACCCCGAGGAAACAAAGGAGATAGAATCACAAGTTCAAGACTTGTTGGAGAAGGGTTGGGTTCAAAAGAGCCTAAGCCCTTGTGCTGTACCTGTCTTGTTGGTGCCAAAAGAAGATGGAAAATGGCGTATGTGTTGTGATTGTAGAGCAATCAACAACATCACCATCAAGTATAGGCATCCAATCCCGAGGCTTGATGATATGCTTGATGAATTGCATGGGTCAACTCTATTCTCCAAGATTGACCTTAAAAGTGGATATCACCAAATTCGAATCAAGGAGGGTGATGAGTGGAAAACCGCTTTTTTAAGACCAAATTTGGATTATACGAGTGGTTGGTGATGCCCTTTGGGCTTACTAATGCTCCAAGCACATTCATGAGGCTTATGAATCACACCTTGAGAGATTGTATAGGTAAATATGTAGTAGTTTACTTTGATGATATCTTAGTCTATAGTAAAAGCCTAGAAGACCATCTAAGTCACCTTAGGGAAGTTCTTCTAGTTCTTAGGAAAAATAGTCTTTTTGCCAATAGGGATAAGTGTACCTTTTGTGTAGATAGTGTAGTTTTCTTAGGTTTCATAGTTAACAAAAAGGGGGTGCATGTAGATCCCGAGAAAATCAAAGCCATCCGCGAGTGGCCAACTCCACAAAATGTAAGTGATGTAAGAAGTTTTCATGGGTTAGCTAGCTTCTATAGAAGGTTTGTACCTAATTTTTCTAGCCTAGCTTCTCCTTTGAATGAACTTGTGAAAAAAGATGTTGCATTTTGTTGGAATGAAAAGCATGAGCAAGCCTTTCAAAGGCTCAAAGCTCAACTCACCAATGCACCCATTCTATCTCTTCCAAATTTTTCCAAAACTTTTGAGATAGAGTGTGATGCATCGGGGGTAGGCATAGGTGCGGTTTTGTTGCAAGGTGGACACCCCATTGCTTATTTTAGTGAAAAACTCCATGGTGCCACCCTCAACTACCCCACCTATGACAAAGAGCTCTATGCTCTTGTGCGAGCCCTAAAGACTTGGGAACACTACCTTGTGTCCAAAGAATTTGTTATCCATAGTGATCACGAGTCTTTAAAATATTTAAAGGGCCAACACAAGCTCAACAAGAGACATGCTAAATGGATGGAATTTCTTGAACAATTTCCTTATGTAATCAAATACAAGAAAGGGAGCACCAATATAGTGGCCGATGCTCTTTCAAGACGGCACACACTCTTTTCAAAACTAGGTGCCCAAATTCTTGGATTTGACCACATAAGAGAGCTTTACCAAGAAGACCAAGAACTCTCATCCATCTATGCTCAATGTCTACATAGAGCACAAGGAGGTTACTATGTGTCCGAGGGATATCTTTTTAAAGAAGGAAAACTTTGCATTCCCCAAGGAACACATAGAAAACTCCTTGTTAAAGAATCACATGAAGGGGGACTCATGGGCCATTTTGGAGTTGATAAGACTCTAGATCTTTTAAAAGCAAAATTTTGTTGGCCACACATGAGGAAAGATGTCCAACGACATTGTTCTAGATGTATCTCATGTTTAAAAGCAAAGTCTAGAACAATGCCGCATGGACTCTACACCCCTTTGCCGATTGCAAATGCTCCTTGGGAAGACATTAGCATGGATTTCATTTTAGGACTTCCTAGGACTGCAAGAGGCCATGACTCTATCTTTGTGGTAGTGGACCGTTTTAGCAAAATGTCCCACTTTATTCCATGCCACAAAGTGGATGATGCTCAAAATATTTCTAAACTCTTCTTTAGAGAAGTGGTGAGACTCCACGGTATCCCTAGAAGTATAGTGTCCGATAGAGATCCCAAGTTTATAAGCCACTTTTGGAAAACTCTTTGGGGTAAACTTGGAACAAGACTACAATTTTCAACTTCTTGTCATCCTCAAACGGATGGTCAAACCGAAGTAGTCAATAGATCTCTTGGAACTATGCTTAGGGCTATCATGAAGGGAAGCCACAAATCTTGGGATGAGTACCTTCCCCACATTGAATTTGCTTACAATAGAGTAGTTCACAAAACTACTAATGCTTCTCCTTTTGAGGTCGTATATGGTTTTAATCCTCTCACGCCTATGGATTTAATACCCCTTCCTAATCCACAAGATTTTGTGCATAAGGAAGGAGTAATCAAAGCTGATTTTGTCAAGAAAATGCATGAGAAGATTAAAATCCAAATACAACAACAAAATGAAAAGTACACAAAATACAACAACAAAGGGAAGAGAGAAATAATTTTTGAGGAAGGAGACTTAGTTTGGCTTCATCTTCGAAAAGATAGATTTCCAAATCAAAGGAAGTCCAAACTAAGTCCCCGAGGTGATGGACCTTTCCAAGTTCTCAAGCGAGTCAACAACAATGCATATAAGTTGGACCTACCTCTTGAATATGGAGTACATGACACTTTTAATGTAATTGATCTTTCTCCATTTGTAGGTACCAATGACGATGACGAGCTGGATTTGAGGACAAATCCTTTCCAAGGGGTTGGGGATGATGGAGGAGGGCCAAGCACACCTACCCAAGCAAGCCAAGGAGAGCGTCTAGACCAAGACCAAGACCAAGGTGAGTGTCTAGGACGTAAAGGTGAGCGTCTAGGACGTGAAGGTGAGCGTCTAGGACGTAAAGGTGAGCGTCTAGGACGTGAAGGAGGGAGGCTACCCTTGGATCTAGACCGTCTAGGTCCCCCCTTACAAGATCAATGGCCAAACATATTCAAACACAAGCAAATGAGGCCACGAATGGAAGAGAGAAGGCTTTGTATATGTTTGCATAAAGGCCCATTGGGGGTACTTAGTAGATAGGATAGTGTAGGAAGCATTTTGGATGGAAACCTTCTAGAAACTAGGGTTGTGTATGGCCGGTCATTGCACCCTAGAATTTAGATTTAATTTTGGTTTTCTTTTCCTTGTAATGTAGCTTATCATTTACGTCCCAAACTAGCCTATAAATAGGAAGGCTAACTCATTGTATTTGACAAGTTTAATTGAGTATTGTTATGCTGCCAATTTAGTGCACTAGCTTTACTTCTCCTAGAAATCTAGGCTATAAACTTCAATCCTTTCACCTTTCTCCCTTGAGCTGGCCGAACCTCTCAAACCCATACTCATCATGCACCTTCAAAGCCAACACAACTCTTAGGAGGGCTTTGTTTCACTCACCCATTGCTTTCGCATCACTTTCACTACTTTGATTCAAGAAGAACACATGAAATGCCATCATCAGGTCTATTACTTGATTCGAACACTTGTGATACCTTTGAAAAACCATTCCAAATGTGTTCAAATTGTATTTTGATATGTTCAATACTTCTTTTACAATCTAAGGTCTATTGATTGATTGAAACACTCTTCTTAACTATTGAAAACAAGCGTATTACTTCTTAACTAAATGTTTGCAACTTGTTCTTTTCGCTATTAATTGGTTTGGTTGAAAACACTTATGATATATTTGAAAACCAATTTCACGTGTTAAGATTGTGTTTTGATATGTTTAATACAATCTTAGTCTGTTGACTGATTGAAACACTTATGAATATCTTTGAAAAACAATTTCATGTGTTAAATCTGTGTTTTCATATGTTTATAATACTTCTTTTACAATCTAAGGTCTATTAATTGATTCGAACACTTGTGATACCTTTGAAAAACCATTCCAAATGTGTTCAAATTGTATTTTGATATGTTCAATACTTCTTTTACAATCTAAGGTCTATTGGTTGATTGAAACACTCATGATATGATATCTTTGAAAAACAATTTCATGTGTTAAAATTGTGTTTTGATATGTTTAATACTTCTTTCATTTACAATCTAAGGTTTTATAGTTAACCTAGGAAACTATAAGAAAGTGAATGCTCTGTGTAATAATAGTTTAAAAGTATCTTAACTATTGAAAACAAGCGTATTACTTCTTAACTAAATGTTTGCAACTTGTTCTTTTCGCTATTAATTGGTTTGGTTGAAAACACTTATGATATATTTGAAAACCAATTTCACGTGTTAAGATTGTGTTTTGATATGTTTAATACAATCTTAGTCTGTTGACTGATTGAAACACTTATGAATATCTTTGAAAAACAATTTCATGTGTTAAAACTGTGTTTTCATATGTTTATAATACTTCTTTTACAATCTAAGGTCTATTAATTGATTCGAACACTTGTGATACCTTTGAAAAACCATTCCAAATGTGTTGAAATTGAATTTTGATATGTTCAATACTTCTTTTACAATCTAAGGTCTATTGGTTGATTGAAACACTCATGATATGATATCTTTGAAAAACAATTTCATGTGTTAAAATTGTGTTTTGATATGTTTAATACTTCTTTCATTTACAATCTAAGGTTTTATAGTTAACCTAGGAAACTATAAGAAAGTGAATGCTCTGTGTAATAATAGTTTAAAAGTATCTTAACTATTGAAAACAAGCGTATTACTTCTTAACTAAATGTTTGCAACTTGTTCTTTTCGCTATTAATTGGTTTGGTTGAAAACACTTATGATATCTTTGAAAACCAATTTCACGTGTTAAGATTGTGTTTTGATATGTTTAATACAATCTTAGTCTGTTGATTGATTGAAACACTTATGAATATCTTTGAAAAACAATTTCATGTGTTAAAACTGTGTTTTCATATGTTTATAATACTTCTTTTACAATCTAAGGTCTATTAATTGATTCGAACACTTGTGATACCTTTGAAAAACCATTCCAAATGTGTTCAAATTGTATTTTGATATGTTCAACACTTCTTTTACAATCTAAGGTGTATTGATTGATTGAAACACTCATGATATGATATCTTTAAAAAACAATTTCATGTGTTAAAATTGTGTTTTGATATGTTTAATACTTCTTTCATTTACAATCTAAGGTTTTATAGTTAACCTAGGAAACTATAAGAAAGTGAATGCTCTGTGTAATAATAGTTTAAAAGTATCTTAACTATTGAAAACAAGCGTATTACTTCTTAACTAAATGTTTGCAACTTGTTCTTTTCGCTATTAATTGGTTTGGTTGAAAACACTTATGATATCTTTGAAAACCAATTTCACGTGTTAAGATTGTGTTTTGATATGTTTAATAAAATCTTAGTGTGTTGATTGATTGAAACACTTATGAATATCTTTGAAAAACAATTTCATGTGTTAAAACTGTGTTTTCATATGTTTATAATACTTCTTTTACAATCTAAGGTCTATTAATTGATTCGAGCACTTGTGATACCTTTGAAAAACCATTCCAAATGTGTTCAAATTGTATTTTGATATGTTAAATACTTCTTTTACAATCTAAGGTCTATTGATTGATTGAAACACTCATGATATGATATCTTTGAAAAACAATTTCATGTGTTAAAATTGTGTTTTGATATGTTTAATACTTCTTTCATTTACAATCTAAGGTTTTATAGTTAACCTAGGAAACTATAAGAAAGTGAATGCTCTGTGTAATAATAGTTTAAAAGTATCTTAACTATTGAAAACAAGCGTATTACTTTTTAACTAAATGTTTGCAACTTGTTCTTTTCGCTATTAATTGGTTTGGTTGAAAACACTTATGATATCTTTGAAAACCAATTTCACGTGTTAAGATTGTGTTTTGATATGTTTAATACAATCTTAGTCTGTTGATTGATTGAAACACTTATGAATATCTTTGAAAAACAATTTCATGTGTTAAAACTGTGTTTTCATATGTTTATAATACTTCTTTTACAATCTAAGGTCTATTAATTGATTCGAACACTTGTGATACCTTTGAAAAACCATTCCAAATGTGTTCAAATTGTATTTTGATATGTTCAACACTTCTTTTACAATCTAAGGTCTATTGATTGATTGAAACACTCATGATATGATATCTTTGAAAAACAATTTCATGTGTTAAAATTGTGTTTTGATATGTTTAATACTTCTTTCATTTACAATCTAAGGTTTTATAGTTAACCTAGGAAACTATAAGAAAGTGAATGCTCTGTGTAATAATAGTTTAAAAGTATCTTAACTATTGAAAACAAGCGTATTACTTCTTAACTAAATGTTTGCAACTTGTTCTTTTCGCTATTAATTGGTTTGGTTGAAAACACTTATGATATATTTGAAAACCAATTTCACGTGTTAAGATTGTGTTTTGATATGTTTAATACAATCTTAGTCTGTTGATTGATTGAAACACTTATGAATATCGTTGAAAAACAATTTCATGTGTTAAAACTGTGTTTTCATATGTTTATAATACTTCTTTTACAATCTAAGGTCTATTAATTGATTCGAACACTTGTGATACCTTTGAAAAACCATTCCAAATGTGTTCAAATTGTATTTTGATATGTTCAACACTTCTTTTACAATCTAAGGTCTATTGATTGATTGAAACACTCATGATATGATATCTTTGAAAAACAATTTCATGTGTTAAAATTGTGTTTTGATATGTTTAATACTTCTTTCATTTACAATCTAAGGTTTTATAGTTAACCTAGGAAACTATAAGAAAGTGAATGCTCTGTGTAATAATAGTTTAAAAGTATCTTAACTATTGAAAACAAGCGTATTACTTTTTAACTAAATGTTTGCAACTTGTTCTTTTCGCTATTAATTGGTTTGGTTGAAAACACTTATGATATCTTTGAAAACCAATTTCACGTGTTAAGATTGTGTTTTGATATGTTTAATACAATCTTAGTCTGTTCATTGATTGAAACACTTATGAATATCTTTGAAAAACAATTTCATGTGTTAAAACTGTGTTTTCATATGTTTATAATACTTCTTTTACAATCTAAGGTCTATTAATTGATTCGAACACTTGTGATACCTTTGAAAAACCATTCCAAATGTGTTCAAATTGTATTTTGATATGTTCAACACTTCTTTTACAATCTAAGGTCTATTGATTGATTGAAACACTCATGATATGATATCTTTGAAAAACAATTTCATGTGTTAAAATTGTGTTTTGATATGTTTAATACTTCTTTCATTTACAATCTAAGGTTTTATAGTTAACCTAGGAAACTATAAGAAAGTGAATGCTCTGTGTAATAATAGTTTAAAAGTATCTTAACTATTGAAAACAAGCGTATTACTTCTTAACTAAATGTTTGCAACTTGTTCTTTTCGCTATTAATTGGTTTGGTTGAAAACACTTATGATATCTTTGAAAACCAATTTCACGTGTTAAGATTGTCTTTTGATATGTTTAATACAATCTTAGTCTGTTGATTGATTGAAACACTTATGAATATCTTTGAAAAACAATTTCATGTGTTAAAACTGTGTTTTCATATGTTTATAATAGTTCTTTTACAATCTAAGGTCTATTAATTGATTCGAACACTTGTGATACCTTTGAAAAACCATTCCAAATGTGTTCAAATTGTATTTTGATATGTTCAACACTTCTTTTACAATCTAAGGTCTATTGATTGATTGAAACACTCATGATATGATATCTTTGAAAAACAATTTCATGTGTTAAAATTGTGTTTTGATATGTTTAATACTTCTTTCATTTACAATCTAAGGTTTTATAGTTAACCTAGGAAACTATAAGAAAGTGAATGCTCTGTGTAATAATAGTTTAAAAGTATCTTAACTATTGAAAACAAGCGTATTACTTCTTAACTAAATGTTTGCAACTTGTTCTTTTCGCTATTAATTGGTTTGGTTGAAAACACTTGTGATATCTTTGAAAACCAATTTCACGTGTTAAGATTGTGTTTTGATATGTTTAATACAATCTTAGTCTGTTGATTGATTGAAACACTTATGAATATCTTTGAAAAACAATTTCATGTGTTAAAACTGTGTTTTCATATGTTTATAATACTTCTCTTACAATCTAAGGTCTATTAATTGATTCGAACACTTGTGATACCTTTGAAAAACCATTCCAAATGTGTTCAAATTGTATTTTGATATGTTCAACACTTCTTTTACAATCTAAGGTCTATTGATTGATTGAAACACTCATGATATGATATCTTTGAAAAACAATTTCATGTGTTAAAATTGTGTTTTGATATGTTTAATACTTCTTTCATTTACAATCTAAGGTTTTATAGTTAACCTAGGAAACTATAAGAAAGTGAATGCTCTGTGTAATAATAGTTTAAAAGTATCTTAACTATTCAAAACAAGCGTATTACTTCTTAACTAAATGTTTGCAACTTGTTCTTTTCGCTATTAATTGGTTTGGTTGAAAACACTTATGATATCTTTGAAAACCAATTTCACGTGTTAAGATTGTGTTTTGAAATGTTTAATACAATCTTAGTGTGTTGATTGATTGAAACACTTATGAATATCTTTGAAAAACAATTTCATGTGTTAAAACTGTGTTTTCATATGTTTATAATACTTCTTTTACAATCTAAGGTCTATTAATTGATTCGAGCACTTGTGATACCTTTGAAAAACCATTCCAAATGTGTTCAAATTGTATTTTGATATGTTCAACACTTCTTTTACAATCTAAGGTCTATTGATTGATTGAAACACTCATGATATGATATCTTTGAAAAACAATTTCATGTGTTAAAATTGTGTTTTGATATGTTTAATACTTCTTTCATTTACAATCTAAGGTTTTATAGTTAACCTAGGAAACTATAAGAAAGTGAATGCTCTGTGTAATAATAGTTTAAAAGTATCTTAACTATTGAAAACAAGCGTATTACTTCTTAACTAAATGTTTGCAACTTGTTCTTTTCGCTATTAATTGGTTTGGTTGAAAACACTTATGATATATTTGAAAACCAATTTCACGTGTTAAGATTGTGTTTTGATGTGTTTAATACAATCTTAGTGTGTTGATTGATTGAAACACTTATGAATATCTTTGAAAAACAATTTCATGTGTTAAAACTGTGTTTTCATATGTTTATAATACTTCTTTTACAATCTAAGGTCTATTAATTGATTCGAACACTTGTGATACCTTTGAAAAACCATTCCAAATGTGTTCAAATTGTATTTTGATATGTTCAACACTTCTTTTACAATCTAAGGTCTATTGATTGATTGAAACACTCATGATATGATATCTTTGAAAAACAATTTCATGTGTTAAAATTGTGTTTTGATATGTTTAATACTTCTTTCATTTACAATCTAAGGTTTTATAGTTAACCTAGGAAACTATAAGAAAGTGAATGCTCTGTGTAATAATAGTTTAAAAGTATCTTAACTATTGAAAACAAGCGTATTACTTCTTAACTAAATGTTTGCAACTTGTTCTTTTCGCTATTAATTGGTTTGGTTGAAAACACTTATGATATCTTTGAAAACCAATTTCACGTGTTAAGATTGTGTTTTGATATGTTTAATACAATCTTAGTGTGTTGATTGATTGAAACACTTATGAATATCTTTGAAAAACAATTTCATGTGTTAAAACTGTGTTTTCATATGTTTATAATACTTCTTTTACAATCTAAGGTCTATTAATTGATTCGAGCACTTGTGATACCTTTGAAAAACCATTCCAAATGTGTTCAAATTGTATTTTGATATGTTCAATACTTCTTTTACAATCTAAGGTCTATTGATTGATTGAAACACTCATGATATGATATCTTTGAAAAACAATTTCATGTGTTAAAATTGTGTTTTGATATGTTTAATACTTCTTTCATTTACAATCTAAGGTTTTATAGTTAACCTAGGAAACTATAAGAAAGTGAATGCTCTGTGTAATAATAGTTTAAAAGTATCTTAACTATTGAAAACAAGCGTATTAATTCTTAACTAAATGTTTGCAACTTGTTCTTTTCGCTATTAATTGGTTTGGTTGAAAACACTTATGATATCTTTGAAAACCAATTTCACGTGTTAAGATTGTGTTTTGATATGTTTAATACAATCTTAGTGTGTTGATTGATTGAAACACTTATGAATATCTTTGAAAAACAATTTCATGTGTTAAAACTGTGTTTTCATATGTTTATAATACTTCTTTTACAATCTAAGGTCTATTAATTGATTCGAACACTTGTGATACCTTTGAAAAACCATTCCAAATGTGTTCAAATTGTATTTATATGTTCAATACTTCTTTTACAATCAAAGGTCTATTGATTGATTGAAACACTCATGATATGATATCTTTGAAAAACAATTTCATGTGTTAAAATTGTGTTTTGATATGTTTAATACTTCTTTCATTTACAATCTAAGGTTTTATAGTTAACCTAGGAAACTATAAGAAAGTGAATGCTCTGTGTAATAATAGTTTAAAAGTATCTTAACTATTGAAAACAAGCGTATTACTTCTTAACTAAATGTTTGCAACTTGTTCTTTTCGCTATTAATTGGTTTGGTTGAAAACACTTATGATATCTTTGAAAACCAATTTCACGTGTTAAGATTGTGTTTTGATATGTTTAATACAATCTTAGTGTGTTGATTGATTGAAACACTTATGAATATCTTTGAAAAACAATTTCATGTGTTAAAACTGTGTTTTCATATGTTTATAATACTTCTTTTACAATCTAAGGTCTATTAATTGATTCGAACACTTGTGATACCTTTGAAAAACCATTCCAAATGTGTTCAAATTGTATTTATATGTTCAATACTTCTTTTACAATCAAAGGTCTATTGATTGATTGAAACACTCATGATATGATATCTTTGAAAAACAATTTCATGTGTTAAAATTGTGTTTTGATATGTTTAATACTTCTTTCATTTACAATCTAAGGTTTTATAGTTAACCTAGGAAACTATAAGAAAGTGAATGCTCTGTGTAATAATAGTTTAAAAGTATCTTAACTATTGAAAACAAGCGTATTACTTCTTAACTAAATGTTTGCAACTTGTTCTTTTCGCTATTAATTGGTTTGGTTGAAAACACTTATGATATCTTTGAAAACCAATTTCACGTGTTAAGATTGTGTTTTGATATGTTTAATACAATCTTAGTGTGTTGATTGATTGAAACACTTATGAATATCTTTGAAAAACAATTTCATGTGTTAAAACTGTGTTTTCATATGTTTATAATACTTCTTTTACAATCTAAGGTCTATTAATTGATTCGAACACTTGTGATACCTTTGAAAAACCATTCCAAATGTGTTCAAATTGTATTTTGATATGTTCAATACTTCTTTTACAATCAAAGGTCTATTGATTGATTGAAACACTCATGATATGATATCTTTGAAAAACAATTTCATGTGTTAAAATTGTGTTTTGATATGTTTAATACTTCTTTCATTTACAATCTAAGGTTTTATAGTTAACCTAGGAAACTATAAGAAAGTGAATGCTCTGTGTAATAATAGTTTAAAAGTATCTTAACTATTGAAAACAAGCGTATTACTTCTTAACTAAATGTTTGCAACTTGTTCTTTTCGCTATTAATTGGTTTGGTTGAAAACACTTATGATATCTTTGAAAACCAATTTCACGTGTTAAGATTGTGTTTTGATATGTTTAATACAATCTTAGTGTGTTGATTGATTGAAACACTTATGAATATCTTTGAAAAACAATTTCATGTGTTAAAACTGTGTTTTCATATGTTTATAATACTTCTTTTACAATCTAAGGTCTATTAATTGATTCGAGCACTTGTGATACCTTTGAAAAACCATTCCAAATGTGTTCAAATTGTATTTTGATATGTTCAATACTTCTTTTACAATCTAAGGTCTATTGATTGATTGAAACACTCATGATATGATATCTTTGAAAAACAATTTCATGTGTTAAAATTGTGTTTTGATATGTTTAATACTTCTTTCATTTACAATCTAAGGTTTTATAGTTAACCTAGGAAACTATAAGAAAGTGAATGCTCTGTGTAATAATAGTTTAAAAGTATCTTAACTATTGAAAACAAGCGTATTAATTCTTAACTAAATGTTTGCAACTTGTTCTTTTCGCTATTAATTGGTTTGGTTGAAAACACTTATGATATCTTTGAAAACCAATTTCACATGTTAAGATTGTGTTTTGATATGTTGAATACAATCTTAGTCTGTTGATTGATTGAAACACTTATGAATATCTTTGAAAAACAATTTCATGTGTTAAAACTGTGTTTTCATATGTTTATAATACTTCTTTTACAATCTAAGGTCTATTAATTGATTCGAGCACTTGTGATACCTTTGAAAAACCATTCCAAATGTGTTCAAATTGTATTTTGATATGTTCAATACTTCTTTTACAATCTAAGGTCTATTGATTGATTGAAACACTCATGATATGATATCTTTGAAAAACAATTTCATGTGTTAAAATTGTGTTTTGATATGTTTAATACTTCTTTCATTTACAATCTAAGGTTTTATAGTTAACCTAGGAAACTATAAGAAAGTGAATGCTCTGTGTAATAATAGTTTAAAAGTATCTTAACTATTGAAAACAAGCGTATTACTTCTTAACTAAATGTTTGCAACTTGTTCTTTTCGCTATTAATTGGTTTGGTTG
This sequence comes from Phaseolus vulgaris, assembly GCF_051622355.1. Taxonomy (NCBI): domain Eukaryota; kingdom Viridiplantae; phylum Streptophyta; class Magnoliopsida; order Fabales; family Fabaceae; genus Phaseolus; species Phaseolus vulgaris. The sequence goes on along the minus strand of NC_143501.1, from coordinate 19,085,408 downwards.
AAAACACTTATGATATCTTTGAAAACCAATTTCACGTGTTAAGATTGTGTTTTGATATGTTTAATACAATCTTAGTGTGTTGATTGATTGAAACACTTATGAATATCTTTGAAAAACAATTTCATGTGTTAAAACTGTGTTTTCATATGTTTATAATACTTCTTTTACAATCTAAGGTCTATTAATTGATTCGAACACTTGTGATACCTTTGAAAAACCATTCCAAATGTGTTCAAATTGTATTTATATGTTCAATACTTCTTTTACAATCAAAGGTCTATTGATTGATTGAAACACTCATGATATGATATCTTTGAAAAACAATTTCATGTGTTAAAATTGTGTTTTGATATGTTTAATACTTCTTTCATTTACAATCTAAGGTTTTATAGTTAACCTAGGAAACTATAAGAAAGTGAATGCTCTGTGTAATAATAGTTTAAAAGTATCTTAACTATTGAAAACAAGCGTATTACTTCTTAACTAAATGTTTGCAACTTGTTCTTTTCGCTATTAATTGGTTTGGTTGAAAACACTTATGATATCTTTGAAAACCAATTTCACGTGTTAAGATTGTGTTTTGATATGTTTAATACAATCTTAGTGTGTTGATTGATTGAAACACTTATGAATATCTTTGAAAAACAATTTCATGTGTTAAAACTGTGTTTTCATATGTTTATAATACTTCTTTTACAATCTAAGGTCTATTAATTGATTCGAACACTTGTGATACCTTTGAAAAACCATTCCAAATGTGTTCAAATTGTATTTATATGTTCAATACTTCTTTTACAATCAAAGGTCTATTGATTGATTGAAACACTCATGATATGATATCTTTGAAAAACAATTTCATGTGTTAAAATTGTGTTTTGATATGTTTAATACTTCTTTCATTTACAATCTAAGGTTTTATAGTTAACCTAGGAAACTATAAGAAAGTGAATGCTCTGTGTAATAATAGTTTAAAAGTATCTTAACTATTGAAAACAAGCGTATTACTTCTTAACTAAATGTTTGCAACTTGTTCTTTTCGCTATTAATTGGTTTGGTTGAAAACACTTATGATATCTTTGAAAACCAATTTCACGTGTTAAGATTGTGTTTTGATATGTTTAATACAATCTTAGTGTGTTGATTGATTGAAACACTTATGAATATCTTTGAAAAACAATTTCATGTGTTAAAACTGTGTTTTCATATGTTTATAATACTTCTTTTACAATCTAAGGTCTATTAATTGATTCGAGCACTTGTGATACCTTTGAAAAACCATTCCAAATGTGTTCAAATTGTATTTTGATATGTTCAATACTTCTTTTACAATCTAAGGTCTATTGATTGATTGAAACACTCATGATATGATATCTTTGAAAAACAATTTCATGTGTTAAAATTGTGTTTTGATATGTTTAATACTTCTTTCATTTACAATCTAAGGTTTTATAGTTAACCTAGGAAACTATAAGAAAGTGAATGCTCTGTGTAATAATAGTTTAAAAGTATCTTAACTATTGAAAACAAGCGTATTAATTCTTAACTAAATGTTTGCAACTTGTTCTTTTCGCTATTAATTGGTTTGGTTGAAAACACTTATGATATCTTTGAAAACCAATTTCACGTGTTAAGATTGTGTTTTGATATGTTGAATACAATCTTAGTCTGTTGATTGATTGAAACACTTATGAATATCTTTGAAAAACAATTTCATGTGTTAAAACTGTGTTTTCATATGTTTATAATACTTCTTTTACAATCTAAGGTCTATTAATTGATTCGAGCACTTGTGATACCTTTGAAAAACCATTCCAAATGTGTTCAAATTGTATTTTGATATGTTCAATACTTCTTTTACAATCTAAGGTCTATTGATTGATTGAAACACTCATGATATGATATCTTTGAAAAACAATTTCATGTGTTAAAATTGTGTTTTGATATGTTTAATACTTCTTTCATTTACAATCTAAGGTTTTATAGTTAACCTAGGAAACTATAAGAATGTGAATGCTCTGTGTAATAATAGTTTAAAAGTATCTTAACTATTGAAAACAAGCGTATTACTTCTTAACTAAATGTTTGCAACTTGTTCTTTTCGCTATTAATTGGTTTGGTTGAAAACACTTATGATATCTTTGGAAACCAATTTCACGTGTTAAGATTGTGTTTTGATATGTTTAATACAATCTTAGTCTGTTGATTGATTGAAACACTTATGAATATCTTTGAAAAACAATTTCATGTGTTAAAACTGTGTTTTCATATGTTTATAATACTTCTTTTACAATCTAAGGTCTATTAATTGATTCGAACACTTGTGATACCTTTGAAAAACCATTCCAAATGTGTTCAAATTGTATTTATATGTTCAATACTTCTTTTACAATCAAAGGTCTATTGATTGATTGAAACACTCATGATATGATATCTTTGAAAAACAATTTCATGTGTTAAAATTGTGTTTTGATATGTTTAATACTTCTTTCATTTACAATCTAAGGTTTTATAGTTAACCTAGGAAACTATAAGAAAGTGAATGCTCTGTGTAATAATAGTTTAAAAGTATCTTAACTATTGAAAACAAGCGTATTACTTCTTAACTAAATGTTTGCAACTTGTTCTTTTCGCTATTAATTGGTTTGGTTGAAAACACTTATGATATCTTTGAAAACCAATTTCACGTGTTAAGATTGTGTTTTGATATGTTTAATACAATCTTAGTGTGTTGATTGATTGAAACACTTATGAATATCTTTGAAAAACAATTTCATGTGTTAAAACTGTGTTTTCATATGTTTATAATACTTCTTTTACAATCTAAGGTCTATTAATTGATTCGAGCACTTGTGATACCTTTGAAAAACCATTCCAAATGTGTTCAAATTGTATTTTGATATGTTCAATACTTCTTTTACAATCTAAGGTCTATTGATTGATTGAAACACTCATGATATGATATCTTTGAAAAACAATTTCATGTGTTAAAATTGTGTTTTGATATGTTTAATACTTCTTTCATTTACAATCTAAGGTTTTATAGTTAACCTAGGAAACTATAAGAAAGTGAATGCTCTGTGTAATAATAGTTTAAAAGTATCTTAACTATTGAAAACAAGCGTATTAATTCTTAACTAAATGTTTGCAACTTGTTCTTTTCGTTATTAATTGGTTTGGTTGAAAACACTTATGATATCTTTGAAAACCAATTTCACGTGTTAAGATTGTGTTTTGATATGTTTAATACAATCTTAGTCTGTTGATTGATTGAAACACTTATGAATATCTTTGAAAAACAATTTCATGTGTTAAAACTGTGTTTTCATATGTTTATAATACTTCTTTTACAATCTAAGGTCTATATTAATTGATTCGAACACTTGTGATACCTTTGAAAAACCATTCCAAATGTGTTCAAATTGTATTTTGATATGTTCAACACTTCTTTTACAATCTAAGGTCTATTGATTGATTGAAACACTCATGATATGATATCTTTGAAAAACAATTTCATGTGTTAAAATTGTGTTTTGATATGTTTAATACTTCTTTCATTTACAATCTAAGGTTTTATAGTTAACCTAGGAAACTATAAGAAAGTGAATGCTCTGTGTAATAATAGTTTAAAAGTATTATCTTAACTATTGAAAACAAGCGTATTACTTCTTAACTAAATGTTTGCAACTTGTTCTCTTCGCTATTAATTGGTTTGGTTGAAAACACTTATGATATCTTTGAAAACCAATTTCACGTGTTAAGATTGTGTTTTGATATGTTTAATACAATCTTAGTCTGTTGATTGATTGAAACACTTATGAATAACTTTGAAAAACAATTTCATGTGTTAAAACTGTGTTTTCATATGTTTATAATACTTCTTTTACAATCTAAGTTCTATTAATTGATTCGAACACTTGTGATACCTTTGAAAAACCATTCCAAATGTGTTCAAATTGTATTTTGATATGTTCAAGACTTCTTTTACAATCTAAGGTCTATTGATTGATTGAAACACTCATGATATGATATCTTTGAAAAACAATTTCATGTGTTAAAATTGTGTTTTGATATGTTTAATACTTCTTTCATTTACAATCTAAGGTTTTATAGTTAACCTAGGAAACTATAAGAAAGTGAATGCTCTGTGTAATAATAGTTTAAAAGTATCTTAACTATTGAAAACAAGCGTATTACTTCTTAACTAAATGTTTGCAACTTGTTCTTTTCGCTATTAATTGGTTTGGTTGAAAACACTTGTGATATCTTTGAAAACCAATTTCACGTGTGAAGATTGTGTTTTGATATGTTTAATACAATCTTAGTCTGTTGATTGATTGAAACACTTATGAATATCTTTGAAAAACAATTTCATGTGTTAAAACTGTGTTTTCATATGTTTATAATACTTCTTTTACAATCTAAGGTCTATTAATTGATTCGAGCACTTGTGATACCTTTGAAAAACCATTCCAAATGTGTTCAAATTGTATTTTGATATGTTCAATACTTCTTTTACAATCTAAGGTCTATTGATTGATTGAAACAGTCATGATATGATATCTTTGAAAAACAATTTCATGTGTTAAAATTGTGTTTTGATATGTTTAATACTTCTTTCATTTACAATCTAAGGTTTTATAGTTAACCTAGGAAACTATAAGAAAGTGAATGCTCTGTGTAATAATAGTTTAAAAGTATTATCTTAACTATTGAAAACAAGCGTATTACTTCTTAACTAAATGTTTGCAACTTGTTCTTTTCGCTATTAATTGGCTTGGTTGAAAACACTTTTATGATATCTTTGAAAACCAATTTCACGTGTTAAGATTGTGTTTTGATATGTTTAATACAATCTTAGTCTGTTGATTGATTGAAACACTTATGAATAACTTTGAAAAACAATTTCATGTGTTAAAACTGTGTTTTCATATGTTTATAATACTTCTTTTACAATCTAAGGTCTATATTAATTGATTCGAACACTTGTGATACCTTTGAAAAACCATTCCAAATGTGTTCAAATTGTATTTTGATATGTTCAACACTTCTTTTACAATCTAAGGTCTATTGATTGATTGAAACACTCATGATATGATATCTTTGAAAAACAATTTCATGTGTTAAAATTGTGTTTTGATATGTTTAATACTTCTTTCATTTACAATCTAAGGTTTTATAGTTAACCTAGGAAACTATAAGAAAGTGAATGCTCTGTGTAATAATAGTTTAAAAGTATTATCTTAACTATTGAAAACAAGCGTATTACTTCTTAACTAAATGTTTGCAACTTGTTCTCTTCGCTATTAATTGGTTTGGTTGAAAACACTTATGATATCTTTGAAAACCAATTTCACGTGTTAAGATTGTGTTTTGATATGTTTAATACAATCTTAGTCTGTTGATTGATTGAAACACTTATGAATATCTTTGAAAAACAATTTCATGTGTTAAAACTGTGTTTTCATATGTTTATAATACTTCTTTTACAATCTAAGGTCTATATTAATTGATTCGAACACTTGTGATACCTTTGAAAAACCATTCCAAATGTGTTCAAATTGTATTTTGATATGTTCAACACTTCTTTTACAATCTAAGGTCTATTGATTGATTGAAACACTCATGATATGATATCTTTGAAAAACAATTTCATGTGTTAAAATTGTGTTTTGATATGTTTAATACTTCTTTCATTTACAATCTAAGGTTTTATAGTTAACCTAGGAAACTATAAGAAAGTGAATGCTCTGTGTAATAATAGTTTAAAAGTATTATCTTAACTATTGAAAACAAGCGTATTACTTCTTAACTAAATGTTTGCAACTTGTTCTCTTCGCTATTAATTGGTTTGGTTGAAAACACTTATGATATCTTTGAAAACCAATTTCACGTGTTAAGATTGTGTTTTGATATGTTTAATACAATCTTAGTCTGTTGATTGATTGAAACACTTATGAATATCTTTGAAAAACAATTTCATGTGTTAAAACTGTGTTTTCATATGTTTATAATACTTCTTTTACAATCTAAGGTCTATATTAATTGATTCGAACACTTGTGATACCTTTGAAAAACCATTCCAAATGTGTTCAAATTGTATTTTGATATGTTCAACACTTCTTTTACAATCTAAGGTCTATTGATTGATTGAAACACTCATGATATGATATCTTTGAAAAACAATTTCATGTGTTAAAATTGTGTTTTGATATGTTTAATACTTCTTTCATTTACAATCTAAGGTTTTATAGTTAACCTAGGAAACTATAAGAAAGTGAATGCTCTGTGTAATAATAGTTTAAAAGTATTATCTTAACTATTGAAAACAAGCGTATTACTTCTTAACTAAATGTTTGCAACTTGTTCTCTTCGCTATTAATTGGTTTGGTTGAAAACACTTATGATATCTTTGAAAACCAATTTCACGTGTTAAGATTGTGTTTTGATATGTTTAATACAATCTTAGTCTGTTGATTGATTGAAACACTTATGAATATCTTTGAAAAACAATTTCATGTGTTAAAACTGTGTTTTCATATGTTTATAATACTTCTTTTACAATCTAAGGTCTATATTAATTGATTCGAACACTTGTGATACCTTTGAAAAACCATTCCAAATGTGTTCAAATTGTATTTTGATATGTTCAACACTTCTTTTACAATCTAAGGTCTATTGATTGATTGAAACACTCATGATATGATATCTTTGAAAAACAATTTCATGTGTTAAAATTGTGTTTTGATATGTTTAATACTTCTTTCATTTACAATCTAAGGTTTTATAGTTAACCTAGGAAACTATAAGAAAGTGAATGCTCTGTGTAATAATAGTTTAAAAGTATTATCTTAACTATTGAAAACAAGCGTATTACTTCTTAACTAAATGTTTGCAACTTGTTCTCTTCGCTATTAATTGGTTTGGTTGAAAACACTTATGATATCTTTGAAAACCAATTTCACGTGTTAAGATTGTGTTTTGATATGTTTAATACAATCTTAGTCTGTTGATTGATTGAAACACTTATGAATATCTTTGAAAAACAATTTCATGTGTTAAAACTGTGTTTTCATATGTTTATAATACTTCTTTTACAATCTAAGGTCTATATTAATTGATTCGAACACTTGTGATACCTTTGAAAAACCATTCCAAATGTGTTCAAATTGTATTTTGATATGTTCAACACTTCTTTTACAATCTAAGGTCTATTGATTGATTGAAACACTCATGATATGATATCTTTGAAAAACAATTTCATGTGTTAAAATTGTGTTTTGATATGTTTAATACTTCTTTCATTTACAATCTAAGGTTTTATAGTTAACCTAGGAAACTATAAGAAAGTGAATGCTCTGTGTAATAATAGTTTAAAAGTATTATCTTAACTATTGAAAACAAGCGTATTACTTCTTAACTAAATGTTTGCAACTTGTTCTCTTCGCTATTAATTGGTTTGGTTGAAAACACTTATGATATCTTTGAAAACCAATTTCACGTGTTAAGATTGTGTTTTGATATGTTTAATACAATCTTAGTCTGTTGATTGATTGAAACACTTATGAATATCTTTGAAAAACAATTTCATGTGTTAAAACTGTGTTTTCATATGTTTATAATACTTCTTTTACAATCTAAGGTCTATATTAATTGATTCGAACACTTGTGATACCTTTGAAAAACCATTCCAAATGTGTTCAAATTGTATTTTGATATGTTCAACACTTCTTTTACAATCTAAGGTCTATTGATTGATTGAAACACTCATGATATGATATCTTTGAAAAACAATTTCATGTGTTAAAATTGTGTTTTGATATGTTTAATACTTCTTTCATTTACAATCTAAGGTTTTATAGTTAACCTAGGAAACTATAAGAAAGTGAATGCTCTGTGTAATAATAGTTTAAAAGTATTATCTTAACTATTGAAAACAAGCGTATTACTTCTTAACTAAATGTTTGCAACTTGTTCTCTTCGCTATTAATTGGTTTGGTTGAAAACACTTATGATATCTTTGAAAACCAATTTCACGTGTTAAGATTGTGTTTTGATATGTTTAATACAATCTTAGTCTGTTGATTGATTGAAACACTTATGAATATCTTTGAAAAACAATTTCATGTGTTAAAACTGTGTTTTCATATGTTTATAATACTTCTTTTACAATCTAAGGTCTATATTAATTGATTCGAACACTTGTGATACCTTTGAAAAACCATTCCAAATGTGTTCAAATTGTATTTTGATATGTTCAACACTTCTTTTACAATCTAAGGTCTATTGATTGATTGAAACACTCATGATATGATATCTTTGAAAAACAATTTCATGTGTTAAAATTGTGTTTTGATATGTTTAATACTTCTTTCATTTACAATCTAAGGTTTTATAGTTAACCTAGGAAACTATAAGAAAGTGAATGCTCTGTGTAATAATAGTTTAAAAGTATTATCTTAACTATTGAAAACAAGCGTATTACTTCTTAACTAAATGTTTGCAACTTGTTCTCTTCGCTATTAATTGGTTTGGTTGAAAACACTTATGATATCTTTGAAAACCAATTTCACGTGTTAAGATTGTGTTTTGATATGTTTAATACAATCTTAGTCTGTTGATTGATTGAAACACTTATGAATATCTTTGAAAAACAATTTCATGTGTTAAAACTGTGTTTTCATATGTTTATAATACTTCTTTTACAATCTAAGGTCTATATTAATTGATTCGAACACTTGTGATACCTTTGAAAAACCATTCCAAATGTGTTCAAATTGTATTTTGATATGTTCAACACTTCTTTTACAATCTAAGGTCTATTGATTGATTGAAACACTCATGATATGATATCTTTGAAAAACAATTTCATGTGTTAAAATTGTGTTTTGATATGTTTAATACTTCTTTCATTTACAATCTAAGGTTTTATAGTTAACCTAGGAAACTATAAGAAAGTGAATGCTCTGTGTAATAATAGTTTAAAAGTATTATCTTAACTATTGAAAACAAGCGTATTACTTCTTAACTAAATGTTTGCAACTTGTTCTCTTCGCTATTAATTGGTTTGGTTGAAAACACTTATGATATCTTTGAAAACCAATTTCACGTGTTAAGATTGTGTTTTGATATGTTTAATACAATCTTAGTCTGTTGATTGATTGAAACACTTATGAATATCTTTGAAAAACAATTTCATGTGTTAAAACTGTGTTTTCATATGTTTATAATACTTCTTTTACAATCTAAGGTCTATATTAATTGATTCGAACACTTGTGATACCTTTGAAAAACCATTCCAAATGTGTTCAAATTGTATTTTGATATGTTCAACACTTCTTTTACAATCTAAGGTCTATTGATTGATTGAAACACTCATGATATGATATCTTTGAAAAACAATTTCATGTGTTAAAATTGTGTTTTGATATGTTTAATACTTCTTTCATTTACAATCTAAGGTTTTATAGTTAACCTAGGAAACTATAAGAAAGTGAATGCTCTGTGTAATAATAGTTTAAAAGTATTATCTTAACTATTGAAAACAAGCGTATTACTTCTTAACTAAATGTTTGCAACTTGTTCTCTTCGCTATTAATTGGTTTGGTTGAAAACACTTATGATATCTTTGAAAACCAATTTCACGTGTTAAGATTGTGTTTTGATATGTTTAATACAATCTTAGTCTGTTGATTGATTGAAACACTTATGAATATCTTTGAAAAACAATTTCATGTGTTAAAACTGTGTTTTCATATGTTTATAATACTTCTTTTACAATCTAAGGTCTATATTAATTGATTCGAACACTTGTGATACCTTTGAAAAACCATTCCAAATGTGTTCAAATTGTATTTTGATATGTTCAACACTTCTTTTACAATCTAAGGTCTATTGATTGATTGAAACACTCATGATATGATATCTTTGAAAAACAATTTCATGTGTTAAAATTGTGTTTTGATATGTTTAATACTTCTTTCATTTACAATCTAAGGTTTTATAGTTAACCTAGGAAACTATAAGAAAGTGAATGCTCTGTGTAATAATAGTTTAAAAGTATTATCTTAACTATTGAAAACAAGCGTATTACTTCTTAACTAAATGTTTGCAACTTGTTCTCTTCGCTATTAATTGGTTTGGTTGAAAACACTTATGATATCTTTGAAAACCAATTTCACGTGTTAAGATTGTGTTTTGATATGTTTAATACAATCTTAGTCTGTTGATTGATTGAAACACTTATGAATATCTTTGAAAAACAATTTCATGTGTTAAAACTGTGTTTTCATATGTTTATAATACTTCTTTTACAATCTAAGGTCTATATTAATTGATTCGAACACTTGTGATACCTTTGAAAAACCATTCCAAATGTGTTCAAATTGTATTTTGATATGTTCAACACTTCTTTTACAATCTAAGGTCTATTGATTGATTGAAACACTCATGATATGATATCTTTGAAAAACAATTTCATGTGTTAAAATTGTGTTTTGATATGTTTAATACTTCTTTCATTTACAATCTAAGGTTTTATAGTTAACCTAGGAAACTATAAGAAAGTGAATGCTCTGTGTAATAATAGTTTAAAAGTATTATCTTAACTATTGAAAACAAGCGTATTACTTCTTAACTAAATGTTTGCAACTTGTTCTCTTCGCTATTAATTGGTTTGGTTGAAAACACTTATGATATCTTTGAAAACCAATTTCACGTGTTAAGATTGTGTTTTGATATGTTTAATACAATCTTAGTCTGTTGATTGATTGAAACACTTATGAATATCTTTGAAAAACAATTTCATGTGTTAAAACTGTGTTTTCATATGTTTATAATACTTCTTTTACAATCTAAGGTCTATATTAATTGATTCGAACACTTGTGATACCTTTGAAAAACCATTCCAAATGTGTTCAAATTGTATTTTGATATGTTCAACACTTCTTTTACAATCTAAGGTCTATTGATTGATTGAAACACTCATGATATGATATCTTTGAAAAACAATTTCATGTGTTAAAATTGTGTTTTGATATGTTTAATACTTCTTTCATTTACAATCTAAGGTTTTATAGTTAACCTAGGAAACTATAAGAAAGTGAATGCTCTGTGTAATAATAGTTTAAAAGTATTATCTTAACTATTGAAAACAAGCGTATTACTTCTTAACTAAATGTTTGCAACTTGTTCTCTTCGCTATTAATTGGTTTGGTTGAAAACACTTATGATATCTTTGAAAACCAATTTCACGTGTTAAGATTGTGTTTTGATATGTTTAATACAATCTTAGTCTGTTGATTGATTGAAACACTTATGAATATCTTTGAAAAACAATTTCATGTGTTAAAACTGTGTTTTCATATGTTTATAATACTTCTTTTACAATCTAAGGTCTATATTAATTGATTCGAACACTTGTGATACCTTTGAAAAACCATTCCAAATGTGTTCAAATTGTATTTTGATATGTTCAACACTTCTTTTACAATCTAAGGTCTATTGATTGATTGAAACACTCATGATATGATATCTTTGAAAAACAATTTCATGTGTTAAAATTGTGTTTTGATATGTTTAATACTTCTTTCATTTACAATCTAAGGTTTTATAGTTAACCTAGGAAACTATAAGAAAGTGAATGCTCTGTGTAATAATAGTTTAAAAGTATTATCTTAACTATTGAAAACAAGCGTATTACTTCTTAACTAAATGTTTGCAACTTGTTCTCTTCGCTATTAATTGGTTTGGTTGAAAACACTTATGATATCTTTGAAAACCAATTTCACGTGTTAAGATTGTGTTTTGATATGTTTAATACAATCTTAGTCTGTTGATTGATTGAAACACTTATGAATATCTTTGAAAAACAATTTCATGTGTTAAAACTGTGTTTTCATATGTTTATAATACTTCTTTTACAATCTAAGGTCTATATTAATTGATTCGAACACTTGTGATACCTTTGAAAAACCATTCCAAATGTGTTCAAATTGTATTTTGATATGTTCAACACTTCTTTTACAATCTAAGGTCTATTGATTGATTGAAACACTCATGATATGATATCTTTGAAAAACAATTTCATGTGTTAAAATTGTGTTTTGATATGTTTAATACTTCTTTCATTTACAATCTAAGGTTTTATAGTTAACCTAGGAAACTATAAGAAAGTGAATGCTCTGTGTAATAATAGTTTAAAAGTATTATCTTAACTATTGAAAACAAGCGTATTACTTCTTAACTAAATGTTTGCAACTTGTTCTCTTCGCTATTAATTGGTTTGGTTGAAAACACTTATGATATCTTTGAAAACCAATTTCACGTGTTAAGATTGTGTTTTGATATGTTTAATACAATCTTAGTCTGTTGATTGATTGAAACACTTATGAATATCTTTGAAAAACAATTTCATGTGTTAAAACTGTGTTTTCATATGTTTATAATACTTCTTTTACAATCTAAGGTCTATATTAATTGATTCGAACACTTGTGATACCTTTGAAAAACCATTCCAAATGTGTTCAAATTGTATTTTGATATGTTCAACACTTCTTTTACAATCTAAGGTCTATTGATTGATTGAAACACTCATGATATGATATCTTTGAAAAACAATTTCATGTGTTAAAATTGTGTTTTGATATGTTTAATACTTCTTTCATTTACAATCTAAGGTTTTATAGTTAACCTAGGAAACTATAAGAAAGTGAATGCTCTGTGTAATAATAGTTTAAAAGTATTATCTTAACTATTGAAAACAAGCGTATTACTTCTTAACTAAATGTTTGCAACTTGTTCTTTTCGCTATTAATTGGTTTGGTTGAAAACACTTATGATATCTTTGAAAACCAATTTCACGTGTTAAGATTGTGTTTTGATATGTTTAATACAATCTTAGTCTGTTGATTGATTGAAACACTTATGAATATCTTTGAAAAACAATTTCATGTGTTAAAACTGTGTTTTCATATGTTTATAATACTTCTTTTACAATCTAAGGTCTATATTAATTGATTCGAACACTTGTGATACCTTTGAAAAACCATTCCAAATGTGTTCAAATTGTATTTTGATATGTTCAACACTTCTTTTACAATCTAAGGTCTATTGATTGATTGAAACACTCATGATATGATATCTTTGAAAAACAATTTCATGTGTTAAAATTGTGTTTTGATATGTTTAATACTTCTTTCATTTACAATCTAAGGTTTTATAGTTAACCTAGGAAACTATAAGAAAGTGAATGCTCTGTGTAATAATAGTTTAAAAGTATTATCTTAACTATTGAAAACAAGCGTATTACTTCTTAACTAAATGTTTGCAACTTGTTCTCTTCGCTATTAATTGGTTTGGTTGAAAACACTTATGATATCTTTGAAAACCAATTTCACGTGTTAAGATTGTGTTTTGATATGTTTAATACAATCTTAGTCTGTTGATTGATTGAAACACTTATGAATATCTTTGAAAAACAATTTCATGTGTTAAAACTGTGTTTTCATATGTTTATAATACTTCTTTTACAATCTAAGGTCTATATTAATTGATTCGAACACTTGTGATACCTTTGAAAAACCATTCCAAATGTGTTCAAATTGTATTTTGATATGTTCAACACTTCTTTTACAATCTAAGGTCTATTGATTGATTGAAACACTCATGATATGATATCTTTGAAAAACAATTTCATGTGTTAAAATTGTGTTTTGATATGTTTAATACTTCTTTCATTTACAATCTAAGGTTTTATAGTTAACCTAGGAAACTATAAGAAAGTGAATGCTCTGTGTAATAATAGTTTAAAAGTATTATCTTAACTATTGAAAACAAGCGTATTACTTCTTAACTAAATGTTTGCAACTTGTTCTTTTCGCTATTAATTGGTTTGGTTGAAAACACTTATGATATCTTTGAAAACCAATTTCACGTGTTAAGATTGTGTTTTGATATGTTTAATACAATCTTAGTCTGTTGATTGATTGAAACACTTATGAATATCTTTGAAAAACAATTTCATGTGTTAAAACTGTGTTTTCATATGTTTATAATACTTCTTTTACAATCTAAGGTCTATATTAATTGATTCGAACACTTGTGATACCTTTGAAAAACCATTCCAAATGTGTTCAAATTGTATTTTGATATGTTCAACACTTCTTTTACAATCTAAGGTCTATTGATTGATTGAAACACTCATGATATGATATCTTTGAAAAACAATTTCATGTGTTAAAATTGTGTTTTGATATGTTTAATACTTCTTTCATTTACAATCTAAGGTTTTATAGTTAACCTAGGAAACTATAAGAAAGTGAATGCTCTGTGTAATAATAGTTTAAAAGTATTATCTTAACTATTGAAAACAAGCGTATTACTTCTTAACTAAATGTTTGCAACTTGTTCTTTTCGCTATTAATTGGTTTGGTTGAAAACACTTATGATATCTTTGAAAACCAATTTCACGTGTTAAGATTGTGTTTTGATATGTTTAATACAATCTTAGTCTGTTGATTGATTGAAACACTTATGAATATCTTTGAAAAACAATTTCATGTGTTAAAACTGTGTTTTCATATGTTTATAATACTTCTTTTACAATCTAAGGTCTATATTAATTGATTCGAACACTTGTGATACCTTTGAAAAACCATTCCAAATGTGTTCAAATTGTATTTTGATATGTTCAACACTTCTTTTACAATCTAAGGTCTATTGATTGATTGAAACACTCATGATATGATATCTTTGAAAAACAATTTCATGTGTTAAAATTGTGTTTTGATATGTTTAATACTTCTTTCATTTACAATCTAAGGTTTTATAGTTAACCTAGGAAACTATAAGAAAGTGAATGTGATGTGATTCCAATAGCCACATAGAACAAGATTCTTGACACTTTGAGGAATCACCTTGAGCTGGAAAATGTAGAGGCACTTTCTTAGAAGTTGGATCATGGTTCTAAGATCAAGAACTCACCAATAACAAGTACCAAATCCCAAACTCATTTGGATGAACCAAATATTATCAAATTGAATCAACAAAGAAATAGTAACTAGATCAACCGAACAGAATTAAGCTACTAAACAAAAGAACCGAACAGAATTTAAAAACAAAACAGAATATAGGTGCTGAAAATAGAAAAAACCGAAAGCTAGACAACTCAAAAACACAAGGTAACATGAACAATTGAAGAAGAAGAAAGGAAGGAGAAGAGAATGCTCATGAAGATGGAGGAATGGTTGGATGATCACGCCACTAGAAGAATGGATGCTCCTAGATGAGTGTGGAAGCCGCCACTTGAGGAAACCATGGTCCTTCAAGATAAGACTAGAGAAGAAGCTCAAAGCTCTCCAAATGCTCACTCCAATTTTGAGTATAGTTTCTTTAGATAAAATTCAAATCTCAATTTTACAAAGGAAGCACCTCTATTTATAGCCTAAGGTGCTGAAAAATAGGTGGGAAATTTCAAATAAACTCATTTGAAATTCCCACCAAAAACAAGTCACATGGGAGGTGTGACCTTTTTCTACTATGACACCTCCCAAAAACTACACCTACACCACTCTCCTAAGTCACATGGACAATGTGACTTTATTTTACATTTTCACACACCTTTATTTAATAACCAAACCTCCTAAAACTATACAAGAGTATTTCAAAGCTTGGCCTTGCCCCTCATGGGATGGACTTGGGCTCTTTGGGCTTTGGCCTTCTTGGGCTTGGGCTTGGGCTTTGGGCTTGGGCCTCATCTTTATTTTATTTCTTCTTTTAATTTTGAGAAGACTAGAAGGAAGAACTTCAAATGTGAGGGTGGATGTCCTCTTCCTCCATTAATAAAAGCCTCCTTTATTTGATTCTCATCATACTCCTCGAGTTGGAGAGAATTCGTCCACGAATTCTGAATCCCTGCATATAACAAAGTCAGTTTAGTTTTACAATTAAAAGTGGAAGAAAAATGTAAACATGACTTATCTTTTGTAAACAATGGGATTTCAGAAAAGGAGGTTCTATAAATCGACCAAGTTGGAAAAATTTGTTTGGGAATGATGATATCTTTTGGGAAAAGGCATCTTAAATGGTGAAAACCATTAGGAGGTATGAAATCATCCCTAACACTTTTTAACCAAGATGGTGTTGAAATAGAAACCTTGGGTAATGAAAAAGATAAGGAAGGAAAACACCTTGGAGGTGAAAGGAGAAGACTCATGTCAACTTGTTCTTCTTTGTCTTTTTTATTTTGACTTGTGGGAAGTGGGTGAGTTAGGTCTTGTGTTACCTTGTTTATCTTTAAGATTTGCTTTTGTGGACAATGAAGAGCTATGTGCCCAAAACCTAAACATTTAAAACATTTGATATTTGAAGTTTTGGTAGGTGACTTAGGAGTAGAAAGATTTGTAGTAGAAACTTTGTTTGGAAACATGGTTTGTTTGGAAAAATTGGAAGGACAATTTTGAGTAGACATTTTGTTGGCATCCTTCCTAGAAGAGTTGTAGAAATTATAATCATGAGTATTTTTGAAAGTTGTTTTCAAAAGATAGGATTCTACCTTGATGGCTTGGCGAAACACTTTCTTTAAAGAAGAGTACTCATTTAATTCTACAATTTCTCTAATATCTCTTCTCAAACCACGTACAAACCATTTTAGCTTTGACTCTTCATTAGCATGCATATTCATTTTAGTCAAAGTTGTTTCAAAATCTTTAATGTATTCTTCTACCATCCTATGTCCTTGAGGAAGCCTTTGGAACTTCAACAAGTGTTCCTTCCTAGAAGGAGGAACAAACCTCGCGCGCATACACTCTTTCAAAGCATTCCAAGAAACCACGGGAGGTTTCTTGCGATATATAATGTCCATTACAATTTTATGCCACCATTCTTTGGCATAGCCCAAAAAGGATAAAGAAACTATTCTAAGTTTTTGGTCATCTTGGACCTTATACACATGAAAATAATGATCAACCTTAGTCTCCCATTCTAAATACACATTAGGATCACTATCACCATTAAAACTAGGGACTTTTTTACAAGCAATGTTGAAGACTTGGTGATATCTTTGGTCACGGTTATAGCTCTCTTCATGAGAATGATGGTGATGCCTCCTTCTTCTATGTTCTTCTTCACCAAGGACTGAAGCTTTGGAAGGAGAATGCTGTTTGTAAGATGCACCACTTGAATAGCCAGCCATTTTGCAAATAAAAAACAGCAAACACACAAAAACAGCAAACAAATGTGATTCCAATAGCCACATAGAACAAGATTCTTGACACTTTGAGGAATCACCTTGAGCTGGAAAATGTAGAGGCACTTTCTTAGAAGTTGGATCATGGTTCTAAGATCAAGAACTCACCAATAACAAGTACCAAATCCCAAACTCATTTGGATGAACCAAATATTATCAAATTGAATCAACAAAGAAATAGTAACTAGATCAACCGAACAGAATTAAGCTACTAAACAAAAGAACCGAACAGAATTTAAAAACAAAACAGAATATAGGTGCTGAAAATAGAAAAAACCGAAAGCTAGACAACTCAAAAACACAAGGTAACATGAACAATTGAAGAAGAAGAAAGGAAGGAGAAGAGAATGCTCATGAAGATGGAGGAATGGTTGGATGATCATGCCACTAGAAGAATGGATGCTCCTAGATGAGTGTGGAAGTCGCCACTTGAGGAAACCATGGTCCTTCAAGATAAGACTAGAGAAGAAGCTCAAAGCTCTCCAAATGCTCACTCCAATTTTGAGTATAGTTTCTTTAGATAAAATTCAAATCTCAATTTTACAAAGGAAGCACCTCTATTTATAGCCTAAGGTGCTGAAAAATAGGTGGGAAATTTCAAATAAACTCATTTGAAATTCCCACCAAAAACAAGTCACATGGGAGGTGTGACCTTTTTCTACTATGACACCTCCCAAAAACTACACCTACACCACTCTCCTAAGTCACATGGACAATGTGACTTTATTTTACATTTTCACACACCTTTATTTAATAACCAAACCTCCTAAAACTATACAAGAGTATTTCAAAGCTTGGCCTTGCCCCTCATGGGATGGACTTGGGCTCTTTGGGCTTTGGCCTTCTTGGGCTTGGGCTTGGGCTTTGGGCTTGGGCCTCATCTTTATTTTATTTCTTCTTTTAATTTTGAGAAGACTAGAAGGAAGAACTTCAAATGTGAGGGTGGATGTCCTCTTCCTCCATTAATAAAAGCCTCCTTTATTTGATTCTCATCAACTTCTTTTACAATCTAAGGTCTATTGATTGATTGATTGAAACACTCATGATATGATATCTTTGAAAAACAATTTCATGTGTTAAAATTGTGTTTTGATATGTTTAATACTTCTTTCATTTACAATCTAAGGTTTTATAGTTAACCTAGGAAACTATAAGAAAGTGAATGCTCTGTGTAATAATAGTTTAAAAGTATCTTAACTATTGAAAACAAGCGTATTACTTCTTAACTAAATGTTTGCAACTTGTTCTTTTCGCTATTAATTGGCTTGGTTGAAAACACTTTTATGATATCTTTGAAAACCAATTTCACGTGTTAAGATTGTGTTTTGATATGTTTAATACAATCTTGGTGTGTTGATTGATTGAAACACTTATGAATATCTTTGAAAAACAATTTCATGTGTTAAAACTGTGTTTTCATATGTTTATAATACTTCTTTTACAATCTAAGGTCTATTAATTGATTCGAACACTTGTGATACCTTTGAAAAACCATTCCAAATGTGTTCAAATTGTATTTTGATATGTTCAATACTTCTTTTACAATCTAAGGTCTATTGATTGATTGATTGAAACACTCATGATATGATATCTTTGAAAAACAATTTCATGTGTTAAAATTGTGTTTTGATATGTTTAATACTTCTTTCATTTACAATCTAAGGTTTTATAGTTAACCTAGGAAACTATAAGAAAGTGAATGCTCTGTGTAATAATAGTTTAAAAGTATCTTAACTATTGAAAACAAGCGTATTACTTCTTAACTAAATGTTTGCAACTTGTTCTTTTCGCTATTAATTGGCTTGGTTGAAAACACTTTTATGATATCTTTGAAAACCAATTTCACGTGTTAAGATTGTGTTTTGATATGTTTAATACAATCTTGGTCTGTTGATTGATTGAAACACTTATGAATATCTTTGAAAAACAATTTCATGTGTTAAAACTGTGTTTTCATATGTTTATAATACTTCTTTTACAATCTAAGGTCTATTAATTGATTCGAACACTTGTGATACCTTTGAAAAACCATTCCAAATGTGTTCAAATTGTATTTTGATATGTTCAATACTTCTTTTACAATCTAAGGTCTATTGATTGATTGATTGAAACACTCATGATATGATATCTTTGAAAAACAATTTCATGTGTTAAAATTGTGTTTTGATATGTTTAATACTTCTTTCATTTACAATCTAAGGTTTTATAGTTAACCTAGGAAACTATAAGAAAGTGAATGCTCTGTGTAATAATAGTTTAAAAGTATCTTAACTATTGAAAACAAGCGTATTACTTCTTAACTAAATGTTTGCAACTTGTTCTTTTCGCTATTAATTGGTTTGGTTGAAAACACTTTTATGATATCTTTGAAAACCAATTTCACGTGTTAAGATTGTGTTTTGATATGTTTAATACAATCTTGGTGTGTTGATTGATTGAAACACTTATGAATATCTTTGAAAAACAATTTCATGTGTTAAAACTGTGTTTTCATATGTTTATAATACTTCTTTTACAATCTAAGGTCTATTAATTGATTCGAACACTTGTGATACCTTTGAAAAACCATTCCAAATGTGTTCAAATTGTATTTTGATATGTTCAATACTTCTTTTACAATCTAAGGTCTATTGATTGATTGATTGAAACACTCATGATATGATATCTTTGAAAAACAATTTCATGTGTTAAAATTGTGTTTTGATATGTTTAATACTTCTTTCATTTACAATCTAAGGTTTTATAGTTAACCTAGGAAACTATAAGAAAGTGAATGCTCTGTGTAATAATAGTTTAAAAGTATCTTAACTATTGAAAACAAGCGTATTACTTCTTAACTAAATGTTTGCAACTTGTTCTTTTCGCTATTAATTGGCTTGGTTGAAAACACTTTTATGATATCTTTGAAAACCAATTTCACGTGTTAAGATTGTGTTTTGATATGTTTAATACAATCTTGGTGTGTTGATTGATTGAAACACTTATGAATATCTTTGAAAAACAATTTCATGTGTTAAAACTGTGTTTTCATATGTTTATAATACTTCTTTTACAATCTAAGGTCTATTAATTGATTCGAACACTTGTGATACCTTTGAAAAACCATTCCAAATGTGTTCAAATTGTATTTTGATATGTTCAATACTTCTTTTACAATCTAAGGTCTATTGATTGATTGATTGAAACACTCATGATATGATATCTTTGAAAAACAATTTCATGTGTTAAAATTGTGTTTTGATATGTTTAATACTTCTTTCATTTACAATCTAAGGTTTTATAGTTAACCTAGGAAACTATAAGAAAGTGAATGCTCTGTGTAATAATAGTTTAAAAGTATCTTAACTATTGAAAACAAGCGTATTACTTCTTAACTAAATGTTTGCAACTTGTTCTTTTCGCTATTAATTGGTTTGGTTGAAAACACTTTTATGATATCTTTGAAAACCAATTTCACGTGTTAAGATTGTGTTTTGATATGTTTAATACAATCTTGGTCTGTTGATTGATTGAAACACTTATGAATATCTTTGAAAAACAATTTCATGTGTTAAAACTGTGCTTTCATATGTTTATAATACTTCTTTTACAATCTAAGGTCTATTAATTGATTCGAACACTTGTGATACCTTTGAAAAACCATTCCAAATGTGTTCAAATTGTATTTTGATATGTTCAATACTTCTTTTACAATCTAAGGTCTATTGATTGATTGATTGAAACACTCATGATATGATATCTTTGAAAAACAATTTCATGTGTTAAAATTGTGTTTTGATATGTTTAATACTTCTTTCATTTACAATCTAAGGTTTTATAGTTAACCTAGGAAACTATAAGAAAGTGAATGCTCTGTGTAATAATAGTTTAAAAGTATCTTAACTATTGAAAACAAGCGTATTACTTCTTAACTAAATGTTTGCAACTTGTTCTTTTCGCTATTAATTGGCTTGGTTGAAAACACTTTTATGATATCTTTGAAAACCAATTTCACGTGTTAAGATTGTGTTTTGATATGTTTAATACAATCTTGGTGTGTTGATTGATTGAAACACTTATGAATATCTTTGAAAAACAATTTCATGTGTTAAAACTGTGCTTTCATATGTTTATAATACTTCTTTTACAATCTAAGGTCTATTAATTGATTCGAACACTTGTGATACCTTTGAAAAACCATTCCAAATGTGTTCAAATTGTATTTTGATATGTTCAATACTTCTTTTACAATCTAAGGTCTATTGATTGATTGATTGAAACACTCATGATATGATATCTTTGAAAAACAATTTCATGTGTTAAGATTGTGTTTTGATATGTTTAATACAATCTTGGTGTGTTGATTGATTGAAACACTTATGAATATCTTTGAAAAACAATTTCATGTGTTAAAACTGTGTTTTCATATGTTTATAATACTTCTTTTACAATCTAAGGTCTATTAATTGATTCGAACACTTGTGATACCTTTGAAAAACCATTCCAAATGTGTTCAAATTGTATTTTGATATGTTCAATACTTCTTTTACAATCTAAGGTCTATTGATTGATTGATTGAAACACTCATGATATGATATCTTTGAAAAACAATTTCATGTGTTAAAATTGTGTTTTGATATGTTTAATACTTCTTTCATTTACAATCTAAGGTTTTATAGTTAACCTAGGAAACTATAAGAAAGTGAATGCTCTGTGTAATAATAGTTTAAAAGTATCTTAACTATTGAAAACAAGCGTATTACTTCTTAACTAAATGTTTGCAACTTGTTCTTTTCGCTATTAATTGGTTTGGTTGAAAACACTTTTATGATATCTTTGAAAACCAATTTCACGTGTTAAGATTGTGTTTTGATATGTTTAATACAATCTTAGTGTGTTGATTGATTGAAACACTTATGAATATCTTTGAAAAACAATTTCATGTGTTAAAACTGTGTTTTCATATGTTTATAATACTTCTTTTACAATCTAAGGTCTATTAATTGATTCGAACACTTGTGATACCTTTGAAAAACCATTCCAAATGTGTTCAAATTGTATTTTGATATGTTCAATACTTCTTTTACAATCTAAGGTCTATTGATTGATTGATTGAAACACTCATGATATGATATCTTTGAAAAACAATTTCATGTGTTAAAATTGTGTTTTGATATGTTTAATACTTCTTTCATTTACAATCTAAGGTTTTATAGTTAACCTAGGAAACTATAAGAAAGTGAATGCTCTGTGTAATAATAGTTTAAAAGTATCTTAACTATTGAAAACAAGCGTATTACTTCTTAACTAAATGTTTGCAACTTGTTCTTTTCGCTATTAATTGGTTTGGTTGAAAACACTTTTATGATATCTTTGAAAACCAATTTCACGTGTTAAGATTGTGTTTTGATATGTTTAATACAATCTTAGTGTGTTGATTGATTGAAACACTTATGAATATCTTTGAAAAACAATTTCATGTGTTAAAACTGTGTTTTCATATGTTTATAATACTTCTTTTACAATCTAAGGTCTATTAATTGATTCGAACACTTGTGATACCTTTGAAAAACCATTCCAAATGTGTTCAAATTGTATTTTGATATGTTCAATACTTCTTTTACAATCTAAGGTCTATTGATTGATTGATTGAAACACTCATGATATGATATCTTTGAAAAACAATTTCATGTGTTAAAATTGTGTTTTGATATGTTTAATACTTCTTTCATTTACAATCTAAGGTTTTATAGTTAACCTAGGAAACTATAAGAAAGTGAATGCTCTGTGTAATAATAGTTTAAAAGTATCTTAACTATTGAAAACAAGCGTATTACTTCTTAACTAAATGTTTGCAACTTGTTCTTTTCGCTATTAATTGGTTTGGTTGAAAACACTTTTATGATATCTTTGAAAACCAATTTCACGTGTTAAGATTGTGTTTTGATATGTTTAATACAATCTTGGTGTGTTGATTGATTGAAACACTTATGAATATCTTTGAAAAACAATTTCATGTGTTAAAACTGTGTTTTCATATGTTTATAATACTTCTTTTACAATCTAAGGTCTATTAATTGATTCGAACACTTGTGATACCTTTGAAAAACCATTCCAAATGTGTTCAAATTGTATTTTGATATGTTCAATACTTCTTTTACAATCTAAGGTCTATTGATTGATTGATTGAAACACTCATGATATGATATCTTTGAAAAACAATTTCATGTGTTAAAATTGTGTTTTGATATGTTTAATACTTCTTTCATTTACAATCTAAGGTTTTATAGTTAACCTAGGAAACTATAAGAAAGTGAATGCTCTGTGTAATAATAGTTTAAAAGTATCTTAACTATTGAAAACAAGCGTATTACTTCTTAACTAAATGTTTGCAACTTGTTCTTTTCGCTATTAATTGGCTTGGTTGAAAACACTTTTATGATATCTTTGAAAACCAATTTCACGTGTTAAGATTGTGTTTTGATATGTTTAATACAATCTTGGTGTGTTGATTGATTGAAACACTTATGAATATCTTTGAAAAACAATTTCATGTGTTAAAACTGTGTTTTCATATGTTTATAATACTTCTTTTACAATCTAAGGTCTATTAATTGATTCGAACACTTGTGATACCTTTGAAAAACCATTCCAAATGTGTTCAAATTGTATTTTGATATGTTCAATACTTCTTTTACAATCTAAGGTCTATTGATTGATTGATTGAAACACTCATGATATGATATCTTTGAAAAACAATTTCATGTGTTAAAATTGTGTTTTGATATGTTTAATACTTCTTTCATTTACAATCTAAGGTTTTATAGTTAACCTAGGAAACTATAAGAAAGTGAATGCTCTGTGTAATAATAGTTTAAAAGTATCTTAACTATTGAAAACAAGCGTATTACTTCTTAACTAAATGTTTGCAACTTGTTCTTTTCGCTATTAATTGGTTTGGTTGAAAACACTTTTATGATATCTTTGAAAACCAATTTCACGTGTTAAGATTGTGTTTTGATATGTTTAATACAATCTTGGTGTGTTGATTGATTGAAACACTTATGAATATCTTTGAAAAACAATTTCATGTGTTAAAACTGTGTTTTCATATGTTTATAATACTTCTTTTACAATCTAAGGTCTATTAATTGATTCGAACACTTGTGATACCTTTGAAAAACCATTCCAAATGTGTTCAAATTGTATTTTGATATGTTCAATACTTCTTTTACAATCTAAGGTCTATTGATTGATTGATTGAAACACTCATGATATGATATCTTTGAAAAACAATTTCATGTGTTAAAATTGTGTTTTGATATGTTTAATACTTCTTTCATTTACAATCTAAGGTTTTATAGTTAACCTAGGAAACTATAAGAAAGTGAATGCTCTGTGTAATAATAGTTTAAAAGTATCTTAACTATTGAAAACAAGCGTATTACTTCTTAACTAAATGTTTGCAACTTGTTCTTTTCGCTATTAATTGGTTTGGTTGAAAACACTTTTATGATATCTTTGAAAACCAATTTCACGTGTTAAGATTGTGTTTTGATATGTTTAATACAATCTTAGTGTGTTGATTGATTGAAACACTTATGAATATCTTTGAAAAACAATTTCATGTGTTAAAACTGTGTTTTCATATGTTTATAATACTTCTTTTACAATCTAAGGTCTATTAATTGATTCGAACACTTGTGATACCTTTGAAAAACCATTCCAAATGTGTTCAAATTGTATTTATATGTTCAATACTTCTTTTACAATCAAAGGTCTATTGATTGATTGAAACACTCATGATATGATATCTTTGAAAAACAATTTCATGTGTTAAAATTGTGTTTTGATATGTTTAATACTTCTTTCATTTACAATCTAAGGTTTTATAGTTAACCTAGGAAACTATAAGAAAGTGAATGCTCTGTGTAATAATAGTTTAAAAGTATCTTAACTATTGAAAACAAGCGTATTACTTCTTAACTAAATGTTTGCAACTTGTTCTTTTCGCTATTAATTGGTTTGGTTGAAAACACTTATGATATCTTTGAAAACCAATTTCACGTGTTAAGATTGTGTTTTGATATGTTTAATACAATCTTAGTGTGTTGATTGATTGAAACACTTATGAATATCTTTGAAAAACAATTTCATGTGTTAAAACTGTGTTTTCATATGTTTATAATACTTCTTTTACAATCTAAGGTCTATTAATTGATTCGAACACTTGTGATACCTTTGAAAAACCATTCCAAATGTGTTCAAATTGTATTTATATGTTCAATACTTCTTTTACAATCAAAGGTCTATTGATTGATTGAAACACTCATGATATGATATCTTTGAAAAACAATTTCATGTGTTAAAATTGTGTTTTGATATGTTTAATACTTCTTTCATTTACAATCTAAGGTTTTATAGTTAACCTAGGAAACTATAAGAAAGTGAATGCTCTGTGTAATAATAGTTTAAAAGTATCTTAACTATTGAAAACAAGCGTATTACTTCTTAACTAAATGTTTGCAACTTGTTCTTTTCGCTATTAATTGGTTTGGTTGAAAACACTTTTATGATATCTTTGAAAACCAATTTCACGTGTTAAGATTGTGTTTTGATATGTTTAATACAATCTTGGTGTGTTGATTGATTGAAACACTTATGAATATCTTTGAAAAACAATTTCATGTGTTAAAACTGTGTTTTCATATGTTTATAATACTTCTTTTACAATCTAAGGTCTATTAATTGATTCGAACACTTGTGATACCTTTGAAAAACCATTCCAAATGTGTTCAAATTGTATTTTGATATGTTCAATACTTCTTTTACAATCTAAGGTCTATTGATTGATTGATTGAAACACTCATGATATGATATCTTTGAAAAACAATTTCATGTGTTAAAATTGTGTTTTGATATGTTTAATACTTCTTTCATTTACAATCTAAGGTTTTATAGTTAACCTAGGAAACTATAAGAAAGTGAATGCTCTGTGTAATAATAGTTTAAAAGTATCTTAACTATTGAAAACAAGCGTATTACTTCTTAACTAAATGTTTGCAACTTGTTCTTTTCGCTATTAATTGGTTTGGTTGAAAACACTTTTATGATATCTTTGAAAACCAATTTCACGTGTTAAGATTGTGTTTTGATATGTTTAATACAATCTTGGTCTGTTGATTGATTGAAACACTTATGAATATCTTTGAAAAACAATTTCATGTGTTAAAACTGTGTTTTCATATGTTTATAATACTTCTTTTACAATCTAAGGTCTATTAATTGATTCGAACACTTGTGATACCTTTGAAAAACCATTCCAAATGTGTTCAAATTGTATTTTGATATGTTCAATACTTCTTTTACAATCTAAGGTCTATTGATTGATTGATTGAAACACTCATGATATGATATCTTTGAAAAACAATTTCATGTGTTAAAATTGTGTTTTGATATGTTTAATACTTCTTTCATTTACAATCTAAGGTTTTATAGTTAACCTAGGAAACTATAAGAAAGTGAATGCTCTGTGTAATAATAGTTTAAAAGTATCTTAACTATTGAAAACAAGCGTATTACTTCTTAACTAAATGTTTGCAACTTGTTCTTTTCGCTATTAATTGGTTTGGTTGAAAACACTTTTATGATATCTTTGAAAACCAATTTCACGTGTTAAGATTGTGTTTTGATATGTTTAATACAATCTTGGTGTTGATTGATTGAAACACTTATGAATATCTTTGAAAAACAATTTCATGTGTTAAAACTGTGTTTTCATATGTTTATAATACTTCTTTTACAATCTAAGGTCTATTAATTGATTCGAACACTTGTGATACCTTTGAAAAACCATTCCAAATGTGTTCAAATTGTATTTTGATATGTTCAATACTTCTTTTACAATCTAAGGTCTATTGATTGATTGATTGAAACACTCATGATATGATATCTTTGAAAAACAATTTCATGTGTTAAAATTGTGTTTTGATATGTTTAATACTTCTTTCATTTACAATCTAAGGTTTTATAGTTAACCTAGGAAACTATAAGAAAGTGAATGCTCTGTGTAATAATAGTTTAAAAGTATCTTAACTATTGAAAACAAGCGTATTACTTCTTAACTAAATGTTTGCAACTTGTTCTTTTCGCTATTAATTGGTTTGGTTGAAAACACTTTTATGATATCTTTGAAAACCAATTTCACGTGTTAAGATTGTGTTTTGATATGTTTAATACAATCTTGGTGTGTTGATTGATTGAAACACTTATGAATATCTTTGAAAAACAATTTCATGTGTTAAAACTGTGTTTTCATATGTTTATAATACTTCTTTTACAATCTAAGGTCTATTAATTGATTCGAACACTTGTGATACCTTTGAAAAACCATTCCAAATGTGTTCAAATTGTATTTTGATATGTTCAATACTTCTTTTACAATCTAAGGTCTATTGATTGATTGATTGAAACACTCATGATATGATATCTTTGAAAAACAATTTCATGTGTTAAAATTGTGTTTTGATATGTTTAATACTTCTTTCATTTACAATCTAAGGTTTTATAGTTAACCTAGGAAACTATAAGAAAGTGAATGCTCTGTGTAATAATAGTTTAAAAGTATCTTAACTATTGAAAACAAGCGTATTACTTCTTAACTAAATGTTTGCAACTTGTTCTTTTCGCTATTAATTGGTTTGGTTGAAAACACTTTTATGATATCTTTGAAAACCAATTTCACGTGTTAAGATTGTGTTTTGATATGTTTAATACAATCTTGGTGTGTTGATTGATTGAAACACTTATGAATATCTTTGAAAAACAATTTCATGTGTTAAAACTGTGTTTTCATATGTTTATAATACTTCTTTTACAATCTAAGGTCTATTAATTGATTCGAACACTTGTGATACCTTTGAAAAACCATTCCAAATGTGTTCAAATTGTATTTTGATATGTTCAATACTTCTTTTACAATCTAAGGTCTATTGATTGATTGATTGAAACACTCATGATATGATATCTTTGAAAAACAATTTCATGTGTTAAAATTGTGTTTTGATATGTTTAATACTTCTTTCATTTACAATCTAAGGTTTTATAGTTAACCTAGGAAACTATAAGAAAGTGAATGCTCTGTGTAATAATAGTTTAAAAGTATCTTAACTATTGAAAACAAGCGTATTACTTCTTAACTAAATGTTTGCAACTTGTTCTTTTCGCTATTAATTGGCTTGGTTGAAAACACTTTTATGATATCTTTGAAAACCAATTTCACGTGTTAAGATTGTGTTTTGATATGTTTAATACAATCTTGGTGTGTTGATTGATTGAAACACTTATGAATATCTTTGAAAAACAATTTCATGTGTTAAAACTGTGTTTTCATATGTTTATAATACTTCTTTTACAATCTAAGGTCTATTAATTGATTCGAACACTTGTGATACCTTTGAAAAACCATTCCAAATGTGTTCAAATTGTATTTTGATATGTTCAATACTTCTTTTACAATCTAAGGTCTATTGATTGATTGATTGAAACACTCATGATATGATATCTTTGAAAAACAATTTCATGTGTTAAAATTGTGTTTTGATATGTTTAATACTTCTTTCATTTACAATCTAAGGTTTTATAGTTAACCTAGGAAACTATAAGAAAGTGAATGCTCTGTGTAATAATAGTTTAAAAGTATCTTAACTATTGAAAACAAGCGTATTACTTCTTAACTAAATGTTTGCAACTTGTTCTTTTCGCTATTAATTGGTTTGGTTGAAAACACTTTTATGATATCTTTGAAAACCAATTTCACGTGTTAAGATTGTGTTTTGATATGTTTAATACAATCTTGGTGTGTTGATTGATTGAAACACTTATGAATATCTTTGAAAAACAATTTCATGTGTTAAAACTGTGTTTTCATATGTTTATAATACTTCTTTTACAATCTAAGGTCTATTAATTGATTCGAACACTTGTGATACCTTTGAAAAACCATTCCAAATGTGTTCAAATTGTATTTTGATATGTTCAATACTTCTTTTACAATCTAAGGTCTATTGATTGATTGATTGAAACACTCATGATATGATATCTTTGAAAAACAATTTCATGTGTTAAAATTGTGTTTTGATATGTTTAATACTTCTTTCATTTACAATCTAAGGTTTTATAGTTAACCTAGGAAACTATAAGAAAGTGAATGCTCTGTGTAATAATAGTTTAAAAGTATCTTAACTATTGAAAACAAGCGTATTACTTCTTAACTAAATGTTTGCAACTTGTTCTTTTCGCTATTAATTAGCTAGGTTGAAAACACTTTTATGATATCTTTGAAAACCAATTTCACGTGTTAAGATTGTGTTTTGATATGTTTAATACAATCTTGGTCTGTTGATTGATTGAAACACTTATGAATATCTTTGAAAAACAATTTCATGTGTTAAAACTGTGTTTTCATATGTTTATAATACTTCTTTTACAATCTAAGGTCTATTAATTGATTCGAACACTTGTGATACCTTTGAAAAACCATTCCAAATGTGTTCAAATTGTATTTTGATATGTTCAATACTTCTTTTACAATCTAAGGTCTATTGATTGATTGATTGAAACACTCATGATATGATATCTTTGAAAAACAATTTCATGTGTTAAAATTGTGTTTTGATATGTTTAATACTTCTTTCATTTACAATCTAAGGTTTTATAGTTAACCTAGGAAACTATAAGAAAGTGAATGCTCTGTGTAATAATAGTTTAAAAGTATCTTAACTATTGAAAACAAGCGTATTACTTCTTAACTAAATGTTTGCAACTTGTTCTTTTCGCTATTAATTGGTTTGGTTGAAAACACTTTTATGATATCTTTGAAAACCAATTTCACGTGTTAAGATTGTGTTTTGATATGTTTAATACAATCTTGGTGTGTTGATTGATTGAAACACTTATGAATATCTTTGAAAAACAATTTCATGTGTTAAAACTGTGTTTTCATATGTTTATAATACTTCTTTTACAATCTAAGGTCTATTAATTGATTCGAACACTTGTGATACCTTTGAAAAACCATTCCAAATGTGTTCAAATTGTATTTTGATATGTTCAATACTTCTTTTACAATCTAAGGTCTATTGATTGATTGATTGAAACACTCATGATATGATATCTTTGAAAAACAATTTCATGTGTTAAAATTGTGTTTTGATATGTTTAATACTTCTTTCATTTACAATCTAAGGTTTTATAGTTAACCTAGGAAACTATAAGAAAGTGAATGCTCTGTGTAATAATAGTTTAAAAGTATCTTAACTATTGAAAACAAGCGTATTACTTCTTAACTAAATGTTTGCAACTTGTTCTTTTCGCTATTAATTGGCTTGGTTGAAAACACTTTTATGATATCTTTGAAAACCAATTTCACGTGTTAAGATTGTGTTTTGATATGTTTAATACAATCTTGGTGTGTTGATTGATTGAAACACTTATGAATATCTTTGAAAAACAATTTCATGTGTTAAAACTGTGTTTTCATATGTTTATAATACTTCTTTTACAATCTATGGTCTATTAATTGATTCGAACACTTGTGATACCTTTGAAAAACCATTCCAAATGTGTTCAAATTGTATTTTGATATGTTCAATACTTCTTTTACAATCTAAGGTCTATTGATTGATTGATTGAAACACTCATGATATGATATCTTTGAAAAACAATTTCATGTGTTAAAATTGTGTTTTGATATGTTTAATACTTCTTTCATTTACAATCTAAGGTTTTATAGTTAACCTAGGAAACTATAAGAAAGTGAATGCTCTGTGTAATAATAGTTTAAAAGTATCTTAACTATTGAAAACAAGCGTATTACTTCTTAACTAAATGTTTGCAACTTGTTCTTTTCGCTATTAATTGGTTTGGTTGAAAACACTTTTATGATATCTTTGAAAACCAATTTCATGTGTTAAGATTGTGTTTTGATATGTTTAATACAATCTTGGTGTGTTGATTGATTGAAACACTTATGAATATCTTTGAAAAACAATTTCATGTGTTAAAACTGTGTTTTCATATGTTTATAATACTTCTTTTACAATCTAAGGTCTATTAATTGATTCGAACACTTGTGATACCTTTGAAAAACCATTCCAAATGTGTTCAAATTGTATTTTGATATGTTCAATACTTCTTTTACAATCTAAGGTCTATTGATTGATTGATTGAAACACTCATGATATGATATCTTTGAAAAACAATTTCATGTGTTAAAATTGTGTTTTGATATGTTTAATACTTCTTTCATTTACAATCTAAGGTTTTATAGTTAACCTAGGAAACTATAAGAAAGTGAATGCTCTGTGTAATAATAGTTTAAAAGTATCTTAACTATTGAAAACAAGCGTATTACTTCTTAACTAAATGTTTGCAACTTGTTCTTTTCGCTATTAATTGGCTTGGTTGAAAACACTTTTATGATATCTTTGAAAACCAATTTCACGTGTTAAGATTGTGTTTTGATATGTTTAATACAATCTTGGTCTGTTGATTGATTGAAACACTTATGAATATCTTTGAAAAACAATTTCATGTGTTAAAACTGTGTTTTCATATGTTTATAATACTTCTTTTACAATCTAAGGTCTATTAATTGATTCGAACACTTGTGATACCTTTGAAAAACCATTCCAAATGTGTTCAAATTGTATTTTGATATGTTCAATACTTCTTTTACAATCTAAGGTCTATTGATTGATTGATTGAAACACTCATGATATGATATCTTTGAAAAACAATTTCATGTGTTAAAATTGTGTTTTGATATGTTTAATACTTCTTTCATTTACAATCTAAGGTTTTATAGTTAACCTAGGAAACTATAAGAAAGTGAATGCTCTGTGTAATAATAGTTTAAAAGTATCTTAACTATTGAAAACAAGCGTATTACTTCTTAACTAAATGTTTGCAACTTGTTCTTTTCGCTATTAATTGGTTTGGTTGAAAACACTTTTATGATATCTTTGAAAACCAATTTCACGTGTTAAGATTGTGTTTTGATATGTTTAATACAATCTTGGTCTGTTGATTGATTGAAACACTTATGAATATCTTTGAAAAACAATTTCATGTGTTAAAACTGTGCTTTCATATGTTTATAATACTTCTTTTACAATCTAAGGTCTATTAATTGATTCGAACACTTGTGATACCTTTGAAAAACCATTCCAAATGTGTTCAAATTGTATTTTGATATGTTCAATACTTCTTTTACAATCTAAGGTCTATTGATTGATTGATTGAAACACTCATGATATGATATCTTTGAAAAACAATTTCATGTGTTAAAATTGTGTTTTGATATGTTTAATACTTCTTTCATTTACAATCTAAGGTTTTATAGTTAACCTAGGAAACTATAAGAAAGTGAATGCTCTGTGTAATAATAGTTTAAAAGTATCTTAACTATTGAAAACAAGCGTATTACTTCTTAACTAAATGTTTGCAACTTGTTCTTTTCGCTATTAATTGGCTTGGTTGAAAACACTTTTATGATATCTTTGAAAACCAATTTCACGTGTTAAGATTGTGTTTTGATATGTTTAATACAATCTTGGTGTGTTGATTGATTGAAACACTTATGAATATCTTTGAAAAACAATTTCATGTGTTAAAACTGTGCTTTCATATGTTTATAATACTTCTTTTACAATCTAAGGTCTATTAATTGATTCGAACACTTGTGATACCTTTGAAAAACCATTCCAAATGTGTTCAAATTGTATTTTGATATGTTCAATA
The DNA here is from genome assembly GCF_051622355.1 of Phaseolus vulgaris. Lineage (NCBI taxonomy): Eukaryota > Viridiplantae > Streptophyta > Magnoliopsida > Fabales > Fabaceae > Phaseolus > Phaseolus vulgaris. The sequence continues at coordinate 19,052,386 of NC_143501.1, read as the reverse complement.
CTTCTTTTACAATCTAAGGTCTATTGATTGATTGATTGAAACACTCATGATATGATATCTTTGAAAAACAATTTCATGTGTTAAGATTGTGTTTTGATATGTTTAATACAATCTTGGTGTGTTGATTGATTGAAACACTTATGAATATCTTTGAAAAACAATTTCATGTGTTAAAACTGTGTTTTCATATGTTTATAATACTTCTTTTACAATCTAAGGTCTATTAATTGATTCGAACACTTGTGATACCTTTGAAAAACCATTCCAAATGTGTTCAAATTGTATTTTGATATGTTCAATACTTCTTTTACAATCTAAGGTCTATTGATTGATTGATTGAAACACTCATGATATGATATCTTTGAAAAACAATTTCATGTGTTAAAATTGTGTTTTGATATGTTTAATACTTCTTTCATTTACAATCTAAGGTTTTATAGTTAACCTAGGAAACTATAAGAAAGTGAATGCTCTGTGTAATAATAGTTTAAAAGTATCTTAACTATTGAAAACAAGCGTATTACTTCTTAACTAAATGTTTGCAACTTGTTCTTTTCGCTATTAATTGGTTTGGTTGAAAACACTTTTATGATATCTTTGAAAACCAATTTCACGTGTTAAGATTGTGTTTTGATATGTTTAATACAATCTTAGTGTGTTGATTGATTGAAACACTTATGAATATCTTTGAAAAACAATTTCATGTGTTAAAACTGTGTTTTCATATGTTTATAATACTTCTTTTACAATCTAAGGTCTATTAATTGATTCGAACACTTGTGATACCTTTGAAAAACCATTCCAAATGTGTTCAAATTGTATTTTGATATGTTCAATACTTCTTTTACAATCTAAGGTCTATTGATTGATTGATTGAAACACTCATGATATGATATCTTTGAAAAACAATTTCATGTGTTAAAATTGTGTTTTGATATGTTTAATACTTCTTTCATTTACAATCTAAGGTTTTATAGTTAACCTAGGAAACTATAAGAAAGTGAATGCTCTGTGTAATAATAGTTTAAAAGTATCTTAACTATTGAAAACAAGCGTATTACTTCTTAACTAAATGTTTGCAACTTGTTCTTTTCGCTATTAATTGGCTTGGTTGAAAACACTTTTATGATATCTTTGAAAACCAATTTCACGTGTTAAGATTGTGTTTTGATATGTTTAATACAATCTTGGTGTGTTGATTGATTGAAACACTTATGAATATCTTTGAAAAACAATTTCATGTGTTAAAACTGTGTTTTCATATGTTTATAATACTTCTTTTACAATCTATGGTCTATTAATTGATTCGAACACTTGTGATACCTTTGAAAAACCATTCCAAATGTGTTCAAATTGTATTTTGATATGTTCAATACTTCTTTTACAATCTAAGGTCTATTGATTGATTGATTGAAACACTCATGATATGATATCTTTGAAAAACAATTTCATGTGTTAAAATTGTGTTTTGATATGTTTAATACTTCTTTCATTTACAATCTAAGGTTTTATAGTTAACCTAGGAAACTATAAGAAAGTGAATGCTCTGTGTAATAATAGTTTAAAAGTATCTTAACTATTGAAAACAAGCGTATTACTTCTTAACTAAATGTTTGCAACTTGTTCTTTTCGCTATTAATTGGTTTGGTTGAAAACACTTTTATGATATCTTTGAAAACCAATTTCATGTGTTAAGATTGTGTTTTGATATGTTTAATACAATCTTGGTGTGTTGATTGATTGAAACACTTATGAATATCTTTGAAAAACAATTTCATGTGTTAAAACTGTGTTTTCATATGTTTATAATACTTCTTTTACAATCTAAGGTCTATTAATTGATTCGAACACTTGTGATACCTTTGAAAAACCATTCCAAATGTGTTCAAATTGTATTTTGATATGTTCAATACTTCTTTTACAATCTAAGGTCTATTGATTGATTGATTGAAACACTCATGATATGATATCTTTGAAAAACAATTTCATGTGTTAAAATTGTGTTTTGATATGTTTAATACTTCTTTCATTTACAATCTAAGGTTTTATAGTTAACCTAGGAAACTATAAGAAAGTGAATGCTCTGTGTAATAATAGTTTAAAAGTATCTTAACTATTGAAAACAAGCGTATTACTTCTTAACTAAATGTTTGCAACTTGTTCTTTTCGCTATTAATTGGCTTGGTTGAAAACACTTTTATGATATCTTTGAAAACCAATTTCACGTGTTAAGATTGTGTTTTGATATGTTTAATACAATCTTGGTCTGTTGATTGATTGAAACACTTATGAATATCTTTGAAAAACAATTTCATGTGTTAAAACTGTGTTTTCATATGTTTATAATACTTCTTTTACAATCTAAGGTCTATTAATTGATTCGAACACTTGTGATACCTTTGAAAAACCATTCCAAATGTGTTCAAATTGTATTTTGATATGTTCAATACTTCTTTTACAATCTAAGGTCTATTGATTGATTGATTGAAACACTCATGATATGATATCTTTGAAAAACAATTTCATGTGTTAAAATTGTGTTTTGATATGTTTAATACTTCTTTCATTTACAATCTAAGGTTTTATAGTTAACCTAGGAAACTATAAGAAAGTGAATGCTCTGTGTAATAATAGTTTAAAAGTATCTTAACTATTGAAAACAAGCGTATTACTTCTTAACTAAATGTTTGCAACTTGTTCTTTTCGCTATTAATTGGTTTGGTTGAAAACACTTTTATGATATCTTTGAAAACCAATTTCACGTGTTAAGATTGTGTTTTGATATGTTTAATACAATCTTGGTCTGTTGATTGATTGAAACACTTATGAATATCTTTGAAAAACAATTTCATGTGTTAAAACTGTGCTTTCATATGTTTATAATACTTCTTTTACAATCTAAGGTCTATTAATTGATTCGAACACTTGTGATACCTTTGAAAAACCATTCCAAATGTGTTCAAATTGTATTTTGATATGTTCAATACTTCTTTTACAATCTAAGGTCTATTGATTGATTGATTGAAACACTCATGATATGATATCTTTGAAAAACAATTTCATGTGTTAAAATTGTGTTTTGATATGTTTAATACTTCTTTCATTTACAATCTAAGGTTTTATAGTTAACCTAGGAAACTATAAGAAAGTGAATGCTCTGTGTAATAATAGTTTAAAAGTATCTTAACTATTGAAAACAAGCGTATTACTTCTTAACTAAATGTTTGCAACTTGTTCTTTTCGCTATTAATTGGCTTGGTTGAAAACACTTTTATGATATCTTTGAAAACCAATTTCACGTGTTAAGATTGTGTTTTGATATGTTTAATACAATCTTGGTGTGTTGATTGATTGAAACACTTATGAATATCTTTGAAAAACAATTTCATGTGTTAAAACTGTGCTTTCATATGTTTATAATACTTCTTTTACAATCTAAGGTCTATTAATTGATTCGAACACTTGTGATACCTTTGAAAAACCATTCCAAATGTGTTCAAATTGTATTTTGATATGTTCAATACTTCTTTTACAATCTAAGGTCTATTGATTGATTGATTGAAACACTCATGATATGATATCTTTGAAAAACAATTTCATGTGTTAAGATTGTGTTTTGATATGTTTAATACAATCTTGGTGTGTTGATTGATTGAAACACTTATGAATATCTTTGAAAAACAATTTCATGTGTTAAAACTGTGTTTTCATATGTTTATAATACTTCTTTTACAATCTAAGGTCTATTAATTGATTCGAACACTTGTGATACCTTTGAAAAACCATTCCAAATGTGTTCAAATTGTATTTTGATATGTTCAATACTTCTTTTACAATCTAAGGTCTATTGATTGATTGATTGAAACACTCATGATATGATATCTTTGAAAAACAATTTCATGTGTTAAAATTGTGTTTTGATATGTTTAATACTTCTTTCATTTACAATCTAAGGTTTTATAGTTAACCTAGGAAACTATAAGAAAGTGAATGCTCTGTGTAATAATAGTTTAAAAGTATCTTAACTATTGAAAACAAGCGTATTACTTCTTAACTAAATGTTTGCAACTTGTTCTTTTCGCTATTAATTGGTTTGGTTGAAAACACTTTTATGATATCTTTGAAAACCAATTTCACGTGTTAAGATTGTGTTTTGATATGTTTAATACAATCTTAGTGTGTTGATTGATTGAAACACTTATGAATATCTTTGAAAAACAATTTCATGTGTTAAAACTGTGTTTTCATATGTTTATAATACTTCTTTTACAATCTAAGGTCTATTAATTGATTCGAACACTTGTGATACCTTTGAAAAACCATTCCAAATGTGTTCAAATTGTATTTTGATATGTTCAATACTTCTTTTACAATCTAAGGTCTATTGATTGATTGATTGAAACACTCATGATATGATATCTTTGAAAAACAATTTCATGTGTTAAAATTGTGTTTTGATATGTTTAATACTTCTTTCATTTACAATCTAAGGTTTTATAGTTAACCTAGGAAACTATAAGAAAGTGAATGCTCTGTGTAATAATAGTTTAAAAGTATCTTAACTATTGAAAACAAGCGTATTACTTCTTAACTAAATGTTTGCAACTTGTTCTTTTCGCTATTAATTGGTTTGGTTGAAAACACTTTTATGATATCTTTGAAAACCAATTTCACGTGTTAAGATTGTGTTTTGATATGTTTAATACAATCTTAGTGTGTTGATTGATTGAAACACTTATGAATATCTTTGAAAAACAATTTCATGTGTTAAAACTGTGTTTTCATATGTTTATAATACTTCTTTTACAATCTAAGGTCTATTAATTGATTCGAACACTTGTGATACCTTTGAAAAACCATTCCAAATGTGTTCAAATTGTATTTTGATATGTTCAATACTTCTTTTACAATCTAAGGTCTATTGATTGATTGATTGAAACACTCATGATATGATATCTTTGAAAAACAATTTCATGTGTTAAAATTGTGTTTTGATATGTTTAATACTTCTTTCATTTACAATCTAAGGTTTTATAGTTAACCTAGGAAACTATAAGAAAGTGAATGCTCTGTGTAATAATAGTTTAAAAGTATCTTAACTATTGAAAACAAGCGTATTACTTCTTAACTAAATGTTTGCAACTTGTTCTTTTCGCTATTAATTGGTTTGGTTGAAAACACTTTTATGATATCTTTGAAAACCAATTTCACGTGTTAAGATTGTGTTTTGATATGTTTAATACAATCTTAGTGTGTTGATTGATTGAAACACTTATGAATATTTTTGAAAAACAATTTCATGTGTTAAAACTGTGTTTTCATATGTTTATAATACTTCTTTTACAATCTAAGGTCTATTAATTGATTCGAACACTTGTGATACCTTTGAAAAACCATTCCAAATGTGTTCAAATTGTATTTTGATATGTTCAATACTTCTTTTACAATCTAAGGTCTATTGATTGATTGATTGAAACACTCATGATATGATATCTTTGAAAAACAATTTCATGTGTTAAAATTGTGTTTTGATATGTTTAATACTTCTTTCATTTACAATCTAAGGTTTTATAGTTAACCTAGGAAACTATAAGAAAGTGAATGCTCTGTGTAATAATAGTTTAAAAGTATCTTAACTATTGAAAACAAGCGTATTACTTCTTAACTAAATGTTTGCAACTTGTTCTTTTCGCTATTAATTGGTTTGGTTGAAAACACTTTTATGATATCTTTGAAAACCAATTTCACGTGTTAAGATTGTGTTTTGATATGTTTAATACAATCTTGGTGTGTTGATTGATTGAAACACTTATGAATATCTTTGAAAAACAATTTCATGTGTTAAAACTGTGTTTTCATATGTTTATAATACTTCTTTTACAATCTAAGGTCTATTAATTGATTCGAACACTTGTGATACCTTTGAAAAACCATTCCAAATGTGTTCAAATTGTATTTTGATATGTTCAATACTTCTTTTACAATCTAAGGTCTATTGATTGATTGATTGAAACACTCATGATATGATATCTTTGAAAAACAATTTCATGTGTTAAAATTGTGTTTTGATATGTTTAATACTTCTTTCATTTACAATCTAAGGTTTTATAGTTAACCTAGGAAACTATAAGAAAGTGAATGCTCTGTGTAATAATAGTTTAAAAGTATCTTAACTATTGAAAACAAGCGTATTACTTCTTAACTAAATGTTTGCAACTTGTTCTTTTCGCTATTAATTGGTTTGGTTGAAAACACTTTTATGATATCTTTGAAAACCAATTTCACGTGTTAAGATTGTGTTTTGATATGTTTAATACAATCTTGGTGTGTTGATTGATTGAAACACTTATGAATATCTTTGAAAAACAATTTCATGTGTTAAAACTGTGTTTTCATATGTTTATAATACTTCTTTTACAATCTAAGGTCTATTAATTGATTCGAACACTTGTGATACTTTGAAAAACCATTCCAAATGTGTTCAAATTGTATTTTGATATGTTCAATACTTCTTTTACAATCTAAGGTCTATTGATTGATTGATTGAAACACTCATGATATGATATCTTTGAAAAACAATTTCATGTGTTAAAATTGTGTTTTGATATGTTTAATACTTCTTTCATTTACAATCTAAGGTTTTATAGTTAACCTAGGAAACTATAAGAAAGTGAATGCTCTGTGTAATAATAGTTTAAAAGTATCTTAACTATTGAAAACAAGCGTATTACTTCTTAACTAAATGTTTGCAACTTGTTCTTTTCGCTATTAATTGGCTTGGTTGAAAACACTTTTATGATATCTTTGAAAACCAATTTCACGTGTTAAGATTGTGTTTTGATATGTTTAATACAATCTTGGTGTGTTGATTGATTGAAACACTTATGAATATCTTTGAAAAACAATTTCATGTGTTAAAACTGTGTTTTCATATGTTTATAATACTTCTTTTACAATCTAAGGTCTATTAATTGATTCGAACACTTGTGATACCTTTGAAAAACCATTCCAAATGTGTTCAAATTGTATTTTGATATGTTCAATACTTCTTTTACAATCTAAGGTCTATTGATTGATTGATTGAAACACTCATGATATGATATCTTTGAAAAACAATTTCATGTGTTAAAATTGTGTTTTGATATGTTTAATACTTCTTTCATTTACAATCTAAGGTTTTATAGTTAACCTAGGAAACTATAAGAAAGTGAATGCTCTGTGTAATAATAGTTTAAAAGTATCTTAACTATTGAAAACAAGCGTATTACTTCTTAACTAAATGTTTGCAACTTGTTCTTTTCGCTATTAATTGGTTTGGTTGAAAACACTTTTATGATATCTTTGAAAACCAATTTCACGTGTTAAGATTGTGTTTTGATATGTTTAATACAATCTTGGTGTGTTGATTGATTGAAACACTTATGAATATCTTTGAAAAACAATTTCATGTGTTAAAACTGTGTTTTCATATGTTTATAATACTTCTTTTACAATCTAAGGTCTATTAATTGATTCGAACACTTGTGATACCTTTGAAAAACCATTCCAAATGTGTTCAAATTGTATTTTGATATGTTCAATACTTCTTTTACAATCTAAGGTCTATTGATTGATTGATTGAAACACTCATGATATGATATCTTTGAAAAACAATTTCATGTGTTAAAATTGTGTTTTGATATGTTTAATACTTCTTTCATTTACAATCTAAGGTTTTATAGTTAACCTAGGAAACTATAAGAAAGTGAATGCTCTGTGTAATAATAGTTTAAAAGTATCTTAACTATTGAAAACAAGCGTATTACTTCTTAACTAAATGTTTGCAACTTGTTCTTTTCGCTATTAATTGGTTTGGTTGAAAACACTTTTATGATATCTTTGAAAACCAATTTCACGTGTTAAGATTGTGTTTTGATATGTTTAATACAATCTTAGTGTGTTGATTGATTGAAACACTTATGAATATCTTTGAAAAACAATTTCATGTGTTAAAACTGTGTTTTCATATGTTTATAATACTTCTTTTACAATCTAAGGTCTATTAATTGATTCGAACACTTGTGATACCTTTGAAAAACCATTCCAAATGTGTTCAAATTGTATTTTGATATGTTCAATACTTCTTTTACAATCTAAGGTCTATTGATTGATTGATTGAAACACTCATGATATGATATCTTTGAAAAACAATTTCATGTGTTAAAATTGTGTTTTGATATGTTTAATACTTCTTTCATTTACAATCTAAGGTTTTATAGTTAACCTAGGAAACTATAAGAAAGTGAATGCTCTGTGTAATAATAGTTTAAAAGTATCTTAACTATTGAAAACAAGCGTATTACTTCTTAACTAAATGTTTGCAACTTGTTCTTTTCGCTATTAATTGGTTTGGTTGAAAACACTTTTATGATATCTTTGAAAACCAATTTCACGTGTTAAGATTGTGTTTTGATATGTTTAATACAATCTTGGTGTGTTGATTGATTGAAACACTTATGAATATCTTTGAAAAACAATTTCATGTGTTAAAACTGTGTTTTCATATGTTTATAATACTTCTTTTACAATCTAAGGTCTATTAATTGATTCGAACACTTGTGATACCTTTGAAAAACCATTCCAAATGTGTTCAAATTGTATTTTGATATGTTCAATACTTCTTTTACAATCTAAGGTCTATTGATTGATTGATTGAAACACTCATGATATGATATCTTTGAAAAACAATTTCATGTGTTAAAATTGTGTTTTGATATGTTTAATACTTCTTTCATTTACAATCTAAGGTTTTATAGTTAACCTAGGAAACTATAAGAAAGTGAATGCTCTGTGTAATAATAGTTTAAAAGTATCTTAACTATTGAAAACAAGCGTATTACTTCTTAACTAAATGTTTGCAACTTGTTCTTTTCGCTATTAATTGGTTTGGTTGAAAACACTTTTATGATATCTTTGAAAACCAATTTCACGTGTTAAGATTGTGTTTTGATATGTTTAATACAATCTTAGTGTGTTGATTGATTGAAACACTTATGAATATCTTTGAAAAACAATTTCATGTGTTAAAACTGTGTTTTCATATGTTTATAATACTTCTTTTACAATCTAAGGTCTATTAATTGATTCGAACACTTGTGATACCTTTGAAAAACCATTCCAAATGTGTTCAAATTGTATTTTGATATGTTCAATACTTCTTTTACAATCTAAGGTCTATTGATTGATTGATTGAAACACTCATGATATGATATCTTTGAAAAACAATTTCATGTGTTAAAATTGTGTTTTGATATGTTTAATACTTCTTTCATTTACAATCTAAGGTTTTATAGTTAACCTAGGAAACTATAAGAAAGTGAATGCTCTGTGTAATAATAGTTTAAAAGTATCTTAACTATTGAAAACAAGCGTATTACTTCTTAACTAAATGTTTGCAACTTGTTCTTTTCGCTATTAATTGGTTTGGTTGAAAACACTTTTATGATATCTTTGAAAACCAATTTCACGTGTTAAGATTGTGTTTTGATATGTTTAATACAATCTTAGTGTGTTGATTGATTGAAACACTTATGAATATCTTTGAAAAACAATTTCATGTGTTAAAACTGTGTTTTCATATGTTTATAATACTTCTTTTACAATCTAAGGTCTATTAATTGATTCGAACACTTGTGATACCTTTGAAAAACCATTCCAAATGTGTTCAAATTGTATTTTGATATGTTCAATACTTCTTTTACAATCTAAGGTCTATTGATTGATTGATTGAAACACTCATGATATGATATCTTTGAAAAACAATTTCATGTGTTAAAATTGTGTTTTGATATGTTTAATACTTCTTTCATTTACAATCTAAGGTTTTATAGTTAACCTAGGAAACTATAAGAAAGTGAATGCTCTGTGTAATAATAGTTTAAAAGTATCTTAACTATTGAAAACAAGCGTATTACTTCTTAACTAAATGTTTGCAACTTGTTCTTTTCGCTATTAATTGGTTTGGTTGAAAACACTTTTATGATATCTTTGAAAACCAATTTCACGTGTTAAGATTGTGTTTTGATATGTTTAATACAATCTTAGTGTGTTGATTGATTGAAACACTTATGAATATTTTTGAAAAACAATTTCATGTGTTAAAACTGTGTTTTCATATGTTTATAATACTTCTTTTACAATCTAAGGTCTATTAATTGATTCGAACACTTGTGATACCTTTGAAAAACCATTCCAAATGTGTTCAAATTGTATTTTGATATGTTCAATACTTCTTTTACAATCTAAGGTCTATTGATTGATTGATTGAAACACTCATGATATGATATCTTTGAAAAACAATTTCATGTGTTAAAATTGTGTTTTGATATGTTTAATACTTCTTTCATTTACAATCTAAGGTTTTATAGTTAACCTAGGAAACTATAAGAAAGTGAATGCTCTGTGTAATAATAGTTTAAAAGTATCTTAACTATTGAAAACAAGCGTATTACTTCTTAACTAAATGTTTGCAACTTGTTCTTTTCGCTATTAATTGGTTTGGTTGAAAACACTTTTATGATATCTTTGAAAACCAATTTCACGTGTTAAGATTGTGTTTTGATATGTTTAATACAATCTTGGTGTGTTGATTGATTGAAACACTTATGAATATCTTTGAAAAACAATTTCATGTGTTAAAACTGTGTTTTCATATGTTTATAATACTTCTTTTACAATCTAAGGTCTATTAATTGATTCGAACACTTGTGATACCTTTGAAAAACCATTCCAAATGTGTTCAAATTGTATTTTGATATGTTCAATACTTCTTTTACAATCTAAGGTCTATTGATTGATTGATTGAAACACTCATGATATGATATCTTTGAAAAACAATTTCATGTGTTAAAATTGTGTTTTGATATGTTTAATACTTCTTTCATTTACAATCTAAGGTTTTATAGTTAACCTAGGAAACTATAAGAAAGTGAATGCTCTGTGTAATAATAGTTTAAAAGTATCTTAACTATTGAAAACAAGCGTATTACTTCTTAACTAAATGTTTGCAACTTGTTCTTTTCGCTATTAATTGGTTTGGTTGAAAACACTTTTATGATATCTTTGAAAACCAATTTCACGTGTTAAGATTGTGTTTTGATATGTTTAATACAATCTTGGTGTGTTGATTGATTGAAACACTTATGAATATCTTTGAAAAACAATTTCATGTGTTAAAACTGTGTTTTCATATGTTTATAATACTTCTTTTACAATCTAAGGTCTATTAATTGATTCGAACACTTGTGATACTTTGAAAAACCATTCCAAATGTGTTCAAATTGTATTTTGATATGTTCAATACTTCTTTTACAATCTAAGGTCTATTGATTGATTGATTGAAACACTCATGATATGATATCTTTGAAAAACAATTTCATGTGTTAAAATTGTGTTTTGATATGTTTAATACTTCTTTCATTTACAATCTAAGGTTTTATAGTTAACCTAGGAAACTATAAGAAAGTGAATGCTCTGTGTAATAATAGTTTAAAAGTATCTTAACTATTGAAAACAAGCGTATTACTTCTTAACTAAATGTTTGCAACTTGTTCTTTTCGCTATTAATTGGCTTGGTTGAAAACACTTTTATGATATCTTTGAAAACCAATTTCACGTGTTAAGATTGTGTTTTGATATGTTTAATACAATCTTGGTGTGTTGATTGATTGAAACACTTATGAATATCTTTGAAAAACAATTTCATGTGTTAAAACTGTGTTTTCATATGTTTATAATACTTCTTTTACAATCTAAGGTCTATTAATTGATTCGAACACTTGTGATACCTTTGAAAAACCATTCCAAATGTGTTCAAATTGTATTTTGATATGTTCAATACTTCTTTTACAATCTAAGGTCTATTGATTGATTGATTGAAACACTCATGATATGATATCTTTGAAAAACAATTTCATGTGTTAAAATTGTGTTTTGATATGTTTAATACTTCTTTCATTTACAATCTAAGGTTTTATAGTTAACCTAGGAAACTATAAGAAAGTGAATGCTCTGTGTAATAATAGTTTAAAAGTATCTTAACTATTGAAAACAAGCGTATTACTTCTTAACTAAATGTTTGCAACTTGTTCTTTTCGCTATTAATTGGTTTGGTTGAAAACACTTTTATGATATCTTTGAAAACCAATTTCACGTGTTAAGATTGTGTTTTGATATGTTTAATACAATCTTGGTGTGTTGATTGATTGAAACACTTATGAATATCTTTGAAAAACAATTTCATGTGTTAAAACTGTGTTTTCATATGTTTATAATACTTCTTTTACAATCTAAGGTCTATTAATTGATTCGAACACTTGTGATACCTTTGAAAAACCATTCCAAATGTGTTCAAATTGTATTTTGATATGTTCAATACTTCTTTTACAATCTAAGGTCTATTGATTGATTGATTGAAACACTCATGATATGATATCTTTGAAAAACAATTTCATGTGTTAAAATTGTGTTTTGATATGTTTAATACTTCTTTCATTTACAATCTAAGGTTTTATAGTTAACCTAGGAAACTATAAGAAAGTGAATGCTCTGTGTAATAATAGTTTAAAAGTATCTTAACTATTGAAAACAAGCGTATTACTTCTTAACTAAATGTTTGCAACTTGTTCTTTTCGCTATTAATTGGTTTGGTTGAAAACACTTTTATGATATCTTTGAAAACCAATTTCACGTGTTAAGATTGTGTTTTGATATGTTTAATACAATCTTAGTGTGTTGATTGATTGAAACACTTATGAATATCTTTGAAAAACAATTTCATGTGTTAAAACTGTGTTTTCATATGTTTATAATACTTCTTTTACAATCTAAGGTCTATTAATTGATTCGAACACTTGTGATACCTTTGAAAAACCATTCCAAATGTGTTCAAATTGTATTTTGATATGTTCAATACTTCTTTTACAATCTAAGGTCTATTGATTGATTGATTGAAACACTCATGATATGATATCTTTGAAAAACAATTTCATGTGTTAAAATTGTGTTTTGATATGTTTAATACTTCTTTCATTTACAATCTAAGGTTTTATAGTTAACCTAGGAAACTATAAGAAAGTGAATGCTCTGTGTAATAATAGTTTAAAAGTATCTTAACTATTGAAAACAAGCGTATTACTTCTTAACTAAATGTTTGCAACTTGTTCTTTTCGCTATTAATTGGTTTGGTTGAAAACACTTTTATGATATCTTTGAAAACCAATTTCACGTGTTAAGATTGTGTTTTGATATGTTTAATACAATCTTGGTGTGTTGATTGATTGAAACACTTATGAATATCTTTGAAAAACAATTTCATGTGTTAAAACTGTGTTTTCATATGTTTATAATACTTCTTTTACAATCTAAGGTCTATTAATTGATTCGAACACTTGTGATACCTTTGAAAAACCATTCCAAATGTGTTCAAATTGTATTTTGATATGTTCAATACTTCTTTTACAATCTAAGGTCTATTGATTGATTGATTGAAACACTCATGATATGATATCTTTGAAAAACAATTTCATGTGTTAAAATTGTGTTTTGATATGTTTAATACTTCTTTCATTTACAATCTAAGGTTTTATAGTTAACCTAGGAAACTATAAGAAAGTGAATGCTCTGTGTAATAATAGTTTAAAAGTATCTTAACTATTGAAAACAAGCGTATTACTTCTTAACTAAATGTTTGCAACTTGTTCTTTTCGCTATTAATTGGTTTGGTTGAAAACACTTTTATGATATCTTTGAAAACCAATTTCACGTGTTAAGATTGTGTTTTGATATGTTTAATACAATCTTAGTGTGTTGATTGATTGAAACACTTATGAATATCTTTGAAAAACAATTTCATGTGTTAAAACTGTGTTTTCATATGTTTATAATACTTCTTTTACAATCTAAGGTCTATTAATTGATTCGAACACTTGTGATACCTTTGAAAAACCATTCCAAATGTGTTCAAATTGTATTTTGATATGTTCAATACTTCTTTTACAATCTAAGGTCTATTGATTGATTGATTGAAACACTCATGATATGATATCTTTGAAAAACAATTTCATGTGTTAAAATTGTGTTTTGATATGTTTAATACTTCTTTCATTTACAATCTAAGGTTTTATAGTTAACCTAGGAAACTATAAGAAAGTGAATGCTCTGTGTAATAATAGTTTAAAAGTATCTTAACTATTGAAAACAAGCGTATTACTTCTTAACTAAATGTTTGCAACTTGTTCTTTTCGCTATTAATTGGTTTGGTTGAAAACACTTTTATGATATCTTTGAAAACCAATTTCACGTGTTAAGATTGTGTTTTGATATGTTTAATACAATCTTGGTGTGTTGATTGATTGAAACACTTATGAATATCTTTGAAAAACAATTTCATGTGTTAAAACTGTGTTTTCATATGTTTATAATACTTCTTTTACAATCTAAGGTCTATTAATTGATTCGAACACTTGTGATACCTTTGAAAAACCATTCCAAATGTGTTCAAATTGTATTTTGATATGTTCAATACTTCTTTTACAATCTAAGGTCTATTGATTGATTGATTGAAACACTCATGATATGATATCTTTGAAAAACAATTTCATGTGTTAAAATTGTGTTTTGATATGTTTAATACTTCTTTCATTTACAATCTAAGGTTTTATAGTTAACCTAGGAAACTATAAGAAAGTGAATGCTCTGTGTAATAATAGTTTAAAAGTATCTTAACTATTGAAAACAAGCGTATTACTTCTTAACTAAATGTTTGCAACTTGTTCTTTTCGCTATTAATTGGTTTGGTTGAAAACACTTTTATGATATCTTTGAAAACCAATTTCACGTGTTAAGATTGTGTTTTGATATGTTTAATACAATCTTAGTGTGTTGATTGATTGAAACACTTATGAATATCTTTGAAAAACAATTTCATGTGTTAAAACTGTGTTTTCATATGTTTATAATACTTCTTTTACAATCTAAGGTCTATTAATTGATTCGAACACTTGTGATACCTTTGAAAAACCATTCCAAATGTGTTCAAATTGTATTTTGATATGTTCAATACTTCTTTTACAATCTAAGGTCTATTGATTGATTGATTGAAACACTCATGATATGATATCTTTGAAAAACAATTTCATGTGTTAAAATTGTGTTTTGATATGTTTAATACTTCTTTCATTTACAATCTAAGGTTTTATAGTTAACCTAGGAAACTATAAGAAAGTGAATGCTCTGTGTAATAATAGTTTAAAAGTATCTTAACTATTGAAAACAAGCGTATTACTTCTTAACTAAATGTTTGCAACTTGTTCTTTTCGCTATTAATTGGTTTGGTTGAAAACACTTTTATGATATCTTTGAAAACCAATTTCACGTGTTAAGATTGTGTTTTGATATGTTTAATACAATCTTAGTGTGTTGATTGATTGAAACACTTATGAATATCTTTGAAAAACAATTTCATGTGTTAAAACTGTGTTTTCATATGTTTATAATACTTCTTTTACAATCTAAGGTCTATTAATTGATTCGAACACTTGTGATACCTTTGAAAAACCATTCCAAATGTGTTCAAATTGTATTTTGATATGTTCAATACTTCTTTTACAATCTAAGGTCTATTGATTGATTGATTGAAACACTCATGATATGATATCTTTGAAAAACAATTTCATGTGTTAAAATTGTGTTTTGATATGTTTAATACTTCTTTCATTTACAATCTAAGGTTTTATAGTTAACCTAGGAAACTATAAGAAAGTGAATGCTCTGTGTAATAATAGTTTAAAAGTATCTTAACTATTGAAAACAAGCGTATTACTTCTTAACTAAATGTTTGCAACTTGTTCTTTTCGCTATTAATTGGTTTGGTTGAAAACACTTTTATGATATCTTTGAAAACCAATTTCACGTGTTAAGATTGTGTTTTGATATGTTTAATACAATCTTGGTGTGTTGATTGATTGAAACACTTATGAATATCTTTGAAAAACAATTTCATGTGTTAAAACTGTGTTTTCATATGTTTATAATACTTCTTTTACAATCTAAGGTCTATTAATTGATTCGAACACTTGTGATACCTTTGAAAAACCATTCCAAATGTGTTCAAATTGTATTTTGATATGTTCAATACTTCTTTTACAATCTAAGGTCTATTGATTGATTGATTGAAACACTCATGATATGATATCTTTGAAAAACAATTTCATGTGTTAAAATTGTGTTTTGATATGTTTAATACTTCTTTCATTTACAATCTAAGGTTTTATAGTTAACCTAGGAAACTATAAGAAAGTGAATGCTCTGTGTAATAATAGTTTAAAAGTATCTTAACTATTGAAAACAAGCGTATTACTTCTTAACTAAATGTTTGCAACTTGTTCTTTTCGCTATTAATTGGTTTGGTTGAAAACACTTTTATGATATCTTTGAAAACCAATTTCACGTGTTAAGATTGTGTTTTGATATGTTTAATACAATCTTAGTGTGTTGATTGATTGAAACACTTATGAATATCTTTGAAAAACAATTTCATGTGTTAAAACTGTGTTTTCATATGTTTATAATACTTCTTTTACAATCTAAGGTCTATTAATTGATTCGAACACTTGTGATACCTTTGAAAAACCATTCCAAATGTGTTCAAATTGTATTTTGATATGTTCAATACTTCTTTTACAATCTAAGGTCTATTGATTGATTGATTGAAACACTCATGATATGATATCTTTGAAAAACAATTTCATGTGTTAAAATTGTGTTTTGATATGTTTAATACTTCTTTCATTTACAATCTAAGGTTTTATAGTTAACCTAGGAAACTATAAGAAAGTGAATGCTCTGTGTAATAATAGTTTAAAAGTATCTTAACTATTGAAAACAAGCGTATTACTTCTTAACTAAATGTTTGCAACTTGTTCTTTTCGCTATTAATTGGTTTGGTTGAAAACACTTTTATGATATCTTTGAAAACCAATTTCACGTGTTAAGATTGTGTTTTGATATGTTTAATACAATCTTAGTGTGTTGATTGATTGAAACACTTATGAATATCTTTGAAAAACAATTTCATGTGTTAAAACTGTGTTTTCATATGTTTATAATACTTCTTTTACAATCTAAGGTCTATTAATTGATTCGAACACTTGTGATACCTTTGAAAAACCATTCCAAATGTGTTCAAATTGTATTTTGATATGTTCAATACTTCTTTTACAATCTAAGGTCTATTGATTGATTGATTGAAACACTCATGATATGATATCTTTGAAAAACAATTTCATGTGTTAAAATTGTGTTTTGATATGTTTAATACTTCTTTCATTTACAATCTAAGGTTTTATAGTTAACCTAGGAAACTATAAGAAAGTGAATGCTCTGTGTAATAATAGTTTAAAAGTATCTTAACTATTGAAAACAAGCGTATTACTTCTTAACTAAATGTTTGCAACTTGTTCTTTTCGCTATTAATTGGTTTGGTTGAAAACACTTTTATGATATCTTTGAAAACCAATTTCACGTGTTAAGATTGTGTTTTGATATGTTTAATACAATCTTGGTCTGTTGATTGATTGAAACACTTATGAATATCTTTGAAAAACAATTTCATGTGTTAAAACTGTGTTTTCATATGTTTATAATACTTCTTTTACAATCTAAGGTCTATTAATTGATTCGAACACTTGTGATACCTTTGAAAAACCATTCCAAATGTGTTCAAATTGTATTTTGATATGTTCAATACTTCTTTTACAATCTAAGGTCTATTGATTGATTGATTGAAACACTCATGATATGATATCTTTGAAAAACAATTTCATGTGTTAAAATTGTGTTTTGATATGTTTAATACTTCTTTCATTTACAATCTAAGGTTTTATAGTTAACCTAGGAAACTATAAGAAAGTGAATGCTCTGTGTAATAATAGTTTAAAAGTATCTTAACTATTGAAAACAAGCGTATTACTTCTTAACTAAATGTTTGCAACTTGTTCTTTTCGCTATTAATTGGTTTGGTTGAAAACACTTTTATGATATCTTTGAAAACCAATTTCACGTGTTAAGATTGTGTTTTGATATGTTTAATACAATCTTCGTGTTGATTGATTGAAACACTTATGAATATCTTTGAAAAACAATTTCATGTGTTAAAACTGTGTTTTCATATGTTTATAATACTTCTTTTACAATCTAAGGTCTATTAATTGATTCGAACACTTGTGATACCTTTGAAAAACCATTCCAAATGTGTTCAAATTGTATTTTGATATGTTCAATACTTCTTTTACAATCTAAGGTCTATTGATTGATTGATTGAAACACTCATGATATGATATCTTTGAAAAACAATTTCATGTGTTAAAATTGTGTTTTGATATGTTTAATACTTCTTTCATTTACAATCTAAGGTTTTATAGTTAACCTAGGAAACTATAAGAAAGTGAATGCTCTGTGTAATAATAGTTTAAAAGTATCTTAACTATTGAAAACAAGCGTATTACTTCTTAACTAAATGTTTGCAACTTGTTCTTTTCGCTATTAATTGGCTTGGTTGAAAACACTTTTATGATATCTTTGAAAACCAATTTCACGTGTTAAGATTGTGTTTTGATATGTTTAATACAATCTTGGTCTGTTGATTGATTGAAACACTTATGAATATCTTTGAAAAACAATTTCATGTGTTAAAATTGTGTTTTCATATGTTTATAATACTTCTTTTACAATCTAAGGTCTATTAATTGATTCGAACACTTGTGATACCTTTGAAAAACCATTCCAAATGTGTTCAAATTGTATTTTGATATGTTCAATACTTCTTTTACAATCCAAAGTCTATTGATTGATTGAAACACTCATGATATGATATCTTTGAAAAACAATTTCATGTGTTAAAATTGTGTTTTGATATGTTTAATACTTCTTTCATTTACAATCTAAGGTTTTATAGTTAACCTAGGAAACTATAAGAAAGTGAATGCTCTGTGTAATAATAGTTTAAAAGTATCTTAACTATTGAAAACAAGCGTATTACTTCTTAACTAAATGTTTGCAACTTGTTCTTTTCGCTATTAATTGGCTTGGTTGAAAACACTTTTATGATATCTTTGAAAACCAATTTCACGTGTTAAGATTGTGTTTTGATATGTTTAATACAATCTTGGTGTGTTGATTGATTGAAACACTTATGAATATCTTTGAAAAACAATTTCATGTGTTAAAACTGTGTTTTCATATGTTTATAATACTTCTTTTACAATCTAAGGTCTATTAATTGATTCGAACACTTGTGATACCTTTGAAAAACCATTCCAAATGTGTTCAAATTGTATTTTGATATGTTCAATACTTCTTTTACAATCTAAGGTCTATTGATTGATTGATTGAAACACTCATGATATGATATCTTTGAAAAACAATTTCATGTGTTAAAATTGTGTTTTGATATGTTTAATACTTCTTTCATTTACAATCTAAGGTTTTATAGTTAACCTAGGAAACTATAAGAAAGTGAATGCTCTGTGTAATAATAGTTTAAAAGTATCTTAACTATTGAAAACAAGCGTATTACTTCTTAACTAAATGTTTGCAACTTGTTCTTTTCGCTATTAATTGGCTTGGTTGAAAACACTTATGATATCTTTGAAAACCAATTTCACGTGTTAAGATTGTGTTTTGATATGTTTAATACAATCTTGGTCTGTTGATTGATTGAAACACTTATGAATATCTTTGAAAAACAATTTCATGTGTTAAAACTGTGTTTTCATATGTTTATAATACTTCTTTTACAATCTAAGGTCTATTAATTGATTCGAACACTTGTGATACCTTTGAAAAACCATTCCAAATGTGTTCAAATTGTATTTTGATATGTTCAATACTTCTTTTACAATCTAAGGTCTATTGATTGATTGATTGAAACACTCATGATATGATATCTTTGAAAAACAATTTCATGTGTTAAAATTGTGTTTTGATATGTTTAATACTTCTTTCATTTACAATCTAAGGTTTTATAGTTAACCTAGGAAACTATAAGAAAGTGAATGCTCTGTGTAATAATAGTTTAAAAGTATCTTAACTATTGAAAACAAGCGTATTACTTCTTAACTAAATGTTTGCAACTTGTTCTTTTCGCTATTAATTGGCTTGGTTGAAAACACTTTTATGATATCTTTGAAAACCAATTTCACGTGTTAAGATTGTGTTTTGATATGTTTAATACAATCTTGGTGTGTTGATTGATTGAAACACTTATGAATATCTTTGAAAAACAATTTCATGTGTTAAAACTGTGTTTTCATATGTTTATAATACTTCTTTTACAATCTAAGGTCTATTAATTGATTCGAACACTTGTGATACCTTTGAAAAACCATTCCAAATGTGTTCAAATTGTATTTTGATATGTTCAATACTTCTTTTACAATCTAAGGTCTATTGATTGATTGATTGAAACACTCATGATATGATATCTTTGAAAAACAATTTCATGTGTTAAAATTGTGTTTTGATATGTTTAATACTTCTTTCATTTACAATCTAAGGTTTTATAGTTAACCTAGGAAACTATAAGAAAGTGAATGCTCTGTGTAATAATAGTTTAAAAGTATCTTAACTATTGAAAACAAGCGTATTACTTCTTAACTAAATGTTTGCAACTTGTTCTTTTCGCTATTAATTGGTTTGGTTGAAAACACTTTTATGATATCTTTGAAAACCAATTTCACGTGTTAAGATTGTGTTTTGATATGTTTAATACAATCTTAGTGTGTTGATTGATTGAAACACTTATGAATATCTTTGAAAAACAATTTCATGTGTTAAAACTGTGTTTTCATATGTTTATAATACTTCTTTTACAATCTAAGGTCTATTAATTGATTCGAACACTTGTGATACCTTTGAAAAACCATTCCAAATGTGTTCAAATTGTATTTTGATATGTTCAATACTTCTTTTACAATCTAAGGTCTATTGATTGATTGATTGAAACACTCATGATATGATATCTTTGAAAAACAATTTCATGTGTTAAAATTGTGTTTTGATATGTTTAATACTTCTTTCATTTACAATCTAAGGTTTTATAGTTAACCTAGGAAACTATAAGAAAGTGAATGCTCTGTGTAATAATAGTTTAAAAGTATCTTAACTATTGAAAACAAGCGTATTACTTCTTAACTAAATGTTTGCAACTTGTTCTTTTCGCTATTAATTGGCTTGGTTGAAAACACTTATGATATCTTTGAAAACCAATTTCACGTGTTAAGATTGTGTTTTGATATGTTTAATACAATCTTGGTCTGTTGATTGATTGAAACACTTATGAATATCTTTGAAAAACAATTTCATGTGTTAAAATTGTGTTTTCATATGTTTATAATACTTCTTTTACAATCTAAGGTCTATTAATTGATTCGAACACTTGTGATACCTTTGAAAAACCATTCCAAATGTGTTCAAATTGTATTTTGATATGTTCAATACTTCTTTTACAATCCAAGGTCTATTGATTGATTGAAACACTCATGATATGATATCTTTGAAAAACAATTTCATGTGTTAAAATTGTGTTTTGATATGTTTAATACTTCTTTCATTTACAATCTAAGGTTTTATAGTTAACCTAGGAAACTATAAGAAAGTGAATGCTCTGTGTAATAATAGTTTAAAAGTATCTTAACTATTGAAAACAAGCGTATTACTTCTTAACTAAATGTTTGCAACTTGTTCTTTTCGCTATTAATTGGCTTGGTTGAAAACACTTTTATGATATCTTTGAAAACCAATTTCACGTGTTAAGATTGTGTTTTGATATGTTTAATACAATCTTGGTGTGTTGATTGATTGAAACACTTATGAATATCTTTGAAAAACAATTTCATGTGTTAAAACTGTGTTTTCATATGTTTATAATACTTCTTTTACAATCTAAGGTCTATTAATTGATTCGAACACTTGTGATACCTTTGAAAAACCATTCCAAATGTGTTCAAATTGTATTTTGATATGTTCAATACTTCTTTTACAATCTAAGGTCTATTGATTGATTGATTGAAACACTCATGATATGATATCTTTGAAAAACAATTTCATGTGTTAAAATTGTGTTTTGATATGTTTAATACTTCTTTCATTTACAATCTAAGGTTTTATAGTTAACCTAGGAAACTATAAGAAAGTGAATGCTCTGTGTAATAATAGTTTAAAAGTATCTTAACTATTGAAAACAAGCGTATTACTTCTTAACTAAATGTTTGCAACTTGTTCTTTTCGCTATTAATTGGTTTGGTTGAAAACACTTTTATGATATCTTTGAAAACCAATTTCACGTGTTAAGATTGTGTTTTGATATGTTTAATACAATCTTGGTGTGTTGATTGATTGAAACACTTATGAATATCTTTGAAAAACAATTTCATGTGTTAAAACTGTGTTTTCATATGTTTATAATACTTCTTTTACAATCTAAGGTCTATTAATTGATTCGAACACTTGTGATACCTTTGAAAAACCATTCCAAATGTGTTCAAATTGTATTTTGATATGTTCAATACTTCTTTTACAATCTAAGGTCTATTGATTGATTGATTGAAACACTCATGATATGATATCTTTGAAAAACAATTTCATGTGTTAAAATTGTGTTTTGATATGTTTAATACTTCTTTCATTTACAATCTAAGGTTTTATAGTTAACCTAGGAAACTATAAGAAAGTGAATGCTCTGTGTAATAATAGTTTAAAAGTATCTTAACTATTGAAAACAAGCGTATTACTTCTTAACTAAATGTTTGCAACTTGTTCTTTTCGCTATTAATTGGTTTGGTTGAAAACACTTTTATGATATCTTTGAAAACCAATTTCACGTGTTAAGATTGTGTTTTGATATGTTTAATACAATCTTAGTGTGTTGATTGATTGAAACACTTATGAATATCTTTGAAAAACAATTTCATGTGTTAAAACTGTGTTTTCATATGTTTATAATACTTCTTTTACAATCTAAGGTCTATTAATTGATTCGAACACTTGTGATACCTTTGAAAAACCATTCCAAATGTGTTCAAATTGTATTTTGATATGTTCAATACTTCTTTTACAATCTAAGGTCTATTGATTGATTGATTGAAACACTCATGATATGATATCTTTGAAAAACAATTTCATGTGTTAAAATTGTGTTTTGATATGTTTAATACTTCTTTCATTTACAATCTAAGGTTTTATAGTTAACCTAGGAAACTATAAGAAAGTGAATGCTCTGTGTAATAATAGTTTAAAAGTATCTTAACTATTGAAAACAAGCGTATTACTTCTTAACTAAATGTTTGCAACTTGTTCTTTTCGCTATTAATTGGTTTGGTTGAAAACACTTTTATGATATCTTTGAAAACCAATTTCACGTGTTAAGATTGTGTTTTGATATGTTTAATACAATCTTGGTGTGTTGATTGATTGAAACACTTATGAATATCTTTGAAAAACAATTTCATGTGTTAAAACTGTGTTTTCATATGTTTATAATACTTCTTTTACAATCTAAGGTCTATTAATTGATTCGAACACTTGTGATACCTTTGAAAAACCATTCCAAATGTGTTCAAATTGTATTTTGATATGTTCAATACTTCTTTTACAATCTAAGGTCTATTGATTGATTGATTGAAACACTCATGATATGATATCTTTGAAAAACAATTTCATGTGTTAAAATTGTGTTTTGATATGTTTAATACTTCTTTCATTTACAATCTAAGGTTTTATAGTTAACCTAGGAAACTATAAGAAAGTGAATGCTCTGTGTAATAATAGTTTAAAAGTATCTTAACTATTGAAAACAAGCGTATTACTTCTTAACTAAATGTTTGCAACTTGTTCTTTTCGCTATTAATTGGCTTGGTTGAAAACACTTTTATGATATCTTTGAAAACCAATTTCACGTGTTAAGATTGTGTTTTGATATGTTTAATACAATCTTGGTGTGTTGATTGATTGAAACACTTATGAATATCTTTGAAAAACAATTTCATGTGTTAAAACTGTGTTTTCATATGTTTATAATACTTCTTTTACAATCTAAGGTCTATTAATTGATTCGAACACTTGTGATACCTTTGAAAAACCATTCCAAATGTGTTCAAATTGTATTTTGATATGTTCAATACTTTACAATCTAAGGTCTATTGATTGATTGATTGAAACACTCATGATATGATATCTTTGAAAAACAATTTCATGTGTTAAAATTGTGTTTTGATATGTTTAATACTTCTTTCATTTACAATCTAAGGTTTTATAGTTAACCTAGGAAACTATAAGAAAGTGAATGCTCTGTGTAATAATAGTTTAAAAGTATCTTAACTATTGAAAACAAGCGTATTACTTCTTAACTAAATGTTTGCAACTTGTTCTTTTCGCTATTAATTGGTTTGGTTGAAAACACTTTTATGATATCTTTGAAAACCAATTTCACGTGTTAAGATTGTGTTTTGATATGTTTAATACAATCTTGGTGTGTTGATTGATTGAAACACTTATGAATATCTTTGAAAAACAATTTCATGTGTTAAAACTGTGTTTTCATATGTTTATAATACTTCTTTTACAATCTAAGGTCTATTAATTGATTCGAACACTTGTGATACCTTTGAAAAACCATTCCAAATGTGTTCAAATTGTATTTTGATATGTTCAATACTTCTTTTACAATCTAAGGTCTATTGATTGATTGATTGAAACACTCATGATATGATATCTTTGAAAAACAATTTCATGTGTTAAAATTGTGTTTTGATATGTTTAATACTTCTTTCATTTACAATCTAAGGTTTTATAGTTAACCTAGGAAACTATAAGAAAGTGAATGCTCTGTGTAATAATAGTTTAAAAGTATCTTAACTATTGAAAACAAGCGTATTACTTCTTAACTAAATGTTTGCAACTTGTTCTTTTCGCTATTAATTGGTTTGGTTGAAAACACTTTTATGATATCTTTGAAAACCAATTTCACGTGTTAAGATTGTGTTTTGATATGTTTAATACAATCTTGGTGTGTTGATTGATTGAAACACTTATGAATATCTTTGAAAAACAATTTCATGTGTTAAAACTGTGTTTTCATATGTTTATAATACTTCTTTTACAATCTAAGGTCTATTAATTGATTCGAACACTTGTGATACCTTTGAAAAACCATTCCAAATGTGTTCAAATTGTATTTTGATATGTTCAATACTTCTTTTACAATCTAAGGTCTATTGATTGATTGATTGAAACACTCATGATATGATATCTTTGAAAAACAATTTCATGTGTTAAAATTGTGTTTTGATATGTTTAATACTTCTTTCATTTACAATCTAAGGTTTTATAGTTAACCTAGGAAACTATAAGAAAGTGAATGCTCTGTGTAATAATAGTTTAAAAGTATCTTAACTATTGAAAACAAGCGTATTACTTCTTAACTAAATGTTTGCAACTTGTTCTTTTCGCTATTAATTGGTTTGGTTGAAAACACTTTTATGATATCTTTGAAAACCAATTTCACGTGTTAAGATTGTGTTTTGATATGTTTAATACAATCTTGGTGTGTTGATTGATTGAAACACTTATGAATATCTTTGAAAAACAATTTCATGTGTTAAAACTGTGTTTTCATATGTTTATAATACTTCTTTTACAATCTAAGGTCTATTAATTGATTCGAACACTTGTGATACCTTTGAAAAACCATTCCAAATGTGTTCAAATTGTATTTTGATATGTTCAATACTTCTTTTACAATCTAAGGTCTATTGATTGATTGATTGAAACACTCATGATATGATATCTTTGAAAAACAATTTCATGTGTTAAAATTGTGTTTTGATATGTTTAATACTTCTTTCATTTACAATCTAAGGTTTTATAGTTAACCTAGGAAACTATAAGAAAGTGAATGCTCTGTGTAATAATAGTTTAAAAGTATCTTAACTATTGAAAACAAGCGTATTACTTCTTAACTAAATGTTTGCAACTTGTTCTTTTCGCTATTAATTGGTTTGGTTGAAAACACTTTTATGATATCTTTGAAAACCAATTTCACGTGTTAAGATTGTGTTTTGATATGTTTAATACAATCTTGGTGTGTTGATTGATTGAAACACTTATGAATATCTTTGAAAAACAATTTCATGTGTTAAAACTGTGTTTTCATATGTTTATAATACTTCTTTTACAATCTAAGGTCTATTAATTGATTCGAACACTTGTGATACCTTTGAAAAACCATTCCAAATGTGTTCAAATTGTATTTTGATATGTTCAATACTTCTTTTACAATCTAAGGTCTATTGATTGATTGATTGAAACACTCATGATATGATATCTTTGAAAAACAATTTCATGTGTTAAAATTGTGTTTTGATATGTTTAATACTTCTTTCATTTACAATCTAAGGTTTTATAGTTAACCTAGGAAACTATAAGAAAGTGAATGCTCTGTGTAATAATAGTTTAAAAGTATCTTAACTATTGAAAACAAGCGTATTACTTCTTAACTAAATGTTTGCAACTTGTTCTTTTCGCTATTAATTGGTTTGGTTGAAAACACTTTTATGATATCTTTGAAAACCAATTTCACGTGTTAAGATTGTGTTTTGATATGTTTAATACAATCTTGGTGTGTTGATTGATTGAAACACTTATGAATATCTTTGAAAAACAATTTCATGTGTTAAAACTGTGTTTTCATATGTTTATAATACTTCTTTTACAATCTAAGGTCTATTAATTGATTCGAACACTTGTGATACCTTTGAAAAACCATTCCAAATGTGTTCAAATTGTATTTTGATATGTTCAATACTTCTTTTACAATCTAAGGTCTATTGATTGATTGATTGAAACACTCATGATATGATATCTTTGAAAAACAATTTCATGTGTTAAAATTGTGTTTTGATATGTTTAATACTTCTTTCATTTACAATCTAAGGTTTTATAGTTAACCTAGGAAACTATAAGAAAGTGAATGCTCTGTGTAATAATAGTTTAAAAGTATCTTAACTATTGAAAACAAGCGTATTACTTCTTAACTAAATGTTTGCAACTTGTTCTTTTCGCTATTAATTGGTTTGGTTGAAAACACTTTTATGATATCTTTGAAAACCAATTTCACGTGTTAAGATTGTGTTTTGATATGTTTAATACAATCTTAGTGTGTTGATTGATTGAAACACTTATGAATATCTTTGAAAAACAATTTCATGTGTTAAAACTGTGTTTTCATATGTTTATAATACTTCTTTTACAATCTAAGGTCTATTAATTGATTCGAACACTTGTGATACCTTTGAAAAACCATTCCAAATGTGTTCAAATTGTATTTTGATATGTTCAATACTTCTTTTACAATCTAAGGTCTATTGATTGATTGATTGAAACACTCATGATATGATATCTTTGAAAAACAATTTCATGTGTTAAAATTGTGTTTTGATATGTTTAATACTTCTTTCATTTACAATCTAAGGTTTTATAGTTAACCTAGGAAACTATAAGAAAGTGAATGCTCTGTGTAATAATAGTTTAAAAGTATCTTAACTATTGAAAACAAGCGTATTACTTCTTAACTAAATGTTTGCAACTTGTTCTTTTCGCTATTAATTGGTTTGGTTGAAAACACTTTTATGATATCTTTGAAAACCAATTTCACGTGTTAAGATTGTGTTTTGATATGTTTAATACAATCTTGGTGTGTTGATTGATTGAAACACTTATGAATATCTTTGAAAAACAATTTCATGTGTTAAAACTGTGTTTTCATATGTTTATAATACTTCTTTTACAATCTAAGGTCTATTAATTGATTCGAACACTTGTGATACCTTTGAAAAACCATTCCAAATGTGTTCAAATTGTATTTTGATATGTTCAATACTTCTTTTACAATCTAAGGTCTATTGATTGATTGATTGAAACACTCATGATATGATATCTTTGAAAAACAATTTCATGTGTTAAAATTGTGTTTTGATATGTTTAATACTTCTTTCATTTACAATCTAAGGTTTTATAGTTAACCTAGGAAACTAT
Source organism: Phaseolus vulgaris (assembly GCF_051622355.1). Classification (NCBI taxonomy): domain Eukaryota; kingdom Viridiplantae; phylum Streptophyta; class Magnoliopsida; order Fabales; family Fabaceae; genus Phaseolus; species Phaseolus vulgaris. The sequence goes on along the minus strand of NC_143501.1, from coordinate 19,024,261 downwards.
AAGAAAGTGAATGCTCTGTGTAATAATAGTTTAAAAGTATCTTAACTATTGAAAACAAGCGTATTACTTCTTAACTAAATGTTTGCAACTTGTTCTTTTCGCTATTAATTGGTTTGGTTGAAAACACTTTTATGATATCTTTGAAAACCAATTTCACGTGTTAAGATTGTGTTTTGATATGTTTAATACAATCTTAGTGTGTTGATTGATTGAAACACTTATGAATATCTTTGAAAAACAATTTCATGTGTTAAAACTGTGTTTTCATATGTTTATAATACTTCTTTTACAATCTAAGGTCTATTAATTGATTCGAACACTTGTGATACCTTTGAAAAACCATTCCAAATGTGTTCAAATTGTATTTTGATATGTTCAATACTTCTTTTACAATCTAAGGTCTATTGATTGATTGATTGAAACACTCATGATATGATATCTTTGAAAAACAATTTCATGTGTTAAAATTGTGTTTTGATATGTTTAATACTTCTTTCATTTACAATCTAAGGTTTTATAGTTAACCTAGGAAACTATAAGAAAGTGAATGCTCTGTGTAATAATAGTTTAAAAGTATCTTAACTATTGAAAACAAGCGTATTACTTCTTAACTAAATGTTTGCAACTTGTTCTTTTCGCTATTAATTGGTTTGGTTGAAAACACTTTTATGATATCTTTGAAAACCAATTTCACGTGTTAAGATTGTGTTTTGATATGTTTAATACAATCTTAGTGTGTTGATTGATTGAAACACTTATGAATATCTTTGAAAAACAATTTCATGTGTTAAAACTGTGTTTTCATATGTTTATAATACTTCTTTTACAATCTAAGGTCTATTAATTGATTCGAACACTTGTGATACCTTTGAAAAACCATTCCAAATGTGTTCAAATTGTATTTTGATATGTTCAATACTTCTTTTACAATCTAAGGTCTATTGATTGATTGATTGAAACACTCATGATATGATATCTTTGAAAAACAATTTCATGTGTTAAAATTGTGTTTTGATATGTTTAATACTTCTTTCATTTACAATCTAAGGTTTTATAGTTAACCTAGGAAACTATAAGAAAGTGAATGCTCTGTGTAATAATAGTTTAAAAGTATCTTAACTATTGAAAACAAGCGTATTACTTCTTAACTAAATGTTTGCAACTTGTTCTTTTCGCTATTAATTGGTTTGGTTGAAAACACTTTTATGATATCTTTGAAAACCAATTTCACGTGTTAAGATTGTGTTTTGATATGTTTAATACAATCTTAGTGTGTTGATTGATTGAAACACTTATGAATATCTTTGAAAAACAATTTCATGTGTTAAAACTGTGTTTTCATATGTTTATAATACTTCTTTTACAATCTAAGGTCTATTAATTGATTCGAACACTTGTGATACCTTTGAAAAACCATTCCAAATGTGTTCAAATTGTATTTTGATATGTTCAATACTTCTTTTACAATCTAAGGTCTATTGATTGATTGATTGAAACACTCATGATATGATATCTTTGAAAAACAATTTCATGTGTTAAAATTGTGTTTTGATATGTTTAATACTTCTTTCATTTACAATCTAAGGTTTTATAGTTAACCTAGGAAACTATAAGAAAGTGAATGCTCTGTGTAATAATAGTTTAAAAGTATCTTAACTATTGAAAACAAGCGTATTACTTCTTAACTAAATGTTTGCAACTTGTTCTTTTCGCTATTAATTGGTTTGGTTGAAAACACTTTTATGATATCTTTGAAAACCAATTTCACGTGTTAAGATTGTGTTTTGATATGTTTAATACAATCTTAGTGTGTTGATTGATTGAAACACTTATGAATATCTTTGAAAAACAATTTCATGTGTTAAAACTGTGTTTTCATATGTTTATAATACTTCTTTTACAATCTAAGGTCTATTAATTGATTCGAACACTTGTGATACCTTTGAAAAACCATTCCAAATGTGTTCAAATTGTATTTTGATATGTTCAATACTTCTTTTACAATCTAAGGTCTATTGATTGATTGATTGAAACACTCATGATATGATATCTTTGAAAAACAATTTCATGTGTTAAAATTGTGTTTTGATATGTTTAATACTTCTTTCATTTACAATCTAAGGTTTTATAGTTAACCTAGGAAACTATAAGAAAGTGAATGCTCTGTGTAATAATAGTTTAAAAGTATCTTAACTATTGAAAACAAGCGTATTACTTCTTAACTAAATGTTTGCAACTTGTTCTTTTCGCTATTAATTGGTTTGGTTGAAAACACTTTTATGATATCTTTGAAAACCAATTTCACGTGTTAAGATTGTGTTTTGATATGTTTAATACAATCTTAGTGTGTTGATTGATTGAAACACTTATGAATATCTTTGAAAAACAATTTCATGTGTTAAAACTGTGTTTTCATATGTTTATAATACTTCTTTTACAATCTAAGGTCTATTAATTGATTCGAACACTTGTGATACCTTTGAAAAACCATTCCAAATGTGTTCAAATTGTATTTTGATATGTTCAATACTTCTTTTACAATCTAAGGTCTATTGATTGATTGATTGAAACACTCATGATATGATATCTTTGAAAAACAATTTCATGTGTTAAAATTGTGTTTTGATATGTTTAATACTTCTTTCATTTACAATCTAAGGTTTTATAGTTAACCTAGGAAACTATAAGAAAGTGAATGCTCTGTGTAATAATAGTTTAAAAGTATCTTAACTATTGAAAACAAGCGTATTACTTCTTAACTAAATGTTTGCAACTTGTTCTTTTCGCTATTAATTGGTTTGGTTGAAAACACTTTTATGATATCTTTGAAAACCAATTTCACGTGTTAAGATTGTGTTTTGATATGTTTAATACAATCTTAGTGTGTTGATTGATTGAAACACTTATGAATATCTTTGAAAAACAATTTCATGTGTTAAAACTGTGTTTTCATATGTTTATAATACTTCTTTTACAATCTAAGGTCTATTAATTGATTCGAACACTTGTGATACCTTTGAAAAACCATTCCAAATGTGTTCAAATTGTATTTTGATATGTTCAATACTTCTTTTACAATCTAAGGTCTATTGATTGATTGATTGAAACACTCATGATATGATATCTTTGAAAAACAATTTCATGTGTTAAAATTGTGTTTTGATATGTTTAATACTTCTTTCATTTACAATCTAAGGTTTTATAGTTAACCTAGGAAACTATAAGAAAGTGAATGCTCTGTGTAATAATAGTTTAAAAGTATCTTAACTATTGAAAACAAGCGTATTACTTCTTAACTAAATGTTTGCAACTTGTTCTTTTCGCTATTAATTGGTTTGGTTGAAAACACTTTTATGATATCTTTGAAAACCAATTTCACGTGTTAAGATTGTGTTTTGATATGTTTAATACAATCTTAGTGTGTTGATTGATTGAAACACTTATGAATATCTTTGAAAAACAATTTCATGTGTTAAAACTGTGTTTTCATATGTTTATAATACTTCTTTTACAATCTAAGGTCTATTAATTGATTCGAACACTTGTGATACCTTTGAAAAACCATTCCAAATGTGTTCAAATTGTATTTTGATATGTTCAATACTTCTTTTACAATCTAAGGTCTATTGATTGATTGATTGAAACACTCATGATATGATATCTTTGAAAAACAATTTCATGTGTTAAAATTGTGTTTTGATATGTTTAATACTTCTTTCATTTACAATCTAAGGTTTTATAGTTAACCTAGGAAACTATAAGAAAGTGAATGCTCTGTGTAATAATAGTTTAAAAGTATCTTAACTATTGAAAACAAGCGTATTACTTCTTAACTAAATGTTTGCAACTTGTTCTTTTCGCTATTAATTGGTTTGGTTGAAAACACTTTTATGATATCTTTGAAAACCAATTTCACGTGTTAAGATTGTGTTTTGATATGTTTAATACAATCTTAGTGTGTTGATTGATTGAAACACTTATGAATATCTTTGAAAAACAATTTCATGTGTTAAAACTGTGTTTTCATATGTTTATAATACTTCTTTTACAATCTAAGGTCTATTAATTGATTCGAACACTTGTGATACCTTTGAAAAACCATTCCAAATGTGTTCAAATTGTATTTTGATATGTTCAATACTTCTTTTACAATCTAAGGTCTATTGATTGATTGATTGAAACACTCATGATATGATATCTTTGAAAAACAATTTCATGTGTTAAAATTGTGTTTTGATATGTTTAATACTTCTTTCATTTACAATCTAAGGTTTTATAGTTAACCTAGGAAACTATAAGAAAGTGAATGCTCTGTGTAATAATAGTTTAAAAGTATCTTAACTATTGAAAACAAGCGTATTACTTCTTAACTAAATGTTTGCAACTTGTTCTTTTCGCTATTAATTGGTTTGGTTGAAAACACTTTTATGATATCTTTGAAAACCAATTTCACGTGTTAAGATTGTGTTTTGATATGTTTAATACAATCTTAGTGTGTTGATTGATTGAAACACTTATGAATATCTTTGAAAAACAATTTCATGTGTTAAAACTGTGTTTTCATATGTTTATAATACTTCTTTTACAATCTAAGGTCTATTAATTGATTCGAACACTTGTGATACCTTTGAAAAACCATTCCAAATGTGTTCAAATTGTATTTTGATATGTTCAATACTTCTTTTACAATCTAAGGTCTATTGATTGATTGATTGAAACACTCATGATATGATATCTTTGAAAAACAATTTCATGTGTTAAAATTGTGTTTTGATATGTTTAATACTTCTTTCATTTACAATCTAAGGTTTTATAGTTAACCTAGGAAACTATAAGAAAGTGAATGCTCTGTGTAATAATAGTTTAAAAGTATCTTAACTATTGAAAACAAGCGTATTACTTCTTAACTAAATGTTTGCAACTTGTTCTTTTCGCTATTAATTGGTTTGGTTGAAAACACTTTTATGATATCTTTGAAAACCAATTTCACGTGTTAAGATTGTGTTTTGATATGTTTAATACAATCTTAGTGTGTTGATTGATTGAAACACTTATGAATATCTTTGAAAAACAATTTCATGTGTTAAAACTGTGTTTTCATATGTTTATAATACTTCTTTTACAATCTAAGGTCTATTAATTGATTCGAACACTTGTGATACCTTTGAAAAACCATTCCAAATGTGTTCAAATTGTATTTTGATATGTTCAATACTTCTTTTACAATCTAAGGTCTATTGATTGATTGATTGAAACACTCATGATATGATATCTTTGAAAAACAATTTCATGTGTTAAAATTGTGTTTTGATATGTTTAATACTTCTTTCATTTACAATCTAAGGTTTTATAGTTAACCTAGGAAACTATAAGAAAGTGAATGCTCTGTGTAATAATAGTTTAAAAGTATCTTAACTATTGAAAACAAGCGTATTACTTCTTAACTAAATGTTTGCAACTTGTTCTTTTCGCTATTAATTGGTTTGGTTGAAAACACTTTTATGATATCTTTGAAAACCAATTTCACGTGTTAAGATTGTGTTTTGATATGTTTAATACAATCTTAGTGTGTTGATTGATTGAAACACTTATGAATATCTTTGAAAAACAATTTCATGTGTTAAAACTGTGTTTTCATATGTTTATAATACTTCTTTTACAATCTAAGGTCTATTAATTGATTCGAACACTTGTGATACCTTTGAAAAACCATTCCAAATGTGTTCAAATTGTATTTTGATATGTTCAATACTTCTTTTACAATCTAAGGTCTATTGATTGATTGATTGAAACACTCATGATATGATATCTTTGAAAAACAATTTCATGTGTTAAAATTGTGTTTTGATATGTTTAATACTTCTTTCATTTACAATCTAAGGTTTTATAGTTAACCTAGGAAACTATAAGAAAGTGAATGCTCTGTGTAATAATAGTTTAAAAGTATCTTAACTATTGAAAACAAGCGTATTACTTCTTAACTAAATGTTTGCAACTTGTTCTTTTCGCTATTAATTGGTTTGGTTGAAAACACTTTTATGATATCTTTGAAAACCAATTTCACGTGTTAAGATTGTGTTTTGATATGTTTAATACAATCTTAGTGTGTTGATTGATTGAAACACTTATGAATATCTTTGAAAAACAATTTCATGTGTTAAAACTGTGTTTTCATATGTTTATAATACTTCTTTTACAATCTAAGGTCTATTAATTGATTCGAACACTTGTGATACCTTTGAAAAACCATTCCAAATGTGTTCAAATTGTATTTTGATATGTTCAATACTTCTTTTACAATCTAAGGTCTATTGATTGATTGATTGAAACACTCATGATATGATATCTTTGAAAAACAATTTCATGTGTTAAAATTGTGTTTTGATATGTTTAATACTTCTTTCATTTACAATCTAAGGTTTTATAGTTAACCTAGGAAACTATAAGAAAGTGAATGCTCTGTGTAATAATAGTTTAAAAGTATCTTAACTATTGAAAACAAGCGTATTACTTCTTAACTAAATGTTTGCAACTTGTTCTTTTCGCTATTAATTGGTTTGGTTGAAAACACTTTTATGATATCTTTGAAAACCAATTTCACGTGTTAAGATTGTGTTTTGATATGTTTAATACAATCTTAGTGTGTTGATTGATTGAAACACTTATGAATATCTTTGAAAAACAATTTCATGTGTTAAAACTGTGTTTTCATATGTTTATAATACTTCTTTTACAATCTAAGGTCTATTAATTGATTCGAACACTTGTGATACCTTTGAAAAACCATTCCAAATGTGTTCAAATTGTATTTTGATATGTTCAATACTTCTTTTACAATCTAAGGTCTATTGATTGATTGATTGAAACACTCATGATATGATATCTTTGAAAAACAATTTCATGTGTTAAAATTGTGTTTTGATATGTTTAATACTTCTTTCATTTACAATCTAAGGTTTTATAGTTAACCTAGGAAACTATAAGAAAGTGAATGCTCTGTGTAATAATAGTTTAAAAGTATCTTAACTATTGAAAACAAGCGTATTACTTCTTAACTAAATGTTTGCAACTTGTTCTTTTCGCTATTAATTGGTTTGGTTGAAAACACTTTTATGATATCTTTGAAAACCAATTTCACGTGTTAAGATTGTGTTTTGATATGTTTAATACAATCTTAGTGTGTTGATTGATTGAAACACTTATGAATATCTTTGAAAAACAATTTCATGTGTTAAAACTGTGTTTTCATATGTTTATAATACTTCTTTTACAATCTAAGGTCTATTAATTGATTCGAACACTTGTGATACCTTTGAAAAACCATTCCAAATGTGTTCAAATTGTATTTTGATATGTTCAATACTTCTTTTACAATCTAAGGTCTATTGATTGATTGATTGAAACACTCATGATATGATATCTTTGAAAAACAATTTCATGTGTTAAAATTGTGTTTTGATATGTTTAATACTTCTTTCATTTACAATCTAAGGTTTTATAGTTAACCTAGGAAACTATAAGAAAGTGAATGCTCTGTGTAATAATAGTTTAAAAGTATCTTAACTATTGAAAACAAGCGTATTACTTCTTAACTAAATGTTTGCAACTTGTTCTTTTCGCTATTAATTGGTTTGGTTGAAAACACTTTTATGATATCTTTGAAAACCAATTTCACGTGTTAAGATTGTGTTTTGATATGTTTAATACAATCTTAGTGTGTTGATTGATTGAAACACTTATGAATATCTTTGAAAAACAATTTCATGTGTTAAAACTGTGTTTTCATATGTTTATAATACTTCTTTTACAATCTAAGGTCTATTAATTGATTCGAACACTTGTGATACCTTTGAAAAACCATTCCAAATGTGTTCAAATTGTATTTTGATATGTTCAATACTTCTTTTACAATCTAAGGTCTATTGATTGATTGATTGAAACACTCATGATATGATATCTTTGAAAAACAATTTCATGTGTTAAAATTGTGTTTTGATATGTTTAATACTTCTTTCATTTACAATCTAAGGTTTTATAGTTAACCTAGGAAACTATAAGAAAGTGAATGCTCTGTGTAATAATAGTTTAAAAGTATCTTAACTATTGAAAACAAGCGTATTACTTCTTAACTAAATGTTTGCAACTTGTTCTTTTCGCTATTAATTGGTTTGGTTGAAAACACTTTTATGATATCTTTGAAAACCAATTTCACGTGTTAAGATTGTGTTTTGATATGTTTAATACAATCTTAGTGTGTTGATTGATTGAAACACTTATGAATATCTTTGAAAAACAATTTCATGTGTTAAAACTGTGTTTTCATATGTTTATAATACTTCTTTTACAATCTAAGGTCTATTAATTGATTCGAACACTTGTGATACCTTTGAAAAACCATTCCAAATGTGTTCAAATTGTATTTTGATATGTTCAATACTTCTTTTACAATCTAAGGTCTATTGATTGATTGATTGAAACACTCATGATATGATATCTTTGAAAAACAATTTCATGTGTTAAAATTGTGTTTTGATATGTTTAATACTTCTTTCATTTACAATCTAAGGTTTTATAGTTAACCTAGGAAACTATAAGAAAGTGAATGCTCTGTGTAATAATAGTTTAAAAGTATCTTAACTATTGAAAACAAGCGTATTACTTCTTAACTAAATGTTTGCAACTTGTTCTTTTCGCTATTAATTGGTTTGGTTGAAAACACTTTTATGATATCTTTGAAAACCAATTTCACGTGTTAAGATTGTGTTTTGATATGTTTAATACAATCTTAGTGTGTTGATTGATTGAAACACTTATGAATATCTTTGAAAAACAATTTCATGTGTTAAAACTGTGTTTTCATATGTTTATAATACTTCTTTTACAATCTAAGGTCTATTAATTGATTCGAACACTTGTGATACCTTTGAAAAACCATTCCAAATGTGTTCAAATTGTATTTTGATATGTTCAATACTTCTTTTACAATCTAAGGTCTATTGATTGATTGATTGAAACACTCATGATATGATATCTTTGAAAAACAATTTCATGTGTTAAAATTGTGTTTTGATATGTTTAATACTTCTTTCATTTACAATCTAAGGTTTTATAGTTAACCTAGGAAACTATAAGAAAGTGAATGCTCTGTGTAATAATAGTTTAAAAGTATCTTAACTATTGAAAACAAGCGTATTACTTCTTAACTAAATGTTTGCAACTTGTTCTTTTCGCTATTAATTGGTTTGGTTGAAAACACTTTTATGATATCTTTGAAAACCAATTTCACGTGTTAAGATTGTGTTTTGATATGTTTAATACAATCTTAGTGTGTTGATTGATTGAAACACTTATGAATATCTTTGAAAAACAATTTCATGTGTTAAAACTGTGTTTTCATATGTTTATAATACTTCTTTTACAATCTAAGGTCTATTAATTGATTCGAACACTTGTGATACCTTTGAAAAACCATTCCAAATGTGTTCAAATTGTATTTTGATATGTTCAATACTTCTTTTACAATCTAAGGTCTATTGATTGATTGATTGAAACACTCATGATATGATATCTTTGAAAAACAATTTCATGTGTTAAAATTGTGTTTTGATATGTTTAATACTTCTTTCATTTACAATCTAAGGTTTTATAGTTAACCTAGGAAACTATAAGAAAGTGAATGCTCTGTGTAATAATAGTTTAAAAGTATCTTAACTATTGAAAACAAGCGTATTACTTCTTAACTAAATGTTTGCAACTTGTTCTTTTCGCTATTAATTGGTTTGGTTGAAAACACTTTTATGATATCTTTGAAAACCAATTTCACGTGTTAAGATTGTGTTTTGATATGTTTAATACAATCTTAGTGTGTTGATTGATTGAAACACTTATGAATATCTTTGAAAAACAATTTCATGTGTTAAAACTGTGTTTTCATATGTTTATAATACTTCTTTTACAATCTAAGGTCTATTAATTGATTCGAACACTTGTGATACCTTTGAAAAACCATTCCAAATGTGTTCAAATTGTATTTTGATATGTTCAATACTTCTTTTACAATCTAAGGTCTATTGATTGATTGATTGAAACACTCATGATATGATATCTTTGAAAAACAATTTCATGTGTTAAAATTGTGTTTTGATATGTTTAATACTTCTTTCATTTACAATCTAAGGTTTTATAGTTAACCTAGGAAACTATAAGAAAGTGAATGCTCTGTGTAATAATAGTTTAAAAGTATCTTAACTATTGAAAACAAGCGTATTACTTCTTAACTAAATGTTTGCAACTTGTTCTTTTCGCTATTAATTGGTTTGGTTGAAAACACTTTTATGATATCTTTGAAAACCAATTTCACGTGTTAAGATTGTGTTTTGATATGTTTAATACAATCTTAGTGTGTTGATTGATTGAAACACTTATGAATATCTTTGAAAAACAATTTCATGTGTTAAAACTGTGTTTTCATATGTTTATAATACTTCTTTTACAATCTAAGGTCTATTAATTGATTCGAACACTTGTGATACCTTTGAAAAACCATTCCAAATGTGTTCAAATTGTATTTTGATATGTTCAATACTTCTTTTACAATCTAAGGTCTATTGATTGATTGATTGAAACACTCATGATATGATATCTTTGAAAAACAATTTCATGTGTTAAAATTGTGTTTTGATATGTTTAATACTTCTTTCATTTACAATCTAAGGTTTTATAGTTAACCTAGGAAACTATAAGAAAGTGAATGCTCTGTGTAATAATAGTTTAAAAGTATCTTAACTATTGAAAACAAGCGTATTACTTCTTAACTAAATGTTTGCAACTTGTTCTTTTCGCTATTAATTGGTTTGGTTGAAAACACTTTTATGATATCTTTGAAAACCAATTTCACGTGTTAAGATTGTGTTTTGATATGTTTAATACAATCTTAGTGTGTTGATTGATTGAAACACTTATGAATATCTTTGAAAAACAATTTCATGTGTTAAAACTGTGTTTTCATATGTTTATAATACTTCTTTTACAATCTAAGGTCTATTAATTGATTCGAACACTTGTGATACCTTTGAAAAACCATTCCAAATGTGTTCAAATTGTATTTTGATATGTTCAATACTTCTTTTACAATCTAAGGTCTATTGATTGATTGATTGAAACACTCATGATATGATATCTTTGAAAAACAATTTCATGTGTTAAAATTGTGTTTTGATATGTTTAATACTTCTTTCATTTACAATCTAAGGTTTTATAGTTAACCTAGGAAACTATAAGAAAGTGAATGCTCTGTGTAATAATAGTTTAAAAGTATCTTAACTATTGAAAACAAGCGTATTACTTCTTAACTAAATGTTTGCAACTTGTTCTTTTCGCTATTAATTGGTTTGGTTGAAAACACTTTTATGATATCTTTGAAAACCAATTTCACGTGTTAAGATTGTGTTTTGATATGTTTAATACAATCTTAGTGTGTTGATTGATTGAAACACTTATGAATATCTTTGAAAAACAATTTCATGTGTTAAAACTGTGTTTTCATATGTTTATAATACTTCTTTTACAATCTAAGGTCTATTAATTGATTCGAACACTTGTGATACCTTTGAAAAACCATTCCAAATGTGTTCAAATTGTATTTTGATATGTTCAATACTTCTTTTACAATCTAAGGTCTATTGATTGATTGATTGAAACACTCATGATATGATATCTTTGAAAAACAATTTCATGTGTTAAAATTGTGTTTTGATATGTTTAATACTTCTTTCATTTACAATCTAAGGTTTTATAGTTAACCTAGGAAACTATAAGAAAGTGAATGCTCTGTGTAATAATAGTTTAAAAGTATCTTAACTATTGAAAACAAGCGTATTACTTCTTAACTAAATGTTTGCAACTTGTTCTTTTCGCTATTAATTGGTTTGGTTGAAAACACTTTTATGATATCTTTGAAAACCAATTTCACGTGTTAAGATTGTGTTTTGATATGTTTAATACAATCTTAGTGTGTTGATTGATTGAAACACTTATGAATATCTTTGAAAAACAATTTCATGTGTTAAAACTGTGTTTTCATATGTTTATAATACTTCTTTTACAATCTAAGGTCTATTAATTGATTCGAACACTTGTGATACCTTTGAAAAACCATTCCAAATGTGTTCAAATTGTATTTTGATATGTTCAATACTTCTTTTACAATCTAAGGTCTATTGATTGATTGATTGAAACACTCATGATATGATATCTTTGAAAAACAATTTCATGTGTTAAAATTGTGTTTTGATATGTTTAATACTTCTTTCATTTACAATCTAAGGTTTTATAGTTAACCTAGGAAACTATAAGAAAGTGAATGCTCTGTGTAATAATAGTTTAAAAGTATCTTAACTATTGAAAACAAGCGTATTACTTCTTAACTAAATGTTTGCAACTTGTTCTTTTCGCTATTAATTGGTTTGGTTGAAAACACTTTTATGATATCTTTGAAAACCAATTTCACGTGTTAAGATTGTGTTTTGATATGTTTAATACAATCTTAGTGTGTTGATTGATTGAAACACTTATGAATATCTTTGAAAAACAATTTCATGTGTTAAAACTGTGTTTTCATATGTTTATAATACTTCTTTTACAATCTAAGGTCTATTAATTGATTCGAACACTTGTGATACCTTTGAAAAACCATTCCAAATGTGTTCAAATTGTATTTTGATATGTTCAATACTTCTTTTACAATCTAAGGTCTATTGATTGATTGATTGAAACACTCATGATATGATATCTTTGAAAAACAATTTCATGTGTTAAAATTGTGTTTTGATATGTTTAATACTTCTTTCATTTACAATCTAAGGTTTTATAGTTAACCTAGGAAACTATAAGAAAGTGAATGCTCTGTGTAATAATAGTTTAAAAGTATCTTAACTATTGAAAACAAGCGTATTACTTCTTAACTAAATGTTTGCAACTTGTTCTTTTCGCTATTAATTGGTTTGGTTGAAAACACTTTTATGATATCTTTGAAAACCAATTTCACGTGTTAAGATTGTGTTTTGATATGTTTAATACAATCTTAGTGTGTTGATTGATTGAAACACTTATGAATATCTTTGAAAAACAATTTCATGTGTTAAAACTGTGTTTTCATATGTTTATAATACTTCTTTTACAATCTAAGGTCTATTAATTGATTCGAACACTTGTGATACCTTTGAAAAACCATTCCAAATGTGTTCAAATTGTATTTTGATATGTTCAATACTTCTTTTACAATCTAAGGTCTATTGATTGATTGATTGAAACACTCATGATATGATATCTTTGAAAAACAATTTCATGTGTTAAAATTGTGTTTTGATATGTTTAATACTTCTTTCATTTACAATCTAAGGTTTTATAGTTAACCTAGGAAACTATAAGAAAGTGAATGCTCTGTGTAATAATAGTTTAAAAGTATCTTAACTATTGAAAACAAGCGTATTACTTCTTAACTAAATGTTTGCAACTTGTTCTTTTCGCTATTAATTGGTTTGGTTGAAAACACTTTTATGATATCTTTGAAAACCAATTTCACGTGTTAAGATTGTGTTTTGATATGTTTAATACAATCTTAGTGTGTTGATTGATTGAAACACTTATGAATATCTTTGAAAAACAATTTCATGTGTTAAAACTGTGTTTTCATATGTTTATAATACTTCTTTTACAATCTAAGGTCTATTAATTGATTCGAACACTTGTGATACCTTTGAAAAACCATTCCAAATGTGTTCAAATTGTATTTTGATATGTTCAATACTTCTTTTACAATCTAAGGTCTATTGATTGATTGATTGAAACACTCATGATATGATATCTTTGAAAAACAATTTCATGTGTTAAAATTGTGTTTTGATATGTTTAATACTTCTTTCATTTACAATCTAAGGTTTTATAGTTAACCTAGGAAACTATAAGAAAGTGAATGCTCTGTGTAATAATAGTTTAAAAGTATCTTAACTATTGAAAACAAGCGTATTACTTCTTAACTAAATGTTTGCAACTTGTTCTTTTCGCTATTAATTGGTTTGGTTGAAAACACTTTTATGATATCTTTGAAAACCAATTTCACGTGTTAAGATTGTGTTTTGATATGTTTAATACAATCTTAGTGTGTTGATTGATTGAAACACTTATGAATATCTTTGAAAAACAATTTCATGTGTTAAAACTGTGTTTTCATATGTTTATAATACTTCTTTTACAATCTAAGGTCTATTAATTGATTCGAACACTTGTGATACCTTTGAAAAACCATTCCAAATGTGTTCAAATTGTATTTTGATATGTTCAATACTTCTTTTACAATCTAAGGTCTATTGATTGATTGATTGAAACACTCATGATATGATATCTTTGAAAAACAATTTCATGTGTTAAAATTGTGTTTTGATATGTTTAATACTTCTTTCATTTACAATCTAAGGTTTTATAGTTAACCTAGGAAACTATAAGAAAGTGAATGCTCTGTGTAATAATAGTTTAAAAGTATCTTAACTATTGAAAACAAGCGTATTACTTCTTAACTAAATGTTTGCAACTTGTTCTTTTCGCTATTAATTGGTTTGGTTGAAAACACTTTTATGATATCTTTGAAAACCAATTTCACGTGTTAAGATTGTGTTTTGATATGTTTAATACAATCTTAGTGTGTTGATTGATTGAAACACTTATGAATATCTTTGAAAAACAATTTCATGTGTTAAAACTGTGTTTTCATATGTTTATAATACTTCTTTTACAATCTAAGGTCTATTAATTGATTCGAACACTTGTGATACCTTTGAAAAACCATTCCAAATGTGTTCAAATTGTATTTTGATATGTTCAATACTTCTTTTACAATCTAAGGTCTATTGATTGATTGATTGAAACACTCATGATATGATATCTTTGAAAAACAATTTCATGTGTTAAAATTGTGTTTTGATATGTTTAATACTTCTTTCATTTACAATCTAAGGTTTTATAGTTAACCTAGGAAACTATAAGAAAGTGAATGCTCTGTGTAATAATAGTTTAAAAGTATCTTAACTATTGAAAACAAGCGTATTACTTCTTAACTAAATGTTTGCAACTTGTTCTTTTCGCTATTAATTGGTTTGGTTGAAAACACTTTTATGATATCTTTGAAAACCAATTTCACGTGTTAAGATTGTGTTTTGATATGTTTAATACAATCTTAGTGTGTTGATTGATTGAAACACTTATGAATATCTTTGAAAAACAATTTCATGTGTTAAAACTGTGTTTTCATATGTTTATAATACTTCTTTTACAATCTAAGGTCTATTAATTGATTCGAACACTTGTGATACCTTTGAAAAACCATTCCAAATGTGTTCAAATTGTATTTTGATATGTTCAATACTTCTTTTACAATCTAAGGTCTATTGATTGATTGATTGAAACACTCATGATATGATATCTTTGAAAAACAATTTCATGTGTTAAAATTGTGTTTTGATATGTTTAATACTTCTTTCATTTACAATCTAAGGTTTTATAGTTAACCTAGGAAACTATAAGAAAGTGAATGCTCTGTGTAATAATAGTTTAAAAGTATCTTAACTATTGAAAACAAGCGTATTACTTCTTAACTAAATGTTTGCAACTTGTTCTTTTCGCTATTAATTGGTTTGGTTGAAAACACTTTTATGATATCTTTGAAAACCAATTTCACGTGTTAAGATTGTGTTTTGATATGTTTAATACAATCTTAGTGTGTTGATTGATTGAAACACTTATGAATATCTTTGAAAAACAATTTCATGTGTTAAAACTGTGTTTTCATATGTTTATAATACTTCTTTTACAATCTAAGGTCTATTAATTGATTCGAACACTTGTGATACCTTTGAAAAACCATTCCAAATGTGTTCAAATTGTATTTTGATATGTTCAATACTTCTTTTACAATCTAAGGTCTATTGATTGATTGATTGAAACACTCATGATATGATATCTTTGAAAAACAATTTCATGTGTTAAAATTGTGTTTTGATATGTTTAATACTTCTTTCATTTACAATCTAAGGTTTTATAGTTAACCTAGGAAACTATAAGAAAGTGAATGCTCTGTGTAATAATAGTTTAAAAGTATCTTAACTATTGAAAACAAGCGTATTACTTCTTAACTAAATGTTTGCAACTTGTTCTTTTCGCTATTAATTGGTTTGGTTGAAAACACTTTTATGATATCTTTGAAAACCAATTTCACGTGTTAAGATTGTGTTTTGATATGTTTAATACAATCTTAGTGTGTTGATTGATTGAAACACTTATGAATATCTTTGAAAAACAATTTCATGTGTTAAAACTGTGTTTTCATATGTTTATAATACTTCTTTTACAATCTAAGGTCTATTAATTGATTCGAACACTTGTGATACCTTTGAAAAACCATTCCAAATGTGTTCAAATTGTATTTTGATATGTTCAATACTTCTTTTACAATCTAAGGTCTATTGATTGATTGATTGAAACACTCATGATATGATATCTTTGAAAAACAATTTCATGTGTTAAAATTGTGTTTTGATATGTTTAATACTTCTTTCATTTACAATCTAAGGTTTTATAGTTAACCTAGGAAACTATAAGAAAGTGAATGCTCTGTGTAATAATAGTTTAAAAGTATCTTAACTATTGAAAACAAGCGTATTACTTCTTAACTAAATGTTTGCAACTTGTTCTTTTCGCTATTAATTGGTTTGGTTGAAAACACTTTTATGATATCTTTGAAAACCAATTTCACGTGTTAAGATTGTGTTTTGATATGTTTAATACAATCTTAGTGTGTTGATTGATTGAAACACTTATGAATATCTTTGAAAAACAATTTCATGTGTTAAAACTGTGTTTTCATATGTTTATAATACTTCTTTTACAATCTAAGGTCTATTAATTGATTCGAACACTTGTGATACCTTTGAAAAACCATTCCAAATGTGTTCAAATTGTATTTTGATATGTTCAATACTTCTTTTACAATCTAAGGTCTATTGATTGATTGATTGAAACACTCATGATATGATATCTTTGAAAAACAATTTCATGTGTTAAAATTGTGTTTTGATATGTTTAATACTTCTTTCATTTACAATCTAAGGTTTTATAGTTAACCTAGGAAACTATAAGAAAGTGAATGCTCTGTGTAATAATAGTTTAAAAGTATCTTAACTATTGAAAACAAGCGTATTACTTCTTAACTAAATGTTTGCAACTTGTTCTTTTCGCTATTAATTGGTTTGGTTGAAAACACTTTTATGATATCTTTGAAAACCAATTTCACGTGTTAAGATTGTGTTTTGATATGTTTAATACAATCTTAGTGTGTTGATTGATTGAAACACTTATGAATATCTTTGAAAAACAATTTCATGTGTTAAAACTGTGTTTTCATATGTTTATAATACTTCTTTTACAATCTAAGGTCTATTAATTGATTCGAACACTTGTGATACCTTTGAAAAACCATTCCAAATGTGTTCAAATTGTATTTTGATATGTTCAATACTTCTTTTACAATCTAAGGTCTATTGATTGATTGATTGAAACACTCATGATATGATATCTTTGAAAAACAATTTCATGTGTTAAAATTGTGTTTTGATATGTTTAATACTTCTTTCATTTACAATCTAAGGTTTTATAGTTAACCTAGGAAACTATAAGAAAGTGAATGCTCTGTGTAATAATAGTTTAAAAGTATCTTAACTATTGAAAACAAGCGTATTACTTCTTAACTAAATGTTTGCAACTTGTTCTTTTCGCTATTAATTGGTTTGGTTGAAAACACTTTTATGATATCTTTGAAAACCAATTTCACGTGTTAAGATTGTGTTTTGATATGTTTAATACAATCTTAGTGTGTTGATTGATTGAAACACTTATGAATATCTTTGAAAAACAATTTCATGTGTTAAAACTGTGTTTTCATATGTTTATAATACTTCTTTTACAATCTAAGGTCTATTAATTGATTCGAACACTTGTGATACCTTTGAAAAACCATTCCAAATGTGTTCAAATTGTATTTTGATATGTTCAATACTTCTTTTACAATCTAAGGTCTATTGATTGATTGATTGAAACACTCATGATATGATATCTTTGAAAAACAATTTCATGTGTTAAAATTGTGTTTTGATATGTTTAATACTTCTTTCATTTACAATCTAAGGTTTTATAGTTAACCTAGGAAACTATAAGAAAGTGAATGCTCTGTGTAATAATAGTTTAAAAGTATCTTAACTATTGAAAACAAGCGTATTACTTCTTAACTAAATGTTTGCAACTTGTTCTTTTCGCTATTAATTGGTTTGGTTGAAAACACTTTTATGATATCTTTGAAAACCAATTTCACGTGTTAAGATTGTGTTTTGATATGTTTAATACAATCTTAGTGTGTTGATTGATTGAAACACTTATGAATATCTTTGAAAAACAATTTCATGTGTTAAAACTGTGTTTTCATATGTTTATAATACTTCTTTTACAATCTAAGGTCTATTAATTGATTCGAACACTTGTGATACCTTTGAAAAACCATTCCAAATGTGTTCAAATTGTATTTTGATATGTTCAATACTTCTTTTACAATCTAAGGTCTATTGATTGATTGATTGAAACACTCATGATATGATATCTTTGAAAAACAATTTCATGTGTTAAAATTGTGTTTTGATATGTTTAATACTTCTTTCATTTACAATCTAAGGTTTTATAGTTAACCTAGGAAACTATAAGAAAGTGAATGCTCTGTGTAATAATAGTTTAAAAGTATCTTAACTATTGAAAACAAGCGTATTACTTCTTAACTAAATGTTTGCAACTTGTTCTTTTCGCTATTAATTGGTTTGGTTGAAAACACTTTTATGATATCTTTGAAAACCAATTTCACGTGTTAAGATTGTGTTTTGATATGTTTAATACAATCTTAGTGTGTTGATTGATTGAAACACTTATGAATATCTTTGAAAAACAATTTCATGTGTTAAAACTGTGTTTTCATATGTTTATAATACTTCTTTTACAATCTAAGGTCTATTAATTGATTCGAACACTTGTGATACCTTTGAAAAACCATTCCAAATGTGTTCAAATTGTATTTTGATATGTTCAATACTTCTTTTACAATCTAAGGTCTATTGATTGATTGATTGAAACACTCATGATATGATATCTTTGAAAAACAATTTCATGTGTTAAAATTGTGTTTTGATATGTTTAATACTTCTTTCATTTACAATCTAAGGTTTTATAGTTAACCTAGGAAACTATAAGAAAGTGAATGCTCTGTGTAATAATAGTTTAAAAGTATCTTAACTATTGAAAACAAGCGTATTACTTCTTAACTAAATGTTTGCAACTTGTTCTTTTCGCTATTAATTGGTTTGGTTGAAAACACTTTTATGATATCTTTGAAAACCAATTTCACGTGTTAAGATTGTGTTTTGATATGTTTAATACAATCTTAGTGTGTTGATTGATTGAAACACTTATGAATATCTTTGAAAAACAATTTCATGTGTTAAAACTGTGTTTTCATATGTTTATAATACTTCTTTTACAATCTAAGGTCTATTAATTGATTCGAACACTTGTGATACCTTTGAAAAACCATTCCAAATGTGTTCAAATTGTATTTTGATATGTTCAATACTTCTTTTACAATCTAAGGTCTATTGATTGATTGATTGAAACACTCATGATATGATATCTTTGAAAAACAATTTCATGTGTTAAAATTGTGTTTTGATATGTTTAATACTTCTTTCATTTACAATCTAAGGTTTTATAGTTAACCTAGGAAACTATAAGAAAGTGAATGCTCTGTGTAATAATAGTTTAAAAGTATCTTAACTATTGAAAACAAGCGTATTACTTCTTAACTAAATGTTTGCAACTTGTTCTTTTCGCTATTAATTGGTTTGGTTGAAAACACTTTTATGATATCTTTGAAAACCAATTTCACGTGTTAAGATTGTGTTTTGATATGTTTAATACAATCTTAGTGTGTTGATTGATTGAAACACTTATGAATATCTTTGAAAAACAATTTCATGTGTTAAAACTGTGTTTTCATATGTTTATAATACTTCTTTTACAATCTAAGGTCTATTAATTGATTCGAACACTTGTGATACCTTTGAAAAACCATTCCAAATGTGTTCAAATTGTATTTTGATATGTTCAATACTTCTTTTACAATCTAAGGTCTATTGATTGATTGATTGAAACACTCATGATATGATATCTTTGAAAAACAATTTCATGTGTTAAAATTGTGTTTTGATATGTTTAATACTTCTTTCATTTACAATCTAAGGTTTTATAGTTAACCTAGGAAACTATAAGAAAGTGAATGCTCTGTGTAATAATAGTTTAAAAGTATCTTAACTATTGAAAACAAGCGTATTACTTCTTAACTAAATGTTTGCAACTTGTTCTTTTCGCTATTAATTGGTTTGGTTGAAAACACTTTTATGATATCTTTGAAAACCAATTTCACGTGTTAAGATTGTGTTTTGATATGTTTAATACAATCTTAGTGTGTTGATTGATTGAAACACTTATGAATATCTTTGAAAAACAATTTCATGTGTTAAAACTGTGTTTTCATATGTTTATAATACTTCTTTTACAATCTAAGGTCTATTAATTGATTCGAACACTTGTGATACCTTTGAAAAACCATTCCAAATGTGTTCAAATTGTATTTTGATATGTTCAATACTTCTTTTACAATCTAAGGTCTATTGATTGATTGATTGAAACACTCATGATATGATATCTTTGAAAAACAATTTCATGTGTTAAAATTGTGTTTTGATATGTTTAATACTTCTTTCATTTACAATCTAAGGTTTTATAGTTAACCTAGGAAACTATAAGAAAGTGAATGCTCTGTGTAATAATAGTTTAAAAGTATCTTAACTATTGAAAACAAGCGTATTACTTCTTAACTAAATGTTTGCAACTTGTTCTTTTCGCTATTAATTGGTTTGGTTGAAAACACTTTTATGATATCTTTGAAAACCAATTTCACGTGTTAAGATTGTGTTTTGATATGTTTAATACAATCTTGGTGTGTTGATTGATTGAAACACTTATGAATATCTTTGAAAAACAATTTCATGTGTTAAAACTGTGTTTTCATATGTTTATAATACTTCTTTTACAATCTAAGGTCTATTAATTGATTCGAACACTTGTGATACCTTTGAAAAACCATTCCAAATGTGTTCAAATTGTATTTTGATATGTTCAATACTTCTTTTACAATCTAAGGTCTATTGATTGATTGATTGAAACACTCATGATATGATATCTTTGAAAAACAATTTCATGTGTTAAAATTGTGTTTTGATATGTTTAATACTTCTTTCATTTACAATCTAAGGTTTTATAGTTAACCTAGGAAACTATAAGAAAGTGAATGCTCTGTGTAATAATAGTTTAAAAGTATCTTAACTATTGAAAACAAGCGTATTACTTCTTAACTAAATGTTTGCAACTTGTTCTTTTCGCTATTAATTGGTTTGGTTGAAAACACTTTTATGATATCTTTGAAAACCAATTTCACGTGTTAAGATTGTGTTTTGATATGTTTAATACAATCTTAGTGTGTTGATTGATTGAAACACTTATGAATATCTTTGAAAAACAATTTCATGTGTTAAAACTGTGTTTTCATATGTTTATAATACTTCTTTTACAATCTAAGGTCTATTAATTGATTCGAACACTTGTGATACCTTTGAAAAACCATTCCAAATGTGTTCAAATTGTATTTTGATATGTTCAATACTTCTTTTACAATCTAAGGTCTATTGATTGATTGATTGAAACACTCATGATATGATATCTTTGAAAAACAATTTCATGTGTTAAAATTGTGTTTTGATATGTTTAATACTTCTTTCATTTACAATCTAAGGTTTTATAGTTAACCTAGGAAACTATAAGAAAGTGAATGCTCTGTGTAATAATAGTTTAAAAGTATCTTAACTATTGAAAACAAGCGTATTACTTCTTAACTAAATGTTTGCAACTTGTTCTTTTCGCTATTAATTGGCTTGGTTGAAAACACTTTTATGATATCTTTGAAAACCAATTTCACGTGTTAAGATTGTGTTTTGATATGTTTAATACAATCTTGGTGTGTTGATTGATTGAAACACTTATGAATATCTTTGAAAAACAATTTCATGTGTTAAAACTGTGCTTTCATATGTTTATAATACTTCTTTTACAATCTAAGGTCTATTAATTGATTCGAACACTTGTGATACCTTTGAAAAACCATTCCAAATGTGTTCAAATTGTATTTTGATATGTTCAATACTTCTTTTACAATCTAAGGTCTATTGATTGATTGATTGAAACACTCATGATATGATATCTTTGAAAAACAATTTCATGTGTTAAGATTGTGTTTTGATATGTTTAATACAATCTTGGTGTGTTGATTGATTGAAACACTTATGAATATCTTTGAAAAACAATTTCATGTGTTAAAACTGTGTTTTCATATGTTTATAATACTTCTTTTACAATCTAAGGTCTATTAATTGATTCGAACACTTGTGATACCTTTGAAAAACCATTCCAAATGTGTTCAAATTGTATTTTGATATGTTCAATACTTCTTTTACAATCTAAGGTCTATTGATTGATTGATTGAAACACTCATGATATGATATCTTTGAAAAACAATTTCATGTGTTAAAATTGTGTTTTGATATGTTTAATACTTCTTTCATTTACAATCTAAGGTTTTATAGTTAACCTAGGAAACTATAAGAAAGTGAATGCTCTGTGTAATAATAGTTTAAAAGTATCTTAACTATTGAAAACAAGCGTATTACTTCTTAACTAAATGTTTGCAACTTGTTCTTTTCGCTATTAATTGGTTTGGTTGAAAACACTTTTATGATATCTTTGAAAACCAATTTCACGTGTTAAGATTGTGTTTTGATATGTTTAATACAATCTTAGTGTGTTGATTGATTGAAACACTTATGAATATCTTTGAAAAACAATTTCATGTGTTAAAACTGTGTTTTCATATGTTTATAATACTTCTTTTACAATCTAAGGTCTATTAATTGATTCGAACACTTGTGATACCTTTGAAAAACCATTCCAAATGTGTTCAAATTGTATTTTGATATGTTCAATACTTCTTTTACAATCTAAGGTCTATTGATTGATTGATTGAAACACTCATGATATGATATCTTTGAAAAACAATTTCATGTGTTAAAATTGTGTTTTGATATGTTTAATACTTCTTTCATTTACAATCTAAGGTTTTATAGTTAACCTAGGAAACTATAAGAAAGTGAATGCTCTGTGTAATAATAGTTTAAAAGTATCTTAACTATTGAAAACAAGCGTATTACTTCTTAACTAAATGTTTGCAACTTGTTCTTTTCGCTATTAATTGGTTTGGTTGAAAACACTTTTATGATATCTTTGAAAACCAATTTCACGTGTTAAGATTGTGTTTTGATATGTTTAATACAATCTTAGTGTGTTGATTGATTGAAACACTTATGAATATCTTTGAAAAACAATTTCATGTGTTAAAACTGTGTTTTCATATGTTTATAATACTTCTTTTACAATCTAAGGTCTATTAATTGATTCGAACACTTGTGATACCTTTGAAAAACCATTCCAAATGTGTTCAAATTGTATTTTGATATGTTCAATACTTCTTTTACAATCTAAGGTCTATTGATTGATTGATTGAAACACTCATGATATGATATCTTTGAAAAACAATTTCATGTGTTAAAATTGTGTTTTGATATGTTTAATACTTCTTTCATTTACAATCTAAGGTTTTATAGTTAACCTAGGAAACTATAAGAAAGTGAATGCTCTGTGTAATAATAGTTTAAAAGTATCTTAACTATTGAAAACAAGCGTATTACTTCTTAACTAAATGTTTGCAACTTGTTCTTTTCGCTATTAATTGGTTTGGTTGAAAACACTTTTATGATATCTTTGAAAACCAATTTCACGTGTTAAGATTGTGTTTTGATATGTTTAATACAATCTTAGTGTGTTGATTGATTGAAACACTTATGAATATCTTTGAAAAACAATTTCATGTGTTAAAACTGTGTTTTCATATGTTTATAATACTTCTTTTACAATCTAAGGTCTATTAATTGATTCGAACACTTGTGATACCTTTGAAAAACCATTCCAAATGTGTTCAAATTGTATTTTGATATGTTCAACACTTCTTTTACAATCTAAGGTCTATTGATTGATTGAAACACTCATGATATGATATCTTTGAAAAACAATTTCATGTGTTAAAATTGTGTTTTGATATGTTTAATACTTCTTTCATTTACAATCTAAGGTTTTATAGTTAACCTAGGAAACTATAAGAAAGTGAATGCTCTGTGTAATAATAGTTTAAAAGTATCTTAACTATTGAAAACAAGCGTATTACTTCTTAACTAAATGTTTGCAACTTGTTCTTTTCGCTATTAATTGGTTTGGTTGAAAACACTTTTATGATATCTTTGAAAACCAATTTCACGTGTTAAGATTGTGTTTTGATATGTTTAATACAATCTTAGTGTGTTGATTGATTGAAACACTTATGAATATCTTTGAAAAACAATTTCATGTGTTAAAACTGTGTTTTCATATGTTTATAATACTTCTTTTACAATCTAAGGTCTATTAATTGATTCGAACACTTGTGATACCTTTGAAAAACCATTCCAAATGTGTTCAAATTGTATTTTGATATGTTCAATACTTCTTTTACAATCTAAGGTCTATTGATTGATTGATTGAAACACTCATGATATGATATCTTTGAAAAACAATTTCATGTGTTAAAATTGTGTTTTGATATGTTTAATACTTCTTTCATTTACAATCTAAGGTTTTATAGTTAACCTAGGAAACTATAAGAAAGTGAATGCTCTGTGTAATAATAGTTTAAAAGTATCTTAACTATTGAAAACAAGCGTATTACTTCTTAACTAAATGTTTGCAACTTGTTCTTTTCGCTATTAATTGGTTTGGTTGAAAACACTTTTATGATATCTTTGAAAACCAATTTCACGTGTTAAGATTGTGTTTTGATATGTTTAATACAATCTTAGTGTGTTGATTGATTGAAACACTTATGAATATCTTTGAAAAACAATTTCATGTGTTAAAACTGTGTTTTCATATGTTTATAATACTTCTTTTACAATCTAAGGTCTATTAATTGATTCGAACACTTGTGATACCTTTGAAAAACCATTCCAAATGTGTTCAAATTGTATTTTGATATGTTCAATACTTCTTTTACAATCTAAGGTCTATTGATTGATTGATTGAAACACTCATGATATGATATCTTTGAAAAACAATTTCATGTGTTAAAATTGTGTTTTGATATGTTTAATACTTCTTTCATTTACAATCTAAGGTTTTATAGTTAACCTAGGAAACTATAAGAAAGTGAATGCTCTGTGTAATAATAGTTTAAAAGTATCTTAACTATTGAAAACAAGCGTATTACTTCTTAACTAAATGTTTGCAACTTGTTCTTTTCGCTATTAATTGGTTTGGTTGAAAACACTTTTATGATATCTTTGAAAACCAATTTCACGTGTTAAGATTGTGTTTTGATATGTTTAATACAATCTTAGTGTGTTGATTGATTGAAACACTTATGAATATCTTTGAAAAACAATTTCATGTGTTAAAACTGTGTTTTCATATGTTTATAATACTTCTTTTACAATCTAAGGTCTATTAATTGATTCGAACACTTGTGATACCTTTGAAAAACCATTCCAAATGTGTTCAAATTGTATTTTGATATGTTCAATACTTCTTTTACAATCTAAGGTCTATTGATTGATTGATTGAAACACTCATGATATGATATCTTTGAAAAACAATTTCATGTGTTAAAATTGTGTTTTGATATGTTTAATACTTCTTTCATTTACAATCTAAGGTTTTATAGTTAACCTAGGAAACTATAAGAAAGTGAATGCTCTGTGTAATAATAGTTTAAAAGTATCTTAACTATTGAAAACAAGCGTATTACTTCTTAACTAAATGTTTGCAACTTGTTCTTTTCGCTATTAATTGGTTTGGTTGAAAACACTTTTATGATATCTTTGAAAACCAATTTCACGTGTTAAGATTGTGTTTTGATATGTTTAATACAATCTTAGTGTGTTGATTGATTGAAACACTTATGAATATCTTTGAAAAACAATTTCATGTGTTAAAACTGTGTTTTCATATGTTTATAATACTTCTTTTACAATCTAAGGTCTATTAATTGATTCGAACACTTGTGATACCTTTGAAAAACCATTCCAAATGTGTTCAAATTGTATTTTGATATGTTCAACACTTCTTTTACAATCTAAGGTCTATTGATTGATTGAAACACTCATGATATGATATCTTTGAAAAACAATTTCATGTGTTAAAATTGTGTTTTGATATGTTTAATTAATACTTCTTTCATTTACAATCTAAGGTTTTATAGTTAACCTAGGAAACTATAAGAAAGTGAATGCTCTGTGTAATAATAGTTTAAAAGTATCTTAACTATTGAAAACAAGCGTATTACTTCTTAACTAAATGTTTGCAACTTGTTCTTTTCGCTATTAATTGGTTTGGTTGAAAACACTTTTATGATATCTTTGAAAACCAATTTCACGTGTTAAGATTGTGTTTTGATATGTTTAATACAATCTTAGTGTGTTGATTGATTGAAACACTTATGAATATCTTTGAAAAACAATTTCATGTGTTAAAACTGTGTTTTCATATGTTTATAATACTTCTTTTACAATCTAAGGTCTATTAATTGATTCGAACACTTGTGATACCTTTGAAAAACCATTCCAAATGTGTTCAAATTGTATTTTGATATGTTCAACACTTCTTTTACAATCTAAGGTCTATTGATTGATTGAAACACTCATGATATGATATCTTTGAAAAACAATTTCATGTGTTAAAATTGTGTTTTGATATGTTTAATTAATACTTCTTTCATTTACAATCTAAGGTTTTATAGTTAACCTAGGAAACTATAAGAAAGTGAATGCTCTGTGTAATAATAGTTTAAAAGTATCTTAACTATTGAAAACAAGCGTATTACTTCTTAACTAAATGTTTGCAACTTGTTCTTTTCGCTATTAATTGGTTTGGTTGAAAACACTTATGATATCTTTGAAAACCAATTTCACGTGTTAAGATTGTGTTTTGACATGTTTAATACAATCTTAGTCTGTTGATTAATTGAAACACTTATGAATATCTTTGAAAAACAATTTCATGTGTTAAAACTGTGTTTTCATATGTTTATAATACTTCTTTTACAATCTAAGGTCTATTAATTGATTCGAACACTTGTGATACCTTTGAAAAACCATTCCAAATGTGTTCAAATTGTATTTTGATATGTTCAATACTTCTTTTACAACCTAAAGTCTATTGATTGATTGAAACACTCATGATATGATATCTTTGAAAAACAATTTCATGTGTTAAAATTGTGTTTTGATATGTTTAATACTTCTTTCATTTACAATCTAAGGTTTTATAGTTAACCTAGGAAACTATAAGAAAGTGAATGCTCTGTGTAATAATAGTTTAAAAGTATCTTAACTATTGAAAACAAGCGTATTACTTCTTAACTAAATGTTTGCAACTTGTTCTTTTCGCTATTAATTGGTTTGGTTGAAAACACTTATGATATCTTTGAAAACCAATTTCACGTGTTAAGATTGTGTTTTGACATGTTTAATACAATCTTAGTCTGTTGATTGATTGAAACACTTATGAATATCTTTGAAAAACAATTTCATGTGTTAAAACTGTGTTTTCATAAGTTTATAATACTTCTTTTAAAATCTAAGGTCTATTAATTGATTCGAACACTTGTGATACCTTTGAAAAACCATTCCAAATGTGTGCAAATTCTATTTTGATATGTTCAATACTTCTTTTACAATCTAAGGTCTATTGATTGATTGAAACACTCATGATATGATATCTTTGAAAAACAATTTCATGTGTTAAAATTGTGTTTTGATATGTTTAATACTTCTTTCATTTACAATCTAAGGTTTTATAGTTAACCTAGGAAACTATAAGAAAGTGAATGCTCTGTGTAATAATAGTTTAAAAGTATCTTAACTATTGAAAACAAGCGTATTACTTCTTAACTAAATGTTTTCAACTTGTTCTTTTCGCTATTAATTGGTTTGGTTGAAAACACTTTTATGATATCTTTGAAAACCAATTTCACGTATTAAGATTGTGTTTTGACATGTTTAATACAATCTTAGTCTGTTGATTGATTGAAACACTTATGAATATCTTTGAAAAACAATTTCATGTGTTAAAACTGTGTTTTCATAAGTTTATAATACTTCTTTTAAAATCTAAGGTCTATTAATTGATTCGAACACTTGTGATACCTTTGAAAAACCATTCCAAATGTGTGCAAATTCTATTTTGATATGTTCAATACTTCTTTTACAATCTAAGGTCTATTGATTGATTGAAACACTCATGATATGATATCTTTGAAAAACAATTTCATGTGTTAAAATTGTGTTTTGATATGTTTAATACTTCTTCCATTTACAATCTAAGGTTTTATAGTTAACCTAGGAAACTATAAGAAAGTGAATGCTCTGTGTAATAATAGTTTAAAAGTATCTTAACTATTGAAAACAAGCGTATTACTTCTTAACTAAATGTTTGCAACTTGTTCTTTTCGCTATTAATTGGTTTGGTTGAAAACACTTATGATATCTTTGAAAAGCAATTTCACGTGTTAAGATTGTGTTTTGATATGTTTAATACAATCTTAGTCTGTTGATTGATTGAAACACTTATGAATATCTTTGAAAAACAATTTCATGTGTTAAAACTGTGTTTTCATATGTTTATAATACTTCTTTTAAAATCTAAGGTCTATTAATTGATTCGAACACTTGTGATACCTTTGAAAAACCATTCCAAATGTGTTCAAATTGTATTTTGATATGTTCAATACTTCTTTTACAATCTAAGGTCTATTGATTGATTGAAACACTCATGATATGATATCTTTGAAAAACAATTTCATGTGTTAAAATTGTGTTTTGATATGTTTAATACTTCTTTCATTTACAATCTAAGGTTTTATAGTTAACCTAGGAAACTATAAGAAAGTGAATGCTCTGTGTAATAATAGTTTAAAAGTATCTTAACTATTGAAAACAAGCGTATTACTTCTTAACTAAATGTTTGCAACTTGTTCTTTTCGCTATTAATTGGTTTGGTTGAAAACACTTATGATATCTTTGAAAACCAATTTCACGTCTTAAGATTGTGTTTTGACATGTTTAATACAATCTTAGTCTGTTGATTGATTGAAACACTTATGAATATCTTTGAAAAACAATTTCATGTGTTAAAACTGTGTTTTCATAAGTTTATAATACTTCTTTTAAAATCTAAGGTCTATTAATTGATTCGAACACTTGTGATACCTTTGAAAAACCATTCCAAATGTGTGCAAATTCTATTTTGATATGTTCAATACTTCTTTTACAATCTAAGGTCTATTGATTGATTGAAACACTCATGATATGATATCTTTGAAAAACAATTTCATGTGTTAAAATTGTGTTTTGATATGTTTAATACTTCTTTCATTTACAATCTAAGGTTTTATAGTTAACCTAGGAAACTATAAGAAAGTGAATGCTCTGTGTAATAATAGTTTAAAAGTATCTTAACTCTTGAAAACAAGCGTATTACTTCTTAACTAAATGTTTTCAACTTGTTCTTTTCGCTATTAATTGGTTTGGTTGAAAACACCTATGATATCTTTGAAAACCAATTTCACGTGTTAAGATTGTGTTTTGATATGTTTAATACAATCTTAGTCTGTTGATTGATTGAAACACTTATGAATATCTTTGAAAAACAATTTCATGTGTTAAAACTGTGTTTTCATAAGTTTATAATACTTCTTTTAAAATCTAAGGTCTATTAATTGATTCGAACACTTGTGATACCTTTGAAAAACCATTCCAAATGTGTGCAAATTCTATTTTGATATGTTCAATACTTCTTTTACAACCTAAAGTCTATTGATTGATTGAAACACTCATGATATGATATCTTTGAAAAACAATTTCATGTGTTAAAATTGTGTTTTGATATGTTTAATACTTCTTCCATTTACAATCTAAGGTTTTATAGTTAACCTAGGAAACTATAAGAAAGTGAATGCTCTGTGTAATAATAGTTTAAAAGTATCTTAACTATTGAAAACAAGCGTATTACTTCTTAACTAAATGTTTGCAACTTGTTCTTTTCGCTATTAATTGGTTTGGTTGAAAACACTTTTATGATATCTTTGAAAACCAATTTCACGTGTTAAGATTGTGTTTTGATATGTTTAATACAATCTTAGTCTGTTGATTGATTGAAACACTTATGAATATCTTTGAAAAACAATTTCATGTGTTAAAACTGTGTTTTCATATGTTTATAATACTTCTTTTACAATCCAAGGTCTATATTAATTGATTCGAACACTTGTGATACCTTTGAAAAACCATTCCAAATGTGTGCAAATTCTATTTTGATATGTTCAATACTTCTTTTACAACCTAAAGTCTATTGATTGATTGAAACACTCATGATATGATATCTTTGAAAAACAATTTCATGTGTTAAAATTGTGTTTTGATATGTTTAATACTTCTTCCATTTACAATCTAAGGTTTTATAGTTAACCTAGGAAACTATAAGAAAGTGAATGCTCTGTGTAATAATAGTTTAAAAGTATCTTAACTATTGAAAACAAGCGTATTACTTCTTAACTAAATGTTTGCAACTTGTTCTTTTCGCTATTAATTGGTTTGGTTGAAAACACTTTTATGATATCTTTGAAAACCAATTTCACGTGTTAAGATTGTGTTTTGATATGTTTAATACAATCTTAGTCTGTTGATTGATTGAAACACTTATGAATATCTTTGAAAAACAATTTCATGTGTTAAAACTGTGTTTTCATATGTTTATAATACTTCTTTTACAATCCAAGGTCTATATTAATTGATTCGAACACTTGTGATACCTTTGAAAAACCATTCCAAATGTGTTCAAATTGTATTTTGATATGTTCAAGACTTCTTTTACAATCTAAGGTCTATTGATTGATTGAAACACTCATGATATGATATCTTTGAAAAACAATTTCATGTGTTAAAATTGTGTTTTGATATGTTTAATACTTCTTTCATTTACAATCTAAGGTTTTATAGTTAACCTAGGAAACTATAAGAAAGTGAATGCTCTGTGTAATAATAGTTTAAAAGTATCTTAACTATTGAAAACAAGCGTATTACTTCTTAACTAAATGTTTTCAACTTGTTCTTTTCGCTATTAATTGGTTTGGTTGAAAACACCTATGATATCTTTGAAAACCAATTTCACGTGTTAAGATTGTGTTTTGATATGTTTAATACAATCTTAGTCTGTTGATTGATTGAAACACTTATGAATATCTTTGAAAAACAATTTCATGTGTTAAAACTGTGTTTTCATATGTTTATAATACTTCTTTTACAATCTAAGGTCTATTAATTGATTCGAACACTTGTGATACCTTTGAAAAACCATTCCAAATGTGTTCAAATTGTATTTTGATATGTTCAATACTTCTTTTACAATCTAAGGTCTATTGATTGATTGAAACACTCATGATATGATATCTTTGAAAAACAATTTCATGTGTTAAAATTGTGTTTTGATATGTTTAATACTTCTTTCATTTACAATCTAAGGTTTTATAGTTAACCTAGGAAACTATAAGAAAGTGAATGCTCTGTGTAATAATAGTTTAAAAGTATCTTAACTATTGAAAACAAGCGTATTACTTCTTAACTAAATGTTTGCAACTTGTTCTTTTCGCTATTAATTGGTTTGGTTGAAAACACCTATGATATCTTTGAAAACCAATTTCACGTGTTAAGATTGTGTTTTGATATGTTTAATACAATCTTAGTCTGTTGATTGATTGAAACACTTATGAATATCTTTGAAAAACAATTTCATGTGTTAAAACTGTGTTTTCATATGTTTATAATACTTCTTTTACAATCTAAGGTCTATTAATTGATTCGAACACTTGTGATACCTTTGAAAAACCATTCCAAATGTGTGCAAATTCTATTTTGATATGTTCAATACTTCTTTTACAATCTAAGGTCTATTGATTGATTGAAACACTCATGATATGATATCTTTGAAAAACAATTTCATGTGTTAAAATTGTGTTTTGATATGTTTAATACTTCTTTCATTTACAATCTAAGGTTTTATAGTTAACCTAGGAAACTATAAGAAAGTGAATGCTCTGTGTAATAATAGTTTAAAAGTATCTTAAGTATTGAAAACAAGCGTATTACTTCTTAACTAAATGTTTGCAACTTGTTCTTTTCGCTATTAATTGGTTTGGTTGAAAACACTTATGATATCTTTGAAAACCAATTTCACGTGTTAAGATTGTGTTTTGATATGTTTAATACAATCTTAGTGTATTGATTGATTGAAACACTTATGAATATCTTTGAAAAACAATTTCATGTGTTAAAATTGTGTTTTCATATGTTTATAATACTTCTTTTACAATCTAAGGTCTATTAATTGATTCGAACAATTGTGATACCTTTGAAAAACCATTCCAAATGTGTTCAAATTGTATTTTGATATGTTCAATACTTCTTTTACAATCTAAGAAGTCTATTGATTGATTGAAACACTCATGATATGATATCTTTGAAAAACAATTTCATGTGTTAAAATTGTGTTTTGATATGTTTAATACTTCTTTCATTTACAATCTAAGGTTTTATAGTTAACCTAGGAAACTATAAGAAAGTGAATGCTCTGTGTAATAATAGTTTAAAAGTATCTTAAGTATTGAAAACAAGCGTATTACTTCTTAACTAAATGTTTGCAACTTGTTCTTTTCGCTATTAATTGGTTTGGTTGAAAACACTTATGATATCTTTGAAAACCAATTTCACGTGTTAAGATTGTGTTTTGATATGTTTAATACAATCTTAGTGTATTGATTGATTGAAACACTTATGAATATCTTTGAAAAACAATTTCATGTGTTAAAATTGTGTTTTCATATGTTTATAATACTTCTTTTACAATCTAAGGTCTATTAATTGATTCGAACACTTGTGATACCTTTGAAAAACCATTCCAAATGTGTTCAAATTGTATTTTGATATGTTCAATACTTCTTTTACAATCTAAGAAGTCTATTGATTGATTGAAACACTCATGATATGATATCTTTGAAAAACAATTTCATGTGTTAAAATTGTGTTTTGATATGTTTAATACTTCTTTCATTTACAATCTAAGGTTTTATAGTTAACCTAGGAAACTATAAGAAAGTGAATGCTCTGTGTAATAATAGTTTAAAAGTATCTTAAGTATTGAAAACAAGCGTATTACTTCTTAACTAAATGTTTGCAACTTGTTCTTTTCGCTATTAATTGGTTTGGTTGAAAACACTTATGATATCTTTGAAAACCAATTTCACGTGTTAAGATTGTGTTTTGATATGTTTAATACAATCTTAGTGTATTGATTGATTGAAACACTTATGAATATCTTTGAAAAACAATTTCATGTGTTAAAATTGTGTTTTCATATGTTTATAATACTTCTTTTACAATCTAAGGTCTATTAATTGATTCGAACACTTGTGATACCTTTGAAAAACCATTCCAAATGTGTTCAAATTGTATTTTGATATGTTCAATACTTCTTTTACAATCTAAGAAGTCTATTGATTGATTGAAACACTCATGATATGATATCTTTGAAAAACAATTTCATGTGTTAAAATTGTGTTTTGATATGTTTAATACTTCTTTCATTTACAATCTAAGGTTTTATAGTTAACCTAGGAAACTATAAGAAAGTGAATGCTCTGTGTAATAATAGTTTAAAAGTATCTTAAGTATTGAAAACAAGCGTATTACTTCTTAACTAAATGTTTGCAACTTGTTCTTTTCGCTATTAATTGGTTTGGTTGAAAACACCTATGATATCTTTGAAAACCAATTTCACGTGTTAAGATTGTGTTTTGATATGTTTAATACAATCTTAGTCTGTTGATTGATTGAAACACTTATGAATATCTTTGAAAAACAATTTCATGTGTTAAAACTGTGTTTTCATATGTTTATAATACTTCTTTTACAATCTAAGGTCTATTAATTGATTCGAACACTTGTGATACCTTTGAAAAACCATTCCAAATGTGTTCAAATTGTATTTTGATATGTTCAATACTTCTTTTACAATCTAAGAAGTCTATTGATTGATTGAAACACTCATGATATGATATCTTTGAAAAACAATTTCATGTGTTAAAATTGTGTTTTGATATGTTTAATACTTCTTTCATTTACAATCTAAGGTTTTATAGTTAACCTAGGAAACTATAAGAAAGTGAATGCTCTGTGTAATAATAGTTTAAAAGTATCTTAAGTATTGAAAACAAGCGTATTACTTCTTAACTAAATGTTTGCAACTTGTTCTTTTCGCTATTAATTGGTTTGGTTGAAAACACCTATGATATCTTTGAAAACCAATTTCACGTGTTAAGATTGTGTTTTGATATGTTTAATACAATCTTAGTCTGTTGATTGATTGAAACACTTATGAATATCTTTGAAAAACAATTTCATGTGTTAAAACTGTGTTTTCATATGTTTATAATACTTCTTTTACAATCTAAGGTCTATTAATTGATTCGAACACTTGTGATACCTTTGAAAAACCATTCCAAATGTGTTCAAATTGTATTTTGATATGTTCAATACTTCTTTTACAATCTAAGAAGTCTATTGATTGATTGAAACACTCATGATATGATATCTTTGAAAAACAATTTCATGTGTTAAAATTGTGTTTTGATATGTTTAATACTTCTTTCATTTACAATCTAAGGTTTTATAGTTAACCTAGGAAACTATAAGAAAGTGAATGCTCTGTGTAATAATAGTTTAAAAGTATCTTAAGTATTGAAAACAAGCGTATTACTTCTTAACTAAATGTTTGCAACTTGTTCTTTTCGCTATTAATTGGTTTGGTTGAAAACACTTATGATATCTTTGAAAACCAATTTCACGTGTTAAGATTGTGTTTTGATATGTTTAATACAATCTTAGTGTATTGATTGATTGAAACACTTATGAATATCTTTGAAAAACAATTTCATGTGTTAAAATTGTGTTTTCATATGTTTATAATACTTCTTTTACAATCTAAGGTCTATTAATTGATTCGAACACTTGTGATACCTTTGAAAAACCATTCCAAATGTGTTCAAATTGTATTTTGATATGTTCAATACTTCTTTTACAATCTAAGAAGTCTATTGATTGATTGAAACACTCATGATATGATATCTTTGAAAAACAATTTCATGTGTTAAAATTGTGTTTTGATATGTTTAATACTTCTTTCATTTACAATCTAAGGTTTTATAGTTAACCTAGGAAACTATAAGAAAGTGAATGCTCTGTGTAATAATAGTTTAAAAGTATCTTAAGTATTGAAAACAAGCGTATTACTTCTTAACTAAATGTTTGCAACTTGTTCTTTTCGCTATTAATTGGTTTGGTTGAAAACACTTATGATATCTTTGAAAACCAATTTCACGTGTTAAGATTGTGTTTTGATATGTTTAATACAATCTTAGTGTATTGATTGATTGAAACACTTATGAATATCTTTGAAAAACAATTTCATGTGTTAAAATTGTGTTTTCATATGTTTATAATACTTCTTTTACAATCTAAGGTCTATTAATTGATTCGAACACTTGTGATACCTTTGAAAAACCATTCCAAATGTGTTCAAATTGTATTTTGATATGTTCAATACTTCTTTTACAATCTAAGAAGTCTATTGATTGATTGAAACACTCATGATATGATATCTTTGAAAAACAATTTCATGTGTTAAAATTGTGTTTTGATATGTTTAATACTTCTTTCATTTACAATCTAAGGTTTTATAGTTAACCTAGGAAACTATAAGAAAGTGAATGCTCTGTGTAATAATAGTTTAAAAGTATCTTAAGTATTGAAAACAAGCGTATTACTTCTTAACTAAATGTTTGCAACTTGTTCTTTTCGCTATTAATTGGTTTGGTTGAAAACACTTATGATATCTTTGAAAACCAATTTCACGTGTTAAGATTGTGTTTTGATATGTTTAATACAATCTTAGTGTATTGATTGATTGAAACACTTATGAATATCTTTGAAAAACAATTTCATGTGTTAAAATTGTGTTTTCATATGTTTATAATACTTCTTTTACAATCTAAGGTCTATTAATTGATTCGAACACTTGTGATACCTTTGAAAAACCATTCCAAATGTGTTCAAATTGTATTTTGATATGTTCAATACTTCTTTTACAATCTAAGAAGTCTATTGATTGATTGAAACACTCATGATATGATATCTTTGAAAAACAATTTCATGTGTTAAAATTGTGTTTTGATATGTTTAATACTTCTTTCATTTACAATCTAAGGTTTTATAGTTAACCTAGGAAACTATAAGAAAGTGAATGCTCTGTGTAATAATAGTTTAAAAGTATCTTAAGTATTGAAAACAAGCGTATTACTTCTTAACTAAATGTTTGCAACTTGTTCTTTTCGCTATTAATTGGTTTGGTTGAAAACACTTATGATATCTTTGAAAACCAATTTCACGTGTTAAGATTGTGTTTTGATATGTTTAATACAATCTTAGTGTATTGATTGATTGAAACACTTATGAATATCTTTGAAAAACAATTTCATGTGTTAAAATTGTGTTTTCATATGTTTATAATACTTCTTTTACAATCTAAGGTCTATTAATTGATTCGAACACTTGTGATACCTTTGAAAAACCATTCCAAATGTGTTCAAATTGTATTTTGATATGTTCAATACTTCTTTTACAATCTAAGAAGTCTATTGATTGATTGAAACACTCATGATATGATATCTTTGAAAAACAATTTCATGTGTTAAAATTGTGTTTTGATATGTTTAATACTTCTTTCATTTACAATCTAAGGTTTTATAGTTAACCTAGGAAACTATAAGAAAGTGAATGCTCTGTGTAATAATAGTTTAAAAGTATCTTAAGTATTGAAAACAAGCGTATTACTTCTTAACTAAATGTTTGCAACTTGTTCTTTTCGCTATTAATTGGTTTGGTTGAAAACACTTATGATATCTTTGAAAACCAATTTCACGTGTTAAGATTGTGTTTTGATATGTTTAATACAATCTTAGTGTATTGATTGATTGAAACACTTATGAATATCTTTGAAAAACAATTTCATGTGTTAAAATTGTGTTTTCATATGTTTATAATACTTCTTTTACAATCTAAGGTCTATTAATTGATTCGAACACTTGTGATACCTTTGAAAAACCATTCCAAATGTGTTCAAATTGTATTTTGATATGTTCAATACTTCTTTTACAATCTAAGAAGTCTATTGATTGATTGAAACACTCATGATATGATATCTTTGAAAAACAATTTCATGTGTTAAAATTGTGTTTTGATATGTTTAATACTTCTTTCATTTACAATCTAAGGTTTTATAGTTAACCTAGGAAACTATAAGAAAGTGAATGCTCTGTGTAATAATAGTTTAAAAGTATCTTAAGTATTGAAAACAAGCGTATTACTTCTTAACTAAATGTTTGCAACTTGTTCTTTTCGCTATTAATTGGTTTGGTTGAAAACACTTATGATATCTTTGAAAACCAATTTCACGTGTTAAGATTGTGTTTTGATATGTTTAATACAATCTTAGTGTATTGATTGATTGAAACACTTATGAATATCTTTGAAAAACAATTTCATGTGTTAAAATTGTGTTTTCATATGTTTATAATACTTCTTTTACAATCTAAGGTCTATTAATTGATTCGAACACTTGTGATACCTTTGAAAAACCATTCCAAATGTGTTCAAATTGTATTTTGATATGTTCAATACTTCTTTTACAATCTAAGAAGTCTATTGATTGATTGAAACACTCATGATATGATATCTTTGAAAAACAATTTCATGTGTTAAAATTGTGTTTTGATATGTTTAATACTTCTTTCATTTACAATCTAAGGTTTTATAGTTAACCTAGGAAACTATAAGAAAGTGAATGCTCTGTGTAATAATAGTTTAAAAGTATCTTAAGTATTGAAAACAAGCGTATTACTTCTTAACTAAATGTTTGCAACTTGTTCTTTTCGCTATTAATTGGTTTGGTTGAAAACACTTATGATATCTTTGAAAACCAATTTCACGTGTTAAGATTGTGTTTTGATATGTTTAATACAATCTTAGTGTATTGATTGATTGAAACACTTATGAATATCTTTGAAAAACAATTTCATGTGTTAAAATTGTGTTTTCATATGTTTATAATACTTCTTTTACAATCTAAGGTCTATTAATTGATTCGAACACTTGTGATACCTTTGAAAAACCATTCCAAATGTGTTCAAATTGTATTTTGATATGTTCAATACTTCTTTTACAATCTAAGAAGTCTATTGATTGATTGAAACACTCATGATATGATATCTTTGAAAAACAATTTCATGTGTTAAAATTGTGTTTTGATATGTTTAATACTTCTTTCATTTACAATCTAAGGTTTTATAGTTAACCTAGGAAACTATAAGAAAGTGAATGCTCTGTGTAATAATAGTTTAAAAGTATCTTAAGTATTGAAAACAAGCGTATTACTTCTTAACTAAATGTTTGCAACTTGTTCTTTTCGCTATTAATTGGTTTGGTTGAAAACACTTATGATATCTTTGAAAACCAATTTCACGTGTTAAGATTGTGTTTTGATATGTTTAATACAATCTTAGTGTATTGATTGATTGAAACACTTATGAATATCTTTGAAAAACAATTTCATGTGTTAAAATTGTGTTTTCATATGTTTATAATACTTCTTTTACAATCTAAGGTCTATTAATTGATTCGAACACTTGTGATACCTTTGAAAAACCATTCCAAATGTGTTCAAATTGTATTTTGATATGTTCAATACTTCTTTTACAATCTAAGAAGTCTATTGATTGATTGAAACACTCATGATATGATATCTTTGAAAAACAATTTCATGTGTTAAAATTGTGTTTTGATATGTTTAATACTTCTTTCATTTACAATCTAAGGTTTTATAGTTAACCTAGGAAACTATAAGAAAGTGAATGCTCTGTGTAATAATAGTTTAAAAGTATCTTAAGTATTGAAAACAAGCGTATTACTTCTTAACTAAATGTTTGCAACTTGTTCTTTTCGCTATTAATTGGTTTGGTTGAAAACACTTATGATATCTTTGAAAACCAATTTCACGTGTTAAGATTGTGTTTTGATATGTTTAATACAATCTTAGTGTATTGATTGATTGAAACACTTATGAATATCTTTGAAAAACAATTTCATGTGTTAAAATTGTGTTTTCATATGTTTATAATACTTCTTTTACAATCTAAGGTCTATTAATTGATTCGAACACTTGTGATACCTTTGAAAAACCATTCCAAATGTGTTCAAATTGTATTTTGATATGTTCAATACTTCTTTTACAATCTAAGAAGTCTATTGATTGATTGAAACACTCATGATATGATATCTTTGAAAAACAATTTCATGTGTTAAAATTGTGTTTTGATATGTTTAATACTTCTTTCATTTACAATCTAAGGTTTTATAGTTAACCTAGGAAACTATAAGAAAGTGAATGCTCTGTGTAATAATAGTTTAAAAGTATCTTAAGTATTGAAAACAAGCGTATTACTTCTTAACTAAATGTTTGCAACTTGTTCTTTTCGCTATTAATTGGTTTGGTTGAAAACACTTATGATATCTTTGAAAACCAATTTCACGTGTTAAGATTGTGTTTTGATATGTTTAATACAATCTTAGTGTATTGATTGATTGAAACACTTATGAATATCTTTGAAAAACAATTTCATGTGTTAAAATTGTGTTTTCATATGTTTATAATACTTCTTTTACAATCTAAGGTCTATTAATTGATTCGAACACTTGTGATACCTTTGAAAAACCATTCCAAATGTGTTCAAATTGTATTTTGATATGTTCAATACTTCTTTTACAATCTAAGAAGTCTATTGATTGATTGAAACACTCATGATATGATATCTTTGAAAAACAATTTCATGTGTTAAAATTGTGTTTTGATATGTTTAATACTTCTTTCATTTACAATCTAAGGTTTTATAGTTAACCTAGGAAACTATAAGAAAGTG
The DNA here is from genome assembly GCF_051622355.1 of Phaseolus vulgaris. Classification (NCBI taxonomy): domain Eukaryota; kingdom Viridiplantae; phylum Streptophyta; class Magnoliopsida; order Fabales; family Fabaceae; genus Phaseolus; species Phaseolus vulgaris. The sequence goes on along the minus strand of NC_143501.1, from coordinate 18,983,790 downwards.
AATGCTCTGTGTAATAATAGTTTAAAAGTATCTTAAGTATTGAAAACAAGCGTATTACTTCTTAACTAAATGTTTGCAACTTGTTCTTTTCGCTATTAATTGGTTTGGTTGAAAACACTTATGATATCTTTGAAAACCAATTTCACGTGTTAAGATTGTGTTTTGATATGTTTAATACAATCTTAGTGTATTGATTGATTGAAACACTTATGAATATCTTTGAAAAACAATTTCATGTGTTAAAATTGTGTTTTCATATGTTTATAATACTTCTTTTACAATCTAAGGTCTATTAATTGATTCGAACACTTGTGATACCTTTGAAAAACCATTCCAAATGTGTTCAAATTGTATTTTGATATGTTCAATACTTCTTTTACAATCTAAGAAGTCTATTGATTGATTGAAACACTCATGATATGATATCTTTGAAAAACAATTTCATGTGTTAAAATTGTGTTTTGATATGTTTAATACTTCTTTCATTTACAATCTAAGGTTTTATAGTTAACCTAGGAAACTATAAGAAAGTGAATGCTCTGTGTAATAATAGTTTAAAAGTATCTTAAGTATTGAAAACAAGCGTATTACTTCTTAACTAAATGTTTGCAACTTGTTCTTTTCGCTATTAATTGGTTTGGTTGAAAACACTTATGATATCTTTGAAAACCAATTTCACGTGTTAAGATTGTGTTTTGATATGTTTAATACAATCTTAGTGTATTGATTGATTGAAACACTTATGAATATCTTTGAAAAACAATTTCATGTGTTAAAATTGTGTTTTCATATGTTTATAATACTTCTTTTACAATCTAAGGTCTATTAATTGATTCGAACACTTGTGATACCTTTGAAAAACCATTCCAAATGTGTTCAAATTGTATTTTGATATGTTCAATACTTCTTTTACAATCTAAGAAGTCTATTGATTGATTGAAACACTCATGATATGATATCTTTGAAAAACAATTTCATGTGTTAAAATTGTGTTTTGATATGTTTAATACTTCTTTCATTTACAATCTAAGGTTTTATAGTTAACCTAGGAAACTATAAGAAAGTGAATGCTCTGTGTAATAATAGTTTAAAAGTATCTTAAGTATTGAAAACAAGCGTATTACTTCTTAACTAAATGTTTGCAACTTGTTCTTTTCGCTATTAATTGGTTTGGTTGAAAACACTTATGATATCTTTGAAAACCAATTTCACGTGTTAAGATTGTGTTTTGATATGTTTAATACAATCTTAGTGTATTGATTGATTGAAACACTTATGAATATCTTTGAAAAACAATTTCATGTGTTAAAATTGTGTTTTCATGTGTTTATAATACTTCTTTTACAATCTAAGGTCTATTAATTGATTCGAACACTTGTGATACCTTTGAAAAACCATTCCAAATGTGTTCAAATTGTATTTTGATATGTTCAATACTTCTTTTACAATCTAAGAAGTCTATTGATTGATTGAAACACTCATGATATGATATCTTTGAAAAACAATTTCATGTGTGAAAATTGTGTTTTGATATGTTTAATACTTCTTTCATTTACAATCTAAGGTTTTATAGTTAACCTAGGAAACTATAAGAAAGTGAATGCTCTGTGTAATAATAGTTTAAAAGTATCTTAAGTATTGAAAACAAGCGTATTACTTCTTAACTAAATGTTTGCAACTTGTTCTTTTCGCTATTAATTGGTTTGGTTGAAAACACTTATGATATCTTTGAAAACCAATTTCACGTGTTAAGATTGTGTTTTGATATGTTTAATACAATCTTAGTGTATTGATTGATTGAAACACTTATGAATATCTTTGAAAAACAATTTCATGTGTTAAAATTGTGTTTTCATATGTTTATAATACTTCTTTTACAATCTAAGGTCTATTAATTGATTCGAACACTTGTGATACCTTTGAAAAACCATTCCAAATGTGTTCAAATTGTATTTTGATATGTTCAATACTTCTTTTACAATCTAAGAAGTCTATTGATTGATTGAAACACTCATGATATGATATCTTTGAAAAACAATTTCATGTGTTAAAATTGTGTTTTGATATGTTTAATACTTCTTTCATTTACAATCTAAGGTTTTATAGTTAACCTAGGAAACTATAAGAAAGTGAATGCTCTGTGTAATAATAGTTTAAAAGTATCTTAAGTATTGAAAACAAGCGTATTACTTCTTAACTAAATGTTTGCAACTTGTTCTTTTCGCTATTAATTGGTTTGGTTGAAAACACTTATGATATCTTTGAAAACCAATTTCACGTGTTAAGATTGTGTTTTGATATGTTTAATACAATCTTAGTGTATTGATTGATTGAAACACTTATGAATATCTTTGAAAAACAATTTCATGTGTTAAAATTGTGTTTTCATGTGTTTATAATACTTCTTTTACAATCTAAGGTCTATTAATTGATTCGAACACTTGTGATACCTTTGAAAAACCATTCCAAATGTGTTCAAATTGTATTTTGATATGTTCAATACTTCTTTTACAATCTAAGAAGTCTATTGATTGATTGAAACACTCATGATATGATATCTTTGAAAAACAATTTCATGTGTTAAAATTGTGTTTTGATATGTTTAATACTTCTTTCATTTACAATCTAAGGTTTTATAGTTAACCTAGGAAACTATAAGAAAGTGAATGCTCTGTGTAATAATAGTTTAAAAGTATCTTAAGTATTGAAAACAAGCGTATTACTTCTTAACTAAATGTTTGCAACTTGTTCTTTTCGCTATTAATTGGTTTGGTTGAAAACACTTATGATATCTTTGAAAACCAATTTCACGTGTTAAGATTGTGTTTTGATATGTTTAATACAATCTTAGTGTATTGATTGATTGAAACACTTATGAATATCTTTGAAAAACAATTTCATGTGTTAAAATTGTGTTTTCATATGTTTATAATACTTCTTTTACAATCTAAGGTCTATTAATTGATTCGAACACTTGTGATACCTTTGAAAAACCATTCCAAATGTGTTCAAATTGTATTTTGATATGTTCAATACTTCTTTTACAATCTAAGAAGTCTATTGATTGATTGAAACACTCATGATATGATATCTTTGAAAAACAATTTCATGTGTTAAAATTGTGTTTTGATATGTTTAATACTTCTTTCATTTACAATCTAAGGTTTTATAGTTAACCTAGGAAACTATAAGAAAGTGAATGCTCTGTGTAATAATAGTTTAAAAGTATCTTAAGTATTGAAAACAAGCGTATTACTTCTTAACTAAATGTTTGCAACTTGTTCTTTTCGCTATTAATTGGTTTGGTTGAAAACACTTATGATATCTTTGAAAACCAATTTCACGTGTTAAGATTGTGTTTTGATATGTTTAATACAATCTTAGTGTATTGATTGATTGAAACACTTATGAATATCTTTGAAAAACAATTTCATGTGTTAAAATTGTGTTTTCATATGTTTATAATACTTCTTTTACAATCTAAGGTCTATTAATTGATTCGAACACTTGTGATACCTTTGAAAAACCATTCCAAATGTGTTCAAATTGTATTTTGATATGTTCAATACTTCTTTTACAATCTAAGAAGTCTATTGATTGATTGAAACACTCATGATATGATATCTTTGAAAAACAATTTCATGTGTTAAAATTGTGTTTTGATATGTTTAATACTTCTTTCATTTACAATCTAAGGTTTTATAGTTAACCTAGGAAACTATAAGAAAGTGAATGCTCTGTGTAATAATAGTTTAAAAGTATCTTAAGTATTGAAAACAAGCGTATTACTTCTTAACTAAATGTTTGCAACTTGTTCTTTTCGCTATTAATTGGTTTGGTTGAAAACACTTATGATATCTTTGAAAACCAATTTCACGTGTTAAGATTGTGTTTTGATATGTTTAATACAATCTTAGTGTATTGATTGATTGAAACACTTATGAATATCTTTGAAAAACAATTTCATGTGTTAAAATTGTGTTTTCATATGTTTATAATACTTCTTTTACAATCTAAGGTCTATTAATTGATTCGAACACTTGTGATACCTTTGAAAAACCATTCCAAATGTGTTCAAATTGTATTTTGATATGTTCAATACTTCTTTTACAATCTAAGAAGTCTATTGATTGATTGAAACACTCATGATATGATATCTTTGAAAAACAATTTCATGTGTTAAAATTGTGTTTTGATATGTTTAATACTTCTTTCATTTACAATCTAAGGTTTTATAGTTAACCTAGGAAACTATAAGAAAGTGAATGCTCTGTGTAATAATAGTTTAAAAGTATCTTAAGTATTGAAAACAAGCGTATTACTTCTTAACTAAATGTTTGCAACTTGTTCTTTTCGCTATTAATTGGTTTGGTTGAAAACACTTATGATATCTTTGAAAACCAATTTCACGTGTTAAGATTGTGTTTTGATATGTTTAATACAATCTTAGTGTATTGATTGATTGAAACACTTATGAATATCTTTGAAAAACAATTTCATGTGTTAAAATTGTGTTTTCATATGTTTATAATACTTCTTTTACAATCTAAGGTCTATTAATTGATTCGAACACTTGTGATACCTTTGAAAAACCATTCCAAATGTGTTCAAATTGTATTTTGATATGTTCAATACTTCTTTTACAATCTAAGAAGTCTATTGATTGATTGAAACACTCATGATATGATATCTTTGAAAAACAATTTCATGTGTTAAAATTGTGTTTTGATATGTTTAATACTTCTTTCATTTACAATCTAAGGTTTTATAGTTAACCTAGGAAACTATAAGAAAGTGAATGCTCTGTGTAATAATAGTTTAAAAGTATCTTAAGTATTGAAAACAAGCGTATTACTTCTTAACTAAATGTTTGCAACTTGTTCTTTTCGCTATTAATTGGTTTGGTTGAAAACACTTATGATATCTTTGAAAACCAATTTCACGTGTTAAGATTGTGTTTTGATATGTTTAATACAATCTTAGTGTATTGATTGATTGAAACACTTATGAATATCTTTGAAAAACAATTTCATGTGTTAAAATTGTGTTTTCATATGTTTATAATACTTCTTTTACAATCTAAGGTCTATTAATTGATTCGAACACTTGTGATACCTTTGAAAAACCATTCCAAATGTGTTCAAATTGTATTTTGATATGTTCAATACTTCTTTTACAATCTAAGAAGTCTATTGATTGATTGAAACACTCATGATATGATATCTTTGAAAAACAATTTCATGTGTTAAAATTGTGTTTTGATATGTTTAATACTTCTTTCATTTACAATCTAAGGTTTTATAGTTAACCTAGGAAACTATAAGAAAGTGAATGCTCTGTGTAATAATAGTTTAAAAGTATCTTAAGTATTGAAAACAAGCGTATTACTTCTTAACTAAATGTTTGCAACTTGTTCTTTTCGCTATTAATTGGTTTGGTTGAAAACACTTATGATATCTTTGAAAACCAATTTCACGTGTTAAGATTGTGTTTTGATATGTTTAATACAATCTTAGTGTATTGATTGATTGAAACACTTATGAATATCTTTGAAAAACAATTTCATGTGTTAAAATTGTGTTTTCATGTGTTTATAATACTTCTTTTACAATCTAAGGTCTATTAATTGATTCGAACACTTGTGATACCTTTGAAAAACCATTCCAAATGTGTTCAAATTGTATTTTGATATGTTCAATACTTCTTTTACAATCTAAGAAGTCTATTGATTGATTGAAACACTCATGATATGATATCTTTGAAAAACAATTTCATGTGTGAAAATTGTGTTTTGATATGTTTAATACTTCTTTCATTTACAATCTAAGGTTTTATAGTTAACCTAGGAAACTATAAGAAAGTGAATGCTCTGTGTAATAATAGTTTAAAAGTATCTTAAGTATTGAAAACAAGCGTATTACTTCTTAACTAAATGTTTGCAACTTGTTCTTTTCGCTATTAATTGGTTTGGTTGAAAACACTTATGATATCTTTGAAAACCAATTTCACGTGTTAAGATTGTGTTTTGATATGTTTAATACAATCTTAGTGTATTGATTGATTGAAACACTTATGAATATCTTTGAAAAACAATTTCATGTGTTAAAATTGTGTTTTCATATGTTTATAATACTTCTTTTACAATCTAAGGTCTATTAATTGATTCGAACACTTGTGATACCTTTGAAAAACCATTCCAAATGTGTTCAAATTGTATTTTGATATGTTCAATACTTCTTTTACAATCTAAGAAGTCTATTGATTGATTGAAACACTCATGATATGATATCTTTGAAAAACAATTTCATGTGTTAAAATTGTGTTTTGATATGTTTAATACTTCTTTCATTTACAATCTAAGGTTTTATAGTTAACCTAGGAAACTATAAGAAAGTGAATGCTCTGTGTAATAATAGTTTAAAAGTATCTTAAGTATTGAAAACAAGCGTATTACTTCTTAACTAAATGTTTGCAACTTGTTCTTTTCGCTATTAATTGGTTTGGTTGAAAACACTTATGATATCTTTGAAAACCAATTTCACGTGTTAAGATTGTGTTTTGATATGTTTAATACAATCTTAGTGTATTGATTGATTGAAACACTTATGAATATCTTTGAAAAACAATTTCATGTGTTAAAATTGTGTTTTCATGTGTTTATAATACTTCTTTTACAATCTAAGGTCTATTAATTGATTCGAACACTTGTGATACCTTTGAAAAACCATTCCAAATGTGTTCAAATTGTATTTTGATATGTTCAATACTTCTTTTACAATCTAAGAAGTCTATTGATTGATTGAAACACTCATGATATGATATCTTTGAAAAACAATTTCATGTGTTAAAATTGTGTTTTGATATGTTTAATACTTCTTTCATTTACAATCTAAGGTTTTATAGTTAACCTAGGAAACTATAAGAAAGTGAATGCTCTGTGTAATAATAGTTTAAAAGTATCTTAAGTATTGAAAACAAGCGTATTACTTCTTAACTAAATGTTTGCAACTTGTTCTTTTCGCTATTAATTGGTTTGGTTGAAAACACTTATGATATCTTTGAAAACCAATTTCACGTGTTAAGATTGTGTTTTGATATGTTTAATACAATCTTAGTGTATTGATTGATTGAAACACTTATGAATATCTTTGAAAAACAATTTCATGTGTTAAAATTGTGTTTTCATATGTTTATAATACTTCTTTTACAATCTAAGGTCTATTAATTGATTCGAACACTTGTGATACCTTTGAAAAACCATTCCAAATGTGTTCAAATTGTATTTTGATATGTTCAATACTTCTTTTACAATCTAAGAAGTCTATTGATTGATTGAAACACTCATGATATGATATCTTTGAAAAACAATTTCATGTGTTAAAATTGTGTTTTGATATGTTTAATACTTCTTTCATTTACAATCTAAGGTTTTATAGTTAACCTAGGAAACTATAAGAAAGTGAATGCTCTGTGTAATAATAGTTTAAAAGTATCTTAAGTATTGAAAACAAGCGTATTACTTCTTAACTAAATGTTTGCAACTTGTTCTTTTCGCTATTAATTGGTTTGGTTGAAAACACTTATGATATCTTTGAAAACCAATTTCACGTGTTAAGATTGTGTTTTGATATGTTTAATACAATCTTAGTGTATTGATTGATTGAAACACTTATGAATATCTTTGAAAAACAATTTCATGTGTTAAAATTGTGTTTTCATATGTTTATAATACTTCTTTTACAATCTAAGAAGTCTATTGATTGATTGAAACACTCATGATATGATATCTTTGAAAAACAATTTCATGTGTTAAAATTGTGTTTTGATATGTTTAATACTTCTTTCATTTACAATCTAAGGTTTTATAGTTAACCTAGGAAACTATAAGAAAGTGAATGCTCTGTGTAATAATAGTTTAAAAGTATCTTAAGTATTGAAAACAAGCGTATTACTTCTTAACTAAATGTTTGCAACTTGTTCTTTTCGCTATTAATTGGTTTGGTTGAAAACACTTATGATATCTTTGAAAACCAATTTCACGTGTTAAGATTGTGTTTTGATATGTTTAATACAATCTTAGTGTATTGATTGATTGAAACACTTATGAATATCTTTGAAAAACAATTTCATGTGTTAAAATTGTGTTTTCATATGTTTATAATACTTCTTTTACAATCTAAGGTCTATTAATTGATTCGAACACTTGTGATACCTTTGAAAAACCATTCCAAATGTGTTCAAATTGTATTTTGATATGTTCAATACTTCTTTTACAATCTAAGAAGTCTATTGATTGATTGAAACACTCATGATATGATATCTTTGAAAAACAATTTCATGTGTTAAAATTGTGTTTTGATATGTTTAATACTTCTTTCATTTACAATCTAAGGTTTTATAGTTAACCTAGGAAACTATAAGAAAGTGAATGCTCTGTGTAATAATAGTTTAAAAGTATCTTAAGTATTGAAAACAAGCGTATTACTTCTTAACTAAATGTTTGCAACTTGTTCTTTTCGCTATTAATTGGTTTGGTTGAAAACACTTATGATATCTTTGAAAACCAATTTCACGTGTTAAGATTGTGTTTTGATATGTTTAATACAATCTTAGTGTATTGATTGATTGAAACACTTATGAATATCTTTGAAAAACAATTTCATGTGTTAAAATTGTGTTTTCATATGTTTATAATACTTCTTTTACAATCTAAGGTCTATTAATTGATTCGAACACTTGTGATACCTTTGAAAAACCATTCCAAATGTGTTCAAATTGTATTTTGATATGTTCAATACTTCTTTTACAATCTAAGAAGTCTATTGATTGATTGAAACACTCATGATATGATATCTTTGAAAAACAATTTCATGTGTTAAAATTGTGTTTTGATATGTTTAATACTTCTTTCATTTACAATCTAAGGTTTTATAGTTAACCTAGGAAACTATAAGAAAGTGAATGCTCTGTGTAATAATAGTTTAAAAGTATCTTAAGTATTGAAAACAAGCGTATTACTTCTTAACTAAATGTTTGCAACTTGTTCTTTTCGCTATTAATTGGTTTGGTTGAAAACACTTATGATATCTTTGAAAACCAATTTCACGTGTTAAGATTGTGTTTTGATATGTTTAATACAATCTTAGTGTATTGATTGATTGAAACACTTATGAATATCTTTGAAAAACAATTTCATGTGTTAAAATTGTGTTTTCATATGTTTATAATACTTCTTTTACAATCTAAGGTCTATTAATTGATTCGAACACTTGTGATACCTTTGAAAAACCATTCCAAATGTGTTCAAATTGTATTTTGATATGTTCAATACTTCTTTTACAATCTAAGAAGTCTATTGATTGATTGAAACACTCATGATATGATATCTTTGAAAAACAATTTCATGTGTTAAAATTGTGTTTTGATATGTTTAATACTTCTTTCATTTACAATCTAAGGTTTTATAGTTAACCTAGGAAACTATAAGAAAGTGAATGCTCTGTGTAATAATAGTTTAAAAGTATCTTAAGTATTGAAAACAAGCGTATTACTTCTTAACTAAATGTTTGCAACTTGTTCTTTTCGCTATTAATTGGTTTGGTTGAAAACACTTATGATATCTTTGAAAACCAATTTCACGTGTTAAGATTGTGTTTTGATATGTTTAATACAATCTTAGTGTATTGATTGATTGAAACACTTATGAATATCTTTGAAAAACAATTTCATGTGTTAAAATTGTGTTTTCATGTGTTTATAATACTTCTTTTACAATCTAAGGTCTATTAATTGATTCGAACACTTGTGATACCTTTGAAAAACCATTCCAAATGTGTTCAAATTGTATTTTGATATGTTCAATACTTCTTTTACAATCTAAGAAGTCTATTGATTGATTGAAACACTCATGATATGATATCTTTGAAAAACAATTTCATGTGTGAAAATTGTGTTTTGATATGTTTAATACTTCTTTCATTTACAATCTAAGGTTTTATAGTTAACCTAGGAAACTATAAGAAAGTGAATGCTCTGTGTAATAATAGTTTAAAAGTATCTTAAGTATTGAAAACAAGCGTATTACTTCTTAACTAAATGTTTGCAACTTGTTCTTTTCGCTATTAATTGGTTTGGTTGAAAACACTTATGATATCTTTGAAAACCAATTTCACGTGTTAAGATTGTGTTTTGATATGTTTAATACAATCTTAGTGTATTGATTGATTGAAACACTTATGAATATCTTTGAAAAACAATTTCATGTGTTAAAATTGTGTTTTCATATGTTTATAATACTTCTTTTACAATCTAAGGTCTATTAATTGATTCGAACACTTGTGATACCTTTGAAAAACCATTCCAAATGTGTTCAAATTGTATTTTGATATGTTCAATACTTCTTTTACAATCTAAGAAGTCTATTGATTGATTGAAACACTCATGATATGATATCTTTGAAAAACAATTTCATGTGTTAAAATTGTGTTTTGATATGTTTAATACTTCTTTCATTTACAATCTAAGGTTTTATAGTTAACCTAGGAAACTATAAGAAAGTGAATGCTCTGTGTAATAATAGTTTAAAAGTATCTTAAGTATTGAAAACAAGCGTATTACTTCTTAACTAAATGTTTGCAACTTGTTCTTTTCGCTATTAATTGGTTTGGTTGAAAACACTTATGATATCTTTGAAAACCAATTTCACGTGTTAAGATTGTGTTTTGATATGTTTAATACAATCTTAGTGTATTGATTGATTGAAACACTTATGAATATCTTTGAAAAACAATTTCATGTGTTAAAATTGTGTTTTCATGTGTTTATAATACTTCTTTTACAATCTAAGGTCTATTAATTGATTCGAACACTTGTGATACCTTTGAAAAACCATTCCAAATGTGTTCAAATTGTATTTTGATATGTTCAATACTTCTTTTACAATCTAAGAAGTCTATTGATTGATTGAAACACTCATGATATGATATCTTTGAAAAACAATTTCATGTGTTAAAATTGTGTTTTGATATGTTTAATACTTCTTTCATTTACAATCTAAGGTTTTATAGTTAACCTAGGAAACTATAAGAAAGTGAATGCTCTGTGTAATAATAGTTTAAAAGTATCTTAAGTATTGAAAACAAGCGTATTACTTCTTAACTAAATGTTTGCAACTTGTTCTTTTCGCTATTAATTGGTTTGGTTGAAAACACTTATGATATCTTTGAAAACCAATTTCACGTGTTAAGATTGTGTTTTGATATGTTTAATACAATCTTAGTGTATTGATTGATTGAAACACTTATGAATATCTTTGAAAAACAATTTCATGTGTTAAAATTGTGTTTTCATATGTTTATAATACTTCTTTTACAATCTAAGGTCTATTAATTGATTCGAACACTTGTGATACCTTTGAAAAACCATTCCAAATGTGTTCAAATTGTATTTTGATATGTTCAATACTTCTTTTACAATCTAAGAAGTCTATTGATTGATTGAAACACTCATGATATGATATCTTTGAAAAACAATTTCATGTGTTAAAATTGTGTTTTGATATGTTTAATACTTCTTTCATTTACAATCTAAGGTTTTATAGTTAACCTAGGAAACTATAAGAAAGTGAATGCTCTGTGTAATAATAGTTTAAAAGTATCTTAAGTATTGAAAACAAGCGTATTACTTCTTAACTAAATGTTTGCAACTTGTTCTTTTCGCTATTAATTGGTTTGGTTGAAAACACTTATGATATCTTTGAAAACCAATTTCACGTGTTAAGATTGTGTTTTGATATGTTTAATACAATCTTAGTGTATTGATTGATTGAAACACTTATGAATATCTTTGAAAAACAATTTCATGTGTTAAAATTGTGTTTTCATATGTTTATAATACTTCTTTTACAATCTAAGAAGTCTATTGATTGATTGAAACACTCATGATATGATATCTTTGAAAAACAATTTCATGTGTTAAAATTGTGTTTTGATATGTTTAATACTTCTTTCATTTACAATCTAAGGTTTTATAGTTAACCTAGGAAACTATAAGAAAGTGAATGCTCTGTGTAATAATAGTTTAAAAGTATCTTAAGTATTGAAAACAAGCGTATTACTTCTTAACTAAATGTTTGCAACTTGTTCTTTTCGCTATTAATTGGTTTGGTTGAAAACACTTATGATATCTTTGAAAACCAATTTCACGTGTTAAGATTGTGTTTTGATATGTTTAATACAATCTTAGTGTATTGATTGATTGAAACACTTATGAATATCTTTGAAAAACAATTTCATGTGTTAAAATTGTGTTTTCATATGTTTATAATACTTCTTTTACAATCTAAGGTCTATTAATTGATTCGAACACTTGTGATACCTTTGAAAAACCATTCCAAATGTGTTCAAATTGTATTTTGATATGTTCAATACTTCTTTTACAATCTAAGAAGTCTATTGATTGATTGAAACACTCATGATATGATATCTTTGAAAAACAATTTCATGTGTTAAAATTGTGTTTTGATATGTTTAATACTTCTTTCATTTACAATCTAAGGTTTTATAGTTAACCTAGGAAACTATAAGAAAGTGAATGCTCTGTGTAATAATAGTTTAAAAGTATCTTAAGTATTGAAAACAAGCGTATTACTTCTTAACTAAATGTTTGCAACTTGTTCTTTTCGCTATTAATTGGTTTGGTTGAAAACACTTATGATATCTTTGAAAACCAATTTCACGTGTTAAGATTGTGTTTTGATATGTTTAATACAATCTTAGTGTATTGATTGATTGAAACACTTATGAATATCTTTGAAAAACAATTTCATGTGTTAAAATTGTGTTTTCATATGTTTATAATACTTCTTTTACAATCTAAGGTCTATTAATTGATTCGAACACTTGTGATACCTTTGAAAAACCATTCCAAATGTGTTCAAATTGTATTTTGATATGTTCAATACTTCTTTTACAATCTAAGAAGTCTATTGATTGATTGAAACACTCATGATATGATATCTTTGAAAAACAATTTCATGTGTTAAAATTGTGTTTTGATATGTTTAATACTTCTTTCATTTACAATCTAAGGTTTTATAGTTAACCTAGGAAACTATAAGAAAGTGAATGCTCTGTGTAATAATAGTTTAAAAGTATCTTAAGTATTGAAAACAAGCGTATTACTTCTTAACTAAATGTTTGCAACTTGTTCTTTTCGCTATTAATTGGTTTGGTTGAAAACACTTATGATATCTTTGAAAACCAATTTCACGTGTTAAGATTGTGTTTTGATATGTTTAATACAATCTTAGTGTATTGATTGATTGAAACACTTATGAATATCTTTGAAAAACAATTTCATGTGTTAAAATTGTGTTTTCATATGTTTATAATACTTCTTTTACAATCTAAGGTCTATTAATTGATTCGAACACTTGTGATACCTTTGAAAAACCATTCCAAATGTGTTCAAATTGTATTTTGATATGTTCAATACTTCTTTTACAATCTAAGAAGTCTATTGATTGATTGAAACACTCATGATATGATATCTTTGAAAAACAATTTCATGTGTTAAAATTGTGTTTTGATATGTTTAATACTTCTTTCATTTACAATCTAAGGTTTTATAGTTAACCTAGGAAACTATAAGAAAGTGAATGCTCTGTGTAATAATAGTTTAAAAGTATCTTAAGTATTGAAAACAAGCGTATTACTTCTTAACTAAATGTTTGCAACTTGTTCTTTTCGCTATTAATTGGTTTGGTTGAAAACACTTATGATATCTTTGAAAACCAATTTCACGTGTTAAGATTGTGTTTTGATATGTTTAATACAATCTTAGTGTATTGATTGATTGAAACACTTATGAATATCTTTGAAAAACAATTTCATGTGTTAAAATTGTGTTTTCATATGTTTATAATACTTCTTTTACAATCTAAGAAGTCTATTGATTGATTGAAACACTCATGATATGATATCTTTGAAAAACAATTTCATGTGTTAAAATTGTGTTTTGATATGTTTAATACTTCTTTCATTTACAATCTAAGGTTTTATAGTTAACCTAGGAAACTATAAGAAAGTGAATGCTCTGTGTAATAATAGTTTAAAAGTATCTTAAGTATTGAAAACAAGCGTATTACTTCTTAACTAAATGTTTGCAACTTGTTCTTTTCGCTATTAATTGGTTTGGTTGAAAACACTTATGATATCTTTGAAAACCAATTTCACGTGTTAAGATTGTGTTTTGATATGTTTAATACAATCTTAGTGTATTGATTGATTGAAACACTTATGAATATCTTTGAAAAACAATTTCATGTGTTAAAATTGTGTTTTCATATGTTTATAATACTTCTTTTACAATCTAAGGTCTATTAATTGATTCGAACACTTGTGATACCTTTGAAAAACCATTCCAAATGTGTTCAAATTGTATTTTGATATGTTCAATACTTCTTTTACAATCTAAGAAGTCTATTGATTGATTGAAACACTCATGATATGATATCTTTGAAAAACAATTTCATGTGTTAAAATTGTGTTTTGATATGTTTAATACTTCTTTCATTTACAATCTAAGGTTTTATAGTTAACCTAGGAAACTATAAGAAAGTGAATGCTCTGTGTAATAATAGTTTAAAAGTATCTTAAGTATTGAAAACAAGCGTATTACTTCTTAACTAAATGTTTGCAACTTGTTCTTTTCGCTATTAATTGGTTTGGTTGAAAACACTTATGATATCTTTGAAAACCAATTTCACGTGTTAAGATTGTGTTTTGATATGTTTAATACAATCTTAGTGTATTGATTGATTGAAACACTTATGAATATCTTTGAAAAACAATTTCATGTGTTAAAATTGTGTTTTCATATGTTTATAATACTTCTTTTACAATCTAAGGTCTATTAATTGATTCGAACACTTGTGATACCTTTGAAAAACCATTCCAAATGTGTTCAAATTGTATTTTGATATGTTCAATACTTCTTTTACAATCTAAGAAGTCTATTGATTGATTGAAACACTCATGATATGATATCTTTGAAAAACAATTTCATGTGTTAAAATTGTGTTTTGATATGTTTAATACTTCTTTCATTTACAATCTAAGGTTTTATAGTTAACCTAGGAAACTATAAGAAAGTGAATGCTCTGTGTAATAATAGTTTAAAAGTATCTTAAGTATTGAAAACAAGCGTATTACTTCTTAACTAAATGTTTGCAACTTGTTCTTTTCGCTATTAATTGGTTTGGTTGAAAACACTTATGATATCTTTGAAAACCAATTTCACGTGTTAAGATTGTGTTTTGATATGTTTAATACAATCTTAGTGTATTGATTGATTGAAACACTTATGAATATCTTTGAAAAACAATTTCATGTGTTAAAATTGTGTTTTCATATGTTTATAATACTTCTTTTACAATCTAAGGTCTATTAATTGATTCGAACACTTGTGATACCTTTGAAAAACCATTCCAAATGTGTTCAAATTGTATTTTGATATGTTCAATACTTCTTTTACAATCTAAGAAGTCTATTGATTGATTGAAACACTCATGATATGATATCTTTGAAAAACAATTTCATGTGTTAAAATTGTGTTTTGATATGTTTAATACTTCTTTCATTTACAATCTAAGGTTTTATAGTTAACCTAGGAAACTATAAGAAAGTGAATGCTCTGTGTAATAATAGTTTAAAAGTATCTTAAGTATTGAAAACAAGCGTATTACTTCTTAACTAAATGTTTGCAACTTGTTCTTTTCGCTATTAATTGGTTTGGTTGAAAACACTTATGATATCTTTGAAAACCAATTTCACGTGTTAAGATTGTGTTTTGATATGTTTAATACAATCTTAGTGTATTGATTGATTGAAACACTTATGAATATCTTTGAAAAACAATTTCATGTGTTAAAATTGTGTTTTCATATGTTTATAATACTTCTTTTACAATCTAAGAAGTCTATTGATTGATTGAAACACTCATGATATGATATCTTTGAAAAACAATTTCATGTGTTAAAATTGTGTTTTGATATGTTTAATACTTCTTTCATTTACAATCTAAGGTTTTATAGTTAACCTAGGAAACTATAAGAAAGTGAATGCTCTGTGTAATAATAGTTTAAAAGTATCTTAAGTATTGAAAACAAGCGTATTACTTCTTAACTAAATGTTTGCAACTTGTTCTTTTCGCTATTAATTGGTTTGGTTGAAAACACTTATGATATCTTTGAAAACCAATTTCACGTGTTAAGATTGTGTTTTGATATGTTTAATACAATCTTAGTGTATTGATTGATTGAAACACTTATGAATATCTTTGAAAAACAATTTCATGTGTTAAAATTGTGTTTTCATATGTTTATAATACTTCTTTTACAATCTAAGGTCTATTAATTGATTCGAACACTTGTGATACCTTTGAAAAACCATTCCAAATGTGTTCAAATTGTATTTTGATATGTTCAATACTTCTTTTACAATCTAAGAAGTCTATTGATTGATTGAAACACTCATATGATATGATATCTTTGGAAAACAATTTCATGTGTTAAAATTGTGTTTTGATATGTTTAATACTTCTTTCATTTACAATCTAAGGTTTTATAGTTAACCTAGGAAACTATAAGAAAGTGAATGCTCTGTGTAATAATAGTTTAAAAGTATCTTAAGTATTGAAAACAAGCGTATTACTTCTTAACTAAATGTTTGCAACTTGTTCTTTTCGCTATTAATTGGTTTGGTTGAAAACACTTATGATATCTTTGAAAACCAATTTCACGTGTTAAGATTGTGTTTTGATATGTTTAATACAATCTTAGTGTATTGATTGATTGAAACACTTATGAATATCTTTGAAAAACAATTTCATGTGTTAAAATTGTGTTTTCATATGTTTATAATACTTCTTTTACAATCTAAGGTCTATTAATTGATTCGAACACTTGTGATACCTTTGAAAAACCATTCCAAATGTGTTCAAATTGTATTTTGATATGTTCAATACTTCTTTTACAATCTAAGGTCTATTGATTGATTGAAACACTCATGATATGATATCTTTGAAAATCAATTTCATGTGTTAAAATTGTGTTTTGATATGTTTAATACTTCTTTCATTTACAATCTAAGGTTTTATAGTTAACCTAGGAAACTATAAGAAAGTGAATGCTCTGTGTAATAATAGTTTAAAAGTATCTTAAGTATTGAAAACAAGCGTATTACTTCTTAACTAAATGTTTGCAACTTGTTCTTTTCGCTATTAATTGGTTTGGTTGAAAACACTTATGATATCTTTGAAAACCAATTTCACGTGTTAAGATTGTGTTTTGATATGTTTAATACAATCTTAGTGTATTGATTGATTGAAACACTTATGAATATCTTTGAAAAACAATTTCATGTGTTAAAATTGTGTTTTCATATGTTTATAATACTTCTTTTACAATCTAAGGTCTATTAATTGATTCGAACACTTGTGATACCTTTGAAAAACCATTCCAAATGTGTTCAAATTGTATTTTGATATGTTCAATACTTCTTTTACAATCTAAGAAGTCTATTGATTGATTGAAACACTCATATGATATGATATCTTTGGAAAACAATTTCATGTGTTAAAATTGTGTTTTGATATGTTTAATACTTCTTTCATTTACAATCTAAGGTTTTATAGTTAACCTAGGAAACTATAAGAAAGTGAATGCTCTGTGTAATAATAGTTTAAAAGTATCTTAAGTATTGAAAACAAGCGTATTACTTCTTAACTAAATGTTTGCAACTTGTTCTTTTCGCTATTAATTGGTTTGGTTGAAAACACTTATGATATCTTTGAAAACCAATTTCACGTGTTAAGATTGTGTTTTGATATGTTTAATACAATCTTAGTGTATTGATTGATTGAAACACTTATGAATATCTTTGAAAAACAATTTCATGTGTTAAAATTGTGTTTTCATATGTTTATAATACTTCTTTTACAATCTAAGGTCTATTAATTGATTCGAACACTTGTGATACCTTTGAAAAACCATTCCAAATGTGTTCAAATTGTATTTTGATATGTTCAATACTTCTTTTACAATCTAAGAAGTCTATTGATTGATTGAAACACTCATATGATATGATATCTTTGGAAAACAATTTCATGTGTTAAAATTGTGTTTTGATATGTTTAATACTTCTTTCATTTACAATCTAAGGTTTTATAGTTAACCTAGGAAACTATAAGAAAGTGAATGCTCTGTGTAATAATAGTTTAAAAGTATCTTAAGTATTGAAAACAAGCGTATTACTTCTTAACTAAATGTTTGCAACTTGTTCTTTTCGCTATTAATTGGTTTGGTTGAAAACACTTATGATATCTTTGAAAACCAATTTCACGTGTTAAGATTGTGTTTTGATATGTTTAATACAATCTTAGTGTATTGATTGATTGAAACACTTATGAATATCTTTGAAAAACAATTTCATGTGTTAAAATTGTGTTTTCATATGTTTATAATACTTCTTTTACAATCTAAGGTCTATTAATTGATTCGAACACTTGTGATACCTTTGAAAAACCATTCCAAATGTGTTCAAATTGTATTTTGATATGTTCAATACTTCTTTTACAATCTAAGAAGTCTATTGATTGATTGAAACACTCATATGATATGATATCTTTGGAAAACAATTTCATGTGTTAAAATTGTGTTTTGATATGTTTAATACTTCTTTCATTTACAATCTAAGGTTTTATAGTTAACCTAGGAAACTATAAGAAAGTGAATGCTCTGTGTAATAATAGTTTAAAAGTATCTTAAGTATTGAAAACAAGCGTATTACTTCTTAACTAAATGTTTGCTGCAACTTGTTCTTTTCGCTATTAATTGGCTTGGTTGAAAACACTTATGATATCTTTGAAAACCAATTTCACGTGTTAAGATTGTGTTTTGATATGTTTAATACAATCTTAGTGTATTGATTGATTGAAACACTTATGAATATCTTTGAAAAACAATTTCATGTGTTAAAATTGTGTTTTCATATGTTTATAATACTTCTTTTACAATCTAAGGTCTATTAATTGATTCGAACACTTGTGATACCTTTGAAAAACCATTCCAAATGTGTTCAAATTGTATTTTGATATGTTCAATACTTCTTTTACAATCTAAGAAGTCTATTGATTGATTGAAACACTCATATGATATGATATCTTTGGAAAACAATTTCATGTGTTAAAATTGTGTTTTGATATGTTTAATACTTCTTTCATTTACAATCTAAGGTTTTATAGTTAACCTAGGAAACTATAAGAAAGTGAATGCTCTGTGTAATAATAGTTTAAAAGTATCTTAACTATTGAAAACAAGCGTATTACTTCTTAACTAAATGTTTGCTGCAACTTGTTCTTTTCGCTATTAATTGGCTTGGTTGAAAACACTTATGATATCTTTGAAAACCAATTTCACGTGTTAAGATTGTGTTTTGATATGTTTAATACAATCTTAGTGTATTGATTGATTGAAACACTTATGAATATCTTTGAAAAACAATTTCATGTGTTAAAATTGTGTTTTCATATGTTTATAATACTTCTTTTACAATCTAAGGTCTATTAATTGATTCGAACACTTGTGATACCTTTGAAAAACCATTCCAAATGTGTTCAAATTGTATTTTGATATGTTCAATACTTCTTTTACAATCTAAGAAGTCTATTGATTGATTGAAACACTCATATGATATGATATCTTTGGAAAACAATTTCATGTGTTAAAATTGTGTTTTGATATGTTTAATACTTCTTTCATTTACAATCTAAGGTTTTATAGTTAACCTAGGAAACTATAAGAAAGTGAATGCTCTGTGTAATAATAGTTTAAAAGTATCTTAAGTATTGAAAACAAGCGTATTACTTCTTAACTAAATGTTTGCAACTTGTTCTTTTCGCTATTAATTGGTTTGGTTGAAAACACTTATGATATCTTTGAAAACCAATTTCACGTGTTAAGATTGTGTTTTGATATGTTTAATACAATCTTAGTGTATTGATTGATTGAAACACTTATGAATATCTTTGAAAAACAATTTCATGTGTTAAAATTGTGTTTTCATATGTTTATAATACTTCTTTTACAATCTAAGGTCTATTAATTGATTCGAACACTTGTGATACCTTTGAAAAACCATTCCAAATGTGTTCAAATTGTATTTTGATATGTTCAATACTTCTTTTACAATCTAAGAAGTCTATTGATTGATTGAAACACTCATATGATATGATATCTTTGGAAAACAATTTCATGTGTTAAAATTGTGTTTTGATATGTTTAATACTTCTTTCATTTACAATCTAAGGTTTTATAGTTAACCTAGGAAACTATAAGAAAGTGAATGCTCTGTGTAATAATAGTTTAAAAGTATCTTAACTATTGAAAACAAGCGTATTACTTCTTAACTAAATGTTTGCTGCAACTTGTTCTTTTCGCTATTAATTGGCTTGGTTGAAAACACTTATGATATCTTTGAAAACCAATTTCACGTGTTAAGATTGTGTTTTGATATGTTTAATACAATCTTAGTGTATTGATTGATTGAAACACTTATGAATATCTTTGAAAAACAATTTCATGTGTTAAAATTGTGTTTTCATATGTTTATAATACTTCTTTTACAATCTAAGGTCTATTAATTGATTCGAACACTTGTGATACCTTTGAAAAACCATTCCAAATGTGTTCAAATTGTATTTTGATATGTTCAATACTTCTTTTACAATCTAAGAAGTCTATTGATTGATTGAAACACTCATATGATATGATATCTTTGGAAAACAATTTCATGTGTTAAAATTGTGTTTTGATATGTTTAATACTTCTTTCATTTACAATCTAAGGTTTTATAGTTAACCTAGGAAACTATAAGAAAGTGAATGCTCTGTGTAATAATAGTTTAAAAGTATCTTAAGTATTGAAAACAAGCGTATTACTTCTTAACTAAATGTTTGCAACTTGTTCTTTTCGCTATTAATTGGTTTGGTTGAAAACACTTATGATATCTTTGAAAACCAATTTCACGTGTTAAGATTGTGTTTTGATATGTTTAATACAATCTTAGTGTATTGATTGATTGAAACACTTATGAATATCTTTGAAAAACAATTTCATGTGTTAAAATTGTGTTTTCATATGTTTATAATACTTCTTTTACAATCTAAGGTCTATTAATTGATTCGAACACTTGTGATACCTTTGAAAAACCATTCCAAATGTGTTCAAATTGTATTTTGATATGTTCAATACTTCTTTTACAATCTAAGAAGTCTATTGATTGATTGAAACACTCATATGATATGATATCTTTGGAAAACAATTTCATGTGTTAAAATTGTGTTTTGATATGTTTAATACTTCTTTCATTTACAATCTAAGGTTTTATAGTTAACCTAGGAAACTATAAGAAAGTGAATGCTCTGTGTAATAATAGTTTAAAAGTATCTTAAGTATTGAAAACAAGCGTATTACTTCTTAACTAAATGTTTGCTGCAACTTGTTCTTTTCGCTATTAATTGGCTTGGTTGAAAACACTTATGATATCTTTGAAAACCAATTTCACGTGTTAAGATTGTGTTTTGATATGTTTAATACAATCTTAGTGTATTGATTGATTGAAACACTTATGAATATCTTTGAAAAACAATTTCATGTGTTAAAATTGTGTTTTCATATGTTTATAATACTTCTTTTACAATCTAAGGTCTATTAATTGATTCGAACACTTGTGATACCTTTGAAAAACCATTCCAAATGTGTTCAAATTGTATTTTGATATGTTCAATACTTCTTTTACAATCTAAGAAGTCTATTGATTGATTGAAACACTCATATGATATGATATCTTTGGAAAACAATTTCATGTGTTAAAATTGTGTTTTGATATGTTTAATACTTCTTTCATTTACAATCTAAGGTTTTATAGTTAACCTAGGAAACTATAAGAAAGTGAATGCTCTGTGTAATAATAGTTTAAAAGTATCTTAACTATTGAAAACAAGCGTATTACTTCTTAACTAAATGTTTGCTGCAACTTGTTCTTTTCGCTATTAATTGGCTTGGTTGAAAACACTTATGATATCTTTGAAAACCAATTTCACGTGTTAAGATTGTGTTTTGATATGTTTAATACAATCTTAGTGTATTGATTGATTGAAACACTTATGAATATCTTTGAAAAACAATTTCATGTGTTAAAATTGTGTTTTCATATGTTTATAATACTTCTTTTACAATCTAAGGTCTATTAATTGATTCGAACACTTGTGATACCTTTGAAAAACCATTCCAAATGTGTTCAAATTGTATTTTGATATGTTCAATACTTCTTTTACAATCTAAGAAGTCTATTGATTGATTGAAACACTCATATGATATGATATCTTTGGAAAACAATTTCATGTGTTAAAATTGTGTTTTGATATGTTTAATACTTCTTTCATTTACAATCTAAGGTTTTATAGTTAACCTAGGAAACTATAAGAAAGTGAATGCTCTGTGTAATAATAGTTTAAAAGTATCTTAAGTATTGAAAACAAGCGTATTACTTCTTAACTAAATGTTTGCAACTTGTTCTTTTCGCTATTAATTGGTTTGGTTGAAAACACTTATGATATCTTTGAAAACCAATTTCACGTGTTAAGATTGTGTTTTGATATGTTTAATACAATCTTAGTGTATTGATTGATTGAAACACTTATGAATATCTTTGAAAAACAATTTCATGTGTTAAAATTGTGTTTTCATATGTTTATAATACTTCTTTTACAATCTAAGGTCTATTAATTGATTCGAACACTTGTGATACCTTTGAAAAACCATTCCAAATGTGTTCAAATTGTATTTTGATATGTTCAATACTTCTTTTACAATCTAAGAAGTCTATTGATTGATTGAAACACTCATATGATATGATATCTTTGGAAAACAATTTCATGTGTTAAAATTGTGTTTTGATATGTTTAATACTTCTTTCATTTACAATCTAAGGTTTTATAGTTAACCTAGGAAACTATAAGAAAGTGAATGCTCTGTGTAATAATAGTTTAAAAGTATCTTAAGTATTGAAAACAAGCGTATTACTTCTTAACTAAATGTTTGCAACTTGTTCTTTTCGCTATTAATTGGTTTGGTTGAAAACACTTATGATATCTTTGAAAACCAATTTCACGTGTTAAGATTGTGTTTTGATATGTTTAATACAATCTTAGTGTATTGATTGATTGAAACACTTATGAATATCTTTGAAAAACAATTTCATGTGTTAAAATTGTGTTTTCATATGTTTATAATACTTCTTTTACAATCTAAGGTCTATTAATTGATTCGAACACTTGTGATACCTTTGAAAAACCATTCCAAATGTGTTCAAATTGTATTTTGATATGTTCAATACTTCTTTTACAATCTAAGAAGTCTATTGATTGATTGAAACACTCATATGATATGATATCTTTGGAAAACAATTTCATGTGTTAAAATTGTGTTTTGATATGTTTAATACTTCTTTCATTTACAATCTAAGGTTTTATAGTTAACCTAGGAAACTATAAGAAAGTGAATGCTCTGTGTAATAATAGTTTAAAAGTATCTTAAGTATTGAAAACAAGCGTATTACTTCTTAACTAAATGTTTGCAACTTGTTCTTTTCGCTATTAATTGGTTTGGTTGAAAACACTTATGATATCTTTGAAAACCAATTTCACGTGTTAAGATTGTGTTTTGATATGTTTAATACAATCTTAGTGTATTGATTGATTGAAACACTTATGAATATCTTTGAAAAACAATTTCATGTGTTAAAATTGTGTTTTCATATGTTTATAATACTTCTTTTACAATCTAAGGTCTATTAATTGATTCGAACACTTGTGATACCTTTGAAAAACCATTCCAAATGTGTTCAAATTGTATTTTGATATGTTCAATACTTCTTTTACAATCTAAGAAGTCTATTGATTGATTGAAACACTCATATGATATGATATCTTTGGAAAACAATTTCATGTGTTAAAATTGTGTTTTGATATGTTTAATACTTCTTTCATTTACAATCTAAGGTTTTATAGTTAACCTAGGAAACTATAAGAAAGTGAATGCTCTGTGTAATAATAGTTTAAAAGTATCTTAACTATTGAAAACAAGCGTATTACTTCTTAACTAAATGTTTGCTGCAACTTGTTCTTTTCGCTATTAATTGGCTTGGTTGAAAACACTTATGATATCTTTGAAAACCAATTTCACGTGTTAAGATTGTGTTTTGATATGTTTAATACAATCTTAGTGTATTGATTGATTGAAACACTTATGAATATCTTTGAAAAACAATTTCATGTGTTAAAATTGTGTTTTCATATGTTTATAATACTTCTTTTACAATCTAAGGTCTATTAATTGATTCGAACACTTGTGATACCTTTGAAAAACCATTCCAAATGTGTTCAAATTGTATTTTGATATGTTCAATACTTCTTTTACAATCTAAGAAGTCTATTGATTGATTGAAACACTCATATGATATGATATCTTTGGAAAACAATTTCATGTGTTAAAATTGTGTTTTGATATGTTTAATACTTCTTTCATTTACAATCTAAGGTTTTATAGTTAACCTAGGAAACTATAAGAAAGTGAATGCTCTGTGTAATAATAGTTTAAAAGTATCTTAACTATTGAAAACAAGCGTATTACTTCTTAACTAAATGTTTGCTGCAACTTGTTCTTTTCGCTATTAATTGGCTTGGTTGAAAACACTTATGATATCTTTGAAAACCAATTTCACGTGTTAAGATTGTGTTTTGATATGTTTAATACAATCTTAGTGTATTGATTGATTGAAACACTTATGAATATCTTTGAAAAACAATTTCATGTGTTAAAATTGTGTTTTCATATGTTTATAATACTTCTTTTACAATCTAAGGTCTATTAATTGATTCGAACACTTGTGATACCTTTGAAAAACCATTCCAAATGTGTTCAAATTGTATTTTGATATGTTCAATACTTCTTTTACAATCTAAGAAGTCTATTGATTGATTGAAACACTCATATGATATGATATCTTTGGAAAACAATTTCATGTGTTAAAATTGTGTTTTGATATGTTTAATACTTCTTTCATTTACAATCTAAGGTTTTATAGTTAACCTAGGAAACTATAAGAAAGTGAATGCTCTGTGTAATAATAGTTTAAAAGTATCTTAACTATTGAAAACAAGCGTATTACTTCTTAACTAAATGTTTGCTGCAACTTGTTCTTTTCGCTATTAATTGGCTTGGTTGAAAACACTTATGATATCTTTGAAAACCAATTTCACGTGTTAAGATTGTGTTTTGATATGTTTAATACAATCTTAGTGTATTGATTGATTGAAACACTTATGAATATCTTTGAAAAACAATTTCATGTGTTAAAATTGTGTTTTCATATGTTTATAATACTTCTTTTACAATCTAAGGTCTATTAATTGATTCGAACACTTGTGATACCTTTGAAAAACCATTCCAAATGTGTTCAAATTGTATTTTGATATGTTCAATACTTCTTTTACAATCTAAGAAGTCTATTGATTGATTGAAACACTCATATGATATGATATCTTTGGAAAACAATTTCATGTGTTAAAATTGTGTTTTGATATGTTTAATACTTCTTTCATTTACAATCTAAGGTTTTATAGTTAACCTAGGAAACTATAAGAAAGTGAATGCTCTGTGTAATAATAGTTTAAAAGTATCTTAACTATTGAAAACAAGCGTATTACTTCTTAACTAAATGTTTGCTGCAACTTGTTCTTTTCGCTATTAATTGGCTTGGTTGAAAACACTTATGATATCTTTGAAAACCAATTTCACGTGTTAAGATTGTGTTTTGATATGTTTAATACAATCTTAGTGTATTGATTGATTGAAACACTTATGAATATCTTTGAAAAACAATTTCATGTGTTAAAATTGTGTTTTCATATGTTTATAATACTTCTTTTACAATCTAAGGTCTATTAATTGATTCGAACACTTGTGATACCTTTGAAAAACCATTCCAAATGTGTTCAAATTGTATTTTGATATGTTCAATACTTCTTTTACAATCTAAGAAGTCTATTGATTGATTGAAACACTCATATGATATGATATCTTTGGAAAACAATTTCATGTGTTAAAATTGTGTTTTGATATGTTTAATACTTCTTTCATTTACAATCTAAGGTTTTATAGTTAACCTAGGAAACTATAAGAAAGTGAATGCTCTGTGTAATAATAGTTTAAAAGTATCTTAACTATTGAAAACAAGCGTATTACTTCTTAACTAAATGTTTGCTGCAACTTGTTCTTTTCGCTATTAATTGGCTTGGTTGAAAACACTTATGATATCTTTGAAAACCAATTTCACGTGTTAAGATTGTGTTTTGATATGTTTAATACAATCTTAGTGTATTGATTGATTGAAACACTTATGAATATCTTTGAAAAACAATTTCATGTGTTAAAATTGTGTTTTCATATGTTTATAATACTTCTTTTACAATCTAAGGTCTATTAATTGATTCGAACACTTGTGATACCTTTGAAAAACCATTCCAAATGTGTTCAAATTGTATTTTGATATGTTCAATACTTCTTTTACAATCTAAGAAGTCTATTGATTGATTGAAACACTCATATGATATGATATCTTTGGAAAACAATTTCATGTGTTAAAATTGTGTTTTGATATGTTTAATACTTCTTTCATTTACAATCTAAGGTTTTATAGTTAACCTAGGAAACTATAAGAAAGTGAATGCTCTGTGTAATAATAGTTTAAAAGTATCTTAACTATTGAAAACAAGCGTATTACTTCTTAACTAAATGTTTGCTGCAACTTGTTCTTTTCGCTATTAATTGGCTTGGTTGAAAACACTTATGATATCTTTGAAAACCAATTTCACGTGTTAAGATTGTGTTTTGATATGTTTAATACAATCTTAGTGTATTGATTGATTGAAACACTTATGAATATCTTTGAAAAACAATTTCATGTGTTAAAATTGTGTTTTCATATGTTTATAATACTTCTTTTACAATCTAAGGTCTATTAATTGATTCGAACACTTGTGATACCTTTGAAAAACCATTCCAAATGTGTTCAAATTGTATTTTGATATGTTCAATACTTCTTTTACAATCTAAGAAGTCTATTGATTGATTGAAACACTCATATGATATGATATCTTTGGAAAACAATTTCATGTGTTAAAATTGTGTTTTGATATGTTTAATACTTCTTTCATTTACAATCTAAGGTTTTATAGTTAACCTAGGAAACTATAAGAAAGTGAATGCTCTGTGTAATAATAGTTTAAAAGTATCTTAACTATTGAAAACAAGCGTATTACTTCTTAACTAAATGTTTGCTGCAACTTGTTCTTTTCGCTATTAATTGGCTTGGTTGAAAACACTTATGATATCTTTGAAAACCAATTTCACGTGTTAAGATTGTGTTTTGATATGTTTAATACAATCTTAGTGTATTGATTGATTGAAACACTTATGAATATCTTTGAAAAACAATTTCATGTGTTAAAATTGTGTTTTCATATGTTTATAATACTTCTTTTACAATCTAAGGTCTATTAATTGATTCGAACACTCGTGATACCTTTGAAAAACCATTCCAAATATGTTCAAATTGTATTTTGATATGTTCAATACTTCTTTTACAATCTAAGAAGTCTATTGATTGATTGAAACACTCATATGATATGATATCTTTGGAAAACAATTTCATGTGTTAAAATTGTGTTTTGATATGTTTAATACTTCTTTCATTTACAATCTAAGGTTTTATAGTTAACCTAGGAAACTATAAGAAAGTGAATGCTCTGTGTAATAATAGTTTAAAAGTATCTTAAGTATTGAAAACAAGCGTATTACTTCTTAACTAAATGTTTGCAACTTGTTCTTTTCGCTATTAATTGGTTTGGTTGAAAACACTTATGATATCTTTGAAAACCAATTTCACGTGTTAAGATTGTGTTTTGATATGTTTAATACAATCTTAGTGTATTGATTGATTGAAACACTTATGAATATCTTTGAAAAACAATTTCATGTGTTAAAATTGTGTTTTCATATGTTTATAATACTTCTTTTACAATCTAAGGTCTATTAATTGATTCGAACACTTGTGATACCTTTGAAAAACCATTCCAAATGTGTTCAAATTGTATTTTGATATGTTCAATACTTCTTTTACAATCTAAGAAGTCTATTGATTGATTGAAACACTCATGATATGATATCTTTGAAAAACAATTTCATGTGTTAAAATTGTGTTTTGATATGTTTAATACTTCTTTCATTTACAATCTAAGGTTTTATAGTTAACCTAGGAAACTATAAGAAAGTGAATGCTCTGTGTAATAATAGTTTAAAAGTATCTTAAGTATTGAAAACAAGCGTATTACTTCTTAACTAAATGTTTGCAACTTGTTCTTTTCGCTATTAATTGGTTTGGTTGAAAACACTTATGATATCTTTGAAAACCAATTTCACGTGTTAAGATTGTGTTTTGATATGTTTAATACAATCTTAGTGTATTGATTGATTGAAACACTTATGAATATCTTTGAAAAACAATTTCATGTGTTAAAATTGTGTTTTCATATGTTTATAATACTTCTTTTACAATCTAAGGTCTATTAATTGATTCGAACACTTGTGATACCTTTGAAAAACCATTCCAAATGTGTTCAAATTGTATTTTGATATGTTCAATACTTCTTTTACAATCTAAGAAGTCTATTGATTGATTGAAACACTCATGATATGATATCTTTGGAAAACAATTTCATGTGTTAAAATTGTGTTTTGATATGTTTAATACTTCTTTCATTTACAATCTAAGGTTTTATAGTTAACCTAGGAAACTATAAGAAAGTGAATGCTCTGTGTAATAATAGTTTAAAAGTATCTTAAGTATTGAAAACAAGCGTATTACTTCTTAACTAAATGTTTGCAACTTGTTCTTTTCGCTATTAATTGGTTTGGTTGAAAACACTTATGATATCTTTGAAAACCAATTTCACGTGTTAAGATTGTGTTTTGATATGTTTAATACAATCTTAGTGTATTGATTGATTGAAACACTTATAAATATCTTTGAAAAACAATTTCATGTGTTAAAATTTTGTTTTCATATGTTTATAATACTTCTTTTACAATCTAAGGTCTATTAATTGATTCGAACACTTGTGATACCTTTGAAAAACCATTCCAAATGTGTTCAAATTGTATTTTGATATGTTCAATACTTCTTTTACAATCTAAGAAGTCTATTGATTGATTGAAACACTCATGATATGATATCTTTGAAAAACAATTTCATGTGTTAAAATTGTGTTTTGATATGTTTAATACTTCTTTCATTTACAATCTAAGGTTTTATAGTTAACCTAGGAAACTATAAGAAAGTGAATGCTCTGTGTAATAATAGTTTAAAAGTATCTTAAGTATTGAAAACAAGCGTATTACTTCTTAACTAAATGTTTGCAACTTGTTTTTTTGCTATTAATTGGTTTGGTTGAAAACACTTATGATATCTTTGAAAACCAATTTCACGTGTTAAGATTGTGTTTTGATATGTTTAATACAATCTTAGTGTATTGATTGATTGAAACACTTATGAATATCTTTGAAAAACAATTTCATGTGTTAAAATTGTGTTTTCATATGTTTATAATACTTCTTTTACAATCTAAGGTCTATTAATTGATTCGAACACTTGTGATACCTTTGAAAAACCATTCCAAATGTGTTCAAATTGTATTTTGATATGTTCAATACTTCTTTTACAATCTAAGAAGTCTATTGATTGATTGAAACACTCATGATATGATATCTTTGAAAAACAATTTCATGGGTTAAAATTTTGTTTTGATATGTTTAATACTTCTTTCATTTACAATCTAAGGTTTTATAGTTAACCTAGGAAACTATAAGAAAGTGAATGTTCTGTGTAATAATAGTTTAAAAGTATCTTAAGTATTGAAAACAAGCGTATTACTTCTTAACTAAATGTTTGCAACTTGTTCTTTTCGCTATTAATTGGTTTGGTTGAAAACACTTATGATATCTTTGAAAACCAATTTCACGTGTTAAGATTGTGTTTTGATATGTTTAATACAATCTTAGTGTATTGATTGATTGAAACACTTATGAATATCTTTGAAAAACAATTTCATGTGTTAAAATTGTGTTTTCATATGTTTATAATACTTCTTTTACAATCTAAGGTCTATTAATTGATTCGAACACTTGTGATACCTTTGAAAAACCATTCCAAATGTGTTCAAATTGTATTTTCATATGTTCAATACTTCTTTTACAATCTAAGAAGTCTATTGATTGATTGAAACACTCATGATATGATATCTTTGAAAAACAATTTCATGTGTTAAAATTGTGTTTTGATATGTTTAATACTTCTTTCATTTACAATCTAAGGTTTTATAGTTAACCTAGGAAACTATAAGAAAGTGAATGCTCTGTGTAATAATAGTTTAAAAGTATCTTAAGTATTGAAAACAAGCGTATTACTTCTTAACTAAATGTTTGCAACTTGTTCTTTTCGCTATTAATTGGTTTGGTTGAAAACACTTATGATATCTTTGAAAACCAATTTCACGTGTTAAGATTGTGTTTTGATATGTTTAATACAATCTTAGTGTATTGATTGATTGAAACACTTATGAATATCTTTGAAAAACAATTTCATGTGTTAAAATTGTGTTTTCATATGTTTATAATACTTCTTTTACAATCTAAGGTCTATTAATTGATTCGAACACTTGTGATACCTTTGAAAAACCATTCCAAATGTGTTCAAATTGTATTTTGATATGTTCAATACTTCTTTTACAATCTAAGAAGTCTATTGATTGATTGAAACACTCATGATATGATATCTTTGAAAAACAATTTCATGTGTTAAAATTGTGTTTTGATATGTTTAATACTTCTTTCATTTACAATCTAAGGTTTTATAGTTAACCTAGGAAACTATAAGAAAGTGAATGCTCTGTGTAATAATAGTTTAAAAGTATCTTAAGTATTGAAAACAAGCGTATTACTTCTTAACTAAATGTTTGCAACTTGTTCTTTTCGCTATTAATTGGTTTGGTTGAAAACACTTATGATATCTTTGAAAACCAATTTCACGTGTTAAGATTGTGTTTTGATATGTTTAATACAATCTTAGTGTATTGATTGATTGAAACACTTATGAATATCTTTGAAAAACAATTTCATGTGTTAAAATTGTGTTTTCATATGTTTATAATACTTCTTTTACAATCTAAGGTCTATTAATTGATTCGAACACTTGTGATACCTTTGAAAAACCATTCCAAATGTGTTCAAATTGTATTTTGATATGTTCAATACTTCTTTTACAATCTAAGAAGTCTATTGATTGATTGAAACACTCATGATATGATATCTTTGGAAAACAATTTCATGTGTTAAAATTGTGTTTTGATATGTTTAATACTTCTTTCATTTACAATCTAAGGTTTTATAGTTAACCTAGGAAACTATAAGAAAGTGAATGCTCTGTGTAATAATAGTTTAAAAGTATCTTAAGTATTGAAAACAAGCGTATTACTTCTTAACTAAATGTTTGCAACTTGTTCTTTTCGCTATTAATTGGTTTGGTTGAAAACACTTATGATATCTTTGAAAACCAATTTCACGTGTTAAGATTGTGTTTTGATATGTTTAATACAATCTTAGTGTATTGATTGATTGAAACACTTATAAATATCTTTGAAAAACAATTTCATGTGTTAAAATTTTGTTTTCATATGTTTATAATACTTCTTTTACAATCTAAGGTCTATTAATTGATTCGAACACTTGTGATACCTTTGAAAAACCATTCCAAATGTGTTCAAATTGTATTTTGATATGTTCAATACTTCTTTTACAATCTAAGAAGTCTATTGATTGATTGAAACACTCATGATATGATATCTTTGAAAAACAATTTCATGTGTTAAAATTGTGTTTTGATATGTTTAATACTTCTTTCATTTACAATCTAAGGTTTTATAGTTAACCTAGGAAACTATAAGAAAGTGAATGCTCTGTGTAATAATAGTTTAAAAGTATCTTAAGTATTGAAAACAAGCGTATTACTTCTTAACTAAATGTTTGCAACTTGTTTTTTTGCTATTAATTGGTTTGGTTGAAAACACTTATGATATCTTTGAAAACCAATTTCACGTGTTAAGATTGTGTTTTGATATGTTTAATACAATCTTAGTGTATTGATTGATTGAAACACTTATGAATATCTTTGAAAAACAATTTCATGTGTTAAAATTGTGTTTTCATATGTTTATAATACTTCTTTTACAATCTAAGGTCTATTAATTGATTCGAACACTTGTGATACCTTTGAAAAACCATTCCAAATGTGTTCAAATTGTATTTTGATATGTTCAATACTTCTTTTACAATCTAAGAAGTCTATTGATTGATTGAAACACTCATGATATGATATCTTTGAAAAACAATTTCATGGGTTAAAATTTTGTTTTGATATGTTTAATACTTCTTTCATTTACAATCTAAGGTTTTATAGTTAACCTAGGAAACTATAAGAAAGTGAATGCTCTGTGTAATAATAGTTTAAAAGTATCTTAAGTATTGAAAACAAGCGTATTACTTCTTAACTAAATGTTTGCAACTTGTTCTTTTCGCTATTAATTGGTTTGGTTGAAAACACTTATGATATCTTTGAAAACCAATTTCACGTGTTAAGATTGTGTTTTGATATGTTTAATACAATCTTAGTGTATTGATTGATTGAAACACTTATGAATATCTTTGAAAAACAATTTCATGTGTTAAAATTGTGTTTTCATATGTTTATAATACTTCTTTTACAATCTAAGGTCTATTAATTGATTCGAACACTTGTGATACCTTTGAAAAACCATTCCAAATGTGTTCAAATTGTATTTTCATATGTTCAATACTTCTTTTACAATCTAAGAAGTCTATTGATTGATTGAAACACTCATGATATGATATCTTTGAAAAACAATTTCATGTGTTAAAATTGTGTTTTGATATGTTTAATACTTCTTTCATTTACAATCTAAGGTTTTATAGTTAACCTAGGAAACTATAAGAAAGTGAATGCTCTGTGTAATAATAGTTTAAAAGTATCTTAAGTATTGAAAACAAGCGTATTACTTCTTAACTAAATGTTTGCAACTTGTTCTTTTCGCTATTAATTGGTTTGGTTGAAAACACTTATGATATCTTTGAAAACCAATTTCACGTGTTAAGATTGTGTTTTGATATGTTTAATACAATCTTAGTGTATTGATTGATTGAAACACTTATGAATATCTTTGAAAAACAATTTCATGTGTTAAAATTGTGTTTTCATATGTTTATAATACTTCTTTTACAATCTAAGGTCTATTAATTGATTCGAACACTTGTGATACCTTTGAAAAACCATTCCAAATGTGTTCAAATTGTATTTTGATATGTTCAATACTTCTTTTACAATCTAAGAAGTCTATTGATTGATTGAAACACTCATGATATGATATCTTTGAAAAACAATTTCATGTGTTAAAATTGTGTTTTGATATGTTTAATACTTCTTTCATTTACAATCTAAGGTTTTATAGTTAACCTAGGAAACTATAAGAAAGTGAATGCTCTGTGTAATAATAGTTTAAAAGTATCTTAAGTATTGAAAACAAGCGTATTACTTCTTAACTAAATGTTTGCAACTTGTTCTTTTCGCTATTAATTGGTTTGGTTGAAAACACTTATGATATCTTTGAAAACCAATTTCACGTGTTAAGATTGTGTTTTGATATGTTTAATACAATCTTAGTGTATTGATTGATTGAAACACTTATGAATATCTTTGAAAAACAATTTCATGTGTTAAAATTGTGTTTTCATATGTTTATAATACTTCTTTTACAATCTAAGGTCTATTAATTGATTCGAACACTTGTGATACCTTTGAAAAACCATTCCAAATGTGTTCAAATTGTATTTTCATATGTTCAATACTTCTTTTACAATCTAAGAAGTCTATTGATTGATTGAAACACTCATGATATGATATCTTTGAAAAACAATTTCATGTGTTAAAATTGTGTTTTGATATGTTTAATACTTCTTTCATTTACAATCTAAGGTTTTATAGTTAACCTAGGAAACTATAAGAAAGTGAATGCTCTGTGTAATAATAGTTTAAAAGTATCTTAAGTATTGAAAACAAGCGTATTACTTCTTAACTAAATGTTTGCAACTTGTTCTTTTCGCTATTAATTGGTTTGGTTGAAAACACCTATGATATCTTTGAAAACCAATTTCACGTGTTAAGATTGTGTTTTGATATGTTTAATACAATCTTAGTCTGTTGATTGATTGAAACACTTATGAATATCTTTGAAAAACAATTTCATGTGTTAAAACTGTGTTTTCATATGTTTATAATACTTCTTTTACAATCTAAGGTCTATTAATTGATTCGAACACTTGTGATACCTTTGAAAAACCATTCCAAATGTGTTCAAATTGTATTTTGATATGTTCAATACTTCTTTTACAATCTAAGAAGTCTATTGATTGATTGAAACACTCATGATATGATATCTTTGAAAAACAATTTCATGTGTTAAAATTGTGTTAATACTTCTTTCATTTACAATCTAAGGTTTTATAGTTAACCTAGGAAACTATAAGAAAGTGAATGCTCTGTGTAATAATAGTTTAAAAGTATCTTAAGTATTGAAAACAAGCGTATTACTTCTTAACTAAATGTTTGCAACTTGTTCTTTTCGCTATTAATTGGTTTGGTTGAAAACACTTATGATATCTTTGAAAACCAATTTCACGTGTTAAGATTGTGTTTTGATATGTTTAATACAATCTTAGTGTATTGATTGATTGAAACACTTATAAATATCTTTGAAAAACAATTTCATGTGTTAAAATTTTGTTTTCATATGTTTATAATACTTCTTTTACAATCTAAGGTCTATTAATTGATTCGAACACTTGTGATACCTTTGAAAAACCATTCCAAATGTGTTCAAATTGTATTTTGATATGTTCAATACTTCTTTTACAATCTAAGAAGTCTATTGATTGATTGAAACACTCATGATATGATATCTTTGAAAAACAATTTCATGTGTTAAAATTGTGTTTTGATATGTTTAATACTTCTTTCATTTACAATCTAAGGTTTTATAGTTAACCTAGGAAACTATAAGAAAGTGAATGCTCTGTGTAATAATAGTTTAAAAGTATCTTAAGTATTGAAAACAAGCGTATTACTTCTTAACTAAATGTTTGCAACTTGTTTTTTTGCTATTAATTGGTTTGGTTGAAAACACTTATGATATCTTTGAAAACCAATTTCACGTGTTAAGATTGTGTTTTGATATGTTTAATACAATCTTAGTGTATTGATTGATTGAAACACTTATGAATATCTTTGAAAAACAATTTCATGTGTTAAAATTGTGTTTTCATATGTTTATAATACTTCTTTTACAATCTAAGGTCTATTAATTGATTCGAACACTTGTGATACCTATGAAAAACCATTCCAAATGTGTTCAAATTGTATTTTGATATGTTCAATACTTCTTTTACAATCTAAGAAGTCTATTGATTGATTGAAACACTCATGATATGATATCTTTGAAAAACAATTTCATGGGTTAAAATTTTGTTTTGATATGTTTAATACTTCTTTCATTTACAATCTAAGGTTTTATAGTTAACCTAGGAAACTATAAGAAAGTGAATGCTCTGTGTAATAATAGTTTAAAAGTATCTTAAGTATTGAAAACAAGCGTATTACTTCTTAACTAAATGTTTGCAACTTGTTCTTTTCGCTATTAATTGGTTTGGTTGAAAACACTTATGATATCTTTGAAAACCAATTTCACGTGTTAAGATTGTGTTTTGATATGTTTAATACAATCTTAGTGTATTGATTGATTGAAACACTTATGAATATCTTTGAAAAACAATTTCATGTGTTAAAATTGTGTTTTCATATGTTTATAATACTTCTTTTACAATCTAAGGTCTATTAATTGATTCGAACACTTGTGATACCTTTGAAAAACCATTCCAAATGTGTTCAAATTGTATTTTCATATGTTCAATACTTCTTTTACAATCTAAGAAGTCTATTGATTGATTGAAACACTCATGATATGATATCTTTGAAAAACAATTTCATGTGTTAAAATTGTGTTTTGATATGTTTAATACTTCTTTCATTTACAATCTAAGGTTTTATAGTTAACCTATGAAACTATAAGAAAGTGAATGCTCTGTGTAATAATAGTTTAAAAGTATCTTAAGTATTGAAAACAAGCGTATTACTTCTTAACTAAATGTTTGCAACTTGTTCTTTTCGCTATTAATTGGTTTGGTTGAAAACACTTATGATATCTTTGAAAACCAATTTCACGTGTTAAGATTGTGTTTTGATATGTTTAATACAATCTTAGTGTATTGATTGATTGAAACACTTATGAATATCTTTGAAAAACAATTTCATGTGTTAAAATTGTGTTTTCATATGTTTATAATACTTCTTTTACAATCTAAGGTCTATTAATTGATTCGAACACTTGTGATACCTTTGAAAAACCATTCCAAATGTGTTCAAATTGTATTTTGATATGTTCAATACTTCTTTTACAATCTAAGAAGTCTATTGATTGATTGAAACACTCATGATATGATATCTTTGAAAAACAATTTCATGTGTTAAAATTGTGTTTTGATATGTTTAATACTTCTTTCATTTACAATCTAAGGTTTTATAGTTAACCTAGGAAACTATAAGAAAGTGAATGCTCTGTGTAATAATAGTTTAAAAGTATCTTAAGTATTGAAAACAAGCGTATTACTTCTTAACTAAATGTTTGCAACTTGTTCTTTTCGCTATTAATTGGTTTGGTTGAAAACACTTATGATATCTTTGAAAACCAATTTCACGTGTTAAGATTGTGTTTTGATATGTTTAATACAATCTTAGTGTGTTGATTGATTGAAACACTTATGAATATCTTTGAAAAACAATTTCATGTGTTAAAATTGTGTTTTCATATGTTTATAATACTTCTTTTACAATCTAAGGTCTATTAATTGATTCGAACACTTGTGATACCTTTGAAAAACCATTCCAAATGTGTTCAAATTGTATTTTGATATGTTCAATACTTCTTTTACAATCTAAGAAGTCTATTGATTGATTGAAACACTCATGATATGATATCTTTGAAAAACAATTTCATGTGTTAAAATTGTGTTTTGATATGTTTAATACTTCTTTCATTTACAATCTAAGGTTTTATAGTTAACCTAGGAAACTATAAGAAAGTGAATGCTCTGTGTAATAATAGTTTAAAAGTATCTTAAGTATTGAAAACAAGCGTATTACTTCTTAACTAAATGTTTGCAACTTGTTCTTTTCGCTATTAATTGGTTTGGTTGAAAACACTTATGATATCTTTGAAAACCAATTTCACGTGTTAAGATTGTGTTTTGATATGTTTAATACAATCTTAGTGTATTGATTGATTGAAACACTTATGAATATCTTTGAAAAACAATTTCATGTGTTAAAATTGTGTTTTCATATGTTTATAATACTTCTTTTACAATCTAAGGTCTATTAATTGATTCGAACACTTGTGATACCTTTGAAAAACCATTCCAAATGTGTTCAAATTGTATTTTGATATGTTCAGTACTTCTTTTACAATCTAAGAAGTCTATTGATTGATTGAAACACTCATGATATGATATTTTTGAAAAACAATTTCATGTGTTAAAATTGTGTTTTGATATGTTTAATACTTCTTTCATTTACAATCTAAGGTTTTATAGTTAACCTAGGAAACTATAAGAAAGTGAATGCTCTGTGTAATAATAGTTTAAAAGTATCTTAAGTATTGAAAACAAGCGTATTACTTCTTAACTAAATGTTTGCAACTTGTTCTTTTCGCTATTAATTGGTTTGGTTGAAAACACTTATGATATCTTTGAAAACCAATTTCACGTGTTAAGATTGTGTTTTGATATGTTTAATACAATCTTAGTGTATTGATTGATTGAAACACTTATGAATATCTTTGAAAAACAATTTCATGTGTTAAAATTGTGTTTTCATATGTTTATAATACTTCTTTTACAATCTAAGGTCTATTAATTGATTCGAACACTTGTGATACCTTTGAAAAACCATTCCAAATGTGTTCAAATTGTATTTTGATATGTTCAATACTTCTTTTACAATCTAAGAAGTCTATTGATTGATTGAAACACTCATGATATGATATCTTTGAAAAACAATTTCATGTGTTAAAATTGTGTTTTGATATGTTTAATACTTCTTTCATTTACAATCTAAGGTTTTATAGTTAACCTAGGAAACTATAAGAAAGTGAATGCTCTGTGTAATAATAGTTTAAAAGTATCTTAAGTATTGAAAACAAGCGTATTACTTCTTAACTAAATGTTTGCAACTTGTTCTTTTCGCTATTAATTGGTTTGGTTGAAAACACTTATGATATCTTTGAAAACCAATTTCACGTGTTAAGATTGTGTTTTGATATGTTTAATACAATCTTAGTGTGTTGATTGATTGAAACACTTATGAATATCTTTGAAAAACAATTTCATGTGTTAAAATTGTGTTTTCATATGTTTATAATACTTCTTTTACAATCTAAGGTCTATTAATTGATTCGAACACTTGTGATACCTTTGAAAAACCATTCCAAATGTGTTCAAATTGTATTTTGATATGTTCAATACTTCTTTTACAATCTAAGAAGTCTATTGATTGATTGAAACACTCATGATATGATATCTTTGAAAAACAATTTCATGTGTTAAAATTGTGTTTTGATATGTTTAATACTTCTTTCATTTACAATCTAAGGTTTTATAGTTAACCTAGGAAACTATAAGAAAGTGAATGCTCTGTGTAATAATAGTTTAAAAGTATCTTAAGTATTGAAAACAAGCGTATTACTTCTTAACTAAATGTTTGCAACTTGTTCTTTTCGCTATTAATTGGTTTGGTTGAAAACACTTATGATATCTTTGAAAACCAATTTCACGTGTTAAGATTGTGTTTTGATATGTTTAATACAATCTTAGTGTGTTGATTGATTGAAACACTTATGAATATCTTTGAAAAACAATTTCATGTGTTAAAATTGTGTTTTCATATGTTTATAATACTTCTTTTACAATCTAAGGTCTATTAATTGATTCGAACACTTGTGATACCTTTGAAAAACCATTCCAAATGTGTTCAAATTGTATTTTCATATGTTCAATACTTCTTTTACAATCTAAGAAGTCTATTGATTGATTGAAACACTCATGATATGATATCTTTGAAAAACAATTTCATGTGTTAAAATTGTGTTTTGATATGTTTAATACTTCTTTCATTTACAATCTAAGGTTTTATAGTTAACCTAGGAAACTATAAGAAAGTGAATGCTCTGTGTAATAATAGTTTAAAAGTATCTTAAGTATTGAAAACAAGCGTATTACTTCTTAACTAAATGTTTGCAACTTGTTCTTTTCGCTATTAATTGGTTTGGTTGAAAACACTTATGATATCTTTGAAAACCAATTTCACGTGTTAAGATTGTGTTTTGATATGTTTAATACAATCTTAGTGTATTGATTGATTGAAACACTTATGAATATCTTTGAAAAACAATTTCATGTGTTAAAATTGTGTTTTCATATGTTTATAATACTTCTTTTACAATCTAAGGTCTATTAATTGATTCGAACACTTGTGATACCTTTGAAAAACCATTCCAAATGTGTTCAAATTGTATTTTGATATGTTCAGTACTTCTTTTACAATCTAAGAAGTCTATTGATTGATTGAAACACTCATGATATGATATCTTTGAAAAACAATTTCATGTGTTAAAATTGTGTTTTGATATGTTTAATACTTCTTTCATTTACAATCTAAGGTTTCATAGTTAACCTAGGAAACTATAAGAAAGTGAATGCTCTGTGTAATAATAGTTTAAAAGTATCTTAAGTATTGAAAACAAGCGTATTACTTCTTAACTAAATGTTTGCAACTTGTTCTTTTCGCTATTAATTGGTTTGGTTGAAAACACTTATGATATCTTTGAAAACCAATTTCACGTGTTAAGATTGTGTTTTGATATGTTTAATACAATCTTAGTGTGTTGATTGATTGAAACACTTATGAATATCTTTGAAAAACAATTTCATGTGTTAAAATTGTGTTTTCATATGTTTATAATACTTCTTTTACAATCTAAGGTCTATTAATTGATTCGAACACTTGTGATACCTTTGAAAAACCATTCCAAATGTGTTCAAATTGTATTTTGATATGTTCAATACTTCTTTTACAATCTAAGAAGTCTATTGATTGATTGAAACACTCATGATATGATATCTTTGAAAAACAATTTCATGTGTTAAAATTGTGTTTTGATATGTTTAATACTTCTTTCATTTACAATCTAAGGTTTTATAGTTAACCTAGGAAACTATAAGAAAGTGAATGCTCTGTGTAATAATAGTTTAAAAGTATCTTAAGTATTGAAAACAAGCGTATTACTTCTTAACTAAATGTTTGCAACTTGTTCTTTTCGCTATTAATTGGTTTGGTTGAAAACACTTATGATATCTTTGAAAACCAATTTCACGTGTTAAAATTGTGTTTTGATATGTTTAATACAATCTTAGTGTGTTGATTGATTGAAACACTTATGAATATCTTTGAAAAACAATTTCATGTGTTAAAATTGTGTTTTGATATGTTTAATACTTCTTTCATTTACAATCTAAGGTTTTATAGTTAACCTAGGAAACTATAAGAAAGTGAATGCTCTGTGTAATAATAGTTTAAAAGTATCTTAAGTATTGAAAACAAGCGTATTACTTCTTAACTAAATGTTTGCAACTTGTTCTTTTCGCTATTAATTGGTTTGGTTGAAAACACTTATGATATCTTTGAAAACCAATTTCACGTGTGAAGATTGTGTTTTGATATGTTTAATACAATCTTAGTGTATTGATTGATTGAAACACTTATGAATATCTTTGAAAAACAATTTCATGTGTTAAAATTGTGTTTTCATATGTTTATAATACTTCTTTTACAATCTAAGGTCTATTAATTGATTCGAACACTTGTGATACCTTTGAAAAACCATTCCAAATGTGTTCAAATTGTATTTTGATATGTTCAGTACTTCTTTTACAATCTAAGAAGTCTATTGATTGATTGAAACACTCATGATATGATATCTTTGAAAAACAATTTCATGTGTTAAAATTGTGTTTTGATATGTTTAATACTTCTTTCATTTACAATCTAAGGTTTTATAGTTAACCTAGGAAACTATAAGAAAGTGAATGCTCTGTGTAATAATAGTTTAAAAGTATCTTAAGTATTGAAAACAAGCGTATTACTTCTTAACTAAATGTTTGCAACTTGTTCTTTTCGCTATTAATTGGTTTGGTTGAAAACACTTATGATATCTTTGAAAACCAATTTCACGTGTTAAGATTGTGTTTTGATATGTTTAATACAATCTTAGTGTGTTGATTGATTGAAACACTTATGAATATCTTTGAAAAACAATTTCATGTGTTAAAATTGTGTTTTCATATGTTTATAATACTTCTTTTACAATCTAAGGTCTATTAATTGATTCGAACACTTGTGATACCTTTGAAAAACCATTCCAAATGTGTTCAAATTGTATTTTGATATGTTCAATACTTCTTTTACAATCTAAGAAGTCTATTGATTGATTGAAACACTCATGATATGATATCTTTGAAAAACAATTTCATGTGTTAAAATTGTGTTTTGATATGTTTAATACTTCTTTCATTTACAATCTAAGGTTTTATAGTTAACCTAGGAAACTATAAGAAAGTGAATGCTCTGTGTAATAATAGTTTAAAAGTATCTTAAGTATTGAAAACAAGCGTATTACTTCTTAACTAAATGTTTGCAACTTGTTCTTTTCGCTATTAATTGGTTTGGTTGAAAACACTTATGATATCTTTGAAAACCAATTTCACGTGTTAAGATTGTGTTTTGATATGTTTAATACAATCTTAGTGTATTGATTGATTGAAACACTTATGAATATCTTTGAAAAACAATTTCATGTGTTAAAATTTTGTTTTCATATGTTTATAATACTTCTTTTACAATCTAAGGTCTATTAATTGATTCGAACACTTGTGATACCTTTGAAAAACCATTCCAAATGTGTTCAAATTGTATTTTGATATGTTCAGTACTTCTTTTACAATCTAAGAAGTCTATTGATTGATTGAAACACTCATGATATGATATCTTTGAAAAACAATTTCATGTGTTATAATTGTGTTTTGATATGTTTAATACTTCTTTCATTTACAATCTAAGGTTTTATAGTTAACCTAGGAAACTATAAGAAAGTGAATGCTCTGTGTAATAATAGTTTAAAAGTATCTTAAGTATTGAAAACAAGCGTATTACTTCTTAACTAAATGTTTGCAACTTGTTCTTTTCGCTATTAATTGGTTTGGTTGAAAACACTTATGATATCTTTGAAAACCAATTTCACGTGTTAAGATTGTGTTTTGATATGTTTAATACAATCTTAGTGTGTTGATTGATTGAAACACTTATGAATATCTTTGAAAAACAATTTCATGTGTTAAAATTGTGTTTTCATATGTTTATAATACTTCTTTTACAATCTAAGGTCTATTAATTGATTCGAACACTTGTGATACCTTTGAAAAACCATTCCAAATGTGTTCAAATTGTATTTTCATATGTTCAATACTTCTTTTACAATCTAAGAAGTCTATTGATTGATTGAAACACTCATGATATGATATCTTTGAAAAACAATTTCATGTGTTAAAATTGTGTTTTGATATGTTTAATACTTCTTTCATTTACAATCTAAGGTTTTATAGTTAACCTAGGAAACTATAAGAAAGTGAATGCTCTGTGTAATAATAGTTTAAAAGTATCTTAAGTATTGAAAACAAGCGTATTACTTCTTAACTAAATGTTTGCAACTTGTTCTTTTCGCTATTAATTGGTTTGGTTGAAAACACTTATGATATCTTTGAAAACCAATTTCACGTGTTAAGATTGTGTTTTGATATGTTTAATACAATCTTAGTGTATTGATTGATTGAAACACTTATGAATATCTTTGAAAAACAATTTCATGTGTTAAAATTGTGTTTTCATATGTTTATAATACTTCTTTTACAATCTAAGGTCTATTAATTGATTCGAACACTTGTGATACCTTTGAAAAACCATTCCAAATGTGTTCAAATTGTATTTTGATATGTTCAGTACTTCTTTTACAATCTAAGAAGTCTATTGATTGATT
Organism: Phaseolus vulgaris; assembly: GCF_051622355.1. Taxonomy (NCBI): domain Eukaryota; kingdom Viridiplantae; phylum Streptophyta; class Magnoliopsida; order Fabales; family Fabaceae; genus Phaseolus; species Phaseolus vulgaris. Next base: position 18,940,230 of record NC_143501.1, on the reverse strand, counting down.
GAAACACTCATGATATGATATCTTTGAAAAACAATTTCATGTGTTAAAATTGTGTTTTGATATGTTTAATACTTCTTTCATTTACAATCTAAGGTTTTATAGTTAACCTAGGAAACTATAAGAAAGTGAATGCTCTGTGTAATAATAGTTTAAAAGTATCTTAAGTATTGAAAACAAGCGTATTACTTCTTAACTAAATGTTTGCAACTTGTTCTTTTCGCTATTAATTGGTTTGGTTGAAAACACTTATGATATCTTTGAAAACCAATTTCACGTGTTAAGATTGTGTTTTGATATGTTTAATACAATCTTAGTGTGTTGATTGATTGAAACACTTATGAATATCTTTGAAAAACAATTTCATGTGTTAAAATTGTGTTTTCATATGTTTATAATACTTCTTTTACAATCTAAGAAGTCTATTGATTGATTCGAACACTTGTGATACCTTTGAAAAACCATTCCAAATGTGTTCAAATTGTATTTTGATATGTTCAATACTTCTTTTACAATCTAAGAAGTCTATTGATTGATTGAAACACTCATGATATGATATCTTTGAAAAACAATTTCATGTGTTAAAATTGTGTTTTGATATGTTTAATACTTCTTTCATTTACAATCTAAGGTTTTATAGTTAACCTAGGAAACTATAAGAAAGTGAATGCTCTGTGTAATAATAGTTTAAAAGTATCTTAAGTATTGAAAACAAGCGTATTACTTCTTAACTAAATGTTTGCAACTTGTTCTTTTCGCTATTAATTGGTTTGGTTGAAAACACTTATGATATCTTTGAAAACCAATTTCACGTGTTAAAATTGTGTTTTGATATGTTTAATACAATCTTAGTGTGTTGATTGATTGAAACACTTATGAATATCTTTGAAAAACAATTTCATGTGTTAAAATTGTGTTTTGATATGTTTAATACTTCTTTCATTTACAATCTAAGGTTTTATAGTTAACCTAGGAAACTATAAGAAAGTGAATGCTCTGTGTAATAATAGTTTAAAAGTATCTTAAGTATTGAAAACAAGCGTATTACTTCTTAACTAAATGTTTGCAACTTGTTCTTTTCGCTATTAATTGGTTTGGTTGAAAACACTTATGATATCTTTGAAAACCAATTTCACGTGTTAAGATTGTGTTTTGATATGTTTAATACAATCTTAGTGTATTGATTGATTGAAACACTTATGAATATCTTTGAAAAACAATTTCATGTGTTAAAATTGTGTTTTCATATGTTTATAATACTTCTTTTACAATCTAAGGTCTATTAATTGATTCGAACACTTGTGATACCTTTGAAAAACCATTCCAAATGTGTTCAAATTGTATTTTGATATGTTCAGTACTTCTTTTACAATCTAAGAAGTCTATTGATTGATTGAAACACTCATGATATGATATCTTTGAAAAACAATTTCATGTGTTAAAATTGTGTTTTGATATGTTTAATACTTCTTTCATTTACAATCTAAGGTTTTATAGTTAACCTAGGAAACTATAAGAAAGTGAATGCTCTGTGTAATAATAGTTTAAAAGTATCTTAAGTATTGAAAACAAGCGTATTACTTCTTAACTAAATGTTTGCAACTTGTTCTTTTCGCTATTAATTGGTTTGGTTGAAAACACTTATGATATCTTTGAAAACCAATTTCACGTGTTAAGATTGTGTTTTGATATGTTTAATACAATCTTAGTGTGTTGATTGATTGAAACACTTATGAATATCTTTGAAAAACAATTTCATGTGTTAAAATTGTGTTTTCATATGTTTATAATACTTCTTTTACAATCTAAGGTCTATTAATTGATTCGAACACTTGTGATACCTTTGAAAAACCATTTCAAATGTGTTCAAATTGTATTTTCATATGTTCAATACTTCTTTTACAATCTAAGAAGTCTATTGATTGATTGAAACACTCATGATATGATATCTTTGAAAAACAATTTCATGTGTTAAAATTGTGTTTTGATATGTTTAATACTTCTTTCATTTACAATCTAAGGTTTTATAGTTAACCTAGGAAACTATAAGAAAGTGAATGCTCTGTGTAATAATAGTTTAAAAGTATCTTAAGTATTGAAAACAAGCGTATTACTTCTTAACTAAATGTTTGCAACTTGTTCTTTTCGCTATTAATTGGTTTGGTTGAAAACACTTATGATATCTTTGAAAACCAATTTCACGTGTTAAGATTGTGTTTTGATATGTTTAATACAATCTTAGTGTATTGATTGATTGAAACACTTATGAATATCTTTGAAAAACAATTTCATGTGTTAAAATTGTGTTTTCATATGTTTATAATACTTCTTTTACAATCTAAGGTCTATTAATTGATTCGAACACTTGTGATACCTTTGAAAAACCATTCCAAATGTGTTCAAATTGTATTTTGATATGTTCAGTACTTCTTTTACAATCTAAGAAGTCTATTGATTGATTGAAACACTCATGATATGATATCTTTGAAAAACAATTTCATGTGTTAAAATTGTGTTTTGATATGTTTAATACTTCTTTCATTTACAATCTAAGGTTTTATAGTTAACCTAGGAAACTATAAGAAAGTGAATGCTCTGTGTAATAATAGTTTAAAAGTATCTTAAGTATTGAAAACAAGCGTATTACTTCTTAACTAAATGTTTGCAACTTGTTCTTTTCGCTATTAATTGGTTTGGTTGAAAACACTTATGATATCTTTGAAAACCAATTTCACGTGTTAAGATTGTGTTTTGATATGTTTAATACAATCTTAGTGTGTTGATTGATTGAAACACTTATGAATATCTTTGAAAAACAATTTCATGTGTTAAAATTGTGTTTTCATATGTTTATAATACTTCTTTTACAATCTAAGGTCTATTAATTGATTCGAACACTTGTGATACCTTTGAAAAACCATTCCAAATGTGTTCAAATTGTATTTTGATATGTTCAATACTTCTTTTACAATCTAAGAAGTCTATTGATTGATTGAAACACTCATATGATATGATATCTTTGGAAAACAATTTCATGTGTTAAAATTGTGTTTTGATATGTTTAATACTTCTTTCATTTACAATCTAAGGTTTTATAGTTAACCTAGGAAACTATAAGAAAGTGAATGCTCTGTGTAATAATAGTTTAAAAGTATCTTAAGTATTGAAAACAAGCGTATTACTTCTTAACTAAATGTTTGCAACTTGTTCTTTTCGCTATTAATTGGTTTGGTTGAAAACACTTATGATATCTTTGAAAACCAATTTCACGTGTTAAGATTGTGTTTTGATATGTTTAATACAATCTTAGTGTATTGATTGATTGAAACACTTATGAATATCTTTGAAAAACAATTTCATGTGTTAAAATTGTGTTTTCATATGTTTATAATACTTCTTTTACAATCTAAGGTCTATTAATTGATTCGAACACTTGTGATACCTTTGAAAAACCATTCCAAATGTGTTCAAATTGTATTTTGATATGTTCAGTACTTCTTTTACAATCTAAGAAGTCTATTGATTGATTGAAACACTCATGATATGATATCTTTGAAAAACAATTTCATGTGTTAAAATTGTGTTTTGATATGTTTAATACTTCTTTCATTTACAATCTAAGGTTTTATAGTTAACCTAGGAAACTATAAGAAAGTGAATGCTCTGTGTAATAATAGTTTAAAAGTATCTTAAGTATTGAAAACAAGCGTATTACTTCTTAACTAAATGTTTGCAACTTGTTCTTTTCGCTATTAATTGGTTTGGTTGAAAACACTTATGATATCTTTGAAAACCAATTTCACGTGTTAAGATTGTGTTTTGATATGTTTAATACAATCTTAGTGTGTTGATTGATTGAAACACTTATGAATATCTTTGAAAAACAATTTCATGTGTTAAAATTGTGTTTTCATATGTTTATAATACTTCTTTTACAATCTAAGGTCTATTAATTGATTCGAACACTTGTGATACCTTTGAAAAACCATTTCAAATGTGTTCAAATTGTATTTTCATATGTTCAATACTTCTTTTACAATCTAAGAAGTCTATTGATTGATTGAAACACTCATGATATGATATCTTTGAAAAACAATTTCATGTGTTAAAATTGTGTTTTGATATGTTTAATACTTCTTTCATTTACAATCTAAGGTTTTATAGTTAACCTAGGAAACTATAAGAAAGTGAATGCTCTGTGTAATAATAGTTTAAAAGTATCTTAAGTATTGAAAACAAGCGTATTACTTCTTAACTAAATGTTTGCAACTTGTTCTTTTCGCTATTAATTGGTTTGGTTGAAAACACTTATGATATCTTTGAAAACCAATTTCACGTGTTAAGATTGTGTTTTGATATGTTTAATACAATCTTAGTGTATTGATTGATTGAAACACTTATGAATATCTTTGAAAAACAATTTCATGTGTTAAAATTGTGTTTTCATATGTTTATAATACTTCTTTTACAATCTAAGGTCTATTAATTGATTCGAACACTTGTGATACCTTTGAAAAACCATTCCAAATGTGTTCAAATTGTATTTTGATATGTTCAGTACTTCTTTTACAATCTAAGAAGTCTATTGATTGATTGAAACACTCATGATATGATATCTTTGAAAAACAATTTCATGTGTTAAAATTGTGTTTTGATATGTTTAATACTTCTTTCATTTACAATCTAAGGTTTTATAGTTAACCTAGGAAACTATAAGAAAGTGAATGCTCTGTGTAATAATAGTTTAAAAGTATCTTAAGTATTGAAAACAAGCGTATTACTTCTTAACTAAATGTTTGCAACTTGTTCTTTTCGCTATTAATTGGTTTGGTTGAAAACACTTATGATATCTTTGAAAACCAATTTCACGTGTTAAGATTGTGTTTTGATATGTTTAATACAATCTTAGTGTGTTGATTGATTGAAACACTTATGAATATCTTTGAAAAACAATTTCATGTGTTAAAATTGTGTTTTCATATGTTTATAATACTTCTTTTACAATCTAAGGTCTATTAATTGATTCGAACACTTGTGATACCTTTGAAAAACCATTCCAAATGTGTTCAAATTGTATTTTGATATGTTCAATACTTCTTTTACAATCTAAGAAGTCTATTGATTGATTGAAACACTCATATGATATGATATCTTTGGAAAACAATTTCATGTGTTAAAATTGTGTTTTGATATGTTTAATACTTCTTTCATTTACAATCTAAGGTTTTATAGTTAACCTAGGAAACTATAAGAAAGTGAATGCTCTGTGTAATAATAGTTTAAAAGTATCTTAAGTATTGAAAACAAGCGTATTACTTCTTAACTAAATGTTTGCAACTTGTTCTTTTCGCTATTAATTGGTTTGGTTGAAAACACTTATGATATCTTTGAAAACCAATTTCACGTGTTAAGATTGTGTTTTGATATGTTTAATACAATCTTAGTGTATTGATTGATTGAAACACTTATGAATATCTTTGAAAAACAATTTCATGTGTTAAAATTGTGTTTTCATATGTTTATAATACTTCTTTTACAATCTAAGGTCTATTAATTGATTCGAACACTTGTGATACCTTTGAAAAACCATTCCAAATGTGTTCAAATTGTATTTTGATATGTTCAATACTTCTTTTACAATCTAAGAAGTCTATTGATTGATTGAAACACTCATATGATATGATATCTTTGGAAAACAATTTCATGTGTTAAAATTGTGTTTTGATATGTTTAATACTTCTTTCATTTACAATCTAAGGTTTTATAGTTAACCTAGGAAACTATAAGAAAGTGAATGCTCTGTGTAATAATAGTTTAAAAGTATCTTAAGTATTGAAAACAAGCGTATTACTTCTTAACTAAATGTTTGCAACTTGTTCTTTTCGCTATTAATTGGTTTGGTTGAAAACACTTATGATATCTTTGAAAACCAATTTCACGTGTTAAGATTGTGTTTTGATATGTTTAATACAATCTTAGTGTATTGATTGATTGAAACACTTATGAATATCTTTGAAAAACAATTTCATGTGTTAAAATTGTGTTTTCATATGTTTATAATACTTCTTTTACAATCTAAGGTCTATTAATTGATTCGAACACTTGTGATACCTTTGAAAAACCATTCCAAATGTGTTCAAATTGTATTTTGATATGTTCAATACTTCTTTTACAATCTAAGAAGTCTATTGATTGATTGAAACACTCATATGATATGATATCTTTGGAAAACAATTTCATGTGTTAAAATTGTGTTTTGATATGTTTAATACTTCTTTCATTTACAATCTAAGGTTTTATAGTTAACCTAGGAAACTATAAGAAAGTGAATGCTCTGTGTAATAATAGTTTAAAAGTATCTTAAGTATTGAAAACAAGCGTATTACTTCTTAACTAAATGTTTGCAACTTGTTCTTTTCGCTATTAATTGGTTTGGTTGAAAACACTTATGATATCTTTGAAAACCAATTTCACGTGTTAAGATTGTGTTTTGATATGTTTAATACAATCTTAGTGTATTGATTGATTGAAACACTTATGAATATCTTTGAAAAACAATTTCATGTGTTAAAATTGTGTTTTCATATGTTTATAATACTTCTTTTACAATCTAAGGTCTATTAATTGATTCGAACACTTGTGATACCTTTGAAAAACCATTCCAAATGTGTTCAAATTGTATTTTGATATGTTCAATACTTCTTTTACAATCTAAGAAGTCTATTGATTGATTGAAACACTCATATGATATGATATCTTTGGAAAACAATTTCATGTGTTAAAATTGTGTTTTGATATGTTTAATTTCTTTCATTTACAATCTAAGGTTTTATAGTTAACCTAGGAAACTATAAGAAAGTGAATGCTCTGTGTAATAATAGTTTAAAAGTATCTTAAGTATTGAAAACAAGCGTATTACTTCTTAACTAAATGTTTGCAACTTGTTCTTTTCGCTATTAATTGGTTTGGTTGAAAACACTTATGATATCTTTGAAAACCAATTTCACGTGTTAAGATTGTGTTTTGATATGTTTAATACAATCTTAGTGTATTGATTGATTGAAACACTTATGAATATCTTTGAAAAACAATTTCATGTGTTAAAATTGTGTTTTCATATGTTTATAATACTTCTTTTACAATCTAAGGTCTATTAATTGATTCGAACACTTGTGATACCTTTGAAAAACCATTCCAAATGTGTTCAAATTGTATTTTGATATGTTCAATACTTCTTTTACAATCTAAGAAGTCTATTGATTGATTGAAACACTCATATGATATGATATCTTTGGAAAACAATTTCATGTGTTAAAATTGTGTTTTGATATGTTTAATACTTCTTTCATTTACAATCTAAGGTTTTATAGTTAACCTAGGAAACTATAAGAAAGTGAATGCTCTGTGTAATAATAGTTTAAAAGTATCTTAACTATTGAAAACAAGCGTATTACTTCTTAACTAAATGTTTGCTGCAACTTGTTCTTTTCGCTATTAATTGGCTTGGTTGAAAACACTTATGATATCTTTGAAAACCAATTTCACGTGTTAAGATTGTGTTTTGATATGTTTAATACAATCTTAGTGTATTGATTGATTGAAACACTTATGAATATCTTTGAAAAACAATTTCATGTGTTAAAATTGTGTTTTCATATGTTTATAATACTTCTTTTACAATCTAAGGTCTATTAATTGATTCGAACACTTGTGATACCTTTGAAAAACCATTCCAAATGTGTTCAAATTGTATTTTGATATGTTCAATACTTCTTTTACAATCTAAGAAGTCTATTGATTGATTGAAACACTCATATGATATGATATCTTTGGAAAACAATTTCATGTGTTAAAATTGTGTTTTGATATGTTTAATACTTCTTTCATTTACAATCTAAGGTTTTATAGTTAACCTAGGAAACTATAAGAAAGTGAATGCTCTGTGTAATAATAGTTTAAAAGTATCTTAACTATTGAAAACAAGCGTATTACTTCTTAACTAAATGTTTGCTGCAACTTGTTCTTTTCGCTATTAATTGGCTTGGTTGAAAACACTTATGATATCTTTGAAAACCAATTTCACGTGTTAAGATTGTGTTTTGATATGTTTAATACAATCTTAGTGTATTGATTGATTGAAACACTTATGAATATCTTTGAAAAACAATTTCATGTGTTAAAATTGTGTTTTCATATGTTTATAATACTTCTTTTACAATCTAAGGTCTATTAATTGATTCGAACACTTGTGATACCTTTGAAAAACCATTCCAAATGTGTTCAAATTGTATTTTGATATGTTCAATACTTCTTTTACAATCTAAGAAGTCTATTGATTGATTGAAACACTCATATGATATGATATCTTTGGAAAACAATTTCATGTGTTAAAATTGTGTTTTGATATGTTTAATACTTCTTTCATTTACAATCTAAGGTTTTATAGTTAACCTAGGAAACTATAAGAAAGTGAATGCTCTGTGTAATAATAGTTTAAAAGTATCTTAACTATTGAAAACAAGCGTATTACTTCTTAACTAAATGTTTGCTGCAACTTGTTCTTTTCGCTATTAATTGGCTTGGTTGAAAACACTTATGATATCTTTGAAAACCAATTTCACGTGTTAAGATTGTGTTTTGATATGTTTAATACAATCTTAGTGTATTGATTGATTGAAACACTTATGAATATCTTTGAAAAACAATTTCATGTGTTAAAATTGTGTTTTCATATGTTTATAATACTTCTTTTACAATCTAAGGTCTATTAATTGATTCGAACACTTGTGATACCTTTGAAAAACCATTCCAAATGTGTTCAAATTGTATTTTGATATGTTCAATACTTCTTTTACAATCTAAGAAGTCTATTGATTGATTGAAACACTCATATGATATGATATCTTTGGAAAACAATTTCATGTGTTAAAATTGTGTTTTGATATGTTTAATACTTCTTTCATTTACAATCTAAGGTTTTATAGTTAACCTAGGAAACTATAAGAAAGTGAATGCTCTGTGTAATAATAGTTTAAAAGTATCTTAAGTATTGAAAACAAGCGTATTACTTCTTAACTAAATGTTTGCAACTTGTTCTTTTCGCTATTAATTGGTTTGGTTGAAAACACTTATGATATCTTTGAAAACCAATTTCACATGTTAAGATTGTGTTTTGATATGTTTAATACAATCTTAGTGTATTGATTGATTGAAACACTTATGAATATCTTTGAAAAACAATTTCATGTGTTAAAATTGTGTTTTCATATGTTTATAATACTTCTTTTACAATCTAAGGTCTATTAATTGATTCGAACACTTGTGATACCTTTGAAAAACCATTCCAAATGTGTTCAAATTGTATTTTGATATGTTCAATACTTCTTTTACAATCTAAGAAGTCTATTGATTGATTGAAACACTCATATGATATGATATCTTTGGAAAACAATTTCATGTGTTAAAATTGTGTTTTGATATGTTTAATACTTCTTTCATTTACAATCTAAGGTTTTATAGTTAACCTAGGAAACTATAAGAAAGTGAATGCTCTGTGTAATAATAGTTTAAAAGTATCTTAACTATTGAAAACAAGCGTATTACTTCTTAACTAAATGTTTGCTGCAACTTGTTCTTTTCGCTATTAATTGGCTTGGTTGAAAACACTTATGATATCTTTGAAAACCAATTTCACGTGTTAAGATTGTGTTTTGATATGTTTAATACAATCTTAGTGTATTGATTGATTGAAACACTTATGAATATCTTTGAAAAACAATTTCATGTGTTAAAATTGTGTTTTCATATGTTTATAATACTTCTTTTACAATCTAAGGTCTATTAATTGATTCGAACACTTGTGATACCTTTGAAAAACCATTCCAAATGTGTTCAAATTGTATTTTGATATGTTCAATACTTCTTTTACAATCTAAGAAGTCTATTGATTGATTGAAACACTCATATGATATGATATCTTTGGAAAACAATTTCATGTGTTAAAATTGTGTTTTGATATGTTTAATACTTCTTTCATTTACAATCTAAGGTTTTATAGTTAACCTAGGAAACTATAAGAAAGTGAATGCTCTGTGTAATAATAGTTTAAAAGTATCTTAACTATTGAAAACAAGCGTATTACTTCTTAACTAAATGTTTGCTGCAACTTGTTCTTTTCGCTATTAATTGGCTTGGTTGAAAACACTTATGATATCTTTGAAAACCAATTTCACGTGTTAAGATTGTGTTTTGATATGTTTAATACAATCTTAGTGTATTGATTGATTGAAACACTTATGAATATCTTTGAAAAACAATTTCATGTGTTAAAATTGTGTTTTCATATGTTTATAATACTTCTTTTACAATCTAAGGTCTATTAATTGATTCGAACACTTGTGATACCTTTGAAAAACCATTCCAAATGTGTTCAAATTGTATTTTGATATGTTCAATACTTCTTTTACAATCTAAGAAGTCTATTGATTGATTGAAACACTCATATGATATGATATCTTTGGAAAACAATTTCATGTGTTAAAATTGTGTTTTGATATGTTTAATACTTCTTTCATTTACAATCTAAGGTTTTATAGTTAACCTAGGAAACTATAAGAAAGTGAATGCTCTGTGTAATAATAGTTTAAAAGTATCTTAACTATTGAAAACAAGCGTATTACTTCTTAACTAAATGTTTGCTGCAACTTGTTCTTTTCGCTATTAATTGGCTTGGTTGAAAACACTTATGATATCTTTGAAAACCAATTTCACGTGTTAAGATTGTGTTTTGATATGTTTAATACAATCTTAGTGTATTGATTGATTGAAACACTTATGAATATCTTTGAAAAACAATTTCATGTGTTAAAATTGTGTTTTCATATGTTTATAATACTTCTTTTACAATCTAAGGTCTATTAATTGATTCGAACACTTGTGATACCTTTGAAAAACCATTCCAAATGTATTCAAATTGTATTTTGATATGTTCAATACTTCTTTTACAATCTAAGAAGTCTATTGATTGATTGAAACACTCATATGATATGATATCTTTGGAAAACAATTTCATGTGTTAAAATTGTGTTTTGATATGTTTAATACTTCTTTCATTTACAATCTAAGGTTTTATAGTTAACCTAGGAAACTATAAGAAAGTGAATGCTCTGTGTAATAATAGTTTAAAAGTATCTTAAGTATTGAAAACAAGCGTATTACTTCTTAACTAAATGTTTGCAACTTGTTCTTTTCGCTATTAATTGGTTTGGTTGAAAACACTTATGATATCTTTGAAAACCAATTTCACGTGTTAAGATTGTGTTTTGATATGTTTAATACAATCTTAGTGTATTGATTGATTGAAACACTTATGAATATCTTTGAAAAACAATTTCATGTGTTAAAATTGTGTTTTCATATGTTTATAATACTTCTTTTACAATCTAAGGTCTATTAATTGATTCGAACACTTGTGATACCTTTGAAAAACCATTCCAAATGTGTTCAAATTGTATTTTGATATGTTCAATACCTCTTTTACAATCTAAGAAGTCTATTGATTGATTGAAACACTCATATGATATGATATCTTTGGAAAACAATTTCATGTGTTAAAATTGTGTTTTGATATGTTTAATACTTCTTTCATTTACAATCTAAGGTTTTATAGTTAACCTAGGAAACTATAAGAAAGTGAATGCTCTGTGTAATAATAGTTTAAAAGTATCTTAAGTATTGAAAACAAGCGTATTACTTCTTAACTAAATGTTTGCAACTTGTTCTTTTCGCTATTAATTGGTTTGGTTGAAAACACTTATGATATCTTTGAAAACCAATTTCACGTGTTAAGATTGTGTTTTGATATGTTTAATACAATCTTAGTGTATTGATTGATTGAAACACTTATGAATATCTTTGAAAAACAATTTCATGTGTTAAAATTGTGTTTTCATATGTTTATAATACTTCTTTTACAATCTAAGGTCTATTAATTGATTCGAACACTTGTGATACCTTTGAAAAACCATTCCAAATGTGTTCAAATTGTATTTTCATATGTTCAATACTTCTTTTACAATCTAAGAAGTCTATTGATTGATTGAAACACTCATGATATGATATCTTTGAAAAACAATTTCATGTGTTAAAATTGTGTTTTGATATGTTTAATACTTCTTTCATTTACAATCTAAGGTTTTATAGTTAACCTAGGAAACTATAAGAAAGTGAATGCTCTGTGTAATAATAGTTTAAAAGTATCTTAAGTATTGAAAACAAGCGTATTACTTCTTAACTAAATGTTTGCAACTTGTTCTTTTCGCTATTAATTGGTTTGGTTGAAAACACTTATGATATCTTTGAAAACCAATTTCACGTGTTAAGATTGTGTTTTGATATGTTTAATACAATCTTAGTGTATTGATTGATTGAAACACTTATGAATATCTTTGAAAAACAATTTCATGTGTTAAAATTGTGTTTTCATATGTTTATAATACTTCTTTTACAATCTAAGGTCTATTAATTGATTCGAACACTTGTGATACCTTTGAAAAACCATTCCAAATGTGTTCAAATTGTATTTTGATATGTTCAATACTTCTTTTACAATCTAAGAAGTCTATTGATTGATTGAAACACTCATGATATGATATCTTTGAAAAACAATTTCATGTGTTAAAATTGTGTTTTGATATGTTTAATACTTCTTTCATTTACAATCTAAGGTTTTATAGTTAACCTAGGAAACTATAAGAAAGTGAATGCTCTGTGTAATAATAGTTTAAAAGTATCTTAAGTATTGAAAACAAGCGTATTACTTCTTAACTAAATGTTTGCAACTTGTTCTTTTCGCTATTAATTGGTTTGGTTGAAAACACTTATGATATCTTTGAAAACCAATTTCACGTGTTAAGATTGTGTTTTGATATGTTTAATACAATCTTAGTGTGTTGATTGATTGAAACACTTATGAATATCTTTGAAAAACAATTTCATGTGTTAAAATTGTGTTTTCATATGTTTATAATACTTCTTTTACAATCTAAGGTCTATTAATTGATTCGAACACTTGTGATACCTTTGAAAAACCATTCCAAATGTGTTCAAATTGTATTTTGATATGTTCAATACTTCTTTTACAATCTAAGAAGTCTATTGATTGATTGAAACACTCATGATATGATATCTTTGAAAAACAATTTCATGTGTTAAAATTGTGTTTTGATATGTTTAATACTTCTTTCATTTACAATCTAAGGTTTTATAGTTAACCTAGGAAACTATAAGAAAGTGAATGCTCTGTGTAATAATAGTTTAAAAGTATCTTAAGTATTGAAAACAAGCGTATTACTTCTTAACTAAATGTTTGCAACTTGTTCTTTTCGCTATTAATTGGTTTGGTTGAAAACACTTATGATATCTTTGAAAACCAATTTCACGTGTTAAGATTGTGTTTTGATATGTTTAATACAATCTTAGTGTATTGATTGATTGAAACACTTATGAATATCTTTGAAAAACAATTTCATGTGTTAAAATTGTGTTTTCATATGTTTATAATACTTCTTTTACAATCTAAGGTCTATTAATTGATTCGAACACTTGTGATACCTTTGAAAAACCATTCCAAATGTGTTCAAATTGTATTTTGATATGTTCAATACTTCTTTTACAATCTAAGAAGTCTATTGATTGATTGAAACACTCATGATATGATATCTTTGAAAAACAATTTCATGTGTTAAAATTGTGTTTTGATATGTTTAATACTTCTTTCATTTACAATCTAAGGTTTTATAGTTAACCTAGGAAACTATAAGAAAGTGAATGCTCTGTGTAATAATAGTTTAAAAGTATCTTAAGTATTGAAAACAAGCGTATTACTTCTTAACTAAATGTTTGCAACTTGTTCTTTTCGCTATTAATTGGTTTGGTTGAAAACACTTATGATATCTTTGAAAACCAATTTCACGTGTTAAGATTGTGTTTTGATATGTTTAATACAATCTTAGTGTGTTGATTGATTGAAACACTTATGAATATCTTTGAAAAACAATTTCATGTGTTAAAATTGTGTTTTCATATGTTTATAATACTTCTTTTACAATCTAAGGTCTATTAATTGATTCGAACACTTGTGATACCTTTGAAAAACCATTCCAAATGTGTTCAAATTGTATTTTGATATGTTCAATACTTCTTTTACAATCTAAGAAGTCTATTGATTGATTGAAACACTCATGATATGATATCTTTGAAAAACAATTTCATGTGTTAAAATTGTGTTTTGATATGTTTAATACTTCTTTCATTTACAATCTAAGGTTTTATAGTTAACCTAGGAAACTATAAGAAAGTGAATGCTCTGTGTAATAATAGTTTAAAAGTATCTTAAGTATTGAAAACAAGCGTATTACTTCTTAACTAAATGTTTGCAACTTGTTCTTTTCGCTATTAATTGGTTTGGTTGAAAACACTTATGATATCTTTGAAAACCAATTTCACGTGTTAAGATTGTGTTTTGATATGTTTAATACAATCTTAGTGTATTGATTGATTGAAACACTTATGAATATCTTTGAAAAACAATTTCATGTGTTAAAATTGTGTTTTCATATGTTTATAATACTTCTTTTACAATCTAAGGTCTATTAATTGATTCGAACACTTGTGATACCTTTGAAAAACCATTCCAAATGTGTTCAAATTGTATTTTGATATGTTCAGTACTTCTTTTACAATCTAAGAAGTCTATTGATTGATTGAAACACTCATGATATGATATCTTTGAAAAACAATTTCATGTGTTAAAATTGTGTTTTGATATGTTTAATACTTCTTTCATTTACAATCTAAGGTTTTATAGTTAACCTAGGAAACTATAAGAAAGTGAATGCTCTGTGTAATAATAGTTTAAAAGTATCTTAAGTATTGAAAACAAGCGTATTACTTCTTAACTAAATGTTTGCAACTTGTTCTTTTCGCTATTAATTGGTTTGGTTGAAAACACTTATGATATCTTTGAAAACCAATTTCACGTGTTAAGATTGTGTTTTGATATGTTTAATACAATCTTAGTGTGTTGATTGATTGAAACACTTATGAATATCTTTGAAAAACAATTTCATGTGTTAAAATTGTGTTTTCATATGTTTATAATACTTCTTTTACAATCTAAGGTCTATTAATTGATTCGAACACTTGTGATACCTTTGAAAAACCATTCCAAATGTGTTCAAATTGTATTTTGATATGTTCAGTACTTCTTTTACAATCTAAGAAGTCTATTGATTGATTGAAACACTCATGATATGATATCTTTGAAAAACAATTTCATGTGTTAAAATTGTGTTTTGATATGTTTAATACTTCTTTCATTTACAATCTAAGGTTTTATAGTTAACCTAGGAAACTATAAGAAAGTGAATGCTCTGTGTAATAATAGTTTAAAAGTATCTTAAGTATTGAAAACAAGCGTATTACTTCTTAACTAAATGTTTGCAACTTGTTCTTTTCGCTATTAATTGGTTTGGTTGAAAACACTTATGATATCTTTGAAAACCAATTTCACGTGTTAAGATTGTGTTTTGATATGTTTAATACAATCTTAGTGTGTTGATTGATTGAAACACTTATGAATATCTTTGAAAAACAATTTCATGTGTTAAAATTGTGTTTTCATATGTTTATAATACTTCTTTTACAATCTAAGGTCTATTAATTGATTCGAACACTTGTGATACCTTTGAAAAACCATTCCAAATGTGTTCAAATTGTATTTTGATATGTTCAATACTTCTTTTACAATCTAAGAAGTCTATTGATTGATTGAAACACTCATGATATGATATCTTTGAAAAACAATTTCATGTGTTAAAATTGTGTTTTGATATGTTTAATACTTCTTTCATTTACAATCTAAGGTTTTATAGTTAACCTAGGAAACTATAAGAAAGTGAATGCTCTGTGTAATAATAGTTTAAAAGTATCTTAAGTATTGAAAACAAGCGTATTACTTCTTAACTAAATGTTTGCAACTTGTTCTTTTCGCTATTAATTGGTTTGGTTGAAAACACTTATGATATCTTTGAAAACCAATTTCACGTGTTAAGATTGTGTTTTGATATGTTTAATACAATCTTAGTGTATTGATTGATTGAAACACTTATGAATATCTTTGAAAAACAATTTCATGTGTTAAAATTGTGTTTTCATATGTTTATAATACTTCTTTTACAATCTAAGGTCTATTAATTGATTCGAACACTTGTGATACCTTTGAAAAACCATTCCAAATGTGTTCAAATTGTATTTTGATATGTTCAATACTTCTTTTACAATCTAAGAAGTCTATTGATTGATTGAAACACTCATGATATGATATCTTTGAAAAACAATTTCATGTGTTAAAATTGTGTTTTGATATGTTTAATACTTCTTTCATTTACAATCTAAGGTTTTATAGTTAACCTAGGAAACTATAAGAAAGTGAATGCTCTGTGTAATAATAGTTTAAAAGTATCTTAAGTATTGAAAACAAGCGTATTACTTCTTAACTAAATGTTTGCAACTTGTTCTTTTCGCTATTAATTGGTTTGGTTGAAAACACTTATGATATCTTTGAAAACCAATTTCACGTGTTAAGATTGTGTTTTGATATGTTTAATACAATCTTAGTGTGTTGATTGATTGAAACACTTATGAATATCTTTGAAAAACAATTTCATGTGTTAAAATTGTGTTTTCATATGTTTATAATACTTCTTTTACAATCTAAGGTCTATTAATTGATTCGAACACTTGTGATACCTTTGAAAAACCATTCCAAATGTGTTCAAATTGTATTTTCATATGTTCAATACTTCTTTTACAATCTAAGAAGTCTATTGATTGATTGAAACACTCATGATATGATATCTTTGAAAAACAATTTCATGTGTTAAAATTGTGTTTTGATATGTTTAATACTTCTTTCATTTACAATCTAAGGTTTTATAGTTAACCTAGGAAACTATAAGAAAGTGAATGCTCTGTGTAATAATAGTTTAAAAGTATCTTAAGTATTGAAAACAAGCGTATTACTTCTTAACTAAATGTTTGCAACTTGTTCTTTTCGCTATTAATTGGTTTGGTTGAAAACACTTATGATATCTTTGAAAACCAATTTCACGTGTTAAGATTGTGTTTTGATATGTTTAATACAATCTTAGTGTATTGATTGATTGAAACACTTATGAATATCTTTGAAAAACAATTTCATGTGTTAAAATTGTGTTTTCATATGTTTATAATACTTCTTTTACAATCTAAGGTCTATTAATTGATTCGAACACTTGTGATACCTTTGAAAAACCATTCCAAATGTGTTCAAATTGTATTTTGATATGTTCAGTACTTCTTTTACAATCTAAGAAGTCTATTGATTGATTGAAACACTTATGAATATCTTTGAAAAACAATTTCATGTGTTAAAATTGTGTTTTCATATGTTTATAATACTTCTTTTACAATCTAAGGTCTATTAATTGATTCGAACACTTGTGATACCTTTGAAAAACCATTCCAAATGTGTTCAAATTGTATTTTGATATGTTCAATACTTCTTTTACAATCTAAGAAGTCTATTGATTGATTGAAACACTCATGATATGATATCTTTGAAAAACAATTTCATGTGTTAAAATTGTGTTTTGATATGTTTAATACTTCTTTCATTTACAATCTAAGGTTTTATAGTTAACCTAGGAAACTATAAGAAAGTGAATGCTCTGTGTAATAATAGTTTAAAAGTATCTTAAGTATTGAAAACAAGCGTATTACTTCTTAACTAAATGTTTGCAACTTGTTCTTTTCGCTATTAATTGGTTTGGTTGAAAACACTTATGATATCTTTGAAAACCAATTTCACGTGTTAAGATTGTGTTTTGATATGTTTAATACAATCTTAGTGTGTTGATTGATTGAAACACTTATGAATATCTTTGAAAAACAATTTCATGTGTTAAAATTGTGTTTTCATATGTTTATAATACTTCTTTTACAATCTAAGGTCTATTAATTGATTCGAACACTTGTGATACCTTTGAAAAACCATTCCAAATGTGTTCAAATTGTATTTTCATATGTTCAATACTTCTTTTACAATCTAAGAAGTCTATTGATTGATTGAAACACTCATGATATGATATCTTTGAAAAACAATTTCATGTGTTAAAATTGTGTTTTGATATGTTTAATACTTCTTTCATTTACAATCTAAGGTTTTATAGTTAACCTAGGAAACTATAAGAAAGTGAATGCTCTGTGTAATAATAGTTTAAAAGTATCTTAAGTATTGAAAACAAGCGTATTACTTCTTAACTAAATGTTTGCAACTTGTTCTTTTCGCTATTAATTGGTTTGGTTGAAAACACTTATGATATCTTTGAAAACCAATTTCACGTGTTAAGATTGTGTTTTGATATGTTTAATACAATCTTAGTGTATTGATTGATTGAAACACTTATGAATATCTTTGAAAAACAATTTCATGTGTTAAAATTGTGTTTTCATATGTTTATAATACTTCTTTTACAATCTAAGGTCTATTAATTGATTCGAACACTTGTGATACCTTTGAAAAACCATTCCAAATGTGTTCAAATTGTATTTTGATATGTTCAGTACTTCTTTTACAATCTAAGAAGTCTATTGATTGATTGAAACACTTATGAATATCTTTGAAAAACAATTTCATGTGTTAAAATTGTGTTTTCATATGTTTATAATACTTCTTTTACAATCTAAGGTCTATTAATTGATTCGAACACTTGTGATACCTTTGAAAAACCATTCCAAATGTGTTCAAATTGTATTTTGATATGTTCAATACTTCTTTTACAATCTAAGAAGTCTATTGATTGATTGAAACACTCATGATATGATATCTTTGAAAAACAATTTCATGTGTTAAAATTGTGTTTTGATATGTTTAATACTTCTTTCATTTACAATCTAAGGTTTTATAGTTAACCTAGGAAACTATAAGAAAGTGAATGCTCTGTGTAATAATAGTTTAAAAGTATCTTAAGTATTGAAAACAAGCGTATTACTTCTTAACTAAATGTTTGCAACTTGTTCTTTTCGCTATTAATTGGTTTGGTTGAAAACACTTATGATATCTTTGAAAACCAATTTCACGTGTTAAGATTGTGTTTTGATATGTTTAATACAATCTTAGTGTGTTGATTGATTGAAACACTTATGAATATCTTTGAAAAACAATTTCATGTGTTAAAATTGTGTTTTCATATGTTTATAATACTTCTTTTACAATCTAAGGTCTATTAATTGATTCGAACACTTGTGATACCTTTGAAAAACCATTCCAAATGTGTTCAAATTGTATTTTCATATGTTCAATACTTCTTTTACAATCTAAGAAGTCTATTGATTGATTGAAACACTCATGATATGATATCTTTGAAAAACAATTTCATGTGTTAAAATTGTGTTTTGATATGTTTAATACTTCTTTCATTTACAATCTAAGGTTTTATAGTTAACCTAGGAAACTATAAGAAAGTGAATGCTCTGTGTAATAATAGTTTAAAAGTATCTTAAGTATTGAAAACAAGCGTATTACTTCTTAACTAAATGTTTGCAACTTGTTCTTTTCGCTATTAATTGGTTTGGTTGAAAACACTTATGATATCTTTGAAAACCAATTTCACGTGTTAAGATTGTGTTTTGATATGTTTAATACAATCTTAGTGTATTGATTGATTGAAACACTTATGAATATCTTTGAAAAACAATTTCATGTGTTAAAATTGTGTTTTCATATGTTTATAATACTTCTTTTACAATCTAAGGTCTATTAATTGATTCGAACACTTGTGATACCTTTGAAAAACCATTCCAAATGTGTTCAAATTGTATTTTGATATGTTCAGTACTTCTTTTACAATCTAAGAAGTCTATTGATTGATTGAAACACTCATGATATGATATCTTTGAAAAACAATTTCATGTGTTAAAATTGTGTTTTGATATGTTTAATACTTCTTTCATTTACAATCTAAGGTTTTATAGTTAACCTAGGAAACTATAAGAAAGTGAATGCTCTGTGTAATAATAGTTTAAAAGTATCTTAAGTATTGAAAACAAGCGTATTACTTCTTAACTAAATGTTTGCAACTTGTTCTTTTCGCTATTAATTGGTTTGGTTGAAAACACTTATGATATCTTTGAAAACCAATTTCACGTGTTAAGATTGTGTTTTGATATGTTTAATACAATCTTAGTGTATTGATTGATTGAAACACTTATGAATATCTTTGAAAAACAATTTCATGTGTTAAAATTGTGTTTTCATATGTTTATAATACTTCTTTTACAATCTAAGGTCTATTAATTGATTCGAACACTTGTGATACCTTTGAAAAACCATTCCAAATGTGTTCAAATTGTATTTTGATATGTTCAGTACTTCTTTTACAATCTAAGAAGTCTATTGATTGATTGAAACACTCATGATATGATATCTTTGAAAAACAATTTCATGTGTTAAAATTGTGTTTTGATATGTTTAATACTTCTTTCATTTACAATCTAAGGTTTCATAGTTAACCTAGGAAACTATAAGAAAGTGAATGCTCTGTGTAATAATAGTTTAAAAGTATCTTAAGTATTGAAAACAAGCGTATTACTTCTTAACTAAATGTTTGCAACTTGTTCTTTTCGCTATTAATTGGTTTGGTTGAAAACACTTATGATATCTTTGAAAACCAATTTCACGTGTTAAGATTGTGTTTTGATATGTTTAATACAATCTTAGTGTGTTGATTGATTGAAACACTTATGAATATCTTTGAAAAACAATTTCATGTGTTAAAATTGTGTTTTCATATGTTTATAATACTTCTTTTACAATCTAAGGTCTATTAATTGATTCGAACACTTGTGATACCTTTGAAAAACCATTCCAAATGTGTTCAAATTGTATTTTGATATGTTCAATACTTCTTTTACAATCTAAGAAGTCTATTGATTGATTGAAACACTCATGATATGATATCTTTGAAAAACAATTTCATGTGTTAAAATTGTGTTTTGATATGTTTAATACTTCTTTCATTTACAATCTAAGGTTTTATAGTTAACCTAGGAAACTATAAGAAAGTGAATGCTCTGTGTAATAATAGTTTAAAAGTATCTTAAGTATTGAAAACAAGCGTATTACTTCTTAACTAAATGTTTGCAACTTGTTCTTTTCGCTATTAATTGGTTTGGTTGAAAACACTTATGATATCTTTGAAAACCAATTTCACGTGTTAAAATTGTGTTTTGATATGTTTAATACAATCTTAGTGTGTTGATTGATTGAAACACTTATGAATATCTTTGAAAAACAATTTCATGTGTTAAAATTGTGTTTTGATATGTTTAATACTTCTTTCATTTACAATCTAAGGTTTTATAGTTAACCTAGGAAACTATAAGAAAGTGAATGCTCTGTGTAATAATAGTTTAAAAGTATCTTAAGTATTGAAAACAAGCGTATTACTTCTTAACTAAATGTTTGCAACTTGTTCTTTTCGCTATTAATTGGTTTGGTTGAAAACACTTATGATATCTTTGAAAACCAATTTCACGTGTGAAGATTGTGTTTTGATATGTTTAATACAATCTTAGTGTATTGATTGATTGAAACACTTATGAATATCTTTGAAAAACAATTTCATGTGTTAAAATTGTGTTTTCATATGTTTATAATACTTCTTTTACAATCTAAGGTCTATTAATTGATTCGAACACTTGTGATACCTTTGAAAAACCATTCCAAATGTGTTCAAATTGTATTTTGATATGTTCAGTACTTCTTTTACAATCTAAGAAGTCTATTGATTGATTGAAACACTCATGATATGATATCTTTGAAAAACAATTTCATGTGTTAAAATTGTGTTTTGATATGTTTAATACTTCTTTCATTTACAATCTAAGGTTTTATAGTTAACCTAGGAAACTATAAGAAAGTGAATGCTCTGTGTAATAATAGTTTAAAAGTATCTTAAGTATTGAAAACAAGCGTATTACTTCTTAACTAAATGTTTGCAACTTGTTCTTTTCGCTATTAATTGGTTTGGTTGAAAACACTTATGATATCTTTGAAAACCAATTTCACGTGTTAAGATTGTGTTTTGATATGTTTAATACAATCTTAGTGTGTTGATTGATTGAAACACTTATGAATATCTTTGAAAAACAATTTCATGTGTTAAAATTGTGTTTTCATATGTTTATAATACTTCTTTTACAATCTAAGGTCTATTAATTGATTCGAACACTTGTGATACCTTTGAAAAACCATTCCAAATGTGTTCAAATTGTATTTTGATATGTTCAATACTTCTTTTACAATCTAAGAAGTCTATTGATTGATTGAAACACTCATGATATGATATCTTTGAAAAACAATTTCATGTGTTAAAATTGTGTTTTGATATGTTTAATACTTCTTTCATTTACAATCTAAGGTTTTATAGTTAACCTAGGAAACTATAAGAAAGTGAATGCTCTGTGTAATAATAGTTTAAAAGTATCTTAAGTATTGAAAACAAGCGTATTACTTCTTAACTAAATGTTTGCAACTTGTTCTTTTCGCTATTAATTGGTTTGGTTGAAAACACTTATGATATCTTTGAAAACCAATTTCACGTGTTAAGATTGTGTTTTGATATGTTTAATACAATCTTAGTGTATTGATTGATTGAAACACTTATGAATATCTTTGAAAAACAATTTCATGTGTTAAAATTGTGTTTTCATATGTTTATAATACTTCTTTTACAATCTAAGGTCTATTAATTGATTCGAACACTTGTGATACCTTTGAAAAACCATTCCAAATGTGTTCAAATTGTATTTTGATATGTTCAATACTTCTTTTACAATCTAAGAAGTCTATTGATTGATTGAAACACTCATGATATGATATCTTTGAAAAACAATTTCATGTGTTAAAATTGTGTTTTGATATGTTTAATACTTCTTTCATTTACAATCTAAGGTTTTATAGTTAACCTAGGAAACTATAAGAAAGTGAATGCTCTGTGTAATAATAGTTTAAAAGTATCTTAAGTATTGAAAACAAGCGTATTACTTCTTAACTAAATGTTTGCAACTTGTTCTTTTCGCTATTAATTGGTTTGGTTGAAAACACTTATGATATCTTTGAAAACCAATTTCACGTGTTAAGATTGTGTTTTGATATGTTTAATACAATCTTAGTGTATTGATTGATTGAAACACTTATGAATATCTTTGAAAAACAATTTCATGTGTTAAAATTGTGTTTTCATATGTTTATAATACTTCTTTTACAATCTAAGGTCTATTAATTGATTCGAACACTTGTGATACCTTTGAAAAACCATTCCAAATGTGTTCAAATTGTATTTTGATATGTTCAGTACTTCTTTTACAATCTAAGAAGTCTATTGATTGATTGAAACACTCATGATATGATATCTTTGAAAAACAATTTCATGTGTTAAAATTGTGTTTTGATATGTTTAATACTTCTTTCATTTACAATCTAAGGTTTTATAGTTAACCTAGGAAACTATAAGAAAGTGAATGCTCTGTGTAATAATAGTTTAAAAGTATCTTAAGTATTGAAAACAAGCGTATTACTTCTTAACTAAATGTTTGCAACTTGTTCTTTTCGCTATTAATTGGTTTGGTTGAAAACACTTATGATATCTTTGAAAACCAATTTCACGTGTTAAGATTGTGTTTTGATATGTTTAATACAATCTTAGTGTGTTGATTGATTGAAACACTTATGAATATCTTTGAAAAACAATTTCATGTGTTAAAATTGTGTTTTCATATGTTTATAATACTTCTTTTACAATCTAAGGTCTATTAATTGATTCGAACACTTGTGATACCTTTGAAAAACCATTTCAAATGTGTTCAAATTGTATTTTCATATGTTCAATACTTCTTTTACAATCTAAGAAGTCTATTGATTGATTGAAACACTCATGATATGATATCTTTGAAAAACAATTTCATGTGTTAAAATTGTGTTTTGATATGTTTAATACTTCTTTCATTTACAATCTAAGGTTTTATAGTTAACCTAGGAAACTATAAGAAAGTGAATGCTCTGTGTAATAATAGTTTAAAAGTATCTTAAGTATTGAAAACAAGCGTATTACTTCTTAACTAAATGTTTGCAACTTGTTCTTTTCGCTATTAATTGGTTTGGTTGAAAACACTTATGATATCTTTGAAAACCAATTTCACGTGTTAAGATTGTGTTTTGATATGTTTAATACAATCTTAGTGTATTGATTGATTGAAACACTTATGAATATCTTTGAAAAACAATTTCATGTGTTAAAATTGTGTTTTCATATGTTTATAATACTTCTTTTACAATCTAAGGTCTATTAATTGATTCGAACACTTGTGATACCTTTGAAAAACCATTCCAAATGTGTTCAAATTGTATTTTGATATGTTCAGTACTTCTTTTACAATCTAAGAAGTCTATTGATTGATTGAAACACTCATGATATGATATCTTTGAAAAACAATTTCATGTGTTAAAATTGTGTTTTGATATGTTTAATACTTCTTTCATTTACAATCTAAGGTTTTATAGTTAACCTAGGAAACTATAAGAAAGTGAATGCTCTGTGTAATAATAGTTTAAAAGTATCTTAAGTATTGAAAACAAGCGTATTACTTCTTAACTAAATGTTTGCAACTTGTTCTTTTCGCTATTAATTGGTTTGGTTGAAAACACTTATGATATCTTTGAAAACCAATTTCACGTGTTAAGATTGTGTTTTGATATGTTTAATACAATCTTAGTGTGTTGATTGATTGAAACACTTATGAATATCTTTGAAAAACAATTTCATGTGTTAAAATTGTGTTTTCATATGTTTATAATACTTCTTTTACAATCTAAGGTCTATTAATTGATTCGAACACTTGTGATACCTTTGAAAAACCATTCCAAATGTGTTCAAATTGTATTTTGATATGTTCAATACTTCTTTTACAATCTAAGAAGTCTATTGATTGATTGAAACACTCATGATATGATATCTTTGAAAAACAATTTCATGTGTTAAAATTGTGTTTTGATATGTTTAATACTTCTTTCATTTACAATCTAAGGTTTTATAGTTAACCTAGGAAACTATAAGAAAGTGAATGCTCTGTGTAATAATAGTTTAAAAGTATCTTAAGTATTGAAAACAAGCGTATTACTTCTTAACTAAATGTTTGCAACTTGTTCTTTTCGCTATTAATTGGTTTGGTTGAAAACACTTATGATATCTTTGAAAACCAATTTCACGTGTTAAGATTGTGTTTTGATATGTTTAATACAATCTTAGTGTGTTGATTGATTGAAACACTTATGAATATCTTTGAAAAACAATTTCATGTGTTAAAATTGTGTTTTCATATGTTTATAATACTTCTTTTACAATCTAAGGTCTATTAATTGATTCGAACACTTGTGATACCTTTGAAAAACCATTCCAAATGTGTTCAAATTGTATTTTCATATGTTCAATACTTCTTTTACAATCTAAGAAGTCTATTGATTGATTGAAACACTCATGATATGATATCTTTGAAAAACAATTTCATGTGTTAAAATTGTGTTTTGATATGTTTAATACTTCTTTCATTTACAATCTAAGGTTTTATAGTTAACCTAGGAAACTATAAGAAAGTGAATGCTCTGTGTAATAATAGTTTAAAAGTATCTTAAGTATTGAAAACAAGCGTATTACTTCTTAACTAAATGTTTGCAACTTGTTCTTTTCGCTATTAATTGGTTTGGTTGAAAACACTTATGATATCTTTGAAAACCAATTTCACGTGTTAAAATTGTGTTTTGATATGTTTAATACAATCTTAGTGTGTTGATTGATTGAAACACTTATGAATATCTTTGAAAAACAATTTCATGTGTTAAAATTGTGTTTTGATATGTTTAATACTTCTTTCATTTACAATCTAAGGTTTTATAGTTAACCTAGGAAACTATAAGAAAGTGAATGCTCTGTGTAATAATAGTTTAAAAGTATCTTAAGTATTGAAAACAAGCGTATTACTTCTTAACTAAATGTTTGCAACTTGTTCTTTTCGCTATTAATTGGTTTGGTTGAAAACACTTATGATATCTTTGAAAACCAATTTCACGTGTTAAGATTGTGTTTTGATATGTTTAATACAATCTTAGTGTATTGATTGATTGAAACACTTATGAATATCTTTGAAAAACAATTTCATGTGTTAAAATTGTGTTTTCATATGTTTATAATACTTCTTTTACAATCTAAGGTCTATTAATTGATTCGAACACTTGTGATACCTTTGAAAAACCATTCCAAATGTGTTCAAATTGTATTTTGATATGTTCAGTACTTCTTTTACAATCTAAGAAGTCTATTGATTGATTGAAACACTCATGATATGATATCTTTGAAAAACAATTTCATGTGTTAAAATTGTGTTTTGATATGTTTAATACTTCTTTCATTTACAATCTAAGGTTTTATAGTTAACCTAGGAAACTATAAGAAAGTGAATGCTCTGTGTAATAATAGTTTAAAAGTATCTTAAGTATTGAAAACAAGCGTATTACTTCTTAACTAAATGTTTGCAACTTGTTCTTTTCGCTATTAATTGGTTTGGTTGAAAACACTTATGATATCTTTGAAAACCAATTTCACGTGTTAAGATTGTGTTTTGATATGTTTAATACAATCTTAGTGTGTTGATTGATTGAAACACTTATGAATATCTTTGAAAAACAATTTCATGTGTTAAAATTGTGTTTTCATATGTTTATAATACTTCTTTTACAATCTAAGGTCTATTAATTGATTCGAACACTTGTGATACCTTTGAAAAACCATTCCAAATGTGTTCAAATTGTATTTTGATATGTTCAATACTTCTTTTACAATCTAAGAAGTCTATTGATTGATTGAAACACTCATGATATGATATCTTTGAAAAACAATTTCATGTGTTAAAATTGTGTTTTGATATGTTTAATACTTCTTTCATTTACAATCTAAGGTTTTATAGTTAACCTAGGAAACTATAAGAAAGTGAATGCTCTGTGTAATAATAGTTTAAAAGTATCTTAAGTATTGAAAACAAGCGTATTACTTCTTAACTAAATGTTTGCAACTTGTTCTTTTCGCTATTAATTGGTTTGGTTGAAAACACTTATGATATCTTTGAAAACCAATTTCACGTGTTAAGATTGTGTTTTGATATGTTTAATACAATCTTAGTGTGTTGATTGATTGAAACACTTATGAATATCTTTGAAAAACAATTTCATGTGTTAAAATTGTGTTTTCATATGTTTATAATACTTCTTTTACAATCTAAGGTCTATTAATTGATTCGAACACTTGTGATACCTTTGAAAAACCATTCCAAATGTGTTCAAATTGTATTTTGATATGTTCAATACTTCTTTTACAATCTAAGAAGTCTATTGATTGATTGAAACACTCATGATATGATATCTTTGAAAAACAATTTCATGTGTTAAAATTGTGTTTTGATATGTTTAATACTTCTTTCATTTACAATCTAAGGTTTTATAGTTAACCTAGGAAACTATAAGAAAGTGAATGCTCTGTGTAATAATAGTTTAAAAGTATCTTAAGTATTGAAAACAAGCGTATTACTTCTTAACTAAATGTTTGCAACTTGTTCTTTTCGCTATTAATTGGTTTGGTTGAAAACACTTATGATATCTTTGAAAACCAATTTCACGTGTTAAGATTGTGTTTTGATATGTTTAATACAATCTTAGTGTATTGATTGATTGAAACACTTATGAATATCTTTGAAAAACAATTTCATGTGTTAAAATTGTGTTTTCATATGTTTATAATACTTCTTTTACAATCTAAGGTCTATTAATTGATTCGAACACTTGTGATACCTTTGAAAAACCATTCCAAATGTGTTCAAATTGTATTTTGATATGTTCAGTACTTCTTTTACAATCTAAGAAGTCTATTGATTGATTGAAACACTCATGATATGATATCTTTGAAAAACAATTTCATGTGTTAAAATTGTGTTTTGATATGTTTAATACTTCTTTCATTTACAATCTAAGGTTTTATAGTTAACCTAGGAAACTATAAGAAAGTGAATGCTCTGTGTAATAATAGTTTAAAAGTATCTTAAGTATTGAAAACAAGCGTATTACTTCTTAACTAAATGTTTGCAACTTGTTCTTTTCGCTATTAATTGGTTTGGTTGAAAACACTTATGATATCTTTGAAAACCAATTTCACGTGTTAAGATTGTGTTTTGATATGTTTAATACAATCTTAGTGTATTGATTGATTGAAACACTTATGAATATCTTTGAAAAACAATTTCATGTGTTAAAATTGTGTTTTCATATGTTTATAATACTTCTTTTACAATCTAAGGTCTATTAATTGATTCGAACACTTGTGATACCTTTGAAAAACCATTCCAAATGTGTTCAAATTGTATTTTGATATGTTCAATACTTCTTTTACAATCTAAGAAGTCTATTGATTGATTGAAACACTCATGATATGATATCTTTGAAAAACAATTTCATGTGTTAAAATTGTGTTTTGATATGTTTAATACTTCTTTCATTTACAATCTAAGGTTTTATAGTTAACCTAGGAAACTATAAGAAAGTGAATGCTCTGTGTAATAATAGTTTAAAAGTATCTTAAGTATTGAAAACAAGCGTATTACTTCTTAACTAAATGTTTGCAACTTGTTCTTTTCGCTATTAATTGGTTTGGTTGAAAACACTTATGATATCTTTGAAAACCAATTTCACGTGTTAAGATTGTGTTTTGATATGTTTAATACAATCTTAGTGTATTGATTGATTGAAACACTTATGAATATCTTTGAAAAACAATTTCATGTGTTAAAATTGTGTTTTCATATGTTTATAATACTTCTTTTACAATCTAAGGTCTATTAATTGATTCGAACACTTGTGATACCTTTGAAAAACCATTCCAAATGTGTTCAAATTGTATTTTCATATGTTCAATACTTCTTTTACAATCTAAGAAGTCTATTGATTGATTGAAACACTCATGATATGATATCTTTGAAAAACAATTTCATGTGTTAAAATTGTGTTTTCATATGTTTAATACTTCTTTCATTTACAATCTAAGGTTTTATAGTTAACCTAGGAAACTATAAGAAAGTGAATGCTCTGTGTAATAATAGTTTAAAAGTATCTTAAGTATTGAAAACAAGCGTATTACTTCTTAACTAAATGTTTGCAACTTGTTCTTTTCGCTATTAATTGGTTTGGTTGAAAACACTTATGATATCTTTGAAAACCAATTTCACGTGTTAAGATTGTGTTTTGATATGTTTAATACAATCTTAGTGTGTTGATTGATTGAAACACTTATGAATATCTTTGAAAAACAATTTCATGTGTTAAAATTGTGTTTTCATATGTTTATAATACTTCTTTTACAATCTAAGGTCTATTAATTGATTCGAACACTTGTGATACCTTTGAAAAACCATTCCAAATGTGTTCAAATTGTATTTTCATATGTTCAATACTTCTTTTACAATCTAAGAAGTCTATTGATTGATTGAAACACTCATGATATGATATCTTTGAAAAACAATTTCATGTGTTAAAATTGTGTTTTGATATGTTTAATACTTCTTTCATTTACAATCTAAGGTTTTATAGTTAACCTAGGAAACTATAAGAAAGTGAATGCTCTGTGTAATAATAGTTTAAAAGTATCTTAACTATTGAAAACAAGCGTATTACTTCTTAACTAAATGTTTGCAACTTGTTCTTTTCGCTATTAATTGGTTTGGTTGAAAACACTTATGATATCTTTGAAAACCAATTTCACGTGTTAAAATTGTGTTTTGATATGTTTAATACAATCTTAGTGTGTTGATTGATTGAAACACTTATGAATATCTTTGAAAAACAATTTCATGTGTTAAAATTGTGTTTTGATATGTTTATAATACTTCTTTTACAATCTAAGGTCTATTAATTGATTCGAACACTTGTGATACCTTTGAAAAACCATTCCAAATGTGTTCAAATTGTATTTTGATATCTTCAATACTTCTTTTACAATCTAAGGTCTATTGATTGATTGAAACACTCATGATATGATATCTTTGAAAAACAATTTCATGGGTTAAAATTTTGTTTTGATATGTTTAATACTTCTTTCATTTACAATCTAAGGTTTTATAGTTAACCTAGGAAACTATAAGAAAGTGAATGCTCTGTGTAATAATAGTTTAAAAGTATCTTAACTATTGAAAACAAGCGTATTACTTCTTAACTAAATGTTTGCAACTTGTTCTTTTCGCTATTAATTGGTTTGGTTGAAAACACTTAGGATATCTTTGAAAACCAATTTCACGTGTTAAGATTGTGTTTTGATATGTTTAATACAATCTTAGTCTATGATTAATTGATTGAAACACTTATGAATATCTTTGAAAAACAATTTCATGTGTTAAAATTGTGTTTTCATATGTTTATAATACTTCTTTTACAATCTAAGGTCTATTAATTGATTCGAACACTTGTGATACCTTTGAAAAACCATTCCAAATGTGTTCAAATTGTATTTTGATATCTTCAATACTTCTTTTACAATCTAAGGTCTATTGATTGATTGAAACACTCATGATATGATATCTTTGAAAAACAATTTCATGGGTTAAAATTTTGTTTTGATATGTTTAATACTTCTTTCATTTACAATCTAAGGTTTTATAGTTAACCTAGGAAACTATAAGAAAGTGAATGCTCTGTGTAATAATAGTTTAAAAGTATCTTAACTATTGAAAACAAGCGTATTACTTCTTAACTAAATGTTTGCAACTTGTTCTTTTCGCTATTAATTGGTTTGGTTGAAAACACTTATGATATCTTTGAAAACCAATTTCACGTGTTAAGATTGTGTTTTGATATGTTTAATACAATCTTAGTCTATGATTAATTGATTGAAACACTTATGAATATCTTTGAAAAACAATTTCATGTGTTAAAATTGTGTTTTCATATGTTTATAATACTTCTTTTACAATCTAAGGTCTATTAATTGATTCGAACACTTGTGATACCTTTGAAAAACCATTCCAAATGTGTTCAAATTGTATTTTGATATCTTCAATACTTCTTTTACAATCTAAGGTCTATTGATTGATTGAAACACTCATGATATGATATCTTTGAAAAACAATTTCATGGGTTAAAATTTTGTTTTGATATGTTTAATACTTCTTTCATTTACAATCTAAGGTTTTATAGTTAACCTAGGAAACTATAAGAAAGTGAATGCTCTGTGTAATAATAGTTTAAAAGTATCTTAACTATTGAAAACAAGCGTATTACTTCTTAACTAAATGTTTGCAACTTGTTCTTTTCGCTATTAATTGGTTTGGTTGAAAACACTTATGATATCTTTGAAAACCAATTTCACGTGTTAAGATTGTGTTTTGATATGTTTAATACAATCTTAGTCTATGATTAATTGATTGAAACACTTATGAATATCTTTGAAAAACAATTTCATGTGTTAAAATTGTGTTTTCATATGTTTATAATACTTCTTTTACAATCTAAGGTCTATTAATTGATTCGAACACTTGTGATACCTTTGAAAAACCATTCCAAATGTGTTCAAATTGTATTTTGATATCTTCAATACTTCTTTTACAATCTAAGGTCTATTGATTGATTGAAACACTCATGATATGATATCTTTGAAAAACAATTTCATGGGTTAAAATTTTGTTTTGATATGTTTAATACTTCTTTCATTTACAATCTAAGGTTTTATAGTTAACCTAGGAAACTATAAGAAAGTGAATGCTCTGTGTAATAATAGTTTAAAAGTATCTTAACTATTGAAAACAAGCGTATTACTTCTTAACTAAATGTTTGCAACTTGTTCTTTTCGCTATTAATTGGTTTGGTTGAAAACACTTAGGATATCTTTGAAAACCAATTTCACGTGTTAAGATTGTGTTTTGATATGTTTAATACAATCTTAGTCTATGATTAATTGATTGAAACACTTATGAATATCTTTGAAAAACAATTTCATGTGTTAAAATTGTGTTTTCATATGTTTATAATACTTCTTTTACAATCTAAGGTCTATTAATTGATTCGAACACTTGTGATACCTTTGAAAAACCATTCCAAATGTGTTCAAATTGTATTTTGATATCTTCAATACTTCTTTTACAATCTAAGGTCTATTGATTGATTGAAACACTCATGATATGATATCTTTGAAAAACAATTTCATGGGTTAAAATTTTGTTTTGATATGTTTAATACTTCTTTCATTTACAATCTAAGGTTTTATAGTTAACCTAGGAAACTATAAGAAAGTGAATGCTCTGTGTAATAATAGTTTAAAAGTATCTTAACTATTGAAAACAAGCGTATTACTTCTTAACTAAATGTTTGCAACTTGTTCTTTTCGCTATTAATTGGTTTGGTTGAAAACACTTAGGATATCTTTGAAAACCAATTTCACGTGTTAAGATTGTGTTTTGATATGTTTAATACAATCTTAGTCTATGATTAATTGATTGAAACACTTATGAATATCTTTGAAAAACAATTTCATGTGTTAAAATTGTGTTTTCATATGTTTATAATACTTCTTTTACAATCTAAGGTCTATTAATTGATTCGAACACTTGTGATACCTTTGAAAAACCATTCCAAATGTGTTCAAATTGTATTTTGATATCTTCAATACTTCTTTTACAATCTAAGGTCTATTGATTGATTGAAACACTCATGATATGATATCTTTGAAAAACAATTTCATGGGTTAAAATTTTGTTTTGATATGTTTAATACTTCTTTCATTTACAATCTAAGGTTTTATAGTTAACCTAGGAAACTATAAGAAAGTGAATGCTCTGTGTAATAATAGTTTAAAAGTATCTTAACTATTGAAAACAAGCGTATTACTTCTTAACTAAATGTTTGCAACTTGTTCTTTTCGCTATTAATTGGTTTGGTTGAAAACACTTAGGATATCTTTGAAAACCAATTTCACGTGTTAAGATTGTGTTTTGATATGTTTAATACAATCTTAGTCTATGATTAATTGATTGAAACACTTATGAATATCTTTGAAAAACAATTTCATGTGTTAAAATTGTGTTTTCATATGTTTATAATACTTCTTTTACAATCTAAGGTCTATTAATTGATTCGAACACTTGTGATACCTTTGAAAAACCATTCCAAATGTGTTCAAATTGTATTTTGATATCTTCAATACTTCTTTTACAATCTAAGGTCTATTGATTGATTGAAACACTCATGATATGATATCTTTGAAAAACAATTTCATGGGTTAAAATTTTGTTTTGATATGTTTAATACTTCTTTCATTTACAATCTAAGGTTTTATAGTTAACCTAGGAAACTATAAGAAAGTGAATGCTCTGTGTAATAATAGTTTAAAAGTATCTTAACTATTGAAAACAAGCGTATTACTTCTTAACTAAATGTTTGCAACTTGTTCTTTTCGCTATTAATTGGTTTGGTTGAAAACACTTATGATATCTTTGAAAACCAATTTCACGTGTTAAGATTGTGTTTTGATATGTTTAATACAATCTTAGTCTATGATTAATTGATTGAAACACTTATGAATATCTTTGAAAAACAATTTCATGTGTTAAAATTGTGTTTTCATATGTTTATAATACTTCTTTTACAATCTAAGGTCTATTAATTGATTCGAACACTTGTGATACCTTTGAAAAACCATTCCAAATGTGTTCAAATTGTATTTTGATATCTTCAATACTTCTTTTACAATCTAAGGTCTATTGATTGATTGAAACACTCATGATATGATATCTTTGAAAAACAATTTCATGGGTTAAAATTTTGTTTTGATATGTTTAATACTTCTTTCATTTACAATCTAAGGTTTTATAGTTAACCTAGGAAACTATAAGAAAGTGAATGCTCTGTGTAATAATAGTTTAAAAGTATCTTAACTATTGAAAACAAGCGTATTACTTCTTAACTAAATGTTTGCAACTTGTTCTTTTCGCTATTAATTGGTTTGGTTGAAAACACTTAGGATATCTTTGAAAACCAATTTCACGTGTTAAGATTGTGTTTTGATATGTTTAATACAATCTTAGTCTATGATTAATTGATTGAAACACTTATGAATATCTTTGAAAAACAATTTCATGTGTTAAAATTGTGTTTTCATATGTTTATAATACTTCTTTTACAATCTAAGGTCTATTAATTGATTCGAACACTTGTGATACCTTTGAAAAACCATTCCAAATGTGTTCAAATTGTATTTTGATATCTTCAATACTTCTTTTACAATCTAAGGTCTATTGATTGATTGAAACACTCATGATATGATATCTTTGAAAAACAATTTCATGGGTTAAAATTTTGTTTTGATATGTTTAATACTTCTTTCATTTACAATCTAAGGTTTTATAGTTAACCTAGGAAACTATAAGAAAGTGAATGCTCTGTGTAATAATAGTTTAAAAGTATCTTAACTATTGAAAACAAGCGTATTACTTCTTAACTAAATGTTTGCAACTTGTTCTTTTCGCTATTAATTGGTTTGGTTGAAAACACTTATGATATCTTTGAAAACCAATTTCACGTGTTAAGATTGTGTTTTGATATGTTTAATACAATCTTAGTCTATGATTAATTGATTGAAACACTTATGAATATCTTTGAAAAACAATTTCATGTGTTAAAATTGTGTTTTCATATGTTTATAATACTTCTTTTACAATCTAAGGTCTATTAATTGATTCGAACACTTGTGATACCTTTGAAAAACCATTCCAAATGTGTTCAAATTGTATTTTGATATCTTCAATACTTCTTTTACAATCTAAGGTCTATTGATTGATTGAAACACTCATGATATGATATCTTTGAAAAACAATTTCATGGGTTAAAATTTTGTTTTGATATGTTTAATACTTCTTTCATTTACAATCTAAGGTTTTATAGTTAACCTAGGAAACTATAAGAAAGTGAATGCTCTGTGTAATAATAGTTTAAAAGTATCTTAACTATTGAAAACAAGCGTATTACTTCTTAACTAAATGTTTGCAACTTGTTCTTTTCGCTATTAATTGGTTTGGTTGAAAACACTTATGATATCTTTGAAAACCAATTTCACGTGTTAAGATTGTGTTTTGATATGTTTAATACAATCTTAGTCTATGATTAATTGATTGAAACACTTATGAATATCTTTGAAAAACAATTTCATGTGTTAAAATTGTGTTTTCATATGTTTATAATACTTCTTTTACAATCTAAGGTCTATTAATTGATTCGAACACTTGTGATACCTTTGAAAAACCATTCCAAATGTGTTCAAATTGTATTTTGATATCTTCAATACTTCTTTTACAATCTAAGGTCTATTGATTGATTGAAACACTCATGATATGATATCTTTGAAAAACAATTTCATGGGTTAAAATTTTGTTTTGATATGTTTAATACTTCTTTCATTTACAATCTAAGGTTTTATAGTTAACCTAGGAAACTATAAGAAAGTGAATGCTCTGTGTAATAATAGTTTAAAAGTATCTTAACTATTGAAAACAAGCGTATTACTTCTTAACTAAATGTTTGCAACTTGTTCTTTTCGCTATTAATTGGTTTGGTTGAAAACACTTAGGATATCTTTGAAAACCAATTTCACGTGTTAAGATTGTGTTTTGATATGTTTAATACAATCTTAGTCTATGATTAATTGATTGAAACACTTATGAATATCTTTGAAAAACAATTTCATGTGTTAAAATTGTGTTTTCATATGTTTATAATACTTCTTTTACAATCTAAGGTCTATTAATTGATTCGAACACTTGTGATACCTTTGAAAAACCATTCCAAATGTGTTCAAATTGTATTTTGATATCTTCAATACTTCTTTTACAATCTAAGGTCTATTGATTGATTGAAACACTCATGATATGATATCTTTGAAAAACAATTTCATGGGTTAAAATTTTGTTTTGATATGTTTAATACTTCTTTCATTTACAATCTAAGGTTTTATAGTTAACCTAGGAAACTATAAGAAAGTGAATGCTCTGTGTAATAATAGTTTAAAAGTATCTTAACTATTGAAAACAAGCGTATTACTTCTTAACTAAATGTTTGCAACTTGTTCTTTTCGCTATTAATTGGTTTGGTTGAAAACACTTAGGATATCTTTGAAAACCAATTTCACGTGTTAAGATTGTGTTTTGATATGTTTAATACAATCTTAGTCTATGATTAATTGATTGAAACACTTATGAATATCTTTGAAAAACAATTTCATGTGTTAAAATTGTGTTTTCATATGTTTATAATACTTCTTTTACAATCTAAGGTCTATTAATTGATTCGAACACTTGTGATACCTTTGAAAAACCATTCCAAATGTGTTCAAATTGTATTTTGATATCTTCAATACTTCTTTTACAATCTAAGGTCTATTGATTGATTGAAACACTCATGATATGATATCTTTGAAAAACAATTTCATGGGTTAAAATTTTGTTTTGATATGTTTAATACTTCTTTCATTTACAATCTAAGGTTTTATAGTTAACCTAGGAAACTATAAGAAAGTGAATGCTCTGTGTAATAATAGTTTAAAAGTATCTTAACTATTGAAAACAAGCGTATTACTTCTTAACTAAATGTTTGCAACTTGTTCTTTTCGCTATTAATTGGTTTGGTTGAAAACACTTAGGATATCTTTGAAAACCAATTTCACGTGTTAAGATTGTGTTTTGATATGTTTAATACAATCTTAGTCTATGATTAATTGATTGAAACACTTATGAATATCTTTGAAAAACAATTTCATGTGTTAAAATTGTGTTTTCATATGTTTATAATACTTCTTTTACAATCTAAGGTCTATTAATTGATTCGAACACTTGTGATACCTTTGAAAAACCATTCCAAATGTGTTCAAATTGTATTTTGATATCTTCAATACTTCTTTTACAATCTAAGGTCTATTGATTGATTGAAACACTCATGATATGATATCTTTGAAAAACAATTTCATGGGTTAAAATTTTGTTTTGATATGTTTAATACTTCTTTCATTTACAATCTAAGGTTTTATAGTTAACCTAGGAAACTATAAGAAAGTGAATGCTCTGTGTAATAATAGTTTAAAAGTATCTTAACTATTGAAAACAAGCGTATTACTTCTTAACTAAATGTTTGCAACTTGTTCTTTTCGCTATTAATTGGTTTGGTTGAAAACACTTATGATATCTTTGAAAACCAATTTCACGTGTTAAGATTGTGTTTTGATATGTTTAATACAATCTTAGTCTATGATTAATTGATTGAAACACTTATGAATATCTTTGAAAAACAATTTCATGTGTTAAAATTGTGTTTTCATATGTTTATAATACTTCTTTTACAATCTAAGGTCTATTAATTGATTCGAACACTTGTGATACCTTTGAAAAACCATTCCAAATGTGTTCAAATTGTATTTTGATATCTTCAATACTTCTTTTACAATCTAAGGTCTATTGATTGATTGAAACACTCATGATATGATATCTTTGAAAAACAATTTCATGGGTTAAAATTTTGTTTTGATATGTTTAATACTTCTTTCATTTACAATCTAAGGTTTTATAGTTAACCTAGGAAACTATAAGAAAGTGAATGCTCTGTGTAATAATAGTTTAAAAGTATCTTAACTATTGAAAACAAGCGTATTACTTCTTAACTAAATGTTTGCAACTTGTTCTTTTCGCTATTAATTGGTTTGGTTGAAAACACTTAGGATATCTTTGAAAACCAATTTCACGTGTTAAGATTGTGTTTTGATATGTTTAATACAATCTTAGTCTATGATTAATTGATTGAAACACTTATGAATATCTTTGAAAAACAATTTCA
Organism: Phaseolus vulgaris; assembly: GCF_051622355.1. Taxonomy (NCBI): domain Eukaryota; kingdom Viridiplantae; phylum Streptophyta; class Magnoliopsida; order Fabales; family Fabaceae; genus Phaseolus; species Phaseolus vulgaris. The sequence continues at coordinate 18,902,180 of NC_143501.1, read as the reverse complement.
TGTGTTAAAATTGTGTTTTCATATGTTTATAATACTTCTTTTACAATCTAAGGTCTATTAATTGATTCGAACACTTGTGATACCTTTGAAAAACCATTCCAAATGTGTTCAAATTGTATTTTGATATCTTCAATACTTCTTTTACAATCTAAGGTCTATTGATTGATTGAAACACTCATGATATGATATCTTTGAAAAACAATTTCATGGGTTAAAATTTTGTTTTGATATGTTTAATACTTCTTTCATTTACAATCTAAGGTTTTATAGTTAACCTAGGAAACTATAAGAAAGTGAATGCTCTGTGTAATAATAGTTTAAAAGTATCTTAACTATTGAAAACAAGCGTATTACTTCTTAACTAAATGTTTGCAACTTGTTCTTTTCGCTATTAATTGGTTTGGTTGAAAACACTTAGGATATCTTTGAAAACCAATTTCACGTGTTAAGATTGTGTTTTGATATGTTTAATACAATCTTAGTCTATGATTAATTGATTGAAACACTTATGAATATCTTTGAAAAACAATTTCATGTGTTAAAATTGTGTTTTCATATGTTTATAATACTTCTTTTACAATCTAAGGTCTATTAATTGATTCGAACACTTGTGATACCTTTGAAAAACCATTCCAAATGTGTTCAAATTGTATTTTGATATCTTCAATACTTCTTTTACAATCTAAGGTCTATTGATTGATTGAAACACTCATGATATGATATCTTTGAAAAACAATTTCATGGGTTAAAATTTTGTTTTGATATGTTTAATACTTCTTTCATTTACAATCTAAGGTTTTATAGTTAACCTAGGAAACTATAAGAAAGTGAATGCTCTGTGTAATAATAGTTTAAAAGTATCTTAACTATTGAAAACAAGCGTATTACTTCTTAACTAAATGTTTGCAACTTGTTCTTTTCGCTATTAATTGGTTTGGTTGAAAACACTTATGATATCTTTGAAAACCAATTTCACGTGTTAAGATTGTGTTTTGATATGTTTAATACAATCTTAGTGTATTGATTGATTGAAACACTTATGAATATCTTTGAAAAACAATTTCATGTGTTAAAATTGTGTTTTCATATGTTTATAATACTTCTTTTACAATCTAAGGTCTATTAATTGATTCGAACACTTGTGATACCTTTGAAAAACCATTCCAAATGTGTTCAAATTGTATTTTGATATCTTCAATACTTCTTTTACAATCTAAGGTCTATTGATTGATTGAAACACTCATGATATGATATCTTTGAAAAACAATTTCATGGGTTAAAATTTTGTTTTGATATGTTTAATACTTCTTTCATTTACAATCTAAGGTTTTATAGTTAACCTAGGAAACTATAAGAAAGTGAATGCTCTGTGTAATAATAGTTTAAAAGTATCTTAACTATTGAAAACAAGCGTATTACTTCTTAACTAAATGTTTGCAACTTGTTCTTTTCGCTATTAATTGGTTTGGTTGAAAACACTTATGATATCTTTGAAAACCAATTTCACGTGTTAAGATTGTGTTTTGATATGTTTAATACAATCTTAGTCTATGATTAATTGATTGAAACACTTATGAATATCTTTGAAAAACAATTTCATGTGTTAAAATTGTGTTTTCATATGTTTATAATACTTCTTTTACAATCTAAGGTCTATTAATTGATTCGAACACTTGTGATACCTTTGAAAAACCATTCCAAATGTGTTCAAATTGTATTTTGATATCTTCTTCAATACTTCTTTTACAATCTAAGGTCTATTGATTGATTGAAACACTCATGATATGATATCTTTGAAAAACAATTTCATGGGTTAAAATTTTGTTTTGATAAGTTTAATACTTCTTTCATTTACAATCTAAGGTTTTATAGTTAACCTAGGAAACTATAACAAAGTGAATGCTCTGTGTAATAATAGTTTAAAAGTATCTTAACTATTGAAAACAAGCGTATTACTTCTTAACTAAATGTTTGCAACTTGTTCTTTTCGCTATTAATTGGTTTGGTTGAAAACACTTAGGATATCTTTGAAAACCAATTTCACGTGTTAAGATTGTGTTTTGATATGTTTAATACAATCTTAGTCTATGATTAATTGATTGAAACACTTATGAATATCTTTGAAAAACAATTTCATGTGTTAAAATTGTGTTTTCATATGTTTATAATACTTCTTTTACAATCTAAGGTCTATTAATTGATTCGAACACTTGTGATACCTTTGAAAAACCATTCCAAATGTGTTCAAATTGTATTTTGATATCTTCTTCAATACTTCTTTTACAATCTAAGGTCTATTGATTGATTGAAACACTCATGATATGATATCTTTGAAAAAGAATTTCATGGGTTAAAATTTTGTTTTGATAAGTTTAATACTTCTTTCATTTACAATCTAAGGTTTTATAGTTAACCTAGGAAACTATAAGAAAGTGAATGCTCTGTGTAATAATAGTTTAAAAGTATCTTAACTATTGAAAACAAGCGTATTACTTCTTAACTAAATGTTTGCAACTTGTTCTTTTCGCTATTAATTGGTTTGGTTGAAAACACTTAGGATATCTTTGAAAACCAATTTCACGTGTTAAGATTGTGTTTTGATATGTTTAATACAATCTTAGTCTATGATTAATTGATTGAAACACTTATGAATATCTTTGAAAAACAATTTCATGTGTTAAAATTGTGTTTTCATATGTTTATAATACTTCTTTTACAATCTAAGGTCTATTAATTGATTCGAACACTTGTGATACCTTTGAAAAACCATTCCAAATGTGTTCAAATTGTATTTTGATATCTTCAATACTTCTTTTACAATCTAAGGTCTATTGATTGATTGAAACACTCATGATATGATATCTTTGAAAAACAATTTCATGGGTTAAAATTTTGTTTTGATATGTTTAATACTTCTTTCATTTACAATCTAAGGTTTTATAGTTAACCTAGGAAACTATAAGAAAGTGAATGCTCTGTGTAATAATAGTTTAAAAGTATCTTAACTATTGAAAACAAGCGTATTACTTCTTAACTAAATGTTTGCAACTTGTTCTTTTCGCTATTAATTGGTTTGGTTGAAAACACTTATGATATCTTTGAAAACCAATTTCACGTGTTAAGATTGTGTTTTGATATGTTTAATACAATCTTAGTGTATTGATTGATTGAAACACTTATGAATATCTTTGAAAAACAATTTCATGTGTTAAAATTGTGTTTTCATATGTTTATAATACTTCTTTTACAATCTAAGGTCTATTAATTGATTCGAACACTTGTGATACCTTTGAAAAACCATTCCAAATGTGTTCAAATTGTATTTTGATATCTTCAATACTTCTTTTACAATCTAAGGTCTATTGATTGATTGAAACACTCATGATATGATATCTTTGAAAAACAATTTCATGGGTTAAAATTTTGTTTTGATATGTTTAATACTTCTTTCATTTACAATCTAAGGTTTTATAGTTAACCTAGGAAACTATAAGAAAGTGAATGCTCTGTGTAATAATAGTTTAAAAGTATCTTAACTATTGAAAACAAGCGTATTACTTCTTAACTAAATGTTTGCAACTTGTTCTTTTCGCTATTAATTGGTTTGGTTGAAAACACTTAGGATATCTTTGAAAACCAATTTCACGTGTTAAGATTGTGTTTTGATATGTTTAATACAATCTTAGTCTATGATTAATTGATTGAAACACTTATGAATATCTTTGAAAAACAATTTCATGTGTTAAAATTGTGTTTTCATATGTTTATAATACTTCTTTTACAATCTAAGGTCTATTAATTGATTCGAACACTTGTGATACCTTTGAAAAACCATTCCAAATGTGTTCAAATTGTATTTTGATATCTTCAATACTTCTTTTACAATCTAAGGTCTATTGATTGATTGAAACACTCATGATATGATATCTTTGAAAAACAATTTCATGGGTTAAAATTTTGTTTTGATATGTTTAATACTTCTTTCATTTACAATCTAAGGTTTTATAGTTAACCTAGGAAACTATAAGAAAGTGAATGCTCTGTGTAATAATAGTTTAAAAGTATCTTAACTATTGAAAACAAGCGTATTACTTCTTAACTAAATGTTTGCAACTTGTTCTTTTCGCTATTAATTGGTTTGGTTGAAAACACTTATGATATCTTTGAAAACCAATTTCACGTGTTAAGATTGTGTTTTGATATGTTTAATACAATCTTAGTGTATTGATTGATTGAAACACTTATGAATATCTTTGAAAAACAATTTCATGTGTTAAAATTGTGTTTTCATATGTTTATAATACTTCTTTTACAATCTAAGGTCTATTAATTGATTCGAACACTTGTGATACCTTTGAAAAACCATTCCAAATGTGTTCAAATTGTATTTTGATATCTTCAATACTTCTTTTACAATCTAAGGTCTATTGATTGATTGAAACACTCATGATATGATATCTTTGAAAAACAATTTCATGGGTTAAAATTTTGTTTTGATATGTTTAATACTTCTTTCATTTACAATCTAAGGTTTTATAGTTAACCTAGGAAACTATAAGAAAGTGAATGCTCTGTGTAATAATAGTTTAAAAGTATCTTAACTATTGAAAACAAGCGTATTACTTCTTAACTAAATGTTTGCAACTTGTTCTTTTCGCTATTAATTGGTTTGGTTGAAAACACTTATGATATCTTTGAAAACCACTTTCACGTGTTAAGATTGTGTTTTGATATGTTTAATACAATCTTAGTCTATGATTAATTGATTGAAACACTTATGAATATCTTTGAAAAACAATTTCATGTGTTAAAATTGTGTTTTCATATGTTTATAATACTTCTTTTACAATCTAAGGTCTATTAATTGATTCGAACACTTGTGATACCTTTGAAAAACCATTCCAAATGTGTTCAAATTGTATTTTGATATCTTCAATACTTCTTTTACAATCTAAGGTCTATTGATTGATTGAAACACTCATGATATGATATCTTTGAAAAACAATTTCATGGGTTAAAATTTTGTTTTGATATGTTTAATACTTCTTTCATTTACAATCTAAGGTTTTATAGTTAACCTAGGAAACTATAAGAAAGTGAATGCTCTGTGTAATAATAGTTTAAAAGTATCTTAACTATTGAAAACAAGCGTATTACTTCTTAACTAAATGTTTGCAACTTGTTCTTTTCGCTATTAATTGGTTTGGTTGAAAACACTTATGATATCTTTGAAAACCAATTTCACGTGTTAAGATTGTGTTTTGATATGTTTAGTACAATCTTAGTGTATTGATTGATTGAAACACTTATGAATATCTTTGAAAAACAATTTCATGTGTTAAAATTGTGTTTTCATATGTTTATAATACTTCTTTTACAATCTAAGGTCTATTAATTGATTCGAACACTTGTGATACCTTTGAAAAACCATTCCAAATGTGTTCAAATTGTATTTTGATATCTTCAATACTTCTTTTACAATCTAAGGTCTATTGATTGATTGAAACACTCATGATATGATATCTTTGAAAAACAATTTCATGGGTTAAAATTTTGTTTTGATATGTTTAATACTTCTTTCATTTACAATCTAAGGTTTTATAGTTAACCTAGGAAACTATAAGAAAGTGAATGCTCTGTGTAATAATAGTTTAAAAGTATCTTAACTATTGAAAACAAGCGTATTACTTCTTAACTAAATGTTTGCAACTTGTTCTTTTCGCTATTAATTGGTTTGGTTGAAAACACTTATGATATCTTTGAAAACCAATTTCACGTGTTAAGATTGTGTTTTGATATGTTTAATACAATCTTAGTCTATGATTAATTGATTGAAACACTTATGAATATCTTTGAAAAACAATTTCATGTGTTAAAATTGTGTTTTCATATGTTTATAATACTTCTTTTACAATCTAAGGTCTATTAATTGATTCGAACACTTGTGATACCTTTGAAAAACCATTCCAAATGTGTTCAAATTGTATTTTGATATCTTCTTCAATACTTCTTTTACAATCTAAGGTCTATTGATTGATTGAAACACTCATGATATGATATCTTTGAAAAACAATTTCATGGGTTAAAATTTTGTTTTGATAAGTTTAATACTTCTTTCATTTACAATCTAAGGTTTTATAGTTAACCTAGGAAACTATAAGAAAGTGAATGCTCTGTGTAATAATAGTTTAAAAGTATCTTAACTATTGAAAACAAGCGTATTACTTCTTAACTAAATGTTTGCAACTTGTTCTTTTCGCTATTAATTGGTTTGGTTGAAAACACTTATGATATCTTTGAAAACCAATTTCACGTGTTAAGATTGTGTTTTGATATGTTTAATACAATCTTAGTCTATGATTAATTGATTGAAACACTTATGAATATCTTTGAAAAACAATTTCATGTGTTAAAATTGTGTTTTCATATGTTTATAATACTTCTTTTACAATCTAAGGTCTATTAATTGATTCGAACACTTGTGATACCTTTGAAAAACCATTCCAAATGTGTTCAAATTGTATTTTGATATCTTCAATACTTCTTTTACAATCTAAGGTCTATTGATTGATTGAAACACTCATGATATGATATCTTTGAAAAACAATTTCATGGGTTAAAATTTTGTTTTGATATGTTTAATACTTCTTTCATTTACAATCTAAGGTTTTATAGTTAACCTAGGAAACTATAAGAAAGTGAATGCTCTGTGTAATAATAGTTTAAAAGTATCTTAACTATTGAAAACAAGCGTATTACTTCTTAACTAAATGTTTGCAACTTGTTCTTTTCGCTATTAATTGGTTTGGTTGAAAACACTTAGGATATCTTTGAAAACCAATTTCACGTGTTAAGATTGTGTTTTGATATGTTTAATACAATCTTAGTCTATGATTAATTGATTGAAACACTTATGAATATCTTTGAAAAACAATTTCATGTGTTAAAATTGTGTTTTCATATGTTTATAATACTTCTTTTACAATCTAAGGTCTATTAATTGATTCGAACACTTGTGATACCTTTGAAAAACCATTCCAAATGTGTTCAAATTGTATTTTGATATCTTCAATACTTCTTTTACAATCTAAGGTCTATTGATTGATTGAAACACTCATGATATGATATCTTTGAAAAACAATTTCATGGGTTAAAATTTTGTTTTGATATGTTTAATACTTCTTTCATTTACAATCTAAGGTTTTATAGTTAACCTAGGAAACTATAAGAAAGTGAATGCTCTGTGTAATAATAGTTTAAAAGTATCTTAACTATTGAAAACAAGCGTATTACTTCTTAACTAAATGTTTGCAACTTGTTCTTTTCGCTATTAATTGGTTTGGTTGAAAACACTTATGATATCTTTGAAAACCAATTTCACGTGTTAAGATTGTGTTTTGATATGTTTAATACAATCTTAGTGTATTGATTGATTGAAACACTTATGAATATCTTTGAAAAACAATTTCATGTGTTAAAATTGTGTTTTCATATGTTTATAATACTTCTTTTACAATCTAAGGTCTATTAATTGATTCGAACACTTGTGATACCTTTGAAAAACCATTCCAAATGTGTTCAAATTGTATTTTGATATCTTCAATACTTCTTTTACAATCTAAGGTCTATTGATTGATTGAAACACTCATGATATGATATCTTTGAAAAACAATTTCATGGGTTAAAATTTTGTTTTGATATGTTTAATACTTCTTTCATTTACAATCTAAGGTTTTATAGTTAACCTAGGAAACTATAAGAAAGTGAATGCTCTGTGTAATAATAGTTTAAAAGTATCTTAACTATTGAAAACAAGCGTATTACTTCTTAACTAAATGTTTGCAACTTGTTCTTTTCGCTATTAATTGGTTTGGTTGAAAACACTTATGATATCTTTGAAAACCAATTTCACGTGTTAAGATTGTGTTTTGATATGTTTAATACAATCTTAGTCTATGATTAATTGATTGAAACACTTATGAATATCTTTGAAAAACAATTTCATGTGTTAAAATTGTGTTTTCATATGTTTATAATACTTCTTTTACAATCTAAGGTCTATTAATTGATTCGAACACTTGTGATACCTTTGAAAAACCATTCCAAATGTGTTCAAATTGTATTTTGATATCTTCTTCAATACTTCTTTTACAATCTAAGGTCTATTGATTGATTGAAACACTCATGATATGATATCTTTGAAAAACAATTTCATGGGTTAAAATTTTGTTTTGATAAGTTTAATACTTCTTTCATTTACAATCTAAGGTTTTATAGTTAACCTAGGAAACTATAAGAAAGTGAATGCTCTGTGTAATAATAGTTTAAAAGTATCTTAACTATTGAAAACAAGCGTATTACTTCTTAACTAAATGTTTGCAACTTGTTCTTTTCGCTATTAATTGGTTTGGTTGAAAACACTTAGGATATCTTTGAAAACCAATTTCACGTGTTAAGATTGTGTTTTGATATGTTTAATACAATCTTAGTCTATGATTAATTGATTGAAACACTTATGAATATCTTTGAAAAACAATTTCATGTGTTAAAATTGTGTTTTCATATGTTTATAATACTTCTTTTACAATCTAAGGTCTATTAATTGATTCGAACACTTGTGATACCTTTGAAAAACCATTCCAAATGTGTTCAAATTGTATTTTGATATCTTCAATACTTCTTTTACAATGTAAGGTCTATTGATTGATTGAAACACTCATGATATGATATCTTTGAAAAACAATTTCATGGGTTAAAATTTTGTTTTGATATGTTTAATACTTCTTTCATTTACAATCTAAGGTTTTATAGTTAACCTAGGAAACTATAAGAAAGTGAATGCTCTGTGTAATAATAGTTTAAAAGTATCTTAACTATTGAAAACAAGCGTATTACTTCTTAACTAAATGTTTGCAACTTGTTCTTTTCGCTATTAATTGGTTTGGTTGAAAACACTAATGATATCTTTGAAAACCAATTTCACGTGTTAAGATTGTGTTTTGATATGTTTAATACAATCTTAGTCTATGATTAATTGATTGAAACACTTATGAATATCTTTGAAAAACAATTTCATGTGTTAAAATTGTGTTTTCATATGTTTATAATACTTCTTTTACAATCTAAGGTCTATTAATTGATTCGAACACTTGTGATACCTTTGAAAAACCATTCCAAATGTGTTCAAATTGTATTTTGATATCTTCAATACTTCTTTTACAATCTAAGGTCTATTGATTGATTGAAACACTCATGATATGATATCTTTGAAAAACAATTTCATGGGTTAAAATTTTGTTTTGATATGTTTAATACTTCTTTCATTTACAATCTAAGGTTTTATAGTTAACCTAGGAAACTATAAGAAAGTGAATGCTCTGTGTAATAATAGTTTAAAAGTATGTTAACTATTGAAAACAAGCGTATTACTTCTTAACTAAATGTTTGCAACTTGTTCTTTTCGCTATTAATTGGTTTGGTTGAAAACACTTATGATATCTTTGAAAACCAATTTCACGTGTTAAGATTGTGTTTTGATATGTTTAATACAATCTTAGTGTATTGATTGATTGAAACACTTATGAATATCTTTGAAAAACAATTTCATGTGTTAAAATTGTGTTTTCATATGTTTATAATACTTCTTTTACAATCTAAGGTCTATTAATTGATTCGAACACTTGTGATACCTTTGAAAAACCATTCCAAATGTGTTCAAATTGTATTTTGATATCTTCAATACTTCTTTTACAATCTAAGGTCTATTGATTGATTGAAACACTCATGATATGATATCTTTGAAAAACAATTTCATGGGTTAAAATTTTGTTTTGATATGTTTAATACTTCTTTCATTTACAATCTAAGGTTTTATAGTTAACCTAGGAAACTATAAGAAAGTGAATGCTCTATGTAATAATAGTTTAAAAGTATCTTAACTATTGAAAACAAGCGTATTACTTCTTAACTAAATGTTTGCAACTTGTTCTTTTCGCTATTAATTGGTTTGGTTGAAAACACTTATGATATCTTTGAAAACCAATTTCACGTGTTAAGATTGTGTTTTGATATGTTTAATACAATCTTAGTCTATGATTAATTGATTGAAACACTTATGAATATCTTTGAAAAACAATTTCATGTGTTAAAATTGTGTTTTCATATGTTTATAATACTTCTTTTACAATCTAAGGTCTATTAATTGATTCGAACACTTGTGATACCTTTGAAAAACCATTCCAAATGTGTTCAAATTGTATTTTGATATCTTCTTCAATACTTCTTTTACAATCTAAGGTCTATTGATTGATTGAAACACTCATGATATGATATCTTTGAAAAACAATTTCATGGGTTAAAATTTTGTTTTGATAAGTTTAATACTTCTTTCATTTACAATCTAAGGTTTTATAGTTAACCTAGGAAACTATAAGAAAGTGAATGCTCTGTGTAATAATAGTTTAAAAGTATCTTAACTATTGAAAACAAGCGTATTACTTCTTAACTAAATGTTTGCAACTTGTTCTTTTCGCTATTAATTGGTTTGGTTGAAAACACTTAGGATATCTTTGAAAACCAATTTCACGTGTTAAGATTGTGTTTTGATATGTTTAATACAATCTTAGTCTATGATTAATTGATTGAAACACTTATGAATATCTTTGAAAAACAATTTCATGTGTTAAAATTGTGTTTTCATATGTTTATAATACTTCTTTTACAATCTAAGGTCTATTAATTGATTCGAACACTTGTGATACCTTTGAAAAACCATTCCAAAATGTGTTCAAATTGTATTTTGATATCTTCAATACTTCTTTTACAATCTAAGGTCTATTGATTGATTGAAACACTCATGATATGATATCTTTGAAAAACAATTTCATGGGTTAAAATTTTGTTTTGATATGTTTAATACTTCTTTCATTTACAATCTAAGGTTTTATAGTTAACCTAGGAAACTATAAGAAAGTGAATGCTCTGTGTAATAATAGTTTAAAAGTATCTTAACTATTGAAAACAAGCGTATTACTTCTTAACTAAATGTTTGCAACTTGTTCTTTTCGCTATTAATTGGTTTGGTTGAAAACACTTATGATATCTTTGAAAACCAATTTCACGTGTTAAGATTGTGTTTTGATATGTTTAATACAATCTTAGTCTATGATTAATTGATTGAAACACTTATGAATATCTTTGAAAAACAATTTCATGTGTTAAAATTGTGTTTTCATATGTTTATAATACTTCTTTTACAATCTAAGGTCTATTAATTGATTCGAACACTTGTGATACCTTTGAAAAACCATTCCAAATGTGTTCAAATTGTATTTTGATATCTTCAATACTTCTTTTACAATCTAAGGTCTATTGATTGATTGAAACACTCATGATATGATATCTTTGAAAAACAATTTCATGGGTTAAAATTTTGTTTTGATATGTTTAATACTTCTTTCATTTACAATCTAAGGTTTTATAGTTAACCTAGGAAACTATAAGAAAGTGAATGCTCTGTGTAATAATAGTTTAAAAGTATCTTAACTATTGAAAACAAGCGTATTACTTCTTAACTAAATGTTTGCAACTTGTTCTTTTCGCTATTAATTGGTTTGGTTGAAAACACTTATGATATCTTTGAAAACCAATTTCACGTGTTAAGATTGTGTTTTGATATGTTTAATACAATCTTAGTGTATTGATTGATTGAAACACTTATGAATATCTTTGAAAAACAATTTCATGTGTTAAAATTGTGTTTTCATATGTTTATAATACTTCTTTTACAATCTAAGGTCTATTAATTGATTCGAACACTTGTGATACCTTTGAAAAACCATTCCAAAATGTGTTCAAATTGTATTTTGATATCTTCAATACTTCTTTTACAATCTAAGGTCTATTGATTGATTGAAACACTCATGATATGATATCTTTGAAAAACAATTTCATGGGTTAAAATTTTGTTTTGATATGTTTAATACTTCTTTCATTTACAATCTAAGGTTTTATAGTTAACCTAGGAAACTATAAGAAAGTGAATGCTCTGTGTAATAATAGTTTAAAAGTATCTTAACTATTGAAAACAAGCGTATTACTTCTTAACTAAATGTTTGCAACTTGTTCTTTTCGCTATTAATTGGTTTGGTTGAAAACACTTATGATATCTTTGAAAACCAATTTCACGTGTTAAGATTGTGTTTTGATATGTTTAATACAATCTTAGTCTATGATTAATTGATTGAAACACTTATGAATATCTTTGAAAAACAATTTCATGTGTTAAAATTGTGTTTTCATATGTTTATAATACTTCTTTTACAATCTAAGGTCTATTAATTGATTCGAACACTTGTGATACCTTTGAAAAACCATTCCAAATGTGTTCAAATTGTATTTTGATATCTTCAATACTTCTTTTACAATCTAAGGTCTATTGATTGATTGAAACACTCATGATATGATATCTTTGAAAAACAATTTCATGGGTTAAAATTTTGTTTTGATATGTTTAATACTTCTTTCATTTACAATCTAAGGTTTTATAGTTAACCTAGGAAACTATAAGAAAGTGAATGCTCTGTGTAATAATAGTTTAAAAGTATCTTAACTATTGAAAACAAGCGTATTACTTCTTAACTAAATGTTTGCAACTTGTTCTTTTCGCTATTAATTGGTTTGGTTGAAAACACTTAGGATATCTTTGAAAACCAATTTCACGTGTTAAGATTGTGTTTTGATATGTTTAATACAATCTTAGTCTATGATTAATTGATTGAAACACTTATGAATATCTTTGAAAAACAATTTCATGTGTTAAAATTGTGTTTTCATATGTTTATAATACTTCTTTTACAATCTAAGGTCTATTAATTGATTCGAACACTTGTGATACCTTTGAAAAACCATTCCAAATGTGTTCAAATTGTATTTTGATATCTTCAATACTTCTTTTACAATCTAAGGTCTATTGATTGATTGAAACACTCATGATATGATATCTTTGAAAAACAATTTCATGGGTTAAAATTTTGTTTTGATATGTTTAATACTTCTTTCATTTACAATCTAAGGTTTTATAGTTAACCTAGGAAACTATAAGAAAGTGAATGCTCTGTGTAATAATAGTTTAAAAGTATCTTAACTATTGAAAACAAGCGTATTACTTCTTAACTAAATGTTTGCAACTTGTTCTTTTCGCTATTAATTGGTTTGGTTGAAAACACTTAGGATATCTTTGAAAACCAATTTCACGTGTTAAGATTGTGTTTTGATATGTTTAATACAATCTTAGTCTATGATTAATTGATTGAAACACTTATGAATATCTTTGAAAAACAATTTCATGTGTTAAAATTGTGTTTTCATATGTTTATAATACTTCTTTTACAATCTAAGGTCTATTAATTGATTCGAACACTTGTGATACCTTTGAAAAACCATTCCAAATGTGTTCAAATTGTATTTTGATATCTTCAATACTTCTTTTACAATCTAAGGTCTATTGATTGATTGAAACACTCATGATATGATATCTTTGAAAAACAATTTCATGGGTTAAAATTTTGTTTTGATATGTTTAATACTTCTTTCATTTACAATCTAAGGTTTTATAGTTAACCTAGGAAACTATAAGAAAGTGAATGCTCTGTGTAATAATAGTTTAAAAGTATCTTAACTATTGAAAACAAGCGTATTACTTCTTAACTAAATGTTTGCAACTTGTTCTTTTCGCTATTAATTGGTTTGGTTGAAAACACTTATGATATCTTTGAAAACCAATTTCACGTGTTAAGATTGTGTTTTGATATGTTTAATACAATCTTAGTGTATTGATTGATTGAAACACTTATGAATATCTTTGAAAAACAATTTCATGTGTTAAAATTGTGTTTTCATATGTTTATAATACTTCTTTTACAATCTAAGGTCTATTAATTGATTCGAACACTTGTGATACCTTTGAAAAACCATTCCAAATGTGTTCAAATTGTATTTTGATATCTTCAATACTTCTTTTACAATCTAAGGTCTATTGATTGATTGAAACACTCATGATATGATATCTTTGAAAAACAATTTCATGGGTTAAAATTTTGTTTTGATATGTTTAATACTTCTTTCATTTACAATCTAAGGTTTTATAGTTAACCTAGGAAACTATAAGAAAGTGAATGCTCTGTGTAATAATAGTTTAAAAGTATCTTAACTATTGAAAACAAGCGTATTACTTCTTAACTAAATGTTTGCAACTTGTTCTTTTCGCTATTAATTGGTTTGGTTGAAAACACTTATGATATCTTTGAAAACCAATTTCACGTGTTAAGATTGTGTTTTGATATGTTTAATACAATCTTAGTGTATTGATTGATTGAAACACTTATGAATATCTTTGAAAAACAATTTCATGTGTTAAAATTGTGTTTTCATATGTTTATAATACTTCTTTTACAATCTAAGGTCTATTAATTGATTCGAACACTTGTGATACCTTTGAAAAACCATTCCAAAATGTGTTCAAATTGTATTTTGATATCTTCAATACTTCTTTTACAATCTAAGGTCTATTGATTGATTGAAACACTCATGATATGATATCTTTGAAAAACAATTTCATGGGTTAAAATTTTGTTTTGATATGTTTAATACTTCTTTCATTTACAATCTAAGGTTTTATAGTTAACCTAGGAAACTATAAGAAAGTGAATGCTCTGTGTAATAATAGTTTAAAAGTATCTTAACTATTGAAAACAAGCGTATTACTTCTTAACTAAATGTTTGCAACTTGTTCTTTTCGCTATTAATTGGTTTGGTTGAAAACACTTATGATATCTTTGAAAACCAATTTCACGTGTTAAGATTGTGTTTTGATATGTTTAATACAATCTTAGTCTATGATTAATTGATTGAAACACTTATGAATATCTTTGAAAAACAATTTCATGTGTTAAAATTGTGTTTTCATATGTTTATAATACTTCTTTTACAATCTAAGGTCTATTAATTGATTCGAACACTTGTGATACCTTTGAAAAACCATTCCAAATGTGTTCAAATTGTATTTTGATATCTTCAATACTTCTTTTACAATCTAAGGTCTATTGATTGATTGAAACACTCATGATATGATATCTTTGAAAAACAATTTCATGGGTTAAAATTTTGTTTTGATATGTTTAATACTTCTTTCATTTACAATCTAAGGTTTTATAGTTAACCTAGGAAACTATAAGAAAGTGAATGCTCTGTGTAATAATAGTTTAAAAGTATCTTAACTATTGAAAACAAGCGTATTACTTCTTAACTAAATGTTTGCAACTTGTTCTTTTCGCTATTAATTGGTTTGGTTGAAAACACTTAGGATATCTTTGAAAACCAATTTCACGTGTTAAGATTGTGTTTTGATATGTTTAATACAATCTTAGTCTATGATTAATTGATTGAAACACTTATGAATATCTTTGAAAAACAATTTCATGTGTTAAAATTGTGTTTTCATATGTTTATAATACTTCTTTTACAATCTAAGGTCTATTAATTGATTCGAACACTTGTGATACCTTTGAAAAACCATTCCAAATGTGTTCAAATTGTATTTTGATATCTTCAATACTTCTTTTACAATCTAAGGTCTATTGATTGATTGAAACACTCATGATATGATATCTTTGAAAAACAATTTCATGGGTTAAAATTTTGTTTTGATATGTTTAATACTTCTTTCATTTACAATCTAAGGTTTTATAGTTAACCTAGGAAACTATAAGAAAGTGAATGCTCTGTGTAATAATAGTTTAAAAGTATCTTAACTATTGAAAACAAGCGTATTACTTCTTAACTAAATGTTTGCAACTTGTTCTTTTCGCTATTAATTGGTTTGGTTGAAAACACTTATGATATCTTTGAAAACCAATTTCACGTGTTAAGATTGTGTTTTGATATGTTTAATACAATCTTAGTGTATTGATTGATTGAAACACTTATGAATATCTTTGAAAAACAATTTCATGTGTTAAAATTGTGTTTTCATATGTTTATAATACTTCTTTTACAATCTAAGGTCTATTAATTGATTCGAACACTTGTGATACCTTTGAAAAACCATTCCAAATGTGTTCAAATTGTATTTTGATATCTTCAATACTTCTTTTACAATCTAAGGTCTATTGATTGATTGAAACACTCATGATATGATATCTTTGAAAAACAATTTCATGGGTTAAAATTTTGTTTTGATATGTTTAATACTTCTTTCATTTACAATCTAAGGTTTTATAGTTAACCTAGGAAACTATAAGAAAGTGAATGCTCTGTGTAATAATAGTTTAAAAGTATCTTAAGTATTGAAAACAAGCGTATTACTTCATAACTAAATGTTTGCAACTTGTTCTTTTCGCTATTAATTGGTTTGGTTGAAAACACTTATGATATCTTTGAAAACCAATTTCACGTGTTAAGATTGTGTTTTGATATGTTTAATACAATCTTAGTGTATTGATTGATTGAAACACTTATGAATATCTTTGAAAAACAATTTCATGTGTTAAAATTGTGTTTTCATATGTTTATAATACTTCTTTTACAATCTAAGGTCTATTAATTGATTCGAACACTTGTGATACCTTTGAAAAACCATTCCAAATGTGTTCAAATTGTATTTTGATATCTTCAATACTTCTTTTACAATCTAAGGTCTATTGATTGATTGAAACACTCATGATATGATATCTTTGAAAAACAATTTCATGGGTTAAAATTTTGTTTTGATATGTTTAATACTTCTTTCATTTACAATCTAAGGTTTTATAGTTAACCTAGGAAACTATAAGAAAGTGAATGCTCTGTGTAATAATAGTTTAAAAGTATCTTAACTATTGAAAACAAGCGTATTACTTCTTAACTAAATGTTTGCAACTTGTTCTTTTCGCTATTAATTGGTTTGGTTGAAAACACTTAGGATATCTTTGAAAACCAATTTCACGTGTTAAGATTGTGTTTTGATATGTTTAATACAATCTTAGTCTATGATTAATTGATTGAAACACTTATGAATATCTTTGAAAAACAATTTCATGTGTTAAAATTGTGTTTTCATATGTTTATAATACTTCTTTTACAATCTAAGGTCTATTAATTGATTCGAACACTTGTGATACCTTTGAAAAACCATTCCAAATGTGTTCAAATTGTATTTTGATATCTTCAATACTTCTTTTACAATCTAAGGTCTATTGATTGATTGAAACACTCATGATATGATATCTTTGAAAAACAATTTCATGGGTTAAAATTTTGTTTTGATATGTTTAATACTTCTTTCATTTACAATCTAAGGTTTTATAGTTAACCTAGGAAACTATAAGAAAGTGAATGCTCTGTGTAATAATAGTTTAAAAGTATCTTAACTATTGAAAACAAGCGTATTACTTCTTAACTAAATGTTTGCAACTTGTTCTTTTCGCTATTAATTGGTTTGGTTGAAAACACTTAGGATATCTTTGAAAACCAATTTCACGTGTTAAGATTGTGTTTTGATATGTTTAATACAATCTTAGTCTATGATTAATTGATTGAAACACTTATGAATATCTTTGAAAAACAATTTCATGTGTTAAAATTGTGTTTTCATATGTTTATAATACTTCTTTTACAATCTAAGGTCTATTAATTGATTCGAACACTTGTGATACCTTTGAAAAACCATTCCAAATGTGTTCAAATTGTATTTTGATATCTTCAATACTTCTTTTACAATCTAAGGTCTATTGATTGATTGAAACACTCATGATATGATATCTTTGAAAAACAATTTCATGGGTTAAAATTTTGTTTTGATATGTTTAATACTTCTTTCATTTACAATCTAAGGTTTTATAGTTAACCTAGGAAACTATAAGAAAGTGAATGCTCTGTGTAATAATAGTTTAAAAGTATCTTAACTATTGAAAACAAGCGTATTACTTCTTAACTAAATGTTTGCAACTTGTTCTTTTCGCTATTAATTGGTTTGGTTGAAAACACTTAGGATATCTTTGAAAACCAATTTCACGTGTTAAGATTGTGTTTTGATATGTTTAATACAATCTTAGTCTATGATTAATTGATTGAAAACTTATGAATATCTTTGAAAAACAATTTCATGTGTTAAAATTGTGTTTTCATATGTTTATAATACTTCTTTTGCAATCTAAGGTCTATTAATTGATTCGAACACTTGTGATACCTTTGAAAAACCATTCCAAATGTGTTCAAATTGTATTTTGATATCTTCAATACTTCTTTTACAATCTAAGGTCTATTGATTGATTGAAACACTCATGATATGATATCTTTGAAAAACAATTTCATGGGTTAAAATTTTGTTTTGATATGTTTAATACTTCTTTCATTTACAATCTAAGGTTTTATAGTTAACCTAGGAAACTATAAGAAAGTGAATGCTCTGTGTAATAATAGTTTAAAAGTATCTTAACTATTGAAAACAAGCGTATTACTTCTTAACTAAATGTTTGCAACTTGTTCTTTTCGCTATTAATTGGTTTGGTTGAAAACACTTAGGATATCTTTGAAAACCAATTTCACGTGTTAAGATTGTGTTTTGATATGTTTAATACAATCTTAGTCTATGATTAATTGATTGAAACACTTATGAATATCTTTGAAAAACAATTTCATGTGTTAAAATTGTGTTTTCATATGTTTATAATACTTCTTTTACAATCTAAGGTCTATTAATTGATTCGAACACTTGTGATACCTTTGAAAAACCATTCCAAATGTGTTCAAATTGTATTTTGATATCTTCAATACTTCTTTTACAATTTAAGGTCTATTGATTGATTGAAACACTCATGATATGATATCTTTGAAAAACAATTTCATGGGTTAAAATTTTGTTTTGATATCTTTAATACTTCTTTCATTTACAATCTAAGGTTTTATAGTTAACCTAGGAAACTATAAGAAAGTGAATGCTCTGTGTAATAATAGTTTAAAAGTATCTTAACTATTGAAAACAAGCGTATTACTTCTTAACTAAATGTTTGCAACTTGTTCTTTTCGCTATTAATTGGTTTGGTTGAAAACACTTAGGATATCTTTGAAAACCAATTTCACGTGTTAAGATTGTGTTTTGATATGTTTAATACAATCTTAGTCTATGATTAATTGATTGAAACACTTATGAATATCTTTGAAAAACAATTTCATGTGTTAAAATTGTGTTTTCATATGTTTATAATACTTCTTTTACAATCTAAGGTCTATTAATTGATTCGAACACTTGTGATACCTTTGAAAAACCATTCCAAATGTGTTCAAATTGTATTTTGATATCTTCAATACTTCTTTTACAATCTAAGGTCTATTGATTGATTGAAACACTCATGATATGATATCTTTGAAAAACAATTTCATGGGTTAAAATTTTGTTTTGATATGTTTAATACTTCTTTCATTTACAATCTAAGGTTTTATAGTTAACCTAGGAAACTATAAGAAAGTGAATGCTCTGTGTAATAATAGTTTAAAAGTATCTTAACTATTGAAAACAAGCGTATTACTTCTTAACTAAATGTTTGCAACTTGTTCTTTTCGCTATTAATTGGTTTGGTTGAAAACACTTATGATATCTTTGAAAACCAATTTCACGTGTTAAGATTGTGTTTTGATATGTTTAATACAATCTTAGTGTATTGATTGATTGAAACACTTATGAATATCTTTGAAAAACAATTTCATGTGTTAAAATTGTGTTTTCATATGTTTATAATACTTCTTTTACAATCTAAGGTCTATTAATTGATTCGAACACTTGTGATACCTTTGAAAAACCATTCCAAATGTGTTCAAATTGTATTTTGATATCTTCTTCAATACTTCTTTTACAATCTAAGGTCTATTGATTGATTGAAACACTCATGATATGATATCTTTGAAAAACAATTTCATGGGTTAAAATTTTGTTTTGATAAGTTTAATACTTCTTTCATTTACAATCTAAGGTTTTATAGTTAACCTAGGAAACTATAAGAAAGTGAATGCTCTGTGTAATAATAGTTTAAAAGTATCTTAACTATTGAAAACAAGCGTATTACTTCTTAACTAAATGTTTGCAACTTGTTCTTTTCGCTATTAATTGGTTTGGTTGAAAACACTTAGGATATCTTTGAAAACCAATTTCACGTGTTAAGATTGTGTTTTGATATGTTTAATACAATCTTAGTCTATGATTAATTGATTGAAACACTTATGAATATCTTTGAAAAACAATTTCATGTGTTAAAATTGTGTTTTCATATGTTTATAATACTTCTTTTACAATCTAAGGTCTATTAATTGATTCGAACACTTGTGATACCTTTGAAAAACCATTCCAAATGTGTTCAAATTGTATTTTGATATCTTCAATACTTCTTTTACAATCTAAGGTCTATTGATTGATTGAAACACTCATGATATGATATCTTTGAAAAACAATTTCATGGGTTAAAATTTTGTTTTGATATGTTTAATACTTCTTTCATTTACAATCTAAGGTTTTATAGTTAACCTAGGAAACTATAAGAAAGTGAATGCTCTGTGTAATAATAGTTTAAAAGTATCTTAACTATTGAAAACAAGCGTATTACTTCTTAACTAAATGTTTGCAACTTGTTCTTTTCGCTATTAATTGGTTTGGTTGAAAACACTTATGATATCTTTGAAAACCAATTTCACGTGTTAAGATTGTGTTTTGATATGTTTAATACAATCTTAGTGTATTGATTGATTGAAACACTTATGAATATCTTTGAAAAACAATTTCATGTGTTAAAATTGTGTTTTCATATGTTTATAATACTTCTTTTACAATCTAAGGTCTATTAATTGATTCGAACACTTGTGATACCTTTGAAAAACCATTCCAAATGTGTTCAAATTGTATTTTGATATCTTCTTCAATACTTCTTTTACAATCTAAGGTCTATTGATTGATTGAAACACTCATGATATGATATCTTTGAAAAACAATTTCATGGGTTAAAATTTTGTTTTGATAAGTTTAATACTTCTTTCATTTACAATCTAAGGTTTTATAGTTAACCTAGGAAACTATAAGAAAGTGAATGCTCTGTGTAATAATAGTTTAAAAGTATCTTAACTATTGAAAACAAGCGTATTACTTCTTAACTAAATGTTTGCAACTTGTTCTTTTCGCTATTAATTGGTTTGGTTGAAAACACTTAGGATATCTTTGAAAACCAATTTCACGTGTTAAGATTGTGTTTTGATATGTTTAATACAATCTTAGTCTATGATTAATTGATTGAAACACTTATGAATATCTTTGAAAAACAATTTCATGTGTTAAAATTGTGTTTTCATATGTTTATAATACTTCTTTTACAATCTAAGGTCTATTAATTGATTCGAACACTTGTGATACCTTTGAAAAACCATTCCAAATGTGTTCAAATTGTATTTTGATATCTTCAATACTTCTTTTACAATCTAAGGTCTATTGATTGATTGAAACACTCATGATATGATATCTTTGAAAAACAATTTCATGGGTTAAAATTTTGTTTTGATATGTTTAATACTTCTTTCATTTACAATCTAAGGTTTTATAGTTAACCTAGGAAACTATAAGAAAGTGAATGCTCTGTGTAATAATAGTTTAAAAGTATCTTAACTATTAAAAACAAGCGTATTACTTCTTAACTAAATGTTTGCAACTTGTTCTTTTCGCTATTAATTGGTTTGGTTGAAAACACTTATGATATCTTTGAAAACCAATTTCACGTGTTAAGATTGTGTTTTGATATGTTTAATACAATCTTAGTGTATTGATTGATTGAAACACTTATGAATATCTTTGAAAAACAATTTCATGTGTTAAAATTGTGTTTTCATATGTTTATAATACTTCTTTTACAATCTAAGGTCTATTAATTGATTCGAACACTTGTGATACCTTTGAAAAACCATTCCAAATGTGTTCAAATTGTATTTTGATATCTTCTTCAATACTTCTTTTACAATCTAAGGTCTATTGATTGATTGAAACACTCATGATATGATATCTTTGAAAAACAATTTCATGGGTTAAAATTTTGTTTTGATAAGTTTAATACTTCTTTCATTTACAATCTAAGGTTTTATAGTTAACCTAGGAAACTATAAGAAAGTGAATGCTCTGTGTAATAATAGTTTAAAAGTATCTTAACTATTGAAAACAAGCGTATTACTTCTTAACTAAATGTTTGCAACTTGTTCTTTTCGCTATTAATTGGTTTGGTTGAAAACACTTAGGATATCTTTGAAAACCAATTTCACGTGTTAAGATTGTGTTTTGATATGTTTAATACAATCTTAGTCTATGATTAATTGATTGAAACACTTATGAATATCTTTGAAAAACAATTTCATGTGTTAAAATTGTGTTTTCATATGTTTATAATACTTCTTTTACAATCTAAGGTCTATTAATTGATTCGAACACTTGTGATACCTTTGAAAAACCATTCCAAATGTGTTCAAATTGTATTTTGATATCTTCAATACTTCTTTTACAATCTAAGGTCTATTGATTGATTGAAACACTCATGATATGATATCTTTGAAAAACAATTTCATGGGTTAAAATTTTGTTTTGATATGTTTAATACTTCTTTCATTTACAATCTAAGGTTTTATAGTTAACCTAGGAAACTATAAGAAAGTGAATGCTCTGTGTAATAATAGTTTAAAAGTATCTTAACTATTGAAAACAAGCGTATTACTTCTTAACTAAATGTTTGCAACTTGTTCTTTTCGCTATTAATTGGTTTGGTTGAAAACACTTAGGATATCTTTGAAAACCAATTTCACGTGTTAAGATTGTGTTTTGATATGTTTAATACAATCTTAGTCTATGATTAATTGATTGAAACACTTATGAATATCTTTGAAAAACAATTTCATGTGTTAAAATTGTGTTTTCATATGTTTATAATACTTCTTTTACAATCTAAGGTCTATTAATTGATTCGAACACTTGTGATACCTTTGAAAAACCATTCCAAATGTGTTCAAATTGTATTTTGATATCTTCAATACTTCTTTTACAATCTAAGGTCTATTGATTGATTGAAACACTCATGATATGATATCTTTGAAAAACAATTTCATGGGTTAAAATTTTGTTTTGATATGTTTAATACTTCTTTCATTTACAATCTAAGGTTTTATAGTTAACCTAGGAAACTATAAGAAAGTGAATGCTCTGTGTAATAATAGTTTAAAAGTATCTTAACTATTGAAAACAAGCGTATTACTTCTTAACTAAATGTTTGCAACTTGTTCTTTTCGCTATTAATTGGTTTGGTTGAAAACACTTAGGATATCTTTGAAAACCAATTTCACGTGTTAAGATTGTGTTTTGATATGTTTAATACAATCTTAGTCTATGATTAATTGATTGAAACACTTATGAATATCTTTGAAAAACAATTTCATGTGTTAAAATTGTGTTTTCATATGTTTATAATACTTCTTTTACAATCTAAGGTCTATTAATTGATTCGAACACTTGTGATACCTTTGAAAAACCATTCCAAATGTGTTCAAATTGTATTTTGATATCTTCAATACTTCTTTTACAATCTAAGGTCTATTGATTGATTGAAACACTCATGATATGATATCTTTGAAAAACAATTTCATGGGTTAAAATTTTGTTTTGATATGTTTAATACTTCTTTCATTTACAATCTAAGGTTTTATAGTTAACCTAGGAAACTATAAGAAAGTGAATGCTCTGTGTAATAATAGTTTAAAAGTATCTTAACTATTGAAAACAAGCGTATTACTTCTTAACTAAATGTTTGCAACTTGTTCTTTTCGCTATTAATTGGTTTGGTTGAAAACACTTAGGATATCTTTGAAAACCAATTTCACGTGTTAAGATTGTGTTTTGATATGTTTAATACAATCTTAGTCTATGATTAATTGATTGAAACACTTATGAATATCTTTGAAAAACAATTTCATGTGTTAAAATTGTGTTTTCATATGTTTATAATACTTCTTTTACAATCTAAGGTCTATTAATTGATTCGAACACTTGTGATACCTTTGAAAAACCATTCCAAATGTGTTCAAATTGTATTTTGATATCTTCTTCAATACTTCTTTTACAATCTAAGGTCTATTGATTGATTGAAACACTCATGATATGATATCTTTGAAAAACAATTTCATGGGTTAAAATTTTGTTTTGATATGTTTAATACTTCTTTCATTTACAATCTAAGGTTTTATAGTTAACCTAGGAAACTATAAGAAAGTGAATGCTCTGTGTAATAATAGTTTAAAAGTATCTTAACTATTGAAAACAAGCGTATTACTTCTTAACTAAATGTTTGCAACTTGTTCTTTTCGCTATTAATTGGTTTGGTTGAAAACACTTAGGATATCTTTGAAAACCAATTTCACGTGTTAAGATTGTGTTTTGATATGTTTAATACAATCTTAGTCTATGATTAATTGATTGAAACACTTATGAATATCTTTGAAAAACAATTTCATGTGTTAAAATTGTGTTTTCATATGTTTATAATACTTCTTTTACAATCTAAGGTCTATTAATTGATTCGAACACTTGTGATACCTTTGAAAAACCATTCCAAATGTGTTCAAATTGTATTTTGATATCTTCAATACTTCTTTTACAATCTAAGGTCTATTGATTGATTGAAACACTCATGATATGATATCTTTGAAAAACAATTTCATGGGTTAAAATTTTGTTTTGATATGTTTAATACTTCTTTCATTTACAATCTAAGGTTTTATAGTTAACCTAGGAAACTATAAGAAAGTGAATGCTCTGTGTAATAATAGTTTAAAAGTATCTTAACTATTGAAAACAAGCGTATTACTTCTTAACTAAATGTTTGCAACTTGTTCTTTTCGCTATTAATTGGTTTGGTTGAAAACACTTATGATATCTTTGAAAACCAATTTCACGTGTTAAGATTGTGTTTTGATATGTTTAATACAATCTTAGTGTATTGATTGATTGAAACACTTATGAATATCTTTGAAAAACAATTTCATGTGTTAAAATTGTGTTTTCATATGTTTATAATACTTCTTTTACAATCTAAGGTCTATTAATTGATTCGAACACTTGTGATACCTTTGAAAAACCATTCCAAATGTGTTCAAATTGTATTTTGATATCTTCTTCAATACTTCTTTTACAATCTAAGGTCTATTGATTGATTGAAACACTCATGATATGATATCTTTGAAAAACAATTTCATGGGTTAAAATTTTGTTTTGATAAGTTTAATACTTCTTTCATTTACAATCTAAGGTTTTATAGTTAACCTAGGAAACTATAAGAAAGTGAATGCTCTGTGTAATAATAGTTTAAAAGTATCTTAACTATTGAAAACAAGCGTATTACTTCTTAACTAAATGTTTGCAACTTGTTCTTTTCGCTATTAATTGGTTTGGTTGAAAACACTTAGGATATCTTTGAAAACCAATTTCACGTGTTAAGATTGTGTTTTGATATGTTTAATACAATCTTAGTCTATGATTAATTGATTGAAACACTTATGAATATCTTTGAAAAACAATTTCATGTGTTAAAATTGTGTTTTCATATGTTTATAATACTTCTTTTACAATCTAAGGTCTATTAATTGATTCGAACACTTGTGATACCTTTGAAAAACCATTCCAAAATGTGTTCAAATTGTATTTTGATATCTTCAATACTTCTTTTACAATCTAAGGTCTATTGATTGATTGAAACACTCATGATATGATATCTTTGAAAAACAATTTCATGGGTTAAAATTTTGTTTTGATATGTTTAATACTTCTTTCATTTACAATCTAAGGTTTTATAGTTAACCTAGGAAACTATAAGAAAGTGAATGCTCTGTGTAATAATAGTTTAAAAGTATCTTAACTATTGAAAACAAGCGTATTACTTCTTAACTAAATGTTTGCAACTTGTTCTTTTCGCTATTAATTGGTTTGGTTGAAAACACTTATGATATCTTTGAAAACCAATTTCACGTGTTAAGATTGTGTTTTGATATGTTTAATACAATCTTAGTCTATGATTAATTGATTGAAACACTTATGAATATCTTTGAAAAACAATTTCATGTGTTAAAATTGTGTTTTCATATGTTTATAATACTTCTTTTACAATCTAAGGTCTATTAATTGATTCGAACACTTGTGATACCTTTGAAAAACCATTCCAAATGTGTTCAAATTGTATTTTGATATCTTCAATACTTCTTTTACAATCTAAGGTCTATTGATTGATTGAAACACTCATGATATGATATCTTTGAAAAACAATTTCATGGGTTAAAATTTTGTTTTGATATGTTTAATACTTCTTTCATTTACAATCTAAGGTTTTATAGTTAACCTAGGAAACTATAAGAAAGTGAATGCTCTGTGTAATAATAGTTTAAAAGTATCTTAACTATTGAAAACAAGCGTATTACTTCTTAACTAAATGTTTGCAACTTGTTCTTTTCGCTATTAATTGGTTTGGTTGAAAACACTTAGGATATCTTTGAAAACCAATTTCACGTGTTAAGATTGTGTTTTGATATGTTTAATACAATCTTAGTCTATGATTAATTGATTGAAACACTTATGAATATCTTTGAAAAACAATTTCATGTGTTAAAATTGTGTTTTCATATGTTTATAATACTTCTTTTACAATCTAAGGTCTATTAATTGATTCGAACACTTGTGATACCTTTGAAAAACCATTCCAAATGTGTTCAAATTGTATTTTGATATCTTCAATACTTCTTTTACAATCTAAGGTCTATTGATTGATTGAAACACTCATGATATGATATCTTTGAAAAACAATTTCATGGGTTAAAATTTTGTTTTGATATGTTTAATACTTCTTTCATTTACAATCTAAGGTTTTATAGTTAACCTAGGAAACTATAAGAAAGTGAATGCTCTGTGTAATAATAGTTTAAAAGTATCTTAACTATTGAAAACAAGCGTATTACTTCTTAACTAAATGTTTGCAACTTGTTCTTTTCGCTATTAATTGGTTTGGTTGAAAACACTTATGATATCTTTGAAAACCAATTTCACGTGTTAAGATTGTGTTTTGATATGTTTAATACAATCTTAGTCTATGATTAATTGATTGAAACACTTATGAATATCTTTGAAAAACAATTTCATGTGTTAAAATTGTGTTTTCATATGTTTATAATACTTCTTTTACAATCTAAGGTCTATTAATTGATTCGAACACTTGTGATACCTTTGAAAAACCATTCCAAATGTGTTCAAATTGTATTTTGATATCTTCAATACTTCTTTTACAATCTAAGGTCTATTGATTGATTGAAACACTCATGATATGATATCTTTGAAAAACAATTTCATGGGTTAAAATTTTGTTTTGATATGTTTAATACTTCTTTCATTTACAATCTAAGGTTTTATAGTTAACCTAGGAAACTATAAGAAAGTGAATGCTCTGTGTAATAATAGTTTAAAAGTATCTTAACTATTGAAAACAAGCGTATTACTTCTTAACTAAATGTTTGCAACTTGTTCTTTTCGCTATTAATTGGTTTGGTTGAAAACACTTAGGATATCTTTGAAAACCAATTTCACGTGTTAAGATTGTGTTTTGATATGTTTAATACAATCTTAGTCTATGATTAATTGATTGAAACACTTATGAATATCTTTGAAAAACAATTTCATGTGTTAAAATTGTGTTTTCATATGTTTATAATACTTCTTTTACAATCTAAGGTCTATTAATTGATTCGAACACTTGTGATACCTTTGAAAAACCATTCCAAATGTGTTCAAATTGTATTTTGATATCTTCTTCAATACTTCTTTTACAATCTAAGGTCTATTGATTGATTGAAACACTCATGATATGATATCTTTGAAAAACAATTTCATGGGTTAAAATTTTGTTTTGATATGTTTAATACTTCTTTCATTTACAATCTAAGGTTTTATAGTTAACCTAGGAAACTATAAGAAAGTGAATGCTCTGTGTAATAATAGTTTAAAAGTATCTTAACTATTGAAAACAAGCGTATTACTTCTTAACTAAATGTTTGCAACTTGTTCTTTTCGCTATTAATTGGTTTGGTTGAAAACACTTATGATATCTTTGAAAACCAATTTCACGTGTTAAGATTGTGTTTTGATATGTTTAATACAATCTTAGTCTATGATTAATTGATTGAAACACTTATGAATATCTTTGAAAAACAATTTCATGTGTTAAAATTGTGTTTTCATATGTTTATAATACTTCTTTTACAATCTAAGGTCTATTAATTGATTCGAACACTTGTGATACCTTTGAAAAACCATTCCAAATGTGTTCAAATTGTATTTTGATATCTTCAATACTTCTTTTACAATCTAAGGTCTATTGATTGATTGAAACACTCATGATATGATATCTTTGAAAAACAATTTCATGGGTTAAAATTTTGTTTTGATATGTTTAATACTTCTTTCATTTACAATCTAAGGTTTTATAGTTAACCTAGGAAACTATAAGAAAGTGAATGCTCTGTGTAATAATAGTTTAAAAGTATCTTAACTATTGAAAACAAGCGTATTACTTCTTAACTAAATGTTTGCAACTTGTTCTTTTCGCTATTAATTGGTTTGGTTGAAAACACTTAGGATATCTTTGAAAACCAATTTCACGTGTTAAGATTGTGTTTTGATATGTTTAATACAATCTTAGTCTATGATTAATTGATTGAAACACTTATGAATATCTTTGAAAAACAATTTCATGTGTTAAAATTGTGTTTTCATATGTTTATAATACTTCTTTTACAATCTAAGGTCTATTAATTGATTCGAACACTTGTGATACCTTTGAAAAACCATTCCAAATGTGTTCAAATTGTATTTTGATATCTTCTTCAATACTTCTTTTACAATCTAAGGTCTATTGATTGATTGAAACACTCATGATATGATATCTTTGAAAAACAATTTCATGGGTTAAAATTTTGTTTTGATATGTTTAATACTTCTTTCATTTACAATCTAAGGTTTTATAGTTAACCTAGGAAACTATAAGAAAGTGAATGCTCTGTGTAATAATAGTTTAAAAGTATCTTAACTATTGAAAACAAGCGTATTACTTCTTAACTAAATGTTTGCAACTTGTTCTTTTCGCTATTAATTGGTTTGGTTGAAAACACTTATGATATCTTTGAAAACCAATTTCACGTGTTAAGATTGTGTTTTGATATGTTTAATACAATCTTAGTCTATGATTAATTGATTGAAACACTTATGAATATCTTTGAAAAACAATTTCATGTGTTAAAATTGTGTTTTCATATGTTTATAATACTTCTTTTACAATCTAAGGTCTATTAATTGATTCGAACACTTGTGATACCTTTGAAAAACCATTCCAAATGTGTTCAAATTGTATTTTGATATCTTCAATACTTCTTTTACAATCTAAGGTCTATTGATTGATTGAAACACTCATGATATGATATCTTTGAAAAACAATTTCATGGGTTAAAATTTTGTTTTGATATGTTTAATACTTCTTTCATTTACAATCTAAGGTTTTATAGTTAACCTAGGAAACTATAAGA
Source organism: Phaseolus vulgaris (assembly GCF_051622355.1). NCBI lineage: Eukaryota > Viridiplantae > Streptophyta > Magnoliopsida > Fabales > Fabaceae > Phaseolus > Phaseolus vulgaris. The sequence goes on along the minus strand of NC_143501.1, from coordinate 18,872,525 downwards.
AAGTGAATGCTCTGTGTAATAATAGTTTAAAAGTATCTTAACTATTGAAAACAAGCGTATTACTTCTTAACTAAATGTTTGCAACTTGTTCTTTTCGCTATTAATTGGTTTGGTTGAAAACACTTAGGATATCTTTGAAAACCAATTTCACGTGTTAAGATTGTGTTTTGATATGTTTAATACAATCTTAGTCTATGATTAATTGATTGAAACACTTATGAATATCTTTGAAAAACAATTTCATGTGTTAAAATTGTGTTTTCATATGTTTATAATACTTCTTTTACAATCTAAGGTCTATTAATTGATTCGAACACTTGTGATACCTTTGAAAAACCATTCCAAATGTGTTCAAATTGTATTTTGATATCTTCAATACTTCTTTTACAATCTAAGGTCTATTGATTGATTGAAACACTCATGATATGATATCTTTGAAAAACAATTTCATGGGTTAAAATTTTGTTTTGATATGTTTAATACTTCTTTCATTTACAATCTAAGGTTTTATAGTTAACCTAGGAAACTATAAGAAAGTGAATGCTCTGTGTAATAATAGTTTAAAAGTATCTTAACTATTGAAAACAAGCGTATTACTTCTTAACTAAATGTTTGCAACTTGTTCTTTTCGCTATTAATTGGTTTGGTTGAAAACACTTAGGATATCTTTGAAAACCAATTTCACGTGTTAAGATTGTGTTTTGATATGTTTAATACAATCTTAGTCTATGATTAATTGATTGAAACACTTATGAATATCTTTGAAAAACAATTTCATGTGTTAAAATTGTGTTTTCATATGTTTATAATACTTCTTTTACAATCTAAGGTCTATTAATTGATTCGAACACTTGTGATACCTTTGAAAAACCATTCCAAATGTGTTCAAATTGTATTTTGATATCTTCAATACTTCTTTTACAATCTAAGGTCTATTGATTGATTGAAACACTCATGATATGATATCTTTGAAAAACAATTTCATGGGTTAAAATTTTGTTTTGATATGTTTAATACTTCTTTCATTTACAATCTAAGGTTTTATAGTTAACCTAGGAAACTATAAGAAAGTGAATGCTCTGTGTAATAATAGTTTAAAAGTATCTTAACTATTGAAAACAAGCGTATTACTTCTTAACTAAATTTTTGCAACTTGTTCTTTTCGCTATTAATTGGTTTGGTTGAAAACACTTAGGATATCTATGAAAACCAATTTCACGTGTTAAGATTGTGTTTTGATATGTTTAATACAATCTTAGTCTATGATTAATTGATTGAAACACTTATGAATATCTTTGAAAAACAATTTCATGTGTTAAAATTGTGTTTTCATATGTTTATAATACTTCTTTTACAATCTAAGGTCTATTAATTGATTCGAACACTTGTGATACCTTTGAAAAACCATTCCAAATGTGTTCAAATTGTATTTTGATATCTTCTTCAATACTTCTTTTACAATCTAAGGTCTATTGATTGATTGAAACACTCATGATATGATATCTTTGAAAAACAATTTCATGGGTTAAAATTTTGTTTTGATATGTTTAATACTTCTTTCATTTACAATCTAAGGTTTTATAGTTAACCTAGGAAACTATAAGAAAGTGAATGCTCTGTGTAATAATAGTTTAAAAGTATCTTAACTATTGAAAACAAGCGTATTACTTCTTAACTAAATGTTTGCAACTTGTTCTTTTCGCTATTAATTGGTTTGGTTGAAAACACTTAGGATATCTTTGAAAACCAATTTCACGTGTTAAGATTGTGTTTTGATATGTTTAATACAATCTTAGTCTATGATTAATTGATTGAAACACTTATGAATATCTTTGAAAAACAATTTCATGTGTTAAAATTGTGTTTTCATATGTTTATAATACTTCTTTTACAATCTAAGGTCTATTAATTGATTCGAACACTTGTGATACCTTTGAAAAACCATTCCAAATGTGTTCAAATTGTATTTTGATATCTTCTTCAATACTTCTTTTACAATCTAAGGTCTATTGATTGATTGAAACACTCATGATATGATATCTTTGAAAAACAATTTCATGGGTTAAAATTTTGTTTTGATATGTTTAATACTTCTTTCATTTACAATCTAAGGTTTTATAGTTAACCTAGGAAACTATAAGAAAGTGAATGCTCTGTGTAATAATAGTTTAAAAGTATCTTAACTATTGAAAACAAGCGTATTACTTCTTAACTAAATGTTTGCAACTTGTTCTTTTCGCTATTAATTGGTTTGGTTGAAAACACTTAGGATATCTTTGAAAACCAATTTCACGTGTTAAGATTGTGTTTTGATATGTTTAATACAATCTTAGTCTATGATTAATTGATTGAAACACTTATGAATATCTTTGAAAAACAATTTCATGTGTTAAAATTGTGTTTTCATATGTTTATAATACTTCTTTTACAATCTAAGGTCTATTAATTGATTCGAACACTTGTGATACCTTTGAAAAACCATTCCAAATGTGTTCAAATTGTATTTTGATATCTTCAATACTTCTTTTACAATCTAAGGTCTATTGATTGATTGAAACACTCATGATATGATATCTTTGAAAAACAATTTCATGGGTTAAAATTTTGTTTTGATATGTTTAATACTTCTTTCATTTACAATCTAAGGTTTTATAGTTAACCTAGGAAACTATAAGAAAGTGAATGCTCTGTGTAATAATAGTTTAAAAGTATCTTAACTATTGAAAACAAGCGTATTACTTCTTAACTAAATGTTTGCAACTTGTTCTTTTCGCTATTAATTGGTTTGGTTGAAAACACTTATGATATCTTTGAAAACCAATTTCACGTGTTAAGATTGTGTTTTGATATGTTTAATACAATCTTAGTCTATGATTAATTGATTGAAACACTTATGAATATCTTTGAAAAACAATTTCATGTGTTAAAATTGTGTTTTCATATGTTTATAATACTTCTTTTACAATCTAAGGTCTATTAATTGATTCGAACACTTGTGATACCTTTGAAAAACCATTCCAAATGTGTTCAAATTGTATTTTGATATCTTCAATACTTCTTTTACAATCTAAGGTCTATTGATTGATTGAAACACTCATGATATGATATCTTTGAAAAACAATTTCATGGGTTAAAATTTTGTTTTGATATGTTTAATACTTCTTTCATTTACAATCTAAGGTTTTATAGTTAACCTAGGAAACTATAAGAAAGTGAATGCTCTGTGTAATAATAGTTTAAAAGTATCTTAACTATTGAAAACAAGCGTATTACTTCTTAACTAAATGTTTGCAACTTGTTCTTTTCGCTATTAATTGGTTTGGTTGAAAACACTTATGATATCTTTGAAAACCAATTTCACGTGTTAAGATTGTGTTTTGATATGTTTAATACAATCTTAGTCTATGATTAATTGATTGAAACACTTATGAATATCTTTGAAAAACAATTTCATGTGTTAAAATTGTGTTTTCATATGTTTATAATACTTCTTTTACAATCTAAGGTCTATTAATTGATTCGAACACTTGTGATACCTTTGAAAAACCATTCCAAATGTGTTCAAATTGTATTTTGATATCTTCAATACTTCTTTTACAATCTAAGGTCTATTGATTGATTGAAACACTCATGATATGATATCTTTGAAAAACAATTTCATGGGTTAAAATTTTGTTTTGATATGTTTAATACTTCTTTCATTTACAATCTAAGGTTTTATAGTTAACCTAGGAAACTATAAGAAAGTGAATGCTCTGTGTAATAATAGTTTAAAAGTATCTTAACTATTGAAAACAAGCGTATTACTTCTTAACTAAATGTTTGCAACTTGTTCTTTTCGCTATTAATTGGTTTGGTTGAAAACACTTAGGATATCTTTGAAAACCAATTTCACGTGTTAAGATTGTGTTTTGATATGTTTAATACAATCTTAGTCTATGATTAATTGATTGAAACACTTATGAATATCTTTGAAAAACAATTTCATGTGTTAAAATTGTGTTTTCATATGTTTATAATACTTCTTTTACAATCTAAGGTCTATTAATTGATTCGAACACTTGTGATACCTTTGAAAAACCATTCCAAATGTGTTCAAATTGTATTTTGATATCTTCAATACTTCTTTTACAATCTAAGGTCTATTGATTGATTGAAACACTCATGATATGATATCTTTGAAAAACAATTTCATGGGTTAAAATTTTGTTTTGATATGTTTAATACTTCTTTCATTTACAATCTAAGGTTTTATAGTTAACCTAGGAAACTATAAGAAAGTGAATGCTCTGTGTAATAATAGTTTAAAAGTATCTTAACTATTGAAAACAAGCGTATTACTTCTTAACTAAATGTTTGCAACTTGTTCTTTTCGCTATTAATTGGTTTGGTTGAAAACACTTAGGATATCTTTGAAAACCAATTTCACGTGTTAAGATTGTGTTTTGATATGTTTAATACAATCTTAGTCTATGATTAATTGATTGAAACACTTATGAATATCTTTGAAAAACAATTTCATGTGTTAAAATTGTGTTTTCATATGTTTATAATACTTCTTTTACAATCTAAGGTCTATTAATTGATTCGAACACTTGTGATACCTTTGAAAAACCATTCCAAATGTGTTCAAATTGTATTTTGATATCTTCAATACTTCTTTTACAATCTAAGGTCTATTGATTGATTGAAACACTCATGATATGATATCTTTGAAAAACAATTTCATGGGTTAAAATTTTGTTTTGATATGTTTAATACTTCTTTCATTTACAATCTAAGGTTTTATAGTTAACCTAGGAAACTATAAGAAAGTGAATGCTCTGTGTAATAATAGTTTAAAAGTATCTTAACTATTGAAAACAAGCGTATTACTTCTTAACTAAATGTTTGCAACTTGTTCTTTTCGCTATTAATTGGTTTGGTTGAAAACACTTAGGATATCTTTGAAAACCAATTTCACGTGTTAAGATTGTGTTTTGATATGTTTAATACAATCTTAGTCTATGATTAATTGATTGAAACACTTATGAATATCTTTGAAAAACAATTTCATGTGTTAAAATTGTGTTTTCATATGTTTATAATACTTCTTTTACAATCTAAGGTCTATTAATTGATTCGAACACTTGTGATACCTTTGAAAAACCATTCCAAATGTGTTCAAATTGTATTTTGATATCTTCAATACTTCTTTTACAATCTAAGGTCTATTGATTGATTGAAACACTCATGATATGATATCTTTGAAAAACAATTTCATGGGTTAAAATTTTGTTTTGATATGTTTAATACTTCTTTCATTTACAATCTAAGGTTTTATAGTTAACCTAGGAAACTATAAGAAAGTGAATGCTCTGTGTAATAATAGTTTAAAAGTATCTTAACTATTGAAAACAAGCGTATTACTTCTTAACTAAATGTTTGCAACTTGTTCTTTTCGCTATTAATTGGTTTGGTTGAAAACACTTAGGATATCTTTGAAAACCAATTTCACGTGTTAAGATTGTGTTTTGATATGTTTAATACAATCTTAGTCTATGATTAATTGATTGAAACACTTATGAATATCTTTGAAAAACAATTTCATGTGTTAAAATTGTGTTTTCATATGTTTATAATACTTCTTTTACAATCTAAGGTCTATTAATTGATTCGAACACTTGTGATACCTTTGAAAAACCATTCCAAATGTGTTCAAATTGTATTTTGATATCTTCAATACTTCTTTTACAATCTAAGGTCTATTGATTGATTGAAACACTCATGATATGATATCTTTGAAAAACAATTTCATGGGTTAAAATTTTGTTTTGATATGTTTAATACTTCTTTCATTTACAATCTAAGGTTTTATAGTTAACCTAGGAAACTATAAGAAAGTGAATGCTCTGTGTAATAATAGTTTAAAAGTATCTTAACTATTGAAAACAAGCGTATTACTTCTTAACTAAATGTTTGCAACTTGTTCTTTTCGCTATTAATTGGTTTGGTTGAAAACACTTATGATATCTTTGAAAACCAATTTCACGTGTTAAGATTGTGTTTTGATATGTTTAATACAATCTTAGTCTATGATTAATTGATTGAAACACTTATGAATATCTTTGAAAAACAATTTCATGTGTTAAAATTGTGTTTTCATATGTTTATAATACTTCTTTTACAATCTAAGGTCTATTAATTGATTCGAACACTTGTGATACCTTTGAAAAACCATTCCAAATGTGTTCAAATTGTATTTTGATATCTTCAATACTTCTTTTACAATCTAAGGTCTATTGATTGATTGAAACACTCATGATATGATATCTTTGAAAAACAATTTCATGGGTTAAAATTTTGTTTTGATATGTTTAATACTTCTTTCATTTACAATCTAAGGTTTTATAGTTAACCTAGGAAACTATAAGAAAGTGAATGCTCTGTGTAATAATAGTTTAAAAGCATCTTAACTATTGAAAACAAGCGTATTACTTCTTAACTAAATGTTTGCAACTTGTTCTTTTCGCTATTAATTGGTTTGGTTGAAAACACTTAGGATATCTTTGAAAACCAATTTCACGTGTTAAGATTGTGTTTTGATATGTTTAATACAATCTTAGTCTATGATTAATTGATTGAAACACTTATGAATATCTTTGAAAAACAATTTCATGTGTTAAAATTGTGTTTTCATATGTTTATAATACTTCTTTTACAATCTAAGGTCTATTAATTGATTCGAACACTTGTGATACCTTTGAAAAACCATTCCAAATGTGTTCAAATTGTATTTTGATATCTTCAATACTTCTTTTACAATCTAAGGTCTATTGATTGATTGAAACACTCATGATATGATATCTTTGAAAAACAATTTCATGGGTTAAAATTTTGTTTTGATATGTTTAATACTTCTTTCATTTACAATCTAAGGTTTTATAGTTAACCTAGGAAACTATAAGAAAGTGAATGCTCTGTGTAATAATAGTTTAAAAGTATCTTAACTATTGAAAACAAGCGTATTACTTCTTAACTAAATGTTTGCAACTTGTTCTTTTCGCTATTAATTGGTTTGGTTGAAAACACTTAGGATATCTTTGAAAACCAATTTCACGTGTTAAGATTGTGTTTTGATATGTTTAATACAATCTTAGTCTATGATTAATTGATTGAAACACTTATGAATATCTTTGAAAAACAATTTCATGTGTTAAAATTGTGTTTTCATATGTTTATAATACTTCTTTTACAATCTAAGGTCTATTAATTGATTCGAACACTTGTGATACCTTTGAAAAACCATTCCAAATGTGTTCAAATTGTATTTTGATATCTTCAATACTTCTTTTACAATCTAAGGTCTATTGATTGATTGAAACACTCATGATATGATATCTTTGAAAAACAATTTCATGGGTTAAAATTTTGTTTTGATATGTTTAATACTTCTTTCATTTACAATCTAAGGTTTTATAGTTAACCTAGGAAACTATAAGAAAGTGAATGCTCTGTGTAATAATAGTTTAAAAGTATCTTAACTATTGAAAACAAGCGTATTACTTCTTAACTAAATGTTTGCAACTTGTTCTTTTCGCTATTAATTGGTTTGGTTGAAAACACTTAGGATATCTTTGAAAACCAATTTCACGTGTTAAGATTGTGTTTTGATATGTTTAATACAATCTTAGTCTATGATTAATTGATTGAAACACTTATGAATATCTTTGAAAAACAATTTCATGTGTTAAAATTGTGTTTTCATATGTTTATAATACTTCTTTTACAATCTAAGGTCTATTAATTGATTCGAACACTTGTGATACCTTTGAAAAACCATTCCAAATGTGTTCAAATTGTATTTTGATATCTTCAATACTTCTTTTACAATCTAAGGTCTATTGATTGATTGAAACACTCATGATATGATATCTTTGAAAAACAATTTCATGGGTTAAAATTTTGTTTTGATATGTTTAATACTTCTTTCATTTACAATCTAAGGTTTTATAGTTAACCTAGGAAACTATAAGAAAGTGAATGCTCTGTGTAATAATAGTTTAAAAGTATCTTAACTATTGAAAACAAGCGTATTACTTCTTAACTAAATGTTTGCAACTTGTTCTTTTCGCTATTAATTGGTTTGGTTGAAAACACTTAGGATATCTTTGAAAACCAATTTCACGTGTTAAGATTGTGTTTTGATATGTTTAATACAATCTTAGTCTATGATTAATTGATTGAAACACTTATGAATATCTTTGAAAAACAATTTCATGTGTTAAAATTGTGTTTTCAACCAAACCAATTAATAGCGAAAAGAACAAGTTGCAAACATTTAGTTAAGAAGTAATACGCTTGTTTTCATAATAGCGAAAAGAACAAGTTCCAATTGGTTGAAAACACAATTTTAACACATGAAATTGTTTTTCAAAGATATTCATAAGTGTTTCAATCAATTAATCATAGACTAAGATTGTATTAAACATATCAAAACACAATCTTAACACGTGAAATTGGTTTTCAAAGATATCATAAGTGTTTTCAACCAAACCAATTAATAGCGAAAAGAACAAGTTGCAAACATTTAGTTAAGAAGTAATACGCTTGTTTTCAATAGTTAAGATACTTTTAAACTATTATTACACAGAGCATTCACTTTCTTATAGTTTCCTAGGTTAACTATAAAACCTTAGATTGTAAATGAAAGAAGTATTAAACATATCAAAACAAAATTTTAACCCATGAAATTGTTTTTCAAAGATATCATATCATGAGTGTTTCAATCAATCAATAGACCTTAGATTGTAAAAGAAGTATTGAAGATATCAAAATACAATTTGAACACATTTGGAATGGTTTTTCAAAGGTATCACAAGTGTTCGAATCAATTAATAGACCTTAGATTGTAAAAGAAGTATTATAAACATATGAAAACACAATTTTAACACATGAAATTGTTTTTCAAAGATATTCATAAGTTTTCAATCAATTAATCATAGACTAAGATTGTATTAAACATATCAAAACACAATCTTAACACGTGAAATTGGTTTTCAAAGATATCCTAAGTGTTTTCAACCAAACCAATTAATAGCGAAAAGAACAAGTTGCAAACATTTAGTTAAGAAGTAATACGCTTGTTTTCAATAGTTAAGATACTTTTAAACTATTATTACACAGAGCATTCACTTTCTTATAGTTTCCTAGGTTAACTATAAAACCTTAGATTGTAAATGAAAGAAGTATTAAACATATCAAAACAAAATTTTAACCCATGAAATTGTTTTTCAAAGATATCATATCATGAGTGTTTCAATCAATCAATAGACCTTAGATTGTAAAAGAAGTATTGAAGATATCAAAATACAATTTGAACACATTTGGAATGGTTTTTCAAAGGTATCACAAGTGTTCGAATCAATTAATAGACCTTAGATTGTAAAAGAAGTATTATAAACATATGAAAACACAATTTTAACACATGAAATTGTTTTTCAAAGATATTCATAAGTTTTCAATCAATTAATCATAGACTAAGATTGTATTAAACATATCAAAACACAATCTTAACACGTGAAATTGGTTTTCAAAGATATCCTAAGTGTTTTCAACCAAACCAATTAATAGCGAAAAGAACAAGTTGCAAACATTTAGTTAAGAAGTAATACGCTTGTTTTCAATAGTTAAGATACTTTTAAACTATTATTACACAGACCATTCACTTTCTTATAGTTTCCTAGGTTAACTATAAAACCTTAGATTGTAAATGAAAGAAGTATTAAACATATCAAAACAAAATTTTAACCCATGAAATTGTTTTTCAAAGATATCATATCATGAGTGTTTCAATCAATCAATAGACCTTAGATTGTAAAAGAAGTATTGAAGATATCAAAATACAATTTGAACACATTTGGAATGGTTTTTCAAAGGTATCACAAGTGTTCGAATCAATTAATAGACCTTAGATTGTAAAAGAAGTATTATAAACATATGAAAACACAATTTTAACACATGAAATTGTTTTTCAAAGATATTCATAAGTTTTCAATCAATTAATCATAGACTAAGATTGTATTAAACATATCAAAACACAATCTTAACACGTGAAATTGGTTTTCAAAGATATCCTAAGTGTTTTCAACCAAACCAATTAATAGCGAAAAGAACAAGTTGCAAACATTTAGTTAAGAAGTAATACGCTTGTTTTCAATAGTTAAGATACTTTTAAACTATTATTACACAGACCATTCACTTTCTTATAGTTTCCTAGGTTAACTATAAAACCTTAGATTGTAAATGAAAGAAGTATTAAACATATCAAAACAAAATTTTAACCCATGAAATTGTTTTTCAAAGATATCATATCATGAGTGTTTCAATCAATCAATAGACCTTAGATTGTAAAAGAAGTATTGAAGATATCAAAATACAATTTGAACACATTTGGAATGGTTTTTCAAAGGTATCACAAGTGTTCGAATCAATTAATAGACCTTAGATTGTAAAAGAAGTATTATAAACATATGAAAACACAATTTTAACACATGAAATTGTTTTTCAAAGATATTCATAAGTGTTTCAATCAATCAATACACTAAGATTGTATTAAACATATCAAAACACAATCTTAACACGTGAAATTGGTTTTCAAAGATATCATAAGTGTTTTCAACCAAACCAATTAATAGCGAAAAGAACAAGTTGCAAACATTTAGTTAAGAAGTAATACGCTTGTTTTCAATAGTTAAGATACTTTTAAACTATTATTACACAGAGCATTCACTTTCTTATAGTTTCCTAGGTTAACTATAAAACCTTAGATTGTAAATGAAAGAAGTATTAAACATATCAAAACAAAATTTTAACCCATGAAATTGTTTTTCAAAGATATCATATCATGAGTTTTTCAATCAATCAATAGACCTTAGATTGTAAAAGAAGTATTGAAGATATCAAAATACAATTTGAACACATTTGGAATGGTTTTTCAAAGGTATCACAAGTGTTCGAATCAATTAATAGACCTTAGATTGTAAAAGAAGTATTATAAACATATGAAAACACAATTTTAACACATGAAATTGTTTTTCAAAGATATTCATAAGTGTTTCAATCAATCAATACACTAAGATTGTATTAAACATATCAAAACACAATCTTAACACGTGAAATTGGTTTTCAAAGATATCATAAGTGTTTTCAACCAAACCAATTAATAGCGAAAAGAACAAGTTGCAAACATTTAGTTAAGAAGTAATACGCTTGTTTTCAATAGTTAAGATACTTTTAAACTATTATTACACAGAGCATTCACTTTCTTATAGTTTCCTAGGTTAACTATAAAACCTTAGATTGTAAATGAAAGAAGTATTAAACATATCAAAACAAAATTTTAACCCATGAAATTGTTTTTCAAAGATATCATATCATGAGTGTTTCAATCAATCAATAGACCTTAGATTGTAAAAGAAGTATTGAAGATATCAAAATACAATTTGAACACATTTGGAATGGTTTTTCAAAGGTATCACAAGTGTTCGAATCAATTAATAGACCTTAGATTGTAAAAGAAGTATTATAAACATATGAAAACACAATTTTAACACATGAAATTGTTTTTCAAAGATATTCATAAGTGTTTCAATCAATCAATACACTAAGATTGTATTAAACATATCAAAACACAATCTTAACACGTGAAATTGGTTTTCAAAGATATCATAAGTGTTTTCAACCAAACCAATTAATAGCGAAAAGAACAAGTTGCAAACATTTAGTTAAGAAGTAATACGCTTGTTTTCAATAGTTAAGATACTTTTAAACTATTATTACACAGACCATTCACTTTCTTATAGTTTCCTAGGTTAACTATAAAACCTTAGATTGTAAATGAAAGAAGTATTAAACATATCAAAACAAAATTTAACCCATGAAATTGTTTTTCAAAGATATCATATCATGAGTGTTTCAATCAATCAATAGACCTTAGATTGTAAAAGAAGTATTGAAGATATCAAAATACAATTTGAACACATTTGGAATGGTTTTTCAAAGGTATCACAAGTGTTCGAATCAATTAATAGACCTTAGATTGTAAAAGAAGTATTATAAACATATGAAAACACAATTTTAACACATGAAATTGTTTTTCAAAGATATTCATAAGTGTTTCAATCAATCAATACACTAAGATTGTATTAAACATATCAAAACACAATCTTAACACGTGAAATTGGTTTTCAAAGATATCATAAGTGTTTTCAACCAAACCAATTAATAGCGAAAAGAACAAGTTGCAAACATTTAGTTAAGAAGTAATACGCTTGTTTTCAATAGTTAAGATACTTTTAAACTATTATTACACAGAGCATTCACTTTCTTATAGTTTCCTAGGTTAACTATAAAACCTTAGATTGTAAATGAAAGAAGTATTAAACATATCAAAACAAAATTTTAACCCATGAAATTGTTTTTCAAAGATATCATATCATGAGTTTTTCAATCAATCAATAGACCTTAGATTGTAAAAGAAGTATTGAAGATATCAAAATACAATTTGAACACATTTGGAATGGTTTTTCAAAGGTATCACAAGTGTTCGAATCAATTAATAGACCTTAGATTGTAAAAGAAGTATTATAAACATATGAAAACACAATTTTAACACATGAAATTGTTTTTCAAAGATATTCATAAGTGTTTCAATCAATCAATACACTAAGATTGTACTAAACATATCAAAACACAATCTTAACACGTGAAATTGGTTTTCAAAGATATCATAAGTGTTTTCAACCAAACCAATTAATAGCGAAAAGAACAAGTTGCAAACATTTAGTTAAGAAGTAATACGCTTGTTTTCAATAGTTAAGATACTTTTAAACTATTATTACACAGACCATTCACTTTCTTATAGTTTCCTAGGTTAACTATAAAACCTTAGATTGTAAATGAAAGAAGTATTAAACATATCAAAACAAAATTTAACCCATGAAATTGTTTTTCAAAGATATCATATCATGAGTGTTTCAATCAATCAATAGACCTTAGATTGTAAAAGAAGTATTGAAGATATCAAAATACAATTTGAACACATTTGGAATGGTTTTTCAAAGGTATCACAAGTGTTCGAATCAATTAATAGACCTTAGATTGTAAAAGAAGTATTATAAACATATGAAAACACAATTTTAACACATGAAATTGTTTTTCAAAGATATTCATAAGTGTTTCAATCAATCAATACACTAAGATTGTATTAAACATATCAAAACACAATCTTAACACGTGAAATTGGTTTTCAAAGATATCATAAGTGTTTTCAACCAAACCAATTAATAGCGAAAAGAACAAGTTGCAAACATTTAGTTAAGAAGTAATACGCTTGTTTTCAATAGTTAAGATACTTTTAAACTATTATTACACAGAGCATTCACTTTCTTATAGTTTCCTAGGTTAACTATAAAACCTTAGATTGTAAATGAAAGAAGTATTAAACATATCAAAACAAAATTTTAACCCATGAAATTGTTTTTCAAAGATATCATATCATGAGTGTTTCAATCAATCAATAGACCTTAGATTGTAAAAGAAGTTTTGAAGATATCAAAATACAATTTGAACACATTTGGAATGGTTTTTCAAAGGTATCACAAGTGTTCGAATCAATTAATAGACCTTAGATTGTAAAAGAAGTATTATAAACATATGAAAACACAATTTTAACACATGAAATTGTTTTTCAAAGATATTCATAAGTGTTTCAATCAATCAATACACTAAGATTGTATTAAACATATCAAAACACAATCTTAACACGTGAAATTGGTTTTCAAAGATATCATAAGTGTTTTCAACCAAACCAATTAATAGCGAAAAGAACAAGTTGCAAACATTTAGTTAAGAAGTAATACGCTTGTTTTCAATAGTTAAGATACTTTTAAACTATTATTACACAGACCATTCACTTTCTTATAGTTTCCTAGGTTAACTATAAAACCTTAGATTGTAAATGAAAGAAGTATTAAACATATCAAAACAAAATTTTAACCCATGAAATTGTTTTTCAAAGATATCATATCATGAGTTTTTCAATCAATCAATAGACCTTAGATTGTAAAAGAAGTATTGAAGATATCAAAATACAATTTGAACACATTTGGAATGGTTTTTCAAAGGTATCACAAGTGTTCGAATCAATTAATAGACCTTAGATTGTAAAAGAAGTATTATAAACATATGAAAACACAATTTTAACACATGAAATTGTTTTTCAAAGATATTCATAAGTGTTTCAATCAATCAATACACTAAGATTGTATTAAACATATCAAAACACAATCTTAACACGTGAAATTGGTTTTCAAAGATATCATAAGTGTTTTCAACCAAACCAATTAATAGCGAAAAGAACAAGTTGCAAACATTTAGTTAAGAAGTAATACGCTTGTTTTCAATAGTTAAGATACTTTTAAACTATTATTACACAGAGCATTAACTTTCTTATAGTTTCCTAGGTTAACTATAAAACCTTAGATTGTAAATGAAAGAAGTATTAAACATATCAAAACAAAATTTTAACCCATGAAATTGTTTTTCAAAGATATCATATCATGAGTTTTTCAATCAATCAATAGACCTTAGATTGTAAAAGAAGTATTGAAGATATCAAAATACAATTTGAACACATTTGGAATGGTTTTTCAAAGGTATCACAAGTGTTCGAATCAATTAATAGACCTTAGATTGTAAAAGAAGTATTATAAACATATGAAAACACAATTTTAACACATGAAATTGTTTTTCAAAGATATTCATAAGTTTTCAATCAATCAATACACTAAGATTGTATTAAACATATCAAAACACAATCTTAACACGTGAAATTGGTTTTCAAAGATATCATAAGTGTTTTCAACCAAACCAATTAATAGCGAAAAGAACAAGTTGCAAACATTTAGTTAAGAAGTAATACGCTTGTTTTCAATAGTTAAGATACTTTTAAACTATTATTACACAGAGCATTAACTTTCTTATAGTTTCCTAGGTTAACTATAAAACCTTAGATTGTAAATGAAAGAAGTATTAAACATATCAAAACAAAATTTTAACCCATGAAATTGTTTTTCAAAGATATCATATCATGAGTTTTTCAATCAATCAATAGACCTTAGATTGTAAAAGAAGTATTGAAGATATCAAAATACAATTTGAACACATTTGGAATGGTTTTTCAAAGGTATCACAAGTGTTCGAATCAATTAATAGACCTTAGATTGTAAAAGAAGTATTATAAACATATGAAAACACAATTTTAACACATGAAATTGTTTTTCAAAGATATTCATAAGTGTTTCAATCAATCAATACACTAAGATTGTACTAAACATATCAAAACACAATCTTAACACGTGAAATTGGTTTTCAAAGATATCATAAGTGTTTTCAACCAAACCAATTAATAGCGAAAAGAACAAGTTGCAAACATTTAGTTAAGAAGTAATACGCTTGTTTTCAATAGTTAAAATACTTTTAAACTATTATTACACAGACCATTCACTTTCTTATAGTTTCCTAGGTTAACTATAAAACCTTAGATTGTAAATGAAAGAAGTATTAAACATATCAAAACAAAATTTAACCCATGAAATTGTTTTTCAAAGATATCATATCATGAGTGTTTCAATCAATCAATAGACCTTAGATTGTAAAAGAAGTATTGAAGATATCAAAATACAATTTGAACACATTTGGAATGGTTTTTCAAAGGTATCACAAGTGTTCGAATCAATTAATAGACCTTAGATTGTAAAAGAAGTATTATAAACATATGAAAACACAATTTTAACACATGAAATTGTTTTTCAAAGATATTCATAAGTGTTTCAATCAATCAATACACTAAGATTGTATTAAACATATCAAAACACAATCTTAACACGTGAAATTGGTTTTCAAAGATATCATAAGTGTTTTCAACCAAACCAATTAATAGCGAAAAGAACAAGTTGCAAACATTTAGTTAAGAAGTAATACGCTTGTTTTCAATAGTTAAGATACTTTTAAACTATTATTACACAGAGCATTCACTTTCTTATAGTTTCCTAGGTTAACTATAAAACCTTAGATTGTAAATGAAAGAAGTATTAAACATATCAAAACAAAATTTTAACCCATGAAATTGTTTTTCAAAGATATCATATCATGAGTGTTTCAATCAATCAATAGACCTTAGATTGTAAAAGAAGTTTTGAAGATATCAAAATACAATTTGAACACATTTGGAATGGTTTTTCAAAGGTATCACAAGTGTTCGAATCAATTAATAGACCTTAGATTGTAAAAGAAGTATTATAAACATATGAAAACACAATTTTAACACATGAAATTGTTTTTCAAAGATATTCATAAGTGTTTCAATCAATCAATACACTAAGATTGTATTAAACATATCAAAACACAATCTTAACACGTGAAATTGGTTTTCAAAGATATCATAAGTGTTTTCAACCAAACCAATTAATAGCGAAAAGAACAAGTTGCAAACATTTAGTTAAGAAGTAATACGCTTGTTTTCAATAGTTAAGATACTTTTAAACTATTATTACACAGACCATTCACTTTCTTATAGTTTCCTAGGTTAACTATAAAACCTTAGATTGTAAATGAAAGAAGTATTAAACATATCAAAACAAAATTTTAACCCATGAAATTGTTTTTCAAAGATATCATATCATGAGTTTTTCAATCAATCAATAGACCTTAGATTGTAAAAGAAGTATTGAAGATATCAAAATACAATTTGAACACATTTGGAATGGTTTTTCAAAGGTATCACAAGTGTTCGAATCAATTAATAGACCTTAGATTGTAAAAGAAGTATTATAAACATATGAAAACACAATTTTAACACATGAAATTGTTTTTCAAAGATATTCATAAGTGTTTCAATCAATCAATACACTAAGATTGTATTAAACATATCAAAACACAATCTTAACACGTGAAATTGGTTTTCAAAGATATCATAAGTGTTTTCAACCAAACCAATTAATAGCGAAAAGAACAAGTTGCAAACATTTAGTTAAGAAGTAATACGCTTGTTTTCAATAGTTAAGATACTTTTAAACTATTATTACACAGAGCATTAACTTTCTTATAGTTTCCTAGGTTAACTATAAAACCTTAGATTGTAAATGAAAGAAGTATTAAACATATCAAAACAAAATTTTAACCCATGAAATTGTTTTTCAAAGATATCATATCATGAGTTTTTCAATCAATCAATAGACCTTAGATTGTAAAAGAAGTATTGAAGATATCAAAATACAATTTGAACACATTTGGAATGGTTTTTCAAAGGTATCACAAGTGTTCGAATCAATTAATAGACCTTAGATTGTAAAAGAAGTATTATAAACATATGAAAACACAATTTTAACACATGAAATTGTTTTTCAAAGATATTCATAAGTTTTCAATCAATCAATACACTAAGATTGTATTAAACATATCAAAACACAATCTTAACACGTGAAATTGGTTTTCAAAGATATCATAAGTGTTTTCAACCAAACCAATTAATAGCGAAAAGAACAAGTTGCAAACATTTAGTTAAGAAGTAATACGCTTGTTTTCAATAGTTAAGATACTTTTAAACTATTATTACATAGAGCATTAACTTTCTTATAGTTTCCTAGGTTAACTATAAAACCTTAGATTGTAAATGAAAGAAGTATTAAACATATCAAAACAAAATTTTAACCCATGAAATTGTTTTTCAAAGATATCATATCATGAGTTTTTCAATCAATCAATAGACCTTAGATTGTAAAAGAAGTATTGAAGATATCAAAATACAATTTGAACACATTTGGAATGGTTTTTCAAAGGTATCACAAGTGTTCGAATCAATTAATAGACCTTAGATTGTAAAAGAAGTATTATAAACATATGAAAACACAATTTTAACACATGAAATTGTTTTTCAAAGATATTCATAAGTTTTCAATCAATTAATCATAGACTAAGATTGTATTAAACATATCAAAACACAATCTTAACACGTGAAATTGGTTTTCAAAGATATCCTAAGTGTTTTCAACCAAACCAATTAATAGCGAAAAGAACAAGTTGCAAACATTTAGTTAAGAAGTAATACGCTTGTTTTCAATAGTTAAGATACTTTTAAACTATTATTACACAGAGCATTCACTTTCTTATAGTTTCCTAGGTTAACTATAAAACCTTAGATTGTAAATGAAAGAAGTATTAAACATATCAAAACAAAATTTTAACCCATGAAATTGTTTTTCAAAGATATCATATCATGAGTGTTTCAATCAATCAATAGACCTTAGATTGTAAAAGAAGTATTGAAGATATCAAAATACAATTTGAACACATTTGGAATGGTTTTTCAAAGGTATCACAAGTGTTCGAATCAATTAATAGACCTTAGATTGTAAAAGAAGTATTATAAACATATGAAAACACAATTTTAACACATGAAATTGTTTTTCAAAGATATTCATAAGTGTTTCAATCAATTAATCATAGACTAAGATTGTATTAAACATATCAAAACACAATCTTAACACGTGAAATTGGTTTTCAAAGATATCCTAAGTGTTTTCAACCAAACCAATTAATAGCGAAAAGAACAAGTTGCAAACATTTAGTTAAGAAGTAATACGCTTGTTTTCAATAGTTAAGATACTTTTAAACTATTATTACACAGAGCATTCACTTTCTTATAGTTTCCTAGGTTAACTATAAAACCTTAGATTGTAAATGAAAGAAGTATTAAACATATCAAAACAAAATTTTAACCCATGAAATTGTTTTTCAAAGATATCATATCATGAGTTTTTCAATCAATCAATAGACCTTAGATTGTAAAAGAAGTATTGAAGATATCAAAATACAATTTGAACACATTTGGAATGGTTTTTCAAAGGTATCACAAGTGTTCGAATCAATTAATAGACCTTAGATTGTAAAAGAAGTATTATAAACATATGAAAACACAATTTCAACACATGAAATTGTTTTTCAAAGATATTCATAAGTGTTTCAATCAATCAATACACTAAGATTGTATTAAACATATCAAAACACAATCTTAACACGTGAAATTGGTTTTCAAAGATATCATAAGTGTTTTCAACCAAACCAATTAATAGCGAAAAGAACAAGTTGCAAACATTTAGTTAAGAAGTAATACGCTTGTTTTCAATAGTTAAGATACTTTTAAACTATTATTACACAGAGCATTCACTTTCTTATAGTTTCCTAGGTTAACTATAAAACCTTAGATTGTAAATGAAAGAAGTATTAAACATATCAAAACAAAATTTTAACCCATGAAATTGTTTTTCAAAGATATCATATCATGAGTGTTTCAATCAATCAATAGACCTTAGATTGTAAAAGAAGTATTGAAGATATCAAAATACAATTTGAACACATTTGGAATGGTTTTTCAAAGGTATCACAAGTGTTCGAATCAATTAATAGACCTTAGATTGTAAAAGAAGTATTATAAACATATGAAAACACAATTTTAACACATGAAATTGTTTTTCAAAGATATTCATAAGTGTTTCAATCAATCAATACACTAAGATTGTATTAAACATATCAAAACACATTCTTAACACGTGAAATTGGTTTTCAAAGATATCATAAGTGTTTTCAACCAAACCAATTAATAGCGAAAAGAACAAGTTGCAAACATTTAGTTAAGAAGTAATACGCTTGTTTTCAATAGTTAAGATACTTTTAAACTATTATTACACAGAGCATTCACTTTCTTATAGTTTCCTAGGTTAACTATAAAACCTTAGATTGTAAATGAAAGAAGTATTAAACATATCAAAACAAAATTTTAACCCATGAAATTGTTTTTCAAAGATATCATATCATGAGTGTTTCAATCAATCAATAGACCTTAGATTGTAAAAGAAGTATTGAAGATATCAAAATACAATTTGAACACATTTGGAATGGTTTTTCAAAGGTATCACAAGTGTTCGAATCAATTAATAGACCTTAGATTGTAAAAGAAGTATTATAAACATATGAAAACACAATTTTAACACATGAAATTGTTTTTCAAAGATATTCATAAGTGTTTCAATCAATTAATCATAGACTAAGATTGTATTAAACATATCAAAACACAATCTTAACACGTGAAATTGGTTTTCAAAGATATCCTAAGTGTTTTCAACCAAACCAATTAATAGCGAAAAGAACAAGTTGCAAACATTTAGTTAAGAAGTAATACGCTTGTTTTCAATAGTTAAGATACTTTTAAACTATTATTACACAGAGCATTCACTTTCTTATAGTTTCCTAGGTTAACTATAAAACCTTAGATTGTAAATGAAAGAAGTATTAAACATATCAAAACAAAATTTTAACCCATGAAATTGTTTTTCAAAGATATCATATCATGAGTGTTTCAATCAATCAATAGACCTTAGATTGTAAAAGAAGTATTGAAGATATCAAAATACAATTTGAACACATTTGGAATGGTTTTTCAAAGGTATCACAAGTGTTCGAATCAATTAATAGACCTTAGATTGTAAAAGAAGTATTATAAACATATGAAAACACAATTTTAACACATGAAATTGTTTTTCAAAGATATTCATAAGTGTTTCAATCAATCAATACACTAAGATTGTATTAAACATATCAAAACACAATCTTAACATGTGAAATTGGTTTTCAAAGATATCATAAGTGTTTTCAACCAAACCAATTAATAGCGAAAAGAACAAGTTGCAAACATTTAGTTAAGAAGTAATACGCTTGTTTTCAATAGTTAAGATACTTTTAAACTATTATTACACAGAGCATTCACTTTCTTATAGTTTCCTAGGTTAACTATAAAACCTTAGATTGTAAATGAAAGAAGTATTAAACATATCAAAACAAAATTTTAACCCATGAAATTGTTTTTCAAAGATATCATATCATGAGTGTTTCAATCAATCAATAGACCTTAGATTGTAAAAGAAGTATTGAAGATATCAAAATACAATTTGAACACATTTGGAATGGTTTTTCAAAGGTATCACAAGTGTTCGAATCAATTAATAGACCTTAGATTGTAAAAGAAGTATTATAAACATATGAAAACACAATTTTAACACATGAAATTGTTTTTCAAAGATATTCATAAGTGTTTCAATCAATTAATCATAGACTAAGATTGTATTAAACATATCAAAACACAATCTTAACACGTGAAATTTGTTTTCAAAGATATCCTAAGTGTTTTCAACCAAACCAATTAATAGCGAAAAGAACAAGTTGCAAACATTTAGTTAAGAAGTAATACGCTTGTTTTCAATAGTTAAGATACTTTTAAACTATTATTACACAGACCATTCACTTTCTTATAGTTTCCTAGGTTAACTATAAAACCTTAGATTGTAAATGAAAGAAGTATTAAACATATCAAAACAAAATTTAACCCATGAAATTGTTTTTCAAAGATATCATATCATGAGTGTTTCAATCAATCAATAGACCTTAGATTGTAAAAGAAGTATTGAAGATATCAAAATACAATTTGAACACATTTGGAATGGTTTTTCAAAGGTATCACAAGTGTTCGAATCAATTAATAGACCTTAGATTGTAAAAGAAGTATTATAAACATATGAAAACACAATTTTAACACATGAAATTGTTTTTCAAAGATATTCATAAGTGTTTCAATCAATCAATACACTAAGATTGTATTAAACATATCAAAACACAATCTTAACACGTGAAATTGGTTTTCAAAGATATCATAAGTGTTTTCAACCAAACCAATTAATAGCGAAAAGAACAAGTTGCAAACATTTAGTTAAGAAGTAATACGCTTGTTTTCAATAGTTAAGATACTTTTAAACTATTATTACACAGAGCATTCACTTTCTTATAGTTTCCTAGGTTAACTATAAAACCTTAGATTGTAAATGAAAGAAGTATTAAACATATCAAAACAAAATTTTAACCCATGAAATTGTTTTTCAAAGATATCATATCATGAGTTTTTCAATCAATCAATAGACCTTAGATTGTAAAAGAAGTTTTGAAGATATCAAAATACAATTTGAACACATTTGGAATGGTTTTTCAAAGGTATCACAAGTGTTCGAATCAATTAATAGACCTTAGATTGTAAAAGAAGTATTATAAACATATGAAAACACAATTTTAACACATGAAATTGTTTTTCAAAGATATTCATAAGTGTTTCAATCAATCAATACACTAAGATTGTATTAAACATATCAAAACACAATCTTAACACGTGAAATTGGTTTTCAAAGATATCATAAGTGTTTTCAACCAAACCAATTAATAGCGAAAAGAACAAGTTGCAAACATTTAGTTAAGAAGTAATACGCTTGTTTTCAATAGTTAAGATACTTTTAAACTATTATTACACAGAGCATTCACTTTCTTATAGTTTCCTAGGTTAACTATAAAACCTTAGATTGTAAATGAAAGAAGTATTAAACATATCAAAACAAAATTTTAACCCATGAAATTGTTTTTCAAAGATATCATATCATGAGTGTTTCAATCAATCAATAGACCTTAGATTGTAAAAGAAGTATTGAAGATATCAAAATACAATTTGAACACATTTGGAATGGTTTTTCAAAGGTATCACAAGTGTTCGAATCAATTAATAGACCTTAGATTGTAAAAGAAGTATTATAAACATATGAAAACACAATTTTAACACATGAAATTGTTTTTCAAAGATATTCATAAGTGTTTCAATCAATCAATACACTAAGATTGTATTAAACATATCAAAACACAATCTTAACACGTGAAATTGGTTTTCAAAGATATCATAAGTGTTTTCAACCAAACCAATTAATAGCGAAAAGAACAAGTTGCAAACATTTAGTTAAGAAGTAATACGCTTGTTTTCAATAGTTAAGATACTTTTAAACTATTATTACACAGACCATTCACTTTCTTATAGTTTCCTAGGTTAACTATAAAACCTTAGATTGTAAATGAAAGAAGTATTAAACATATCAAAACAAAATTTTAACCCATGAAATTGTTTTTCAAAGATATCATATCATGAGTTTTTCAATCAATCAATAGACCTTAGATTGTAAAAGAAGTATTGAAGATATCAAAATACAATTTGAACACATTTGGAATGGTTTTTCAAAGGTATCACAAGTGTTCGAATCAATTAATAGACCTTAGATTGTAAAAGAAGTATTATAAACATATGAAAACACAATTTTAACACATGAAATTGTTTTTCAAAGATATTCATAAGTGTTTCAATCAATCAATACACTAAGATTGTATTAAACATATCAAAACACAATCTTAACACGTGAAATTGGTTTTCAAAGATATCATAAGTGTTTTCAACCAAACCAATTAATAGCGAAAAGAACAAGTTGCAAACATTTAGTTAAGAAGTAATACGCTTGTTTTCAATAGTTAAGATACTTTTAAACTATTATTACACAGAGCATTAACTTTCTTATAGTTTCCTAGGTTAACTATAAAACCTTAGATTGTAAATGAAAGAAGTATTAAACATATCAAAACAAAATTTTAACCCATGAAATTGTTTTTCAAAGATATCATATCATGAGTTTTTCAATCAATCAATAGACCTTAGATTGTAAAAGAAGTATTGAAGATATCAAAATACAATTTGAACACATTTGGAATGGTTTTTCAAAGGTATCACAAGTGTTCGAATCAATTAATAGACCTTAGATTGTAAAAGAAGTATTATAAACATATGAAAACACAATTTTAACACATGAAATTGTTTTTCAAAGATATTCATAAGTGTTTCAATCAATCAATACACTAAGATTGTATTAAACATATCAAAACACAATCTTAACACGTGAAATTGGTTTTCAAAGATATCATAAGTGTTTTCAACCAAACCAATTAATAGCGAAAAGAACAAGTTGCAAACATTTAGTTAAGAAGTAATACGCTTGTTTTCAATAGTTAAGATACTTTTAAACTATTATTACACAAAGCATTCACTTTCTTATAGTTTCCTAGGTTAACTATAAAACCTTAGATTGTAAATGAAAGAAGTATTAAACATATCAAAACAAAATTTTAACCCATGAAATTGTTTTTCAAAGATATCATATCATGAGTGTTTCAATCAATCAATAGACCTTAGATTGTAAAAGAAGTATTGAAGATATCAAAATACAATTTGAACACATTTGGAATGGTTTTTCAAAGGTATCACAAGTGTTCGAATCAATTAATAGACCTTAGATTGTAAAAGAAGTATTATAAACATATGAAAACACAATTTTAACACATGAAATTGTTTTTCAAAGATATTCATAAGTGTTTCAATCAATTAATCATAGACTAAGATTGTATTAAACATATCAAAACACAATCTTAACACGTGAAATTGGTTTTCAAAGATATCCTAAGTGTTTTCAACCAAACCAATTAATAGCGAAAAGAACAAGTTGCAAACATTTAGTTAAGAAGTAATACGCTTGTTTTCAATAGTTAAGATACTTTTAAACTATTATTACACAGAGCATTCACTTTCTTATAGTTTCCTAGGTTAACTATAAAACCTTAGATTGTAAATGAAAGAAGTATTAAACATATCAAAACAAAATTTTAACCCATGAAATTGTTTTTCAAAGATATCATATCATGAGTTTTTCAATCAATCAATAGACCTTAGATTGTAAAAGAAGTATTGAAGATATCAAAATACAATTTGAACACATTTGGAATGGTTTTTCAAAGGTATCACAAGTGTTCGAATCAATTAATAGACCTTAGATTGTAAAAGAAGTATTACAAACATATGAAAACACAATTTCAACACATGAAATTGTTTTTCAAAGATATTCATAAGTGTTTCAATCAATCAATACACTAAGATTGTATTAAACATATCAAAACACAATCTTAACACGTGAAATTGGTTTTCAAAGATATCATAAGTGTTTTCAACCAAACCAATTAATAGCGAAAAGAACAAGTTGCAAACATTTAGTTAAGAAGTAATACGCTTGTTTTCAATAGTTAAGATACTTTTAAACTATTATTACACAGAGCATTCACTTTCTTATAGTTTCCTAGGTTAACTATAAAACCTTAGATTGTAAATGAAAGAAGTATTAAACATATCAAAACAAAATTTTAACCCATGAAATTGTTTTTCAAAGATATCATATCATGAGTGTTTCAATCAATCAATAGACCTTAGATTGTAAAAGAAGTATTGAAGATATCAAAATACAATTTGAACACATTTGGAATGGTTTTTCAAAGGTATCACAAGTGTTCGAATCAATTAATAGACCTTAGATTGTAAAAGAAGTATTATAAACATATGAAAACACAATTTTAACACATGAAATTGTTTTTCAAAGATATTCATAAGTGTTTCAATCAATCAATACACTAAGATTGTATTAAACATATCAAAACACATTCTTAACACGTGAAATTGGTTTTCAAAGATATCATAAGTGTTTTCAACCAAACCAATTAATAGCGAAAAGAACAAGTTGCAAACATTTAGTTAAGAAGTAATACGCTTGTTTTCAATAGTTAAGATACTTTTAAACTATTATTACACAGAGCATTCACTTTCTTATAGTTTCCTAGGTTAACTATAAAACCTTAGATTGTAAATGAAAGAAGTATTAAACATATCAAAACAAAATTTTAACCCATGAAATTGTTTTTCAAAGATATCATATCATGAGTGTTTCAATCAATCAATAGACCTTAGATTGTAAAAGAAGTATTGAAGATATCAAAATACAATTTGAACACATTTGGAATGGTTTTTCAAAGGTATCACAAGTGTTCGAATCAATTAATAGACCTTAGATTGTAAAAGAAGTATTATAAACATATGAAAACACAATTTTAACACATGAAATTGTTTTTCAAAGATATTCATAAGTGTTTCAATCAATTAATCATAGACTAAGATTGTATTAAACATATCAAAACACAATCTTAACACGTGAAATTGGTTTTCAAAGATATCCTAAGTGTTTTCAACCAAACCAATTAATAGCGAAAAGAACAAGTTGCAAACATTTAGTTAAGAAGTAATACGCTTGTTTTCAATAGTTAAGATACTTTTAAACTATTATTACACAGAGCATTCACTTTCTTATAGTTTCCTAGGTTAACTATAAAACCTTAGATTGTAAATGAAAGAAGTATTAAACATATCAAAACAAAATTTTAACCCATGAAATTGTTTTTCAAAGATATCATATCATGAGTGTTTCAATCAATCAATAGACCTTAGATTGTAAAAGAAGTATTGAAGATATCAAAATACAATTTGAACACATTTGGAATGGTTTTTCAAAGGTATCACAAGTGTTCGAATCAATTAATAGACCTTAGATTGTAAAAGAAGTATTATAAACATATGAAAACACAATTTTAACACATGAAATTGTTTTTCAAAGATATTCATAAGTGTTTCAATCAATCAATACACTAAGATTGTATTAAACATATCAAAACACAATCTTAACATGTGAAATTGGTTTTCAAAGATATCATAAGTGTTTTCAACCAAACCAATTAATAGCGAAAAGAACAAGTTGCAAACATTTAGTTAAGAAGTAATACGCTTGTTTTCAATAGTTAAGATACTTTTAAACTATTATTACACAGAGCATTCACTTTCTTATAGTTTCCTAGGTTAACTATAAAACCTTAGATTGTAAATGAAAGAAGTATTAAACATATCAAAACAAAATTTTAACCCATGAAATTGTTTTTCAAAGATATCATATCATGAGTGTTTCAATCAATCAATAGACCTTAGATTGTAAAAGAAGTATTGAAGATATCAAAATACAATTTGAACACATTTGGAATGGTTTTTCAAAGGTATCACAAGTGTTCGAATCAATTAATAGACCTTAGATTGTAAAAGAAGTATTATAAACATATGAAAACACAATTTTAACACATGAAATTGTTTTTCAAAGATATTCATAAGTGTTTCAATCAATTAATCATAGACTAAGATTGTATTAAACATATCAAAACACAATCTTAACACGTGAAATTGGTTTTCAAAGATATCCTAAGTGTTTTCAACCAAACCAATTAATAGCGAAAAGAACAAGTTGCAAACATTTAGTTAAGAAGTAATACGCTTGTTTTCAATAGTTAAGATACTTTTAAACTATTATTACACAGACCATTCACTTTCTTATAGTTTCCTAGGTTAACTATAAAACCTTAGATTGTAAATGAAAGAAGTATTAAACATATCAAAACAAAATTTAACCCATGAAATTGTTTTTCAAAGATATCATATCATGAGTGTTTCAATCAATCAATAGACCTTAGATTGTAAAAGAAGTATTGAAGATATCAAAATACAATTTGAACACATTTGGAATGGTTTTTCAAAGGTATCACAAGTGTTCGAATCAATTAATAGACCTTAGATTGTAAAAGAAGTATTATAAACATATGAAAACACAATTTTAACACATGAAATTGTTTTTCAAAGATATTCATAAGTGTTTCAATCAATCAATACACTAAGATTGTATTAAACATATCAAAACACAATCTTAACACGTGAAATTGGTTTTCAAAGATATCATAAGTGTTTTCAACCAAACCAATTAATAGCGAAAAGAACAAGTTGCAAACATTTAGTTAAGAAGTAATACGCTTGTTTTCAATAGTTAAGATACTTTTAAACTATTATTACACAGAGCATTCACTTTCTTATAGTTTCCTAGGTTAACTATAAAACCTTAGATTGTAAATGAAAGAAGTATTAAACATATCAAAACAAAATTTTAACCCATGAAATTGTTTTTCAAAGATATCATATCATGAGTTTTTCAATCAATCAATAGACCTTAGATTGTAAAAGAAGTTTTGAAGATATCAAAATACAATTTGAACACATTTGGAATGGTTTTTCAAAGGTATCACAAGTGTTCGAATCAATTAATAGACCTTAGATTGTAAAAGAAGTATTATAAACATATGAAAACACAATTTTAACACATGAAATTGTTTTTCAAAGATATTCATAAGTGTTTCAATCAATCAATACACTAAGATTGTATTAAACATATCAAAACACAATCTTAACACGTGAAATTGGTTTTCAAAGATATCATAAGTGTTTTCAACCAAACCAATTAATAGCGAAAAGAACAAGTTGCAAACATTTAGTTAAGAAGTAATACGCTTGTTTTCAATAGTTAAGATACTTTTAAACTATTATTACACAGAGCATTCACTTTCTTATAGTTTCCTAGGTTAACTATAAAACCTTAGATTGTAAATGAAAGAAGTATTAAACATATCAAAACAAAATTTTAACCCATGAAATTGTTTTTCAAAGATATCATATCATGAGTGTTTCAATCAATCAATAGACCTTAGATTGTAAAAGAAGTATTGAAGATATCAAAATACAATTTGAACACATTTGGAATGGTTTTTCAAAGGTATCACAAGTGTTCGAATCAATTAATAGACCTTAGATTGTAAAAGAAGTATTATAAACATATGAAAACACAATTTTAACACATGAAATTGTTTTTCAAAGATATTCATAAGTGTTTCAATCAATCAATACACTAAGATTGTATTAAACATATCAAAACACAATCTTAACACGTGAAATTGGTTTTCAAAGATATCATAAGTGTTTTCAACCAAACCAATTAATAGCGAAAAGAACAAGTTGCAAACATTTAGTTAAGAAGTAATACGCTTGTTTTCAATAGTTAAGATACTTTTAAACTATTATTACACAGACCATTCACTTTCTTATAGTTTCCTAGGTTAACTATAAAACCTTAGATTGTAAATGAAAGAAGTATTAAACATATCAAAACAAAATTTTAACCCATGAAATTGTTTTTCAAAGATATCATATCATGAGTTTTTCAATCAATCAATAGACCTTAGATTGTAAAAGAAGTATTGAAGATATCAAAATACAATTTGAACACATTTGGAATGGTTTTTCAAAGGTATCACAAGTGTTCGAATCAATTAATAGACCTTAGATTGTAAAAGAAGTATTATAAACATATGAAAACACAATTTTAACACATGAAATTGTTTTTCAAAGATATTCATAAGTGTTTCAATCAATCAATACACTAAGATTGTATTAAACATATCAAAACACAATCTTAACACGTGAAATTGGTTTTCAAAGATATCATAAGTGTTTTCAACCAAACCAATTAATAGCGAAAAGAACAAGTTGCAAACATTTAGTTAAGAAGTAATACGCTTGTTTTCAATAGTTAAGATACTTTTAAACTATTATTACACAGAGCATTAACTTTCTTATAGTTTCCTAGGTTAACTATAAAACCTTAGATTGTAAATGAAAGAAGTATTAAACATATCAAAACAAAATTTTAACCCATGAAATTGTTTTTCAAAGATATCATATCATGAGTTTTTCAATCAATCAATAGACCTTAGATTGTAAAAGAAGTATTGAAGATATCAAAATACAATTTGAACACATTTGGAATGGTTTTTCAAAGGTATCACAAGTGTTCGAATCAATTAATAGACCTTAGATTGTAAAAGAAGTATTATAAACATATGAAAACACAATTTTAACACATGAAATTGTTTTTCAAAGATATTCATAAGTGTTTCAATCAATCAATACACTAAGATTGTATTAAACATATCAAAACACAATCTTAACACGTGAAATTGGTTTTCAAAGATATCATAAGTGTTTTCAACCAAACCAATTAATAGCGAAAAGAACAAGTTGCAAACATTTAGTTAAGAAGTAATACGCTTGTTTTCAATAGTTAAGATACTTTTAAACTATTATTACACAAAGCATTCACTTTCTTATAGTTTCCTAGGTTAACTATAAAACCTTAGATTGTAAATGAAAGAAGTATTAAACATATCAAAACAAAATTTTAACCCATGAAATTGTTTTTCAAAGATATCATATCATGAGTGTTTCAATCAATCAATAGACCTTAGATTGTAAAAGAAGTATTGAAGATATCAAAATACAATTTGAACACATTTGGAATGGTTTTTCAAAGGTATCACAAGTGTTCGAATCAATTAATAGACCTTAGATTGTAAAAGAAGTATTATAAACATATGAAAACACAATTTTAACACATGAAATTGTTTTTCAAAGATATTCATAAGTGTTTCAATCAATTAATCATAGACTAAGATTGTATTAAACATATCAAAACACAATCTTAACACGTGAAATTGGTTTTCAAAGATATCCTAAGTGTTTTCAACCAAACCAATTAATAGCGAAAAGAACAAGTTGCAAACATTTAGTTAAGAAGTAATACGCTTGTTTTCAATAGTTAAGATACTTTTAAACTATTATTACACAGAGCATTCACTTTCTTATAGTTTCCTAGGTTAACTATAAAACCTTAGATTGTAAATGAAAGAAGTATTAAACATATCAAAACAAAATTTTAACCCATGAAATTGTTTTTCAAAGATATCATATCATGAGTTTTTCAATCAATCAATAGACCTTAGATTGTAAAAGAAGTATTGAAGATATCAAAATACAATTTGAACACATTTGGAATGGTTTTTCAAAGGTATCACAAGTGTTCGAATCAATTAATAGACCTTAGATTGTAAAAGAAGTATTATAAACATATGAAAACACAATTTCAACACATGAAATTGTTTTTCAAAGATATTCATAAGTGTTTCAATCAATCAATACACTAAGATTGTATTAAACATATCAAAACACAATCTTAACACGTGAAATTGGTTTTCAAAGATATCATAAGTGTTTTCAACCAAACCAATTAATAGCGAAAAGAACAAGTTGCAAACATTTAGTTAAGAAGTAATACGCTTGTTTTCAATAGTTAAGATACTTTTAAACTATTATTACACAGAGCATTCACTTTCTTATAGTTTCCTAGGTTAACTATAAAACCTTAGATTGTAAATGAAAGAAGTATTAAACATATCAAAACAAAATTTTAACCCATGAAATTGTTTTTCAAAGATATCATATCATGAGTGTTTCAATCAATCAATAGACCTTAGATTGTAAAAGAAGTATTGAAGATATCAAAATACAATTTGAACACATTTGGAATGGTTTTTCAAAGGTATCACAAGTGTTCGAATCAATTAATAGACCTTAGATTGTAAAAGAAGTATTATAAACATATGAAAACACAATTTTAACACATGAAATTGTTTTTCAAAGATATTCATAAGTGTTTCAATCAATCAATACACTAAGATTGTATTAAACATATCAAAACACATTCTTAACACGTGAAATTGGTTTTCAAAGATATCATAAGTGTTTTCAACCAAACCAATTAATAGCGAAAAGAACAAGTTGCAAACATTTAGTTAAGAAGTAATACGCTTGTTTTCAATAGTTAAGATACTTTTAAACTATTATTACACAGAGCATTCACTTTCTTATAGTTTCCTAGGTTAACTATAAAACCTTAGATTGTAAATGAAAGAAGTATTAAACATATCAAAACAAAATTTTAACCCATGAAATTGTTTTTCAAAGATATCATATCATGAGTGTTTCAATCAATCAATAGACCTTAGATTGTAAAAGAAGTATTGAAGATATCAAAATACAATTTGAACACATTTGGAATGGTTTTTCAAAGGTATCACAAGTGTTCGAATCAATTAATAGACCTTAGATTGTAAAAGAAGTATTATAAACATATGAAAACACAATTTTAACACATGAAATTGTTTTTCAAAGATATTCATAAGTGTTTCAATCAATTAATCATAGACTAAGATTGTATTAAACATATCAAAACACAATCTTAACACGTGAAATTGGTTTTCAAAGATATCCTAAGTGTTTTCAACCAAACCAATTAATAGCGAAAAGAACAAGTTGCAAACATTTAGTTAAGAAGTAATACGCTTGTTTTCAATAGTTAAGATACTTTTAAACTATTATTACACAGAGCATTCACTTTCTTATAGTTTCCTAGGTTAACTATAAAACCTTAGATTGTAAATGAAAGAAGTATTAAACATATCAAAACAAAATTTTAACCCATGAAATTGTTTTTCAAAGATATCATATCATGAGTGTTTCAATCAATCAATAGACCTTAGATTGTAAAAGAAGTATTGAAGATATCAAAATACAATTTGAACACATTTGGAATGGTTTTTCAAAGGTATCACAAGTGTTCGAATCAATTAATAGACCTTAGATTGTAAAAGAAGTATTATAAACATATGAAAACACAATTTTAACACATGAAATTGTTTTTCAAAGATATTCATAAGTGTTTCAATCAATCAATACACTAAGATTGTATTAAACATATCAAAACACAATCTTAACATGTGAAATTGGTTTTCAAAGATATCATAAGTGTTTTCAACCAAACCAATTAATAGCGAAAAGAACAAGTTGCAAACATTTAGTTAAGAAGTAATACGCTTGTTTTCAATAGTTAAGATACTTTTAAACTATTATTACACAGAGCATTCACTTTCTTATAGTTTCCTAGGTTAACTATAAAACCTTAGATTGTAAATGAAAGAAGTATTAAACATATCAAAACAAAATTTTAACCCATGAAATTGTTTTTCAAAGATATCATATCATGAGTGTTTCAATCAATCAATAGACCTTAGATTGTAAAAGAAGTATTGAAGATATCAAAATACAATTTGAACACATTTGGAATGGTTTTTCAAAGGTATCACAAGTGTTCGAATCAATTAATAGACCTTAGATTGTAAAAGAAGTATTATAAACATATGAAAACACAATTTTAACACATGAAATTGTTTTTCAAAGATATTCATAAGTGTTTCAATCAATTAATCATAGACTAAGATTGTATTAAACATATCAAAACACAATCTTAACACGTGAAATTGGTTTTCAAAGATATCCTAAGTGTTTTCAACCAAACCAATTAATAGCGAAAAGAACAAGTTGCAAACATTTAGTTAAGAAGTAATACGCTTGTTTTCAATAGTTAAGATACTTTTAAACTATTATTACACAGACCATTCACTTTCTTATAGTTTCCTAGGTTAACTATAAAACCTTAGATTGTAAATGAAAGAAGTATTAAACATATCAAAACAAAATTTAACCCATGAAATTGTTTTTCAAAGATATCATATCATGAGTGTTTCAATCAATCAATAGACCTTAGATTGTAAAAGAAGTATTGAAGATATCAAAATACAATTTGAACACATTTGGAATGGTTTTTCAAAGGTATCACAAGTGTTCGAATCAATTAATAGACCTTAGATTGTAAAAGAAGTATTATAAACATATGAAAACACAATTTTAACACATGAAATTGTTTTTCAAAGATATTCATAAGTGTTTCAATCAATCAATACACTAAGATTGTATTAAACATATCAAAACACAATCTTAACACGTGAAATTGGTTTTCAAAGATATCATAAGTGTTTTCAACCAAACCAATTAATAGCGAAAAGAACAAGTTGCAAACATTTAGTTAAGAAGTAATACGCTTGTTTTCAATAGTTAAGATACTTTTAAACTATTATTACACAGAGCATTCACTTTCTTATAGTTTCCTAGGTTAACTATAAAACCTTAGATTGTAAATGAAAGAAGTATTAAACATATCAAAACAAAATTTTAACCCATGAAATTGTTTTTCAAAGATATCATATCATGAGTTTTTCAATCAATCAATAGACCTTAGATTGTAAAAGAAGTTTTGAAGATATCAAAATACAATTTGAACACATTTGGAATGGTTTTTCAAAGGTATCACAAGTGTTCGAATCAATTAATAGACCTTAGATTGTAAAAGAAGTATTATAAACATATGAAAACACAATTTTAACACATGAAATTGTTTTTCAAAGATATTCATAAGTGTTTCAATCAATCAATACACTAAGATTGTATTAAACATATCAAAACACAATCTTAACACGTGAAATTGGTTTTCAAAGATATCATAAGTGTTTTCAACCAAACCAATTAATAGCGAAAAGAACAAGTTGCAAACATTTAGTTAAGAAGTAATACGCTTGTTTTCAATAGTTAAGATACTTTTAAACTATTATTACACAGAGCATTCACTTTCTTATAGTTTCCTAGGTTAACTATAAAACCTTAGATTGTAAATGAAAGAAGTATTAAACATATCAAAACAAAATTTTAACCCATGAAATTGTTTTTCAAAGATATCATATCATGAGTGTTTCAATCAATCAATAGACCTTAGATTGTAAAAGAAGTATTGAAGATATCAAAATACAATTTGAACACATTTGGAATGGTTTTTCAAAGGTATCACAAGTGTTCGAATCAATTAATAGACCTTAGATTGTAAAAGAAGTATTATAAACATATGAAAACACAATTTTAACACATGAAATTGTTTTTCAAAGATATTCATAAGTGTTTCAATCAATCAATACACTAAGATTGTATTAAACATATCAAAACACATTCTTAACACGTGAAATTGGTTTTCAAAGATATCATAAGTGTTTTCAACCAAACCAATTAATAGCGAAAAGAACAAGTTGCAAACATTTAGTTAAGAAGTAATACGCTTGTTTTCAATAGTTAAGATACTTTTAAACTATTATTACACAGAGCATTCACTTTCTTATAGTTTCCTAGGTTAACTATAAAACCTTAGATTGTAAATGAAAGAAGTATTAAACATATCAAAACAAAATTTTAACCCATGAAATTGTTTTTCAAAGATATCATATCATGAGTGTTTCAATCAATCAATAGACCTTAGATTGTAAAAGAAGTATTGAAGATATCAAAATACAATTTGAACACATTTGGAATGGTTTTTCAAAGGTATCACAAGTGTTCGAATCAATTAATAGACCTTAGATTGTAAAAGAAGTATTATAAACATATGAAAACACAATTTTAACACATGAAATTGTTTTTCAAAGATATTCATAAGTGTTTCAATCAATCAATACACTAAGATTGTATTAAACATATCAAAACACAATCTTAACACGTGAAATTGGTTTTCAAAGATATCATAAGTGTTTTCAACCAAACCAATTAATAGCGAAAAGAACAAGTTGCAAACATTTAGTTAAGAAGTAATACGCTTGTTTTCAATAGTTAAGATACTTTTAAACTATTATTACACAGAGCATTCACTTTCTTATAGTTTCCTAGGTTAACTATAAAACCTTAGATTGTAAATGAAAGAAGTATTAAACATATCAAAACAAAATTTTAACCCATGAAATTGTTTTTCAAAGATATCATATCATGAGTGTTTCAATCAATCAATAGACCTTAGATTGTAAAAGAAGTATTGAAGATATCAAAATACAATTTGAACACATTTGGAATGGTTTTTCAAAGGTATCACAAGTGTTCGAATCAATTAATAGACCTTAGATTGTAAAAGAAGTATTATAAACATATGAAAACACAATTTTAACACATGAAATTGTTTTTCAAAGATATTCATAAGTGTTTCAATCAATCAATACACTAAGATTGTATTAAACATATCAAAACACAATCTTAACATGTGAAATTGGTTTTCAAAGATATCATAAGTGTTTTCAACCAAACCAATTAATAGCGAAAAGAACAAGTTGCAAACATTTAGTTAAGAAGTAATACGCTTGTTTTCAATAGTTAAGATACTTTTAAACTATTATTACACAGAGCATTCACTTTCTTATAGTTTCCTAGGTTAACTATAAAACCTTAGATTGTAAATGAAAGAAGTATTAAACATATCAAAACAAAATTTTAACCCATGAAATTGTTTTTCAAAGATATCATATCATGAGTGTTTCAATCAATCAATAGACCTTAGATTGTAAAAGAAGTATTGAAGATATCAAAATACAATTTGAACACATTTGGAATGGTTTTTCAAAGGTATCACAAGTGTTCGAATCAATTAATAGACCTTAGATTGTAAAAGAAGTATTATAAACATATGAAAACACAATTTTAACACATGAAATTGTTTTTCAAAGATATTCATAAGTGTTTCAATCAATTAATCATAGACTAAGATTGTATTAAACATATCAAAACACAATCTTAACACGTGAAATTGGTTTTCAAAGATATCCTAAGTGTTTTCAACCAAACCAATTAATAGTGAAAAGAACAAGTTGCAAACATTTAGTTAAGAAGTAATACGCTTGTTTTCAATAGTTAAGATACTTTTAAACTATTATTACACAGAGCATTCACTTTCTTATAGTTTCCTAGGTTAACTATAAAACCTTAGATTGTAAATGAAAGAAGTATTAAACATATCAAAACAAAATTTTAACCCATGAAATTGTTTTTCAAAGATATCATATCATGAGTGTTTCAATCAATCAATAGACCTTAGATTGTAAAAGAAGTATTGAAGATATCAAAATACAATTTGAACACATTTGGAATGGTTTTTCAAAGGTATCACAAGTGTTCGAATCAATTAATAGACCTTAGATTGTAAAAGAAGTATTATAAACATATGAAAACACAATTTTAACACATGAAATTGTTTTTCAAAGATATTCATAAGTGTTTCAATCAATCAATACACTAAGATTGTATTAAACATATCAAAACACAATCTTAACATGTGAAATTGGTTTTCAAAGATATCATAAGTGTTTTCAACCAAACCAATTAATAGCGAAAAGAACAAGTTGCAAACATTTAGTTAAGAAGTAATACGCTTGTTTTCAATAGTTAAGATACTTTTAAACTATTATTACACAGAGCATTCACTTTCTTATAGTTTCCTAGGTTAACTATAAAACCTTAGATTGTAAATGAAAGAAGTATTAAACATATCAAAACAAAATTTTAACCCATGAAATTGTTTTTCAAAGATATCATATCATGAGTGTTTCAATCAATCAATAGACCTTAGATTGTAAAAGAAGTATTGAAGATATCAAAATACAATTTGAACACATTTGGAATGGTTTTTCAAAGGTATCACAAGTGTTCGAATCAATTAATAGACCTTAGATTGTAAAAGAAGTATTATAAACATATGAAAACACAATTTTAACACATGAAATTGTTTTTCAAAGATATTCATAAGTGTTTCAATCAATCAATACACTAAGATTGTATTAAACATATCAAAACACAATCTTAACACGTGAAATTGGTTTTCAAAGATATCATAAGTGTTTTCAACCAAACCAATTAATAGCGAAAAGAACAAGTTGCAAACATTTAGTTAAGAAGTAATACGCTTGTTTTCAATAGTTAAGATACTTTTAAACTATTATTACACAGAGCATTCACTTTCTTATAGTTTCCTAGGTTAACTATAAAACCTTAGATTGTAAATGAAAGAAGTATTAAACATATCAAAACAAAATTTTAACCCATGAAATTGTTTTTCAAAGATATCATATCATGAGTTTTTCAATCAATCAATAGACCTTAGATTGTAAAAGAAGTATTGAAGATATCAAAATACAATTTGAACACATTTGGAATGGTTTTTCAAAGGTATCACAAGTGTTCGAATCAATTAATAGACCTTAGATTGTAAAAGAAGTATTATAAACATATGAAAACACAATTTTAACACATGAAATTGTTTTTCAAAGATATTCATAAGTGTTTCAATCAATCAATACACTAAGATTGTATTAAACATATCAAAACACAATCTTAACACGTGAAATTGGTTTTCAAAGATATCCTAAGTGTTTTCAACCAAACCAATTAATAGCGAAAAGAACAAGTTGCAAACATTTAGTTAAGAAGTAATACGCTTGTTTTCAATAGTTAAGATACTTTTAAACTATTATTACACAGAGCATTCACTTTCTTATAGTTTCCTAGGTTAACTATAAAACCTTAGATTGTAAATGAAAGAAGTATTAAACATATCAAAACAAAATTTTAACCCATGAAATTGTTTTTCAAAGATATCATATCTTGAGTTTTTCAATCAATCAATAGACCTTAGATTGTAAAAGAAGTATTGAAGATATCAAAATACAATTTGAACACATTTGGAATGGTTTTTCAAAGGTATCACAAGTGTTCGAATCAATTAATAGACCTTAGATTGTAAAAGAAGTATTATAAACATATGAAAACACAATTTTAACACATGAAATTGTTTTTCAAAGATATTCATAAGTGTTTCAATCAATTAATCATAGACTAAGATTGTATTAAACATATCAAAACACAATCTTAACACGTGAAATTGGTTTTCAAAGATATCCTAAGTGTTTTCAACCAAACCAATTAATAGCGAAAAGAACAAGTTGCAAACATTTAGTTAAGAAGTAATACGCTTGTTTTCAATAGTTAAGATACTTTTAAACTATTATTACACAGAGCATTCACTTTCTTATAGTTTCCTAGGTTAACTATAAAACCTTAGATTGTAAATGAAAGAAGTATTAAACATATCAAAACAAAATTTTAACCCATGAAATTGTTTTTCAAAGATATCATATCATGAGTGTTTCAATCAATCAATAGACCTTAGATTGTAAAAGAAGTATTGAAGATATCAAAATACAATTTGAACACATTTGGAATGGTTTTTCAAAGGTATCACAAGTGTTCGAATCAATTAATAGACCTTAGATTGTAAAAGAAGTATTATAAACATATGAAAACACAATTTTAACACATGAAATTGTTTTTCAAAGATATTCATAAGTGTTTCAATCAATTAATCATAGACTAAGATTGTATTAAACATATCAAAACACAATCTTAACACGTGAAATTGGTTTTCAAAGATATCCTAAGTGTTTTCAACCAAACCAATTAATAGCGAAAAGAACAAGTTGCAAACATTTAGTTAAGAAGTAATACGCTTGTTTTCAATAGTTAAGATACTTTTAAACTATTATTACACAGAGCATTCACTTTCTTATAGTTTCCTAGGTTAACTATAAAACCTTAGATTGTAAATGAAAGAAGTATTAAACATATCAAAACAAAATTTTAACCCATGAAATTGTTTTTCAAAGATATCATATCATGAGTGTTTCAATCAATCAATAGACCTTAGATTGTAAAAGAAGTATTGAAGATATCAAAATACAATTTGAACACATTTGGAATGGTTTTTCAAAGGTATCACAAGTGTTCGAATCAATTAATAGACCTTAGATTGTAAAAGAAGTATTATAAACATATGAAAACACAATTTTAACACATGAAATTGTTTTTCAAAGACATTCATAAGTGTTTCAATCAATTAATCATAGACTAAGATTGTATTAAACATATCAAAACACAATCTTAACACGTGAAATTGGTTTTCAAAGATATCCTAAGTGTTTTCAACCAAACCAATTAATAGCGAAAAGAACAAGTTGCAAACATTTAGTTAAGAAGTAATACGCTTGTTTTCAATAGTTAAGATACTTTTAAACTATTATTACACAGAGCATTCACTTTCTTATAGTTTCCTAGGTTAACTATAAAACCTTAGATTGTAAATGAAAGAAGTATTAAACATATCAAAACAAAATTTTAACCCATGAAATTGTTTTTCAAAGATATCATATCATGAGTGTTTCAATCAATCAATAGACCTTAGATTGTAAAAGAAGTATTGAAGATATCAAAATACAATTTGAACACATTTGGAATGGTTTTTCAAAGGTATCACAAGTGTTCGAATCAATTAATAGACCTTAGATTGTAAAAGAAGTATTATAAACATATGAAAACACAATTTTAACACATGAAATTGTTTTTCAAAGATATTCATAAGTGTTTCAATCAATTAATCATAGACTAAGATTGTATTAAACATATCAAAACACAATCTTAACACGTGAAATTGGTTTTCAAAGATATCATTAGTGTTTTCAACCAAACCAATTAATAGCGAAAAGAACAAGTTGCAAACATTTAGTTAAGAAGTAATACGCTTGTTTTCAATAGTTAAGATACTTTTAAACTATTATTACACAGAGCATTCACTTTCTTATAGTTTCCTAGGTTAACTATAAAACCTTAGATTGTAAATGAAAGAAGTATTAAACATATCAAAACAAAATTTTAACCCATGAAATTGTTTTTCAAAGATATCATATCTTGAGTTTTTCAATCAATCAATAGACCTTAGATTGTAAAAGAAGTATTGAAGATATCAAAATACAATTTGAACACATTTGGAATGGTTTTTCAAAGGTATCACAAGTGTTCGAATCAATTAATAGACCTTAGATTGTAAAAGAAGTATTATAAACATATGAAAACACAATTTTAACACATGAAATTGTTTTTCAAAGATATTCATAAGTGTTTCAATGAATTAATCATAGACTAAGATTGTATTAAACATATCAAAACACAATCTTAACACGTGAAATTGGTTTTCAAAGATATCCTAAGTGTTTTCAACCAAACCAATTAATAGCGAAAAGAACAAGTTGCAAACATTTAGTTAAGAAGTAATACGCTTGTTTTCAATAGTTAAGATACTTTTAAACTATTATTACACAGAGCATTCACTTTCTTATAGTTTCCTAGGTTAACTATAAAACCTTAGATTGTAAATGAAAGAAGTATTAAACATATCAAAACAAAATTTTAACCCATGAAATTGTTTTTCAAAGATATCATATCATGAGTGTTTCAATCAATCAATAGACCTTAGATTGTAAAAGAAGTATTGAAGATATCAAAATACAATTTGAACACATTTGGAATGGTTTTTCAAAGGTATCACAAGTGTTCGAATCAATTAATAGACCTTAGATTGTAAAAGAAGTATTATAAACATATGAAAACACAATTTTAACACATGAAATTGTTTTTCAAAGATATTCATAAGTGTTTCAATCAATTAATCATAGACTAAGATTGTATTAAACATATCAAAACACAATCTTAACACGTGAAATTGGTTTTCAAAGATATCATTAGTGTTTTCAACCAAACCAATTAATAGCGAAAAGAACAAGTTGCAAACATTTAGTTAAGAAGTAATACGCTTGTTTTCAATAGTTAAGATACTTTTAAACTATTATTACACAGAGCATTCACTTTCTTATA
Source organism: Phaseolus vulgaris (assembly GCF_051622355.1). Lineage (NCBI taxonomy): Eukaryota > Viridiplantae > Streptophyta > Magnoliopsida > Fabales > Fabaceae > Phaseolus > Phaseolus vulgaris. The sequence continues at coordinate 18,831,436 of NC_143501.1, read as the reverse complement.
GTTTCCTAGGTTAACTATAAAACCTTAGATTGTAAATGAAAGAAGTATTAAACATATCAAAACAAAATTTTAACCCATGAAATTGTTTTTCAAAGATATCATATCTTGAGTTTTTCAATCAATCAATAGACCTTAGATTGTAAAAGAAGTATTGAAGATATCAAAATACAATTTGAACACATTTGGAATGGTTTTTCAAAGGTATCACAAGTGTTCGAATCAATTAATAGACCTTAGATTGTAAAAGAAGTATTATAAACATATGAAAACACAATTTTAACACATGAAATTGTTTTTCAAAGATATTCATAAGTGTTTCAATCAATTAATCATAGACTAAGATTGTATTAAACATATCAAAACACAATCTTAACACGTGAAATTGGTTTTCAAAGATATCCTAAGTGTTTTCAACCAAACCAATTAATAGCGAAAAGAACAAGTTGCAAACATTTAGTTAAGAAGTAATACGCTTGTTTTCAATAGTTAAGATACTTTTAAACTATTATTACACAGAGCATTCACTTTCTTATAGTTTCCTAGGTTAACTATAAAACCTTAGATTGTAAATGAAAGAAGTATTAAACATATCAAAACAAAATTTTAACCCATGAAATTGTTTTTCAAAGATATCATATCATGAGTGTTTCAATCAATCAATAGACCTTAGATTGTAAAAGAAGTATTGAAGATATCAAAATACAATTTGAACACATTTGGAATGGTTTTTCAAAGGTATCACAAGTGTTCGAATCAATTAATAGACCTTAGATTGTAAAAGAAGTATTATAAACATATGAAAACACAATTTTAACACATGAAATTGTTTTTCAAAGATATTCATAAGTGTTTCAATCAATTAATCATAGACTAAGATTGTATTAAACATATCAAAACACAATCTTAACACGTGAAATTGGTTTTCAAAGATATCATTAGTGTTTTCAACCAAACCAATTAATAGCGAAAAGAACAAGTTGCAAACATTTAGTTAAGAAGTAATACGCTTGTTTTCAATAGTTAAGATACTTTTAAACTATTATTACACAGAGCATTCACTTTCTTATAGTTTCCTAGGTTAACTATAAAACCTTAGATTGTAAATGAAAGAAGTATTAAACATATCAAAACAAAATTTTAACCCATGAAATTGTTTTTCAAAGATATCATATCTTGAGTTTTTCAATCAATCAATAGACCTTAGATTGTAAAAGAAGTATTGAAGATATCAAAATACAATTTGAACACATTTGGAATGGTTTTTCAAAGGTATCACAAGTGTTCGAATCAATTAATAGACCTTAGATTGTAAAAGAAGTATTATAAACATATGAAAACACAATTTTAACACATGAAATTGTTTTTCAAAGATATTCATAAGTGTTTCAATCAATTAATCATAGACTAAGATTGTATTAAACATATCAAAACACAATCTTAACACGTGAAATTGGTTTTCAAAGATATCCTAAGTGTTTTCAACCAAACCAATTAATAGCGAAAAGAACAAGTTGCAAACATTTAGTTAAGAAGTAATACGCTTGTTTTCAATAGTTAAGATACTTTTAAACTATTATTACACAGAGCATTCACTTTCTTATAGTTTCCTAGGTTAACTATAAAACCTTAGATTGTAAATGAAAGAAGTATTAAACATATCAAAACAAAATTTTAACCCATGAAATTGTTTTTCAAAGATATCATATCATGAGTGTTTCAATCAATCAATAGACCTTAGATTGTAAATGAAAGAAGTATTAAACATATCAAAACAAAATTTTAACCCATGAAATTGTTTTTCAAAGATATCATATCATGAGTGTTTCAATCAATCAATAGACCTTAGATTGTAAAAGAAGTATTGAAGATATCAAAATACAATTTGAACACATTTGGAATGGTTTTTCAAAGGTATCACAAGTGTTCGAATCAATTAATAGACCTTAGATTGTAAAAGAAGTATTATAAACATATGAAAACACAATTTTAACACATGAAATTGTTTTTCAAAGATATTCATAAGTGTTTCAATCAATTAATCATAGACTAAGATTGTATTAAACATATCAAAACACAATCTTAACACGTGAAATTGGTTTTCAAAGATATCATTAGTGTTTTCAACCAAACCAATTAATAGCGAAAAGAACAAGTTGCAAACATTTAGTTAAGAAGTAATACGCTTGTTTTCAATAGTTAAGATACTTTTAAACTATTATTACACAGAGCATTCACTTTCTTATAGTTTCCTAGGTTAACTATAAAACCTTAGATTGTAAATGAAAGAAGTATTAAACATATCAAAACAAAATTTTAACCCATGAAATTGTTTTTCAAAGATATCATATCTTGAGTTTTTCAATCAATCAATAGACCTTAGATTGTAAAAGAAGTATTGAAGATATCAAAATACAATTTGAACACATTTGGAATGGTTTTTCAAAGGTATCACAAGTGTTCGAATCAATTAATAGACCTTAGATTGTAAAAGAAGTATTATAAACATATGAAAACACAATTTTAACACATGAAATTGTTTTTCAAAGATATTCATAAGTGTTTCAATCAATTAATCATAGACTAAGATTGTATTAAACATATCAAAACACAATCTTAACACGTGAAATTGGTTTTCAAAGATATCCTAAGTGTTTTCAACCAAACCAATTAATAGCGAAAAGAACAAGTTGCAAACATTTAGTTAAGAAGTAATACGCTTGTTTTCAATAGTTAAGATACTTTTAAACTATTATTACACAGAGCATTCACTTTCTTATAGTTTCCTAGGTTAACTATAAAACCTTAGATTGTAAATGAAAGAAGTATTAAACATATCAAAACAAAATTTTAACCCATGAAATTGTTTTTCAAAGATATCATATCATGAGTGTTTCAATCAATCAATAGACCTTAGATTGTAAAAGAAGTATTGAAGATATCAAAATACAATTTGAACACATTTGGAATGGTTTTTCAAAGGTATCACAAGTGTTCGAATCAATTAATAGACCTTAGATTGTAAAAGAAGTATTATAAACATATGAAAACACAATTTTAACACATGAAATTGTTTTTCAAAGATATTCATAAGTGTTTCAATCAATTAATCATAGACTAAGATTGTATTAAACATATCAAAACACAATCTTAACACGTGAAATTGGTTTTCAAAGATATCATTAGTGTTTTCAACCAAACCAATTAATAGCGAAAAGAACAAGTTGCAAACATTTAGTTAAGAAGTAATACGCTTGTTTTCAATAGTTAAGATACTTTTAAACTATTATTACACAGAGCATTCACTTTCTTATAGTTTCCTAGGTTAACTATAAAACCTTAGATTGTAAATGAAAGAAGTATTAAACATATCAAAACAAAATTTTAACCCATGAAATTGTTTTTCAAAGATATCATATCTTGAGTTTTTCAATCAATCAATAGACCTTAGATTGTAAAAGAAGTATTGAAGATATCAAAATACAATTTGAACACATTTGGAATGGTTTTTCAAAGGTATCACAAGTGTTCGAATCAATTAATAGACCTTAGATTGTAAAAGAAGTATTATAAACATATGAAAACACAATTTTAACACATGAAATTGTTTTTCAAAGATATTCATAAGTGTTTCAATCAATTAATCATAGACTAAGATTGTATTAAACATATCAAAACACAATCTTAACACGTGAAATTGGTTTTCAAAGATATCCTAAGTGTTTTCAACCAAACCAATTAATAGCGAAAAGAACAAGTTGCAAACATTTAGTTAAGAAGTAATACGCTTGTTTTCAATAGTTAAGATACTTTTAAACTATTATTACACAGAGCATTCACTTTCTTATAGTTTCCTAGGTTAACTATAAAACCTTAGATTGTAAATGAAAGAAGTATTAAACATATCAAAACAAAATTTTAACCCATGAAATTGTTTTTCAAAGATATCATATCATGAGTGTTTCAATCAATCAATAGACCTTAGATTGTAAAAGAAGTATTGAAGATATCAAAATACAATTTGAACACATTTGGAATGGTTTTTCAAAGGTATCACAAGTGTTCGAATCAATTAATAGACCTTAGATTGTAAAAGAAGTATTATAAACATATGAAAACACAATTTTAACACATGAAATTGTTTTTCAAAGATATTCATAAGTGTTTCAATCAATTAATCATAGACTAAGATTGTATTAAACATATCAAAACACAATCTTAACACGTGAAATTGGTTTTCAAAGATATCCTAAGTGTTTTCAACCAAACCAATTAATAGCGAAAAGAACAAGTTGCAAACATTTAGTTAAGAAGTAATACGCTTGTTTTCAATAGTTAAGATACTTTTAAACTATTATTACACAGAGCATTCACTTTCTTATAGTTTCCTAGGTTAACTATAAAACCTTAGATTGTAAATGAAAGAAGTATTAAACATATCAAAACAAAATTTTAACCCATGAAATTGTTTTTCAAAGATATCATATCATGAGTGTTTCAATCAATCAATAGACCTTAGATTGTAAAAGAAGTATTGAAGATATCAAAATACAATTTGAACACATTTGGAATGGTTTTTCAAAGGTATCACAAGTGTTCGAATCAATTAATAGACCTTAGATTGTAAAAGAAGTATTATAAACATATGAAAACACAATTTTAACACATGAAATTGTTTTTCAAAGATATTCATAAGTGTTTCAATCAATTAATCATAGACTAAGATTGTATTAAACATATCAAAACACAATCTTAACACGTGAAATTGGTTTTCAAAGATATCCTAAGTGTTTTCAACCAAACCAATTAATAGCGAAAAGAACAAGTTGCAAACATTTAGTTAAGAAGTAATACGCTTGTTTTCAATAGTTAAGATACTTTTAAACTATTATTACACAGAGCATTCACTTTCTTATAGTTTCCTAGGTTAACTATAAAACCTTAGATTGTAAATGAAAGAAGTATTAAACATATCAAAACAAAATTTTAACCCATGAAATTGTTTTTCAAAGATATCATATCATGAGTGTTTCAATCAATCAATAGACCTTAGATTGTAAAAGAAGTATTGAAGATATCAAAATACAATTTGAACACATTTGGAATGGTTTTTCAAAGGTATCACAAGTGTTCGAATCAATTAATAGACCTTAGATTGTAAAAGAAGTATTATAAACATATGAAAACACAATTTTAACACATGAAATTGTTTTTCAAAGATATTCATAAGTGTTTCAATCAATTAATCATAGACTAAGATTGTATTAAACATATCAAAACACAATCTTAACACGTGAAATTGGTTTTCAAAGATATCATTAGTGTTTTCAACCAAACCAATTAATAGCGAAAAGAACAAGTTGCAAACATTTAGTTAAGAAGTAATACGCTTGTTTTCAATAGTTAAGATACTTTTAAACTATTATTACACAGAGCATTCACTTTCTTATAGTTTCCTAGGTTAACTATAAAACCTTAGATTGTAAATGAAAGAAGTATTAAACATATCAAAACAAAATTTTAACCCATGAAATTGTTTTTCAAAGATATCATATCTTGAGTTTTTCAATCAATCAATAGACCTTAGATTGTAAAAGAAGTATTGAAGATATCAAAATACAATTTGAACACATTTGGAATGGTTTTTCAAAGGTATCACAAGTGTTCGAATCAATTAATAGACCTTAGATTGTAAAAGAAGTATTATAAACATATGAAAACACAATTTTAACACATGAAATTGTTTTTCAAAGATATTCATAAGTGTTTCAATCAATTAATCATAGACTAAGATTGTATTAAACATATCAAAACACAATCTTAACACGTGAAATTGGTTTTCAAAGATATCCTAAGTGTTTTCAACCAAACCAATTAATAGCGAAAAGAACAAGTTGCAAACATTTAGTTAAGAAGTAATACGCTTGTTTTCAATAGTTAAGATACTTTTAAACTATTATTACACAGAGCATTCACTTTCTTATAGTTTCCTAGGTTAACTATAAAACCTTAGATTGTAAATGAAAGAAGTATTAAACATATCAAAACAAAATTTTAACCCATGAAATTGTTTTTCAAAGATATCATATCATGAGTGTTTCAATCAATCAATAGACCTTAGATTGTAAAAGAAGTATTGAAGATATCAAAATACAATTTGAACACATTTGGAATGGTTTTTCAAAGGTATCACAAGTGTTCGAATCAATTAATAGACCTTAGATTGTAAAAGAAGTATTATAAACATATGAAAACACAATTTTAACACATGAAATTGTTTTTCAAAGATATTCATAAGTGTTTCAATCAATTAATCATAGACTAAGATTGTATTAAACATATCAAAACACAATCTTAACACGTGAAATTGGTTTTCAAAGATATCCTAAGTGTTTTCAACCAAACCAATTAATAGCGAAAAGAACAAGTTGCAAACATTTAGTTAAGAAGTAATACGCTTGTTTTCAATAGTTAAGATACTTTTAAACTATTATTACACAGAGCATTCACTTTCTTATAGTTTCCTAGGTTAACTATAAAACCTTAGATTGTAAATGAAAGAAGTATTAAACATATCAAAACAAAATTTTAACCCATGAAATTGTTTTTCAAAGATATCATATCATGAGTGTTTCAATCAATCAATAGACCTTAGATTGTAAAAGAAGTATTGAAGATATCAAAATACAATTTGAACACATTTGGAATGGTTTTTCAAAGGTATCACAAGTGTTCGAATCAATTAATAGACCTTAGATTGTAAAAGAAGTATTATAAACATATGAAAACACAATTTTAACACATGAAATTGTTTTTCAAAGATATTCATAAGTGTTTCAATCAATTAATCATAGACTAAGATTGTATTAAACATATCAAAACACAATCTTAACACGTGAAATTGGTTTTCAAAGATATCCTAAGTGTTTTCAACCAAACCAATTAATAGCGAAAAGAACAAGTTGCAAACATTTAGTTAAGAAGTAATACGCTTGTTTTCAATAGTTAAGATACTTTTAAACTATTATTACACAGAGCATTCACTTTCTTATAGTTTCCTAGGTTAACTATAAAACCTTAGATTGTAAATGAAAGAAGTATTAAACATATCAAAACAAAATTTTAACCCATGAAATTGTTTTTCAAAGATATCATATCATGAGTGTTTCAATCAATCAATAGACCTTAGATTGTAAAAGAAGTATTGAAGATATCAAAATACAATTTGAACACATTTGGAATGGTTTTTCAAAGGTATCACAAGTGTTCGAATCAATTAATAGACCTTAGATTGTAAAAGAAGTATTATAAACATATGAAAACACAATTTTAACACATGAAATTGTTTTTCAAAGATATTCATAAGTGTTTCAATCAATTAATCATAGACTAAGATTGTATTAAACATATCAAAACACAATCTTAACACGTGAAATTGGTTTTCAAAGATATCCTAAGTGTTTTCAACCAAACCAATTAATAGCGAAAAGAACAAGTTGCAAACATTTAGTTAAGAAGTAATACGCTTGTTTTCAATAGTTAAGATACTTTTAAACTATTATTACACAGAGCATTCACTTTCTTATAGTTTCCTAGGTTAACTATAAAACCTTAGATTGTAAATGAAAGAAGTATTAAACATATCAAAACAAAATTTTAACCCATGAAATTGTTTTTCAAAGATATCATATCATGAGTGTTTCAATCAATCAATAGACCTTAGATTGTAAAAGAAGTATTGAAGATATCAAAATACAATTTGAACACATTTGGAATGGTTTTTCAAAGGTATCACAAGTGTTCGAATCAATTAATAGACCTTAGATTGTAAAAGAAGTATTATAAACATATGAAAACACAATTTTAACACATGAAATTGTTTTTCAAAGATATTCATAAGTGTTTCAATCAATTAATCATAGACTAAGATTGTATTAAACATATCAAAACACAATCTTAACACGTGAAATTGGTTTTCAAAGATATCCTAAGTGTTTTCAACCAAACCAATTAATAGCGAAAAGAACAAGTTGCAAACATTTAGTTAAGAAGTAATACGCTTGTTTTCAATAGTTAAGATACTTTTAAACTATTATTACACAGAGCATTCACTTTCTTATAGTTTCCTAGGTTAACTATAAAACCTTAGATTGTAAATGAAAGAAGTATTAAACATATCAAAACAAAATTTTAACCCATGAAATTGTTTTTCAAAGATATCATATCATGAGTGTTTCAATCAATCAATAGACCTTAGATTGTAAAAGAAGTATTGAAGATATCAAAATACAATTTGAACACATTTGGAATGGTTTTTCAAAGGTATCACAAGTGTTCGAATCAATTAATAGACCTTAGATTGTAAAAGAAGTATTATAAACATATGAAAACACAATTTTAACACATGAAATTGTTTTTCAAAGATATTCATAAGTGTTTCAATCAATTAATCATAGACTAAGATTGTATTAAACATATCAAAACACAATCTTAACACGTGAAATTGGTTTTCAAAGATATCCTAAGTGTTTTCAACCAAACCAATTAATAGCGAAAAGAACAAGTTGCAAACATTTAGTTAAGAAGTAATACGCTTGTTTTCAATAGTTAAGATACTTTTAAACTATTATTACACAGAGCATTCACTTTCTTATAGTTTCCTAGGTTAACTATAAAACCTTAGATTGTAAATGAAAGAAGTATTAAACATATCAAAACAAAATTTTAACCCATGAAATTGTTTTTCAAAGATATCATATCATGAGTGTTTCAATCAATCAATAGACCTTAGATTGTAAAAGAAGTATTGAAGATATCAAAATACAATTTGAACACATTTGGAATGGTTTTTCAAAGGTATCACAAGTGTTCGAATCAATTAATAGACCTTAGATTGTAAAAGAAGTATTATAAACATATGAAAACACAATTTTAACACATGAAATTGTTTTTCAAAGATATTCATAAGTGTTTCAATCAATTAATCATAGACTAAGATTGTATTAAACATATCAAAACACAATCTTAACACGTGAAATTGGTTTTCAAAGATATCCTAAGTGTTTTCAACCAAACCAATTAATAGCGAAAAGAACAAGTTGCAAACATTTAGTTAAGAAGTAATACGCTTGTTTTCAATAGTTAAGATACTTTTAAACTATTATTACACAGAGCATTCACTTTCTTATAGTTTCCTAGGTTAACTATAAAACCTTAGATTGTAAATGAAAGAAGTATTAAACATATCAAAACAAAATTTTAACCCATGAAATTGTTTTTCAAAGATATCATATCATGAGTGTTTCAATCAATCAATAGACCTTAGATTGTAAAAGAAGTATTGAAGATATCAAAATACAATTTGAACACATTTGGAATGGTTTTTCAAAGGTATCACAAGTGTTCGAATCAATTAATAGACCTTAGATTGTAAAAGAAGTATTATAAACATATGAAAACACAATTTTAACACATGAAATTGTTTTTCAAAGATATTCATAAGTGTTTCAATCAATTAATCATAGACTAAGATTGTATTAAACATATCAAAACACAATCTTAACACGTGAAATTGGTTTTCAAAGATATCCTAAGTGTTTTCAACCAAACCAATTAATAGCGAAAAGAACAAGTTGCAAACATTTAGTTAAGAAGTAATACGCTTGTTTTCAATAGTTAAGATACTTTTAAACTATTATTACACAGAGCATTCACTTTCTTATAGTTTCCTAGGTTAACTATAAAACCTTAGATTGTAAATGAAAGAAGTATTAAACATATCAAAACAAAATTTTAACCCATGAAATTGTTTTTCAAAGATATCATATCATGAGTGTTTCAATCAATCAATAGACCTTAGATTGTAAAAGAAGTATTGAAGATATCAAAATACAATTTGAACACATTTGGAATGGTTTTTCAAAGGTATCACAAGTGTTCGAATCAATTAATAGACCTTAGATTGTAAAAGAAGTATTATAAACATATGAAAACACAATTTTAACACATGAAATTGTTTTTCAAAGATATTCATAAGTGTTTCAATCAATTAATCATAGACTAAGATTGTATTAAACATATCAAAACACAATCTTAACACGTGAAATTGGTTTTCAAAGATATCCTAAGTGTTTTCAACCAAACCAATTAATAGCGAAAAGAACAAGTTGCAAACATTTAGTTAAGAAGTAATACGCTTGTTTTCAATAGTTAAGATACTTTTAAACTATTATTACACAGAGCATTCACTTTCTTATAGTTTCCTAGGTTAACTATAAAACCTTAGATTGTAAATGAAAGAAGTATTAAACATATCAAAACAAAATTTTAACCCATGAAATTGTTTTTCAAAGATATCATATCATGAGTGTTTCAATCAATCAATAGACCTTAGATTGTAAAAGAAGTATTGAAGATATCAAAATACAATTTGAACACATTTGGAATGGTTTTTCAAAGGTATCACAAGTGTTCGAATCAATTAATAGACCTTAGATTGTAAAAGAAGTATTATAAACATATGAAAACACAATTTTAACACATGAAATTGTTTTTCAAAGATATTCATAAGTGTTTCAATCAATTAATCATAGACTAAGATTGTATTAAACATATCAAAACACAATCTTAACACGTGAAATTGGTTTTCAAAGATATCCTAAGTGTTTTCAACCAAACCAATTAATAGCGAAAAGAACAAGTTGCAAACATTTAGTTAAGAAGTAATACGCTTGTTTTCAATAGTTAAGATACTTTTAAACTATTATTACACAGAGCATTCACTTTCTTATAATTTCCTAGGTTAACTATAAAACCTTAGATTGTAAATGAAAGAAGTATTAAACATATCAAAACAAAATTTTAACCCATGAAATTGTTTTTCAAAGATATCATATCATGAGTGTTTCAATCAATCAATAGACCTTAGATTGTAAAAGAAGTATTGAAGATATCAAAATACAATTTGAACACATTTGGAATGGTTTTTCAAAGGTATCACAAGTGTTCGAATCAATTAATAGACCTTAGATTGTAAAAGAAGTATTATAAACATATGAAAACACAATTTTAACACATGAAATTGTTTTTCAAAGATATTCATAAGTGTTTCAATCAATTAATCATAGACTAAGATTGTATTAAACATATCAAAACACAATCTTAACACGTGAAATTGGTTTTCAAAGATATCCTAAGTGTTTTCAACCAAACCAATTAATAGCGAAAAGAACAAGTTGCAAACATTTAGTTAAGAAGTAATACGCTTGTTTTCAATAGTTAAGATACTTTTAAACTATTATTACACAGAGCATTCACTTTCTTATAGTTTCCTAGGTTAACTATAAAACCTTAGATTGTAAATGAAAGAAGTATTAAACATATCAAAACAAAATTTTAACCCATGAAATTGTTTTTCAAAGATATCATATCATGAGTGTTTCAATCAATCAATAGACCTTAGATTGTAAAAGAAGTATTGAAGATATCAAAATACAATTTGAACACATTTGGAATGGTTTTTCAAAGGTATCACAAGTGTTCGAATCAATTAATAGACCTTAGATTGTAAAAGAAGTATTATAAACATATGAAAACACAATTTTAACACATGAAATTGTTTTTCAAAGATATTCATAAGTGTTTCAATCAATTAATCATAGACTAAGATTGTATTAAACATATCAAAACACAATCTTAACACGTGAAATTGGTTTTCAAAGATATCCTAAGTGTTTTCAACCAAACCAATTAATAGCGAAAAGAACAAGTTGCAAACATTTAGTTAAGAAGTAATACGCTTGTTTTCAATAGTTAAGATACTTTTAAACTATTATTACACAGAGCATTCACTTTCTTATAATTTCCTAGGTTAACTATAAAACCTTAGATTGTAAATGAAAGAAGTATTAAACATATCAAAACAAAATTTTAACCCATGAAATTGTTTTTCAAAGATATCATATCATGAGTGTTTCAATCAATCAATAGACCTTAGATTGTAAAAGAAGTATTGAAGATATCAAAATACAATTTGAACACATTTGGAATGGTTTTTCAAAGGTATCACAAGTGTTCGAATCAATTAATAGACCTTAGATTGTAAAAGAAGTATTATAAACATATGAAAACACAATTTTAACACATGAAATTGTTTTTCAAAGATATTCATAAGTGTTTCAATCAATCAATACACTAAGATTGTATTAAACATATCAAAACACAATCTTAACACGTGAAATTGGTTTTCAAAGATATCATAAGTGTTTTCAACCAAACCAATTAATAGCGAAAAGAACAAGTTGCAAACATTTAGTTAAGAAGTAATACGCTTGTTTTCAATAGTTAAGATACTTTTAAACTATTATTACACAGAGCATTCACTTTCTTATAGTTTCCTAGGTTAACTATAAAACCTTAGATTGTAAATGAAAGAAGTATTAAACATATCAAAACAAAATTTTAACCCATGAAATTGTTTTTCAAAGATATTCATAAGTGTTTCAATCAATTAATCATAGACTAAGATTGTATTAAACATATCAAAACACAATCTTAACACGTGAAATTGGTTTTCAAAGATATCCTAAGTGTTTTCAACCAAACCAATTAATAGCGAAAAGAACAAGTTGCAAACATTTAGTTAAGAAGTAATACGCTTGTTTTCAATAGTTAAGATACTTTTAAACTATTATTACACAGAGCATTCACTTTCTTATAGTTTCCTAGGTTAACTATAAAACCTTAGATTGTAAATGAAAGAAGTATTAAACATATCAAAACAAAATTTTAACCCATGAAATTGTTTTTCAAAGATATCATATCATGAGTGTTTCAATCAATCAATAGACCTTAGATTGTAAAAGAAGTATTGAAGATATCAAAATACAATTTGAACACATTTGGAATGGTTTTTCAAAGGTATCACAAGTGTTCGAATCAATTAATAGACCTTAGATTGTAAAAGAAGTATTATAAACATATGAAAACACAATTTTAACACATGAAATTGTTTTTCAAAGATATTCATAAGTGTTTCAATCAATTAATCATAGACTAAGATTGTATTAAACATATCAAAACACAATCTTAACACGTGAAATTGGTTTTCAAAGATATCATAAGTGTTTTCAACCAAACCAATTAATAGCGAAAAGAACAAGTTGCAAACATTTAGTTAAGAAGTAATACGCTTGTTTTCAATAGTTAAGATACTTTTAAACTATTATTACACAGAGCATTCACTTTCTTATAGTTTCCTAGGTTAACTATAAAACCTTAGATTGTAAATGAAAGAAGTATTAAACATATCAAAACAAAATTTTAACCCATGAAATTGTTTTTCAAAGATATTCATAAGTGTTTCAATCAATTAATCATAGACTAAGATTGTATTAAACATATCAAAACACAATCTTAACACGTGAAATTGGTTTTCAAAGATATCCTAAGTGTTTTCAACCAAACCAATTAATAGCGAAAAGAACAAGTTGCAAACATTTAGTTAAGAAGTAATACGCTTGTTTTCAATAGTTAAGATACTTTTAAACTATTATTACACAGAGCATTCACTTTCTTATAGTTTCCTAGGTTAACTATAAAACCTTAGATTGTAAATGAAAGAAGTATTAAACATATCAAAACAAAATTTTAACCCATGAAATTGTTTTTCAAAGATATCATATCATGAGTGTTTCAATCAATCAATAGACCTTAGATTGTAAAAGAAGTATTGAAGATATCAAAATACAATTTGAACACATTTGGAATGGTTTTTCAAAGGTATCACAAGTGTTCGAATCAATTAATAGACCTTAGATTGTAAAAGAAGTATTATAAACATATGAAAACACAATTTTAACACATGAAATTGTTTTTCAAAGATATTCATAAGTGTTTCAATCAATTAATCATAGACTAAGATTGTATTAAACATATCAAAACACAATCTTAACACGTGAAATTGGTTTTCAAAGATATCATAAGTGTTTTCAACCAAACCAATTAATAGCGAAAAGAACAAGTTGCAAACATTTAGTTAAGAAGTAATACGCTTGTTTTCAATAGTTAAGATACTTTTAAACTATTATTACACAGAGCATTCACTTTCTTATAGTTTCCTAGGTTAACTATAAAACCTTAGATTGTAAATGAAAGAAGTATTAAACATATCAAAACACAATTTTAACACATGAAATTGTTTTTCAAAGATATCATATCATGAGTGTTTCAATCAATCAATAGACTTCTTAGATTGTTTCATTTACAATCTAAGGTCTTATAGTTAACCTAGGAAACTATAAGAAAGTGAATGCTCTGTGTAATAATAGTTTAAAAGTATCTTAACTATTGAAAACAAGCGTATTACTTCTTAACTAAATGTTTGCAACTTGTTCTTTTCGCTATTAATTGGTTTGGTTGAAAACACTTATGATATCTTTGAAAACCAATTTCACGTGTTAAGATTGTGTTTTGATATGTTTAATACAATCTTAGTCTATGATTAATTGATTGAAACACTTATGAATATCTTTGAAAAACAATTTCATGTGTTAAAATTGTGTTTCCATATGTTTATAATACTTCTTTTACAATCTAAGGTCTATTAATTGATTCGAACACTTGTGATACCTTTGAAAAACCATTCCAAATGTGTTCAAATTGTATTTTGATATGTTCAATACTTCTTTTACAATCTAAGGTCTATTGATTGATTGAAACACTCACGATATGATATCTTTGAAAAACAATTTCATGGGTTAAAATTTTGTTTTGATATGTTTAATACTTCTTTCATTTACAATCTAAGGTTTTACAGTTAACCTAGGAAACTATAAGAAAGTGAATGCTCTGTGTAATAATAGTTTAAAAGTATCTTAACTATTGAAAACAAGCGTATTACTTCTTAACTAAATGTTTGCAACTTGTTCTTTTCGCTATTAATTGGTTTGGTTGAAAACACTTATGATATCTTTGAAAACCAATTTCACGTGTTAAGATTGTGTTTTGATATGTTTAATACAATCTTAGTCTATGATTAATTGATTGAAACACTTATGAATATCTTTGAAAAACAATTTCATGTGTTAAAATTGTGTTTTCATATGTTTATAATACTTCTTTTACAATCTAAGGTCTATTAATTGATTCGAACACTTGTGATACCTTTGAAAAACCATTCCAAATGTGTTCAAATTGTATTTTGATATGTTCAATACTTCTTTTACAATCTAAGGTCTATTGATTGATTGAAACACTCACGATATGATATCTTTGAAAAACAATTTCATGGGTTAAAATTTTGTTTTGATATGTTTAATACTTCTTTCATTTACAATCTAAGGTTTTACAGTTAACCTAGGAAACTATAAGAAAGTGAATGCTCTGTGTAATAATAGTTTAAAAGTATCTTAACTATTGAAAACAAGCGTATTACTTCTTAACTAAATGTTTGCAACTTGTTCTTTTCGCTATTAATTGGTTTGGTTGAAAACACTTATGATATCTTTGAAAACCAATTTCACGTGTTAAGATTGTGTTTTGATATGTTTAATACAATCTTAGTCTATGATTAATTGATTGAAACACTTATGAATATCTTTGAAAAACAATTTCATGTGTTAAAATTGTGTTTTCATATGTTTATAATACTTCTTTTACAATCTAAGGTCTATTAATTGATTCGAACACTTGTGATACCTTTGAAAAACCATTCCAAATGTGTTCAAATTGTATTTTGATATGTTCAATACTTCTTTTACAATCTAAGGTCTATTGATTGATTGAAACACTCACGATATGATATCTTTGAAAAACAATTTCATGGGTTAAAATTTTGTTTTGATATGTTTAATACTTCTTTCATTTACAATCTAAGGTTTTACAGTTAACCTAGGAAACTATAAGAAAGTGAATGCTCTGTGTAATAATAGTTTAAAAGTATCTTAACTATTGAAAACAAGCGTATTACTTCTTAACTAAATGTTTGCAACTTGTTCTTTTCGCTATTAATTGGTTTGGTTGAAAACACTTATGATATCTTTGAAAACCAATTTCACGTGTTAAGATTGTGTTTTGATATGTTTAATACAATCTTAGTCTATGATTAATTGATTGAAACACTTATGAATATCTTTGAAAAACAATTTCATGTGTTAAAATTGTGTTTTCATATGTTTATAATACTTCTTTTACAATCTAAGGTCTATTAATTGATTCGAACACTTGTGATACCTTTGAAAAACCATTCCAAATGTGTTCAAATTGTATTTTGATATGTTCAATACTTCTTTTACAATCTAAGGTCTATTGATTGATTGAAACACTCACGATATGATATCTTTGAAAAACAATTTCATGGGTTAAAATTTTGTTTTGATATGTTTAATACTTCTTTCATTTACAATCTAAGGTTTTACAGTTAACCTAGGAAACTATAAGAAAGTGAATGCTCTGTGTAATAATAGTTTAAAAGTATCTTAACTATTGAAAACAAGCGTATTACTTCTTAACTAAATGTTTGCAACTTGTTCTTTTCGCTATTAATTGGTTTGGTTGAAAACACTTATGATATCTTTGAAAACCAATTTCACGTGTTAAGATTGTGTTTTGATATGTTTAATACAATCTTAGTCTATGATTAATTGATTGAAACACTTATGAATATCTTTGAAAAACAATTTCATGTGTTAAAATTGTGTTTCCATATGTTTATAATACTTCTTTTACAATCTAAGGTCTATTAATTGATTCGAACACTTGTGATACCTTTGAAAAACCATTCCAAATGTGTTCAAATTGTATTTTGATATGTTCAATACTTCTTTTACAATCTAAGGTCTATTGATTGATTGAAACACTCACGATATGATATCTTTGAAAAACAATTTCATGGGTTAAAATTTTGTTTTGATATGTTTAATACTTCTTTCATTTACAATCTAAGGTTTTACAGTTAACCTAGGAAACTATAAGAAAGTGAATGCTCTGTGTAATAATAGTTTAAAAGTATCTTAACTATTGAAAACAAGCGTATTACTTCTTAACTAAATGTTTGCAACTTGTTCTTTTCGCTATTAATTGGTTTGGTTGAAAACACTTATGATATCTTTGAAAACCAATTTCACGTGTTAAGATTGTGTTTTGATATGTTTAATACAATCTTAGTCTATGATTAATTGATTGAAACACTTATGAATATCTTTGAAAAACAATTTCATGTGTTAAAATTGTGTTTTCATATGTTTATAATACTTCTTTTACAATCTAAGGTCTATTAATTGATTCGAACACTTGTGATACCTTTGAAAAACCATTCCAAATGTGTTCAAATTGTATTTTGATATGTTCAATACTTCTTTTACAATCTAAGGTCTATTGATTGATTGAAACACTCACGATATGATATCTTTGAAAAACAATTTCATGGGTTAAAATTTTGTTTTGATATGTTTAATACTTCTTTCATTTACAATCTAAGGTTTTACAGTTAACCTAGGAAACTATAAGAAAGTGAATGCTCTGTGTAATAATAGTTTAAAAGTATCTTAACTATTGAAAACAAGCGTATTACTTCTTAACTAAATGTTTGCAACTTGTTCTTTTCGCTATTAATTGGTTTGGTTGAAAACACTTATGATATCTTTGAAAACCAATTTCACGTGTTAAGATTGTGTTTTGATATGTTTAATACAATCTTAGTCTATGATTAATTGATTGAAACACTTATGAATATCTTTGAAAAACAATTTCATGTGTTAAAATTGTGTTTTCATATGTTTATAATACTTCTTTTACAATCTAAGGTCTATTAATTGATTCGAACACTTGTGATACCTTTGAAAAACCATTCCAAATGTGTTCAAATTGTATTTTGATATGTTCAATACTTCTTTTACAATCTAAGGTCTATTGATTGATTGAAACACTCACGATATGATATCTTTGAAAAACAATTTCATGGGTTAAAATTTTGTTTTGATATGTTTAATACTTCTTTCATTTACAATCTAAGGTTTTACAGTTAACCTAGGAAACTATAAGAAAGTGAATGCTCTGTGTAATAATAGTTTAAAAGTATCTTAACTATTGAAAACAAGCGTATTACTTCTTAACTAAATGTTTGCAACTTGTTCTTTTCGCTATTAATTGGTTTGGTTGAAAACACTTATGATATCTTTGAAAACCAATTTCACGTGTTAAGATTGTGTTTTGATATGTTTAATACAATCTTAGTCTATGATTAATTGATTGAAACACTTATGAATATCTTTGAAAAACAATTTCATGTGTTAAAATTGTGTTTCCATATGTTTATAATACTTCTTTTACAATCTAAGGTCTATTAATTGATTCGAACACTTGTGATACCTTTGAAAAACCATTCCAAATGTGTTCAAATTGTATTTTGATATGTTCAATACTTCTTTTACAATCTAAGGTCTATTGATTGATTGAAACACTCACGATATGATATCTTTGAAAAACAATTTCATGGGTTAAAATTTTGTTTTGATATGTTTAATACTTCTTTCATTTACAATCTAAGGTTTTACAGTTAACCTAGGAAACTATAAGAAAGTGAATGCTCTGTGTAATAATAGTTTAAAAGTATCTTAACTATTGAAAACAAGCGTATTACTTCTTAACTAAATGTTTGCAACTTGTTCTTTTCGCTATTAATTGGTTTGGTTGAAAACACTTATGATATCTTTGAAAACCAATTTCACGTGTTAAGATTGTGTTTTGATATGTTTAATACAATCTTAGTCTATGATTAATTGATTGAAACACTTATGAATATCTTTGAAAAACAATTTCATGTGTTAAAATTGTGTTTTCATATGTTTATAATACTTCTTTTACAATCTAAGGTCTATTAATTGATTCGAACACTTGTGATACCTTTGAAAAACCATTCCAAATGTGTTCAAATTGTATTTTGATATGTTCAATACTTCTTTTACAATCTAAGGTCTATTGATTGATTGAAACACTCACGATATGATATCTTTGAAAAACAATTTCATGGGTTAAAATTTTGTTTTGATATGTTTAATACTTCTTTCATTTACAATCTAAGGTTTTACAGTTAACCTAGGAAACTATAAGAAAGTGAATGCTCTGTGTAATAATAGTTTAAAAGTATCTTAACTATTGAAAACAAGCGTATTACTTCTTAACTAAATGTTTGCAACTTGTTCTTTTCGCTATTAATTGGTTTGGTTGAAAACACTTATGATATCTTTGAAAACCAATTTCACGTGTTAAGATTGTGTTTTGATATGTTTAATACAATCTTAGTCTATGATTAATTGATTGAAACACTTATGAATATCTTTGAAAAACAATTTCATGTGTTAAAATTGTGTTTTCATATGTTTATAATACTTCTTTTACAATCTAAGGTCTATTAATTGATTCGAACACTTGTGATACCTTTGAAAAACCATTCCAAATGTGTTCAAATTGTATTTTGATATGTTCAATACTTCTTTTACAATCTAAGGTCTATTGATTGATTGAAACACTCACGATATGATATCTTTGAAAAACAATTTCATGGGTTAAAATTTTGTTTTGATATGTTTAATACTTCTTTCATTTACAATCTAAGGTTTTACAGTTAACCTAGGAAACTATAAGAAAGTGAATGCTCTGTGTAATAATAGTTTAAAAGTATCTTAACTATTGAAAACAAGCGTATTACTTCTTAACTAAATGTTTGCAACTTGTTCTTTTCGCTATTAATTGGTTTGGTTGAAAACACTTATGATATCTTTGAAAACCAATTTCACGTGTTAAGATTGTGTTTTGATATGTTTAATACAATCTTAGTCTATGATTAATTGATTGAAACACTTATGAATATCTTTGAAAAACAATTTCATGTGTTAAAATTGTGTTTCCATATGTTTATAATACTTCTTTTACAATCTAAGGTCTATTAATTGATTCGAACACTTGTGATACCTTTGAAAAACCATTCCAAATGTGTTCAAATTGTATTTTGATATGTTCAATACTTCTTTTACAATCTAAGGTCTATTGATTGATTGAAACACTCACGATATGATATCTTTGAAAAACAATTTCATGGGTTAAAATTTTGTTTTGATATGTTTAATACTTCTTTCATTTACAATCTAAGGTTTTACAGTTAACCTAGGAAACTATAAGAAAGTGAATGCTCTGTGTAATAATAGTTTAAAAGTATCTTAACTATTGAAAACAAGCGTATTACTTCTTAACTAAATGTTTGCAACTTGTTCTTTTCGCTATTAATTGGTTTGGTTGAAAACACTTATGATATCTTTGAAAACCAATTTCACGTGTTAAGATTGTGTTTTGATATGTTTAATACAATCTTAGTCTATGATTAATTGATTGAAACACTTATGAATATCTTTGAAAAACAATTTCATGTGTTAAAATTGTGTTTTCATATGTTTATAATACTTCTTTTACAATCTAAGGTCTATTAATTGATTCGAACACTTGTGATACCTTTGAAAAACCATTCCAAATGTGTTCAAATTGTATTTTGATATGTTCAATACTTCTTTTACAATCTAAGGTCTATTGATTGATTGAAACACTCACGATATGATATCTTTGAAAAACAATTTCATGGGTTAAAATTTTGTTTTGATATGTTTAATACTTCTTTCATTTACAATCTAAGGTTTTACAGTTAACCTAGGAAACTATAAGAAAGTGAATGCTCTGTGTAATAATAGTTTAAAAGTATCTTAACTATTGAAAACAAGCGTATTACTTCTTAACTAAATGTTTGCAACTTGTTCTTTTCGCTATTAATTGGTTTGGTTGAAAACACTTATGATATCTTTGAAAACCAATTTCACGTGTTAAGATTGTGTTTTGATATGTTTAATACAATCTTAGTCTATGATTAATTGATTGAAACACTTATGAATATCTTTGAAAAACAATTTCATGTGTTAAAATTGTGTTTTCATATGTTTATAATACTTCTTTTACAATCTAAGGTCTATTAATTGATTCGAACACTTGTGATACCTTTGAAAAACCATTCCAAATGTGTTCAAATTGTATTTTGATATGTTCAATACTTCTTTTACAATCTAAGGTCTATTGATTGATTGAAACACTCACGATATGATATCTTTGAAAAACAATTTCATGGGTTAAAATTTTGTTTTGATATGTTTAATACTTCTTTCATTTACAATCTAAGGTTTTACAGTTAACCTAGGAAACTATAAGAAAGTGAATGCTCTGTGTAATAATAGTTTAAAAGTATCTTAACTATTGAAAACAAGCGTATTACTTCTTAACTAAATGTTTGCAACTTGTTCTTTTCGCTATTAATTGGTTTGGTTGAAAACACTTATGATATCTTTGAAAACCAATTTCACGTGTTAAGATTGTGTTTTGATATGTTTAATACAATCTTAGTCTATGATTAATTGATTGAAACACTTATGAATATCTTTGAAAAACAATTTCATGTGTTAAAATTGTGTTTTCATATGTTTATAATACTTCTTTTACAATCTAAGGTCTATTAATTGATTCGAACACTTGTGATACCTTTGAAAAACCATTCCAAATGTGTTCAAATTGTATTTTGATATGTTCAATACTTCTTTTACAATCTAAGGTCTATTGATTGATTGAAACACTCACGATATGATATCTTTGAAAAACAATTTCATGGGTTAAAATTTTGTTTTGATATGTTTAATACTTCTTTCATTTACAATCTAAGGTTTTACAGTTAACCTAGGAAACTATAAGAAAGTGAATGCTCTGTGTAATAATAGTTTAAAAGTATCTTAACTATTGAAAACAAGCGTATTACTTCTTAACTAAATGTTTGCAACTTGTTCTTTTCGCTATTAATTGGTTTGGTTGAAAACACTTATGATATCTTTGAAAACCAATTTCACGTGTTAAGATTGTGTTTTGATATGTTTAATACAATCTTAGTCTATGATTAATTGATTGAAACACTTATGAATATCTTTGAAAAACAATTTCATGTGTTAAAATTGTGTTTTCATATGTTTATAATACTTCTTTTACAATCTAAGGTCTATTAATTGATTCGAACACTTGTGATACCTTTGAAAAACCATTCCAAATGTGTTCAAATTGTATTTTGATATGTTCAATACTTCTTTTACAATCTAAGGTCTATTGATTGATTGAACCACTCACGATATGATATCTTTGAAAAACAATTTCATGGGTTAAAATTTTGTTTTGATATGTTTAATACTTCTTTCATTTACAATCTAAGGTTTTACAGTTAACCTAGGAAACTATAAGAAAGTGAATGCTCTGTGTAATAATAGTTTAAAAGTATCTTAACTATTGAAAACAAGCGTATTACTTCTTAACTAAATGTTTGCAACTTGTTCTTTTCGCTATTAATTGGTTTGGTTGAAAACACTTATGATATCTTTGAAAACCAATTTCACGTGTTAAGATTGTGTTTTGATATGTTTAATACAATCTTAGTCTATGATTAATTGATTGAAACACTTATGAATATCTTTGAAAAACAATTTCATGTGTTAAAATTGTGTTTTCATATGTTTATAATACTTCTTTTACAATCTAAGGTCTATTAATTGATTCGAACACTTGTGATACCTTTGAAAAACCATTCCAAATGTGTTCAAATTGTATTTTGATATGTTCAATACTTCTTTTACAATCTAAGGTCTATTGATTGATTGAAACACTCACGATATGATATCTTTGAAAAACAATTTCATGGGTTAAAATTTTGTTTTGATATGTTTAATACTTCTTTCATTTACAATCTAAGGTTTTACAGTTAACCTAGGAAACTATAAGAAAGTGAATGCTCTGTGTAATAATAGTTTAAAAGTATCTTAACTAAATGTTTGCAACTTGTTCTTTTCGCTATTAATTGGTTTGGTTGAAAACACTTATGATATCTTTGAAAACCAATTTCACGTGTTAAGATTGTGTTTTGATATGTTTAATACAATCTTAGTCTATGATTAATTGATTGAAACACTTATGAATATCTTTGAAAAACAATTTCATGTGTTAAAATTGTGTTTTCATATGTTTATAATACTTCTTTTACAATCTAAGGTCTATTAATTGATTCGAACACTTGTGATACCTTTGAAAAACCATTCCAAATGTGTTCAAATTGTATTTTGATATGTTCAATACTTCTTTTACAATCTAAGGTCTATTGATTGATTGAAACACTCACGATATGATATCTTTGAAAAACAATTTCATGGGTTAAAATTTTGTTTTGATATGTTTAATACTTCTTTCATTTACAATCTAAGGTTTTACAGTTAACCTAGGAAACTATAAGAAAGTGAATGCTCTGTGTAATAATAGTTTAAAAGTATCTTAACTATTGAAAACAAGCGTATTACTTCTTAACTAAATGTTTGCAACTTGTTCTTTTCGCTATTAATTGGTTTGGTTGAAAACACTTATGATATCTTTGAAAACCAATTTCACGTGTTAAGATTGTGTTTTGATATGTTTAAATACAATCTTAGTCTATGATTAATTGATTGAAACACTTATGAATATCTTTGAAAAACAATTTCATGTGTTAAAATTGTGTTTTCATATGTTTATAATACTTCTTTTACAATCTAAGGTCTATTAATTGATTCGAACACTTGTGATACCTTTGAAAAACCATTCCAAATGTGTTCAAATTGTATTTTGATATGTTCAATACTTCTTTTACAATCTAAGGTCTATTGATTGATTGAAACACTCACGATATGATATCTTTGAAAAACAATTTCATGGGTTAAAATTTTGTTTTGATATGTTTAATACTTCTTTCATTTACAATCTAAGGTTTTACAGTTAACCTAGGAAACTATAAGAAAGTGAATGCTCTGTGTAATAATAGTTTAAAAGTATCTTAACTATTGAAAACAAGCGTATTACTTCTTAACTAAATGTTTGCAACTTGTTCTTTTCGCTATTAATTGGTTTGGTTGAAAACACTTATGATATCTTTGAAAACCAATTTCACGTGTTAAGATTGTGTTTTGATATGTTTAATACAATCTTAGTCTATGATTAATTGATTGAAACACTTATGAATATCTTTGAAAAACAATTTCATGTGTTAAAATTGTGTTTTCATATGTTTATAATACTTCTTTTACAATCTAAGGTCTATTAATTGATTCGAACACTTGTGATACCTTTGAAAAACCATTCCAAATGTGTTCAAATTGTATTTTGATATGTTCAATACTTCTTTTACAATCTAAGGTCTATTGATTGATTGAAACACTCACGATATGATATCTTTGAAAAACAATTTCATGGGTTAAAATTTTGTTTTGATATGTTTAATACTTCTTTCATTTACAATCTAAGGTTTTACAGTTAACCTAGGAAACTATAAGAAAGTGAATGCTCTGTGTAATAATAGTTTAAAAGTATCTTAACTATTGAAAACAAGCGTATTACTTCTTAACTAAATGTTTGCAACTTGTTCTTTTCGCTATTAATTGGTTTGGTTGAAAACACTTATGATATCTTTGAAAACCAATTTCACGTGTTAAGATTGTGTTTTGATATGTTTAATACAATCTTAGTCTATGATTAATTGATTGAAACACTTATGAATATCTTTGAAAAACAATTTCATGTGTTAAAATTGTGTTTTCATATGTTTATAATACTTCTTTTACAATCTAAGGTCTATTAATTGATTCGAACACTTGTGATACCTTTGAAAAACCATTCCAAATGTGTTCAAATTGTATTTTGATATGTTCAATACTTCTTTTACAATCTAAGGTATATTGATTGATTGAAACACTCACGATATGATATCTTTGAAAAACAATTTCATGGGTTAAAATTTTGTTTTGATATGTTTAATACTTCTTTCATTTACAATCTAAGGTTTTACAGTTAACCTAGGAAACTATAAGAAAGTGAATGCTCTGTGTAATAATAGTTTAAAAGTATCTTAACTAAATGTTTGCAACTTGTTCTTTTCGCTATTAATTGGTTTGGTTGAAAACACTTATGATATCTTTGAAAACCAATTTCACGTGTTAAGATTGTGTTTTGATATGTTTAATACAATCTTAGTCTATGATTAATTGATTGAAACACTTATGAATATCTTTGAAAAACAATTTCATGTGTTAAAATTGTGTTTTCATATGTTTATAATACTTCTTTTACAATCTAAGGTCTATTAATTGATTCGAACACTTGTGATACCTTTGAAAAACCATTCCAAATGTGTTCAAATTGTATTTTGATATGTTCAATACTTCTTTTACAATCTAAGGTCTATTGATTGATTGAAACACTCACGATATGATATCTTTGAAAAACAATTTCATGGGTTAAAATTTTGTTTTGATATGTTTAATACTTCTTTCATTTACAATCTAAGGTTTTACAGTTAACCTAGGAAACTATAAGAAAGTGAATGCTCTGTGTAATAATAGTTTAAAAGTATCTTAACTAAATGTTTGCAACTTGTTCTTTTCGCTATTAATTGGTTTGGTTGAAAACACTTATGATATCTTTGAAAACCAATTTCACGTGTTAAGATTGTGTTTTGATATGTTTAATACAATCTTAGTCTATGATTAATTGATTGAAACACTTATGAATATCTTTGAAAAACAATTTCATGTGTTAAAATTGTGTTTTCATATGTTTATAATACTTCTTTTACAATCTAAGGTCTATTAATTGATTCGAACACTTGTGATACCTTTGAAAAACCATTCCAAATGTGTTCAAATTGTATTTTGATATGTTCAATACTTCTTTTACAATCTAAGGTCTATTGATTGATTGAAACACTCACGATATGATATCTTTGAAAAACAATTTCATGGGTTAAAATTTTGTTTTGATATGTTTAATACTTCTTTCATTTACAATCTAAGGTTTTACAGTTAACCTAGGAAACTATAAGAAAGTGAATGCTCTGTGTAATAATAGTTTAAAAGTATCTTAACTAAATGTTTGCAACTTGTTCTTTTCGCTATTAATTGGTTTGGTTGAAAACACTTATGATATCTTTGAAAACCAATTTCACGTGTTAAGATTGTGTTTTGATATGTTTAATACAATCTTAGTCTATGATTAATTGATTGAAACACTTATGAATATCTTTGAAAAACAATTTCATGTGTTAAAATTGTGTTTTCATATGTTTATAATACTTCTTTTACAATCTAAGGTCTATTAATTGATTCGAACACTTGTGATACCTTTGAAAAACCATTCCAAATGTGTTCAAATTGTATTTTGATATGTTCAATACTTCTTTTACAATCTAAGGTCTATTGATTGATTGAAACACTCACGATATGATATCTTTGAAAAACAATTTCATGGGTTAAAATTTTGTTTTGATATGTTTAATACTTCTTTCATTTACAATCTAAGGTTTTACAGTTAACCTAGGAAACTATAAGAAAGTGAATGCTCTGTGTAATAATAGTTTAAAAGTATCTTAACTAAATGTTTGCAACTTGTTCTTTTCGCTATTAATTGGTTTGGTTGAAAACACTTATGATATCTTTGAAAACCAATTTCACGTGTTAAGATTGTGTTTTGATATGTTTAATACAATCTTAGTCTATGATTAATTGATTGAAACACTTATGAATATCTTTGAAAAACAATTTCATGTGTTAAAATTGTGTTTTCATATGTTTATAATACTTCTTTTACAATCTAAGGTCTATTAATTGATTCGAACACTTGTGATACCTTTGAAAAACCATTCCAAATGTGTTCAAATTGTATTTTGATATGTTCAATACTTCTTTTACAATCTAAGGTCTATTGATTGATTGAAACACTCACGATATGATATCTTTGAAAAACAATTTCATGGGTTAAAATTTTGTTTTGATATGTTTAATACTTCTTTCATTTACAATCTAAGGTTTTACAGTTAACCTAGGAAACTATAAGAAAGTGAATGCTCTGTGTAATAATAGTTTAAAAGTATCTTAACTAAATGTTTGCAACTTGTTCTTTTCGCTATTAATTGGTTTGGTTGAAAACACTTATGATATCTTTGAAAACCAATTTCACGTGTTAAGATTGTGTTTTGATATGTTTAATACAATCTTAGTCTATGATTAATTGATTGAAACACTTATGAATATCTTTGAAAAACAATTTCATGTGTTAAAATTGTGTTTTCATATGTTTATAATACTTCTTTTACAATCTAAGGTCTATTAATTGATTCGAACACTTGTGATACCTTTGAAAAACCATTCCAAATGTGTTCAAATTGTATTTTGATATGTTCAATACTTCTTTTACAATCTAAGGTCTATTGATTGATTGAAACACTCACGATATGATATCTTTGAAAAACAATTTCATGGGTTAAAATTTTGTTTTGATATGTTTAATACTTCTTTCATTTACAATCTAAGGTTTTACAGTTAACCTAGGAAACTATAAGAAAGTGAATGCTCTGTGTAATAATAGTTTAAAAGTATCTTAACTAAATGTTTGCAACTTGTTCTTTTCGCTATTAATTGGTTTGGTTGAAAACACTTATGATATCTTTGAAAACCAATTTCACGTGTTAAGATTGTGTTTTGATATGTTTAATACAATCTTAGTCTATGATTAATTGATTGAAACACTTATGAATATCTTTGAAAAACAATTTCATGTGTTAAAATTGTGTTTTCATATGTTTATAATACTTCTTTTACAATCTAAGGTCTATTAATTGATTCGAACACTTGTGATACCTTTGAAAAACCATTCCAAATGTGTTCAAATTGTATTTTGATATGTTCAATACTTCTTTTACAATCTAAGGTCTATTGATTGATTGAAACACTCACGATATGATATCTTTGAAAAACAATTTCATGGGTTAAAATTTTGTTTTGATATGTTTAATACTTCTTTCATTTACAATCTAAGGTTTTACAGTTAACCTAGGAAACTATAAGAAAGTGAATGCTCTGTGTAATAATAGTTTAAAAGTATCTTAACTATTGAAAACAAGCGTATTACTTCTTAACTAAATGTTTGCAACTTGTTCTTTTCGCTATTAATTGGTTTGGTTGAAAACACTTATGATATCTTTGAAAACCAATTTCACGTGTTAAGATTGTGTTTTGATATGTTTAATACAATCTTAGTCTATGATTAATTGATTGAAACACTTATGAATATCTTTGAAAAACAATTTCATGTGTTAAAATTGTGTTTTCATATGTTTATAATACTTCTTTTACAATCTAAGGTCTATTAATTGATTCGAACACTTGTGATACCTTTGAAAAACCATTCCAAATGTGTTCAAATTGTATTTTGATATGTTCAATACTTCTTTTACAATCTAAGGTCTATTGATTGATTGAAACACTCACGATATGATATCTTTGAAAAACAATTTCATGGGTTAAAATTTTGTTTTGATATGTTTAATACTTCTTTCATTTACAATCTAAGGTTTTACAGTTAACCTAGGAAACTATAAGAAAGTGAATGCTCTGTGTAATAATAGTTTAAAAGTATCTTAACTAAATGTTTGCAACTTGTTCTTTTCGCTATTAATTGGTTTGGTTGAAAACACTTATGATATCTTTGAAAACCAATTTCACGTGTTAAGATTGTGTTTTGATATGTTTAATACAATCTTAGTCTATGATTAATTGATTGAAACACTTATGAATATCTTTGAATAACAATTTCATGTGTTAAAATTGTGTTTTCATATGTTTATAATACTTCTTTTACAATCTAAGGTCTATTAATTGATTCGAACACTTGTGATACCTTTGAAAAACCATTCCAAATGTGTTCAAATTGTATTTTGATATGTTCAATACTTCTTTTACAATCTAAGGTATATTGATTGATTGAAACACTCACGATATGATATCTTTGAAAAACAATTTCATGGGTTAAAATTTTGTTTTGATATGTTTAATACTTCTTTCATTTACAATCTAAGGTTTTACAGTTAACCTAGGAAACTATAAGAAAGTGAATGCTCTGTGTAATAATAGTTTAAAAGTATCTTAACTAAATGTTTGCAACTTGTTCTTTTCGCTATTAATTGGTTTGGTTGAAAACACTTATGATATCTTTGAAAACCAATTTCACGTGTTAAGATTGTGTTTTGATATGTTTAATACAATCTTAGTCTATGATTAATTGATTGAAACACTTATGAATATCTTTGAAAAACAATTTCATGTGTTAAAATTGTGTTTTCATATGTTTATAATACTTCTTTTACAATCTAAGGTCTATTAATTGATTCGAACACTTGTGATACCTTTGAAAAACCATTCCAAATGTGTTCAAATTGTATTTTGATATGTTCAATACTTCTTTTACAATCTAAGGTCTATTGATTGATTGAAACACTCACGATATGATATCTTTGAAAAACAATTTCATGGGTTAAAATTTTGTTTTGATATGTTTAATACTTCTTTCATTTACAATCTAAGGTTTTACAGTTAACCTAGGAAACTATAAGAAAGTGAATGCTCTGTGTAATAATAGTTTAAAAGTATCTTAACTAAATGTTTGCAACTTGTTCTTTTCGCTATTAATTGGTTTGGTTGAAAACACTTATGATATCTTTGAAAACCAATTTCACGTGTTAAGATTGTGTTTTGATATGTTTAATACAATCTTAGTCTATGATTAATTGATTGAAACACTTATGAATATCTTTGAAAAACAATTTCATGTGTTAAAATTGTGTTTTCATATGTTTATAATACTTCTTTTACAATCTAAGGTCTATTAATTGATTCGAACACTTGTGATACCTTTGAAAAACCATTCCAAATGTGTTCAAATTGTATTTTGATATGTTCAATACTTCTTTTACAATCTAAGGTCTATTGATTGATTGAAACACTCACGATATGATATCTTTGAAAAACAATTTCATGGGTTAAAATTTTGTTTTGATATGTTTAATACTTCTTTCATTTACAATCTAAGGTTTTACAGTTAACCTAGGAAACTATAAGAAAGTGAATGCTCTGTGTAATAATAGTTTAAAAGTATCTTAACTAAATGTTTGCAACTTGTTCTTTTCGCTATTAATTGGTTTGGTTGAAAACACTTATGATATCTTTGAAAACCAATTTCACGTGTTAAGATTGTGTTTTGATATGTTTAATACAATCTTAGTCTATGATTAATTGATTGAAACACTTATGAATATCTTTGAAAAACAATTTCATGTGTTAAAATTGTGTTTTCATATGTTTATAATACTTCTTTTACAATCTAAGGTCTATTAATTGATTCGAACACTTGTGATACCTTTGAAAAACCATTCCAAATGTGTTCAAATTGTATTTTGATATGTTCAATACTTCTTTTACAATCTAAGGTCTATTGATTGATTGAAACACTCACGATATGATATCTTTGAAAAACAATTTCATGGGTTAAAATTTTGTTTTGATATGTTTAATACTTCTTTCATTTACAATCTAAGGTTTTACAGTTAACCTAGGAAACTATAAGAAAGTGAATGCTCTGTGTAATAATAGTTTAAAAGTATCTTAACTAAATGTTTGCAACTTGTTCTTTTCGCTATTAATTGGTTTGGTTGAAAACACTTATGATATCTTTGAAAACCAATTTCACGTGTTAAGATTGTGTTTTGATATGTTTAATACAATCTTAGTCTATGATTAATTGATTGAAACACTTATGAATATCTTTGAAAAACAATTTCATGTGTTAAAATTGTGTTTTCATATGTTTATAATACTTCTTTTACAATCTAAGGTCTATTAATTGATTCGAACACTTGTGATACCTTTGAAAAACCATTCCAAATGTGTTCAAATTGTATTTTGATATGTTCAATACTTCTTTTACAATCTAAGGTCTATTGATTGATTGAAACACTCACGATATGATATCTTTGAAAAACAATTTCATGGGTTAAAATTTTGTTTTGATATGTTTAATACTTCTTTCATTTACAATCTAAGGTTTTACAGTTAACCTAGGAAACTATAAGAAAGTGAATGCTCTGTGTAATAATAGTTTAAAAGTATCTTAACTAAATGTTTGCAACTTGTTCTTTTCGCTATTAATTGGTTTGGTTGAAAACACTTATGATATCTTTGAAAACCAATTTCACGTGTTAAGATTGTGTTTTGATATGTTTAATACAATCTTAGTCTATGATTAATTGATTGAAACACTTATGAATATCTTTGAAAAACAATTTCATGTGTTAAAATTGTGTTTTCATATGTTTATAATACTTCTTTTACAATCTAAGGTCTATTAATTGATTCGAACACTTGTGATACCTTTGAAAAACCATTCCAAATGTGTTCAAATTGTATTTTGATATGTTCAATACTTCTTTTACAATCTAAGGTCTATTGATTGATTGAAACACTCACGATATGATATCTTTGAAAAACAATTTCATGGGTTAAAATTTTGTTTTGATATGTTTAATACTTCTTTCATTTACAATCTAAGGTTTTACAGTTAACCTAGGAAACTATAAGAAAGTGAATGCTCTGTGTAATAATAGTTTAAAAGTATCTTAACTAAATGTTTGCAACTTGTTCTTTTCGCTATTAATTGGTTTGGTTGAAAACACTTATGATATCTTTGAAAACCAATTTCACGTGTTAAGATTGTGTTTTGATATGTTTAATACAATCTTAGTCTATGATTAATTGATTGAAACACTTATGAATATCTTTGAAAAACAATTTCATGTGTTAAAATTGTGTTTTCATATGTTTATAATACTTCTTTTACAATCTAAGGTCTATTAATTGATTCGAACACTTGTGATACCTTTGAAAAACCATTCCAAATGTGTTCAAATTGTATTTTGATATGTTCAATACTTCTTTTACAATCTAAGGTCTATTGATTGATTGAAACACTCACGATATGATATCTTTGAAAAACAATTTCATGGGTTAAAATTTTGTTTTGATATGTTTAATACTTCTTTCATTTACAATCTAAGGTTTTACAGTTAACCTAGGAAACTATAAGAAAGTGAATGCTCTGTGTAATAATAGTTTAAAAGTATCTTAACTAAATGTTTGCAACTTGTCCTTTTCGCTATTAATTGGTTTGGTTGAAAACACTTATGATATCTTTGAAAACCAATTTCACGTGTTAAGATTGTGTTTTGATATGTTTAATACAATCTTAGTCTATGATTAATTGATTGAAACACTTATGAATATCTTTGAAAAACAATTTCATGTGTTAAAATTGTGTTTTCATATGTTTATAATACTTCTTTTACAATCTAAGGTCTATTAATTGATTCGAACACTTGTGATACCTTTGAAAAACCATTCCAAATGTGTTCAAATTGTATTTTGATATGTTCAATACTTCTTTTACAATCTAAGGTCTATTGATTGATTGAAACACTCACGATATGATATCTTTGAAAAACAATTTCATGGGTTAAAATTTTGTTTTGATATGTTTAATACTTCTTTCATTTACAATCTAAGGTTTTACAGTTAACCTAGGAAACTATAAGAAAGTGAATGCTCTGTGTAATAATAGTTTAAAAGTATCTTAACTAAATGTTTGCAACTTGTTCTTTTCGCTATTAATTGGTTTGGTTGAAAACACTTATGATATCTTTGAAAACCAATTTCACGTGTTAAGATTGTGTTTTGATATGTTTAATACAATCTTAGTCTATGATTAATTGATTGAAACACTTATGAATATCTTTGAAAAACAATTTCATGTGTTAAAATTGTGTTTTCATATGTTTATAATACTTCTTTTACAATCTAAGGTCTATTAATTGATTCGAACACTTGTGATACCTTTGAAAAACCATTCCAAATGTGTTCAAATTGTATTTTGATATGTTCAATACTTCTTTTACAATCTAAGGTATATTGATTGATTGAAACACTCACGATATGATATCTTTGAAAAACAATTTCATGGGTTAAAATTTTGTTTTGATATGTTTAATACTTCTTTCATTTACAATCTAAGGTTTTACAGTTAACCTAGGAAACTATAAGAAAGTGAATGCTCTGTGTAATAATAGTTTAAAAGTATCTTAACTAAATGTTTGCAACTTGTTCTTTTCGCTATTAATTGGTTTGGTTGAAAACACTTATGATATCTTTGAAAACCAATTTCACGTGTTAAGATTGTGTTTTGATATGTTTAATACAATCTTAGTCTATGATTAATTGATTGAAACACTTATGAATATCTTTGAAAAACAATTTCATGTGTTAAAATTGTGTTTTCATATGTTTATAATACTTCTTTTACAATCTAAGGTCTATTAA
The DNA here is from genome assembly GCF_051622355.1 of Phaseolus vulgaris. Classification (NCBI taxonomy): domain Eukaryota; kingdom Viridiplantae; phylum Streptophyta; class Magnoliopsida; order Fabales; family Fabaceae; genus Phaseolus; species Phaseolus vulgaris. The sequence continues at coordinate 18,798,101 of NC_143501.1, read as the reverse complement.
TTGATTCGAACACTTGTGATACCTTTGAAAAACCATTCCAAATGTGTTCAAATTGTATTTTGATATGTTCAATACTTCTTTTACAATCTAAGGTCTATTGATTGATTGAAACACTCACGATATGATATCTTTGAAAAACAATTTCATGGGTTAAAATTTTGTTTTGATATGTTTAATACTTCTTTCATTTACAATCTAAGGTTTTACAGTTAACCTAGGAAACTATAAGAAAGTGAATGCTCTGTGTAATAATAGTTTAAAAGTATCTTAACTAAATGTTTGCAACTTGTTCTTTTCGCTATTAATTGGTTTGGTTGAAAACACTTATGATATCTTTGAAAACCAATTTCACGTGTTAAGATTGTGTTTTGATATGTTTAATACAATCTTAGTCTATGATTAATTGATTGAAACACTTATGAATATCTTTGAAAAACAATTTCATGTGTTAAAATTGTGTTTTCATATGTTTATAATACTTCTTTTACAATCTAAGGTCTATTAATTGATTCGAACACTTGTGATACCTTTGAAAAACCATTCCAAATGTGTTCAAATTGTATTTTGATATGTTCAATACTTCTTTTACAATCTAAGGTCTATTGATTGATTGAAACACTCACGATATGATATCTTTGAAAAACAATTTCATGGGTTAAAATTTTGTTTTGATATGTTTAATACTTCTTTCATTTACAATCTAAGGTTTTACAGTTAACCTAGGAAACTATAAGAAAGTGAATGCTCTGTGTAATAATAGTTTAAAAGTATCTTAACTAAATGTTTGCAACTTGTTCTTTTCGCTATTAATTGGTTTGGTTGAAAACACTTATGATATCTTTGAAAACCAATTTCACGTGTTAAGATTGTGTTTTGATATGTTTAATACAATCTTAGTCTATGATTAATTGATTGAAACACTTATGAATATCTTTGAAAAACAATTTCATGTGTTAAAATTGTGTTTTCATATGTTTATAATACTTCTTTTACAATCTAAGGTCTATTAATTGATTCGAACACTTGTGATACCTTTGAAAAACCATTCCAAATGTGTTCAAATTGTATTTTGATATGTTCAATACTTCTTTTACAATCTAAGGTCTATTGATTGATTGAAACACTCACGATATGATATCTTTGAAAAACAATTTCATGGGTTAAAATTTTGTTTTGATATGTTTAATACTTCTTTCATTTACAATCTAAGGTTTTACAGTTAACCTAGGAAACTATAAGAAAGTGAATGCTCTGTGTAATAATAGTTTAAAAGTATCTTAACTAAATGTTTGCAACTTGTTCTTTTCGCTATTAATTGGTTTGGTTGAAAACACTTATGATATCTTTGAAAACCAATTTCACGTGTTAAGATTGTGTTTTGATATGTTTAATACAATCTTAGTCTATGATTAATTGATTGAAACACTTATGAATATCTTTGAAAAACAATTTCATGTGTTAAAATTGTGTTTTCATATGTTTATAATACTTCTTTTACAATCTAAGGTCTATTAATTGATTCGAACACTTGTGATACCTTTGAAAAACCATTCCAAATGTGTTCAAATTGTATTTTGATATGTTCAATACTTCTTTTACAATCTAAGGTCTATTGATTGATTGAAACACTCACGATATGATATCTTTGAAAAACAATTTCATGGGTTAAAATTTTGTTTTGATATGTTTAATACTTCTTTCATTTACAATCTAAGGTTTTACAGTTAACCTAGGAAACTATAAGAAAGTGAATGCTCTGTGTAATAATAGTTTAAAAGTATCTTAACTAAATGTTTGCAACTTGTTCTTTTCGCTATTAATTGGTTTGGTTGAAAACACTTATGATATCTTTGAAAACCAATTTCACGTGTTAAGATTGTGTTTTGATATGTTTAATACAATCTTAGTCTATGATTAATTGATTGAAACACTTATGAATATCTTTGAAAAACAATTTCATGTGTTAAAATTGTGTTTTCATATGTTTATAATACTTCTTTTACAATCTAAGGTCTATTAATTGATTCGAACACTTGTGATACCTTTGAAAAACCATTCCAAATGTGTTCAAATTGTATTTTGATATGTTCAATACTTCTTTTACAATCTAAGGTATATTGATTGATTGAAACACTCACGATATGATATCTTTGAAAAACAATTTCATGGGTTAAAATTTTGTTTTGATATGTTTAATACTTCTTTCATTTACAATCTAAGGTTTTACAGTTAACCTAGGAAACTATAAGAAAGTGAATGCTCTGTGTAATAATAGTTTAAAAGTATCTTAACTAAATGTTTGCAACTTGTTCTTTTCGCTATTAATTGGTTTGGTTGAAAACACTTATGATATCTTTGAAAACCAATTTCACGTGTTAAGATTGTGTTTTGATATGTTTAATACAATCTTAGTCTATGATTAATTGATTGAAACACTTATGAATATCTTTGAAAAACAATTTCATGTGTTAAAATTGTGTTTTCATATGTTTATAATACTTCTTTTACAATCTAAGGTCTATTAATTGATTCGAACACTTGTGATACCTTTGAAAAACCATTCCAAATGTGTTCAAATTGTATTTTGATATGTTCAATACTTCTTTTACAATCTAAGGTCTATTGATTGATTGAAACACTCACGATATGATATCTTTGAAAAACAATTTCATGGGTTAAAATTTTGTTTTGATATGTTTAATACTTCTTTCATTTACAATCTAAGGTTTTACAGTTAACCTAGGAAACTATAAGAAAGTGAATGCTCTGTGTAATAATAGTTTAAAAGTATCTTAACTAAATGTTTGCAACTTGTTCTTTTCGCTATTAATTGGTTTGGTTGAAAACACTTATGATATCTTTGAAAACCAATTTCACGTGTTAAGATTGTGTTTTGATATGTTTAATACAATCTTAGTCTATGATTAATTGATTGAAACACTTATGAATATCTTTGAAAAACAATTTCATGTGTTAAAATTGTGTTTTCATATGTTTATAATACTTCTTTTACAATCTAAGGTCTATTAATTGATTCGAACACTTGTGATACCTTTGAAAAACCATTCCAAATGTGTTCAAATTGTATTTTGATATGTTCAATACTTCTTTTACAATCTAAGGTATATTGATTGATTGAAACACTCACGATATGATATCTTTGAAAAACAATTTCATGGGTTAAAATTTTGTTTTGATATGTTTAATACTTCTTTCATTTACAATCTAAGGTTTTACAGTTAACCTAGGAAACTATAAGAAAGTGAATGCTCTGTGTAATAATAGTTTAAAAGTATCTTAACTAAATGTTTGCAACTTGTTCTTTTCGCTATTAATTGGTTTGGTTGAAAACACTTATGATATCTTTGAAAACCAATTTCACGTGTTAAGATTGTGTTTTGATATGTTTAATACAATCTTAGTCTATGATTAATTGATTGAAACACTTATGAATATCTTTGAAAAACAATTTCATGTGTTAAAATTGTGTTTTCATATGTTTATAATACTTCTTTTACAATCTAAGGTCTATTAATTGATTCGAACACTTGTGATACCTTTGAAAAACCATTCCAAATGTGTTCAAATTGTATTTTGATATGTTCAATACTTCTTTTACAATCTAAGGTCTATTGATTGATTGAAACACTCACGATATGATATCTTTGAAAAACAATTTCATGGGTTAAAATTTTGTTTTGATATGTTTAATACTTCTTTCATTTACAATCTAAGGTTTTACAGTTAACCTAGGAAACTATAAGAAAGTGAATGCTCTGTGTAATAATAGTTTAAAAGTATCTTAACTAAATGTTTGCAACTTGTTCTTTTCGCTATTAATTGGTTTGGTTGAAAACACTTATGATATCTTTGAAAACCAATTTCACGTGTTAAGATTGTGTTTTGATATGTTTAATACAATCTTAGTCTATGATTAATTGATTGAAACACTTATGAATATCTTTGAAAAACAATTTCATGTGTTAAAATTGTGTTTTCATATGTTTATAATACTTCTTTTACAATCTAAGGTCTATTAATTGATTCGAACACTTGTGATACCTTTGAAAAACCATTCCAAATGTGTTCAAATTGTATTTTGATATGTTCAATACTTCTTTTACAATCTAAGGTATATTGATTGATTGAAACACTCACGATATGATATCTTTGAAAAACAATTTCATGGGTTAAAATTTTGTTTTGATATGTTTAATACTTCTTTCATTTACAATCTAAGGTTTTACAGTTAACCTAGGAAACTATAAGAAAGTGAATGCTCTGTGTAATAATAGTTTAAAAGTATCTTAACTAAATGTTTGCAACTTGTTCTTTTCGCTATTAATTGGTTTGGTTGAAAACACTTATGATATCTTTGAAAACCAATTTCACGTGTTAAGATTGTGTTTTGATATGTTTAATACAATCTTAGTCTATGATTAATTGATTGAAACACTTATGAATATCTTTGAAAAACAATTTCATGTGTTAAAATTGTGTTTTCATATGTTTATAATACTTCTTTTACAATCTAAGGTCTATTAATTGATTCGAACACTTGTGATACCTTTGAAAAATCATTCCAAATGTGTTCAAATTGTATTTTGATATGTTCAATACTTCTTTTACAATCTAAGGTATATTGATTGATTGAAACACTCACGATATGATATCTTTGAAAAACAATTTCATGGGTTAAAATTTTGTTTTGATATGTTTAATACTTCTTTCATTTACAATCTAAGGTTTTACAGTTAACCTAGGAAACTATAAGAAAGTGAATGCTCTGTGTAATAATAGTTTAAAAGTATCTTAACTAAATGTTTGCAACTTGTTCTTTTCGCTATTAATTGGTTTGGTTGAAAACACTTATGATATCTTTGAAAACCAATTTCACGTGTTAAGATTGTGTTTTGATATGTTTAATACAATCTTAGTCTATGATTAATTGATTGAAACACTTATGAATATCTTTGAAAAACAATTTCATGTGTTAAAATTGTGTTTTCATATGTTTATAATACTTCTTTTACAATCTAAGGTCTATTAATTGATTCGAACACTTGTGATACCTTTGAAAAACCATTCCAAATGTGTTCAAATTGTATTTTGATATGTTCAATACTTCTTTTACAATCTAAGGTCTATTGATTGATTGAACCACTCACGATATGATATCTTTGAAAAACAATTTCATGGGTTAAAATTTTGTTTTGATATGTTTAATACTTCTTTCATTTACAATCTAAGGTTTTACAGTTAACCTAGGAAACTATAAGAAAGTGAATGCTCTGTGTAATAATAGTTTAAAAGTATCTTAACTATTGAAAACAAGCGTATTACTTCTTAACTAAATGTTTGCAACTTGTTCTTTTCGCTATTAATTGGTTTGGTTGAAAACACTTATGATATCTTTGAAAACCAATTTCACGTGTTAAGATTGTGTTTTGATATGTTTAATACAATCTTAGTCTATGATTAATTGATTGAAACACTTATGAATATCTTTGAAAAACAATTTCATGTGTTAAAATTGTGTTTTCATATGTTTATAATACTTCTTTTACAATCTAAGGTCTATTAATTGATTCGAACACTTGTGATACCTTTGAAAAACCATTCCAAATGTGTTCAAATTGTATTTTGATATGTTCAATACTTCTTTTACAATCTAAGGTCTATTGATTGATTGAAACACTCACGATATGATATCTTTGAAAAACAATTTCATGGGTTAAAATTTTGTTTTGATATGTTTAATACTTCTTTCATTTACAATCTAAGGTTTTACAGTTAACCTAGGAAACTATAAGAAAGTGAATGCTCTGTGTAATAATAGTTTAAAAGTATCTTAACTATTGAAAACAAGCGTATTACTTCTTAACTAAATGTTTGCAACTTGTTCTTTTCGCTATTAATTGGTTTGGTTGAAAACACTTATGATATCTTTGAAAACCAATTTCACGTGTTAAGATTGTGTTTTGATATGTTTAATACAATCTTAGTCTATGATTAATTGATTGAAACACTTATGAATATCTTTGAAAAACAATTTCATGTGTTAAAATTGTGTTTTCATATGTTTATAATACTTCTTTTACAATCTAAGGTCTATTAATTGATTCGAACACTTGTGATACCTTTGAAAAACCATTCCAAATGTGTTCAAATTGTATTTTGATATGTTCAATACTTCTTTTACAATCTAAGGTATATTGATTGATTGAAACACTCACGATATGATATCTTTGAAAAACAATTTCATGGGTTAAAATTTTGTTTTGATATGTTTAATACTTCTTTCATTTACAATCTAAGGTTTTACAGTTAACCTAGGAAACTATAAGAAAGTGAATGCTCTGTGTAATAATAGTTTAAAAGTATCTTAACTAAATGTTTGCAACTTGTTCTTTTCGCTATTAATTGGTTTGGTTGAAAACACTTATGATATCTTTGAAAACCAATTTCACGTGTTAAGATTGTGTTTTGATATGTTTAATACAATCTTAGTCTATGATTAATTGATTGAAACACTTATGAATATCTTTGAAAAACAATTTCATGTGTTAAAATTGTGTTTTCATATGTTTATAATACTTCTTTTACAATCTAAGGTCTATTAATTGATTCGAACACTTGTGATACCTTTGAAAAACCATTCCAAATGTGTTCAAATTGTATTTTGATATGTTCAATACTTCTTTTACAATCTAAGGTCTATTGATTGATTGAAACACTCACGATATGATATCTTTGAAAAACAATTTCATGGGTTAAAATTTTGTTTTGATATGTTTAATACTTCTTTCATTTACAATCTAAGGTTTTACAGTTAACCTAGGAAACTATAAGAAAGTGAATGCTCTGTGTAATAATAGTTTAAAAGTATCTTAACTAAATGTTTGCAACTTGTTCTTTTCGCTATTAATTGGTTTGGTTGAAAACACTTATGATATCTTTGAAAACCAATTTCACGTGTTAAGATTGTGTTTTGATATGTTTAATACAATCTTAGTCTATGATTAATTGATTGAAACACTTATGAATATCTTTGAAAAACAATTTCATGTGTTAAAATTGTGTTTTCATATGTTTATAATACTTCTTTTACAATCTAAGGTCTATTAATTGATTCGAACACTTGTGATACCTTTGAAAAACCATTCCAAATGTGTTCAAATTGTATTTTGATATGTTCAATACTTCTTTTACAATCTAAGGTATATTGATTGATTGAAACACTCACGATATGATATCTTTGAAAAACAATTTCATGGGTTAAAATTTTGTTTTGATATGTTTAATACTTCTTTCATTTACAATCTAAGGTTTTACAGTTAACCTAGGAAACTATAAGAAAGTGAATGCTCTGTGTAATAATAGTTTAAAAGTATCTTAACTAAATGTTTGCAACTTGTTCTTTTCGCTATTAATTGGTTTGGTTGAAAACACTTATGATATCTTTGAAAACCAATTTCACGTGTTAAGATTGTGTTTTGATATGTTTAATACAATCTTAGTCTATGATTAATTGATTGAAACACTTATGAATATCTTTGAAAAACAATTTCATGTGTTAAAATTGTGTTTTCATATGTTTATAATACTTCTTTTACAATCTAAGGTCTATTAATTGATTCGAACACTTGTGATACCTTTGAAAAACCATTCCAAATGTGTTCAAATTGTATTTTGATATGTTCAATACTTCTTTTACAATCTAAGGTCTATTGATTGATTGAAACACTCACGATATGATATCTTTGAAAAACAATTTCATGGGTTAAAATTTTGTTTTGATATGTTTAATACTTCTTTCATTTACAATCTAAGGTTTTACAGTTAACCTAGGAAACTATAAGAAAGTGAATGCTCTGTGTAATAATAGTTTAAAAGTATCTTAACTAAATGTTTGCAACTTGTTCTTTTCGCTATTAATTGGTTTGGTTGAAAACACTTATGATATCTTTGAAAACCAATTTCACGTGTTAAGATTGTGTTTTGATATGTTTAATACAATCTTAGTCTATGATTAATTGATTGAAACACTTATGAATATCTTTGAAAAACAATTTCATGTGTTAAAATTGTGTTTTCATATGTTTATAATACTTCTTTTACAATCTAAGGTCTATTAATTGATTCGAACACTTGTGATACCTTTGAAAAACCATTCCAAATGTGTTCAAATTGTATTTTGATATGTTCAATACTTCTTTTACAATCTAAGGTATATTGATTGATTGAAACACTCACGATATGATATCTTTGAAAAACAATTTCATGGGTTAAAATTTTGTTTTGATATGTTTAATACTTCTTTCATTTACAATCTAAGGTTTTACAGTTAACCTAGGAAACTATAAGAAAGTGAATGCTCTGTGTAATAATAGTTTAAAAGTATCTTAACTAAATGTTTGCAACTTGTTCTTTTCGCTATTAATTGGTTTGGTTGAAAACACTTATGATATCTTTGAAAACCAATTTCACGTGTTAAGATTGTGTTTTGATATGTTTAATACAATCTTAGTCTATGATTAATTGATTGAAACACTTATGAATATCTTTGAAAAACAATTTCATGTGTTAAAATTGTGTTTTCATATGTTTATAATACTTCTTTTACAATCTAAGGTCTATTAATTGATTCGAACACTTGTGATACCTTTGAAAAACCATTCCAAATGTGTTCAAATTGTATTTTGATATGTTCAATACTTCTTTTACAATCTAAGGTCTATTGATTGATTGAAACACTCACGATATGATATCTTTGAAAAACAATTTCATGGGTTAAAATTTTGTTTTGATATGTTTAATACTTCTTTCATTTACAATCTAAGGTTTTACAGTTAACCTAGGAAACTATAAGAAAGTGAATGCTCTGTGTAATAATAGTTTAAAAGTATCTTAACTAAATGTTTGCAACTTGTTCTTTTCGCTATTAATTGGTTTGGTTGAAAACACTTATGATATCTTTGAAAACCAATTTCACGTGTTAAGATTGTGTTTTGATATGTTTAATACAATCTTAGTCTATGATTAATTGATTGAAACACTTATGAATATCTTTGAAAAACAATTTCATGTGTTAAAATTGTGTTTTCATATGTTTATAATACTTCTTTTACAATCTAAGGTCTATTAATTGATTCGAACACTTGTGATACCTTTGAAAAACCATTCCAAATGTGTTCAAATTGTATTTTGATATGTTCAATACTTCTTTTACAATCTAAGGTATATTGATTGATTGAAACACTCACGATATGATATCTTTGAAAAACAATTTCATGGGTTAAAATTTTGTTTTGATATGTTTAATACTTCTTTCATTTACAATCTAAGGTTTTACAGTTAACCTAGGAAACTATAAGAAAGTGAATGCTCTGTGTAATAATAGTTTAAAAGTATCTTAACTAAATGTTTGCAACTTGTTCTTTTCGCTATTAATTGGTTTGGTTGAAAACACTTATGATATCTTTGAAAACCAATTTCACGTGTTAAGATTGTGTTTTGATATGTTTAATACAATCTTAGTCTATGATTAATTGATTGAAACACTTATGAATATCTTTGAAAAACAATTTCATGTGTTAAAATTGTGTTTTCATATGTTTATAATACTTCTTTTACAATCTAAGGTCTATTAATTGATTCGAACACTTGTGATACCTTTGAAAAATCATTCCAAATGTGTTCAAATTGTATTTTGATATGTTCAATACTTCTTTTACAATCTAAGGTATATTGATTGATTGAAACACTCACGATATGATATCTTTGAAAAACAATTTCATGGGTTAAAATTTTGTTTTGATATGTTTAATACTTCTTTCATTTACAATCTAAGGTTTTACAGTTAACCTAGGAAACTATAAGAAAGTGAATGCTCTGTGTAATAATAGTTTAAAAGTATCTTAACTAAATGTTTGCAACTTGTTCTTTTCGCTATTAATTGGTTTGGTTGAAAACACTTATGATATCTTTGAAAACCAATTTCACGTGTTAAGATTGTGTTTTGATATGTTTAATACAATCTTAGTCTATGATTAATTGATTGAAACACTTATGAATATCTTTGAAAAACAATTTCATGTGTTAAAATTGTGTTTTCATATGTTTATAATACTTCTTTTACAATCTAAGGTCTATTAATTGATTCGAACACTTGTGATACCTTTGAAAAACCATTCCAAATGTGTTCAAATTGTATTTTGATATGTTCAATACTTCTTTTACAATCTAAGGTCTATTGATTGATTGAACCACTCACGATATGATATCTTTGAAAAACAATTTCATGGGTTAAAATTTTGTTTTGATATGTTTAATACTTCTTTCATTTACAATCTAAGGTTTTACAGTTAACCTAGGAAACTATAAGAAAGTGAATGCTCTGTGTAATAATAGTTTAAAAGTATCTTAACTATTGAAAACAAGCGTATTACTTCTTAACTAAATGTTTGCAACTTGTTCTTTTCGCTATTAATTGGTTTGGTTGAAAACACTTATGATATCTTTGAAAACCAATTTCACGTGTTAAGATTGTGTTTTGATATGTTTAATACAATCTTAGTCTATGATTAATTGATTGAAACACTTATGAATATCTTTGAAAAACAATTTCATGTGTTAAAATTGTGTTTTCATATGTTTATAATACTTCTTTTACAATCTAAGGTCTATTAATTGATTCGAACACTTGTGATACCTTTGAAAAACCATTCCAAATGTGTTCAAATTGTATTTTGATATGTTCAATACTTCTTTTACAATCTAAGGTCTATTGATTGATTGAAACACTCACGATATGATATCTTTGAAAAACAATTTCATGGGTTAAAATTTTGTTTTGATATGTTTAATACTTCTTTCATTTACAATCTAAGGTTTTACAGTTAACCTAGGAAACTATAAGAAAGTGAATGCTCTGTGTAATAATAGTTTAAAAGTATCTTAACTATTGAAAACAAGCGTATTACTTCTTAACTAAATGTTTGCAACTTGTTCTTTTCGCTATTAATTGGTTTGGTTGAAAACACTTATGATATCTTTGAAAACCAATTTCACGTGTTAAGATTGTGTTTTGATATGTTTAATACAATCTTAGTCTATGATTAATTGATTGAAACACTTATGAATATCTTTGAAAAACAATTTCATGTGTTAAAATTGTGTTTTCATATGTTTATAATACTTCTTTTACAATCTAAGGTCTATTAATTGATTCGAACACTTGTGATACCTTTGAAAAACCATTCCAAATGTGTTCAAATTGTATTTTGATATGTTCAATACTTCTTTTACAATCTAAGGTCTATTGATTGATTGAACCACTCACGATATGATATCTTTGAAAAACAATTTCATGGGTTAAAATTTTGTTTTGATATGTTTAATACTTCTTTCATTTACAATCTAAGGTTTTACAGTTAACCTAGGAAACTATAAGAAAGTGAATGCTCTGTGTAATAATAGTTTAAAAGTATCTTAACTATTGAAAACAAGCGTATTACTTCTTAACTAAATGTTTGCAACTTGTTCTTTTCGCTATTAATTGGTTTGGTTGAAAACACTTATGATATCTTTGAAAACCAATTTCACGTGTTAAGATTGTGTTTTGATATGTTTAATACAATCTTAGTCTATGATTAATTGATTGAAACACTTATGAATATCTTTGAAAAACAATTTCATGTGTTAAAATTGTGTTTTCATATGTTTATAATACTTCTTTTACAATCTAAGGTCTATTAATTGATTCGAACACTTGTGATACCTTTGAAAAACCATTCCAAATGTGTTCAAATTGTATTTTGATATGTTCAATACTTCTTTTACAATCTAAGGTCTATTGATTGATTGAAACACTCACGATATGATATCTTTGAAAAACAATTTCATGGGTTAAAATTTTGTTTTGATATGTTTAATACTTCTTTCATTTACAATCTAAGGTTTTACAGTTAACCTAGGAAACTATAAGAAAGTGAATGCTCTGTGTAATAATAGTTTAAAAGTATCTTAACTATTGAAAACAAGCGTATTACTTCTTAACTAAATGTTTGCAACTTGTTCTTTTCGCTATTAATTGGTTTGGTTGAAAACACTTATGATATCTTTGAAAACCAATTTCACGTGTTAAGATTGTGTTTTGATATGTTTAATACAATCTTAGTCTATGATTAATTGATTGAAACACTTATGAATATCTTTGAAAAACAATTTCATGTGTTAAAATTGTGTTTTCATATGTTTATAATACTTCTTTTACAATCTAAGGTCTATTAATTGATTCGAACACTTGTGATACCTTTGAAAAACCATTCCAAATGTGTTCAAATTGTATTTTGATATGTTCAATACTTCTTTTACAATCTAAGGTCTATTGATTGATTGAAACACTCACGATATGATATCTTTGAAAAACAATTTCATGGGTTAAAATTTTGTTTTGATATGTTTAATACTTCTTTCATTTACAATCTAAGGTTTTACAGTTAACCTAGGAAACTATAAGAAAGTGAATGCTCTGTGTAATAATAGTTTAAAAGTATCTTAACTATTGAAAACAAGCGTATTACTTCTTAACTAAATGTTTGCAACTTGTTCTTTTCGCTATTAATTGGTTTGGTTGAAAACACTTATGATATCTTTGAAAACCAATTTCACGTGTTAAGATTGTGTTTTGATATGTTTAATACAATCTTAGTCTATGATTAATTGATTGAAACACTTATGAATATCTTTGAAAAACAATTTCATGTGTTAAAATTGTGTTTTCATATGTTTATAATACTTCTTTTACAATCTAAGGTCTATTAATTGATTCGAACACTTGTGATACCTTTGAAAAACCATTCCAAATGTGTTCAAATTGTATTTTGATATGTTCAATACTTCTTTTACAATCTAAGGTCTATTGATTGATTGAAACACTCACGATATGATATCTTTGAAAAACAATTTCATGGGTTAAAATTTTGTTTTGATATGTTTAATACTTCTTTCATTTACAATCTAAGGTTTTACAGTTAACCTAGGAAACTATAAGAAAGTGAATGCTCTGTGTAATAATAGTTTAAAAGTATCTTAACTATTGAAAACAAGCGTATTACTTCTTAACTAAATGTTTGCAACTTGTTCTTTTCGCTATTAATTGGTTTGGTTGAAAACACTTATGATATCTTTGAAAACCAATTTCACGTGTTAAGATTGTGTTTTGATATGTTTAATACAATCTTAGTCTATGATTAATTGATTGAAACACTTATGAATATCTTTGAAAAACAATTTCATGTGTTAAAATTGTGTTTTCATATGTTTATAATACTTCTTTTACAGTCTAAGGTCTATTAATTGATTCGAACACTTGTGATACCTTTGAAAAACCATTCCAAATGTGTTCAAATTGTATTTTGATATGTTCAATACTTCTTTTACAATCTAAGGTCTATTGATTGATTGAAACACTCACGATATGATATCTTTGAAAAACAATTTCATGGGTTAAAATTTTGTTTTGATATGTTTAATACTTCTTTCATTTACAATATAAGGTTTTACAGTTAACCTAGGAAACTATAAGAAAGTGAATGCTCTGTGTAATAATAGTTTAAAAGTATCTTAACTATTGAAAACAAGCGTATTACTTCTTAACTAAATGTTTGCAACTTGTTCTTTTCGCTATTAATTGGTTTGGTTGAAAACACTTATGATATCTTTGAAAACCAATTTCACGTGTTAAGATTGTGTTTTGATATGTTTAATACAATCTTAGTCTATGATTAATTGATTGAAACACTTATGAATATCTTTGAAAAACAATTTCATGTGTTAAAATTGTGTTTTCATATGTTTATAATACTTCTTTTACAGTCTAAGGTCTATTAATTGATTCGAACACTTGTGATACCTTTGAAAAACCATTCCAAATGTGTTCAAATTGTATTTTGATATGTTCAATACTTCTTTTACAATCTAAGGTCTATTGATTGATTGAAACACTCACGATATGATATCTTTGAAAAACAATTTCATGGGTTAAAATTTTGTTTTGATATGTTCAATACTTCTTTCATTTACAATATAAGGTTTTACAGTTAACCTAGGAAACTATAAGATAGTGAATGCTCTGTGTAATAATAGTTTAAAAGTATCTTAACTATTGAAAACAAGCGTATTACTTCTTAACTAAATGTTTGCAACTTGTTCTTTTCGCTATTAATTGGTTTGGTTGAAAACACTTATGATATCTTTGAAAACCAATTTCACGTGTTAAGATTGTGTTTTGATATGTTTAATACAATCTTAGTCTATGATTAATTGATTGAAACACTTATGAATATCTTTGAAAAACAATTTCATGTGTTAAAATTGTGTTTTCATATGTTTATAATACTTCTTTTACAGTCTAAGGTCTATTAATTGATTCGAACACTTGTGATACCTTTGAAAAACCATTCCAAATGTGTTCAAATTGTATTTTGATATGTTCAATACTTCTTTTACAATCTAAGGTCTATTGATTGATTGAAACACTCACGATATGATATCTTTGAAAAACAATTTCATGGGTTAAAATTTTGTTTTGATATGTTTAATACTTCTTTCATTTACAATCTAAGGTTTTACAGTTAACCTAGGAAACTATAAGAAAGTGAATGCTCTGTGTAATAATAGTTTAAAAGTATCTTAACTATTGAAAACAAGCGTATTACTTCTTAACTAAATGTTTGCAACTTGTTCTTTTCGCTATTAATTGGTTTGGTTGAAAACACTTATGATATCTTTGAAAACCAATTTCACGTGTTAAGATTGTGTTTTGATATGTTTAATACAATCTTAGTCTATGATTAATTGATTGAAACACTTATGAATATCTTTGAAAAACAATTTCATGTGTTAAAATTGTGTTTTCATATGTTTATAATACTTCTTTTACAGTCTAAGGTCTATTAATTGATTCGAACACTTGTGATACCTTTGAAAAACCATTCCAAATGTGTTCAAATTGTATTTTGATATGTTCAATACTTCTTTTACAATCTAAGGTCTATTGATTGATTGAAACACTCACGATATGATATCTTTGAAAAACAATTTCATGGGTTAAAATTTTGTTTTGATATGTTTAATACTTCTTTCATTTACAATATAAGGTTTTACAGTTAACCTAGGAAACTATAAGAAAGTGAATGCTCTGTGTAATAATAGTTTAAAAGTATCTTAACTATTGAAAACAAGCGTATTACTTCTTAACTAAATGTTTGCAACTTGTTCTTTTCGCTATTAATTGGTTTGGTTGAAAACACTTATGATATCTTTGAAAACCAATTTCACGTGTTAAGATTGTGTTTTGATATGTTTAATACAATCTTAGTCTATGATTAATTGATTGAAACACTTATGAATATCTTTGAAAAACAATTTCATGTGTTAAAATTGTGTTTTCATATGTTTATAATACTTCTTTTACAGTCTAAGGTCTATTAATTGATTCGAACACTTGTGATACCTTTGAAAAACCATTCCAAATGTGTTCAAATTGTATTTTGATATGTTCAATACTTCTTTTACAATCTAAGGTCTATTGATTGATTGAAACACTCACGATATGATATCTTTGAAAAACAATTTCATGGGTTAAAATTTTGTTTTGATATGTTCAATACTTCTTTCATTTACAATATAAGGTTTTACAGTTAACCTAGGAAACTATAAGATAGTGAATGCTCTGTGTAATAATAGTTTAAAAGTATCTTAACTATTGAAAACAAGCGTATTACTTCTTAACTAAATGTTTGCAACTTGTTCTTTTCGCTATTAATTGGTTTGGTTGAAAACACTTATGATATCTTTGAAAACCAATTTCACGTGTTAAGATTGTGTTTTGATATGTTTAATACAATCTTAGTCTATGATTAATTGATTGAAACACTTATGAATATCTTTGAAAAACAATTTCATGTGTTAAAATTGTGTTTTCATATGTTTATAATACTTCTTTTACAGTCTAAGGTCTATTAATTGATTCGAACACTTGTGATACCTTTGAAAAACCATTCCAAATGTGTTCAAATTGTATTTTGATATGTTCAATACTTCTTTTACAATCTAAGGTCTATTGATTGATTGAAACACTCACGATATGATATCTTTGAAAAACAATTTCATGGGTTAAAATTTTGTTTTGATATGTTTAATACTTCTTTCATTTACAATCTAAGGTTTTACAGTTAACCTAGGAAACTATAAGAAAGTGAATGCTCTGTGTAATAATAGTTTAAAAGTATCTTAACTATTGAAAACAAGCGTATTACTTCTTAACTAAATGTTTGCAACTTGTTCTTTTCGCTATTAATTGGTTTGGTTGAAAACACTTATGATATCTTTGAAAACCAATTTCACGTGTTAAGATTGTGTTTTGATATGTTTAATACAATCTTAGTCTATGATTAATTGATTGAAACACTTATGAATATCTTTGAAAAACAATTTCATGTGTTAAAATTGTGTTTTCATATGTTTATAATACTTCTTTTACAATCTAAGGTCTATTAATTGATTCGAACACTTGTGATACCTTTGAAAAACCATTCCAAATGTGTTCAAATTGTATTTTGATATGTTCAATACTTCTTTTACAATCTAAGGTCTATTGATTGATTGAAACACTCACGATATGATATCTTTGAAAAACAATTTCATGGGTTAAAATTTTGTTTTGATATGTTTAATACTTCTTTCATTTACAATCTAAGGTTTTACAGTTAACCTAGGAAACTATAAGAAAGTGAATGCTCTGTGTAATAATAGTTTAAAAGTATCTTAACTATTGAAAACAAGCGTATTACTTCTTAACTAAATGTTTGCAACTTGTTCTTTTCGCTATTAATTGGTTTGGTTCAAAACACTTATGATATCTTTGAAAACCAATTTCACGTGTTAAGATTGTGTTTTGATATGTTTAATACAATCTTAGTCTATGATTAATTGATTGAAACACTTATGAATATCTTTGAAAAACAATTTCATGTGTTAAAATTGTGTTTTCATATGTTTATAATACTTCTTTTACAATCTAAGGTCTATTAATTGATTTGAACACTTGTGATACCTTTGAAAAACCATTCCAAATGTGTTCAAATTGTATTTTGATATGTTCAATACTTCTTTTACAATCTAAGGTCTATTGATTGATTGAAACACTCACGATATGATATCTTTGAAAAACAATTTCATGGGTTAAAATTTTGTTTTGATATGTTCAATACTTCTTTCATTTACAATCTAAGGTTTTACAGTTAACCTAGGAAACTATAAGAAAGTGAATGCTCTGTGTAATAATAGTTTAAAAGTATCTTAACTATTGAAAACAAGCGTATTACTTCTTAACTAAATGTTTGCAACTTGTTCCTTTCGCTATTAATTGGTTTGGTTCAAAACACTTATGATATCTTTGAAAACCAATTTCACGTGTTAAGATTGTGTTTTGATATGTTTAATACAATCTTAGTCTATGATTAATTGATTGAAACACTTATGAATATCTTTGAAAAACAATTTCATGTGTTAAAATTGTGTTTTCATATGTTTATAATACTTCTTTTACAATCTAAGGTCTATTAATTGATTCGAACACTTGTGATACCTTTGAAAAACCATTCCAAATGTGTTCAAATTGTATTTTGATATGTTCAATACTTCTTTTACAATCTAAGGTCTATTGATTGATTGAAACACTCACGATATGATATCTTTGAAAAACAATTTCATGGGTTAAAATTTTGTTTTGATATGTTCAATACTTCTTTCATTTACAATCTAAGGTTTTACAGTTAACCTTGGAAACTATAAGAAAGTGAATGCTCTGTGTAATAATAGTTTAAAAGTATCTTAACTATTGAAAACAAGCGTATTGCTTCTTAACTAAATGTTTGCAACTTGTTCCTTTCGCTATTAATTGGTTTGGTTGAAAACACTTATGATATCTTTGAAAACCAATTTCACGTGTTAAGATTGTGTTTTGATATGTTTAATACAATCTTAGTCTATGATTAATTGATTGAAACACTTATGAATATCTTTGAAAAACAATTTCATGTGTTAAAATTGTGTTTTCATATGTTTATAATACTTCTTTTACAATCTAAGGTCTATTAATTGATTCGAACACTTGTGATACCTTTGAAAAACCATTCCAAATGTGTTCAAATTGTATTTTGATATGTTCAATACTTCTTTTACAATCTAAGGTCTATTGATTGATTGAAACACTCACGATATGATATCTTTGAAAAACAATTTCATGGGTTAAAATTTTGTTTTGATATGTTCAATACTTCTTTCATTTACAATCTAAGGTTTTACAGTTAACCTAGGAAACTATAAGAAAGTGAATGCTCTGTGTAATAATAGTTTAAAAGTATCTTAACTATTGAAAACAAGCGTATTACTTCTTAACTAAATGTTTGCAACTTGTTCTTTTCGCTATTAATTGGTTTGGTTGAAAACACTTATGATATCTTTGAAAACCAATTTCACGTGTTAAGATTGTGTTTTGATATGTTTAATACAATCTTAGTCTATGATTAATTGATTGAAACACTTATGAATATCTTTGAAAAACAATTTCATGTGTTAAAATTGTGTTTTCATATGTTTATAATACTTCTTTTACAATCTAAGGTCTATTAATTGATTCGAACACTTGTGATACCTTTGAAAAACCATTCCAAATGTGTTCAAATTGTATTTTGATATGTTCAATACTTCTTTTACAATCTAAGGTCTATTGATTGATTGAAACACTCACGATATGATATCTTTGAAAAACAATTTCATGGGTTAAAATTTTGTTTTGATATGTTCAATACTTCTTTCATTTACAATCTAAGGTTTTACAGTTAACCTTGGAAACTATAAGAAAGTGAATGCTCTGTGTAATAATAGTTTAAAAGTATCTTAACTATTGAAAACAAGCGTATTGCTTCTTAACTAAATGTTTGCAACTTGTTCTTTTCGCTATTAATTGGTTTGGTTGAAAACACTTATGATATCTTTGAAAACCAATTTCACGTGTTAAGATTGTGTTTTGATATGTTTAATACAATCTTAGTCTATGATTAATTGATTGAAACACTTATGAATATCTTTGAAAAACAATTTCATGTGTTAAAATTGTGTTTTCATATGTTTATAATACTTCTTTTACAATCTAAGGTCTATTAATTGATTCGAACACTTGTGATACCTTTGAAAAACCATTCCAAATGTGTTCAAATTGTATTTTGATATGTTCAATACTTCTTTTACAATCTAAGGTCTATTGATTGATTGAAACACTCACGATATGATATCTTTGAAAAACAATTTCATGGGTTAAAATTTTGTTTTGATATGTTCAATACTTCTTTCATTTACAATCTAAGGTTTTACAGTTAACCTAGGAAACTATAAGAAAGTGAATGCTCTGTGTAATAATAGTTTAAAAGTATCTTAACTATTGAAAACAAGCGTATTACTTCTTAACTAAATGTTTGCAACTTGTTCTTTTCGCTATTAATTGGTTTGGTTGAAAACACTTATGATATCTTTGAAAACCAATTTCACGTGTTAAGATTGTGTTTTGATATGTTTAATACAATCTTAGTCTATGATTAATTGATTGAAACACTTATGAATATCTTTGAAAAACAATTTCATGTGTTAAAATTGTGTTTTCATATGTTTATAATACTTCTTTTACAATCTAAGGTCTATTAATTGATTCGAACACTTGTGATACCTTTGAAAAACCATTCCAAATGTGTTCAAATTGTATTTTGATATGTTCAATACTTCTTTTACAATCTAAGGTCTATTGATTGATTGAAACACTCACGATATGATATCTTTGAAAAACAATTTCATGGGTTAAAATTTTGTTTTGATATGTTCAATACTTCTTTCATTTACAATCTAAGGTTTTACAGTTAACCTAGGAAACTATAAGAAAGTGAATGCTCTGTGTAATAATAGTTTAAAAGTATCTTAACTAAATGTTTGCAACTTGTTCTTTTCGCTATTAATTGGTTTGGTTGAAAACACTTATGATATCTTTGAAAACCAATTTCACGTGTTAAGATTGTGTTTTGATATGTTTAATACAATCTTAGTCTATGATTAATTGATTGAAACACTTATGAATATCTTTGAAAAACAATTTCATGTGTTAAAATTGTGTTTTCATATGTTTATAATACTTCTTTTACAATCTAAGGTCTATTAATTGATTCGAACACTTGTGATACCTTTGAAAAACCATTCCAAATGTGTTCAAATTGTATTTTGATATGTTCAATACTTCTTTTACAATCTAAGGTCTATTGATTGATTGAAACACTCACGATATGATATCTTTGAAAAACAATTTCATGGGTTAAAATTTTGTTTTGATATGTTTAATACTTCTTTCATTTACAATCTAAGGTTTTACAGTTAACCTAGGAAACTATAAGAAAGTGAATGCTCTGTGTAATAATAGTTTAAAAGTATCTTAACTAAATGTTTGCAACTTGTTCTTTTCGCTATTAATTGGTTTGGTTGAAAACACTTATGATATCTTTGAAAACCAATTTCACGTGTTAAGATTGTGTTTTGATATGTTTAATACAATCTTAGTCTATGATTAATTGATTGAAACACTTATGAATATCTTTGAAAAACAATTTCATGTGTTAAAATTGTGTTTTCATATGTTTATAATACTTCTTTTACAATCTAAGGTCTATTAATTGATTCGAACACTTGTGATACCTTTGAAAAACCATTCCAAATGTGTTCAAATTGTATTTTGATATGTTCAATACTTCTTTTACAATCTAAGGTATATTGATTGATTGAAACACTCACGATATGATATCTTTGAAAAACAATTTCATGGGTTAAAATTTTGTTTTGATATGTTTAATACTTCTTTCATTTACAATCTAAGGTTTTACAGTTAACCTAGGAAACTATAAGAAAGTGAATGCTCTGTGTAATAATAGTTTAAAAGTATCTTAACTAAATGTTTGCAACTTGTTCTTTTCGCTATTAATTGGTTTGGTTGAAAACACTTATGATATCTTTGAAAACCAATTTCACGTGTTAAGATTGTGTTTTGATATGTTTAATACAATCTTAGTCTATGATTAATTGATTGAAACACTTATGAATATCTTTGAAAAACAATTTCATGTGTTAAAATTGTGTTTTCATATGTTTATAATACTTCTTTTACAATCTAAGGTCTATTAATTGATTCGAACACTTGTGATACCTTTGAAAAATCATTCCAAATGTGTTCAAATTGTATTTTGATATGTTCAATACTTCTTTTACAATCTAAGGTATATTGATTGATTGAAACACTCACGATATGATATCTTTGAAAAACAATTTCATGGGTTAAAATTTTGTTTTGATATGTTTAATACTTCTTTCATTTACAATCTAAGGTTTTACAGTTAACCTAGGAAACTATAAGAAAGTGAATGCTCTGTGTAATAATAGTTTAAAAGTATCTTAACTAAATGTTTGCAACTTGTTCTTTTCGCTATTAATTGGTTTGGTTGAAAACACTTATGATATCTTTGAAAACCAATTTCACGTGTTAAGATTGTGTTTTGATATGTTTAATACAATCTTAGTCTATGATTAATTGATTGAAACACTTATGAATATCTTTGAAAAACAATTTCATGTGTTAAAATTGTGTTTTCATATGTTTATAATACTTCTTTTACAATCTAAGGTCTATTAATTGATTCGAACACTTGTGATACCTTTGAAAAACCATTCCAAATGTGTTCAAATTGTATTTTGATATGTTCAATACTTCTTTTACAATCTAAGGTCTATTGATTGATTGAACCACTCACGATATGATATCTTTGAAAAACAATTTCATGGGTTAAAATTTTGTTTTGATATGTTTAATACTTCTTTCATTTACAATCTAAGGTTTTACAGTTAACCTAGGAAACTATAAGAAAGTGAATGCTCTGTGTAATAATAGTTTAAAAGTATCTTAACTATTGAAAACAAGCGTATTACTTCTTAACTAAATGTTTGCAACTTGTTCTTTTCGCTATTAATTGGTTTGGTTGAAAACACTTATGATATCTTTGAAAACCAATTTCACGTGTTAAGATTGTGTTTTGATATGTTTAATACAATCTTAGTCTATGATTAATTGATTGAAACACTTATGAATATCTTTGAAAAACAATTTCATGTGTTAAAATTGTGTTTTCATATGTTTATAATACTTCTTTTACAATCTAAGGTCTATTAATTGATTCGAACACTTGTGATACCTTTGAAAAACCATTCCAAATGTGTTCAAATTGTATTTTGATATGTTCAATACTTCTTTTACAATCTAAGGTCTATTGATTGATTGAAACACTCACGATATGATATCTTTGAAAAACAATTTCATGGGTTAAAATTTTGTTTTGATATGTTTAATACTTCTTTCATTTACAATCTAAGGTTTTACAGTTAACCTAGGAAACTATAAGAAAGTGAATGCTCTGTGTAATAATAGTTTAAAAGTATCTTAACTATTGAAAACAAGCGTATTACTTCTTAACTAAATGTTTGCAACTTGTTCTTTTCGCTATTAATTGGTTTGGTTGAAAACACTTATGATATCTTTGAAAACCAATTTCACGTGTTAAGATTGTGTTTTGATATGTTTAATACAATCTTAGTCTATGATTAATTGATTGAAACACTTATGAATATCTTTGAAAAACAATTTCATGTGTTAAAATTGTGTTTTCATATGTTTATAATACTTCTTTTACAATCTAAGGTCTATTAATTGATTCGAACACTTGTGATACCTTTGAAAAACCATTCCAAATGTGTTCAAATTGTATTTTGATATGTTCAATACTTCTTTTACAATCTAAGGTCTATTGATTGATTGAAACACTCACGATATGATATCTTTGAAAAACAATTTCATGGGTTAAAATTTTGTTTTGATATGTTCAATACTTCTTTCATTTACAATCTAAGGTTTTACAGTTAACCTTGGAAACTATAAGAAAGTGAATGCTCTGTGTAATAATAGTTTAAAAGTATCTTAACTATTGAAAACAAGCGTATTACTTCTTAACTAAATGTTTGCAACTTGTTCTTTTCGCTATTAATTGGTTTGGTTGAAAACACTTATGATATCTTTGAAAACCAATTTCACGTGTTAAGATTGTGTTTTGATATGTTTAATACAATCTTAGTCTATGATTAATTGATTGAAACACTTATGAATATCTTTGAAAAACAATTTCATGTGTTAAAATTGTGTTTTCATATGTTTATAATACTTCTTTTACAATCTAAGGTCTATTAATTGATTCGAACACTTGTGATACCTTTGAAAAACCATTCCAAATGTGTTCAAATTGTATTTTGATATGTTCAATACTTCTTTTACAATCTAAGGTCTATTGATTGATTGAAACACTCACGATATGATATCTTTGAAAAACAATTTCATGGGTTAAAATTTTGTTTTGATATGTTTAATACTTCTTTCATTTACAATCTAAGGTTTTACAGTTAACCTAGGAAACTATAAGAAAGTGAATGCTCTGTGTAATAATAGTTTAAAAGTATCTTAACTATTGAAAACAAGCGTATTACTTCTTAACTAAATGTTTGCAACTTGTTCTTTTCGCTATTAATTGGTTTGGTTGAAAACACTTATGATATCTTTGAAAACCAATTTCACGTGTTAAGATTGTGTTTTGATATGTTTAATACAATCTTAGTCTATGATTAATTGATTGAAACACTTATGAATATCTTTGAAAAACAATTTCATGTGTTAAAATTGTGTTTTCATATGTTTATAATACTTCTTTTACAATCTAAGGTCTATTAATTGATTCGAACACTTGTGATACCTTTGAAAAACCATTCCAAATGTGTTCAAATTGTATTTTGATATGTTCAATACTTCTTTTACAATCTAAGGTCTATTGATTGATTGAAACACTCACGATATGATATCTTTGAAAAACAATTTCATGGGTTAAAATTTTGTTTTGATATGTTTAATACTTCTTTCATTTACAATCTAAGGTTTTACAGTTAACCTAGGAAACTATAAGAAAGTGAATGCTCTGTGTAATAATAGTTTAAAAGTATCTTAACTTTTGAAAACAAGCGTATTACTTCTTAACTAAATGTTTGCAACTTGTACTTTTCGCTATTAATTGGTTTGGTTGAAAACACTTATGATATCTTTGAAAACCAATTTCACGTGTTAAGATTGTGTTTTGATATGTTTAATACAATCTTAGTCTATGATTAATTGATTGAAACACTTATGAATATATTTGAAAAACAATTTCATGTGTTAAAATTGTGTTTTCATATGTTTATAATACTTCTTTTACAATCTAAGGTCTATTAATTGATTCGAACACTTGTGATACCTTTGAAAAACCATTCCAAATGTGTTCAAATTGTATTTTGATATGTTCAATACTTCTTTTACAATCTAAGGTCTATTGATTGATTGAAACACTCACGATATGATATCTTTGAAAAACAATTTCATGGGTTAAAATTTTGTTTTGATATGTTTAATACTTCTTTCATTTACAATCTAAGGTTTTACAGTTAACCTAGGAAACTATAAGAAAGTGAATGCTCTGTGTAATAATAGTTTAAAAGTATCTTAACTATTGAAAACAAGCGTATTACTTCTTAACTAAATGTTTGCAACTTGTTCTTTTCGCTATTAATTGGTTTGGTTGAAAACACTTATGATATCTTTGAAAACCAATTTCACGTGTTAAGATTGTGTTTTGATATGTTTAATACAATCTTAGTCTATGATTAATTGATTGAAACACTTATGAATATCTTTGAAAAACAATTTCATGTGTTAAAATTGTGTTTTCATATGTTTATAATACTTCTTTTACAATCTAAGGTCTATTAATTGATTCGAACACTTGTGATACCTTTGAAAAACCATTCCAAATGTGTTCAAATTGTATTTTGATATGTTCAATACTTCTTTTACAATCTAAGGTCTATTGATTGATTGAAACACTCACGATATGATATCTTTGAAAAACAATTTCATGGGTTAAAATTTTGTTTTG
The DNA here is from genome assembly GCF_051622355.1 of Phaseolus vulgaris. Classification (NCBI taxonomy): domain Eukaryota; kingdom Viridiplantae; phylum Streptophyta; class Magnoliopsida; order Fabales; family Fabaceae; genus Phaseolus; species Phaseolus vulgaris. Next base: position 18,772,941 of record NC_143501.1, on the reverse strand, counting down.
ATATGTTTAATACTTCTTTCATTTACAATCTAAGGTTTTACAGTTAACCTAGGAAACTATAAGAAAGTGAATGCTCTGTGTAATAATAGTTTAAAAGTATCTTAACTATTGAAAACAAGCGTATTACTTCTTAACTAAATGTTTGCAACTTGTTCTTTTCGCTATTAATTGGTTTGGTTGAAAACACTTATGATATCTTTGAAAACCAATTTCACGTGTTAAGATTGTGTTTTGATATGTTTAATACAATCTTAGTCTATGATTAATTGATTGAAACACTTATGAATATCTTTGAAAAACAATTTCATGTGTTAAAATTGTGTTTTCATATGTTTATAATACTTCTTTTACAATCTAAGGTCTATGTAATATGTTCAATGGTCTATTCGAACACTTGTGATACCTTTGAAAAACCATTCCAAATGTGTTCAAATTGTATTTTGATATGTTCAATACTTCTTTTACAATCTAAGGTCTATTGATTGATTGAAACACTCACGATATGATATCTTTGAAAAACAATTTCATGGGTTAAAATTTTGTTTTGATATGTTCAATACTTCTTTCATTTACAATCTAAGGTTTTACAGTTAACCTTGGAAACTATAAGAAAGTGAATGCTCTGTGTAATAATAGTTTAAAAGTATCTTAACTATTGAAAACAAGCGTATTACTTCTTAACTAAATGTTTGCAACTTGTTCTTTTCGCTATTAATTGGTTTGGTTGAAAACACTTATGATATCTTTGAAAACCAATTTCACGTGTTAAGATTGTGTTTTGATATGTTTAATACAATCTTAGTCTATGATTAATTGATTGAAACACTTATGAATATCTTTGAAAAACAATTTCATGTGTTAAAATTGTGTTTTCATATGTTTATAATACTTCTTTTACAATCTAAGGTCTATTAATTGATTCGAACACTTGTGATACCTTTGAAAAACCATTCCAAATGTGTTCAAATTGTATTTTGATATGTTCAATACTTCTTTTACAATCTAAGGTCTATTGATTGATTGAAACACTCACGATATGATATCTTTGAAAAACAATTTCATGGGTTAAAATTTTGTTTTGATATGTTTAATACTTCTTTCATTTACAATCTAAGGTTTTACAGTTAACCTAGGAAACTATAAGAAAGTGAATGCTCTGTGTAATAATAGTTTAAAAGTATCTTAACTATTGAAAACAAGCGTATTACTTCTTAACTAAATGTTTGCAACTTGTTCTTTTCGCTATTAATTGGTTTGGTTGAAAACACTTATGATATCTTTGAAAACCAATTTCACGTGTTAAGATTGTGTTTTGATATGTTTAATACAATCTTAGTCTATGATTAATTGATTGAAACACTTATGAATATCTTTGAAAAACAATTTCATGTGTTAAAATTGTGTTTTCATATGTTTATAATACTTCTTTTACAATCTAAGGTCTATTAATTGATTCGAACACTTGTGATACCTTTGAAAAACCATTCCAAATGTGTTCAAATTGTATTTTGATATGTTCAATACTTCTTTTACAATCTAAGGTCTATTGATTGATTGAAACACTCACGATATGATATCTTTGAAAAACAATTTCATGGGTTAAAATTTTGTTTTGATATGTTTAATACTTCTTTCATTTACAATCTAAGGTTTTACAGTTAACCTAGGAAACTATAAGAAAGTGAATGCTCTGTGTAATAATAGTTTAAAAGTATCTTAACTATTGAAAACAAGCGTATTACTTCTTAACTAAATGTTTGCAACTTGTACTTTTCGCTATTAATTGGTTTGGTTGAAAACACTTATGATATCTTTGAAAACCAATTTCACGTGTTAAGATTGTGTTTTGATATGTTTAATACAATCTTAGTCTATGATTAATTGATTGAAACACTTATGAATATATTTGAAAAACAATTTCATGTGTTAAAATTGTGTTTTCATATGTTTATAATACTTCTTTTACAATCTAAGGTCTATTAATTGATTCGAACACTTGTGATACCTTTGAAAAACCATTCCAAATGTGTTCAAATTGTATTTTGATATGTTCAATACTTCTTTTACAATCTAAGGTCTATTGATTGATTGAAACACTCACGATATGATATCTTTGAAAAACTATTTCATGGGTTAAAATTGTGTTTTGATATGTTTAATACTTCTTTCATTTACAATCTAAGGTTTTACAGTTAACCTAGGAAACTATAAGAAAGTGAATGCTCTGTGTAATAATAGTTTAAAAGTATCTTAACTATTGAAAACAAGCGTATTACTTCTTAACTAAATGTTTGCAACTTGTTCTTTTCGCTATTAATTGGTTTGGTTGAAAACACTTATGATATCTTTGAAAACCAATTTCACGTGTTAAGATTGTGTTTTGATATGTTTAATACAATCTTAGTCTATGATTAATTGATTGAAACACTTATGAATATCTTTGAAAAACAATTTCATGTGTTAAAATTGTGTTTTCATATGTTTATAATACTTCTTTTACAATCTAAGGTCTATTAATTGATTCGAACACTTGTGATACCTTTGAAAAACCATTCCAAATGTGTTCAAATTGTATTTTGATATGTTCAATACTTCTTTTACAATCTAAGGTCTATTGATTGATTGAAACACTCACGATATGATATCTTTGAAAAACTATTTCATGGGTTAAAATTGTGTTTTGATATGTTTAATACTTCTTTCATTTACAATCTAAGGTTTTACAGTTAACCTAGGAAACTATAAGAAAGCGAATGCTCTGTGTAATAATAGTTTAAAAGTATCTTAACTATTGAAAACAAGCGTATTACTTCTTAACTAAATGTTTGCAACTTGTTCTTTTCGCTATTAATTGGTTTGGTTGAAAACACTTATGATATCTTTGAAAACCAATTTCACGTGTTAAGATTGTGTTTTGATATGTTTAATACAATCTTAGTCTATGATTAATTGATTGAAACACTTATGAATATCTTTGAAAAACAATTTCATGTGTTAAAATTGTGTTTTCATATGTTTATAATACTTCTTTTACAATCTAAGGTCTATTAATTGATTCGAACACTTGTGATACCTTTGAAAAACCATTCCAAATGTGTTCAAATTGTATTTTGATATGTTCAATACTTCTTTTACAATCTAAGGTCTATTGATTGATTGAAACACTCACGATATGATATCTTTGAAAAACTATTTCATGGGTTAAAATTGTGTTTTGATATGTTTAATACTTCTTTCATTTACAATCTAAGGTTTTACAGTTAACCTAGGAAACTATAAGAAAGTGAATGCTCTGTGTAATAATAGTTTAAAAGTATCTTAACTATTGAAAACAAGCGTATTACTTCTTAACTAAATGTTTGCAACTTGTTCTTTTCGCTATTAATTGGTTTGGTTGAAAACACTTATGATATCTTTGAAAACCAATTTCACGTGTTAAGATTGTGTTTTGATATGTTTAATACAATCTTAGTCTATGATTAATTGATTGAAACACTTATGAATATCTTTGAAAAACAATTTCATGTGTTAAAATTGTGTTTTCATATGTTTATAATACTTCTTTTACAATCTAAGGTCTATTAATTGATTCGAACACTTGTGATACCTTTGAAAAACCATTCCAAATGTGTTCAAATTGTATTTTGATATGTTCAATACTTCTTTTACAATCTAAGGTCTATTGATTGATTGAAACACTCACGATATGATATCTTTGAAAAACTATTTCATGGGTTAAAATTGTGTTTTGATATGTTTAATACTTCTTTCATTTACAATCTAAGGTTTTACAGTTAACCTAGGAAACTATAAGAAAGCGAATGCTCTGTGTAATAATAGTTTAAAAGTATCTTAACTATTGAAAACAAGCGTATTACTTCTTAACTAAATGTTTGCAACTTGTTCTTTTCGCTATTAATTGGTTTGGTTGAAAACACTTATGATATCTTTGAAAACCAATTTCACGTGTTAAGATTGTGTTTTCATATGTTTAATACAATCTTAGTCTATGATTAATTGATTGAAACACTTATGAATATCTTTGAAAAACAATTTCATGTGTTAAAATTGTGTTTTCATATGTTTATAATACTTCTTTTACAATCTAAGGTCTATTAATTGATTCGAACACTTGTGATACCTTTGAAAAACCATTCCAAATGTGTTCAAATTGTATTTTGATATGTTCAATACTTCTTTTACAATCTAAGGTCTATTGATTGATTGAAACACTCACGATATGATATCTTTGAAAAACAATTTCATGGGTTAAAATTGTGTTTTGATATGTTTAATACTTCTTTCATTTACAATCTAAGGTTTTACAGTTAACCTAGGAAACTATAAGAAAGTGAATGCTCTGTGTAATAATAGTTTAAAAGTATCTTAACTATTGAAAACAAGCGTATTACTTCTTAACTAAATGTTTGCAACTTGTTCTTTTCGCTATTAATTGGTTTGGTTGAAAACACTTATGATATCTTTGAAAACCAATTTCACGTGTTAAGATTGTGTTTTGATATGTTTAATACAATCTTAGTCTATGATTAATTGATTGAAACACTTATGAATATCTTTGAAAAACAATTTCATGTGTTAAAATTGTGTTTTCATATGTTTATAATACTTCTTTTACAGTCTAAGGTCTATTAATTGATTCGAACACTTGTGATACCTTTGAAAAACCATTCCAAATGTGTTCAAATTGTATTTTGATATGTTCAATACTTCTTTTACAATCTAAGGTCTATTGATTGATTGAAACACTCACGATATGATATCTTTGAAAAACTATTTCATGGGTTAAAATTGTGTTTTGATATGTTTAATACTTCTTTCATTTACAATCTAAGGTTTTACAGTTAACCTAGGAAACTATAAGAAAGTGAATGCTCTGTGTAATAATAGTTTAAAAGTATCTTAACTATTGAAAACAAGCGTATTACTTCTTAACTAAATGTTTGCAACTTGTTCTTTTCGCTATTAATTGGTTTGGTTGAAAACACTTATGATATCTTTGAAAACCAATTTCACGTGTTAAGATTGTGTTTTGATATGTTTAATACAATCTTAGTCTATGATTAATTGATTGAAACACTTATGAATATCTTTGAAAAACAATTTCATGTGTTAAAATTGTGTTTTCATATGTTTATAATACTTCTTTTACAATCTAAGGTCTATTAATTGATTCGAACACTTGTGATACCTTTGAAAAACCATTCCAAATGTGTTCAAATTGTATTTTGATATGTTCAATACTTCTTTTACAATCTAAGGTCTATTGATTGATTGAAACACTCACGATATGATATCTTTGAAAAACTATTTCATGGGTTAAAATTGTGTTTTGATATGTTTAATACTTCTTTCATTTACAATCTAAGGTTTTACAGTTAACCTAGGAAACTATAAGAAAGTGAATGCTCTGTGTAATAATAGTTTAAAAGTATCTTAACTATTGAAAACAAGCGTATTACTTCTTAACTAAATGTTTGCAACTTGTTCTTTTCGCTATTAATTGGTTTGGTTGAAAACACTTATGATATCTTTGAAAACCAATTTCACGTGTTAAGATTGTGTTTTGATATGTTTAATACAATCTTAGTCTATGATTAATTGATTGAAACACTTATGAATATCTTTGAAAAACAATTTCATGTGTTAAAATTGTGTTTTCATATGTTTATAATACTTCTTTTACAATCTAAGGTCTATTAATTGATTCGAACACTTGTGATACCTTTGAAAAACCATTCCAAATGTGTTCAAATTGTAGTTTGATATGTTCAATACTTCTTTTACAATCTAAGGTCTATTGATTGATTGAAACACTCACGATATGATATCTTTGAAAAACAATTTCATGGGTTAAAATTGTGTTTTGATATGTTTAATACTTCTTTCATTTACAATCTAAGGTTTTACAGTTAACCTAGGAAACTATAAGAAAGTGAATGCTCTGTGTAATAATAGTTTAAAAGTATCTTAACTATTGAAAACAAGCGTATTACTTCTTAACTAAATGTTTGCAACTTGTTCTTTTCGCTATTAATTGGTTTGGTTGAAAACACTTATGATATCTTTGAAAACCAATTTCACGTGTTAAGATTGTGTTTTGATATGTTTAATACAATCTTAGTCTGTTGATTGATTGAAACACTTGTGATACCTTTGAAAAACCATTCCAAATGTGTTCAAATTGTATTTTGATATGTTCAATACTTCTTTTACAATCTAAGGTCTATTGATTGATTGAAACACTCACGATATGATATCTTTGAAAAACTATTTCATGGGTTAAAATTGTGTTTTGATATGTTTAATACTTCTTTCATTTACAATCTAAGGTTTTACAGTTAACCTAGGAAACTATAAGAAAGTGAATGCTCTGTGTAATAATAGTTTAAAAGTATCTTAACTATTGAAAACAAGCGTATTACTTCTTAACTAAATGTTTGCAACTTGTTCTTTTCGCTATTAATTGGTTTGGTTGAAAACACTTATGATATCTTTGAAAACCAATTTCACGTGTTAAGATTGTGTTTTGATATGTTTAATACAATCTTAGTCTATGATTAATTGATTGAAACACTTATGAATATCTTTGAAAAACAATTTCATGTGTTAAAATTGTGTTTTCATATGTTTATAATACTTCTTTTACAATCTAAGGTCTATTAATTGATTCGAACACTTGTGATACCTTTGAAAAACCATTCCAAATGTGTTCAAATTGTATTTTGATATGTTCAATACTTCTTTTACAATCTAAGGTCTATTGATTGATTGAAACACTCACGATATGATATCTTTGAAAAACTATTTCATGGGTTAAAATTGTGTTTTGATATGTTTAATACTTCTTTCATTTACAATCTAAGGTTTTACAGTTAACCTAGGAAACTATAAGAAAGTGAATGCTCTGTGTAATAATAGTTTAAAAGTATCTTAACTATTGAAAACAAGCGTATTACTTCTTAACTAAATGTTTGCAACTTGTTCTTTTCGCTATTAATTGGTTTGGTTGAAAACACTTATGATATCTTTGAAAACCAATTTCACGTGTTAAGATTGTGTTTTGATATGTTTAATACAATCTTAGTCTATGATTAATTGATTGAAACACTTATGAATATCTTTGAAAAACAATTTCATGTGTTAAAATTGTGTTTTCATATGTTTATAATACTTCTTTTACAGTCTAAGGTCTATTAATTGATTCGAACACTTGTGATACCTTTGAAAAACCATTCCAAATGTGTTCAAATTGTATTTTGATATGTTCAATACTTCTTTTACAATCTAAGGTCTATTGATTGATTGAAACACTCACGATATGATATCTTTGAAAAACTATTTCATGGGTTAAAATTGTGTTTTGATATGTTTAATACTTCTTTCATTTACAATCTAAGGTTTTACAGTTAACCTAGGAAACTATAAGAAAGTGAATGCTCTGTGTAATAATAGTTTAAAAGTATCTTAACTATTGAAAACAAGCGTATTACTTCTTAACTAAATGTTTGCAACTTGTTCTTTTCGCTATTAATTGGTTTGGTTGAAAACACTTATGATATCTTTGAAAACCAATTTCACGTGTTAAGATTGTGTTTTGATATGTTTAATACAATCTTAGTCTATGATTAATTGATTGAAACACTTATGAATATCTTTGAAAAACAATTTCATGTGTTAAAATTGTGTTTTCATATGTTTATAATACTTCTTTTACAATCTAAGGTCTATTAATTGATTTGAACACTTGTGATACCTTTGAAAAACCATTCCAAATGTGTTCAAATTGTATTTTGATATGTTCAATACTTCTTTTACAATCTAAGGTCTATTGATTGATTGAAACACTCACGATATGATATCTTTGAAAAACAATTTCATGGGTTAAAATTTTGTTTTGATATGTTTAATACTTCTTTCATTTACAATCTAAGGTTTTACAGTTAACCTAGGAAACTATAAGAAAGTGAATGCTCTGTGTAATAATAGTTTAAAAGTATCTTAACTATTGAAAACAAGCGTATTACTTCTTAACTAAATGTTTGCAACTTGTTCTTTTCGCTATTAATTGGTTTGGTTGAAAACACTTATGATATCTTTGAAAACCAATTTCACGTGTTAAGATTGTGTTTTGATATGTTTAATACAATCTTAGTCTATGATTAATTGATTGAAACACTTATGAATATCTTTGAAAAACAATTTCATGTGTTAAAATTGTGTTTTCATATGTTTATAATACTTCTTTTACAATCTAAGGTCTATTAATTGATTCGAACACTTGTGATACCTTTGAAAAACCATTCCAAATGTGTTCAAATTGTATTTTGATATGTTCAATACTTCTTTTACAATCTAAGGTCTATTGATTGATTGAAACACTCACGATATGATATCTTTGAAAAACAATTTCATGGGTTAAAATTTTGTTTTGATATGTTCAATACTTCTTTCATTTACAATCTAAGGTTTTACAGTTAACCTTGGAAACTATAAGAAAGTGAATGCTCTGTGTAATAATAGTTTAAAAGTATCTTAACTATTGAAAACAAGCGTATTGCTTCTTAACTAAATGTTTGCAACTTGTTCCTTTCGCTATTAATTGGTTTGGTTGAAAACACTTATGATATCTTTGAAAACCAATTTCACGTGTTAAGATTGTGTTTTGATATGTTTAATACAATCTTAGTCTATGATTAATTGATTGAAACACTTATGAATATCTTTGAAAAACAATTTCATGTGTTAAAATTGTGTTTTCATATGTTTATAATACTTCTTTTACAATCTAAGGTCTATTAATTGATTCGAACACTTGTGATACCTTAGAAAAACCATTCCAAATGTGTTCAAATTGTATTTTGATATGTTCAATACTTCTTTTACAATCTAAGGTCTATTGATTGATTGAAACACTCACGATATGATATCTTTGAAAAACAATTTCATGGGTTAAAATTTTGTTTTGATATGTTCAATACTTCTTTCATTTACAATCTAAGGTTTTACAGTTAACCTAGGAAACTATAAGAAAGTGAATGCTCTGTGTAATAATAGTTTAAAAGTATCTTAACTATTGAAAACAAGCGTATTACTTCTTAACTAAATGTTTGCAACTTGTTCCTTTCGCTATTAATTGGTTTGGTTGAAAACACTTATGATATCTTTGAAAACCAATTTCACGTGTTAAGATTGTGTTTTGATATGTTTAATACAATCTTAGTCTATGATTAATTGATTGAAACACTTATGAATATCTTTGAAAAACAATTTCATGTGTTAAAATTGTGTTTTCATATGTTTATAATACTTCTTTTACAATCTAAGGTCTATTAATTGATTCGAACACTTGTGATACCTTTGAAAAACCATTCCAAATGTGTTCAAATTGTATTTTGATATGTTCAATACTTCTTTTACAATCTAAGGTCTATTGATTGATTGAAACACTCACGATATGATATCTTTGAAAAACAATTTCATGGGTTAAAATTTTGTTTTGATATGTTCAATACTTCTTTCATTTACAATCTAAGGTTTTACAGTTAACCTAGGAAACTATAAGAAAGTGAATGCTCTGTGTAATAATAGTTTAAAAGTATCTTAACTATTGAAAACAAGCGTATTACTTCTTAACTAAATGTTTGCAACTTGTTCCTTTCGCTATTAATTGGTTTGGTTGAAAACACTTATGATATCTTTGAAAACCAATTTCACGTGTTAAGATTGTGTTTTGATATGTTTAATACAATCTTAGTCTATGATTAATTGATTGAAACACTTATGAATATCTTTGAAAAACAATTTCATGTGTTAAAATTGTGTTTTCATATGTTTATAATACTTCTTTTACAATCTAAGGTCTATTAATTGATTCGAACACTTGTGATACCTTTGAAAAACCATTCCAAATGTGTTCAAATTGTATTTTGATATGTTCAATACTTCTTTTACAATCTAAGGTCTATTGATTGATTGAAACACTCACGATATGATATCTTTGAAAAACAATTTCATGGGTTAAAATTTTGTTTTGATATGTTCAATACTTCTTTCATTTACAATCTAAGGTTTTACAGTTAACCTAGGAAACTATAAGAAAGTGAATGCTCTGTGTAATAATAGTTTAAAAGTATCTTAACTATTGAAAACAAGCGTATTACTTCTTAACTAAATGTTTGCAACTTGTTCTTTTCGCTATTAATTGGTTTGGTTGAAAACACTTATGATATCTTTGAAAACCAATTTCACGTGTTAAGATTGTGTTTTGATATGTTTAATACAATCTTAGTCTATGATTAATTGATTGAAACACTTATGAATATCTTTGAAAAACAATTTCATGTGTTAAAATTGTGTTTTCATATGTTTATAATACTTCTTTTACAGTCTAAGGTCTATTAATTGATTCGAACACTTGTGATACCTTTGAAAAACCATTCCAAATGTGTTCAAATTGTATTTTGATATGTTCAATACTTCTTTTACAATCTAAGGTCTATTGATTGATTGAAACACTCACGATATGATATCTTTGAAAAACTATTTCATGGGTTAAAATTGTGTTTTGATATGTTTAATACTTCTTTCATTTACAATCTAAGGTTTTACAGTTAACCTAGGAAACTATAAGAAAGTGAATGCTCTGTGTAATAATAGTTTAAAAGTATCTTAACTATTGAAAACAAGCGTATTACTTCTTAACTAAATGTTTGCAACTTGTTCTTTTCGCTATTAATTGGTTTGGTTGAAAACACTTATGATATCTTTGAAAACCAATTTCACGTGTTAAGATTGTGTTTTGATATGTTTAATACAATCTTAGTCTATGATTAATTGATTGAAACACTTATGAATATCTTTGAAAAACAATTTCATGTGTTAAAATTGTGTTTTCATATGTTTATAATACTTCTTTTACAATCTAAGGTCTATTAATTGATTCGAACACTTGTGATACCTTTGAAAAACCATTCCAAATGTGTTCAAATTGTATTTTGATATGTTCAATACTTCTTTTACAATCTAAGGTCTATTGATTGATTGAAACACTCACGATATGATATCTTTGAAAAACTATTTCATGGGTTAAAATTGTGTTTTGATATGTTTAATACTTCTTTCATTTACAATCTAAGGTTTTACAGTTAACCTAGGAAACTATAAGAAAGTGAATGCTCTGTGTAATAATAGTTTAAAAGTATCTTAACTATTGAAAACAAGCGTATTACTTCTTAACTAAATGTTTGCAACTTGTTCTTTTCGCTATTAATTGGTTTGGTTGAAAACACTTATGATATCTTTGAAAACCAATTTCACGTGTTAAGATTGTGTTTTGATATGTTTAATACAATCTTAGTCTATGATTAATTGATTGAAACACTTATGAATATCTTTGAAAAACAATTTCATGTGTTAAAATTGTGTTTTCATATGTTTATAATACTTCTTTTACAATCTAAGGTCTATTAATTGATTCGAACACTTGTGATACCTTTGAAAAACCATTCCAAATGTGTTCAAATTGTATTTTGATATGTTCAATACTTCTTTTACAATCTAAGGTCTATTGATTGATTGAAACACTCACGATATGATATCTTTGAAAAACAATTTCATGGGTTAAAATTGTGTTTTGATATGTTTAATACTTCTTTCATTTACAATCTAAGGTTTTACAGTTAACCTAGGAAACTATAAGAAAGTGAATGCTCTGTGTAATAATAGTTTAAAAGTATCTTAACTATTGAAAACAAGCGTATTACTTCTTAACTAAATGTTTGCAACTTGTTCTTTTCGCTATTAATTGGTTTGGTTGAAAACACTTATGATATCTTTGAAAACCAATTTCACGTGTTAAGATTGTGTTTTGATATGTTTAATACAATCTTAGTCTGTTGATTGATTGAAACACTTGTGATACCTTTGAAAAACCATTCCAAATGTGTTCAAATTGTATTTTGATATGTTCAATACTTCTTTTACAATCTAAGGTCTATTGATTGATTGAAACACTCACGATATGATATCTTTGAAAAACAATTTCATGGGTTAAAATTGTGTTTTGATATGTTTAATACTTCTTTCATTTACAATCTAAGGTTTTACAGTTAACCTAGGAAACTATAAGAAAGTGAATGCTCTGTGTAATAATAGTTTAAAAGTATCTTAACTATTGAAAACAAGCGTATTACTTCTTAACTAAATGTTTGCAACTTGTTCTTTTCGCTATTAATTGGTTTGGTTGAAAACACTTATGATATCTTTGAAAACCAATTTCACGTGTTAAGATTGTGTTTTGATATGTTTAATACAATCTTAGTCTGTTGATTGATTGAAACACTTGTGATACCTTTGAAAAACCATTCCAAATGTGTTCAAATTGTATTTTGATATGTTCAATACTTCTTTTACAATCTAAGGTCTATTGATTGATTGAAACACTCACGATATGATATCTTTGAAAAACTATTTCATGGGTTAAAATTGTGTTTTGATATGTTTAATACTTCTTTCATTTACAATCTAAGGTTTTACAGTTAACCTAGGAAACTATAAGAAAGTGAATGCTCTGTGTAATAATAGTTTAAAAGTATCTTAACTATTGAAAACAAGCGTATTACTTCTTAACTAAATGTTTGCAACTTGTTCTTTTCGCTATTAATTGGTTTGGTTGAAAACACTTATGATATCTTTGAAAACCAATTTCACGTGTTAAGATTGTGTTTTGATATGTTTAATACAATCTTAGTCTATGATTAATTGATTGAAACACTTATGAATATCTTTGAAAAACAATTTCATGTGTTAAAATTGTGTTTTCATATGTTTATAATACTTCTTTTACAATCTAAGGTCTATTAATTGATTCGAACACTTGTGATACCTTTGAAAAACCATTCCAAATGTGTTCAAATTGTATTTTGATATGTTCAATACTTCTTTTACAATCTAAAGTCTATTGATTGATTGAAACACTCACGATATGATATCTTTGAAAAACTATTTCATGGGTTAAAATTGTGTTTTGATATGTTTAATACTTCTTTCATTTACAATCTAAGGTTTTACAGTTAACCTAGGAAACTATAAGAAAGTGAATGCTCTGTGTAATAATAGTTTAAAAGTATCTTAACTATTGAAAACAAGCGTATTACTTCTTAACTAAATGTTTGCAACTTGTTCTTTTCGCTATTAATTGGTTTGGTTGAAAACACTTATGATATCTTTGAAAACCAATTTCACGTGTTAAGATTGTGTTTTGATATGTTTAATACAATCTTAGTCTATGATTAATTGATTGAAACACTTATGAATATCTTTGAAAAACAATTTCATGTGTTAAAATTGTGTTTTCATATGTTTATAATACTTCTTTTACAATCTAAGGTCTGTTAATTGATTCGAACACTTGTGATACCTTTGAAAAACCATTCCAAATGTGTTCAAATTGTATTTTGATATGTTCAATACTTCTTTTACAATCTAAGGTCTATTGATTGATTGAAACACTCACGATATGATATCTTTGAAAAACTATTTCATGGGTTAAAATTGTGTTTTGATATGTTTAATACTTCTTTCATTTACAATCTAAGGTTTTACAGTTAACCTAGGAAACTATAAGAAAGTGAATGCTCTGTGTAATAATAGTTTAAAAGTATCTTAACTATTGAAAACAAGCGTATTACTTCTTAACTAAATGTTTGCAACTTGTTCTTTTCGCTATTAATTGGTTTGGTTGAAAACACTTATGATATCTTTGAAAACCAATTTCACGTGTTAAGATTGTGTTTTGATATGTTTAATACAATCTTAGTCTATGATTAATTGATTGAAACACTTATGAATATCTTTGAAAAACAATTTCATGTGTTAAAATTGTGTTTTCATATGTTTATAATACTTCTTTTACAATCTAAGGTCTATTAATTGATTCGAACACTTGTGATACCTTTGAAAAACCATTCCAAATGTGTTCAAATTGTATTTTGATATGTTCAATACTTCTTTTACAATCTAAGGTCTATTGATTGATTGAAACACTCACGATATGATATCTTTGAAAAACTATTTCATGGGTTAAAATTGTGTTTTGATATGTTTAATACTTCTTTCATTTACAATCTAAGGTTTTACAGTTAACCTAGGAAACTATAAGAAAGTGAATGCTCTGTGTAATAATAGTTTAAAAGTATCTTAACTATTGAAAACAAGCGTATTACTTCTTAACTAAATGTTTGCAACTTGTTCTTTTCGCTATTAATTGGTTTGGTTGAAAACACTTATGATATCTTTGAAAACCAATTTCACGTGTTAAGATTGTGTTTTGATATGTTTAATACAATCTTAGTCTATGATTAATTGATTGAAACACTTATGAATATCTTTGAAAAACAATTTCATGTGTTAAAATTGTGTTTTCATATGTTTATAATACTTCTTTTACAATCTAAGGTCTATTAATTGATTCGAACACTTGTGATACCTTTGAAAAACCATTCCAAATGTGTTCAAATTGTATTTTGATATGTTCAATACTTCTTTTACAATCTAAGGTCTATTGATTGATTGAAACACTCACGATATGATATCTTTGAAAAACTATTTCATGGGTTAAAATTGTGTTTTGATATGTTTAATACTTCTTTCATTTACAATCTAAGGTTTTACAGTTAACCTAGGAAACTATAAGAAAGTGAATGCTCTGTGTAATAATAGTTTAAAAGTATCTTAACTATTGAAAACAAGCGTATTACTTCTTAACTAAATGTTTGCAACTTGTTCTTTTCGCTATTAATTGGTTTGGTTGAAAACACTTATGATATCTTTGAAAACCAATTTCACGTGTTAAGATTGTGTTTTGATATGTTTAATACAATCTTAGTCTATGATTAATTGATTGAAACACTTATGAATATCTTTGAAAAACAATTTCATGTGTTAAAATTGTGTTTTCATATGTTTATAATACTTCTTTTACAATCTAAGGTCTATTAATTGATTCGAACACTTGTGATACCTTTGAAAAACCATTCCAAATGTGTTCAAATTGTATTTTGATATGTTCAATACTTCTTTTACAATCTAAGGTCTATTGATTGATTGAAACACTCACGATATGATATCTTTGAAAAACTATTTCATGGGTTAAAATTGTGTTTTGATATGTTTAATACTTCTTTCATTTACAATCTAAGGTTTTACAGTTAACCTAGGAAACTATAAGAAAGTGAATGCTCTGTGTAATAATAGTTTAAAAGTATCTTAACTATTGAAAACAAGCGTATTACTTCTTAACTAAATGTTTGCAACTTGTTCTTTTCGCTATTAATTGGTTTGGTTGAAAACACTTATGATATCTTTGAAAACCAATTTCACGTGTTAAGATTGTGTTTTGATATGTTTAATACAATCTTAGTCTATGATTAATTGATTGAAACACTTATGAATATCTTTGAAAAACAATTTCATGTGTTAAAATTGTGTTTTCATATGTTTATAATACTTCTTTTACAATCTAAGGTCTATTAATTGATTCGAACACTTGTGATACCTTTGAAAAACCATTCCAAATGTGTTCAAATTGTATTTTGATATGTTCAATACTTCTTTTACAATCTAAGGTCTATTGATTGATTGAAACACTCACGATATGATATCTTTGAAAAACAATTTCATGGGTTAAAATTGTGTTTTGATATGTTTAATACTTCTTTCATTTACAATCTAAGGTTTTACAGTTAACCTAGGAAACTATAAGAAAGTGAATGCTCTGTGTAATAATAGTTTAAAAGTATCTTAACTATTGAAAACAAGCGTATTACTTCTTAACTAAATGTTTGCAACTTGTTCTTTTCGCTATTAATTGGTTTGGTTGAAAACACTTATGATATCTTTGAAAACCAATTTCACGTGTTAAGATTGTGTTTTGATATGTTTAATACAATCTTAGTCTGTTGATTGATTGAAACACTTGTGATACCTTTGAAAAACCATTCCAAATGTGTTCAAATTGTATTTTGATATGTTCAATACTTCTTTTACAATCTAAGGTCTATTGATTGATTGAAACACTCACGATATGATATCTTTGAAAAACTATTTCATGGGTTAAAATTGTGTTTTGATATGTTTAATACTTCTTTCATTTACAATCTAAGGTTTTACAGTTAACCTAGGAAACTATAAGAAAGTGAATGCTCTGTGTAATAATAGTTTAAAAGTATCTTAACTATTGAAAACAAGCGTATTACTTCTTAACTAAATGTTTGCAACTTGTTCTTTTCGCTATTAATTGGTTTGGTTGAAAACACTTATGATATCTTTGAAAACCAATTTCACGTGTTAAGATTGTGTTTTGATATGTTTAATACAATCTTAGTCTATGATTAATTGATTGAAACACTTATGAATATCTTTGAAAAACAATTTCATGTGTTAAAATTGTGTTTTCATATGTTTATAATACTTCTTTTACAATCTAAGGTCTGTTAATTGATTCGAACACTTGTGATACCTTTGAAAAACCATTCCAAATGTGTTCAAATTGTATTTTGATATGTTCAATACTTCTTTTACAATCTAAGGTCTATTGATTGATTGAAACACTCACGATATGATATCTTTGAAAAACTATTTCATGGGTTAAAATTGTGTTTTGATATGTTTAATACTTCTTTCATTTACAATCTAAGGTTTTACAGTTAACCTAGGAAACTATAAGAAAGTGAATGCTCTGTGTAATAATAGTTTAAAAGTATCTTAACTATTGAAAACAAGCGTATTACTTCTTAACTAAATGTTTGCAACTTGTTCTTTTCGCTATTAATTGGTTTGGTTGAAAACACTTATGATATCTTTGAAAACCAATTTCACGTGTTAAGATTGTGTTTTGATATGTTTAATACAATCTTAGTCTATGATTAATTGATTGAAACACTTATGAATATCTTTGAAAAACAATTTCATGTGTTAAAATTGTGTTTTCATATGTTTATAATACTTCTTTTACAATCTAAGGTCTGTTAATTGATTCGAACACTTGTGATACCTTTGAAAAACCATTCCAAATGTGTTCAAATTGTATTTTGATATGTTCAATACTTCTTTTACAATCTAAGGTCTATTGATTGATTGAAACACTCACGATATGATATCTTTGAAAAACTATTTCATGGGTTAAAATTGTGTTTTGATATGTTTAATACTTCTTTCATTTACAATCTAAGGTTTTACAGTTAACCTAGGAAACTATAAGAAAGTGAATGCTCTGTGTAATAATAGTTTAAAAGTATCTTAACTATTGAAAACAAGCGTATTACTTCTTAACTAAATGTTTGCAACTTGTTCTTTTCGCTATTAATTGGTTTGGTTGAAAACACTTATGATATCTTTGAAAACCAATTTCACGTGTTAAGATTGTGTTTTGATATGTTTAATACAATCTTAGTCTATGATTAATTGATTGAAACACTTATGAATATCTTTGAAAAACAATTTCATGTGTTAAAATTGTGTTTTCATATGTTTATAATACTTCTTTTACAATCTAAGGTCTGTTAATTGATTCGAACACTTGTGATACCTTTGAAAAACCATTCCAAATGTGTTCAAATTGTATTTTGATATGTTCAATACTTCTTTTACAATCTAAGGTCTATTGATTGATTGAAACACTCACGATATGATATCTTTGAAAAACTATTTCATGGGTTAAAATTGTGTTTTGATATGTTTAATACTTCTTTCATTTACAATCTAAGGTTTTACAGTTAACCTAGGAAACTATAAGAAAGTGAATGCTCTGTGTAATAATAGTTTAAAAGTATCTTAACTATTGAAAACAAGCGTATTACTTCTTAACTAAATGTTTGCAACTTGTTCTTTTCGCTATTAATTGGTTTGGTTGAAAACACTTATGATATCTTTGAAAACCAATTTCACGTGTTAAGATTGTGTTTTGATATGTTTAATACAATCTTAGTCTATGATTAATTGATTGAAACACTTATGAATATCTTTGAAAAACAATTTCATGTGTTAAAATTGTGTTTTCATATGTTTATAATACTTCTTTTACAATCTAAGGTCTATTAATTGATTCGAACACTTGTGATACCTTTGAAAAACCATTCCAAATGTGTTCAAATTGTATTTTGATATGTTCAATACTTCTTTTACAATCTAAGGTCTATTGATTGATTGAAACACTCACGATATGATATCTTTGAAAAACAATTTCATGGGTTAAAATTGTGTTTTGATATGTTTAATACTTCTTTCATTTACAATCTAAGGTTTTACAGTTAACCTAGGAAACTATAAGAAAGTGAATGCTCTGTGTAATAATAGTTTAAAAGTATCTTAACTATTGAAAACAAGCGTATTACTTCTTAACTAAATGTTTGCAACTTGTTCTTTTCGCTATTAATTGGTTTGGTTGAAAACACTTATGATATCTTTGAAAACCAATTTCACGTGTTAAGATTGTGTTTTGATATGTTTAATACAATCTTAGTCTATGATTAATTGATTGAAACACTTATGAATATCTTTGAAAAACAATTTCATGTGTTAAAATTGTGTTTTCATATGTTTATAATACTTCTTTTACAATCTAAGGTCTATTAATTGATTCGAACACTTGTGATACCTTTGAAAAACCATTCCAAATGTGTTCAAATTGTATTTTGATATGTTCAATACTTCTTTTACAATCTAAGGTCTATTGATTGATTGAAACACTCACGATATGATATCTTTGAAAAACTATTTCATGGGTTAAAATTGTGTTTTGATATGTTTAATACTTCTTTCATTTACAATCTAAGGTTTTACAGTTAACCTAGGAAACTATAAGAAAGTGAATGCTCTGTGTAATAATAGTTTAAAAGTATCTTAACTATTGAAAACAAGCGTATTACTTCTTAACTAAATGTTTGCAACTTGTTCTTTTCGCTATTAATTGGTTTGGTTGAAAACACTTATGATATCTTTGAAAACCAATTTCACGTGTTAAGATTGTGTTTTGATATGTTTAATACAATCTTAGTCTATGATTAATTGATTGAAACACTTATGAATATCTTTGAAAAACAATTTCATGTGTTAAAATTGTGTTTTCATATGTTTATAATACTTCTTTTACAATCTAAGGTCTATTAATTGATTCGAACACTTGTGATACCTTTGAAAAACCATTCCAAATGTGTTCAAATTGTATTTTGATATGTTCAATACTTCTTTTACAATCTAAGGTCTATTGATTGATTGAAACACTCACGATATGATATCTTTGAAAAACAATTTAATGGGTTAAAATTTTGTTTTGATATGTTCAATACTTCTTTCATTTACAATCTAAGGTTTTACAGTTAACCTTGGAAACTATAAGAAAGTGAATGCTCTGTGTAATAATAGTTTAAAAGTATCTTAACTATTGAAAACAAGCGTATTACTTCTTAACTAAATGTTTGCAACTTGTTCTTTTCGCTATTAATTGGTTTGGTTGAAAACACTTATGATATCTTTGAAAACCAATTTCACGTGTTAAGATTGTGTTTTGATATGTTTAATACAATCTTAGTCTATGATTAATTGATTGAAACACTTATGAATATCTTTGAAAAACAATTTCATGTGTTAAAATTGTGTTTTCATATGTTTATAATACTTCTTTTACAGTCTAAGGTCTATTAATTGATTCGAACACTTGTGATACCTTTGAAAAACCATTCCAAATGTGTTCAAATTGTATTTTGATATGTTCAATACTTCTTTTACAATCTAAGGTCTATTGATTGATTGAAACACTCACGATATGATATCTTTGAAAAACAATTTCATGGGTTAAAATTTTGTTTTGATATGTTCAATACTTCTTTCATTTACAATCTAAGGTTTTACAGTTAACCTAGGAAACTATAAGAAAGTGAATGCTCTGTGTAATAATAGTTTAAAAGTATCTTAACTATTGAAAACAAGCGTATTACTTCTTAACTAAATGTTTGCAACTTGTTCTTTTCGCTATTAATTGGTTTGGTTGAAAACACTTATGATATCTTTGAAAACCAATTTCACGTGTTAAGATTGTGTTTTGATATGTTTAATACAATCTTAGTCTATGATTAATTGATTGAAACACTTATGAATATCTTTGAAAAACAATTTCATGTGTTAAAATTGTGTTTTCATATGTTTATAATACTTCTTTTACAATCTAAGGTCTATTAATTGATTCGAACACTTGTGATACCTTTGAAAAACCATTCCAAATGTGTTCAAATTGTATTTTGATATGTTCAATACTTCTTTTACAATCTAAGGTCTATTGATTGATTGAAACACTCACGATATGATATCTTTGAAAAACAATTTCATGGGTTAAAATTTTGTTTTGATATGTTCAATACTTCTTTCATTTACAATCTAAGGTTTTACAGTTAACCTAGGAAACTATAAGAAAGTGAATGCTCTGTGTAATAATAGTTTAAAAGTATCTTAACTATTGAAAACAAGCGTATTACTTCTTAACTAAATGTTTGCAACTTGTTCTTTTCGCTATTAATTGGTTTGGTTGAAAACACTTATGATATCTTTGAAAACCAATTTCACGTGTTAAGATTGTGTTTTGATATGTTTAATACAATCTTAGTCTATGATTAATTGATTGAAACACTTATGAATATCTTTGAAAAACAATTTCATGTGTTAAAATTGTGTTTTCATATGTTTATAATACTTCTTTTACAATCTAAGGTCTATTAATTGATTCGAACACTTGTGATACCTTTGAAAAACCATTCCAAATGTGTTCAAATTGTATTTTGATATGTTCAATACTTCTTTTACAATCTAAGGTCTATTGATTGATTGAAACACTCACGATATGATATCTTTGAAAAACAATTTCATGGGTTAAAATTGTGTTTTGATATGTTTAATACTTCTTTCATTTACAATCTAAGGTTTTACAGTTAACCTAGGAAACTATAAGAAAGTGAATGCTCTGTGTAATAATAGTTTAAAAGTATCTTAACTATTGAAAACAAGCGTATTACTTCTTAACTAAATGTTTGCAACTTGTTCTTTTCGCTATTAATTGGTTTGGTTGAAAACACTTATGATATCTTTGAAAACCAATTTCACGTGTTAAGATTGTGTTTTGATATGTTTAATACAATCTTAGTCTATGATTAATTGATTGAAACACTTATGAATATCTTTGAAAAACAATTTCATGTGTTAAAATTGTGTTTTCATATGTTTATAATACTTCTTTTACAATCTAAGGTCTATTAATTGATTCGAACACTTGTGATACCTTTGAAAAACCATTCCAAATGTGTTCAAATTGTATTTTGATATGTTCAATACTTCTTTTACAATCTAAGGTCTATTGATTGATTGAAACACTCACGATATGATATCTTTGAAAAACTATTTCATGGGTTAAAATTGTGTTTTGATATGTTTAATACTTCTTTCATTTACAATCTAAGGTTTTACAGTTAACCTAGGAAACTATAAGAAAGTGAATGCTCTGTGTAATAATAGTTTAAAAGTATCTTAACTATTGAAAACAAGCGTATTACTTCTTAACTAAATGTTTGCAACTTGTTCTTTTCGCTATTAATTGGTTTGGTTGAAAACACTTATGATATCTTTGAAAACCAATTTCACGTGTTAAGATTGTGTTTTGATATGTTTAATACAATCTTAGTCTATGATTAATTGATTGAAACACTTATGAATATCTTTGAAAAACAATTTCATGTGTTAAAATTGTGTTTTCATATGTTTATAATACTTCTTTTACAATCTAAGGTCTATTAATTGATTCGAACACTTGTGATACCTTTGAAAAACCATTCCAAATGTGTTCAAATTGTATTTTGATATGTTCAATACTTCTTTTACAATCTAAGGTCTATTGATTGATTGAAACACTCACGATATGATATCTTTGAAAAACAATTTAATGGGTTAAAATTTTGTTTTGATATGTTCAATACTTCTTTCATTTACAATCTAAGGTTTTACAGTTAACCTTGGAAACTATAAGAAAGTGAATGCTCTGTGTAATAATAGTTTAAAAGTATCTTAACTATTGAAAACAAGCGTATTACTTCTTAACTAAATGTTTGCAACTTGTTCTTTTCGCTATTAATTGGTTTGGTTGAAAACACTTATGATATCTTTGAAAACCAATTTCACGTGTTAAGATTGTGTTTTGATATGTTTAATACAATCTTAGTCTATGATTAATTGATTGAAACACTTATGAATATCTTTGAAAAACAATTTCATGTGTTAAAATTGTGTTTTCATATGTTTATAATACTTCTTTTACAGTCTAAGGTCTATTAATTGATTCGAACACTTGTGATACCTTTGAAAAACCATTCCAAATGTGTTCAAATTGTATTTTGATATGTTCAATACTTCTTTTACAATCTAAGGTCTATTGATTGATTGAAACACTCACGATATGATATCTTTGAAAAACAATTTCATGGGTTAAAATTTTGTTTTGATATGTTCAATACTTCTTTCATTTACAATCTAAGGTTTTACAGTTAACCTAGGAAACTATAAGAAAGTGAATGCTCTGTGTAATAATAGTTTAAAAGTATCTTAACTATTGAAAACAAGCGTATTACTTCTTAACTAAATGTTTGCAACTTGTTCTTTTCGCTATTAATTGGTTTGGTTGAAAACACTTATGATATCTTTGAAAACCAATTTCACGTGTTAAGATTGTGTTTTGATATGTTTAATACAATCTTAGTCTATGATTAATTGATTGAAACACTTATGAATATCTTTGAAAAACAATTTCATGTGTTAAAATTGTGTTTTCATATGTTTATAATACTTCTTTTACAATCTAAGGTCTATTAATTGATTCGAACACTTGTGATACCTTTGAAAAACCATTCCAAATGTGTTCAAATTGTATTTTGATATGTTCAATACTTCTTTTACAATCTAAGGTCTATTGATTGATTGAAACACTCACGATATGATATCTTTGAAAAACAATTTCATGGGTTAAAATTGTGTTTTGATATGTTTAATACTTCTTTCATTTACAATCTAAGGTTTTACAGTTAACCTAGGAAACTATAAGAAAGTGAATGCTCTGTGTAATAATAGTTTAAAAGTATCTTAACTATTGAAAACAAGCGTATTACTTCTTAACTAAATGTTTGCAACTTGTTCTTTTCGCTATTAATTGGTTTGGTTGAAAACACTTATGATATCTTTGAAAACCAATTTCACGTGTTAAGATTGTGTTTTGATATGTTTAATACAATCTTAGTCTATGATTAATTGATTGAAACACTTATGAATATCTTTGAAAAACAATTTCATGTGTTAAAATTGTGTTTTCATATGTTTATAATACTTCTTTTACAATCTAAGGTCTATTAATTGATTCGAACACTTGTGATACCTTTGAAAAACCATTCCAAATGTGTTCAAATTGTATTTTGATATGTTCAATACTTCTTTTACAATCTAAGGTCTATTGATTGATTGAAACACTCACGATATGATATCTTTGAAAAACTATTTCATGGGTTAAAATTGTGTTTTGATATGTTTAATACTTCTTTCATTTACAATCTAAGGTTTTACAGTTAACCTAGGAAACTATAAGAAAGTGAATGCTCTGTGTAATAATAGTTTAAAAGTATCTTAACTATTGAAAACAAGCGTATTACTTCTTAACTAAATGTTTGCAACTTGTTCTTTTCGCTATTAATTGGTTTGGTTGAAAACACTTATGATATCTTTGAAAACCAATTTCACGTGTTAAGATTGTGTTTTGATATGTTTAATACAATCTTAGTCTATGATTAATTGATTGAAACACTTATGAATATCTTTGAAAAACAATTTCATGTGTTAAAATTGTGTTTTCATATGTTTATAATACTTCTTTTACAATCTAAGGTCTATTAATTGATTCGAACACTTGTGATACCTTTGAAAAACCATTCCAAATGTGTTCAAATTGTATTTTGATATGTTCAATACTTCTTTTACAATCTAAGGTCTATTGATTGATTGAAACACTCACGATATGATATCTTTGAAAAACAATTTAATGGGTTAAAATTTTGTTTTGATATGTTCAATACTTCTTTCATTTACAATCTAAGGTTTTACAGTTAACCTTGGAAACTATAAGAAAGTGAATGCTCTGTGTAATAATAGTTTAAAAGTATCTTAACTATTGAAAACAAGCGTATTACTTCTTAACTAAATGTTTGCAACTTGTTCTTTTCGCTATTAATTGGTTTGGTTGAAAACACTTATGATATCTTTGAAAACCAATTTCACGTGTTAAGATTGTGTTTTGATATGTTTAATACAATCTTAGTCTATGATTAATTGATTGAAACACTTATGAATATCTTTGAAAAACAATTTCATGTGTTAAAATTGTGTTTTCATATGTTTATAATACTTCTTTTACAGTCTAAGGTCTATTAATTGATTCGAACACTTGTGATACCTTTGAAAAACCATTCCAAATGTGTTCAAATTGTATTTTGATATGTTCAATACTTCTTTTACAATCTAAGGTCTATTGATTGATTGAAACACTCACGATATGATATCTTTGAAAAACAATTTCATGGGTTAAAATTTTGTTTTGATATGTTCAATACTTCTTTCATTTACAATCTAAGGTTTTACAGTTAACCTAGGAAACTATAAGAAAGTGAATGCTCTGTGTAATAATAGTTTAAAAGTATCTTAACTATTGAAAACAAGCGTATTACTTCTTAACTAAATGTTTGCAACTTGTTCTTTTCGCTATTAATTGGTTTGGTTGAAAACACTTATGATATCTTTGAAAACCAATTTCACGTGTTAAGATTGTGTTTTGATATGTTTAATACAATCTTAGTCTATGATTAATTGATTGAAACACTTATGAATATCTTTGAAAAACAATTTCATGTGTTAAAATTGTGTTTTCATATGTTTATAATACTTCTTTTACAGTCTAAGGTCTATTAATTGATTCGAACACTTGTGATACCTTTGAAAAACCATTCCAAATGTGTTCAAATTGTATTTTGATATGTTCAATACTTCTTTTACAATCTAAGGTCTATTGATTGATTGAAACACTCACGATATGATATCTTTGAAAAACAATTTCATGGGTTAAAATTTTGTTTTGATATGTTCAATACTTCTTTCATTTACAATCTAAGGTTTTACAGTTAACCTAGGAAACTATAAGAAAGTGAATGCTCTGTGTAATAATAGTTTAAAAGTATCTTAACTATTGAAAACAAGCGTATTACTTCTTAACTAAATGTTTGCAACTTGTTCTTTTCGCTATTAATTGGTTTGGTTGAAAACACTTATGATATCTTTGAAAACCAATTTCACGTGTTAAGATTGTGTTTTGATATGTTTAATACAATCTTAGTCTATGATTAATTGATTGAAACACTTATGAATATCTTTGAAAAACAATTTCATGTGTTAAAATTGTGTTTTCATATGTTTATAATACTTCTTTTACAGTCTAAGGTCTATTAATTGATTCGAACACTTGTGATACCTTTGAAAAACCATTCCAAATGTGTTCAAATTGTATTTTGATATGTTCAATACTTCTTTTACAATCTAAGGTCTATTGATTGATTGAAACACTCACGATATGATATCTTTGAAAAACAATTTCATGGGTTAAAATTTTGTTTTGATATGTTCAATACTTCTTTCATTTACAATCTAAGGTTTTACAGTTAACCTAGGAAACTATAAGAAAGTGAATGCTCTGTGTAATAATAGTTTAAAAGTATCTTAACTATTGAAAACAAGCGTATTACTTCTTAACTAAATGTTTGCAACTTGTTCTTTTCGCTATTAATTGGTTTGGTTGAAAACACTTATGATATCTTTGAAAACCAATTTCACGTGTTAAGATTGTGTTTTGATATGTTTAATACAATCTTAGTCTATGATTAATTGATTGAAACACTTATGAATATCTTTGAAAAACAATTTCATGTGTTAAAATTGTGTTTTCATATGTTTATAATACTTCTTTTACAGTCTAAGGTCTATTAATTGATTCGAACACTTGTGATACCTTTGAAAAACCATTCCAAATGTGTTCAAATTGTATTTTGATATGTTCAATACTTCTTTTACAATCTAAGGTCTATTGATTGATTGAAACACTCACGATATGATATCTTTGAAAAACAATTTCATGGGTTAAAATTGTGTTTTGATATGTTCAATACTTCTTTCATTTACAATCTAAGGTTTTACAGTTAACCTAGGAAACTATAAGAAAGTGAATGCTCTGTGTAATAATAGTTTAAAAGTATCTTAACTATTGAAAACAAGCGTATTACTTCTTAACTAAATGTTTGCAACTTGTTCTTTTCGCTATTAATTGGTTTGGTTGAAAACACTTATGATATCTTTGAAAACCAATTTCACGTGTTAAGATTGTGTTTTGATATGTTTAATACAATCTTAGTCTATGATTAATTGATTGAAACACTTATGAATATCTTTGAAAAACAATTTCATGTGTTAAAATTGTGTTTTCATATGTTTATAATACTTCTTTTACAGTCTAAGGTCTATTAATTGATTCGAACACTTGTGATACCTTTGAAAAACCATTCCAAATGTGTTCAAATTGTATTTTGATATGTTCAATACTTCTTTTACAATCTAAGGTCTATTGATTGATTGAAACACTCACGATATGATATCTTTGAAAAACAATTTCATGGGTTAAAATTTTGTTTTGATATGTTCAATACTTCTTTCATTTACAATCTAAGGTTTTACAGTTAACCTAGGAAACTATAAGAAAGTGAATGCTCTGTGTAATAATAGTTTAAAAGTATCTTAACTATTGAAAACAAGCGTATTACTTCTTAACTAAATGTTTGCAACTTGTTCTTTTCGCTATTAATTGGTTTGGTTGAAAACACTTATGATATCTTTGAAAACCAATTTCACGTGTTAAGATTGTGTTTTGATATGTTTAATACAATCTTAGTCTATGATTAATTGATTGAAACACTTATGAATATCTTTGAAAAACAATTTCATGTGTTAAAATTGTGTTTTCATATGTTTATAATACTTCTTTTACAGTCTAAGGTCTATTAATTGATTCGAACACTTGTGATACCTTTGAAAAACCATTCCAAATGTGTTCAAATTGTATTTTGATATGTTCAATACTTCTTTTACAATCTAAGGTCTATTGATTGATTGAAACACTCACGATATGATATCTTTGAAAAACAATTTCATGGGTTAAAATTGTGTTTTGATATGTTCAATACTTCTTTCATTTACAATCTAAGGTTTTACAGTTAACCTAGGAAACTATAAGAAAGTGAATGCTCTGTGTAATAATAGTTTAAAAGTATCTTAACTATTGAAAACAAGCGTATTACTTCTTAACTAAATGTTTGCAACTTGTTCTTTTCGCTATTAATTGGTTTGGTTGAAAACACTTATGATATCTTTGAAAACCAATTTCACGTGTTAAGATTGTGTTTTGATATGTTTAATACAATCTTAGTCTATGATTAATTGATTGAAACACTTATGAATATCTTTGAAAAACAATTTCATGTGTTAAAATTGTGTTTTCATATGTTTATAATACTTCTTTTACAGTCTAAGGTCTATTAATTGATTCGAACACTTGTGATACCTTTGAAAAACCATTCCAAATGTGTTCAAATTGTATTTTGATATGTTCAATACTTCTTTTACAATCTAAGGTCTATTGATTGATTGAAACACTCACGATATGATATCTTTGAAAAACAATTTCATGGGTTAAAATTGTGTTTTGATATGTTCAATACTTCTTTCATTTACAATCTAAGGTTTTACAGTTAACCTAGGAAACTATAAGAAAGTGAATGCTCTGTGTAATAATAGTTTAAAAGTATCTTAACTATTGAAAACAAGCGTATTACTTCTTAACTAAATGTTTGCAACTTGTTCTTTTCGCTATTAATTGGTTTGGTTGAAAACACTTATGATATCTTTGAAAACCAATTTCACGTGTTAAGATTGTGTTTTGATATGTTTAATACAATCTTAGTCTATGATTAATTGATTGAAACACTTATGAATATCTTTGAAAAACAATTTCATGTGTTAAAATTGTGTTTTCATATGTTTATAATACTTCTTTTACAGTCTAAGGTCTATTAATTGATTCGAACACTTGTGATACCTTTGAAAAACCATTCCAAATGTGTTCAAATTGTATTTTGATATGTTCAATACTTCTTTTACAATCTAAGGTCTATTGATTGATTGAAACACTCACGATATGATATCTTTGAAAAACAATTTCATGGGTTAAAATTGTGTTTTGATATGTTCAATACTTCTTTCATTTACAATCTAAGGTTTTACAGTTAACCTAGGAAACTATAAGAAAGTGAATGCTCTGTGTAATAATAGTTTAAAAGTATCTTAACTATTGAAAACAAGCGTATTACTTCTTAACTAAATGTTTGCAACTTGTTCTTTTCGCTATTAATTGGTTTGGTTGAAAACACTTATGATATCTTTGAAAACCAATTTCACGTGTTAAGATTGTGTTTTGATATGTTTAATACAATCTTAGTCTATGATTAATTGATTGAAACACTTATGAATATCTTTGAAAAACAATTTCATGTGTTAAAATTGTGTTTTCATATGTTTATAATACTTCTTTTACAGTCTAAGGTCTATTAATTGATTCGAACACTTGTGATACCTTTGAAAAACCATTCCAAATGTGTTCAAATTGTATTTTGATATGTTCAATACTTCTTTTACAATCTAAGGTCTATTGATTGATTGAAACACTCACGATATGATATCTTTGAAAAACAATTTCATGGGTTAAAATTGTGTTTTGATATGTTCAATACTTCTTTCATTTACAATCTAAGGTTTTACAGTTAACCTAGGAAACTATAAGAAAGTGAATGCTCTGTGTAATAATAGTTTAAAAGTATCTTAACTATTGAAAACAAGCGTATTACTTCTTAACTAAATGTTTGCAACTTGTTCTTTTCGCTATTAATTGGTTTGGTTGAAAACACTTATGATATCTTTGAAAACCAATTTCACGTGTTAAGATTGTGTTTTGATATGTTTAATACAATCTTAGTCTATGATTAATTGATTGAAACACTTATGAATATCTTTGAAAAACAATTTCATGTGTTAAAATTGTGTTTTCATATGTTTATAATACTTCTTTTACAGTCTAAGGTCTATTAATTGATTCGAACACTTGTGATACCTTTGAAAAACCATTCCAAATGTGTTCAAATTGTATTTTGATATGTTCAATACTTCTTTTACAATCTAAGGTCTATTGATTGATTGAAACACTCACGATATGATATCTTTGAAAAACAATTTCATGGGTTAAAATTTTGTTTTGATATGTTCAATACTTCTTTCATTTACAATCTAAGGTTTTACAGTTAACCTAGGAAACTATAAGAAAGTGAATGCTCTGTGTAATAATAGTTTAAAAGTATCTTAACTATTGAAAACAAGCGTATTACTTCTTAACTAAATGTTTGCAACTTGTTCTTTTCGCTATTAATTGGTTTGGTTGAAAACACTTATGATATCTTTGAAAACCAATTTCACGTGTTAAGATTGTGTTTTGATATGTTTAATACAATCTTAGTCTATGATTAATTGATTGAAACACTTATGAATATCTTTGAAAAACAATTTCATGTGTTAAAATTGTGTTTTCATATGTTTATAATACTTCTTTTACAGTCTAAGGTCTATTAATTGATTCGAACACTTGTGATACCTTTGAAAAACCATTCCAAATGTGTTCAAATTGTATTTTGATATGTTCAATACTTCTTTTACAATCTAAGGTCTATTGATTGATTGAAACACTCACGATATGATATCTTTGAAAAACAATTTCATGGGTTAAAATTTTGTTTTGATATGTTCAATACTTCTTTCATTTACAATCTAAGGTTTTACAGTTAACCTAGGAAACTATAAGAAAGTGAATGCTCTGTGTAATAATAGTTTAAAAGTATCTTAACTATTGAAAACAAGCGTATTACTTCTTAACTAAATGTTTGCAACTTGTTCTTTTCGCTATTAATTGGTTTGGTTGAAAACACTTATGATATCTTTGAAAACCAATTTCACGTGTTAAGATTGTGTTTTGATATGTTTAATACAATCTTAGTCTATGATTAATTGATTGAAACACTTATGAATATCTTTGAAAAACAATTTCATGTGTTAAAATTGTGTTTTCATATGTTTATAATACTTCTTTTACAGTCTAAGGTCTATTAATTGATTC
Organism: Phaseolus vulgaris; assembly: GCF_051622355.1. NCBI lineage: Eukaryota > Viridiplantae > Streptophyta > Magnoliopsida > Fabales > Fabaceae > Phaseolus > Phaseolus vulgaris. The sequence goes on along the minus strand of NC_143501.1, from coordinate 18,742,535 downwards.
GAACACTTGTGATACCTTTGAAAAACCATTCCAAATGTGTTCAAATTGTATTTTGATATGTTCAATACTTCTTTTACAATCTAAGGTCTATTGATTGATTGAAACACTCACGATATGATATCTTTGAAAAACAATTTCATGGGTTAAAATTGTGTTTTGATATGTTCAATACTTCTTTCATTTACAATCTAAGGTTTTACAGTTAACCTTGGAAACTATAAGAAAGTGAATGCTCTGTGTAATAATAGTTTAAAAGTATCTTAACTATTGAAAACAAGCGTATTACTTCTTAACTAAATGTTTGCAACTTGTTCTTTTCGCTATTAATTGGTTTGGTTGAAAACACTTATGATATCTTTGAAAACCAATTTCACGTGTTAAGATTGTGTTTTGATATGTTTAATACAATCTTAGTCTATGATTAATTGATTGAAACACTTATGAATATCTTTGAAAAACAATTTCATGTGTTAAAATTGTGTTTTCATATGTTTATAATACTTCTTTTACAGTCTAAGGTCTATTAATTGATTCGAACACTTGTGATACCTTTGAAAAACCATTCCAAATGTGTTCAAATTGTATTTTGATATGTTCAATACTTCTTTTACAATCTAAGGTCTATTGATTGATTGAAACACTCACGATATGATATCTTTGAAAAACAATTTCATGGGTTAAAATTGTGTTTTGATATGTTTAATACTTCTTTCATTTACAATCTAAGGTTTTACAGTTAACCTAGGAAACTATAAGAAAGTGAATGCTCTGTGTAATAATAGTTTAAAAGTATCTTAACTATTGAAAACAAGCGTATTACTTCTTAACTAAATGTTTGCAACTTGTTCTTTTCGCTATTAATTGGTTTGGTTGAAAACACTTATGATATCTTTGAAAACCAATTTCACGTGTTAAGATTGTGTTTTGATATGTTTAATACAATCTTAGTCTATGATTAATTGATTGAAACACTTATGAATATCTTTGAAAAACAATTTCATGTGTTAAAATTGTGTTTTCATATGTTTATAATACTTCTTTTACAATCTAAGGTCTATTAATTGATTCGAACACTTGTGATACCTTTGAAAAACCATTCCAAATGTGTTCAAATTGTATTTTGATATGTTCAATACTTCTTTTACAATCTAAGGTCTATTGATTGATTGAAACACTCACGATATGATATCTTTGAAAAACAATTTCATGGGTTAAAATTTTGTTTTGATATGTTCAATACTTCTTTCATTTACAATCTAAGGTTTTACAGTTAACCTTGGAAACTATAAGAAAGTGAATGCTCTGTGTAATAATAGTTTAAAAGTATCTTAACTATTGAAAACAAGCGTATTACTTCTTAACTAAATGTTTGCAACTTGTTCTTTTCGCTATTAATTGGTTTGGTTGAAAACACTTATGATATCTTTGAAAACCAATTTCACGTGTTAAGATTGTGTTTTGATATGTTTAATACAATCTTAGTCTATGATTAATTGATTGAAACACTTATGAATATCTTTGAAAAACAATTTCATGTGTTAAAATTGTGTTTTCATATGTTTATAATACTTCTTTTACAATCTAAGGTCTATTAATTGATTCGAACACTTGTGATACCTTTGAAAAACCATTCCAAATGTGTTCAAATTGTATTTTGATATGTTCAATACTTCTTTTACAATCTAAGGTCTATTGATTGATTGAAACACTCACGATATGATATCTTTGAAAAACTATTTCATGGGTTAAAATTGTGTTTTGATATGTTTAATACTTCTTTCATTTACAATCTAAGGTTTTACAGTTAACCTAGGAAACTATAAGAAAGTGAATGCTCTGTGTAATAATAGTTTAAAAGTATCTTAACTATTGAAAACAAGCGTATTACTTCTTAACTAAATGTTTGCAACTTGTTCTTTTCGCTATTAATTGGTTTGGTTGAAAACACTTATGATATCTTTGAAAACCAATTTCACGTGTTAAGATTGTGTTTTGATATGTTTAATACAATCTTAGTCTATGATTAATTGATTGAAACACTTATGAATATCTTTGAAAAACAATTTCATGTGTTAAAATTGTGTTTTCATATGTTTATAATACTTCTTTTACAATCTAAGGTCTATTAATTGATTCGAACACTTGTGATACCTTTGAAAAACCATTCCAAATGTGTTCAAATTGTATTTTGATATGTTCAATACTTCTTTTACAATCTAAGGTCTATTGATTGATTGAAACACTCACGATATGATATCTTTGAAAAACTATTTCATGGGTTAAAATTGTGTTTTGATATGTTTAATACTTCTTTCATTTACAATCTAAGGTTTTACAGTTAACCTAGGAAACTATAAGAAAGTGAATGCTCTGTGTAATAATAGTTTAAAAGTATCTTAACTATTGAAAACAAGCGTATTACTTCTTAACTAAATGTTTGCAACTTGTTCTTTTCGCTATTAATTGGTTTGGTTGAAAACACTTATGATATCTTTGAAAACCAATTTCACGTGTTAAGATTGTGTTTTGATATGTTTAATACAATCTTAGTCTATGATTAATTGATTGAAACACTTATGAATATCTTTGAAAAACAATTTCATGTGTTAAAATTGTGTTTTCATATGTTTATAATACTTCTTTTACAATCTAAGGTCTATTAATTGATTCGAACACTTGTGATACCTTTGAAAAACCATTCCAAATGTGTTCAAATTGTATTTTGATATGTTCAATACTTCTTTTACAATCTAAGGTCTATTGATTGATTGAAACACTCACGATATGATATCTTTGAAAAACTATTTCATGGGTTAAAATTGTGTTTTGATATGTTTAATACTTCTTTCATTTACAATCTAAGGTTTTACAGTTAACCTAGGAAACTATAAGAAAGTGAATGCTCTGTGTAATAATAGTTTAAAAGTATCTTAACTATTGAAAACAAGCGTATTACTTCTTAACTAAATGTTTGCAACTTGTTCTTTTCGCTATTAATTGGTTTGGTTGAAAACACTTATGATATCTTTGAAAACCAATTTCACGTGTTAAGATTGTGTTTTGATATGTTTAATACAATCTTAGTCTATGATTAATTGATTGAAACACTTATGAATATCTTTGAAAAACAATTTCATGTGTTAAAATTGTGTTTTCATATGTTTATAATACTTCTTTTACAATCTAAGGTCTATTAATTGATTCGAACACTTGTGATACCTTTGAAAAACCATTCCAAATGTGTTCAAATTGTATTTTGATATGTTCAATACTTCTTTTACAATCTAAGGTCTATTGATTGATTGAAACACTCACGATATGATATCTTTGAAAAACTATTTCATGGGTTAAAATTGTGTTTTGATATGTTTAATACTTCTTTCATTTACAATCTAAGGTTTTACAGTTAACCTAGGAAACTATAAGAAAGTGAATGCTCTGTGTAATAATAGTTTAAAAGTATCTTAACTATTGAAAACAAGCGTATTACTTCTTAACTAAATGTTTGCAACTTGTTCTTTTCGCTATTAATTGGTTTGGTTGAAAACACTTATGATATCTTTGAAAACCAATTTCACGTGTTAAGATTGTGTTTTGATATGTTTAATACAATCTTAGTCTATGATTAATTGATTGAAACACTTATGAATATCTTTGAAAAACAATTTCATGTGTTAAAATTGTGTTTTCATATGTTTATAATACTTCTTTTACAATCTAAGGTCTATTAATTGATTCGAACACTTGTGATACCTTTGAAAAACCATTCCAAATGTGTTCAAATTGTATTTTGATATGTTCAATACTTCTTTTACAATCTAAGGTCTATTGATTGATTGAAACACTCACGATATGATATCTTTGAAAAACTATTTCATGGGTTAAAATTGTGTTTTGATATGTTTAATACTTCTTTCATTTACAATCTAAGGTTTTACAGTTAACCTAGGAAACTATAAGAAAGTGAATGCTCTGTGTAATAATAGTTTAAAAGTATCTTAACTATTGAAAACAAGCGTATTACTTCTTAACTAAATGTTTGCAACTTGTTCTTTTCGCTATTAATTGGTTTGGTTGAAAACACTTATGATATCTTTGAAAACCAATTTCACGTGTTAAGATTGTGTTTTGATATGTTTAATACAATCTTAGTCTATGATTAATTGATTGAAACACTTATGAATATCTTTGAAAAACAATTTCATGTGTTAAAATTGTGTTTTCATATGTTTATAATACTTCTTTTACAATCTAAGGTCTATTAATTGATTCGAACACTTGTGATACCTTTGAAAAACCATTCCAAATGTGTTCAAATTGTATTTTGATATGTTCAATACTTCTTTTACAATCTAAGGTCTATTGATTGATTGAAACACTCACGATATGATATCTTTGAAAAACTATTTCATGGGTTAAAATTGTGTTTTGATATGTTTAATACTTCTTTCATTTACAATCTAAGGTTTTACAGTTAACCTAGGAAACTATAAGAAAGTGAATGCTCTGTGTAATAATAGTTTAAAAGTATCTTAACTATTGAAAACAAGCGTATTACTTCTTAACTAAATGTTTGCAACTTGTTCTTTTCGCTATTAATTGGTTTGGTTGAAAACACTTATGATATCTTTGAAAACCAATTTCACGTGTTAAGATTGTGTTTTGATATGTTTAATACAATCTTAGTCTATGATTAATTGATTGAAACACTTATGAATATCTTTGAAAAACAATTTCATGTGTTAAAATTGTGTTTTCATATGTTTATAATACTTCTTTTACAATCTAAGGTCTATTAATTGATTCGAACACTTGTGATACCTTTGAAAAACCATTCCAAATGTGTTCAAATTGTATTTTGATATGTTCAATACTTCTTTTACAATCTAAGGTCTATTGATTGATTGAAACACTCACGATATGATATCTTTGAAAAACTATTTCATGGGTTAAAATTGTGTTTTGATATGTTTAATACTTCTTTCATTTACAATCTAAGGTTTTACAGTTAACCTAGGAAACTATAAGAAAGTGAATGCTCTGTGTAATAATAGTTTAAAAGTATCTTAACTATTGAAAACAAGCGTATTACTTCTTAACTAAATGTTTGCAACTTGTTCTTTTCGCTATTAATTGGTTTGGTTGAAAACACTTATGATATCTTTGAAAACCAATTTCACGTGTTAAGATTGTGTTTTGATATGTTTAATACAATCTTAGTCTATGATTAATTGATTGAAACACTTATGAATATCTTTGAAAAACAATTTCATGTGTTAAAATTGTGTTTTCATATGTTTATAATACTTCTTTTACAATCTAAGGTCTATTAATTGATTCGAACACTTGTGATACCTTTGAAAAACCATTCCAAATGTGTTCAAATTGTATTTTGATATGTTCAATACTTCTTTTACAATCTAAGGTCTATTGATTGATTGAAACACTCACGATATGATATCTTTGAAAAACTATTTCATGGGTTAAAATTGTGTTTTGATATGTTTAATACTTCTTTCATTTACAATCTAAGGTTTTACAGTTAACCTAGGAAACTATAAGAAAGTGAATGCTCTGTGTAATAATAGTTTAAAAGTATCTTAACTATTGAAAACAAGCGTATTACTTCTTAACTAAATGTTTGCAACTTGTTCTTTTCGCTATTAATTGGTTTGGTTGAAAACACTTATGATATCTTTGAAAACCAATTTCACGTGTTAAGATTGTGTTTTGATATGTTTAATACAATCTTAGTCTATGATTAATTGATTGAAACACTTATGAATATCTTTGAAAAACAATTTCATGTGTTAAAATTGTGTTTTCATATGTTTATAATACTTCTTTTACAATCTAAGGTCTATTAATTGATTCGAACACTTGTGATACCTTTGAAAAACCATTCCAAATGTGTTCAAATTGTATTTTGATATGTTCAATACTTCTTTTACAATCTAAGGTCTATTGATTGATTGAAACACTCACGATATGATATCTTTGAAAAACTATTTCATGGGTTAAAATTGTGTTTTGATATGTTTAATACTTCTTTCATTTACAATCTAAGGTTTTACAGTTAACCTAGGAAACTATAAGAAAGTGAATGCTCTGTGTAATAATAGTTTAAAAGTATCTTAACTATTGAAAACAAGCGTATTACTTCTTAACTAAATGTTTGCAACTTGTTCTTTTCGCTATTAATTGGTTTGGTTGAAAACACTTATGATATCTTTGAAAACCAATTTCACGTGTTAAGATTGTGTTTTGATATGTTTAATACAATCTTAGTCTATGATTAATTGATTGAAACACTTATGAATATCTTTGAAAAACAATTTCATGTGTTAAAATTGTGTTTTCATATGTTTATAATACTTCTTTTACAATCTAAGGTCTATTAATTGATTCGAACACTTGTGATACCTTTGAAAAACCATTCCAAATGTGTTCAAATTGTATTTTGATATGTTCAATACTTCTTTTACAATCTAAGGTCTATTGATTGATTGAAACACTCACGATATGATATCTTTGAAAAACTATTTCATGGGTTAAAATTGTGTTTTGATATGTTTAATACTTCTTTCATTTACAATCTAAGGTTTTACAGTTAACCTAGGAAACTATAAGAAAGTGAATGCTCTGTGTAATAATAGTTTAAAAGTATCTTAACTATTGAAAACAAGCGTATTACTTCTTAACTAAATGTTTGCAACTTGTTCTTTTCGCTATTAATTGGTTTGGTTGAAAACACTTATGATATCTTTGAAAACCAATTTCACGTGTTAAGATTGTGTTTTGATATGTTTAATACAATCTTAGTCTATGATTAATTGATTGAAACACTTATGAATATCTTTGAAAAACAATTTCATGTGTTAAAATTGTGTTTTCATATGTTTATAATACTTCTTTTACAATCTAAGGTCTATTAATTGATTCGAACACTTGTGATACCTTTGAAAAACCATTCCAAATGTGTTCAAATTGTATTTTGATATGTTCAATACTTCTTTTACAATCTAAGGTCTATTGATTGATTGAAACACTCACGATATGATATCTTTGAAAAACTATTTCATGGGTTAAAATTGTGTTTTGATATGTTTAATACTTCTTTCATTTACAATCTAAGGTTTTACAGTTAACCTAGGAAACTATAAGAAAGTGAATGCTCTGTGTAATAATAGTTTAAAAGTATCTTAACTATTGAAAACAAGCGTATTACTTCTTAACTAAATGTTTGCAACTTGTTCTTTTCGCTATTAATTGGTTTGGTTGAAAACACTTATGATATCTTTGAAAACCAATTTCACGTGTTAAGATTGTGTTTTGATATGTTTAATACAATCTTAGTCTATGATTAATTGATTGAAACACTTATGAATATCTTTGAAAAACAATTTCATGTGTTAAAATTGTGTTTTCATATGTTTATAATACTTCTTTTACAATCTAAGGTCTATTAATTGATTCGAACACTTGTGATACCTTTGAAAAACCATTCCAAATGTGTTCAAATTGTATTTTGATATGTTCAATACTTCTTTTACAATCTAAGGTCTATTGATTGATTGAAACACTCACGATATGATATCTTTGAAAAACTATTTCATGGGTTAAAATTGTGTTTTGATATGTTTAATACTTCTTTCATTTACAATCTAAGGTTTTACAGTTAACCTAGGAAACTATAAGAAAGTGAATGCTCTGTGTAATAATAGTTTAAAAGTATCTTAACTATTGAAAACAAGCGTATTACTTCTTAACTAAATGTTTGCAACTTGTTCTTTTCGCTATTAATTGGTTTGGTTGAAAACACTTATGATATCTTTGAAAACCAATTTCACGTGTTAAGATTGTGTTTTGATATGTTTAATACAATCTTAGTCTATGATTAATTGATTGAAACACTTATGAATATCTTTGAAAAACAATTTCATGTGTTAAAATTGTGTTTTCATATGTTTATAATACTTCTTTTACAATCTAAGGTCTATTAATTGATTCGAACACTTGTGATACCTTTGAAAAACCATTCCAAATGTGTTCAAATTGTATTTTGATATGTTCAATACTTCTTTTACAATCTAAGGTCTATTGATTGATTGAAACACTCACGATATGATATCTTTGAAAAACTATTTCATGGGTTAAAATTGTGTTTTGATATGTTTAATACTTCTTTCATTTACAATCTAAGGTTTTACAGTTAACCTAGGAAACTATAAGAAAGTGAATGCTCTGTGTAATAATAGTTTAAAAGTATCTTAACTATTGAAAACAAGCGTATTACTTCTTAACTAAATGTTTGCAACTTGTTCTTTTCGCTATTAATTGGTTTGGTTGAAAACACTTATGATATCTTTGAAAACCAATTTCACGTGTTAAGATTGTGTTTTGATATGTTTAATACAATCTTAGTCTATGATTAATTGATTGAAACACTTATGAATATCTTTGAAAAACAATTTCATGTGTTAAAATTGTGTTTTCATATGTTTATAATACTTCTTTTACAATCTAAGGTCTATTAATTGATTCGAACACTTGTGATACCTTTGAAAAACCATTCCAAATGTGTTCAAATTGTATTTTGATATGTTCAATACTTCTTTTACAATCTAAGGTCTATTGATTGATTGAAACACTCACGATATGATATCTTTGAAAAACTATTTCATGGGTTAAAATTGTGTTTTGATATGTTTAATACTTCTTTCATTTACAATCTAAGGTTTTACAGTTAACCTAGGAAACTATAAGAAAGTGAATGCTCTGTGTAATAATAGTTTAAAAGTATCTTAACTATTGAAAACAAGCGTATTACTTCTTAACTAAATGTTTGCAACTTGTTCTTTTCGCTATTAATTGGTTTGGTTGAAAACACTTATGATATCTTTGAAAACCAATTTCACGTGTTAAGATTGTGTTTTGATATGTTTAATACAATCTTAGTCTATGATTAATTGATTGAAACACTTATGAATATCTTTGAAAAACAATTTCATGTGTTAAAATTGTGTTTTCATATGTTTATAATACTTCTTTTACAATCTAAGGTCTATTAATTGATTCGAACACTTGTGATACCTTTGAAAAACCATTCCAAATGTGTTCAAATTGTATTTTGATATGTTCAATACTTCTTTTACAATCTAAGGTCTATTGATTGATTGAAACACTCACGATATGATATCTTTGAAAAACTATTTCATGGGTTAAAATTGTGTTTTGATATGTTTAATACTTCTTTCATTTACAATCTAAGGTTTTACAGTTAACCTAGGAAACTATAAGAAAGTGAATGCTCTGTGTAATAATAGTTTAAAAGTATCTTAACTATTGAAAACAAGCGTATTACTTCTTAACTAAATGTTTGCAACTTGTTCTTTTCGCTATTAATTGGTTTGGTTGAAAACACTTATGATATCTTTGAAAACCAATTTCACGTGTTAAGATTGTGTTTTGATATGTTTAATACAATCTTAGTCTATGATTAATTGATTGAAACACTTATGAATATCTTTGAAAAACAATTTCATGTGTTAAAATTGTGTTTTCATATGTTTATAATACTTCTTTTACAATCTAAGGTCTATTAATTGATTCGAACACTTGTGATACCTTTGAAAAACCATTCCAAATGTGTTCAAATTGTATTTTGATATGTTCAATACTTCTTTTACAATCTAAGGTCTATTGATTGATTGAAACACTCACGATATGATATCTTTGAAAAACTATTTCATGGGTTAAAATTGTGTTTTGATATGTTTAATACTTCTTTCATTTACAATCTAAGGTTTTACAGTTAACCTAGGAAACTATAAGAAAGTGAATGCTCTGTGTAATAATAGTTTAAAAGTATCTTAACTATTGAAAACAAGCGTATTACTTCTTAACTAAATGTTTGCAACTTGTTCTTTTCGCTATTAATTGGTTTGGTTGAAAACACTTATGATATCTTTGAAAACCAATTTCACGTGTTAAGATTGTGTTTTGATATGTTTAATACAATCTTAGTCTATGATTAATTGATTGAAACACTTATGAATATCTTTGAAAAACAATTTCATGTGTTAAAATTGTGTTTTCATATGTTTATAATACTTCTTTTACAATCTAAGGTCTATTAATTGATTCGAACACTTGTGATACCTTTGAAAAACCATTCCAAATGTGTTCAAATTGTATTTTGATATGTTCAATACTTCTTTTACAATCTAAGGTCTATTGATTGATTGAAACACTCACGATATGATATCTTTGAAAAACTATTTCATGGGTTAAAATTGTGTTTTGATATGTTTAATACTTCTTTCATTTACAATCTAAGGTTTTACAGTTAACCTAGGAAACTATAAGAAAGTGAATGCTCTGTGTAATAATAGTTTAAAAGTATCTTAACTATTGAAAACAAGCGTATTACTTCTTAACTAAATGTTTGCAACTTGTTCTTTTCGCTATTAATTGGTTTGGTTGAAAACACTTATGATATCTTTGAAAACCAATTTCACGTGTTAAGATTGTGTTTTGATATGTTTAATACAATCTTAGTCTATGATTAATTGATTGAAACACTTATGAATATCTTTGAAAAACAATTTCATGTGTTAAAATTGTGTTTTCATATGTTTATAATACTTCTTTTACAATCTAAGGTCTATTAATTGATTCGAACACTTGTGATACCTTTGAAAAACCATTCCAAATGTGTTCAAATTGTATTTTGATATGTTCAATACTTCTTTTACAATCTAAGGTCTATTGATTGATTGAAACACTCACGATATGATATCTTTGAAAAACTATTTCATGGGTTAAAATTGTGTTTTGATATGTTTAATACTTCTTTCATTTACAATCTAAGGTTTTACAGTTAACCTAGGAAACTATAAGAAAGTGAATGCTCTGTGTAATAATAGTTTAAAAGTATCTTAACTATTGAAAACAAGCGTATTACTTCTTAACTAAATGTTTGCAACTTGTTCTTTTCGCTATTAATTGGTTTGGTTGAAAACACTTATGATATCTTTGAAAACCAATTTCACGTGTTAAGATTGTGTTTTGATATGTTTAATACAATCTTAGTCTATGATTAATTGATTGAAACACTTATGAATATCTTTGAAAAACAATTTCATGTGTTAAAATTGTGTTTTCATATGTTTATAATACTTCTTTTACAATCTAAGGTCTATTAATTGATTCGAACACTTGTGATACCTTTGAAAAACCATTCCAAATGTGTTCAAATTGTATTTTGATATGTTCAATACTTCTTTTACAATCTAAGGTCTATTGATTGATTGAAACACTCACGATATGATATCTTTGAAAAACTATTTCATGGGTTAAAATTGTGTTTTGATATGTTTAATACTTCTTTCATTTACAATCTAAGGTTTTACAGTTAACCTAGGAAACTATAAGAAAGTGAATGCTCTGTGTAATAATAGTTTAAAAGTATCTTAACTATTGAAAACAAGCGTATTACTTCTTAACTAAATGTTTGCAACTTGTTCTTTTCGCTATTAATTGGTTTGGTTGAAAACACTTATGATATCTTTGAAAACCAATTTCACGTGTTAAGATTGTGTTTTGATATGTTTAATACAATCTTAGTCTATGATTAATTGATTGAAACACTTATGAATATCTTTGAAAAACAATTTCATGTGTTAAAATTGTGTTTTCATATGTTTATAATACTTCTTTTACAATCTAAGGTCTATTAATTGATTCGAACACTTGTGATACCTTTGAAAAACCATTCCAAATGTGTTCAAATTGTATTTTGATATGTTCAATACTTCTTTTACAATCTAAGGTCTATTGATTGATTGAAACACTCACGATATGATATCTTTGAAAAACTATTTCATGGGTTAAAATTGTGTTTTGATATGTTTAATACTTCTTTCATTTACAATCTAAGGTTTTACAGTTAACCTAGGAAACTATAAGAAAGTGAATGCTCTGTGTAATAATAGTTTAAAAGTATCTTAACTATTGAAAACAAGCGTATTACTTCTTAACTAAATGTTTGCAACTTGTTCTTTTCGCTATTAATTGGTTTGGTTGAAAACACTTATGATATCTTTGAAAACCAATTTCACGTGTTAAGATTGTGTTTTGATATGTTTAATACAATCTTAGTCTATGATTAATTGATTGAAACACTTATGAATATCTTTGAAAAACAATTTCATGTGTTAAAATTGTGTTTTCATATGTTTATAATACTTCTTTTACAATCTAAGGTCTATTAATTGATTCGAACACTTGTGATACCTTTGAAAAACCATTCCAAATGTGTTCAAATTGTATTTTGATATGTTCAATACTTCTTTTACAATCTAAGGTCTATTGATTGATTGAAACACTCACGATATGATATCTTTGAAAAACTATTTCATGGGTTAAAATTGTGTTTTGATATGTTTAATACTTCTTTCATTTACAATCTAAGGTTTTACAGTTAACCTAGGAAACTATAAGAAAGTGAATGCTCTGTGTAATAATAGTTTAAAAGTATCTTAACTATTGAAAACAAGCGTATTACTTCTTAACTAAATGTTTGCAACTTGTTCTTTTCGCTATTAATTGGTTTGGTTGAAAACACTTATGATATCTTTGAAAACCAATTTCACGTGTTAAGATTGTGTTTTGATATGTTTAATACAATCTTAGTCTATGATTAATTGATTGAAACACTTATGAATATCTTTGAAAAACAATTTCATGTGTTAAAATTGTGTTTTCATATGTTTATAATACTTCTTTTACAATCTAAGGTCTATTAATTGATTCGAACACTTGTGATACCTTTGAAAAACCATTCCAAATGTGTTCAAATTGTATTTTGATATGTTCAATACTTCTTTTACAATCTAAGGTCTATTGATTGATTGAAACACTCACGATATGATATCTTTGAAAAACTATTTCATGGGTTAAAATTGTGTTTTGATATGTTTAATACTTCTTTCATTTACAATCTAAGGTTTTACAGTTAACCTAGGAAACTATAAGAAAGTGAATGCTCTGTGTAATAATAGTTTAAAAGTATCTTAACTATTGAAAACAAGCGTATTACTTCTTAACTAAATGTTTGCAACTTGTTCTTTTCGCTATTAATTGGTTTGGTTGAAAACACTTATGATATCTTTGAAAACCAATTTCACGTGTTAAGATTGTGTTTTGATATGTTTAATACAATCTTAGTCTATGATTAATTGATTGAAACACTTATGAATATCTTTGAAAAACAATTTCATGTGTTAAAATTGTGTTTTCATATGTTTATAATACTTCTTTTACAATCTAAGGTCTATTAATTGATTCGAACACTTGTGATACCTTTGAAAAACCATTCCAAATGTGTTCAAATTGTATTTTGATATGTTCAATACTTCTTTTACAATCTAAGGTCTATTGATTGATTGAAACACTCACGATATGATATCTTTGAAAAACTATTTCATGGGTTAAAATTGTGTTTTGATATGTTTAATACTTCTTTCATTTACAATCTAAGGTTTTACAGTTAACCTAGGAAACTATAAGAAAGTGAATGCTCTGTGTAATAATAGTTTAAAAGTATCTTAACTATTGAAAACAAGCGTATTACTTCTTAACTAAATGTTTGCAACTTGTTCTTTTCGCTATTAATTGGTTTGGTTGAAAACACTTATGATATCTTTGAAAACCAATTTCACGTGTTAAGATTGTGTTTTGATATGTTTAATACAATCTTAGTCTATGATTAATTGATTGAAACACTTATGAATATCTTTGAAAAACAATTTCATGTGTTAAAATTGTGTTTTCATATGTTTATAATACTTCTTTTACAATCTAAGGTCTATTAATTGATTCGAACACTTGTGATACCTTTGAAAAACCATTCCAAATGTGTTCAAATTGTATTTTGATATGTTCAATACTTCTTTTACAATCTAAGGTCTATTGATTGATTGAAACACTCACGATATGATATCTTTGAAAAACTATTTCATGGGTTAAAATTGTGTTTTGATATGTTTAATACTTCTTTCATTTACAATCTAAGGTTTTACAGTTAACCTAGGAAACTATAAGAAAGTGAATGCTCTGTGTAATAATAGTTTAAAAGTATCTTAACTATTGAAAACAAGCGTATTACTTCTTAACTAAATGTTTGCAACTTGTTCTTTTCGCTATTAATTGGTTTGGTTGAAAACACTTATGATATCTTTGAAAACCAATTTCACGTGTTAAGATTGTGTTTTGATATGTTTAATACAATCTTAGTCTATGATTAATTGATTGAAACACTTATGAATATCTTTGAAAAACAATTTCATGTGTTAAAATTGTGTTTTCATATGTTTATAATACTTCTTTTACAATCTAAGGTCTATTAATTGATTCGAACACTTGTGATACCTTTGAAAAACCATTCCAAATGTGTTCAAATTGTATTTTGATATGTTCAATACTTCTTTTACAATCTAAGGTCTATTGATTGATTGAAACACTCACGATATGATATCTTTGAAAAACTATTTCATGGGTTAAAATTGTGTTTTGATATGTTTAATACTTCTTTCATTTACAATCTAAGGTTTTACAGTTAACCTAGGAAACTATAAGAAAGTGAATGCTCTGTGTAATAATAGTTTAAAAGTATCTTAACTATTGAAAACAAGCGTATTACTTCTTAACTAAATGTTTGCAACTTGTTCTTTTCGCTATTAATTGGTTTGGTTGAAAACACTTATGATATCTTTGAAAACCAATTTCACGTGTTAAGATTGTGTTTTGATATGTTTAATACAATCTTAGTCTATGATTAATTGATTGAAACACTTATGAATATCTTTGAAAAACAATTTCATGTGTTAAAATTGTGTTTTCATATGTTTATAATACTTCTTTTACAATCTAAGGTCTATTAATTGATTCGAACACTTGTGATACCTTTGAAAAACCATTCCAAATGTGTTCAAATTGTATTTTGATATGTTCAATACTTCTTTTACAATCTAAGGTCTATTGATTGATTGAAACACTCACGATATGATATCTTTGAAAAACTATTTCATGGGTTAAAATTGTGTTTTGATATGTTTAATACTTCTTTCATTTACAATCTAAGGTTTTACAGTTAACCTAGGAAACTATAAGAAAGTGAATGCTCTGTGTAATAATAGTTTAAAAGTATCTTAACTATTGAAAACAAGCGTATTACTTCTTAACTAAATGTTTGCAACTTGTTCTTTTCGCTATTAATTGGTTTGGTTGAAAACACTTATGATATCTTTGAAAACCAATTTCACGTGTTAAGATTGTGTTTTGATATGTTTAATACAATCTTAGTCTATGATTAATTGATTGAAACACTTATGAATATCTTTGAAAAACAATTTCATGTGTTAAAATTGTGTTTTCATATGTTTATAATACTTCTTTTACAATCTAAGGTCTATTAATTGATTCGAACACTTGTGATACCTTTGAAAAACCATTCCAAATGTGTTCAAATTGTATTTTGATATGTTCAATACTTCTTTTACAATCTAAGGTCTATTGATTGATTGAAACACTCACGATATGATATCTTTGAAAAACTATTTCATGGGTTAAAATTGTGTTTTGATATGTTTAATACTTCTTTCATTTACAATCTAAGGTTTTACAGTTAACCTAGGAAACTATAAGAAAGTGAATGCTCTGTGTAATAATAGTTTAAAAGTATCTTAACTATTGAAAACAAGCGTATTACTTCTTAACTAAATGTTTGCAACTTGTTCTTTTCGCTATTAATTGGTTTGGTTGAAAACACTTATGATATCTTTGAAAACCAATTTCACGTGTTAAGATTGTGTTTTGATATGTTTAATACAATCTTAGTCTATGATTAATTGATTGAAACACTTATGAATATCTTTGAAAAACAATTTCATGTGTTAAAATTGTGTTTTCATATGTTTATAATACTTCTTTTACAATCTAAGGTCTATTAATTGATTCGAACACTTGTGATACCTTTGAAAAACCATTCCAAATGTGTTCAAATTGTATTTTGATATGTTCAATACTTCTTTTACAATCTAAGGTCTATTGATTGATTGAAACACTCACGATATGATATCTTTGAAAAACTATTTCATGGGTTAAAATTGTGTTTTGATATGTTTAATACTTCTTTCATTTACAATCTAAGGTTTTACAGTTAACCTAGGAAACTATAAGAAAGTGAATGCTCTGTGTAATAATAGTTTAAAAGTATCTTAACTATTGAAAACAAGCGTATTACTTCTTAACTAAATGTTTGCAACTTGTTCTTTTCGCTATTAATTGGTTTGGTTGAAAACACTTATGATATCTTTGAAAACCAATTTCACGTGTTAAGATTGTGTTTTGATATGTTTAATACAATCTTAGTCTATGATTAATTGATTGAAACACTTATGAATATCTTTGAAAAACAATTTCATGTGTTAAAATTGTGTTTTCATATGTTTATAATACTTCTTTTACAATCTAAGGTCTATTAATTGATTCGAACACTTGTGATACCTTTGAAAAACCATTCCAAATGTGTTCAAATTGTATTTTGATATGTTCAATACTTCTTTTACAATCTAAGGTCTATTGATTGATTGAAACACTCACGATATGATATCTTTGAAAAACTATTTCATGGGTTAAAATTGTGTTTTGATATGTTTAATACTTCTTTCATTTACAATCTAAGGTTTTACAGTTAACCTAGGAAACTATAAGAAAGTGAATGCTCGCTATTAATGGTTGGTTTGGTTGAAAACACTTATGATATCTTTGAAAAACCAATTTCACGTGTTAAGATTGTGTTTCTGATATGTTTAATACAATCTTAGTCTATGATTAATTGATTGAAACACTTATGAATATCTTTGAAAAACAATTTCACCTGTCGTTTAAAATTGTGTTTTCATATGTTTATAATACTTCTTTTTACAAATCTAAGGTCTATTAATTGATTCAGAACACTTGTGATACCTTTGGAAAAACCATTCCAAATGTGTTCAAATTGTATTTTGATATGTTCAATACTTCTTTTACAATCTAA
Source organism: Phaseolus vulgaris (assembly GCF_051622355.1). Classification (NCBI taxonomy): domain Eukaryota; kingdom Viridiplantae; phylum Streptophyta; class Magnoliopsida; order Fabales; family Fabaceae; genus Phaseolus; species Phaseolus vulgaris. The sequence goes on along the minus strand of NC_143501.1, from coordinate 18,725,434 downwards.
CGGTCTATTGATTGATTGAAACACTACACGATATGATATCTTTGAAAAACTATTTCATGGGTTAAAATTGTGTTTTGATATGTTTAATACTTCTTTCATTTACAATCTAAGGTTTTACAGTTAACCTAGGAAACTATAAGAAAGTGAATGCTCTGTGTAATAATAGTTTAAAAGTATCTTAACTATTGAAAACAAGCGTATCTTACTTCTTAACTAAATGTTTGCAACTTGTTCTTTTCGCTATTAATTGGTTTGGTTGAAAACACTTATGATATCTTTGAAAACCAATTTTCACGTGTTAAGATTGTGTTTTGATATGTTTAATACAATCTTAGTCTATGATTAATTGATTTGAAACACTTATGAATATCTTTGAAAAACAATTTCATGTGTATAAAATTGTGTTTTCATATGTTTATAATACTTCTTTTACAATCTAAGGTCTATTAATTGATTCGAAACACTTGTGATACCTTTGAAAAACCATTCCAAATGTGTTCAAAAATTGTATTTTGATATGTTCAATACTTCTTTTACAATCTAAGGTCTATTGATTGATTGAAACACTCACGATATGATATCTTTGAAAAACTATTTCATGGGTTAAAATTGTGTTTTGATATGTTTAATACTTCTTTCATTTACAATCTAAGGTTTTACAGTTAACCTAGGAAACTATAAGAAAGTGAATGCCTCTGTGTAATAATAGTTTAAAAAGTATCTTAACTATTGAAAACAAGCGTATTACTTCTTAACTAAATGTTTGCAACTTGTTCTTTTCGCTATTAATTGGTTTGGTTGAAAACACTTATGATATCTTTGAAAACCAATTTCACGTGTTAAGATTGTGTTTTGATATGTTTAATACAATCTTAGTCTATGATTAATTGATTGAAACACTTATGAATATCTCTCTGAAAAACAATTTCATGCTGTACTAAAATTGTGTTTTCATACTGCTTTATAATACCTTCTTTTACAATCTAAGGTCTATTAATTGATCTCGAAAACTAGTGATACCCTTTGAAAACACCATTCACCAATGTGTTCAAATCTGTCATTATTGATATGTTCAATACTTCTTTATACCAATCTAAGGTCCTATTGATTGATAGAAACACTCACGATATGATATCTTTGAAAAACTATTTCATCGGGTTAAAATTCGTGTTTTGATATGTTTAATACTTCTTTCATTTCACAATCTAAGGTTTTACAGTTAACCTCAGGAAAACTATAAGAAAGTGAATGCATACTGTGTAATAATAGTTTAAAAAAGTATCTCTAACTATTGAAAAACAAGCGTATTACCTTCTTAACCTAAATGTTTGCAACCTTGTACTTTTCGCTATTAATTGGTTTGGTTTGAAAACACTTATGATATCTTTGAAAACCAATTTCAAGTGTCTAAGATTGTGTTTATGATATGTTTAATACACTCATAGTACTATGATTAATTGATTGAAACACCTTCTGAATATCTTTGAAAAACAATTTCATGTGTTAAAATTGTGTTTTCATATGTTTATAATACTTCTTTTACAATCTAAGGTCTATTAATTGATTCGAACACTTGTGATACCTTTGAAAAACCATTCCAAATGTGTTCAAATTGTATTTTGATATGTTCAATACTTCTTTTACAATCTAAGGTCTATTGATTGATTGAAACACTCACGATATGATATCTTTGAAAAACTATTTCATGGGTTAAAATTGTGTTTTGATATGTTTAATACTTCTTTCATTTACAATCTAAGGTTTTATAGTTAACCTAGGAAACTATAAGAAAGTGAATGCTCTGTGTAATAATAGTTTAAAAGTATCTTAACTATTGAAAACAAGCGTATTACTTCTTAACTAAATGTTTGCAACTTGTTCTTTTCGCTATTAATTGGTTTGGTTGAAAACACTTATGATATCTTTGAAAACCAATTTCACGTGTTGTTAAGATTGTGTTTTGATATGTTTAATACAATCTTAGTCTATGATTAATTGATTGAAACACTTATGAATATCTTTGAAAAACAATTTCATGTGTTAAAATTGTGTTTTCATATGTTTATAATACTTCTTTTACAATCTAAGGTCTATTAATTGATTCGAACACTTGTGATACCTTTGAAAAACCATTCCAAATGTGTTCAAATTGTATTTTGATATGTTCAATACTTCTTTTACAATCTAAGGTCTATCTATTGATTGATTGAAACACTCATGATATGATATCTTTGAAAAACAATTTCATGTGTTAAAATTGTGTTTTGATATGTTTAATACTTCTTTCATTTACAATCTAAGGTTTTATAGTTAACCTAGGAAACTATAAGAAAGTGAATGCTCTGTGTAATAATAGTTTAAAAGTATCTTAACTATTGAAAACAAGCGTATTACTTCTTAACTAAATGTTTGCAACTTGTTCTTTTCGCTATTAATTGGCTTGGTTGAAAACACTTATGATATCTTTGAAAACCAATTTCACGTGTTAAGATTGTGTTTTGATATGTTTAATACAATCTTAGTCTATGATTAATTGATTGAAACACTTATGAATATCTTTGAAAAACAATTTCATGTGTTAAAATTGTGTTTTCATATGTTTATAATACTTCTTTTACAATCTAAGGTCTATTAATTGATTCGAACACTTGTGATACCTTTGAAAAACCATTCCAAATGTGTTCAAATTGTATTTTGATATGTTCAATACTTCTTTTACAAAATCTAAGGTCTATCTATTGATTGATTGAAACACTCACATGATATGATATCTTTGAAAAACAATTTCATGTGTTAAAATTTGTGTTTTGATATGTTTAATACTTCTTTCATTTACAATCTAAGGTTTACAGTTAACCTAGGAAACTATAAGAAAGTGAATGCTCTGTGTAATAATAGTTTAAAAGTATCTTAACTATTGAAAACAAGCGTATTACTTCTTAACTAAATGTTTGCAACTTGTTCTTTTCGCTATTAATTGGCTTGGTTGAAAACACTTTATGATATCTTTGAAAACCAATTTCACGTGTTAAGATTGTGTTTTGATATGTTTAATACAATCTTAGTCTATGTTGATTGATTGAAACACTTATGAATATCTTTGAAAAACAATTTCATGTGTTAAAATTGTGTTTTCATATGTTTATAATACTTCTTTTACAATCTAAGGTCTATTAATTGATTCGAACACTTGTGATACCTTTGAAAAACCATTCCAAATGTGTTCAAATTGTATTTTGATATGTTCAATACTTCTTTTACAATCTAAGGTCTATTGATTGATTGAAACACTCATGATATGATATCTTTGAAAAACAATTTCATGTGTTAAAATTGTGTTTTGATATGTTTAATACTTCTTTCATTTACAATCTAAGGTTTTATAGTTAACCTAGGAAACTATAAGAAAGTGAATGCTCTGTGTAATAATAGTTTAAAAGTATCTTAACTATTGAAAACAAGCGTATTACTTCTTAACTAAATGTTTGCAACTTGTTCTTTTCGCTATTAATTGGTTTGGTTGAAAACACTTATGATATCTTTGAAAACCAATTTCACGTGTTAAGATTGTGTTTTGATATGTTTAATACAATCTTAGTCTATGTTGATTGATTGAAACACTTATGAATATCTTTGAAAAACAATTTCATGTGTTAAAATTGTGTTTTCATATGTTTATAATACTTCTTTTACAATCTAAGGTCTATTAATTGATTCGAACACTTGTGATACCTTTGAAAAACCATTCCAAATGTGTTCAAATTGTATTTTGATATGTTCAATACTTCTTTTACAATCTAAGGTCTATTGATTGATTGAAACACTCATGATATGATATCTTTGAAAAACAATTTCATGTGTTTAAAATTGTGTTTTGATATGTTTAATACTTCTTTCATTTACAATCTAAGGTTTTATAGTTAACCTAGGAAACTATAAGAAAGTGAATGCTCTGTGTAATAATAGTTTAAAAGTATCTTAACTATTGAAAACAAGCGTATTACTTCTTAACTAAATGTTTGCAACTTGTTCTTTTCGCTATTAATTGGCTTGGTTGAAAACACTTATGATATCTTTGAAAACCAATTTCACGTGTTAAGATTGTGTTTTGATATGTTTAATACAATCTTAGTCTATGATTGATTGATTGAAACACTTATGAATATCTTTGAAAAACAATTTCATGTGTTAAAATTGTGTTTTCATATGTTTATAATACTTCTTTTACAATCTAAGGTCTATTAATTGATTCGAACACTTGTGATACCTTTGAAAAACCATTCCAAATGTGTTCAAATTGTATTTTGATATGTTCAATACTTCTTTTACAATCTAAGGTCTATCTATTGATTGATTGAAACACTCATGATATGATATCTTTGAAAAACAATTTCATGTGTTAAAATTGTGTTTTGATATGTTTAATACTTCTTTCATTTACAATCTAAGGTTTTATAGTTAACCTAGGAAACTATAAGAAAGTGAATGCTCTGTGTAATAATAGTTTAAAAGTATCTTAACTATTGAAAACAAGCGTATTACTTCTTAACTAAATGTTTGCAACTTGTTCTTTTCGCTATTAATTGGTTTGTTGAAAACACTTATGATATCTTTGAAAACCAATTTCACGTGTTAAGATTGTGTTTTGATATGTTTAATACAATCTTAGTCTATGATTGATTGATTGAAACACTTATGAATATCTTTGAAAAACAATTTCATGTGTTAAAATTGTGTTTTCATATGTTTATAATACTTCTTTTACAATCTAAGGTCTATTAATTGATTCGAACACTTGTGATACCTTTGAAAAACCATTCCAAATGTGTTCAAATTGTATTTTGATATGTTCAATACTTCTTTTACAATCTAAGGTCTATTGATTGATTGAAACACTCATGATATGATATCTTTGAAAAACAATTTCATGTGTTAAAATTGTGTTTTGATATGTTTAATACTTCTTTCATTTACAATCTAAGGTTTTATAGTTAACCTAGGAAACTATAAGAAAGTGAATGCTCTGTGTAATAATAGTTTAAAAGTATCTTAACTATTGAAAACAAGCGTATTACTTCTTAACTAAATGTTTGCAACTTGTTCTTTTCGCTATTAATTGGTTTGGTTGAAAACACTTATGATATCTTTGAAAACCAATTTCACGTGTTAAGATTGTGTTTTGATATGTTTAATACAATCTTAGTCTATGATTAATTGATTGAAACACTTATGAATATCTTTGAAAAACAATTTCATGTGTTAAAATTGTGTTTTCATATGTTTATAATACTTCTTTTACAATCTAAGGTCTATTAATTGATTCGAACACTTGTGATACCTTTGAAAAACCATTCCAAATGTGTTCAAATTGTATTTTGATATGTTCAATACTTCTTTTACAATCTAAGGTCTATTGATTGATTGAAACACTCACGATATGATATCTTTGAAAAACTATTTCATGGGTTAAAATTGTGTTTTGATATGTTTAATACTTCTTTCATTTACAATCTAAGGTTTTACAGTTAACCTAGGAAACTATAAGAAAGTGAATGCTCTGTGTAATAATAGTTTAAAAGTATCTTAACTATTGAAAACAAGCGTATTACTTCTTAACTAAATGTTTGCAACTTGTTCTTTTCGCTATTAATTGGTTTGGTTGAAAACACTTATGATATCTTTGAAAACCAATTTCACGTGTTAAGATTGTGTTTTGATATGTTTAATACAATCTTAGTCTATGATTAATTGATTGAAACACTTATGAATATCTTTGAAAAACAATTTCATGTGTTAAAATTGTGTTTTCATATGTTTATAATACTTCTTTTACAATCTAAGGTCTATTAATTGATTCGAACACTTGTGATACCTTTGAAAAACCATTCCAAATGTGTTCAAATTGTATTTTGATATGTTCAATACTTCTTTTACAATCTAAGGTCTATTGATTGATTGAAACACTCACGATATGATATCTTTGAAAAACTATTTCATGGGTTAAAATTGTGTTTTGATATGTTTAATACTTCTTTCATTTACAATCTAAGGTTTTACAGTTAACCTAGGAAACTATAAGAAAGTGAATGCTCTGTGTAATAATAGTTTAAAAGTATCTTAACTATTGAAAACAAGCGTATTACTTCTTAACTAAATGTTTGCAACTTGTTCTTTTCGCTATTAATTGGTTTGGTTGAAAACACTTATGATATCTTTGAAAACCAATTTCACGTGTTAAGATTGTGTTTTGATATGTTTAATACAATCTTAGTCTATGATTAATTGATTGAAACACTTATGAATATCTTTGAAAAACAATTTCATGTGTTAAAATTGTGTTTTCATATGTTTATAATACTTCTTTTACAATCTAAGGTCTATTAATTGATTCGAACACTTGTGATACCTTTGAAAAACCATTCCAAATGTGTTCAAATTGTATTTTGATATGTTCAATACTTCTTTTACAATCTAAGGTCTATTGATTGATTGAAACACTCACGATATGATATCTTTGAAAAACTATTTCATGGGTTAAAATTGTGTTTTGATATGTTTAATACTTCTTTCATTTACAATCTAAGGTTTTACAGTTAACCTAGGAAACTATAAGAAAGTGAATGCTCTGTGTAATAATAGTTTAAAAGTATCTTAACTATTGAAAACAAGCGTATTACTTCTTAACTAAATGTTTGCAACTTGTTCTTTTCGCTATTAATTGGTTTGGTTGAAAACACTTATGATATCTTTGAAAACCAATTTCACGTGTTAAGATTGTGTTTTGATATGTTTAATACAATCTTAGTCTATGATTAATTGATTGAAACACTTATGAATATCTTTGAAAAACAATTTCATGTGTTAAAATTGTGTTTTCATATGTTTATAATACTTCTTTTACAATCTAAGGTCTATTAATTGATTCGAACACTTGTGATACCTTTGAAAAACCATTCCAAATGTGTTCAAATTGTATTTTGATATGTTCAATACTTCTTTTACAATCTAAGGTCTATTGATTGATTGAAACACTCACGATATGATATCTTTGAAAAACTATTTCATGGGTTAAAATTGTGTTTTGATATGTTTAATACTTCTTTCATTTACAATCTAAGGTTTTACAGTTAACCTAGGAAACTATAAGAAAGTGAATGCTCTGTGTAATAATAGTTTAAAAGTATCTTAACTATTGAAAACAAGCGTATTACTTCTTAACTAAATGTTTGCAACTTGTTCTTTTCGCTATTAATTGGTTTGGTTGAAAACACTTATGATATCTTTGAAAACCAATTTCACGTGTTAAGATTGTGTTTTGATATGTTTAATACAATCTTAGTCTATGATTAATTGATTGAAACACTTATGAATATCTTTGAAAAACAATTTCATGTGTTAAAATTGTGTTTTCATATGTTTATAATACTTCTTTTACAATCTAAGGTCTATTAATTGATTCGAACACTTGTGATACCTTTGAAAAACCATTCCAAATGTGTTCAAATTGTATTTTGATATGTTCAATACTTCTTTTACAATCTAAGGTCTATTGATTGATTGAAACACTCACGATATGATATCTTTGAAAAACTATTTCATGGGTTAAAATTGTGTTTTGATATGTTTAATACTTCTTTCATTTACAATCTAAGGTTTTACAGTTAACCTAGGAAACTATAAGAAAGTGAATGCTCTGTGTAATAATAGTTTAAAAGTATCTTAACTATTGAAAACAAGCGTATTACTTCTTAACTAAATGTTTGCAACTTGTTCTTTTCGCTATTAATTGGTTTGGTTGAAAACACTTATGATATCTTTGAAAACCAATTTCACGTGTTAAGATTGTGTTTTGATATGTTTAATACAATCTTAGTCTATGATTAATTGATTGAAACACTTATGAATATCTTTGAAAAACAATTTCATGTGTTAAAATTGTGTTTTCATATGTTTATAATACTTCTTTTACAATCTAAGGTCTATTAATTGATTCGAACACTTGTGATACCTTTGAAAAACCATTCCAAATGTGTTCAAATTGTATTTTGATATGTTCAATACTTCTTTTACAATCTAAGGTCTATTGATTGATTGAAACACTCACGATATGATATCTTTGAAAAACTATTTCATGGGTTAAAATTGTGTTTTGATATGTTTAATACTTCTTTCATTTACAATCTAAGGTTTTACAGTTAACCTAGGAAACTATAAGAAAGTGAATGCTCTGTGTAATAATAGTTTAAAAGTATCTTAACTATTGAAAACAAGCGTATTACTTCTTAACTAAATGTTTGCAACTTGTTCTTTTCGCTATTAATTGGTTTGGTTGAAAACACTTATGATATCTTTGAAAACCAATTTCACGTGTTAAGATTGTGTTTTGATATGTTTAATACAATCTTAGTCTATGATTAATTGATTGAAACACTTATGAATATCTTTGAAAAACAATTTCATGTGTTAAAATTGTGTTTTCATATGTTTATAATACTTCTTTTACAATCTAAGGTCTATTAATTGATTCGAACACTTGTGATACCTTTGAAAAACCATTCCAAATGTGTTCAAATTGTATTTTGATATGTTCAATACTTCTTTTACAATCTAAGGTCTATTGATTGATTGAAACACTCACGATATGATATCTTTGAAAAACTATTTCATGGGTTAAAATTGTGTTTTGATATGTTTAATACTTCTTTCATTTACAATCTAAGGTTTTACAGTTAACCTAGGAAACTATAAGAAAGTGAATGCTCTGTGTAATAATAGTTTAAAAGTATCTTAACTATTGAAAACAAGCGTATTACTTCTTAACTAAATGTTTGCAACTTGTTCTTTTCGCTATTAATTGGTTTGGTTGAAAACACTTATGATATCTTTGAAAACCAATTTCACGTGTTAAGATTGTGTTTTGATATGTTTAATACAATCTTAGTCTATGATTAATTGATTGAAACACTTATGAATATCTTTGAAAAACAATTTCATGTGTTAAAATTGTGTTTTCATATGTTTATAATACTTCTTTTACAATCTAAGGTCTATTAATTGATTCGAACACTTGTGATACCTTTGAAAAACCATTCCAAATGTGTTCAAATTGTATTTTGATATGTTCAATACTTCTTTTACAATCTAAGGTCTATTGATTGATTGAAACACTCACGATATGATATCTTTGAAAAACTATTTCATGGGTTAAAATTGTGTTTTGATATGTTTAATACTTCTTTCATTTACAATCTAAGGTTTTACAGTTAACCTAGGAAACTATAAGAAAGTGAATGCTCTGTGTAATAATAGTTTAAAAGTATCTTAACTATTGAAAACAAGCGTATTACTTCTTAACTAAATGTTTGCAACTTGTTCTTTTCGCTATTAATTGGTTTGGTTGAAAACACTTATGATATCTTTGAAAACCAATTTCACGTGTTAAGATTGTGTTTTGATATGTTTAATACAATCTTAGTCTATGATTAATTGATTGAAACACTTATGAATATCTTTGAAAAACAATTTCATGTGTTAAAATTGTGTTTTCATATGTTTATAATACTTCTTTTACAATCTAAGGTCTATTAATTGATTCGAACACTTGTGATACCTTTGAAAAACCATTCCAAATGTGTTCAAATTGTATTTTGATATGTTCAATACTTCTTTTACAATCTAAGGTCTATTGATTGATTGAAACACTCACGATATGATATCTTTGAAAAACTATTTCATGGGTTAAAATTGTGTTTTGATATGTTTAATACTTCTTTCATTTACAATCTAAGGTTTTACAGTTAACCTAGGAAACTATAAGAAAGTGAATGCTCTGTGTAATAATAGTTTAAAAGTATCTTAACTATTGAAAACAAGCGTATTACTTCTTAACTAAATGTTTGCAACTTGTTCTTTTCGCTATTAATTGGTTTGGTTGAAAACACTTATGATATCTTTGAAAACCAATTTCACGTGTTAAGATTGTGTTTTGATATGTTTAATACAATCTTAGTCTATGATTAATTGATTGAAACACTTATGAATATCTTTGAAAAACAATTTCATGTGTTAAAATTGTGTTTTCATATGTTTATAATACTTCTTTTACAATCTAAGGTCTATTAATTGATTCGAACACTTGTGATACCTTTGAAAAACCATTCCAAATGTGTTCAAATTGTATTTTGATATGTTCAATACTTCTTTTACAATCTAAGGTCTATTGATTGATTGAAACACTCACGATATGATATCTTTGAAAAACTATTTCATGGGTTAAAATTGTGTTTTGATATGTTTAATACTTCTTTCATTTACAATCTAAGGTTTTACAGTTAACCTAGGAAACTATAAGAAAGTGAATGCTCTGTGTAATAATAGTTTAAAAGTATCTTAACTATTGAAAACAAGCGTATTACTTCTTAACTAAATGTTTGCAACTTGTTCTTTTCGCTATTAATTGGTTTGGTTGAAAACACTTATGATATCTTTGAAAACCAATTTCACGTGTTAAGATTGTGTTTTGATATGTTTAATACAATCTTAGTCTATGATTAATTGATTGAAACACTTATGAATATCTTTGAAAAACAATTTCATGTGTTAAAATTGTGTTTTCATATGTTTATAATACTTCTTTTACAATCTAAGGTCTATTAATTGATTCGAACACTTGTGATACCTTTGAAAAACCATTCCAAATGTGTTCAAATTGTATTTTGATATGTTCAATACTTCTTTTACAATCTAAGGTCTATTGATTGATTGAAACACTCACGATATGATATCTTTGAAAAACTATTTCATGGGTTAAAATTGTGTTTTGATATGTTTAATACTTCTTTCATTTACAATCTAAGGTTTTACAGTTAACCTAGGAAACTATAAGAAAGTGAATGCTCTGTGTAATAATAGTTTAAAAGTATCTTAACTATTGAAAACAAGCGTATTACTTCTTAACTAAATGTTTGCAACTTGTTCTTTTCGCTATTAATTGGTTTGGTTGAAAACACTTATGATATCTTTGAAAACCAATTTCACGTGTTAAGATTGTGTTTTGATATGTTTAATACAATCTTAGTCTATGATTAATTGATTGAAACACTTATGAATATCTTTGAAAAACAATTTCATGTGTTAAAATTGTGTTTTCATATGTTTATAATACTTCTTTTACAATCTAAGGTCTATTAATTGATTCGAACACTTTGTGATACCTTTGAAAAACCATTCCAAATGTGTTCAAATTGTATTTTGATATGTTCAATACTTCTTTTACAATCTAAGGTCTATTGATTGATTGAAACACTCACGATATGATATCTTTGAAAAACTATTTCATGGGTTAAAATTGTGTTTTGATATGTTTAATACTTCTTTCATTTACAATCTAAGGTTTTACAGTTAACCTAGGAAACTATAAGAAAGTGAATGCTCTGTGTAATAATAGTTTAAAAGTATCTTAACTATTGAAAACAAGCGTATTACTTCTTAACTAAATGTTTGCAACTTGTTCTTTTCGCTATTAATTGGTTTGGTTGAAAACACTTATGATATCTTTGAAAACCAATTTCACGTGTTAAGATTGTGTTTTGATATGTTTAATACAATCTTAGTCTATGATTAATTGATTGAAACACTTATGAATATCTTTGAAAAACAATTTCATGTGTTAAAATTGTGTTTTCATATGTTTATAATACTTCTTTTACAATCTAAGGTCTATTAATTGATTCGAACACTTGTGATACCTTTGAAAAACCATTCCAAATGTGTTCAAATTGTATTTTGATATGTTCAATACTTCTTTTACAATCTAAGGTCTATTGATTGATTGAAACACTCACGATATGATATCTTTGAAAAACTATTTCATGGGTTAAAATTGTGTTTTGATATGTTTAATACTTCTTTCATTTACAATCTAAGGTTTTACAGTTAACCTAGGAAACTATAAGAAAGTGAATGCTCTGTGTAATAATAGTTTAAAAGTATCTTAACTATTGAAAACAAGCGTATTACTTCTTAACTAAATGTTTGCAACTTGTTCTTTTCGCTATTAATTGGTTTGGTTGAAAACACTTATGATATCTTTGAAAACCAATTTCACGTGTTAAGATTGTGTTTTGATATGTTTAATACAATCTTAGTCTATGATTAATTGATTGAAACACTTATGAATATCTTTGAAAAACAATTTCATGTGTTAAAATTGTGTTTTCATATGTTTATAATACTTCTTTTACAATCTAAGGTCTATTAATTGATTCGAACACTTGTGATACCTTTGAAAAACCATTCCAAATGTGTTCAAATTGTATTTTGATATGTTCAATACTTCTTTTACAATCTAAGGTCTATTGATTGATTGAAACACTCACGATATGATATCTTTGAAAAACTATTTCATGGGTTAAAATTGTGTTTTGATATGTTTAATACTTCTTTCATTTACAATCTAAGGTTTTACAGTTAACCTAGGAAACTATAAGAAAGTGAATGCTCTGTGTAATAATAGTTTAAAAGTATCTTAACTATTGAAAACAAGCGTATTACTTCTTAACTAAATGTTTGCAACTTGTTCTTTTCGCTATTAATTGGTTTGGTTGAAAACACTTATGATATCTTTGAAAACCAATTTCACGTGTTAAGATTGTGTTTTGATATGTTTAATACAATCTTAGTCTATGATTAATTGATTGAAACACTTATGAATATCTTTGAAAACAATTTCATGTGTTAAAATTGTGTTTTCATATGTTTATAATACTTCTTTTACAATCTAAGGTCTATTAATTGATTCGAACACTTGTGATACCTTTGAAAAACCATTCCAAATGTGTTCAAATTGTATTTTGATATGTTCAATACTTCTTTTACAATCTAAGGTCTATTGATTGATTGAAACACTCACGATATGATATCTTTGAAAAACTATTTCATGGGTTAAAATTGTGTTTTGATATGTTTAATACTTCTTTCATTTACAATCTAAGGTTTTACAGTTAACCTAGGAAACTATAAGAAAGTGAATGCTCTGTGTAATAATAGTTTAAAAGTATCTTAACTATTGAAAACAAGCGTATTACTTCTTAACTAAATGTTTGCAACTTGTTCTTTTCGCTATTAATTGGTTTGGTTGAAAACACTTATGATATCTTTGAAAACCAATTTCACGTGTTAAGATTGTGTTTTGATATGTTTAATACAATCTTAGTCTATGATTAATTGATTGAAACACTTATGAATATCTTTGAAAAACAATTTCATGTGTTAAAATTGTGTTTTCATATGTTTATAATACTTCTTTTACAATCTAAGGTCTATTAATTGATTCGAACACTTGTGATACCTTTGAAAAACCATTCCAAATGTGTTCAAATTGTATTTTGATATGTTCAATACTTCTTTTACAATCTAAGGTCTATTGATTGATTGAAACACTCACGATATGATATCTTTGAAAAACTATTTCATGGGTTAAAATTGTGTTTTGATATGTTTAATACTTCTTTCATTTACAATCTAAGGTTTTACAGTTAACCTAGGAAACTATAAGAAAGTGAATGCTCTGTGTAATAATAGTTTAAAAGTATCTTAACTATTGAAAACAAGCGTATTACTTCTTAACTAAATGTTTGCAACTTGTTCTTTTCGCTATTAATTGGTTTGGTTGAAAACACTTATGATATCTTTGAAAACCAATTTCACGTGTTAAGATTGTGTTTTGATATGTTTAATACAATCTTAGTCTATGATTAATTGATTGAAACACTTATGAATATCTTTGAAAAACAATTTCATGTGTTAAAATTGTGTTTTCATATGTTTATAATACTTCTTTTACAATCTAAGGTCTATTAATTGATTCGAACACTTGTGATACCTTTGAAAAACCATTCCAAATGTGTTCAAATTGTATTTTGATATGTTCAATACTTCTTTTACAATCTAAGGTCTATTGATTGATTGAAACACTCACGATATGATATCTTTGAAAAACTATTTCATGGGTTAAAATTGTGTTTTGATATGTTTAATACTTCTTTCATTTACAATCTAAGGTTTTACAGTTAACCTAGGAAACTATAAGAAAGTGAATGCTCTGTGTAATAATAGTTTAAAAGTATCTTAACTATTGAAAACAAGCGTATTACTTCTTAACTAAATGTTTGCAACTTGTTCTTTTCGCTATTAATTGGTTTGGTTGAAAACACTTATGATATCTTTGAAAACCAATTTCACGTGTTAAGATTGTGTTTTGATATGTTTAATACAATCTTAGTCTATGATTAATTGATTGAAACACTTATGAATATCTTTGAAAAACAATTTCATGTGTTAAAATTGTGTTTTCATATGTTTATAATACTTCTTTTACAATCTAAGGTCTATTAATTGATTCGAACACTTGTGATACCTTTGAAAAACCATTCCAAATGTGTTCAAATTGTATTTTGATATGTTCAATACTTCTTTTACAATCTAAGGTCTATTGATTGATTGAAACACTCACGATATGATATCTTTGAAAAACTATTTCATGGGTTAAAATTGTGTTTTGATATGTTTAATACTTCTTTCATTTACAATCTAAGGTTTTACAGTTAACCTAGGAAACTATAAGAAAGTGAATGCTCTGTGTAATAATAGTTTAAAAGTATCTTAACTATTGAAAACAAGCGTATTACTTCTTAACTAAATGTTTGCAACTTGTTCTTTTCGCTATTAATTGGTTTGGTTGAAAACACTTATGATATCTTTGAAAACCAATTTCACGTGTTAAGATTGTGTTTTGATATGTTTAATACAATCTTAGTCTATGATTAATTGATTGAAACACTTATGAATATCTTTGAAAAACAATTTCATGTGTTAAAATTGTGTTTTCATATGTTTATAATACTTCTTTTACAATCTAAGGTCTATTAATTGATTCGAACACTTGTGATACCTTTGAAAAACCATTCCAAATGTGTTCAAATTGTATTTTGATATGTTCAATACTTCTTTTACAATCTAAGGTCTATTGATTGATTGAAACACTCACGATATGATATCTTTGAAAAACTATTTCATGGGTTAAAATTGTGTTTTGATATGTTTAATACTTCTTTCATTTACAATCTAAGGTTTTACAGTTAACCTAGGAAACTATAAGAAAGTGAATGCTCTGTGTAATAATAGTTTAAAAGTATCTTAACTATTGAAAACAAGCGTATTACTTCTTAACTAAATGTTTGCAACTTGTTCTTTTCGCTATTAATTGGTTTGGTTGAAAACACTTATGATATCTTTGAAAACCAATTTCACGTGTTAAGATTGTGTTTTGATATGTTTAATACAATCTTAGTCTATGATTAATTGATTGAAACACTTATGAATATCTTTGAAAAACAATTTCATGTGTTAAAATTGTGTTTTCATATGTTTATAATACTTCTTTTACAATCTAAGGTCTATTAATTGATTCGAACACTTGTGATACCTTTGAAAAACCATTCCAAATGTGTTCAAATTGTATTTTGATATGTTCAATACTTCTTTTACAATCTAAGGTCTATTGATTGATTGAAACACTCACGATATGATATCTTTGAAAAACTATTTCATGGGTTAAAATTGTGTTTTGATATGTTTAATACTTCTTTCATTTACAATCTAAGGTTTTACAGTTAACCTAGGAAACTATAAGAAAGTGAATGCTCTGTGTAATAATAGTTTAAAAGTATCTTAACTATTGAAAACAAGCGTATTACTTCTTAACTAAATGTTTGCAACTTGTTCTTTTCGCTATTAATTGGTTTGGTTGAAAACACTTATGATATCTTTGAAAACCAATTTCACGTGTTAAGATTGTGTTTTGATATGTTTAATACAATCTTAGTCTATGATTAATTGATTGAAACACTTATGAATATCTTTGAAAAACAATTTCATGTGTTAAAATTGTGTTTTCATATGTTTATAATACTTCTTTTACAATCTAAGGTCTATTAATTGATTCGAACACTTGTGATACCTTTGAAAAACCATTCCAAATGTGTTCAAATTGTATTTTGATATGTTCAATACTTCTTTTACAATCTAAGGTCTATTGATTGATTGAAACACTCACGATATGATATCTTTGAAAAACTATTTCATGGGTTAAAATTGTGTTTTGATATGTTTAATACTTCTTTCATTTACAATCTAAGGTTTTACAGTTAACCTAGGAAACTATAAGAAAGTGAATGCTCTGTGTAATAATAGTTTAAAAGTATCTTAACTATTGAAAACAAGCGTATTACTTCTTAACTAAATGTTTGCAACTTGTTCTTTTCGCTATTAATTGGTTTGGTTGAAAACACTTATGATATCTTTGAAAACCAATTTCACGTGTTAAGATTGTGTTTTGATATGTTTAATACAATCTTAGTCTATGATTAATTGATTGAAACACTTATGAATATCTTTGAAAAACAATTTCATGTGTTAAAATTGTGTTTTCATATGTTTATAATACTTCTTTTACAATCTAAGGTCTATTAATTGATTCGAACACTTGTGATACCTTTGAAAAACCATTCCAAATGTGTTCAAATTGTATTTTGATATGTTCAATACTTCTTTTACAATCTAAGGTCTATTGATTGATTGAAACACTCACGATATGATATCT
Source organism: Phaseolus vulgaris (assembly GCF_051622355.1). Taxonomy (NCBI): domain Eukaryota; kingdom Viridiplantae; phylum Streptophyta; class Magnoliopsida; order Fabales; family Fabaceae; genus Phaseolus; species Phaseolus vulgaris. The sequence goes on along the minus strand of NC_143501.1, from coordinate 18,708,774 downwards.
TTGAAAAACTATTTCATGGGTTAAAATTGTGTTTTGATATGTTTAATACTTCTTTCATTTACAATCTAAGGTTTTACAGTTAACCTAGGAAACTATAAGAAAGTGAATGCTCTGTGTAATAATAGTTTAAAAGTATCTTAACTATTGAAAACAAGCGTATTACTTCTTAACTAAATGTTTGCAACTTGTTCTTTTCGCTATTAATTGGTTTGGTTGAAAACACTTATGATATCTTTGAAAACCAATTTCACGTGTTAAGATTGTGTTTTGATATGTTTAATACAATCTTAGTCTATGATTAATTGATTGAAACACTTATGAATATCTTTGAAAAACAATTTCATGTGTTAAAATTGTGTTTTCATATGTTTATAATACTTCTTTTACAATCTAAGGTCTATTAATTGATTCGAACACTTGTGATACCTTTGAAAAACCATTCCAAATGTGTTCAAATTGTATTTTGATATGTTCAATACTTCTTTTACAATCTAAGGTCTATTGATTGATTGAAACACTCACGATATGATATCTTTGAAAAACTATTTCATGGGTTAAAATTGTGTTTTGATATGTTTAATACTTCTTTCATTTACAATCTAAGGTTTTACAGTTAACCTAGGAAACTATAAGAAAGTGAATGCTCTGTGTAATAATAGTTTAAAAGTATCTTAACTATTGAAAACAAGCGTATTACTTCTTAACTAAATGTTTGCAACTTGTTCTTTTCGCTATTAATTGGTTTGGTTGAAAACACTTATGATATCTTTGAAAACCAATTTCACGTGTTAAGATTGTGTTTTGATATGTTTAATACAATCTTAGTCTATGATTAATTGATTGAAACACTTATGAATATCTTTGAAAAACAATTTCATGTGTTAAAATTGTGTTTTCATATGTTTATAATACTTCTTTTACAATCTAAGGTCTATTAATTGATTCGAACACTTGTGATACCTTTGAAAAACCATTCCAAATGTGTTCAAATTGTATTTTGATATGTTCAATACTTCTTTTACAATCTAAGGTCTATTGATTGATTGAAACACTCACGATATGATATCTTTGAAAAACTATTTCATGGGTTAAAATTGTGTTTTGATATGTTTAATACTTCTTTCATTTACAATCTAAGGTTTTACAGTTAACCTAGGAAACTATAAGAAAGTGAATGCTCTGTGTAATAATAGTTTAAAAGTATCTTAACTATTGAAAACAAGCGTATTACTTCTTAACTAAATGTTTGCAACTTGTTCTTTTCGCTATTAATTGGTTTGGTTGAAAACACTTATGATATCTTTGAAAACCAATTTCACGTGTTAAGATTGTGTTTTGATATGTTTAATACAATCTTAGTCTATGATTAATTGATTGAAACACTTATGAATATCTTTGAAAAACAATTTCATGTGTTAAAATTGTGTTTTCATATGTTTATAATACTTCTTTTACAATCTAAGGTCTATTAATTGATTCGAACACTTGTGATACCTTTGAAAAACCATTCCAAATGTGTTCAAATTGTATTTTGATATGTTCAATACTTCTTTTACAATCTAAGGTCTATTGATTGATTGAAACACTCACGATATGATATCTTTGAAAAACTATTTCATGGGTTAAAATTGTGTTTTGATATGTTTAATACTTCTTTCATTTACAATCTAAGGTTTTACAGTTAACCTAGGAAACTATAAGAAAGTGAATGCTCTGTGTAATAATAGTTTAAAAGTATCTTAACTATTGAAAACAAGCGTATTACTTCTTAACTAAATGTTTGCAACTTGTTCTTTTCGCTATTAATTGGTTTGGTTGAAAACACTTATGATATCTTTGAAAACCAATTTCACGTGTTAAGATTGTGTTTTGATATGTTTAATACAATCTTAGTCTATGATTAATTGATTGAAACACTTATGAATATCTTTGAAAAACAATTTCATGTGTTAAAATTGTGTTTTCATATGTTTATAATACTTCTTTTACAATCTAAGGTCTATTAATTGATTCGAACACTTGTGATACCTTTGAAAAACCATTCCAAATGTGTTCAAATTGTATTTTGATATGTTCAATACTTCTTTTACAATCTAAGGTCTATTGATTGATTGAAACACTCACGATATGATATCTTTGAAAAACTATTTCATGGGTTAAAATTGTGTTTTGATATGTTTAATACTTCTTTCATTTACAATCTAAGGTTTTACAGTTAACCTAGGAAACTATAAGAAAGTGAATGCTCTGTGTAATAATAGTTTAAAAGTATCTTAACTATTGAAAACAAGCGTATTACTTCTTAACTAAATGTTTGCAACTTGTTCTTTTCGCTATTAATTGGTTTGGTTGAAAACACTTATGATATCTTTGAAAACCAATTTCACGTGTTAAGATTGTGTTTTGATATGTTTAATACAATCTTAGTCTATGATTAATTGATTGAAACACTTATGAATATCTTTGAAAAACAATTTCATGTGTTAAAATTGTGTTTTCATATGTTTATAATACTTCTTTTACAATCTAAGGTCTATTAATTGATTCGAACACTTGTGATACCTTTGAAAAACCATTCCAAATGTGTTCAAATTGTATTTTGATATGTTCAATACTTCTTTTACAATCTAAGGTCTATTGATTGATTGAAACACTCACGATATGATATCTTTGAAAAACTATTTCATGGGTTAAAATTGTGTTTTGATATGTTTAATACTTCTTTCATTTACAATCTAAGGTTTTACAGTTAACCTAGGAAACTATAAGAAAGTGAATGCTCTGTGTAATAATAGTTTAAAAGTATCTTAACTATTGAAAACAAGCGTATTACTTCTTAACTAAATGTTTGCAACTTGTTCTTTTCGCTATTAATTGGTTTGGTTGAAAACACTTATGATATCTTTGAAAACCAATTTCACGTGTTAAGATTGTGTTTTGATATGTTTAATACAATCTTAGTCTATGATTAATTGATTGAAACACTTATGAATATCTTTGAAAAACAATTTCATGTGTTAAAATTGTGTTTTCATATGTTTATAATACTTCTTTTACAATCTAAGGTCTATTAATTGATTCGAACACTTGTGATACCTTTGAAAAACCATTCCAAATGTGTTCAAATTGTATTTTGATATGTTCAATACTTCTTTTACAATCTAAGGTCTATTGATTGATTGAAACACTCACGATATGATATCTTTGAAAAACTATTTCATGGGTTAAAATTGTGTTTTGATATGTTTAATACTTCTTTCATTTACAATCTAAGGTTTTACAGTTAACCTAGGAAACTATAAGAAAGTGAATGCTCTGTGTAATAATAGTTTAAAAGTATCTTAACTATTGAAAACAAGCGTATTACTTCTTAACTAAATGTTTGCAACTTGTTCTTTTCGCTATTAATTGGTTTGGTTGAAAACACTTATGATATCTTTGAAAACCAATTTCACGTGTTAAGATTGTGTTTTGATATGTTTAATACAATCTTAGTCTATGATTAATTGATTGAAACACTTATGAATATCTTTGAAAAACAATTTCATGTGTTAAAATTGTGTTTTCATATGTTTATAATACTTCTTTTACAATCTAAGGTCTATTAATTGATTCGAACACTTGTGATACCTTTGAAAAACCATTCCAAATGTGTTCAAATTGTATTTTGATATGTTCAATACTTCTTTTACAATCTAAGGTCTATTGATTGATTGAAACACTCACGATATGATATCTTTGAAAAACTATTTCATGGGTTAAAATTGTGTTTTGATATGTTTAATACTTCTTTCATTTACAATCTAAGGTTTTACAGTTAACCTAGGAAACTATAAGAAAGTGAATGCTCTGTGTAATAATAGTTTAAAAGTATCTTAACTATTGAAAACAAGCGTATTACTTCTTAACTAAATGTTTGCAACTTGTTCTTTTCGCTATTAATTGGTTTGGTTGAAAACACTTATGATATCTTTGAAAACCAATTTCACGTGTTAAGATTGTGTTTTGATATGTTTAATACAATCTTAGTCTATGATTAATTGATTGAAACACTTATGAATATCTTTGAAAAACAATTTCATGTGTTAAAATTGTGTTTTCATATGTTTATAATACTTCTTTTACAATCTAAGGTCTATTAATTGATTCGAACACTTGTGATACCTTTGAAAAACCATTCCAAATGTGTTCAAATTGTATTTTGATATGTTCAATACTTCTTTTACAATCTAAGGTCTATTGATTGATTGAAACACTCACGATATGATATCTTTGAAAAACTATTTCATGGGTTAAAATTGTGTTTTGATATGTTTAATACTTCTTTCATTTACAATCTAAGGTTTTACAGTTAACCTAGGAAACTATAAGAAAGTGAATGCTCTGTGTAATAATAGTTTAAAAGTATCTTAACTATTGAAAACAAGCGTATTACTTCTTAACTAAATGTTTGCAACTTGTTCTTTTCGCTATTAATTGGTTTGGTTGAAAACACTTATGATATCTTTGAAAACCAATTTCACGTGTTAAGATTGTGTTTTGATATGTTTAATACAATCTTAGTCTATGATTAATTGATTGAAACACTTATGAATATCTTTGAAAAACAATTTCATGTGTTAAAATTGTGTTTTCATATGTTTATAATACTTCTTTTACAATCTAAGGTCTATTAATTGATTCGAACACTTGTGATACCTTTGAAAAACCATTCCAAATGTGTTCAAATTGTATTTTGATATGTTCAATACTTCTTTTACAATCTAAGGTCTATTGATTGATTGAAACACTCACGATATGATATCTTTGAAAAACTATTTCATGGGTTAAAATTGTGTTTTGATATGTTTAATACTTCTTTCATTTACAATCTAAGGTTTTACAGTTAACCTAGGAAACTATAAGAAAGTGAATGCTCTGTGTAATAATAGTTTAAAAGTATCTTAACTATTGAAAACAAGCGTATTACTTCTTAACTAAATGTTTGCAACTTGTTCTTTTCGCTATTAATTGGTTTGGTTGAAAACACTTATGATATCTTTGAAAACCAATTTCACGTGTTAAGATTGTGTTTTGATATGTTTAATACAATCTTAGTCTATGATTAATTGATTGAAACACTTATGAATATCTTTGAAAAACAATTTCATGTGTTAAAATTGTGTTTTCATATGTTTATAATACTTCTTTTACAATCTAAGGTCTATTAATTGATTCGAACACTTGTGATACCTTTGAAAAACCATTCCAAATGTGTTCAAATTGTATTTTGATATGTTCAATACTTCTTTTACAATCTAAGGTCTATTGATTGATTGAAACACTCACGATATGATATCTTTGAAAAACTATTTCATGGGTTAAAATTGTGTTTTGATATGTTTAATACTTCTTTCATTTACAATCTAAGGTTTTACAGTTAACCTAGGAAACTATAAGAAAGTGAATGCTCTGTGTAATAATAGTTTAAAAGTATCTTAACTATTGAAAACAAGCGTATTACTTCTTAACTAAATGTTTGCAACTTGTTCTTTTCGCTATTAATTGGTTTGGTTGAAAACACTTATGATATCTTTGAAAACCAATTTCACGTGTTAAGATTGTGTTTTGATATGTTTAATACAATCTTAGTCTATGATTAATTGATTGAAACACTTATGAATATCTTTGAAAAACAATTTCATGTGTTAAAATTGTGTTTTCATATGTTTATAATACTTCTTTTACAATCTAAGGTCTATTAATTGATTCGAACACTTGTGATACCTTTGAAAAACCATTCCAAATGTGTTCAAATTGTATTTTGATATGTTCAATACTTCTTTTACAATCTAAGGTCTATTGATTGATTGAAACACTCACGATATGATATCTTTGAAAAACTATTTCATGGGTTAAAATTGTGTTTTGATATGTTTAATACTTCTTTCATTTACAATCTAAGGTTTTACAGTTAACCTAGGAAACTATAAGAAAGTGAATGCTCTGTGTAATAATAGTTTAAAAGTATCTTAACTATTGAAAACAAGCGTATTACTTCTTAACTAAATGTTTGCAACTTGTTCTTTTCGCTATTAATTGGTTTGGTTGAAAACACTTATGATATCTTTGAAAACCAATTTCACGTGTTAAGATTGTGTTTTGATATGTTTAATACAATCTTAGTCTATGATTAATTGATTGAAACACTTATGAATATCTTTGAAAAACAATTTCATGTGTTAAAATTGTGTTTTCATATGTTTATAATACTTCTTTTACAATCTAAGGTCTATTAATTGATTCGAACACTTGTGATACCTTTGAAAAACCATTCCAAATGTGTTCAAATTGTATTTTGATATGTTCAATACTTCTTTTACAATCTAAGGTCTATTGATTGATTGAAACACTCACGATATGATATCTTTGAAAAACTATTTCATGGGTTAAAATTGTGTTTTGATATGTTTAATACTTCTTTCATTTACAATCTAAGGTTTTACAGTTAACCTAGGAAACTATAAGAAAGTGAATGCTCTGTGTAATAATAGTTTAAAAGTATCTTAACTATTGAAAACAAGCGTATTACTTCTTAACTAAATGTTTGCAACTTGTTCTTTTCGCTATTAATTGGTTTGGTTGAAAACACTTATGATATCTTTGAAAACCAATTTCACGTGTTAAGATTGTGTTTTGATATGTTTAATACAATCTTAGTCTATGATTAATTGATTGAAACACTTATGAATATCTTTGAAAAACAATTTCATGTGTTAAAATTGTGTTTTCATATGTTTATAATACTTCTTTTACAATCTAAGGTCTATTAATTGATTCGAACACTTGTGATACCTTTGAAAAACCATTCCAAATGTGTTCAAATTGTATTTTGATATGTTCAATACTTCTTTTACAATCTAAGGTCTATTGATTGATTGAAACACTCACGATATGATATCTTTGAAAAACTATTTCATGGGTTAAAATTGTGTTTTGATATGTTTAATACTTCTTTCATTTACAATCTAAGGTTTTACAGTTAACCTAGGAAACTATAAGAAAGTGAATGCTCTGTGTAATAATAGTTTAAAAGTATCTTAACTATTGAAAACAAGCGTATTACTTCTTAACTAAATGTTTGCAACTTGTTCTTTTCGCTATTAATTGGTTTGGTTGAAAACACTTATGATATCTTTGAAAACCAATTTCACGTGTTAAGATTGTGTTTTGATATGTTTAATACAATCTTAGTCTATGATTAATTGATTGAAACACTTATGAATATCTTTGAAAAACAATTTCATGTGTTAAAATTGTGTTTTCATATGTTTATAATACTTCTTTTACAATCTAAGGTCTATTAATTGATTCGAACACTTGTGATACCTTTGAAAAACCATTCCAAATGTGTTCAAATTGTATTTTGATATGTTCAATACTTCTTTTACAATCTAAGGTCTATTGATTGATTGAAACACTCACGATATGATATCTTTGAAAAACTATTTCATGGGTTAAAATTGTGTTTTGATATGTTTAATACTTCTTTCATTTACAATCTAAGGTTTTACAGTTAACCTAGGAAACTATAAGAAAGTGAATGCTCTGTGTAATAATAGTTTAAAAGTATCTTAACTATTGAAAACAAGCGTATTACTTCTTAACTAAATGTTTGCAACTTGTTCTTTTCGCTATTAATTGGTTTGGTTGAAAACACTTATGATATCTTTGAAAACCAATTTCACGTGTTAAGATTGTGTTTTGATATGTTTAATACAATCTTAGTCTATGATTAATTGATTGAAACACTTATGAATATCTTTGAAAAACAATTTCATGTGTTAAAATTGTGTTTTCATATGTTTATAATACTTCTTTTACAATCTAAGGTCTATTAATTGATTCGAACACTTGTGATACCTTTGAAAAACCATTCCAAATGTGTTCAAATTGTATTTTGATATGTTCAATACTTCTTTTACAATCTAAGGTCTATTGATTGATTGAAACACTCACGATATGATATCTTTGAAAAACTATTTCATGGGTTAAAATTGTGTTTTGATATGTTTAATACTTCTTTCATTTACAATCTAAGGTTTTACAGTTAACCTAGGAAACTATAAGAAAGTGAATGCTCTGTGTAATAATAGTTTAAAAGTATCTTAACTATTGAAAACAAGCGTATTACTTCTTAACTAAATGTTTGCAACTTGTTCTTTTCGCTATTAATTGGTTTGGTTGAAAACACTTATGATATCTTTGAAAACCAATTTCACGTGTTAAGATTGTGTTTTGATATGTTTAATACAATCTTAGTCTATGATTAATTGATTGAAACACTTATGAATATCTTTGAAAAACAATTTCATGTGTTAAAATTGTGTTTTCATATGTTTATAATACTTCTTTTACAATCTAAGGTCTATTAATTGATTCGAACACTTGTGATACCTTTGAAAAACCATTCCAAATGTGTTCAAATTGTATTTTGATATGTTCAATACTTCTTTTACAATCTAAGGTCTATTGATTGATTGAAACACTCACGATATGATATCTTTGAAAAACTATTTCATGGGTTAAAATTGTGTTTTGATATGTTTAATACTTCTTTCATTTACAATCTAAGGTTTTACAGTTAACCTAGGAAACTATAAGAAAGTGAATGCTCTGTGTAATAATAGTTTAAAAGTATCTTAACTATTGAAAACAAGCGTATTACTTCTTAACTAAATGTTTGCAACTTGTTCTTTTCGCTATTAATTGGTTTGGTTGAAAACACTTATGATATCTTTGAAAACCAATTTCACGTGTTAAGATTGTGTTTTGATATGTTTAATACAATCTTAGTCTATGATTAATTGATTGAAACACTTATGAATATCTTTGAAAAACAATTTCATGTGTTAAAATTGTGTTTTCATATGTTTATAATACTTCTTTTACAATCTAAGGTCTATTAATTGATTCGAACACTTGTGATACCTTTGAAAAACCATTCCAAATGTGTTCAAATTGTATTTTGATATGTTCAATACTTCTTTTACAATCTAAGGTCTATTGATTGATTGAAACACTCACGATATGATATCTTTGAAAAACTATTTCATGGGTTAAAATTGTGTTTTGATATGTTTAATACTTCTTTCATTTACAATCTAAGGTTTTACAGTTAACCTAGGAAACTATAAGAAAGTGAATGCTCTGTGTAATAATAGTTTAAAAGTATCTTAACTATTGAAAACAAGCGTATTACTTCTTAACTAAATGTTTGCAACTTGTTCTTTTCGCTATTAATTGGTTTGGTTGAAAACACTTATGATATCTTTGAAAACCAATTTCACGTGTTAAGATTGTGTTTTGATATGTTTAATACAATCTTAGTCTATGATTAATTGATTGAAACACTTATGAATATCTTTGAAAAACAATTTCATGTGTTAAAATTGTGTTTTCATATGTTTATAATACTTCTTTTACAATCTAAGGTCTATTAATTGATTCGAACACTTGTGATACCTTTGAAAAACCATTCCAAATGTGTTCAAATTGTATTTTGATATGTTCAATACTTCTTTTACAATCTAAGGTCTATTGATTGATTGAAACACTCACGATATGATATCTTTGAAAAACTATTTCATGGGTTAAAATTGTGTTTTGATATGTTTAATACTTCTTTCATTTACAATCTAAGGTTTTACAGTTAACCTAGGAAACTATAAGAAAGTGAATGCTCTGTGTAATAATAGTTTAAAAGTATCTTAACTATTGAAAACAAGCGTATTACTTCTTAACTAAATGTTTGCAACTTGTTCTTTTCGCTATTAATTGGTTTGGTTGAAAACACTTATGATATCTTTGAAAACCAATTTCACGTGTTAAGATTGTGTTTTGATATGTTTAATACAATCTTAGTCTATGATTAATTGATTGAAACACTTATGAATATCTTTGAAAAACAATTTCATGTGTTAAAATTGTGTTTTCATATGTTTATAATACTTCTTTTACAATCTAAGGTCTATTAATTGATTCGAACACTTGTGATACCTTTGAAAAACCATTCCAAATGTGTTCAAATTGTATTTTGATATGTTCAATACTTCTTTTACAATCTAAGGTCTATTGATTGATTGAAACACTCACGATATGATATCTTTGAAAAACTATTTCATGGGTTAAAATTGTGTTTTGATATGTTTAATACTTCTTTCATTTACAATCTAAGGTTTTACAGTTAACCTAGGAAACTATAAGAAAGTGAATGCTCTGTGTAATAATAGTTTAAAAGTATCTTAACTATTGAAAACAAGCGTATTACTTCTTAACTAAATGTTTGCAACTTGTTCTTTTCGCTATTAATTGGTTTGGTTGAAAACACTTATGATATCTTTGAAAACCAATTTCACGTGTTAAGATTGTGTTTTGATATGTTTAATACAATCTTAGTCTATGATTAATTGATTGAAACACTTATGAATATCTTTGAAAAACAATTTCATGTGTTAAAATTGTGTTTTCATATGTTTATAATACTTCTTTTACAATCTAAGGTCTATTAATTGATTCGAACACTTGTGATACCTTTGAAAAACCATTCCAAATGTGTTCAAATTGTATTTTGATATGTTCAATACTTCTTTTACAATCTAAGGTCTATTGATTGATTGAAACACTCACGATATGATATCTTTGAAAAACTATTTCATGGGTTAAAATTGTGTTTTGATATGTTTAATACTTCTTTCATTTACAATCTAAGGTTTTACAGTTAACCTAGGAAACTATAAGAAAGTGAATGCTCTGTGTAATAATAGTTTAAAAGTATCTTAACTATTGAAAACAAGCGTATTACTTCTTAACTAAATGTTTGCAACTTGTTCTTTTCGCTATTAATTGGTTTGGTTGAAAACACTTATGATATCTTTGAAAACCAATTTCACGTGTTAAGATTGTGTTTTGATATGTTTAATACAATCTTAGTCTATGATTAATTGATTGAAACACTTATGAATATCTTTGAAAAACAATTTCATGTGTTAAAATTGTGTTTTCATATGTTTATAATACTTCTTTTACAATCTAAGGTCTATTAATTGATTCGAACACTTGTGATACCTTTGAAAAACCATTCCAAATGTGTTCAAATTGTATTTTGATATGTTCAATACTTCTTTTACAATCTAAGGTCTATTGATTGATTGAAACACTCACGATATGATATCTTTGAAAAACTATTTCATGGGTTAAAATTGTGTTTTGATATGTTTAATACTTCTTTCATTTACAATCTAAGGTTTTACAGTTAACCTAGGAAACTATAAGAAAGTGAATGCTCTGTGTAATAATAGTTTAAAAGTATCTTAACTATTGAAAACAAGCGTATTACTTCTTAACTAAATGTTTGCAACTTGTTCTTTTCGCTATTAATTGGTTTGGTTGAAAACACTTATGATATCTTTGAAAACCAATTTCACGTGTTAAGATTGTGTTTTGATATGTTTAATACAATCTTAGTCTATGATTAATTGATTGAAACACTTATGAATATCTTTGAAAAACAATTTCATGTGTTAAAATTGTGTTTTCATATGTTTATAATACTTCTTTTACAATCTAAGGTCTATTAATTGATTCGAACACTTGTGATACCTTTGAAAAACCATTCCAAATGTGTTCAAATTGTATTTTGATATGTTCAATACTTCTTTTACAATCTAAGGTCTATTGATTGATTGAAACACTCACGATATGATATCTTTGAAAAACTATTTCATGGGTTAAAATTGTGTTTTGATATGTTTAATACTTCTTTCATTTACAATCTAAGGTTTTACAGTTAACCTAGGAAACTATAAGAAAGTGAATGCTCTGTGTAATAATAGTTTAAAAGTATCTTAACTATTGAAAACAAGCGTATTACTTCTTAACTAAATGTTTGCAACTTGTTCTTTTCGCTATTAATTGGTTTGGTTGAAAACACTTATGATATCTTTGAAAACCAATTTCACGTGTTAAGATTGTGTTTTGATATGTTTAATACAATCTTAGTCTATGATTAATTGATTGAAACACTTATGAATATCTTTGAAAAACAATTTCATGTGTTAAAATTGTGTTTTCATATGTTTATAATACTTCTTTTACAATCTAAGGTCTATTAATTGATTCGAACACTTGTGATACCTTTGAAAAACCATTCCAAATGTGTTCAAATTGTATTTTGATATGTTCAATACTTCTTTTACAATCTAAGGTCTATTGATTGATTGAAACACTCACGATATGATATCTTTGAAAAACTATTTCATGGGTTAAAATTGTGTTTTGATATGTTTAATACTTCTTTCATTTACAATCTAAGGTTTTACAGTTAACCTAGGAAACTATAAGAAAGTGAATGCTCTGTGTAATAATAGTTTAAAAGTATCTTAACTATTGAAAACAAGCGTATTACTTCTTAACTAAATGTTTGCAACTTGTTCTTTTCGCTATTAATTGGTTTGGTTGAAAACACTTATGATATCTTTGAAAACCAATTTCACGTGTTAAGATTGTGTTTTGATATGTTTAATACAATCTTAGTCTATGATTAATTGATTGAAACACTTATGAATATCTTTGAAAAACAATTTCATGTGTTAAAATTGTGTTTTCATATGTTTATAATACTTCTTTTACAATCTAAGGTCTATTAATTGATTCGAACACTTGTGATACCTTTGAAAAACCATTCCAAATGTGTTCAAATTGTATTTTGATATGTTCAATACTTCTTTTACAATCTAAGGTCTATTGATTGATTGAAACACTCACGATATGATATCTTTGAAAAACTATTTCATGGGTTAAAATTGTGTTTTGATATGTTTAATACTTCTTTCATTTACAATCTAAGGTTTTACAGTTAACCTAGGAAACTATAAGAAAGTGAATGCTCTGTGTAATAATAGTTTAAAAGTATCTTAACTATTGAAAACAAGCGTATTACTTCTTAACTAAATGTTTGCAACTTGTTCTTTTCGCTATTAATTGGTTTGGTTGAAAACACTTATGATATCTTTGAAAACCAATTTCACGTGTTAAGATTGTGTTTTGATATGTTTAATACAATCTTAGTCTATGATTAATTGATTGAAACACTTATGAATATCTTTGAAAAACAATTTCATGTGTTAAAATTGTGTTTTCATATGTTTATAATACTTCTTTTACAATCTAAGGTCTATTAATTGATTCGAACACTTGTGATACCTTTGAAAAACCATTCCAAATGTGTTCAAATTGTATTTTGATATGTTCAATACTTCTTTTACAATCTAAGGTCTATTGATTGATTGAAACACTCACGATATGATATCTTTGAAAAACTATTTCATGGGTTAAAATTGTGTTTTGATATGTTTAATACTTCTTTCATTTACAATCTAAGGTTTTACAGTTAACCTAGGAAACTATAAGAAAGTGAATGCTCTGTGTAATAATAGTTTAAAAGTATCTTAACTATTGAAAACAAGCGTATTACTTCTTAACTAAATGTTTGCAACTTGTTCTTTTCGCTATTAATTGGTTTGGTTGAAAACACTTATGATATCTTTGAAAACCAATTTCACGTGTTAAGATTGTGTTTTGATATGTTTAATACAATCTTAGTCTATGATTAATTGATTGAAACACTTATGAATATCTTTGAAAAACAATTTCATGTGTTAAAATTGTGTTTTCATATGTTTATAATACTTCTTTTACAATCTAAGGTCTATTAATTGATTCGAACACTTGTGATACCTTTGAAAAACCATTCCAAATGTGTTCAAATTGTATTTTGATATGTTCAATACTTCTTTTACAATCTAAGGTCTATTGATTGATTGAAACACTCACGATATGATATCTTTGAAAAACTATTTCATGGGTTAAAATTGTGTTTTGATATGTTTAATACTTCTTTCATTTACAATCTAAGGTTTTACAGTTAACCTAGGAAACTATAAGAAAGTGAATGCTCTGTGTAATAATAGTTTAAAAGTATCTTAACTATTGAAAACAAGCGTATTACTTCTTAACTAAATGTTTGCAACTTGTTCTTTTCGCTATTAATTGGTTTGGTTGAAAACACTTATGATATCTTTGAAAACCAATTTCACGTGTTAAGATTGTGTTTTGATATGTTTAATACAATCTTAGTCTATGATTAATTGATTGAAACACTTATGAATATCTTTGAAAAACAATTTCATGTGTTAAAATTGTGTTTTCATATGTTTATAATACTTCTTTTACAATCTAAGGTCTATTAATTGATTCGAACACTTGTGATACCTTTGAAAAACCATTCCAAATGTGTTCAAATTGTATTTTGATATGTTCAATACTTCTTTTACAATCTAAGGTCTATTGATTGATTGAAACACTCACGATATGATATCTTTGAAAAACTATTTCATGGGTTAAAATTGTGTTTTGATATGTTTAATACTTCTTTCATTTACAATCTAAGGTTTTACAGTTAACCTAGGAAACTATAAGAAAGTGAATGCTCTGTGTAATAATAGTTTAAAAGTATCTTAACTATTGAAAACAAGCGTATTACTTCTTAACTAAATGTTTGCAACTTGTTCTTTTCGCTATTAATTGGTTTGGTTGAAAACACTTATGATATCTTTGAAAACCAATTTCACGTGTTAAGATTGTGTTTTGATATGTTTAATACAATCTTAGTCTATGATTAATTGATTGAAACACTTATGAATATCTTTGAAAAACAATTTCATGTGTTAAAATTGTGTTTTCATATGTTTATAATACTTCTTTTACAATCTAAGGTCTATTAATTGATTCGAACACTTGTGATACCTTTGAAAAACCATTCCAAATGTGTTCAAATTGTATTTTGATATGTTCAATACTTCTTTTACAATCTAAGGTCTATTGATTGATTGAAACACTCACGATATGATATCTTTGAAAAACTATTTCATGGGTTAAAATTGTGTTTTGATATGTTTAATACTTCTTTCATTTACAATCTAAGGTTTTACAGTTAACCTAGGAAACTATAAGAAAGTGAATGCTCTGTGTAATAATAGTTTAAAAGTATCTTAACTATTGAAAACAAGCGTATTACTTCTTAACTAAATGTTTGCAACTTGTTCTTTTCGCTATTAATTGGTTTGGTTGAAAACACTTATGATATCTTTGAAAACCAATTTCACGTGTTAAGATTGTGTTTTGATATGTTTAATACAATCTTAGTCTATGATTAATTGATTGAAACACTTATGAATATCTTTGAAAAACAATTTCATGTGTTAAAATTGTGTTTTCATATGTTTATAATACTTCTTTTA
Source organism: Phaseolus vulgaris (assembly GCF_051622355.1). NCBI lineage: Eukaryota > Viridiplantae > Streptophyta > Magnoliopsida > Fabales > Fabaceae > Phaseolus > Phaseolus vulgaris. The sequence goes on along the minus strand of NC_143501.1, from coordinate 18,693,436 downwards.
CAATCTAAGGTCTATTAATTGATTCGAACACTTGTGATACCTTTGAAAAACCATTCCAAATGTGTTCAAATTGTATTTTGATATGTTCAATACTTCTTTTACAATCTAAGGTCTATTGATTGATTGAAACACTCACGATATGATATCTTTGAAAAACTATTTCATGGGTTAAAATTGTGTTTTGATATGTTTAATACTTCTTTCATTTACAATCTAAGGTTTTACAGTTAACCTAGGAAACTATAAGAAAGTGAATGCTCTGTGTAATAATAGTTTAAAAGTATCTTAACTATTGAAAACAAGCGTATTACTTCTTAACTAAATGTTTGCAACTTGTTCTTTTCGCTATTAATTGGTTTGGTTGAAAACACTTATGATATCTTTGAAAACCAATTTCACGTGTTAAGATTGTGTTTTGATATGTTTAATACAATCTTAGTCTATGATTAATTGATTGAAACACTTATGAATATCTTTGAAAAACAATTTCATGTGTTAAAATTGTGTTTTCATATGTTTATAATACTTCTTTTACAATCTAAGGTCTATTAATTGATTCGAACACTTGTGATACCTTTGAAAAACCATTCCAAATGTGTTCAAATTGTATTTTGATATGTTCAATACTTCTTTTACAATCTAAGGTCTATTGATTGATTGAAACACTCACGATATGATATCTTTGAAAAACTATTTCATGGGTTAAAATTGTGTTTTGATATGTTTAATACTTCTTTCATTTACAATCTAAGGTTTTACAGTTAACCTAGGAAACTATAAGAAAGTGAATGCTCTGTGTAATAATAGTTTAAAAGTATCTTAACTATTGAAAACAAGCGTATTACTTCTTAACTAAATGTTTGCAACTTGTTCTTTTCGCTATTAATTGGTTTGGTTGAAAACACTTATGATATCTTTGAAAACCAATTTCACGTGTTAAGATTGTGTTTTGATATGTTTAATACAATCTTAGTCTATGATTAATTGATTGAAACACTTATGAATATCTTTGAAAAACAATTTCATGTGTTAAAATTGTGTTTTCATATGTTTATAATACTTCTTTTACAATCTAAGGTCTATTAATTGATTCGAACACTTGTGATACCTTTGAAAAACCATTCCAAATGTGTTCAAATTGTATTTTGATATGTTCAATACTTCTTTTACAATCTAAGGTCTATTGATTGATTGAAACACTCACGATATGATATCTTTGAAAAACTATTTCATGGGTTAAAATTGTGTTTTGATATGTTTAATACTTCTTTCATTTACAATCTAAGGTTTTACAGTTAACCTAGGAAACTATAAGAAAGTGAATGCTCTGTGTAATAATAGTTTAAAAGTATCTTAACTATTGAAAACAAGCGTATTACTTCTTAACTAAATGTTTGCAACTTGTTCTTTTCGCTATTAATTGGTTTGGTTGAAAACACTTATGATATCTTTGAAAACCAATTTCACGTGTTAAGATTGTGTTTTGATATGTTTAATACAATCTTAGTCTATGATTAATTGATTGAAACACTTATGAATATCTTTGAAAAACAATTTCATGTGTTAAAATTGTGTTTTCATATGTTTATAATACTTCTTTTACAATCTAAGGTCTATTAATTGATTCGAACACTTGTGATACCTTTGAAAAACCATTCCAAATGTGTTCAAATTGTATTTTGATATGTTCAATACTTCTTTTACAATCTAAGGTCTATTGATTGATTGAAACACTCACGATATGATATCTTTGAAAAACTATTTCATGGGTTAAAATTGTGTTTTGATATGTTTAATACTTCTTTCATTTACAATCTAAGGTTTTACAGTTAACCTAGGAAACTATAAGAAAGTGAATGCTCTGTGTAATAATAGTTTAAAAGTATCTTAACTATTGAAAACAAGCGTATTACTTCTTAACTAAATGTTTGCAACTTGTTCTTTTCGCTATTAATTGGTTTGGTTGAAAACACTTATGATATCTTTGAAAACCAATTTCACGTGTTAAGATTGTGTTTTGATATGTTTAATACAATCTTAGTCTATGATTAATTGATTGAAACACTTATGAATATCTTTGAAAAACAATTTCATGTGTTAAAATTGTGTTTTCATATGTTTATAATACTTCTTTTACAATCTAAGGTCTATTAATTGATTCGAACACTTGTGATACCTTTGAAAAACCATTCCAAATGTGTTCAAATTGTATTTTGATATGTTCAATACTTCTTTTACAATCTAAGGTCTATTGATTGATTGAAACACTCACGATATGATATCTTTGAAAAACTATTTCATGGGTTAAAATTGTGTTTTGATATGTTTAATACTTCTTTCATTTACAATCTAAGGTTTTACAGTTAACCTAGGAAACTATAAGAAAGTGAATGCTCTGTGTAATAATAGTTTAAAAGTATCTTAACTATTGAAAACAAGCGTATTACTTCTTAACTAAATGTTTGCAACTTGTTCTTTTCGCTATTAATTGGTTTGGTTGAAAACACTTATGATATCTTTGAAAACCAATTTCACGTGTTAAGATTGTGTTTTGATATGTTTAATACAATCTTAGTCTATGATTAATTGATTGAAACACTTATGAATATCTTTGAAAAACAATTTCATGTGTTAAAATTGTGTTTTCATATGTTTATAATACTTCTTTTACAATCTAAGGTCTATTAATTGATTCGAACACTTGTGATACCTTTGAAAAACCATTCCAAATGTGTTCAAATTGTATTTTGATATGTTCAATACTTCTTTTACAATCTAAGGTCTATTGATTGATTGAAACACTCACGATATGATATCTTTGAAAAACTATTTCATGGGTTAAAATTGTGTTTTGATATGTTTAATACTTCTTTCATTTACAATCTAAGGTTTTACAGTTAACCTAGGAAACTATAAGAAAGTGAATGCTCTGTGTAATAATAGTTTAAAAGTATCTTAACTATTGAAAACAAGCGTATTACTTCTTAACTAAATGTTTGCAACTTGTTCTTTTCGCTATTAATTGGTTTGGTTGAAAACACTTATGATATCTTTGAAAACCAATTTCACGTGTTAAGATTGTGTTTTGATATGTTTAATACAATCTTAGTCTATGATTAATTGATTGAAACACTTATGAATATCTTTGAAAAACAATTTCATGTGTTAAAATTGTGTTTTCATATGTTTATAATACTTCTTTTACAATCTAAGGTCTATTAATTGATTCGAACACTTGTGATACCTTTGAAAAACCATTCCAAATGTGTTCAAATTGTATTTTGATATGTTCAATACTTCTTTTACAATCTAAGGTCTATTGATTGATTGAAACACTCACGATATGATATCTTTGAAAAACTATTTCATGGGTTAAAATTGTGTTTTGATATGTTTAATACTTCTTTCATTTACAATCTAAGGTTTTACAGTTAACCTAGGAAACTATAAGAAAGTGAATGCTCTGTGTAATAATAGTTTAAAAGTATCTTAACTATTGAAAACAAGCGTATTACTTCTTAACTAAATGTTTGCAACTTGTTCTTTTCGCTATTAATTGGTTTGGTTGAAAACACTTATGATATCTTTGAAAACCAATTTCACGTGTTAAGATTGTGTTTTGATATGTTTAATACAATCTTAGTCTATGATTAATTGATTGAAACACTTATGAATATCTTTGAAAAACAATTTCATGTGTTAAAATTGTGTTTTCATATGTTTATAATACTTCTTTTACAATCTAAGGTCTATTAATTGATTCGAACACTTGTGATACCTTTGAAAAACCATTCCAAATGTGTTCAAATTGTATTTTGATATGTTCAATACTTCTTTTACAATCTAAGGTCTATTGATTGATTGAAACACTCACGATATGATATCTTTGAAAAACTATTTCATGGGTTAAAATTGTGTTTTGATATGTTTAATACTTCTTTCATTTACAATCTAAGGTTTTACAGTTAACCTAGGAAACTATAAGAAAGTGAATGCTCTGTGTAATAATAGTTTAAAAGTATCTTAACTATTGAAAACAAGCGTATTACTTCTTAACTAAATGTTTGCAACTTGTTCTTTTCGCTATTAATTGGTTTGGTTGAAAACACTTATGATATCTTTGAAAACCAATTTCACGTGTTAAGATTGTGTTTTGATATGTTTAATACAATCTTAGTCTATGATTAATTGATTGAAACACTTATGAATATCTTTGAAAAACAATTTCATGTGTTAAAATTGTGTTTTCATATGTTTATAATACTTCTTTTACAATCTAAGGTCTATTAATTGATTCGAACACTTGTGATACCTTTGAAAAACCATTCCAAATGTGTTCAAATTGTATTTTGATATGTTCAATACTTCTTTTACAATCTAAGGTCTATTGATTGATTGAAACACTCACGATATGATATCTTTGAAAAACTATTTCATGGGTTAAAATTGTGTTTTGATATGTTTAATACTTCTTTCATTTACAATCTAAGGTTTTACAGTTAACCTAGGAAACTATAAGAAAGTGAATGCTCTGTGTAATAATAGTTTAAAAGTATCTTAACTATTGAAAACAAGCGTATTACTTCTTAACTAAATGTTTGCAACTTGTTCTTTTCGCTATTAATTGGTTTGGTTGAAAACACTTATGATATCTTTGAAAACCAATTTCACGTGTTAAGATTGTGTTTTGATATGTTTAATACAATCTTAGTCTATGATTAATTGATTGAAACACTTATGAATATCTTTGAAAAACAATTTCATGTGTTAAAATTGTGTTTTCATATGTTTATAATACTTCTTTTACAATCTAAGGTCTATTAATTGATTCGAACACTTGTGATACCTTTGAAAAACCATTCCAAATGTGTTCAAATTGTATTTTGATATGTTCAATACTTCTTTTACAATCTAAGGTCTATTGATTGATTGAAACACTCACGATATGATATCTTTGAAAAACTATTTCATGGGTTAAAATTGTGTTTTGATATGTTTAATACTTCTTTCATTTACAATCTAAGGTTTTACAGTTAACCTAGGAAACTATAAGAAAGTGAATGCTCTGTGTAATAATAGTTTAAAAGTATCTTAACTATTGAAAACAAGCGTATTACTTCTTAACTAAATGTTTGCAACTTGTTCTTTTCGCTATTAATTGGTTTGGTTGAAAACACTTATGATATCTTTGAAAACCAATTTCACGTGTTAAGATTGTGTTTTGATATGTTTAATACAATCTTAGTCTATGATTAATTGATTGAAACACTTATGAATATCTTTGAAAAACAATTTCATGTGTTAAAATTGTGTTTTCATATGTTTATAATACTTCTTTTACAATCTAAGGTCTATTAATTGATTCGAACACTTGTGATACCTTTGAAAAACCATTCCAAATGTGTTCAAATTGTATTTTGATATGTTCAATACTTCTTTTACAATCTAAGGTCTATTGATTGATTGAAACACTCACGATATGATATCTTTGAAAAACTATTTCATGGGTTAAAATTGTGTTTTGATATGTTTAATACTTCTTTCATTTACAATCTAAGGTTTTACAGTTAACCTAGGAAACTATAAGAAAGTGAATGCTCTGTGTAATAATAGTTTAAAAGTATCTTAACTATTGAAAACAAGCGTATTACTTCTTAACTAAATGTTTGCAACTTGTTCTTTTCGCTATTAATTGGTTTGGTTGAAAACACTTATGATATCTTTGAAAACCAATTTCACGTGTTAAGATTGTGTTTTGATATGTTTAATACAATCTTAGTCTATGATTAATTGATTGAAACACTTATGAATATCTTTGAAAAACAATTTCATGTGTTAAAATTGTGTTTTCATATGTTTATAATACTTCTTTTACAATCTAAGGTCTATTAATTGATTCGAACACTTGTGATACCTTTGAAAAACCATTCCAAATGTGTTCAAATTGTATTTTGATATGTTCAATACTTCTTTTACAATCTAAGGTCTATTGATTGATTGAAACACTCACGATATGATATCTTTGAAAAACTATTTCATGGGTTAAAATTGTGTTTTGATATGTTTAATACTTCTTTCATTTACAATCTAAGGTTTTACAGTTAACCTAGGAAACTATAAGAAAGTGAATGCTCTGTGTAATAATAGTTTAAAAGTATCTTAACTATTGAAAACAAGCGTATTACTTCTTAACTAAATGTTTGCAACTTGTTCTTTTCGCTATTAATTGGTTTGGTTGAAAACACTTATGATATCTTTGAAAACCAATTTCACGTGTTAAGATTGTGTTTTGATATGTTTAATACAATCTTAGTCTATGATTAATTGATTGAAACACTTATGAATATCTTTGAAAAACAATTTCATGTGTTAAAATTGTGTTTTCATATGTTTATAATACTTCTTTTACAATCTAAGGTCTATTAATTGATTCGAACACTTGTGATACCTTTGAAAAACCATTCCAAATGTGTTCAAATTGTATTTTGATATGTTCAATACTTCTTTTACAATCTAAGGTCTATTGATTGATTGAAACACTCACGATATGATATCTTTGAAAAACTATTTCATGGGTTAAAATTGTGTTTTGATATGTTTAATACTTCTTTCATTTACAATCTAAGGTTTTACAGTTAACCTAGGAAACTATAAGAAAGTGAATGCTCTGTGTAATAATAGTTTAAAAGTATCTTAACTATTGAAAACAAGCGTATTACTTCTTAACTAAATGTTTGCAACTTGTTCTTTTCGCTATTAATTGGTTTGGTTGAAAACACTTATGATATCTTTGAAAACCAATTTCACGTGTTAAGATTGTGTTTTGATATGTTTAATACAATCTTAGTCTATGATTAATTGATTGAAACACTTATGAATATCTTTGAAAAACAATTTCATGTGTTAAAATTGTGTTTTCATATGTTTATAATACTTCTTTTACAATCTAAGGTCTATTAATTGATTCGAACACTTGTGATACCTTTGAAAAACCATTCCAAATGTGTTCAAATTGTATTTTGATATGTTCAATACTTCTTTTACAATCTAAGGTCTATTGATTGATTGAAACACTCACGATATGATATCTTTGAAAAACTATTTCATGGGTTAAAATTGTGTTTTGATATGTTTAATACTTCTTTCATTTACAATCTAAGGTTTTACAGTTAACCTAGGAAACTATAAGAAAGTGAATGCTCTGTGTAATAATAGTTTAAAAGTATCTTAACTATTGAAAACAAGCGTATTACTTCTTAACTAAATGTTTGCAACTTGTTCTTTTCGCTATTAATTGGTTTGGTTGAAAACACTTATGATATCTTTGAAAACCAATTTCACGTGTTAAGATTGTGTTTTGATATGTTTAATACAATCTTAGTCTATGATTAATTGATTGAAACACTTATGAATATCTTTGAAAAACAATTTCATGTGTTAAAATTGTGTTTTCATATGTTTATAATACTTCTTTTACAATCTAAGGTCTATTAATTGATTCGAACACTTGTGATACCTTTGAAAAACCATTCCAAATGTGTTCAAATTGTATTTTGATATGTTCAATACTTCTTTTACAATCTAAGGTCTATTGATTGATTGAAACACTCACGATATGATATCTTTGAAAAACTATTTCATGGGTTAAAATTGTGTTTTGATATGTTTAATACTTCTTTCATTTACAATCTAAGGTTTTACAGTTAACCTAGGAAACTATAAGAAAGTGAATGCTCTGTGTAATAATAGTTTAAAAGTATCTTAACTATTGAAAACAAGCGTATTACTTCTTAACTAAATGTTTGCAACTTGTTCTTTTCGCTATTAATTGGTTTGGTTGAAAACACTTATGATATCTTTGAAAACCAATTTCACGTGTTAAGATTGTGTTTTGATATGTTTAATACAATCTTAGTCTATGATTAATTGATTGAAACACTTATGAATATCTTTGAAAAACAATTTCATGTGTTAAAATTGTGTTTTCATATGTTTATAATACTTCTTTTACAATCTAAGGTCTATTAATTGATTCGAACACTTGTGATACCTTTGAAAAACCATTCCAAATGTGTTCAAATTGTATTTTGATATGTTCAATACTTCTTTTACAATCTAAGGTCTATTGATTGATTGAAACACTCACGATATGATATCTTTGAAAAACAATTTCATGGGTTAAAATTGTGTTTTGATATGTTTAATACTTCTTTCATTTACAATCTAAGGTTTTACAGTTAACCTAGGAAACTATAAGAAAGTGAATGCTCTGTGTAATAATAGTTTAAAAGTATCTTAACTATTGAAAACAAGCGTATTACTTCTTAACTAAATGTTTGCAACTTGTTCTTTTCGCTATTAATTGGTTTGGTTGAAAACACTTATGATATCTTTGAAAACCAATTTCACGTGTTAAGATTGTGTTTTGATATGTTTAATACAATCTTAGTCTATGATTAATTGATTGAAACACTTATGAATATCTTTGAAAAACAATTTCATGTGTTAAAATTGTGTTTTCATATGTTTATAATACTTCTTTTACAATCTAAGGTCTATTAATTGATTCGAACACTTGTGATACCTTTGAAAAACCATTCCAAATGTGTTCAAATTGTATTTTGATATGTTCAATACTTCTTTTACAATCTAAGGTCTATTGATTGATTGAAACACTCACGATATGATATCTTTGAAAAACTATTTCATGGGTTAAAATTGTGTTTTGATATGTTTAATACTTCTTTCATTTACAATCTAAGGTTTTACAGTTAACCTAGGAAACTATAAGAAAGTGAATGCTCTGTGTAATAATAGTTTAAAAGTATCTTAACTATTGAAAACAAGCGTATTACTTCTTAACTAAATGTTTGCAACTTGTTCTTTTCGCTATTAATTGGTTTGGTTGAAAACACTTATGATATCTTTGAAAACCAATTTCACGTGTTAAGATTGTGTTTTGATATGTTTAATACAATCTTAGTCTATGATTAATTGATTGAAACACTTATGAATATCTTTGAAAAACAATTTCATGTGTTAAAATTGTGTTTTCATATGTTTATAATACTTCTTTTACAATCTAAGGTCTATTAATTGATTCGAACACTTGTGATACCTTTGAAAAACCATTCCAAATGTGTTCAAATTGTATTTTGATATGTTCAATACTTCTTTTACAATCTAAGGTCTATTGATTGATTGAAACACTCACGATATGATATCTTTGAAAAACTATTTCATGGGTTAAAATTGTGTTTTGATATGTTTAATACTTCTTTCATTTACAATCTAAGGTTTTACAGTTAACCTAGGAAACTATAAGAAAGTGAATGCTCTGTGTAATAATAGTTTAAAAGTATCTTAACTATTGAAAACAAGCGTATTACTTCTTAACTAAATGTTTGCAACTTGTTCTTTTCGCTATTAATTGGTTTGGTTGAAAACACTTATGATATCTTTGAAAACCAATTTCACGTGTTAAGATTGTGTTTTGATATGTTTAATACAATCTTAGTCTATGATTAATTGATTGAAACACTTATGAATATCTTTGAAAAACAATTTCATGTGTTAAAATTGTGTTTTCATATGTTTATAATACTTCTTTTACAATCTAAGGTCTATTAATTGATTCGAACACTTGTGATACCTTTGAAAAACCATTCCAAATGTGTTCAAATTGTATTTTGATATGTTCAATACTTCTTTTACAATCTAAGGTCTATTGATTGATTGAAACACTCACGATATGATATCTTTGAAAAACAATTTCATGGGTTAAAATTGTGTTTTGATATGTTTAATACTTCTTTCATTTACAATCTAAGGTTTTACAGTTAACCTAGGAAACTATAAGAAAGTGAATGCTCTGTGTAATAATAGTTTAAAAGTATCTTAACTATTGAAAACAAGCGTATTACTTCTTAACTAAATGTTTGCAACTTGTTCTTTTCGCTATTAATTGGTTTGGTTGAAAACACTTATGATATCTTTGAAAACCAATTTCACGTGTTAAGATTGTGTTTTGATATGTTTAATACAATCTTAGTCTGTTGATTGATTGAAACACTTGTGATACCTTTGAAAAACCATTCCAAATGTGTTCAAATTGTATTTTGATATGTTCAATACTTCTTTTACAATCTAAGGTCTATTGATTGATTGAAACACTCACGATATGATATCTTTGAAAAACTATTTCATGGGTTAAAATTGTGTTTTGATATGTTTAATACTTCTTTCATTTACAATCTAAGGTTTTACAGTTAACCTAGGAAACTATAAGAAAGTGAATGCTCTGTGTAATAATAGTTTAAAAGTATCTTAACTATTGAAAACAAGCGTATTACTTCTTAACTAAATGTTTGCAACTTGTTCTTTTCGCTATTAATTGGTTTGGTTGAAAACACTTATGATATCTTTGAAAACCAATTTCACGTGTTAAGATTGTGTTTTGATATGTTTAATACAATCTTAGTCTATGATTAATTGATTGAAACACTTATGAATATCTTTGAAAAACAATTTCATGTGTTAAAATTGTGTTTTCATATGTTTATAATACTTCTTTTACAATCTAAGGTCTATTAATTGATTCGAACACTTGTGATACCTTTGAAAAACCATTCCAAATGTGTTCAAATTGTATTTTGATATGTTCAATACTTCTTTTACAATCTAAGATCTATTGATTGATTGAAACACTCACGATATGATATCTTTGAAAAACAATTTCATGGGTTAAAATTGTGTTTTGATATGTTTAATACTTCTTTCATTTACAATCTAAGGTTTTACAGTTAACCTAGGAAACTATAAGAAAGTGAATGCTCTGTGTAATAATAGTTTAAAAGTATCTTAACTATTGAAAACAAGCGTATTACTTCTTAACTAAATGTTTGCAACTTGTTCTTTTCGCTATTAATTGGTTTGGTTGAAAACACTTATGATATCTTTGAAAACCAATTTCACGTGTTAAGATTGTGTTTTGATATGTTTAATACAATCTTAGTCTGTTGATTGATTGAAACACTTGTGATACCTTTGAAAAACCATTCCAAATGTGTTCAAATTGTATTTTGATATGTTCAATACTTCTTTTACAATCTAAGGTCTATTGATTGATTGAAACACTCACGATATGATATCTTTGAAAAACTATTTCATGGGTTAAAATTGTGTTTTGATATGTTTAATACTTCTTTCATTTACAATCTAAGGTTTTACAGTTAACCTAGGAAACTATAAGAAAGTGAATGCTCTGTGTAATAATAGTTTAAAAGTATCTTAACTATTGAAAACAAGCGTATTACTTCTTAACTAAATGTTTGCAACTTGTTCTTTTCGCTATTAATTGGTTTGGTTGAAAACACTTATGATATCTTTGAAAACCAATTTCACGTGTTAAGATTGTGTTTTGATATGTTTAATACAATCTTAGTCTATGATTAATTGATTGAAACACTTATGAATATCTTTGAAAAACAATTTCATGTGTTAAAATTGTGTTTTCATATGTTTATAATACTTCTTTTACAATCTAAGGTCTATTAATTGATTCGAACACTTGTGATACCTTTGAAAAACCATTCCAAATGTGTTCAAATTGTATTTTGATATGTTCAATACTTCTTTTACAATCTAAGGTCTATTGATTGATTGAAACACTCACGATATGATATCTTTGAAAAACTATTTCATGGGTTAAAATTGTGTTTTGATATGTTTAATACTTCTTTCATTTACAATCTAAGGTTTTACAGTTAACCTAGGAAACTATAAGAAAGTGAATGCTCTGTGTAATAATAGTTTAAAAGTATCTTAACTATTGAAAACAAGCGTATTACTTCTTAACTAAATGTTTGCAACTTGTTCTTTTCGCTATTAATTGGTTTGGTTGAAAACACTTATGATATCTTTGAAAACCAATTTCACGTGTTAAGATTGTGTTTTGATATGTTTAATACAATCTTAGTCTATGATTAATTGATTGAAACACTTATGAATATCTTTGAAAAACAATTTCATGTGTTAAAATTGTGTTTTCATATGTTTATAATACTTCTTTTACAATCTAAGGTCTATTAATTGATTCGAACACTTGTGATACCTTTGAAAAACCATTCCAAATGTGTTCAAATTGTATTTTGATATGTTCAATACTTCTTTTACAATCTAAGGTCTATTGATTGATTGAAACACTCACGATATGATATCTTTGAAAAACTATTTCATGGGTTAAAATTGTGTTTTGATATGTTTAATACTTCTTTCATTTACAATCTAAGGTTTTACAGTTAACCTAGGAAACTATAAGAAAGTGAATGCTCTGTGTAATAATAGTTTAAAAGTATCTTAACTATTGAAAACAAGCGTATTACTTCTTAACTAAATGTTTGCAACTTGTTCTTTTCGCTATTAATTGGTTTGGTTGAAAACACTTATGATATCTTTGAAAACCAATTTCACGTGTTAAGATTGTGTTTTGATATGTTTAATACAATCTTAGTCTATGATTAATTGATTGAAACACTTATGAATATCTTTGAAAAACAATTTCATGTGTTAAAATTGTGTTTTCATATGTTTATAATACTTCTTTTACAATCTAAGGTCTATTAATTGATTCGAACACTTGTGATACCTTTGAAAAACCATTCCAAATGTGTTCAAATTGTATTTTGATATGTTCAATACTTCTTTTACAATCTAAGGTCTATTGATTGATTGAAACACTCACGATATGATATCTTTGAAAAACTATTTCATGGGTTAAAATTGTGTTTTGATATGTTTAATACTTCTTTCATTTACAATCTAAGGTTTTACAGTTAACCTAGGAAACTATAAGAAAGTGAATGCTCTGTGTAATAATAGTTTAAAAGTATCTTAACTATTGAAAACAAGCGTATTACTTCTTAACTAAATGTTTGCAACTTGTTCTTTTCGCTATTAATTGGTTTGGTTGAAAACACTTATGATATCTTTGAAAACCAATTTCACGTGTTAAGATTGTGTTTTGATATGTTTAATACAATCTTAGTCTGTTGATTGATTGAAACACTTGTGATACCTTTGAAAAACCATTCCAAATGTGTTCAAATTGTATTTTGATATGTTCAATACTTCTTTTACAATCTAAGGTCTATTGATTGATTGAAACACTCACGATATGATATCTTTGAAAAACAATTTCATGGGTTAAAATTTTGTTTTGATATGTTTAATACTTCTTTCATTTACAATCTAAGGTTTTACAGTTAACCTAGGAAACTATAAGAAAGTGAATGCTCTGTGTAATAATAGTTTAAAAGTATCTTAACTATTGAAAACAAGCGTATTACTTCTTAACTAAATGTTTGCAACTTGTTCTTTTCGCTATTAATTGGTTTGGTTGAAAACACTTATGATATCTTTGAAAACCAATTTCACGTGTTAAGATTGTGTTTTGATATGTTTAATACAATCTTAGTCTATGATTAATTGATTGAAACACTTATGAATATCTTTGAAAAACAATTTCATGTGTTAAAATTGTGTTTTCATATGTTTATAATACTTCTTTTACAATCTAAGGTCTATTAATTGATTCGAACACTTGTGATACCTTTGAAAAACCATTCCAAATGTGTTCAAATTGTATTTTGATATGTTCAATACTTCTTTTACAATCTAAGGTCTATTGATTGATTGAAACACTCACGATATGATATCTTTGAAAAACAATTTCATGGGTTAAAATTTTGTTTTGATATGTTCAATACTTCTTTCATTTACAATCTAAGGTTTTACAGTTAACCTTGGAAACTATAAGAAAGTGAATGCTCTGTGTAATAATAGTTTAAAAGTATCTTAACTATTGAAAACAAGCGTATTACTTCTTAACTAAATGTTTGCAACTTGTTCTTTTCGCTATTAATTGGTTTGGTTGAAAACACTTATGATATCTTTGAAAACCAATTTCACGTGTTAAGATTGTGTTTTGATATGTTTAATACAATCTTAGTCTATGATTAATTGATTGAAACACTTATGAATATCTTTGAAAAACAATTTCATGTGTTAAAATTGTGTTTTCATATGTTTATAATACTTCTTTTACAATCTAAGGTCTATTAATTGATTCGAACACTTGTGATACCTTTGAAAAACCATTCCAAATGTGTTCAAATTGTATTTTGATATGTTCAATACTTCTTTTACAATCTAAGGTCTATTGATTGATTGAAACACTCACGATATGATATCTTTGAAAAACAATTTCATGGGTTAAAATTTTGTTTTGATATGTTCAATACTTCTTTCATTTACAATCTAAGGTTTTACAGTTAACCTAGGAAACTATAAGAAAGTGAATGCTCTGTGTAATAATAGTTTAAAAGTATCTTAACTATTGAAAACAAGCGTATTACTTCTTAACTAAATGTTTGCAACTTGTTCTTTTCGCTATTAATTGGTTTGGTTGAAAACACTTATGATATCTTTGAAAACCAATTTCACGTGTTAAGATTGTGTTTTGATATGTTTAATACAATCTTAGTCTATGATTAATTGATTGAAACACTTATGAATATCTTTGAAAAACAATTTCATGTGTTAAAATTGTGTTTTCATATGTTTATAATACTTCTTTTACAGTCTAAGGTCTATTAATTGATTCGAACACTTGTGATACCTTTGAAAAACCATTCCAAATGTGTTCAAATTGTATTTTGATATGTTCAATACTTCTTTTACAATCTAAGGTCTATTGATTGATTGAAACACTCACGATATGATATCTTTGAAAAACAATTTCATGGGTTAAAATTTTGTTTTGATATGTTTAATACTTCTTTCATTTACAATCTAAGGTTTTACAGTTAACCTAGGAAACTATAAGAAAGTGAATGCTCTGTGTAATAATAGTTTAAAAGTATCTTAACTATTGAAAACAAGCGTATTACTTCTTAACTAAATGTTTGCAACTTGTTCTTTTCGCTATTAATTGGTTTGGTTGAAAACACTTATGATATCTTTGAAAACCAATTTCACGTGTTAAGATTGTGTTTTGATATGTTTAATACAATCTTAGTCTATGATTAATTGATTGAAACACTTATGAATATCTTTGAAAAACAATTTCATGTGTTAAAATTGTGTTTTCATATGTTTATAATACTTCTTTTACAATCTAAGGTCTATTAATTGATTCGAACACTTGTGATACCTTTGAAAAACCATTCCAAATGTGTTCAAATTGTATTTTGATATGTTCAATACTTCTTTTACAATCTAAGGTCTATTGATTGATTGAAACACTCACGATATGATATCTTTGAAAAACAATTTCATGGGTTAAAATTTTGTTTTGATATGTTCAATACTTCTTTCATTTACAATCTAAGGTTTTACAGTTAACCTTGGAAACTATAAGAAAGTGAATGCTCTGTGTAATAATAGTTTAAAAGTATCTTAACTATTGAAAACAAGCGTATTACTTCTTAACTAAATGTTTGCAACTTGTTCTTTTCGCTATTAATTGGTTTGGTTGAAAACACTTATGATATCTTTGAAAACCAATTTCACGTGTTAAGATTGTGTTTTGATATGTTTAATACAATCTTAGTCTATGATTAATTGATTGAAACACTTATGAATATCTTTGAAAAACAATTTCATGTGTTAAAATTGTGTTTTCATATGTTTATAATACTTCTTTTACAGTCTAAGGTCTATTAATTGATTCGAACACTTGTGATACCTTTGAAAAACCATTCCAAATGTGTTCAAATTGTATTTTGATATGTTCAATACTTCTTTTACAATCTAAGGTCTATTGATTGATTGAAACACTCACGATATGATATCTTTGAAAAACAATTTCATGGGTTAAAATTTTGTTTTGATATGTTCAATACTTCTTTCATTTACAATCTAAGGTTTTACAGTTAACCTTGGAAACTATAAGAAAGTGAATGCTCTGTGTAATAATAGTTTAAAAGTATCTTAACTATTGAAAACAAGCGTATTACTTCTTAACTAAATGTTTGCAACTTGTTCTTTTCGCTATTAATTGGTTTGGTTGAAAACACTTATGATATCTTTGAAAACCAATTTCACGTGTTAAGATTGTGTTTTGATATGTTTAATACAATCTTAGTCTATGATTAATTGATTGAAACACTTATGAATATCTTTGAAAAACAATTTCATGTGTTAAAATTGTGTTTTCATATGTTTATAATACTTCTTTTACAATCTAAGGTCTATTAATTGATTCGAACACTTGTGATACCTTTGAAAAACCATTCCAAATGTGTTCAAATTGTATTTTGATATGTTCAATACTTCTTTTACAATCTAAGGTCTATTGATTGATTGAAACACTCACGATATGATATCTTTGAAAAACAATTTCATGGGTTAAAATTTTGTTTTGATATGTTCAATACTTCTTTCATTTACAATCTAAGGTTTTACAGTTAACCTAGGAAACTATAAGAAAGTGAATGCTCTGTGTAATAATAGTTTAAAAGTATCTTAACTATTGAAAACAAGCGTATTACTTCTTAACTAAATGTTTGCAACTTGTTCTTTTCGCTATTAATTGGTTTGGTTGAAAACACTTATGATATCTTTGAAAACCAATTTCACGTGTTAAGATTGTGTTTTGATATGTTTAATACAATCTTAGTCTATGATTAATTGATTGAAACACTTATGAATATCTTTGAAAAACAATTTCATGTGTTAAAATTGTGTTTTCATATGTTTATAATACTTCTTTTACAGTCTAAGGTCTATTAATTGATTCGAACACTTGTGATACCTTTGAAAAACCATTCCAAATGTGTTCAAATTGTATTTTGATATGTTCAATACTTCTTTTACAATCTAAGGTCTATTGATTGATTGAAACACTCACGATATGATATCTTTGAAAAACAATTTCATGGGTTAAAATTTTGTTTTGATATGTTTAATACTTCTTTCATTTACAATCTAAGGTTTTACAGTTAACCTAGGAAACTATAAGAAAGTGAATGCTCTGTGTAATAATAGTTTAAAAGTATCTTAACTATTGAAAACAAGCGTATTACTTCTTAACTAAATGTTTGCAACTTGTTCTTTTCGCTATTAATTGGTTTGGTTGAAAACACTTATGATATCTTTGAAAACCAATTTCACGTGTTAAGATTGTGTTTTGATATGTTTAATACAATCTTAGTCTATGATTAATTGATTGAAACACTTATGAATATCTTTGAAAAACAATTTCATGTGTTAAAATTGTGTTTTCATATGTTTATAATACTTCTTTTACAATCTAAGGTCTATTAATTGATTCGAACACTTGTGATACCTTTGAAAAACCATTCCAAATGTGTTCAAATTGTATTTTGATATGTTCAATACTTCTTTTACAATCTAAGGTCTATTGATTGATTGAAACACTCACGATATGATATCTTTGAAAAACTATTTCATGGGTTAAAATTGTGTTTTGATATGTTTAATACTTCTTTCATTTACAATCTAAGGTTTTACAGTTAACCTAGGAAACTATAAGAAAGTGAATGCTCTGTGTAATAATAGTTTAAAAGTATCTTAACTATTGAAAACAAGCGTATTACTTCTTAACTAAATGTTTGCAACTTGTTCTTTTCGCTATTAATTGGTTTGGTTGAAAACACTTATGATATCTTTGAAAACCAATTTCACGTGTTAAGATTGTGTTTTGATATGTTTAATACAATCTTAGTCTATGATTAATTGATTGAAACACTTATGAATATCTTTGAAAAACAATTTCATGTGTTAAAATTGTGTTTTCATATGTTTATAATACTTCTTTTACAGTCTAAGGTCTATTAATTGATTCGAACACTTGTGATACCTTTGAAAAACCATTCCAAATGTGTTCAAATTGTATTTTGATATGTTCAATACTTCTTTTACAATCTAAGGTCTATTGATTGATTGAAACACTCACGATATGATATCTTTGAAAAACTATTTCATGGGTTAAAATTGTGTTTTGATATGTTTAATACTTCTTTCATTTACAATCTAAGGTTTTACAGTTAACCTAGGAAACTATAAGAAAGTGAATGCTCTGTGTAATAATAGTTTAAAAGTATCTTAACTATTGAAAACAAGCGTATTACTTCTTAACTAAATGTTTGCAACTTGTTCTTTTCGCTATTAATTGGTTTGGTTGAAAACACTTATGATATCTTTGAAAACCAATTTCACGTGTTAAGATTGTGTTTTGATATGTTTAATACAATCTTAGTCTATGATTAATTGATTGAAACACTTATGAATATCTTTGAAAAACAATTTCATGTGTTAAAATTGTGTTTTCATATGTTTATAATACTTCTTTTACAGTCTAAGGTCTATTAATTGATTCGAACACTTGTGATACCTTTGAAAAACCATTCCAAATGTGTTCAAATTGTATTTTGATATGTTCAATACTTCTTTTACAATCTAAGGTCTATTGATTGATTGAAACACTCACGATATGATATCTTTGAAAAACTATTTCATGGGTTAAAATTGTGTTTTGATATGTTTAATACTTCTTTCATTTACAATCTAAGGTTTTACAGTTAACCTAGGAAACTATAAGAAAGTGAATGCTCTGTGTAATAATAGTTTAAAAGTATCTTAACTATTGAAAACAAGCGTATTACTTCTTAACTAAATGTTTGCAACTTTTTCTTTTCGCTATTAATTGGTTTGGTTGAAAACACTTATGATATCTTTGAAAACCAATTTCACGTGTTAAGATTGTGTTTTGATATGTTTAATACAATCTTAGTCTATGATTAATTGATTGAAACACTTATGAATATCTTTGAAAAACAATTTCATGTGTTAAAATTGTGTTTTCATATGTTTATAATACTTCTTTTACAATCTAAGGTCTATTAATTGATTCGAACACTTGTGATACCTTTGAAAAACCATTCCAAATGTGTTCAAATTGTATTTTGATATGTTCAATACTTCTTTTACAATCTAAGGTCTATTGATTGATTGAAACACTCACGATATGATATCTTTGAAAAACAATTTCATGGGTTAAAATTTTGTTTTGATATGTTCAATACTTCTTTCATTTACAATCTAAGGTTTTACAGTTAACCTTGGAAACTATAAGAAAGTGAATGCTCTGTGTAATAATAGTTTAAAAGTATCTTAACTATTGAAAACAAGCGTATTACTTCTTAACTAAATGTTTGCAACTTGTTCTTTTCGCTATTAATTGGTTTGGTTGAAAACACTTATGATATCTTTGAAAACCAATTTCACGTGTTAAGATTGTGTTTTGATATGTTTAATACAATCTTAGTCTATGATTAATTGATTGAAACACTTATGAATATCTTTGAAAAACAATTTCATGTGTTAAAATTGTGTTTTCATATGTTTATAATACTTCTTTTACAATCTAAGGTCTATTAATTGATTCGAACACTTGTGATACCTTTGAAAAACCATTCCAAATGTGTTCAAATTGTATTTTGATATGTTCAATACTTCTTTTACAATCTAAGGTCTATTGATTGATTGAAACACTCACGATATGATATCTTTGAAAAACTATTTCATGGGTTAAAATTGTGTTTTGATATGTTTAATACTTCTTTCATTTACAATCTAAGGTTTTACAGTTAACCTAGGAAACTATAAGAAAGTGAATGCTCTGTGTAATAATAGTTTAAAAGTATCTTAACTATTGAAAACAAGCGTATTACTTCTTAACTAAATGTTTGCAACTTGTTCTTTTCGCTATTAATTGGTTTGGTTGAAAACACTTATGATATCTTTGAAAACCAATTTCACGTGTTAAGATTGTGTTTTGATATGTTTAATACAATCTTAGTCTATGATTAATTGATTGAAACACTTATGAATATCTTTGAAAAACAATTTCATGTGTTAAAATTGTGTTTTCATATGTTTATAATACTTCTTTTACAATCTAAGGTCTATTAATTGATTCGAACACTTGTGATACCTTTGAAAAACCATTCCAAATGTGTTCAAATTGTATTTTGATATGTTCAATACTTCTTTTACAATCTAAGGTCTATTGATTGATTGAAACACTCACGATATGATATCTTTGAAAAACAATTTCATGGGTTAAAATTTTGTTTTGATATGTTCAATACTTCTTTCATTTACAATCTAAGGTTTTACAGTTAACCTTGGAAACTATAAGAAAGTGAATGCTCTGTGTAATAATAGTTTAAAAGTATCTTAACTATTGAAAACAAGCGTATTACTTCTTAACTAAATGTTTGCAACTTGTTCTTTTCGCTATTAATTGGTTTGGTTGAAAACACTTATGATATCTTTGAAAACCAATTTCACGTGTTAAGATTGTGTTTTGATATGTTTAATACAATCTTAGTCTATGATTAATTGATTGAAACACTTATGAATATCTTTGAAAAACAATTTCATGTGTTAAAATTGTGTTTTCATATGTTTATAATACTTCTTTTACAATCTAAGGTCTATTAATTGATTCGAACACTTGTGATACCTTTGAAAAACCATTCCAAATGTGTTCAAATTGTATTTTGATATGTTCAATACTTCTTTTACAATCTAAGGTCTATTGATTGATTGAAACACTCACGATATGATATCTTTGAAAAACAATTTCATGGGTTAAAATTTTGTTTTGATATGTTCAATACTTCTTTCATTTACAATCTAAGGTTTTACAGTTAACCTAGGAAACTATAAGAAAGTGAATGCTCTGTGTAATAATAGTTTAAAAGTATCTTAACTATTGAAAACAAGCGTATTACTTCTTAACTAAATGTTTGCAACTTGTTCTTTTCGCTATTAATTGGTTTGGTTGAAAACACTTATGATATCTTTGAAAACCAATTTCACGTGTTAAGATTGTGTTTTGATATGTTTAATACAATCTTAGTCTATGATTAATTGATTGAAACACTTATGAATATCTTTGAAAAACAATTTCATGTGTTAAAATTGTGTTTTCATATGTTTATAATACTTCTTTTACAGTCTAAGGTCTATTAATTGATTCGAACACTTGTGATACCTTTGAAAAACCATTCCAAATGTGTTCAAATTGTATTTTGATATGTTCAATACTTCTTTTACAATCTAAGGTCTATTGATTGATTGAAACACTCACGATATGATATCTTTGAAAAACTATTTCATGGGTTAAAATTGTGTTTTGATATGTTTAATACTTCTTTCATTTACAATCTAAGGTTTTACAGTTAACCTAGGAAACTATAAGAAAGTGAATGCTCTGTGTAATAATAGTTTAAAAGTATCTTAACTATTGAAAACAAGCGTATTACTTCTTAACTAAATGTTTGCAACTTGTTCTTTTCGCTATTAATTGGTTTGGTTGAAAACACTTATGATATCTTTGAAAACCAATTTCACGTGTTAAGATTGTGTTTTGATATGTTTAATACAATCTTAGTCTATGATTAATTGATTGAAACACTTATGAATATCTTTGAAAAACAATTTCATGTGTTAAAATTGTGTTTTCATATGTTTATAATACTTCTTTTACAGTCTAAGGTCTATTAATTGATTCGAACACTTGTGATACCTTTGAAAAACCATTCCAAATGTGTTCAAATTGTATTTTGATATGTTCAATACTTCTTTTACAATCTAAGGTCTATTGATTGATTGAAACACTCACGATATGATATCTTTGAAAAACTATTTCATGGGTTAAAATTGTGTTTTGATATGTTTAATACTTCTTTCATTTACAATCTAAGGTTTTACAGTTAACCTAGGAAACTATAAGAAAGTGAATGCTCTGTGTAATAATAGTTTAAAAGTATCTTAACTATTGAAAACAAGCGTATTACTTCTTAACTAAATGTTTGCAACTTGTTCTTTTCGCTATTAATTGGTTTGGTTGAAAACACTTATGATATCTTTGAAAACCAATTTCACGTGTTAAGATTGTGTTTTGATATGTTTAATACAATCTTAGTCTATGATTAATTGATTGAAACACTTATGAATATCTTTGAAAAACAATTTCATGTGTTAAAATTGTGTTTTCATATGTTTATAATACTTCTTTTACAGTCTAAGGTCTATTAATTGATTCGAACACTTGTGATACCTTTGAAAAACCATTCCAAATGTGTTCAAATTGTATTTTGATATGTTCAATACTTCTTTTACAATCTAAGGTCTATTGATTGATTGAAACACTCACGATATGATATCTTTGAAAAACAATTTCATGGGTTAAAATTGTGTTTTGATATGTTTAATACTTCTTTCATTTACAATCTAAGGTTTTACAGTTAACCTAGGAAACTATAAGAAAGTGAATGCTCTGTGTAATAATAGTTTAAAAGTATCTTAACTATTGAAAACAAGCGTATTACTTCTTAACTAAATGTTTGCAACTTGTTCTTTTCGCTATTAATTGGTTTGGTTGAAAACACTTATGATATCTTTGAAAACCAATTTCACGTGTTAAGATTGTGTTTTGATATGTTTAATACAATCTTAGTCTATGATTAATTGATTGAAACACTTATGAATATCTTTGAAAAACAATTTCATGTGTTAAAATTGTGTTTTCATATGTTTATAATACTTCTTTTACAATCTAAGGTCTATTAATTGATTCGAACACTTGTGATACCTTTGAAAAACCATTCCAAATGTGTTCAAATTGTATTTTGATATGTTCAATACTTCTTTTACAATCTAAGGTCTATTGATTGATTGAAACACTCACGATATGATATCTTTGAAAAACTATTTCATGGGTTAAAATTGTGTTTTGATATGTTTAATACTTCTTTCATTTACAATCTAAGGTTTTACAGTTAACCTAGGAAACTATAAGAAAGTGAATGCTCTGTGTAATAATAGTTTAAAAGTATCTTAACTATTGAAAACAAGCGTATTACTTCTTAACTAAATGTTTGCAACTTGTTCTTTTCGCTATTAATTGGTTTGGTTGAAAACACTTATGATATCTTTGAAAACCAATTTCACGTGTTAAGATTGTGTTTTGATATGTTTAATACAATCTTAGTCTATGATTAATTGATTGAAACACTTATGAATATCTTTGAAAAACAATTTCATGTGTTAAAATTGTGTTTTCATATGTTTATAATACTTCTTTTACAATCTAAGGTCTATTAATTGATTCGAACACTTGTGATACCTTTGAAAAACCATTCCAAATGTGTTCAAATTGTATTTTGATATGTTCAATACTTCTTTTACAATCTAAGGTCTATTGATTGATTGAAACACTCACGATATGATATCTTTGAAAAACTATTTCATGGGTTAAAATTGTGTTTTGATATGTTTAATACTTCTTTCATTTACAATCTAAGGTTTTACAGTTAACCTAGGAAACTATAAGAAAGTGAATTCTCTGTGTAATAATAGTTTAAAAGTATCTTAACTATTGAAAACAAGCGTATTACTTCTTAACTAAATGTTTGCAACTTGTTCTTTTCGCTATTAATTGGTTTGGTTGAAAACACTTATGATATCTTTGAAAACCAATTTCACGTGTTAAGATTGTGTTTTGATATGTTTAATACAATCTTAGTCTATGATTAATTGATTGAAACACTTATGAATATCTTTGAAAAACAATTTCATGTGTTAAAATTGTGTTTTCATATGTTTATAATACTTCTTTTACAGTCTAAGGTCTATTAATTGATTCGAACACTTGTGATACCTTTGAAAAACCATTCCAAATGTGTTCAAATTGTATTTTGATATGTTCAATACTTCTTTTACAATCTAAGGTCTATTGATTGATTGAAACACTCACGATATGATATCTTTGAAAAACTATTTCATGGGTTAAAATTGTGTTTTGATATGTTTAATACTTCTTTCATTTACAATCTAAGGTTTTAGAGTTAACCTAGGAAACTATAAGAAAGTGAATGCTCTGTGTAATAATAGTTTAAAAGTATCTTAACTATTGAAAACAAGCGTATTACTTCTTAACTAAATGTTTGCAACTTGTTCTTTTCGCTATTAATTGGTTTGGTTGAAAACACTTATGATATCTTTGAAAACCAATTTCACGTGTTAAGATTGTGTTTTGATATGTTTAATACAATCTTAGTCTATGATTAATTGATTGAAACACTTATGAATATCTTTGAAAAACAATTTCATGTGTTAAAATTGTGTTTTCATATGTTTATAATACTTCTTTTACAGTCTAAGGTCTATTAATTGATTCGAACACTTGTGATACCTTTGAAAAACCATTCCAAATGTGTTCAAATTGTATTTTGATATGTTCAATACTTCTTTTACAATCTAAGGTCTATTGATTGATTGAAACACTCACGATATGATATCTTTGAAAAACTATTTCATGGGTTAAAATTGTGTTTTGATATGTTTAATACTTCTTTCATTTACAATCTAAGGTTTTACAGTTAACCTAGGAAACTATAAGAAAGTGAATGCTCTGTGTAATAATAGTTTAAAAGTATCTTAACTATTGAAAACAAGCGTATTACTTCTTAACTAAATGTTTGCAACTTGTTCTTTTCGCTATTAATTGGTTTGGTTGAAAACACTTATGATATCTTTGAAAACCAATTTCACGTGTTAAGATTGTGTTTTGATATGTTTAATACAATCTTAGTCTATGATTAATTGATTGAAACACTTATGAATATCTTTGAAAAACAATTTCATGTGTTAAAATTGTGTTTTCATATGTTTATAATACTTCTTTTACAGTCTAAGGTCTATTAATTGATTCGAACACTTGTGATACCTTTGAAAAACCATTCCAAATGTGTTCAAATTGTATTTTGATATGTTCAATACTTCTTTTACAATCTAAGGTCTATTGATTGATTGAAACACTCACGATATGATATCTTTGAAAAACTATTTCATGGGTTAAAATTGTGTTTTGATATGTTTAATACTTCTTTCATTTACAATCTAAGGTTTTACAGTTAACCTAGGAAACTATAAGAAAGTGAATGCTCTGTGTAATAATAGTTTAAAAGTATCTTAACTATTGAAAACAAGCGTATTACTTCTTAACTAAATGTTTGCAACTTGTTCTTTTCGCTATTAATTGGTTTGGTTGAAAACACTTATGATATCTTTGAAAACCAATTTCACGTGTTAAGATTGTGTTTTGATATGTTTAATACAATCTTAGTCTATGATTAATTGATTGAAACACTTATGAATATCTTTGAAAAACAATTTCATGTGTTAAAATTGTGTTTTCATATGTTTATAATACTTCTTTTACAATCTAAGGTCTATTAATTGATTCGAACACTTGTGATACCTTTGAAAAACCATTCCAAATGTGTTCAAATTGTATTTTGATATGTTCAATACTTCTTTTACAATCTAAGGTCTATTGATTGATTGAAACACTCACGATATGATATCTTTGAAAAACTATTTCATGGGTTAAAATTGTGTTTTGATATGTTTAATACTTCTTTCATTTACAATCTAAGGTTTTACAGTTAACCTAGGAAACTATAAGAAAGTGAATGCTCTGTGTAATAATAGTTTAAAAGTATCTTAACTATTGAAAACAAGCGTATTACTTCTTAACTAAATGTTTGCAACTTGTTCTTTTCGCTATTAATTGGTTTGGTTGAAAACACTTATGATATCTTTGAAAACCAATTTCACGTGTTAAGATTGTGTTTTGATATGTTTAATACAATCTTAGTCTATGATTAATTGATTGAAACACTTATGAATATCTTTGAAAAACAATTTCATGTGTTAAAATTGTGTTTTCATATGTTTATAATACTTCTTTTACAATCTAAGGTCTATTAATTGATTCGAACACTTGTGATACCTTTGAAAAACCATTCCAAATGTGTTCAAATTGTATTTTGATATGTTCAATACTTCTTTTACAATCTAAGGTCTATTGATTGATTGAAACACTCACGATATGATATCTTTGAAAAACTATTTCATGGGTTAAAATTGTGTTTTGATATGTTTAATACTTCTTTCATTTACAATCTAAGGTTTTACAGTTAACCTAGGAAACTATAAGAAAGTGAATGCTCTGTGTAATAATAGTTTAAAAGTATCTTAACTATTGAAAACAAGCGTATTACTTCTTAACTAAATGTTTGCAACTTGTTCTTTTCGCTATTAATTGGTTTGGTTGAAAACACTTATGATATCTTTGAAAACCAATTTCACGTGTTAAGATTGTGTTTTGATATGTTTAATACAATCTTAGTCTATGATTGTGTTTTGATATGTTTAATACAATCTTAGTCTGTTGATTGATTGAAACACTTATGAATATCTTTGAAAAACAATTTCATGCGTTAAAATTGTGTTTTCATATGTTTATAATACTTCTTTTACAATCTAAGGTCTATTAATTGATTCGAACACTTGTGATACCTTTGAAAAACCATTCCAAATGTGTTCAAATTGTATTTTGATATGTTCAATACTTCTTTTACAAAATCTAAGGTCTATCTATTGATTGATTGAAACACTCATGATATGATATCTTTGAAAAACAATTTCATGTGTTAAAATTGTGTTTTGATATGTTTAATACTTCTTTCATTTACAATCTAAGGTTTTATAGTTAACCTGGGAAACTATAAGAAAGTGAATGCTCTGTGTAATAATAGTTTAAAAGTATCTTAACTATTGAAAACAAGCGTATTACTTCTTAACTAAATGTTTGCTGCAACTTGTTCTTTTCGCTATTAATTGGCTTGGTTGAAAACACTTATGATATCTTTGAAAACCAATTTCACGTGTTAAGATTGTGTTTTGATATGTTTAATACAATCTTAGTCTGTTGATTGATTGAAACACTTATGAATATCTTTGAAAAACAATTTCATGCGTTAAAATTGTGTTTTCATATGTTTATAATACTTCTTTTACAATCCAAGGTCTATTAATTGATTCGAACACTTGTGATACCTTTGAAAAACCATTCCAAATGTGTTCAAATTGTATTTTGATATGTTCAATACTTCTTTTACAAAATCTAAGGTCTATCTATTGATTGATTGAAACACTCATGATATGATATCTTTGAAAAACAATTTCATGTGTTAAAATTGTGTTTTGATATGTTTAATACTTCTTTCATTTACAATCTAAGGTTTTATAGTTAACCTGGGAAACTATAAGAAAGTGAATGCTCTGTGTAATAATAGTTTAAAAGTATCTTAACTATTGAAAACAAGCGTATTACTTCTTAACTAAATGTTTGCTGCAACTTGTTCTTTTCGCTATTAATTGGCTTGGTTGAAAACACTTATGATATCTTTGAAAACCAATTTCACGTGTTAAGATTGTGTTTTGATATGTTTAATACAATCTTAGTCTGTTGATTGATTGAAACACTTATGAATATCTTTGAAAAACAATTTCATGTGTTAAAATTGTGTTTTCATATGTTTATAATACTTCTTTTACAATCTAAGGTCTATTAATTGATTCGAACACTTGTGATACCTTTGAAAAACCATTCCAAATGTGTTCAAATTGTATTTTGATATGTTCAATACTTCTTTTACAAAATCTAAGGTCTATCTATTGATTGATTGAAACACTCATGATATGATATCTTTGAAAAACAATTTCATGTGTTAAAATTGTGTTTTGATATGTTTAATACTTCTTTCATTTACAATCTAAGGTTTTATAGTTAACCTAGGAAACTATAAGAAAGTGAATGCTCTGTGTAATAATAGTTTAAAAGTATCTTAACTATTGAAAACAAGCGTATTACTTCTTAACTAAATGTTTGCTGCAACTTGTTCTTTTCGCTATTAATTGGCTTGCTTGAAAACACTTATGATATCTTTGAAAACCAATTTCACGTGTTAAGATTGTGTTTTGATATGTTTAATACAATCTTAGTCTGTTGATTGATTGAAACACTTATGAATATCTTTGAAAAACAATTTCATGTGTTAAAATTGTGTTTTCATATGTTTATAATACTTCTTTTACAATCTAACGTCTATTAATTGATTCGAACACTTGTGATACCTTTGAAAAACCATTCCAAATGTGTTCAAATTGTATTTTGATATGTTCAATACTTCTTTTACAAAATCTAAGGTCTATCTATTGATTGATTGAAACACTCATGATATGATATCTTTGAAAAACAATTTCATGTGTTAAAATTGTGTTTTGATATGTTTAATACTTCTTTCATTTACAATCTAAGGTTTTATAGTTAACCTAGGAAACTATAAGAAAGTGAATGCTCTGTGTAATAATAGTTTAAAAGTATCTTAACTATTGAAAACAAGCGTATTACTTCTTAACTAAATGTTTGCTGCAACTTGTTCTTTTCGCTATTAATTGGCTTGGTTGAAAACACTTATGATATCTTTGAAAACCAATTTCACGTGTTAAGATTGTGTTTTGATATGTTTAATACAATCTTAGTCTGTTGATTGATTGAAACACTTATGAATATCTTTGAAAAACAATTTCATGTGTTAAAATTGTGTTTTCATATGTTTATAATACTTCTTTTACAATCTAAGGTCTATTAATTGATTCGAACACTTGTGATACCTTTGAAAAACCATTCCAAATGTGTTCAAATTGTATTTTGATATGTTCAATACTTCTTTTACAAAATCTAAGGTCTATCTATTGATTGATTGAAACACTCATGATATGATATCTTTGAAAAACAATTTCATGTGTTAAAATTGTGTTTTGATATGTTTAATACTTCTTTCATTTACAATCTAAGGTTTTATAGTTAACCTAGGAAACTATAAGAAAGTGAATGCTCTGTGTAATAATAGTTTAAAAGTATCTTAACTATTGAAAACAAGTGTATTACTTCTTAACTAAATGTTTGCTGCAACTTGTTCTTTTCGCTATTAATTGGCTTGGTTGAAAACACTTATGATATCTTTGAAAACCAATTTCACGTGTTAAGATTGTGTTTTGATATGTTTAATACAATCTTAGTCTGTTGATTGATTGAAACACTTATGAATATCTTTGAAAAACAATTTCATGTGTTAAAATTGTGTTTTCATATGTTTATAATACTTCTTTTACAATCTAAGGTCTATTAATTGATTCGAACACTTGTGATACCTTTGAAAAACCATTCCAAATGTGTTCAAATTGTATTTTGATATGTTCAATACTTCTTTTACAAAATCTAAGGTCTATCTATTGATTGATTGAAACACTCATGATATGATATCTTTGAAAAACAATTTCATGTGTTAAAATTGTGTTTTGATATGTTTAATACTTCTTTCATTTACAATCTAAGGTTTTATAGTTAACCTAGGAAACTATAAGAAAGTGAATGCTCTGTGTAATAATAGTTTAAAAGTATCTTAACTATTGAAAACAAGCGTATTACTTCTTAACTAAATGTTTGCTGCAACTTGTTCTTTTCGCTATTAATTGGCTTGGTTGAAAACACTTATGATATCTTTGAAAACCAATTTCACGTGTTAAGATTGTGTTTTGATATGTTTAATACAATCTTAGTCTGTTGATTGATTGAAACACTTATGAATATCTTTGAAAAACAATTTCATGTGTTAAAATTGTGTTTTCATATGTTTATAATACTTCTTTTACAATCTAAGGTCTATTAATTGATTCGAACACTTGTGATACCTTTGAAAAACCATTCCAAATGTGTTCAAATTGTATTTTGATATGTTCAATACTTCTTTTACAAAATCTAAGGTCTATCTATTGATTGATTGAAACACTCATGATATGATATCTTTGAAAAACAATTTCATGTGTTAAAATTGTGTTTTGATATGTTTAATACTTCTTTCATTTACAATCTAAGGTTTTATAGTTAACCTAGGAAACTATAAGAAAGTGAATGCTCTGTGTAATAATAGTTTAAAAGTATCTTAACTATTGAAAACAAGCGTATTACTTCTTAACTAAATGTTTGCTGCAACTTGTTCTTTTCGCTATTAATTGGCTTGGTTGAAAACACTTATGATATCTTTGAAAACCAATTTCACGTGTTAAGATTGTGTTTTGATATGTTTAATACAATCTTAGTCTGTTGATTGATTGAAACACTTATGAATATCTTTGAAAAACAATTTCATGTGTTAAAATTGTGTTTTCATATGTTTATAATACTTCTTTTACAATCTAAGGTCTATTAATTGATTCGAACACTTGTGATACCTTTGAAAAACCATTCCAAATGTGTTCAAATTGTATTTTGATATGTTCAATACTTCTTTTACAAAATCTAAGGTCTATCTATTGATTGATTGAAACACTCATGATATGATATCTTTGAAAAACAATTTCATGTGTTAAAATTGTGTTT
Source organism: Phaseolus vulgaris (assembly GCF_051622355.1). Taxonomy (NCBI): domain Eukaryota; kingdom Viridiplantae; phylum Streptophyta; class Magnoliopsida; order Fabales; family Fabaceae; genus Phaseolus; species Phaseolus vulgaris. Next base: position 18,663,048 of record NC_143501.1, on the reverse strand, counting down.
TGATATGTTTAATACTTCTTTCATTTACAATCTAAGGTTTTATAGTTAACCTAGGAAACTATAAGAAAGTGAATGCTCTGTGTAATAATAGTTTAAAAGTATCTTAACTATTGAAAACAAGCGTATTACTTCTTAACTAAATGTTTGCTGCAACTTGTTCTTTTCGCTATTAATTGGCTTGCTTGAAAACACTTATGATATCTTTGAAAACCAATTTCACGTGTTAAGATTGTGTTTTGATATGTTTAATACAATCTTAGTCTGTTGATTGATTGAAACACTTATGAATATCTTTGAAAAACAATTTCATGTGTTAAAATTGTGTTTTCATATGTTTATAATACTTCTTTTACAATCTAAGGTCTATTAATTGATTCGAACACTTGTGATACCTTTGAAAAACCATTCCAAATGTGTTCAAATTGTATTTTGATATGTTCAATACTTCTTTTACAAAATCTAAGGTCTATCTATTGATTGATTGAAACACTCATGATATGATATCTTTGAAAAACAATTTCATGTGTTAAAATTGTGTTTTGATATGTTTAATACTTCTTTCATTTACAATCTAAGGTTTTATAGTTAACCTAGGAAACTATAAGAAAGTGAATGCTCTGTGTAATAATAGTTTAAAAGTATCTTAACTATTGAAAACAAGCGTATTACTTCTTAACTAAATGTTTGCTGCAACTTGTTCTTTTCGCTATTAATTGGCTTGCTTGAAAACACTTATGATATCTTTGAAAACCAATTTCACGTGTTAAGATTGTGTTTTGATATGTTTAATACAATCTTAGTCTGTTGATTGATTGAAACACTTATGAATATCTTTGAAAAACAATTTCATGTGTTAAAATTGTGTTTTCATATGTTTATAATACTTCTTTTACAATCTAAGGTCTATTAATTGATTCGAACACTTGTGATACCTTTGAAAAACCATTCCAAATGTGTTCAAATTGTATTTTGATATGTTCAATACTTCTTTTACAAAATCTAAGGTCTATCTATTGATTGATTGAAACACTCATGATATGATATCTTTGAAAAACAATTTCATGTGTTAAAATTGTGTTTTGATATGTTTAATACTTCTTTCATTTACAATCTAAGGTTTTATAGTTAACCTAGGAAACTATAAGAAAGTGAATGCTCTGTGTAATAATAGTTTAAAAGTATCTTAACTATTGAAAACAAGCGTATTACTTCTTAACTAAATGTTTGCTGCAACTTGTTCTTTTCGCTATTAATTGGCTTGGTTGAAAACACTTATGATATCTTTGAAAACCAATTTCACGTGTTAAGATTGTGTTTTGATATGTTTAATACAATCTTAGTCTGTTGATTGATTGAAACACTTATGAATATCTTTGAAAAACAATTTCATGTGTTAAAATTGTGTTTTCATATGTTTATAATACTTCTTTTACAATCCAAGGTCTATTAATTGATTCGAACACTTGTGATACCTTTGAAAAACCATTCCAAATGTGTTCAAATTGTATTTTGATATGTTCAATACTTCTTTTACAAAATCTAAGGTCTATCTATTGATTGATTGAAACACTCATGATATGATATCTTTGAAAAACAATTTCATGTGTTAAAATTGTGTTTTGATATGTTTAATACTTCTTTCATTTACAATCTAAGGTTTTATAGTTAACCTAGGAAACTATAAGAAAGTGAATGCTCTGTGTAATAATAGTTTAAAAGTATCTTAACTATTGAAAACAAGCGTATTACTTCTTAACTAAATGTTTGCTGCAACTTGTTCTTTTCGCTATTAATTGGCTTGGTTGAAAACACTTATGATATCTTTGAAAACCAATTTCACGTGTTAAGATTGTGTTTTGATATGTTTAATACAATCTTAGTCTGTTGATTGATTGAAACACTTATGAATATCTTTGAAAAACAATTTCATGTGTTAAAATTGTGTTTTCATATGTTTATAATACTTCTTTTACAATCTAAGGTCTATTAATTGATTCGAACACTTGTGATACCTTTGAAAAACCATTCCAAATGTGTTCAAATTGTATTTTGATATGTTCAATACTTCTTTTACAAAATCTAAGGTCTATCTATTGATTGATTGAAACACTCATGATATGATATCTTTGAAAAACAATTTCATGTGTTAAAATTGTGTTTTGATATGTTTAATACTTCTTTCATTTACAATCTAAGGTTTTATAGTTAACCTAGGAAACTATAAGAAAGTGAATGCTCTGTGTAATAATAGTTTAAAAGTATCTTAACTATTGAAAACAAGCGTATTACTTCTTAACTAAATGTTTGCTGCAACTTGTTCTTTTCGCTATTAATTGGCTTGCTTGAAAACACTTATGATATCTTTGAAAACCAATTTCACGTGTTAAGATTGTGTTTTGATATGTTTAATACAATCTTAGTCTGTTGATTGATTGAAACACTTATGAATATCTTTGAAAAACAATTTCATGTGTTAAAATTGTGTTTTCATATGTTTATAATACTTCTTTTACAATCTAAGGTCTATTAATTGATTCGAACACTTGTGATACCTTTGAAAAACCATTCCAAATGTGTTCAAATTGTATTTTGATATGTTCAATACTTCTTTTACAAAATCTAAGGTCTATCTATTGATTGATTGAAACACTCATGATATGATATCTTTGAAAAACAATTTCATGTGTTAAAATTGTGTTTTGATATGTTTAATACTTCTTTCATTTACAATCTAAGGTTTTATAGTTAACCTAGGAAACTATAAGAAAGTGAATGCTCTGTGTAATAATAGTTTAAAAGTATCTTAACTATTGAAAACAAGCGTATTACTTCTTAACTAAATGTTTGCTGCAACTTGTTCTTTTCGCTATTAATTGGCTTGCTTGAAAACACTTATGATATCTTTGAAAACCAATTTCACGTGTTAAGATTGTGTTTTGATATGTTTAATACAATCTTAGTCTGTTGATTGATTGAAACACTTATGAATATCTTTGAAAAACAATTTCATGTGTTAAAATTGTGTTTTCATATGTTTATAATACTTCTTTTACAATCTAAGGTCTATTAATTGATTCGAACACTTGTGATACCTTTGAAAAACCATTCCAAATGTGTTCAAATTGTATTTTGATATGTTCAAAACTTCTTTTACAAAATCTAAGGTCTATCTATTGATTGATTGAAACACTCATGATATGATATCTTTGAAAAACAATTTCATGTGTTAAAATTGTGTTTTGATATGTTTAATACTTCTTTCATTTACAATCTAAGGTTTTATAGTTAACCTAGGAAACTATAAGAAAGTGAATGCTCTGTGTAATAATAGTTTAAAAGTATCTTAACTATTGAAAACAAGCGTATTACTTCTTAACTAAATGTTTGCTGCAACTTGTTCTTTTCGCTATTAATTGGCTTGCTTGAAAACACTTATGATATCTTTGAAAACCAATTTCACGTGTTAAGATTGTGTTTTGATATGTTTAATACAATCTTAGTCTGTTGATTGATTGAAACACTTATGAATATCTTTGAAAAACAATTTCATGTGTTAAAATTGTGTTTTCATATGTTTATAATACTTCTTTTACAATCTAAGGTCTATTAATTGATTCGAACACTTGTGATACCTTTGAAAAACCATTCCAAATGTGTTCAAATTGTATTTTGATATGTTCAATACTTCTTTTACAAAATCTAAGGTCTATCTATTGATTGATTGAAACACTCATGATATGATATCTTTGAAAAACAATTTCATGTGTTAAAATTGTGTTTTGATATGTTTAATACTTCTTTCATTTACAATCTAAGGTTTTATAGTTAACCTAGGAAACTATAAGAAAGTGAATGCTCTGTGTAATAATAGTTTAAAAGTATCTTAACTATTGAAAACAAGCGTATTACTTCTTAACTAAATGTTTGCTGCAACTTGTTCTTTTCGCTATTAATTGGCTTGGTTGAAAACACTTATGATATCTTTGAAAACCAATTTCACGTGTTAAGATTGTGTTTTGATATGTTTAATACAATCTTAGTCTGTTGATTGATTGAAACACTTATGAATATCTTTGAAAAACAATTTCATGTGTTAAAATTGTGTTTTCATATGTTTATAATACTTCTTTTACAATCTAAGGTCTATTAATTGATTCGAACACTTGTGATACCTTTGAAAAACCATTCCAAATGTGTTCAAATTGTATTTTGATATGTTCAATACTTCTTTTACAAAATCTAAGGTCTATCTATTGATTGATTGAAACACTCATGATATGATATCTTTGAAAAACAATTTCATGTGTTAAAATTGTGTTTTGATATGTTTAATACTTCTTTCATTTACAATCTAAGGTTTTATAGTTAACCTAGGAAACTATAAGAAAGTGAATGCTCTGTGTAATAATAGTTTAAAAGTATCTTAACTATTGAAAACAAGCGTATTACTTCTTAACTAAATGTTTGCTGCAACTTGTTCTTTTCGCTATTAATTGGCTTGCTTGAAAACACTTATGATATCTTTGAAAACCAATTTCACGTGTTAAGATTGTGTTTTGATATGTTTAATACAATCTTAGTCTGTTGATTGATTGAAACACTTATGAATATCTTTGAAAAACAATTTCATGTGTTAAAATTGTGTTTTCATATGTTTATAATACTTCTTTTACAATCTAAGGTCTATTAATTGATTCGAACACTTGTGATACCTTTGAAAAACCATTCCAAATGTGTTCAAATTGTATTTTGATATGTTCAATACTTCTTTTACAAAATCTAAGGTCTATCTATTGATTGATTGAAACACTCATGATATGATATCTTTGAAAAACAATTTCATGTGTTAAAATTGTGTTTTGATATGTTTAATACTTCTTTCATTTACAATCTAAGGTTTTATAGTTAACCTAGGAAACTATAAGAAAGTGAATGCTCTGTGTAATAATAGTTTAAAAGTATCTTAACTATTGAAAACAAGCGTATTACTTCTTAACTAAATGTTTGCTGCAACTTGTTCTTTTCGCTATTAATTGGCTTGCTTGAAAACACTTATGATATCTTTGAAAACCAATTTCACGTGTTAAGATTGTGTTTTGATATGTTTAATACAATCTTAGTCTGTTGATTGATTGAAACACTTATGAATATCTTTGAAAAACAATTTCATGTGTTAAAATTGTGTTTTCATATGTTTATAATACTTCTTTTACAATCTAAGGTCTATTAATTGATTCGAACACTTGTGATACCTTTGAAAAACCATTCCAAATGTGTTCAAATTGTATTTTGATATGTTCAATACTTCTTTTACAAAATCTAAGGTCTATCTATTGATTGATTGAAACACTCATGATATGATATCTTTGAAAAACAATTTCATGTGTTAAAATTGTGTTTTGATATGTTTAATACTTCTTTCATTTACAATCTAAGGTTTTATAGTTAACCTAGGAAACTATAAGAAAGTGAATGCTCTGTGTAATAATAGTTTAAAAGTATCTTAACTATTGAAAACAAGCGTATTACTTCTTAACTAAATGTTTGCTGCAACTTGTTCTTTTCGCTATTAATTGGCTTGCTTGAAAACACTTATGATATCTTTGAAAACCAATTTCACGTGTTAAGATTGTGTTTTGATATGTTTAATACAATCTTAGTCTGTTGATTGATTGAAACACTTATGAATATCTTTGAAAAACAATTTCATGTGTTAAAATTGTGTTTTCATATGTTTATAATACTTCTTTTACAATCCAAGGTCTATTAATTGATTCGAACACTTGTGATACCTTTGAAAAACCATTCCAAATGTGTTCAAATTGTATTTTGATATGTTCAATACTTCTTTTACAAAATCTAAGGTCTATCTATTGATTGATTGAAACACTCATGATATGATATCTTTGAAAAACAATTTCATGTGTTAAAATTGTGTTTTGATATGTTTAATACTTCTTTCATTTACAATCTAAGGTTTTATAGTTAACCTAGGAAACTATAAGAAAGTGAATGCTCTGTGTAATAATAGTTTAAAAGTATCTTAACTATTGAAAACAAGCGTATTACTTCTTAACTAAATGTTTGCTGCAACTTGTTCTTTTCGCTATTAATTGGCTTGGTTGAAAACACTTATGATATCTTTGAAAACCAATTTCACGTGTTAAGATTGTGTTTTGATATGTTTAATACAATCTTAGTCTGTTGATTGATTGAAACACTTATGAATATCTTTGAAAAACAATTTCATGTGTTAAAATTGTGTTTTCATATGTTTATAATACTTCTTTTACAATCTAAGGTCTATTAATTGATTCGAACACTTGTGATACCTTTGAAAAACCATTCCAAATGTGTTCAAATTGTATTTTGATATGTTCAATACTTCTTTTACAAAATCTAAGGTCTATCTATTGATTGATTGAAACACTCATGATATGATATCTTTGAAAAACAATTTCATGTGTTAAAATTGTGTTTTGATATGTTTAATACTTCTTTCATTTACAATCTAAGGTTTTATAGTTAACCTGGGAAACTATAAGAAAGTGAATGCTCTGTGTAATAATAGTTTAAAAGTATCTTAACTATTGAAAACAAGCGTATTACTTCTTAACTAAATGTTTGCTGCAACTTGTTCTTTTCGCTATTAATTGGCTTGCTTGAAAACACTTATGATATCTTTGAAAACCAATTTCACGTGTTAAGATTGTGTTTTGATATGTTTAATACAATCTTAGTCTGTTGATTGATTGAAACACTTATGAATATCTTTGAAAAACAATTTCATGTGTTAAAATTGTGTTTTCATATGTTTATAATACTTCTTTTACAATCTAAGGTCTATTAATTGATTCGAACACTTGTGATACCTTTGAAAAACCATTCCAAATGTGTTCAAATTGTATTTTGATATGTTCAATACTTCTTTTACAAAATCTAAGGTCTATCTATTGATTGATTGAAACACTCATGATATGATATCTTTGAAAAACAATTTCATGTGTTAAAATTGTGTTTTGATATGTTTAATACTTCTTTCATTTACAATCTAAGGTTTTATAGTTAACCTAGGAAACTATAAGAAAGTGAATGCTCTGTGTAATAATAGTTTAAAAGTATCTTAACTATTGAAAACAAGCGTATTACTTCTTAACTAAATGTTTGCTGCAACTTGTTCTTTTCGCTATTAATTGGCTTGGTTGAAAACACTTATGATATCTTTGAAAACCAATTTCACGTGTTAAGATTGTGTTTTGATATGTTTAATACAATCTTAGTCTGTTGATTGATTGAAACACTTATGAATATCTTTGAAAAACAATTTCATGTGTTAAAATTGTGTTTTCATATGTTTATAATACTTCTTTTACAATCTAAGGTCTATTAATTGATTCGAACACTTGTGATACCTTTGAAAAACCATTCCAAATGTGTTCAAATTGTATTTTGATATGTTCAATACTTCTTTTACAAAATCTAAGGTCTATCTATTGATTGATTGAAACACTCATGATATGATATCTTTGAAAAACAATTTCATGTGTTAAAATTGTGTTTTGATATGTTTAATACTTCTTTCATTTACAATCTAAGGTTTTATAGTTAACCTGGGAAACTATAAGAAAGTGAATGCTCTGTGTAATAATAGTTTAAAAGTATCTTAACTATTGAAAACAAGCGTATTACTTCTTAACTAAATGTTTGCTGCAACTTGTTCTTTTCGCTATTAATTGGCTTGGTTGAAAACACTTATGATATCTTTGAAAACCAATTTCACGTGTTAAGATTGTGTTTTGATATGTTTAATACAATCTTAGTCTGTTGATTGATTGAAACACTTATGAATATCTTTGAAAAACAATTTCATGTGTTAAAATTGTGTTTTCATATGTTTATAATACTTCTTTTACAATCTAAGGTCTATTAATTGATTCGAACACTTGTGATACCTTTGAAAAACCATTCCAAATGTGTTCAAATTGTATTTTGATATGTTCAATACTTCTTTTACAAAATCTAAGGTCTATCTATTGATTGATTGAAACACTCATGATATGATATCTTTGAAAAACAATTTCATGTGTTAAAATTGTGTTTTGATATGTTTAATACTTCTTTCATTTACAATCTAAGGTTTTATAGTTAACCTGGGAAACTATAAGAAAGTGAATGCTCTGTGTAATAATAGTTTAAAAGTATCTTAACTATTGAAAACAAGCGTATTACTTCTTAACTAAATGTTTGCTGCAACTTGTTCTTTTCGCTATTAATTGGCTTGGTTGAAAACACTTATGATATCTTTGAAAACCAATTTCACGTGTTAAGATTGTGTTTTGATATGTTTAATACAATCTTAGTCTGTTGATTGATTGAAACACTTATGAATATCTTTGAAAAACAATTTCATGCGTTAAAATTGTGTTTTCATATGTTTATAATACTTCTTTTACAATCTAAGGTCTATTAATTGATTCGAACACTTGTGATACCTTTGAAAAACCATTCCAAATGTGTTCAAATTGTATTTTGATATGTTCAATACTTCTTTTACAAAATCTAAGGTCTATCTATTGATTGATTGAAACACTCATGATATGATATCTTTGAAAAACAATTTCATGTGTTAAAATTGTGTTTTGATATGTTTAATACTTCTTTCATTTACAATCTAAGGTTTTATAGTTAACCTGGGAAACTATAAGAAAGTGAATGCTCTGTGTAATAATAGTTTAAAAGTATCTTAACTATTGAAAACAAGCGTATTACTTCTTAACTAAATGTTTGCTGCAACTTGTTCTTTTCGCTATTAATTGGCTTGGTTGAAAACACTTATGATATCTTTGAAAACCAATTTCACGTGTTAAGATTGTGTTTTGATATGTTTAATACAATCTTAGTCTGTTGATTGATTGAAACACTTATGAATATCTTTGAAAAACAATTTCATGTGTTAAAATTGTGTTTTCATATGTTTATAATACTTCTTTTACAATCTAAGGTCTATTAATTGATTCGAACACTTGTGATACCTTTGAAAAACCATCCCAAATGTGTTCAAATTGTATTTTGATATGTTCAATACTTCTTTTACAATCTAAGGTCTATCTATTGATTGATTGAAACACTCATGATATGATATCTTTGAAAAACAATTTCATGTGTTAAAATTGTGTTTTGATATGTTTAATACTTCTTTCATTTACAATCTAAGGTTTTATAGTTAACCTAGGAAACTATAAGAAAGTGAATGCTCTGTGTAATAATAGTTTAAAAGTATCTTAACTATTGAAAACAAGCGTATTACTTCTTAACTAAATGTTTGCTGCAACTTGTTCTTTTCGCTATTAATTGGCTTGGTTGAAAACACTTATGATATCTTTGAAAACCAATTTCACGTGTTAAGATTGTGTTTTGATATGTTTAATACAATCTTAGTCTGTTGATTGATTGAAACACTTATGAATATCTTTGAAAAACAATTTCATGCGTTAAAATTGTGTTTTCATATGTTTATAATACTTCTTTTACAATCTAAGGTCTATTAATTGATTCGAACACTTGTGATACCTTTGAAAAACCATTCCAAATGTGTTCAAATTGTATTTTGATATGTTCAATACTTCTTTTACAAAATCTAAGGTCTATCTATTGATTGATTGAAACACTCATGATATGATATCTTTGAAAAACAATTTCATGTGTTAAAATTGTGTTTTGATATGTTTAATACTTCTTTCATTTACAATCTAAGGTTTTATAGTTAACCTGGGAAACTATAAGAAAGTGAATGCTCTGTGTAATAATAGTTTAAAAGTATCTTAACTATTGAAAACAAGCGTATTACTTCTTAACTAAATGTTTGCAACTTGTTCTTTTCGCTATTAATTGGCTTGGTTGAAAACACTTATGATATCTTTGAAAACCAATTTCACGTGTTAAGATTGTGTTTTGATATGTTTAATACAATCTTAGTCTGTTGATTGATTGAAACACTTATGAATATCTTTGAAAAACAATTTCATGTGTGTTTTCATATGTTTATAATACTTCTTTTACAATCGAAGGTCTATTAATTGATTCGAACACTTGTGATACCTTTGAAAAACCATTCCAAATGTGTTCAAATTGTATTTTGATATGTTCAATACTTCTTTTACAATCTAAGGTCTATCTATTGATTGATTGAAACACTCATGATATGATATCTTTGAAAAACAATTTCATGTGTTAAAATTGTGTTTTGATATGTTTAATACTTCTTTCATTTACAATCTAAGGTTTTATAGTTAACCTAGGAAACTATAAGAAAGTGAATGCTCTGTGTAATAATAGTTTAAAAGTATCTTAACTATTGAAAACAAGCGTATTACTTCTTAACTAAATGTTTGCAACTTGTTCTTTTCGCTATTAATTGGCTTGGTTGAAAACACTTATGATATCTTTGAAAACCAATTTCACGTGTTAAGATTGTGTTTTGATATGTTTAATACAATCTTAGTCTATTATTAATTGATTGAAACACTTATGAATATCTTTGAAAAACAATTTCATGTGTTAAAATTGTGTTTTCATATGTTTATAATACTTCTTTTACAATCTAAGGTCTATTAATTGATTCGAACACTTGTGATACCTTTGAAAAACCATTCCAAATGTGTTCAAATTGTATTTTGATATGTTCAATACTTCTTTTACAAAATCTAAGGTCTATCTATTGATTGATTGAAATACTCATGATATGATATCTTTGAAAAACAATTTCATGTGTTAAAATTGTGTTTTGATATGTTAAATACTTCTTTCATTTACAATCTAAGGTTTTATAGTTAACCTGGGAAACTATAAGAAAGTGAATGCTCTGTGTAATAATAGTTTAAAAGTATCTTAACTATTGAAAACAAGCGTATTACTTCTTAACTAAATGTTTGCTGCAACTTGTTCTTTTCGCTATTAATTGGCTTGGTTGAAAACACTTATGATATCTTTGAAAACCAATTTCACGTGTTAAGATTGTGTTTTGATATGTTTAATACAATCTTAGTCTGTTGATTGATTGAAACACTTATGAATATCTTTGAAAAACAATTTCATGCGTTAAAATTGTGTTTTCATATGTTTATAATACTTCTTTTACAATCTAAGGTCTATTAATTGATTCGAACACTTGTGATACCTTTGAAAAACCATTCCAAATGTGTTCAAATTGTATTTTGATATGTTCAATACTTCTTTTACAAAATCTAAGGTCTATCTATTGATTGATTGAAACACTCATGATATGATATCTTTGAAAAACAATTTCATGTGTTAAAATTGTGTTTTGATATGTTTAATACTTCTTTCATTTACAATCTAAGGTTTTATAGTTAACCTGGGAAACTATAAGAAAGTGAATGCTCTGTGTAATAATAGTTTAAAAGTATCTTAACTATTGAAAACAAGCGTATTACTTCTTAACTAAATGTTTGCAACTTGTTCTTTTCGCTATTAATTGGCTTGGTTGAAAACACTTATGATATCTTTGAAAACCAATTTCACGTGTTAAGATTGTGTTTTGATATGTTTAATACAATCTTAGTCTGTTGATTGATTGAAACACTTATGAATATCTTTGAAAAACAATTTCATGCGTTAAAATTGTGTTTTCATATGTTTATAATACTTCTTTTACAATCTAAGGTCTATTAATTGATTCGAACACTTGTGATACCTTTGAAAAACCATTCCAAATGTGTTCAAATTGTATTTTGATATGTTCAATACTTCTTTTACAAAATCTAAGGTCTATCTATTGATTGATTGAAACACTCATGATATGATATCTTTGAAAAACAATTTCATGTGTTAAAATTGTGTTTTGATATGTTTAATACTTCTTTCATTTACAATCTAAGGTTTTATAGTTAACCTGGGAAACTATAAGAAAGTGAATGCTCTGTGTAATAATAGTTTAAAAGTATCTTAACTATTGAAAACAAGCGTATTACTTCTTAACTAAATGTTTGCAACTTGTTCTTTTCGCTATTAATTGGCTTGGTTGAAAACACTTATGATATCTTTGAAAACCAATTTCACGTGTTAAGATTGTGTTTTGATATGTTTAATACAATCTTAGTCTGTTGATTGATTGAAACACTTATGAATATCTTTGAAAAACAATTTCATGCGTTAAAATTGTGTTTTCATATGTTTATAATACTTCTTTTACAATCTAAGGTCTATTAATTGATTCGAACACTTGTGATACCTTTGAAAAACCATTCCAAATGTGTTCAAATTGTATTTTGATATGTTCAATACTTCTTTTACAAAATCTAAGGTCTATCTATTGATTGATTGAAACACTCATGATATGATATCTTTGAAAAACAATTTCATGTGTTAAAATTGTGTTTTGATATGTTTAATACTTCTTTCATTTACAATCTAAGGTTTTATAGTTAACCTGGGAAACTATAAGAAAGTGAATGCTCTGTGTAATAATAGTTTAAAAGTATCTTAACTATTGAAAACAAGCGTATTACTTCTTAACTAAATGTTTGCAACTTGTTCTTTTCGCTATTAATTGGCTTGGTTGAAAACACTTATGATATCTTTGAAAACCAATTTCACGTGTTAAGATTGTGTTTTGATATGTTTAATACAATCTTAGTCTGTTGATTGATTGAAACACTTATGAATATCTTTGAAAAACAATTTCATGTGTGTTTTCATATGTTTATAATACTTCTTTTACAATCTAAGGTCTATTAATTGATTCGAACACTTGTGATACCTTTGAAAAACCATTCCAAATGTGTTCAAATTGTACTTTGATATGTTCAATACTTCTTTTACAATCTAAGGTCTATCTATTGATTGATTGAAACACTCATGATATGATATCTTTGAAAAACAATTTCATGTGTTAAAATTGTGTTTTGATATGTTTAATACTTCTTTCATTTACAATCTAAGGTTTTATAGTTAACCTAGGAAACTATAAGAAAGTGAATGCTCTGTGTAATAATAGTTTAAAAGTATCTTAACTATTGAAAACAAGCGTATTACTTCTTAACTAAATGTTTGCAACTTGTTCTTTTCGCTATTAATTGGCTTGGTTGAAAACACTTATGATATCTTTGAAAACCAATTTCACGTGTTAAGATTGTGTTTTGATATGTTTAATACAATCTTAGTCTGTTGATTGATTGAAACACTTATGAATATCTCTGAAAAACTATTTCATGTGTTAAAATTGTGTTTTCATATGTTTATAATACTTCTTTTACAATCTAAGGTCTATTAATTGATTCGAACACTTGTGATACCTTTCAAAAACCATTCCAAATGTGTTCAAATTGTATTTTGATATGTTCAATACTTCTTTTACAATCTAAGGTCTATCTATTGATTGATTGAAACACTCATGATATGATATCTTTGAAAAACAATTTCATGTGTTAAAATTGTGTTTTGATATGTTTAATACTTCTTTCATTTACAATCTAAGGTTTTATAGTTAACCTAGGAAACTATAAGAAAGTGAATGCTCTGTGTAATAATAGTTTAAAAGTATCTTAACTATTGAAAACAAGCGTATTACTTCTTAACTAAATGTTTGCAACTTGTTCTTTTCGCTATTAATTGGCTTGGTTGAAAACACTTATGATATCTTTGAAAACCAATTTCACGTGTTAAGATTGTGTTTTGATATGTTTAATACAATCTTAGTCTGTTGATTGATTGAAACACTTATGAATATCTTTGAAAAACAATTTCATGTGTGTTTTCATATGTTTATAATACTTCTTTTACAATCTAAGGTCTATTAATTGATTCGAACACTTGTGATACCTTTGAAAAACCATTCCAAATGTGTTCAAATTGTATTTTGATATGTTCAATACTTCTTTTACAATCTAAGGTCTATCTATTGATTGATTGAAACACTCATGATATGATATCTTTGAAAAACAATTTCATGTGTTAAAATTGTGTTTTGATATGTTTAATACTTCTTTCATTTACAATCTAAGGTTTTATAGTTAACCTAGGAAACTATAAGAAAGTGAATGCTCTGTGTAATAATAGTTTAAAAGTATCTTAACTATTGAAAACAAGCGTATTACTTCTTAACTAAATGTTTGCAACTTGTTCTTTTCGCTATTAATTGGCTTGGTTGAAAACACTTATGATATCTTTGAAAACCAATTTCACGTGTTAAGATTGTGTTTTGATATGTTTAATACAATCTTAGTCTGTTGATTGATTGAAACACTTATGAATATCTTTGAAAAACAATTTCATGTGTGTTTTCATATGTTTATAATACTTCTTTTACAATCTAAGGTCTATTAATTGATTCGAACACTTGTGATACCTTTGAAAAACCATTCCAAATGTGTTCAAATTGTATTTTGATATGTTCAATACTTCTTTTACAATCTAAGGTCTATCTATTGATTGATTGAAACACTCATGATATGATATCTTTGAAAAACAATTTCATGTGTTAAAATTGTGTTTTGATATGTTTAATACTTCTTTCATTTACAATCTAAGGTTTTATAGTTAACCTAGGAAACTATAAGAAAGTGAATGCTCTGTGTAATAATAGTTTAAAAGTATCTTAACTATTGAAAACAAGCGTATTACTTCTTAACTAAATGTTTGCAACTTGTTCTTTTCGCTATTAATTGGCTTGGTTGAAAACACTTATGATATCTTTGAAAACCAATTTCACGTGTTAAGATTGTGTTTTGATATGTTTAATACAATCTTAGTCTGTTGATTGATTGAAACACTTATGAATATCTTTGAAAAACAATTTCATGTGTGTTTTCATATGTTTATAATACTTCTTTTACAATCTAAGGTCTATTAATTGATTCGAACACTTGTGATACCTTTGAAAAACCATTCCAAATGTGTTCAAATTGTATTTTGATATGTTCAATACTTCTTTTACAATCTAAGGTCTATCTATTGATTGATTGAAACACTCATGATATGATATCTTTGAAAAACAATTTCATGTGTTAAAATTGTGTTTTGATATGTTTAATACTTCTTTCATTTACAATCTAAGGTTTTATAGTTAACCTAGGAAACTATAAGAAAGTGAATGCTCTGTGTAATAATAGTTTAAAAGTATCTTAACTATTGAAAACAAGCGTATTACTTCTTAACTAAATGTTTGCAACTTGTTCTTTTCGCTATTAATTGGCTTGGTTGAAAACACTTATGATATCTTTGAAAACCAATTTCACGTGTTAAGATTGTGTTTTGATATGTTTAATACAATCTTAGTCTGTTGATTGATTGAAACACTTATGAATATCTTTGAAAAACAATTTCATGTGTTAAAATTGTGTTTTCATATGTTTATAATACTTCTTTTACAATCTAAGGTCTATTAATTGATTCGAACACTTGTGATACCTTTGAAAAACCATTCCAAATGTGTTCAAATTGTACTTTGATATGTTCAATACTTCTTTTACAATCTAAGGTCTATCTATTGATTGATTGAAACACTCATGATATGATATCTTTGAAAAACAATTTCATGTGTTAAAATTGTGTTTTGATATGTTTAATACTTCTTTCATTTACAATCTAAGGTTTTATAGTTAACCTAGGAAACTATAAGAAAGTGAATGCTCTGTGTAATAATAGTTTAAAAGTATCTTAACTATTGAAAACAAGCGTATTACTTCTTAACTAAATGTTTGCTGCAACTTGTTCTTTTCGCTATTAATTGGCTTGGTTGAAAACACTTATGATATCTTTGAAAACCAATTTCACGTGTTAAGATTGTGTTTTGATATGTTTAATACAATCTTAGTCTGTTGATTGATTGAAACACTTATGAATATCTTTGAAAAACAATTTCATGTGTGTTTTCATATGTTTATAATACTTCTTTTACAATCTAAGGTCTATTAATTGATTCGAACACTTGTGATACCTTTGAAAAACCATTCCAAATGTGTTCAAATTGTATTTTGATATGTTCAATACTTCTTTTACAATCTAAGGTCTATCTATTGATTGATTGAAACACTCATGATATGATATCTTTGAAAAACAATTTCATGTGTTAAAATTGTGTTTTGATATGTTTAATACTTCTTTCATTTACAATCTAAGGTTTTATAGTTAACCTAGGAAACTATAAGAAAGTGAATGCTCTGTGTAATAATAGTTTAAAAGTATCTTAACTATTGAAAACAAGCGTATTACTTCTTAACTAAATGTTTGCAACTTGTTCTTTTCGCTATTAATTGGCTTGGTTGAAAACACTTATGATATCTTTGAAAACCAATTTCACGTGTTAAGATTGTGTTTTGATATGTTTAATACAATCTTAGTCTGTTGATTGATTGAAACACTTATGAATATCTTTGAAAAACAATTTCATGTGTTAAAATTGTGTTTTCATATGTTTATAATACTTCTTTTACAATCTAAGGTCTATTAATTGATTCGAACACTTGTGATACCTTTGAAAAACCATTCCAAATGTGTTCAAATTGTACTTTGATATGTTCAATACTTCTTTTACAATCTAAGGTCTATCTATTGATTGATTGAAACACTCATGATATGATATCTTTGAAAAACAATTTCATGTGTTAAAATTGTGTTTTGATATGTTTAATACTTCTTTCATTTACAATCTAAGGTTTTATAGTTAACCTAGGAAACTATAAGAAAGTGAATGCTCTGTGTAATAATAGTTTAAAAGTATCTTAACTATTGAAAACAAGCGTATTACTTCTTAACTAAATGTTTGCTGCAACTTGTTCTTTTCGCTATTAATTGGCTTGGTTGAAAACACTTATGATATCTTTGAAAACCAATTTCACGTGTTAAGATTGTGTTTTGATATGTTTAATACAATCTTAGTCTGTTGATTGATTGAAACACTTATGAATATCTTTGAAAAACAATTTCATGTGTGTTTTCATATGTTTATAATACTTCTTTTACAATCTAAGGTCTATTAATTGATTCGAACACTTGTGATACCTTTGAAAAACCATTCCAAATGTGTTCAAATTGTATTTTGATATGTTCAATACTTCTTTTACAATCTAAGGTCTATCTATTGATTGATTGAAACACTCATGATATGATATCTTTGAAAAACAATTTCATGTGTTAAAATTGTGTTTTGATATGTTTAATACTTCTTTCATTTACAATCTAAGGTTTTATAGTTAACCTAGGAAACTATAAGAAAGTGAATGCTCTGTGTAATAATAGTTTAAAAGTATCTTAACTATTGAAAACAAGCGTATTACTTCTTAACTAAATGTTTGCAACTTGTTCTTTTCGCTATTAATTGGCTTGGTTGAAAACACTTATGATATCTTTGAAAACCAATTTCACGTGTTAAGATTGTGTTTTGATATGTTTAATACAATCTTAGTCTGTTGATTGATTGAAACACTTATGAATATCTTTGAAAAACAATTTCATGTGTTAAAATTGTGTTTTCATATGTTTATAATACTTCTTTTACAATCTAAGGTCTATTAATTGATTCGAACACTTGTGATACCTTTGAAAAACCATTCCAAATGTGTTCAAATTGTACTTTGATATGTTCAATACTTCTTTTACAATCTAAGGTCTATCTATTGATTGATTGAAACACTCATGATATGATATCTTTGAAAAACAATTTCATGTGTTAAAATTGTGTTTTGATATGTTTAATACTTCTTTCATTTACAATCTAAGGTTTTATAGTTAACCTAGGAAACTATAAGAAAGTGAATGCTCTGTGTAATAATAGTTTAAAAGTATCTTAACTATTGAAAACAAGCGTATTACTTCTTAACTAAATGTTTGCAACTTGTTCTTTTCGCTATTAATTGGCTTGGTTGAAAACACTTATGATATCTTTGAAAACCAATTTCACGTGTTAAGATTGTGTTTTGATATGTTTAATACAATCTTAGTCTGTTGATTGATTGAAACACTTATGAATATCTTTGAAAAACAATTTCATGTGTTAAAATTGTGTTTTCATATGTTTATAATACTTCTTTTACAATCTAAGGTCTATTAATTGATTCGAACACTTGTGATACCTTTGAAAAACCATTCCAAATGTGTTCAAATTGTACTTTGATATGTTCAATACTTCTTTTACAATCTAAGGTCTATCTATTGATTGATTGAAACACTCATGATATGATATCTTTGAAAAACAATTTCATGTGTTAAAATTGTGTTTTGATATGTTTAATACTTCTTTCATTTACAATCTAAGGTTTTATAGTTAACCTAGGAAACTATAAGAAAGTGAATGCTCTGTGTAATAATAGTTTAAAAGTATCTTAACTATTGAAAACAAGCGTATTACTTCTTAACTAAATGTTTGCAACTTGTTCTTTTCGCTATTAATTGGCTTGGTTGAAAACACTTATGATATCTTTGAAAACCAATTTCACGTGTTAAGATTGTGTTTTGATATGTTTAATACAATCTTAGTCTGTTGATTGATTGAAACACTTATGAATATCTTTGAAAAACAATTTCATGTGTTAAAATTGTGTTTTCATATGTTTATAATACTTCTTTTACAATCTAAGGTCTATTAATTGATTCGAACACTTGTGATACCTTTGAAAAACCATTCCAAATGTGTTCAAATTGTATTTTGATATGTTCAATACTTCTTTTACAATCTAAGGTCTATCTATTGATTGATTGAAACACTCATGATATGATATCTTTGAAAAACAATTTCATGTGTTAAAATTGTGTTTTGATATGTTTAATACTTCTTTCATTTACAATCTAAGGTTTTATAGTTAACCTAGGAAACTATAAGAAAGTGAATGCTCTGTGTAATAATAGTTTAAAAGTATCTTAACTATTGAAAACAAGCGTATTACTTCTTAACTAAATGTTTGCAACTTGTTCTTTTCGCTATTAATTGGCTTGGTTGAAAACACTTATGATATCTTTGAAAACCAATTTCACGTGTTAAGATTGTGTTTTGATATGTTTAATACAATCTTAGTCTGTTGATTGATTGAAACACTTATGAATATCTTTGAAAAACAATTTCATGTGTGTTTTCATATGTTTATAATACTTCTTTTACAATCTAAGGTCTATTAATTGATTCGAACACTTGTGATACCTTTGAAAAACCATTCCAAATGTGTTCAAATTGTATTTTGATATGTTCAATACTTCTTTTACAATCTAAGGTCTATCTATTGATTGATTGAAACACTCATGATATGATATCTTTGAAAAACAATTTCATGTGTTAAAATTGTGTTTTGATATGTTTAATACTTCTTTCATTTACAATCTAAGCTTTTATAGTTAACCTAGGAAACTATAAGAAAGTGAATGCTCTGTGTAATAATAGTTTAAAAGTATCTTAACTATTGAAAACAAGCGTATTACTTCTTAACTAAATGTTTGCAACTTGTTCTTTTCGCTATTAATTGGCTTGGTTGAAAACACTTATGATATCTTTGAAAACCAATTTCACGTGTTAAGATTGTGTTTTGATATGTTTAATACAATCTTAGTCTGTTGATTGATTGAAACACTTATGAATATCTTTGAAAAACAATTTCATGTGTTAAAATTGTGTTTTCATATGTTTATAATACTTCTTTTACAATCTAAGGTCTATTAATTGATTCGAACACTTGTGATACCTTTGAAAAACCATTCCAAATGTGTTCAAATTGTATTTTGATATGTTCAATACTTCTTTTACAATCTAAGGTCTATCTATTGATTGATTGAAACACTCATGATATGATATCTTTGAAAAACAATTTCATGTGTTAAAATTGTGTTTTGATATGTTTAATACTTCTTTCATTTACAATCTAAGGTTTTATAGTTAACCTAGGAAACTATAAGAAAGTGAATGCTCTGTGTAATAATAGTTTAAAAGTATCTTAACTATTGAAAACAAGCGTATTACTTCTTAACTAAATGTTTGCAACTTGTTCTTTTCGCTATTAATTGGCTTGGTTGAAAACACTTATGATATCTTTGAAAACCAATTTCACGTGTTAAGATTGTGTTTTGATATGTTTAATACAATCTTAGTCTGTTGATTGATTGAAACACTTATGAATATCTTTGAAAAACAATTTCATGTGTGTTTTCATATGTTTATAATACTTCTTTTACAATCTAAGGTCTATTAATTGATTCGAACACTTGTGATACCTTTGAAAAACCATTCCAAATGTGTTCAAATTGTATTTTGATATGTTCAATACTTCTTTTACAATCTAAGGTCTATCTATTGATTGATTGAAACACTCATGATATGATATCTTTGAAAAACAATTTCATGTGTTAAAATTGTGTTTTGATATGTTTAATACTTCTTTCATTTACAATCTAAGGTTTTATAGTTAACCTAGGAAACTATAAGAAAGTGAATGCTCTGTGTAATAATAGTTTAAAAGTATCTTAACTATTGAAAACAAGCGTATTACTTCTTAACTAAATGTTTGCAACTTGTTCTTTTCGCTATTAATTGGCTTGGTTGAAAACACTTATGATATCTTTGAAAACCAATTTCACGTGTTAAGATTGTGTTTTGATATGTTTAATACAATCTTAGTCTGTTGATTGATTGAAACACTTATGAATATCTTTGAAAAACAATTTCATGTGTGTTTTCATATGTTTATAATACTTCTTTTACAATCTAAGGTCTATTAATTGATTCGAACACTTGTGATACCTTTGAAAAACCATTCCAAATGTGTTCAAATTGTATTTTGATATGTTCAATACTTCTTTTACAATCTAAGGTCTATCTATTGATTGATTGAAACACTCATGATATGATATCTTTGAAAAACAATTTCATGTGTTAAAATTGTGTTTTGATATGTTTAATACTTCTTTCATTTACAATCTAAGGTTTTATAGTTAACCTAGGAAACTATAAGAAAGTGAATGCTCTGTGTAATAATAGTTTAAAAGTATCTTAACTATTGAAAACAAGCGTATTACTTCTTAACTAAATGTTTGCAACTTGTTCTTTTCGCTATTAATTGGCTTGGTTGAAAACACTTATGATATCTTTGAAAACCAATTTCACGTGTTAAGATTGTGTTTTGATATGTTTAATACAATCTTAGTCTGTTGATTGATTGAAACACTTATGAATATCTTTGAAAAACAATTTCATGTGTGTTTTCATATGTTTATAATACTTCTTTTACAATCTAAGGTCTATTAATTGATTCGAACACTTGTGATACCTTTGAAAAACCATTCCAAATGTGTTCAAATTGTATTTTGATATGTTCAATACTTCTTTTACAATCTAAGGTCTATCTATTGATTGATTGAAACACTCATGATATGATATCTTTGAAAAACAATTTCATGTGTTAAAATTGTGTTTTGATATGTTTAATACTTCTTTCATTTACAATCTAAGGTTTTATAGTTAACCTAGGAAACTATAAGAAAGTGAATGCTCTGTGTAATAATAGTTTAAAAGTATCTTAACTATTGAAAACAAGCGTATTACTTCTTAACTAAATGTTTGCAACTTGTTCTTTTCGCTATTAATTGGCTTGGTTGAAAACACTTATGATATCTTTGAAAACCAATTTCACGTGTTAAGATTGTGTTTTGATATGTTTAATACAATCTTAGTCTGTTGATTGATTGAAACACTTATGAATATCTTTGAAAAACAATTTCATGTGTGTTTTCATATGTTTATAATACTTCTTTTACAATCTAAGGTCTATTAATTGATTCGAACACTTGTGATACCTTTGAAAAACCATTCCAAATGTGTTCAAATTGTATTTTGATATGTTCAATACTTCTTTTACAATCTAAGGTCTATCTATTGATTGATTGAAACACTCATGATATGATATCTTTGAAAAACAATTTCATGTGTTAAAATTGTGTTTTGATATGTTTAATACTTCTTTCATTTACAATCTAAGGTTTTATAGTTAACCTAGGAAACTATAAGAAAGTGAATGCTCTGTGTAATAATAGTTTAAAAGTATCTTAACTATTGAAAACAAGCGTATTACTTCTTAACTAAATGTTTGCAACTTGTTCTTTTCGCTATTAATTGGCTTGGTTGAAAACACTTATGATATCTTTGAAAACCAATTTCACGTGTTAAGATTGTGTTTTGATATGTTTAATACAATCTTAGTCTGTTGATTGATTGAAACACTTATGAATATCTTTGAAAAACAATTTCATGTGTGTTTTCATATGTTTATAATACTTCTTTTACAATCTAAGGTCTATTAATTGATTCGAACACTTGTGATACCTTTGAAAAACCATTCCAAATGTGTTCAAATTGTATTTTGATATGTTCAATACTTCTTTTACAATCTAAGGTCTATCTATTGATTGATTGAAACACTCATGATATGATATCTTTGAAAAACAATTTCATGTGTTAAAATTGTGTTTTGATATGTTTAATACTTCTTTCATTTACAATCTAAGGTTTTATAGTTAACCTAGGAAACTATAAGAAAGTGAATGCTCTGTGTAATAATAGTTTAAAAGTATCTTAACTATTGAAAACAAGCGTATTACTTCTTAACTAAATGTTTGCAACTTGTTCTTTTCGCTATTAATTGGCTTGGTTGAAAACACTTATGATATCTTTGAAAACCAATTTCACGTGTTAAGATTGTGTTTTGATATGTTTAATACAATCTTAGTCTGTTGATTGATTGAAACACTTATGAATATCTTTGAAAAACAATTTCATGTGTGTTTTCATATGTTTATAATACTTCTTTTACAATCTAAGGTCTATTAATTGATTCGAACACTTGTGATACCTTTGAAAAACCATTCCAAATGTGTTCAAATTGTATTTTGATATGTTCAATACTTCTTTTACAATCTAAGGTCTATCTATTGATTGATTGAAACACTCATGATATGATATCTTTGAAAAACAATTTCATGTGTTAAAATTGTGTTTTGATATGTTTAATACTTCTTTCATTTACAATCTAAGGTTTTATAGTTAACCTAGGAAACTATAAGAAAGTGAATGCTCTGTGTAATAATAGTTTAAAAGTATCTTAACTATTGAAAACAAGCGTATTACTTCTTAACTAAATGTTTGCAACTTGTTCTTTTCGCTATTAATTGGCTTGGTTGAAAACACTTATGATATCTTTGAAAACCAATTTCACGTGTTAAGATTGTGTTTTGATATGTTTAATACAATCTTAGTCTGTTGATTGATTGAAACACTTATGAATATCTTTGAAAAACAATTTCATGTGTGTTTTCATATGTTTATAATACTTCTTTTACAATCTAAGGTCTATTAATTGATTCGAACACTTGTGATACCTTTGAAAAACCATTCCAAATGTGTTCAAATTGTATTTTGATATGTTCAATACTTCTTTTACAATCTAAGGTCTATCTATTGATTGATTGAAACACTCATGATATGATATCTTTGAAAAACAATTTCATGTGTTAAAATTGTGTTTTGATATGTTTAATACTTCTTTCATTTACAATCTAAGGTTTTATAGTTAACCTAGGAAACTATAAGAAAGTGAATGCTCTGTGTAATAATAGTTTAAAAGTATCTTAACTATTGAAAACAAGCGTATTACTTCTTAACTAAATGTTTGCAACTTGTTCTTTTCGCTATTAATTGGCTTGGTTGAAAACACTTATGATATCTTTGAAAACCAATTTCACGTGTTAAGATTGTGTTTTGATATGTTTAATACAATCTTAGTCTGTTGATTGATTGAAACACTTATGAATATCTTTGAAAAACAATTTCATGTGTGTTTTCATATGTTTATAATACTTCTTTTACAATCTAAGGTCTATTAATTGATTCGAACACTTGTGATACCTTTGAAAAACCATTCCAAATGTGTTCAAATTGTATTTTGATATGTTCAATACTTCTTTTACAATCTAAGGTCTATCTATTGATTGATTGAAACACTCATGATATGATATCTTTGAAAAACAATTTCATGTGTTAAAATTGTGTTTTGATATGTTTAATACTTCTTTCATTTACAATCTAAGGTTTTATAGTTAACCTAGGAAACTATAAGAAAGTGAATGCTCTGTGTAATAATAGTTTAAAAGTATCTTAACTATTGAAAACAAGCGTATTACTTCTTAACTAAATGTTTGCAACTTGTTCTTTTCGCTATTAATTGGCTTGGTTGAAAACACTTATGATATCTTTGAAAACCAATTTCACGTGTTAAGATTGTGTTTTGATATGTTTAATACAATCTTAGTCTGTTGATTGATTGAAACACTTATGAATATCTTTGAAAAACAATTTCATGTGTGTTTTCATATGTTTATAATACTTCTTTTACAATCTAAGGTCTATTAATTGATTCGAACACTTGTGATACCTTTGAAAAACCATTCCAAATGTGTTCAAATTGTATTTTGATATGTTCAATACTTCTTTTACAATCTAAGGTCTATCTATTGATTGATTGAAACACTCATGATATGATATCTTTGAAAAACAATTTCATGTGTTAAAATTGTGTTTTGATATGTTTAATACTTCTTTCATTTACAATCTAAGGTTTTATAGTTAACCTAGGAAACTATAAGAAAGTGAATGCTCTGTGTAATAATAGTTTAAAAGTATCTTAACTATTGAAAACAAGCGTATTACTTCTTAACTAAATGTTTGCAACTTGTTCTTTTCGCTATTAATTGGCTTGGTTGAAAACACTTATGATATCTTTGAAAACCAATTTCACGTGTTAAGATTGTGTTTTGATATGTTTAATACAATCTTAGTCTGTTGATTGATTGAAACACTTATGAATATCTTTGAAAAACAATTTCATGTGTGTTTTCATATGTTTATAATACTTCTTTTACAATCTAAGGTCTATTAATTGATTCGAACACTTGTGATACCTTTGAAAAACCATTCCAAATGTGTTCAAATTGTATTTTGATATGTTCAATACTTCTTTTACAATCTAAGGTCTATCTATTGATTGATTGAAACACTCATGATATGATATCTTTGAAAAACAATTTCATGTGTTAAAATTGTGTTTTGATATGTTTAATACTTCTTTCATTTACAATCTAAGGTTTTATAGTTAACCTAGGAAACTATAAGAAAGTGAATGCTCTGTGTAATAATAGTTTAAAAGTATCTTAACTATTGAAAACAAGCGTATTACTTCTTAACTAAATGTTTGCAACTTGTTCTTTTCGCTATTAATTGGCTTGGTTGAAAACACTTATGATATCTTTGAAAACCAATTTCACGTGTTAAGATTGTGTTTTGATATGTTTAATACAATCTTAGTCTGTTGATTGATTGAAACACTTATGAATATCTTTGAAAAACAATTTCATGTGTTAAAATTGTGTTTTCATATGTTTATAATACTTCTTTTACAATCTAAGGTCTATTAATTGATTCGAACACTTGTGATACCTTTGAAAAACCATTCCAAATGTGTTCAAATTGTATTTTGATATGTTCAATACTTCTTTTACAATCTAAGGTCTATCTATTGATTGATTGAAACACTCATGATATGATATCTTTGAAAAACAATTTCATGTGTTAAAATTGTGTTTTGATATGTTTAATACTTCTTTCATTTACAATCTAAGGTTTTATAGTTAACCTAGGAAACTATAAGAAAGTGAATGCTCTGTGTAATAATAGTTTAAAAGTATCTTAACTATTGAAAACAAGCGTATTACTTCTTAACTAAATGTTTGCAACTTGTTCTTTTCGCTATTAATTGGCTTGGTTGAAAACACTTATGATATCTTTGAAAACCAATTTCACGTGTTAAGATTGTGTTTTGATATGTTTAATACAATCTTAGTCTGTTGATTGATTGAAACACTTATGAATATCTTTGAAAAACAATTTCATGTGTGTTTTCATATGTTTATAATACTTCTTTTACAATCTAAGGTCTATTAATTGATTCGAACACTTGTGATACCTTTGAAAAACCATTCCAAATGTGTTCAAATTGTATTTTGATATGTTCAATACTTCTTTTACAATCTAAGGTCTATCTATTGATTGATTGAAACACTCATGATATGATATCTTTGAAAAACAATTTCATGTGTTAAAATTGTGTTTTGATATGTTTAATACTTCTTTCATTTACAATCTAAGGTTTTATAGTTAACCTAGGAAACTATAAGAAAGTGAATGCTCTGTGTAATAATAGTTTAAAAGTATCTTAACTATTGAAAACAAGCGTATTACTTCTTAACTAAATGTTTGCAACTTGTTCTTTTCGCTATTAATTGGCTTGGTTGAAAACACTTATGATATCTTTGAAAACCAATTTCACGTGTTAAGATTGTGTTTTGATATGTTTAATACAATCTTAGTCTGTTGATTGATTGAAACACTTATGAATATCTTTGAAAAACAATTTCATGTGTTAAAATTGTGTTTTCATATGTTTATAATACTTCTTTTACAATCTAAGGTCTATTAATTGATTCGAACACTTGTGATACCTTTGAAAAACCATTCCAAATGTGTTCAAATTGTATTTTGATATGTTCAATACTTCTTTTACAATCTAAGGTCTATCTATTGATTGATTGAAACACTCATGATATGATATCTTTGAAAAACAATTTCATGTGTTAAAATTGTGTTTTGATATGTTTAATACTTCTTTCATTTACAATCTAAGGTTTTATAGTTAACCTAGGAAACTATAAGAAAGTGAATGCTCTGTGTAATAATAGTTTAAAAGTATCTTAACTATTGAAAACAAGCGTATTACTTCTTAACTAAATGTTTGCAACTTGTTCTTTTCGCTATTAATTGGCTTGGTTGAAAACACTTATGATATCTTTGAAAACCAATTTCACGTGTTAAGATTGTGTTTTGATATGTTTAATACAATCTTAGTCTGTTGATTGATTGAAACACTTATGAATATCTTTGAAAAACAATTTCATGTGTTAAAATTGTGTTTTCATATGTTTATAATACTTCTTTTACAATCTAAGGTCTATTAATTGATTCGAACACTTGTGATACCTTTGAAAAACCATTCCAAATGTGTTCAAATTGTATTTTGATATGTTCAATACTTCTTTTACAATCTAAGGTCTATCTATTGATTGATTGAAACACTCATGATATGATATCTTTGAAAAACAATTTCATGTGTTAAAATTGTGTTTTGATATGTTTAATACTTCTTTCATTTACAATCTAAGGTTTTATAGTTAACCTAGGAAACTATAAGAAAGTGAATGCTCTGTGTAATAATAGTTTAAAAGTATCTTAACTATTGAAAACAAGCGTATTACTTCTTAACTAAATGTTTGCAACTTGTTCTTTTCGCTATTAATTGGCTTGGTTGAAAACACTTATGATATCTTTGAAAACCAATTTCACGTGTTAAGATTGTGTTTTGATATGTTTAATACAATCTTAGTCTGTTGATTGATTGAAACACTTATGAATATCTTTGAAAAACAATTTCATGTGTGTTTTCATATGTTTATAATACTTCTTTTACAATCTAAGGTCTATTAATTGATTCGAACACTTGTGATACCTTTGAAAAACCATTCCAAATGTGTTCAAATTGTATTTTGATATGTTCAATACTTCTTTTACAATCTAAGGTCTATCTATTGATTGATTGAAACACTCATGATATGATATCTTTGAAAAACAATTTCATGTGTTAAAATTGTGTTTTGATATGTTTAATACTTCTTTCATTTACAATCTAAGGTTTTATAGTTAACCTAGGAAACTATAAGAAAGTGAATGCTCTGTGTAATAATAGTTTAAAAGTATCTTAACTATTGAAAACAAGCGTATTACTTCTTAACTAAATGTTTGCAACTTGTTATTTTCGCTATTAATTGGCTTGGTTGAAAACACTTATGATATCTTTGAAAACCAATTTCACGTGTTAAGATTGTGTTTTGATATGTTTAATACAATCTTAGTCTGTTGATTGATTGAAACACTTATGAATATCTTTGAAAAACAATTTCATGTGTGTTTTCATATGTTTATAATACTTCTTTTACAATCTAAGGTCTATTAATTGATTCGAACACTTGTGATACCTTTGAAAAACCATTCCAAATGTGTTCAAATTGTATTTTGATATGTTCAATACTTCTTTTACAATCTAAGGTCTATCTATTGATTGATTGAAACACTCATGATATGATATCTTTGAAAAACAATTTCATGTGTTAAAATTGTGTTTTGATATGTTTAATACTTCTTTCATTTACAATCTAAGGTTTTATAGTTAACCTAGGAAACTATAAGAAAGTGAATGCTCTGTGTAATAATAGTTTAAAAGTATCTTAACTATTGAAAACAAGCGTATTACTTCTTAACTAAATGTTTGCAACTTGTTCTTTTCGCTATTAATTGGCTTGGTTGAAAACACTTATGATATCTTTGAAAACCAATTTCACGTGTTAAGATTGTGTTTTGATATGTTTAATACAATCTTAGTCTGTTGATTGATTGAAACACTTATGAATATCTTTGAAAAACAATTTCATGTGTGTTTTCATATGTTTATAATACTTCTTTTACAATCTAAGGTCTATTAATTGATTCGAACACTTGTGATACCTTTGAAAAACCATTCCAAATGTGTTCAAATTGTATTTTGATATGTTCAATACTTCTTTTACAATCTAAGGTCTATCTATTGATTGATTGAAACACTCATGATATGATATCTTTGAAAAACAATTTCATGTGTTAAAATTGTGTTTTGACATGTTTAATACTTCTTTCATTTACAATCTAAGGTTTTATAGTTAACCTAGGAAACTATAAGAAAGTGAATGCTCTGTGTAATAATAGTTTAAAAGTATCTTAACTATTGAAAACAAGCGTATTACTTCTTAACTAAATGTTTGCAACTTGTTCTTTTCGCTATTAATTGGCTTGGTTGAAAACACTTATGATATCTTTGAAAACCAATTTCACGTGTTAAGATTGTGTTTTGATATGTTTAATACAATCTTAGTCTGTTGATTGATTGAAACACTTATGAATATCTTTGAAAAACAATTTCATGTGTGTTTTCATATGTTTATAATACTTCTTTTACAATCTAAGGTCTATTAATTGATTCGAACACTTGTGATACCTTTGAAAAACCATTCCAAATGTGTTCAAATTGTATTTTGATATGTTCAATACTTCTTTTACAATCTAAGGTCTATCTATTGATTGATTGAAACACTCATGATATGATATCTTTGAAAAACAATTTCATGTGTTAAAATTGTGTTTTGATATGTTTAATACTTCTTTCATTTACAATCTAAGGTTTTATAGTTAACCTAGGAAACTATAAGAAAGTGAATGCTCTGTGTAATAATAGTTTAAAAGTATCTTAACTATTGAAAACAAGCGTATTACTTCTTAACTAAATGTTTGCAACTTGTTCTTTTCGCTATTAATTGGCTTGGTTGAAAACACTTATGATATCTTTGAAAACCAATTTCACGTGTTAAGATTGTGTTTTGATATGTTTAATACAATCCTAGTCTGTTGATTGATTGAAACACTTATGAATATCTTTGAAAAACAATTTCATGTGTTAAAATTGTGTTTTCATATGTTTATAATACTTCTTTTACAATCTAAGGTCTATTAATTGATTCGAACACTTGTGATACCTTTGAAAAACCATTCCAAATGTGTTCAAATTGTATTTTGATATGTTCAATACTTCT
This sequence comes from Phaseolus vulgaris, assembly GCF_051622355.1. NCBI lineage: Eukaryota > Viridiplantae > Streptophyta > Magnoliopsida > Fabales > Fabaceae > Phaseolus > Phaseolus vulgaris. The sequence continues at coordinate 18,633,276 of NC_143501.1, read as the reverse complement.
TTTACAATCTAAGGTCTATCTATTGATTGAATGAAACACTCATGATATGATATCTTTGAAAAACAATTTCATGTGCTAAAATTGTGTTTTGATATGTTTAATACTTCTTTCATTTACAATCTAAGGTTTTATAGTTAACCTAGGAAACTATAAGAAAGTGAATGCTCTGTGTAATAATAGATTAAAAGTATCTTAACTATTGAAAACAAGCGTATTACTTCTTAACTAAATGTTTGCAACTTGTTCTTTTCGCTATTAATTGGCTTGGTTGAAAACACTTATGATATCTTTGAAAACCAATTTCACGTGTTAAGATTGTGTTTTGATATGTTTAATACAATCTTAGTCTGTTGATTGATTGAAACACTTATGAATATCTTTGAAAAACAATTTCATGTGTTAAAATTGTGTTTTCATATGTTTATAATACTTCTTTTACAATCTAAGGTCTATTAATTGATTCGAACACTTGTGATACCTTTGAAAAACCATTCCAAATGTGTTCAAATTGTATTTTGATATGTCCAATACTTCTTTTACAATCTAAGGTCTATCTATTGATTGATTGAAACACTCATGATATGATATCTTTGAAAAACAATTTCATGTGTTAAAATTGTGTTTTGATATGTTTAATACTTCTTTCATTTACAATCTAAGGTTTTATAGTTAACCTAGGAAACTATAAGAAAGTGAATGCTCTGTGTAATAATAGTTTAAAAGTATCTTAACTATTGAAAACAAACGTATTACTTCTTAACTAAATGTTTGCAACTTGTTCTTTTCGCTATTAATTGGCTTGGTTGAAAACACTTATGATATCTTTGAAAACCAATTTCACGTGTTAAGATTGTGTTTTGATATGTTTAATACAATCTTAGTCTGTTGATTGATTGAAACACTTATGAATATCTTTGAAAAACAATTTCATGTGTGTTTTCATATGTTTATAATACTTCTTTTACAATCTAAGGTCTATTAATTGATTCGAACACTTGTGATACCTTTGAAAAACCATTCCAAATGTGTTCAAATTGTATTTTGATATGTTCAATACTTCTTTTACAATCTAAGGTCTATCTATTGATTGATTGAAACACTCATGATATGATATCTTTGAAAAACAATTTCATGTGTTAAAATTGTGTTTTGATATGTTTAATACTTCTTTCATTTACAATCTAAGGTTTTATAGTTAACCTAGGAAACTATAAGAAAGTGAATGCTCTGTGTAATAATAGTTTAAAAGTATCTTAACTATTGAAAACAAGCGTATTACTTCTTAACTAAATGTTTGCAACTTGTTCTTTTCGCTATTAATTGGCTTGGTTGAAAACACTTATGATATCTTTGAAAACCAATTTCACGTGTTAAGATTGTGTTTTGATATGTTTAATACAATCTTAGTCTGTTGATTGATTGAAACACTTATGAATATCTTTGAAAAACAATTTCATGTGTGTTTTCATATGTTTATAATACTTCTTTTACAATCTAAGGTCTATTAATTGATTCGAACACTTGTGATACCTTTGAAAAACCATTCCAAATGTGTTCAAATTGTATTTTGATATGTTCAATACTTCTTTTACAATCTAAGGTCTATCTATTGATTGATTGAAACACTCATGATATGATATCTTTGAAAAACAATTTCATGTGTTAAAATTGTGTTTTGATATGTTTAATACTTCTTTCATTTACAATCTAAGGTTTTATAGTTAACCTAGGAAACTATAAGAAAGTGAATGCTCTGTGTAATAATAGTTTAAAAGTATCTTAACTATTGAAAACAAGCGTATTACTTCTTAACTAAATGTTTGCAACTTGTTCTTTTCGCTATTAATTGGCTTGGTTGAAAACACTTATGATATCTTTGAAAACCAATTTCACGTGTTAAGATTGTGTTTTGATATGTTTAATACAATCTTAGTCTGTTGATTGATTGAAACACTTATGAATATCTTTGAAAAACAATTTCATGTGTGTTTTCATATGTTTATAATACTTCTTTTACAATCTAAGGTCTATTAATTGATTCGAACACTTGTGATACCTTTGAAAAACCATTCCAAATGTGTTCAAATTGTATTTTGATATGTTCAATACTTCTTTTACAATCTAAGGTCTATCTATTGATTGATTGAAACACTCATGATATGATATCTTTGAAAAACAATTTCATGTGTTAAAATTGTGTTTTGATATGTTTAATACTTCTTTCATTTACAATCTAAGGTTTTATAGTTAACCTAGGAAACTATAAGAAAGTGAATGCTCTGTGTAATAATAGTTTAAAAGTATCTTAACTATTGAAAACAAGCGTATTACTTCTTAACTAAATGTTTGCAACTTGTTCTTTTCGCTATTAATTGGCTTGGTTGAAAACACTTATGATATCTTTGAAAACCAATTTCACGTGTTAAGATTGTGTTTTGATATGTTTAATACAATCTTAGTCTGTTGATTGATTGAAACACTTATGAATATCTTTGAAAAACAATTTCATGTGTTAAAATTGTGTTTTCATATGTTTATAATACTTCTTTTACAATCTAAGGTCTATTAATTGATTCGAACACTTGTGATACCTTTGAAAAACCATTCCAAATGTGTTCAAATTGTATTTTGATATGTTCAATACTTCTTTTACAATCTAAGGTCTATCTATTGATTGATTGAAACACTCATGATATGATATCTTTGAAAAACAATTTCATGTGTTAAAATTGTGTTTTGATATGTTTAATACTTCTTTCATTTACAATCTAAGGTTTTATAGTTAACCTAGGAAACTATAAGAAAGTGAATGCTCTGTGTAATAATAGTTTAAAAGTATCTTAACTATTGAAAACAAGCGTATTACTTCTTAACTAAATGTTTGCAACTTGTTCTTTTCGCTATTAATTGGCTTGGTTGAAAACACTTATGATATCTTTGAAAACCAATTTCACGTGTTAAGATTGTGTTTTGATATGTTTAATACAATCTTAGTCTGTTGATTGATTGAAACACTTATGAATATCTTTGAAAAACAATTTCATGTGTGTTTTCATATGTTTATAATACTTCTTTTACAATCTAAGGTCTATTAATTGATTCGAACACTTGTGATACCTTTGAAAAACCATTCCAAATGTGTTCAAATTGTATTTTGATATGTTCAATACTTCTTTTACAATCTAAGGTCTATCTATTGATTGAATGAAACACTCATGATATGATATCTTTGAAAAACAATTTCATGTGCTAAAATTGTGTTTTGATATGTTTAATACTTCTTTCATTTACAATCTAAGGTTTTATAGTTAACCTAGGAAACTATAAGAAAGTGAATGCTCTGTGTAATAAGAGATTAAAAGTATCTTAACTATTGAAAACAAGCGTATTACTTCTTAACTAAATGTTTGCAACTTGTTCTTTTCGCTATTAATTGGCTTGGTTGAAAACACTTATGATATCTTTGAAAACCAATTTCACGTGTTAAGATTGTGTTTTGATATGTTTAATACAATCTTAGTCTGTTGATTGATTGAAACACTTATGAATATCTTTGAAAAACAATTTCATGTGTTAAAATTGTGTTTTCATATGTTTATAATACTTCTTTTACAATCTAAGGTCTATTAATTGATTCGAACACTTGTGATACCTTTGAAAAACCATTCCAAATGTGTTCAAATTGTATTTTGATATGTCCAATACTTCTTTTACAATCTAAGGTCTATCTATTGATTGATTGAAACACTCATGATATGATATCTTTGAAAAACAATTTCATGTGTTAAAATTGTGTTTTGATATGTTTAATACTTCTTTCATTTACAATCTAAGGTTTTATAGTTAACCTAGGAAACTATAAGAAAGTGAATGCTCTGTGTAATAATAGTTTAAAAGTATCTTAACTATTGAAAACAAACGTATTACTTCTTAACTAAATGTTTGCAACTTGTTCTTTTCGCTATTAATTGGCTTGGTTGAAAACACTTATGATATCTTTGAAAACCAATTTCACGTGTTAAGATTGTGTTTTGATATGTTTAATACAATCTTAGTCTGTTGATTGATTGAAACACTTATGAATATCTTTGAAAAACAATTTCATGTGTGTTTTCATATGTTTATAATACTTCTTTTACAATCTAAGGTCTATTAATTGATTCGAACACTTGTGATACCTTTGAAAAACCATTCCAAATGTGTTCAAATTGTATTTTGATATGTTCAATACTTCTTTTACAATCTAAGGTCTATCTATTGATTGATTGAAACACTCATGATATGATATCTTTGAAAAACAATTTCATGTGTTAAAATTGTGTTTTGATATGTTTAATACTTCTTTCATTTACAATCTAAGGTTTTATAGTTAACCTAGGAAACTATAAGAAAGTGAATGCTCTGTGTAATAATAGTTTAAAAGTATCTTAACTATTGAAAACAAGCGTATTACTTCTTAACTAAATGTTTGCAACTTGTTCTTTTCGCTATTAATTGGCTTGGTTGAAAACACTTATGATATCTTTGAAAACCAATTTCACGTGTTAAGATTGTGTTTTGATATGTTTAATACAATCTTAGTCTGTTGATTGATTGAAACACTTATGAATATCTTTGAAAAACAATTTCATGTGTTAAAATTGTGTTTTCATATGTTTATAATACTTCTTTTACAATCTAAGGTCTATTAATTGATTCGAACACTTGTGATACCTTTGAAAAACCATTCCAAATGTGTTCAAATTGTATTTTGATATGTTCAATACTTCTTTTACAATCTAAGGTCTATCTATTGATTGATTGAAACACTCATGATATGATATCTTTGAAAAACAATTTCATGTGTTAAAATTGTGTTTTGATATGTTTAATACTTCTTTCATTTACAATCTAAGGTTTTATAGTTAACCTAGGAAACTATAAGAAAGTGAATGCTCTGTGTAATAATAGTTTAAAAGTATCTTAACTATTGAAAACAAGCGTATTACTTCTTAACTAAATGTTTGCAACTTGTTCTTTTCGCTATTAATTGGCTTGGTTGAAAACACTTATGATATCTTTGAAAACCAATTTCACGTGTTAAGATTGTGTTTTGATATGTTTAATACAATCTTAGTCTGTTGATTGATTGAAACACTTATGAATATCTTTGAAAAACAATTTCATGTGTTAAAATTGTGTTTTCATATGTTTATAATACTTCTTTTACAATCTAAGGTCTATTAATTGATTCGAACACTTGTGATACCTTTGAAAAACCATTCCAAATGTGTTCAAATTGTATTTTGATATGTTCAATACTTCTTTTACAATCTAAGGTCTATCTATTGATTGATTGAAACACTCATGATATGATATCTTTGAAAAACAATTTCATGTGTTAAAATTGTGTTTTGATATGTTTAATACTTCTTTCATTTACAATCTAAGGTTTTATAGTTAACCTAGGAAACTATAAGAAAGTGAATGCTCTGTGTAATAATAGTTTAAAAGTATCTTAACTATTGAAAACAAGCGTATTACTTCTTAACTAAATGTTTGCAACTTGTTCTTTTCGCTATTAATTGGCTTGGTTGAAAACACTTATGATATCTTTGAAAACCAATTTCACGTGTTAAGATTGTGTTTTGATATGTTTAATACAATCTTAGTCTGTTGATTGATTGAAACACTTATGAATATCTTTGAAAAACAATTTCATGTGTTAAAATTGTGTTTTCATATGTTTATAATACTTCTTTTACAATCTAAGGTCTATTAATTGATTCGAACACTTGTGATACCTTTGAAAAACCATTCCAAATGTGTTCAAATTGTATTTTGATATGTTCAATACTTCTTTTACAATCTAAGGTCTATCTATTGATTGATTGAAACACTCATGATATGATATCTTTGAAAAACAATTTCATGTGTTAAAATTGTGTTTTGATATGTTTAATACTTCTTTCATTTACAATCTAAGGTTTTATAGTTAACCTAGGAAACTATAAGAAAGTGAATGCTCTGTGTAATAATAGTTTAAAAGTATCTTAACTATTGAAAACAAGCGTATTACTTCTTAACTAAATGTTTGCAACTTGTTCTTTTCGCTATTAATTGGCTTGGTTGAAAACACTTATGATATCTTTGAAAACCAATTTCACGTGTTAAGATTGTGTTTTGATATGTTTAATACAATCTTAGTCTGTTGATTGATTGAAACACTTATGAATATCTTTGAAAAACAATTTCATGTGTGTTTTCATATGTTTATAATACTTCTTTTACAATCTAAGGTCTATTAATTGATTCGAACACTTGTGATACCTTTGAAAAACCATTCCAAATGTGTTCAAATTGTATTTTGATATGTTCAATACTTCTTTTACAATCTAAGGTCTATCTATTGATTGATTGAAACACTCATGATATGATATCTTTGAAAAACAATTTCATGTGTTAAAATTGTGTTTTGATATGTTTAATACTTCTTTCATTTACAATCTAAGGTTTTATAGTTAACCTAGGAAACTATAAGAAAGTGAATGCTCTGTGTAATAATAGTTTAAAAGTATCTTAACTATTGAAAACAAGCGTATTACTTCTTAACTAAATGTTTGCAACTTGTTCTTTTCGCTATTAATTGGCTTGGTTGAAAACACTTATGATATCTTTGAAAACCAATTTCACGTGTTAAGATTGTGTTTTGATATGTTTAATACAATCCTAGTCTGTTGATTGATTGAAACACTTATGAATATCTTTGAAAAACAATTTCATGTGTTAAAATTGTGTTTTCATATGTTTATAATACTTCTTTTACAATCTAAGGTCTATTAATTGATTCGAACACTTGTGATACCTTTGAAAAACCATTCCAAATGTGTTCAAATTGTATTTTGATATGTCCAATACTTCTTTTACAATCTAAGGTCTATCTATTGATTGATTGAAACACTCATGATATGATATCTTTGAAAAACAATTTCATGTGTTAAAATTGTGTTTTGATATGTTTAATACTTCTTTCATTTACAATCTAAGGTTTTATAGTTAACCTAGGAAACTATAAGAAAGTGAATGCTCTGTGTAATAATAGTTTAAAAGTATCTTAACTATTGAAAACAAGCGTATTACTTCTTAACTAAATGTTTGCAACTTGTTCTTTTCGCTATTAATTGGCTTGGTTGAAAACACTTATGATATCTTTGAAAACCAATTTCACGTGTTAAGATTGTGTTTTGATATGTTTAATACAATCTTAGTCTGTTGATTGATTGAAACACTTATGAATATCTTTGAAAAACAATTTCATGTGTGTTTTCATATGTTTATAATACTTCTTTTACAATCTAAGGTCTATTAATTGATTCGAACACTTGTGATACCTTTGAAAAACCATTCCAAATGTGTTCAAATTGTATTTTGATATGTCCAATACTTCTTTTACAATCTAAGGTCTATCTATTGATTGATTGAAACACTCATGATATGATATCTTTGAAAAACAATTTCATGTGTTAAAATTGTGTTTTGATATGTTTAATACTTCTTTCATTTACAATCTAAGGTTTTATAGTTAACCTAGGAAACTATAAGAAAGTGAATGCTCTGTGTAATAATAGTTTAAAAGTATCTTAACTATTGAAAACAAGCGTATTACTTCTTAACTAAATGTTTGCAACTTGTTCTTTTCGCTATTAATTGGCTTGGTTGAAAACACTTATGATATCTTTGAAAACCAATTTCACGTGTTAAGATTGTGTTTTGATATGTTTAATACAATCTTAGTCTGTTGATTGATTGAAACACTTATGAATATCTTTGAAAAACAATTTCATGTGTGTTTTCATATGTTTATAATACTTCTTTTACAATCTAAGGTCTATTAATTGATTCGAACACTTGTGATACCTTTGAAAAACCATTCCAAATGTGTTCAAATTGTATTTTGATATGTTCAATACTTCTTTTACAATCTAAGGTCTATCTATTGATTGATTGAAACACTCATGATATGATATCTTTGAAAAACAATTTCATGTGTTAAAATTGTGTTTTGATATGTTTAATACTTCTTTCATTTACAATCTAAGGTTTTATAGTTAACCTAGGAAACTATAAGAAAGTGAATGCTCTGTGTAATAATAGTTTAAAAGTATCTTAACTATTGAAAACAAGCGTATTACTTCTTAACTAAATGTTTGCAACTTGTTCTTTTCGCTATTAATTGGCTTGGTTGAAAACACTTATGATATCTTTGAAAACCAATTTCACGTGTTAAGATTGTGTTTTGATATGTTTAATACAATCCTAGTCTGTTGATTGATTGAAACACTTATGAATATCTTTGAAAAACAATTTCATGTGTTAAAATTGTGTTTTCATATGTTTATAATACTTCTTTTACAATCTAAGGTCTATTAATTGATTCGAACACTTGTGATACCTTTGAAAAACCATTCCAAATGTGTTCAAATTGTATTTTGATATGTCCAATACTTCTTTTACAATCTAAGGTCTATCTATTGATTGATTGAAACACTCATGATATGATATCTTTGAAAAACAATTTCATGTGTTAAAATTGTGTTTTGATATGTTTAATACTTCTTTCATTTACAATCTAAGGTTTTATAGTTAACCTAGGAAACTATAAGAAAGTGAATGCTCTGTGTAATAATAGTTTAAAAGTATCTTAACTATTGAAAACAAGCGTATTACTTCTTAACTAAATGTTTGCAACTTGTTCTTTTCGCTATTAATTGGCTTGGTTGAAAACACTTATGATATCTTTGAAAACCAATTTCACGTGTTAAGATTGTGTTTTGATATGTTTAATACAATCTTAGTCTGTTGATTGATTGAAACACTTATGAATATCTTTGAAAAACAATTTCATGTGTGTTTTCATATGTTTATAATACTTCTTTTACAATCTAAGGTCTATTAATTGATTCGAACACTTGTGATACCTTTGAAAAACCATTCCAAATGTGTTCAAATTGTATTTTGATATGTCCAATACTTCTTTTACAATCTAAGGTCTATCTATTGATTGATTGAAACACTCATGATATGATATCTTTGAAAAACAATTTCATGTGTTAAAATTGTGTTTTGATATGTTTAATACTTCTTTCATTTACAATCTAAGGTTTTATAGTTAACCTAGGAAACTATAAGAAAGTGAATGCTCTGTGTAATAATAGTTTAAAAGTATCTTAACTATTGAAAACAAGCGTATTACTTCTTAACTAAATGTTTGCAACTTGTTCTTTTCGCTATTAATTGGCTTGGTTGAAAACACTTATGATATCTTTGAAAACCAATTTCACGTGTTAAGATTGTGTTTTGATATGTTTAATACAATCTTAGTCTGTTGATTGATTGAAACACTTATGAATATCTTTGAAAAACAATTTCATGTGTGTTTTCATATGTTTATAATACTTCTTTTACAATCTAAGGTCTATTAATTGATTCGAACACTTGTGATACCTTTGAAAAACCATTCCAAATGTGTTCAAATTGTATTTTGATATGTCCAATACTTCTTTTACAATCTAAGGTCTATCTATTGATTGATTGAAACACTCATGATATGATATCTTTGAAAAACAATTTCATGTGTTAAAATTGTGTTTTGATATGTTTAATACTTCTTTCATTTACAATCTAAGGTTTTATAGTTAACCTAGGAAACTATAAGAAAGTGAATGCTCTGTGTAATAATAGTTTAAAAGTATCTTAACTATTGAAAACAAGCGTATTACTTCTTAACTAAATGTTTGCAACTTGTTCTTTTCGCTATTAATTGGCTTGGTTGAAAACACTTATGATATCTTTGAAAACCAATTTCACGTGTTAAGATTGTGTTTTGATATGTTTAATACAATCTTAGTCTGTTGATTGATTGAAACACTTATGAATATCTTTGAAAAACAATTTCATGTGTGTTTTCATATGTTTATAATACTTCTTTTACAATCTAAGGTCTATTAATTGATTCGAACACTTGTGATACCTTTGAAAAACCATTCCAAATGTGTTCAAATTGTATTTTGATATGTTCAATACTTCTTTTACAATCTAAGGTCTATCTATTGATTGATTGAAACACTCATGATATGATATCTTTGAAAAACAATTTCATGTGTTAAAATTGTGTTTTGATATGTTTAATACTTCTTTCATTTACAATCTAAGGTTTTATAGTTAACCTAGGAAACTATAAGAAAGTGAATGCTCTGTGTAATAATAGTTTAAAAGTATCTTAACTATTGAAAACAAGCGTATTACTTCTTAACTAAATGTTTGCAACTTGTTCTTTTCGCTATTAATTGGCTTGGTTGAAAACACTTATGATATCTTTGAAAACCAATTTCACGTGTTAAGATTGTGTTTTTATATGTTTAATACAATCTTAGTCTGTTGATTGATTGAAACACTTATGAATATCTTTGAAAAACAATTTCATGTGTGTTTTCATATGTTTATAATACTTCTTTTACAATCTAAGGTCTATTAATTGATTCGAACACTTGTGATACCTTTGAAAAACCATTCCAAATGTGTTCAAATTGTATTTTGATATGTTCAATACTTCTTTTACAATCTAAGGTCTATCTATTGATTGATTGAAACACTCATGATATGATATCTTTGAAAAACAATTTCATGTGTTAAAATTGTGTTTTGATATGTTTAATACTTCTTTCATTTACAATCTAAGGTTTTATAGTTAACCTAGGAAACTATAAGAAAGTGAATGCTCTGTGTAATAATAGTTTAAAAGTATCTTAACTATTGAAAACAAGCGTATTACTTCTTAACTAAATGTTTGCAACTTGTTCTTTTCGCTATTAATTGGCTTGGTTGAAAACACTTATGATATCTTTGAAAACCAATTTCACGTGTTAAGATTGTGTTTTTATATGTTTAATACAATCTTAGTCTGTTGATTGATTGAAACACTTATGAATATCTTTGAAAAACAATTTCATGTGTGTTTTCATATGTTTATAATACTTCTTTTACAATCTAAGGTCTATTAATTGATTCGAACACTTGTGATACCTTTGAAAAACCATTCCAAATGTGTTCAAATTGTATTTTGATATGTTCAATACTTCTTTTACAATCTAAGGTCTATCTATTGATTGATTGAAACACTCATGATATGATATCTTTGAAAAACAATTTCATGTGTTAAAATTGTGTTTTGATATGTTTAATACTTCTTTCATTTACAATCTAAGGTTTTATAGTTAACCTAGGAAACTATAAGAAAGTGAATGCTCTGTGTAATAATAGTTTAAAAGTATCTTAACTATTGAAAACAAGCGTATTACTTCTTAACTAAATGTTTGCAACTTGTTCTTTTCGCTATTAATTGGCTTGGTTGAAAACACTTATGATATCTTTGAAAACCAATTTCACGTGTTAAGATTGTGTTTTTATATGTTTAATACAATCTTAGTCTGTTGATTGATTGAAACACTTATGAATATCTTTGAAAAACAATTTCATGTGTGTTTTCATATGTTTATAATACTTCTTTTACAATCTAAGGTCTATTAATTGATTCGAACACTTGTGATACCTTTGAAAAACCATTCCAAATGTGTTCAAATTGTATTTTGATATGTTCAATACTTCTTTTACAATCTAAGGTCTATCTATTGATTGATTGAAACACTCATGATATGATATCTTTGAAAAACAATTTCATGTGTTAAAATTGTGTTTTGATATGTTTAATACTTCTTTCATTTACAATCTAAGGTTTTATAGTTAACCTAGGAAACTATAAGAAAGTGAATGCTCTGTGTAATAATAGTTTAAAAGTATCTTAACTATTGAAAACAAGCGTATTACTTCTTAACTAAATGTTTGCAACTTGTTCTTTTCGCTATTAATTGGCTTGGTTGAAAACACTTATGATATCTTTGAAAACCAATTTCACGTGTTAAGATTGTGTTTTGATATGTTTAATACAATCTTAGTCTGTTGATTGATTGAAACACTTATGAATATCTTCGAAAAACAATTTCATGTGTGTTTTCATATGTTTATAATACTTCTTTTACAATCTAAGGTCTATTAATTGATTCGAACACTTGTGATACCTTTGAAAAACCATTCCAAATGTGTTCAAATTGTATTTTGATATGTTCAATACTTCTTTTACAATCTAAGGTCTATCTATTGATTGATTGAAACACTCATGATATGATATCTTTGAAAAACAATTTCATGTGTTAAAATTGTGTTTTGATATGTTTAATACTTCTTTCATTTACAATCTAAGGTTTTATAGTTAACCTAGGAAACTATAAGAAAGTGAATGCTCTGTGTAATAATAGTTTAAAAGTATCTTAACTATTGAAAACAAGCGTATTACTTCTTAACTAAATGTTTGCAACTTGTTCTTTTCGCTATTAATTGGCTTGGTTGAAAACACTTATGATATCTTTGAAAACCAATTTCACGTGTTAAGATTGTGTTTTGATATGTTTAATACAATCTTAGTCTGTTGATTGATTGAAACACTTATGAATATCTTCGAAAAACAATTTCATGTGTGTTTTCATATGTTTATAATACTTCTTTTACAATCTAAGGTCTATTAATTGATTCGAACACTTGTGATACCTTTGAAAAACCATTCCAAATGTGTTCAAATTGTATTTTGATATGTTCAATACTTCTTTTACAATCTAAGGTCTATCTATTGATTGATTGAAACACTCAAGATATGATATCTTTGAAAAACAATTTCATGTGTTAAAATTGTGTTTTGATATGTTTAATACTTCTTTCATTTACAATCTAAGGTTTTATAGTTAACCTAGGAAACTATAAGAAAGTGAATGCTCTGTGTAATAATAGTTTAAAAGTATCTTAACTATTGAAAACAAGCGTATTACTTCTTAACTAAATGTTTGCAACTTGTTCTTTTCGCTATTAATTGGCTTGGTTGAAAACACTTATGATATCTTTGAAAACCAATTTCACGTGTTAAGATTGTGTTTTGATATGTTTAATACAATCTTAGTCTGTTGATTGATTGAAACACTTATGAATATCTTTGAAAAACAATTTCATGTGTGTTTTCATATGTTTATAATACTTCTTTTACAATCTAAGGTCTATTAATTGATTCGAACACTTGTGATACCTTTGAAAAACCATTCCAAATGTGTTCAAATTGTATTTTGATATGTTCAATACTTCTTTTACAATCTAAGGTCTATCTATTGATTGATTGAAACACTCATGATATGATATCTTTGAAAAACAATTTCATGTGTTAAAATTGTGTTTTGATATGTTTAATACTTCTTTCATTTACAATCTAAGGTTTTATAGTTAACCTAGGAAACTATAAGAAAGTGAATGCTCTGTGTAATAATAGTTTAAAAGTATCTTAACTATTGAAAACAAGCGTATTACTTCTTAACTAAATGTTTGCAACTTGTTCTTTTCGCTATTAATTGGCTTGGTTGAAAACACTTATGATATCTTTGAAAACCAATTTCACGTGTTAAGATTGTGTTTTGATATGTTTAATACAATCTTAGTCTGTTGATTGATTGAAACACTTATGAATATCTTCGAAAAACAATTTCATGTGTGTTTTCATATGTTTATAATACTTCTTTTACAATCTAAGGTCTATTAATTGATTCGAACACTTGTGATACCTTTGAAAAACCATTCCAAATGTGTTCAAATTGTATTTTGATATGTTCAATACTTCTTTTACAATCTAAGGTCTATCTATTGATTGATTGAAACACTCATGATATGATATCTTTGAAAAACAATTTCATGTGTTAAAATTGTGTTTTGATATGTTTAATACTTCTTTCATTTACAATCTAAGGTTTTATAGTTAACCTAGGAAACTATAAGAAAGTGAATGCTCTGTGTAATAATAGTTTAAAAGTATCTTAACTATTGAAAACAAGCGTATTACTTCTTAACTAAATGTTTGCAACTTGTTCTTTTCGCTATTAATTGGCTTGGTTGAAAACACTTATGATATCTTTGAAAACCAATTTCACGTGTTAAGATTGTGTTTTGATATGTTTAATACAATCTTAGTCTGTTGATTGATTGAAACACTTATGAATATCTTCGAAAAACAATTTCATGTGTGTTTTCATATGTTTATAATACTTCTTTTACAATCTAAGGTCTATTAATTGATTCGAACACTTGTGATACCTTTGAAAAACCATTCCAAATGTGTTCAAATTGTATTTTGATATGTTCAATACTTCTTTTACAATCTAAGGTCTATCTATTGATTGATTGAAACACTCATGATATGATATCTTTGAAAAACAATTTCATGTGTTAAAATTGTGTTTTGATATGTTTAATACTTCTTTCATTTACAATCTAAGGTTTTATAGTTAACCTAGGAAACTATAAGAAAGTGAATGCTCTGTGTAATAATAGTTTAAAAGTATCTTAACTATTGAAAACAAGCGTATTACTTCTTAACTAAATGTTTGCAACTTGTTCTTTTCGCTATTAATTGGCTTGGTTGAAAACACTTATGATATCTTTGAAAACCAATTTCACGTGTTAAGATTGTGTTTTGATATGTTTAATACAATCTTAGTCTGTTGATTGATTGAAACACTTATGAATATCTTCGAAAAACAATTTCATGTGTGTTTTCATATGTTTATAATACTTCTTTTACAATCTAAGGTCTATTAATTGATTCGAACACTTGTGATACCTTTGAAAAACCATTCCAAATGTGTTCAAATTGTATTTTGATATGTTCAATACTTCTTTTACAATCTAAGGTCTATCTATTGATTGATTGAAACACTCAAGATATGATATCTTTGAAAAACAATTTCATGTGTTAAAATTGTGTTTTGATATGTTTAATACTTCTTTCATTTACAATCTAAGGTTTTATAGTTAACCTAGGAAACTATAAGAAAGTGAATGCTCTGTGTAATAATAGTTTAAAAGTATCTTAACTATTGAAAACAAGCGTATTACTTCTTAACTAAATGTTTGCAACTTGTTCTTTTCGCTATTAATTGGCTTGGTTGAAAACACTTATGATATCTTTGAAAACCAATTTCACGTGTTAAGATTGTGTTTTGATATGTTTAATACAATCTTAGTCTGTTGATTGATTGAAACACTTATGAATATCTTTGAAAAACAATTTCATGTGTGTTTTCATATGTTTATAATACTTCTTTTACAATCTAAGGTCTATTAATTGATTCGAACACTTGTGATACCTTTGAAAAACCATTCCAAATGTGTTCAAATTGTATTTTGATATGTTCAATACTTCTTTTACAATCTAAGGTCTATCTATTGATTGATTGAAACACTCATGATATGATATCTTTGAAAAACAATTTCATGTGTTAAAATTGTGTTTTGATATGTTTAATACTTCTTTCATTTACAATCTAAGGTTTTATAGTTAACCTAGGAAACTATAAGAAAGTGAATGCTCTGTGTAATAATAGTTTAAAAGTATCTTAACTATTGAAAACAAGCGTATTACTTCTTAACTAAATGTTTGCAACTTGTTCTTTTCGCTATTAATTGGCTTGGTTGAAAACACTTATGATATCTTTGAAAACCAATTTCACGTGTTAAGATTGTGTTTTGATATGTTTAATACAATCTTAGTCTGTTGATTGATTGAAACACTTATGAATATCTTTGAAAAACAATTTCATGTGTGTTTTCATATGTTTATAATACTTCTTTTACAATCTAAGGTCTATTAATTGATTCGAACACTTGTGATACCTTTGAAAAACCATTCCAAATGTGTTCAAATTGTATTTTGATATGTTCAATACTTCTTTTACAATCTAAGGTCTATCTATTGATTGATTGAAACACTCATGATATGATATCTTTGAAAAACAATTTCATGTGTTAAAATTGTGTTTTGATATGTTTAATACTTCTTTCATTTACAATCTAAGGTTTTATAGTTAACCTAGGAAACTATAAGAAAGTGAATGCTCTGTGTAATAATAGTTTAAAAGTATCTTAACTATTGAAAACAAGCGTATTACTTCTTAACTAAATGTTTGCAACTTGTTCTTTTCGCTATTAATTGGCTTGGTTGAAAACACTTATGATATCTTTGAAAACCAATTTCACGTGTTAAGATTGTGTTTTGATATGTTTAATACAATCTTAGTCTGTTGATTGATTGAAACACTTATGAATATCTTTGAAAAACAATTTCATGTGTGTTTTCATATGTTTATAATACTTCTTTTACAATCTAAGGTCTATTAATTGATTCGAACACTTGTGATACCTTTGAAAAACCATTCCAAATGTGTTCAAATTGTATTTTGATATGTTCAATACTTCTTTTACAATCTAAGGTCTATCTATTGATTGATTGAAACACTCATGATATGATATCTTTGAAAAACAATTTCATGTGTTAAAATTGTGTTTTGATATGTTTAATACTTCTTTCATTTACAATCTAAGGTTTTATAGTTAACCTAGGAAACTATAAGAAAGTGAATGCTCTGTGTAATAATAGTTTAAAAGTATCTTAACTATTGAAAACAAGCGTATTACTTCTTAACTAAATGTTTGCAACTTGTTCTTTTCGCTATTAATTGGCTTGGTTGAAAACACTTATGATATCTTTGAAAACCAATTTCACGTGTTAAGATTGTGTTTTGATATGTTTAATACAATCTTAGTCTGTTGATTGATTGAAACACTTATGAATATCTTTGAAAAACAATTTCATGTGTGTTTTCATATGTTTATAATACTTCTTTTACAATCTAAGGTCTATTAATTGATTCGAACACTTGTGATACCTTTGAAAAACCATTCCAAATGTGTTCAAATTGTATTTTGATATGTTCAATACTTCTTTTACAATCTAAGGTCTATCTATTGATTGATTGAAACACTCATGATATGATATCTTTGAAAAACAATTTCATGTGTTAAAATTGTGTTTTGATATGTTTAATACTTCTTTCATTTACAATCTAAGGTTTTATAGTTAACCTAGGAAACTATAAGAAAGTGAATGCTCTGTGTAATAATAGTTTAAAAGTATCTTAACTATTGAAAACAAGCGTATTACTTCTTAACTAAATGTTTGCAACTTGTTCTTTTCGCTATTAATTGGCTTGGTTGAAAACACTTATGATATCTTTGAAAACCAATTTCACGTGTTAAGATTGTGTTTTGATATGTTTAATACAATCTTAGTCTGTTGATTGATTGAAACACTTATGAATATCTTTGAAAAACAATTTCATGTGTGTTTTCATATGTTTATAATACTTCTTTTACAATCTAAGGTCTATTAATTGATTCGAACACTTGTGATACCTTTGAAAAACCATTCCAAATGTGTTCAAATTGTATTTTGATATGTTCAATACTTCTTTTACAATCTAAGGTCTATCTATTGATTGATTGAAACACTCATGATATGATATCTTTGAAAAACAATTTCATGTGTTAAAATTGTGTTTTGATATGTTTAATACTTCTTTCATTTACAATCTAAGGTTTTATAGTTAACCTAGGAAACTATAAGAAAGTGAATGCTCTGTGTAATAATAGTTTAAAAGTATCTTAACTATTGAAAACAAGCGTATTACTTCTTAACTAAATGTTTGCAACTTGTTCTTTTCGCTATTAATTGGCTTGGTTGAAAACACTTATGATATCTTTGAAAACCAATTTCACGTGTTAAGATTGTGTTTTGATATGTTTAATACAATCTTAGTCTGTTGATTGATTGAAACACTTATGAATATCTTTGAAAAACAATTTCATGTGTGTTTTCATATGTTTATAATACTTCTTTTACAATCTAAGGTCTATTAATTGATTCGAACACTTGTGATACCTTTGAAAAACCATTCCAAATGTGTTCAAATTGTATTTTGATATGTTCAATACTTCTTTTACAATCTAAGGTCTATCTATTGATTGATTGAAACACTCATGATATGATATCTTTGAAAAACAATTTCATGTGTTAAAATTGTGTTTTGATATGTTTAATACTTCTTTCATTTACAATCTAAGGTTTTATAGTTAACCTAGGAAACTATAAGAAAGTGAATGCTCTGTGTAATAATAGTTTAAAAGTATCTTAACTATTGAAAACAAGCGTATTACTTCTTAACTAAATGTTTGCAACTTGTTCTTTTCGCTATTAATTGGCTTGGTTGAAAACACTTATGATATCTTTGAAAACCAATTTCACGTGTTAAGATTGTGTTTTGATATGTTTAATACAATCTTAGTCTGTTGATTGATTGAAACACTTATGAATATCTTTGAAAAACAATTTCATGTGTGTTTTCATATGTTTATAATACTTCTTTTACAATCTAAGGTCTATTAATTGATTCGAACACTTGTGATACCTTTGAAAAACCATTCCAAATGTGTTCAAATTGTATTTTGATATGTTCAATACTTCTTTTACAATCTAAGGTCTATCTATTGATTGATTGAAACACTCATGATATGATATCTTTGAAAAACAATTTCATGTGTTAAAATTGTGTTTTGATATGTTTAATACTTCTTTCATTTACAATCTAAGGTTTTATAGTTAACCTAGGAAACTATAAGAAAGTGAATGCTCTGTGTAATAATAGTTTAAAAGTATCTTAACTATTGAAAACAAGCGTATTACTTCTTAACTAAATGTTTGCAACTTGTTCTTTTCGCTATTAATTGGCTTGGTTGAAAACACTTATGATATCTTTGAAAACCAATTTCACGTGTTAAGATTGTGTTTTGATATGTTTAATACAATCTTAGTCTGTTGATTGATTGAAACACTTATGAATATCTTTGAAAAACAATTTCATGTGTGTTTTCATATGTTTATAATACTTCTTTTACAATCTAAGGTCTATTAATTGATTCGAACACTTGTGATACCTTTGAAAAACCATTCCAAATGTGTTCAAATTGTATTTTGATATGTTCAATACTTCTTTTACAATCTAAGGTCTATCTATTGATTGATTGAAACACTCATGATATGATATCTTTGAAAAACAATTTCATGTGTTAAAATTGTGTTTTGATATGTTTAATACTTCTTTCATTTACAATCTAAGGTTTTATAGTTAACCTAGGAAACTATAAGAAAGTGAATGCTCTGTGTAATAATAGTTTAAAAGTATCTTAACTATTGAAAACAAGCGTATTACTTCTTAACTAAATGTTTGCAACTTGTTCTTTTCGCTATTAATTGGCTTGGTTGAAAACACTTATGATATCTTTGAAAACCAATTTCACGTGTTAAGATTGTGTTTTGATATGTTTAATACAATCTTAGTCTGTTGATTGATTGAAACACTTATGAATATCTTTGAAAAACAATTTCATGTGTGTTTTCATATGTTTATAATACTTCTTTTACAATCTAAGGTCTATTAATTGATTCGAACACTTGTGATACCTTTGAAAAACCATTCCAAATGTGTTCAAATTGTATTTTGATATGTTCAATACTTCTTTTACAATCTAAGGTCTATCTATTGATTGATTGAAACACTCATGATATGATATCTTTGAAAAACAATTTCATGTGTTAAAATTGTGTTTTGATATGTTTAATACTTCTTTCATTTACAATCTAAGGTTTTATAGTTAACCTAGGAAACTATAAGAAAGTGAATGCTCTGTGTAATAATAGTTTAAAAGTATCTTAACTATTGAAAACAAGCGTATTACTTCTTAACTAAATGTTTGCAACTTGTTCTTTTCGCTATTAATTGGCTTGGTTGAAAACACTTATGATATCTTTGAAAACCAATTTCACGTGTTAAGATTGTGTTTTGATATGTTTAATACAATCTTAGTCTGTTGATTGATTGAAACACTTATGAATATCTTTGAAAAACAATTTCATGTGTGTTTTCATATGTTTATAATACTTCTTTTACAATCTAAGGTCTATTAATTGATTCGAACACTTGTGATACCTTTGAAAAACCATTCCAAATGTGTTCAAATTGTATTTTGATATGTTCAATACTTCTTTTACAATCTAAGGTCTATCTATTGATTGATTGAAACACTCATGATATGATATCTTTGAAAAACAATTTCATGTGTTAAAATTGTGTTTTGATATGTTTAATACTTCTTTCATTTACAATCTAAGGTTTTATAGTTAACCTAGGAAACTATAAGAAAGTGAATGCTCTGTGTAATAATAGTTTAAAAGTATCTTAACTATTGAAAACAAGCGTATTACTTCTTAACTAAATGTTTGCAACTTGTTCTTTTCGCTATTAATTGGCTTGGTTGAAAACACTTATGATATCTTTGAAAACCAATTTCACGTGTTAAGATTGTGTTTTGATATGTTTAATACAATCTTAGTCTGTTGATTGATTGAAACACTTATGAATATCTTTGAAAAACAATTTCATGTGTGTTTTCATATGTTTATAATACTTCTTTTACAATCTAAGGTCTATTAATTGATTCGAACACTTGTGATACCTTTGAAAAACCATTCCAAATGTGTTCAAATTGTATTTTGATATGTTCAATACTTCTTTTACAATCTAAGGTCTATCTATTGATTGATTGAAACACTCATGATATGATATCTTTGAAAAACAATTTCATGTGTTAAAATTGTGTTTTGATATGTTTAATACTTCTTTCATTTACAATCTAAGGTTTTATAGTTAACCTAGGAAACTATAAGAAAGTGAATGCTCTGTGTAATAATAGTTTAAAAGTATCTTAACTATTGAAAACAAGCGTATTACTTCTTAACTAAATGTTTGCAACTTGTTCTTTTCGCTATTAATTGGCTTGGTTGAAAACACTTATGATATCTTTGAAAACCAATTTCACGTGTTAAGATTGTGTTTTGATATGTTTAATACAATCTTAGTCTGTTGATTGATTGAAACACTTATGAATATCTTTGAAAAACAATTTCATGTGTTAAAATTGTGTTTTCATATGTTTATAATACTTCTTTTACAATCTAAGGTCTATTAATTGATTCGAACACTTGTGATACCTTTGAAAAACCATTCCAAATGTGTTCAAATTGTATTTTGATATGTTCAATACTTCTTTTACAATCTAAGGTCTATCTATTGATTGATTGAAACACTCATGATATGATATCTTTGAAAAACAATTTCATGTGTTAAAATTGTGTTTTGATATGTTTAATACTTCTTTCATTTACAATCTAAGGTTTTATAGTTAACCTAGGAAACTATAAGAAAGTGAATGCTCTGTGTAATAATAGTTTAAAAGTATCTTAACTATTGAAAACAAGCGTATTACTTCTTAACTAAATGTTTGCAACTTGTTCTTTTCGCTATTAATTGGCTTGGTTGAAAACACTTATGATATCTTTGAAAACCAATTTCACGTGTTAAGATTGTGTTTTGATATGTTTAATACAATCTCAGTCTGTTGATTGATTGAAACACTTATGAATATCTTTGAAAAACAATTTCATGTGTTAAAATTGTGTTTTCATATGTTTATAATACTTCTTTTACAATCTAAGGTCTATTAATTGATTCGAACACTTGTGATACCTTTGAAAAACCATTCCAAATGTGTAAAAATTGTATTTTGATATGTTCAATACTTCTTTTACAATCTAAGGTCTATCTATTGATTGATTGAAACACTCATGATATGATATCTTTGAAAAACAATTTCATGTGTTAAAATTGTGTTTTGATATGTTTAATACTTCTTTCATTTACAATCTAAGGTTTTATAGTTAACCTAGGAAACTATAAGAAAGTGAATGCTCTGTGTAATAATAGTTTAAAAGTATCTTAACTATTGAAAACAAGCGTATTACTTCTTAACTAAATGTTTGCAACTTGTTCTTTTCGCTATTAATTGGCTTGGTTGAAAACACTTATGATATCTTTGAAAACCAATTTCACGTGTTAAGATTGTGTTTTGATATGTTTAATACAATCCTAGTCTGTTGATTGATTGAAACACTTATGAATATCTTTGAAAAACAATTTCATGTGTTAAAATTGTGTTTTCATATGTTTATAATACTTCTTTTACAATCTAAGGTCTATTAATTGATTCGAACACTTGTGATACCTTTGAAAAACCATTCCAAATGTGTAAAAATTGTATTTTGATATGTTCAATACTTCTTTTACAATCTAAGGTCTATCTATTGATTGATTGAAACACTCATGATATGATATCTTTGAAAAACAATTTCATGTGTTAAAATTGTGTTTTGATATGTTTAATACTTCTTTCATTTACAATCTAAGGTTTTATAGTTAACCTAGGAAACTATAAGAAAGTGAATGCTCTGTGTAATAATAGTTTAAAAGTATCTTAACTATTGAAAACAAGCGTATTACTTCTTAACTAAATGTTTGCAACTTGTTCTTTTCGCTATTAATTGGCTTGGTTGAAAACACTTATGATATCTTTGAAAACCAATTTCACGTGTTAAGATTGTGTTTTGATATGTTTAATACAATCCTAGTCTGTTGATTGATTGAAACACTTATGAATATCTTTGAAAAACAATTTCATGTGTTAAAATTGTGTTTTCATATGTTTATAATACTTCTTTTACAATCTAAGGTCTATTAATTGATTCGAACACTTGTGATACCTTTGAAAAACCATTCCAAATGTGTAAAAATTGTATTTTGATATGTTCAATACTTCTTTTACAATCTAAGGTCTATCTATTGATTGATTGAAACACTCATGATATGATATCTTTGAAAAACAATTTCATGTGTTAAAATTGTGTTTTGATATGTTTAATACTTCTTTCATTTACAATCTAAGGTTTTATAGTTAACCTAGGAAACTATAAGAAAGTGAATGCTCTGTGTAATAATAGTTTAAAAGTATCTTAACTATTGAAAACAAGCGTATTACTTCTTAACTAAATGTTTGCAACTTGTTCTTTTCGCTATTAATTGGCTTGGTTGAAAACACTTATGATATCTTTGAAAACCAATTTCACGTGTTAAGATTGTGTTTTTATATGTTTAATACAATCCTAGTCTGTTGATTGATTGAAACACTTATGAATATCTTTGAAAAACAATTTCATGTGTTAAAATTGTGTTTTCATATGTTTATAATACTTCTTTTACAATCTAAGGTCTATTAATTGATTCGAACACTTGTGATACCTTTGAAAAACCATTCCAAATGTGTAAAAATTGTATTTTGATATGTTCAATACTTCTTTTACAATCTAAGGTCTATCTATTGATTGATTGAAACACTCATGATATGATATCTTTGAAAAACAATTTCATGTGTTAAAATTGTGTTTTGATATGTTTAATACTTCTTTCATTTACAATCTAAGGTTTTATAGTTAACCTAGGAAACTATAAGAAAGTGAATGCTCTGTGTAATAATAGTTTAAAAGTATCTTAACTATTGAAAACAAGCGTATTACTTCTTAACTAAATGTTTGCAACTTGTTCTTTTCGCTATTAATTGGCTTGGTTGAAAACACTTATGATATCTTTGAAAACCAATTTCACGTGTTAAGATTGTGTTTTGATATGTTTAATACAATCCTAGTCTGTTGATTGATTGAAACACTTATGAATATCTTTGAAAAACAATTTCATGTGTTAAAATTGTGTTTTCATATGTTTATAATACTTCTTTTACAATCTAAGGTCTATTAATTGATTCGAACACTTGTGATACCTTTGAAAAACCATTCCAAATGTGTAAAAATTGTATTTTGATATGTTCAATACTTCTTTTACAATCTAAGGTCTATCTATTGATTGATTGAAACACTCATGATATGATATCTTTGAAAAACAATTTCATGTGTTAAAATTGTGTTTTGATATGTTTAATACTTCTTTCATTTACAATCTAAGGTTTTATAGTTAACCTAGGAAACTATAAGAAAGTGAATGCTCTGTGTAATAATAGTTTAAAAGTATCTTAACTATTGAAAACAAGCGTATTACTTCTTAACTAAATGTTTGCAACTTGTTCTTTTCGCTATTAATTGGCTTGGTTGAAAACACTTATGATATCTTTGAAAACCAATTTCACGTGTTAAGATTGTGTTTTGATATGTTTAATACAATCCTAGTCTGTTGATTGATTGAAACACTTATGAATATCTTTGAAAAACAATTTCATGTGTTAAAATTGTGTTTTCATATGTTTATAATACTTCTTTTACAATCTAAGGTCTATTAATTGATTCGAACACTTGTGATACCTTTGAAAAACCATTCCAAATGTGTAAAAATTGTATTTTGATATGTTCAATACTTCTTTTACAATCTAAGGTCTATCTATTGATTGATTGAAACACTCATGATATGATATCTTTGAAAAACAATTTCATGTGTTAAAATTGTGTTTTGATATGTTTAATACTTCTTTCATTTACAATCTAAGGTTTTATAGTTAACCTAGGAAACTATAAGAAAGTGAATGCTCTGTGTAATAATAGTTTAAAAGTATCTTAACTATTGAAAACAAGCGTATTACTTCTTAACTAAATGTTTGCAACTTGTTCTTTTCGCTATTAATTGGCTTGGTTGAAAACACTTATGATATCTTTGAAAACCAATTTCACGTGTTAAGATTGTGTTTTTATATGTTTAATACAATCCTAGTCTGTTGATTGATTGAAACACTTATGAATATCTTTGAAAAACAATTTCATGTGTTAAAATTGTGTTTTCATATGTTTATAATACTTCTTTTACAATCTAAGGTCTATTAATTGATTCGAACACTTGTGATACCTTTGAAAAACCATTCCAAATGTGTAAAAATTGTATTTTGATATGTTCAATACTTCTTTTACAATCTAAGGTCTATCTATTGATTGATTGAAACACTCATGATATGATATCTTTGAAAAACAATTTCATGTGTTAAAATTGTGTTTTGATATGTTTAATACTTCTTTCATTTACAATCTAAGGTTTTATAGTTAACCTAGGAAACTATAAGAAAGTGAATGCTCTGTGTAATAATAGTTTAAAAGTATCTTAACTATTGAAAACAAGCGTATTACTTCTTAACTAAATGTTTGCAACTTGTTCTTTTCGCTATTAATTGGCTTGGTTGAAAATACTTATGATATCTTTGAAAACCAATTTCACGTGTTAAGATTGTGTTTTTATATGTTTAATACAATCCTAGTCTGTTGATTGATTGAAACACTTATGAATATCTTTGAAAAACAATTTCATGTGTTAAAATTGTGTTTTCATATGTTTATAATACTTCTTTTACAATCTAAGGTCTATTAATTGATTCGAACACTTGTGATACCTTTGAAAAACCATTCCAAATGTGTAAAAATTGTATTTTGATATGTTCAATACTTCTTTTACAATCTAAGGTCTATCTATTGATTGATTGAAACACTCATGATATGATATCTTTGAAAAACAATTTCATGTGTTAAAATTGTGTTTTGATATGTTTAATACTTCTTTCATTTACAATCTAAGGTTTTATAGTTAACCTAGGAAACTATAAGAAAGTGAATGCTCTGTGTAATAATAGTTTAAAAGTATCTTAACTATTGAAAACAAGCGTATTACTTCTTAACTAAATGTTTGCAACTTGTTCTTTTCGCTATTAATTGGCTTGGTTGAAAACACTTATGATATCTTTGAAAACCAATTTCACGTGTTAAGATTGTGTTTTTATATGTTTAATACAATCCTAGTCTGTTGATTGATTGAAACACTTATGAATATCTTTGAAAAACAATTTCATGTGTTAAAATTGTGTTTTCATATGTTTATAATACTTCTTTTACAATCTAAGGTCTATTAATTGATTCGAACACTTGTGATACCTTTGAAAAACCATTCCAAATGTGTAAAAATTGTATTTTGATATGTTCAATACTTCTTTTACAATCTAAGGTCTATCTATTGATTGATTGAAACACTCATGATATGATATCTTTGAAAAACAATTTCATGTGTTAAAATTGTGTTTTGATATGTTTAATACTTCTTTCATTTACAATCTAAGGTTTTATAGTTAACCTAGGAAACTATAAGAAAGTGAATGCTCTGTGTAATAATAGTTTAAAAGTATCTTAACTATTGAAAACAAGCGTATTACTTCTTAACTAAATGTTTGCAACTTGTTCTTTTCGCTATTAATTGGCTTGGTTGAAAACACTTATGATATCTTTGAAAACCAATTTCACGTGTTAAGATTGTGTTTTTATATGTTTAATACAATCCTAGTCTGTTGATTGATTGAAACACTTATGAATATCTTTGAAAAACAATTTCATGTGTTAAAATTGTGTTTTCATATGTTTATAATACTTCTTTTACAATCTAAGGTCTATTAATTGATTCGAACACTTGTGATACCTTTGAAAAACCATTCCAAATGTGTTCAAATTGTATTTTGATATGTTCAATACTTCTTTTACAATCTAAGGTCTATCTATTGATTGATTGAAACACTCATGATATGATATCTTTGAAAAACAATTTCATGTGTTAAAATTGTGTTTTGATATGTTTAATACTTCTTTCATTTACAATCTAAGGTTTTATAGTTAACCTAGGAAACTATAAGAAAGTGAATGCTCTGTGTAATAATAGTTTAAAAGTATCTTAACTATTGAAAACAAGCGTATTACTTCTTAACTAAATGTTTGCAACTTGTTCTTTTCGCTATTAATTGGCTTGGTTGAAAACACTTATGATATCTTTGAAAACCAATTTCACGTGTTAAGATTGTGTTTTTATATGTTTAATACAATCCTAGTCTGTTGATTGATTGAAACACTTATGAATATCTTTGAAAAACAATTTCATGTGTTAAAATTGTGTTTTCATATGTTTATAATACTTCTTTTACAATCTAAGGTCTATTAATTGATTCGAACACTTGTGATACCTTTGAAAAACCATTCCAAATGTGTAAAAATTGTATTTTGATATGTTCAATACTTCTTTTACAATCTAAGGTCTATCTATTGATTGATTGAAACACTCATGATATGATATCTTTGAAAAACAATTTCATGTGTTAAAATTGTGTTTTGATATGTTTAATACTTCTTTCATTTACAATCTAAGGTTTTATAGTTAACCTAGGAAACTATAAGAAAGTGAATGCTCTGTGTAATAATAGTTTAAAAGTATCTTAACTATTGAAAACAAGCGTATTACTTCTTAACTAAATGTTTGCAACTTGTTCTTTTCGCTATTAATTGGCTTGGTTGAAAACACTTATGATATCTTTGAAAACCAATTTCACGTGTTAAGATTGTGTTTTTATATGTTTAATACAATCCTAGTCTGTTGATTGATTGAAACACTTATGAATATCTTTGAAAAACAATTTCATGTGTTAAAATTGTGTTTTCATATGTTTATAATACTTCTTTTACAATCTAAGGTCTATTAATTGATTCGAACACTTGTGATACCTTTGAAAAACCATTCCAAATGTGTAAAAATTGTATTTTGATATGTTCAATACTTCTTTTACAATCTAAGGTCTATCTATTGATTGATTGAAACACTCATGATATGATATCTTTGAAAAACAATTTCATGTGTTAAAATTGTGTTTTGATATGTTTAATACTTCTTTCATTTACAATCTAAGGTTTTATAGTTAACCTAGGAAACTATAAGAAAGTGAATGCTCTGTGTAATAATAGTTTAAAAGTATCTTAACTATTGAAAACAAGCGTATTACTTCTTAACTAAATGTTTGCAACTTGTTCTTTTCGCTATTAATTGGCTTGGTTGAAAACACTTATGATATCTTTGAAAACCAATTTCACGTGTTAAGATTGTGTTTTGATATGTTTAATACAATCCTAGTCTGTTGATTGATTGAAACACTTATGAATATCTTTGAAAAACAATTTCATGTGTTAAAATTGTGTTTTCATATGTTTATAATACTTCTTTTACAATCTAAGGTCTATTAATTGATTCGAACACTTGTGATACCTTTGAAAAACCATTCCAAATGTGTAAAAATTGTATTTTGATATGTTCAATACTTCTTTTACAATCTAAGGTCTATCTATTGATTGATTGAAACACTCATGATATGATATCTTTGAAAAACAATTTCATGTGTTAAAATTGTGTTTTGATATGTTTAATACTTCTTTCATTTACAATCTAAGGTTTTATAGTTAACCTAGGAAACTATAAGAAAGTGAATGCTCTGTGTAATAATAGTTTAAAAGTATCTTAACTATTGAAAACAAGCGTATTACTTCTTAACTAAATGTTTGCAACTTGTTCTTTTCGCTATTAATTGGCTTGGTTGAAAACACTTATGATATCTTTGAAAACCAATTTCACGTGTTAAGATTGTGTTTTTATATGTTTAATACAATCCTAGTCTGTTGATTGATTGAAACACTTATGAATATCTTTGAAAAACAATTTCATGTGTTAAAATTGTGTTTTCATATGTTTATAATACTTCTTTTACAATCTAAGGTCTATTAATTGATTCGAACACTTGTGATACCTTTGAAAAACCATTCCAAATGTGTAAAAATTGTATTTTGATATGTTCAATACTTCTTTTACAATCTAAGGTCTATCTATTGATTGATTGAAACACTCATGATATGATATCTTTGAAAAACAATTTCATGTGTTAAAATTGTGTTTTGATATGTTTAATACTTCTTTCATTTACAATCTAAGGTTTTATAGTTAACCTAGGAAACTATAAGAAAGTGAATGCTCTGTGTAATAATAGTTTAAAAGTATCTTAACTATTGAAAACAAGCGTATTACTTCTTAACTAAATGTTTGCAACTTGTTCTTTTCGCTATTAATTGGCTTGGTTGAAAACACTTATGATATCTTTGAAAACCAATTTCACGTGTTAAGATTGTGTTTTTATATGTTTAATACAATCCTAGTCTGTTGATTGATTGAAACACTTATGAATATCTTTGAAAAACAATTTCATGTGTTAAAATTGTGTTTTCATATGTTTATAATACTTCTTTTACAATCTAAGGTCTATTAATTGATTCGAACACTTGTGATACCTTTGAAAAACCATTCCAAATGTGTAAAAATTGTATTTTGATATGTTCAATACTTCTTTTACAATCTAAGGTCTATCTATTGATTGATTGAAACACTCATGATATGATATCTTTGAAAAACAATTTCATGTGTTAAAATTGTGTTTTGATATGTTTAATACTTCTTTCATTTACAATCTAAGGTTTTATAGTTAACCTAGGAAACTATAAGAAAGTGAATGCTCTGTGTAATAATAGTTTAAAAGTATCTTAACTATTGAAAACAAGCGTATTACTTCTTAACTAAATGTTTGCAACTTGTTCTTTTCGCTATTAATTGGCTTGGTTGAAAACACTTATGATATCTTTGAAAACCAATTTCACGTGTTAAGATTGTGTTTTTATATGTTTAATACAATCCTAGTCTGTTGATTGATTGAAACACTTATGAATATCTTTGAAAAACAATTTCATGTGTTAAAATTGTGTTTTCATATGTTTATAATACTTCTTTTACAATCTAAGGTCTATTAATTGATTCGAACACTTGTGATACCTTTGAAAAACCATTCCAAATGTGTTCAAATTGTATTTTGATATGTTCAATACTTCTTTTACAATCTAAGGTCTATCTATTGATTGATTGAAACACTCATGATATGATATCTTTGAAAAACAATTTCATGTGTTAAAATTGTGTTTTGATATGTTTAATACTTCTTTCATTTACAATCTAAGGTTTTATAGTTAACCTAGGAAACTATAAGAAAGTGAATGCTCTGTGTAATAATAGATTAAAACTATCTTAACTATTGAAAACAAGCGTATTACTTCTTAACTAAATGTTTGCAACTTGTTCTTTTCGCTATTAATTGGCTTGGCTGAAAACACTTATGATATCTTTGAAAACCAATTTCACGTGTTAAGATTGTGTTTTTATATGTTTAATACAATCCTAGTCTGTTGATTGATTGAAACACTTATGAATATCTTTGAAAAACAATTTCATGTGTTAAAATTGTGTTTTCATATGTTTATAATACTTCTTTTACAATCTAAGGTCTATTAATTGATTCGAACACTTGTGATACCTTTGAAAAACCATTCCAAATGTGTAAAAATTGTATTTTGATATGTTCAATACTTCTTTTACAATCTAAGGTCTATCTATTGATTGATTGAAACACTCATGATATGATATCTTTGAAAAACAATTTCATGTGTTAAAATTGTGTTTTGATATGTTTAATACTTCTTTCATTTACAATCTAAGGTTTTATAGTTAACCTAGGAAACTATAAGAAAGTGAATGCTCTGTGTAATAATAGTTTAAAAGTATCTTAACTATTGAAAACAAGCGTATTACTTCTTAACTAAATGTTTGCAACTTGTTCTTTTCGCTATTAATTGGCTTGGTTGAAAACACTTATGATATCTTTGAAAACCAATTTCACGTGTTAAGATTGTGTTTTTATATGTTTAATACAATCCTAGTCTGTTGATTGATTGAAACACTTATGAATATCTTTGAAAAACAATTTCATGTGTTAAAATTGTGTTTTCATATGTTTATAATACTTCTTTTACAATCTAAGGTCTATTAATTGATTCGAACACTTGTGATACCTTTGAAAAACCATTCCAAATGTGTTCAAATTGTATTTTGATATGTTCAATACTTCTTTTACAATCTAAGGTCTATCTATTGATTGATTGAAACACTCATGATATGATATCTTTGAAAAACAATTTCATGTGTTAAAATTGTGTTTTGATATGTTTAATACTTCTTTCATTTACAATCTAAGGTTTTATAGTTAACCTAGGAAATTATAAGAAAGTAAATGCTCTGTGTAATAATAGATTAAAAGTATCTTAACTATTGAAAACAAGCGTATTACTTCTTAACTAAATGTTTGCAACTTGTTCTTTTCGCTATTAATTGGCTTGGTTGAAAACACTTATGATATCTTTGAAAACCAATTTCACGTGTTAAGATTGTGTTTTTATATGTTTAATACAATCTTAGTCTGTTGATTGATTGAAACACTTATGAATATCTTTGAAAAACAATTTCATGTGTTAAAATTGTGTTTTCATATGTTTATAATACTTCTTTTACAATCTAAGGTCTATTAATTGATTCGAACACTTGTGATACCTTTGAAAAACCATTCCAAATGTGTAAAAATTGTATTTTGATATGTTCAATACTTCTTTTACAATCTAAGGTCTATCTATTGATTGATTGAAACACTCATGATATGATATCTTTGAAAAACAATTTCATGTGTTAAAATTGTGTTTTGATATGTTTAATACTTCTTTCATTTACAATCTAAGGTTTTATAGTTAACCTAGGAAACTATAAGAAAGTGAATGCTCTGTGTAATAATAGTTTAAAAGTATCTTAACTATTGAAAACAAGCGTATTACTTTTTAACTAAATGTTTGCAACTTGTTCTTTTCGCTATTAATTGGCTTGGTTGAAAACACTTATGATATCTTTGAAAACCAATTTCACGTGTTAAGATTGTGTTTTGATATGTTTAATACAATCCTAGTCTGTTGATTGATTGAAACACTTATGAATATCTTTGAAAAACAATTTCATGTGTTAAAATTGTGTTTTCATATGTTTATAATACTTCTTTTACAATCTAAGGTCTATTAATTGATTCGAACACTTGTGATACCTTTGAAAAACCATTCCAAATGTGTAAAAATTGTATTTTGATATGTTCAATACTTCTTTTACAATCTAAGGTCTATCTATTGATTGATTGAAACACTCATGATATGATATCTTTGAAAAACAATTTCATGTGTTAAAATTGTGTTTTGATATGTTTAATACTTCTTTCATTTACAATCTAAGGTTTTATAGTTAACCTAGGAAACTATAAGAAAGTGAATGCTCTGTGTAATAATAGTTTAAAAGTATCTTAACTATTGAAAACAAGCGTATTACTTCTTAACTAAATGTTTGCAACTTGTTCTTTTCGCTATTAATTGGCTTGGTTGAAAACACTTATGATATCTTTGAAAACCAATTTCACGTGTTAAGATTGTGTTTTTATATGTTTAATACAATCCTAGTCTGTTGATTGATTGAAACACTTATGAATATCTTTGAAAAACAATTTCATGTGTTAAAATTGTGTTTTCATATGTTTATAATACTTCTTTTACAATCTAAGGTCTATTAATTGATTCGAACACTTGTGATACCTTTGAAAAACCATTCCAAATGTGTAAAAATTGTATTTTGATATGTTCAATACTTCTTTTACAATCTAAGGTCTATCTATTGATTGATTGAAACACTCATGATATGATATCTTTGAAAAACAATTTCATGTGTTAAAATTGTGTTTTGATATGTTTAATACTTCTTTCATTTACAATCTAAGGTTTTATAGTTAACCTAGGAAACTATAAGAAAGTGAATGCTCTGTGTAATAATAGTTTAAAAGTATCTTAACTATTGAAAACAAGCGTATTACTTCTTAACTAAATGTTTGCAACTTGTTCTTTTCGCTATTAATTGGCTTGGTTGAAAACACTTATGATATCTTTGAAAACCAATTTCACGTGTTAAGATTGTGTTTTGATATGTTTAATACAATCCTAGTCTGTTGATTGATTGAAACACTTATGAATATCTTTGAAAAACAATTTCATGTGTTAAAATTGTGTTTTCATATGTTTATAATACTTCTTTTACAATCTAAGGTCTATTAATTGATTCGAACACTTGTGATACCTTTGAAAAACCATTCCAAATGTGTTCAAATTGTATTTTGATATGTTCAATACTTCTTTTACAATCTAAGGTCTATCTATTGATTGATTGAAACACTCATGATATGATATCTTTGAAAAACAATTTCATGTGTTAAAATTGTGTTTTGATATGTTTAATACTTCTTTCATTTACAATCTAAGGTTTTATAGTTAACCTAGGAAACTATAAGAAAGTGAATGCTCTGTGTAATAATAGTTTAAAAGTATCTTAACTATTGAAAACAAGCGTATTACTTCTTAACTAAATGTTTGCAACTTGTTCTTTTCGCTATTAATTGGCTTGGTTGAAAACACTTATGATATCTTTGAAAACCAATTTCACGTGTTAAGATTGTGTTTTGATATGTTTAATACAATCCTAGTCTGTTGATTGATTGAAACACTTACGAATATCTTTGAAAAACAATTTCATGTGTTAAAATTGTGTTTTCATATGTTTATAATACTTCTTTTACAATCTAAGGTCTATTAATTGATTCGAACACTTGTGATACCTTTGAAAAACCATTCCAAATGTGTAAAAATTGTATTTTGATATGTTCAATACTTCTTTTACAATCTAAGGTCTATCTATTGATTGATTGAAACACTCATGATATGATATCTTTGAAAAACAATTTCATGTGTTAAAATTGTGTTTTGATATGTTTAATACTTCTTTCATTTACAATCTAAGGTTTTATAGTTAACCTAGGAAACTATAAGAAAGTGAATGCTCTGTGTAATAATAGTTTAAAAGTATCTTAACTATTGAAAACAAGCGTATTACTTCTTAACTAAATGTTTGCAACTTGTTCTTTTCGCTATTAATTGGCTTGGTTGAAAACACTTATGATATCTTTGAAAACCAATTTCACGTGTTAAGATTGTGTTTTGATATGTTTAATACAATCCTAGTCTGTTGATTGATTGAAACACTTACGAATATCTTTGAAAAACAATTTCATGTGTTAAAATTGTGTTTTCATATGTTTATAATACTTCTTTTACAATCTAAGGTCTATTAATTGATTCGAACACTTGTGATACCTTTGAAAAACCATTCCAAATGTGTAAAAATTGTATTTTGATATGTTCAATACTTCTTTTACAATCTAAGGTCTATCTATTGATTGATTGAAACACTCATGATATGATATCTTTGAAAAACAATTTCATGTGTTAAAATTGTGTTTTGATATGTTTAATACTTCTTTCATTTACAATCTAAGGTTTTATAGTTAACCTAGGAAACTATAAGAAAGTGAATGCTCTGTGTAATAATAGTTTAAAAGTATCTTAACTATTGAAAACAAGCGTATTACTTCTTAACTAAATGTTTGCAACTTGTTCTTTTCGCTATTAATTGGCTTGGTTGAAAACACTTATGATATCTTTGAAAACCAATTTCACGTGTTAAGATTGTGTTTTTATATGTTTAATACAATCCTAGTCTGTTGATTGATTGAAACACTTATGAATATCTTTGAAAAACAATTTCATGTGTTAAAATTGTGTTTTCATATGTTTATAATACTTCTTTTACAATCTAAGGTCTATTAATTGATTCGAACACTTGTGATACCTTTGAAAAACCATTCCAAATGTGTAAAAATTGTATTTTGATATGTTCAATACTTCTTTTACAATCTAAGGTCTATCTATTGATTGATTGAAACACTCATGATATGATATCTTTGAAAAACAATTTCATGTGTTAAAATTGTGTTTTGATATGTTTAATACTTCTTTCATTTACAATCTAAGGTTTTATAGTTAACCTAGGAAACTATAAGAAAGTGAATGCTCTGTGTAATAATAGTTTAAAAGTATCTTAACTATTGAAAACAAGCGTATTACTTCTTAACTAAATGTTTGCAACTTGTTCTTTTCGCTATTAATTGGCTTGGTTGAAAACACTTATGATATCTTTGAAAACCAATTTCACGTGTTAAGATTGTGTTTTGATATGTTTAATACAATCCTAGTCTGTTGATTGATTGAAACACTTATGAATATCTTTGAAAAACAATTTCATGTGTTAAAATTGTGTTTTCATATGTTTATAATACTTCTTTTACAATCTAAGGTCTATTAATTGATTCGAACACTTGTGATACCTTTGAAAAACCATTCCAAATGTGTTCAAATTGTATTTTGATATGTTCAATACTTCTTTTACAATCTAAGGTCTATCTATTGATTGATTGAAACACTCATGATATGATATCTTTGAAAAACAATTTCATGTGTTAAAATTGTGTTTTGATATGTTTAATACTTCTTTCATTTACAATCTAAGGTTTTATAGTTAACCTAGGAAACTATAAGAAAGTGAATGCTCTGTGTAATAATAGTTTAAAAGTATCTTAACTATTGAAAACAAGCGTATTACTTCTTAACTAAATGTTTGCAACTTGTTCTTTTCGCTATTAATTGGCTTGGTTGAAAACACTTATGATATCTTTGAAAACCAATTTCACGTGTTAAGATTGTGTTTTGATATGTTTAATACAATCCTAGTCTGTTGATTGATTGAAACACTTACGAATATCTTTGAAAAACAATTTCATGTGTTAAAATTGTGTTTTCATATGTTTATAATACTTCTTTTACAATCTAAGGTCTATTAATTGATTCGAACACTTGTGATACCTTTGAAAAACCATTCCAAATGTGTAAAAATTGTATTTTGATATGTTCAATACTTCTTTTACAATCTAAGGTCTATCTATTGATTGATTGAAACACTCATGATATGATATCTTTGAAAAACAATTTCATGTGTTAAAATTGTGTTTTGATATGTTTAATACTTCTTTCATTTACAATCTAAGGTTTTATAGTTAACCTAGGAAACTATAAGAAAGTGAATGCTCTGTGTAATAATAGTTTAAAAGTATCTTAACTATTGAAAACAAGCGTATTACTTCTTAACTAAATGTTTGCAACTTGTTCTTTTCGCTATTAATTGGCTTGGTTGAAAACACTTATGATATCTTTGAAAACCAATTTCACGTGTTAAGATTGTGTTTTCATATGTTTAATACAATCCTAGTCTGTTGATTGATTGAAACACTTATGAATATCTTTGAAAAACAATTTCATGTGTTAAAATTGTGTTTTGATATGTTTAATACTTCTTTCATTTACAATCTAAGGTTTTATAGTTAACCTAGGAAACTATAAGAAAGTGAATGCTCTGTGTAATAATAGTTTAAAAGTATCTTAACTATTGAAAACAAGCGTATTACTTCTTAACTAAATGTTTGCAACTTGTTCTTTTCGCTATTAATTGGCTTGGTTGAAAACACTTATGATATCTTTGAAAACCAATTTCACGTGTTAAGATTGTGTTTTCATATGTTTAATACAATCCTAGTCTGTTGATTGATTGAAACACTTATGAATATCTTTGAAAAACAATTTCATGTGTTAAAATTGTGTTTTCATATGTTTATAATACTTCTTTTACAATCTAAGGTCTATTAATTGATTCGAACACTTGTGATACCTTTGAGAAACCATTCCAAATGTGTTCAAATTGTATTTTGATATGTTCAATACTTCTTTTACAATCTAAGGTCTATCTATTGATTGATTGAAACACTCATGATATGATATCTTTGAAAAACAATTTCATGTGTTAAAATTGTGTTTTGATATGTTTAATACTTCTTTCATTTACAATCTAAGGTTTTATAGTTAACCTAGGAAACTATAAGAAAGTGAATGCTCTGTGTAATAATAGTTTAAAAGTATCTTAACTATTGAAAACAAGCGTATTACTTCTTAACTAAATGTTTGCAACTTGTTCTTTTCGCTATTAATTGGCTTGGTTGAAAACACTTATGATATCTTTGAAAACCAATTTCACGTGTTAAGATTGTGTTTTGATATGTTTAATACAATCCTAGTCTGTTGATTGATTGAAACACTTATGAATATCTTTGAAAAACAATTTCATGTGTTAAAATTGTGTTTTCATATGTTTATAATACTTCTTTTACAATCTAAGGTCTATTAATTGATTCGAACACTTGTGATACCTTTGAGAAACCATTCCAAATGTGTTCAAATTGTATTTTGATATGTTCAATACTTCTTTTACAATCTAAGGTCTATCTATTGATTGATTGAAACACTCATGATATGATATCTTTGAAAAACAATTTCATGTGTTAAAATTGTGTTTTGATATGTTTAATACTTCTTTCATTTACAATCTAAGGTTTTATAGTTAACCTAGGAAACTATAAGAAAGTGAATGCTCTGTGTAATAATAGTTTAAAAGTATCTTAACTATTGAAAACAAGCGTATTACTTCTTAACTAAATGTTTGCAACTTGTTCTTTTCGCTATTAATTGGCTTGGTTGAAAACACTTATGATATCTTTGAAAACCAATTTCACGTGTTAAGATTGTGTTTTCATATGTTTAATACAATCCTAGTCTGTTGATTGATTGAAACACTTATGAATATCTTTGAAAAACAATTTCATGTGTTAAAATTGTGTTTTCATATGTTTATAATACTTCTTTTACAATCTAAGGTCTATTAATTGATTCGAACACTTGTGATACCTTTGAGAAACCATTCCAAATGTGTTCAAATTGTATTTTGATATGTTCAATACTTCTTTTACAATCTAAGGTCTATCTATTGATTGATTGAAACACTCATGATATGATATCTTTGAAAAACAATTTCATGTGTTAAAATTGTGTTTTAATATGTTTAATACTTCTTTCATTTACAATCTAAGGTTTTATAGTTAACCTAGGAAACTATAAGAAAGTGAATGCTCTGTGTAATAATAGTTTAAAAGTATCTTAACTATTGAAAACAAGCGTATTACTTCTTAACTAAATGTTTGCAACTTGTTCTTTTCGCTATTAATTGGCTTGGTTGAAAACACTTATGATATCTTTGAAAACCAATTTCACGTGTTAAGATTGTGTTTTCATATGTTTAATACAATCCTAGTCTGTTGATTGATTGAAACACTTATGAATATCTTTGAAAAACAATTTCATGTGTTAAAATTGTGTTTTCATATGTTTATAATACTTCTTTTACAATCTAAGGTCTATTAATTGATTCGAACACTTGTGATACCTTTGAGAAACCATTCCAAATGTGTTCAAATTGTATTTTGATATGTTCAATACTTCTTTTACAATCTAAGGTCTATCTATTGATTGATTGAAACACTCATGATATGATATCTTTGAAAAACAATTTCATGTGTTAAAATTGTGTTTTGATATGTTTAATACTTCTTTCATTTACAATCTAAGGTTTTATAGTTAACCTAGGAAACTATAAGAAAGTGAATGCTCTGTGTAATAATAGTTTAAAAGTATCTTAACTATTGAAAACAAGCGTATTACTTCTTAACTAAATGTTTGCAACTTGTTCTTTTCGCTATTAATTGGCTTGGTTGAAAACACTTATGATATCTTTGAAAACCAATTTCACGTGTTAAGATTGTGTTTTGATATGTTTAATACAATCCTAGTCTGTTGATTGATTGAAACACTTATGAATATCTTTGAAAAACAATTTCATGTGTTAAAATTGTGTTTTCATATGTTTATAATACTTCTTTTACAATCTAAGGTCTATTAATTGATTCGAACACTTGTGATACCTTTGAAAAACCATTCCAAATGTGTTCAAATTGTATTTTGATATGTTCAATACTTCTTTTACAATCTAAGGTCTATCTATTGATTGATTGAAACACTCATGATATGATATCTTTGAAAAACAATTTCATGTGTTAAAATTGTGTTTTGATATGTTTAATACTTCTTTCATTTACAATCTAAGGTTTTATAGTTAACCTAGGAAACTATAAGAAAGTGAATGCTCTGTGTAATAATAGTTTAAAAGTATCTTAACTATTGAAAACAAGCGTATTACTTCTTAACTAAATGTTTGCAACTTGTTCTTTTCGCTATTAATTGGCTTGGTTGAAAACACTTATGATATCTTTGAAAACCAATTTCACGTGTTAAGATTGTGTTTTGATATGTTTAATACAATCCTAGTCTGTTGATTGATTGAAACACTTATGAATATCTTTGAAAAACAATTTCATGTGTTAAAATTGTGTTTTCATATGTTTATAATACTTCTTTTACAATCTAAGGTCTATTAATTGATTCGAACACTTGTGATACCTTTGAAAAACCATTCCAAATGTGTTCAAATTGTATTTTGATATGTTCAATACTTCTTTTACAATCTAAGGTCTATCTATTGATTGATTGAAACACTCATGATATGATATCTTTGAAAAACAATTTCATGTGTTAAAATTGTGTTTTGATATGTTTAATACTTCTTTCATTTACAATCTAAGGTTTTATAGTTAACCTAGGAAACTATAAGAAAGTGAATGCTCTGTGTAATAATAGTTTAAAAGTATCTTAACTATTGAAAACAAGCGTATTACTTCTTAACTAAATGTTTGCAACTTGTTCTTTTCGCTATTAATTGGCTTGGTTGAAAACACTTATGATATCTTTGAAAACCAATTTCACGTGTTAAGATTGTGTTTTGATATGTTTAATACAATCCTAGTCTGTTGATTGATTGAAACACTTACGAATATCTTTGAAAAACAATTTCATGTGTTAAAATTGTGTTTTCATATGTTTATAATACTTCTTTTACAATCTAAGGTCTATTAATTGATTCGAACACTTGTGATACCTTTGAAAAACCATTCCAAATGTGTAAAAATTGTATTTTGATATGTTCAATACTTCTTTTACAATCTAAGGTCTATCTATTGATTGATTGAAACACTCATGATATGATATCTTTGAAAAACAATTTCATGTGTTAAAATTGTGTTTTGATATGTTTAATACTTCTTTCATTTACAATCTAAGGTTTTATAGTTAACCTAGGAAACTATAAGAAAGTGAATGCTCTGTGTAATAATAGTTTAAAAGTATCTTAACTATTGAAAACAAGCGTATTACTTCTTAACTAAATGTTTGCAACTTGTTCTTTTCGCTATTAATTGGCTTGGTTGAAAACACTTATGATATCTTTGAAAACCAATTTCACGTGTTAAGATTGTGTTTTGATATGTTTAATACAATCCTAGTCTGTTGATTGATTGAAACACTTACGAATATCTTTGAAAAACAATTTCATGTGTTAAAATTGTGTTTTCATATGTTTATAATACTTCTTTTACAATCTAAGGTCTATTAATTGATTCGAACACTTGTGATACCTTTGAAAAACCATTCCAAATGTGTAAAAATTGTATTTTGATATGTTCAATACTTCTTTTACAATCTAAGGTCTATCTATTGATT
Organism: Phaseolus vulgaris; assembly: GCF_051622355.1. NCBI lineage: Eukaryota > Viridiplantae > Streptophyta > Magnoliopsida > Fabales > Fabaceae > Phaseolus > Phaseolus vulgaris. The sequence continues at coordinate 18,593,078 of NC_143501.1, read as the reverse complement.
GATTGAAACACTCATGATATGATATCTTTGAAAAACAATTTCATGTGTTAAAATTGTGTTTTGATATGTTTAATACTTCTTTCATTTACAATCTAAGGTTTTATAGTTAACCTAGGAAACTATAAGAAAGTGAATGCTCTGTGTAATAATAGTTTAAAAGTATCTTAACTATTGAAAACAAGCGTATTACTTCTTAACTAAATGTTTGCAACTTGTTCTTTTCGCTATTAATTGGCTTGGTTGAAAACAATTATGATATCTTTGAAAACCAATTTCACGTGTTAAGATTGTGTTTTGATATGTTTAATACAATCCTAGTCTGTTGATTGATTGAAACACTTACGAATATCTTTGAAAAACAATTTCATGTGTTAAAATTGTGTTTTCATATGTTTATAATACTTCTTTTACAATCTAAGGTCTATTAATTGATTCGAACACTTGTGATACCTTTGAAAAACCATTCCAAATGTGTAAAAATTGTATTTTGATATGTTCAATACTTCTTTTACAATCTAAGGTCTATCTATTGATTGATTGAAACACTCATGATATGATATCTTTGAAAAACAATTTCATGTGTTAAAATTGTGTTTTGATATGTTTAATACTTCTTTCATTTACAATCTAAGGTTTTATAGTTAACCTAGGAAACTATAAGAAAGTGAATGCTCTGTGTAATAATAGTTTAAAAGTATCTTAACTATTGAAAACAAGCGTATTACTTCTTAACTAAATGTTTGCAACTTGTTCTTTTCGCTATTAATTGGCTTGGTTGAAAACACTTATGATATCTTTGAAAACCAATTTCACGTGTTAAGATTGTGTTTTGATATGTTTAATACAATCCTAGTCTGTTGATTGATTGAAACACTTACGAATATCTTTGAAAAACAATTTCATGTGTTAAAATTGTGTTTTCATATGTTTATAATACTTCTTTTACAATCTAAGGTCTATTAATTGATTCGAAGACTTGTGATACCTTTGAAAAACCATTCCAAATGTGTAAAAATTGTATTTTGATATGTTCAATACTTCTTTTACAATCTAAGGTCTATCTATTGATTGATTGAAACACTCATGATATGATATCTTTGAAAAACAATTTCATGTGTTAAAATTGTGTTTTGATATGTTTAATACTTCTTTCATTTACAATCTAAGGTTTTATAGTTAACCTAGGAAACTATAAGAAAGTGAATGCTCTGTGTAATAATAGTTTAAAAGTATCTTAACTATTGAAAACAAGCGTATTACTTCTTAACTAAATGTTTGCAACTTGTTCTTTTCGCTATTAATTGGCTTGGTTGAAAACACTTATGATATCTTTGAAAACCAATTTCACGTGTTAAGATTGTGTTTTGATATGTTTAATACAATCCTAGTCTGTTGATTGATTGAAACACTTACGAATATCTTTGAAAAACAATTTCATGTGTTAAAATTGTGTTTTCATATGTTTATAATACTTCTTTTACAATCTAAGGTCTATTAATTGATTCGAACACTTGTGATACCTTTGAAAAACCATTCCAAATGTGTAAAAATTGTATTTTGATATGTTCAATACTTCTTTTACAATCTAAGGTCTATCTATTGATTGATTGAAACACTCATGATATGATATCTTTGAAAAACAATTTCATGTGTTAAAATTGTGTTTTGATATGTTTAATACTTCTTTCATTTACAATCTAAGGTTTTATAGTTAACCTAGGAAACTATAAGAAAGTGAATGCTCTGTGTAATAATAGTTTAAAAGTATCTTAACTATTGAAAACAAGCGTATTACTTCTTAACTAAATGTTTGCAACTTGTTCTTTTCGCTATTAATTGGCTTGGTTGAAAACACTTATGATATCTTTGAAAACCAATTTCACGTGCTAAGATTGTGTTTTGATATGTTTAATACAATCCTAGTCTGTTGATTGATTGAAACACTTACGAATATCTTTGAAAAACAATTTCATGTGTTAAAATTGTGTTTTCATATGTTTATAATACTTCTTTTACAATCTAAGGTCTATTAATTGATTCGAACACTTGTGATACCTTTGAAAAACCATTCCAAATGTGTAAAAATTGTATTTTGATATGTTCAATACTTCTTTTACAATCTAAGGTCTATCTATTGATTGATTGAAACACTCATGATATGATATCTTTGAAAAACAATTTCATGTGTTAAAATTGTGTTTTGATATGTTTAATACTTCTTTCATTTACAATCTAAGGTTTTATAGTTAACCTAGGAAACTATAAGAAAGTGAATGCTCTGTGTAATAATAGTTTAAAAGTATCTTAACTATTGAAAACAAGCGTATTACTTCTTAACTAAATGTTTGCAACTTGTTCTTTTCGCTATTAATTGGCTTGGTTGAAAACACTTATGATATCTTTGAAAACCAATTTCACGTGTTAAGATTGTGTTTTGATATGTTTAATACAATCCTAGTCTGTTGATTGATTGAAACACTTACGAATATCTTTGAAAAACAATTTCATGTGTTAAAATTGTGTTTTCATATGTTTATAATACTTCTTTTACAATCTAAGGTCTATTAATTGATTCGAAGACTTGTGATACCTTTGAAAAACCATTCCAAATGTGTAAAAATTGTATTTTGATATGTTCAATACTTCTTTTACAATCTAAGGTCTATCTATTGATTGATTGAAACACTCATGATATGATATCTTTGAAAAACAATTTCATGTGTTAAAATTGTGTTTTGATATGTTTAATACTTCTTTCATTTACAATCTAAGGTTTTATAGTTAACCTAGGAAACTATAAGAAAGTGAATGCTCTGTGTAATAATAGTTTAAAAGTATCTTAACTATTGAAAACAAGCGTATTACTTCTTAACTAAATGTTTGCAACTTGTTCTTTTCGCTATTAATTGGCTTGGTTGAAAACACTTATGATATCTTTGAAAACCAATTTCACGTGTTAAGATTGTGTTTTGATATGTTTAATACAATCCTAGTCTGTTGATTGATTGAAACACTTACGAATATCTTTGAAAAACAATTTCATGTGTTAAAATTGTGTTTTCATATGTTTATAATACTTCTTTTACAATCTAAGGTCTATTAATTGATTCGAACACTTGTGATACCTTTGAAAAACCATTCCAAATGTGTAAAAATTGTATTTTGATATGTTCAATACTTCTTTTACAATCTAAGGTCTATCTATTGATTGATTGAAACACTCATGATATGATATCTTTGAAAAACAATTTCATGTGTTAAAATTGTGTTTTGATATGTTTAATACTTCTTTCATTTACAATCTAAGGTTTTATAGTTAACCTAGGAAACTATAAGAAAGTGAATGCTCTGTGTAATAATAGTTTAAAAGTATCTTAACTATTGAAAACAAGCGTATTACTTCTTAACTAAATGTTTGCAACTTGTTCTTTTCGCTATTAATTGGCTTGGTTGAAAACACTTATGATATCTTTGAAAACCAATTTCACGTGCTAAGATTGTGTTTTGATATGTTTAATACAATCCTAGTCTGTTGATTGATTGAAACACTTACGAATATCTTTGAAAAACAATTTCATGTGTTAAAATTGTGTTTTCATATGTTTATAATACTTCTTTTACAATCTAAGGTCTATTAATTGATTCGAACACTTGTGATACCTTTGAAAAACCATTCCAAATGTGTAAAAATTGTATTTTGATATGTTCAATACTTCTTTTACAATCTAAGGTCTATCTATTGATTGATTGAAACACTCATGATATGATATCTTTGAAAAACAATTTCATGTGTTAAAATTGTGTTTTGATATGTTTAATACTTCTTTCATTTACAATCTAAGGTTTTATAGTTAACCTAGGAAACTATAAGAAAGTGAATGCTCTGTGTAATAATAGTTTAAAAGTATCTTAACTATTGAAAACAAGCGTATTACTTCTTAACTAAATGTTTGCAACTTGTTCTTTTCGCTATTAATTGGCTTGGTTGAAAACACTTATGATATCTTTGAAAACCAATTTCACGTGTTAAGATTGTGTTTTGATATGTTTAATACAATCCTAGTCTGTTGATTGATTGAAACACTTACGAATATCTTTGAAAAACAATTTCATGTGTTAAAATTGTGTTTTCATATGTTTATAATACTTCTTTTACAATCTAAGGTCTATTAATTGATTCGAACACTTGTGATACCTTTGAAAAACCATTCCAAATGTGTAAAAATTGTATTTTGATATGTTCAATACTTCTTTTACAATCTAAGGTCTATCTATTGATTGATTGAAACACTCATGATATGATATCTTTGAAAAACAATTTCATGTGTTAAAATTGTGTTTTGATATGTTTAATACTTCTTTCATTTACAATCTAAGGTTTTATAGTTAACCTAGGAAACTATAAGAAAGTGAATGCTCTGTGTAATAATAGTTTAAAAGTATCTTAACTATTGAAAACAAGCGTATTACTTCTTAACTAAATGTTTGCAACTTGTTCTTTTCGCTATTAATTGGCTTGGTTGAAAACACTTATGATATCTTTGAAAACCAATTTCACGTGTTAAGATTGTGTTTTGATATGTTTAATACAATCCTAGTCTCTTGATTGATTGAAACACTTATGAATATCTTTGAAAAACAATTTCATGTGTTAAAATTGTGTTTTCATATGTTTATAATACTTCTTTTACAATCTAAGGTCTATTAATTGATTCGAACACTTGTGATACCTTTGAAAAACCATTCCAAATGTGTTCAAATTGTATTTTGATATGTTCAATACTTCTTTTACAATCTAAGGTCTATCTATTGATTGATTGAAACACTCATGATATGATATCTTTGAAAAACAATTTCATGTGTTAAAATTGTGTTTTGATATGTTTAATACTTCTTTCATTTACAATCTAAGGTTTTATAGTTAACCTAGGAAACTATAAGAAAGTGAATGCTCTGTGTAATAATAGTTTAAAAGTATCTTAACTATTGAAAACAAGCGTATTACTTCTTAACTAAATGTTTGCAACTTGTTCTTTTCGCTATTAATTGGCTTGGTTGAAAACACTTATGATATCTTTGAAAACCAATTTCACGTGTTAAGATTGTGTTTTGATATGTTTAATACAATCCTAGTCTGTTGATTGATTGAAACACTTATGAATATCTTTGAAAAACAATTTCATGTGTTAAAATTGTGTTTTCATATGTTTATAATACTTCTTTTACAATCTAAGGTCTATTAATTGATTCGAACACTTGTGATACCTTTGAGAAACCATTCCAAATGTGTTCAAATTGTATTTTGATATGTTCAATACTTCTTTTACAATCTAAGGTCTATCTATTGATTGATTGAAACACTCATGATATGATATCTTTGAAAAACAATTTCATGTGTTAAAATTGTGTTTTGATATGTTTAATACTTCTTTCATTTACAATCTAAGGTTTTATAGTTAACCTAGGAAACTATAAGAAAGTGAATGCTCTGTGTAATAATAGTTTAAAAGTATCTTAACTATTGAAAACAAGCGTATTACTTCTTAACTAAATGTTTGCAACTTGTTCTTTTCGCTATTAATTGGCTTGGTTGAAAACACTTATGATATCTTTGAAAACCAATTTCACGTGTTAAGATTGTGTTTTGATATGTTTAATACAATCCTAGTCTGTTGATTGATTGAAACACTTATGAATATCTTTGAAAAACAATTTCATGTGTTAAAATTGTGTTTTCATATGTTTATAATACTTCTTTTACAATCTAAGGTCTATTAATTGATTCGAACACTTGTGATACCTTTGAAAAACCATTCCAAATGTGTTCAAATTGTATTTTGATATGTTCAATACTTCTTTTACAATCTAAGGTCTATCTATTGATTGATTGAAACACTCATGATATGATATCTTTGAAAAACAATTTCATGTGTTAAAATTGTGTTTTGATATGTTTAATACTTCTTTCATTTACAATCTAAGGTTTTATAGTTAACCTAGGAAACTATAAGAAAGTGAATGCTCTGTGTAATAATAGTTTAAAAGTATCTTAACTATTGAAAACAAGCGTATTACTTCTTAACTAAATGTTTGCAACTTGTTCTTTTCGCTATTAATTGGCTTGGTTGAAAACACTTATGATATCTTTGAAAACCAATTTCACGTGTTAAGATTGTGTTTTGATATGTTTAATACAATCCTAGTCTGTTGATTGATTGAAACACTTATGAATATCTTTGAAAAACAATTTCATGTGTTAAAATTGTGTTTTCATATGTTTATAATACTTCTTTTACAATCTAAGGTCTATTAATTGATTCGAACACTTGTGATACCTTTGAAAAACCATTCCAAATGTGTTCAAATTGTATTTTGATATGTTCAATACTTCTTTTACAATCTAAGGTCTATCTATTGATTGATTGAAACACTCATGATATGATATCTTTGAAAAACAATTTCATGTGTTAAAATTGTGTTTTGATATGTTTAATACTTCTTTCATTTACAATCTAAGGTTTTATAGTTAACCTAGGAAACTATAAGAAAGTGAATGCTCTGTGTAATAATAGTTTAAAAGTATCTTAACTATTGAAAACAAGCGTATTACTTCTTAACTAAATGTTTGCAACTTGTTCTTTTCGCTATTAATTGGCTTGGTTGAAAACACTTATGATATCTTTGAAAACCAATTTCACGTGTTAAGATTGTGTTTTGATATGTTTAATACAATCCTAGTCTGTTGATTGATTGAAACACTTATGAATATCTTTGAAAAACAATTTCATGTGTTAAAATTGTGTTTTCATATGTTTATAATACTTCTTTTACAATCTAAGGTCTATTAATTGATTCGAACACTTGTGATACCTTTGAAAAACCATTCCAAATGTGTTCAAATTGTATTTTGATATGTTCAATACTTCTTTTACAATCTAAGGTCTATCTATTGATTGATTGAAACACTCATGATATGATATCTTTGAAAAACAATTTCATGTGTTAAAATTGTGTTTTGATATGTTTAATACTTCTTTCATTTACAATCTAAGGTTTTATAGTTAACCTAGGAAACTATAAGAAAGTGAATGCTCTGTGTAATAATAGTTTAAAAGTATCTTAACTATTGAAAACAAGCGTATTACTTCTTAACTAAATGTTTGCAACTTGTTCTTTTCGCTATTAATTGGCTTGGTTGAAAACACTTATGATATCTTTGAAAACCAATTTCACGTGTTAAGATTGTGTTTTGATATGTTTAATACAATCCTAGTCTGTTGATTGATTGAAACACTTATGAATATCTTTGAAAAACAATTTCATGTGTTAAAATTGTGTTTTCATATGTTTATAATACTTCTTTTACAATCTAAGGTCTATTAATTGATTCGAACACTTGTGATACCTTTGAAAAACCATTCCAAATGTGTTCAAATTGTATTTTGATATGTTCAATACTTCTTTTACAATCTAAGGTCTATCTATTGATTGATTGAAACACTCATGATATGATATCTTTGAAAAACAATTTCATGTGTTAAAATTGTGTTTTGATATGTTTAATACTTCTTTCATTTACAATCTAAGGTTTTATAGTTAACCTAGGAAACTATAAGAAAGTGAATGCTCTGTGTAATAATAGTTTAAAAGTATCTTAACTATTGAAAACAAGCGTATTACTTCTTAACTAAATGTTTGCAACTTGTTCTTTTCGCTATTAATTGGCTTGGTTGAAAACACTTATGATATCTTTGAAAACCAATTTCACGTGTTAAGATTGTGTTTTGATATGTTTAATACAATCCTAGTCTGTTGATTGATTGAAACACTTATGAATATCTTTGAAAAACAATTTCATGTGTTAAAATTGTGTTTTCATATGTTTATAATACTTCTTTTACAATCTAAGGTCTATTAATTGATTCGAACACTTGTGATACCTTTGAAAAACCATTCCAAATGTGTTCAAATTGTATTTTGATATGTTCAATACTTCTTTTACAATCTAAGGTCTATCTATTGATTGATTGAAACACTCATGATATGATATCTTTGAAAAACAATTTCATGTGTTAAAATTGTGTTTTGATATGTTTAATACTTCTTTCATTTACAATCTAAGGTTTTATAGTTAACCTAGGAAACTATAAGAAAGTGAATGCTCTGTGTAATAATAGTTTAAAAGTATCTTAACTATTGAAAACAAGCGTATTACTTCTTAACTAAATGTTTGCAACTTGTTCTTTTCGCTATTAATTGGCTTGGTTGAAAACACTTATGATATCTTTGAAAACCAATTTCACGTGTTAAGATTGTGTTTTGATATGTTTAATACAATCCTAGTCTGTTGATTGATTGAAACACTTATGAATATCTTTGAAAAACAATTTCATGTGTTAAAATTGTGTTTTCATATGTTTATAATACTTCTTTTACAATCTAAGGTCTATTAATTGATTCGAACACTTGTGATACCTTTGAAAAACCATTCCAAATGTGTTCAAATTGTATTTTGATATGTTCAATACTTCTTTTACAATCTAAGGTCTATCTATTGATTGATTGAAACACTCATGATATGATATCTTTGAAAAACAATTTCATGTGTTAAAATTGTGTTTTGATATGTTTAATACTTCTTTCATTTACAATCTAAGGTTTTATAGTTAACCTAGGAAACTATAAGAAAGTGAATGCTCTGTGTAATAATAGTTTAAAAGTATCTTAACTATTGAAAACAAGCGTATTACTTCTTAACTAAATGTTTGCAACTTGTTCTTTTCGCTATTAATTGGCTTGGTTGAAAACACTTATGATATCTTTGAAAACCAATTTCACGTGTTAAGATTGTGTTTTGATATGTTTAATACAATCCTAGTCTGTTGATTGATTGAAACACTTATGAATATCTTTGAAAAACAATTTCATGTGTTAAAATTGTGTTTTCATATGTTTATAATACTTCTTTTACAATCTAAGGTCTATTAATTGATTCGAACACTTGTGATACCTTTGAAAAACCATTCCAAATGTGTAAAAATTGTATTTTGATATGTTCAATACTTCTTTTACAATCTAAGGTCTATCTATTGATTGATTGAAACACTCATGATATGATATCTTTGAAAAACAATTTCATGTGTTAAAATTGTGTTTTGATATGTTTAATACTTCTTTCATTTACAATCTAAGGTTTTATAGTTAACCTAGGAAACTATAAGAAAGTGAATGCTCTGTGTAATAATAGTTTAAAAGTATCTTAACTATTGAAAACAAGCGTATTACTTCTTAACTAAATGTTTGCAACTTGTTCTTTTCGCTATTAATTGGCTTGGTTGAAAACACTTATGATATCTTTGAAAACCAATTTCACGTGTTAAGATTGTGTTTTGATATGTTTAATACAATCCTAGTCTGTTGATTGATTGAAACACTTATGAATATCTTTGAAAAACAATTTCATGTGTTAAAATTGTGTTTTCATATGTTTATAATACTTCTTTTACAATCTAAGGTCTATTAATTGATTCGAACACTTGTGATACCTTTGAAAAACCATTCCAAATGTGTAAAAATTGTATTTTGATATGTTCAATACTTCTTTTACAATCTAAGGTCTATCTATTGATTGATTGAAACACTCATGATATGATATCTTTGAAAAACAATTTCATGTGTTAAAATTGTGTTTTGATATGTTTAATACTTCTTTCATTTACAATCTAAGGTTTTATAGTTAACCTAGGAAACTATAAGAAAGTGAATGCTCTGTGTAATAATAGTTTAAAAGTATCTTAACTATTGAAAACAAGCGTATTACTTCTTAACTAAATGTTTGCAACTTGTTCTTTTCGCTATTAATTGGCTTGGTTGAAAACACTTATGATATCTTTGAAAACCAATTTCACGTGTTAAGATTGTGTTTTGATATGTTTAATACAATCCTAGTCTGTTGATTGATTGAAACACTTATGAATATCTTTGAAAAACAATTTCATGTGTTAAAATTGTGTTTTCATATGTTTATAATACTTCTTTTACAATCTAAGGTCTATTAATTGATTCGAACACTTGTGATACCTTTGAAAAACCATTCCAAATGTGTAAAAATTGTATTTTGATATGTTCAATACTTCTTTTACAATCTAAGGTCTATCTATTGATTGATTGAAACACTCATGATATGATATCTTTGAAAAACAATTTCATGTGTTAAAATTGTGTTTTGATATGTTTAATACTTCTTTCATTTACAATCTAAGGTTTTATAGTTAACCTAGGAAACTATAAGAAAGTGAATGCTCTGTGTAATAATAGTTTAAAAGTATCTTAACTATTGAAAACAAGCGTATTACTTCTTAACTAAATGTTTGCAACTTGTTCTTTTCGCTATTAATTGGCTTGGTTGAAAACACTTATGATATCTTTGAAAACCAATTTCACGTGTTAAGATTGTGTTTTGATATGTTTAATACAATCCTAGTCTGTTGATTGATTGAAACACTTATGAATATCTTTGAAAAACAATTTCATGTGTTAAAATTGTGTTTTCATATGTTTATAATACTTCTTTTACAATCTAAGGTCTATTAATTGATTCGAACACTTGTGATACCTTTGAAAAACCATTCCAAATGTGTAAAAATTGTATTTTGATATGTTCAATACTTCTTTTACAATCTAAGGTCTATCTATTGATTGATTGAAACACTCATGATATGATATCTTTGAAAAACAATTTCATGTGTTAAAATTGTGTTTTGATATGTTTAATACTTCTTTCATTTACAATCTAAGGTTTTATAGTTAACCTAGGAAACTATAAGAAAGTGAATGCTCTGTGTAATAATAGTTTAAAAGTATCTTAACTATTGAAAACAAGCGTATTACTTCTTAACTAAATGTTTGCAACTTGTTCTTTTCGCTATTAATTGGCTTGGTTGAAAACACTTATGATATCTTTGAAAACCAATTTCACGTGTTAAGATTGTGTTTTGATATGTTTAATACAATCCTAGTCTGTTGATTGATTGAAACACTTATGAATATCTTTGAAAAACAATTTCATGTGTTAAAATTGTGTTTTCATATGTTTATAATACTTCTTTTACAATCTAAGGTCTATTAATTGATTCGAACACTTGTGATACCTTTGAAAAACCATTCCAAATGTGTAAAAATTGTATTTTGATATGTTCAATACTTCTTTTACAATCTAAGGTCTATCTATTGATTGATTGAAACACTCATGATATGATATCTTTGAAAAACAATTTCATGTGTTAAAATTGTGTTTTGATATGTTTAATACTTCTTTCATTTACAATCTAAGGTTTTATAGTTAGCCTAGGAAACTATAAGAAAGTGAATGCTCTGTGTAATAATAGTTTAAAAGTATCTTAACTATTGAAAACAAGCGTATTACTTCTTAACTAAATGTTTGCAACTTGTTCTTTTCGCTATTAATTGGCTTGGTTGAAAACACTTATGATATCTTTGAAAACCAATTTCACGTGTTAAGATTGTGTTTTGATATGTTTAATACAATCCTAGTCTGTTGATTGATTGAAACACTTATGAATATCTTTGAAAAACAATTTCATGTGTTAAAATTGTGTTTTCATATGTTTATAATGCTTCTTTTACAATCTAAGGTCTATTAATTGATTCGAACACTTGTGATACCTTCGAAAAACCATTCCAAATGTGTTCAAATTGTATTTTGATATGTTCAATACTTCTTTTACAATCTAAGGTCTATTGATTGATTGCAACACTCATGATATGATATCTTTGAAAAACAATTTCATGTGTTAAAATTGTGTTTTGATATGTTTAATACTTCTTTCATTTACAATCTAAGGTTTTATAGTTAACCTAGGAAACTATAAGAAAGTGAATGCTCTGTGTAATAATAGTTTAAAAGTATCTTAACTATTGAAAACAAGCGTATTACTTCTTAACTAAATGTTTGCAACTTGTTCTTTTCGCTATTAATTGGCTTGGTTGAAAACACTTATGATATCTTTGAAAACCAATTTCACGTGTTAAGATTGTGTTTTGATATGTTTAATACAATCCTAGTCTGTTGATTGATTGAAACACTTATGAATATCTTTGAAAAACAATTTCATGTGTTAAAATTGTGTTTTCATATGTTTATAATGCTTCTTTTACAATCTAAGGTCTATTAATTGATTCGAACACTTGTGATACCTTCGAAAAACCATTCCAAATGTGTTCAAATTGTATTTTGATATGTTCAATACTTCTTTTACAATCTAAGGTCTATTGATTGATTGAAACACTCATGATATGATATCTTTGAAAAACAATTTCATGTGTTAAAATTGTGTTTTGATATGTTTAATACTTCTTTCATTTACAATCTAAGGTTTTATAGTTAACCTAGGAAACTATAAGAAAGTGAATGCTCTGTGTAATAATAGTTTAAAAGTATCTTAACTATTGAAAACAAGCGTATTACTTCTTAACTAAATGTTTGCAACTTGTTCTTTTCGCTATTAATTGGCTTGGTTGAAAACACTTATGATATCTTTGAAAACCAATTTCACGTGTTAAGATTGTGTTTTGATATGTTTAATACAATCCTAGTCTGTTGATTGATTGAAACACTTATGAATATCTTTGAAAAACAATTTCATGTGTTAAAATTGTGTTTTCATATGTTTATAATGCTTCTTTTACAATCTAAGGTCTATTAATTGATTCGAACACTTGTGATACCTTCGAAAAACCATTCCAAATGTGTTCAAATTGTATTTTGATATGTTCAATACTTCTTTTACAATCTAAGGTCTATTGATTGATTGAAACACTCATGATATGATATCTTTGAAAAACAATTTCATGTGTTAAAATTGTGTTTTGATATGTTTAATACTTCTTTCATTTACAATCTAAGGTTTTATAGTTAACCTAGGAAACTATAAGAAAGTGAATGCTCTGTGTAATAATAGTTTAAAAGTATCTTAACTATTGAAAACAAGCGTATTACTTCTTAACTAAATGTTTGCAACTTGTTCTTTTCGCTATTAATTGGCTTGGTTGAAAACACTTATGATATCTTTGAAAACCAATTTCACGTGTTAAGATTGTGTTTTGATATGTTTAATACAATCCTAGTCTGTTGATTGATTGAAACACTTATGAATATCTTTGAAAAACAATTTCATGTGTTAAAATTGTGTTTTCATATGTTTATAATACTTCTTTTACAATCTAAGGTCTATTAATTGATTCGAACACTTGTGATACCTTTGAAAAACCATTCCAAATGTGTAAAAATTGTATTTTGATATGTTCAATACTTCTTTTACAATCTAAGGTCTCTTGATTGATTGAAACACTCATGATATGATATCTTTGAAAAATAATTTCATGTGTTAAAATTGTGTTTTGATATGTTTAATACTTCTTTCTTTTACAATCTAAGGTTTTATAGTTAACCTGGGAAACTATAAGAAAGTGAATGCTCTGTGTAATAATAGTTTAAAAGTATCTTAACTATTGAAAACAAGCGTATTACTTCTTAACTAAATGTTTGCAACTTGTTCTTTTCGCTATTAATTGGCTTGGTTGAAAACACTTATGATATCTTTGAAAACCAATTTCACGTGTCAAGATTGTGTTTTGATATGTTTAATACAATCTTAGTCTGTTGATTGATTGAAACACTTATGAATATCTTTGAAAAACAATTTCATGTGTTAAAATTGTGTTTTCATATGTTTATAATACTTCTTTTACAATCTAAGGTCTATTAATTGATTCGAACACTTGTGATACCTTTGAAAAACCATTCCAAATGTGTTCAAATTGTATTTTGATATGTTCAATACTTCTTTTACAATCTAAGGTCTCTTGATTGATTGAAACACTCATGATATGATATCTTTGAAAAATAATTTCATGTGTTAAAATTGTGTTTTGATATGTTTAATACTTCTTTCTTTTACAATCTAAGGTTTTATAGTTAACCTGGGAAACTATAAGAAAGTGAATGCTCTGTGTAATAATAGTTTGAAAGTATCTTAACTATTGAAAACAAGCGTATTACTTCTTAACTAAATGTTTGCAACTTGTTCTTTTCGCTATTAATTGGTTTGGTTGAAAACACTTATGATATCTTTGAAAACCAATTTCACGTGTTAAGATTGTGTTTTGATATGTTTAATACAATCTTAGTCTGTTGATTGATTGAAACACTTATGAATATCTTTGAAAAACAATTTCATGTGTTAAAATTGTGTTTTCATATGTTTATAATACTTCTTTTACAATCTAAGGTCTATTAATTGATTCGAACACTTGTGATACCTTTGAAAAACCATTCCAAATGTGTAAAAATTGTATTTTGATATGTTCAATACTTCTTTTACAATCTAAGGTCTATCTATTGATTGATTGAAACACTCATGATATGATATCTTTGAAAAACAATTTCATGTGTTAAAATTGTGTTTTGATATGTTTAATACTTCTTTCATTTACAATCTAAGGTTTTATAGTTAGCCTAGGAAACTATAAGAAAGTGAATGCTCTGTGTAATAATAGTTTAAAAGTATCTTAACTATTGAAAACAAGCGTATTACTTCTTAACTAAATGTTTGCAACTTGTTCTTTTCGCTATTAATTGGTTTGGTTGAAAACACTAATGATATCTTTGAAAACCAATTTCACGTGTTAAGATTGTGTTTTGATATGTTTAATACAATCTTAGTCTGTTGATTGATTGAAACACTTATGAATATCTTTGAAAAACAATTTCATGTGTTAAAATTGTGTTTTCATATGTTTATAATACTTCTTTTACAATCTAAGGTCTATTAATTGATTCGAACACTTGTGATACCTTCGAAAAACCATTCCAAATGTGTTCAAATTGTATTTTGATATGTTCAATACTTCTTTTACAATCTAAGGTCTATCTATTGATTGATTGAAACACTCATGATATGATATCTTTGAAAAACAATTTCATGTGTTAAAATTGTGTTTTGATATGTTTAATACTTCTTTCATTTACAATCTAAGGTTTTATAGTTAGCCTAGGAAACTATAAGAAAGTGAATGCTCTGTGTAATAATAGTTTAAAAGTATCTTAACTATTGAAAACAAGCGTATTACTTCTTAACTAAATGTTTGCAACTTGTTCTTTTCGCTATTAATTGGTTTGGTTGAAAACACTAATGATATCTTTGAAAACCAATTTCACGTGTTAAGATTGTGTTTTGATATGTTTAATACAATCTTAGTCTGTTGATTGATTGAAACACTTATGAATATCTTTGAAAAACAATTTCATGTGTTAAAATTGTGTTTTCATATGTTTATAATACTTCTTTTACAATCTAAGGTCTATTAATTGATTCGAACACTTGTGATACCTTTGAAAAACCATTCCAAATGTGTTCAAATTGTATTTTGATATGTTCAATACTTCTTTTACAATCTAAGGTCTATTGATTGATTGAAACACTCATGATATGATATCTTTGAAAAACAATTTCATGTGTTAAAATTGTGTTTTGATATGTTTAATACTTCTTTCATTTACAATCTAAGGTTTTATAGTTAGCCTAGGAAACTATAAGAAAGTGAATGCTCTGTGTAATAATAGTTTAAAAGTATCTTAACTATTGAAAACAAGCGTATTACTTCTTAACTAAATGTTTGCAACTTGTTCTTTTCGCTATTAATTGGTTTGGTTGAAAACACTTATGATATCTTTGAAAACCAATTTCACGTGTTAAGATTGTGTTTTGATATGTTTAATACAATCTTAGTCTGTTGATTGATTGAAACACTTATGAATATCTTTGAAAAACAATTTCATGTGTTAAAATTGTGTTTTCATATGTTTATAATACTTCTTTTACAATCTAAGGTCTATTAATTGATTCGAACACTTGTGATACCTTTGAAAAACCATTCCAAATGTGTTCAAATTGTATTTTGATATGTTCAATACTTCTTTTACAATCTAAGGTCTATCTATTGATTGATTGAAACACTCATGATATGATATCTTTGAAAAACAATTTCATGTGTTAAAATTGTGTTTTGATATGTTTAATACTTCTTTCATTTACAATCTAAGGTTTTATAGTTAACCTAGGAAACTATAAGAAAGTGAATGCTCTGTGTAATAATAGTTTAAAATTATCTTAACAATTGAAAACAAGCGTATTACTTCTTAACTAAATGTTTGCAACTTGTTCTTTTCGCTATTAATTGGTTTGGTTGAAAACACTAATGATATCTTTGAAAACCAATTTCACGTGTTAAGATTGTGTTTTGATATGTTTAATACAATCTTAGTCTGTTGATTGATTGAAACACTTATGAATATCTTTGAAAAACAATTTCATGTGTTAAAATTGTGTTTTCATATGTTTATAATACTTCTTTTACAATCTAAGGTCTATTAATTGATTCGAACACTTGTGATACCTTTGAAAAACCATTCCAAATGTGTTCAAATTGTATTTTGATATGTTCAATACTTCTTTTACAATCTAAGGTCTATCTATTGATTGATTGAAACACTCATGATATGATATCTTTGAAAAACAATTTCATGTGTTAAAATTGTGTTTTGATATGTTTAATACTTCTTTCATTTACAATCTAAGGTTTTATAGTTAGCCTAGGAAACTATAAGAAAGTGAATGCTCTGTGTAATAATAGTTTAAAAGTATCTTAACTATTGAAAACAAGCGTATTACTTCTTAACTAAATGTTTGCAACTTGTTCTTTTCGCTATTAATTGGTTTGGTTGAAAACACTAATGATATCTTTGAAAACCAATTTCACGTGTTAAGATTGTGTTTTGATATGTTTAATACAATCTTAGTCTGTTGATTGATTGAAACACTTATGAATAACTTTGAAAAACAATTTCATGTGTTAAAATTGTGTTTTCATATGTTTATAATACTTCTTTTACAATCTAAGGTCTATTAATTGATTCGAACACTTGTGATACCTTTGAAAAACCATTCCAAATGTGTTCAAATTGTATTTTGATATGTTCAATACTTCTTTTACAATCTAAGGTCTATTGATTGATTGAAACACTCATGATATGATATCTTTGAAAAACAATTTCATGTGTTAAAATTGTGTTTTGATATGTTTAATACTTCTTTCATTTACAATCTAAGGTTTTATAGTTAGCCTAGGAAACTATAAGAAAGTGAATGCTCTGTGTAATAATAGTTTAAAAGTATCTTAACTATTGAAAACAAGCGTATTACTTCTTAACTAAATGTTTGCAACTTGTTCTTTTCGCTATTAATTGGTTTGGTTGAAAACACTAATGATATCTTTGAAAACCAATTTCACGTGTTAAGATTGTGTTTTGATATGTTTAATACAATCTTAGTCTGTTGATTGATTGAAACACTTATGAATATCTTTGAAAAACAATTTCATGTGTTAAAATTGTGTTTTCATATGTTTATAATACTTCTTTTACAATCTAAGGTCTATTAATTGATTCGAACACTTGTGATACCTTTGAAAAACCATTCCAAATGTGTTCAAATTGTATTTTGATATGTTCAATACTTCTTTTACAATCTAAGGTCTATCTATTGATTGATTGAAACACTCATGATATGATATCTTTGAAAAACAATTTCATGTGTTAAAATTGTGTTTTGATATGTTTAATACTTCTTTCATTTACAATCTAAGGTTTTATAGTTAGCCTAGGAAACTATAAGAAAGTGAATGCTCTGTGTAATAATAGTTTAAAAGTATCTTAACTATTGAAAACAAGCGTATTACTTCTTAACTAAATGTTTGCAACTTGTTCTTTTCGCTATTAATTGGTTTGGTTGAAAACACTAATGATATCTTTGAAAACCAATTTCACGTGTTAAGATTGTGTTTTGATATGTTTAATACAATCTTAGTCTGTTGATTGATTGAAACACTTATGAATAACTTTGAAAAACAATTTCATGTGTTAAAATTGTGTTTTCATATGTTTATAATACTTCTTTTACAATCTAAGGTCTATTAATTGATTCGAACACTTGTGATACCTTTGAAAAACCATTCCAAATGTGTTCAAATTGTATTTTGATATGTTCAATACTTCTTTTACAATCTAAGGTCTATTGATTGATTGAAACACTCATGATATGATATCTTTGAAAAACAATTTCATGTGTTAAAATTGTGTTTTGATATGTTTAATACTTCTTTCATTTACAATCTAAGGTTTTATAGTTAGCCTAGGAAACTATAAGAAAGTGAATGCTCTGTGTAATAATAGTTTAAAAGTATCTTAACTATTGAAAACAAGCGTATTACTTCTTAACTAAATGTTTGCAACTTGTTCTTTTCGCTATTAATTGGTTTGGTTGAAAACACTTATGATATCTTTGAAAACCAATTTCACGTGTTAAGATTGTGTTTTGATATGTTTAATACAATCTTAGTCTGTTGATTGATTGAAACACTTATGAATATCTTTGCAAAACAATTTCATGTGTTAAAATTGTGTTTTCATATGTTTATAATACTTCTTTTACAATCTAAGGTCTATTAATTGATTCGAACACTTGTGATACCTTTGAAAAACCATTCCAAATGTGTTCAAATTGTATTTTGATATGTTCAATACTTCTTTTACAATCTAAGGTCTATCTATTGATTGATTGAAACACTCATGATATGATATCTTTGAAAAACAATTTCATGTGTTAAAATTGTGTTTTGATATGTTTAATACTTCTTTCATTTACAATCTAAGGTTTTATAGTTAGCCTAGGAAACTATAAGAAAGTGAATGCTCTGTGTAATAATAGTTTAAAAGTATCTTAACTATTGAAAACAAGCGTATTACTTCTTAACTAAATGTTTGCAACTTGTTCTTTTCGCTATTAATTGGTTTGGTTGAAAACACTAATGATATCTTTGAAAACCAATTTCACGTCTTAAGATTGTGTTTTGATATGTTTAATACAATCTTAGTCTGTTGATTGATTGAAACACTTATGAATATCTTTGAAAAACAATTTCATGTGTTAAAATTGTGTTTTCATATGTTTATAATACTTCTTTTACAATCTAAGGTCTATTAATTGATTCGAACACTTGTGATACCTTTGAAAAACCATTCCAAATGTGTTCAAATTGTATTTTGATATGTTCAATACTTCTTTTACAATCTAAGGTCTATCTATTGATTGATTGAAACACTCATGATATGATATCTTTGAAAAACAATTTCATGTGTTAAAATTGTGTTTTGATATGTTTAATACTTCTTTCATTTACAATCTAAGGTTTTATAGTTAGCCTAGGAAACTATAAGAAAGTGAATGCTCTGTGTAATAATAGTTTAAAAGTATCTTAACTATTGAAAACAAGCGTATTACTTCTTAACTAAATGTTTGCAACTTGTTCTTTTCGCTATTAATTGGTTTGGTTGAAAACACTAATGATATCTTTGAAAACCAATTTCACGTGTTAAGATTGTGTTTTGATATGTTTAATACAATCTTAGTCTGTTGATTGATTGAAACACTTATGAATAACTTTGAAAAACAATTTCATGTGTTAAAATTGTGTTTTCATATGTTTATAATACTTCTTTTACAATCTAAGGTCTATTAATTGATTCGAACACTTGTGATACCTTTGAAAAACCATTCCAAATGTGTTCAAATTGTATTTTGATATGTTCAATACTTCTTTTACAATCTAAGGTCTATTGATTGATTGAAACACTCATGATATGATATCTTTGAAAAACAATTTCATGTGTTAAAATTGTGTTTTGATATGTTTAATACTTCTTTCATTTACAATCTAAGGTTTTATAGTTAGCCTAGGAAACTATAAGAAAGTGAATGCTCTGTGTAATAATAGTTTAAAAGTATCTTAACTATTGAAAACAAGCGTATTACTTCTTAACTAAATGTTTGCAACTTGTTCTTTTCGCTATTAATTGGTTTGGTTGAAAACACTTATGATATCTTTGAAAACCAATTTCACGTGTTAAGATTGTGTTTTGATATGTTTAATACAATCTTAGTCTGTTGATTGATTGAAACACTTATGAATATCTTTGAAAAACAATTTCATGTGTTAAAATTGTGTTTTCATATGTTTATAATACTTCTTTTACAATCTAAGGTCTATTAATTGATTCGAACACTTGTGATACCTTTGAAAAACCATTCCAAATGTGTTCAAATTGTATTTTGATATGTTCAATACTTCTTTTACAATCTAAGGTCTATCTATTGATTGATTGAAACACTCATGATATGATATCTTTGAAAAACAATTTCATGTGTTAAAATTGTGTTTTGATATGTTTAATACTTCTTTCATTTACAATCTAAGGTTTTATAGTTAACCTGGGAAACTATAAGAAAGTGAATGCTCTGTGTAATAATAGTTTAAAAGTATCTTAACTATTGAAAACAAGCGTATTACTTCTTAACTAAATGTTTGCAACTTGTTCTTTTCGCTATTAATTGGTTTGGTTGAAAACACTTATGATATCTTTGAAAACCAATTTCACGTGTTAAGATTGTGTTTTGATATGTTTAATACAATCTTAGTCTGTTGATTGATTGAAACACTTATGAATATCTTTGAAAAACAATTTCATGTGTTAAAATTGTGTTTTCATATGTTTATAATACTTCTTTTACAATCTAAGGTCTATTAATTGATTCGAACACTTGTGATACCTTTGAAAAACCATTCCAAATGTGTTCAAATTGTATTTTGATATGTTCAATACTTCTTTTACAATCTAAGGTCTATCTATTGATTGATTGAAACACTCATGATATGATATCTTTGAAAAACAATTTCATGTGTTAAAATTGTGTTTTGATATGTTTAATACTTCTTTCATTTTCAATCTAAGGTTTTATAGTTAACCTGGGAAACTATAAGAAAGTGAATGCTCTGTGTAATAATAGTTTGAAAGTATCTTAACTATTGAAAACAAGCGTATTACTTCTTAACTAAATGTTTGCAACTTGTTCTTTTCGGTATTAATTGGTTTGGTTGAAAACACTTATGATATCTTTGAAAACCAATTTCACGTGTTAAGATTGTGTTTTGATATGTTTAATACAATCTTAGTCTGTTGATTGATTGAAACACTTATGAATATCTTTGAAAAACAATTTCATGTGTTAAAATTGTGTTTTCATATGTTTATAATACTTCTTTTACAATCTAAGGTCTATTAATTGATTCGAACACTTGTGATACCTTTGAAAAACCATTCCAAATGTGTTCAAATTGTATTTTGATATGTTCAATACTTCTTTTACAATCTAAGGTCTATCTATTGATTGATTGAAACACTCATGATATGATATCTTTTTTAAAACAATTTCATGTGTTAAAATTGTGTTTTGATATGTTTAATACTTCTTTCATTTTCAATCTAAGGTTTTATAGTTAACCTGGGAAACTATAAGAAAGTGAATGCTCTGTGTAATAATAGTTTGAAAGTATCTTAACTATTGAAAACAAGCGTATTACTTCTTAACTAAATGTTTGCAACTTGTTCTTTTCGCTATTAATTGGTTTGGTTGAAAACACTTATGATATCTTTGAAAACCAATTTCACGTGTTAAGATTGTGTTTTGATATGTTTAATACAATCTTAGTCTGTTGATTGATTGAAACACTTATGAATATCTTTGAAAAACAATTTCATGTGTTAAAATTGTGTTTTCATATGTTTATAATACTTCTTTTACAATCTAAGGTCTATTAATTGATTCGAACACTTGCGATACCTTTGAAAAACCATTCCAAATGTGTTCAAATTGTATTTTGATATGTTCAATACTTCTTTTACAATCTAAGGTCTATCTATTGATTGATTGAAACACTCATGATATGATATCTTTGAAAAACAATTTCATGTGTTAAAATTGTGTTTTGATATGTTTAATACTTCTTTCATTTACAATCTAAGGTTTTATAGTTAACCTAGGAAACTATAAGAAAGTGAATGCTCTGTGTAATAATAGTTTAAAAGTATCTTAACTATTGAAAACAAGCGTATTACTTCTTAACTAAATGTTTGCAACTTGTTCTTTTCGCTATTAATTGGTTTGGTTGAAAACACTTATGATATCTTTGAAAACCAATTTCACGTGTTAAGATTGTGTTTTGATATGTTTAATACAATCTTAGTCTGTTGATTGATTGAAACACTTATGAATATCTTTGAAAAACAATTTCATGTGTTAAAATTGTGTTTTCATATGTTTATAATACTTCTTTTACAATCTAAGGTCTATTAATTGATTCGAACACTTGTGATACCTTTGAAAAACCATTCCAAATGTGTTCAAATTGTATTTTGATATGTTCAATACTTCTTTTACAATCTAAGGTCTATTGATTGATTGAAACACTCATGATATGATATCTTTGAAAAACAATTTCATGTGTTAAAATTGTGTTTTGATATGTTTAATACTTCTTTCATTTACAATCTAAGGTTTTATAGTTAGCCTAGGAAACTATAAGAAAGTGAATGCTCTGTGTAATAATAGTTTAAAAGTATCTTAACTATTGAAAACAAGCGTATTACTTCTTAACTAAATGTTTGCAACTTGTTCTTTTCGCTATTAATTGGTTTGGTTGAAAACACTTATGATATCTTTGAAAACCAATTTCACGTGTTAAGATTGTGTTTTGATATGTTTAATACAATCTTAGTCTGTTGATTGATTGAAACACTTATGAATATCTTTGCAAAACAATTTCATGTGTTAAAATTGTGTTTTCATATGTTTATAATACTTCTTTTACAATCTAAGGTCTATTAATTGATTCGAACACTTGTGATACCTTTGAAAAACCATTCCAAATGTGTTCAAATTGTATTTTGATATGTTCAATACTTCTTTTACAATCTAAGGTCTATCTATTGATTGATTGAAACACTCATGATATGATATCTTTGAAAAACAATTTCATGTGTTAAAATTGTGTTTTGATATGTTTAATACTTCTTTCATTTACAATCTAAGGTTTTATAGTTAGCCTAGGAAACTATAAGAAAGTGAATGCTCTGTGTAATAATAGTTTAAAAGTATCTTAACTATTGAAAACAAGCGTATTACTTCTTAACTAAATGTTTGCAACTTGTTCTTTTCGCTATTAATTGGTTTGGTTGAAAACACTAATGATATCTTTGAAAACCAATTTCACGTCTTAAGATTGTGTTTTGATATGTTTAATACAATCTTAGTCTGTTGATTGATTGAAACACTTATGAATATCTTTGAAAAACAATTTCATGTGTTAAAATTGTGTTTTCATATGTTTATAATACTTCTTTTACAATCTAAGGTCTATTAATTGATTCGAACACTTGTGATACCTTTGAAAAACCATTCCAAATGTGTTCAAATTGTATTTTGATATGTTCAATACTTCTTTTACAATCTAAGGTCTATCTATTGATTGATTGAAACACTCATGATATGATATCTTTGAAAAACAATTTCATGTGTTAAAATTGTGTTTTGATATGTTTAATACTTCTTTCATTTACAATCTAAGGTTTTATAGTTAGCCTAGGAAACTATAAGAAAGTGAATGCTCTGTGTAATAATAGTTTAAAAGTATCTTAACTATTGAAAACAAGCGTATTACTTCTTAACTAAATGTTTGCAACTTGTTCTTTTCGCTATTAATTGGTTTGGTTGAAAACACTAATGATATCTTTGAAAACCAATTTCACGTGTTAAGATTGTGTTTTGATATGTTTAATACAATCTTAGTCTGTTGATTGATTGAAACACTTATGAATAACTTTGAAAAACAATTTCATGTGTTAAAATTGTGTTTTCATATGTTTATAATACTTCTTTTACAATCTAAGGTCTATTAATTGATTCGAACACTTGTGATACCTTTGAAAAACCATTCCAAATGTGTTCAAATTGTATTTTGATATGTTCAATACTTCTTTTACAATCTAAGGTCTATTGATTGATTGAAACACTCATGATATGATATCTTTGAAAAACAATTTCATGTGTTAAAATTGTGTTTTGATATGTTTAATACTTCTTTCATTTACAATCTAAGGTTTTATAGTTAGCCTAGGAAACTATAAGAAAGTGAATGCTCTGTGTAATAATAGTTTAAAAGTATCTTAACTATTGAAAACAAGCGTATTACTTCTTAACTAAATGTTTGCAACTTGTTCTTTTCGCTATTAATTGGTTTGGTTGAAAACACTTATGATATCTTTGAAAACCAATTTCACGTGTTAAGATTGTGTTTTGATATGTTTAATACAATCTTAGTCTGTTGATTGATTGAAACACTTATGAATATCTTTGAAAAACAATTTCATGTGTTAAAATTGTGTTTTCATATGTTTATAATACTTCTTTTACAATCTAAGGTCTATTAATTGATTCGAACACTTGTGATACCTTTGAAAAACCATTCCAAATGTGTTCAAATTGTATTTTGATATGTTCAATACTTCTTTTACAATCTAAGGTCTATCTATTGATTGATTGAAACACTCATGATATGATATCTTTGAAAAACAATTTCATGTGTTAAAATTGTGTTTTGATATGTTTAATACTTCTTTCATTTACAATCTAAGGTTTTATAGTTAACCTGGGAAACTATAAGAAAGTGAATGCTCTGTGTAATAATAGTTTAAAAGTATCTTAACTATTGAAAACAAGCGTATTACTTCTTAACTAAATGTTTGCAACTTGTTCTTTTCGCTATTAATTGGTTTGGTTGAAAACACTTATGATATCTTTGAAAACCAATTTCACGTGTTAAGATTGTGTTTTGATATGTTTAATACAATCTTAGTCTGTTGATTGATTGAAACACTTATGAATATCTTTGAAAAACAATTTCATGTGTTAAAATTGTGTTTTCATATGTTTATAATACTTCTTTTACAATCTAAGGTCTATTAATTGATTCGAACACTTGTGATACCTTTGAAAAACCATTCCAAATGTGTTCAAATTGTATTTTGATATGTTCAATACTTCTTTTACAATCTAAGGTCTATCTATTGATTGATTGAAACACTCATGATATGATATCTTTGAAAAACAATTTCATGTGTTAAAATTGTGTTTTGATATGTTTAATACTTCTTTCATTTTCAATCTAAGGTTTTATAGTTAACCTGGGAAACTATAAGAAAGTGAATGCTCTGTGTAATAATAGTTTGAAAGTATCTTAACTATTGAAAACAAGCGTATTACTTCTTAACTAAATGTTTGCAACTTGTTCTTTTCGGTATTAATTGGTTTGGTTGAAAACACTTATGATATCTTTGAAAACCAATTTCACGTGTTAAGATTGTGTTTTGATATGTTTAATACAATCTTAGTCTGTTGATTGATTGAAACACTTATGAATATCTTTGAAAAACAATTTCATGTGTTAAAATTGTGTTTTCATATGTTTATAATACTTCTTTTACAATCTAAGGTCTATTAATTGATTCGAACACTTGTGATACCTTTGAAAAACCATTCCAAATGTGTTCAAATTGTATTTTGATATGTTCAATACTTCTTTTACAATCTAAGGTCTATCTATTGATTGATTGAAACACTCATGATATGATATCTTTTTTAAAACAATTTCATGTGTTAAAATTGTGTTTTGATATGTTTAATACTTCTTTCATTTTCAATCTAAGGTTTTATAGTTAACCTGGGAAACTATAAGAAAGTGAATGCTCTGTGTAATAATAGTTTGAAAGTATCTTAACTATTGAAAACAAGCGTATTACTTCTTAACTAAATGTTTGCAACTTGTTCTTTTCGCTATTAATTGGTTTGGTTGAAAACACTTATGATATCTTTGAAAACCAATTTCACGTGTTAAGATTGTGTTTTGATATGTTTAATACAATCTTAGTCTGTTGATTGATTGAAACACTTATGAATATCTTTGAAAAACAATTTCATGTGTTAAAATTGTGTTTTCATATGTTTATAATACTTCTTTTACAATCTAAGGTCTATTAATTGATTCGAACACTTGCGATACCTTTGAAAAACCATTCCAAATGTGTTCAAATTGTATTTTGATATGTTCAATACTTCTTTTACAATCTAAGGTCTATCTATTGATTGATTGAAACACTCATGATATGATATCTTTGAAAAACAATTTCATGTGTTAAAATTGTGTTTTGATATGTTTAATACTTCTTTCATTTACAATCTAAGGTTTTATAGTTAACCTAGGAAACTATAAGAAAGTGAATGCTCTGTGTAATAATAGTTTAAAAGTATCTTAACTATTGAAAACAAGCGTATTACTTCTTAACTAAATGTTTGCAACTTGTTCTTTTCGCTATTAATTGGTTTGGTTGAAAACACTTATGATATCTTTGAAAACCAATTTCACGTGTTAAGATTGTGTTTTGATATGTTTAATACAATCTTAGTCTGTTGATTGATTGAAACACTTATGAATATCTTTGAAAAACAATTTCATGTGTTAAAATTGTGTTTTCATATGTTTATAATACTTCTTTTACAATCTAAGGTCTATTAATTGATTCGAACACTTGTGATACCTTTGAAAAACCATTCCAAATGTGTTCAAATTGTATTTTGATATGTTCAATACTTCTTTTACAATCTAAGGTCTATCTATTGATTGATTGAAACACTCATGATATGATATCTTTTTTAAAACAATTTCATGTGTTAAAATTGTGTTTTGATATGTTTAATACTTCTTTCATTTTCAATCTAAGGTTTTATAGTTAACCTGGGAAACTATAAGAAAGTGAATGCTCTGTGTAATAATAGTTTGAAAGTATCTTAACTATTGAAAACAAGCGTATTACTTCTTAACTAAATGTTTGCAACTTGTTCTTTTCGCTATTAATTGGTTTGGTTGAAAACACTTATGATATCTTTGAAAACCAATTTCACGTGTTAAGATTGTGTTTTGATATGTTTAATACAATCTTAGTCTGTTGATTGATTGAAACACTTATGAATATCTTTGAAAAACAATTTCATGTGTTAAAATTGTGTTTTCATATGTTTATAATACTTCTTTTACAATCTAAGGTCTATTAATTGATTCGAACACTTGCGATACCTTTGAAAAACCATTCCAAATGTGTTCAAATTGTATTTTGATATGTTCAATACTTCTTTTACAATCTAAGGTCTATCTATTGATTGATTGAAACACTCATGATATGATATCTTTGAAAAACAATTTCATGTGTTAAAATTGTGTTTTGATATTTTTAATACTTCTTTCATTTACAATCTAAGGTTTTATAGTTAACCTAGGAAACTATAAGAAAGTGAATGCTCTGTGTAATAATAGTTTAAAAGTATCTTAACTATTGAAAACAAGCGTATTACTTCTTAACTAAATGTTTGCAACTTGTTCTTTTCGCTATTAATTGGTTTGGTTGAAAACACTTATGATATCTTTGAAAACCAATTTCACGTGTTAAGATTGTGTTTTGATATGTTTAATACAATCTTAGTCTGTTGATTGATTGAAACACTTATGAATATCTTTGAAAAACAATTTCATGTGTTAAAATTGTGTTTTCATATGTTTATAATACTTCTTTTACAATCTAAGGTCTATTAATTGATTCGAACACTTGTGATACCTTTGAAAAACCATTCCAAATGTGTTCAAATTGTATTTTGATATGTTCAATACTTCTTTTACAATCTAAGGTCTATCTATTGATTGATTGAAACACTCATAATATGATATCTTTGAAAAACAATTTCATGTGTTAAAATTGTGTTTTGATATGTTTAATACTTCTTTCATTTACAATCTAAGGTTTTATAGTTAACCTAGGAAACTATAAGAAAGTGAATGCTCTGTGTAATAATAGTTTAAAAGTATCTTAACTATTGAAAACAAGCGTATTACTTCTTAACTAAATGTTTGCAACTTGTTCTTTTCGCTATTAATTGGTTTGGTTGAAAACACTTATGATATCTTTGAAAACCAATTTCACGTGTTAAGATTGTGTTTTGATATGTTTAATACAATCTTAGTCTGTTGATTGATTGAAACACTTATGAATATCTTTGAAAAACAATTTCATGTGTTAAAATTGTGTTTTCATATGTTTATAATACTTCTTTTACAATCTAAGGTCTATTAATTGATTCGAACACTTGTGATACCTTTGAAAAACCATTCCAAATGTGTTCAAATTGTATTTTGATATGTTCAATACTTCTTTTACAATCTAAGGTCTATCTATTGATTGATTGAAACACTCATGATATGATATCTTTGAAAAACAATTTCATGTGTTAAAATTGTGTTTTGATATGTTTAATACTTCTTTCATTTACAATCTAAGGTTTTATAGTTAACCTAGGAAACTATAAGAAAGTGAATGCTCTGTGTAATAATAGTTTAAAAGTATCTTAACTATTGAAAACAAGCGTATTACTTCTTGTACCGCCCTGGTGGTCGGGTGTGATGACGTGGCATCCTGCTATAGTGTAGGCGTGTTGACAAGGTGCCAGGTTGGCATAAGGGAAGGAAGTCGGGGGGGTACGTGTAGTCGCCAGTTGTTAAGCTGGCGTGTTCCGATTTCCAGCTTACCAGAATGGGCGATCGCCAGGTTGAAGATGAAGTCGCCAGATGTAGATTCAGGCGACCTAGTCATTGGAGATCGCCAGAGCTAGCACATCGCCAGAGATGAAGGAGAAGCAGATTATGAAGGCGGCCGGCGAGACCACGCGGAAGGTGTATGAAGGCCCCTAACTCGCCAGTTCCAGTCGAGATCGCACTCCTAAGTTAGCTATGCACTGGGCAGTACCATGCATAAGTAACTTAGCCAAAATAAGAGTAGAAGCAGCGCCAAGTCAGGGAGCCTCCAGATGATGGCACGTGTACAGTTGGATGCGAGCCACGTGTCCGAGTCTGTAACTGTCAGGAGAGAGAAAGCCACCAGGTATATAAGAGTTCTTAACAAACTTTCTGAGGTACGCACGTTCAGTTCATACACTTTACGCTTGCGAGTTAGAGCTGACTGTGAGAGAGGATTTGCACGGTTCTAGTTCTCTTAGTTTTTGGTGATACCGTCACTGACTTGAGCGTTGGAGTGCGATCGGCCGCAGCGGCGCCGTGTTGTTTCTTTGCAGGTTCTTGAGATAGATCCCGAAGAGGAACGTAGGTGAGAAGCGGTGCGCACGTTGATCCTTTGACGAGGCAATTTCCAGCGTTCCGGTCAACAGGCAGGATCATCAGGCGCCCACCGTGGGGCCGTGTAAAACTTGCTCCCATCCACAGCGTGAGTTCTTGGAAGTTTCCGAAGTTTTCTGCGCGGTTGCGTGCTGGTGCAACCGTCGTTCACGGTCTCCTTGAGTTTCGTTCGGTGAGTTTGCGTTTAGAACCGTTCGTTTGGCTTTTCGATCGGTGGAGTAAGGTTTTCTGCTGCTTACGCGTAATCTGTTTGGTGGAAGTTCGAGTTCTTTTGTCTGTTTGGTTGTTCGCGGGGAGGCGGTGGTTTCTGGCGAAGTTGTGGTTTCCTTTGAAGGCTTACGGTGTTCTTGAGTTTTCTTGCGCTGTTTCGCACTGTTTTCTCCGATTGATCGCTGATTCGATCGAGGCTGAAGTGTGGTTTGCTGCATTCCTGTGATTCGCTGAAGTTAATGAGAAAAATGAGAAGCAATCGTTCCAGTCCCGTGGCGCCTGTCGCTGCTGAAGGCGACACCGCCATGACCATGGCGCAGATGGCAGAGATGATGCGCTCGTTGCAGGCAACTGTGGAAGCCTCGCGCGTAGAGCAGGCGAGGATACATGAGGACCTGGTCGCCTCTCGCGCCAGGAACGAGGAGCTCAGCAAGGTGACTGAGGAGCTGCGTCGAGCTCTTCAGGAGCAGCAAGGACGTTCTTCTACTGAAGAGGTGGCGCCGTCGACGCCACCTCGTGTTTTCCCAATGCCTTTTGTTCAGGCGATCACCGACACGCCTATTCCCACGAGCGTGGTTCCGGTTAAGGCTGTCTTTACCGGCGTGGAGGATCCAGAGGCTCATCTGACCACGTTCCACACGCAGATGATGCTGTCGGGAGGGTCAGACGCCGTCTACTGCAAGATGTTCGTGAGTACGCTCCAGGGAACGGCGATGGAGTGGTTTGTGAGCCTGCCTAACGGCCACATAACCAATTTTCAACAGTTCTCGAAAATCTTTGTCGAGCAGTACATTGTGAATAAGGCACCGCCCAGGGTGTCCTATGATTTGTTTGATATAAGGCAGTACCATGGGGAGTCCCTCAGAGACTACCTCAATCGCCTTGGAGCGCAGATGGTCAGATCACCGGCCAAGGATGAAGAAATGCTGGTCTATGCCTTCAAGAAGGGCGTGCAGCCAGGGCCATTCTGCGAGGCCTTGATCAGGGCTCATCCAGCGACGTTTGCTGAAGTCAGGCGACTTGCGGTGGCGCACATCGCCGACGAAAGTGAAGTCGCTGAGAAGAGAGGCAGCGTGGCTCCCGCCAGGCCACGCGCCCAGACCAGAATCCAGCCGCAGAGGGTGCTGGAAACGGCGGTGGCGGCCAGAAAAGACCAGAGGACTCGCCATCCTTACGACAGGAGAAACAAGGGAAGAAGCCAAGCGCGCCAACAACCAGCACGCCAGCAACCAGAACGCCGGGAATACAATCGCCCGCCTAAGCACAAATTTTTCATGGGACTAGCGGACCTGATCGCTATCCCTAACATATCTGCTAGGTTGAAGGCACCTGAGAGGGTGGGCGACAAGGTGCTGGGGTCGAAGCCGGACGCCTGGTGCGAATTCCACCAGTGTTTTGGCCACACCCTGGACTCGTGTTTGTCTTTGGGATATCAACTCGACGATCTGGTTAAGAGCGGGTTCCTAAACGACTATCTGCTGGATAGGAGGACGGGGGGAGCGTCGAGTTCCCAGCCAGCAGGTGGAGAAGCCCAGCAGCACGAGATGCCTATCCACGGGGAGATCCACACCATTGCAGGGGGTTTCTCAGGTGGTGGATGCACCGCATCGCAGAGGAAAAAGTATGCGCGATCGGTGATGATAGTGGACATGTTTGAAGATCACTCACCGGAAGTGGACATTACGTTCACAAAGCAGGATCTTCGGGACGTTGTGCCTCATGACAACGATCCCATAGTTATTTCGTTGGTTACAGCAGGGAGGAAGGTCCACAGAGTTCTGGTGGACCACGGAAGCTCGGCAGACGTGATGTTCTGGCCGACTTTCACGCAGCTGGAATTGCCCCTTGACCAGCTAAGGCCCTATGGAGGGTGCTTATATGGGTTCGCTGGTGACCAGGTGGAGGTCAGGGGGTACATTGAGCTGAGAACCACGTTTACAGATGAGGCTGGGTCGAGGACGGAGAAAATCAAGTACCTCATCGTAAACGCCCCTTCAGCATATAACATCCTGTTGGGAAGGCCCACTCTTAACAGGATAGGTGCCATTCCGTCGACTCGGCACATGAAGGTGAAGCTGCCGTCCATGGAAGGGGTGGTGATCACGATTAAGTCTGATCAGAAAGAAGCTAAAAGGTGCTATGAGAATAGCCTGAAAAACAAAAGATCAGTGAGCTATGTAACAACCACCCCACCTCCCGGTGCGAAGCCCAGACCGCCGGTAACAGAGGAGGCCGCTGGAAGGGATGTAGAGATGGTAAACGCTGAGCTAGGGGAGAGGAATGCTGGCCTGGAGGAGGAAGAGGCGCGAAATCGCCCCGAGGAAGCGAGGGAACAAGGAATCGCCAGGGCGGTGATCGCCAGAGAATCCAGGCCTAAACCTGTCGAGCAGTGGCTCGAGAAGGAGATCGGAGGAAAGGTCTTCAAGCTGGGAAGATCTCTGGAGGTCGATCTCCAGGACCAGATCGCCAAGGTGATTGAGCGGCATCTGGATGCGTTTGCATGGTCCGCTTCGGACATGCCCGGGATTGATCCCGACTTCTTGTGCCATCATTTGGCGATGGACAACATGGTGAGACCGGTGCGACAAAGGAGAAGAAAATTCAACGAGGAGAGGAGGCAGGCGATCAGGGACGAAACACAGAAACTCCTCGCTGCAGGCCACATCAGGGAAGTCCAGTACCCTGAATGGTTGGCAAATGTCGTACTGGTGAAGAAGAATAACGGGAAATGGCGCATGTGCGTCGATTTCACCGATCTGAACAAAGCTTGCCCAAAGGATTCGTATCCTTTACCAAGCATTGATGCCCTGGTTGATAGTGCTGCAGGGTGCAAGCTGCTGAGTTTCCTGGATGCCTTCTCGGGCTATAATCAGATCAAGATGCATCCCATGGATGAAGAAAAAACAGCCTTCATGACGGAGAGGTCGTGCTACTGCTATAAGGTGATGCCGTTTGGGCTGAAGAACGCGGGGGCCACGTACCAGAGGCTGATGGATCGAGTACTTGCACCAATGTTGGGAAGGAACGTGCAAGCCTACGTCGATGACATGGTCGTGACCTCGCAGGAAAAAAGCAAGCACGTGGCAGACTTGGAAGAATTGTTCACGACGATCGCCAAGTTTAAGTTAAAGCTCAACCCGGAGAAATGCATTTTCGGCGTGGAGGCTGGAAAATTTTTGGGTTTTCTCTTGACTGAAAGGGGAATAGAAGCTAACCCAGACAAGTGCGCCGCCATCTTGGCGATGAGAAGCCCGGCTACGGTGAAAGAAGTCCAGCAGCTAACAGGTCGGATGGCAGCCCTATCTCGCTTCGTGTCAGCTAGCGGAGAAAAGGGGCATCCCTATTTTCAATGTCTGCGGCGCAATAATAAGTTTGCTTGGACGAAAGAGTGCGAAGAAGCTTTCGTCAAACTGAAGGGGTATCTGGCGAGCCCGCCGGTTCTGTGCAAACCGCTGGTGGGAATCCCTCTCAGGTTGTATTTCGCTGTGACTGAGAGGGCGGTGAGTGCGGTGCTCGCCCAGGATCAAGATCAGGCTCAAAAGCCTATTTATTTCGTGAGCAAGGTGTTGCAGGGCCCAGAAACGAGATATCAGGCCCTGGAGAAGGCTGCGCTGGCTGTGGTGTTTTCGGCGAGGAGGTTGCACCACTACTTCCACAGTTTCACAATACTGGTGATGACTGACCTGCCCATCCAGAAGGTCTTGAAGAAACCCGATGTTGCGGGAAGGATGGTGAAGTGGGCCGTAGAGTTGTCAGAGTTTGATATTAAGTACGAGCCCCGAGGCCCGATCAAGGGGCAAGTCTTTGCAGATTTTGTGGTTGAGCTCTCATCAGAGGCGACGCGGGTTGAAGGAGACGATTTCCGTTGGGTACTTTCTGTGGATGGATCGTCGAACCAGCAGGGCAGCGGTGCTGGGGTCATATTGGAAGGACCCAACGGCGTGCTGATTGAACAATCTTTGAGGTTTGCCTTCAAAGCCAGCAACAATCAAGCAGAGTATGAGGCGCTGATCGCCGGGATTTTGCTGGCCAAGGAGATGGGGGCTAGGGTGCTGATGGCTAAGAGTGACTCGCTGCTAGTCACAGGGCAAGTAACCGGCGAGTTCCAGGCTAAAGATCCACAAATGGCGGCTTACTTGGCGTATGTGCAGGAATTAAAGAGTTCCTTTGCCTCTTTTGAAGTAGTGCATGTGCCCCGAGAGCAGAATGCCCGAGCTGACCTGCTTGCCAAGCTCGCCAGCTCAGGCAAGGGGGGTAGGCAGAGGACGGTGATTCAAGAAACTCTGAAGATGCCAAGGGCATTTGTAGCAGATCACCTGGTCCTTCAAATAAGCAAGTCGACGGAGAGAGCAGCGAGAAGCCATAAGTCCTTGACGCAAGAAACTCTGAGATCGCCGAGAGTTAGAGCATGTCAAGGAGAGAAGGTGGATGTGATGAAGGTCTGCGCCGCCCGTGAGCCAGACACTTGGATAACGCAATACAAACGGTGCCTGGCAGATGGCCTCCTCCCGCTGGATCCGACAGAAGCTAGGAAGGTAAAGAAAAATTCCAGCAAGTATACGTTGATTGACGGCGATTTGTATAGGTTTGGGTTCACTCACCCGCTCCTGGAATGTATACACGGCGAGAAGTGCACGAGAATCATGGCAGAGCTCCACGAAGGGATATGCGGAAGCCACGTCGGGGGTCGAGCTCTGGCCGCGAGGACTCTCCGTGCAGGCTACTACTGGCCATCCATGAGAGAAGATTGCAAGAAATATGCCCAATGTTGTAAACAATGGCAGCAGCACGCCGATTGGCATAAGGCACCTCCCGAGGAGTTGAAGTCGATCTATAGCCCTTGGCCGTTTCATACTTGGGGAATCGACATCCTGGGACCTTTCCCGCCGGCGATCAAGCAAATGAAGTACTTGGTGGTGGCGATTGAGTATTTCACCAAGTGGATTGAAGCAGAACCAGTGGCCCAGATCACCGCACACAAGATCGAAGGTTTTGTATGGAAGAACATCGTGTGCCGGTTTGGAGTGCCTAAGCGCCTGGTGTCAGATAATGGGACACAGTTTGCAAGCCACCTGTTGAAGAAGCTTTGCGAAGGGGTGGGAATTCAACAAGTGTTTGCATCCGTCGAGCACCCTCAGACAAATGGCCAGGTGGAGTCAGCTAATCGGGTGTTGTTGAGAGGTTTGAAGAGAAGGCTTGAGAAAGCCAAGGGAAGTTGGGCTGAGGAGGTGCCCCGTATAGTCTGGGCGTACCACACCACCGAGCAGTCAGGAACCCACGAGACCCCGTTCAGCTTGGTCTATGGGTGTGATGCCATGATTCCAGTGGAGATCTAGGAGAGCTCGCCGAGATTCCAGAACTTCGTAGAGGAAGACTCGAATGAAGAGAGAAGGCTAAACCTGGATCTGCTGGATGAGGTCAGGGAAGAGGCGAGGTTGAAGGCTGAGGCCGTGAAGAGAAGGGTTGAACGAAGATACAACTCAAAGGTGATGCCAAGGCAGTTTAGAGAGGGCGACTTGGTGATGAGGAAGGCCCACCAGTACGAGATGGAGAATAAGCTGTTGCCCAAGTGGACTGGACCGTTCAGAATAACCGAGGCGCTCGGAAACGGGGCCTACCGCTTAGAGACGCTGGAAGGAGGGGCGATCCCTCGCACCTGGAATGCCACACACCTGAAGTTGTACTATAGTTAAGAGCTTTGTAAGTAAAGACAAACACAAGTGTTATATTACAATATCTCTGTTAAAACAGTTTCAAGGGGGCACTCTTTTTTCCCTAAGGAGGGTTTTTAATGAGGCCACCCAATAAAGAAGAGTTTTTGAAGTATAAGGCGTCCTCAGATTGCATGTTTGCTTTTTTCCAAGAGTTTTTGAAGAAAAACCTTGTCGCTTGTACGTGATTTAAGGCGAGAAAAGACATATCGCATGCTTTCTAAAAGTTTTAAGTCCTCATCGTTTTTCGGCGATTGGAGGCACCAGTTAAGTTTTAAGTCCTCATCGTTTTTCTGCGATTGGAGGCACCAGTTAAGTTTTAAGTCCTCATCGTTTTTCGGCGATTGGAGGCACCAGTTAAGTTTTAAAGTCCTCATCGTCTTTCGGCGATCGGAGGCACCAGATGAAAGACCTCAACGCCCTCGCGCGTTCTGAGGCAAGTAAAAGACTTCCTCGCCGTCGAGCGAGTGCAGGCGAGAAAGAGTAAAAAGTCCTCCATGTTTCTGGGGGCGAGAAGATGGAACCCTTGGGGCAATGTAGAGGCAAGTTAAAGACCTCCTCGCCGTCGAGCGAGTGCAGGCGAGAGAAAGAAAAGGTCCTCAGTGCATCCAGGGGGGAGGAGATGTACACCCTGTGATGGAGGAGGGCCAAGCACACCTACCCAAGGAAGCCAAGGCACAAGCCAAGGAGAGCGTCTAGACCAAGACCAAGACCAAGGTGAGCGTCTAGGACGTGAAAGTAAGCGTCTAGGACGTGAAGGTGAGCGTCTAGGCCGTGAAGGAGAGAGGCTATCCATGGAGCTAGACCGTCTAGGACCCCTTACAAGATCAATGGCCAAACATATTCAAACACAAGCAAATGAGGCCACGGATGGAACATATTCAAACAGAATCAATGATTATTACCAACCACCCCCTAGAAGAACTAGGCAAAGGGAACAAGAGGTGCCAAGGGAAACAAGAGTAGACCTACCTCATTTCCATGGTAAGGAAAATGTAGAAGTATATCTAGATTGGGAGATGAAGGTAGAGCAACTTTTTGCTTGCCATAGGGTAAGTGAGGAACGAAAAGTACCCTTAGCCACCCTTAGTTTCCAAGGGAATGCCATGTATTGGTGGACCTCTCTTGAAAGAGATAGACGTCTTCATAGAGAACCTTCCATTACATATTGGAATGACCTTAGGGGAGCCCTAAGACGTCGACATATACCCTCTTACTACCATAGGGAGTTGATGGACAAGCTCCAAAGACTCCAACAAAGAAATATGAGCGTAGAGGAGTATAGACAAAAGATGGAGCTCTATATGATGAGAGCCTCTATTAGAGAGGAAGAGGAAACCACCATTGCTAGGTTCCTTAGTGGCCTATCACTTGAGATAAGAGATAGAGTAGAGCTCTTACCTTATCAAGACTTGAATGATTTGGTTCAACTTTGCATTAAAGTTGAGCAACAAAACTTGCGCAAAACCTCAAGTCAAAAGGTGAGTCCCTATTCTAGCTTTTATCCCAAGAAAGAGTTTAGAAGGGAGGGTAGTACATCCAAGGAAAAACCAAAAGAGCCTACCAAGCCCTTCACCAAAGAAACCTCAACCCCACCCATCCGAGCTAGAGATGTCAAGTGTTTTAAGTGCTATGGTAGGGGACATGTGCAAGCACAATGTCCAAACCAAAGGACTTTGTTTTTAAAAGGTGTAGACGAGTACACTAGTGGCGAGGATGAGCCTAGTGAGAAAGAGGAAGGGGGAGAGGATGAGAGGGTAGCTCCACTAGAGGGAGAATTGCTTATGATTAGGAGAACCCTCAACAATCACCCTAGCACATCCATGGAAACACAAAGGGAGAACATCTTTCATACAAGATGCAATGTTTTAGAAAATATATGTTCTCTCATTGTGGATAGTGGATCTAGTTGTAATTGTTGTAGTGCTAGGATGGTTGAAAAGCTTAAGCTACAAGTAGTTCCTCACCCAAAACCTTACAAACTTCAATGGCTTAATGAAAATGGGGAACTACATGTAGACAAGCAAGTGGAAATCAAGTTTTCCATAGGGAACTACAAAGACAAAGTTTTATGTGATGTAGTGCCTATGGAAGCTTGCCATATCTTATTAGGGAGGCCATGGCAATTTGACAAGAAAACCTTGCATGATGGTCTCACTAACGAGATTTCCTTCACCCATAAATATAAGAAGTTTGTACTTAGTCCTTTACCACATTCTCAAGTGGTGAAAGACCAAATACAAATGAAACAAAAGAGGGATGAGGAAAACAAAAAAAAAAAGAGCTAGAAAAAGAGAAAATCCTTAGGGATAGAAAGGCGTGGGAGAAGAGTGTTCCTTCCCACAAGGTTGGTCAACAAGAAAAACCTCTTGAAAATGTTTTTGAAAACTTGCTTCTTGTTGAACAACCAAGCCTTATCTTTTGTAAAGGAGCACTTACATGCACTGCCACAAGTAGTGAACTCATGGTTTTACCTCCTCAAGTAGAAAACCTTTTGAGTGAATTTGAAGATCTATTCTCCCAAGAAGGACCCATTGGGCTTCCTCCTCTTAGGGGGATAGAACATCAAATTGACTTTATACCGGGGGCAAGCCTACCAAATAGGCCTGCTTATAGAACCAACCCCGAGGAAACAAAGGAGATAGAATCACAAGTTCAAGACTTGTTGGAAAAGGGTTGGGTTCAAAAGAGCCTAAGCCCTTGTGCTGTACCTGTCTTGTTGGTGCCAAAAAAAGATGGAAAATGGCGTATGTGTTGTGATTGTAGAGCAATCAACAACATCACCATCAAGTATAGGCATCCAATCCCAAGGCTTGATGATATGCTTGATGAATTGCATGGGTCAACTCTATTCTCCAAAATTGACCTTAAAAGTGGATATTACCAAATTCGAATCAAGGAGGGTGATGAGTGGAAAACCGCTTTTAAGACCAAATTTGGACTATACGAGTGGTTGGTGATGCCCTTTGGGCTTACTAATGCTCCAAGCACATTCATGAGGCTTATGAATCACACCTTGAGGGATTGTATAGGTAAATATGTAGTAGTTTACTTTGATGATATCTTAGTCTATAGTAAAAGCCTAGAAGACCATCTAAGTCACCTTAGGGAAGTTCTTCTAGTTCTTAGGAAAAATAGTCTTTTTGCCAATAGGGATAAGTGTACCTTTTGTGTAGATAGTGTAGTTTTCTTAGGTTTCATAGTTAACAAAAAGGGGGTGCATGTAGATCCCGAGAAAATCAAAGCCATCCGCGAGTGGCCAACTCCACAAAATGTAAGTGATGTAAGAAGTTTTCATGGGTTAGCTAGCTTCTATAGAAGGTTTGTCCCTAATTTTTCTAGTCTAGCTTCTCCTTTGAATGAACTTGTGAAAAAAGATGTTGCATTTTGTTGGAATGAAAAGCATGAGCAAGCCTTTCAAAGGCTCAAAGCTCAACTCACCAATGCACCCATTCTATCTCTTCCAAATTTTTCCAAAACTTTTGAGATAGAGTGTGATGCATCGGGGGTAGGCATAGGTGCGGTTTTGTTGCAAGGTGGACACCCCATTGCTTATTTTAGTGAAAAACTCCATGGTGCCACCCTCAACTGCCCCACCTATGACAAAGAGCTCTATGCTCTTGTGCGAGCCCTAAAGACTTGGGAACACTACCTTGTGTCCAAAGAATTTGTTATCCATAGTGATCACGAGTCTTTAAAATATTTAAAGGGCCAACACAAGCTCAACAAGAGACATGCTAAATGGATGGAATTTCTTGAACAATTTCCTTATGTAATCAAATACAAGAAAGGAAGCACCAATATAGTGGCCGATGCTCTTTCAAGACGGCACACTCTCTTTTCAAAACTAGGTGCCCAAATTCTTGGATTTGACCACATAAGAGAGCTTTACCAAGAAGATCAAGAACTCTCATCCATCTATGCCCAATGTCTACATAGAGCGCAAGGAGGTTACTATGTGTCCGAGGGATATCTTTTTAAAGAAGGAAAACTTTGCATTCCCCAAGGAACACATAGAAAACTCCTTGTCAAAGAATCACATGAAGGGGGACTCATGGGCCATTTTGGAGTTGATAAAACTCTAGATCTTTTAAAAGCAAAATTTTGTTGGCCACACATGAGGAAAGATGTCCAACGACATTGTTCTAGATGTATCTCCTGTTTAAAAGCAAAGTCTAGAACAATGCCGCATGGACTCTACACCCCTTTGCCGATTGCAAATGCTCCTTGGGAAGACATTAGCATGGATTTCATTTTAGGACTTCCTAGGATTGCAAGAGGCCATGACTCTATCTTTGTGGTAGTGGACCGTTTTAGCAAAATGTCCCACTTTATTCCATGCCACAAAGTGGATGATGCTCAAAATATTTCTAAACTCTTCTTTAGAGAAGTGGTGAGACTCCATGGTCTCCCTAGAAGTATAGTGTCTGATCGAGATCCCAAGTTTATAAGCCACTTTTGGAAAACTCTTTGGGGTAAACTTGGAACAAGACTACAATTTTCAACTTCTTGTCATCCTCAAACGGATGGTCAAACCGAAGTAGTCAATAGATCTCTTGGAACTATGCTTAGGGCTATCATGAAGGGAAGCCACAAATCTTGGGATGAGTACCTTCCCCACATTGAATTTGCTTACAATAGAGTAGTTCACAAGACTACTAATGCTTCTCCTTTTGAGGTAGTATATGGTTTTAATCCTTTCACGCCCATGGATTTGATACCCCTTCCTAATCCACAAGATTTTGTGCATAAGGAAGGAGTACTCAAAGCTGATTTTATCAAGAAAATGCATGAGAAGATTAAAATTCAAATACAACAACAAAATGAGAAGTACACAAAATACAACAACAAAGGGAAGAGAGAAATAATTTTTGAGGAAGGAGACTTAGTTTGGCTTCACCTTCGCAAAGATAGATTTCCAACTCAAAGGAAGTCCAAACTAAGTCCCCGAGGTAATGGACCTTTCCAAGTTCTCAAGCGAGTCAACAACAATGCTTATAAATTGGACCTACCTCTTGAATATGGAGTACATGACACTTTTAATGTAATTGATCTTTCTCCATTTGTAGGAACCAATGACGATGACGAGCTGGATTTGAGGACAAATCCTTTCCAAGGGGGAGGGGATGATGGAGGAGGGCCAAGCACACCTACCCAAGGAAGCCAAGGCACAAGCCAAGGAGAGCGTCTAGACCAAGACCAAGACCAAGGTGAGCGTCTAGGACGTGAAAGTAAGCGTCTAGGACGTGAAGGTGAGCGTCTAGGCCGTGAAGGAGGGAGGCTATCCATGGAGCTAGACCGTCTAGGACCCCTTACAAGATCAATGGCCAAACATATTCAAACACAAGCAAATGAGGCCACGGATGGAAGATAGAAGGCTTTGTATATGTTTGCATAAAGGCCCATTGGGGGTACTTAGTAGATAGGGTAGTGTAGGAAGCATTTTTGATGGAAACCTTCTAGAATCTAGGGTAGTGTATGGCCGGTCATTGCACCTTAGATTTAGATTTAATTTTTGGTTTTATTTTCTTTAGAAAGGTGGCTTAACATTTACGTCCACATAGCCTATAAATAGGGAGGCTATCTCATTGTATTTGACAAGTTTAATTGAGTATTGTTATGCTGCCAATTTTTGTGCACTAGCTTTACTTCTCCTAGAAATCTAGGCTATAAACTTCAATCCTTCACCTTTCTCCCTTGAGCTGGCCGAACCTCTCAAACCCATACTCATCATGCACCTTCAAAGCCAACACAACTCCTAGGAGGGCTTTGTTTCACTCACCCATTGCTTCCGCATCACGTTTTACTACTTTGATTCAAGAAGAACACATGAAAATGCCATCACCCTGGGCAAGTTGAGGCACCAGATAAAGTCCTTCTCGCCGTTGTGCGAGCTAAGGCCAGTTAAAGACCTCCTCGCCGTCGAGCGAGTGCAGGCGAGAGAAAGAAAAGGTCCTCAGTGCATCCAGGGGGGAGGAGATGTACACCCTGGGCAAGTTGAGGCACCAGATAAAGTCCTTCTCGCCGCTGAGCGAGTTCAGGCGAGTTAAGACCTTCTCGCTTACATGCGAGTTTAGGCAAGATAAAATCCTTCTCGTCTCGAACGAGTTCAGGTATGGCGCAGAGGGTGGAAGAAGTATGGAAGGTGGCTAAGGTAGGTTCGAAGAGAACGCCTAGTCAGCCGGTCTTTGTTCTGAAGTCCAGGAGGGTAGAAAGAGATCCCTAAAGGCGTCTCTGCCCCATGCGAAAAAACGATTGCCAAAGCATGAGGCTAGGAAAAGCTAATGGTACCAAGAGTTCTTGGCGATCGGGAAAAGTTCAAACACGGCGAGAAGGCTGAAAGACTTGTTTGAGGAAGCAGGTCGAGTGGGACGTTATTTGAGCCAATAATTGAGTTACAGTTCGTTGCTTGAAGGGTATTTTTGTGATAAGGTTAGTTGCTTTAAGAGTACAAGTTGGTTAAAGTGATTATTACTTAAGTTTGAAGTGGTTCGAAGCGGTTAAGTCAGAAGGTTGTGTTTGCAAAAATCGTTAAGTTAAATCCGACAAAGTTAAACATGCAAAGAAGGTAAAGCGCTTAAAGAAGTCAAGAGAGTGAATACCTAAACTTTGTCATTGAGATAAGTATTTGTTGAAGGCATACATACAGGAGTTTTTATAGAATAATACAAGGGAAATCATAAAGTAGCAGATGAGGTGGAGTTGGTTAGTCTTCAGCATGAACGACCTTTCCATCTACTACTTCGTTGTTCAACGACACCAGGCTGAGATCCAGATCGGGAAATAGGCAAGCGAATTGTTCCCGCGCAGCTTCGAATCCAGCAGCCAGAATCTAAGCAGAATTCAGCTTGAGTGCTTCGATTTGCCCCTGAAGTTCCTCAATCCGCTTCTTGAGGTCTTCGGTTTGCTCTTTCAGCTCTTTGTTCTGCTGTTCCAGCTCTTCAACCTGTTTTTTAAGTTGTTCGTTGGTCTCTTGAGCCTGGAGAAGGTCTTCAGTAACCTTCTTGGATTCCGATTGTGCTTGGGCCAACTCAGCAGCCATCTTTCCCTTCTCTTTATTGGCCTCGACGAGATCAGCCATGGCGTCGTCCCTCGCCTTTTCTACTTGCCCAAGTAGTTTCTCTCGGTCGATCGACCTCTGCTCCAGTTTTTGCACCTTAGCGGCGTCAGCTTGAATGTGAGCCTCCAGGTCGATCGCCTTGGCGCGAAGAGGCACGATTTTGCTTTCCAACTCGACCTTCTCTTGGGCAAGATCGTCAACTTTGCGGCGAAGGTCAGTAGCCTCCTTGCGCGCCAGCCTGAGCTCGGTGTTCATTGCATCCTCCACCCGGGAGTGTTCGATTTCTGCGAGCGTCAGGCTGAAGGACAACTTCTCCACCTCGATCTTCATAGTGCTGTTTTCGGTTTTGAGGTTGGAGAGGTCGTCTTGGAGCCTCCTGGTTGAGCCTTCCACAGCCCTGGTTATAATCGCTAGGATATCCTCTGCTATGGTTTTCAGTTTGGCGGTCAGAGGTTCCCACATCCTTGTGACCTCAAGGGGAAGGTTTGCTGCTTGGAGAGGCGCCAGGTGGGCTTGTTGTGGGTTCTCGTCGCCACCTTCCTTAGCAGGATCTTCAGTGTTTGCTTCCTGGCGTGGCGACGGGATCGGGGATTCGGTGATTAGAATTGGAGAGGTGTGAGCAACCTCATCCCCGATTGGAACATCTCCTGCAGCGGAGGCATTTGAAGGGGGACCCCCTCCGGCTGACACATATGGTGTAGAGGCGCTCGGGGGGTCCTCCAGGAAATTTGGTTCTTGGGCCTCAGCTGCAGGTGGCGCAGTGGCTAGTGGAACCGCTTGGACTGGTGAAGAAGGAGCCTGTGGTGTTGGCGAGGGTGGAGGAGGAGCAGGCGTTGATGGTGGTGTCGAGCTTGGAAGAGGTGGTGGGGCAGGTGGTGAAGATGGTGCCACCCTTTTCCTCTTCGTAACGAGGCCATCCTCGGTGACCTCGTCGTCCTCTTCTTCCTCCTCATGGACGACTTGAGGGGCTTTTCTTTTAGGTCTCTTAAGGACCAATTTTTTGCGTTGAGCGGGCTCCTTGGGTGGTGATCGCCCTTGGACAATGGCGGCCTCCACCACCGAGTTGGGCACCGTTTGGGAACCGGTTGCCAACCCGTGGTTTCGGGCGAGCGACTTGAGTTCGGCGAGCATGTTCCTGGGCAACATGTTGTCTGCAGGGGACAGAGATGCGTGGGTTAACTCAAGGAAAACAGATAAGTGCATAGTGTAGTAAACAGCAAAGCAGATGATATGTGCAGAGAAGGTAAAGCCAAAGTCTTGCGCATAACGCACAAGACGCCCAGAAACAGCTAAGCAGAAGCAGTATTAAAGCAATAGTTCAAATGACCTAACCTATTTGAAATTCTAGCTGATCTTCGTAGAATTCAAAGCTGATCAGGGAGGTGGTGAGGAAAGTTATATTTGCGTCCGCCACCTTCTTCCAGAAGAGACAAAGGTCTCTGTCCAATGCTCCCATGCTATCAGGACTTCTGGGCCTCCTGAAGCAGCTCTTGGACTCTTTTTTCCCCTTGTCCACCCAGTACAAGGGGAAGCCATCGAGAAGGGAGGTGTCCTTGTCGTTTGCACGTACTTGGACGAATTTCCCCTTCCAATCTTTGTACGATTGCTGGAAGATGGTAAAGATGGATCTCCCAGCAATCGCATTCAAGCTGACCCACAGGCGGTCTCCTGGGTGCTTGGCTTCGAAAAGGAACAAAAACACGTCCACCGACGCGGGCAACCCCAGGTGGGCGCACGTTACTTGGAAAGCTCGAACAAACGCCCAGCTGTTGGGGTGGAGCTGGGCGGCCGCAATGTTGAGCTCGGTAAGAAGTTCCCTCTCGAATCGGGTGAGAGGGAACCTGAGCCTAACCT
This sequence comes from Phaseolus vulgaris, assembly GCF_051622355.1. Taxonomy (NCBI): domain Eukaryota; kingdom Viridiplantae; phylum Streptophyta; class Magnoliopsida; order Fabales; family Fabaceae; genus Phaseolus; species Phaseolus vulgaris. Next base: position 18,548,981 of record NC_143501.1, on the reverse strand, counting down.
TCTTGAACAGAGTCGTATAGACAAAGCAGAAGGGCCCGTCGGCGCTTACTTTGTCATCGGCACACACGGGCAGGTCGGCAGGGCAAGGCAGCACCATCATCTTTTCGTCGTGCTCCTTGTGAAACGATTGGTAAATCTCGTCCCCCTTAGTCAGCCGCAAGACTGCTCCCGCAGTGTTCACAGAGGACGTTTCTTTCAGAAGGGTTGAGTTAGCCCAGGGGTATAAAGTTTTGAAGTCTGGCGGAGGAACGGGGGCTCCTCCAGCGTTAGATGGAGTCGCCTGGGCCGGGGCAGACGCAGGCCTCTCAGCCTGCGAAGAGGAAGCGCCACGAACTTGTGTTGAGTCGTGTGCTTGTGAAGGAAGGTTTCGTGCTGATGGAGGGGGGTTCGGGGTAATCTTGGTGCGAGTCATGATAGCAGCTGCAAAGGAAGAAGAAAGGAAAAATGATCAGTTGGGTTACGAAGGCTGACTCGATCATAGAAGGAAGGTGAAAGACGAACGAATGCAGGTTCGTTGCGACGATCGACAAAGCCCTAAGTTACGCAGAAGGAGAAATGGAAAAAACAACCCACAGCGTATGCACCAAGCAGTTACAGGATGATGCAAGTCGGTGAAAATGCAAGGAAAACCAGCAGATGAAGGAAAGTAGTTACCTTTCGATGATCAGGAAGACGATGGAGGAAGATGGTGATCTCGAGCGTTGAAGAGCGTTGAGAGTTTTCGCAGAAGGAAGTTAGAGCGTTTGCAAGCACGAAGAAAGTGATGGAACAGTGAAGCGAAATGGGTTTAAGGGTTTTTCGAAATGGGTTTAGGGAGCGCAAACGGCAAATGAAGAGAGCCGTTGATGAAGCCACGTGTCGAGCGATGAGTGAGGGGTTTGGTGGGGCGTCAGAGCAGCAGAAGGTACAACCGCTTGGAAATCCGCGTCAGGGCCACGTAGATCGGTGTTAACGAAGGCTCTTTCAGTCTTTTCGCTAGACAAGTCTTCGCTTAAGACTGGGGGGCTTGTGTACCACCCTGGTGGTCGGGTGTGATGACGTGGCATCCTGCTACAGTGTAGGCGTGTTGACAAGGTGCCAGGTTGGCATAAGGGAAGGAAGTCGGGGGGGTACGTGTAGTCGCCAGTTGTTAAGCTGGCGTGTTCCGATTTCCAGCTTACCAGAATGGGCGATCGCCAGGTTGAAGATGAAGTCGCCAGATGTAGATTCAGGCGACCTAGTCATTGGAGATCGCCAGAGCAAGCACATCGCCGAAGATGAAGGAGAAGCAGATTATGAAGGCGGCCGGCGAGACCACGGGGAAGGTGTATGAAGGCCCCTAACTCGCCAGTTCCAGTCGAGATCGCACTCCTAAGTTAGCTATGCACTGGGCAGTACCATGCATAAGTAACTTAGCCAAAATAAGAGTAGAAGCAGCGCCAAGTCAGGGAGCCTCCAGATGATGGCACGTGTACAGTTGGATGCGAGCCACGTGTCCGAGTCTGTAACTGCCAGGAGAGAGAAAGCCACCAGGTATATAAGAGTTCTTAACAAACTTTCTGAGGTACGCACGTTCAGTTCATACACTTTACGCTTGCGAGTTAGAGCTGACTGTGAGAGAGGATTTGCACGGTTCTAGTTCTCTTAGTTTTTGGTGATACCGTCACTGACTTGAGCGTTGGAGTGCGATCGGCCGCAGCGGCGCCGTGTTGTTTCTTTGCAGGTTCTTGAGATAGATCCCGAAGAGGAACGGAGGTGAGAAGCGGTGCGCACGTCGATCCTTTGACGAGGCAATTTCCAGCGTTCCGGTCAACAGGCAGGATCACTTCTTAACTAAATGTTTGCAACTTGTTCTTTTCGCTATTAATTGGTTTGGTTGAAAACACTTATGATATCTTTGAAAACCAATTTCACGTGTTAAGATTGTGTTTTGATATGTTTAATACAATCTTAGTCTGTTGATTGATTGAAACACTTATGAATATCTTTGAAAAACAATTTCATGTGTTAAAATTGTGTTTTCATATGTTTATAATACTTCTTTTACAATCTAAGGTCTATTAATTGATTCGAACACTTGTGATACCTTTGAAAAACCATTCCAAATGTGTTCAAATTGTATTTTGATATGTTCAATACTTCTTTTACAATCTAAGGTCTATCTATGGATTGATTGAAACACTCATGATATGATATCTTTGAAAAACAATTTCATGTGTTAAAATTGTGTTTTGATATGTTTAATACTTCTTTCATTTACAATCTAAGGTTTTATAGTTAACCTAGGAAACTACAAGAAAGTGAATGCTCTGTGTAATAATAGTTTAAAAGTATCTTAACTATTGAAAACAAGCGTATTACTTCTTAACTAAATGTTTGCAACTTGTTCTTTTCGCTATTAATTGGTTTGGTTGAAAACACTTATGATATCTTTGAAAACCAATTTCACGTGTTAAGATTGTGTTTTGATATGTTTAATACAATCTTAGTCTGTTGATTGATTGAAACACTTATGAATATCTTTGAAAAACAATTTCATGTGTTAAAATTGTGTTTTCATATGTTTATAATACTTCTTTTACAATATAAGGTCTATTAATTGATTCGAACACTTGTGATACCTTTGAAAAACCATTCCAAATGTGTTCAAATTGTATTTTGATATGCTCAATACTTCTTTTACAATCTAAGGTCTATCTATTGATTGATTGAAACACTCATGATATGATATCTTTGAAAAACAATTTCATGTGTTAAAATTGTGTTTTGATATGTTTAATACTTCTTTCATTTACAATCTAAGGTTTTATAGTTAACCTAGGAAACTACAGGAAAGTGAATGCTCTGTGCAATAATAGTTTAAAAGTATCTTAACTATTGAAAACAAGCGTATTACTTCTTAACTAAATGTTTGCAACTTGTTCTTTTCGCTATTAATTGGTTTGGTTGAAAACACTTATGATATCTTTGAAAACCAATTTCACGTGTTAAGATTGTGTTTTGATATGTTTAATACTTCTTTCATTTACAATCTAAGGTTTTATAGTTAACCTAGGAAACTACAAGAAAGTTAATGCTCTGTGTAATAATAGTTTAAAAGTATCTTAACTATTGAAAACAAGCGTATTATTTCTTAACTAAATGTTTGCAACTTGTTCTTTTCGCTATTAATTGGTTTGGTTGAAAACACTTATGATATCTTTGAAAACCAATTTCACGTGTTAAGATTGTGTTTTGATATGTTTAATACAATCTTAGTCTGTTGATTGATTGAAACACTTATAAATATCTTTGAAAAACAATTTCATGTGTTAAAATTGTGTTTTCATATGTTTATAGTACTTCTTTTACGATCTAAGGTCTATTAATTGATTCGAACACTTGTGATACCTTTGAAAAACCATTCCAAATGTGTTCAAATTGTATTTTGATATGTTCAATACTTCTTTTACAATTTAAGGTCTATCTATGGATTGATTGAAACACTGATGATATGATATCTTTGAAAAACAATTTCATGTGTTAAAATTGTGTTTTGATATGTTTAATACTTCTTTCATTTACAATCTAAGGTTTTATAGTTAACCTAGGAAACTATAAGAAAGTGAATGCTCTGTGTAATAATAGTTTAAAAGTATCTTAACTATTGAAAACAAGCGTATTACTTCTTAACTAAATGTTTGCAACTTGTTCTTTTCGCTATTAATTGGTTTGGTTGAAAACACTTATGATATCTTTGAAAACCAATTTCACGTGTTAAGATTGTGTTTTGATGTTTAATACAATCTTAGTCTGTTGATTGATTGAAACACTTATAAATATCTTTGAAAAACAATTTCATGTGTTAAAATTGTGTTTTCATATGTTTATAATACTTCTTTTACGATCTAAGGTCTATTAATTGATTCGAACACTTGTGATACCTTTGAAAAACCATTCCAAATGTGTTCAAATTGTATTTTGATATGTTCAATACTTCTTTTACAATCTAAGGTCTATCTATGGATTGATTGAAACACTCATGATATGATATCTTTGAAAAACAATTTCATGTGTTAAAATTGTGTTTTGATATGTTTAATACTTCTTTCATTTACAATCTAAGGTTTTATAGTTAACCTAGGAAACTACAAGAAAGTGAATGCTCTGTGTAATAATAGTTTAAAAGTATCTTAACTATTGAAAACAAGCGTATTACTTCTTAACTAAATGTTTGCAACTTGTTCTTTTCGCTATTAATTGGTTTGGTTGAAAACACTTATGATATCTTTGAAAACCAATTTCACGTGTTAAGATTGTGTTTTGATATGTTTAATACAATCTTAGTCTGTTGATTGATTGAAACACTTATGAATATCTTTGAAAAACAATTTCATGTGTTAAAATTGTGTTTTCATATGTTTATAATACTTCTTTTACAATCTAAGGTCTATTAATTGATTCGAACACTTGTGATACCTTTCAAAAACCATTCCAAATGTGTTCAAATTGTATTTTGATATGTTCAATACTTCTTTTACAATCTAAGGTCTATCTATTGATTGATTGAAACACTCATGATATGATATCTTTGAAAAACAATTTCATGTGTTAAAATTGTGTTTTGATATGTTTAATACTTCTTTCATTTACAATCTAAGGTTTTATAGTTAGCCTAGGAAACTATAAGAAAGTGAATGCTCTGTGTTATAATAGTTTAAAAGTATCTTAACTATTGAAAACAAGCGTATTACTTCTTAACTAAATGTTTGCAACTTGTTCTTTTCGCTATTAATTGGTTTGGTTGAAAACACTTATGATATCTTTGAAAACCAATTTCACGTGTTAAGATTGTGTTTTGATATGTTTAATACAATCTTAGTCTGTTGATTGATTGAAACACTTATGAATATCTTTGAAAAACAATTTCATGTGTTAAAATTGTGTTTTCATATGTTTATAATACTTCTTTTACAATCTAAGGTCTATTAATTGATTCGAACACTTGTGATACCTTTCAAAAACCATTCCAAATGTGTTCAAATTGTATTTTGATATGTTCAATACTTCTTTTACAATCTAAGGTCTATCTATTGATTGATTGAAACACTCATGATATGATATCTTTGAAAAACAATTTCATGTGTTAAAATTGTGTTTTGATATGTTTAATACTTCTTTCATTTACAATCTAAGGTTTTATAGTTAACCTGGGAAACTATAAGAAAGTGAATGCTCTGTGTAATAATAGTTTGAAAGTATCTTAACTATTGAAAACAAGCGTATTACTTCTTAACTAAATGTTTGCAACTTGTTCTTTTCGCTATTAATTGGTTTGGTTGAAAACACTTATGATATCTTTGAAAACCAATTTCACGTGTTAAGATTGTGTTTTGATATGTTTAATACAATCTTAGTCTGTTGATTGATTGAAACACTTATGAATATCTTTGAAAAACAATTTCATGTGTTAAAATTGTGTTTTCATATGTTTATAATACTTCTTTTACAATCTAAGGTCTATTAATTGATTCGAACACTTGTGATACCTTTCAAAAACCATTCCAAATGTGTTCAAATTGTATTTTGATATGTTCAATACTTCTTTTACAATCTAAGGTCTATCTATTGATTGATTGAAACACTCATGATATGATATCTTTGAAAAACAATTTCATGTGTTAAAATTGTGTTTTGATATGTTTAATACTTCTTTCATTTACAATCTAAGGTTTTATAGTTAACCTAGGAAACTATAAGAAAGTGAATGTTCTGTGTAATAATAGTTTAAAAGTATCTTAACTATTGAAAACAAGCGTACTACTTCTTAACTAAATGTTTGCAACTTGTTCTTTTCGCTATTAATTGGTTTGGTTGAAAACACTTATGATATCTTTGAAAACCAATTTCACGTGTTAAGATTGTGTTTTGATATGTTTAATACAATCCTAGTCTGTTGATTGATTGAAACACTTATGAATATCTTTGAAAAACAATTTCATGTGTTAAAATTGTGTTTTCATATGTTTATAATACTTCTTTTACAATCTAAGGTCTATTAATTGATTCGAACACTTGTGATACCTTTGAAAAACCATTCCAAATGTGTTCAAATTGTATTTTGATATGTTCAATACTTCTTTTACAATCTAAGGTCTCTTGATTGATTGAAACACTCATGATATGATATCTTTGAAAAACAATTTCATGTGTTAAAATTGTGTTTTGATATGTTTAATACTTCTTTCATTTACAATCTAAGGTTTTATAGTTAACCTGGGAAACTATAAGAAAGTGAATGCTCTGTGTAATAATAGTTTGAAAGTATCTTAACTATTGAAAACAAGCGTATTACTTCTTAACTAAATGTTTGCAACTTGTTCTTTTCGCTATTAATTGGTTTGGTTGAAAACACTTATGATATCTTTGAAAACCAATTTCACGTGTTAAGATTGTGTTTTGATATGTTTAATACAATCTTAGTCTGTTGATTGATTGAAACACTTATGAATATCTTTGAAAAACAATTTCATGTGTTAAAATTGTGTTTTCATATGTTTATAATACTTCTTTTACAATCTAAGGTCTATTAATTGATTCGAACACTTGTGATACCTTTCAAAAACCATTCCAAATGTGTTCAAATTGTATTTTGATATGTTCAATACTTCTTTTACAATCTAAGGTCTATCTATTGATTGATTGAAACACTCATGATATGATATCTTTGAAAAACAATTTCATGTGTTAAAATTGTGTTTTGATATGTTTAATACTTCTTTCATTTACAATCTAAGGTTTTATAGTTAACCTGGGAAACTATAAGAAAGTGAATGCTCTGTGTAATAATAGTTTGAAAGTATCTTAACTATTGAAAACAAGCGTATTACTTCTTAACTAAATGTTTGCAACTTGTTCTTTTCGCTATTAATTGGTTTGGTTGAAAACACTTATGATATCTTTGAAAACCAATTTCACGTGTTAAGATTGTGTTTTGATATGTTTAATACAATCTTAGTCTGTTGATTGATTGAAACACTTATGAATATCTTTGAAAAACAATTTCATGTGTTAAAATTGTGTTTTCATATGTTTATAATACTTCTTTTACAATCTAAGGTCTATTAATTGATTCGAACACTTGTGATACCTTTGAAAAACCATTCCAAATGTGTTCAAATTGTATTTTGATATGTTCAATACTTCTTTTACAATCTAAGGTCTCTTGATTGATTGAAACACTCATGATATGATATCTTTGAAAAACAATTTCATGTGTTAAAATTGTGTTTTGATATGTTTAATACTTCTTTCATTTACAATCTAAGGTTTTATAGTTAACCTGGGAAACTATAAGAAAGTGAATGCTCTGTGTAATAATAGTTTGAAAGTATCTTAACTATTGAAAACAAGCGTATTACTTCTTAACTAAATGTTTGCAACTTGTTCTTTTCGCTATTAATTGGTTTGGTTGAAAACGCTTATGATATCTTTGAAAACCAATTTCACGTGTTAAGATTGTGTTTTGATATGTTTAATACAATCCTAGTCTGTTGATTGATTGAAACACTTATGAATATCTTTGAAAAACAATTTCATGTGTTAAAATTGTGTTTTCATATGTTTATAATACTTCTTTTACAATCTAAGGTCTATTAATTGATTCGAACACTTGTGATACCTTTGAAAAACCATTCCAAATGTGTTCAAATTGTATTTTGATATGTTCAATACTTCTTTTACAATCTAAGGTCTCTTGATTGATTGAAACACTCATGATATGATATCTTTGAAAAATAATTTCATGTGTTAAAATTGTGTTTTGATATGTTTAATACTTCTTTCTTTTACAATCTAAGGTTTTATAGTTAACCTGGGAAACTATAAGAAAGTGAATGCTCTGTGTAATAATAGTTTGAAAGTATCTTAACTATTGAAAACAAGCGTATTACTTCTTAACTAAATGTTTGCAACTTGTTCTTTTCGCTATTAATTGGTTTGGTTGAAAACACTTATGATATCTTTGAAAACCAATTTCACGTGTTAAGATTGTGTTTTGATATGTTTAATACAATCCTAGTCTGTTGATTGATTGAAACACTAATGAATATCTTTGAAAAACAATTTCATGTGTTAAAATTGTGTTTTCATATGTTTATAATACTTCTTTTACAATCTAAGGTCTATTAATTGATTCGAACACTTGTGATACCTTTGAAAAACCATTCCAAATGTGTTCAAATTGTATTTTGATATGTTCAATACTTCTTTTACAATCTAAGGTCTATCTATTGATTGATTGAAACACTCATGATATGATATCTTTGAAAAACAATTTCATGTGTTAAAATTGTGTTTTGATATGTTTAATACTTCTTTCATTTACAATCTAAGGTTTTATAGTTAGCCTAGGAAACTATAAGAAAGTGAATGCTCTGTGTTATAATAGTTTAAAAGTATCTTAACTATTGAAAACAAGCGTATTACTTCTTAACTAAATGTTTGCAACTTGTTCTTTTCGCTATTAATTGGTTTGGTTGAAAACACTTATGATATCTTTGAAAACCAATTTCACGTGTTAAGATTGTGTTTTGATATGTTTAATACAATCTTAGTCTGTTGATTGATTGAAACACTTATGAATATCTTTGAAAAACAATTTCATGTGTTAAAATTGTGTTTTCATATGTTTATAATACTTCTTTTACAATCTAAGGTCTATTAATTGATTCGAACACTTGTGATACCTTTGAAAAACCATTCCAAATGTGTTCAAATTGTATTTTGATATGTTCAATACTTCTTTTACAATCTAAGGTCTATCTATTGATTGATTGAAACACTCATGATATGATATCTTTGAAAAACAATTTCATGTGTTAAAATTGTGTTTTGATATGTTTAATACTTCTTTCATTTACAATCTAAGGTTTTATAGTTAGCCTAGGAAACTATAAGAAAGTGAATGCTCTGTGTTATAATAGTTTAAAAGTATCTTAACTATTGAAAACAAGCGTATTACTTCTTAACTAAATGTTTGCAACTTGTTCTTTTCGCTATTAATTGGTTTGGTTGAAAACACTTATGATATCTTTGAAAACCAATTTCACGTGTTAAGATTGTGTTTTGATATGTTTAATACAATCTTAGTCTGTTGATTGATTGAAACACTTATGAATATCTTTGAAAAACAATTTCATGTGTTAAAATTGTGTTTTCATATGTTTATAATACTTCTTTTACAATCTAAGGTCTATTAATTGATTCGAACACTTGTGATACCTTTGAAAAACCATTCCAAATGTGTTCAAATTGTATTTTGATATGTTCAATACTTCTTTTACAATCTAAGGTCTCTTGATTGATTTAAACACTCATGATATGATATCTTTGAAAAACAATTTCATGTGTTAAAATTGTGTTTTGATATGTTTAATACTTCTTTCATTTACAATCTAAGGTTTTATAGTTAACCTGGGAAACTATAAGAAAGTGAATGCTCTGTGTAATAATAGTTTGAAAGTATCTTAACTATTGAAAACAAGCGTATTACTTCTTAACTAAATGTTTGCAACTTGTTCTTTTCGCTATTAATTGGTTTGGTTGAAAACACTTATGATATCTTTGAAAACCAATTTCACGTGTTAAGATTGTGTTTTGATATGTTTAATACAATCCTAGTCTGTTGATTGATTGAAACACTTATGAATATCTTTGAAAAACAATTTCATGTGTTAAAATTGTGTTTTCATATGTTTATAATACTTCTTTTACAATCTAAGGTCTATTAATTGATTCGAACACTTGTGATACCTTTGAAAAACCATTCCAAATGTGTTCAAATTGTATTTTGATATGTTCAATACTTCTTTTACAATCTAAGGTCTCTTGATTGATTGAAACACTCATGATATGATATCTTTGAAAAACAATTTCATGTGTTAAAATTGTGTTTTGATATGTTTAATACTTCTTTCATTTACAATCTAAGGTTTTATAGTTAACCTGGGAAACTATAAGAAAGTGAATGCTCTGTGTAATAATAGTTTGAAAGTATCTTAACTATTGAAAACAAGCGTATTACTTCTTAACTAAATGTTTGCAACTTGTTCTTTTCGCTATTAATTGGTTTGGTTGAAAACACTTATGATATCTTTGAAAACCAATTTCACGTGTTAAGATTGTGTTTTGATATGTTTAATACAATCCTAGTCTGTTGATTGATTGAAACACTTATGAATATCTTTGAAAAACAATTTCATGGGTTAAAATTGTGTTTTCATATGTTTATAATACTTCTTTTACAATCTAAGGTCTATTAATTGATTCGAACACTTGTGATACCTTTGAAAAACCATTCCAAATGTGTTCAAATTGTATTTTGATATGTTCAATACTTCTTTTACAATCTAAGGTCTCTTGATTGATTGAAACACTCATGATATGATATCTTTGAAAAACAATTTCATGTGTTAAAATTGTGTTTTGATATGTTTAATACTTCTTTCATTTACAATCTAAGGTTTTATAGTTAACCTGGGAAACTATAAGAAAGTGAATGCTCTGTGTAATAATAGTTTGAAAGTATCTTAACTATTGAAAACAAGCGTATTACTTCTTAACTAAATGTTTGCAACTTGTTCTTTTCGCTATTAATTGGTTTGGTTGAAAACACTTATGATATCTTTGAAAACCAATTTCACGTGTTAAGATTGTGTTTTGATATGTTTAATACAATCCTAGTCTGTTGATTGATTGAAACACTTATGAATATCTTTGAAAAACAATTTCATGGGTTAAAATTGTGTTTTCATATGTTTATAATACTTCTTTTACAATCTAAGGTCTATTAATTGATTCGAACACTTGTGATACCTTTGAAAAACCATTCCAAATGTGTTCAAATTGTATTTTGATATGTTCAATACTTCTTTTACAATCTAAGGTCTCTTGATTGATTGAAACACTCATGATATGATATCTTTGAAAAACAATTTCATGTGTTAAAATTGTGTTTTGATATGTTTAATACTTCTTTCTTTTACAATCTAAGGTTTTATAGTTAACCTGGGAAACTATAAGAAAGTGAATGCTCTGTGTAATAATAGTTTGAAAGTATCTTAACTATTGAAAACAAGCGTATTACTTCTTAACTAAATGTTTACAACTTGTTCTTTTCGCTATTAATTGGTTTGGTTGAAAACACTTATGATATCTTTGAAAACCAATTTCACGTGTTAAGATTGTGTTTTGATATGTTTAATACAATCTTAGTCTGTTGATTGATTGAAACACTTATGAATATCTTTGAAAAACAATTTCATGTGTTAAAATTGTGTTTTCATATGTTTATAATACTTCTTTTACAATCTAAGGTCTATTAATTGATTCGAACACTTGTGATACCTTTGAAAAACCATTCCAAATGTGTTCAAATTGTATTTTGATATGTTCAATACTTCTTTTACAATCTAAGGTCTATCTATTGATTGATTGAAACACTCATGATATGATATCTTTGAAAAACAATTTCATGTGTTAAAATTGTGTTTTGATATGTTTAATACTTCTTTCATTTACAATCTAAGGTTTTATAGTTAGCCTCGGAAACTATAAGAAAGTGAATGCTCTGTGTTATAATAGTTTAAAAGTATCTTAACTATTGAAAACAAGCGTATTACTTCTTAACTAAATGTTTGCAACTTGTTCTTTTCGCTATTAATTGGTTTGGTTGAAAACACTTATGATATCTTTGAAAACCAATTTCACGTGTTAAGATTGTGTTTTGATATGTTTAATACAATCCTAGTCTGTTGATTGATTGAAACACTTATGAATATCTTTGAAAAACAATTTCATGTGTTAAAATTGTGTTTTCATATGTTTATAATACTTCTTTTACAATCTAAGGTCTATTAATTGATTCGAACACTTGTGATACCTTTGAAAAACCATTCCAAATGTGTTCAAATTGTATTTTGATATGTTCAATACTTCTTTTACAATCTAAGGTCTCTTGATTGATTGAAACACTCATGATATGATATCTTTGAAAAACAATTTCATGTGTTAAAATTGTGTTTTGATATGTTTAATACTTCTTTCATTTACAATCTAAGGTTTTATAGTTAACCTGGGAAACTATAAGAAAGTGAATGCTCTGTGTAATAATAGTTTGAAAGTATCTTAACTATTGAAAACAAGCGTATTACTTCTTAACTAAATGTTTGCAACTTGTTCTTTTCGCTATTAATTGGTTTGGTTGAAAACACTTATGATATCTTTGAAAACCAATTTCACGTGTTAAGATTGTGTTTTGATATGTTTAATACAATCCTAGTCTGTTGATTGATTGAAACACTTATGAATATCTTTGAAAAACAATTTCATGTGTTAAAATTGTGTTTTCATATGTTTATAATACTTCTTTTACAATCTAAGGTCTATTAATTGATTCGAACACTTGTGATACCTTTGAAAAACCATTCCAAATGTGTTCAAATTGTATTTTGATATGTTCAATACTTCTTTTACAATCTAAGGTCTCTTGATTGATTGAAACACTCATGATATGATATCTTTGAAAAACAATTTCATGTGTTAAAATTGTGTTTTGATATGTTTAATACTTCTTTCATTTACAATCTAAGGTTTTATAGTTAACCTGGGAAACTATAAGAAAGTGAATGCTCTGTGTAATAATAGTTTGAAAGTATCTTAACTATTGAAAACAAGCGTATTACTTCTTAACTAAATGTTTGCAACTTGTTCTTTTCGCTATTAATTGGTTTGGTTGAAAACGCTTATGATATCTTTGAAAACCAATTTCACGTGTTAAGATTGTGTTTTGATATGTTTAATACAATCCTAGTCTGTTGATTGATTGAAACACTTATGAATATCTTTGAAAAACAATTTCATGTGTTAAAATTGTGTTTTCATATGTTTATAATACTTCTTTTACAATCTAAGGTCTATTAATTGATTCGAACACTTGTGATACCTTTGAAAAACCATTCCAAATGTGTTCAAATTGTATTTTGATATGTTCAATACTTCTTTTACAATCTAAGGTCTCTTGATTGATTGAAACACTCATGATATGATATCTTTGAAAAATAATTTCATGTGTTAAAATTGTGTTTTGATATGTTTAATACTTCTTTCTTTTACAATCTAAGGTTTTATAGTTAACCTGGGAAACTATAAGAAAGTGAATGCTCTCTGTAATAATAGTTTGAAAGTATCTTAACTATTGAAAACAAGCGTATTACTTCTTAACTAAATGTTTGCAACTTGTTCTTTTCGCTATTAATTGGTTTGGTTGAAAACACTTATGATATCTTTGAAAACCAATTTCACGTGTCAAGATTGTGTTTTGATATGTTTAATACAATCTTAGTCTGTTGATTGATTGAAACACTTATGAATATCTTTGAAAAACAATTTCATGTGTTAAAATTGTGTTTTCATATGTTTATAATACTTCTTTTACAATCTAAGGTCTATTAATTGATTCGAACACTTGTGATACCTTTGAAAAACCATTCCAAATGTGTTCAAATTGTATTTTGATATGTTCAATACTTCTTTTACAATCTAAGGTCTCTTGATTGATTGAAACACTCATGATATGATATCTTTGAAATACAATTTCATGTGTTAAAATTGTGTTTTGATATGTTTAATACTTCTTTCTTTTACAATCTAAGGTTTTATAGTTAACCTGGGAAACTATAAGAAAGTGAATGCTCTGTGTAATAATAGTTTGAAAGTATCTTAACTATTGAAAACAAGCGTATTACTTCTTAACTAAATGTTTGCAACTTGTTCTTTTCGCTATTAATTGGTTTGGTTGAAAACACTTATGATATATTTGAAAACCAATTTCACGTGTTAAGATTGTGTTTTGATATGTTTAATACAATCCTAGTCTGTTGATTGATTGAAACACTTATGAATATCTTTGAAAAACAATTTCATGTGTTAAAATTGTGTTTTCATATGTTTATAATACTTCTTTTACGATCTAAGGTCAATTAATTGATTCGAACACTTGTGATACCTTTGAAAAACCATTCCAAATGTGTTCAAATTGTATTTTGATATGTTCAATACTTCTTTTACAATCTAAGGTCTATCTATGGATTGATTGAAACACTCATGATATGATATCTTTGAAAAACAATTTCATGTGTTAAAATTGTGTTTTGATATGTTTAATACTTCTTTCATTTACAATCTAAGGTTTTATAGTTAACCTAGGAAACTACAAGAAAGTGAATGCTCTGTGTAATAATAGTTTAAAAGTATCTTAACTATTGAAAACAAGTGTATTACTTCTTAACTAAATGTTTGCAACTTGTTCTTTTGGCTATTAATTGGTTTGGTTGAAAACACTTATGATATCTTTGAAAACCAATTTCACGTGTTAAGATTGTGTTTTGATATGTTTAATACAATCTTAGTCTGTTGATTGATTGAAACACTTATGAATATCTTTGAAAAACAATTTCATGTGTTAAAATTGTGTTTTCATATGTTTATAATACTTCTTTTACATTCTAAGGTCTATTAATTGATTCGAACACTTGTGATACCTTTGAAAAACCATTCCAAATGTGTTCAAATTGTATTTTGATATGTTCAATACTTCTTTTACAATCTAAGGTCTATTGATTGATTGAAACACTCATGATATGATATCTTTGAAAAACAATTTCATGTGTTAAAATTGTGTTTTGATATGTTTAATACTTCTTTCATTTACAATCTAAGGTTTTATAGTTAGCCTCGGAAACTATAAGAAAGTGAATGCTCTGTGTAATAATAGTTTAAAAGTATCTTAACTATTGAAAACAAGCGTATTACTTCTTAACTAAATGTTTGCAACTTGTTCTTTTCGCTATTAATTGGTTTGGTTGAAAACACTTATGATATCTTTGAAAACCAATTTCACGTGTTAAGATTGTGTTTTGATATGTTTAATACAATCTTAGTCTGTTGATTGATTGAAACACTTATGAATATCTTTGAAAAACAATTTCATGTGTTAAAATTGTGTTTTCATATGTTTATAATACTTCTTTTACAATCTAAGGTCTATTAATTGATTCGAACACTTGTGATACCTTTGAAAAACCATTTCAAATGTGTTCAAATTGTATTTTGATATGTTCAATACTTCTTTTACAATCTAAGGTCTCTTGATTGATTGAAACACTCATGATATGATATCTTTGAAATACAATTTCATGTGTTAAAATTGTGTTTTGATATGTTTAATACTTCTTTCTTTTACAATCTAAGGTTTTATAGTTAACCTGGGAAACTATAAGAAAGTGAATGCTCTGTGTAATAATAGTTTGAAAGTATCTTAACTATTGAAAACAAGCGTATTACTTCTTAACTAAATGTTTGCAACTTGTTCTTTTCGCTATTAATTGGTTTGGTTGAAAACACTTATGATATATTTGAAAAGCAATTTCACGTGTTAAGATTGTGTTTTGATATGTTTAATACAATCCTAGTCTGTTGATTGATTGAAACACTTATGAATATCTTTGAAAAACAATTTCATGTGTTAAAATTGTGTTTTCATATGTTTATAATACTTCTTTTACGATCTAAGGTCAATTAATTGATTCGAACACTTGTGATACCTTTGAAAAACCATTCCAAATGTGTTCAAATTGTATTTTGATATGTTCAATACTTCTTTTACAATCTAAGGTCTATCTATGGATTGATTGAAACACTCATGATATGATATCTTTGAAAAACAATTTCATGTGTTAAAATTGTGTTTTGATATGTTTAATACTTCTTTCATTTACAATCTAAGGTTTTATAGTTAACCTAGGAAACTACAAGAAAGTGAATGCTCTGTGTAATAATAGTTTAAAAGTATCTTAACTATTGAAAACAAGTGTATTACTTCTTAACTAAATGTTTGCAACTTGTTCTTTTGGCTATTAATTGGTTTGGTTGAAAACACTTATGATATCTTTGAAAACCAATTTCACGTGTTAAGATTGTGTTTTGATATGTTTAATACAATCTTAGTCTGTTGATTGATTGAAACACTTATGAATATCTTTGAAAAACAATTTCATGTGTTAAAATTGTGTTTTCATATGTTTATAATACTTCTTTTACATTCTAAGGTCTATTAATTGATTCGAACACTTGTGATACCTTTGAAAAACCATTCCAAATGTGTTCAAATTGTATTTTGATATGTTCAATACTTCTTTTACAATCTAAGGTCTATTGATTGATTGAAACACTCATGATATGATATCTTTGAAAAACAATTTCATGTGTTAAAATTGTGTTTTGATATGTTTAATACTTCTTTCATTTACAATCTAAGGTTTTATAGTTAACCTAGGAAACTACAAGAAAGTGAATGCTCTGTGTAATAATAGTTTAAAAGTATCTTAACTATTGAAAACAAGTGTATTACTTCTTAACTAAATGTTTGCAACTTGTTCTTTTGGCTATTAATTGGTTTGGTTGAAAACACTTATGATATCTTTGAAAACCAATTTCACGTGTTAAGATTGTGTTTTGATATGTTTAATACAATCTTAGTCTGTTGATTGATTGAAACACTTATGAATATCTTTGAAAAACAATTTCATGTGTTAAAATTGTGTTTTCATATGTTTATAATACTTCTTTTACATTCTAAGGTCTATTAATTGATTCGAACACTTGTGATACCTTTGAAAAACCATTCCAAATGTGTTCAAATTGTATTTTGATATGTTCAATACTTCTTTTACAATCTAAGGTCTATTGATTGATTGAAACACTCATGATATGATATCTTTGAAAAACAATTTCATGTGTTAAAATTGTGTTTTGATATGTTTAATACTTCTTTCATTTACAATCTAAGGTTTTATAGTTAGCCTCGGAAACTATAAGAAAGTGAATGCTCTGTGTAATAATAGTTTAAAAGTATCTTAACTATTGAAAACAAGCGTATTACTTCTTAACTAAATGTTTGCAACTTGTTCTTTTCGCTATTAATTGGTTTGGTTGAAAACACTTATGATATCTTTGAAAACCAATTTCACGTGTTAAGATTGTGTTTTGATATGTTTAATACAATCTTAGTCTGTTGATTGATTGAAACACTTATGAATATCTTTGAAAAACAATTTCATGTGTTAAAATTGTGTTTTCATATGTTTATAATACTTCTTTTACAATCTAAGGTCTATTAATTGATTCGAACACTTGTGATACCTTTGAAAAACCATTCCAAATGTGTTCAAATTGTATTTTCATATGTTCAATACTTCTTTTACAATCTAAGGTCTATCTATTGATTGATTGAAACACTCATGATATGATATCTTTGAAAAACAATTTCATGTGTTAAAATTGTGTTTTGATATGTTTAATACTTCTTTCATTTACAATCTAAGGTTTTATAGTTAGCCTAGGAAACTATAAGAAAGTGAATGCTCTGTGTAATAATAGTTTAAAAGTATCTTAACTATTGAAAACAAGCGTATTACTTCTTAACTAAATGTTTGCAACTTGTTCTTTTCGCTATTAATTGGTTTGGTTGAAAACACTTATGATATCTTTGAAAACCAATTTCACGTGTTAAGATTGTGTTTTGATATGTTTAATACAATCTTAGTCTGTTGATTGATTGAAACACTTATGAATATCTTTGAAAAACAATTTCATGTGTTAAAATTGTGTTTTCATATGTTTATAATACTTCTTTTACAATCTAAGGTCTATTAATTGATTCGAACACTTGTGATACCTTTGAAAAACCATTCCAAATGTGTTCAAATTGTATTTTGATATGTTCAATACTTCTTTTACAATCTAAGGTCTATTGATTGATTGAAACACTCATGATATGATATCTTTGAAAAACAATTTCATGTGTTAAAATTGTGTTTTGATATGTTTAATACTTCTTTCATTTACAATCTAAGGTTTTATAGTTAGCCTAGGAAACTATAAGAAAGTGAATGCTCTGTGTAATAATAGTTTAAAAGTATCTTAACTATTGAAAACAAGCGTATTACTTCTTAACTAAATGTTTGCAACTTGTTCTTTTCGCTATTAATTGGTTTGGTTGAAAACACTTATGATATCTTTGAAAATCAATTTCACGTGTTAAGATTGTGTTTTGATATGTTTAATACAATCTTAGTCTGTTGATTGATTGAAACAGTTATGAATATCTTTGAAAAAAAATTTCATGTGTTAAAATTGTGTTTTCATATGTTTATAATACTTCTTTTACAATCTAAGGTCTATTAATTGATTCGAACACTTGTGATACCTTTGAAAAACCATTCCAAATGTGTTCAAATTGTATTTTGATATGTTCAATACTTCTTTTACAATCTAAGGTCTATTGATTGATTGAAACACTCATGATATGATATCTTTGAAAAACAATTTCATGTGTTAAAATTGTGTTTTGATATGTTTAATACTTCTTTCATTTACAATCTAAGGTTTTATAGTTAGCCTCGGAAACTATAAGAAAGTGAATGCTCTGTGTAATAATAGTTTAAAAGTATCTTAACTATTGAAAACAAGCGTATTACTTCTTAACTAAATGTTTGCAACTTGTTCTTTTCGCTATTAATTGGTTTGGTTGAAAACACTTATGATATCTTTGAAAACCAATTTCACGTGTCAAGATTGTGTTTTGATATGTTTAATACAATCTTAGTCTGTTGATTGATTGAAACACTTATGAATATCTTTGAAAAACAATTTCATGTGTTAAAATTGTGTTTTCATATGTTTATAATACTTCTTTTACAATCTAAGGTCTATTAATTGATTCGAACACTTGTGATACCTTTGAAAAACCATTCCAAATGTGTTCAAATTGTATTTTGATATGTTCAATACTTCTTTTACAATCTAAGGTCTCTTGATTGATTGAAACACTCATGATATGATATCTTTGAAAAATAATTTCATGTGTTAAAATTGTGTTTTGATATGTTTAATACTTCTTTCTTTTACAATCTAAGGTTTTATAGTTAACCTGGGAAACTATAAGAAAGTGAATGCTCTGTGTAATAATAGTTTGAAAGTATCTTAACTATTGAAAACAAGCGTATTACTTCTTAACTAAATGTTTGCAACTTGTTCTTTTCGCTATTAATTGGTTTGGTTGAAAACACTTATGATATCTTTGAAAACCAATTTCACGTGTTAAGATTGTGTTTTGATATGTTTAATACAATCCTAGTCTGTTGATTGATTGAAACACTTATGAATATCTTTGAAAAACAATTTCATGTGTTAAAATTGTGTTTTCATATGTTTATAATACTTCTTTTACAATCTAAGGTCTATTAATTGATTCGAACACTTGTGATACCTTTGAAAAACCATTCCAAATGTGTTCAAATTGTATTTTGATATGTTCAATACTTCTTTTACAATCTAAGGTCTATCTATTGATTGATTGAAACACTCATGATATGATATCTTTGAAAAACAATTTCATGTGTTAAAATTGTGTTTTGATATGTTTAATACTTCTTTCATTTACAATCTAAGGTTTTATAGTTAACCTAGGAAACTATAAGAAAGTGAATGCTCTGTGTAATAATAGTTTAAAAGTATCTTAACTATTGAAAACAAGCGTATTACTTCTTAACTAAATGTTTGCAACTTGTTCTTTTCGCTATTAATTGGTTTGGTTGAAAACACTTATGATATCTTTGAAAACCAATTTCACGTGTTAAGATTGTGTTTTGATATGTTTAATACAATCTTAGTCTATTATTAATTGATTGAAACACTTATGAATATCTTTGAAAAACAATTTCATGTGTTAAAATTGTGTTTTCATATGTTTATAATACTTCTTTTACAATCTAAGGTCTATTAATTGATTCGAACACTTGTGATACCTTTGAAAAACCATTCCAAATGTGTTCAAATTGTATTTTGATATGTTCAATACTTCTTTTACAATCTAAGGTCTATTGATTGATTGAAACACTCATGATATGATATCTTTGAAAAACAATTTCATGTGTTAAAATTGTGTTTTGATATGTTTAATACTTCTTTCATTTACAATCTAAGGTTTTATAGTTAACCTAGGAAACTATAAGAAAGTGAATGCTCTGTGTAATAATAGTTTGAAAGTAGCTTAACTATTGAAAACAAGCGTATTACTTCTTAACTAAATGTTTGCAACTTGTTCTTTTCGCTATTAATTGGTTTGGTTGAAAACACTTATGATATCTTTGAAAACCAATTTCACGTGTTAAGATTGTGTTTTGATATGTTTAATACAATCTTAGTCTGTTGATTGATTGAAACACTTATGAATATCTTTGAAAAACAATTTCATGTGTTAAAATTGTGTTTTCATATGTTTATAATACTTCTTTTACAATCTAAGGTCTATTAATTGATTCGAACACTTGTGATACCTTTGAAAAACCATTCCAAATGTGTTCAAATTGTATTTTGATATGTTCAATACTTCTTTTACAATCTAAGGTCTATTGATTGATTGAAACACTCATGATATGATATCTTTGAAAAACAATTTCATGTGTTAAAATTGTGTTTTGATATGTTTAATACTTCTTTCATTTACAATCTAAGGTTTTATAGTTAGCCTAGGAAACTATAAGAAAGTGAATGCTCTGTGTAATAATAGTTTAAAAGTATCTTAACTATTGAAAACAAGCGTATTACTTCTTAACTAAATGTTTGCAACTTGTTCTTTTCGCTATTAATTGGTTTGGTTGAAAACACTTATGATATCTTTGAAAACCAATTTCACGTGTTAAGATTGTGTTTTGATATGTTTAATACAATCTTAGTCTGTTGATTGATTGAAACAGTTATGAATATCTTTGAAAAAAAATTTCATGTGTTAAAATTGTGTTTTCATATGTTTATAATACTTCTTTTACAATCTAAGGTCTATTAATTGATTCGAACACTTGTGATACCTTTGAAAAACCATTCCAAATGTGTTCAAATTGTATTTTGATATGTTCAATACTTCTTTTACAATCTAAGGTCTATTGATTGATTGAAACACTCATGATATGATATCTTTGAAAAACAATTTCATGTGTTAAAATTGTGTTTTGATATGTTTAATACTTCTTTCATTTACAATCTAAGGTTTTATAGTTAGCCTAGGAAACTATAAGAAAGTGAATGCTCTGTGTAATAATAGTTTAAAAGTATCTTAACTATTGAAAACAAGCGTATTACTTCTTAACTAAATGTTTGCAACTTGTTCTTTTCGCTATTAATTGGTTTGGTTGAAAACACTTATGATATCTTTGAAAACCAATTTCACGTGTCAAGATTGTGTTTTGATATGTTTAATACAATCTTAGTCTGTTGATTGATTGAAACACTTATGAATATCTTTGAAAAACAATTTCATGTGTTAAAATTGTGTTTTCATATGTTTATAATACTTCTTTTACAATCTAAGGTCTATTAATTGATTCGAACACTTGTGATACCTTTGAAAAACCATTCCAAATGTGTTCAAATTGTATTTTGATATGTTCAATACTTCTTTTACAATCTAAGGTCTCTTGATTGATTGAAACACTCATGATATGATATCTTTGAAAAATAATTTCATGTGTTAAAATTGTGTTTTGATATGTTTAATACTTCTTTCTTTTACAATCTAAGGTTTTATAGTTAACCTGGGAAACTATAAGAAAGTGAATGCTCTGTGTAATAATAGTTTGAAAGTATCTTAACTATTGAAAACAAGCGTATTACTTCTTAACTAAATGTTTGCAACTTGTTCTTTTCGCTATTAATTGGTTTGGTTGAAAACACTTATGATATCTTTGAAAACCAATTTCACGTGTTAAGATTGTGTTTTGATATGTTTAATACAATCCTAGTCTGTTGATTGATTGAAACACTTATGAATATCTTTGAAAAACAATTTCATGTGTTAAAATTGTGTTTTCATATGTTTATAATACTTCTTTTACAATCTAAGGTCTATTAATTGATTCGAACACTTGTGATACCTTTGAAAAACCATTCCAAATGTGTTCAAATTGTATTTTGATATGTTCAATACTTCTTTTACAATCTAAGGTCTATCTATTGATTGATTGAAACACTCATGATATGATATCTTTGAAAAACAATTTCATGTGTTAAAATTGTGTTTTGATATGTTTAATACTTCTTTCATTTACAATCTAAGGTTTTATAGTTAACCTAGGAAACTATAAGAAAGTGAATGCTCTGTGTAATAATAGTTTAAAAGTATCTTAACTATTGAAAACAAGCGTATTACTTCTTAACTAAATGTTTGCAACTTGTTCTTTTCGCTATTAATTGGTTTGGTTGAAAACACTTATGATATCTTTGAAAACCAATTTCACGTGTTAAGATTGTGTTTTGATATGTTTAATACAATCTTAGTCTATTATTAATTGATTGAAACACTTATGAATATCTTTGAAAAACAATTTCATGTGTTAAAATTGTGTTTTCATATGTTTATAATACTTCTTTTACAATCTAAGGTCTATTAATTGATTCGAACACTTGTGATACCTTTGAAAAACCATTCCAAATGTGTTCAAATTGTATTTTGATATGTTCAATACTTCTTTTACAATCTAAGGTCTATTGATTGATTGAAACACTCATGATATGATATCTTTGAAAAACAATTTCATGTGTTAAAATTGTGTTTTGATATGTTTAATACTTCTTTCATTTACAATCTAAGGTTTTATAGTTAACCTAGGAAACTATAAGAAAGTGAATGCTCTGTGTAATAATAGTTTGAAAGTAGCTTAACTATTGAAAACAAGCGTATTACTTCTTAACTAAATGTTTGCAACTTGTTCTTTTCGCTATTAATTGGTTTGGTTGAAAACACTTATGATATCTTTGAAAACCAATTTCACGTGTTAAGATTGTGTTTTGATATGTTTAATACAATCTTAGTCTGTTGATTGATTGAAACACTTATGAATATCTTTGAAAAACAATTTCATGTGTTAAAATTGTGTTTTCATATGTTTATAATACTTCTTTTACAATCTAAGGTCTATTAATTGATTCGAACACTTGTGATACCTTTGAAAAACCATTCCAAATGTGTTCAAATTGTATTTTGATATGTTCAATACTTCTTTTACAATCTAAGGTCTATCTATTGATTGATTGAAACACTCATGATATGATATCTTTGAAAAACAATTTCATGTGTTAAAATTGTGTTTTGATATGTTTAATACTTCTTTCATTTACAATCTAAGGTTTTATAGTTAACCTAGGAAACTATAAGAAAGTGAATGCTCTGTGTAATAATAGTTTAAAAGTATCTTAACTATTGAAAACAAGCGTATTACTTCTTAACTAAATGTTTGCAACTTGTTCTTTTCGCTATTAATTGGTTTGGTTGAAAACACTTATGATATCTTTGAAAACCAATTTCACGTGTTAAGATTGTGTTTTGATATGTTTAATACAATCTTAGTCTATTATTAATTGATTGAAACACTTATGAATATCTTTGAAAAACAATTTCATGTGTTAAAATTGTGTTTTCATATGTTTATAATACTTCTTTTACAATCTAAGGTCTATTAATTGATTCGAACACTTGTGATACCTTTGAAAAACCATTCCAAATGTGTTCAAATTGTATTTTGATATGTTCAATACTTCTTTTACAATCTAAGGTCCTATTGATTGATTGAAACACTCATGATATGATATCTTTGAAAAACAATTTCATGTGTTAAAATTGTGTTTTGATATGTTTAATACTTCTTTCATTTACAATCTAAGGTTTTATAGTTAACCTAGGAAACTATAAGAAAGTGAATGTTCTGTGTAATAATAGTTTAAAAGTATCTTAACTATTGAAAACAAGCGTATTACTTCTTAACTAAATGTTTGCAACTTGTTCTTTTCGCTATTAATTGGTTTGGTTGAAAACACTTATGATATCTTTGAAAACCAATTTCACGTGTTAAGATTGTGTTTTGATATGTTTAATACAATCTTAGTCTATGATTAATTGATTGAAACACTTATGAATATCTTTGAAAAACAATTTCATGTGTTAAAATTGTGTTTTGATATGTTTAATACTTCTTTCATTTACAATCTAAGGTTTTATAGTTAACCTAGGAAACTATAAGAAAGTGAATGCTCTGTGTAATAATAGTTTAAAAGTATCTTAACTATTGAAAACAAGCGTATTACTTCTTAACTAAATGTTTGCAACTTGTTCTTTTCGCTATTAATTGGTTTGGTTGAAAACACTTATGATATCTTTGAAAACCAATTTCATGTGTTAAGATTGTGTTTTGATATGTTTAATACAATCTTAGTCTATTATTAATTGATTGAAACACTTCTGATTATCTTTGAAAAACAATTTCATGTGTAAAAATTGTGTTTTCATATGTTTATAATACTTCTTTTACAATCTAAGGTCTATTAATTGATTCGAACACTTGTGATACCTTTGAAAAACCATTCCAAATGTGTTCAAATTGTATTTTGATATGTTCAATACTTCTTTTACAATCTAAGGTCTATTGATTGATTGAAACACTCATGATATGATATCTTTGAAAAACAATTTCATGTGTTAAAATTGTGTTTTGATATGTTTAATACTTCTTTCATTTACAATCTAAGGTTTTATAGTTAACCTAGGAAACTATAAGAAAGTGAATGCTCTGTGTAATAATAGTATAAAAGTATCTTAACTATTGAAAACAAGCGTATTACTTCTTAACTAAATGTTTGCAACTTGTTCTTTTCGCTATTAATTGGTTTGGTTGAAAACACTTATGATATCTTTGAAAACCAATTTCACGTGTTAAGATTGTGTTTTGATATGTTTAATACAATCTTAGTCTATTATTAATTGATTGAAACACTTCTGATTATCTTTGAAAAACAATTTCATGTGTAAAAATTGTGTTTTCATATGTTTATAATACTTCTTTTACAATCTAAGGTCTATTAATTGATTCGAACACTTGTGATACCTTTGAAAAACCATTCCAAATGTGTTCAAATTGTATTTTGATATGTTCAATACTTCTTTTACAATCTAAGGTCTATTGATTGATTGAAACACTCATGATATGATATCTTTGAAAAACAATTTCATGTGTTAAAATTGTGTTTTGATATGTTTAATACTTCTTTCATTTACAATCTAAGGTTTTATAGTTAACCTAGGAAACTATAAGAAAGTGAATGCTCTGTGTAATAATAGTTTAAAAGTATCTTAACTATTGAAAACAAGCGTATTACTTCTTAACTAAATGTTTGCAACTTGTTCTTTTCGCTATTAATTGGTTTGGTTGAAAACACTTATGATATCTTTGAAAACCAATTTCACGTGTTAAGATTGTGTTTTGATATGTTTAATACAATCTTAGTCTGTTGATTGATTGAAACACTTATGAATATCTTTGAAAAACAATTTCATGTGTTAAAATTGTGTTTTCATATGTTTATAATACTTCTTTTACAATCTAAGGTCTATTAATTGATTCGAACAGTTGTGATACCTTTGAAAAACCATTCCAAATGTGTTCAAATTGTATTTTGATATGTTCAATACTTCTTTTACAATCTAAGGTCCTATTGATTGATTGAAACACTCATGATATGATATCTTTGAAAAACAATTTCATGTGTTAAAATTGTGTTTTGATATGTTTAATACTTCTTTCATTTACAATCTAAGGTTTTATAGTTAACCTAGGAAACTATAAGAAAGTGAATGTTCTGTGTAATAATAGTTTAAAAGTATCTTAACTATTGAAAACAAGCGTATTACTTCTTAACTAAATGTTTGCAACTTGTTCTTTTCGCTATTAATTGGTTTGGTTGAAAACACTTATGATATCTTTGAAAACCAATTTCACGTGTTAAGATTGTGTTTTGATATGTTTAATACAATCTTAGTCTATTATTAATTGATTGAAACACTTATGAATATCTTTGAAAAACAATTTCATGTGTTAAAATTGTGTTTTCATATGTTTATAATACTTCTTTTACAATCTAAGGTCTATTAATTGATTCGAACACTTGTGATACCTTTGAAAAACCATTCCAAATGTGTTCAAATTGTATTTTGATATGTTCAATACTTCTTTTACAATCTAAGGTCTATTGATTGATTGAAACACTCATGATATGATATCTTTGAAAAACAATTTCATGTGTTAAAATTGTGTTTTGATATGTTTAATACTTCTTTCATTTACAATCTAAGGTTTTATAGTTAACCTAGGAAACTATAAGAAAGTGAATGCTCTGTGTAATAATAGTTTAAAAGTATCTTAACTATTGAAAACAAGCGTATTACTTCTTAACTAAATGTTTGCAACTTGTTCTTTTCGCTATTAAATCGTTTGGTTGAAAACACTTATGATATCTTTGAAAACCAATTTCACGTGTTAAGATTGTGTTTTGATATGTTTAATACAATCTTAGTGTATTATTAATTGATTGAAACACTTATGAATATCTTTGAAAAACAATTTCATGTGTTAAAATTGTGTTTTCATATGTTTATAATACTTCTTTTACAATCTAAGGTCTATTAATTGATTCGAACACTTGTGATACCTTTGAAAAACCATTCCAAATGTGTTCAAATTGTATTTTGATATGTTCAATACTTCTTTTACAATCTAAGGTCTATCTATTGATTGATTGAAACACTCATGATATGATATCTTTGAAAAACAATTTCATGTGTTAAAATTGTGTTTTGATATGTTTAATACCTCTTTCATTTACAATCTAAGGTTTTATAGTTAACCTAGGAAACTATAAGAAAGTGAATGCTCTGTGTAATAATAGTTTAAAA
This sequence comes from Phaseolus vulgaris, assembly GCF_051622355.1. Taxonomy (NCBI): domain Eukaryota; kingdom Viridiplantae; phylum Streptophyta; class Magnoliopsida; order Fabales; family Fabaceae; genus Phaseolus; species Phaseolus vulgaris. The sequence goes on along the minus strand of NC_143501.1, from coordinate 18,522,127 downwards.
GTATCTTAACTATTGAAAACAAGCGTCTTACTTCTTAACTAAATGTTTGCAACTTGTTCTTTTCGCTATTAATTGGTTTGGTTGAAAACACTTATGATATCTTTGAAAACCAATTTCACGTGTTAAGATTGTGTTTTGATATGTTTAATACAATCTTAGTCTATGATTAATTGATTGAAACACTTATGAATATCTTTGAAAAACAATTTCATGTGTTAAAATTGTGTTTTGATATGTTTAATACTTCTTTCATTTACAATCTAAGGTTTTATAGTTCACCTAGGAAACTATAAGAAAGTGAATGCTCTGTGTAATAATAGTTTAAAAGTATCTTAACTATTGAAAACAAGCGTATTACTTCTTAACTAAATGTTTGCAACTTGTTCTTTTCGCTATTAATTGGTTTGGTTGAAAACACTTATGATATCTTTGAAAACCAATTTCACGTGTTAAGATTGTGTTTTGATATGTTTAATACAATCTTAGTCTGTTGATTGATTGAAACACTTATGAATATCTTTGAAAAACAATTTCATGTGTTAAAATTGTGTTTTCATATGTTTATAATACTTCTTTTACAATCTAAGGTCTATTAATTGATTCGAACAGTTGTGATACCTTTGAAAAACCATTCCAAATGTGTTCAAATTGTATTTTGATATGTTCAATACTTCTTTTACAATCTAAGGTCCTATTGATTGATTGAAACACTCATGATATGATATCTTTGAAAAACAATTTCATGTGTTAAAATTGTGTTTTGATATGTTTAATACTTCTTTCATTTACAATCTAAGGTTTTATAGTTAACCTAGGAAACTATAAGAAAGTGAATGTTCTGTGTAATAATAGTTTAAAAGTATCTTAACTATTGAAAACAAGCGTATTACTTCTTAACTAAATGTTTGCAACTTGTTCTTTTCGCTATTAATTGGTTTGGTTGAAAACACTTATGATATCTTTGAAAACCAATTTCACGTGTTAAGATTGTGTTTTGATATGTTTAATACAATCTTAGTCTATTATTAATTGATTGAAACACTTATGAATATCTTTGAAAAACAATTTCATGTGTTAAAATTGTGTTTTCATATGTTTATAATACTTCTTTTACAATCTAAGGTCTATTAATTGATTCGAACACTTGTGATACCTTTGAAAAACCATTCCAAATGTGTTCAAATTGTATTTTGATATGTTCAATACTTCTTTTACAATCTAAGGTCTATTGATTGATTGAAACACTCATGATATGATATCTTTGAAAAACAATTTCATGTGTTAAAATTGTGTTTTGATATGTTTAATACTTCTTTCATTTACAATCTAAGGTTTTATAGTTAACCTAGGAAACTATAAGAAAGTGAATGCTCTGTGTAATAATAGTTTAAAAGTATCTTAACTATTGAAAACAAGCGTATTACTTCTTAACTAAATGTTTGCAACTTGTTCTTTTCGCTATTAAATCGTTTGGTTGAAAACACTTATGATATCTTTGAAAACCAATTTCACGTGTTAAGATTGTGTTTTGATATGTTTAATACAATCTTAGTGTATTATTAATTGATTGAAACACTTATGAATATCTTTGAAAAACAATTTCATGTGTTAAAATTGTGTTTTCATATGTTTATAATACTTCTTTTACAATCTAAGGTCTATTAATTGATTCGAACACTTGTGATACCTTTGAAAAACCATTCCAAATGTGTTCAAATTGTATTTTGATATGTTCAATACTTCTTTTACAATCTAAGGTCTATCTATTGATTGATTGAAACACTCATGATATGATATCTTTGAAAAACAATTTCATGTGTTAAAATTGTGTTTTGATATGTTTAATACCTCTTTCATTTACAATCTAAGGTTTTATAGTTAACCTAGGAAACTATAAGAAAGTGAATGCTCTGTGTAATAATAGTTTAAAAGTATCTTAACTATTGAAAACAAGCGTCTTACTTCTTAACTAAATGTTTGCAACTTGTTCTTTTCGCTATTAATTGGTTTGGTTGAAAACACTTATGATATCTTTGAAAACCAATTTCACGTGTTAAGATTGTGTTTTGATATGTTTAATACAATCTTAGTCTATGATTAATTGATTGAAACACTTATGAATATCTTTGAAAAACAATTTCATGTGTTAAAATTGTGTTTTGATATGTTTAATACTTCTTTCATTTACAATCTAAGGTTTTATAGTTCACCTAGGAAACTATAAGAAAGTGAATGCTCTGTGTAATAATAGTTTAAAAGTATCTTAACTATTGAAAACAAGCGTATTACTTCTTAACTAAATGTTTGCAACTTGTTCTTTTCGCTATTAATTGGTTTGGTTGAAAACACTTATGATATCTTTGAAAACCAATTTCACGTGTTAAGATTGTGTTTTGATATGTTTAATACAATCTTAGTCTATTATTAATTGATTGAAACACTTATGAATATCTTTGAAAAACAATTTCATGTGTTAAAATTGTGTTTTCATATGTTTATAATACTTCTTTTACAATCTAAGGTCTATTAATTGATTCGAACACTTGTGATACCTTTGAAAAACCATTCCAAATGTGTTCAAATTGTATTTTGATATGTTCAATACTTCTTTTACAATCTAAGGTCTATCTATTGATTGATTGAAACACTCATGATATGATATCTTTGAAAAACAATTTCATGTGTTAAAATTGTGTTTTGATATGTTTAATACTTCTTTCATTTACAATCTAAGGTTTTATAGTTAACCTAGGAAACTATAAGAAAGTGAATGCTCTGTGTAATAATAGTTTAAAAGTATCTTAACTATTGAAAACAAGCGTACTACTTCTTAACTAAATGTTTCCAACTTGTTCTTTTCGCTATTAATTGGTTTGGTTGAAAACACTTATGATATCTTTGAAAACCAATTTCACGTGTTAAGATTGTGTTTTGATATGTTTAATAGAATCTTAGTCTATTATTAATTGATTGAAACACTTATGAATATCTTTGAAAAACAATTTCATGTGTTAAAATTGTGTTTTCATATGTTTATAATACTTCTTTTACAATCTAAGGTCTATTAATTGATTCGAACACTTGTGATACCTTTGAAAAACCATTCCAAATGTGTTCAAATTGTATTTTGATATGTTCAATACTTCTTTTACAATCTAAGGTCCTATTGATTGATTGAAACACTCATGATATGATATCTTTGAAAAACAATTTCATGTGTTAAAATTGTGTTTTGATATGTTTAATACTTCTTTCATTTACAATCTAAGGTTTTATAGTTAACCTAGGAAACTATAAGAAAGTGAATGTTCTGTGTAATAATAGTTTAAAAGTATCTTAACTATTGAAAACAAGCGTATTACTTCTTAACTAAATGTTTGCAACTTGTTCTTTTCGCTATTAATTGGTTTGGTTGAAAACACTTATGATATCTTTGAAAACCAATTTCACGTGTCAAGATTGTGTTTTGATATGTTTAATACAATCTTAGTCTGTTGATTGATTGAAACACTTATGAATATCTTTGAAAAACAATTTCATGTGTTAAAATTGTGTTTTCATATGTTTATAATACTTCTTTTACAATCTAAGGTCTATTAATTGATTCGAACACTTGTGATACCTTTGAAAAACCATTCCAAATGTGTTCAAATTGTATTTTGATATGTTCAATACTTCTTTTACAATCTAAGGTCTATCTATTGATTGATTGAAACACTCATGATATGATATCTTTGAAAAACAATTTCATGTGTTAAAATTGTGTTTTGATATGTTTAATACTTCTTTCATTTACAATCTAAGGTTTTATAGTTAACCTAGGAAACTATAAGAAAGTGAATGCTCTGTGTAATAATAGTTTAAAAGTATCTTAACTATTGAAAACAAGCGTACTACTTCTTAACTAAATGTTTCCAACTTGTTCTTTTCGCTATTAATTGGTTTGGTTGAAAACACTTATGATATCTTTGAAAACCAATTTCACGTGTTAAGATTGTGTTTTGATATGTTTAATAGAATCTTAGTCTATTATTAATTGATTGAAACACTTATGAATATCTTTGAAAAACAATTTCATGTGTTAAAATTGTGTTTTCATATGTTTATAATACTTCTTTTACAATCTAAGGTCTATTAATTGATTCGAACACTTGTGATACCTTTGAAAAACCATTCCAAATGTGTTCAAATTGTATTTTGATATGTTCAATACTTCTTTTACAATCTAAGGTCCTATTGATTGATTGAAACACTCATGATATGATATCTTTGAAAAACAATTTCATGTGTTAAAATTGTGTTTTGATATGTTTAATACTTCTTTCATTTACAATCTAAGGTTTTATAGTTAACCTAGGAAACTATAAGAAAGTGAATGTTCTGTGTAATAATAGTTTAAAAGTATCTTAACTATTGAAAACAAGCGTATTACTTCTTAACTAAATGTTTGCAACTTGTTCTTTTCGCTATTAATTGGTTTGGTTGAAAACACTTATGATATCTTTGAAAACCAATTTCACGTGTTAAGATTGTGTTTTGATATGTTTAATACAATTTTAGTCTATGATTAATTGATTGAAACACTTATGAATATCTTTGAAAAACAATTTCATGTGTTAAAATTGTGTTTTGATATGTTTAATACTTCTTTCATTTACAATCTAAGGTTTTATAGTTCACCTAGGAAACTATAAGAAAGTGAATGCTCTGTGTAATAATAGTTTAAAAGTATCTTAACTATTGAAAACAAGCGTATTACTTCTTAACTAAATGTTTGCAACTTGTTCTTTTCGCTATTAATTGGTTTGGTTGAAAACACTTATGATATCTTTGAAAACCAATTTCACGTGTTAAGATTGTGTTTTGATATGTTTAATACAATCTTAGTCTATTATTAATTGATTGAAACACTTATGAATATCTTTGAAAAACAATTTCATGTGTTAAAATTGTGTTTTCATATGTTTATAATACTTCTTTTACAATCTAAGGTCTATTAATTGATTCGAACACTTGTGATACCTTTGAAAAACCATTCCAAATGTGTTCAAATTGTATTTTGATATGTTCAATACTTCTTTTACAATCTAAGGTCTATTGATTGATTGAAATACTCATGATATGATATCTTTGAAAAACAATTTCATGTGTTAAAATTGTGTTTTGATATGTTTAATACTTCTTTCATTTACAATCTAAGGTTTTATAGTTAACCTAGGAAACTATAAGAAAGTGAATGCTCTGTGTAATAATAGTTTAAAAGTATCTTAACTATTGAAAACAAGCGTATTACTTCTTAACTAAATGTTTGCAACTTGTTCTTTTCGCTATTAATTGGTTTGGTTGAAAACACTTATGATATCTTTGAAAACCAATTTCACGTGTTAAGATTGTGTTTTGATATGTTTAATACAATCTTAGTCTGTTGATTGATTGAAACACTTATGAATATCTTTGAAAAACAATTTCATGTGTTAAAATTGTGTTTTCATATGTTTATAATACTTCTTTTACAATCTAAGGTCTATTAATTGATTCGAACACTTGTGATACCTTTGAAAAACCATTCCAAATGTGTTCAAATTGTATTTTGATATGTTCAATACTTCTTTTACAATCTAAGGTCCTATTGATTGATTGAAACACTCATGATATGATATCTTTGAAAAACAATTTCATGTGTTAAAATTGTGTTTTGATATGTTTAATACTTCTTTCATTTACAATCTAAGGTTTTATAGTTAACCTAGGAAACTATAAGAAAGTGAATGTTCTGTGTAATAATAGTTTAAAAGTATCTTAACTATTGAAAACAAGCGTATTACTTCTTAACTAAATGTTTGCAACTTGTTCTTTTCGCTATTAATTGGTTTGGTTGAAAACACTTATGATATCTTTGAAAACCAATTTCACGTGTTAAGATTGTGTTTTGATATGTTTAATACAATCTTAGTCTATTATTAATTGATTGAAACACTTATGAATATCTTTGAAAAACAATTTCATGTGTTAAAATTGTGTTTTCATATGTTTATAATACTTCTTTTACAATCTAAGGTCTATTAATTGATTCGAACACTTGTGATACCTTTGAAAAACCATTCCAAATGTGTTCAAATTGTATTTTGATATGTTCAATACTTCTTTTACAATCTAAGGTCTATTGATTGATTGAAACACTCATGATATGATATCTTTGAAAAACAATTTCATGTGTTAAAATTGTGTTTTGATATGTTTAATACTTCTTTCATTTACAATCTAAGGTTTTATAGTTAGCCTAGGAAACTATAAGAAAGTGAATGCTCTGTGTAATAATAGTTTAAAAGTATCTTAACTATTGAAAACAAGCGTATTACTTCTTAACTAAATGTTTGCAACTTGTTCTTTTCGCTATTAATTGGTTTGGTTGAAAACACTTATGATATCTTTGAAAACCAATTTCACGTGTTAAGATTGTGTTTTGATATGTTAAATACAATCTTAGTCTGTTGATTGATTGAAACACTTATGAATATCTTTGAAAAACAATTTCATGTGTTAAAATTGTGTTTTCATATGTTTATAATACTTCTTTTACAATCTAAGGTCTATTAATTGATTCGAACACTTGTGATACCTTTGAAAAACCATTCCAAATGTGTTCAAATTGTATTTTGATATGTTCAATACTTCTTTTACAATCTAAGGTCTATTGATTGATTGAAACACTCATGATATGATATCTTTGAAAAACAATTTCATGTGTTAAAATTGTGTTTTGATATGTTTAATACTTCTTTCATTTACAATCTAAGGTTTTATAGTTAGCCTAGGAAACTATAAGAAAGTGAATGCTCTGTGTAATAATAGTTTAAAAGTATCTTAACTATTGAAAACAAGCGTATTACTTCTTAACTAAATGTTTGCAACTTGTTCTTTTCGCTATTAATTGGTTTGGTTGAAAACACTTATGATATCTTTGAAAACCAATTTCACGTGTTAAGATTGTGTTTTGATATGTTTAATACAATCTTAGTCTGTTGATTGATTGAAACAGTTATGAATATCTTTGAAAAAAAATTTCATGTGTTAAAATTGTGTTTTCATATGTTTATAATACTTCTTTTACAATCTAAGGTCTATTAATTGATTCGAACACTTGTGATACCTTTGAAAAACCATTCCAAATGTGTTCAAATTGTATTTTGATATGTTCAATACTTCTTTTACAATCTAAGGTCTATTGATTGATTGAAACACTCATGATATGATATCTTTGAAAAACAATTTCATGTGTTAAAATTGTGTTTTGATATGTTTAATACTTCTTTCATTTACAATCTAAGGTTTTATAGTTAGCCTAGGAAACTATAAGAAAGTGAATGCTCTGTGTAATAATAGTTTAAAAGTATCTTAACTATTGAAAACAAGCGTATTACTTCTTAACTAAATGTTTGCAACTTGTTCTTTTCGCTATTAATTGGTTTGGTTGAAAACACTTATGATATCTTTGAAAACCAATTTCACGTGTCAAGATTGTGTTTTGATATGTTTAATACAATCTTAGTCTGTTGATTGATTGAAACACTTATGAATATCTTTGAAAAACAATTTCATGTGTTAAAATTGTGTTTTCATATGTTTATAATACTTCTTTTACAATCTAAGGTCTATTAATTGATTCGAACACTTGTGATACCTTTGAAAAACCATTCCAAATGTGTTCAAATTGTATTTTGATATGTTCAATACTTCTTTTACAATCTAAGGTCTATCTATTGATTGATTGAAACACTCATGATATGATATCTTTGAAAAACAATTTCATGTGTTAAAATTGTGTTTTGATATGTTTAATACTTCTTTCATTTACAATCTAAGGTTTTATAGTTAACCTAGGAAACTATAAGAAAGTGAATGCTCTGTGTAATAATAGTTTAAAAGTATCTTAACTATTGAAAACAAGCGTCTTACTTCTTAACTAAATGTTTGCAACTTGTTCTTTTCGCTATTAATTGGTTTGGTTGAAAACACTTATGATATCTTTGAAAACCAATTTCACGTGTTAAGATTGTGTTTTGATATGTTTAATACAATCTTAGTCTATGATTAATTGATTGAAACACTTATGAATATCTTTGAAAAACAATTTCATGTGTTAAAATTGTGTTTTGCTATGTTTAATACTTCTTTCATTTACAATCTAAGGTTTTATAGTTCACCTAGGAAACTATAAGAAAGTGAATGCTCTGTGTAATAATAGTTTAAAAGTATCTTAACTATTGAAAACAAGCGTATTACTTCTTAACTAAATGTTTGCAACTTGTTCTTTTCGCTATTAATTGGTTTGGTTGAAAACACTTATGATATCTTTGAAAACCAATTTCACGTGTTAAGATTGTGTTTTGATATGTTTAATACAATCTTAGTCTATTATTAATTGATTGAAACACTTATGAATATCTTTGAAAAACAATTTCATGTGTTAAAATTGTGTTTTCATATGTTTATAATACTTCTTTTACAATCTAAGGTCTATTAATTGATTCGAACACTTGTGATACCTTTGAAAAACCATTCCAAATGTGTTCAAATTGTATTTTGATATGTTCAATACTTCTTTTACAATCTAAGGTCTATCTATTGATTGATTGAAACACTCATGATATGATATCTTTGAAAAACAATTTCATGTGTTAAAATTGTGTTTTGATATGTTTAATACTTCTTTCATTTACAATCTAAGGTTTTATAGTTAACCTAGGAAACTATAAGAAAGTGAATGCTCTGTGTAATAATAGTTTAAAAGTATCTTAACTATTGAAAACAAGCGTACTACTTCTTAACTAAATGTTTCCAACTTGTTCTTTTCGCTATTAATTGGTTTGGTTGAAAACACTTATGATATCTTTGAAAACCAATTTCACGTGTTAAGATTGTGTTTTGATATGTTTAATAGAATCTTAGTCTATTATTAATTGATTGAAACACTTATGAATATCTTTGAAAAACAATTTCATGTGTTAAAATTGTGTTTTCATATGTTTATAATACTTCTTTTACAATCTAAGGTCTATTAATTGATTCGAACACTTGTGATACCTTTGAAAAACCATTCCAAATGTGTTCAAATTGTATTTTGATATGTTCAATACTTCTTTTACAATCTAAGGTCCTATTGATTGATTGAAACACTCATGATATGATATCTTTGAAAAACAATTTCATGTGTTAAAATTGTGTTTTGATATGTTTAATACTTCTTTCATTTACAATCTAAGGTTTTATAGTTAACCTAGGAAACTATAAGAAAGTGAATGTTCTGTGTAATAATAGTTTAAAAGTATCTTAACTATTGAAAACAAGCGTATTACTTCTTAACTAAATGTTTGCAACTTGTTCTTTTCGCTATTAATTGGTTTGGTTGAAAACACTTATGATATCTTTGAAAACCAATTTCACGTGTTAAGATTGTGTTTTGATATGTTTAATACAATCTTAGTCTATGATTAATTGATTGAAACACTTATGAATATCTTTGAAAAACAATTTCATGTGTTAAAATTGTGTTTTGATATGTTTAATACTTCTTTCATTTACAATCTAAGGTTTTATAGTTCACCTAGGAAACTATAAGAAAGTGAATGCTCTGTGTAATAATAGTTTAAAAGTATCTTAACTATTGAAAACAAGCGTATTACTTCTTAACTAAATGTTTGCAACTTGTTCTTTTCGCTATTAATTGGTTTGGTTGAAAACACTTATGATATCTTTGAAAACCAATTTCACGTGTTAAGATTGTGTTTTGATATGTTTAATACAATCTTAGTCTATTATTAATTGATTGAAACACTTATGAATATCTTTGAAAAACAATTTCATGTGTTAAAATTGTGTTTTCATATGTTTATAATACTTCTTTTACAATCTAAGGTCTATTAATTGATTCGAACACTTGTGATACCTTTGAAAAACCATTCCAAATGTGTTCAAATTGTATTTTGATATGTTCAATACTTCTTTTACAATCTAAGGTCTATTGATTGATTGAAACACTCATGATATGATATCTTTGAAAAACAATTTCATGTGTTAAAATTGTGTTTTGATATGTTTAATACTTCTTTCATTTACAATCTAAGGTTTTATAGTTAACCTAGGAAACTATAAGAAAGTGAATGCTCTGTGTAATAATAGTTTAAAAGTATCTTAACTATTGAAAACAAGCGTATTACTTCTTAACTAAATGTTTGCAACTTGTTCTTTTCGCTATTAATTGGTTTGGTTGAAAACACTTATGATATCTTTGAAAACCAATTTCACGTGTTAAGATTGTGTTTTGATATGTTTAATACAATCTTAGTCTGTTGATTGATTGAAACACTTATGAATATCTTTGAAAAACAATTTCATGTGTTAAAATTGTGTTTTCATATGTTTATAATACTTCTTTTACAATCTAAGGTCTATTAATTGATTCGAACACTTGTGATACCTTTGAAAAACCATTCCAAATGTGTTCAAATTGTATTTTGATATGTTCAATACTTCTTTTACAATCTAAGGTCCTATTGATTGATTGAAACACTCATGATATGATATCTTTGAAAAACAATTTCATGTGTTAAAATTGTGTTTTGATATGTTTAATACTTCTTTCATTTACAATCTAAGGTTTTATAGTTAACCTAGGAAACTATAAGAAAGTGAATGTTCTGTGTAATAATAGTTTAAAAGTATCTTAACTATTGAAAACAAGCGTATTACTTCTTAACTAAATGTTTGCAACTTGTTCTTTTCGCTATTAATTGGTTTGGTTGAAAACACTTATGATATCTTTGAAAACCAATTTCACGTGTTAAGATTGTGTTTTGATATGTTTAATACAATCTTAGTCTATTATTAATTGATTGAAACACTTATGAATATCTTTGAAAAACAATTTCATGTGTTAAAATTGTGTTTTCATATGTTTATAATACTTCTTTTACAATCTAAGGTCTATTAATTGATTCGAACACTTGTGATACCTTTGAAAAACCATTCCAAATGTGTTCAAATTGTATTTTGATATGTTCAATACTTCTTTTACAATCTAAGGTCTATTGATTGATTGAAACACTCATGATATGATATCTTTGAAAAACAATTTCATGTGTTAAAATTGTGTTTTGATATGTTTAATACTTCTTTCATTTACAATCTAAGGTTTTATAGTTAACCTAGGAAACTATAAGAAAGTGAATGCTCTGTGTAATAATAGTTTAAAAGTATCTTAACTATTGAAAACAAGCGTATTACTTCTTAACTAAATGTTTGCAACTTGTTCTTTTCGCTATTAAATCGTTTGGTTGAAAACACTTATGATATCTTTGAAAACCAATTTCACGTGTTAAGATTGTGTTTTGATATGTTTAATACAATCTTAGTGTATTATTAATTGATTGAAACACTTATGAATATCTTTGAAAAACAATTTCATGTGTTAAAATTGTGTTTTCATATGTTTATAATACTTCTTTTACAATCTAAGGTCTATTAATTGATTCGAACACTTGTGATACCTTTGAAAAACCATTCCAAATGTGTTCAAATTGTATTTTGATATGTTCAATACTTCTTTTACAATCTAAGGTCTATCTATTGATTGATTGAAACACTCATGATATGATATCTTTGAAAAACAATTTCATGTGTTAAAATTGTGTTTTGATATGTTTAATACTTCTTTCATTTACAATCTAAGGTTTTATAGTTAACCTAGGAAACTATAAGAAAGTGAATGCTCTGTGTAATAATAGTTTAAAAGTATCTTAACTATTGAAAACAAGCGTCTTACTTCTTAACTAAATGTTTGCAACTTGTTCTTTTCGCTATTAATTGGTTTGGTTGAAAACACTTATGATATCTTTGAAAACCAATTTCACGTGTTAAGATTGTGTTTTGATATGTTTAATACAATCTTAGTCTATGATTAATTGATTGAAACACTTATGAATATCTTTGAAAAACAATTTCATGTGTTAAAATTGTGTTTTGATATGTTTAATACTTCTTTCATTTACAATCTAAGGTTTTATAGTTAACCTAGGAAACTATAAGAAAGTGAATGTTCTGTGTAATAATAGTTTAAAAGTATCTTAACTATTGAAAACAAGCGTACTAAATGTTTGCAACTTGTTCTTTTCGCTATTAATTGGTTTGGTAGAAAACACTTATGATATCTTTGAAAACCAATTTCACGTGTTAAGATTGTGTTTTGATATGTTTAATACAATCTTAGTCTATTATTAATTGATTGAAACACTTATGAATATCTTTGAAAAACAATTTCATGTGTTAAAATTGTGTTTTCATATGTTTATAATACTTCTTTTACAATCTAAGGTCTATTAATTGATTCGAACACTTGTGATACCTTTGAAAAACCATTCCAAATGTGTTCAAATTGTATTTTAATATGTTCAATACTTCTTTTTACAATCTAAGGTCTATCTATTGATTGATTGAAACACTTATGATATGATATCTTTGAAAAACAATTTCATGTGTTAAAATTGTGTTTTGATATGTTTAATACTTCTTTCATTTACAATCTAAGGTTTTATAGTTAACCTAGGAAACTATAAGAAAGTGAATGCTCTGTGTAATAATAGTTTAAAAGTATCTTAACTATTGAAAACAAGCGTCTTACTTCTTAACTAAATGTTTGCAACTTGTTCTTTTCGCTATTAATTGGTTTGGTTGGAAACACTTATGATATCTTTGAAAACCAATTTCACGTGTTAAGATTGTGTTTTGATATGTTTAATACAATCTTAGTCTATTATTAATTGATTGAAACACTTATGAATATCTTTGAAAAACAATTTCATGTGTTAAAATTGTGCTTTCATATATTTATAATACTTCTTTTACAATCTAAGGTCTATTAATTGATTCGAACACTTGTGATACCTTTGAAAAACCATTCCAAATGTGTTCAAATTGTATTTTGATATGTTCAATACTTCTTTTACAATCTAAGGTCTATCTATTGATTGATTGAAACACTCATGATATGATATCTTTGAAAAACAATTTCATGTGTTAAAATTGTGTTTTGATATGTTTAATACTTCTTTCATTTACAATCTAAGGTTTTATAGTTAACCTAGGAAACTATAAGAAAGTGAATGTTCTGTGTAATAATAGTTTAAAAGTATCTTAACTATTGAAAACAAGCGTACTACTTCTTAACTAAATGTTTGCAACTTGTTCTTTTCGCTATTAATTGGTTTGGTTGAAAACACTTATGATATCTTTGAAAACCAATTTCACGTGTTAAGATTGTGTTTTGATATGTTTAATAGAATCTTAGTCTATTATTAATTGATTGAAACACTTATGAATATCTTTGAAAAACAATTTCATGTGTTAAAATTGTGTTTTCATATGTTTATAATACTTCTTTTACAATCTAAGGTCTATTAATTGATTCGAACACTTGTGATACCTTTGAAAAACCATTCCAAATGTGTTCAAATTGTATTTTGATATGTTCAATACTTCTTTTACAATCTAAGGTCTATCTATTGATTGATTGAAACACTCATGATATGATATCTTTGAAAAAAAAATTCATGTGTTAAAATTGTGTTTTGATATGTTTAATACTTCTTTCATTTACAATCTAAGGTTTTATAGTTAACCTAGGAAACTATAAGAAAGTGAATGCTCTGTGTAATAATAGTTTAAAAGTATCTTAACTATTGAAAACAAGCGTATTACTTTTTAACTAAATGTTTGCAACTTGTTCTTTTCGCTATTAATTGGTTTGGTTGAAAACACTTATGATATCTTTGAAAACCAATTTCACGTGTTAAGATTGTGTTTTGATATGTTTAATACAATCTTAGTCTATTATTAATTGATTGAAACACTTATGAATATCTTTGAAAAACAATTTCATGTGTTAAAATTGTGTTTTCATATGTTTATAATACTTCTTTTACAATCTAAGGTCTATTAATTGATTCGAACACTTGTGATACCTTTGAAAAACCATTCCAAATGTGTTCAAATTGTATTTTGATATGTTCAATACTTCTTTTACAATCTAAGGTCTATTGATTGATTGAAACACTCATGATATGATATCTTTGAAAAACAATTTCATGTGTTAAAATTGTGTTTTGATATGTTTAATACTTCTTTCATTTACAATCTAAGGTTTTATAGTTAACCTAGGAAACTATAAGAAAGTGAATGTTCTGTGTAATAATAGTTTAAAAGTATCTTAACTATTGAAAACAAGCGTACTACTTCTTAACTAAATGTTTGCAACTTGTTCTTTTCGCTATTAATTGGTTTGGTTGAAAACACTTATGATATCTTTGAAAACCAATTTCACGTGTTAAGATTGTGTTTTGATATGTTTAATAGAATCTTAGTCTATTATTAATTGATTGAAACACTTATGAATATCTTTGAAAAACAATTTCATGTGTTAAAATTGTGTTTTCATATGTTTATAATACTTCTTTTACAATCTAAGGTCTATTAATTGATTCGAACACTTGTGATACCTTTGAAAAACCATTCCAAATGTGTTCAAATTGTATTTTGATATGTTCAATACTTCTTTTACAATCTAAGGTCTATCTATTGATTGATTGAAACACTCATGATATGATATCTTTGAAAAAAAAATTCATGTGTTAAAATTGTGTTTTGATATGTTTAATACTTCTTTCATTTACAATCTAAGGTTTTATAGTTAACCTAGGAAACTATAAGAAAGTGAATGTTCTGTGTAATAATAGTTTAAAAGTATCTTAACTATTGAAAACAAGCGTACTAAATGTTTGCAACTTGTTCTTTTCGCTATTAATTGGTTTGGTAGAAAACACTTATGATATCTTTGAAAACCAATTTCACGTGTTAAGATTGTGTTTTGATATGTTTAATACAATCTTAGTCTATTATTAATTGATTGAAACACTTATGAATATCTTTGAAAAACAATTTCATGTGTTAAAATTGTGTTTTCATATGTTTATAATACTTCTTTTACAATCTAAGGTCTATTAATTGATTCGAACACTTGTGATACCTTTGAAAAACCATTCCAAATGTGTTCAAATTGTATTTTGATATGTTCAATACTTCTTTTTACAATCTAAGGTCTATCTATTGATTGATTGAAACACTCATGATATGATATCTTTGAAAAACAATTTCATGTGTTAAAATTGTGTTTTGATATGTTTAATACTTCTTTCATTTACAATCTAAGGTTTTATAGTTAACCTAGGAAACTATAAGAAAGTGAATGTTCTGTGTAATAATAGTTTAAAAGTATCTTAACTATTGAAAACAAGCGTACTACTTCTTAACTAAATGTTTGCAACTTGTTCTTTTCGCTATTAATTGGTTTGGTAGAAAACACTTATGATATCTTTGAAAACCAATTTCACGTGTTAAGATTGTGTTTTGATATGTTTAATACAATCTTAGTCTATTATTAATTGATTGAAACACTTATGAATATCTTTGAAAAACAATTTCATGTGTTAAAATTGTGTTTTCATATGTTTATAATACTTCTTTTACAATCTAAGGTCTATTAATTGATTCGAACACTTGTGATACCTTTGAAAAACCATTCCAAATGTGTTCAAATTGTATTTTGATATGTTCAATACTTCTTTTTACAATCTAAGGTCTATCTATTGATTGATTGAAACACTCATGATATGATATCTTTGAAAAACAATTTCATGTGTTAAAATTGTGTTTTGATTCTTTCATTTACAATCTAAGGTTTTATAGTTAACCTAGGAAACTATAAGAAAGTGAATGCTCTGTGTAATAATAGTTTAAAAGTATCTTAACTATTGAAAACAAGCGTAATACTTCTTAACTAAATGTTTGCAACATGTTCTTTTAGCTATTAATTGGTTTGGTTGAAAACACTTATGATATCTTTGAAAACCAATTTCACGTGTTAAGATTGTGTTTTGATATGTTTAATACAATCTTAGTCTATTATTAATTGATTGAAACACTTATGAATATCTTTGAAAAACAATCTAATGTGTTAAAATTGTGTTTTCATATGTTTATAATACTTCTTTTACAATCTAAGGTCTATTAATTGATTCGAACACTTGTGATACCTTTGAAAAACCATTCCAAATGTGTTCAAATTGTATTTTGATATGTTCAATACTTATTTTACAATCTAAGGTCTATCTATTGATTGATTGAAACACTCATGATATGATATCTTTGAAAACCAATTTCACGTGTTAAGATTGTGTTTTGATATGTTTAATACTTCTTTCATTTACAATCTAAGGTTTTATAGTTAACCTAGGAAACTATAAGAAAGTGAATGTTCTGTGTAATAATAGTTTAAAAGTATCTTAACTATTGAAAACAAGCGTACTACTTCTTAACTAAATGTTTGCAACTTGTTCTTTTCGCTATTAATTGGTTTGGTTGAAAACACTTATGATATCTTTGAAAACCAATTTCACGTGTTAAGATTGTGTTTTGATATGTTTAATACAATCTTAGTCTGTTGATTGATTGAAACACTTATGAATATCTTTGAAAAACAATTTCATGTGTTAAAATTGTGTTTTCATATGTTTATAATACTTCTTTTACATTCTAAGGTCTATTAATTGATTCGAACACTTGTGATACCTTTGAAAAACCATTCCAAATGTGTTCAAATTGTATTTTGATATGTTCAATACTTCTTTTTACAATCTAAGGTCTATCTATTGATTGATTGAAACACTCATGATATGATATCTTTGAAAAACAATTTCATGTGTTAAAATTGTGTTTTGATATGTTTAATACTTCTTTCATTTACAATCTAAGGTTTTATAGTTAACCTAGGAAACTATAAGAAAGTGAATGCTCTGTGTAATAATAGTTTAAAAGTATCTTAACTATTGAAAACAAGCGTAATACTTCTTAACTAAATGTTTGCAACATGTTCTTTTAGCTATTAATTGGTTTGGTTGAAAACACTTATGATATCTTTGAAAACCAATTTCACGTGTTAAGATTGTGTTTTGATATGTTTAATACAATCTTAGTCTATTATTAATTGATTGAAACACTTATGAATATCTTTGAAAAACAATCTAATGTGTTAAAATTGTGTTTTCATATGTTTATAATACTTCTTTTACAATCTAAGGTCTATTAATTGATTCGAACACTTGTGATACCTTTGAAAAACCATTCCAAATGTGTTCAAATTGTATTTTGATATGTTCAATACTTATTTTACAATCTAAGGTCTATCTATTGATTGATTGAAACACTCATGATATGATATCTTTGAAAACCAATTTCACGTGTTAAGATTGTGTTTTGATATGTTTAATACTTCTTTCATTTACAATCTAAGGTTTTATAGTTAACCTAGGAAACTATAAGAAAGTGAATGTTCTGTGTAATAATAGTTTAAAAGTATCTTAACTATTGAAAACAAGCGTACTACTTCTTAACTAAATGTTTGCAACTTGTTCTTTTCGCTATTAATTGGTTTGGTTGAAAACACTTATGATATCTTTGAAAACCAATTTCACGTGTTAAGATTGTGTTTTGATATGTTTAATACAATCTTAGTCTATTATTAATTGATTGAAACACTTATGAATATCTTTGAAAAACAATTTCATGTGTTAAAATTGTGTTTTCATATGTTTATAATACTTCTTTTACAATTTAAGGTCTATTAATTGATTCGAACACTTGTGATACCTTTGAAAAACCATTCCAAATGTGTTCAAATTGTATTTTGATATGTTCAATACTTCTTTTACAATCTAAGGTCTATCTATTGATTGATTGAAACACTCATGATATGATATCTTTGAAAAACAATTTCATGTGTTAAAATTGTGTTTTGATATGTTTAATACTTCTTTCATTTACAATCTAAGGTTTTATAGTTAACCTAGGAAACTATAAGAAAGTGAATGTTCTGTGTAATAATAGTTTAAAAGTATCTTAACTATTGAAAACAAGCGTACTACTTCTTAACTAAATGTTTGCAACTTGTTCTTTTCGCTATTAATTGGTTTGGTTGAAAACACTTATGATATCTTTGAAAACCAATTTCACGTGTTAAGATTGTGTTTTGATATGTTTAATACAATCTTAGTCTATTATTAATTGATTGAAACACTTATGAATATCTTTGAAAAACAATTTCATGTGTTAAAATTGTGTTTTCATATGTTTATAATACTTCTTTTACAATCTAAGGTCTATTAATTGATTCGAACACTTGTGATACCTTTGAAAAACCATTCCAAATGTGTTCAAATTGTATTTTGATATGTTCAATACTTCTTTTACAATCTAAGGTCTATCTATTGATTGATTGAAACACTCATGATATGATATCTTTGAAAAACAATTTCATGTGTTAAAATTGTGTTTTGATATGTTTAATACTTCTTTCATTTACAATCTAAGGTTTTATAGTTAACCTAGGAAACTATAAGAAAGTGAATGTTCTGTGTAATAATAGTTTAAAAAGTATCTTAACTATTGAAAACAAGCGTACTACTTCTTAATTAAATGTTTGCAACTTGTTCTTTTCACTATTAATTGGTTTGGTTGAAAACACTTATGATATCTTTGAAAACCAATTTCACGTGTTAAGATTGTGTTTTGATATGTTTAATACAATCTTAGTCTATTATTAATTGATTGAAACACTTATGAATATCTTTGAAAAACAATTTCATGTGTTAAAATTGTGTTTTGATATGTTTAATACTTCTTTCATTTACAATCTAAGGTTTTATAGTTAACCTAGGAAACTATAAGAAAGTGAATGTTCTGTGTAATAATAGTTTAAAAAGTATCTTAACTATTGAAAACAAGCGTACTACTTCTTAATTAAATGTTTGCAACTTGTTCTTTTCGCTATTAATTGGTTTGGTTGAAAACACTTATGATATCTTTGAAAACCAATTTCACGTGTTAAGAATGTGTTTTGATATGTTTAATACAATCTTAGTCTATTATTAATTGATTGAAACACTTATGAATATCTTTGAAAAACAATATGTGTTAAAATTGTGTTTTCATATGTTTATAATACTTCTTTTACAATCTAAGGTCTATTAATTGATTCGAACACTTGTGATACCTTTGAAAAACCATTCCAAATGTGTTCAAATTGTATTTTGATATGTTCAATACTTCTTTTACAATCTAAGGTCTATCTATTGATTGATTGAAACACTCATGATATGATATCTTTGAAAAACAATTTCATGTGTTAAAATTGTGTTTTGATATGTTTAATACTTCTTTCATTTACAATCTAAGGTTTTATAGTTAACCTAGGAAACTATAAGAAAGTGAATGTTCTGTGTAATAATAGTTTAAAAGTATCTTAACTATTGAAAACAAGCATACTACTTCTTAACTAAATGTTTGCAACTTGTTCTTTTCGCTATTAATTGGTTTGGTTGAAAACACTTATGATATCTTTGAAAACCAATTTCACGTGTTAAGATTGTGTTTTGATATGTTTAATACTTCTTTCATTTACAATCTAAGGTTTTATAGTTAACCTAGGAAACTATAAGAAAGTGAATGTTCTGTGTAATAATAGTTTAAAAGTATCTTAACTATTGAAAACAAGCGTACTACTTCTTAACTAAATGTTTGCAACTTGTTCTTTTCGCTATTAATTGGTTTGGTTGAAAACACTTATGATATCTTTGAAAACCAATTTCACGTGTTAAGATTGTGTTTTGATATGTTTAATACAATCTTAGTCTATTATTAATTGATTGAAACACTTATGAATATCTTTGAAAAACAATTTCATGTGTTAAAATTGTGTTTTCATATGTTTATAATACTTCTTTTACAATCTAAGGTCTATTAATTGATTCGAACACTTGTGATACCTTTGAAAAACCATTCCAAATGTGTTCAAATTGTATTTTGATATGTTCAATACTTCTTTTACAATCTAAGGTCTATCTATTGATTGATTGAAACACTCATGATATGATATCTTTGAAAAACAATTTCATGTGTTAAAATTGTGTTTTGATATGTTTAATACTTCTTTCATTTACAATCTAAGGTTTTATAGTTAACCTAGGAAACTATAAGAAAGTGAATGTTCTGTGTAATAATAGTTTAAAAGTATCTTAACTATTGAAAACAAGCGTACTACTTCTTAACTAAATGTTTGCAACTTGTTCTTTTCGCTATTAATTGGTTTGGTTGAAAACACTTATGATATCTTTGAAAACCAATTTCACGTGTTAAGATTGTGTTTTGATATGTTTAATACAATCTTAGTCTATTATTAATTGATTGAAACACTTATGAATATCTTTGAAAAACAATTTCATGTGTTAAAATTGTGTTTTGATATGTTTAATACTTCTTTCATTTACAATCTAAGGTTTTATAGTTAACCTAGGAAACTATAAGAAAGTGAATGTTCTGTGTAATAATAGTTTAAAAAGTATCTTAACTATTGAAAACAAGCGTACTACTTCTTAATTAAATGTTTGCAACTTGTTCTTTTCGCTATTAATTGGTTTGGTTGAAAACACTTATGATATCTTTGAAAACCAATTTCACGTGTTAAGAATGTGTTTTGATATGTTTAATACAATCTTAGTCTATTATTAATTGATTGAAACACTTATGAATATCTTTGAAAAACAATATGTGTTAAAATTGTGTTTTCATATATTTATAATACTTCTTTTACAATCTAAGGTCTATTAATTGATTCGAACACTTGTGATACCTTTGAAAAACCATTCCAAATGTGTTCAAATTGTATTTTGATATGTTCAATACTTCTTTTACAATCTAAGGTCTATCTATTGATTGATTGAAACACTCATGATATGATATCTTTGAAAAACAATTTCATGTGTTAAAATTGTGTTTTGATATGTTTAATACTTCTTTCATTTACAATCTAAGGTTTTATAGTTAACCTAGGAAACTATAAGAAAGTGAATGTTCTGTGTAATAATAGTTTAAAAGTATCTTAACTATTGAAAACAAGCGTACTACTTCTTAACTAAATGTTTGCAACTTGTTCTTTTCGCTATTAATTGGTTTGGTTGAAAACACTTATGATATCTTTGAAAACCAATTTCACGTGTTAAGATTGTGTTTTGATATGTTTAATACTTCTTTCATTTACAATCTAAGGTTTTATAGTTAACCTAGGAAACTATAAGAAAGTGAATGTTCTGTGTAATAATAGTTTAAAAGTATCTTAACTATTGAAAACAAGCGTACTACTTCTTAACTAAATGTTTGCAACTTGTTCTTTTCGCTATTAATTGGTTTGGTTGAAAACACTTATGATATCTTTGAAAACCAATTTCACGTGTTAAGATTGTGTTTTGATATGTTTAATACTTCTTTCATTTACAATCTAAGGTTTTATAGTTAACCTAGGAAACTATAAGAAAGTGAATGTTCTGTGTAATAATAGTTTAAAAGTATCTTAACTATTGAAAACAAGCGTACTACTTCTTAACTAAATGTTTGCAACTTGTTCTTTTCGCTATTAATTGGTTTGGTTGAAAACACTTATGATATCTTTGAAAACCAATTTCACGTGTTAAGATTGTGTTTTGATATGTTTAATACAATCTTAGTCTATTATTAATTGATTGAAACACTTATGAATATCTTTGAAAAACAATTTCATGTGTTAAAATTGTGTTTTCATATGTTTATAATACTTCTTTTACAATCTAAGGTCTATTAATTGATTCGAACACTTGTGATACCTTTGAAAAACCATTCCAAATGTGTTTAAATTGTATTTTGATATGTTCAATACTTCTTTTACAATCTAAGGTCTATCTATTGATTGATTGAAACACTCATGATATGATATCTTTGAAAAACAATTTCATGTGTTAAAATTGTGTTTTGATATGTTTAATACTTCTTTCATTTACAATCTAAGGTTTTATAGTTAACCTAGGAAACTATAAGAAAGTGAATGTTCTGTGTAATAATAGTTTAAAAAGTATCTTAACTATTGAAAACAAGCGTACTACTTCTTAATTAAATGTTTGCAACTTGTTCTTTTCGCTATTAATTGGTTTGGTTGAAAACACTTATGATATCTTTGAAAACCAATTTCACGTGTTAAGAATGTGTTTTGATATGTTTAATACAATCTTAGTCTATTATTAATTGATTGAAACACTTATGAATATCTTTGAAAAACAATTTCATGTGTTAAAATTGTGTTTTCATATGTTTATAATACTTCTTTTACAATCTAAGGTCTATTAATTGATTCGAACACTTGTGATACCTTTGAAAAACCATTCCAAATGTGTTCAAATTGTATTTTGATATGTTCAATACTTCTTTTACAATCTAAGGTCTATCTATTGATTGATTGAAACACTCATGATATGATATCTTTGAAAAACAATTTCATGTGTTAAAATTGTGTTTTGATATGTTTAATACTTCTTTCATTTACAATCTAAGGTTTTATAGTTAACCTAGGAAACTATAAGAAAGTGAATGTTCTGTGTAATAATAGTTTAAAAAGTATCTTAACTATTGAAAACAAGCATACTACTTCTTAATTAAATGTTTGCAACTTGTTCTTTTCGCTATTAATTGGTTTGGTTGAAAACACTTATGATATCTTTGAAAACCAATTTCACGTGTTAAGAATGTGTTTTGATATGTTTAATACAATCTTAGTCTATTATTAATTGATTGAAACACTTATGAATATCTTTGAAAAACAATTTCATGTGTTAAAATTGTGTTTTCATATGTTTATAATACTTCTTTTACAATCTAAGGTCTATTAATTGATTCGAACACTTGTGATACCTTTGAAAAACCATTCCAAATGTGTTCAAATTGTATTTTGATATGTTCAATACTTCTTTTACAATCTAAGGTCTATCTATTGATTGATTGAAACACTCATGATATGATATCTTTGAAAAACAATTTCATGTGTTAAAATTGTGTTTTGATATGTTTAATACTTCTTTCATTTACAATCTAAGGTTTTATAGTTAACCTAGGAAACTATAAGAAAGTGAATGTTCTGTGTAATAATAGTTTAAAAGTATCTTAACTATTGAAAACAAGCGTACTACTTCTTAACTAAATGTTTGCAACTTGTTCTTTTCGCTATTAATTGGTTTGGTTGAAAACACTTATGATATCTTTGAAAACCAATTTCACGTGTTAAGATTGTGTTTTGATATGTTTAATACAATCTTAGTCTATTATTAATTGATTGAAACACTTATGAATATCTTTGAAAAACAATTTCATGTGTTAAAATTGTGTTTTGATATGTTTAATACTTCTTTCATTTACAATCTAAGGTTTTATAGTTAACCTAGGAAACTATAAGAAAGTGAATGTTCTGTGTAATAATAGTTTAAAAAGTATCTTAACTATTGAAAACAAGCGTACTACTTCTGAATTAAATGTTTGCAACTTGTTCTTTTCGCTATTAATTGGTTTGGTTGAAAACACTTATGATATCTTTGAAAACCAATTTCACGTGTTAAGAATGTGTTTTGATATGTTTAATACAATCTTAGTCTATTATTAATTGATTGAAACACTTATGAATATCTTTGAAAAACAATATGTGTTAAAATTGTGTTTTCATATATTTATAATACTTCTTTTACAATCTAAGGTCTATTAATTGATTCGAACACTTGTGATACCTTTGAAAAACCATTCCAAATGTGTTCAAATTGTATTTTGATATGTTCAATACTTCTTTTACAATCTAAGGTCTATCTATTGATTGATTGAAACACTCATGATATGATATCTTTGAAAAACAATTTCATGTGTTAAAATTGTGTTTTGATATGTTTAATACTTCTTTCATTTACAATCTAAGGTTTTATAGTTAACCTAGGAAACTATAAGAAAGTGAATGTTCTGTGTAATAATAGTTTAAAAGTATCTTAACTATTGAAAACAAGCATACTACTTCTTAACTAAATGTTTGCAACTTGTTCTTTTCGCTATTAATTGGTTTGGTTGAAAACACTTATGATATCTTTGAAAACCAATTTCACGTGTTAAGATTGTGTTTTGATATGTTTAATACTTCTTTCATTTACAATCTAAGGTTTTATAGTTAACCTAGGAAACTATAAGAAAGTGAATGTTCTGTGTAATAATAGTTTAAAAGTATCTTAACTATTGAAAACAAGCGTACTACTTCTTAACTAAATGTTTGCAACTTGTTCTTTTCGCTATTAATTGGTTTGGTTGAAAACACTTATGATATCTTTGAAAACCAATTTCACGTGTTAAGATTGTGTTTTGATATGTTTAATAGAATCTTAGTCTATTATTAATTGATTGAAACACTTATGAATATCTTTGAAAAACAATTTCATGTGTTAAAATTGTGTTTTCATATGTTTATAATACTTCTTTTACAATCTAAGGTCTATTAATTGATTCGAACACTTGTGATACCTTTGAAAAACCATTCCAAATGTGTTCAAATTGTATTTTGATATGTTCAATACTTCTTTTACAATCTAAGGTCTATCTATTGATTGATTGAAACACTCATGATATGATATCTTTGAAAAACAATTTCATGTGTTAAAATTGTGTTTTGATATGTTTAATACTTCTTTCATTTACAATCTAAGGTTTTATAGTTAACCTAGGAAACTATAAGAAAGTGAATGTTCTGTGTAATAATAGTTTAAAAGTATCTTAACTATTGAAAACAAGCGTACTACTTCTTAACTAAATGTTTGCAACTTGTTCTTTTCGCTATTAATTGGTTTGGTTGAAAACACTTATGATATCTTTGAAAACCAATTTCACGTGTTAAGATTGTGTTTTGATATGTTTAATACTTCTTTCATTTACAATCTAAGGTTTTATAGTTAACCTAGGACACTATAAGAAAGTGAATGTTCTGTGTAATAATAGTTTAAAAGTATCTTAACTATTGAAAACAAGCGTACTACTTCTTAACTAAATGTTTGCAACTTGTTCTTTTCGCTATTAATTGGTTTGGTTGAAAACACTTATGATATCTTTGAAAACCAATTTCACGTGTTAAGATTGTGTTTTGATATGTTTAATACAATCTTAGTCTATTATTAATTGATTGAAACACTTATGAATATCTTTGAAAAACAATTTCATGTGTTAAAATTGTGTTTTCATATGTTTATAATACTTCTTTTACAATCTAAGGTCTATTAATTGATTCGAACAGTTGTGATACCTTTGAAAAACCATTCCAAATGTGTTCAAATTGTATTTTGATATGTTCAATACTTCTTTTACAATCTAAGGTCTATCTATTGATTGATTGAAACACTCATGATATGATATCTTTGAAAAACAATTTCATGTGTTAAAATTGTGTTTTGATATGTTTAATACTTCTTTCATTTACAATCTAAGGTTTTATAGTTAACCTAGGAAACTATAAGAAAGTGAATGTTCTGTGTAATAATAGTTTAAAAAGTATCTTAACTATTGAAAACAAGCGTACTACTTCTGAATTAAATGTTTGCAACTTGTTCTTTTCGCTATTAATTGGTTTGGTTGAAAACACTTATGATATCTTTGAAAACCAATTTCACGTGTTAAGAATGTGTTTTGATATGTTTAATACAATCTTAGTCTATTATTAATTGATTGAAACACTTATGAATATCTTTGAAAAACAATATGTGTTAAAATTGTGTTTTCATATATTTATAATACTTCTTTTACAATCTAAGGTCTATTAATTGATTCGAACACTTGTGATACCTTTGAAAAACCATTCCAAATGTGTTCAAATTGTATTTTGATATGTTCAATACTTCTTTTACAATCTAAGGTCTATCTATTGATTGATTGAAACACTCATGATATGATATCTTTGAAAAACAATTTCATGTGTTAAAATTGTGTTTTGATATGTTTAATACTTCTTTCATTTACAATCTAAGGTTTTATAGTTAACCTAGGAAACTATAAGAAAGTGAATGTTCTGTGTAATAATAGTTTAAAAGTATCTTAACTATTGAAAACAAGCATACTACTTCTTAACTAAATGTTTGCAACTTGTTCTTTTCGCTATTAATTGGTTTGGTTGAAAACACTTATGATATCTTTGAAAACCAATTTCACGTGTTAAGATTGTGTTTTGATATGTTTAATACTTCTTTCATTTACAATCTAAGGTTTTATAGTTAACCTAGGAAACTATAAGAAAGTGAATGTTCTGTGTAATAATAGTTTAAAAGTATCTTAACTATTGAAAACAAGCGTACTACTTCTTAACTAAATGTTTGCAACTTGTTCTTTTCGCTATTAATTGGTTTGGTTGAAAACACTTATGATATCTTTGAAAACCAATTTCACGTGTTAAGATTGTGTTTTGATATGTTTAATACAATCTTAGTCTATTATTAATTGATTGAAACACTTATGAATATCTTTGAAAAACAATTTCATGTGTTAAAATTGTGTTTTCATATGTTTATAATACTTCTTTTACAATCTAAGGTCTATTAATTGATTCGAACACTTGTGATACCTTTGAAAAACCATTCCAAATGTGTTCAAATTGTATTTTGATATGTTCAATACTTCTTTTACAATCTAAGGTCTATCTATTGATTGATTGAAACACTCATGATATGATATCTTTGAAAAACAATTTCATGTGTTAAAATTGTGTTTTGATATGTTTAATACTTCTTTCATTTACAATCTAAGGTTTTATAGTTAACCTAGGAAACTATAAGAAAGTGAATGTTCTGTGTAATAATAGTTTAAAAGTATCTTAACTATTGAAAACAAGCGTACTACTTCTTAACTAAATGTTTGCAACTTGTTCTTTTCGCTATTAATTGGTTTGGTTGAAAACACTTATGATATCTTTGAAAACCAATTTCACGTGTTAAGATTGTGTTTTGATATGTTTAATACTTCTTTCATTTACAATCTAAGGTTTTATAGTTAACCTAGGACACTATAAGAAAGTGAATGTTCTGTGTAATAATAGTTTAAAAGTATCTTAACTATTGAAAACAAGCGTACTACTTCTTAACTAAATGTTTGCAACTTGTTCTTTTCGCTATTAATTGGTTTGGTTGAAAACACTTATGATATCTTTGAAAACCAATTTCACGTGTTAAGATTGTGTTTTGATATGTTTAATACAATCTTAGTCTATTATTAATTGATTGAAACACTTATGAATATCTTTGAAAAACAATTTCATGTGTTAAAATTGTGTTTTCATATGTTTATAATACTTCTTTTACAATCTAAGGTCTATTAATTGATTCGAACAGTTGTGATACCTTTGAAAAACCATTCCAAATGTGTTCAAATTGTATTTTGATATGTTCAATACTTCTTTTACAATCTAAGGTCTATCTATTGATTGATTGAAACACTCATGATATGATATCTTTGAAAAACAATTTCATGTGTTAAAATTGTGTTTTGATATGTTTAATACTTCTTTCATTTACAATCTAAGGTTTTATAGTTAACCTAGGAAACTATAAGAAAGTGAATGTTCTGTGTAATAATAGTTTAAAAAGTATCTTAACTATTGAAAACAAGCGTACTACTTCTTAATTAAATGTTTGCAACTTGTTCTTTTCGCTATTAATTGGTTTGGTTGAAAACACTTATGATATCTTTGAAAACCAATTTCACGTGTTAAGAATGTGTTTTGATATGTTTAATACAATCTTAGTCTATTATTAATTGATTGAAACACTTATGAATATCTTTGAAAAACAATATGTGTTAAAATTGTGTTTTCATATGTTTATAATACTTCTTTTACAATCTAAGGTCTATTAATTGATTCGAACACTTGTGATACCTTTGAAAAACCATTCCAAATGTGTTCAAATTGTATTTTGATATGTTCAATACTTCTTTTACAATCTAAGGTCTATCTATTGATTGATTGAAACACTCATGATATGATATCTTTGAAAAACAATTTCATGTGTTAAAATTGTGTTTTGATATGTTTAATACTTCTTTCATTTACAATCTAAGGTTTTATAGTTAACCTAGGAAACTATAAGAAAGTGAATGTTCTGTGTAATAATAGTTTAAAAGTATCTTAACTATTGAAAACAAGCATACTACTTCTTAACTAAATGTTTGCAACTTGTTCTTTTCGCTATTAATTGGTTTGGTTGAAAACACTTATGATATCTTTGAAAACCAATTTCACGTGTTAAGATTGTGTTTTGATATGTTTAATACTTCTTTCATTTACAATCTAAGGTTTTATAGTTAACCTAGGAAACTATAAGAAAGTGAATGTTCTGTGTAATAATAGTTTAAAAGTATCTTAACTATTGAAAACAAGCGTACTACTTCTTAACTAAATGTTTGCAACTTGTTCTTTTCGCTATTAATTGGTTTGGTTGAAAACACTTATGATATCTTTGAAAACCAATTTCACGTGTTAAGATTGTGTTTTGATATGTTTAATAGAATCTTAGTCTATTATTAATTGATTGAAACACTTATGAATATCTTTGAAAAACAATTTCATGTGTTAAAATTGTGTTTTCATATGTTTATAATACTTCTTTTACAATCTAAGGTCTATTAATTGATTCGAACACTTGTGATACCTTTGAAAAACCATTCCAAATGTGTTCAAATTGTATTTTGATATGTTCAATACTTCTTTTACAATCTAAGGTCTATCTATTGATTGATTGAAACACTCATGATATGATATCTTTGAAAAACAATTTCATGTGTTAAAATTGTGTTTTGATATGTTTAATACTTCTTTCATTTACAATCTAAGGTTTTATAGTTAACCTAGGAAACTATAAGAAAGTGAATGTTCTGTGTAATAATAGTTTAAAAGTATCTTAACTATTGAAAACAAGCGTACTACTTCTTAACTAAATGTTTGCAACTTGTTCTTTTCGCTATTAATTGGTTTGGTTGAAAACACTTATGATATCTTTGAAAACCAATTTCACGTGTTAAGATTGTGTTTTGATATGTTTAATACTTCTTTCATTTACAATCTAAGGTTTTATAGTTAACCTAGGACACTATAAGAAAGTGAATGTTCTGTGTAATAATAGTTTAAAAGTATCTTAACTATTGAAAACAAGCGTACTACTTCTTAACTAAATGTTTGCAACTTGTTCTTTTCGCTATTAATTGGTTTGGTTGAAAACACTTATGATATCTTTGAAAACCAATTTCACGTGTTAAGATTGTGTTTTGATATGTTTAATACAATCTTAGTCTATTATTAATTGATTGAAACACTTATGAATATCTTTGAAAAACAATTTCATGTGTTAAAATTGTGTTTTCATATGTTTATAATACTTCTTTTACAATCTAAGGTCTATTAATTGATTCGAACAGTTGTGATACCTTTGAAAAACCATTCCAAATGTGTTCAAATTGTATTTTGATATGTTCAATACTTCTTTTACAATCTAAGGTCTATCTATTGATTGATTGAAACACTCATGATATGATATCTTTGAAAAACAATTTCATGTGTTAAAATTGTGTTTTGATATGTTTAATACTTCTTTCATTTACAATCTAAGGTTTTATAGTTAACCTAGGAAACTATAAGAAAGTGAATGTTCTGTGTAATAATAGTTTAAAAAGTATCTTAACTATTGAAAACAAGCGTACTACTTCTTAATTAAATGTTTGCAACTTGTTCTTTTCGCTATTAATTGGTTTGGTTGAAAACACTTATGATATCTTTGAAAACCAATTTCACGTGTTAAGAATGTGTTTTGATATGTTTAATACAATCTTAGTCTATTATTAATTGATTGAAACACTTATGAATATCTTTGAAAAACAATATGTGTTAAAATTGTGTTTTCATATGTTTATAATACTTCTTTTACAATCTAAGGTCTATTAATTGATTCGAACACTTGTGATACCTTTGAAAAACCATTCCAAATGTGTTCAAATTGTATTTTGATATGTTCAATACTTCTTTTACAATCTAAGGTCTATCTATTGATTGATTGAAACACTCATGATATGATATCTTTGAAAAACAATTTCATGTGTTAAAATTGTGTTTTGATATGTTTAATACTTCTTTCATTTACAATCTAAGGTTTTATAGTTAACCTAGGAAACTATAAGAAAGTGAATGTTCTGTGTAATAATAGTTTAAAAGTATCTTAACTATTGAAAACAAGCGTACTACTTCTTAACTAAATGTTTGCAACTTGTTCTTTTCGCTATTAATTGGTTTGGTTGAAAACACTTATGATATCTTTGAAAACCAATTTCACGTGTTAAGATTGTGTTTTGATATGTTTAATACTTCTTTCATTTACAATCTAAGGTTTTATAGTTAACCTAGGACACTATAAGAAAGTGAATGTTCTGTGTAATAATAGTTTAAAAGTATCTTAACTATTGAAAACAAGCGTACTACTTCTTAACTAAATGTTTGCAACTTGTTCTTTTCGATATTAATTGGTTTGGTTGAAAACACTTATGATATCTTTGAAAACCAATTTCACGTGTTAAGATTGTGTTTTGATATGTTTAATACAATCTTAGTCTATTATTAATTGATTGAAACACTTATGAATATCTTTGAAAAACAATTTCATGTGTTAAAATTGTGTTTTCATATGTTTATAATACTTCTTTTACAATCTAAGGTCTATTAATTGATTCGAACACTTGTGATACCTTTGAAAAACCATTCCAAATGTGTTCAAATTGTATTTTGATATGTTCAATACTTCTTTTACAATCTAAGGTCTATGTATTGATTGATTGAAACACTCATGATATGATATCTTTGAAAAACAATTTCATGTTTTAAAATTGTGTTTTGATATGTTTAATACTTCTTTAATTTACAATCTAAGGTTTTATAGTTAACCTAGGAAACTATAAGAAAGTGAATGTTCTGTGTAATAATAGTTTAAAAGTATCTTAACTATTGAAAACAAGCGTACTACTTCTTAACTAAATGTTTGCAACTTGTTCTTTTCGCTATTAATTGGTTTGGTTGAAAACACTTATGATATCTTTGAAAACCAATTTCACGTGTTAAGATTGTGTTTTGATATGTTTAATAGAATCTTAGTCTATTATTAATTGATTGAAACACTTATGAATATCTTTGAAAAACAATTTCATGTGTTAAAATTGTGTTTTCATATGTTTATAATACTTCTTTTACAATCTAAGGTCTATTAATTGATTCGAACACTTGTGATACCTTTGAAAAACCATTCCAAATGTGTTCAAATTGTATTTTGATATGTTCAATACTTCTTTTACAATCTAAGGTCTATGTATTGATTGATTGAAACACTCATGATATGATATCTTTGAAAAACAATTTCATGTTTTAAAATTGTGTTTTGATATGTTTAATACTTCTTTAATTTACAATCTAAGGTTTTATAGTTAACCTAGGAAACTATAAGAAAGTGAATGTTCTGTGTAATAATAGTTTAAAAGTATCTTAACTATTGAAAACAAGCGTACTACTTCTTAACTAAATGTTTGCAACTTGTTCTTTTCGCTATTAATTGGTTTGGTTGAAAACACTTATGATATCTTTGAAAACCAATTTCACGTGTTAAGATTGTGTTTTGATATGTTTAATAGAATCTTAGTCTATTATTAATTGATTGAAACACTTATGAATATCTTTGAAAAACAATTTCATGTGTTAAAATTGTGTTTTCATATGTTTATAATACTTCTTTTACAATCTAAGGTCTATTAATTGATTCGAACACTTGTGATACCTTTGAAAAACCATTCCAAATGTGTTCAAATTGTATTTTGATATGTTCAATACTTCTTTTACAATCTAAGGTCTATCTATTGATTGATTGAAACACTCATGATATGATATCTTTGAAAAACAATTTCATGTGTTAAAATTGTGTTTTGATATGTTTAATACTTCTTTCATTTACAATCTAAGGTTTTATAGTTAACCTAGGAAACTATAAGAAAGTGAATGTTCTGTGTAATAATAGTTTAAAAAGTATCTTAACTATTGAAAACAAGCGTACTACTTCTTAATTAAATGTTTGCAACTTGTTCTTTTCGCTATTAATTGGTTTGGTTGAAAACACTTATGATATCTTTGAAAACCAATTTCACGTGTTAAGAATGTGTTTTGATATGTTTAATACAATCTTAGTCTATTATTAATTGATTGAAACACTTATGAATATCTTTGAAAAACAATATGTGTTAAAATTGTGTTTTCATATGTTTATAATACTTCTTTTACAATCTAAGGTCTATTAATTGATTCGAACACTTGTGATACCTTTGAAAAACCATTCCAAATGTGTTCAAATTGTATTTTGATATGTTCAATACTTCTTTTACAATCTAAGGTCTATCTATTGATTGATTGAAACACTCATGATATGATATCTTTGAAAAACAATTTCATGTGTTAAAATTGTGTTTTGATATGTTTAATACTTCTTTCATTTACAATCTAAGGTTTTATAGTTAACCTAGGAAACTATAAGAAAGTGAATGTTCTGTGTAATAATAGTTTAAAAGTATCTTAACTATTGAAAACAAGCGTACTACTTCTTAACTAAATGTTTGCAACTTGTTCTTTTCGCTATTAATTGGTTTGGATGAAAACACTTATGATATCTTTGAAAACCAATTTCACGTGTTAAGATTGTGTTTTGATATGTTTAATACTTCTTTCATTTACAATCTAAGGTTTTATTGTTAACCTAGGAAACTATAAGAAAGTGAATGTTCTGTGTAATAATAGTTTAAAAGTATCTTAACTATTGAAAACAAGCGTACTACTTCTTAACTAAATGTTTGCAACTTGTTCTTTTCGCTATTAATTGGTTTGGTTGAAAACACTTATGATATCTTTGAAAACCAATTTCACGTGTTAAGATTGTGTTTTGATATGTTTAATACAATCTTAGTCTATTATTAATTGATTGAAACACTTATGAATATCTTTGAAAAACAATTTCATGTGTTAAAATTGTGTTTTCATATGTTTATAATACTTCTTTTACAATCTAAGGTCTATTAATTGATTCGAACACTTGTGATACCTTTGAAAAACCATTCCAAATGTGTTCAAATTGTATTTTGATATGTTCAATACTTCTTTTACAATCTAAGGTCTATCTATTGATTGATTGAAACACTCATGATATGATATCTTTGAAAAACAATTTCATGTGTTAAAATTGTGTTTTGATATGTTTAATACTTCTTTCATTTACAATCTAAGGTTTTATAGTTAACCTAGGAAACTATAAGAAAGTGAATGTTCTGTGTAATAATAGTTTAAAAGTATCTTAACTATTGAAAACAAGCGTACTACTTCTTAACTAAATGTTTGCAACTTGTTCTTTTCGCTATTAATTGGTTTGGTTGAAAACACTTATGATATCTTTGAAAACCAATTTCACGTGTTAAGATTGTGTTTTGATATGTTTAATACTTCTTTCATTTACAATCTAAGGTTTTATAGTTAACCTAGGACACTATAAGAAAGTGAATGTTCTGTGTAATAATAGTTTAAAAGTATCTTAACTATTGAAAACAAGCGTACTACTTCTTAACTAAATGTTTGCAACTTGTTCTTTTCGCTATTAATTGGTTTGGTTGAAAACACTTATGATATCTTTGAAAACCAATTTCACGTGTTAAGATTGTGTTTTGATATGTTTAATACAATCTTAGTCTATTATTAATTGATTGAAACACTTATGAATATCTTTGAAAAACAATTTCATGTGTTAAAATTGTGTTTTCATATGTTTATAATACTTCTTTTACAATCTAAGGTCTATTAATTGATTCGACCACTTGTGATACCTTTGAAAAACCATTCCAAATGTGTTCAAATTGTATTTTGATATGTTCAATACTTCTTTTACAATCTAAGGTCTATGTATTGATTGATTGAAACACTCATGACATGATATCTTTGAAAAACAATTTCATGTGTTAAAATTGTGTTTTGATATGTTTAATACTTCTTTAATTTACAATCTAAGGTTTTATAGTTAACCTAGGAAACTATAAGAAAGTGAATGTTCTGTGTAATAATAGTTTAAAAGTATCTTAACTATTGAAAACAAGCGTACTACTTCTTAACTAAATGTTTGCAACTTGTTCTTTTCGCTATTAATTGGTTTGGTTGAAAACACTTATGATATCTTTGAAAACCAATTTCACGTGTTAAGATTGTGTTTTGATATGTTTAATACAATCTTAGTCTATTATTAATTGATTGAAACACTTATGAATATCTTTGAAAAACAATTTCATGTGTTAAAATTGTGTTTTCATATGTTTATAATACTTCTTTTACAATCTAAGGTCTATTAATTGATTCGAACACTTGTGATACCTTTGAAAAACCATTCCAAATGTGTTCAAATTGTATTTTGATATGTTCAATACTTCTTTTACAATCTAAGGTCTATCTATTGATTGATTAAAACACTCATGATATGATATCTTTGAAAAACAATTTCATGTGTTAAAATTGTGTTTTGATATGTTTAATACTTCTTTCATTTACAATCTAAGGTTTTATAGTTAACCTAGGAAACTATAAGAAAGTGAATGTTCTGTGTAATAATAGTTTAAAAGTATCTTAACTATTGAAAACAAGCGTACTACTTCTTAACTAAATGTTTGCAACTTGTTCTTTTCGCTATTAATTGGTTTGGTTGAAAACACTTATGATATCTTTGAAAACCAATTTCACGTGTTAAGATTGTGTTTTGATATGTTTAATACTTCTTTCATTTACAATCTAAGGTTTTATAGTTAACCTAGGACACTATAAGAAAGTGAATGTTCTGTGTAATAATAGTTTAAAAGTATCTTAACTATTGAAAACAAGCGTACTACTTCTTAACTAAATGTTTGCAACTTGTTCTTTTCGCTATTAATTGGTTTGGTTGAAAACACTTATGATATCTTTGAAAACCAATTTCACGTGTTAAGATTGTGTTTTGATATGTTTAATACAATCTTAGTCTATTATTAATTGATTGAAACACTTATGAATATCTTTGAAAAACAATTTCATGTGTTAAAATTGTGTTTTCATATGTTTATAATACTTCTTTTACAATCTAAGGTCTATTAATTGATTCGAACACTTGTGAT
Source organism: Phaseolus vulgaris (assembly GCF_051622355.1). Lineage (NCBI taxonomy): Eukaryota > Viridiplantae > Streptophyta > Magnoliopsida > Fabales > Fabaceae > Phaseolus > Phaseolus vulgaris. Next base: position 18,486,913 of record NC_143501.1, on the reverse strand, counting down.
ACCTTTGAAAAACCATTCCAAATGTGTTCAAATTGTATTTTGATATGTTCAATACTTCTTTTACAATCTAAGGTCTATCTATTGATTGATTGAAACACTCATGATATGATATCTTTGAAAAACAATTTCATGTGTTAAAATTGTGTTTTGATATGTTTAATACTTCTTTAATTTACAATCTAAGGTTTTATAGTTAACCTAGGAAACTATAAGAAAGTGAATGTTCTGTGTAATAATAGTTTAAAAGTATCTTAACTATTGAAAACAAGCGTACTACTTCTTAACTAAATGTTTGCAACTTGTTCTTTTCGCTATTAATTGGTTTGGTTGAAAACACTTATGATATCTTTGAAAACCAATTTCACGTGTTAAGATTGTGTTTTGATATGTTTAATACAATCTTAGTCTATTATTAATTGATTGAAACACTTATGAATATCTTTGAAAAACAATTTCATGTGTTAAAATTGTGTTTTCATATGTTTATAATACTTCTTTTACAATCTAAGGTCTATTAATTGATTCGAACACTTGTGATACCTTTGAAAAACCATTCCAAATGTGTTCAAATTGTATTTTGATATGTTCAATCCTTCTTTTACAATCTAAGGTCTATCTATTGATTGATTGAAACACTCATGATATGATATCTTTGAAAAACAATTTCATGTGTTAAAATTGTGTTTTGATATGTTTAATACTTCTTTCATTTACAATCTAAGGTTTTATAGTTAACCTAGGAAACTATAAGAAAGTGAATGTTCTGTGTAATAATAGTTTAAAAGTATCTTAACTATTGAAAACAAGCGTACTACTTCTTAACTAAATGTTTGCAACTTGTTCTTTTCGCTATTAATTGGTTTGGTTGAAAACACTTATGATATCTTTGAAAACCAATTTCACGTGTTAAGATTGTGTTTTGATATGTTTAATACAATCTTAGTCTATTATTAATTGATTGAAACACTTATGAATATCTTTGAAAAACAATTTCATGTGTTAAAATTGTGTTTTCATATGTTTATAATACTTCTTTTACAATCTAAGGTCTATTAATTGATTCGAACACTTGTGATACCTTTGAAAAACCATTCCAAATGTGTTCAAATTGTATTTTGATATGTTCAATACTTCTTTTACAATCTAAGGTCTATCTATTGATTGATTGAAACACTCATGATATGATATCTTTGAAAAACAATTTCATGTGTTAAAATTGTGTTTTGATATGTTTAATACTTCTTTCATTTACAATCTAAGGTTTTATAGTTAACCTAGGAAACTATAAGAAAGTGAATGTTCTGTGTAATAATAGTTTAAAAAGTATCTTAACTATTGAAAACAAGCGTACTACTTCTTAATTAAATGTTTGCAACTTGTTCTTTTCGCTATTAATTGGTTTGGTTGAAAACACTTATGATATCTTTGAAAACCAATTTCACGTGTTAAGAATGTGTTTTGATATGTTTAATACAATCTTAGTCTATTATTAATTGATTGAAACACTTATGAATATCTTTGAAAAACAATTTCATGTGTTAAAATTGTGTTTTCATATGTTTATAATACTTCTTTTACAATCTAAGGTCTATTAATTGATTCGAACACTTGTGATACCTTTGAAAAACCATTCCAAATGTGTTCAAATTGTATTTTGATATGTTCAATACTTCTTTTACAATGTAAGGTCTATCTATTGATTGATTGAAACACTCATGATATGATATCTTTGAAAAACAATTTCATGTGTTAAAATTGTGTTTTGATATGTTTAATACTTCTTTCATTTACAATCTAAGGTTTTATAGTTAACCTAGGAAACTATAAGAAAGTGAATGTTCTGTGTAATAATAGTTTAAAAGTATCTTAACTATTGAAAACAAGCGTACTACTTCTTAACTAAATGTTTGCAACTTGTTCTTTTCGCTATTAATTGGTTTGGTTGAAAACACTTATGATATCTTTGAAAACCAATTTCACGTGTTAAGATTGTGTTTTGATATGTTTAATACTTCTTTCATTTACAATCTAAGGTTTTATAGTTAACCTAGGAAACTATAAGAAAGTGAATGTTCTGTGTAATAATAGTTTAAAAGTATCTTAACTATTGAAAACAAGCGTACTACTTCTTAACTAAATGTTTGCAACTTGTTCTTTTCGCTATTAATTGGTTTGGTTGAAAACACTTATGATATCTTTGAAAACCAATTTCACGTGTTAAGATTGTGTTTTGATATGTTTAATAGAATCTTAGTCTATTATTAATTGATTGAAACACTTATGAATATCTTTGAAAAACAATTTCATGTGTTAAAATTGTGTTTTCATATGTTTATAATACTTCTTTTACAATCTAAGGTCTATTAATTGATTCGAACACTTGTGATACCTTTGAAAAACCATTCCAAATGTGTTCAAATTGTATTTTGATATGTTCAATACTTCTTTTACAATCTAAGGTCTATCTATTGATTGATTGAAACACTCATGATATGATATCTTTGAAAAACAATTTCATGTGTTAAAATTGTGTTTTGATATGTTTAATACTTCTTTCATTTACAATCTAAGGTTTTATAGTTAACCTAGGAAACTATAAGAAAGTGAATGTTCTGTGTAATAATAGTTTAAAAGTATCTTAACTATTGAAAACAAGCGTACTACTTCTTAACTAAATGTTTGTAACTTGTTCTTTTCGCTATTAATTGGTTTGGTTGAAAACACTTATGATATCTTTGAAAACCAATTTCACGTGTTAAGATTGTGTTTTGATATGTTTAATACAATCTTAGTCTATTATTAATTGATTGAAACACTTATGAATATCTTTGAAAAACAATTTCATGTGTTAAAATTGTGTTTTCATATGTTTATAATACTTCTTTTACAATCTAAGGTCTATTAATTGATTCGAACACTTGTGATACCTTTGAAAAACCATTCCAAATGTGTTCAAATTGTATTTTGATATGTTCAATACTTCTTTTACAATCTAAGGTCTATCTATTGATTGATTGAAACACTCATGATATGATATCTTTGAAAAACAATTTCATGTGTTAAAATTGTGTTTTGATATGTTTAATACTTCTTTCATTTACAATCTAAGGTTTTATAGTTAACCTAGGAAACTATAAGAAAGTGAATGTTCTGTGTAATAATAGTTTAAAAAGTATCTTAACTATTGAAAACAAGCGTACTACTTCTTAATTAAATGTTTGCAACTTGTTCTTTTCGCTATTAATTGGTTTGGTTGAAAACACTTATGATATCTTTTAAAACCAATTTCACGTGTTAAGAATGTGTTTTGATATGTTTAATACAATCTTAGTCTATTATTAATTGATTGAAACACTTATGAATATCTTTGAAAAACAATTTCATGTGTTAAAATTGTGTTTTGATATGTTTAATACTTCTTTCATTTACAATCTAAGGTTTTATAGTTAACCTAGGAAACTATAAGAAAGTGAATGTTCTGTGTAATAATAGTTTAAAAAGTATCTTAACTATTGAAAACAAGCGTACTACTTCTTAATTAAATGTTTGCAACTTGTTCTTTTCGCTATTAATTGGTTTGGTTGAAAACACTTATGATATCTTTGAAAACCAATTTCACGTGTTAAGAATGTGTTTTGATATGTTTAATACAATCTTAGTCTATTATTAATTGATTGAAACACTTATGAATATCTTTGAAAAACAATTTCATGTGTTAAAATTGTGTTTTCATATGTTTATAATACTTCTTTTACAATCTAAGGTCTATTAATTGATTCGAACACTTGTGATACCTTTGAAAAACCATTCCAAATGTGTTCAAATTGTATTTTGATATGTTCAATACTTCTTTTACAATGTAAGGTCTATCTATTGATTGATTGAAACACTCATGATATGATATCTTTGAAAAACAATTTCATGTGTTAAAATTGTGTTTTGATATGTTTAATACTTCTTTCATTTACAATCTAAGGTTTTATAGTTAACCTAGGAAACTATAAGAAAGTGAATGTTCTGTGTAATAATAGTTTAAAAGTATCTTAACTATTGAAAACAAGCGTACTACTTCTTAACTAAATGTTTGCAACTTGTTCTTTTCGCTATTAATTGGTTTGGTTGAAAACACTTATGATATCTTTGAAAACCAATTTCACGTGTTAAGATTGTGTTTTGATATGTTTAATACTTCTTTCATTTACAATCTAAGGTTTTATAGTTAACCTAGGAAACTATAAGAAAGTGAATGTTCTGTGTAATAATAGTTTAAAAGTATCTTAACTATTGAAAACAAGCGTACTACTTCTTAACTAAATGTTTGCAACTTGTTCTTTTCGCTATTAATTGGTTTGGTTGAAAACACTTATGATATCTTTGAAAACCAATTTCACGTGTTAAGATTGTGTTTTGATATGTTTAATACAATCTTAGTCTATTATTAATTGATTGAAACACTTATGAATATCTTTGAAAAACAATTTCATGTGTTAAAATTGTGTTTTCATATGTTTATAATACTTCTTTTACAATCTAAGGTCTATTAATTGATTCGAACACTTGTGATACCTTTGAAAAACCATTCCAAATGTGTTCAAATTGTATTTTGATATGTTCAATACTTCTTTTACAATCTAAGGTCTATCTATTGATTGATTGAAACACTCATGATATGATATCTTTGAAAAACAATTTCATGTGTTAAAATTGTGTTTTGATATGTTTAATACTTCTTTCATTTACAATCTAAGGTTTTATAGTTAACCTAGGAAACTATAAGAAAGTGAATGTTCTGTGTAATAATAGTTTAAAAGTATCTTAACTATTGAAAACAAGCGTACTACTTCTTAACTAAATGTTTGCAACTTGTTCTTTTCGCTATTAATTGGTTTGGTTGAAAACACTTATGATATCTTTGAAAACCAATTTCACGTGTTAAGATTGTGTTTTGATATGTTTAATACAATCTTAGTCTATTATTAATTGATTGAAACACTTATGAATATCTTTGAAAAACAATTTCATGTGTTAAAATTGTGTTTTCATATGTTTATAATACTTCTTTTACAATCTAAGGTCTATTAATTGATTCGAACACTTGTGATACCTTTGAAAAACCATTCCAAATGTGTTCAAATTGTATTTTGATATGTTCAATACTTCTTTTACAATCTAAGGTCTATCTATTGATTGATTGAAACACTCATGATATGATATCTTTGAAAAACAATTTCATGTGTTAAAATTGTGTTTTGATATGTTTAATACTTCTTTCATTTACAATCTAAGGTTTTATAGTTAACCTAGGAAACTATAAGAAAGTGAATGTTCTGTGTAATAATAGTTTAAAAAGTATCTTAACTATTGAAAACAAGCGTACTACTTCTTAATTAAATGTTTGCAACTTGTTCTTTTCGCTATTAATTGGTTTGGTTGAAAACACTTATGATATCTTTGAAAACCAATTTCACGTGTTAAGAATGTGTTTTGATATGTTTAATACAATCTTAGTCTATTATTAATTGATTGAAACACTTATGAATATCTTTGAAAAACAATTTCATGTGTTAAAATTGTGTTTTCATATGTTTATAATACTTCTTTTACAATCTAAGGTCTATTAATTGATTCGAACACTTGTGATACCTTTGAAAAACCATTCCAAATGTGTTCAAATTGTATTTTGATATGTTCAATACTTCTTTTACAATCTAAGGTCTATCTATTGATTGATTGAAACACTCATGATATGATATCTTTGAAAAACAATTTCATGTGTTAAAATTGTGTTTTGATATGTTTAATACTTCTTTCATTTACAATCTAAGGTTTTATAGTTAACCTAGGAAACTATAAGAAAGTGAATGTTCTGTGTAATAATAGTTTAAAAAGTATCTTAACTATTGAAAACAAGCATACTACTTCTTAATTAAATGTTTGCAACTTGTTCTTTTCGCTATTAATTGGTTTGGTTGAAAACACTTATGATATCTTTGAAAACCAATTTCACGTGTTAAGAATGTGTTTTGATATGTTTAATACAATCTTAGTCTATTATTAATTGATTGAAACACTTATGAATATCTTTGAAAAACAATTTCATGTGTTAAAATTGTGTTTTCATATGTTTATAATACTTCTTTTACAATCTAAGGTCTATTAATTGATTCGAACACTTGTGATACCTTTGAAAAACCATTCCAAATGTGTTCAAATTGTATTTTGATATGTTCAATACTTCTTTTACAATCTAAGGTCTATCTATTGATTGATTGAAACACTCATGATATGATATCTTTGAAAAACAATTTCATGTGTTAAAATTGTGTTTTGATATGTTTAATACTTCTTTCATTTACAATCTAAGGTTTTATAGTTAACCTAGGAAACTATAAGAAAGTGAATGTTCTGTGTAATAATAGTTTAAAAGTATCTTAACTATTGAAAACAAGCGTACTACTTCTTAACTAAATGTTTGCAACTTGTTCTTTTCGCTATTAATTGGTTTGGTTGAAAACACTTATGATATCTTTGAAAACCAATTTCACGTGTTAAGATTGTGTTTTGATATGTTTAATACAATTTTAGTCTATTATTAATTGATTGAAACACTTATGAATATCTTTGAAAAACAATTTCATGTGTTAAAATTGTGTTTTCATATGTTTATAATACTTCTTTTACAATCTAAGGTCTATTAATTGATTCGAACACTTGTGATACCTTTGAAAAACCATTCCAAATGTGTTCAAATTGTATTTTGATATGTTCAATACTTCTTTTACAATCTAAGGTCTATCTATTGATTGGTTGAAACACTCATGATATGATATCTTTGAAAAACAATTTCATGTGTTAAAATTGTGTTTTGATATGTTTAATACTTCTTTCATTTACAATCTAAGGTTTTATAGTTAACCTAGGAAACTATAAGAAAGTGAATGTTCTGTGTAATAATAGTTTAAAAAGTATCTTAACTATTGAAAACAAGCGTACTACTTCTTAATTAAATGTTTGCAACTTGTTCTTTTCGCTATTAATTGGTTTGGTTGAAAACACTTATGATATCTTTGAAAACCAATTTCACGTGTTAAGAATGTGTTTTGATATGTTTAATACAATCTTAGTCTATTATTAATTGATTGAAACACTTATGAATATCTTTGAAAAACAATTTCATGTGTTAAAATTGTGTTTTCATATGTTTATAATACTTCTTTTACAATCTAAGGTCTATTAATTGATTCGAACACTTGTGATACCTTTGAAAAACCATTCCAAATGTGTTCAAATTGTATTTTGATATGTTCAATACTTCTTTTACAATCTAAGGTCTATCTATTGATTGGTTGAAACACTCATGATATGATATCTTTGAAAAACAATTTCATGTGTTAAAATTGTGTTTTGATATGTTTAATACTTCTTTCATTTACAATCTAAGGTTTTATAGTTAACCTAGGAAACTATAAGAAAGTGAATGTTCTGTGTAATAATAGTTTAAAAGTATCTTAACTATTGAAAACAAGCGTACTACTTCTTAACTAAATGTTTGCAACTTGTTCTTTTCGCTATTAATTGGTTTGGTTGAAAACACTTATGATATCTTTGAAAACCAATTTCACGTGTTAAGATTGTGTTTTGATATGTTTAATACAATCTTAGTCTATTATTAATTGATTGAAACACTTATGAATATCTTTGAAAAACAATTTCATGTGTTAAAATTGTGTTTTCATATGTTTATAATACTTCTTTTACAATCTAAGGTCTATTAATTGATTCGAACACTTGTGATACCTTTGAAAAACTATTCCAAATGTGTTCAAATTGTATTTTGATATGTTCAATACTTCTTTTACAATCTAAGGTCTATCTATTGATTGGTTGAAACACTCATGATATGATATCTTTGAAAAACAATTTCATGTGTTAAAATTGTGTTTTGATATGTTTAATACTTCTTTCATTTACAATCTAAGGTTTTATAGTTAACCTAGGAAACTATAAGAAAGTGAATGTTCTGTGTAATAATAGTTTAAAAAGTATCTTAACTATTGAAAACAAGCGTACTACTTCTTAATTAAATGTTTGCAACTTGTTCTTTTCGCTATTAATTGGTTTGGTTGAAAACACTTATGATATCTTTGAAAACCAATTTCACGTGTTAAGAATGTGTTTTGATATGTTTAATACAATCTTAGCCTATTATTAATTGATTGAAACACTTATGAATATCTTTGAAAAACAATTTCATGTGTTAAAATTGTGTTTTCATATGTTTATAATACTTCTTTTACAATCTAAGGTCTATTAATTGATTCGAACACTTGTGATACCTTTGAAAAACCATTCCAAATGTGTTCAAATTGTATTTTGATATGTTCAATACTTCTTTTACAATCTAAGGTCTATCTATTGATTGATTGAAACACTCATGATATGATATCTTTGAAAAACAATTTCATGTGTTAAAATTGTGTTTTGATATGTTTAATACTTCTTTCATTTACAATCTAAGGTTTTATAGTTAACCTAGGAAACTATAAGAAAGTGAATGTTCTGTGTAATAATAGTTTAAAAGTATCTTAACTATTGAAAACAAGCGTACTACTTCTTAACTAAATGTTTGCAACTTGTTCTTTTCGCTATTAATTGGTTTGGTTGAAAACACTTATGATATCTTTGAAAACCAATTTCACGTGTTAAGATTGTGTTTTGATATGTTTAATACAATTTTAGTCTATTATTAATTGATTGAAACACTTATGAATATCTTTGAAAAACAATTTCATGTGTTAAAATTGTGTTTTCATATGTTTATAATACTTCTTTTACAATCTAAGGTCTATTAATTGATTCGAACACTTGTGATACCTTTGAAAAACCATTCCAAATGTGTTCAAATTGTATTTTGATATGTTCAATACTTCTTTTACAATCTAAGGTCTATCTATTGATTGGTTGAAACACTCATGATATGATATCTTTGAAAAACAATTTCATGTGTTAAAATTGTGTTTTGATATGTTTAATACTTCTTTCATTTACAATCTAAGGTTTTATAGTTAACCTAGGAAACTATAAGAAAGTGAATGTTCTGTGTAATAATAGTTTAAAAAGTATCTTAACTATTGAAAACAAGCGTACTACTTCTTAATTAAATGTTTGCAACTTGTTCTTTTCGCTATTAATTGGTTTGGTTGAAAACACTTATGATATCTTTGAAAACCAATTTCACGTGTTAAGAATGTGTTTTGATATGTTTAATACAATCTTAGTCTATTATTAATTGATTGAAACACTTATGAATATCTTTGAAAAACAATTTCATGTGTTAAAATTGTGTTTTCATATGTTTATAATACTTCTTTTACAATCTAAGGTCTATTAATTGATTCGAACACTTGTGATACCTTTGAAAAACCATTCCAAATGTGTTCAAATTGTATTTTGATATGTTCAATACTTCTTTTACAATCTAAGGTCTATCTATTGATTGGTTGAAACACTCATGATATGATATCTTTGAAAAACAATTTCATGTGTTAAAATTGTGTTTTGATATGTTTAATACTTCTTTCATTTACAATCTAAGGTTTTATAGTTAACCTAGGAAACTATAAGAAAGTGAATGTTCTGTGTAATAATAGTTTAAAAGTATCTTAACTATTGAAAACAAGCGTACTACTTCTTAACTAAATGTTTGCAACTTGTTCTTTTCGCTATTAATTGGTTTGGTTGAAAACACTTATGATATCTTTGAAAACCAATTTCACGTGTTAAGATTGTGTTTTGATATGTTTAATACAATCTTAGTCTATTATTAATTGATTGAAACACTTATGAATATCTTTGAAAAACAATTTCATGTGTTAAAATTGTGTTTTCATATGTTTATAATACTTCTTTTACAATCTAAGGTCTATTAATTGATTCGAACACTTGTGATACCTTTGAAAAACCATTCCAAATGTGTTCAAATTGTATTTTGATATGTTCAATACTTCTTTTACAATCTAAGGTCTATCTATTGATTGATTGAAACACTCATGATATGATATCTTTGAAAAACAATTTCATGTGTTAAAATTGTGTTTTGATATGTTTAATACTTCTTTCATTTACAATCTAAGGTTTTATAGTTAACCTAGGAAACTATAAGAAAGTGAATGTTCTGTGTAATAATAGTTGAAAAAGTATCTTAACTATTGAAAACAAGCGTACTACTTCTTAATTAAATGTTTGCAACTTGTTCTTTTCGCTATTAATTGGTTTGGTTGAAAACACTAATGATATCTTTGAAAACCAATTTCACGTGTTAAGAATGTGTTTTGATATGTTTAATACAATCTTAGTCTATTATTAATTGATTGAAACACTTATGAATATCTTTGAAAAACAATTTCATGTGTTAAAATTGTGTTTTCATATGTTTATAATACTTCTTTTACAATCTAAGGTCTATTAATTGATTCGAACACTTGTGATACCTTTGAAAAACCATTCCAAATGTGTTCAAATTGTATTTTGATATGTTCAATACTTCTTTTACAATCTAAGGTCTATCTATTGATTGGTTGAAACACTCATGATATGATATCTTTGAAAAACAATTTCATGTGTTAAAATTGTGTTTTGATATGTTTAATACTTCTTTCATTTACAATCTAAGGTTTTATAGTTAACCTAGGAAACTATAAGAAAGTGAATGTTCTGTGTAATAATAGTTTAAAAGTATCTTAACTATTGAAAACAAGCGTACTACTTCTTAACTAAATGTTTGCAACTTGTTCTTTTCGCTATTAATTGGTTTGGTTGAAAACACTTATGATATCTTTGAAAACCAATTTCACGTGTTAAGATTGTGTTTTGATATGTTTAATACAATCTTAGTCTATTATTAATTGATTGAAACACTTATGAATATCTTTGAAAAACAATTTCATGTGTTAAAATTGTGTTTTCATATGTTTATAATACTTCTTTTACAATCTAAGGTCTATTAATTGATTCGAACACTTGTGATACCTTTGAAAAACCATTCCAAATGTGTTCAAATTGTATTTTGATATGTTCAATACTTCTTTTACAATCTAAGGTCTATCTATTGATTGATTGAAACACTCATGATATGATATCTTTGAAAAACAATTTCATGTGTTAAAATTGTGTTTTGATATGTTTAATACTTCTTTCATTTACAATCTAAGGTTTTATAGTTAACCTAGGAAACTATAAGAAAGTGAATGTTCTGTGTAATAATAGTTTAAAAAGTATCTTAACTATTGAAAACAAGCGTACTACTTCTTAATTAAATGTTTGCAACTTGTTCTTTTCGCTATTAATTGGTTTGGTTGAAAACACTTATGATATCTTTGAAAACCAATTTCACGTGTTAAGAATGTGTTTTGATATGTTTAATACAATCTTAGTCTATTATTAATTGATTGAAACACTTATGAATATCTTTGAAAAACAATTTCATGTGTTAAAATTGTGTTTTCATATGTTTATAATACTTCTTTTACAATCTAAGGTCTATTAATTGATTCGAACACTTGTGATACCTTTGAAAAACCATTCCAAATGTGTTCAAATTGTATTTTGATATGTTCAATACTTCTTTTACAATCTAAGGTCTTTCTATTGATTGATTGAAACACTCATGATATGATATCTTTGAAAAACAATTTCATGTGTTAAAATTGTGTTTTGATATGTTTAATACTTCTTTCATTTACAATCTAAGGTTTTATAGTTAACCTAGGAAACTATAAGAAAGTGAATGTTCTGTGTAATAATAGTTTAAAAGTATCTTAACTATTGAAAACAAGCGTACTACTTCTTAACTAAATGTTTGCAACTTGTTCTTTTCGCTATTAATTGGTTTGGTTGAAAACACTTATGATATATTTGAAAACCAATTTCACGTGTTAAGATTGTGTTTTGATATGTTTAATATAATCTTAGTCTATTATTAATTGATTGAAACACTTATGAATATCTTTGAAAAACAATTTCATGTGTTAAAATTGTGTTTTCATATGTTTATAATACTTCTTTTACAATCTAAGGTCTATTAATTGATTCGAACACTTGTGATACCTTTGAAAAACCATTCCAAATGTGTTCAAATTGTATTTTGATATGTTCAATACTTCTTTTACAATCTAAGGTCTATCTATTGATTGATTGAAACACTCATGATATGATATCTTTGAAAAACAATTTCATGTGTTAAAATTGTGTTTTGATATGTTTAATACTTCTTTCATTTACAATCTAAGGTTTTATAGTTAACCTAGGAAACTATAAGAAAGTGAATGTTCTGTGTAATAATAGTTTAAAAAGTATCTTAACTATTGAAAACAAGCGTACTACTTCTTAATTAAATGTTTGCAACTTGTTCTTTTCGCTATTAATTGGTTTGGTTGAAAACACTTATGATATCTTTGAAAACCAATTTCACGTGTTAAGATTGTGTTTTGATATGTTTAATACAATCTTAGTCTATTATTAATTGATTGAAACACTTATGAATATCTTTGAAAAACAATTTCATGTGTTAAAATTGTGTTTTCATATGTTTATAATACTTCTTTTACAATCTAAGGTCTATTAATTGATTCGAACACTTGTGATACCTTTGAAAAACCATTCCAAATGTGTTCAAATTGTATTTTGATATGTTCAATACTTCTTTTACAATCTAAGGTCTATCTATTGATTGATTGAAACACTCATGATATGATATCTTTGAAAAACAATTTCATGTGTTAAAATTGTGTTTTGATATGTTTAATACTTCTTTCATTTACAATCTAAGGTTTTATAGTTAACCTAGGAAACTATAAAAAAGTGAATGTTCTGTGTAATAATAGTTTAAAAGTATCTTAACTATTGAAAACAAGCGTACTACTTCTTAACTAAATGTTTGCAACTTGTTCTTTTCGCTATTAATTGGTTTGGTTGAAAACACTTATGATATCTTTGAAAACCAATTTCACGTGTTAAGATTGTGTTTTGATATGTTTAATACAATCTTAGTCTATTATTAATTGATTGAAACACTTATGAATATCTTTGAAAAACAATTTCATGTGTTAAAATTGTGTTTTCATATGTTTATAATACTTCTTTTACAATCTAAGGTCTATTAATTGATTCGAACACTTGTGATACCTTTGAAAAACCATTCCAAATGTGTTCAAATTGTATTTTGATATGTTCAATACTTCTTTTACAATCTAAGGTCTATCTATTGATTGATTGAAACACTCATGATATGATATCTTTGAAAAACAATTTCATGTGTTAAAATTGTGTTTTGATATGTTTAATACTTCTTTCATTTACAATCTAAGGTTTTATAGTTAACCTAGGAAACTATAAGAAAGTGAATGTTCTGTGTAATAATAGTTTAAAAGTATCTTAACTATTGAAAACAAGCGTACTACTTCTTAATTAAATGTTTGCAACTTGTTCTTTTCGCTATTAATTGGTTTGGTTGAAAACACTTATGATATCTTTGAAAACCAATTTCACGTGTTAAGATTGTGTTTTGATATGTTTAATACAATCTTAGTCTATTATTAATTGATTGAAACACTTATGAATATCTTTGAAAAACAATTTCATGTGTTAAAATTGTGTTTTCATATGTTTATAATACTTCTTTTACAATCTAAGGTCTATTAATTGATTCGAACACTTGTGATACCTTTGAAAAACCATTCCAAATGTGTTCAAATTGTATTTTGATATGTTCAATACTTCTTTTACAATCTAAGGTCTATCTATTGATTGATTGAAACACTCATGATATGATATCTTTGAAAAACAATTTCATGTGTTAAAATTGTGTTTTGATATGTTTAATACTTCTTTAATTTACAATCTAAGGTTTTATAGTTAACCTAGGAAACTATAAGAAAGTGAATGTTCTGTGTAATAATAGTTTAAAAGTATCTTAACTATTGAAAACAAGCGTACTACTTCTTAACTAAATGTTTGCAACTTGTTCTTTTCGCTATTAATTGGTTTGGTTGAAAACACTTATGATATCTTTGAAAACTAATTTCACGTGTTAAGATTGTGTTTTGATATGTTTAATACAATCTTAGTCTATTATTAATTGATTGAAACACTTATGAATATCTTTGAAAAACAATTTCATGTGTTAAAATTGTGTTTTGATATGTTTAATACTTCTTTCATTTACAATCTAAGGTTTTATAGTTAACCTAGGAAACTATAAGAAAGTGAATGTTCTGTGTAATAATAGTTTAAAAAGTATCTTAACTATTGAAAACAAGCGTACTACTTCTTAATTAAATGTTTGCAACTTGTTCTTTTCGCTATTAATTGGTTTGGTTGAAAACACTTATGATATCTTTGAAAACCAATTTCACGTGTTAAGAATGTGTTTTGATATGTTTAATACAATCTTAGTCTATTATTAATTGATTGAAACACTTATGAATATCTTTGAAAAACAATTTCATGTGTTAAAATTGTGTTTTCATATGTTTATAATACTTCTTTTACAATCTAAGGTCTATTAATTGATTCGAACACTTGTGATACCTTTGAAAAACCATTCCAAATGTGTTCAAATTGTATTTTGATATGTTCAATACTTCTTTTACAATCTAAGGTCTTTCTATTGATTGATTGAAACACTCATGATATGATATCTTTGAAAAACAATTTCATGTGTTAAAATTGTGTTTTGATATGTTTAATACTTCTTTCATTTACAATCTAAGGTTTTATAGTTAACCTAGGAAACTATAAGAAAGTGAATGTTCTGTGTAATAATAGTTTAAAAGTATCTTAACTATTGAAAACAAGCGTACTACTTCTTAACTAAATGTTTGCAACTTGTTCTTTTCGCTATTAATTGGTTTGGTTGAAAACACTTATGATATCTTTGAAAACCAATTTCACGTGTTAAGATTGTGTTTTGATATGTTTAATACAATCTTAGTCTATTATTAATTGATTGAAACACTTATGAATATCTTTGAAAAACAATTTCATGTGTTAAAATTGTGTTTTCATATGTTTATAATACTTCTTTTACAATCTAAGGTCTATTAATTGATTCGAACACTTGTGATACCTTTGAAAAACCATTCCAAATGTGTTCAAATTGTATTTTGATATGTTCAATACTTCTTTTACAATCTAAGGTCTATCTATTGATTGATTGAAACACTCATGATATGATATCTTTGAAAAACAATTTCATGTGTTAAAATTGTGTTTTGATATGTTTAATACTTCTTTCATTTACAATCTAAGGTTTTATAGTTAACCTAGGAAACTATAAGAAAGTGAATGTTCTGTGTAATAATAGTTTAAAAAGTATCTTAACTATTGAAAACAAGCGTACTACTTCTTAATTAAATGTTTGCAACTTGTTCTTTTCGCTATTAATTGGTTTGGTTGAAAACACTTATGATATCTTTGAAAACCAATTTCACGTGTTAAGAATGTGTTTTGATATGTTTAATACAATCTTAGTCTATTATTAATTGATTGAAACACTTATGAATATCTTTGAAAAACAATTTCATGTGTTAAAATTGTGTTTTCATATGTTTATAATACTTCTTTTACAATCTAAGGTCTATTAATTGATTCGAACACTTGTGATACCTTTGAAAAACCATTCCAAATGTGTTCAAATTGTATTTTGATATGTTCAATACTTCTTTTACAATCTAAGGTCTATCTATTGATTGATTGAAACACTCATGATATGATATCTTTGAAAAACAATTTCATGTGTTAAAATTGTGTTTTGATATGTTTAATACTTCTTTCATTTACAATCTAAGGTTTTATAGTTAACCTAGGAAACTATAAGAAAGTGAATGTTCTGTGTAATAATAGTTTAAAAAGTATCTTAACTATTGAAAACAAGCGTACTACTTCTTAATTAAATGTTTGCAACTTGTTCTTTTCGGTATTAATTGGTTTGGTTGAAAACACTTATGATATCTTTGAAAACCAATTTCACGTGTTAAGAATGTGTTTTGATATGTTTAATACAATCTTAGTCTATTATTAATTGATTGAAACACTTATGAATATCTTTGAAAAACAATTTCATGTGTTAAAATTGTGTTTTCATATGTTTATAATACTTCTTTTACAATCTAAGGTCTATTAATTGATTCGAATACTTGTGATACCTTTGAAAAACCATTCCAAATGTGTTCAAATTGTATTTTGATATGTTCAATACTTCTTTTACAATCTAAGGTCTATCTATTGATTGATTGAAACACTCATGATATGATATCTTTGAAAAACAATTTCATGTGTTAAAATTGTGTTTTGATATGTTTAATACTTCTTTCATTTACAATCTAAGGTTTTATAGTTAACCTAGGAAACTATAAGAAAGTGAATGTTCTGTGTAATAATAGTTTAAAAAGTATCTTAACTATTGAAAACAAGCGTACTACTTCTTAATTAAATGTTTGCAACTTGTTCTTTTCGCTATTAATTGGTTTGGTTGAAAACACTTATGATATCTTTGAAAACCAATTTCACGTGTTAAGATTGTGTTTTGATATGTTTAATACAATCTTAGTCTATTATTAATTGATTGAAACACTTATGAATATCTTTGAAAAACAATTTCATGTGTTAAAATTGTGTTTTCATATGTTTATAATACTTCTTTTACAATCTAAGGTCTATTAATTGATTCGAACACTTGTGATACCTTTGAAAAACCATTCCAAATGTGTTCAAATTGTATTTTGATATGTTCAATACTTCTTTTACAATCTAAGGTCTATCTATTGATTGATTGAAACACTCATGATATGATATCTTTGAAAAACAATTTCATGTGTTAAAATTGTGTTTTGATATGTTTAATACTTCTTTCATTTACAATCTAAGGTTTTATAGTTAACCTAGGAAACTATAAGAAAGTGAATGTTCTGTGTAATAATAGTTTAAAAAGTATCTTAACTATTGAAAACAAGCGTACTACTTCTTAATTAAATGTTTGCAACTTGTTCTTTTCGCTATTAATTGGTTTGGTTGAAAACACTTATGATATCTTTGAAAACCAATTTCACGTGTTAAGAATGTGTTTTGATATGTTTAATACAATCTTAGTCTATTATTAATTGATTGAAACACTTATGAATATCTTTGAAAAACAATTTCATGTGTTAAAATTGTGTTTTCATATGTTTATAATACTTCTTTTACAATTTAAGGTCTATTAATTGATTCGAACACTTGTGATACCTTTGAAAAACCATTCCAAATGTGTTCAAATTGTATTTTGATATGTTCAATACTTCTTTTACAATCTAAGGTCTATCTATTGATTGATTGAAACACTCATGATATGATATCTTTGAAAAACAATTTCATGTGTTAAAATTGTGTTTTGATATGTTTAATACTTCTTTCATTTACAATCTAAGGTTTTATAGTTAACCTAGGAAACTATAAGAAAGTGAATGTTCTGTGTAATAATAGTTTAAAAGTATCTTAACTATTGATAACAAGCGTCCTACTTCTTAACTAAATGTTTGCAACTTGTTCTTTTCGCTATTAATTGGTTTGGTTGAAAACACTTATGATATCTTTGAAAACCAATTTCACGTGTTAAGATTGTGTTTTGATATGTTTAATACAATCTTAGTCTATTATTAATTGATTGAAACACTTATGAATATCTTTGAAAAACAATTTCATGTGTTAAAATTGTGTTTTCATATGTTTATAATACTTCTTTTACAATCTAAGGTCTATTAATTGATTCGAACACTTGTGATACCTTTGAAAAACCATTCCAAATGTGTTCAAATTGTATTTTGATATGTTCAATACTTCTTTTACAATCTAAGGTCTATCTATTGATTGATTGAAACACTCATGATATGATATCTTTGAAAAACAATTTCATGTGTTAAAATTGTGTTTTGATATGTTTAATACTTCTTTCATTTACAATCTAAGGTTTTATAGTTAACCTAGGAAACTATAAGAAAGTGAATGTTCTGTGTAATAATAGTTTAAAAAGTATCTTAACTATTGAAAACAAGCGTACTACTTCTTAATTAAATGTTTGCAACTTGTTCTTTTCGCTATTAATTGGTTTGGTTGAAAACACTTATGATATCTTTGAAAACCAATTTCACGTGTTAAGATTGTGTTTTGATATGTTTAATACAATCTTAGTCTATTATTAATTGATTGAAACACTTATGAATATCTTTAAAAAACAATTTCATGTGTTAAAATTGTGTTTTGATATGTTTAATACTTCTTTCATTTACAATCTAAGGTTTTATAGTTAACCTAGGAAACTATAAGAAAGTGAATGTTCTGTGTAATAATAGTTTAAAAAGTATCTTAACTATTGAAAACAAGCGTACTACTTCTTAATTAAATGTTTGCAACTTGTTCTTTTCGCTATTAATTGGTTTGGTTGAAAACACTTATGATATCTTTGAAAACCAATTTCACGTGTTAAGATTGTGTTTTGATATGTTTAATACAATCTTAGTCTATTATTAATTGATTGAAACACTTATGAATATCTTTGAAAAACAATTTCATGTGTTAAAATTGTGTTTTCATATGTTTATAATACTTCTTTTACAATCTAAGGTCTATTAATTGATTCGAACACTTGTCATACCTTTGAAAAACCATTCCAAATGTGTTCAAATTGTATTTTGATATGTTCAATACTTCTTTTACAATCTAAGGTCTATCTATTGATTGATTGAAACACTCATGATATGATATCTTTGAAAAACAATTTCATGTGTTAAAATTGTGTTTTGATATGTTTAATACTTCTTTAATTTACAATCTAAGGTTTTATAGTTAACCTAGGAAACTATAAGAAAGTGAATGTTCTGTGTAATAATAGTTTAAAAGTATCTTAACTATTGAAAACAAGCGTACTACTTCTTAACTAAATGTTTGCAACTTGTTCTTTTCGCTATTAATTGGTTTGGTTGAAAACACTTATGATATCTTTGAAAACCAATTTCACGTGTTAAGATTGTGTTTTGATATGTTTAATACAATCTTAGTCTATTATTAATTGATTGAAACACTTATGAATATCTTTGAAAAACAATTTCATGTGTTAAAATTGTGTTTTCATATGTTTATAATACTTCTTTTACAATCTAAGGTCTATTAATTGATTCGAACACTTGTGATACCTTTGAAAAACCATTCCAAATGTGTTCAAATTGTATTTTGATATGTTCAATACTTCTTTTACAATCTAAGGTCTATCTATTGATTGATTGAAACACTCATGATATGATATCTTTGAAAAACAATTTCATGTGTTAAAATTGTGTTTTGATATGTTTAATACTTCTTTCATTTACAATCTAAGGTTTTATAGTTAACCTAGGAAACTATAAGAAAGTGAATGTTCTGTGTAATAATAGTTTAAAAGTATCTTAACTATTGAAAACAAGCGTACTACTTCTTAACTAAATGTTTGCAACTTGTTCTTTTCGCTATTAATTGGTTTGGTTGAAAACACTTATGATATCTTTGAAAACCAATTTCACGTGTTAAGATTGTGTTTTGATATGTTTAATACTTCTTTCATTTACAATCTAAGGTTTTATAGTTAACCTAGGAAACTATAAGAAAGTGAATGTTCTGTGTAATAATAGTTTAAAAGTATCTTAACTATTGAAAACAAGCGTACTACTTCTTAACTAAATGTTTGCAACTTGTTCTTTTCGCTATTAATTGGTTTGGTTGAAAACACTTATGATATCTTTGAAAACCAATTTCACATGTTAAGATTGTGTTTTGATATGTTTAATACAATCTTAGTCTATTATTAATTGATTGAAACACTTATGAATATCTTTGAAAAACAATTTCATGTGTTAAAATTGTGTTTTCATATGTTTATAATACTTCTTTTACAATCTAAGGTCTATTAATTGATTCGAACACTTGTGATACCTTTGAAAAACCATTCCAAATGTGTTCAAATTGTATTTTGATATGTTCAATACTTCTTTTACAATCTAAGGTCTATCTATTGATTGATTGAAACACTCATGATATGATATCTTTGAAAAACAATTTCATGTGTTAAAATTGTGTTTTGATATGTTTAATACTTCTTTCATTTACAATCTAAGGTTTTATAGTTAACCTAGGAAACTATAAGAAAGTGAATGTTCTGTGTAATAATAGTTTAAAAGTATCTTAACTATTGAAAACAAGCGTACTACTTCTTAACTAAATGTTTGCAACTTGTTCTTTTCGCTATTAATTGGTTTGGTTGAAAACACTTATGATATCTTTGAAAACCAATTTCACGTGTTAAGATTGTGTTTTGATATGTTTAATACAATCTTAGTCTATTATTAATTGATTGAAACACTTATGAATATCTTTGAAAAACAATTTCATGTGTTAAAATTGTGTTTTCATATGTTTATAATACTTCTTTTACAATCTAAGGTCTATTAATTGATTCGAACACTTGTGATACCTTTGAAAAACCATTCCAAATGTATTCAAATTGTATTCTGATATGTTCAATACTTCTTTTACAATCTAAGGTCTATCTATTGATTGATTGAAACACTCATGATATGATATCTTTGAAAAACAATTTCATGTGTTAAAATTGTGTTTTGATATGTTTAATACTTCTTTCATTTACAATCTAAGGTTTTATAGTTAACCTAGGAAACTATAAGAAAGTGAATGTTCTGTGTAATAATAGTTTAAAAAGTATCTTAACTATTGAAAACAAGCGTACTACTTCTTAATTAAATGTTTGCAACTTGTTCTTTTCGCTATTAATTGGTTTGGTTGAAAACACTTATGATATCTTTGAAAACCAATTTCACGTGTTAAGATTGTGTTTTGATATGTTTAATACAATCTTAGTCTATTATTAATTGATTGAAACACTTATGAATATCTTTGAAAAACAATTTCATGTGTTAAAATTGTGTTTTCATATGTTTATAATACTTCTTTTACAATCTAAGGTCTATTAATTGATTCGAACACTTGTGATACCTTTGAAAAACCATTCCAAATGTGTTCAAATTGTATTTTGATATGTTCAATACTTCTTTTACAATCTAAGGTCTATCTATTGATTGATTGAAACACTCATGATATGATATCTTTGAAAAACAATTTCATGTGTTAAAATTGTGTTTTGATATGTTTAATACTTCTTTCATTTACAATCTAAGGTTTTATAGTTAACCTAGGAAACTATAAGAAAGTGAATGTTCTGTGTAATAATAGTTTAAAAAGTATCTTAACTATTGAAAACAAGCGTACTACTTCTTAACTAAATGTTTGCAACTTGTTCTTTTCGCTATTAATTGGTTTGGTTGAAAACACTTATGATATCTTTGAAAACCAATTTCACGTGTTAAGATTGTGTTTTGATATGTTTAATACAATCTTAGTCTATTATTAATTGATTGAAACACTTATGAATATCTTTGAAAAACAATTTCATGTGTTAAAATTGTGTTTTCATATGTTTATAATACTTCTTTTACAATCTAAGGTCTATTAATTGATTCGAACACTTGTGATACCTTTGAAAAACCATTCCAAATGTGTTCAAATTGTATTTTGATATGTTCGATACTTCTTTTACAATCTAAGGTCTATTGATTGATTGAAACACTCATGATATGATATCTTTGAAAAACAATTTCATGTGTTAAAATTGTGTTTTGATATGTTTAATACTTCTTTCATTTACAATCTAAGGTTTTTATAGTTAACCTAGGAAACTATAAGAAAGTGAATGTTCTGTGTAATAATAGTTTAAAAAGTATCTTAACTATTGAAAACAAGCGTACTACTTCTTAACTAAATGTTTGCAACTTGTTCTTTTCGCTATTAATTGGTTTGGTTGAAAACACTTATGATATCTTTGAAAACCAATTTCACGTGTTAAGATTGTGTTTTGATATGTTTAATACAATCTTAGTCTATTATTAATTGATTGAAACACTTATGAATATCTTTGAAAAACAATTTCATGTGTTAAAATTGTGTTTTCATATGTTTATAATACTTCTTTTACAATCTAAGGTCTATTAATTGATTCGAACACTTGTGATACCTTTGAAAAACCATTCCAAATGTGTTCAAATTGTATTTTGATATGTTCGATACTTCTTTTACAATCTAAGGTCTATTGATTGATTGAAACACTCATGATATGATATCTTTGAAAAACAATTTCATGTGTTAAAATTGTGTTTTGATATGTTTAATACTTCTTTCATTTACAATCTAAGGTTTTTATAGTTAACCTAGGAAACTATAAGAAAGTGAATGTTCTGTGTAATAATAGTTTAAAAAGTATCTTAACTATTGAAAACAAGCGTACTACTTCTTAACTAAATGTTTGCAACTTGTTCTTTTCGCTATTAATTGGTTTGGTTGAAAACACTTATGATATCTTTGAAAACCAATTTCACGTGTTAAGATTGTGTTTTGATATGTTTAATACAATCTTAGTCTATTATTAATTGATTGAAACACTTATGAATATCTTTGAAAAACAATTTCATGTGTTAAAATTGTGTTTTCATATGTTTATAATACTTCTTTTACAATCTAAGGTCTATTAATTGATTCGAACACTTGTGATACCTTTGAAAAACCATTCCAAATGTGTTCAAATTGTATTTTGATATGTTCAATACTTCTTTTACAATCTAAGGTCTATCTATTGATTGATTGAAACACTCATGATATGATATCTTTGAAAAACAATTTCATGTGTTAAAATTGTGTTTTGATATGTTTAATACTTCTTTCATTTACAATCTAAGGTTTTATAGTTAACCTAGGAAACTATAAGAAAGTGAATGTTCTGTGTAATAATAGTTTAAAAGTATCTTAACTATTGATAACAAGCGTCCTACTTCTTAACTAAATGTTTGCAACTTGTTCTTTTCGCTATTAATTGGTTTGGTTGAAAACACTTATGATATCTTTGAAAACCAATTTCACGTGTTAAGATTGTGTTTTGATATGTTTAATACAATCTTAGTCTATTATTAATTGATTGAAACACTTATGAATATCTTTGAAAAACAATTTCATGTGTTAAAATTGTGTTTTCATATGTTTATAATACTTCTTTTACAATCTAAGGTCTATTAATTGATTCGAACACTTGTGATACCTTTGAAAAACCATTCCAAATGTGTTCAAATTGTATTTTGATATGTTCAATACTTCTTTTACAATCTAAGGTCTATCTATTGATTGATTGAAACACTCATGATATGATATCTTTGAAAAACAATTTCATGTGTTAAAATTGTGTTTTGATATGTTTAATACTTCTTTCATTTACAATCTAAGGTTTTATAGTTAACCTAGGAAACTATAAGAAAGTGAATGTTCTGTGTAATAATAGTTTAAAAGTATCTTAACTATTGAAAACAAGCGTACTACTTCTTAACTAAATGTTTGCAACTTGTTCTTTTCGCTATTAATTGGTTTGGTTGAAAACACTTATGATATCTTTGAAAACCAATTTCACGTGTTAAGATTGTGTTTTGATATGTTTAATACTTCTTTCATTTACAATCTAAGGTTTTATAGTTAACCTAGGAAACTATAAGAAAGTGAATGTTCTGTGTAATAATAGTTTAAAAGTATCTTAACTATTGAAAACAAGCGTACTACTTCTTAACTAAATGTTTGCAACTTGTTCTTTTCGCTATTAATTGGTTTGGTTGAAAACACTTATGATATCTTTGAAAACCAATTTCACATGTTAAGATTGTGTTTTGATATGTTTAATACAATCTTAGTCTATTATTAATTGATTGAAACACTTATGAATATCTTTGAAAAACAATTTCATGTGTTAAAATTGTGTTTTCATATGTTTATAATACTTCTTTTACAATCTAAGGTCTATTAATTGATTCGAACACTTGTGATACCTTTGAAAAACCATTCCAAATGTGTTCAAATTGTATTTTGATATGTTCAATACTTCTTTTACAATCTAAGGTCTATCTATTGATTGATTGAAACACTCATGATATGATATCTTTGAAAAACAATTTCATGTGTTAAAATTGTGTTTTGATATGTTTAATACTTCTTTCATTTACAATCTAAGGTTTTATAGTTAACCTAGGAAACTATAAGAAAGTGAATGTTCTGTGTAATAATAGTTTAAAAGTATCTTAACTATTGAAAACAAGCGTACTACTTCTTAACTAAATGTTTGCAACTTGTTCTTTTCGCTATTAATTGGTTTGGTTGAAAACACTTATGATATCTTTGAAAACCAATTTCACGTGTTAAGATTGTGTTTTGATATGTTTAATACAATCTTAGTCTATTATTAATTGATTGAAACACTTATGAATATCTTTGAAAAACAATTTCATGTGTTAAAATTGTGTTTTCATATGTTTATAATACTTCTTTTACAATCTAAGGTCTATTAATTGATTCGAACACTTGTGATACCTTTGAAAAACCATTCCAAATGTATTCAAATTGTATTCTGATATGTTCAATACTTCTTTTACAATCTAAGGTCTATCTATTGATTGATTGAAACACTCATGATATGATATCTTTGAAAAACAATTTCATGTGTTAAAATTGTGTTTTGATATGTTTAATACTTCTTTCATTTACAATCTAAGGTTTTATAGTTAACCTAGGAAACTATAAGAAAGTGAATGTTCTGTGTAATAATAGTTTAAAAAGTATCTTAACTATTGAAAACAAGCGTACTACTTCTTAATTAAATGTTTGCAACTTGTTCTTTTCGCTATTAATTGGTTTGGTTGAAAACACTTATGATATCTTTGAAAACCAATTTCACGTGTTAAGATTGTGTTTTGATATGTTTAATACAATCTTAGTCTATTATTAATTGATTGAAACACTTATGAATATCTTTGAAAAACAATTTCATGTGTTAAAATTGTGTTTTCATATGTTTATAATACTTCTTTTACAATCTAAGGTCTATTAATTGATTCGAACACTTGTGATACCTTTGAAAAACCATTCCAAATGTGTTCAAATTGTATTTTGATATGTTCAATACTTCTTTTACAATCTAAGGTCTATCTATTGATTGATTGAAACACTCATGATATGATATCTTTGAAAAACAATTTCATGTGTTAAAATTGTGTTTTGATATGTTTAATACTTCTTTCATTTACAATCTAAGGTTTTATAGTTAACCTAGGAAACTATAAGAAAGTGAATGTTCTGTGTAATAATAGTTTAAAAAGTATCTTAACTATTGAAAACAAGCGTACTACTTCTTAACTAAATGTTTGCAACTTGTTCTTTTCGCTATTAATTGGTTTGGTTGAAAACACTTATGATATCTTTGAAAACCAATTTCACGTGTTAAGATTGTGTTTTGATATGTTTAATACAATCTTAGTCTATTATTAATTGATTGAAACACTTATGAATATCTTTGAAAAACAATTTCATGTGTTAAAATTGTGTTTTCATATGTTTATAATACTTCTTTTACAATCTAAGGTCTATTAATTGATTCGAACACTTGTGATACCTTTGAAAAACCATTCCAAATGTGTTCAAATTGTATTTTGATATGTTCGATACTTCTTTTACAATCTAAGGTCTATTGATTGATTGAAACACTCATGATATGATATCTTTGAAAAACAATTTCATGTGTTAAAATTGTGTTTTGATATGTTTAATACTTCTTTCATTTACAATCTAAGGTTTTTATAGTTAACCTAGGAAACTATAAGAAAGTGAATGTTCTGTGTAATAATAGTTTAAAAAGTATCTTAACTATTGAAAACAAGCGTACTACTTCTTAACTAAATGTTTGCAACTTGTTCTTTTCGCTATTAATTGGTTTGGTTGAAAACACTTATGATATCTTTGAAAACCAATTTCACGTGTTAAGATTGTGTTTTGATATGTTTAATACAATCTTAGTCTATTATTAATTGATTGAAACACTTATGAATATCTTTGAAAAACAATTTCATGTGTTAAAATTGTGTTTTCATATGTTTATAATACTTCTTTTACAATCTAAGGTCTATTAATTGATTCGAACACTTGTGATACCTTTGAAAAACCATTCCAAATGTGTTCAAATTGTATTTTGATATGTTCGATACTTCTTTTACAATCTAAGGTCTATTGATTGATTGAAACACTCATGATATGATATCTTTGAAAAACAATTTCATGTGTTAAAATTGTGTTTTGATATGTTTAATACTTCTTTCATTTACAATCTAAGGTTTTTATAGTTAACCTAGGAAACTATAAGAAAGTGAATGTTCTGTGTAATAATAGTTTAAAAAGTATCTTAACTATTGAAAACAAGCGTACTACTTCTTAACTAAATGTTTGCAACTTGTTCTTTTCGCTATTAATTGGTTTGGTTGAAAACACTTATGATATCTTTGAAAACCAATTTCACGTGTTAAGATTGTGTTTTGATATGTTTAATACAATCTTAGTCTATTATTAATTGATTGAAACACTTATGAATATCTTTGAAAAACAATTTCATGTGTTAAAATTGTGTTTTCATATGTTTATAATACTTCTTTTACAATCTAAGGTCTATTAATTGATTCGAACACTTGTGATACCTTTGAAAAACCATTCCAAATGTGTTCAAATTGTATTTTGATATGTTCAATACTTCTTTTACAATCTAAGGTCTATCTATTGATTGATTGAAACACTCATGATATGATATCTTTGAAAAACAATTTCATGTGTTAAAATTGTGTTTTGATATGTTTAATACTTCTTTCATTTACAATCTAAGGTTTTATAGTTAACCTAGGAAACTATAAGAAAGTGAATGTTCTGTGTAATAATAGTTTAAAAAGTATCTTAACTATTGAAAACAAGCGTACTACTTCTTAATTAAATGTTTGCAACTTGTTCTTTTCGCTATTAATTGGTTTGGTTGAAAACACTTATGATATCTTTGAAAACCAATTTCACGTGTTAAGATTGTGTTTTGATATGTTTAATACAATCTTAGTCTATTATTAATTGATTGAAACACTTATGAATATCTTTGAAAAACAATTTCATGTGTTAAAATTGTGTTTTGATATGTTTAATACTTCTTTCATTTACAATCTAAGGTTTTATAGTTAACCTAGGAAACTATAAGAAAGTGAATGTTCTGTGTAATAATAGTTTAAAAAGTATCTTAACTATTGAAAACAAGCGTACTACTTCTTAATTAAATGTTTGCAACTTGTTCTTTTCGCTATTAATTGGTTTGGTTGAAAACACTTATGATATCTTTGAAAACCAATTTCACGTGTTAAGATTGTGTTTTGATATGTTTAATACAATCTTAGTCTATTATTAATTGATTGAAACACTTATGAATATCTTTGAAAAACAATTTCATGTGTTAAAATTGTGTTTTCATATGTTTATAATACTTCTTTTACAATCTAAGGTCTATTAATTGATTCGAACACTTGAGATACCTTTGAAAAACCATTCCAAATGTGTTCAAATTGTATTTTGATATGTTCAATACTTCTTTTACAATCTAAGGTCTATCTATTGATTGATTGAAACACTCATGATATGATATCTTTGAAAAACAATTTCATGTGTTAAAATTGTGTTTTGATATGTTTAATACTTCTTTAATTTACAATCTAAGGTTTTATAGTTAACCTAGGAAACTATAAGAAAGTGAATGTTCTGTGTAATAATAGTTTAAAAGTATCTTAACTATTGAAAACAAGCGTACTACTTCTTAACTAAATGTTTGCAACTTGTTCTTTTCGCTATTAATTGGTTTGGTTGAAAACACTTATGATATCTTTGAAAACCAATTTCACGTGTTAAGATTGTGTTTTGATATGTTTAATACAATCTTAGTCTATTATTAATTGATTGAAACACTTATGAATATCTTTGAAAAACAATTTCATGTGTTAAAATTGTGTTTTCATATGTTTATAATACTTCTTTTACAATCTAAGGTCTATTAATTGATTCGAACACTTGTGATACCTTTGAAAAACCATTCCAAATGTATTCAAATTGTATTTTGATATGTTCAATACTTCTTTTACAATCTAAGGTCTATCTATTGATTGATTGAAACACTCATGATATGATATCTTTGAAAAACAATTTCATGTGTTAAAATTGTGTTTTGATATGTTTAATACTTCTTTCATTTACAATCTAAGGTTTTATAATTAACCTAGGAAACTATAAGAAAGTGAATGTTCTGTGTAATAATAGTTTAAAAAGTATCTTAACTATTGAAAACAAGCGTACTACTTCTTAATTAAATGTTTGCAACTTGTTCTTTTCGCTATTAATTGGTTTGGTTGAAAACACTTATGATATCTTTGAAAACCAATTTCACGTGTTAAGAATGTGTTTTGATATGTTTAATACAATCTTAGTCTATTATTAATTGATTGAAACACTTATGAATATCTTTGAAAAACAATTTCATGTGTTAAAATTGTGTTTTCATATGTTTATAATACTTCTTTTACAATCTAAGGTCTATTAATTGATTCGAACACTTGTGATACCTTTGAAAAACCATTCCAAATGTGTTCAAATTGTATTTTGATATGTTCAATACTTCTTTACAATCTAAGGTCTATCTATTGATTGATTGAAACACTCATGATATGATATCTTTGAAAAACAATTTCATGTGTTAAAATTGTGTTTTGATATGTTTAATACTTCTTTCATTTACAATCTAAGGTTTTATAGTTAACCTAGGAAACTATAAGAAAGTGAATGTTCTGTGTAATAATAGTTTAAAAAGTATCTTAACTATTGAAAACAAGCGTACTACTTCTTAACTAAATGTTTGCAACTTGTTCTTTTCGCTATTAATTGGTTTGGTTGAAAACACTTATGATATCTTTGAAAACCAATTTCACGTGTTAAGATTGTGTTTTGATATGTTTAATACAATCTTAGTCTATTATTAATTGATTGAAACACTTATGAATATCTTTGAAAAACAATTTCATGTGTTAAAATTGTGTTTTCATATGTTTATAATACTTCTTTTACAATCTAAGGTCTATTAATTGATTCGAACACTTGTGATACCTTTGAAAAACCATTCCAAATGTATTCAAATTGTATTTTGATATGTTCAATACTTCTTTTACAATCTAAGGTCTATCTATTGATTGATTGAAACACTCATGATATGATATCTTTGAAAAACAATTTCATGTGTTAAAATTGTGTTTTGATATGTTTAATACTTCTTTCATTTACAATCTAAGGTTTTATAGTTAACCTAGGAAACTATAAGAAAGTGAATGTTCTGTGTAATAATAGTTTAAAAAGTATCTTAACTATTGAAAACAAGCGTACTACTTCTTAATTAAATGTTTGCAACTTGTTCTTTTCGCTATTAATTGGTTTGGTTGAAAACACTTATGATATCTTTGAAAACCAATTTCACGTGTTAAGAATGTGTTTTGATATGTTTAATACAATCTTAGTCTATTATTAATTGATTGAAACACTTATGAATATCTTTGAAAAACAATTTCATGTGTTAAAATTGTGTTTTCATATGTTTATAATACTTCTTTTACAATCTAAGGTCTATTAATTGATTCGAACACTTGTGATACCTTTGAAAAACCATTCCAAATGTGTTCAAATTGTATTTTGATATGTTCAATACTTTTTTACAATCTAAGGTCTATCTATTGATTGATTGAAACACTCATGATATGATATCTTTGAAAAACAATTTCATGTGTTAAAATTGTGTTTTGATATGTTTAATACTTCTTTCATTTACAATCTAAGGTTTTATAGTTAACCTAGGAAACTATAAGAAAGTGAATGTTCTGTGTAATAATAGTTTAAAAGTATCTTAACTATTGAAAACAAGCGTACTACTTCTTAACTAAATGTTTGCAACTTGTTCTTTTCGCTATTAATTGGTTTGGTTGAAAACACTTATGATATCTTTGAAAACCAATTTCACGTGTTAAGATTGTGTTTTGATATGTTTAATACAATCTTAGTCTATTATTAATTGATTGAAACACTTATGAATATCTTTGAAAAACAATTTCATCTGTTAAAATTGTGTTTTCATATGTTTATAATACTTCTTTTACAATCTAAGGTCTATTAATTGATTCGAACACTTGTGATACCTTTGAAAAACCATTCCAAATGTGTTCAAATTGTATTTTGATATGTTCAATACTTCTTTTACAATCTAAGGTCTATCTATTGATTGATTGAAACATTCATGATATGATATCTTTGAAAAACAATTTCATGTGTTAAAATTGTGTTTTGATATGTTTAATACTTCTTTCATTTACAATCTAAGGTTTTATAGTTAACCTAGGAAACTATAAGAAAGTGAATGTTCTGTGTAATAATAGTTTAAAAAGTATCTTAACTATTGAAAACATGCGTACTACTTCTTAATTAAATGTTTGCAACTTGTTCTTTTCGCTATTAATTGGTTTGGTTGAAAACACTTATGATATCTTTGAAAACCAATTTCACGTGTTAAGATTGTGTTTTGATATGTTTAATACAATCTTAGTCTATTATTAATTGATTGAAACACTTATGAATATCTTTGAAAAACAATTTCATGTGTTAAAATTGTGTTTTCATATGTTTATAATACTTCTTTTACAATCTAAGGTCTGTTAATTGATTCGAACACTTGTGATACCTTTGAAAAACCATTCCAAATGTGTTCAAATTGTATTTTGATATGTTCAATACTTCTTTTACAATCTAAGGTCTATCTATTGATTGATTGAAACACTCATGATATGATATCTTTGAAAAACAATTTCATGTGTTAAAATTGTGTTTTGATATGTTTAATACTTCTTTCATTTACAATCTAAGGTTTTATAGTTAACCTAGGAAACTATAAGAAAGTGAATGTTCTGTGTAATAATAGTTTAAAAAGTATCTTAACTATTGAAAACAAGCGTACTACTTCTTAACTAAATGTTTGCAACTTGTTCTTTTCGCTATTAATTGGTTTGGTTGAAAACACTTATGATATCTTTGAAAACCAATTTCACGTGTTAAGATTGTGTTTTGATATGTTTAATACAATCTTAGTCTATTATTAATTGATTGAAACACTTATGAATATCTTTGAAAAACAATTTCATGTGTTAAAATTGTGTTTTCATATGTTTATAATACTTCTTTTACAATCTAAGGTCTATTAATTGATTCGAACACTTGTGATACCTTTGAAAAACCATTCCAAATGTGTTCAAATTGTATTTTGATATGTTCGATACTTCTTTTACAATCTAAGGTCTATTGATTGATTGAAACACTCATGATATGATATCTTTGAAAAACAATTTCATGTGTTAAAATTGTGTTTTGATATGTTTAATACTTCTTTCATTTACAATCTAAGGTTTTTATAGTTAACCTAGGAAACTATAAGAAAGTGAATGTTCTGTGTAATAATAGTTTAAAAAGTATCTTAACTATTGAAAACAAGCGTACTACTTCTTAACTAAATGTTTGCAACTTGTTCTTTTCGCTATTAATTGGTTTGGTTGAAAACACTTATGATATCTTTGAAAACCAATTTCACGTGTTAAGATTGTGTTTTGATATGTTTAATACAATCTTAGTCTATTATTAATTGATTGAAACACTTATGAATATCTTTGAAAAACAATTTCATGTGTTAAAATTGTGTTTTCATATGTTTATAATACTTCTTTTACAATCTAAGGTCTATTAATTGATTCGAACACTTGTGATACCTTTGAAAAACCATTCCAAATGTGTTCAAATTGTATTTTGATATGTTCGATAATTCTTTTACAATCTAAGGTCTATTGATTGATTGAAACACTCATGATATGATATCTTTGAAAAACAATTTCATGTGTTAAAATTGTGTTTTCATATGTTTATAATACTTCTTTTACAATCTAAGGTCTATTAATTGATTCGAACACTTGTGATACCTTTGAAAAACCATTCCAAATGTGTTCAAATTGTATTTTGATATGTTCAATACTTCTTTTACAATCTAAGGTCTATCTATTGATTGATTGAAACACTCATGATATGATATCTTTGAAAAACAATTTCATGTGTTAAAATTGTGTTTTGATATGTTTAATACTTCTTTCATTTACAATCTAAGGTTTTATAGTTAACCTAGGAAACTATAAGAAAGTGAATGTTCTGTGTAATAATAGTTTAAAAAGTATCTTAACTATTGAAAACAAGCGTACTACTTCTTAACTAAATGTTTGCAACTTGTTCTTTTCGCTATTAATTGGTTTGGTTGAAAACACTTATGATATCTTTGAAAACCAATTTCACGTGTTAAGATTGTGTTTTGATATGTTTAATACAATCTTAGTCTATTATTAATTGATTGAAACACTTATGAATATCTTTGAAAAACAATTTCATGTGTTAAAATTGTGTTTTCATATGTTTATAATACTTCTTTTACAATCTAAGGTCTATTAATTGATTCGAACACTTGTGATACCTTTGAAAAACCATTCCAAATGTGTTCAAATTGTATTTTGATATGTTCGATACTTCTTTTACAATCTAAGGTCTATTGATTGATTGAAACACTCATGATATGATATCTTTGAAAAACAATTTCATGTGTTAAAATTGTGTTTTGATATGTTTAATACTTCTTTCATTTACAATCTAAGGTTTTTATAGTTAACCTAGGAAACTATAAGAAAGTGAATGTTCTGTGTAATAATAGTTTAAAAAGTATCTTAACTATTGAAAACAAGCGTACTACTTCTTAACTAAATGTTTGCAACTTGTTCTTTTCGCTATTAATTGGTTTGGTTGAAAACACTTATGATATCTTTGAAAACCAATTTCACGTGTTAAGATTGTGTTTTGATATGTTTAATACAATCTTAGTCTATTATTAATTGATTGAAACACTTATGAATATCTTTGAAAAACAATTTCATGTGTTAAAATTGTGTTTTCATATGTTTATAATACTTCTTTTACAATCTAAGGTCTATTAATTGATTCGAACACTTGTGATACCTTTGAAAAACCATTCCAAATGTATTCAAATTGTATTTTGTTATGTTCAATACTTCTTTTACAATCTAAGGTCTATCTATTGATTGATTGAAACACTCATGATATGATATCTTTGAAAAACAATTTCATGTGTTAAAATTGTGTTTTGATATGTTTAATACTTCTTTCATTTACAATCTAAGGTTTTATAGTTAACCTAGGAAACTATAAGAAAGTGATTGTTCTGTGTAATAATAGTTTAAAAAGTATCTTAACTATTGAAAACAAGCGTACTACTTCTTAATTAAATGTTTGCAACTTGTTCTTTTCGCTATTAATTGGTTTGGTTGAAAACACTTATGATATCTTTGAAAACCAATTTCACATGTTAAGAATGTGTTTTGATATGTTTAATACAATCTTAGTCTATTATTAATTGATTGAAACACTTATGAATATCTTTGAAAAACAATTTCATGTGTTAAAATTGTGTTTTCATATGTTTATAATACTTCTTTTACAATCTAAGGTCTATTAATTGATTCGAACACTTGTGATACCTTTGAAAAACCATTCCAAATGTGTTCAAATTGTATTTTGATATGTGCAATACTTCTTTACAATCTAAGGTCTATCTATTGATTGATTGAAACACTCATGATATGATATCTTTGAAAAACAAATTCATGTGTTAAAATTGTGTTTTGATATGTTTAATACTTCTTTAATTTACAATCTAAGGTTTTATAGTTAACCTAGGAAACTATAAGAAAGTGAATGTTCTGTGTAATAATAGTTTAAAAGTATCTTAACTATTGAAAACAAGCGTACTACTTCTTAACTAAATGTTTGCAACTTGTTCTTTTCGCTATTAATTGGTTTGGTTGAAAACACTTATGATATCTTTGAAAACCAATTTCACGTGTTAAGATTGTGTTTTGATATGTTTAATACAATCTTAGTCTATTATTAATTGATTGAAACACTTATGAATATCTTTGAAAAACAATTTCATGTGTTAAAATTGTGTTTTCATATGTTTATAATACTTCTTTTACAATCTAAGGTCTATTAATTGATTCGAACACTTGTGATACCTTTGAAAAACCATTCCAAATGTGTTCAAATTGTATTTTGATATGTTCAATACTTCTTTTACAATCTAAGGTCTATCTATTGATTGATTGAAACACTCATGATATGATATCTTTGAAAAACAATTTCATGTGTTAAAATTGTGTTTTGATATGTTTAATACTTCTTTCATTTACAATCTAAGGTTTTATAGTTAACCTAGGAAACTATAAGAAAGTGAATGTTCTGTGTAATAATAGTTTAAAAAGTATCTTAACTATTGAAAACAAGCGTACTACTTCTTAATTAAATGTTTGCAACTTGTTCTTTTCGCTATTAATTGGTTTGGTTGAAAACACTTATGATATCTTTGAAAACCAATTTCACGTGTTAAGATTGTGTTTTGATATGTGTAATACAATCTTAGTCTATTATTAATTGATTGAAACACTTATGAATATCTTTGAAAAACAATTTCATGTGTTAAAATTGTGTTTTGATATGTTTAATACTTCTTTCATTTACAATCTAAGGTTTTATAGTTAACCTGGGAAACTATAAGAAAGTGAATGTTCTGTGTAATAATAGTTTAAAAAGTATCTTAACTATTGAAAACAAGCGTACTACTTCTTAATTAAATGTTTGCAACTTGTTCTTTTCGCTATTAATTGGTTTGGTTGAAAACACTTATGATATCTTTGAAAACCAATTTCACGTGTTAAGATTGTGTTTTGATATGTTTAATACAATCTTAGTCTATTATTAATTGATTGAAACACTTATGAATATCTTTGAAAAACAATTTCATGTGTTAAAATTGTGTTTTCATATGTTTATAATACTTCTTTTACAATCTAAGGTCTATTAATTGATTCGAACACTTGTGATACCTTTGAAAAACCATTCCAAATGTGTTCAAATTGTATTTTGATATGTTCAATACTTCTTTTACAATCTAAGGTCTATCTATTGATTGATTGAAACACTCATGATATGATATCTTTGAAAAACAATTTCATGTGTTAAAATTGTGTTTTGATATGTTTAATACTTTAATTTACAATCTAAGGTTTTATAGTTAACCTAGGAAACTATAAGAAAGTGAATGTTCTGTGTAATAATAGTTTAAAAGTATCTTAACTATTGAAAACAAGCGTACTACTTCTTAACTAAATGTTTGCAACTTGTTCTTTTCGCTATTAATTGGTTTGGTTGAAAACACTTATGATATCTTTGAAAACCAATTTCACGTGTTAAGATTGTGTTTTGATATGTTTAATACAATCTTAGTCTATTATTAATTGATTGAAACACTTATGAATATCTTTGAAAAACAATTTCATGTGTTAAAATTGTGTTTTCATATGTTTATAATACTTCTTTTACAATCTAAGGTCTATTAATTGATTTGAACACTTGTGATACCTTTGAAAAACCATTCCAAATGTGTTCAAATTGTATTTTGATATGTTCAATACTTCTTTACAATCTAAGGTCTATCTATTGATTGATTGAAACACTCATGATATGATATCTTTGAAAAACAATTTCATGTGTTAAAATTGTGTTTTGATATGTTTAATACTTCTTTAATTTACAATCTAAGGTTTTATAGTTAACCTAGGAAACTATAAGAAAGTGAATGTTCTGTGTAATAATAGTTTAAAAGTATCTTAACTATTGAAAACAAGCGTACTACTTCTTAACTAAATGTTTGCAACTTGTTCTTTTCGCTATTAATTGGTTTGGTTGAAAACACTTATGATATCTTTGAAAACCAATTTCACGTGTTAAGATTGTGTTTTGATATGTTTAATACAATCTTAGTCTATTATTAATTGATTGAAACACTTATGAATATCTTTGAAAAACAATTTCATGTGTTAAAATTGTGTTTTCATATGTTTATAATACTTCTTTTACAATCTAAGGTCTATTAATTGATTCGAACACTTGTGATACCTTTGAAAAACCATTCCAAATGTGTTCAAATTGTATTTTGATATGTTCAATACTTCTTTTACAATCTAAGGTCTATCTATTGATTGATTGAAACACTCATGATATGATATCTTTGAAAAACAATTTCATGTGTTAAAATTGTGTTTTGATATGTTTAATACTTCTTTCATTTACAATCTAAGGTTTTATAGTTAACCTAGGAAACTATAAGAAAGTGAATGTTCTGTGTAATAATAGTTTAAAAAGTATCTTAACTATTGAAAACAAGCGTACTACTTCTTAATTAAATGTTTGCAACTTGTTCTTTTCGCTATTAATTGGTTTGGTTGAAAACACTTATGATATCTTTGAAAACCAATTTCACGTGTTAAGATTGTGTTTTGATATGTTTAATACAATCTTAGTCTATTATTAATTGATTGAAACACTTATGAATATCTTTGAAAAACAATTTCATGTGTTAAAATTGTGTTTTGATATGTTTAATACTTCTTTCATTTACAATCTAAGGTTTTATAGTTAACCTGGGAAACTATAAGAAAGTGAATGTTCTGTGTAATAATAGTTTAAAAAGTATCTTAACTATTGAAAACAAGCGTACTACTTCTTAATTAAATGTTTGCAACTTGTTCTTTTCGCTATTAATTGGTTTGGTTGAAAACACTTATGATATCTTTGAAAACCAATTTCACGTGTTAAGATTGTGTTTTGATATGTTTAATACAATCTTAGTCTATTATTAATTGATTGAAACACTTATGAATATCTTTGAAAAACAATTTCATGTGTTAAAATTGTGTTTTCATATGTTTATAATACTTCTTTTACAATCTAAGGTCTATTAATTGATTCGAACACTTGTGATACCTTTGAAAAACCATTCCAAATGTGTTCAAATTGTATTTTGATATGTTCAATACTTCTTTTACAATCTAAGGTCTATCTATTGATTGATTGAAACACTCATGATATGATATCTTTGAAAAACAATTTCATGTGTTAAAATTGTGTTTTGATATGTTTAATACTTCTTTCATTTACAATCTAAGGTTTTATAGTTAACCTAGGAAACTATAAGAAAGTGAATGCTCTGTGTAATAATAGTTTAAAAGTATCTTAACTATTGAAAACAAGCGTATTACTTCTTAACTAAATGTTTGCAACTTGTTCTTTTCGCTATTAATTGGTTTGGTTGAAAACACTTATGATATCTTTGAAAACCAATTTCACGTGTTAAGATTGTGTTTTGATATGTTTAATACAATCTTAGTCTATTATTAATTGATTGAAACACTTATGAATATCTTTGAAAAACAATTTCATGTGTTAAAATTGTGTTTTCATATGTTAATAATACTTCTTTTACAATCTAAGGTTTATTAATTGATTCGAACACTTGTGATACCTTTGAAAAACCATTCCAAATGTGTTCAAATTGTATTTTGATATGTTCAATACATCTTTTACAATCTAAGGTCTATCTATTTATTGATTGAAACACTCATGATATGATATCTTTGAAAAACAATTTCATGTGTTAAAATTGTGTTTTGATATGTTTAATACTTCTTTCATTTACAATCTAAGGTTTTATAGTTAACCTAGGAAACTATAAGAAAGTGAATGCTCTGTGTAATAATAGTTTAAAAGTATCTTAACTATTGAAAACAAGCGTATTACTTCTTAACTAAATGTTTGCAACTTGTTCTTTTCGCTATTAATTGGTTTGGTTGAAAACACTTATGATATCTTTGAAAACCAATTTCACGTGTTAAGATTGTGTTTTGAAATGTTTAATACAATCTTAGTCTATTATTAATTGATTGAAACACTTATGAATATCTTTGAAAAACAATTTCATGTGTTAAAATTGTGTTTTCATATGTTTATAATACTTCTTTTACAATCTAAGGTCTATTAATTGATTCGAACACTTGTGATACCTTTGAAAAACCATTCCAAATGTGTTCAAATTGTATTTTGATATGTTCCATACTTCTTTTACAATCTAAGGTCTATCTATTGATTGATTGAAACACTCATGATATGATATCTTTGAAAAACAATTTCATGTGTTAAAATTGTGTTTTGATATGTTTAATACTTTAATTTACAATCTAAGGTTTTATAGTTAACCTAGGAAACTATAAGAAAGTGAATGTTCTGTGTAATAATAGTTTAAAAGTATCTTAACTATTGAAAACAAGTGTACTACTTCTTAACTAAATGTTTGCAACTTGTTCTTTTCGCTATTAATTGGTTTGGTTGAAAACACTTATGATATCTTTGAAAACCAATTTCACGTGTTAAGATTGTGTTTTGATATGTTTAATACAGTCTTAGTCTATTATTAATTGATTGAAACACTTATGAATATCTTTGAAAAACAATTTCATGTGTTAAAATTGTGTTTTCATATGTTTATAATACTTCTTTTACAATCTAAGGTCTATTAATTGATTTGAACACTTGTGATACCTTTGAAAAACCATTCCAAATGTGTTCAAATTGTATTTTGATATGTTCAATACTTCTTTTACAATCTAAGGTCTATCTATTGATTGATTGAAACACTCATGATATGATATCTTTGAAAAACAATTTCATGTGTTAAAATTGTGTTTTGATATGTTTAATACTTCTTTCATTTACAATCTAAGGTTTTATAGTTAACCTAGGAAACTATAAGAAAGTGAATGTTCTGTGTAATAATAGTTTAAAAGTATCTTAACTATTGAAAACAAGCGTACTACTTCTTAACTAAATGTTTGCAACTTGTTCTTTTCGCTATTAATTGGTTTGGTTGAAAACAGTTATGATATCTTTGAAAACCAATTTCACGTGTTAAGATTGTGTTTTGATATGTTTAATACAATCTTAGTCTATTATAAATTGATTGAAACACTTATGAATATCTTTGAAAAACAATTTCATGTGTTAAAATTGTGTTTTCATATGTTTATAATACTTCTTTTACAATCTAAGGTCTATTAATTGATTCGAACACTTGTGATACCTTTGAAAAACCATTCCAAATGTATTCAAATTGTATTTTGATATGTTCAATACTTCTTTTACAATCTAAGGTCTATCTATTGATTGATTGAAACACTCATGATATGATATCTTTGAAAAACAATTTCATGTGTTAAAATTGTGTTTTGATATGTTTAATACTTCTTTCATTTACAATCTAAGGTTTTATAGTTAACCTAGGAAACTATAAGAAAGTGAATGTTCTGTGTAATAATAGTTTAAAAAGTATCTTAACTATTGAAAACAAGCGTACTACTTCTTAATTAAATGTTTGCAACTTGTTCTTTTCGCTATTAATTGGTTTGGTTGAAAACACTTATGATATCTTTGAAAACCAATTTCACGTGTTAAGAATGTGTTTTGATATGTTTAATACAATCTTAGTCTATTATTAATTGATTGAAACACTTATGAATATCTTTGAAAAACAATTTCATGTGTTAAAATTGTGTTTTCATATGTTTATAATACTTCTTTTACAATCTAAGGTCTATTAATTAATTCGAACACTTGTGATACCTTTGAAAAACCATTCCAAATGTGTTCAAATTGTATTTTGATATGTTCAATACTTCTTTTACAATCTAAGGTCTATCTATTGATTGATTGAAACACTCATGATATGATATCTTTGAAAAACAATTTCATATGTTAAAATTGTGTTTTGATATGTTTAATACTTCTTTCATTTACAATCTAAGGTTTTATAGTTAACCTAGGAAACTATAAGAAAGTGAATGTTCTGTGTAATAATAGTTTAAAAAGTATCTTAACTATTGAAAACAAGCGTACTACTTCTTAACTAAATGTTTGCAACTTGTTCTTTTCGCTATTAATTGGTTTGGTTGAAAACACTTATGATATCTTTGAAAACCAATTTCACGTGTTAAGATTGTGTTTTGATATGTTTAATACAATCTTAGTCTATTATTAATTGATTGAAACACTTATGAATATCTTTGAAAAACAATTTCATGTGTTAAAATTGTGTTTTCATATGTTTATAATACTTCTTTTACAATCTAAGGTCTATTAATTGATTCGAACACTTGTGATACCTTTGAAAAACCATTCCAAATGTGTTCAAATTGTATTTTGATATGTTCGATAATTCTTTTACAATCTAAGGTCTATTGATTGATTGAAACACTCATGATATGATATCTTTGAAAAACAATTTCATGTGTTAAAATTGTGTTTTGATATGTTTAATACTTCTTTCATTTACAATCTAAGGTTTTTATAGTTAACCTAGGAAACTATAAGAAAGTGAATGTTCTGTGTAATAATAGTTTAAAAAGTATCTTAACTATTGAAAACAAGCGTACTACTTCTTAACTAAATGTTTGCAACTTGTTCTTTTTGCTATTAATTGGTTTGGTTGAAAACACTTATGATATCTTTGAAAACCAATTTCACGTGTTAAGATTGTGTTTTGATATGTTTAATACAATCTTAGTCTATTATTAATTGATTGAAACACTTATGAATAT
The DNA here is from genome assembly GCF_051622355.1 of Phaseolus vulgaris. NCBI lineage: Eukaryota > Viridiplantae > Streptophyta > Magnoliopsida > Fabales > Fabaceae > Phaseolus > Phaseolus vulgaris. The sequence continues at coordinate 18,446,234 of NC_143501.1, read as the reverse complement.
CTTTGAAAAACAATTTCATGTGTTAAAATTTTGTTTTCATATGTTTATAATACTTCTTTTACAATCTAAGGTCTATTAATTGATTCGAACACTTGTGATACCTTTGAAAAACCATTCCAAATGTGTTCAAATTGTATTTTGATATGTTCGATACTTCTTTTACAATCTAAGGTCTATTGATTGATTGAAACACTCATGATATGATATCTTTGAAAAACAATTTCATGTGTTAAAATTGTGTTTTGATATGTTTAATACTTCTTTCATTTACAATCTAAGGTTTTTATAGTTAACCTAGGAAACTATAAGAAAGTGAATGTTCTGTGTAATAATAGTTTAAAAAGTATCTTAACTATTGAAAACAAGCGTATTACTTCTTAACTAAATGTTTGCAACTTGTTCTTTTCTCTATTAATTGGTTTGGTTGAAAACACTTATGGTATCTTTGAAAACCAATTTCACGTGTTAAGATTGTGTTTTGATATGTTTAATACAATCTTAGTCTATTATTAATTGATTGAAACACTTATGAATATCTTTGAAAAACAATTTCATGTGTTAAAATTGTGTTTTCATATGTTAATAATACTTCTTTTACAATCTAAGGTCTATTAATTGATTCGAACACTTGTGATACCTTTGAAAAACCATTCCAAATGTGTTCAAATTGTATTTTGATATGTTCAATACTTCTTTTACAATCTAAGGTCTATCTATTGATTGATTGAAACACTCATGATATGATATCTTTGAAAAACAATTTCATGTGTTAAAATTGTGTTTTGATATGTTTAATACTTCTTTCATTTACAATCTAAGGTTTTATAGTTAACCTAGGAAACTATAAGAAAGTGAATGCTCTGTGTAATAATAGTTTAAAAGTATCTTAACTATTGAAAACAAGCGTACTACTTCTTAACTAAATGTTTGCAACTTGTTCTTTTCGCTATTAATTGGATTGGTTGAAAACACTTATGATATCTTTGAAAACCAATTTCACGTGTTAAGATTGTGTTTTGATATGTTTAATACAATCTTAGTCTATTATTAATTGATTGAAACACTTATGAATATCTTTGAAAAACAATTTCTTGTGTTAAAATTGTGTTTTCATATGTTTATAATACTTCTTTTACAATCCAAGGTCTATTAATTGATTCGAACACTTGTGATACCTTTGAAAAACCATTCCAAATGTGTTCAAATTCTATTTTGATATGTTCAATACTTCTTTTACAATCTAAGGTCTATCTATTGATTGATTGAAACACTCATGATATGATATCTTTGAAAAACAATTTCATGTGTTAAAATTGTGTTTTGATATGTTTAATACTTCTTTCATTTACAATCTAAGGTTTTATAGTTAACCTAGGAAACTATAAGAAAGTGAATGCTCTGTGTAATAATAGTTTAAAAGTATCTTAACTATTGAAAACAAGCGTATTACTTCTTAACTAAATGTTTGCAACTTGTTCTTTTCGCTATTAATTGGTTTGGTTGAAAACACTTATGATATCTTTGAAAACCAATTTCACGTGTTAAGATTGTGTTTTGATATGTTTAATACAATCTTAGTCTATTATTAATTGATTGAAACACTTATGAATATCTTTGAAAAACAATTTCATGTGTTAAAATTGTGTTTTCATATGTTAATAATACTTCTTTTACAATCTAAGGTCTATTAATTGATTCGAACACTTGTGATACCTTTGAAAAACCATTCCAAATGTGTTCAAATTGTATTTTGATATGTTCAATACTTCTTTTACAATCTAAGGTCTATCTATTGATTGATTGAAACACTCATGATATGATATCTTTGAAAAACAATTTCATGTGTTAAAATTGTGTTTTGATATGTTTAATACTTCTTTCATTTACAATCTAAGGTTTTATAGTTAACCTAGGAAACTATAAGAAAGTGAATGCTCTGTCTAATAATAGTTTAAAAGTATCTTAACTATTGAAAACAAGCGTATTACTTCTTAACTAAATGTTTGCAACTTGTTCTTTTCGCTATTAATTGGTTTGGTTGAAAACACTTATGATATCTTTGAAAACCAATTTCACGTGTTAAGATTGTGTTTTGAAATGTTTAATACAATCTTAGTCTATTATTAATTGATTGAAACACTTATGAATATCTTTGAAAAACAATTTCATGTGTTAAAATTGTGTTTTCATATGTTTATAATACTTCTTTTACAATCTAAGGTCTATTAATTGATTCGAACACTTGTGATACCTTTGAAAAACCATTCCAAATGTGTTCAAATTGTATTTTGATATGTTCAATACTTCTTTTACAATCTAAGGTCTATCTATTGATTGATTGAAACACTCATGATATGATATCTTTGAAAAACAATTTCATGTGTTAAAATTGTGTTTTGATATGTTTAATACTTCTTTCATTTACAATCTAAGGTTTTATAGTTAACCTAGGAAACTATAAGAAAGTGAATGCTCTGTGTAATAATAGTTTAAAAGTATCTTAACTATTGAAAACAAGCGTACTACTTCTTAACTAAATGTTTGCAACTTGTTCTTTTCGCTATTAATTGGTTTGGTTGAAAACAGTTATGATATCTTTGAAAACCAATTTCACGTGTTAAGATTGTGTTTTGATATGTTTAATACAATCTTAGTCTATTATAAATTGATTGAAACACTTATGAATATCTTTGAAAAACAATTTCATGTGTGTTTTCATATGTTTATAATACTTCTTTTACAATCTAAGGTCTATTAATTGATTCGAACACTTGTGATACCTTTGAAAAACCATTCCAAATGTGTTCAAATTGTATTTTGATATGTTCAATACTTCTTTTACAATCTAAGGTCTATCTATTGATTGATTGAAACACTCATGATATGATATCTTTGAAAAACAATTTCATGTGTTAAAATTGTGTTTTGATATGTTTAATACTTCTTTCATTTACAATCTAAGGTTTTATAGTTAACCTAGGAAACTATAAGAAAGTGAATGCTCTGTGTAATAATAGTTTAAAAGTATCTTAACTATTGAAAACAAGCGTACTACTTCTTAACTAAATGTTTGCAACTTGTTCTTTTCGCTATTAATTGGATTGGTTGAAAACACTTATGATATCTTTGAAAACCAATTTCACGTGTTAAGATTGTGTTTTGATATGTTTAATACAATCTTAGTCTATTATTAATTGATTGAAACACTTATGAATATCTTTGAAAAACAATTTCTTGTGTTAAAATTGTGTTTTCATATGTTTATAATACTTCTTTTACAATCCAAGGTCTATTAATTGATTCGAACACTTGTGATACCTTTGAAAAACCATTCCAAATGTGTTCAAATTCTATTTTGATATGTTCAATACTTCTTTTACAATCTAAGGTCTATCTATTGATTGATTGAAACACTCATGATATGATATCTTTGAAAAACAATTTCATGTGTTAAAATTGTGTTTTGATATGTTTAATACTTCTTTCATTTACAATCTAAGGTTTTATAGTTAACCTAGGAAACTATAAGAAAGTGAATGCTCTGTGTAATAATAGTTTAAAAGTATCTTAACTATTGAAAACAAGCGTATTACTTCTTAACTAAATGTTTGCAACTTGTTCTTTTCGCTATTAATTGGTTTGGTTGAAAACACTTATGATATCTTTGAAAACCAATTTCACGTGTTAAGATTGTGTTTTGATATGTTTAATACAATCTTAGTCTATTATTAATTGATTGAAACACTTATGAATATCTTTGAAAAACAATTTCATGTGTTAAAATTGTGTTTTCATATGTTAATAATACTTCTTTTACAATCTAAGGTCTATTAATTGATTCGAACACTTGTGATACCTTTGAAAAACCATTCCAAATGTGTTCAAATTGTATTTTGATATGTTCAATACTTCTTTTACAATCTAAGGTCTATCTATTGATTGATTGAAACACTCATGATATGATATCTTTGAAAAACAATTTCATGTGTTAAAATTGTGTTTTGATATGTTTAATACTTCTTTCATTTACAATCTAAGGTTTTATAGTTAACCTAGGAAACTATAAGAAAGTGAATGCTCTGTCTAATAATAGTTTAAAAGTATCTTAACTATTGAAAACAAGCGTATTACTTCTTAACTAAATGTTTGCAACTTGTTCTTTTCGCTATTAATTGGTTTGGTTGAAAACACTTATGATATCTTTGAAAACCAATTTCACGTGTTAAGATTGTGTTTTGAAATGTTTAATACAATCTTAGTCTATTATTAATTGATTGAAACACTTATGAATATCTTTGAAAAACAATTTCATGTGTTAAAATTGTGTTTTCATATGTTTATAATACTTCTTTTACAATCTAAGGTCTATTAATTGATTCGAACACTTGTGATACCTTTGAAAAACCATTCCAAATGTGTTCAAATTGTATTTTGATATGTTCCATACTTCTTTTACAATCTAAGGTCTATCTATTGATTGATTGAAACACTCATGATATGATATCTTTGAAAAACAATTTCATGTGTTAAAATTGTGTTTTGATATGTTTAATACTTCTTTCATTTACAATCTAAGGTTTTATAGTTAACCTAGGAAACTATAAGAAAGTGAATGCTCTGTGTAATAATAGTTTAAAAGTATCTTAACTATTGAAAACAAGCGTACTACTTCTTAACAAAATGTTTGCAACTTGTTCTTTTCGCTATTAATTGGTTTGGTTGAAAACACTTATGATATCTTTGAAAACCAATTTCACGTGTTAAGATTGTGTTTTGATATGTTTAATACAATCTTAGTCTATTATTAATTGATTGAAACACTTATGAATATCTTTGAAAAACAATTTCATGTGTTAAAATTGTGTTTTCATATGTTTATAATACTTCTTTTACAATCCAAGGTCTATTAATTGATTCGAACACTTGTGATACCTTTGAAAACCATTCCAAATGTGTTCAAATTGTATTTTGATATGTTCAATACTTCTTTTACAATCTAAGGTCTATCTATTGATTGATTGAAACACTCATGATATGATATCTTTGAAAAACAATTTCATGTGTTAAAATTGTGTTTTGATATGTTTAATACTTCTTTCATTTACAATCTAAGGTTTTATAGTTAACCTAGGAAACTATAAGAAAGTGAATGCTCTGTGTAATAATAGTTTAAAAGTATCTTAACTATTGAAAACAAGCGTATTACTTCTTAACTAAATGTTTGCAACTTGTTCTTTTCGCTATTAATTGGTTTGGTTGAAAACACTTATGATATCTTTGAAAACCAATTTCACGTGTTAAGATTGTGTTTTGATATGTTTAATACAATCTTAGTCTATTATTAATTGATTGAAACACTTATGAATATCTTTGAAAAACAATTTCATGTGTTAAAATTGTGTTTTGATATGTTTAATACTTCTTTCATTTACAATCTAAAGTTTTATAGTTAACCTAGGAAACTATAAGAAAGTGAATGCTCTGTGTAATAATAGTTTAAAAGTATCTTAACTATTGAAAACAAGCGTATTACTTCTTAACTAAATGTTTGCAACTTGTTCTTTTCGCTATTAATTGGTTTGGTTGAAAACACTTATGATATCTTTGAAAACCAATTTCACGTGTTAAGATTGTGTTTTGATATGTTTAATACAATCTTAGTCTATTATTAATTGATTGAAACACTTATGAATATCTTTGAAAAACAATTTCATGTGTTAAAATTGTGTTTTCATATGTTTATAATACTTCTTTTACAATCTAAGGTCTATTAATTGATTCGAACACTTGTGATACCTTTGAAAAACCATTCCAAATGTGTTCAAATTGTATTTTGATATGTTCAATACTTCTTTTACAATCTAAGGTCTATCTATTGATTGATTGAAACACTCATGATATGATATCTTTGAAAAACAATTTCATGTGTTAAAATTGTGTTTTGATATGTTTAATACTTCTTTCATTTACAATCTAAGGTTTTATAGTTAACCTAGGAAACTATAAGAAAGTGAATGCTCTGTGTAATAATAGTTTAAAAGTATCTTAACTATTGAAAACAAGCGTATTACTTCTTAACTAAATGTTTGCAACTTGTTCTTTTCGCTATTAATTGGTTTGGTTGAAAACACTTATGATATCTTTGAAAACCAATTTCACGTGTTAAGATTGTGTTTTGATATGTTTAATACAATCTTAGTCTATTATTAATTGATTGAAACACTTATGAATATCTTTGAAAAACAATTTCATGTGTTAAAATTGTGTTTTCATATGTTTAATACTTCTTTCATTTACAATCTAAAGTTTTATAGTTAACCTAGGAAACTATAAGAAAGTGAATGCTCTGTGTAATAATAGTTTAAAAGTATCTTAACTATTGAAAACAAGCGTATTACTTCTTAACTAAATGTTTGCAACTTGTTCTTTTCGCTATTAATTGGTTTGGTTGAAAACACTTATGATATCTTTGAAAACCAATTTCACGTGTTAAGATTGTGTTTTGATATGTTTAATACAATCTTAGTCTATTATTAATTGATTGAAACACTTATGAATATCTTTGAAAAACAATTTCATGTGTTAAAATTGTGTTTTCATATGTTTATAATACTTCTTTTACAATCTAAGGTCTATTAATTGATTCGAACACTTGTGATACCTTTGAAAAACCATTCCAAATGTGTTCAAATTGTATTTTGATATGTTCAATACTTCTTTTACAATCTAAGGTCTATCTATTGATTGATTGAAACACTCATGATATGATATCTTTGAAAAAAAATTTCATGTGTTAAAATTGTGTTTTGATATGTTTAATACTTCTTTCATTTACAATCTAAGGTTTTATAGTTAACCTAGGAAACTATAAGAAAGTGAATGCTCTGTGTAATAATAGTTTAAAAGTATCTTAACTATTGAAAACAAGCGTATTACTTCTTAACTAAATGTTTGCAACTTGTTCTTTTCGCTATTAATTGGTTTGGTTGAAAACACTTATGATATCTTTGAAAACCAATTTCACGTGTTAAGATTGTGTTTTGAAATGTTTAATACAATCTTAGTCTATTATTAATTGATTGAAACACTTATGAATATCTTTGAAAAACAATTTCATGTGTTAAAATTGTGTTTTCATATGTTTATAATACTTCTTTTACAATCTAAGGTCTATTAATTGATTCGAACACTTGTGATACCTTTGAAAAACCATTCCAAATGTGTTCAAATTGTATTTTGATATGTTCAATACTTCTTTTACAATCTAAGGTCTATCTATTGATTGATTGAAACACTCATGATATGATATCTTTGAAAAACAATTTCATGTGTTAAAATTGTGTTTTGATATGTTTAATACTTCTTTCATTTACAATCTAAGGTTTTATAGTTAACCTAGGAAACTATAAGAAAGTGAATGCTCTGTGTAATAATAGTTTAAAAGTATCTTAACTATTGAAAACAAGCGTATTACTTCTTAACTAAATGTTTGCAACTTGTTCTTTTCGCTATTAATTGGCTTGGTTGAAAACACTTATGATATCTTTGAAAACCAATTTCACGTGTTAAGATTGTGTTTTGATATGTTTAATACAATCTTAGTCTGTTGATTGATTGAAACACTTATGAATATCTTTGAAAAACAATTTCATGTGTGTTTTCATATGTTTATAATACTTCTTTTACAATCTAAGGTCTATTAATTGATTCGAACACTTGTGATACCTTTGAAAAACCATTCCAAATGTGTTCAAATTGTATTTTGATATGTTCAATACTTCTTTTACAATCTAAGGTCTATCTATTGATTGATTGAAACACTCATGATATGATATCTTTGAAAAACAATTTCATGTGTTAAAATTGTGTTTTGATATGTTTAATACTTCTTTCATTTACAATCTAAGGTTTTATAGTTAACCTAGGAAACTATAAGAAAGTGAATGCTCTGTGTAATAATAGTTTAAAAGTATCTTAACTATTGAAAACAAGCGTACTACTTCTTAACTAAATGTTTGCAACTTGTTCTTTTCGCTATTAATTGGATTGGTTGAAAACACTTATGATATCTTTGAAAACCAATTTCACGTGTTAAGATTGTGTTTTGATATGTTTAATACAATCTTAGTCTATTATTAATTGATTGAAACACTTATGAATATCTTTGAAAAACAATTTCTTGTGTTAAAATTGTGTTTTCATATGTTTATAATACTTCTTTTACAATCCAAGGTCTATTAATTGATTCGAACACTTGTGATACCTTTGAAAAACCATTCCAAATGTGTTCAAATTCTATTTTGATATGTTCAATACTTCTTTTACAATCTAAGGTCTATCTATTGATTGATTGAAACACTCATGATATGATATCTTTGAAAAACAATTTCATGTGTTAAAATTGTGTTTTGATATGTTTAATACTTCTTTCATTTACAATCTAAGGTTTTATAGTTAACCTAGGAAACTATAAGAAAGTGAATGCTCTGTGTAATAATAGTTTAAAAGTATCTTAACTATTGAAAACAAGCGTATTACTTCTTAACTAAATGTTTGCAACTTGTTCTTTTCGCTATTAATTGGTTTGGTTGAAAACACTTATGATATCTTTGAAAACCAATTTCACGTGTTAAGATTGTGTTTTGATATGTTTAATACAATCTTAGTCTATTATTAATTGATTGAAACACTTATGAATATCTTTGAAAAACAATTTCATGTGTTAAAATTGTGTTTTCATATGTTAATAATACTTCTTTTACAATCTAAGGTCTATTAATTGATTCGAACACTTGTGATACCTTTGAAAAACCATTCCAAATGTGTTCAAATTGTATTTTGATATGTTCAATACTTCTTTTACAATCTAAGGTCTATCTATTGATTGATTGAAACACTCATGATATGATATCTTTGAAAAACAATTTCATGTGTTAAAATTGTGTTTTGATATGTTTAATACTTCTTTCATTTACAATCTAAGGTTTTATAGTTAACCTAGGAAACTATAAGAAAGTGAATGCTCTGTCTAATAATAGTTTAAAAGTATCTTAACTATTGAAAACAAGCGTATTACTTCTTAACTAAATGTTTGCAACTTGTTCTTTTCGCTATTAATTGGTTTGGTTGAAAACACTTATGATATCTTTGAAAACCAATTTCACGTGTTAAGATTGTGTTTTGAAATGTTTAATACAATCTTAGTCTATTATTAATTGATTGAAACACTTATGAATATCTTTGAAAAACAATTTCATGTGTTAAAATTGTGTTTTCATATGTTTATAATACTTCTTTTACAATCTAAGGTCTATTAATTGATTCGAACACTTGTGATACCTTTGAAAAACCATTCCAAATGTGTTCAAATTGTATTTTGATATGTTCCATACTTCTTTTACAATCTAAGGTCTATCTATTGATTGATTGAAACACTCATGATATGATATCTTTGAAAAACAATTTCATGTGTTAAAATTGTGTTTTGATATGTTTAATACTTCTTTCATTTACAATCTAAGGTTTTATAGTTAACCTAGGAAACTATAAGAAAGTGAATGCTCTGTGTAATAATAGTTTAAAAGTATCTTAACTATTGAAAACAAGCGTACTACTTCTTAACAAAATGTTTGCAACTTGTTCTTTTCGCTATTAATTGGTTTGGTTGAAAACACTTATGATATCTTTGAAAACCAATTTCACGTGTTAAGATTGTGTTTTGATATGTTTAATACAATCTTAGTCTATTATTAATTGATTGAAACACTTATGAATATCTTTGAAAAACAATTTCATGTGTTAAAATTGTGTTTTCATATGTTTATAATACTTCTTTTACAATCCAAGGTCTATTAATTGATTCGAACACTTGTGATACCTTTGAAAACCATTCCAAATGTGTTCAAATTGTATTTTGATATGTTCAATACTTCTTTTACAATCTAAGGTCTATCTATTGATTGATTGAAACACTCATGATATGATATCTTTGAAAAACAATTTCATGTGTTAAAATTGTGTTTTGATATGTTTAATACTTCTTTCATTTACAATCTAAGGTTTTATAGTTAACCTAGGAAACTATAAGAAAGTGAATGCTCTGTGTAATAATAGTTTAAAAGTATCTTAACTATTGAAAACAAGCGTATTACTTCTTAACTAAATGTTTGCAACTTGTTCTTTTCGCTATTAATTGGTTTGGTTGAAAACACTTATGATATCTTTGAAAACCAATTTCACGTGTTAAGATTGTGTTTTGATATGTTTAATACAATCTTAGTCTATTATTAATTGATTGAAACACTTATGAATATCTTTGAAAAACAATTTCATGTGTTAAAATTGTGTTTTGATATGTTTAATACTTCTTTCATTTACAATCTAAAGTTTTATAGTTAACCTAGGAAACTATAAGAAAGTGAATGCTCTGTGTAATAATAGTTTAAAAGTATCTTAACTATTGAAAACAAGCGTATTACTTCTTAACTAAATGTTTGCAACTTGTTCTTTTCGCTATTAATTGGTTTGGTTGAAAACACTTATGATATCTTTGAAAACCAATTTCACGTGTTAAGATTGTGTTTTGATATGTTTAATACAATCTTAGTCTATTATTAATTGATTGAAACACTTATGAATATCTTTGAAAAACAATTTCATGTGTTAAAATTGTGTTTTCATATGTTTATAATACTTCTTTTACAATCTAAGGTCTATTAATTGATTCGAACACTTGTGATACCTTTGAAAAACCATTCCAAATGTGTTCAAATTGTATTTTGATATGTTCAATACTTCTTTTACAATCTAAGGTCTATCTATTGATTGATTGAAACACTCATGATATGATATCTTTGAAAAACAATTTCATGTGTTAAAATTGTGTTTTGATATGTTTAATACTTCTTTCATTTACAATCTAAGGTTTTATAGTTAACCTAGGAAACTATAAGAAAGTGAATGCTCTGTGTAATAATAGTTTAAAAGTATCTTAACTATTGAAAACAAGCGTATTACTTCTTAACTAAATGTTTGCAACTTGTTCTTTTCGCTATTAATTGGTTTGGTTGAAAACACTTATGATATCTTTGAAAACCAATTTCACGTGTTAAGATTGTGTTTTGATATGTTTAATACAATCTTAGTCTATTATTAATTGATTGAAACACTTATGAATATCTTTGAAAAACAATTTCATGTGTTAAAATTGTGTTTTCATATGTTTAATACTTCTTTCATTTACAATCTAAAGTTTTATAGTTAACCTAGGAAACTATAAGAAAGTGAATGCTCTGTGTAATAATAGTTTAAAAGTATCTTAACTATTGAAAACAAGCGTATTACTTCTTAACTAAATGTTTGCAACTTGTTCTTTTCGCTATTAATTGGTTTGGTTGAAAACACTTATGATATCTTTGAAAACCAATTTCACGTGTTAAGATTGTGTTTTGATATGTTTAATACAATCTTAGTCTATTATTAATTGATTGAAACACTTATGAATATCTTTGAAAAACAATTTCATGTGTTAAAATTGTGTTTTCATATGTTTATAATACTTCTTTTACAATCTAAGGTCTATTAATTGATTCGAACACTTGTGATACCTTTGAAAAACCATTCCAAATGTGTTCAAATTGTATTTTGATATGTTCAATACTTCTTTTACAATCTAAGGTCTATCTATTGATTGATTGAAACACTCATGATATGATATCTTTGAAAAAAAATTTCATGTGTTAAAATTGTGTTTTGATATGTTTAATACTTCTTTCATTTACAATCTAAGGTTTTATAGTTAACCTAGGAAACTATAAGAAAGTGAATGCTCTGTGTAATAATAGTTTAAAAGTATCTTAACTATTGAAAACAAGCGTATTACTTCTTAACTAAATGTTTGCAACTTGTTCTTTTCGCTATTAATTGGTTTGGTTGAAAACACTTATGATATCTTTGAAAACCAATTTCACGTGTTAAGATTGTGTTTTGATATGTTTAATACAATCTTAGTCTATTATTAATTGATTGAAACACTTATGAATATCTTTGAAAAACAATTTCATGTGTTAAAATTGTGTTTTGATATGTTTAATACTTCTTTCATTTACAATCTAAAGTTTTATAGTTAACCTAGGAAACTATAAGAAAGTGAATGCTCTGTGTAATAATAGTTTAAAAGTATCTTAACTATTGAAAACAAGCGTATTACTTCTTAACTAAATGTTTGCAACTTGTTCTTTTCGCTATTAATTGGTTTGGTTGAAAACACTTATGATATCTTTGAAAACCAATTTCACGTGTTAAGATTGTGTTTTGATATGTTTAATACAATCTTAGTCTATTATTAATTGATTGAAACACTTATGAATATCTTTGAAAAACAATTTCATGTGTTAAAATTGTGTTTTCATATGTTTATAATACTTCTTTTACAATCTAAGGTCTATTAATTGATTCGAACACTTGTGATACCTTTGAAAAACCATTCCAAATGTGTTCAAATTGTATTTTGATATGTTCAATACTTCTTTTACAATCTAAGGTCTATCTATTGATTGATTGAAACACTCATGATATGATATCTTTGAAAAACAATTTCATGTGTTAAAATTGTGTTTTGATATGTTTAATACTTCTTTCATTTACAATCTAAGGTTTTATAGTTAACCTAGGAAACTATAAGAAAGTGAATGCTCTGTGTAATAATAGTTTAAAAGTATCTTAACTATTGAAAACAAGCGTATTACTTCTTAACTAAATGTTTGCAACTTGTTCTTTTCGCTATTAATTGGTTTGGTTGAAAACACTTATGATATCTTTGAAAACCAATTTCACGTGTTAAGATTGTGTTTTGATATGTTTAATACAATCTTAGTCTATTATTAATTGATTGAAACACTTATGAATATCTTTGAAAAACAATTTCAGGTGTTAAAATTGTGTTTTCATATGTTTATAATACTTCTTTTACAATCTAAGGTCTATTAATTGATTCGAACACTTGTGATACCTTTGAAAAACCATTCCAAATGTGTTCAAATTGTATTTTGATATGTTCGATACTTCTTTTACAATCTAAGGTCTATTGATTGATTGAAACACTCATGATATGATATCTTTGAAAAACAATTTCATGTGTTAAAATTGTGTTTTGATATGTTTAATACTTCTTTCATTTACAATCTAAGGTTTTTATAGTTAACCTAGGAAACTATAAGAAAGTGAATGTTCTGTGTAATAATAGTTTAAAAAGTATCTTAACTATTGAAAACAAGCGTATTACTTCTTAACTAAATGTTTGCAACTTGTTCTTTTCGCTATTAATTGGTTTGGTTGAAAACACTTATGATATCTTTGAAAACCAATTTCACGTGTTAAGATTGTGTTTTGATATGTTTAATACAATCTTAGTCTATTATTAATTGATTGAAACACTTATGAATATCTTTGAAAAACAATTTCATGTGTTAAAATTGTGTTTTCATATGTTTATAATACTTCTTTTACAATCTAAGGTCTATTAATTGATTCGAACACTTGTGATACCTTTGAAAAACCATTCCAAATGTGTTCAAATTGTATTTTGATATGTTCCATACTTCTTTTACAATCTAAGGTCTATCTATTGATTGATTGAAACACTCATGATATGATATCTTTGAAAAACAATTTCATGTGTTAAAATTGTGTTTTGATATGTTTAATACTTCTTTCATTTACAATCTAAGGTTTTATAGTTAACCTAGGAAACTATAAGAAAGTGAATGCTCTGTGTAATAATAGTTTAAAAGTATCTTAACTATTGAAAACAAGCGTACTACTTCTTAACTAAATGTTTGCAACTTGTTCTTTTCGCTATTAATTGGTTTGGTTGAAAACACTTATGATATCTTTGAAAACCAATTTCACGTGTTAAGATTGTGTTTTGATATGTTTAATACAATCTTAGTCTATTATTAATTGATTGAAACACTTATGAATATCTTTGAAAAACAATTTCATGTGTTAAAATTGTGTTTTCATATGTTTAATACTTCTTTCATTTACAATCTAAAGTTTTATAGTTAACCTAGGAAACTATAAGAAAGTGAATGCTCTGTGTAATAATAGTTTAAAAGTATCTTAACTATTGAAAACAAGCGTATTACTTCTTAACTAAATGTTTGCAACTTGTTCTTTTCGCTATTAATTGGTTTGGTTGAAAACACTTATGATATCTTTGAAAACCAATTTCACGTGTTAAGATTGTGTTTTGATATGTTTAATAGAATCTTAGTCTATTATTAATTGATTGAAACACTTATGAATATCTTTGAAAAACAATTTCATGTGTTAAAATTGTGTTTTCATATGTTAATAATACTTCTTTTACAATCTAAGGTCTATTAATTGATTCGAACACTTGTGATACCTTTGAAAAACCATTCCAAATGTGTTCAAATTGTATTTTGATATGTTCAATACTTCTTTTACAATCTAAGGTCTATCTATTTATTGATTGAAACACTCATGATATGATATCTTTGAAAAACAATTTCATGTGTTAAAATTGTGTTTTGATATGTTTAATACTTCTTTCATTTACAATCTAAGGTTTTATAGTTAACCTAGGAAACTATAAGAAAGTGAATGCTCTGTGTAATAATAGTTTAAAAGTATCTTAACTATTGAAAACAAGCGTATTACTTCTTAACTAAATGTTTGCAACTTGTTCTTTTCGCTATTAATTGGTTTGGTTGAAAACACTTATGATATCTTTGAAAACCAATTTCACGTGTTAAGATTGTGTTTTGAAATGTTTAATACAATCTTAGTCTATTATTAATTGATTGAAACACTTATGAATATCTTTGAAAAACAATTTCATGTGTTAAAATTGTGTTTTCATATGTTTATAATACTTCTTTTACAATCTAAGGTCTATTAATTGATTCGAACACTTGTGATACCTTTGAAAAACCATTCCAAATGTGTTCAAATTGTATTTTGATATGTTCCATACTTCTTTTACAATCTAAGGTCTATCTATTGATTGATTGAAACACTCATGATATGATATCTTTGAAAAACAATTTCATGTGTTAAAATTGTGTTTTGATATGTTTAATACTTCTTTCATTTACAATCTAAGGTTTTATAGTTAACCTAGGAAACTATAAGAAAGTGAATGCTCTGTGTAATAATAGTTTAAAAGTATCTTAACTGTTGAAAACAAGCGTACTACTTCTTAACTAAATGTTTGCAACTTGTTCTTTTCGCTATTAATTGGTTTGGTTGAAAACACTTATGATATCTTTGAAAACCAATTTCACGTGTTAAGATTGTGTTTTGATATGTTTAATACAATCTTAGTCTATTATTAATTGATTGAAACACTTATGAATATCTTTGAAAAACAATTTCATGTGTTAAAATTGTGTTTTCATATGTTTAATACTTCTTTCATTTACAATCTAAAGTTTTATAGTTAACCTAGGAAACTATAAGAAAGTGAATGCTCTGTGTAATAATAGTTTAAAAGTATCTTAACTATTGAAAACAAGCGTATTACTTCTTAACTAAATGTTTGCAACTTGTTCTTTTCGCTATTAATTGGTTTGGTTGAAAACACTTATGATATCTTTGAAAACCAATTTCACGTGTTAAGATTGTGTTTTGATATGTTTAATACAATCTTAGTCTATTATTAATTGATTGAAACACTTATGAATATCTTTGAAAAACAATTTCATGTGTTAAAATTGTGTTTTGATATGTTTAATACTTCTTTCATTTACAATCTAAAGTTTTATAGTTAACCTAGGAAACTATAAGAAAGTGAATGCTCTGTGTAATAATAGTTTAAAAGTATCTTAACTATTGAAAACAAGCGTATTACTTCTTAACTAAATGTTTGCAACTTGTTCTTTTCGCTATTAATTGGTTTGGTTGAAAACACTTATGATATCTTTGAAAACCAATTTCACGTGTTAAGATTGTGTTTTGATATGTTTAATACAATCTTAGTCTATTATTAATTGATTGAAACACTTATGAATATCTTTGAAAAACAATTTCATGTGTTAAAATTGTGTTTTCATATGTTTATAATACTTCTTTTACAATCTAAGGTCTATTAATTGATTCGAACACTTGTGATACCTTTGAAAAACCATTCCAAATGTGTTCAAATTGTATTTTGATATGTTCAATACTTCTTTTACAATCTAAGGTCTATCTATTGATTGATTGAAACACTCATGATATGATATCTTTGAAAAACAATTTCATGTGTTAAAATTGTGTTTTGATATGTTTAATACTTCTTTCATTTACAATCTAAGGTCTATCTATTGATTGATTGAAACACTCATGATATGATATCTTTGAAAAACAATTTCATGTGTTAAAATTGTGTTTTCATATGTTTATAATACTTCTTTTACAATCTAAGGTCTATTAATTGATTCGAACACTTGTGATACCTTTGAAAAACCATTCCAAATGTGTTCAAATTGTATTTTGATATGTTCCATACTTCTTTTACAATCTAAGGTCTATCTATTGATTGATTGAAACACTCATGATATGATATCTTTGAAAAACAATTTCATGTGTTAAAATTGTGTTTTGATATGTTTAATACTTCTTTCATTTACAATCTAAGGTTTTATAGTTAACCTAGGAAACTATAAGAAAGTGAATGCTCTGTGTAATAATAGTTTAAAAGTATCTTAACTATTGAAAACAAGCGTACTACTTCTTAACTAAATGTTTGCAACTTGTTCTTTTCGCTATTAATTGGTTTGGTTGAAAACACTTATGATATCTTTGAAAACCAATTTCACGTGTTAAGATTGTGTTTTGATATGTTTAATACAATCTTAGTCTATTATTAATTGATTGAAACACTTATGAATATCTTTGAAAAACAATTTCATGTGTTAAAATTGTGTTTTCATATGTTTAATACTTCTTTCATTTACAATCTAAAGTTTTATAGTTAACCTAGGAAACTATAAGAAAGTGAATGCTCTGTGTAATAATAGTTTAAAAGTATCTTAACTATTGAAAACAAGCGTATTACTTCTTAACTAAATGTTTGCAACTTGTTCTTTTCGCTATTAATTGGTTTGGTTGAAAACACTTATGATATCTTTGAAAACCAATTTCACGTGTTAAGATTGTGTTTTGATATGTTTAATAGAATCTTAGTCTATTATTAATTGATTGAAACACTTATGAATATCTTTGAAAAACAATTTCATGTGTTAAAATTGTGTTTTCATATGTTAATAATACTTCTTTTACAATCTAAGGTCTATTAATTGATTCGAACACTTGTGATACCTTTGAAAAACCATTCCAAATGTGTTCAAATTGTATTTTGATATGTTCAATACTTCTTTTACAATCTAAGGTCTATCTATTTATTGATTGAAACACTCATGATATGATATCTTTGAAAAACAATTTCATGTGTTAAAATTGTGTTTTGATATGTTTAATACTTCTTTCATTTACAATCTAAGGTTTTATAGTTAACCTAGGAAACTATAAGAAAGTGAATGCTCTGTGTAATAATAGTTTAAAAGTATCTTAACTATTGAAAACAAGCGTATTACTTCTTAACTAAATGTTTGCAACTTGTTCTTTTCGCTATTAATTGGTTTGGTTGAAAACACTTATGATATCTTTGAAAACCAATTTCACGTGTTAAGATTGTGTTTTGAAATGTTTAATACAATCTTAGTCTATTATTAATTGATTGAAACACTTATGAATATCTTTGAAAAACAATTTCATGTGTTAAAATTGTGTTTTCATATGTTTATAATACTTCTTTTACAATCTAAGGTCTATTAATTGATTCGAACACTTGTGATACCTTTGAAAAACCATTCCAAATGTGTTCAAATTGTATTTTGATATGTTCCATACTTCTTTTACAATCTAAGGTCTATCTATTGATTGATTGAAACACTCATGATATGATATCTTTGAAAAACAATTTCATGTGTTAAAATTGTGTTTTGATATGTTTAATACTTCTTTCATTTACAATCTAAGGTTTTATAGTTAACCTAGGAAACTATAAGAAAGTGAATGCTCTGTGTAATAATAGTTTAAAAGTATCTTAACTGTTGAAAACAAGCGTACTACTTCTTAACTAAATGTTTGCAACTTGTTCTTTTCGCTATTAATTGGTTTGGTTGAAAACACTTATGATATCTTTGAAAACCAATTTCACGTGTTAAGATTGTGTTTTGATATGTTTAATACAATCTTAGTCTATTATTAATTGATTGAAACACTTATGAATATCTTTGAAAAACAATTTCATGTGTTAAAATTGTGTTTTCATATGTTTAATACTTCTTTCATTTACAATCTAAAGTTTTATAGTTAACCTAGGAAACTATAAGAAAGTGAATGCTCTGTGTAATAATAGTTTAAAAGTATCTTAACTATTGAAAACAAGCGTATTACTTCTTAACTAAATGTTTGCAACTTGTTCTTTTCGCTATTAATTGGTTTGGTTGAAAACACTTATGATATCTTTGAAAACCAATTTCACGTGTTAAGATTGTGTTTTGATATGTTTAATACAATCTTAGTCTATTATTAATTGATTGAAACACTTATGAATATCTTTGAAAAACAATTTCATGTGTTAAAATTGTGTTTTGATATGTTTAATACTTCTTTCATTTACAATCTAAAGTTTTATAGTTAACCTAGGAAACTATAAGAAAGTGAATGCTCTGTGTAATAATAGTTTAAAAGTATCTTAACTATTGAAAACAAGCGTATTACTTCTTAACTAAATGTTTGCAACTTGTTCTTTTCGCTATTAATTGGTTTGGTTGAAAACACTTATGATATCTTTGAAAACCAATTTCACGTGTTAAGATTGTGTTTTGATATGTTTAATACAATCTTAGTCTATTATTAATTGATTGAAACACTTATGAATATCTTTGAAAAACAATTTCATGTGTTAAAATTGTGTTTTGATATGTTTAATACTTCTTTCATTTACAATCTAAAGTTTTATAGTTAACCTAGGAAACTATAAGAAAGTGAATGCTCTGTGTAATAATAGTTTAAAAGTATCTTAACTATTGAAAACAAGCGTATTACTTCTTAACTAAATGTTTGCAACTTGTTCTTTTCGCTATTAATTGGTTTGGTTGAAAACACTTATGATATCTTTGAAAACCAATTTCACGTGTTAAGATTGTGTTTTGATATGTTTAATACAATCTTAGTCTATTATTAATTGATTGAAACACTTATGAATATCTTTGAAAAACAATTTCATGTGTTAAAATTGTGTTTTCATATGTTTATAATACTTCTTTTACAATCTAAGGTCTATTAATTGATTCGAACACTTGTGATACCTTTGAAAAACCATTCCAAATGTGTTCAAATTGTATTTTGATATGTTCAATACTTCTTTTACAATCTAAGGTCTATCTATTGATTGATTGAAACACTCATGATATGATATCTTTGAAAAACAATTTCATGTGTTAAAATTGTGTTTTGATATGTTTAATACTTCTTTCATTTACAATCTAAGGTCTATCTATTGATTGATTGAAACACTCATGATATGATATCTTTGAAAAACAATTTCATGTGTTAAAATTGTGTTTTCATATGTTTATAATACTTCTTTTACAATCTAAGGTCTATTAATTGATTCGAACACTTGTGATACCTTTGAAAAACCATTCCAAATGTGTTCAAATTGTATTTTGATATGTTCCATACTTCTTTTACAATCTAAGGTCTATCTATTGATTGATTGAAACACTCATGATATGATATCTTTGAAAAACAATTTCATGTGTTAAAATTGTGTTTTGATATGTTTAATACTTCTTTCATTTACAATCTAAGGTTTTATAGTTAACCTAGGAAACTATAAGAAAGTGAATGCTCTGTGTAATAATAGTTTAAAAGTATCTTAACTATTGAAAACAAGCGTACTACTTCTTAACTAAATGTTTGCAACTTGTTCTTTTCGCTATTAATTGGTTTGGTTGAAAACACTTATGATATCTTTGAAAACCAATTTCACGTGTTAAGATTGTGTTTTGATATGTTTAATACAATCTTAGTCTATTATTAATTGATTGAAACACTTATGAATATCTTTGAAAAACAATTTCATGTGTTAAAATTGTGTTTTCATATGTTTAATACTTCTTTCATTTACAATCTAAAGTTTTATAGTTAACCTAGGAAACTATAAGAAAGTGAATGCTCTGTGTAATAATAGTTTAAAAGTATCTTAACTATTGAAAACAAGCGTATTACTTCTTAACTAAATGTTTGCAACTTGTTCTTTTCGCTATTAATTGGTTTGGTTGAAAACACTTATGATATCTTTGAAAACCAATTTCACGTGTTAAGATTGTGTTTTGATATGTTTAATAGAATCTTAGTCTATTATTAATTGATTGAAACACTTATGAATATCTTTGAAAAACAATTTCATGTGTTAAAATTGTGTTTTCATATGTTAATAATACTTCTTTTACAATCTAAGGTCTATTAATTGATTCGAACACTTGTGATACCTTTGAAAAACCATTCCAAATGTGTTCAAATTGTATTTTGATATGTTCAATACTTCTTTTACAATCTAAGGTCTATCTATTTATTGATTGAAACACTCATGATATGATATCTTTGAAAAACAATTTCATGTGTTAAAATTGTGTTTTGATATGTTTAATACTTCTTTCATTTACAATCTAAGGTTTTATAGTTAACCTAGGAAACTATAAGAAAGTGAATGCTCTGTGTAATAATAGTTTAAAAGTATCTTAACTATTGAAAACAAGCGTATTACTTCTTAACTAAATGTTTGCAACTTGTTCTTTTCGCTATTAATTGGTTTGGTTGAAAACACTTATGATATCTTTGAAAACCAATTTCACGTGTTAAGATTGTGTTTTGAAATGTTTAATACAATCTTAGTCTATTATTAATTGATTGAAACACTTATGAATATCTTTGAAAAACAATTTCATGTGTTAAAATTGTGTTTTCATATGTTTATAATACTTCTTTTACAATCTAAGGTCTATTAATTGATTCGAACACTTGTGATACCTTTGAAAAACCATTCCAAATGTGTTCAAATTGTATTTTGATATGTTCCATACTTCTTTTACAATCTAAGGTCTATCTATTGATTGATTGAAACACTCATGATATGATATCTTTGAAAAACAATTTCATGTGTTAAAATTGTGTTTTGATATGTTTAATACTTCTTTCATTTACAATCTAAGGTTTTATAGTTAACCTAGGAAACTATAAGAAAGTGAATGCTCTGTGTAATAATAGTTTAAAAGTATCTTAACTGTTGAAAACAAGCGTACTACTTCTTAACTAAATGTTTGCAACTTGTTCTTTTCGCTATTAATTGGTTTGGTTGAAAACACTTATGATATCTTTGAAAACCAATTTCACGTGTTAAGATTGTGTTTTGATATGTTTAATACAATCTTAGTCTATTATTAATTGATTGAAACACTTATGAATATCTTTGAAAAACAATTTCATGTGTTAAAATTGTGTTTTCATATGTTTAATACTTCTTTCATTTACAATCTAAAGTTTTATAGTTAACCTAGGAAACTATAAGAAAGTGAATGCTCTGTGTAATAATAGTTTAAAAGTATCTTAACTATTGAAAACAAGCGTATTACTTCTTAACTAAATGTTTGCAACTTGTTCTTTTCGCTATTAATTGGTTTGGTTGAAAACACTTATGATATCTTTGAAAACCAATTTCACGTGTTAAGATTGTGTTTTGATATGTTTAATACAATCTTAGTCTATTATTAATTGATTGAAACACTTATGAATATCTTTGAAAAACAATTTCATGTGTTAAAATTGTGTTTTGATATGTTTAATACTTCTTTCATTTACAATCTAAAGTTTTATAGTTAACCTAGGAAACTATAAGAAAGTGAATGCTCTGTGTAATAATAGTTTAAAAGTATCTTAACTATTGAAAACAAGCGTATTACTTCTTAACTAAATGTTTGCAACTTGTTCTTTTCGCTATTAATTGGTTTGGTTGAAAACACTTATGATATCTTTGAAAACCAATTTCACGTGTTAAGATTGTGTTTTGATATGTTTAATACAATCTTAGTCTATTATTAATTGATTGAAACACTTATGAATATCTTTGAAAAACAATTTCATGTGTTAAAATTGTGTTTTCATATGTTTATAATACTTCTTTTACAATCTAAGGTCTATTAATTGATTCGAACACTTGTGATACCTTTGAAAAACCATTCCAAATGTGTTCAAATTGTATTTTGATATGTTCAATACTTCTTTTACAATCTAAGGTCTATCTATTGATTGATTGAAACACTCATGATATGATATCTTTGAAAAACAATTTCATGTGTTAAAATTGTGTTTTGATATGTTTAATACTTCTTTCATTTACAATCTAAGGTTTTATAGTTAACCTGGAAACTATAAGAAAGTGAATGCTCTGTGTAATAATAGTTTAAAAGTATCTTAACTATTGAAAACAAGCGTATTACTTCTTAACTAAATGTTTGCAACTTGTTCTTTTCGCTATTAATTGGTTTGGTTGAAAACACTTATGATATCTTTGAAAACCAATTTCACGTGTTAAGATTGTGTTTTGATATGTTTAATACAATCTTAGTCTATTATTAATTGATTGAAACACTTATGAATATCTTTGAAAAACAATTTCATGTGTTAAAATTGTGTTTTCATATGTTTATAATACTTCTTTTACAATCTAAGGTCTATTAATTGATTCGAACACTTGTGATACCTTTGAAAAACCATTCCAAATGTGTTCAAATTGTATTTTGATATGTTCCATACTTCTTTTACAATCTAAGGTCTATCTATTGATTGATTGAAACACTCATGATATGATATCTTTGAAAAACAATTTCATGTGTTAAAATTGTGTTTTGATATGTTTAATACTTCTTTCATTTACAATCTAAGGTTTTATAGTTAACCTAGGAAACTATAAGAAAGTGAATGCTCTGTGTAATAATAGTTTAAAAGTATCTTAACTATTGAAAACAAGCGTATTACTTCTTAACTAAATGTTTGCAACTTGTTCTTTTCGCTATTAATTGGTTTGGTTGAAAACACTTATGATATCTTTGAAAACCAATTTCACGTGTTAAGATTGTGTTTTGATATGTTTAATACAATCTTAGTCTATTATTAATTGATTGAAACACTTATGAATATCTTTGAAAAACAATTTCATGTGTTAAAATTGTGTTTTCATATGTTTATAATACTTCTTTTACAATCTAAGGTCTATTAATTGATTCGAACACTTGTGATACCTTTGAAAAACCATTCCAAATGTGTTCAAATTGTATTTTGATATGTTCCATACTTCTTTTACAATCTAAGGTCTATCTATTGATTGATTGAAACACTCATGATATGATATCTTTGAAAAACAATTTCATGTGTTAAAATTGTGTTTTGATATGTTTAATACTTCTTTCATTTACAATCTAAGGTTTTATAGTTAACCTAGGAAACTATAAGAAAGTGAATGCTCTGTGTAATAATAGTTTAAAAGTATCTTAACTATTGAAAACAAGCGTACTACTTCTTAACTAAATGTTTGCAACTTGTTCTTTTCGCTATTAATTGGTTTGGTTGAAAACACTTATGATATCTTTGAAAACCAATTTCACGTGTTAAGATTGTGTTTTGATATGTTTAATACAATCTTAGTCTATTATTAATTGATTGAAACACTTATGAATATCTTTGAAAAACAATTTCATGTGTTAAAATTGTGTTTTCATATGTTTATAATACTTCTTTTACAATCTAAGGTCTATTAATTGATTCGAACACTTGTGATACCTTTGAAAAACCATTCCAAATGTGTTCAAATTGTATTTTGATATGTTCAATACTTCTTTTACAATCTAAGGTCTATCTATTGATTGATTGAAACACTCATGATATGATATCTTTGAAAAACAATTTCATGTGTTAAAATTGTGTTTTGATATGTTTAATACTTCTTTCATTTACAATCTAAGGTTTTATAGTTAACCTAGGAAACTATAAGAAAGTGAATGTTCTGTGTAATAATAGTTTAAAAAGTATCTTAACTATTGAAAACAAGCGTACTACTTCTTAATTAAATGTTTGCAACTTGTTCTTTTCGCTATTAATTGGTTTGGTTGAAAACACTTATGATATCTTTGAAAACCAATTTCACGTGTTAAGAATGTGTTTTGATATGTTTAATACAATCTTAGTCTATTATTAATTGATTGAAACACTTATGAATATCTTTGAAAAACAATTTCATGTGTTAAAATTGTGTTTTCATATGTTTATAATACTTCTTTTACAATCTAAGGTCTATTAATTGATTCGAACACTTGTGATACCTTTGAAAAACCATTCCAAATGTGTTCAAATTGTATTTTGATATGTTCAATACTTCTTTTACAATCTAAGGTCTATCTATTGATTGATTGAAACACTCATGATATGATATCTTTGAAAAACAATTTCATGTGTTAAAATTGTGTTTTGATATGTTTAATACTTCTTTCATTTACAATCTAAGATTTTATAGTTAACCTAGGAAACTATAAGAAAGTGAATGTTCTGTGTAATAATAGTTTAAAAGTATCTTAACTATTGAAAACAAGCGTACTACTTCTTAACTAAATCTTTGCAACTTGTTCTTTTCGCTATTAATTGGTTTGGTTGAAAACACTTATGATATCTTTGAAAACCAATTTCACGTGTTAAGATTGTGTTTTGATATGTTTAATACAATCTTAGTCTATTATTAATTGATTGAAACACTTATGAATATCTTTGAAAAACAATTTCATGTGTTAAAATTGTGTTTTCATATGTTTATAATACTTCTTTTACAATCTAAGGTCTATTAATTGATTCGAACACTTGTGATACCTTTGAAAAACCATTCCAAATGTGTTCAAATTGTATTTTGATATGTTCAATACTTCTTTTACAATCTAAGGTCTATCTATTGATTGATTGAAACACTCATGATATGATATCTTTGAAAAACAATTTCATGTGTTAAAATTGTGTTTTGATATGTTTAATACTTCTTTCATTTACAATCTAAGGTTTTATAATTAACCTAGGAAACTATAAGAAAGTGAATGCTCTGTGTAATAATAGTTTAAAAGTATCTTAACTTTTGAAAACAAGCGTACTACTTCTTAACTAAATGTTTGCAACTTGTTCTTTTCGCTATTAATTGGTTTGGTTGAAAACACTTATGATATCTTTGAAAACCAATTTCCCGTGTTAAGATTGTGTTTTGATATGTTTAATACAATCTTAGTCTATTATTAATTGATTGAAACACTTATGAATATCTTTGAAAAACAATTTCATGTGTTAAAATTGTGTTTTCATATGTTTATAATACTTCTTTTACAATCTAAGGTCTATTAATTGATTCGAACACTTGTGATACCTTTGAAAAACCATTCCAAATGTGTTCAAATTGTATTTTGATATGTTCAATACTTCTTTTACAATCTAAGGTCTATCTATTGATTGATTGAAACACTCATGATATGATATCTTTGAAAAACAATTTCATGTGTTAAAATTGTGTTTTGATATGTTTAATACTTCTTTCATTTACAATCTAAGGTTTTATAGTTAACCTAGGAAACTATAAGAAAGTGAATGCTCTGTGTAATAATAGTTTAAAAGTATCTTAACTATTGAAAACAAGCGTATTACTTCTTAACTAAATGTTTGCAACTTGTTCTTTTCGCTATTAATTGGTTTGGTTGAAAACACTTATGATATCTTTGAAAACCAATTTCCCGTGTTAAGATTGTGTTTTGATATGTTTAATACAATCTTAGTCTATTATTAATTGATTGAAACACTTATGAATATCTTTGAAAAACAATTTCATGTGTTAAAATTGTGTTTTCATATGTTTATAATACTTCTTTTACAATCTAAGGTCTATTAATTGATTCGAACACTTGTGATACCTTTGAAAAACCATTCCAAATGTGTTCAAATTGTATTTTGATATGTTCAATACTTCTTTTACAATCTAAGGTCTATCTATTGATTGATTGAAACACTCATGATATGATATCTTTGAAAAACAATTTCATGTGTTAAAATTGTGTTTTGATATGTTTAATACTTCTTTCATTTACAATCTAAGGTTTTATAGTTAACCTAGGAAACTATAAGAAAGTGAATGCTCTGTGTAATAATAGTTTAAAAGTATCTTAACTATTGAAAACAAGCGTATTACTTCTTAACTAAATGTTTGCAACTTGTTCTTTTCGCTATTAATTGGTTTGGTTGAAAACACTTATGATATCTTTGAAAACCAATTTCACGTGTTAAGATTGTGTTTTGATATGTTTAATACAATCTTAGTCTATTATTAATTGATTGAAACACTTATGAATATCTTTGAAAAACAATTTCATGTGTTAAAATTGTGTTTTCATATGTTTATAATACTTCTTTTACAATCTAAGGTCTATTAATTGATTCGAACACTTGTGATACCTTTGAAAAACCATTTCAAATGTGTTCAAATTGTATTTTGATATGTTCAATACTTCTTTTACAATCTAAGGTCTATCTATTGATTGATTGAAACACTCATGATATGATATCTTTGAAAAACAATTTCATGTGTTAAAATTGTGTTTTGATATGTTTAATACTTCTTTCATTTACAATCTAAGGTTCTATAATTAACCTAGGAAACTATAAGAAAGTGAATGCTCTGTGTAATAATAGTTTAAAAGTATCTTAACTTTTGAAAACAAGCGTACTACTTCTTAACTAAATGTTTGCAACTTGTTCTTTTCGCTATTAATTGGTTTGGTTGAAAACACTTATGATATCTTTGAAAACCAATTTCACGTGTTAAGATTGTGTTTTGATATGTTTAATACAATCTTAGTCTATTATTAATTGATTGAAACACTTATGAATATCTTTGAAAAACAATTTCATGTGTTAAAATTGTGTTTTCATATGTTTATAATACTTCTTTTACAATCTAAGGTCTATTAATTGATTCGAACACTTGTGATACCTTTGAAAAACCATTCCAAATGTGTTCAAATTGTATTTTGATATGTTCAATACTTCTTTTACAATCTAAGGTCTATCTATTGATTGATTGAAACACTCATGATATGATATCTTTGAAAAACAATTTCATGTGTTAAAATTGTGTTTTGATATGTTTAATACTTCTTTCATTTACAATCTAAGGTTTTATAGTTAGCCTAGGAAACTATAAGAAAGTGAATGCTCTGTGTTATAATAGTTTAAAAGTATCTTAACTATTGAAAACAAGCGTATTACTTCTTAATTAAATGTTTGCAACTTGTTCTTTTCGCTATTAATTGGTTTGGTTGAAAACACTTATGATATCTTTGAAAACCAATTTCACGTGTTAAGATTGTGTTTTGATATGTTTAATACAATCTTAGTCTATTATTAATTGATTGAAACACTTATGAATATCTTTGAAAAACAATTTCATGTGTTAAAATTGTGTTTTCATATGTTTATAATACTTCTTTTACAATCTAAGGTCTATTAACTGATTCGAACACTTGTGATACCTTTGAAAAACCATTCCAAATGTGTTCAAATTGTATTTTGATATGTTCAATAATTCTTTTACAATCTAAGGTCTATCTATTGATTGATTGAAACACTCATGATATGATATCTTTGAAAAACAATTTCATGTGTTAAAATTGTGTTTTGATATGTTTAATACTTCTTTCATTTACAATCTAAGGTTTTATAGTTAACCTAGGAAACTATAAGAAAGTGAATGCTCTGTGTAATAATAGTTTAAAAGTATCTTAACTATTGAAAACAAGCGTACTACTTCTTAACTAAATGTTTGCAACTTGTTCTTTTCGCTATTAATTGGTTTGGTTGAAAACACTTATGATATCTTTGAAAACCAATTTCACGTGTTAAGATTGTGTTTTGATATGTTTAATACAATCTTAGTCTATTATTAATTGATTGAAACACTTATGAATATCTTTGAAAAACAATTTCATGTGTTAAAATTGTGTTTTCATATGTTTATAATACTTCTTTTACAATCTAAGGTCTATTAATTGATTCGAACACTTGTGATACCTTTGAAAAACCATTCCAAATGTATTCAAATTGTATTTTGATATGTTCCATACTTCTTTTACAATCTAAGGTCTATCTATTGATTGATTGAAACACTCATGATATGATATCTTTGAAAAACAATTTCATGTGTTAAAATTGTGTTTTGATAGGTTTAATACTTCTTTCATTTACAATCTAAGGTTTTATAATTAACCTAGGAAACTATAAGAAAGTGAATGCTCTGTGTAATAATAGTTTAAAAGTATCTTAACTATTGAAAACAAGCGTACTACTTCTTAACTAAATGTTTGCAACTTGTTCTTTTCGCTATTAATTGGTTTGGTTGAAAACACTTATGATATCTTTGAAAACCAATTTCACGTGTTAAGATTGTGTTTTGATATGTTTAATACAATCTTAGTCTATTATTAATTGATTGAAACACTTATGAATATCTTTGAAAAACAATTTCATGTGTTAAAATTGTGTTTTCATATGTTTATAATACTTCTTCTACAATCTAAGGTCTATTAATTGATTCGAACACTTGTGATACCTTTGAAAAACCATTCCAAATGTGTTCAAATTGTATTTTGATATGTTCAATACTTCTTTTACAATCTAAGGTCTATCTATTGATTGATTGAAACACTCATGATATGATATCTTTGAAAAACAATTTCATGTGTTAAAATTGTGTTTTGATATGTTTAATACTTCTTTCATTTACAATCTAAGGTTTTATAGTTAACCTAGGAAACTATAAGAAAGTGAATGCTCTGTGTAATAATAGTTTAAAAGTATCTTAACTATTGAAAACAAGCGTATTACTTCTTAACTAAATGTTTGCAACTTGTTCTTTTCGCTATTAATTGGTTTGGTTGAAAACACTTATGATATCTTTGAAAACCAATTTCACGTGTTAAGATTGTGTTTTGATATGTTTAATACAATCTTAGTCTATTATTAATTGATTGAAACACTTATGAATATCTTTGAAAAACAATTTCATGTGTTAAAATTGTGTTTTCATATGTTTATAATACTTCTTTTACAATCTAAGGTCTATTAATTGATTCGAACACTTGTGATACCTTTGAAAAACCATTCCAAATGTGTTCAAATTGTATTTTGATATGTTCCATACTTCTTTTACAATCTAAGGTCTATCTATTGATTGATTGAAACACTCATGATATGATATCTTTGAAAAACAATTTCATGTGTTAAAATTGTGTTTTGATATGTTTAATACTTCTTTCATTTACAATCTAAGGTTTTATAATTAACCTAGGAAACTATAAGAAAGTGAATGCTCTGTGTAATAATAGTTTAAAAGTATCTTAACTATTGAAAACAAGCGTACTACTTCTTAACTAAATGTTTGCAACTTGTTCTTTTCGCTATTAATTGGTTTGGTTGAAAACACTTATGATATCTTTGAAAACCAATTTCACGTGTTAAGATTGTGTTTTGATATGTTTAATACAATCTTAGTCTATTATTAATTGATTGAAACACTTATGCATATCCTTGAAAAACAATTTCATGTGTTAAAATTGTGTTCTCATATGTTTATAATACTTCTTCTACAATCTAAGGTCTATTAATTGATTCGAACACTTGTGATACCTTTGAAAAACCATTCCAAATGTGTTCAAATTGTATTTTGATATGTTCAATACTTCTTTTACAATCTAAGGTCTATCTATTGATTGATTGAAACACTCATGATATGATATCTTTGAAAAACAATTTCATGTGTTAAAATTGTGTTTTGATATGTTTAATACTTCTTTCATTTACAATCTAAGGTTTTATAGTTAACCTAGGAAACTATAAGAAAGTGAATGCTCTGTGTAATAATAGTTTAAAAGTATCTTAACTATTGAAAACAAGCGTATTACTTCTTAACTAAATGTTTGCAACTTGTTCTTTTCGCTATTAATTGGTTTGGTTGAAAACACTTATGATATCTTTGAAAACCAATTTCACGTGTTAAGATTGTGTTTTGATATGTTTAATACAATCTTAGTCTATTATTAATTGATTGAAACACTTATGAATATCTTTGAAAAACAATTTCATGTGTTAAAATTGTGTTTTCATATGTTTATAATACTTCTTTTACAATCTAAGGTCTATTAATTGATTCGAACACTTGTGATACCTTTGAAAAACCATTCCAAATGTGTTCAAATTGTATTTTGATATGTTCAATACTTCTTTTACAATCTAAGGTCTATCTATTGATTGATTGAAACACTCATGATATGATATCTTTGAAAAACAATTTCATGTGTTAAAATTGTGTTTTGATATGTTTAATACTTCTTTCATTTACAATCTAAGGTTTTATAGTTAACCTAGGAAACTATAAGAAAGTGAATGCTCTGTGTAATAATAGTTTAAAAGTATCTTAACTATTGAAAACAAGCGTATTACTTCTTAACTAAATGTTTGCAACTTGTTCTTTTCGCTATTAATTGGTTTGGTTGAAAACACTTATGATATCTTTGAAAACCAATTTCACGTGTTAAGATTGTGTTTTGATATGTTTAATACAATCTTAGTCTATTATTAATTGATTGAAACACTTATGAATATCTTAGAAAAACAATTTCATGTGTTAAAATTGTGTTTTCATATGTTTATAATACTTCTTTTACAATCTAAGGTCTATTAATTGATTCGAACACTTGTGATACCTTTGAAACACCATTCCAAATGTGTTCAAATTGTATTTTGATATGTTCCATACTTCTTTTACAATCTAAGGTCTATCTATTGATTGATTGAAACACTCATGATATGATATCTTTGAAAAACAATTTCATGTGTTAAAATTGTGTTTTGATATGTTTAATACTTCTTTCATTTACAATCTAAGGTTTTATAGTTAACCTAGGAAACTATAAGAAAGTGAATGCTCTGTGTAATAATAGTTTAAAAGTATCTTAACTATTGAAAACAAGCGTACTACTTCTTAACTAAATGTTTGCAACTTGTTCTTTTCGCTATTAATTGGTTTGGTTGAAAACACTTATGATATCTTTGAAAAGCAATTTCACGTGTTAAGATTGTGTTTTGATATGTTTAATACAATCTTAGTCTATTATTAATTGATTGAAACACTTATGAATATCTTTGAAAAACAATTTCATGTGTTAAAATTGTGTTTTCATATGTTTATAATACTTCTTTTACAATCTAAGGTCTATTAATTGATTCGAACACTTGTGATACCTTTGAAAAACCATTCCAAATGTGTTCAAATTGTATTTTGATATGTTCAATACTTCTTTTACAATCTAAGGTCTATCTATTGATTGATTGAAACACTCATGATATGATATCTTTGAAAAACAATTTCATGTGTTAAAATTGTGTTTTGATATGTTTAATACTTCTTTCATTTACAATCTAAGGTTTTATAGTTAACCTAGGAAACTATAAGAAAGTGAATGCTCTGTGTAATAATAGTTTAAAAGTATCTTAACTATTGAAAACAAGCGTATTACTTCTTAACTAAATGTTTGCAACTTGTTCTTTTCGCTATTAATTGGTTTGGTTGAAAACACTTATGATATATTTGAAAACGAATTTCACGTGTTAAGATTGTGTTTTGATATGTTTAATACAATCTTAGTCTATTATTAATTGATTGAAACACTTATGAATATCTTTGAAAAACAATTTCATGTGTTAAAATTGTGTTTTCATATGTTTATAATACTTCTTTTACAATCTAAGGTCTATTAATTGATTCGAACACTTGTGATACCTTTGAAAAACCATTCCAAATGTGTTCAAATTGTATTTTGATATGTTCAATACTTCTTTTACAATCTAAGGTCTATCTATTGATTGATTGAAACACTCATGATATGATATCTTTGAAAAACAATTTCATGTGTTAAAATTGTGTTTTGATATGTTTAATACTTCTTTCATTTACAATCTAAGGTTTTATAGTTAACCTAGGAAACTATAAGAAAGTGAATGCTCTGTGTAATAATAGTTTAAAAGTATCTTAACTATTGAAAACAAGCGTACTACTTCTTAACTAAATGTTTGCAACTTGTTCTTTTCGCTATTAATTGGTTTGGTTGAAAACACTTATGATATCTTTGAAAACCAATTTCACGTGTTAAGATTGTGTTTTGATATGTTTAATACAATCTTAGTCTATTATTAATTGATTGAAACACTTATGAATATCTTTGAAAAACAATTTCATGTGTTAAAATTGTGTTTTCATATGTTTATAATACTTCTTTTACAATCTAAGGTCTATTAATTGATTCGAACACTTGTGATACCTTTGAAAAACCATTCCAAATGTGTTCAAATTGTATTTTGATATGTTCAATACTTCTTTTACAATCTAAGGTCTATCTATTGATTGATTGAAACACTCATGATATGATATCTTTGAAAAACAATTTCAAGTGTTAAAATTGTGTTTTGATATGTTTAATACTTCTTTCATTTACAATCTAAGGTTTTATAGTTAACCTAGGAAACTATAAGAAAGTGAATGTTCTGTGTAATAATAGTTTAAAAGTATCTTAACTATTGAAAACAAGCGTACTACTTCTTAACTAAATGTTTGCAACTTGTTCTTTTCGCTATTAATTGGTTTGGTTGAAAACACTTATGATATCTTTGAAAACCAATTTCACGTGTTAAGATTGTGTTTTGATATGTTTAATACAATCTTAGTCTATTATTAATTGATTGAAACACTTATGAATATCTTTGAAAAACAATTTCATGTGTTAAAATTGTGTTTTCATATGTTTATAATACTTCTTTTACAATCTAAGGTCTATTAATTGATTCGAACAGTTGTGATACCTTTGTAAAACCATTCCAAATGTGTTCAAATTGTATTTTGATATGTTCAATACTTCTTTTACAATCTAAGGTCTATCTATTGATTGATTGAAACACTCATGATATGATATCTTTGAAAAACAATTTCATGTGTTAAAATTGTGTTTTGATATGTTTAATACTTCTTTCATTTACAATCTAAGGTGATGTGATTCCAATAGCCACATAGAACAAGATTCTTGACACTTTGAGGAATCACCTTGAGCTGGAAAATGTAGAGGCACTTTCTTAGAAGTTGGATCATAGTTCTAAGATCAAGAACTCACCAAAACAAGTACCAAATCCCAAACTCATTTGGATGAACCAAATATTGTCAAATTGAATCAACAAAGGAGAAGGAAAAGAACAAACCGAACAGAATTGAACTTCAAAACAAAAGAACCGAACAGAATTTAAAAACTAAACAGAAAATAGGTGCTGGAAAATTAAAGGAACCGAAACAAAAAACAACTCAAAACTCAAGGCAATAAGAACAAATTGAAGAAGAAGAAAGGAAGGAGAAGAGAATGCTCATGAAGATGGAGGAATGGTTGGATGATCACGCCACTAGAAGAATGGATGCTCCTAGATGAGTGTGGAAGCCGCCACTTGAGGAAACCATGGTCCTTCAAGATAAGACTAGAGAAGAAGCTCAAAGCTCTCCAAATGCTCACTCCAATTTTGAGTATAGTTTCTTTAGATAAAATTCAAATCTGAATTTTACAAAGGAAGCACCTCTATTTATAGCCTAAGGTGCTGAAAAATAGGTGGGAAATTTCAAATAAACTCATTTGAAATTCCCACCAAAAACAAGTCACATGGGAGGTGTGACCTTTTTCTACTATGACACCTCCCAAAAACTACACCTACACCTATCTACTAATACACCCCCCTAAAGGTCCTATTTAAAACCTAAAAGATGCTATAACAAAAGAGGTTTCTAAGGTTTCCCTCTAAGCACCTTCAACTAAAGACACTACAAAAAGAGAAAATAAATGTCCTCTTGCTCCCAAGGCTTTGAACATGCTTCTTGTAATCCTTTGAGGTGGACTTTGACCTCCATGGGCATCCTCCATTTGTGCCTCCACCTCTTCTTGAGCTTGATGAGTGGCCTCCATGTTCTCTTGGGTTTGATCTCCATCATACTCCCCGAGTTGGAGAGAATTCGACCACGAATTCTGGAGACCTACAGAAAAAGGAGTTAGATCGCTGACATTAAAAGTATGACTACCTAAGAATGTATCAGGCATATCTAACTCATAAGCATTGTCATTAATCCTCTTGAGGACTTGGAAAGGTCCATCCCCTCGAGGCATTAGTTTGGACTTCCTTTGAGTAGGAAAACGATCCTTCCTCAAGTGAAGCCAAACCCAATCGCCCTCATCAAACAACAATGCTTTTCTCCTCTTATTGGCAAGTTCAGCATACTTGCCAACCTTCTTCTCAATTCTCTTCTTGATGTCTTTATGCAAAGTTTTCACAAAAGAAGCCTTTTCATCCCCATCTTTGCACAAGACATCGTCAAGAAGGGGAATAGGAAGAAGATCAAGAGGTGTTAGGGGATTAAACCCATAGACCACCTCAAAAGGAGAATGGGAGGTGGTAGAATTTACTACTCGGTTATATGCAAACTCAACATGGGGTAGTAAATTCTCCCACACTCTAGGATTCCCCGAAATAAAGCATCTCAATAGTTGTCCCAAAGTTCTATTTACCACCTCGGTTTGACCATCGGTTTGTGGGTGGCAAGTGGTAGAAAATAAAAGCTTAGTTCCAAGCTTGCCCCACAAGGTCTTCCAAAAGTGACTCAAGAACTTAGGATCTCTATCGGACACTATAGACCTAGGAATCCCATGCAAGCGAACCACTTCTTGGAAGAAGAGGTTTGCAATGTGGCATGCATCATCCACTTTGTGGCAAGGAATAAAGTGAGCCATTTTTGAAAAACGATCCACTACCACAAAAATGGAGTCCTTTCCCTTTGATGTCTTGGGTAAGCCTAAGATGAAATCCATAGATATATCTACCCAAGGCATTGAAGGGATAGGAAGAGGAGTATAAAGACCATGGGGATGCATTTTAGATTTAGCTTTGCGGCAAGCTATGCATTTATCACACAAACTATGAACATGTTTATGCATATGAGGCCAAAAGAAATGTTCATGCAACACATCCAAAGTTTTAGCAACCCCAAAATGTCCCATTAAGCCCCCCTCATGAGCTTCTCTAACAAGAGATAATCTAATAGAGCATTGGGGAACACAAAGACGTTTTCCTTTAAAAAGAAAGCCATCTTGAATAAAAAAATCTTTGTGTCCTCCCTTAAGACACTCTTGATAGAGGAGAGAAAAATCAAGGTCATCATGATAAAGTTCCTTAATGTGATCAAAACCAAGATATTGAGAGGTTAAAAGATTTAGCAAGGTGTATCTTCTAGAAAGAGCATCCGCCACAATATTTATTTTGCCTTGCTTGTGTTTGATCACATAAGGAAATTGCTCAATGAATTCCACCCACTTAGCATGCCTCTTGTTAAGTTTGTTTTGGCTTTTCAAATATTTAAGAGATTCATGATCACTATGTATCACAAACTCTTTGGGAAAAAGATAGTGTTGCCAAGTAAACAAAGCCCTAACAAGTGCATATAATTCCTTATCATAGGTGGAATAGTTGAGATGACTTCCCTTCAATTTCTCACTAAAATAGGCTATGGGGTGGCCCTCTTGAAGGAGAACAGCCCCAATACCTATGCTTGAAGCATCACACTCAATCTCAAATGTCTTAGTGAAATTAGGAAGGGCCAAGATGGGAGCATTAGTCAATTTTTCTTTCAAAGTATCAAAAGCATTTTGTTGTGCTTCTCCCCAATGAAAGACCACATCCTTTTTCACTATGTCATTGAGTGGTGCGGCAATGGTACCAAAGTTTGGGACAAATCTTCTATAGAAAGAAGCAAGCCCATGAAAACTTCGGACCTCATTCAAAGATTTCGGTGTAGGCCACTTTTGAATGGCCACCACCTTGGTTTTGTCCACATGGACCCCTTTACAACTCACAACAAACCCTAGGAATTCTATATGATCAAGAGCAAACATACATTTAGCAAGGTTAGCATACAAATGTTCCTTCCTAAGGGTTTCCAAAACTTGCCTAACATGCAACCTATGGTCATTCAAAGATAAGCTATAAATGAGAATGTCATCAAAGTAAACCACAACAAACTTACCAATGAAAGGTCTAAGAACATGATGCATGAGGCGCATGAAGGTACTTGGTGCATTAGTTAAACCAAAAGGCATAACTAACCACTCATATAAACCAAAGTTGGTCTTAAAAGCCGTCTTCCATTCATCACCCGGTTTGATACGGATTTGATTGTAGCCGCTTTTAAGATCAATCTTTGAAAAGATTTTTGAACCATGTAATTCATCCAACAAATCATCTAATCTAGGTATGGGATGCCTATACTTAATGGTTATGTTATTTATGGCCCTACAATCCGAACACATTCGCCATGTGCCATCCTTTTTTGGCACTAAGATGATAGGCATAGCACAAGGACTCATGCTATCTTGCACCCACCCTTTTTCAATCAAAGCCTCAACTTGTTGGCGAATTTCCTTGGTTTCACTTGGATTGGTCCTATATGCGGGACGATTTGGTAAAGAAGAGCCCGGTATCAAATCAATTTGGTGCTCAATCCCTCTCAAAGGTGGAAGGCCATTTGGAGGATCTTGAAACACATCTTTGAACTCTTCTACCAAATTTTCCAAGCAATGAGGACTATCAACAAGTGTTTCTATGCTAAGAGTTCTAGGGATGGCTAAAAAAAGAGGATGATGAGCCACTATTTCCCTTTCAATGTCACGCCTAGACACAAGGAGTGTAGGCTTAGAACTCTTATCTTTTTTATCTTTTTTATCTTTTTCACTCTCCCTCTTTTTCTTCATGATAACTTGGTCCTCATGGACTTCTCTTGGAGAGAGAGATTTTAAAGTAACCTTGTGACCATGGAATTCAAAAGATAATTTGTTGGTAAAGCCATCATGTAAAACTTTTCTATCAAATTGCCAAGGCCTTCCCAAAAGAACATGAGTGGCTTCCATGGGCACAACATCACATAATACCTCATCTTTGTATTTTCCAATGGAGAAATGGATGAGGACTTGTTTATTAACAATTATTTCTCCTACTTCACTAAGCAATTGTAATTTGTAGGGCTTTGTATGAGAGATAGTAGGCAATCCAAGCTTATCTACTACTCTTGTACTAGCCACATTTGCACAACTACCCCCATCCACTATCAAGGAACAAATGTTGTTTTGAATAAGACATCTTGTATGGAAAATATTTTCCCTTTGACTTTCATCAAAAGGTTGTGAAACTTGTCCAAGAAGTCTTCTCACAACTAACAAGTCCCCTTCAAGTGGACATTCACTCTCTTCCTCACTAGATGCATGAGAATGCAATGAATGCTTTGAAGAATCCGAATCATGCTCACTAACTACAATGCCCTCATGCATGTACATACTTCGTTTTGAAGGACAATTTGCAGCAATATGACCATAACCCATACATTTAAAGCATTTAGTGTTAGATGTTCTAGTGGGAGACTTAGGTCTAGATGTTGATGGCTTAGATTCCTTGGGTTTGAAAGAAGAATCTTTGGAAGGATGTTTTGAAAAAGAAGTTTTGTTTCTCCAAGACTTGGAGTAGTATCCATTATTGGAAGCATTTTTAAAAGAGTTTTTCTTAGCAAGTTGGGCTTCCACCTTCATTGCAAGATGAACTAAAGAGCCCAATGATGAATACTCTTGTAACTCAACAATGTCTTGGATATCCTTCCTAAGACCACTCACAAACCTAGCAACCATGGCTTCTTCACTTTCTTCTAATTCAATTTTAAGCACAAGCGTCTCAAGCTCCTTATAATATTCATCCACATTTAGCGTGCCTTGTTGAAACCGTTGGAGTCTCAACATGAGGTCTTTCCTAAAATGTGGGGGCACAAACCTAGCGCGCATATGATCCTTTAAAGAGTTCCAAGAGTCCACGGGAGGACCCTTGTGATAGATAATGTCCTTTACAATCCCATGCCACCATTTCATGGCATAATCACTAAACTCTAGGGTGGCTAGCTTGAGCTTATGCTCATCTTGGATCTCATGGATCTCAAAAATTTGTTCACACTTAGCCTCCCAATCTAAATACACATTTGGATCACTAGAACCATTAAAACAAGGTAGTTTGACCGAAGGAAGCTTGGACTTTGCATCATGGTAGAAGCCATTGCCGTAGTGAATTCTTTCCCCTTGGTGATGATGTCTTTGTCCATGGACTTGGGGTGGAGGTCTCCTTCTCCTATGCTCATCTTCACGGCCAACATCATTTGAAGAAGCTCTTGAAGATGGTCTATGAGAATGATGTCCATCATGGATAGAAGGAGATGGTCTAGTTTGTTTGACCTCCATCTTTTGCAATTTCTCTTCCAACCTTCTAATTGTTCTTTGAGCTTCATGTAATTCACCAAGAATTGAAGCTTTGGAAGGAGAATTCTGCTTGGAGGATGCATCACTTGAAGATCCAGCCATTTGTAATTAAAAAAACAGCAAACACACAAAACAGCAAACAAGTTAAAAATTAGCAAAAACAGTGAGCTTTCCAATTGAAACTGCCGAAGTGAATTTAAGGCTGAAAAGATATCACTCTCAAAGAAATAATGTTCTTGCACCAATCTGATCTTGAGGCCTTGGAATCCTCAAATGAAATATGTCAAAGCAAGCACACCAATCTTAAGAGCAAACCACCACAAAACCAATGAAACAATAAAGACAAACAAGAAAAGGTATAAGCAAGGAAAGGTAATTGCAAAAGGAAAACTATGTGTAAGACAAACTCAAAGAGTAAGAATGAAAGACAATCAAGAAAATAAAGAACTCAATGAGAAAAGTAGGCACACAAAAGAATACCTAAGGAAAAGCACTAGAGTAGATGAAGAAAACAAAAAAAATTTAGCTACTGGAAATTTTTTTTTAATGCAAACTGTGTTTGATATTCACTGATTTAACTGGAACGTTGTAGAGCGAACTGGATTATGAAATTTATACCACAGAAACTTCAAGATGTTAACTCAAAAATGGCACTGGAATCAATTAAAAACAGTAAGCCAATTGAGAGAAATAAATTTTTTAAAATCACTGCCAGATTACCGTATTTTTTTCGGCAGGAATGTACACTTTTTTTATTTTATTTATCATTTTTTGTGTACTTCATATTTTTGAATGATTCTTTTTTCTATTCTTTTCTAACACTTTCAATATCTCAAATCCAGAATTTCAGAATTTTACAGTACGTAAATCAATTGCAATAAGGAAAAACAGTAAGCACTTTTTTTCAGAAACAGAGGAATCCTAATAGGAATAAAAAAACAGGATGATGAACTAGCAAAGACATAATAGAAAATGATGTATTGGAACTTGTATAGGTCTAGAATACAAGTATGAACTCAATGCTAAAAAGAAAATGCTCAAAGGATCAACATCAATTCAGAAAAAATATATGACACCAAAGCAAGAAACAATCAAAACAATAAAAGTACTACTAGAAGTAATGACATATATGGAATAACATGACTAAGACAAAACTTAACAAGATTCAAAAATTAAAAGACACAACACAAATTGTAACAAGTGGAAGGAAGCTTAAGGTAAACTCTAGGAAGGATAATGCCATTCCAAAAGAGCAACCATACTCATAAGAATTATGAGTGCCATAAACCTTTCCACAAACACTTGGAGCAAAAGAAAAACAGCAAGAATACTCAATTAAAATTCTAAAACAGAAACTTAAATTGCAAGAAAAATTAAAGAGCTCTTGAAATAAAGTGCACACAACTCAACAATTAAACAAGAATGAACCTAAGACTCATGATACCACATGATGTGATTCCAATAGCCACATAGAACAAGATTCTTGACACTTTGAGGAATCACCTTGAGCTGGAAAATGTAGAGGCACTTTCTTAGAAGTTGGATCATAGTTCTAAGATCAAGAACTCACCAAAACAAGTACCAAATCCCAAACTCATTTGGATGAACCAAATATTGTCAAATTGAATCAACAAAGGAGAAGGAAAAGAACAAACCGAACAGAATTGAACTTCAAAACAAAAGAACCGAACAGAATTTAAAAACTAAACAGAAAATAGGTGCTGGAAAATTAAAGGAACCGAAACAAAAAACAACTCAAAACTCAAGGCAATAAGAACAAATTGAAGAAGAAGAAAGGAAGGAGAAGAGAATGCTCATGAAGATGGAGGAATGGTTGGATGATCACGCCACTAGAAGAATGGATGCTCCTAGATGAGTGTGGAAGCCGCCACTTGAGGAAACCATGGTCCTTCAAGATAAGACTAGAGAAGAAGCTCAAAGCTCTCCAAATGCTCACTCCAATTTTGAGTATAGTTTCTTTAGATAAAATTCAAATCTGAATTTTACAAAGGAAGCACC
Source organism: Phaseolus vulgaris (assembly GCF_051622355.1). Lineage (NCBI taxonomy): Eukaryota > Viridiplantae > Streptophyta > Magnoliopsida > Fabales > Fabaceae > Phaseolus > Phaseolus vulgaris. The sequence goes on along the minus strand of NC_143501.1, from coordinate 18,405,645 downwards.
TCTATTTATAGCCTAAGGTGCTGAAAAATAGGTGGGAAATTTCAAATAAACTCATTTGAAATTCCCACCAAAAACAAGTCACATGGGAGGTGTGACCTTTTTCTACTATGACACCTCCCAAAAACTACACCTACACCTATCTACTAATACACCCCCCTAAAGGTCCTATTTAAAACCTAAAAGATGCTATAACAAAAGAGGTTTCTAAGGTTTCCCTCTAAGCACCTTCAACTAAAGACACTACAAAAAGAGAAAATAAATGTCCTCTTGCTCCCAAGGCTTTGAACATGCTTCTTGTAATCCTTTGAGGTGGACTTTGACCTCCATGGGCATCCTCCATTTGTGCCTCCACCTCTTCTTGAGCTTGATGAGTGGCCTCCATGTTCTCTTGGGCTTGATCTCCATCATAAGGTTTTATAGTTAACCTAGGAAACTATAAGAAAGTGAATGTTCTGTATAATAATAGTTTAAAAGTATCTTAACTATTGAAAACAAGCGTACTACTTCTTAACTAAATGTTTGCAACTTGTTCTTTTCGCTATTAATTGGTTTGGTTGAAAACACTTATGATATCTTTGAAAACCAATTTCACGTGTTAAGATTGTGTTTTGATATCTTTAATACAATCTTAGTCTATTATTAATTGATTGAAACACTTATGAATATCTTTGAAAAACAATTTCATGTGTTAAAATTGTGTTTTCATATGTTTATAATACTTCTTTTACAATCTAAGGTCTATTAATTGATTCGAACACTTGTGATACCATTGAAAAACCATTCCAAATGTGTTCAAATTGTATTTTGATATGTTCAATACTTCTTTTACAATCTAAGGTCTATCTATTGATTGATTGAAACACTCATGATATGATATCTTTGAAAAACAATTTCATGTGTTAAAATTGTGTTTTGATATGTTTAATACTTCTTTCATTTACAATCTAAGGTTTTATAGTTAACCTAGGAAACTATAAGAAAGTGAATGTTCTGTGTAATAATAGTTTAAAAGTATCTTAACTATTGAAAACAAGCGTATTACTTCTTAACTAAATGTTTGCAACTTGTTCTTTTCGCTATTAATTGGTTTGGTTGAAAACACTTATGATATCTTTGAAAACCAATTTCACGTGTTAAGATTGTGTTTTGATATGTTTAATACAATCTTAGTCTATTATTAATTGATTGAAACACTTACGAATATCTTTGAAAAACAATTTCATGTGTTAAAATTGTGTTTTCATATGTTTATAATACTTCTTTTACAATCTAAGGTCTATTAATTGATTCGAACACTTGTGATACCTTTGAAAAGCCATTCCAAATGTGTTCAAATTGTATTTTGATATGTTCAATACTTCTTTTACAATCTAAGGTCTATCTATTGATTGATTGAAACACTCATGATATGATATCTTTGAAAAACAATTTCATGTGTTAAAATTGTGTTTTGATATGTTTAATACTTCTTTCATTTACAATCTAAGGTTTTATAGTTAACCTAGGAAACTATAAGAAAGTGAATGTTCTGTGTAATAATAGTTTAAAAGTATCTTAACTATTGAAAACAAGCGTATTACTTCTTAACTAAATGTTTGCAACTTGTTCTTTTCGCTATTAATTGGTTTGGTTGAAAACACTTATGATATCTTTGAAAACCAATTTCACGTGTTAAGATTGTGTTTTGATATGTTTAATACAATCTTAGTCTATTATTAATTGATTGAAACACTTATGAATATCTTTGAAAAACAATTTCATGTGTTAAAATTGTGTTTTCATATGTTTATAATACTTCTTTTACAATCTAAGGTCTATTAATTGATTCGAACACTTGTGATACCTTTGAAAAGCCATTCCAAATGTGTTCAAATTGTATTTTGATATGTTCAATACTTCTTTTACAATCTAAGGTCTATCTATTGATTGATTGAAACACTCATGATATGATATCTTTGAAAAACAATTTCATGTGTTAAAATTGTGTTTTGATATGTTTAATACTTCTTTCATTTACAATCTAAGGTTTTATAGTTAACCTAGGAAACTATAAGAAAGTGAATGTTCTGTGTAATAATAGTTTAAAAGTATCTTAACTATTGAAAACAAGCGTATTACTTCTTAACTAAATGTTTGCAACTTGTTCTTTTCGCTATTAATTGGTTTGGTTGAAAACACTTATGATATCTTTGAAAACCAATTTCACGTGTTAAGATTGTGTTTTGATATGTTTAATACAATCTTAGTCTATTATTAATTGATTGAAACACTTATGAATATCTTTGAAAAACAATTTCATGTGTTAAAATTGTGTTTTCATATGTTTATAATACTTCTTTTACAATCTAAGGTCTATTAATTGATTCGAACAATTGTGATACCTTTGAAAAACCATTCCAAATGTGTTTAAATTGTATTTTGATATGTTCAATACTTCTTTTACAATCTAAGGTCTATCTATTGATTGATTGAAACACTCATGATATGATATCTTTGAAAAACAATTTCATGTGTTAAAATTGTGTTTTGATATGTTTAATACTTCTTTCATTTACAATCTAAGGTTTTATAGTTAACCTAGGAAACTATAAGAAAGTGAATGCTCTGTGTAATAATAGTTTAAAAGTATCTTAACTATTGAAAACAAGCGTATTACTTCTTAACTAAATGTTTGCAACTTGTTCTTTTCGCTATTAATTGGTTTGGTTGAAAACACTTATGATATCTTTGAAAACCAATTTCACGTGTTCAGATTGTGATTTGATATGTTTAATACAATCTTAGTCTATTATTAATTGATTGAAACACTTATGAATATCTTTGAAAAACAATTTCATGTGTTAAAATTGTGTTTTCATATGTTTATAATACTTCTTTTACAATCTAAGGTCTATTAATTGATTCGAACACTTGTGATACCTTTGAAAAACCATTCCAAATGTGTTCAAATTGTATTTTGATATGTTCAATACTTCTTTTACAATCTAAGGTCTATCTATTGATTGATTGAAACACTCATGATATGATATCTTTGAAAAACAATTTCATGTTTTAAAATTGTGTTTTGATATGTTTAATACTTCTTTCATTTACAATCTAAGGTTTTATAGTTAACCTAGGAAACTATAAGAAAGTGAATGTTCTGTGTAATAATAGTTTAAAAGTATCTTAACTATTGAAAACAAGCGTACTACTTCTTAACTAAATGTTTGCAACTTGTTCTTTTCGCTATTAATTGGTTTGGTTGAAAACACTTATGATATCTTTGAAAACCAATTTCACGTGTTGTGATTGTGTTTTGATATGTTTAATACAATCTTAGTCTATTATTAATTGATTGAAACACTTATGAATATCTTTGAAAAACAATTTCATGTGTTAAAATTGTGTTTTCATATGTTTATAATACTTCTTTTACAATCTAAGGTCTATTAATTGATTCGAACACTTGTGATACCTTTGAAAAACCATTCCAAATGTGTTCAAATTGTATTTTGATATGTTCAATACTTCTTTTACAATCTAAGGTCTATCTATTGATTGATTGAAACACTCATGATATGATATCTTTGAAAAACAATTTCATGTGTTAAAATTGTGTTTTGATATGTTTAATACTTCTTTCATTTACAATCTAAGGTTTTATAGTTAACCTAGGAAACTATAAGAAAGTGAATGTTCTGTGTAATAATAGTTTAAAAGTATCTTAACTATTGAAAACAAGCGTATTACTTCTTAACTAAATGTTTGCAACTTGTTCTTTTCGCTATTAATTGGTTTGGTTGAAAACACTTATGATATCTTTGAAAACCAATTTCACGTGTTAAGATTGTGTTTTGATATGTTTAATACAATCTTAGTCTATTATTAATTGATTGAAACACTTATGAATATCTTTGAAAAACAATTTCATGTGTTAAAATTGTGTTTTCATATGTTTATAATACTTCTTTTACAATCTAAGGTCTATTAATTGATTCGAACAATTGTGATACCTTTGAAAAACCATTCCAAATGTGTTTAAATTGTATTTTGATATGTTCAATACTTCTTTTACAATCTAAGGTCTATCTATTGATTGATTGAAACACTCATGATATGATATCTTTGAAAAACAATTTCATGTGTTAAAATTGTGTTTTGATATGTTTAATACTTCTTTCATTTACAATCTAAGGTTTTATAGTTAACCTAGGAAACTATAAGAAAGTGAATGTTCTGTGTAATAATAGTTTAAAAGTATCTTAACTATTGAAAACAAGCGTACTACTTCTTAACTAAATGTTTGCAACTTGTTCTTTTCGCTATTAATTGGTTTGGTTGAAAACACTTATGATATCTTTGAAAACCAATTTCACGTGTTAAGATTGTGTTTTGATATGTTTAATACAATCTTAGTCTATTATTAATTGATTGAAACACTTATGAATATCTTTGAAAAACAATTTCATGTGTTAAAATTGTGTTTTCATATGTTTATAATACTTCTTTTACAATCTAAGGTCTATTAATTGATTCGAACACTTGTGATACCTTTGAAAAACCATTCCAAATGTGTTCAAATTGTATTTTGATATGTTCAATACTTCTTTTACAATCTAAGGTCTATCTATTGATTGATTGAAACACTCATGATATGATATCTTTGAAAAACAATTTAATGTGTTAAAATTGTGTTTTGATATGTTTAATACTTCTTTCATTTACAATCTAAGGTTTTATAGTTAACCTAGGAAACTATAAGAAAGTGAATGCTCTGTGTAATAATAGTTTAAAAGTATCTTAACTATTGAAAACAAGCGTATTACTTCTTAACTAAATGTTTGCAACTTGTTCTTTTCGCTATTAATTGGTTTGGTTGAAAACACTTATGATATCTTTGAAAACCAATTTCACGTGTTAAGATTGTGATTTGATATGTTTAATACAATCTTAGTCTATTATTAATTGATTGAAACACTTATGAATATCTTTGAAAAACAATTTCATGTGTTAAAATTGTGTTTTCATATGTTTATAATACTTCTTTTACAATCTAAGGTCTATTAATTGATTCGAACACTTGTGATACCTTTGAAAAACCATTCCAAATGTGTTCAAATTGTATTTTGATATGTTCAATACTTCTTTTACAATCTAAGGTCTATCTATTGATTGATTGAAACACTCATGATATGATATCTTTGAAAAACAATTTCATGTTTTAAAATTGTGTTTTGATATGTTTAATACTTCTTTCATTTACAATCTAAGGTTTTATAGTTAACCTAGGAAACTATAAGAAAGTGAATGTTCTGTGTAATAATAGTTTAAAAGTATCTTAACTATTGAAAACAAGCGTACTACTTCTTAACTAAATGTTTGCAACTTGTTCTTTTCGCTATTAATTGGTTTGGTTGAAAACACTTATGATATCTTTGAAAACCAATTTCACGTGTTAAGATTGTGTTTTGATATGTTTAATACAATCTTAGTCTATTATTAATTGATTGAAACACTTATGAATATCTTTGAAAAACAATTTCATGTGTTAAAATTGTGTTTTCATATGTTTATAATACTTCTTTTACAATCTAAGGTCTATTAATTGATTCGAACACTTGTGATACCTTTGAAAAACCATTCCAAATGTGTTCAAATTGTATTTTGATATGTTCAATACTTCTTTTACAATCTAAGGTCTATCTATTGATTGATTGAAACACTCATGATATGATATCTTTGAAAAACAATTTCATGTGTTAAAATTGTGTTTTGATATGTTTAATACTTCTTTCATTTACAATCTAAGGTTTTATAGTTAACCTAGGAAACTATAAGAAAGTGAATGCTCTGTGTAATAATAGTTTAAAAGTATCTTAACTATTGAAAACAAGCGTATTACTTCTTAACTAAATGTTTGCAACTTGTTCTTTTCGCTATTAATTGGTTTGGTTGAAAACACTTATGATATCTTTGAAAACCAATTTCACGTGTTAAGATTGTGTTTTGATATGTTTAATACAATCTTAGTCTGTTGATTGATTGAAACACTTATGAATATCTTTGAAAAACAATTTCATGTGTTAAAATTGTGTTTTCATATGTTTATAATACTTCTTTTACAATCTAAGGTCTATTAATTGATTCGAACACTTGTGATACCTTTGAAAAACCATTCCAAATGTGTTCAAATTGTATTTTGATATGTTCAATACTTCTTTTACAATCTAAGGTCTATCTATTGATTGATTGAAACACTCATGATATGATATCTTTGAAAAACAATTTCATGTTTTAAAATTGTGTTTTGATATGTTTAATACTTCTTTCATTTACAATCTAAGGTTTTATAGTTAACCTAGGAAACTATAAGAAAGTGAATGTTCTGTGTAATAATAGTTTAAAAGTATCTTAACTATTGAAAACAAGCGTACTACTTCTTAACTAAATGTTTGCAACTTGTTCTTTTCGCTATTAATTGGTTTGGTTGAAAACACTTATGATATCTTTGAAAACCAATTTCACGTGTTAAGATTGTGTTTTGATATGTTTAATACAATCTTAGTCTATTATTAATTGATTGAAACACTTATGAATATCTTTGAAAAACAATTTCATGTGTTAAAATTGTGTTTTCATATGTTTATAATACTTCTTTTACAATCTAAGGTCTATTAATTGATTCGAACACTTGTGATACCTTTGAAAAACCATTCCAAATGTGTTCAAATTGTATTTTGATATGTTCAATACTTCTTTTACAATCTAAGGTCTATCTATTGATTGATTGAAACACTCATGATATGATATCTTTGAAAAACAATTTCATGTGTTAAAATTGTGTTTTGATATGTTTAATACTTCTTTCATTTACAATCTAAGGTTTTATAGTTAACCTAGGAAACTATAAGAAAGTGAATGTTCTGTGTAATAATAGTTTAAAAGTATCTTAACTATTGAAAACAAGCGTACTACTTCTTAACTAAATGTTTGCAACTTGTTCTTTTCGCTATTAATTGGTTTGGTTGAAAACACTTATGATATCTTTGAAAACCAATTTCACGTGTTAAGATTGTGTTTTGATATGTTTAATACAATCTTAGTCTATTATTAATTGATTGAAACACTTATGAATATCTTTGAAAAACAATTTCATGTGTTAAAATTGTGTTTTCATATGTTTATAATACTTCTTTTACAATCTAAGGTCTATTAATTGATTCGAACACTTGTGATACCTTTGAAAAACCATTCCAAATGTGTTCAAATTGTATTTTGATATGTTCAATACTTCTTTTACAATCTAAGGTCTATCTATTGATTGATTGAAACACTCATGATATGATATCTTTGAAAAACAATTTCATGTGTTAAAATTGTGTTTTGATATGTTTAATACTTCTTTCATTTACAATCTAAGGTTTTATAGTTAACCTAGGAAACTATAAGAAAGTGAATGTTCTGTGTAATAATAGTTTAAAAGTATCTTAACTATTGAAAACAAGCGTATTACTTCTTAACTAAATGTTTGCAACTTGTTCTTTTCGCTATTAATTGGTTTGGTTGAAAACACTTATGATATCTTTGAAAACCAATTTCACGTGTTAAGATTGTGTTTTGATATGTTTAATACAATCTTAGTCTATTATTAATTGATTGAAACACTTATGAATATCTTTGAAAAACAATTTCATGTGTTAAAATTGTGTTTTCATATGTTTATAATACTTCTTTTACAATCTAAGGTCTATTGATTGATTCGAACAATTGTGATACCTTTGAAAAACCATTCCAAATGTGTTCAAATTGTATTTTGATATGTTCAATACTTCTTTTACAATCTAAGGTCTATCTATTGATTGATTGAAACACTCATGATATGATATCTTTGAAAAACAATTTCATGTGTTAAAATTGTGTTTTGATATGTTTAATACTTCTTTCATTTACAATCTAAGGTTTTATAGTTAACCTAGGAAACTATAAGAAAGTGAATGCTCTGTGTAATAATAGTTTAAAAGTATCTTAACTATTGAAAACAAGCGTATTACTTCTTAACTAAATGTTTGCAACTTGTTCTTTTCGCTATTAATTGGTTTGGTTGAAAACACTTATGATATCTTTGAAAACCAATTTCACGTGTTAAGATTGTGATTTGATATGTTTAATACAATCTTAGTCTATTATTAATTGATTGAAACACTTATGAATATCTTTGAAAAACAATTTCATGTGTTAAAATTGTGTTTTCATATGTTTATAATACTTCTTTTACAATCTAAGGTCTATTAATTGATTCGAACACTTGTGATACCTTTGAAAAACCATTCCAAATGTGTTCAAATTGTATTTTGATATGTTCAATACTTCTTTTACAATCTAAGGTCTATCTATTGATTGATTGAAACACTCATGATATGATATCTTTGAAAAACAATTTCATGTTTTAAAATTGTGTTTTGATATGTTTAATACTTCTTTCACTTACAATCTAAGGTTTTTATAGTTAACCTAGGAAACTATAAGAAAGTGAATGTTCTGTGTAATAATAGTTTAAAAGTATCTTAACTATTGAAAACAAGCGTACTACTTCTTAACTAAATGTTTGCAACTTGTTCTTTTCGCTATTAATTGGTTTGGTTGAAAACACTTATGATATCTTTGAAAACCAATTTCACGTGTTAAGATTGTGTTTTGATATGTTTAATACAATCTTAGTCTATTATTAATTGATTGAAACACTTATGAATATCTTTGAAAAACAATTTCATGTGTTAAAATTGTGTTTTCATATGTTTATAATACTTCTTTTACAATCTAAGGTCTATTAATTGATTCGAACACTTGTGATACCTTTGAAAAACCATTCCAAATGTGTTCAAATTGTATTTTGATATGTTCAATACTTCTTTTACAATCTAAGGTCTATCTATTGATTGATTGAAACACTCATGATATGATATCTTTGAAAAACAATTTCATGTTTTAAAATTGTGTTTTGATATGTTTAATACTTCTTTCATTTACAATCTAAGGTTTTATAGTTAACCTAGGAAACTATAAGAAAGTGAATGCTCTGTGTAATAATAGTTTAAAAGTATCTTAACTATTGAAAACAAGCGTATTGCTTCTTAACTAAATGTTTGCAACTTGTTCTTTTCGCTATTAATTGGTTTGGTTGAAAACACTTATGATATCTTTGAAAACCAATTTCACGTGTTAAGATTGTGTTTTGATATGTTTAATACAATCTTAGTCTATTATTAATTGATTGAAACACTTATGAATATCTTTGAAAAACAATTTCATGTGTTAAAATTGTGTTTTCATATGTTTATAATACTTCTTTTACAATCTAAGGTCTATTAATTGATTCGAACACTTGTGATACCTTTGAAAAACCATTCCAAATGTGTTCAAATTGTATTTTGATATGTTCAATACTTCTTTTACAATCTAAGGTCTATCTATTGATTGATTGAAACACTCATGATATGATATCTTTGAAAAACAATTTCATGTGTTAAAATTGTGTTTTGATATGTTTAATACTTCTTTCATTTACAATCTAAGGTTTTATAGTTAACCTAGGAAACTATAAGAAAGTGAATGTTCTGTGTAATAATAGTTTAAAAGTATCTTAACTATTGAAAACAAGCGTACTACTTCTTAACTAAATGTTTGCAACTTGTTCTTTTCGCTATTAATTGGTTTGGTTGAAAACACTTATGATATCTTTGAAAACCAATTTCACGTGTTAAGATTGTGTTTTGATATGTTTAATACAATCTTAGTCTATTATTAATTGATTGAAACACTTATGAATATCTTTGAAAAACAATTTCATGTGTTAAAATTGTGTTTTCATATGTTTATAATACTTCTTTTACAATCTAAGGTCTATTAATTGATTCGAACACTTGTGATACCTTTGAAAAACCATTCCAAATGTGTTCAAATTGTATTTTGATATGTTCAATACTTCTTTTACAATCTAAGGTCTATCTATTGATTGATTGAAACACTCATGATATGATATCTTTGAAAAACAATTTCATGTGTTAAAATTGTGTTTTGATATGTTTAATACTTCTTGCATTTACAATCTAAGGTTTTATAGTTAACCTAGGAAACTATAAGAAAGTGAATGCTCTGTGTAATAATAGTTTAAAAGTATCTTAACTATTGAAAACAAGCGTATTACTTCTTAACTAAATGTTTGCAACTTGTTCTTTTCGCTATTAATTGGTTTGGTTGAAAACACTTATGATATCTTTGAAAACCAATTTCACGTGTTAAGATTGTGTTTTGATATGTTTAATACAATCTTAGTCTATTATTAATTGATTGAAACACTTATGAATATCTTTGAAAAACAATTTCATGTGTTAAAATTGTGTTTTCATATGTTTATAATACTTCTTTTACAATCTAAGGTCTATTAATTGATTCGAACACTTGTGATACCTTTGAAAAACCATTCCAAATGTGTTCAAATTGTATTTTGATATGTTCAATACTTCTTTTACAATCTAAGGTCTATCTATTGATTGATTGAAACACTCATGATATGATATCTTTGAAAAACAATTTCATGTGTTAAAATTGTGTTTTGATATGTTTAATACTTCTTTCATTTACAATCTAAGGTTTTATAGTTAACCTAGGAAGCTATAAGAAAGTGAATGCTCTGTGTAATAATAGTTTAAAAGTATCTTAACTATTGAAAACAAGCGTACTACTTCTTAACTAAATGTTTGCAACTTGTTCTTTTCACTGTTCATTGGTTTGGTTGAATACACTTATGATATCTTTGAAAACCAATTTCACGTGTTAAGATTGTGTTTTGATATGTTTAATACAATCTTAGTCTATTATTAATTGATTGAAACACTTATGAATATCTTTGAAAAACAATTTCATGTGTTAAAATTGTGTTTTCATATGTTTATAATACTTCTTTTACAATCTAAGGTCTATTAATTGATTCGAACACTTGTGATACCTTTGAAAAACCATTCCAAATGTGTTCAAATTGTATTTTGATATGTTCAATACTTCTTTTACAATCTAAGGTCTATCTATTGATTGATTGAAACACTCATGATATGATATCTTTGAAAAACAATTTCATGTGTTAAAATTGTGTTTTGATATGTTTAATACTTCTTTCATTTACAATCTAAGGTTTTATAGTTAACCTAGGAAGCTATAAGAAAGTGAATGCTCTGTGTAATAATAGTTTAAAAGTATCTTAACTATTGAAAACAAGCGTACTACTTCTTAACTAAATGTTTGCAACTTGTTCTTTTCGCTATTAATTGGTTTGGTTGAAAACACTTATGATATCTTTGAAAACCAATTTCACGTGTTAAGATTGTGTTTTGATATGTTTAATACAATCTTAGTCTATTAATTGATTGAAACACTTATGAATATCTTTGAAAAACAATTTCATGTGTTAAAATTGTGTTTTCATATGTTTATAATATTTCTTTTACAATCTAAGGTCTATTAATTGATTCGAACACTTGTGATACCTTTGAAAAACCATTCCAAATGTGTTCAAATTGTATTTTGATATGTTCAATACTTCTTTTACAATCTAAGGTCTATTGATTGATTGAAACACTCATGATATGATATCTTTGAAAAACAATTTCATGTGTTAAAATTGTGTTTTGATATGTTTAATACTTCTTTCATTTACAATCTAAGGTTTTTATAGTTAACCTAGGAAACTATAAGAAAGTGAATGTTCTGTGTAATAATAGTTTAAAAGTATCTTAACTATTGAAAACAAGCGTATTACTTCTTAACTAAATGTTTGCAACTTGTTCTTTTCGCTATTAATTGGTTTGGTTGAAAACACTTATGATATCTTTGAAAACCAATTTCACGTGTTAAGATTGTGTTTTGATATGTTTAATACAATCTTAGTCTATTAATTGATTGAAACACTTATGAATATCTTTGAAAAACAATTTCATGTGTTAAAATTGTGTTTTCATATGTTTATAATACTTCTTTTACAATCTAAGGTCTATTAATTGATTCGAACACTTGTGATACCTTTGAAAAACCATTCCAAATGTGTTCAAATTGTATTTTGATATGTTCAATACTTCTTTTACAATCTAAGGTCTATTGATTGATTGAAACACTCATGATATGATATCTTTGAAAAACAATTCCATGTGTTAAAATTGTGTTTTGATATGTTTAATACTTCTTTCATTTACAATCTAAGGTTTTTATAGTTAACCTAGGAAACTATAAGAAAGTGAATGTTCTGTGTAATAATAGTTTAAAAGTATCTTAACTATTGAAAACAAGCGTATTACTTCTTAACTAAATGTTTGCAACTTGTTCTTTTCGCTATTAATTGCTTTGGTTGAAAACACTTATGATATCTTTGAAAACCAATTTCACGTGTTAAGATTGTGTTTTGATATGTTTAATACAATCTTAGTCTATTAATTGATTGAAACACTTATGAATATCTTTGAAAAACAATTTCATGTGTTAAAATTGTGTTTTCATATGTTTATAATACTTCTTTTACAATCTAAGGTCTATTAATTGATTCGAACACTTGTGATACCTTTGAAAAACCATTCCAAATGTCTTCAAATTGTATTTTGATATGTTCAATACTTCTTTTACAATCTAAGGTCTATTGATTGATTGAAACACTCATGATATGATATCTTTGAAAAACAATTTCATGTGTTAAAATTGTGTATTGATATGTTTAATACTTCTTTCATTTACAATCTAAGGTTTTTATAGTTAACCTAGGAAACTATAAGAAAATGAATGTTCTGTGTAATAATAGTTTAAAAGTATCTTAACTATTGAAAACAAGCGTACTACTTCTTAACTAAATGTTTGCAACTTGTTCTTTTCGCTATTAATTGGTTTGGTTGAAAACACTTATGATATCTTTGAAAAGCAATTTCACGTGTTAAGATTGTGTTTTGATATGTTTAATACAATCTTAGTCTATTATTAATTGATTGAAACACTTATGAATATCTTTGAAAAACAATTTCATGTGTTAAAATTGTATTTTCATATGTTTATAATACTTCTTTTACAATCTAAGGTCTATTAATTGATTCGAACACTTGTGATACCTTTGAAAAACCATTCCAAATGTGTTCAAATTGTATTTTGATATGTTCAATACTTCTTTTACAATCTAAGGTCTATTGATTGATTGAAACACTCATGATATGATATCTTTGAAAAACAATTTCATGTGTTAAAATTGTGTTTTGATATGTTTAATACTTCTTTCATTTACAATCTAAGGTTTTACAGTTAACCTAGGAAACTATAAGAAAGTGAATGCTCTGTGTAATAATAGTTTAAAAGTATCTTAACTATTGAAAACAAGCGTATTACTTCTTAACTAAATGTTTGCAACTTGTTCTTTTCGCTATTAATTGGTTTGGTTGAAAACACTTATGATATCTTTGAAAAGCAATTTCACGTGTTAAGATTGTGTTTTGATATGTTTAATACAATCTTAGTCTATTATTAATTGATTGAAACACTTATGAATATCTTTGAAAAACAATTTCATGTGTTAAAATTGTGTTTTCATATGTTTATAATACTTCTTTTACAATCTAAGGTCTATTAATTGATTCGAACACTTGTGATACCTTTGAAAAACCATTCCAAATGTGTTCAAATTGTATTTTGATATGTTCAATACTTCTTTTACAATCTAAGGTCTATCTATTGATTGATTGAAACACTCATGATATGATATCTTTGAAAAACAATTTCATGTGTTAAAATTGTGTTTTGATATGTTTAATACTTCTTTCATTTACAATCTAAGGTTTTATAGTTAACCTAGGAAACTATAAGAAAGTGAATGCTCTGTGTAATAATAGTTTAAATGTATCTTAACTATTGAAAACAAGCGTATTACTTCTTAACTAAATGTTTGCAACTTGTTTTTTTCGCTATTAATTGGTTTGGTTGAAAACAGTTATGATATCTTTGAAAACCAATTTCACGTGTTAAGATTGTGTTTTGATATGTTTAATACAATCTTAGTCTATTAATTGATTGAAACACTTATGAATATCTTTGAAAAACAATTTCATGTGTTAAAATTGTGTTTTCATATGTTTATAATACTTCTTTTACAATCTAAGGTCTATTAATTGATTCGAACACTTGTGATACCTTTGAAAAACCATTCCAAATGTGTTCAAATTGTATTTTGATATGTTCAATACTTCTTTTACAATCTAGGGTCTATTGATTGATTGAAACACTCATGATATGATATCTTTGAAAAACAATTTCATGTGTTAAAATTGTGTTTTGATATGTTTAATACTTCTTTCATTTACAATCTAAGGTTTTATAGTTAACCTAGGAAACTATAAGAAAGTGAATGTTCTGTGTAATAATAGTTTAAAAGTATCTTAACTATTGAAAACAAGCGTATTACTTCTTAACTAAATGTTTGCAACTTGTTATTTTCGCTATTAATTGGTTTGGTTGAAAACACTTATGATATCTTTGAAAACCAATTTCACGTGTTAAGATTGTGTTTTGATATGTTTAATACAATCTTAGTCTATTAATTGATTGAAACACTTATGAATATCTTTGAAAAACAATTTCATGTGTTAAAATTGTGTTTTCATATGTTTATAATACTTCTTTTACAATCTAAGGTCTATTAATTGATTCGAACACTTGTGATACCTTTGAAAAACCATTCCAAATGTGTTCAAATTGTATTTTGATATGTTCAATACTTCTTTTACAATCTAAGGTCTATTGATTGATTGAAACACTCATGATATGATATCTTTGAAAAACAATTTCATGTGTTAAAATTGTGTTTTGATATGTTTAATACTTCTTTCATTTACAATCTGTACCGTCCCGTATCAGGGCGTTGACTAAGTCAAGGTCAAAGTCAACTCAAGGTGTCGCCCAGGTGTAGAGACGCCAAGAGGAAGCGTCGCCAAGGCAGGACAAGGCGTCGCTAAGGCAAGGAGTCGCCTAGGTGAAGGCGTCGCCTAGGTGAAGGCGTCGCCTAGGTGAAGGCGTCGCCCAGGTGAGGGCGTCGCCAGATCAAACAGTGTAAAAGCAAGGCAATCACGGTGTGGTTCCCCGATACCCATGGGTAGGAAAGACCATGGAGGGAGCGACGTCGTGGGAAAGCCTCAGGTCCCGATATCTCAGGAAAGTGATAAAGAGAAGGAAAAGGTGGCTTCAAGGCCATAGTGATAGTACCAGTGAAGGGCAGCCTGACTCACGAAGTACCCCTGCCGCCCCAGAGACGCCTTCGGGACAGATACGACCCAAGAGGAAGGTCACGCCCAGGATAACCGGGTGCAGGGTGTGAGAGGAAGGCAGATACGCTCTCAGAGTAAGTGGCTAGATACTTGGGGGCATGAGTTGGCACCCAAAAAGCCACCCCTAGCACAGTAGCACTCCCAAGCAGGAGGACCCACACGTAGAAACGTCCCCAGATGGGCAGAAACGCCCCCAGATTGGGTCATGGCGTAGTGAGGCCCTCCACGTGTACGACAACAATGCCGGAATAGAAACACCCTCTAGTCAGGTGCCAGGTAATTAAAGATATTCAATACAGTTTCCCTTTTCAGCATTCAGGTACTATTATGGCTCCCAAGCGTTTCAACGTCTTAAATGCGCTACGTTTCGTAATTAAGCGCTTTAATGAGTGCGTTACGTTTGAGTTAAAAGCGCTTTAAGGCGCTTTAAATGCTGGGGCAGTTTAAATAGCGCTGAGAATGTCGGAAAAAGGGTTGGAACCTTTGGCAAATTTACAAGAAACTCTTTGGTTGCTTTCCCGTGCTTTAAGGTTACGTACAAGTGACCGGAGAAGATTTTTGCCTGAAGGAGACAACACACACATATACACAGTTTCTTTTACCACCCCCAGAGTGCCATATGCGGTGCTCAGATACGTGGGTGGACAGTTTTTTGGTGTTTCTTGCTGGCTGACTTGAGCGTCGGAGTGCAAACGGCCGCTAGGGCGCCTCTTTGTCCTCTTTTTTGCAGGAATTCACGGGCAACCAGCGGGAAGGAGTCCCCAGCTGACTGTTGAGGTCGTGCACGAAGACGTCCCGGTCAACCAGACGAAACATTTGGCGCCCACCATGGGGCCGATATAAAACATCAGTCCCATCACAAGTTCGAGAAAAATTTACCAAGTTACAGTAACGTTGAAGGAGGTTGAAGTGACAATGGCCCCCACCAGACGAAGAGCAGCGCGCGCAGCCCCAGCGGACCTATCCATGCAGCAGGTCCTTGAAATAATGAGGGGGCTGCAGCAGGACATGGCGGATTCGAAGATGGAGCAGGAGCGCATGCAGGCAGACCTTGACGCCTCGCATGAGCGCAACGAAGAGCTCCACCGTGTGAATGAGGAGTTGCGCCAGGGCCTGAGAAACGATCGGAGGCGGCCTGGGCAGGACGAGACGGAGAACCATTCCCCACCAAGGGACTTTTCCACTCCTTTCTCGCAGGAGATCCTAGATGCAGCGATCCCGAACACGTTCGCGGGACCCAAGGTAATCTTCACTGGGATGGAGGACCCAGAGACGCACCTTGCTGCATTTCACACACAGATGGTCCTGATAGGCGGTTTTGATGCTGCCAAGTGCAAGCTCTTCATGAGCACCCTGACCGGGATGGCTATGGACTGGTTCATTAGTGATGGAAAAATGATCTTCTTCTAGTAATGATCTTTGTAATTTCTTCTTTGGATGAATGATGAAGGAGATATGATGAGCGGAAGCATTAAAGAAACTCAAGAGGAGTTTCCATGGATTCAAGTGGAGTAGGAATTTGTGAGAGTGAGAGGTGAGGCCAACTCACTAGGAAAGAGTCTAGGCTAAGTCTTGAAGGAGACTAACCTAGGGAGAACTTAAGAACAAGTAGAATGGCCAAAATTAGGCAACATTTCATTACTAATTCCAAGTTAAAGAAATACATGTACAAGAGACTCCTATTTATAGGATAAAGTCTCTCAAAAACTCTCAAATGAGAGTGTGACAAGTGTCACCACCTTATTGGTGCAAATCCTCTCCATTAAGGAGAAGACATGTGGAGACTCATGTCTTCCTTGCCTACATTTCTATTTGCACCCCTCTTTTACTATTTTACACATTACTTTGTTTTCTATTTACATATTTCTCTACTTTGGCCCAAAATACAAGGACCAAAACTTCCTAACTACTCTATACAATTTTTACAAGGCTAAGAAGAAGAAAAAGACTTTACAAACTCTTTATTAAAGCTCGATCTTCGTCTATCTTCTTGGCCAAAAGTTTTGAGGCTGGACGGTTTCCATCATCCCCTCCCTCTTGAAAAGGATCTGTCCTCAGATCTGAATGATGCTCAATGACAACAGCCTCTGTTTATTTGATGTTTTCCTCCTGGGTCAAATGTCAATCTACAATAAACAACATCAAACAAACATGAGATAAATTTCTTTTTTAAAAGAAAATTAAAACAAAAGAAAACTAAACAAAAATAAGGCCCTTTATCTTTAAATTTCTTTTTAAAGAAAAACATAAGGCCCCTTTCAAAAATATTTTTGTTCACTTTGTGTTGTTTATTGCCCAAGCTAGGCAACAACATCACAAAGTTTGGTTTTTGAGATTTTTGTAAAGAAGAATGAGCATTATATAATTGAAAAGAAGAGTTCAAAGTATTGCAATCCCCCTTTAAGGATTCTTTCTCAGCCATGCTTTGAGGGAGTGTCATAAAAGGTTCTTCTTCTTCGTGGGTTTCCTCTTCTTCATTTTCAATCAAACATTCTTCTGGTTCAGCTCCAAACATAGATTTTTCTTCAAGCACATCCTCACAAGGGTTTTCTAGAGAGGATAAAATGTTATCAATATATGATTCAACTCCAGAAAAAGAGTTTTTTATACTTTCTTTTTCTATCATCACTTTTTCTCTCTTTTCTTTCTCTTCTCTATCTTTCCTTTCGTTGTCCTCTCTTTCCCTTTTCTCCTTCTCTTCTTTCTTTCTGACAAGAGCTTGGAATTTTTCTCTAAACTCCTTTTCTCTTCTAACATATTCTTTTTCTCTGTATATAAAATTTCTTCCTTTTTCTACAAGCTCTTTCATTTCTTCTCTAAGCTTTTTCTTTTTCACATATGAAGGTGGAACAAACTTTCTTCTCATACACATCTTCAATTCATCCCAATTCAATATTTCTGATTTTCTACCAATTCTAACATCTGCTTCCCTTTGTATCCACCAAGACCTAGCATATTCTTGAAAACTTAGAGTAGCCATGGAAAATTTTCTAAATTCATCCAATTGATGTTTTTCAAAGATTTGATTAACTTTTGTTTCCCATTCTAAATATGCTTCAACATTTTTATTTCCATCAAAGTAAGGAATGTATACTTCAGACTCAGTAGAATAATATAAACTTCTAGGCTCAAAACACATCCCTTCCTTTTTTTTATAATGAGGATTATAAATCTTTCTACTATGACAAGAAGTATACATAGACATATTAAGCTTTGTATTTAAAAGATTTTTCACAAGAAGGAAAGTGAGTTTAGCACACAAGGTAAATTCCCAGAAAAGAGAGGTGGGTCACAATGGACACTCTTAAGTACCAAGTCTTTCCTAGCCAGAACTTATCCCAATGCACTTCACAAATCTCCTTCCAATGAAAACTTCTTCAACACAAACAAAGAGTTTTCTAAAGAAAGAAACTAAAAGAAAGCTTTTAAAATCTAAGAATTTAAATTGCAAAAATTTAAACTAGACGACTCCTAATGGTGAGGCTTGTAGGCACTTGTGAACCTTCAAGACACACTCACCGTCTAAAGCGTGTATCTAATAAGAAAATTAAAGAAAACTTGTAGGAGATGGAAGAACACCAAAGGCTCTTCCAAGACACCTAAAGTAAAGATAATGGCCAAATTACAAAACTATTGAAATCACACAAAATTTTTTAAAAAATAATCTTCAAAGTTCTCTTCTCTTTTCTCACAAGTGTTTCTCTCCAAGCCTTTACTTGTTTGTCCTCCAAAGGTGAGTACCCCTTGCAAAGTCCTTTGCCTTCTCTTAGGATGCTACCTAGAAGTTAGCTCAATTCTCACAAAGAACAAATTCAAGGTATATTCCACTTCAAGAGGTCAATAATAAAAGCAATAAAAGCTCAATTTGAAGAGTGAAACTCAAAGGAGATTAGAGATGACAAACACAAAGATTATCCATAAAATCAAGACAAGCAAGAAATTAAAGGTTTTCAAGAAAGTAAGCACTCAAAAGAAGCACCTAAAGATTGGCACTAGAATTGGATTAAAAAAAGAAAAACAAAGAATGATGAAAATTCTTAGTAGACCATGAAATCCAAAATGTTGCTGCCCAATGTAGCTTGGTCCAAAGAACTCAATTCTCGCGGGTCCCGCGCTAAGGAACTCCAATTGCCAAATTTCTCACCAAAATTTACGCTCCCTCATTATTCAACAAATTCCAATTTGCTTTCACTGATTCTACTTTAATTTCTTCAATTAATTGCACACCTTGCTAGTACTTGATTCACCTGCACCTTCGGCACACCATTTCTCATCAAATTCTTCAAATTTACGGACCCCACAATTCACTGCATCAGCTTCAATCAATTTGTAATTCACAAATTGAATTCAAATGTAGACATACTTTTTTTTTTATTTAATTAAAATCTGCACCAAAATGATCAACAATTTCAAGCAATCAAATCTGAATCAGAACAGCTAGTATGAAGACCTACGCTTCTCAATTACAATTTCAAAATTCACCAATAGCTTCACTTTGCCAATTTCACAAGCTAAACCGGAAAATTCTGCATCAAGACTTGCACCAGTAAAATTCTTGCTTCAACAAAATTGAACCAATTTAGTTTACGCACTTTGCTTTCTCTATCTCACTTTTCTTGCATTCAATGAGGCAATTTTAATTAAATCTCTGGATCAATACACCAACCAATTATGCACCGGAATTTTACCCAATTAAGCATTGCATCGTAAACACCAATTATGAACCAAATGATGCAAACAATTCAAGTCATCATACTACATCACAACATCGTGATCAATTCATAAACAGTTTCAATGCACAAAATTATACCACCAAATTACACTAATCAAAAGATTAAAATTGTGCAGCTGCAAACTATTTAACAATATACACCAATTATGTGCAGGATTTTGTACCAAAATAGCCAAACCATAAAACTTCTGCACCCAAATCTACATCAAAACAATTACTACACTGTTAAATCAATTGCCAATAACTTGTTTATGTTGAATTAGTTGTTGGTCCAATTGAATCACCACAGGAAATCCTTCAATCCAGTATAGAACACCAAGTGTTTGATGGAATGCCTATTCCAACTACTCAACACAAACTACACTGAATCAAAATTACACCGTCTCAGATCAACCACTCCACTACTCAACTTCTCTTATTTCGAAGATTAACAGAACAGAACAATTGTAATTAAAATTGCACGTAAATGTAATTGAACGCACCTCTTCAATTCACAGAAACTGAATGCCACTGGACTTCGCTACACCTTCAACTCACACAATTCTAATTCATGCTTATTGAACAAACACCTTGGCTGCAATGAATCAATTCATACGAAACACTACAGTTCCTTTTTGGTTAGTGCTCGCTGAATCTCAAATTCTCCAGCAAATCGCTTCAAATCGATCGTCTTCTCCGTTAACCGGTTTCGCCGGAAAATTGAAACTCCTCTGTTACTGATTCTTCCAGCAACGCACCAAATCTCAAGCAAATTCTGATTTCGGCGGTTCAAATCTCCTTACCTCAATATCTCATTCAGTGTTCTCCAATCACTTGATTTAAAAATCGTTCCAGAGAATAAAGAATGTAGATGAAAACGCACCGGAAACTCACAGTTTCAACGATTTAGGTCGCCGGAAAACACAACTCCTCGCTGATTTAGGTCACTGGAAACCGCAAAAACCTCTGTCCACTGATTATGTTCGCCGGAAGCCGCAAAACCTCCTTACACCAATTTCGTTTGCCAAAAACCGCAAAACACCTCCGTTCGTGATTCCTCCAACACCACACCGCTTCAATTAGATTTCACACCGAACAAATTCTTCGTCAAACTTATGTTTCTCACCTTCGCACCAAACTCAGCTCACACGTTTTCAAAATCACATCAAGAATGAAGAACAAGATGAACGGATTGAAAACGCATATGAACGTGAACGTGAACGTGCAACAGATTTTCGTGAAATTTTGACAATACAAACGGATTCGGAACTGCTATTCGCACCACAGATCCAATGAGATCTCACAAACAAGTCCAAACTACTCTTCACACCTGGAAATTTCTTTTAGAACCACGAACAATTTTCGGAAAATTTTTCGAGAATTTTCGAAAATGAATTTTGAGAGAGTAATAATGGAAACCTAACTCAAAGAAAATTGCTAATGATCTAGTAGCAATTTATGAACTCAAAAATGAAAATCAAAAGCACTCAAGAGCTCTAATCTATGAAGAAATTTGAAAAAAAACTTCAAAAAGTTCAACTAATGGAGTTTATGACAAATTTTGACTAAACATGACTCTAGACAAAACATATATGATTATAAAATCAAAATGACTCAATTATATGAAAATTTCACCGAACAAATTTGAAGAAAACTCAAAAAATTCAAAAGCCCACATGAACATGAACACAATAACACCTAAAAGCACATACATGAAGGTTCAAGTAAGAACAATTAATTTGAACCGAACAAAAAGACAAAAAAACACAAAATCAATCGGTAAACATTCAAGACAATCAAGAACATTATGAACAACACGGAATTTAGAAAAAAATAGAAGAAGATCTTACAACCATAGCTCTGAATACCAAATGATGGAAAAACGATCTTCTTCTAGTAATGATCTTTGTAATTTCTTCTTTGGATGAATGATGAAGGAGATATGATGAGCGGAAGCATTAAAGAAACTCAAGAGGAGTTTCCATGGATTCAAGTGGAGTAGGAATTTGTGAGAGTGAGAGGTGAGGCCAACTCACTAGGAAAGAGTCTAGGCTAAGTCTTGAAGGAGACTAACCTAGGGAGAACTTAAGAACAAGTAGAATGGCCAAAATTAGGCAACATTTCATTATTAATTCCAAGTTAAAGAAATACATGTACAAGAGACTCCTATTTATAGGATAAAGTCTCTCAAAAACTCTCAAATGAGAGTGTGACAAGTGTCACCACCTTATTGGTGCAAATCCTCTCCATTAAGGAGAAGACATGTGGAGACTCATGTCTTCCTTGCCTACATTTCTATTTGCACCCCTCTTTTACTATTTTACACATTACTTTGTTTTCTATTTACATATTTCTCTACTTTGGCCCAAAATACAAGGACCAAAACTTCCTAACTACTCTATACAATTTTTACAAGGCTAAGAAGAAGAAAAAGACTTTACAAACTCTTTATTAAAGCTCGATCTTCGTCTATCTTCTTGGCCAAAAGTTTTGAGGCTGGACGGTTTCCATCAATTAGCCTCCCCGAGGGCCATATCACATCTTTCCGCCAGTTGTCGCGGTTATTCAGAGAACAATACTTAGCCAACAAGGCCCCGCCGCCGGTCTCCTACGACCTGTTTGATGTGAAGCAATATCAGGGGGAGACCCTAAAGGAGTATATCAATCGCTTCGGGGCCCAGGTTGTGAAGGTTGGTACAACAGAGGAGCCTATGATCGTGTACGCATTTGTGAAAGGCGTATGCCCTGGCCCCTTTGGAGAATCTATTATCCGCAATCGCCCTAGGACCTTTGCCGAATTACGGCGTAGGGCGGTAGAGCACATTGCTTCGGAAGGGGAGGTATTTGTGAAGCGCACCAGCGCCGTACCCCCACGCCCGAGGGGACCAACGCGAGTTCAACCCGTCAGAGTCAATGAGACCACGACGGGGAGAAAGAAGTCAGAGGCGAGACGCCCCTACGAGGCCAGAAAGCCCCAGCCTCGGGGCCCAGCAGGAGGCGAGCGCCCCGCCAGAGAAAGAGCAAGACCGGCGAGGTACAACTTCGTGGTTGAGTTGAAGGATTTGATTGCCGTGCCCAACATAGCTGAGAGGCTGAGGCGACCGGCGAAGACCGACAAGGTGTTAGGGCCCCGTAAAGACTCTTGGTGCGAATTCCACGAGGCTTTCGGGCACCAAATTGACAATTGCCTGTCGTTGGGCTACCAGCTAGATGAGCTGGTAAGGACTGAGTTTTTGAAAGATTATGTCGCAGATTCCCCAACGACCGCCACCTTGCCGTCGCCGGCAGATGAGCCAGCGCACGAGATGCCAGTACTTGGCGAGGTCCATACCATTGCTGGAGGTTTCTCTGGCGGAGGGCCCACTGCCTCCCAGCGGAAGAAATACACGAGGGGGGTAAATTCAGTTGAAGAGAGGCTCTCAGGGGAGCCATGGGAGTCAGATATCGTGTTCACACGACGAGACCTCCGAGATGTGGTACCCCACGACAACGATCCCGTTGTCATCTCCGTTGTCACGGCCGGAAGGAAGGTTCACAAAGTGCTTGTTGATCAAGGAAGTTCGGCAGACGTCATGTTTCTGTCGACCTTCAACAAATTACGGTTGTCCCCCGATCTGCTGAGTCCCTATACGGGATGTTTGTATGGGTTCGGGGATAACCAGGTAGAAGTCCGGGGGTACCTGGAGTTGAGGACTACGTTCACAGACGGAGAGGCCTCCCACACCGAGAGTATCCGGTACCTCGTCGTGAACGCTAATTCTGCCTACAATATTTTGCTGGCCAGGCCGGCGTTAAACCGGTTAAGCGCAGTGTCCTCCACCCGTCACATGAAGATGAAGCTACCAGACCTCAGCGGTCGGGTGATAGTCATCAGATCAGACCAGGAGGAGGCGAGGAAATGCTACGAAAACAGCCTGAAGACGAAGAGAGGCGTTTTCATGGTGTACGAACGTCCGCCGAGCGCGGACGCAATGATGATTGAGGCGACGCCCGCTGGGCTGACGCTTGAAGAGGCCATAGCAGAAAGGGCGATGCCCGAAGCAGATGTGCCAATGGAGGAGGCGCCCGTGGAAGAGGCGGTGCCCCCCGAAGAAGCGGCGCCCGTAGAAGAAGCGGCGCCCGCTGAAGATGATAATAGGTAGCAACCTGCAGCTAACACCCTAGAAAGGGAGATTGGCGGCAAAGCTTTCAAGTTAGGAAGCTCGCTAAGTCCAGAAGAACAGGAAGGGGTGGCAGAAGTGATTTCGCGCCACCTGGATGCCTTCGCATGGTCCGCTTCGGATATGCCGGGCATCGACCCCGATTTCCTGTGTCACCACCTCAGCATGGACGCCACGGTCCGCCCCGTGCGTCAGAGAAGGAGGAAGTTCAATGAGGAGCGACAACAGGTGGTGAAAGACGAAACGCAGAAGCTGCTGAGTGCTGGCCACATTAGGGAGATTCAGTACCCTGAGTGGCTCGCCAACGTCGTCTTGGTGAAAAAGGCGAGCGGAAAGTGGAGAATGTGCGTTGACTTCACGGACCTGAACAAGGCGTGCCCAAAGGATTCCTATCCGTTGCCCAGCATCGACGCCCTAGTGGACAGTGCGTCTGGCAGCAAGGTGTTAAGCTTCCTGGACGCCTTCTCAGGGTATAACCAAATCAAGATGCACCCCAGAGACGAGAGCAAGACTGCGTTCATGACTGAAACATGCAGTTATTGCTATAAGGTGATGCCCTTCGGGCTCAAAAATGCGGGCGCCACGTACCAGAGGTTAATGGACAAGGTCCTGGCGCCAATGCTTGGGAGGAACGTATACGCTTATGTAGACGACATGGTGGTGGCGTCGCAGAACAGGGTGCAGCACATGGCAGACTTGGAGGAGTTGTTCAACACAATATCCAAATACCGCCTCAAGTTGAACCCCGAGAAGTGTGTTTTCGGGGTAGAGGCCGGTAAATTCTTGGGTTTTCTGCTCACCGAGAGGGGGATAGAGGCGAACCCCGACAAATGTGCGGCCATTATCGCCATGCGGAGTCCGACATCGGTAAAGGAGGTTCAACAGTTGACAGGGCGGATGGCGGCGCTCTCGAGGTTTGTTTCCGCTGGAGGAGAAAAGGGGCACCCGTACTTCCAGTGCCTCAAGAGAAACAGTCGCTTTGCATGGACTGAGGAATGCGAAGCGGCTTTCGTTAAACTGAAGGAGTACCTGGCGACGCCTCCGGTTCTCTGCAAACCGGTAACGGGCGTGCCCCTCCGTTTGTATTTTACTGTAACAGATAAGGCCATCAGTTCTGTGTTGGTACAAGAGCAGGACCAGAGTCAGAAGCCCATCTACTTTGTAAGCAAAGCCTTACAGGGAGCCGAGACAAGGTACCAGGCGCTGAAGAAGGCGGCGCTGGCGGTAGTGTTCTCGACTAGGAGGCTCCGTCATTACTTTCACAGTTTCATGGTGGTGGTAATGACCAACCTCCCCATACAGAAGGTGCTGCAGAAGCCCGATGTGGCAGGAAGAATGGTACGCTGGGCTGTGGAACTGTCGGAATTCGACATACAGTACGAGCCTAGAGGATCCATTAAGGGGCAGGTGTACGCGGATTTTATAGCAGAACTTTCGCCCGGAGGTGAGCAAGAAGTGGAAGCGGGTTCACAGTGGCTGCTCTCGGTTGATGGTTCAAAGGGCATCCTGGGCCCTTTCCCACTGGCAATCAGGCAGATGAAGTGTCTTATCGTCGCCATCGAATACTTCACTAAGTGGATAGAGGCAGAGCCCGTGGCACAGATCACGGCGCATAAGGTACAGCATTTTGTGTGGAGAAACATCGTGTGTCGCTTTGGCGTACCTAGGCGCCTGATATCTGACAATGGGACCCAGTTTGCCAGTCAGCAGTTAAGAAATCTGTGCGTTGAAGTGGGAATCAAGCAAGTGTTCGCGTCGGTTGAACACCCCCAGACCAATGGACAAGTAGAGTCAGCAAACAGAGTTCTGCTGAGGGGGTTAAAAAGAAGGTTAGAGAAGGCCAAAGGGGCGTGGGCGGAAGAGGTGCCAAGGATTGTATGGGCATACCACACCACGCCCCAATCCTCTACTATGGAGACGCCTTTCAGTTTGGTGTACGGGTCGGACGCGATGATTCCAGTAGAAATACACGAAAGCTCACCGCGTTTTCAAAACTTTGTGGTGGAGGAATCTAATGAGGAGAGGCGGGTAAACCTGGATCTGCTAGAAGAGGCCAGGGAAGAAGCTAGAATAAAAGCTGAAGCGATGAAGAGAAGAGTGGAGCGGCAATATAG
The DNA here is from genome assembly GCF_051622355.1 of Phaseolus vulgaris. Classification (NCBI taxonomy): domain Eukaryota; kingdom Viridiplantae; phylum Streptophyta; class Magnoliopsida; order Fabales; family Fabaceae; genus Phaseolus; species Phaseolus vulgaris. The sequence continues at coordinate 18,379,340 of NC_143501.1, read as the reverse complement.
CTCTAAAGTAAAGCCACGACAGTTTCAGGTGGGCGACCTGGTGATGAGGAAGGCTCACCCTTATGAGCTGGAGAATAAGCTGTCTCCCAAGTGGACCGGGCCCTTCAGAGTTACTGAGGCTAAGGGCAACGGTTCGTATAACCTGGAGACTTTAGATGGAGGCCCTATCCCGCGCAGTTGGAATGCAACCAACTTAAAATTTTATTTCAGTTGATTTATGTAAGCAGCATGTAACAGTTTAGTTGAAGGGGACGCTCTTTTTCCCTTTCGGGGGTTTTTTAATGAGGTCACCCTAATAAATGGAAAAACCAGTTGAGAAAAAGAAGTGCTTTGGTTTTCAGCCATTATTTTCCCTTGTTAGAAGTAATGTGATGCGCCGCCTAGGCCATGGCGTCGCCAAGAAAGAAGGCGTCGCCTAGGTCTTGGCGTCGCCCAGAAAGAAGGCGTCGTCCAAGTAAAAGCATGCATCGTTGGCAGAACGAGACGAAAGGAAGTCACGCGGTATATGAGGCATATGAAAAGTAAAGTGGCGTTGTAAAGAATTATGATATTGGAAAATTGTTGTTACAAGCAATGTTCAGTACAAAATGCAAAAACACAAACAGGCCGCTTCTCAGCGCTCATCAGAGTCATCACTGGAGGAAGGCGAAGCCCCTTTCCCAGCCCGCAGCGCTCGAGTAAGTCGTGTCCTCTTTTCTTGGCTTATTTTCGAACCTGCACAAGGGGAAAAGATGTGTTAGAGACACCATGAAGAAAGACAGGCACAGTTAGAAAGTAACGAAGGTCGAAGTTGCTTAAGGCAGTGGTCCTTACTTATGTACTTCTCAAGAGTCCTAGCGTTGAACTCCAAGCTGATCACCGTAGCGGAGTCAAAACCTCCCGCCTTAGCAAGAATCCGGCAAGCTATTTGATCACTTGGAGCCAGATTCTTGAGGGGTTTAGCTTTGAGGGCCTTTTCCTCTCTCACCCAGTGCAGCGGAAACCCATCGAGGGCGTCAGGAACAAGATCAGTACAGCAGATCTTGAAGAACCGGCCTTTCCACCCCGTGAACGAGCTTTGGAAGGGTGTGAAGAGAACTCTTCCGGGGACATTGCTGAGAGTTACCCAGAGGTTGTGTCTCTGTCTCTTCACCTCAAAAAAGTGAAGAAAGAGGTCAACCGAGGGTGCACAACCCAGAAACCCAAAGAGGATATCGAAGGCTTTGACAAAGGCCCAGCTGTTGGGATATAACTGGGCTGGAGCCACGTTGATCTCCGTCAGCAGTTCCTTCTCGAACCGGGAGAAGGGTAAGCGCACCCCGATGGTCTTGAACACCACCTGGTAAAAGTAAAAGAAAGGGACCCCGTCGTTCGCTCGTCCGTCTCCACACACTGGCTCCCCCAGAGTGCAAGGGAGCACAGCGATGTCGTCATCGTGCCTCCTTGCGAAGGCCCGATGGTCGTAAGAACACAACTCCCCTTTGTGTTCCCGTACGGCCCTAGTGGAGAGCAAACATGAACACTCCTCAAGAAGTTCACTCGAGGCCCAAGGGTACAAGTCTTTGGGACGGACCCTGGAGGAAGCATCGTGAGAAGACATTCTTTAACAAGATCAAGATGGCTGGAAATGCGAGAGTTGAGCGAGGGGAGCAGTTAGAACAACCCTTCGACAGAGAAGAAAGGGTGCAAGAAGAAAGGGTACAAGAAGAAAGAACGCAAGTAGGTTATGAAGAGTGAGAAAATGGTGAAGATAGTTCCAGAGTTTGAAGAGTTAAATAAAGCGCCTAGAGCGCCAAACGGCACGAACGGATGCACCGTGCGATTGATACACGTGGCAGAAGGTGAAAGGATGACGCTGCCACCACTGGTTTAAATCAGAAAACGTCGTATCAGCAGAATATCCAATGGTACGATGCGCCGTCGAAAATGAGCCAGGGGTACAGCAGGAGTCAGAAAATGAAATGACTAGATACCCCACTGACCATTTAGGCAGCGCCACGTGGATCAAGTCGAATGACAGAAGGTCCCATCAGCTGTACAAGAAGCGCCACGTGGATGGCACAGGCAAAGCCTTGGGCTCTTCGCTGTTATCAGGCGTTGACCAAGGCAAGAATTAAAGTCAATGTCGAAGTAAAGGTAATGCCCGAGGCGTTGCCAAGAAAGACGTAAAGGGCGACGACAGACGAGAAGTCGCGGGCGTCGCCAACCCAAATACCGACTGGCGTTACCTCCCCGATACCCACAGGTAGGAAAGACTGAGGAGGGAGAAGAAATCAGAGAAAGGCAAAGTTAGTTGCAGGCGTCGCCTCCCCGATACCCACAGGTAGGAAAGACTATGGAGGGAGACGAGACCGTCAAACGCCAGCGAGTCACTGGCAGGGTGTTCCCCGATACCTATGGGCAGGAAAGACCATGGAGGGAACAAAAACCCCACAGCACTCAGCGTTTTAGACACCCGGGGACGATACGGTGCTGCTTTGGCAGGCCTCTCCTTAGGCGTGGGCGCCGAGTGCTAAAAGATCAAAGAAAGAGCCTTTCGGTATCAGAGTCGTCCCGTGGACGATACGGCGCCACTTAGTGAGCCTCTCCATGGGCGTAAGGGTTGGCGAGCGACCTTACCCCATCATACCAAACCGCCCAACGAAGTATGAGAAACGGGCAGGATACAGATAAAATAAGTAAAGCGTATGAAGGGAAAAGATGAGAACGAGATCGCATAGGCGGAGTCGTATGTGAAAAAGAAATAAGGACAACCATGCGAGTGTCCCGAATCAATAACAAGAGTGTGGATAGTTCAAAGAATTACAAGTTTTTGGCAGATGAAATTAAAAAGCGAAGGTAAAGAATGAAGAGTTAAGCTTGAAGAGGAAGGTGGCGGATGAGGGGCAGCAGTTCAGTCGTTCAAATCCATGGGCACGACCTTCCCGTCGACTACGTGGTGTGTGGGGTCGCAGTTTGAAAGGTTGACGCCGGGATTCTCGCAGGACGCCTGGGACAGGGCTTCTTGGAACCCCTCCTCGAAGGTGCTCGCCATCTCCTGGATAAGGGACTTTTTCTCCTTCTCCAGCTCCTCAATGGCGGCGTCTCCGGAGGCCACCTGTTTCTCCAGGGCCTCTTTCTCCACACGAAGCCGGCTAACCTCGACCTGCAGCTCGTCGTAGTCAACTCGGAGAAGGTCCATAGCTTTGGCCTGCGTGGCCATTTCCTCCTCTATCCGTTCCACCTTGGCAGTTTGTTCACAGCAGCGGTCCTTCAGGTCCTTTTGGGTTTCCGCGTCTGCTTTGACCAATTCCTGAAGACCCGCTACCTGTACTTGGAGAGCAACTTCACGAGCGTAGAAGTCAGCCTGGAGCTCCAAGGCCTCTGCCAATTTCCTCTCAGCTTCTGCCCTGGACTCTTGTGCTTGTTTCAGAGAGGAACAGTAAGCCTCGTTCTGGCGTCCCAGGGCCTTCATCTCCTCCTCCAGGGTGGTTGCTTTCGTTTCCAAGGCCTGGAGGGTTTGGGTTTGCAAGACAGCGTTTCTGGCCTGGGAGCGTCATTCAAGAGCCACCGCCAAGAAGGCCCCCAAATAGAAAGGCATACCTTCCCTCCTGTCGGTACCTTCCGGCATAGTCCCGCCACTGAAACCCCTCATCAGATGCATGATTGGAGGGGGGATGGCAATGAAGTCGGGGGCGGCAGCATCGGGAGCCGGGGAAGCGGTGGTTTCTGGCGGCAGCAGAGGCGGCGCAGATTCAGCACCTTCGCCCCTTTCCTCTTGGAGAATCATAGGAGGGAGTGAGGTTGCGCTTGGAGGGTTGTCCATAAAGGGGTTCCCTCCCTGCGGCGGCGTCTCTACCAAAAGAGGAACCCGCGCGGATTTTCTCCTCTTGAAGGGTGCCACGCCTACTGATTCCTCATCATCTGACAGAATCTCCAAAACCCTTTTTTCCTTTGTCAAGGGGGGTTGGAGCTGGTGACGAGGCCGCAACTAGGGGCACAGCGGCGATAGGCGAAGGAGAGTTGGGAGTTGGAAGCACGTCAGAGCCAGGTGGAGACGTCGGAGATGGGCTAGAAGCACCTTCAGCAGTGACTGGAGGCGGCGGTGTCGGAGCCGGCGGGAGAATCGGATTGGCAGTAGGGCTGGAGGAGGCGCCTGCCTTGGCGGCACGAGCCTCCTTCAGTGCTTTCGCCAACATCATTCTTTTGGAAACGCCCATCACCGATCCTACACCAAGGCAGACCAAACAGCAAGGATTAGTACTAAAACAGCTATGCGAATTCACGATACGCGAAGAGACGTGAAATGCAAGTAACATGGTACAAGTGTAAAACAAGCATAATAGTATGGGGAAACAAACGATCGATAGCAGGCTGTTCATAGCAAGAAAGATGAGGGGAGAGCCCCTTACCAAATGGGTGGTCAGGGCGTGGGCATTGTACTCGCTAGCGACCAGCTTCAAGGTATCAAAGACGATCCCCAACCCCGCCAAGGCTTTGCTTACCTCCCTATCGGTGGGGGATAGCTCTTCCAGGGTTTTGGCCCTGAGCAATTTGGGGCGTTCCGTCCAGTAAAGGGGAAAGCCATCCAAAGCTGTGGGATCATGCTTGGCGCAGCACACCCTGAAGAACTTCCCTTTCCAGTTCTTGTAAGAATTCTGGAAGAGGGAGAGGAGGATCCTGCCAGCGATCCCGGAAAAGCTTACCCAGAAGCTTTTCCCCTGTTTTTTCACCTCAAAAAAATGCAAGAAGACATCTACGGAAGGAGGAATGCCCAGGTATCCACAAAGAATTTGAAAGCCCCTCACAAATGCCCAGCTGTTGGGATGAAGTTGGGCGGGGGCAGTGTTGATTTCAGTAAGAAGCTCCCGTTCGAAGGGAGTGAACGGGACGCACTCCTACGCGCTTGAACACGGTCTGGTACATGAAGAAGAAGGGTTTCCCCTTTCTAGGTCTGTCGTCCAAACAAACAGGTTCCCCAGGCCTGCCGGGACGGACGGATATGTGGGCGTCGTGTGTGCGGCAGAAGGCGTTAAAGTTGTACAAATGGGGATCCCCCCGGTGAGCTTCCAGGTCCTGGAAAGAAGTCAGGCTGGTGCATTCACTCAGGAGCTCATCGGAGGCCCAGGGGTAGAAGGCTTTGTAGTTGGACTTGGGGGTCGTAGGGGAAGAATCAGGCTCCGCGTTCGCGCGCGTCATGGTGAAAATAGATAGCTGGAGAAAGAAGAGAGGAAAAAGGGTTTAGCAAGTTTAGCCATGGCGAGAAGGGGAAAGAACCCCAGGAAGCGTCACCCACGCGAGAAAAATCAGAGGAGGAAGAAGAAGCGGAGAAATGCAGTAATACGTAAATAACAACAGTCCCAGGCAGTTCAATAAATCAATCTAATGCGACGAAGGGGAAAGGTCGTGTGTATCCGAGATCATACCTTTGCTATAGGAATGGAGGCAGCAGAAGGGCACAGGAAGGAGAGAATCGCAGTTGTAGAGAAAAAAGGTTTTCGAAGGCGATAAACAGTGCGAAGTTGCAGAGCGAATGAATGTAACAGTAGGGTGAGCGCGGGGTTTGGAGTAACTTAAACGTTACATTTCGCAACTCAAGAGGCGCTAACCTAGGGCCGTGGGATCGTGCCACGCGTCAGAGGATCAATTGCTCAAGAGAAGCGCAAAGGTCTCTAAAGGAGGGCCACGCGATGGGCCACGTGGCGCACGATAAAGGGTAGCCCAAAAGGTGTAATCATCCCCATCGCAGGGAATGTCCAATCGGTCATTAAGAATACCCCTGTGGTTCAGATAATGTCGCGTCAGTAATTCGAAAATTTGCTGAGTCAGCAGAGAATGACACGTCTTCAAGAAAACACGTGGATGGCGGGGGCAAGGCTTTAGTCTTTGCGCTGAAGACAAGTCTTCGGCTTAAGACTGGGGGGCTTGTGTACCGTCCCGTATCAGGGCGTTGACTAAGTCAAGGTCAAAGTCAACAACAGGAAAGTCAAAGTCAGCTCGAGGTGTCGCCCAGATGTAGAGACGCCAAGAGGAAGGTCACAGACGTCGCTAAGGCAAGGCGTCGCCTAAGCGAAGGCGTCGCCTAGCTGAAGGCGTCGCCTAGGTGGAGGCGTCGCCTAGGTGAAGGCGTCGCCTAGGTGAAGGCGTCGCCCTGGTGAGGGCGTCGCCAGATTAAACAGTGTAAAAGCAAGGCAATCACGGTGTGGTTCCCCGATACCCATGGGTAGGAGAGACCATGGAGGGAGCGACGTCGTGGGAAAGCCTCAGGTCCCGATATCTCGGGAAAGTAATAAAGAGAAAGGAAAGGTGGCTCCAAGGCCATAGTAATAGTACCAGTGAAGGGCAGCCTGACTCGCGAAGTACCCCTGCCGCCCTAGAGACGCCTTCGGGACAGATACGACCCAAGAGGAAGGTCACGCCCAGGATAACCGGGTGCAGGGTGTGAGAGGAAGGCAGATAAGCTCTCAGAGTAAGTGGCTAGATACTTGGGGGCATGAGTTGACACCCAAAAAGCCACCCCTAGCGCAGTAGCACTCCCAAGCAGGAGGACCCACACGTAGAAACGTCCCCAGATGGGCAGAAACGCCCCCAGATGGGGTCAAGGCGTCGTGAGGCCCTCCACGTGTATGACAGCAATGCCGGAATAGAAACACCCTCTAGTCAGGTGCCAGGTAATTAAAGATATTGAATACAGTTTCCCTTTTTGGCATTCAGGTACTATTATGGCTCCCAAGCGTTTCAACGTCTTAAATGCGCTACGTTTCATAATTAAGCGCTTTAATGCGCGCGTTACGTTTGAGTTTAAAGGCGCTTTAAGGCGCTTTAAATGCTGGGGGCAGTTTAAATAGCGCTGAGAATGTCGGAAAAAGGGTTGGAACCTTTGGCAAATTTAGGAGAAACTCTCTGGTTGCTTGCCCGTGCCTTAGGATTACGTACAAGTGACTAGAGAATATTTTTGCCGGAAGGAGACAATACACACACATATACACAGTTCCTTTACCACCCTTCAGAGTGCCACACGCGGTGCTCAGATACGGGTGAACAGTTTTTTGGTGTTTCTTGCTGGCTGACTTGAGCGTCGAAGTGCAAACGGCCGCTAGGGCGCCTCTTTGTCCTCTTTTTTGCAGGAAATTTGCAGGCATTCAGTGGGAAGGAGTCCTTAGCTGACGATTGAGGCCACGCACGAAGACGTCCCGGTCAACCGAACGGAACACAATCTAAGGTTTTTATAGTTAACCTAGGAAACTATAAGAAAGTGAATGTTCTGTGTAATAATAGTTTAAAAGTATCTTAACTATTGAAAACAAGCGTATTACTTCTTAACTAAATGTTTGCAACTTGTTCTTTTCGCTATTAATTGGTTTGGTTGAAAACACTTATGATATCTTTGAAAACCAATTTCACGTGTTAAGATTGTGTTTTGATATGTTTAATACAATCTTAGTCTATTAATTGATTGAAACACTTATGAATATCTTTGAAAAACAATTTCATGTGTTAAAATTGTGTTTTCATATGTTTATAATACTTCTTTTACAATCTAAGGTCTATTAATTGATTCGAACACTAGTGATACCTTTGAAAAACCATTCCAAATGTGTTCAAATTGTATTTTGATATGTTCAATACTTCTTTTACAATCTAAGGTCTATCTATTTATTGATTGAAACACTCATGATATGATATCTTTGAAAAACAATTTCATGTGTTAAAATTGTGTTTTGATATGTTTAATACTTCTTTCATTTACAATCTAAGGTTTTATAGTTAACCTAGGAAACTATAAGAAAGTGAATGCTCTGTGTAATAATAGTTTAAAAGTATCTTAACTATTGAAAACAAGCGTATTACTTCTTAACTAAATGTTTGCAACTTGTTCTTTTCGCTATTAATTGGTTTGGTTGAAAACACTTATGATATCTTTGAAAACCAATTTCACGTGTTAAGATTGTGTTTTGATATGTTTAATACAATCTTAGTCTATGATTAATTGATTGAAACACTTATGAATATATTTGAAAAACAATTTCATGTGTTAAAATTGTGTTTTCATATGTTTATAATACTTCTTTTACAATCTAAGGTCTATTAATTGATTCGAACACTTGTGATACCTTTGAAAAACCATTCCAAATGTGTTCAAATTGTATTTTGATATGTTCAATACTTCTTTTACAATCTAAGGTCTATTGATTGATTGAAACACTCATGATATGATATCTTTGAAAAACAATTTCATGTGTTAAAATTGTGTTTTGATATGTTTAATACTTCTTTCATTTACAATCTAAGGTTTTATAGTTAACCTAGGAATCTATAAGAAAGTGAATGTTCTGTGTAATAATAGTTTAAAAGTATCTTAACTATTGAAAACAAGCGTATTACTTCTTAACTAAATGTTTGCAACTTGTTCTTTTCGCTATTAATTGGTTTGGTTGAAAACACTTATGATATCTTTGAAAACCAATTTCACGTGTTAAGATTGTGTTTTGATATGTTTAATACAATCTTAGTCTATTAATTGATTGAAACACTTATGAATATCTTTGAAAAACAATTTCATGTGTTAAAATTGTGTTTTCATATGTTTATAATACTTCTTTTACAATCTAAGGTCTATTAATTGATTCGAACACTTGTGATACCTTTGAAAAACCATTCCAAATGTGTTCAAATTGTATTTTGATATGTTCAATACTTCTTTTACAATCTAAGGTCTATCTATTAATTGATTCAAACACTTGTGATACCTTTGATACCGCCCTGGTGGACGGGTGTGATGACGTGGCATCCTACTACAGTGTAGGCATGTTGACAAGGCGCCAGGTTGGCAGATGGGAAGGAAGTCGGGAGGCACGTGTGGTCGCCGATTGTTAAGTTGGCGTGTTCCGATTTCCAGTTTACCAGAATAGGCGATCGCCAGGTTGAAGATGAAGTCGCCAGATGTAGACTCAGGCAACCAAGCAGTCGGAGATCGCCAGAATAAGCACATCGCCGAAGACGAAGGAGAAGCAGATTATGAAGGCGCCCGGCGAGACCACAGGAAAGGTGTATGAAGGCCCTAACTCGCCAGTTTCAGTAGAGATCGCACTCCTAAGTTAGCTATGCACTGGGCAGTACCATGCATAAGTAACTTAGCCAAAATAAGAGTAGAAGCAGCGCCAAGTCAGGGAGCCTCCAGATGATGGCACGTGTACAGTTGGATGCGAGCCACGTGTCCAAGTCTATAACTGCCAGGAGAGAGAAAACCACCAGGTATATAAGAGTTCTTAACAGACTTTCTGAGGTACGCACGTTCAGTTCATACACTTTACGCTTGCGAGTGAGAGAGGATTTGCACGGTTCTCGTTCTTAGTATTTGGTGATACCGTCATTGACTTGAGCGTCGGAGTGCGATCGGCCGCAGCAGCGCCGTATCGTTTCTTTGCAGGTTCTTGAGATAGATCCCGAAGAGGAACGGAGGTGAGAAGCGGTGCGCACGTCGATCCTTTGACGAGGCATTCTCCAGCGCTCCGGTCAACAGGCAGGATCATCAGGCGCCCACCGTGGGGCCGTGTAAAGCTTGCTCCCATCCACAGTGTGAGTTCGTGGAAGTTTTCGAGGTTTTCGGCGTGGTTGTGTGTTGGTGCAACCGCCGTTCGTAGTTTCTTTGAGTTTCGTTCGGTGAAGTTTGCGTTTTGAACCGTTCGTTTGGCTTTTCGATCGGTGGATTCGAGTTCTTTCGTTTGCTTGGTTGATTCGCGGGGAAACGGTGTTTTTTTCGTGAAGCTGTGGTTTTCTTCGAAGGTTTGCGGTGTTCTTGGGTTCTTGCGCAGTTTCTTGAGTTTTCTCCGATCGATCGCTGATTCGATCGTGGTTGAAGTGTTGTTTGCTGTATTTCTGTGGTTCGCTGAAGTTAATGAGAAAAATGAGAAGCAATCGTTCCAGTCCCGTGGCGCCTGTCGCAGCTGAAGGCGACGCCGCCATGACCATGGCGCAGATGGCAGAGATGATGCGCTCATTGCAGGCAACTGTGGAAGCCTCGCGCGTCGAGCAGGCGAGGATACATGAGGAACTGGTCGCCTCTCGCGCCAGGAACGAGGAGCTCAGCAAGGTAACTGAGGAGCTGCGTCGAGCTCTTCAGGAGCAGCAGGGACGTTCTTCTGCTGAAGAGGTGGCACCGTCTACGCCACCTCGTGTTTTCCCAATGCCTTTTGTTCAGGCGATTACCGACACGCCTATTCCCACAAGTGTGGTCCCGGTTAAAGCTGTTTTTACCGGCGTGGAGGATCCAGAGGCTCATCTGACCACGTTCCACACGCAGATGATGCTGTCGGGAGGGTCAGACGCCGTCTACTGCAAGATGTTCGTGAGTACGCTCCAGGGAACGGCGATGGAGTGGTTTGTGAGCCTGCCTAATGGCCACATAACCAATTTTCAACAATTCTCGAAAATCTTTGTTGAGCAGTACATTGTGAATAAGGCACCGCCGAGGGTGTCCTATGATCTGTTTGATATAAGGCAGTACCATGGGGAGTCCCTCAGAGACTACCTCAATCGCTTCGGCGCGCAGATGGTCAGATCGCCGGCCAAGGATGAAGAAATGCTGGTCTATGCCTTCAAGAAGGGCGTGCAGCCAGGGCCATTCTGCGAGGCCTTGATCAGGGCTCATCCAGCGACGTTTGCTGAAGTCAGGCGACTTGCGGTGGCCCACATCGCCGACGAGAGTGAAGTCGCCGAGAAGAGAGGCAGCGTGGCTCCCGCCAGACCACGCGCCCAGACCAGGATCCAGCCGCAGAGGGTGCTGGAAACGGCGGCGGCGGCCAAGAAAGACCAAAGGGCTCGCTATCCTTACGATAGGAGAAATAAGGGAAGAAGCCAAGCGCGGCAACAACCAGCACGCCGGGAATACAATCGCCCGCCTAAGCACAAATTTGTCATGGGACTAGCGGACCTGATCGCTATCCCTAACATATCTGCTAGGTTGAAGGTGCCTGAGAAGGCGGGCGACAAGGTGCTGGGGTCAAAGCCGGACGCCTGGTGCGAGTTCCACCAGTGTTTTGGCCACAACCTGGACTCGTGTTTGTCTTTAGGATACCAGCTCGACGATCTGGTTAAGAGCGGGTTCCTGAATGACTATCTGCTGGACAGGAGGACGGGGGGAGCATCCAGTTCCCAGCCAGCAGGTGGAGAAGCCCAGCAACACGAAATGCCAATCCACGGGGAGATCCACACCATTGCAGGGGGTTTCTCAGGTGGTGGATGCACCGCATCGCAGAGGAAAAAGTATGCGCGATCGGTGATGGCAGTGGACATGTTTGAAGATCACTCGCCGGAGGTGGACATTACGTTCACAAAGAAGGATCTTCGGGACGTTGTGCCTCATGACAACGATCCCATAGTTATTTCGTTGATAACAGCAGGGAGGAAGGTCCACCGAGTTCTGGTGGACCAAGGAAGCTCGGCAGACATGATGTTCTGACCGACTTTCATGCAGCTGGAATTGCCCCTTGACCAGCTAAGGCCCTATGGAGGGTGCTTATATGGGTTCGCTGGTGACCAGGTGGAGGTCAGGGGTACATTGAGCTGAGAACCACGTTTACAGATGAGGCTGGGTCGAGGACGGAGAAAATCAAGTACCTCATCGTAAACGCCCCTTCGGCATACAACATCCTGTTGGGTAGGCCCACTCTTAACAGGATAGGCGCCATTCCATCGACTCGGCACATGAAGGTGAAGCTGCCGTCCATGGAGGGGGTGGTGATCACGATCAAGTCGGATCAGAAAGAAGCGAAAAGGTGCTATGAGAATAGCCTGAAAAACAAAAGATCAGTGAGTTATGTGACAACCACCCCACCTCCCGGTGTGAAGCCCAGACCGCCGGTAACAGAGGAGGCCGCTGGAAGGGATGTAGACATGATAGACGCTGAGCTGGGGGAGAGAGACGCTGGCCTGGAGAAGGAAGAGGCGCGGAATCGCCCCGAGGAAGCGAGGGAACTGGGAATCGCCAAGGCGGTGATCGCCAGAGAATCCAGGCCCAAACCTGTCGAGCAGTGGCTCGAGAAGGAGATCGGAGGGAAAGTTTTCAAGCCGGAAGATCTCTGGAGGTCGATCTCCGGGACCAGATCGCCAAGGTGATTGAGCGGCATCTGGACGCATTTGCTTGGTCCGCTTCGGACATGCCCGGGATCGATCCCGACTTTTTGTGCCATCATCTGGCGATGGACAACATGGTGAGACCGGTGCGACAAAGGAGAAGGAAATTCAACGAAGAGAGGAGGCAGGCGATCAGGGACGAAACACAGAAACTCCTCGCTGCAGGCCACATCAGGGAAGTCCAGTACCCTAAATGGTTGGCAAATGTCGTACTGGTGAAGAAGAGTAACGGGAAATGGCGCATGTGCGTCGACTTCACCGATCTGAACAAAGCTTGCCCAAAGGATTCGTATCCTTTACCAAGCATTGATGCCCTGGTTGATAGTGCTGCAGGGTGCAAGCTGCTGAGTTTCCTGGATGCCTTCTCGGGCTATAATCAGATCAAGATGCATCCCATGGATGAAGAAAAAACAGCCTTCATGACGGAGAGGTCGTGCTACTGCTATAAGGTGATGCCGTTTGGGCTGAAGAACGCGGGGGCCACGTACCAGAGGTTGATGGATCGAGTACTTGCACCGATGCTGGGAAGGAACGTGCAAGCCTACGTCGATGACATGGTCGTGACCTCGCAGGAGAAAAGCAAGCACGTTGCAGACTTGGAAGAATTGTTCACGACGATCGCCAAGTTCAAGTTAAAGCTCAACCCGGAGAAATGCATTTTCGGCGTGGAGGCTGGAAAGTTTTTGGGTTTTCTCTTGACTGAAAGGGGGATAGAAGCTAACCCAGACAAGTGCGCCGCCATCTTGGCGATGAGAAGCCCGGCTACAGTGAAAGAAGTCCAGCAGCTGACAGGTCGGATGGCAGCCCTATCTCGCTTCGTGTCAGCTAGCGGAGAAAAGGGGCATCCCTATTTCCAATGCCTGCGGCGCAATAACAAGTTCGCTTGGACGAAAGAATGTGAGGAAGCTTTCGTCAAGCTAAAAGAGTACCTGGCGAGCCCGCCGGTTCTGTGCAAACCGCTGGCGGGAATCCCTCTCAGGTTGTATTTCGCTGTAACTGAGAGGGCGGTGAGTGCGGTGCTCGCCCAGGATCAAGATCAGGCTCAGAAGCCTATTTATTTTGTGAGCAAGGTGTTGCAGGGCCCAGAAACGAGATATCAGGCCCTGGAGAAGGCTGCGCTAGCTGTGGTGTTTTCGGCGAGGAGGTTGCGCCACTACTTCCACAGTTTCACAATACTGGTGATGACTGACCTGCCCATTCAGAAGGTCTTGAAGAAACCTGACGTTGCAGGAAGAATGGTGAAGTGGGCAGTGGAGTTGTCAGAGTTCGACATTAAATACGAGCCCTGAGGCCCGATCAAGGGGCAAATCTTTGCGGATTTTGTGGTCGAGCTCTCATCAGAGGCGACGCGGGTTGAAGGAGACGGTTTCCGTTGGGTACTCTCGGTGGATGGATCGTCGAACCAGCAGGGTAGCGGTGCTGGAGTCATATTGGAAGGGCCTAACGGCGTGCTGATTGAGCAATCCTTGAGGTTTGCCTTTAAAGCCAGCAACAATCAAGCAGAGTATGAGGCGCTGATCGCCGGGATTTTGCTAGCCAAGGAAATGGGAGCTAGGGTGCTGATGGCTAAGAGTGACTCGCTGCTAGTCACCGGGCAAGTAACAGGCGAGTTCCAGGCTAAAGATCCACAAATGGCGGCTTACTTGGCGTATGTGCAGGAATTGAAGAGTTCCTTTGCCTCTTTTGAAGTAGTGCATGTGCCCCGAGAGCAGAATGCCCGAGCTGACTTGCTTGCTAAGCTCGCCAGCTCAGGCAAGGGGGTTAGGCAGAGGACGGTGATTCAAGAAACTCTGAAGACGCCGAGGGCATTTGTAGCAGATCACCTGGTCCTTCAGATAAGCAGGTCGACGGAGAGAGCAGCGAGAAGCCATAAGTCTTTGACGCAAGAAACTCTGAGATCGCCGAGAATTAGAGCATGTCGAGCAGGGAAGGTGGTGGTGATGCAGGTCTGCGCCGCCCATGAGCCAGACACTTGGATAACACAGTACAAGCGGTGCTTGGCAGATGGCCTCCTCCCGCTAGACCCAACAGAAGCTAGGAAGGTAAAGAAAAATTCCAGCAAGTATACATTGATTGATGGCGATCTGTACAGGTTTGGGTTCACTCACCCACTCCTGGAATGTATACACGGCGAGAAGTGCACGAGAATTATGGCAGAGCTCCACGAAGGTATATGTGGAAGCCACGTCGGGGGTCGAGCTCTGGCCGCGAGGACTCTCCGTGCAGGCTACTACTGGCCATCCATGAGAGAAGATTGCAAGAAATATGCCCAGTGCTGCAAACAATGCCAGCAGCACGCCGATTGGCATAAGGCACCTCCCGAGGAGTTGAAGTCGGTCTATAGCCCTTGGCCGTTTCATACTTGGGGAATCGACATCCTGGGACCTTTCCCGCTGGCGATCAGGCAAATGAAGTACTTGGTGGTGGCGATTGAGTACTTCACCAAGTGGATTGAAGCAGAACCAGTGGCCCAGATCACCGCACACAAGATCGAAGGTTTTGTATGGAAGAACATCGTGTGCCGGTTTGGAGTGCCTAAGCGCCTGGTGTCAGATAATGCAAGCCACCTGCTGAAGAAGCTTTGCGAAGGGGTGGGAATTCAACAAGTGTTTGCATCCGTCGAGCACCCTCAAACAAATGGCCAGGTGGAATCAGTTAATCGGGTGTTGTTGAGAGGTTTGAAGAGAAGGCTTGAGAAAGCCAAGGGAAGTTGGGCTGAGGAGGTGCCCCGTATAGTTTGGGCGTACCACACCACCGAGCAGTCAGGGACCCATGAGACCCCGTTTAGCTTGGTCTATGGGTGTGACGCCATGATTCTGGTGGAGATCCAGGAGAGCTCGCCGAGATTCCAGAACTTTGTAGAGGAAGACTCGAATGAAGAAAGAAGGCTGAACCTGGATCTGCTGGATGAAGTCAGGGAAGAGGCGAGGCTGAAGGCTGAGGCGGTGAAGAGGAGGATCGAGCGAAGATACAACTTAAAGGTGATGCCAAGGCAGTTTAGAGAAGGCGATCTGGTGATGAGGAAGGCCCACCAGTACGAGATGGAGAATAAACTATCACCCAAGTGGACTGGACCGTTCAGAATAACCGAGGCGCTCGGGAACGGAGCCTACCGCTTAGAGACGCTGGAAGGAGGGGCGATTCCTCGCACCTGGAACGCCACACACCTGAAGTTGTACTATAGTTAAGAGCTTTGTAAGTAAAGACAAACACAATGTTATATTACAATATCTCTGTTAAAACAGTTTGAAGGGGGCGCTCTTTTTTCCCTAAGGAGGGTTTTTAATGAGGCCACCCAATAAAAGAAGAGTTTTCGAAGTATAAGGTGTTTTCAGATTGCATGTGTGCTATTTTCAAAAGTTTTGAAGAAAGACCTTGTCATTTGTACATGATTTAAGGCAAGAAAACATATGTCGCGTGTTTTCTAAAAAGTTTTAAGTCCTCATCGTTTTTCGGCGATTAGAGGCACCAGTTAAGTTTTAAGTCCTCATCGTTTTTCGGCGATTAGAGGCACCAGTTAAGTTTTAAAGTCCTCATCGTTTTTCGGCGATTAGAGGCACCAGTTAAGTTTTAAGTCCTCATCGTTTTTCGGCGATTAGAGGCACCAGTTAAGTTTTAAGTCCTCATCGTTTTTCGGCGATCGGAGGCACCAGATGAAAGACCTCAACGCCCTCGCGCGTCCTGAGGCAAGTAAAAGACCTCATCGCCGTCGAGCGAGTGCAGGCGAGAAAGAGGAAAAGTCCTCCGTGTTTCTGGGAGCGAGAAGATGTAACTCCCGGGGCAACGTAGAGGCAAGTTAAAGACCTCCTCGCCGTCGAGCGGGTGCAGGCGAGAAAGGTCCTCAGTGCATCCAGGGGGGAGGAGATGTACACCCTGGGCAAGTTGAGGCACCGGATAAAGTCCTTATCGCCGTTGTGCGAGCCAAGGCCAGTTAAAGACCTCCTCGCCGTCGAGCGAGTGCAGGCGAGAGAAAGAAAAGGTCCTCAGTGCATCCAGGGGGGAGGAGATGTACACCCTGGGCAAGTTGAGGCACCAAATAAAGTCCTTCTCGCCGTTGAGCGAGCTCAGGCGAGTTAAAGACCTTCTCGCTTATGTGCGAGCATAGGCAAGATAAAATCCTTCTCGTCTTGAACGAGTTCAGGTATGGCGAAGAGGGTGGAAGAAGCTTGAAAGGTGGCTAAGGTAGGTTCGAAGAGAACGCCTAGCCAGCCGGTCTTTAGCTCTGAAGTTCAGGGGGGCAAAGGAAGATCCCAAAGGGCGTTTCTGCCCCAGATAAAGAAACGATTGCCAAAGCATGAGGCTGGGAAAAGCGGGTGTTACCAAGAGGTCTTGGCGATCGCGAAAAGTTCAAACACGGCGAGAAGATTGAAAGACTTGTTTGATAAAGCAGGTCGAGTGGGATGTCGTTTGAGCCAATGATTGAGTTACAGTTCGTTGCTTGGAAGGTATTCTTATGATAAGGTTAGTGCCTCAAGAGTACAAGTTGTTTAAAGTGGTTATTGCTTAAATTTGAAGTGGTTCGAAGCAGTTACAGTCAAAAGGTTGTGTTTGCGAAATTGTTAAGTTAAACTCGACAAAGTTAAACATACAAAGAAGGTGAAAGCGCTCAAAAGGAGTCAGAAGAAAGAATATCCAAGTTTTGCGATTGAAATAAGCAACTGTTCAAAACACATATGCACGAGTTTTATTACAAGGTATATACAAGCAGAATTATAAAGTAGCAGATGAGGTGGAGTTGGTTGAGTCTTCGGCGGGAACGACCTTTCCATCTACTACTTCGTTGTTTAACGACACCATGCTGAGGTCGAGATCAGGGAATAGGCATGCGAATTGTTCCCGAGCGGCTTCGAATCCAGCAACCAGAATCTGAGCAGAGCTTAACTTAAGTTCTTCAATTTGCCCTTGAAGTTCTTCAACCTGTTTCTTGAGCTCCTTGTTCTGCTGCTCCAGCTCTTCGACCTGTTTTCGGAGTTGTTCGTTGGTCTTTTGAGCATGGAGAAGGTCATCAGCAACCTTCTTGGATTCCGTTTGAGCTTGGGTCAACTCGGCAGCCATCTTCCCATTTTCCTTGTTTGCCTCGGCGAGATCAGCCATGGCATCGTCCCTCGCTTTCTCTACTTGCCCAAGTAGCTTCTCGCGATCGATTGACCTTTGCTCCAGTTTTTGTACCTTATCGGCACTAGCTTGAATGTGAGCCTCCAGGTCGCTCGCCTTGGTGCGCAGAGGCACGATTTTGCTTTCTAGCTCAACTTTCTCTTAGGCAAGATCATGAATTTTGCGGCGAAGGTCAGTGGCCTCTTGACGCGCCAATCTGAGCTCGGTGCTCATCGCGTCTTCTACTCGGGAGTGTTCCATCTCCGCGAGCGTCAGATTGGCAGACAATTTCTCCACCTCGAGCCTCATGGTGTTGTTGTCAGTCCTGAGGTTGAAGAGATCATCTTGAAGCCTCCTGGTGGAGCTCTCCACAGCCCTCGTTATAATCGATGGGATATCCTTTGCGATGGTTTTCAGTTTAGCAGTCAGAGGTTCCCACATCCTTGTGACCTCGAGGGAAAGGTTTGTGGCTTGGAGAGGCGCCAGGGGGGCTTGTTGAGGGTTCTCGTCGCCACCTTCCTTAGCAATATTTTCAGTGGTTGCTTCCTGGCGTGGCGACGCAATCGGGGATTCGGTGATTAGGATTGGAGAGGTGTGAGCGACCTCATCCCCGATTGGAACGATTCCTGCAGCTGAAGTGTTTGAAGGGGGGCCCCCTCCTGCTGACATATGTGGCGTAGAGGCGCTCGGGGGGTCCTCCAAGAAATTCGGCTCTTGGGCCTCAGTTGCAGGTGGCGCAGTGGCCAATGGAACTGCTTGGACTGGTGATGAAGGGGCTTGTGGTGTTGGCGATGAGGGAGGAGGAGCAGGTGTTGATGGTGGAAGAGGGGGTGGAGCAGGTGGGGAAGATGGTGCCACCCTCTTCCTTTTCGTGACAAGGCCATCCTCTGTGACCTCGTCGTCCTCTTCTTCCTCTTGGACGACTTGGGGGGCTTTCCGCTTAGGCCTCTTAAGGACCAGCTTCTTGCGTTGGGTGGGCTCCTTGGGCGGTGATCGCCCATGAATGATGGCCTTCTCGACCGCCGAGTTGGGCACCGTCAGGGAACCGGTCGCCAACCCGTGGTTTCGGGCGAGCGCCTTTAAGTCGGCGAGCATGTTCTTACCCAACATGGTGTCTGCATGAAACGAAAGTGATGGCATTTCATGTGTTCTTCTTGAATCAAAGTAGTGAAAGTGATGCGGAAGCAATGGGTGAGTGAAACAAAGCCCTCCTAGGAGTTGTGTTGGCTTTGAAGGTGCATGATGAGTATGGGTTTGAGAGGTTTGGCCAGCTCAAGGGAGAAAGGTGAAGGGATTGAAGTTTAGCCTAGATTTCTAGGAGAAGTAAAGCTAGTGCACAAAATGGGCAGCATAACAATACTCAATTAAACTTGAAAATACAAGGTGTAGGCTCCTCCTTTTATAGGCTAAGGAGGACCATAATGCAACCCTAATGCTAGCCAAATGAAATGTAAATGTGAAGCACATGGGTGCACATGGCACATGGGTGCACAAATGAGCACATGGGGAGGGGTGTGTCTAGTTTTTATGTTCACCCCCTCCATGGGCTTTCTAGACCGGCCTTGGTAAATTTAGAGGTTTTTTTAGAAACTCTAAGTTTACCTAGGTTGGTGTTTTAGGTGCCAAAATTAATTCTAAGAAAATTACAAATAAAGTTCCTATGCTAATTTTGACAAGCAATTAAAGTCTACTCTACACTAGAGTTTATGGCATTTGAACATGTAAAAGAACGTCTTCTTGGATCCTCTTGGCCATAACTTTATGGTTGGCCCAAATCTACCCTTTGGTGGGCTTGCATGTGGGCTTGTGCTTAGGCCTCTTCCATCATCCCCTCCCTCTTGAAAAGGATTTGTCCTCAAATCCATTGCTTATTCTTCTTCATGGCTAGGGGAATGGATGTGGCTGGATGGTGTCCATCATCTCCTTCTCCTTGAGAAGATCTATCCTCAGATCTAGAGATTTGATCTCGGATAGCAGCCTCTTGCTTCTTCAACTATGCTTGCCCTCCCGGATCAAACGTCCACCTAGGGGAATTATCTAATAAAGCAAATGAGTTAGTTGAAGCAGTTATATACAAATCAATTTTATGAAGTTGCCATTTTTGTTTTTCTTTTGTTTTTGGCAACTTTTTACAATATTTCTCTTTTGATGGTTGCATGTGTTCTCTAATCCTCTCATGCTTTGTAAAATTTTCAATAGTGGTTACTTGTTCCTTAGGCATAATTCCTTTAAGAAGTGGTAACAACACAAAAAGAGAAAGAGGACTATGTTCACATACAACTTCAAATGTAGAAATATTAGTAGTCTTGTGGACTACTCTATTGTATGCATGCTCAATAGAAAAAGGATACTCATCCCAAGAATTGTGGTTGTCTTTCATGATTTCTCTAGGCATAGTAACAAGAGCTATGTTTTCAATTTTATTTTGACCATTCTTTTGAGGATGATAAGAATTTGAAAAGGACAACTTAGTTGCAAGTTTTTCCAAGAGAATCCTCAAATGATGGTTTTCAAATTTTGGAGCTCTATCCAACACTAAGTTTGAAGAGAAATCATGAAGACTTGTCACTTCTTTAAGGAAGAGTTTATCCATGTCTATGACAATGGAATCAAAACCTTTTGTTGTCCTAGGAAGATCTAATATGAAATTTAGGCTTATGTCTTCCCAAGGATCATTTGCAAAAGGTGAAGGAGTATAGAGTTCATGAGACATCGCCTTAGATGTATTTTTAAAACACGGAATGTATCTAAGGTAATGTCTTTGAACATCTTTTCTCATGGGTGACAATAATTTCCCTTTTAAAAGCTCTAGAGTTTTATCAACTCTAATTTGGCCCATGAGTTCTCCTTCATGAAGAATTTCTCTTTTATGTGTGAAGGTAGTCTCGTTGTTACAACCTTTGTTCATGGAAATTTCAATTCTTTGCAAAGGTTGTCTCAATAAGACATGACAAGTTTCTTTAGGCACTACTTCACATAAAAAATTGACTTTGTAGATGCCTATAGATGACTTGACCTTCACTTGGTGATATCTTGGCATGTATGTAAAATAATCTACTATATTTTTATCTATGCAAGCCTTTTTTAAGGATTCTTCTTTTTTTTCTAGGCTTGCAAGTGTTCCTTTACAAAAGGTAAGGCTAGGTTGTGCAACAAGAGGTATATCTTCAAATGTATTTTCAACTTTTCCTTCTTGTTGAATGACCTTGTGGGAAGGAACACTCTTCTCCCACGCCTTTTGTTTCCCAAGGGTTTTCTCTTGCTTTTCTATTTTTACATTTTCTTCACTTTCACTAGCTTCTTTTTCTTGGCTACTATTCTCATCTTTGTCCCTTAAGATCATAGATCTTTCATTGAAACATTGAGATGCTAATTGATCATTGCCAAGGTATTCTAAACATGGAATTTTTCTAGCTTGAGTGTGAGAGATATGCTTGGTTAGGTTTTCTTGTCTCTCTTTCCTAGCTCTCCTAGGGAATTGTTGATGATATTCATTTTTCCTAAGACTTTCTTCCCCAAGATAATCATGATGTTTAGAGCTAGATGCATGAGAATGTAATTTTTTTGAAAATTGAGACTTCTCATTCTTTGCTTTAGTCAATTCATTAGTTTTGATCTCATTCTCCAATTGTTTAGATGAAATTGATTGAATATCCTTAGTAAGTTGTTTCAAAAGAGATTTCAAGGATTTCACCTCACTTTTAAGAGATTTAGAGGAGTGAGAAGACATGACTAAAGCTTTGTGTGTAGAAGTATTTTACCTTGAGAAAAATTTAGGGAAGTCAAAGAAGGTAGTCTTCCAGGTAAGGGAGGTGAGTCACAGTGGACTACTTAAATACCAAGCCTTTGCCTTAGCCAAAAACTATCCCTCAATGTCTTCACACAAAGCTTTCTCTTAGTAAACCACTTGGAACACAATTAAGTTGAGAAATCAGATTTTAATGCAAGAAAACAATGCAAGCTAACTAATCAACAAAGCTAGACGGTTTATCACAAACTTAACAAAATTAAACATGCAAAACGTAGCTATGAAAGCAAAAGAAAAGCAATTACAAACAAGTAACAATTACTAGTCAAGAATGCTATACTATTCGGCCCTAGGTGAGGCTTCTTGGACACTTTGAGCCCTTGAAGACACACTCACCGTCTAAACATAATTAACAAGGTAATTAACAATAAACCAAGTTGCAAAGGGAAATAAGAAAACTCCCTTTGTTGTTCCTCCTTTTGGTTAGTGCACTTCTTTGTTGTCTTGATTGTTGATCTCCTAAGTGTTTGTAGTGTTTGTTTCAAGGAAGCTTGTTTCGGTTTTGGTTTTGTCTCCTCCTTAGAATGTTGGCTTTAATTCTCCAATTTCCAGCACCTATTCACAAGGGCTAAACCTTAAACCAAGTCAAATTCCATGCACATAAGCACCAAGGGAGAAATTGAATTCCAGCACCCAAAATGAGAGGTCAAGAAACAAAAGCAAGAAACAAATTTAATTGAAAGAAAACAGTACCACCAAAAGGATTTATAATATGACAACTTAGAAAGAGATTCAAGAAATTAAAGCAAACAATTAAAGGTACTCAATAAAAGTTGGAACACAAAAGAAATTCCTAAAGAAAAGCACTAGATTAGATGACCAAATAAAAAAAACAGCACCACTGGAAAATGTTGTGGGCCAGAAAACGTGTTTGTTCCCCGATTTATGCTGAGCTGTAATTGTAAAATTTGTTTCTGAAATTTGGATGCAAGAAAATTCAGGATCTTATCTAAATTTTGGCTTTGGAATCACCTAAAACGCATGCACCATTTTTTTTTAATAATTTTTGCAAAATTGGTGTGCAGTTAGGCCAGCTGGAGCGCTCAAGATTTGCACTCTGATTTTGTAAGATTTATCATTTTTTTTCTGTTGCTTCTTTTGACCTCATTCTTTTTTTGTCTTTTCTATAACACTTTAAACTTGCATTTTCCAGAAAATCAGAATTTTCCTATGGGTGGAAATTTTTTTTTAAACAAAACAGCCCAGAACAGAGAGATGATACAGGGGAAATCTGGAAAACTGGAAGAAAACAGCAAGATAACCAAAATTAACACAATGGAAATGTAAGAATGGAAATTGTGTAAGAACTAAGACACAATTATGAACTCAAACTAAAAATAAAAAGCACCAAAGGATCAAAATAATAGCAGATTAAAGCAATATAAAGAGACCCAAAAACAAGAAACAATCAAGCCAATAATAGGACTACTAAGAATTGTTGACAAATATGGATTCACATGACTTGACACAACATTTATAGATTCAGAAAATAAAGACTCAAAGCATAAAATGAAGCAATTATAAGAAAGCAATAAGGACTCAATTTCCTAAAAGAAAAACAGCCACACAATGGTGTAAGGAATCCTATCACAAGCTGCACAGAATTTGTTCAAGATCAATTGAACAATTGTGCTTTGGTTGGATCTTCCATAAGCACACCAAGAACAATTTAAAATATAAAAACAGCAAGACAAGTAAGGAATTGAAATGACAAAGATGAAATAAAGAAGAACTGAAATTAAAAGACCAAGCTACTCATCTTGAAGAACCAAAAGCTCATGATACCAAATGATGGCATTTCATGTGTTCTTCTTGAATCAAAGTAGTGAAAGTGATGCGGAAGCAATGGGTAAGTGAAACAAAGCCCTCCTAGGAGTTGTGTTGGCTTTGAAGGTGCATGATGAGTATGGGTTTGAGAGGTTTGGCCAGCTCAAGGGAGAAAGGTGAAGGGATTGAAGTTTAGCCTAGATTTCTAGGAGAAGTAAAGCTAGTGCACAAAATGGGCAGCATAACAATACTCAATTAAACTTGAAAATACAAGGTGTAGGCTCCTCCTTTTATAGGCTAAGGAGGACCATAATGCAACCCTAATGCTAGCCAAATGAAATGTAAATGTGAAGCACATGGGTGCACATGGCACATGGGTGCACAAATGAGCACATGGGGAGGGGTGTGTCTAGTTTTTATGTTCACCCCCTCCATGGGCTTTCTAGACCGGCCTTGGTAAATTTAGAGGTTTTTTTAGAAACTCTAAGTTTACCTAGGTTGGTGTTTTAGGTGCCAAAATTAATTCTAAGAAAATTACAAATAAAGTTCCTATACTAATTTTGACAAGAAATTAAAGTCTACTCTACACTAGAGTTTATGGCATTTGAACATGTAAAAGAACGTCTTCTTGGATCCTCTTGGCCATAACTCTATGGTTGGCCCAAATCTACCCTTTGGTGGGCTTGCATGTGGGCTTGTGCTTAGGCCTCTTCCATCATGAGGTAACCCAGCAGATGAAGGAAAGTAGTTACCTTTCGATGATCAGGAGAACGTTGAAGGGAGATGGTGATCTAGAGCATCGAGGAACGTCGAGAGCTTTCGCAGAAGGAAGTGAGAGCGTATGCAAGTGTGAAGAAAGTGATGGAACAGTAGGAGCGTAAGGGGTTTAAGGATTTTCGAAATAAGTTTTGGAAGCGCTAACGGCAGATGAAGAGAGTCGTTGATGAAGCCACGTGTCGAGCGATGGGTGAAGGGTTTGGTGGAGCGTCAGAGCAGCAGAAAGTACAATCGCTTGGAATTCTGCGTCAGTGCCACGTAGATCGGTGTTGACGAGGGCTCTTTCAGTCTTTTCGCTAGACAAGTCTTCGCTTAAGACTGGGGGGCTTGTGTACCGCCCTGGTGGACGGGTGTGATGACGTGGCATCCTGCTACAGTGTAGGCATGTTGACAAGGCGCCAGGTTGGCAGATGGGAAGGAAGTCGGGAGGCACGTGTGGTCGCCGATTGTTAAGTTGGCGTGTTCCGATTTCCAGTTTACCAGAATAGGCGATCGCCAGGTTGAAGATGAAGTCGCCAGATGTAGACTCAGGCGACCAAGCAGTCGGAGATCGCCAGAATAAGCACATCGCCGAAGACGAAGGAGAAGCAGATTATGAAGGCGGCCGGCGAGACCACAGGGAAGGTGTATGAAGGCCCTAACTCGCCAGTTTCAGTAGAGATCGCACTCCTAAGTTAGCTATGCACTGGGCAGTACCATGCATAAGTAACTTAGCCAAAATAAGAGTAGAAGCAGCGCCAAGTCAGGGAGCCTCCAGATGATGGCACGTGTACAGTTGGATGCGAGCCACGTGTCCAAGTCTGTAACTGCCAGGAGAGAGAAAACCACCAGGTATATAAGAGTTCTTAACAGACTTTCTGAGGTACGCACGTTCAGTTCATACACTTTACGCTTGCGAGTGAGAGAGGATTTGCACGGTTCTCGTTCTTAGTATTTGGTGATACCGTCATTGACTTGAGCGTCGGAGTGCGATCGGCCGCAGCAGCGCCGTATCGTTTCTTTGCAGGTTCTTGAGATAGATCCCGAAGAGGAACGGAGGTGAAAAGCGGTGCGCACGTCGATCCTTTGACGAGGCATTCTCCAGCGCTCCGGTCAACAGGCAGGATCACCTTTGAAAAACCATTCCAAATGTGTTCAAATTGTATTTTGATATGTTCAATACTTCTTTTACAATCTAAGGTCTATTGATTGATTGAAACACTCATGATATGATATCTTTGAAAAACAATTTCATGTGTTAAAATTGTGTTTTGATATGTTTAATACTTCTTTCATTTACAATCTAAGGTTTTTATAGTTAACCTAGGAAACTATAAGAAAGTGAATGTTCTGTGTAATAATAGTTTAAAAGTATCTTAACTGATGGAAGAGGGCCCAAGCTCACCACACTATGAAAGCCAAAAGACTAAGACTAGCTTCACAAAGGAGCGTCTAGCCTCTCAAAGGAACGTCTAGTCTTCCAAATGGAGCGTCTAGCTTCACAAGGGAGCGTCTAGCCATGGCTACATAAGGAGCATCTATGAAGAGTCCTAGACCGTCTAGCTTCACACACACATGAGCCAAGCTACGGTTTGGGAAAAGAAGGCTTTGTTGCATAAAGGCCCATTAGGGGTACTTAGTAGATAGGATAGTGTAGAAAGCACTTTGTGAAGGAAACATTCTAGAAACTAGGTTAGTGTGGCCGGTCATTGCACATGGCATATGGCTTAGGTTTTACATTTAATTTTTGTTTTCTTTTCATTAGAAAGTAGCTTACCTTTTACGTCCAAGATGGCCTATAAATAGGAAGGCTATCTCATTGTATTTTTCAAGTTTATTTGAGTATTGTTATGCTGCCAATTTTGTGCACTAGCTTTACTTCTCCTAGAAATCTAGGCTATAAACTTCAATCCTTTCACCTTTCTCCCTTGAGCTGGCCAAACCTCTCAAACCCATACTCATCATGCACCTTCAAAGCCATCACAACTCCTAGGAGGGCTTTGTTTCACTCACCATTGCTTCCGCATCACTTTCACTACTTTGATTCAAGAAGAACACATGAAATGCCATCATTTGGTATCATGAGCTTTTGGTTCTTCAAGATGAGTAGCTTGGTCTTTTAATTTCAGTTCTTCTTTATTTCATCTTTGTCATTTCAATTCCTTACTTGTCTTGCTGTTTTTATATTTTAAATTGTTCTTGGTGTGCTTATGGAAGATCCAACCAAAGCACAATTGTTCAATTGATCTTGACCAAATTCTGTGCAGCTTGTGATAGGATTCCTTACACCATTGTGTGGCTGTTTTTCTTTTAGGAAATTGAGTCCTTATTGCTTTCTTATAATTGCTTCATTTTATGCTTTGAGTCTTTATTTTCTGAATCTATAAATGTTGTGTCAAGTCATGTGAATCCATATTTGTCAACAATTCTTAGTAGTCCTATTATTGGCTTGATTGTTTCTTGCTTTTGGGTCTCTTTATATTGCTTTAATCTGCTGTTATTTTGATCCTTTGGTGCTTTTTATTTTTTTAGTTTGAGTTCATAATTGTGTCTTAGTTCTTACACAATTTCCATTCTTACATTTCCATTGTGTTAATTTTGGTTATCTTGCTGTTTTCTTCCAGTTTTCCAGATTTTCCCTGTATCACCTCTCTGTTCTGGGCTGTTTTGTTTTAAAAAAATATTTCCACCCATAGGAAAATTCTGATTTTCTGGAAAATGCAAGTTTAAAGTGTTATAGAAAATACAAAAAAAGAATGAGGTCAAAAGAAGCAACAGAAAAAAAATGATAAATCTTACAAAATCAGAGTGCAAATCTTGAGCGCTCCAGCTGGCCTAACTACACACCAAATTTGCAAAAATTATTAAAAAAAAATGGTGCATGCGTTTTAGGTGATTCCAAAGCCAAAATTTAGATAAGATCCTGAATTTTCTTGCATCCAAATTTCAGAAACAAATTTTACAATTACAGCTCAGCATAAATCGGGGAACAAACACGTTTCTGGCCCACAACATTTTCCAGTGGTGCTGTTTTTTTTATTTGGTCATCTAATCTAGTGCTTTTCTTTAGGAATTCCTTTTGTGTGCCAACTTTTATTGAGTACCTTTAATTGTTTGCTTTAATTTCTTGAATCTCTTTCTAAGTTGTCATTTTATAAATCCTTTTGGTGGTACTTGATCCTGCCGGCAACTCAAACGTGGAGGAATCGCTTCGTGGCACTCTCTGCCCCGTCTACGCGACTGCGTCTTCTGCAGAATCACTCCCCGAACTTTCTCTCAGATGTCTTCAAATGTGACCTGCAAAACACACAGACGGCGCCTCTAGCGGCCGTTTGCACTCCGACGATCAAGTTAGTCCAACAGAACCACCAGAAACTGGAAACTAGTAATGTGTGTGTGAAAAAACTTGCACTCTGTTTTTCCTATCTCTTTTCTCCTTCTTCCACTCTCCCTCTGATTCTGTCTTTTATCCCTCTTTCCCTGCTTCTGGGCATAACAGAATTCTGTTATGCTTTTCTGGCATGTGTCAGAACCCTGTCATGCTTTTCAGAGAAAGCGTACCTTCAGAATCAGCAATGGGGAGCGTGAGAGTCTGCGCATGTCTGCGCATGGCTGCGCCTGTCTGTACCTTTAGCGGTACGGAGTGCTCTTTTGTCTGGACCGCACCCCTCTCAGATGGTGACACGTGGAGGCCTGCAACTCACATCTAACCACACACGTGTCACTTACTGGAAGGGCTCTAGCGCCTCTCTTTGTCCGCCTAAGCTACGCCCTTGCGGAGTAACTTAGGATGCTTCTCTTATCTGGGTAAATTGCACACTCTTAGGAGTGGTCGTCGGGTGTGGCTGGTCTAGGCGCACTCATCGAACGTTACTCTCTGCGTAGGCGACTTACCCTTCTGGATGACCGCACGTAATGGGTTGAGGGAATCACCAATCACTGACTGGCTTACTAGTTCCCTCAGGCCACTCTCGTGCATGATTCCTTGAGGTGTGCTCATGCGAGGTCCATGCGTAACGCTCTCGCTGGGAACCTTAGCCCCAGTTTAACTGCGTGTAACACGAGACCCCGATGACAATACACCCGATGACTGATCAGTGTTTATTCGCTACTCGCGCTCTGCCTCCAGGCGCGAGTCTGGGAACTGGTCTGCTGGTGGTCACTTGGCTACTGACCACCGATCACCATTCTGGGTGATCTATCCCCCGACCTCTCTGCCGCCTGATCTGTCGGTGGTAACTTGGTTACTGACCACCGATCACCTCTCTTGGCGATCGTCCCCCTACCTCTCTGCCACCTGGTCCACGTGTCACCCTGCGAGTGGTCCACGTGGTTCTCTGATGCTGACGTCATCGACTACCGATGACCGATCGGATCACAAGCCCCCCAGTCTCGAGTCGAGAACTCGTTCTCAGCGAAGAGACTAAGTGGTCGTGCCCTCAGTCCACGTGGCAAGTGGGGCCGCCTCACGTGCCACCTCACGTGCTGCTTCTTTAACGTTTGGACTTCCTTTCTTAATCTCGCGACACGTGGCCCCATCAACGGCCAGCGCTGTGCGTCGCTAGCGCTTCTTTCATTCAAATTGGCGCGCCCTTCCACTGTTCCCTCATCTTCTTCATTTGACTCCCAGACTCTCTGCGAACCTCTCTTCTGCGCACCCATCTTTCTTCAAATTCTCTGTGATCCTAAACTCTTACGATCATCCAAAGGTATGGTTTTTCCTTTCCCTGGCCCCTTTTTGGTCATCTTTACCGATTGCATTTATCATTCTAGTTATCATGCATCCATCTTCCCTGTTTTTCTTCTTCTCAACCCGCGCTAGGGTTTTTCTCATGTTTCCGCTTTGACTTCTGCCTCCTCTTCTTTCTCCTTTACCTGGGCATTTCTCCCTCATTCCCTCTCTCTGTTTTTCACCGAACCATCCATCACTCTCTCCCTTTCTATTTCTGACCCCTCGTTTTCCTCCATTGCAGCTATCTCTCGATGGCTCGCTTGAAGCAGACCGCTCGCGTCCTTGCCTCTTCTTCTGGTGCACAGCCCTCCGCGAGTGCACCAGCTTCGCCACCGCCTGTTGTCACCTCATTCCATGACAACGCCAAAGTTTATGACTGGGCCCCTCTGGCGTTGCTATCTGAAACGTCTACCTTGCTACCTGAGGACCATCTTAACTCACTTCTGAGCCACGACCCGGACGAACCCTCGTGTTCCATAGACAGGGAAAACGACTTCCACATCCGAGTCCGCATCCCTCCCCGAGGGATGCCCATTTGCGCTGACGACAGGGCCACCAATGGGGTGCCCTTCGTTTTTGTTTACTCCGCGATCTTCAAAAGGTTGAGGCTGCGACTCCCCTTCACCTTCTTCGAGAAAGAGCTGATGATGGAGTTGAACGTCGCGCCCTGCCAACTCCACCCCAACGCCTGGGCCTTCATCCGGGCGTTTCAGATCCTGTGCAACCATTTTGGGCACAACGCCTCGGTGGAGGTGTTCCTTTACTTCTTTGAGGCGAAAAAACCAGGGGATAGGTTTTGGGTCAGCCTGAACGGGGTTGCTGGACGGGTGCTCCTGGGCCTGTACCAGCAGTCCTTCAAAGACTGGAAGGGCATATTTTATATGATATCCGCCACCCCACAAAGCCCTCATCTGCTCGAGGGGTACCCCCTCTACTGGGTTCCCCAGGTTCAATTTAAAAAACCCAAGGATCTCGAGACCATGGCCCCCTACGAGCGCGAGCTGTGTGGGCTGCTCCTGGGGGCTAAGTATGACTCCGCTCGCCTCATCAAGGATGAGTTTGATGTGGTTTCCCTGAAGAAATATATAGGTAGTCCTTTCTCTGCCGCCCCTTAGGACATTTATACTTCCTCATGCATGCTCTTATACCTTTCACCTTGCTTGCGTCTCTTAGCTGTCTAATTTCCCTCTTTCTTGCCTATGCAGATTCAATGTCAGGGAAAGATAGGAGGTTGGCGGTGTTGGAGCTTGCTAAACGCCGAGCGGCCAAAGGGACTGGCTCTTCCTCTTCCACCACTGAGCCAATCGAAGCCCCTCCGCTCTCGGTCGCGCCAGCCGAAGGCCCCGAGCAAGGGAAGAAAAGGAAAAGACTGGTGAAGGCTTCTTCGCTGGTACCTGCTGCTGCTGCTGCCTCAGTGGAAGAGGAAAACTCAGGCTCCCCCCTCATTCACCGCCAGAGGAAGAAAACAGTGGTTGAGGGGGTCTCGTCTCTCCAGCCTGGAGGGATCGAGGTGGTAGAGGTAGAGGAAGGTTCACCACCTCCCTCCCCCTCTACTCGACTTGCCCCGGAGCCCGCATGCCCACCTTCTCCTAGCCAAAAATCGCCCCCAATCTCTCAACCGCCAACTTCCCCCCA
Organism: Phaseolus vulgaris; assembly: GCF_051622355.1. Lineage (NCBI taxonomy): Eukaryota > Viridiplantae > Streptophyta > Magnoliopsida > Fabales > Fabaceae > Phaseolus > Phaseolus vulgaris. Next base: position 18,349,455 of record NC_143501.1, on the reverse strand, counting down.
GCAGGCCAATCACCTGGTCCATCCGCTCACCCTGCTGGGGGTGTTTCTGCTCAAAACGAGTGTGCCCCGCCTCCACTAACAATCTCCACCGCCAATGCTGAACATGGTGGGTCTGGCTCGCGCCCAAGCAACACTGGAGCCAACCATGAGAACTTCAGCAGAGTTATCTCCATGGTGCGACAGCACATCAGCAATGGGGAGCTCGTCGACTGGAGCGGGGAGGAGATAGACGCACACCTTGCCAAGCAGGTGGTGCTCTCGCTGGAGTTCTCCACCCAGCATCGCAAGCAGAAAGCCCTGGAGAAAAGGGTGAAGGAACTTGAGCACGACAATGAGTCGCTGCACAGTGACCTTGAAGCCGCTCAGGGATCTGTCGAGCTGATGCGAGGCATGGTGGAGAAGGCCAGGAGGGAGTACTTGCTGCAGGTCCAGGAGACCATCAAGATGGAGATCTTGATGGGGCAGACTGTTGGTCCTCTGGACTGGAAGGTGGCAGAGCTACAGGCTGAGAATTCCTCTTTGCTCGAACGGAGTCAGATGGTGGAGGAGTTACAGGCTGAGAACGCCTCCCTACGCCAACAGGATTCTCAGCAGGTGGAGATGCTCAAGGCCGCCAAGGAGGCAACTGCTGCTGCCGAAAAGAAGCTTGAGGAGGCAGTGGGCAAGCTGTCTGAGGCTGCCTCCTCCCTTGCTACCCTTACCACGCAGAGGGATGCTGCAGAGGCTTCGAGGCGAAGTCTGGAGGCGGAGAAAGAGGACTTGATGAACGTGGGCGCCGATTCCCTCATTGATGGATTCGAGCTGGCGCTCGAGCAAGTCCGCTGCGTCCTCCCAGAACTGGACCTTGCGCAATTCAGCATTCATCACTCGGTGGTAGATGGAAAACTTAGGCCTCCTACTCCCTGAATCTCTTCCCCTTTGTAATTTTGACTTCTTCTGTACAAAGTTTCATTCTGTCACCTTATGTTTCTGCACCATTCAACTCTTTGTAACTGACAATTGTATGAACATCTCTGGTGATATATCTCGGATTCAATTGCTCAATTTCTCTTTGTATTTTCTTTGGACTCCACTGATCTTTATGTGCGCGACTAACTGTTAGCTAGTTTAGGTTCAGCGTGATCTGGGGCTTTACCTTTCCTTTCGCACACGACTAAGTGTTAACCAGCTTAGGCTTAACGCGATCTGCTTCTCTTACTCTTTGCGCGCGACTAAGTGTTAACCAACTCAGGCTTAGCGCGATCAGCTTCTCTTACTCTTTGCGCGCGACTAAGTGTTAACCAACTCAGGCTTAGCGCGATCTGCTTCTCTTATTCTTTGCGCACGACTAAGTGTTAACCAACTCAGGCTTAGCGCGATCTGCTTGATCACGACTGGCTATTCCCTCAGCTTGGTGTTTAACAGTCCTCGTGCGCTGCTTTGCACTACTAGCCAATTACCGACAACTCATCAGTGATCACTCTTTAGCCCTTACTTAGCTTCCTCTGTCGCTCTAGCGCTAAGCGCATAAAGGACCTTGACATCGATCGCTCAAAGTGAGGCCTCGTCTTGGGAAAAGGAAGTGTTTCTCGCTAACCCCTTTCCCTTTCCCCGAGGTCATCACCCTTTGGCGGGTTGAGTCGCTCACTCCCTGTCTCACTCCTGGGGTGAGAAAGGTTTTCTGACTGAGAGTCTTACTGGGCCAATATTGGTGCATGCCAAGTGGGTAAGGATGTTTTGTCAAAACCTTTCCTTTCCCTCTGTTGGTCTTACTAGCACCCCTGGCTTTTCAAACCTTTCTGCTTGCGCTCACACCTGGGGTGAGGAAGACTTAGATCGGTGCCAGTACTTGTGCCTAGGGCAAGTAGGGCCTAACCAATCACCTGCACTTGCACCTGGGGCAAGGAGGATTTTAACTTTAATACTTGAGCACACTTTATATGCTGGAAATTTTCCTTTAATTGGGTGGCCTCGTTAAAAACCCTCTTTAGGGAAAAGAGTGCCCCCTTGTCTGTTCAACTGTTTCCACCACAAACAAAGCATGTGTCTTTTAGCGTGAGAACGCCATTACTGTACAATTTTAACTGAAATAAAATTTTAAATGGGTGGCGTTCCACGTTCTGGGGATTGCTCCTCCTTCCAAAGTCTCTAGGCGATAGGCTCCGTTCTCTAACGTCTCCACCACTCTGTACGGGCCTGTCCACTTCGGGGATAACTTATTCTGCATGTCATTCTGATGCGCCTTTCTCATCACCAGATCACCTTCCTGGAAGCGCCTGGGCCTCACTTTAGAGTTGTGCCTCCGCTCTACTCTTCTCTTCACGGCTTCAGCACTGACTCTGGCCTCCTCTCGCACTTCGTCTAGTAGATCCAGATTCACCTTATGCTCTTCATTGGACTCTTCAGCAACGAAGTTCAAGAATCCGGGGGAGCTCTCCTGTATCTCTACAGGAATCATGGCGTCTGTCCCATAGACAAGGCTGAAGGGTGTCTCATGGGTGCTGGACTGTGGGGTGGTGTGATAAGACCACACAATTCTGGGGATCTCCTCTGCCCAGCCTCCTTTGGCCTTGTCTAGCCTTCGCTTCAGCCCCCTGAGCAGCACCCGATTTGCTGACTCCACCTGCCCATTTGTTTGTGGGTGCTCCACTGAGGCGAAAACCTGTTGTATCTTTAGCTCTTCACACATCTTCCTCAACTGATGACTGGTGAACTGGGTGCCATTGTCGGAAACCAGCCTCTTGGGTATTCCGAAGCAGCAGACAATGTTCTTCCAGACGAAGTGTTCGACTTTCTGTGCGGTGATGTGTGCAACCGGCTCTGCCTCCACCCACTTAGTGAAATATTCAATGGCCACAATGAGGAACTTCATCTGCCTTGTCGCCAGGGGAAAAGGTCCTAGGATGTCAATCCCCCATGTATGGAATGGCCACGGGCTATGGATGGACCTCAACTCCTCAGGGGGTGCCTTGTGCCAATCTGCATGCAGCTGACATTGTTTGCATCGCTGAGCAAACCTTATGCAATCTTCCTTCAGCTTTGGCCAGTAGTACCCCGCGCGGAGTACTCTACTTGCCAAAGCGCGACCACCTACATGGCTTCCGCACACCCCCTCGTGCAGCTCAGACATGAGTCTGGTGCATTGCTCGCCGTGTACACAGATCTGCACAGGGTGAGAAAATCCAAATCTAAATAGGCTTCCATCTATGAGAGTAAACTTACTTGAACCCCTCTTTATTCTTTTTGCCTCTGCCAGATCGAGCGGGACTACACCATCTTCTAAGTATAGCCGGTATGGCGTCATCCAGGTGTGGGGTTCCTTCTCCGCGTGGACCTCCATCGACTCACCGATCTTTGAGGGTCGCGATCTCACCCTCGGCGCTCTCAGCGTCTCTTGAGTCAACGACCGATGACCGATCGTTAGACGCTCCATTGACTTGTATACATGAAGCACCTGGTTGTCCGACACAAACGCGCGCGGCACCTTCAGGGTTTCCTGAATGACAGTCCTCTGCTTCCCCCCTTTGCCTGAGCTGGCCAGCTTGGCAAGCAGGTCTGCTCGGGCGTTCTGCTCTCTTGGTACATGCACTAACTCAAACTCGGCGAAAGACGTCTTCAGGAGCTGCACATACTCCAGGTAGGCTGCCATCTGGGGGTCCTTTGCTTGGAACTCCCCGGTGACCTGCCCGGTGACCAGTAACGAATCGCTCTTGGCCAGCAGGTTTCTTGCTCCCATTTCCCTTGCTAGCAACATCCCCGCGATCAGGGCCTCGTACTCCGCCTGATTGTTGCTAGCTTTGAAGGCGAAACGGAGGGACTGCTCGATCAGTACTCCGTTTGGCCCTTCCAGGATGACCCCAGCGCCGCTTCCCTGCTGATTAGAGGAGCCATCCACCGATAACACCCATCGGAAATCTAGCCCTTCTGCAGGTGTCGCGATGGATGATAGCTCGACTACGAAGTCCGCGAACATCTGCCTCTTGATCGGTCCTCGGGGCTCGTACTGAATATCGAATTCCGACAATTCTACTGCCCACTTGACCATCCTTCCTGCCACATCAGGTTTCTTCAATACCTTCTGGATAGGCAGATCAGTCATCACGACCACTGTGAAGCTGTGGAAATAATGCCTGAGTCTTCTGGCTGAGAATACCACCGCTAGAGCAGCCTTCTCGAGGGCCTGGTACCTGGTTTCAGGGCCTTGCAGCACCTTACTTACGAAGTAAACAGGCCTCTGGGCCCGGTCCTGCTCTTGCACCAGGACTGAACTGACTGCCTTCTCCGTAACAGCAAAGTATAGACGGAGAGGAATGCCTACCTGGGGCTTTTGCAGGACTGGTGGGCTTGCCAGATATCCCTTCAACTTAATGAAGGCCTCCTCGCACTCCTGCGTCCAGAGAAATCTGCTGTTGCGCTTGAGACACTGGAAGTATGGATGACCTTTCTCCCCACCAGCAGACATAAATCGGGACAGTGCTGCCAAGCGACCGGTGAGCTGCTGCACCTCCTTCACCGTCGTTGGGCTCCTCATCGCCACGATCGCCGCACACTTCTCCGGGTTAGCTTCGATTCCTCGCTCTGTCAAGAGGAAACCCAAGAACTTCCCAGCCTCCACACCGAATATGCATTTCTCAGGGTTGAGCTTCAGCCTATACTTGGCAATGGTGGTGAATAGCTCTTCCAGATCAGCTGCATGATGCTTCTTCTCTTGGGACGTAACCACCATGTCATCTACATAGGCGTGTACGTTCCTTCCCAGCATGGGCGAGAGCACCCTATCCATGAGCCGCTGGTAGGTAGCCCCCGCATTCTTCAACCCAAATGGCATGACCTTGTAGCAGTAGCAAGACCGTTCCGTCATGAACGCGGTCTTGCATTCGTCCATTGGGTGCATCCTGATCTGATTATACCCTGAGAAAGCGTCCAAGAAGCTGAGTAGCTTTCCCCCGGAGGCGCTATCGACTAGAGCATCTATACTGGGTAAGGGGTAAGAATCCTTGGGGCACGCCTTATTGAGGTCAGTGAAGTCCACGCACATTCTCCACTTGCCGCTTGCCTTCCGCACCAGTACCACATTCGCTAGCCACTCGGGGTACTGGATTTCTCTGATATGCCCTGCGTCAAGGAGCTTCTGCGCTTCGTCGTGGATCACCTTCCTCTTCTCCTCGTTGAATTTCCTTCTTCTCTGCCGTACCGGCCGAACCACGGGGTCCATTGATAGACGATGGCAGAGGAAATCGGGGTCGATTCCTGGCATGTCGGATGATGACCATGCAAAGGCATTCATGTGCTTCTCAATCACACCCATGATCAGCCTTCGCTCTTCTTCAATGAGGGATCCCCCCAGCTTGAATTTTCTTCCCCCGATGTCCACCTCGACCCAGCCTTCAGCTGGGTGGGGCCTCCTCTCACTGGCAATGACCGCTCTCGCGATCCCTGACTCGCGAGGAGTGATCGTGCCTTCCTCATCTTCCTCAACTTGGGCCACCTGGGAGCCCCCCACCGCAGCGTTCTCCATCCTCTGAGCGCCTTGTGTCTCCCTGACCGCCAATCGCTCTCCGCGCACGCCTGGTGGTGGTTTTGTGGTGACATGGCACACACTTCTTTTTTGCTTCAAACTGTTCTCATAACAGCGTCTTGCCTCAGCCTGATCCGATTTGATGGTTATCACGGCCCCTTCCATCGACGGCAGCTTCAACTTCATATGCCTGGTCGATGGTATTGCGCCCAGTCTATTGAGCGTCGGCCTCCCCAACAGGACATTGTACGCAAAAGGGGCGTTCACCACCAGGTACTTTATCCTTTCCGTGCGGGCTGCCGTTCCGTCGGTGAACGTTGTCCTCAGCTCGATGTATCCCCGCACTTCTACCTGGTCCCCTGCAAAACCGTAGAGACAACCAGTATACGGTCTCAACTGATCAGGGGACAACTGTAGCTTGTTGAATGTTGGCCAGAACATGACATCCGCCGAGCTTCCTTGATCTACGAGTACTCTATGCACTCGTCTTCCTGCTGTGATGAGAGAAATGACCACAGGGTCGTTGTCGTGCGGGACAACGTCTCGTAGGTCAGCCTTCCTGAAGACAATGTCCACCTCAGGGTAATGACTCTCATTCGCTGCATCTATCGCCATCACAGATCGAGTGTATCTCCTTCTTTGTGAAGCTGTGCATCCCCCACCAGAGAAGCCTCCAACGATCGTCTGTACTTCCCCATGCACAGGGACTTCATGCTGTTGCTCTCCAGTTTGGGATCCTGACGCGCGATCACCCTATGGCTCACGCAGGTAATCTGCTAGAAAACCAGACTTCACCAACTCTGCCAGTTGGTGTCCCGGCGCCAAACAGGAATGAAGTGTATGTCCAAAGGCCTGATGAAACTCACACCATTCATTCTTCTTCCTTCCGAGTACCTTATCTGTCTTCTCTGGTACTCGTAGTCTTGCTGCTACGGCAGGAAGGGCGATGAGATCCGCCAACCCCACCATGAAGTTGTATCTTGGGGGCGCGTTATTCTCCCTTGCACGCCCCTTACTCTGGTCTTTGCCTGGTGCATAGGGACGAGGTTTTTCCCGCACCTTCTTGCCTTCTTTGGCCTCATGCACCCTCGCTTGCTGTGGTTTTCCTTGCCCTCCACGCGGTCTGGGTGGTGCAGCACTTCCCCTCTTCTCAGAAACTTCTGTTTCTGCCACTATGTGCGCCACCGCACGCCGTCGGATCTCTGCAAAAGTGCTAGGATGGCTCCTGATGAGAGACTCACTGAAAGGGCCAGGCAGCACTCCCTTCTTAAAAGCGTGCACAAGCATATCTTCATCTTTGCTGGGTAGTCTAACCACTTGTGCTCCAAAACGGTTGAGGTAGTCTTTCAGCGACTCCCCCTGGTATTGGCGCACGTCGAACAGGTCGTAGGACACCACTGCAGGTGCCTTGTTGACGATGTATTGCTCGATGAAGAGCTTCGAGAACTGAGAGAACGACGTGATATGCCCTTCTGGTAAACTCACGAACCACTCCATGGCGATTCCGCTTAGGGTGCTCATGAACATCTTGCAGTATACAGCGTCTGAGCCCCCAGACAACATCATCTGGGTGTGGAATGCCGTCAGATGCGCCTCCGGGTCTTCTACCCCTTTGAACGACGCTTTTACCCCCACCAGGTTGGAAGGCACCATGGTTCCCATAATCTCGGGGGAGAATGGCATGGGAAATGCCCTTGGAGGTGAAGGCTGCCTAGACACCCTTTCGTCAACGACGTGCTCCCTCTGCGCCTGCAGCGTTCTTCTCAACTCTTCGTTGACACGATTCAGTTCGTCGTTCCTGCTTTGCGACGCAGCCAACTCCGTCTGCATCCTCTCTTGTTCGACTTTCGACGCTGCAGCGTTATCCTGCAGCGTGCGCACCATTTCCAGGACCTGCGCCATTGTCACAGCTCCTTCGTCAGCGGATGGCGCAGGTGATGGTTGTCTGTTTCTAGGCATCTTCCCTATCAGAGAAACTGATAAAACTCTGGTGAGCTTTAAAACTGTGGTATATGTGGGACAACGATTCACTCGGGCCCCACGGTGGGCGCCAAATGATCCTGCCGGCAACTCAAACGTGGAGGAATCGCTTCGTGGCACTCTCTGCCCCGTCTACGCGACTGCGTCTTCTGCGGAATCACTCCCCGAACTTTCTCTCAGATGTCTTCAAATGTGACCTGCAAAACACACAGACGGCGCCTCTAGCGGCCGTTTGCACTCCGACGATCAAGTTAGTCCAACAGAACCACCAGAAACTGGAAACTAGTAATGTGTGTGTGAAAAAACTTGCACTCTGTTTTTCCTATCTCTTTTCTCCTTCTTCCACTCTCCCTCTGATTCTGTCTTTTATCCCTCTTTCCCTGCTTCTAGGCATAACAGAATTCTGTTATGCTTTTCTGGCATGTGTCAGAACCCTGCCATGCTTTTCAGAGAAAGCGTACCTTCAGAATCAGCAATGGGGAGCGTGAGAGTCTGCGCATGTCTGCGCATGGCTGCGCCTGTCTGTACCTTTAGCGGTACGGAGTGCTCTTTTGTCTGGACCGCACCCCTCTCAGATGGTGACACGTGGAGGCCTGCAACTCACATCTAACCACACACGTGTCACTTACTGGAAGGGCTCTAGCGCCTCTCTTTGTCCGCCTAAGCTACGCCCTTGCGGAGTAACTTAGGATGCTTCTCTTATCTGGGTAAATTGCACACTCTTAGGAGTGGTCGTCGGGTGTGGCTGGTCTAGGCGCACTCACCGAACGTTACTCTCTGCGTAGGCGACTTACCCTTCTGGATGACACGCACGTAATGGGTTGAGGGAATCACCAATCACTGACTGGCTTACTAGTTCCCTCAGGCCAATCTCGTGCATGATTCCTTGAGGTGTGCTCATGCGAGGTCCATGCGTAACGCTCTCGCTGGGAACCTTAGCCCCAGTTTAACTGCGTGTAACACGAGACCCCGATGACAATACACCCGATGACTGATCAGTGTTTATTCGCTACTCGCGCTCTGCCTCCAGGCGCGAGTCTGGGAACTGGTCTGCTGGTGGTCACTTGGCTACTGACCACCGATCACCATTCTGGGTGATCTATCCCCCGACCTCTCTGCCGCCTGATCTGTCGGTGGTAACTTGGTTACTGACCACCGATCAACTCTCTTGGCGATCGTCCCCCTACCTCTCTGCCACCTGGTCCACGTGTCACCCTGCGAGTGGTCCACGTGGTTCTCTGATGCTGACGTCATCGACTACCGATGACCGATCGGATCAGTACTGTTTTCTTTCAATTAAATTTGTTTCTTGCTTTTGTTTCTTGACCTCTCTTTTTGGGTGCTGGAATTTAATTCTCTCTTGGTGCTTATGTGCATGGAAATTGACTTGGTTTAAGGTCAAGCCCTTGTGAATAGGTGCTGGAAATTGGAGAATTAAAGCCAACTTTCTAAGGAGGAGTCAAAGCTAAGGCGAAACAAGCTTCTTGAAACAAACACTACAAACACCTAGAAGATCAACAATCAAGACAACAAAGAAAGTGCACTAACCAAAAAGAGGAACAACAAAGGGGGTTTTCTTATCTCCTTTACAACTTGGTTTATTGTTAATTACCTCTTTTAAATTACGTTTTAGACGGTGAGTGTGTCTTCAAGGGCTCAAAGTGTCCAAGAAGCCTCACCTAGGGCCGAATAGCATCGTAATTTTGCTTAGTAATTTGTTGCTTGTTTGAACTTGTTTTCTTTTGTTTTGGTAGAAACGTTTTGCATGTTTAGTATTGTTTAATTTTGTGCTATATCGACTAGTTTTGCTGCATATCTAGCTTACATAGTTTTCTTGCTTTTTGATTTCTCAACTTCTTGTGTTCTAAGTGTTCTACTAAGAGAAAATTTTGTGTGAAGTCATTGGAGGAAAGTTTTTGGCAAGGAAAAGGCTTGGTACTTAAGTAGTCCATTGTGACTCACCTCCCTTACCTGGAAAACTCCCTTCTCTAACTTTCCTAAACTTTCTCCAAGTAAAACACCTATATACACAAAGTTTTAGCCATGTCTTCTTCTTCTCATTCTCCAATGTCTATGGAAAGTGAAGTAAAATCTTTGAAAACCCTTTTAAAAGAGGTATCCCAAGCGGTACAATTAATCTCTTTTAGACAATTGGAGAATGAAAACAAAATCAATGAGTTGGCTAAAGCTCAAGAAGAGAAATCCCAAAAATCTCAAAAATCCAAAAAAACGCTTACTCATGCATCTCAAAGTATTGAGTCTCTAGGGTAGGGCAGCCGTAGAATCAATGATTATTACCAACCACCCCCTAGAAGAACTAGACAAAGGGAGCAAGAAAGCCCAAAGGAAGTAAGGGTAGACCTACCCCATTTCTATGGTAAGGAAGATGTAGAGGCCTACCTAGATCGGGAGATGAAAGTAGAGCAACTCTTTGCTTGCCATAGGGTGAGTGAAGAAAGGAAGGTACCCTTAGCAACCCTTAGTTTCCAAAGCAATGCCATGTATTGGTGGACCTCTTTAGAGAGAGACCGACGTCTTCATAGGGAGCCTTCCATAGAATATTGGAATGACCTTAGGGGAGCCCTAAGACGTCGCCACATACCTTCCTACTACCATAGGGAGTTGATGGACAAGCTCCAAAGACTCCAACAAAAGAACTTAAGTGTGGAAGAGTATAGGCAGAAAATGGAGCTCTACATGATGAGAGCATCCATTAGAGAGGAAGAAACCACCACCATATCTAGGTTTCTAAGTGGGCTCAACCTTGAGATAAGGGATAGAGTAGAACTATTACCCTATCAAGACTTGAATGATTTGGTTCAACTTTGCATTAAAGTCGAACAACAAAATTTGCGCAAAACTTCAAGTCAAAGGGTAGGTTCTTACTCCAACTCTTATCCCAAGAAAGACTTTAAAAGGGAGGGTAGTACACCTAGAGACGAACCCAAAGAGACTACCAAACCCTTAGTGAAAGATGCCTCCACCCCATACATCCGTGCTAGGGACACCAAATGTTTTAAATGTTTTGGAAGAGGGCATGTGCAAGCACAATGTCCAAACCAAAGAATTTTGTTTTTAAAAGGAAAAGATGAATACACAAGTGGTGAAGATGAACCTAGTACCCAAGAAAAAGGGGAAGGAGAAAGGATTGATCCTTTGGAGGGGGACTTATTGATGATTCAAAGAATCCTCCACAATCAACCTAGTGCACCCATTGAGACACAACGAGAGAACATTTTTCATACTAGATGCAATGTTTTAGAAAATATATGCTCTCTTATTGTGGATGGTGGGTCATGCTGCAATTGTTGTAGCACTAGATTGGTTGAAAAATTACAACTACAAGTAGTTCCTCATCCACAACCTTACAATTTACAATGGATCAATGAGGATGGAGAACTACGTGTAGACAAACAAGTGGAAATCGAGTTTTCTATAGGCAACTACAAAGACAATGTTTTATGTGATGTAGTACCTATGGAAGCTTGCCACATCTTATTAGGTAGACCATGGCAATTTGATAAGAAAACCTCACATAATGGTCTAACTAACGAGATTTCTTTTATCCACAAGCATAAAAGGTTTGTACTTAGCCCTTTACCACATTCCCAAGTGGTAAAAGACCAAATACAAATGAAACACAAAAGGGATGAAGAAAAAATAGAAAAAGAAAAAAATTTTGGGAAACAAAAGGCGTGGGAGAATAGTGTTCCTTCCCACAAGGTCATTCAACAAGTCAAGCATATTGAAAATACCTTTACAAACATGCTTCTTGTTGAACAACCTAGCCTTTCCTTTTGTAAAGGAACACTTGCAAGCATGAGCACACAAGAAAAGTCCTTACAAGAAGCTTGCATAGATCAAGAAGGAGAACTCATGGGACAAAAGAAAGTTGCTCAAACGCTAGAGCTTTTAAGAGGAAAACTTTTGTCACCCATGAGAAAAGAGGTTCAAAGACATTACTTTAAGTACAACTCATGTTTTCAAACTACACCTAAAGTGAAGTCTCATGAACTCTATATTCCTTCACCTTTTGCAAATGATCCTTGGGAAGATACAAATTTCATTTTAAAACTCCCTAGGACAACAAAAGGTTTTAATTCAATCTTCATGGTTATGGATAAACTCTTCTCTAGAGAAGTGATACATCTTCATGGTTTATTTTCAAGCATAGTATTGAATAGAGCTCCAACTTTCGCAAACCATGATTTGAGGAGTCCCTTTGGAAAACTTGCAACTAAGTTGCACACTTTAAATGCTTATCATCCTCAAACCCATGGTCAAAATATTTTTAAAAATATAGCTCTTTCTATTATGCCTAGAATAATCATGAAGTGCACACACAATTTTAGAGATGAGCAAACATACCATCAAGTAGTTCACAAAACTACTTCTACTTTTAAAGTTATGTGTGTGCTCAATCATCTTTCTTCTTTTAAGTTGTTACCATCTCCTATAGGATTTATGCCTCAAGGTTGCCAACACCAAAAGACAAACAACAATGGCAACCTAGTAAAATTAATTTGCAAACTAACACCTATGCTTTATTTGATTATTTCTATAGGTGGACGTTTGATCCAGGAGGACAAGCTTTGAAGAAACAAGATGCTGCTATCCGAGATCAAGCCTGAAGATCTGAGGATAGATCTTCTCAAAAGAAGGAGGAGATGATGGACACCATCCAGCCACAACCATTCCCCTAAGCAAAAGCATTGGATTTGAGGACAAATCCTTTTCAAGAGGGAGGGATGATGGAAGAGGGCCCAAGCTCACCACACTATGAAAGCCAAAAGACTAAGACTAGCTTCACAAAGGAGCGTCTAAGACTAGCTTCACAAAGGAGCGTCTAGCCTCTCAAAGGAGCGTCTAGTCTTCCAAATGGAGCGTCTAGCTTCACAAGGGAGCGTCTAGCCATGGCTACATAAGGAGCATCTATGAAGAGTCCTAGACCGTCTAGCTTCACACACACATGAGCCAAGCTACGGTTTGGGAAAAGAAGGCTTTGTTGCATAAAGGCCCATTAGGGGTACTTAGTAGATAGGATAGTGTAGAAAGCACTTTGTGAAGGAAACATTCTAGAAACTAGGTTAGTGTGGCCGGTCATTGCACATGGCACATGGCTTAGGTTTTACATTTAATTTTTGTTTTCTTTTCATTAGAAAGTAGCTTACCTTTTACGTCCAAGATGGCCTATAAATAGGAAGGCTATCTCATTGTATTTTTCAAGTTTATTTGAGTATTGTTATGCTGCCAATTTTGTGCACTAGCTTTACTTCTCCTAGAAATCTAGACTATAAACATCAATCCTTTCACCTTTCTCCCTTGAGCTGGCCAAACCTCTCAAACCCATACTCATCATGCACCTTCAAAGCCATCACAACTCCTAGGAGGGCTTTGTTTCACTCACCCATTGCTTCCGCATCACTTTCACTACTTTGATTCAAGAAGAACACATGGAATGCCATCATTAACTATTGAAAACAAGCGTATTACTTCTTAACTAAATGTTTGCAACTTGTTCTTTTCGCTATTAATTGGTTTGGTTGAAAACACTTATGATATCTTTGAAAACCAATTTCACGTGTTAAGATTGTGTTTTGATATGTTTAATACAATCTTAGTCTATTAATTGATTGAAACACTTATGAATATCTTTGAAAAACAATATTATGTGTTAAAATTGTGTTTTCATATGTTTATAATACTTCTTTTACAATATAAGGTCTATTAATTGATTCGAACACTTGTGATACCTTTGAAAAACCATTCCAAATGTGTTCAAATTGTATTTTGATATGTTCAATACTTCTTTTACAATCTAAGGTCTATCTATTGATTGATTGAAACACTCATGATATGATATCTTTGAAAAACAATTTCATGTGTTAAAATTGTGTTTTGATATGTTTAATACTTCTTTCATTTACAATCTAAGGTTTTATAGTTAACCTAGGAAACTATAAGAAAGTGAATGTTCTGTGTAATAATAGTTTAAAAGTATCTTAACTATTGAAAACAAGCGTATTACTTCTTAACTAAATGTTTGCAACTTGTTCTTTTCGCTATTAATTGGTTTGGTTGAAAACACTTATGATATCTTTGAAAACCAATTTCACGTGTTAAGATTGTGTTTTGATATGTTTAATACAATCTTAGTCTATTAATTGATTGAAACACTTATGAATATCTTTGAAAAACAATTTCATGTGTTAAAATTGTGTTTTCATATGTTTATAATACTTCTTTTACAATCTAAGGTCTATTAATTGATTCGAACACTTGTGATACCTTTGAAAAACCATTCCAAATGTGTTCAAATTGTATTTTGATATGTTCAATACTTCTTTTACAATCTAAGATCTATCTATTGATTGATTGAAACACTCATGATATGATATCTTTGAAAAACAATTTCATGTGTTAAAATTGTGTTTTGATATGTTTAATACTTCTTTCAATTACAATCTAAGGTTTTATAGTTAACCTAGGAAACTATAAGAAAGTGAATGTTCTGTGTAATAATAGTTTAAAAGTATCTTAACTATTGAAAACAAGCGTATTACTTCTTAACTAAATGTTTGCAACTTGTTCTTTTCACTATTAATTGGTTTGGTTGAAAACACTTATGATATCTTTTAAAACCAATTTCACGTGTTAAGATTGTGTTTTGATATGTTTAATACAATCTTAGTCTATTAATTGATTGAAACACTCATGAATATCTTTGAAAAACAATTTCATGTGTTAAAATTGTGTTTTCATATGTTTATAATACTTCTTTTACAATCTAAGGTCTTTTAATTGATTCGAACACTTGTGATACCTTTGAAAAACCATTCCAAATGTGTTCAAATTGTATTTTGATATGTTCAATACTTCTTTTACAATCTAAGGTCTATTGATTGATTGAAACACTCATGATATCTTTGAAAAACAATTTCATGTGTTAAAATTGTGTTTTGATATGTTTAATACTTCTTTCATTTACAATCTAAGGATTTTATAGTTAACCTAGGAAACTATAAGAAAGTGAATGTTCTGTGTAATAATAGTTTAAAAGTATCTTAACTATTGAAAACAAGCGTATTACTTCTTAACTAAATGTTTGCAACTTGTTCTTTTCGCTATTAATTGGTTTGGTTGAAAACACTTATGATATCTTTGAAAACCAATTTCACGTGTTAAGATTGTGTTTTGATATGTTTAATACAATCTTAGTCTATTAATTGATTGACACACTTATGAATATCTTTGAAAAACAATTTCATGTGTTAAAATTTTGTTTTCATATGTTTATAATACTTCTTTTACAATCTAAGGTCTATTAATTGATTCGAACACTTGTGATACCTTTGAAAAACCATTCCAAATGTGTTCAAATTGTATTTTGATATGTTCAATACTTCTTTTACAATCTAAGGTCTATTGATTGATTGAAACACTCATGATATGATATCTTTGAAAAACAATTTCATGTGTTAAAATTGTGTTTTGATATTTTTAATACTTCTTTCATTTACAATCTAAGGTTTTATAGTTAACCTAGGAAACTATAAGAAAGTGAATGTTCTGTGTAATAATAGTTTAAAAGTATCTTAACTATTGAAAACAAGCGTATTACTTCTTAACTAAATGTTTGCAACTTGTTCTTTTCGCTATTAATTGGTTTGGTTGAAAACACTTATGATATCTTTGAAAACCAATTTCACGTGTTAAGATTGTGTTTTGATATGTTTAATACAATATTAGTCTATTAATTGATTGAAACACTGATGAATATCTTTGAAAAACAATTTCATGTGTTAAAATTGTGTTTTCATATGTTTATAATACTTCTTTTACAATATAAGGTCTATTAATTGATTCGAACACTTGTGATACCTTTGAAAAACCATTCCAAATGTGTTCAAATTGTATTTTGATATGTTCAATACTTCTTTTACAATCTAAGGTCTATTGATTGATTGAAACACTCATGATATGATATCTTTGGAAAACAATTTCATGTGTTAAAATTGTGTTTTGATATGTTTAATACTTCTTTCATTTACAATCTAAGGTTTTTATAGTTAACCTAGGAAACTATAAGAAAGTGAATGTTTTGTGTAATAATAGTTTAAAAGTATCTTAACTATTGAAAACAAGCATATTACTTCTTAACTAAATGTTTGCAACTTGTTCTTTTCGCTATTAATTGGTTTGGTTGATGTACCGCCTTGGTGGTCGGATGCGATGACGTGGCATCCTGTTGCAGTGTAGGCGTGTTGACAAGGCGCCAGGTTGACAGTTGAGAAGGAAGTCAGGAGGCACGTGTAGTCGCCCATAGTTAAGTTGGCGTGTTCCGATCTCTAGCTCACCAGAATAGGCGATCGCCAGGTTGAGGACGAAGTCGTCAGATACAGACTCAGGCGACCAGGCAGTCGGAGATCGCCAGAACAAATACATCGCCGAAGTTAAAGGAGAAGCAGATTATGAAGGCGGCCGGCGAGACCACAGGGAAGGTGTATGAAGGCCCTACCTCGCTAGTTTCAGTAGAGATCGCACTCCTGAGTTAGCTATGCACTGGGCAGTACCATGCATAGGTAACTTAGCCAAAATGAGAGTAGAAGCAGCGCCAAGTCAGTGAGCCTCCAGATGATGGCACGTGTACGGTTGGATGCAAGCCACATGTCCAAGCCTGTAACTGCCAGGAGAGAGAAAACCACCAGGTATATAAGAGTTCCTAACAAATTTTCTAAGGTACGCACGTTCAGTTCATACACTTTACGCTTGCGAGTGACAGAGCTGTTTGTGAGAAAGATTTGCACGGTTCCAGTTCTTAGTATTTGGTGATACCGTCACTGACTTGAGCGTCGGAGTGCGATCGGCCGCAGCGGCGCCGTATCGTTTCTTTGCAGGTTCTTGAGATAGATCCAGAGGAGGAACAGAAGTGAGAAGCGGCGCGCACGTCGATCCTTTGACGAGGCATTCTCCAGCGCTCCGGTCAACAGGCAGGATCATCAGGCGCCCACCGTGGGGCCGTGTAAAACGTGCTCCCATCCACAGCGTGAGTTCGTGGAGGTTTTCGAGGTTTTCTGCGCGGTTGTGTGCTGGTGCAACCGTCGTTCTTGGTTTCTTTGAGTTTCGTTCGGTGAAGTTTGTGTTTTAAACCGTTCGTTTGGTTTTTCGATCGGTGGATTCGAGTTCTTTCGAGTGGTTGTTTGGTTCGCGGGGAAACGGTGGTTTTGGTGAAGCAACGTTTTTCTTTGAAGGTTCGCGGTTTCTTGAAGTCCTTGCGCAGTTTCTTGAATCTTCTCCGATCGGTCGCTGATTCGTTCGTGGTTGAAGTGTTATTTGCTGTACTTCTGTGGTTCGCTGAAGTTAATGAGAAAGATGAGAAGCAATCGCTCCAGTCTCGTGGCTCCCGTCGCAGCTGAAGGCGACGCCGCCATGACCATGGCGCAGATGGCAGAAATGATGCGCTCATTGCAGGCCACTGTAGAAGCCTCGCGCGTCGAGCAGGCGAGGATACATGAAGACCTGGTCGCCTCTCGCGCCAGAAACGAGGAGCTCAGCAAAGTAGCTGAGGAGCTACATCGAGCTCTTCAGGAGCAGCAGGTTCGTTCTTCCGCTGAGGAGGTGGCACCGTCGACGCCGCCTCGTGTTTTCCCAATGCCTTTCATTCAGGCGATTACCGACACGCCAGTTCCCATGAGCGTGGTCCCGGTTAAAGCTGTTTTTACTGGCGTGGAGGATCCAGAGGCTCATCTGACCACGTTCCACACACAGATGATGCTGTCAGGGGGGTCGGATGCTGTCTATTGTAAGATGTTCGTGAGCACGCTCCAGGGAACGGCGATGGAGTGGTTTGTGAGCCTGCCTAATGGCCACATAACTAATTTTCAGCAATTCTCGAAAATCTTTGTCGAGCAGTATATTGTGAACAAGGCACCGCCCAGAGTGTCCTATGATCTGTTTGATATAAGGCAGTACCATGGGGAGTCCCTCAGAGACTACCTCAATCGCTTCGGAGCGCAGATGGTCAGGTCGCCGGCCAAGGATGAAGAAATGCTGGTTTATGCCTTCAAGAAGGGCGTGCAGCCAGGGCCATTCTGCGAAGCCTTGATCAGGGCTCATCCAGCGACGTTTGCTGAAGTCAGGCGACTTGCGGTGGCTCACATCGCCGACGAGAGTGAGGTCGCCGAGAAGAGAGGCAGTGTGGCTCCCGTTAGGCCACGCGCCCAGACCAGGATCCAGCCACAGAAAGTGCTGGAAACGGCAGCAGCGGCCAGAAAGGATCAAAGGACTCGCTATCCTTACGATAGGAGAAACAAGGGAAGAAGCCAAGCGCGCCAACCGCCAGCACGCCAACAACCAGCACGCCGGGAATACAATCGCCCACCTAAGCACAAATTCGTCATGGGACTAGCGGACCTGATCGCTATCCCTAACATATCTGCTAGGTTGAAGGCGCCCGAGAAGGTGGGCGACAAGGTGCTAGGGTCGAAGCCGGACGTCTGGTGCGAGTTTCACCAGTGCTTTGGCCACAACCTGGACTCGTGTTTGTCTTTAGGATACCAGCTCGACGATCTGGTCAAGAGCGGGTTCCTAAACGACTATCTGCTGGACAGAAGGACCGGAGGGGCGTCGAGCTCCCAGCCGGCAGGTGGAGAAGCCCAGCAACATGAGATGCCTATCCATGGGGAGATCCACACCATTGCAGGGGGTTTCTCAGGTGGTGGATGCACCGCGTCGCAGAGGAAAAAGTACGCGCGATCGGTGATGTCAGTAGACATGTTTGAAGATCACTCGCCCGAGGTGGACATTACGTTCACCAAGCAGGATCTTCGGGACGTTGTGCCTCATGACAACGATCCCATTGTTATTTCGTTGATCACGGCGGGAAGGAAGGTCCACCGAGTTCTGGTGGACCAAGGAAGTTCGGCAGACGTGATGTTCTGGCCGACTTTCACGCAGTTGGAATTGCCCCTTGACCAGCTAAGGCCCTATGGAGGGTGCTTGTATGGGTTCTCTGGCGACCAGGTGGAGGTCAGGGGGTACATCGAGCTGAGAACCACGTTTACCGATGAGGCTGGGTCGAGGACGGAGAAAATCAAGTACCTCATCGTAAACGCCCCTTCAGCATATAACATCCTGCTGGGAAGGCCCACCCTTAACAGGATAGGCGCAATTCCATCGACTCGGCACATGAAGGTGAAGCTGCCGTCCATGGAAGGGGTGGTAATCACGATAAAGTCTGATCAGAAGGAAGCGAAAAAGTGCTATGAAAATAGCCTGAAAAATAAAAGATCAGTGAGCTATGTCACAACCACCCCACCGCCCGGTGTAAAGCCCAGACCGCCGATAATGGAGGAGACCACTGGAAGGGACGTAGAGATGATAGATGCTGAGCTGGGGGAGAGGAATGCTGCCCTGGAGGAGGAAGAGGCGCGGAATCGCCCGGAGGAAGCAAGGGAGCTTGGAATCGCCAAGGCGGTGATCGCCAGAGAGTCCAGGCCCAAACCCGTCGAGCAGTGGCTCGAGAAGGAGATCGGGGGGAAGGGTTTCAAGCTCGGAAGATCTCTGGAGGTCGATCTCCAGGACCAGATCGCCAAGGTGATTGAACGGCATCTGGACGCGTTTGCCTGGTCTGCTTCGGACATGCCCGGGATCGATCCCGACTTCTTGTGCCATCATCTGGCGATGGACAACATGGTGAGACCGGTGCGGCAAAGAAGGAGGAAATTTAATGAAGAAAGGAGGCAGGCGATCAAGGATGAGACCCAGAAACTCCTCGCCGCAGGCCACATCAGGGAAGTCCAGTACCCTGAGTGGCTGGCAAATGTCGTGCTGGTAAAGAAGAGCAACGGGAAATGGCGCATGTGCGTCGATTTCACCGACCTGAATAAGGCTTGCCCAAAGGATTCGTATCCTTTACCAAGCATTGATGCCCTGGTTGATAGTGCTGCAGGGTGCAAGCTGCTGAGTTTCCTGGACGCCTTCTCGGGCTATAATCAGATCAAGATGCATCCCATGGATGAAGAAAAAACAGCCTTCATGACGGAGAGGTCGTGCTACTGCTATAAGGTGATGCCGTTCGGGCTGAAGAACGCGGGGGCCACATACCAGAGGCTGATGGATCGAGTACTTGCACCGATGCTGGGAAGGAACGTGCAAGCTTACGTCGATGACATGGTCGTGACCTCGCAGGAGAAAAGCAAGCACGTTGCAGACTTGGAAGAATTGTTCACGACGATCGCCAAGTTCAAGTTGAAGCTCAACCCGGAGAAATGCATTTTCGGCGTGGAGGCTGGAAAATTTTTGGGTTTTCTCTTGACTGAAAGAGGGATAGAGGCCAACCCGGACAAGTGCGCCGCCATCTTGGCGATGAGAAGCCCGACTACAGTGAAAGAAGTCCAGCAGCTGACGGGTCGGATGGCGGCCCTATCCCGCTTCGTGTCAGCAAGCGGAGAAAAGGGACATCCCTATTTCCAGTGTCTGCGGCACAATAACAAGTTCGCTTGGACGAAAGAGTGCGAGGAAGCTTTCGTCAGGCTGAAGGAATATTTGGCGAGCCCGCCGGTTTTGTGCAAACCACTGGCGGGAATCCCTCTCAGGTTGTATTTCGCTGTGACTGAGAGGGCGGTGAGTGCTGTGCTCGCCCAGGACCAGGATCAGGCTCAGAAACCTATTTATTTCGTGAGTAAAGTGTTGCAGGGCCCAGAAACGAGATATCAGGCCCTAGAGAAGGCTGCTTTGGCTGTGGTGTTTTCGGCGAGGAGGTTGCGCCACTATTTCCACAGTTTCACAATACTGGTGATGACTGACCTGCCCATCCAGAAGGTCTTGAAGAAACCTGACGTTGCAGGAAGAATGGTGAAGTGGGCAGTCGAGTTGTCAGAGTTTGACATTAAATATGAGCCTCGAGGCCCGATCAAGGGGCAAATCTTTGCAGATTTTGTAGTCGAGCTCTCTTCAGAGGCGACGCGGGTTGAAGGAGATGATTTCCGTTGGGTACTCTCGGTGGATGGATCGTCAAACCAGCAGGGTAGCGGTGCTGGAGTCATATTGGAAGGACCCAACGGCGTGCTGATCGAACAATCGTTGAGATTCGCCTTCAAAGCCAGCAACAATCAAGCAGAGTATGAGGCGCTGATCGCCGGGATTCTGCTGGCTAAAGAGATGGGAGCCAGAGTGCTGATGGCTAAGAGCGACTCGCTGCTAGTCACAGGGCAAGTAACAGGCGAGTTCCAGGCTAAAGATCCACAAATGGCGGCTTACTTGGCGTATGTGCAGGAATTGAAGAGTTCCTTTGCCTCTTTTGAAGTGGTGCATGTGCCCCGAGAACAGAATGCCCGAGCTGACTTGCTTGCTAAGCTCGCCAGTTCGGGCAACGGGGGTAGGCAGAGGACAGTGATTCAAGAAACTTTGAAGACGCCGAGGGCATTTGTAGCAGATCACCTGGTCCTTCAGATAAGCAGGTCGACGGAGAGAGCAGCGAGAAGCCATAAGTCTTTGACGCAAGAAACCCTGAGATCGCCAAGAATTAGAGCATGTCGAGGAGAGAAGGTGGACGTGATGCAGGTCTGCGCCACCCACGAGCCAGACACTTGGATAACACAGTACAAGCGGTGCTTGGCAGATGGTCTCCTCCCGCTGGATCCAGCAGAAGCTAGGAAGGTAAAGAAAAATTCCAGCAAGTATACATTGATTGATGGCGATCTGTACAGGTTTGGATTCACTCACCCACTCCCTGGAATGTATACACGGCGAGAAGTGCACGAGGATTATGGCAGAGCTCCACGAAGGAATATGTGGAAGTCACGTCGGGGGTCGAGCTCTGGCCGCGAGGACTCTCCGTGCAGGCTACTATTGGCCATCCATGAGAGAAGATTGCAAGAAGTACGCCCAGTGCTGCAAACAATGCCAGCAGCACGCCGATTGGCACAAGGCGCCTCCCGAGGAGTTGAAGTCGATCTATAGCCCTTGGCCGTTTCATACTTGGGGAATCGACATCCTGGGACCTTTTCCACTGGCGATCAGGCAGATGAAGTACTTGGTGGTGGCGATTGAGTATTTCACCAAGTGGATTGAAGCAGAACCAGTGGCCCAGATCACCGCGCACAAGATCGAAGGCTTCGTATGGAAGAATATTGTGTGCCAGTTTGGAGTGCCTAAGCGCCTGGTATCAGATAATGGGACTCAGTTTGCGAGCCACCTGTTGAAGAAGCTTTGCGAAGGGGTCGGAATTCAGCAAGTGTTTGCATCCGTCGAGCACCCTCAGACTAATGGCCAGGTGGAATCAGCTAACCGGGTGTTGCTGAGAGGTTTGAAGAGGAGGCTCGAGAAAGCCAAGGGGAGTTGGGCTGAGGAGGTACCCCGAATAGTTTGGGCGTACCACACCACCGAGCAGTCAGGAACCCATGAGACCCCGTTTAGCTTGGTCTATGGGTGTGATGCCATGATTCCAGTCGAGATTCAGGAGAGCTCGCCGAGATTCCAGAACTTTGTAGAGGAAGACTCGAATGAAGAGAGAAGACTGAACCTGGATCTGCTGGACGAAGTCAGGGAGGAGGCAAGGCTGAAGGCTGAGGCGGTGAAGAGAAGGGTCGAGCGAAGGTACAACTCAAAGGTGATGCCAAGGCAGTTTAGAGAAGGCAATCTGGTGATGAGAAAGGCCCACCAGTACGAGATGGAGAATAAGCTATCACCCAAGTGGACTGGACCGTTCAGAATAACCGAGGCACTCGGGAACGGAGCCTATCGCTTGGAGACGTTGGAAGGGGGGGCGATCCCTCGTACCTGGAACGCCACACACCTGAAGTTGTACTATAGCTAAGAGCTTTGTAAGTAAAGACAAACACAAATATTACATTGCGATGTCTCTATTAAAACAGTTTTAAGGGGGCACTCTTTTTTCCCTAAGGAGGGTTTTTAATGAGGCCACCCAATAAAAGAAGAGTTTTCGAAGTATAAGGTGTTTTCAGATCGCATGTGTGTTATTTCCAAAAGTTTCGAAGAAAGACCTTGTCATTCGTACATGATTTGAGGCACGAAAAGATATGTCGCGTGTTTTCTAAAGTTTTAAAGTCCTCATCGTTTTTCGGCGATTAGAGGCACCAGTTAAGTTTTTAAAGTCCTCATCGTTTTTCGGCGATCGGAGGCACCAGATGGAAGACCTCAACTCCCTCGCGCGTTTTGAGGCAAGTTAAAGACCTCCTCGCCGTTGTGCGGGTGCAGGCGAGAAAGAGAAAAAGTCCTCCGTGTTTCTGGGAGCGAGAAGATGTAACTCCCGGGGCAACGCAGAGGCAAGTTAAAGACCTCCTCGCCGTTGTGCGGGTGCAGGGGAGAAAGAGAAAAGGTCCTCCGTGTTTCTGGGAGCGAGAAGATGTAACTCCCGGGGCAACGCAGAGGCAAGTTAAAGACCTCCTCGCCGTTGTGCGGGCGCAGGCGAGAAAGGTCCTCAGTGCATCCAGGGGGGAGGAGATGTACGCCCTGGGCAAGTTGAGGCACCGGATAAAGTCCTTATCGCCGTTGTGCGAACTAAGGCCCATCAAAGACCTCCTCGCCGTCGAGCGAGTGCAGGCGTGAGAAAGAAAAGGTCCTCAGTGCATCCAGGGGGGAGGAGATGTACACCCTGGGCAAGTTGAGGCACCTGACAAAGTCCTTCTCGCCGTCGAGCGAGTTAAGGCCGTTTAAAGTCCTTCTCGCCGATGAGCGAGTTCAGGCGAGTAAAAGTCCTTCTCGCCGATGAGCGAGTTCAGGCGAGTTAAAAGACCTTCTCGCCTGTGCGCGAGTATAGGCAAGATAAAATCCTTCTCGTCTTGAACGAGTTCAGGTATGGCGAAAAGGGTGGAAGAAGCTTGAAAGGTGGCTAAGGTAGGTTCGAAGAGAACGCCTAGCCAGCTAGTCTTTAGCTCTGAGGTTCAGGGGAGGTAAAGGAAGGTCCAAAAGGGCATTTCTGCCTCAAATAAAGAGATGACTGCCAAAGCCTGAGGCTAAGGAAAGCTGGTGTTGCCAAGAGGTCTAGGTGATCGCGAAAGTTCAAACACGGCGAGAAAGTTGAAAGACTTGTTTGATAAAGCGGGTCAAGTGGGACGTTGTTTGAACCAATGATTGAATCACAGTTCATTGCTTGGAACTTTCCTTACGATCAGGTTAGTGCCTCAGGGGTACAAGTTGTTTAAAGCGATTATTGCTTAAGTTTGAATCAGCTCGAAGAAGTTACGCCAAAGGTCATGTTTGCGAAATCGCTAAGTTAAGCGTAGCAGAGTTAGGCATGCAAAGAAAGTAAAGCACTCAAGAGAAGTCAGAAGACATATCCAAATTTCGCTATTGAAATAAGTAGCTGTTCAAAATACACGTGCAAGAGTTTTTACAAGATAAATACAAGTGAATTCATAAAGAGGCAGATGGGGTAGAGTTGGTTGAGCCTTCGGCGGGAACGACCTTCCCATCTACTACTTCGTTGTCTAACGACACCATGCTAAGGTCAAGATCAGGGAAGAGGCATGCAAACTGTTCTCGAGCGGCATCAAACCCAGCAACCAGAATCTGAGCAGAGCTTAGCTTAAGTTCTTCAATTTGCTTTTGAAATCCTTCAACCTGCTGCTTAAGCTCCTTGTTCTGCTGCTCCAGCTCTTCGACCTGTTTTTGGAGTTGTTTGTTGGTCTCTTGAGCTTGAAGAAGGTCGTCAGCCACCTTCTTAGATTCTGTTTGAGCTTGAGCCAACTCGGCAGCCATCTTCACCTTTTCTTTGTTTGCCTCGGAGAGATCGGCCATGGCGTCGTCTCTTGCTTTCTCTACTTGCCCAAGTAGCTTCTCACGGTCGATCGACCTTTGCTCCAGCCTCAGTACCTTGTCGGCATTGGCTTGAATTTGAGCCTCCAGGTTGCTCGCCTTGGTACGCAGAGGCACGATTCTGCTTTCAAGCTCGACTTTTTCTTGGGCAAGTTCGTGGACTTTGCGGCGAAGGTCGACAGCTTCCTTGCGCGCAAGCCTAAGCTCGGTGTTTAGGGCATCCTCCACTCGAGAATGTTCCATTTCCGCGAGCGTTAGGCTGAATGACACCTTCTCCACCTCGACCTTCATTGTGCTATTCTCGGTCTTGAGGTTGTAGATGTCATCCTGTAGCCGCCTGGTGGAGCTCTCCACAGCTCTCGTTATAATTGATGGGATATCCTCTGCAATGGTTTTTAGCTTAGCAGTCAGAGGTTCCCACATCCTCGTCACCTCGAGGGAAAGATTTGCAGCTTGGAGAGGCGCCAGGGGGGCTTGTTGAGGGTTCTCGTCGCCGCCTTCCTTAGCAATATTTTCGGTGTTTGCTTCTTGGCGCGGCGACGCAATCGGGGACTCGGTGATTAGGATTGGAGAGGTGTGAGCGGCCTCATCCCCGATTGGAACGACTCCTGCAGCTGAGGTGTTGGAAGGAGGGCCCCCTCCTGCTGATATATGTGGAGTGGAGGCGCTCGGGGGGTCCTCTAAAAAGTTTGGCTCTTGGGCCTCAGTTGCAGGTGGCGCAGTGGCCAATGGGACTGCTTGGACTGGTGGTGAAGGGGCTCGTGGCGTTGGCGATGAGGGAGGAGGGGCAGGTGTTGACGGTGGTGTTGAAGCTGGAAGAGGGGGTGGGGCAGGTGGAGAAGGTGGTGCCACCCTTGTCCTCTTTGTAACGAGGCCATCCTCAGTGACCTCGTCGTCCTCTTCCTCATCCTCTTGGACAACTTGGGGGGCCTTCCGCTTTGGCCTCTTAAGGACCAGTTTCTTTCGTTGGGCGGGCGCCTTAGGCGGTGATCGCCCCTGGATGATGGCCTTCTCGACCGCCGAGTTGGGAACCGTCTGGGAGCCGGTCGCCAACCCGTGGTTGCGGGCGAGCGCCTTTAGATCGGCGAACATATTCTTACCCAACATGGTATCTGCGTGAAATGAAAGTGCATAAGTTAGCTTAAAGGAGAATGGAGTAAGTGTACAAGGCAATGAAACAACAAAAGCAGGCATATGCAGAAAAGATAAAACCAAAGTCTTGTGTGTGTCGCACAAGACGCCCAGAAACAATATCAGAAGTAATGTGAAGACAAGGATGTAGCATCCTAACCTATTTGGAATTCCAACTGGTCCTCAAAGAACTCGAAGGAAATCAGGGTGGGGGTCAAGAATGTTATGTGGGCATCTGCCACCCTCTTCCAGAAGAGACAAAGGTCTCTGTCCAAAGCTCCCATGCTATCAGGACTTCTGGGCCTCCTGAAGCAGCTCTTGGACTCTTTTTTCCCCTTGTCCACCCAGTACAAGGGGAAACCGTCGAGAAGGGAAGGGTCTTTGTCGTTTGCGCGGACCTGGATGAACTTCCCCTTCTAATCCTTATACGACTGCTGGAAGATGGTGAAGATGGATCTCCCAGCAATGGCGTTCAGACTGACCCAAAGGCGATCGCCTGGGTGTTTGGCCTCAAACAGAAATAAAAATACGTCCACTGACGCAGGCAACCCCAGGTGGGCGCACGTTACCTCAAAAGCTCGAACAAACGCCCAGCTGTTGGGGTGAAGCTGGGCGGCAGCGATATTGAGCTCGGTTAAGAGTTCCCTCTCAAACCGAGTGAGAGGGAACCTGAGTTTAACCTTCTTGAAGAGAGTGGTGTAGACGAAGCAGAAGGGCCCGTCGGCGCTCACTTTATCATCTACGCACACTGGCAGAGTGGCTGGGCAAGGTAGCACCATCATTCTCTCATCGTGCTCCTTGTGGAATGATTGGTGGGCCTCGTCCCCATTGGTCAATCGCAGAACCGCTCCCGCGGTGTTCACCGACGACGTTTCCTTTAAGAGGGTTGAGTTGGCCCATGAGTATAACGTCTTGAAGTCTGGTAGTGGGGTGGGGGCTCCTCCAGCGTTTGGTGGAGTCGCCTGGGCCAGAGTGGTTTGAGAAGACGCGGGCCTCACAGCCTGCGAAGAGGGGGCACCACGAACTTGCGTAGAGTCGTGTGCTTGTGAATGGGGGTTTCGCGCTGATGGAGGGGGGTTCGGGGTGATCTTCGTGCGAGTCATGGTAGCAAACTGCAAACGAAGAAGAAAGGAAAAATAATCAGGAGGGTTACAAAGGCTGACTCGATCGGGGAGGGAAGGTGAAAGACGAACGAATGTGAGTTCGTTGCGACGATCGGCAGAGCCCTAAGTTACGAGAAGGAGAAATGGAAAACAGCCCACAGCGTATGCACCAGACAGTTATAGGATGATGCAAATCGGTGAAAATGCAAGAAAACCCAGCAGATGAAGGAAAGTAGTTACCTTTCGATGATCGGGAGAATGTTAAAGGGAGGTGGTGATCTAGAGCGTCGAGGAACGTCGAGAGCTTTCGTAGAAAGGAGTGAGAGCGTATGCAAGTGTGAAGAAAGTGATGGAACAGTAGGGGCGTAAGGGGTTTAGGGGTTTTCGAACGGTTTTGGGAAGCGCTAACGGCAAATGAAGATGGTCGTTGATGAGAGCCACGTGTCGAATGATGCGTGAAGAGTTTGGTGGAGCGTCAGAGCAGCAGAAAGTACTACCGCTTGGAATTCTGCGCCCATGCCACGTAGACCGGTGTTAACGAAGGCTTTTTCAGTCTTTTCGCTAGACAAGTCTTCGCTTAAGACTGGGGGGCTTGTGTACCGCCCTGCTGGTCGGATGCGATGACGTGGCATCCTGTTGCAGTGTAGGCGTGTTGACAAGGCGCCAGGTTGACAGTTGAGAAGGAAGTCAGGAGGCACGTGTAGTCGCCCATAGTTAAGTTGGCGTGTTCCGATCTCTAGCTCACCAGAATAGGCGATCGCCAGGTTGAGGACGAAGTCGCCAGATACAGACTCAGGCGACGAGGCAGTCGGAGATCGCCAGAACAAATACATCGCCGAAGTTAAAGGAGAAGCAGATTATGAAGGCGGCCGGCGAGACCACAGGGAAGGTGTATGAAGGCCCTACCTCGCCAGTTTCAGTAGAGATCGCACTCCTGAGTTAGCTATGCACTGGGCAGTACCATGCATAGGTAACTTAGCCAAAATGAGAGTAGAAGCAGCGCCAAGTCAGTGAGCCTCCAGATGATGGCACGTGTACGGTTGGATGCAGGCCACGTGTCCAAGCCTGTAACTGCCAGGAGAGAGAAAACCACCAGGTATAGAAGAGTTCCTAACAGATTTTCTAAGGTACGCACGTTCAGTTCATACACTTTACGCTTGCGAGTGACAAAGCTGTTTGTGAGAAAGATTTGCACGGTTCCAGTTCTTAGTATTTGGTGATACCGTCACTGACTTGAGCGTCGGAGTGCGATCGGCCGCAGCGGCGCCGTATCGTTTCTTTGCAGGTTCTTGAGATAGATCCAGAGGAGGAACGGAAGTGAGAAGCGGCGCGCACGTCGATCCTTTGACGAGGCATTCTCCAGCGCTCCGGTCAACAGGCAGGATCAGTTGAAAACACTTATGATATCTTTGAAAACCAATTTCACGTGTTAAGATTGTGTTTTGATATGTTTAATACAATCTTAGTCTATTAATTGATTGAAACACTTATGAATATCTTTGAAAAACAATTTCATGTGTTAAAATTGTGTTTTCATATGTTTATAATACTTCTTTTACAATCTAAGGTCTATTAATTGATTCGAACACTTGTGATACCTTTGAAAAACCATTCCAAATGTGTTCAAATTGTATTTTGATATGTTCAATACTTCTTTTACAATCTAAGGTCTATTGATTGATTGAAACACTCATGATATGATATCTTTGAAAAACAATTTCATGTGTTAAAATTGTGTTTTGATATGTTTAATACTTCTTTCATTTACAATCTAAGGTTTTATAGTTAACCTAGGAAACTATCAGAAAGTGAATGTTCTGTGTAATAATAGTTTAAAAGTATCTTAACTATTGAAAACAAGCGTATTACTTCTTAACTAAATGTTTGCAACTTGTTCTTTTCGCTATTAATTGGTTTGGTTGAAAACACTTATGATATCTTTGAAAACCAATTTCACGTGTTAAGATTGTGTTTTGATATGTTTAATACAATCTTAGTCTATTAATTGATTGAAACACTTATGAATATCTTTGAAAAACAATTTCATGTGTTAAAATTGTGTTTTCATATGTTTATAATACTTCTTTTACAATCTAAGGTCTATTAATTGATTCGAACACTTGTGATACCTTTGAAAAACCATTCCAAATGTGTTCAAATTGTATTTTGATATGTTCAATACTTCTTTTACAATCTAAGATCTATCTATTGATTGATTGAAACACTCATGATATGATATCTTTGAAAAACAATTTCATGTGTTAAAATTGTGTTTTGATATGTTTAATACTTCTTTCAATTACAATCTAAGGTTTTATAGTTAACCTAGGAAACTATAAGAAAGTGAATGTTCTGTGTAATAATAGTTTAAAAGTATCTTAACTATTGGAAACAAGCGTATTACTTCTTAACTAAATGTTTGCAACTTGTTCTTTTCGCTATTAATTGGTTTGGTTGAAAACACTTATGATATCTTTGAAAACCAATTTCACGTGTTAAGATTGTGTTTTGATATGTTTAATACAATCTTAGTCTATTAATTGATTGAAACACTTATGAATATCTTTGAAAAACAATTTCATGTGTTAAAATTGTGTTTTCATATGTTTATAATACTTCTTTTACAATCTAAGGTCTATTAATTGATTCGAACACTTGTGATACCTTTGAAAAACCATTCCAAATGTGTTCAAATTGTATTTTGATATGTTCAATACTTCTTTTACAATCTAAGGTCTATTGATTGATTGAAACACTCATGATATGATATCTTTGAAAAACAATTTCATGTGTTAAAATTGTGTTTTGATATGTTTAATACTTCTTTCATTTACAATCTAAGGTTTTATAGTTAACCTAGGAAACTATCAGAAAGTGAATGTTCTGTGTAATAATAGTTTAAAAGTATCTTAACTATTGAAAACAAGCGTATTACTTCTTAACTAAATGTTTGCAACTTGTTCTTTTCGCTATTAATTGGTTTGGTTGAAAACACTTATGATATCTTTGAAAACCAATTTCACGTGTTAAGATTGTGTTTTGATATGTTTAATACAATCTTAGTCTATTAATTGATTGAAACACTTATGAATATCTTTGAAAAACAATTTCATGTGTTAAAATTGTGTTTTCATATGTTTATAATACTTCTTTTACAATCTAAGGTCTATTAATTGATTCGAACACTTGTGATACCTTTGAAAAACCATTCCAAATGTGTTCAAATTGTATTTTGATATGTTCAATACTTCTTTTACAATCTAAGATCTATCTATTGATTGATTGAAACACTCATGATATGATATCTTTGAAAAACAATTTCATGTGTTAAAATTGTGTTTTGATATGTTTAATACTTCTTTCAATTACAATCTAAGGTTTTATAGTTAACCTAGGAAACTATAAGAAAGTGAATGTTCTGTGTAATAATAGTTTAAAAGTATCTTAACTATTGAAAACAAGCGTATTACTTCTTAACTAAATGTTTGCAACTTGTTCTTTTCGCTATTAATTGGTTTGGTTGAAAACACTTATGATATCTTTGAAAACCAATTTCACGTGTTAAGATTGTGTTTTGATATGTTTAATACAATCTTAGTCTATTAATTGATTGAAACACTTATGAATATCTGATGAGAATCAACTAAAGGTGGCTTTTTATAATGAAGAACAAGATCATTCGCCTTCACATTTAAAGTTTTTCTTGTTAATCTTTGCAAAAGATAAAGCCCAAGCCCAAGCCCAAGCCCAAGAAGGCCAAAGCCCACAAAAGCCCAAAGACCATCCCATGAAGGGCAAGGCCAAGTTTTAAATAAATATTGTTTAGAAAGGTGCTTAGAGGGAAACATTAGAAACCTCTATTGTTAAAGCATCTTTTAGTCTTTAGTTAAGAGTCTTAGGGGGGGTGTATTAGTAGATAGGTGTAGGAGTAAATAAGGAGGTGCCAAAGTGAGAGAAAGGATCACACCTTCCTCATGCCTTGTTTTAGGCGCAAATTCTAGAAGCTTTTTGGGAGGGAGTTTTTTTTGAATTTGTGTAGCTTACATTTCAGCACCTTAGGCTATAAATAGAGGTGCTCTCTTTGTAAAATTCAGATTGGAATTAATCTAAGAAAACTCTACTCAAATTTTGAGTGACCTTTGGAGAGCTTTTGGAGCCTTCTTCTCTAGTCTTATCTTGATGGATCATTGGAGTCCTCAAGTGGCGGCATCACTCTCATCTAGGAGCATTCCACACTTCTAGTGGCGAGATCATCCAACGTTCTTCCATCTTCATGAGCACTCTCTTCTCCTTCCTTTCTTCTCTTTCAATTACTCTTGTTGTCTTGTGTTCTTGAGCATTTTTGGTTCGGCTGTCTTAATTTTCCAGCACCTATGTTTTGTTCTTTGTCTTTTAATTTCATTTTGTTCGGTTGAAATGTGTTCTTATGCAATTCTGTTCAGTTCTCCTTAATTCTTCCTCTTTGTTGATTCAATTTGACAATATTTGGTTCATCCAAATGAGTTTGGGATTTGGTACTAGTTATTGGTGAGTTCTTGTCTTAGAACCATGATCCAACTCTAAGAAAAGTGCCTCTATATTTTCCAGCTCAAGGTGATTCCTAAAAATGTCAAGAATCTTGTTCTATGTGGCTATTGGAATCACATCATGTGGTATCATGAGTCTTAGGTTCTTCTTGTTTAATTGTTGAGTTGTGTGCACTTTATTTCAAGAGCTCTTTTAATTTCTTGCAATTTAAGTTTCTGTTTTAGAATTTTAATTGAGTATTCTTGCTGTTTTTCTTTTGCTCCAAGTGTTTGTGGAAAGGTTTATGGCACTCATAATTCTTATGAGTATGGTTGCTCTTTTGGAATGGCATTATCCTTCCTAGAGTTTACCTTAAGCTTCCTTTCACTTGTTACAATTTGTGATGTGTCTTTTAATTTTTGAATCATGTCAAGTTTTGTCTTAGTCATGTTATTCCATATATGTCATTACTTCTAAGTAGTACTTTTATTGTTTTGATTGTTTCTTGCTTTGGTGTCATATAATTTTCTGATTTGATGTTGATCCTTTGTGCATTTTCTTTTTAGATTTGAGTTCATACTTGTATTCTAGACCTATACAAGTTCCAATACATCATTTTCTATTATGTCTTCGCTAGTTCATCATCCTGTTTTTTATTCCTATTAGGATTCCTCTGTTTTTGAAAAAGTGCTTACTGTTTTTCCTTATTGCAACTGATTTACGTACTGTAAAATTCTGAAATTCTGGATTTGAGATATTCAAAGTGTTAGAAAAGAATAGAAAAAAGAATCATTCAAAAATATGAAGTACACAAAAAATGATAAATAAAATAAAAAAAGTGTACATTCCTGCCGAAAAAAATACGGTAATCTGGCAGTGATTTTAAAAAAATTTATTTCTCTCAATTGGCTTACTGTTTTTAATTGATTCCAGTGCCATTTTTGAGTTAACATCTTGAAGTTTCTGTGGTATAAATTTCATAATCCAGTTCGCTCTACAACGTTCCAGTTAAATCAGTGAATATCAAACACAGTTTGCATAAAAAAAAATTTCCAGTAGCTAAATTTTTTGTTTTCTTCATCTACTCTAGTGCTTTTCCTTAGGTATTCTTTTGTGTGCCTACTTTTCTCATTGAGTTCTTTATTTTCTTGATTGTCTTTCATTCTTAGTCTTTGAGTTTGTCTTACATATAGTATTCCTTTTGCAATTACCTTTCCTTGCTTATACCTTTTCTTGTTTGTCTTTATTGTTTCTTTGGTTTTGTGGTGGTTTGCTCTTAAGATTGGTGTGCTTGCTTTGACATATTTCATTTGAGGATTCCAAGGCCTCAAGATCAGATTGGTGCAAGAACATTGTTTCTTTGAGAGTGATCTCTTTTTTCAGCTTCATTTCACTTCGGCAGTTTCATTGCCAAAGCTCACTGTTTTTGCTAATTTTTAACTTGTTTGCTGTTTTTTAATTACAAATGGCTGGATTTTCAAGTGATGCATCCTACAAGCAGAATTCTCCTTCCAAAGCTTCAATCCTTGGTGAATTACATGAAGCTCAAAGAACCATTAGACGGTTGGAGGAGAAAATGCAAAAGATGGAGGTCCAACAAGCTAGACCATCTCCTTCTATCCATGATGGACATCATTCTCATAGACCATCTTCAAAAGCTTCTTCAAATGATGTTGGCCGTGAAGATGACCATAGGAGAAGGAGAACTCCACCCCAATTCCTTGGACATAGACATCACAACCAAGGGGAGAGACCTCACTATGGCAATGGCTACTACCAAGATGCAAAGGCTAGGCTACCTTCGGTCAAGCTTCCTTGTTTCAATGGCTCAAGTGATCCTAATGTATATTTAGATTGGGAGGCTAAGTGTGAACAAATATTTGAGATCCATGAGATCCAAGATGAGCATAAGCTTAAGCTAGCCACCCTAGAGTTTAGTGATTATGCCATGAAATGGTGGCATGGAATTGTAAAGGACATTATCTATCACAAGGGTCCTCCCGTGGACTCTTGGAACTCTTTAAAGGATCAAATGCGCGCTAGATTTGTGCCCCCACATTTTAGGAAAGACCTCATGTTGAGACTCCAACGGTTTCAACAAGGCACGCTAAATGTGGATGAATATTATAAAGAGCTAGAAACGCTTGTGCTTAAAATTGAATTAGAGGAAAGTGAGGAAGCTATGATTGCTAGGTTTGTGAGTGGTCTTAGGAAGGATATTCAAGACTTTGTTGAGTTACACGAGTATTCATCATTGGGCTCTTTAGTTCATCTTGCAATGAAGGTGGAAGCCCAACTTGCTAAGAAAAACTCTTTCAAAAATGCTTCCAATGATGGATACTACTCCAAGTCTTGGAGAACCAAAAATTCTTTTTCTAAACATCCTTCCAAAGATTCTTCTTTCAAACCCAAGGATCCTACGCCATCTACTTCTAGGCCTAAATCCCCAATTAAATCATCTAGTCAAAAGTGTTTTAAATGTTTGGGATATGGTCACATTGCTGCTAATTGCCCTTCTAAAAGAAGTATGTACATGCATGAAGGCATTGTAGTTAGTGAGCATGATTCCACTTCACCTAGGCATTCTTCACCTTCTAGACCATCAAGTGAAAATGAGAGTGAAAGTCCTTGTGAAGGTGACTTATTGATGGTAAGACGTATGTTGGGCACAATTCCAAAATCTTTGAATGATACTCAAAGAGAAAATATTTTTCACACCCGATGTCTTATCAACAACAAGTTATGTTCCTTGATTATTGATGGGGGAAGTTGCACTAATGTGGCTAGTACAAGAGTTGTGGAGAAGTTAGCCTTACCCACTATCTCTCATACCAAGCCCTACAAATTACAATGGCTTAGTGAAGTAGGTGAAATCATGGTGAATAAACAAGTCCTCATTAACTTCGCTATAGGAAAGTATAAAGATGAGGTTTTATGTGATGTTGTGCCCATGGAAGCTTCTCATCTTCTTTTAGGAAGGCCTTGGCAATATGATAGACATGTTTTACATGATGGCCTATCCAATACAATGTCTTTTTCCTTCCTAGGGCGCAAGGTTATATTAAAACCCCTCTCTCCCAAAGAGGTTCATGAGGACCAAATAAAAATGAAAACTAAAAGAGAAAATGAGAAAGAAAAAGAAGTAAGTACTACACCGAGTCACACCATTTTCTCCTCTAAATCCATCATGTTGACTCGTGCTATACCTCAAATGGATCCTCCAAGGTCTTCTTCTTCTTTATCTTTTTCATTACCCAAGGTTCCTATTTCAACACCACCTTGGTTAAAATATGTTAGGGATGATTTTTTCATACCTCCTAATGGGTTTCACCATTTAAGAGGTCTTTTTCCAAAAAATATCATCATTCCCAAACAAATTTTTCCAACTTGGTTGATTCATAGGACCTCCTTTTCTGCAATCCCTTTGATTCCCTCTACTAAGTCATGTATTCCTTTTTCTTACTCTTTTGATTGTAAAAGTACATTGACTTTGTTATATGCAGGGATTCAGAATTCGTGGGCGAATTCTCTCCAACTCGGGGAGTATGATGAGAATCAACTAAAGGTGGCTTTTTATAATGAAGAACAAGATCATTCGCCTTCACATTTAAAGTTTTTCTTGTTAATCTTTGCAAAAGATAAAGCCCAAGCCCAAGCCCAAGCCCAAGAAGGCCAAAGCCCACAAAAGCCCAAAGACCATCCCATGAAGGGCAAGGCCAAGTTTTAAATAAATATTGTTTAGAAAGGTGCTTAGAGGGAAACATTAGAAACCTCTATTGTTAAAGCATCTTTTAGTCTTTAGTTAAGAGTCTTAGGGGGGGTGTATTAGTAGATAGGTGTAGAAGTAAATAAGGAGGTGCCAAAGTGAGAGAAAGGATCACACCTTCCTCATGCCTTGTTTTAGGCGCAAATTCTAGAAGCTTTTTGGGAGGGAGTTTTTTTTGAATTTGTGTAGCTTACATTTCAGCACCTTAGGCTATAAATAGAGGTGCTCTCTTTGTAAAATTCAGATTGGAATTAATCTAAGAAAACTCTACTCAAATTTTGAGTGACCTTTGGAGAGCTTTTGGAGCCTTCTTCTCTAGTCTTATCTTGATGGATCATTGGAGTCCTCAAGTGGCGGCATCACTCTCATCTAGGAGCATTCCACACTTCTAGTGGCGAGATCATCCAACATTCTTCCATCTTCATGAGCACTCTCTTCTCCTTCCTTTCTTCTCTTTCAATTACTCTTGTTGTCTTGTGTTCTTGAGCATTTTTGGTTCGGCTGTCTTAATTTTCCAGCACCTATGTTTTGTTCTTTGTCTTTTAATTTCATTTTGTTCGGTTGAAATGTGTTCTTATGCAATTCTGTTCAGTTCTCCTTAATTCTTCCTCTTTGTTGATTCAATTTGACAATATTTGGTTCATCCAAATGAGTTTGGGATTTGGTACTAGTTATTGGTGAGTTCTTGTCTTAGAACCATGATCCAACTCTAAGAAAAGTGCCTCTATATTTTCCAGCTCAAGGTGATTCCTAAAAATGTCAAGAATCTTGTTCTATGTGGCTATTGGAATCACATCAATATCTTTGAAAAACAATTTCATGTGTTAAAATTGTGTTTTCATATGTTTATAATACTTCTTTTATAATCTAAGGTCTATTAATTGATTCGAACACTTGTGATACCTTTGAAAAACCATTCCAAATGTGTTCAAATTGTATTTTGATATGTTCAATACTTCTTTTACAATCTAAGGTCTATTGATTGATTGAAACACTCATGATATGATATCTTTGAAAAACAATTTCATGTGTTAAAATTGTGTTTTGATATGTTTAATACTTCTTTCATTTACAATCTAAGGTTTTATAGTTAACCTAGGAAACTATCAGAAAGTGAATGTTCTGTGTAATAATAGTTTAAAAGTATCTTAACTATTGAAAACAAGCGTATTACTTCTTAACTAAATGTTTGCAACTTGTTCTTTTCGCTATTAATTGGTTTGGTTGAAAACACTTATGATATCTTTGAAAACCAATTTCACGTGTTAAGATTGTGTTTTGATATGTTTAATACAATCTTAGTCTATTAATTGATTGAAACACTTATGAATATCTTCGAAAAACAATTTCATGTGTTAAAATTGTGTTTTCATATGTTTATAATACTTCTTTTACAATCTAAGGTCTATTAATTGATTCGAACACTTGTGATACCTTTGAAAAACCATTCCAAATGTGTTCAAATTGTATTTTGATATGTTCAATACTTCTTTTACAATCTAAGGTCTATCTATTGATTGATTGAAACACTCATGATATGATATCTTTGAAAAACAATTTCATGTGTTAAAATTGTGTTTTGATATGTTTAATACTTCTTTCATTTACAATTTAAGGTTTTATAGTTAACCTAGGAAACTATAAGAAAGTGAATGTTCTGTGTAATAATAGTTTAAAAGTATCTTAACTATTGAAAACAAGCGTATTACTTCTTAACTAAATGTTTGCAACTTGTTCTTTTCGCTATTAATTGGTTTGGTTGAAAACACTTATGATATCTTTGAAAATCAATTTCACGTGTTAAGATTGTGTTTTGATATGTTTAATACAATCTTAGTCTATTAATTGATTGAAACACTTTATGAAGATCTTTGAAAAACAATTTCATGTGTTAAAATTGTGTTTTCATATGTTTATAATACTTCTTTTACAATCTAAGGTCTATTAATTGATTCGAACACTTGTGATACCTTTGAAAAACCATTCCAAATGTGTTCAAATTGTATTTTGATATGTTCAATACTTCTTTTACAATCTAAGGTCTATTGATTGATTGAAACACTCATGATATGATATCTTTGAAAAACAATTTCATGTGTTAAAATTGTGTTTTGATATGTTTAATACTTCTTTCATTTACAATCTAAGGTTTTATAGTTAACCTAGGAAACTATACGAAAGTGAATGTTCTGTGTAATAATAGTTTAAAAGTATCTTAACTATTGAAAACAAGCGTATTACTTCTTAACTAAATGTTTGCAACTTGTTCTTTTCGCTATTAATTGGTTTGGTTGAAAACACTTATGTTATCTTTGAAAACCAATTTCACGTGTTAAGATTGTGTTTTGATATGTTTAATACAATCTTAGTCTATTAATTGATTGAAACACTTATGAATATCTTTGAAAAACAATTTCATGTGTTAAAATTGTGTTTTCATATGTTTATAATACTTCTTTTACAATCTAAGGTCTATTAATTGATTCGAACACTTGTGATACCTTTGAAAAACCATTCCAAATGTGTTCAAATTCTATTTTGATATGTTCAATACTTCTTTTACAATCTAAGGTCTATTTATTGATTGATTGAAACACTCATGATATGATATCTTTGAAAAACAATTTCATGTGTTAAAATTGTGTTTTGATATGTTTAATACTTCTTTCATTTACAATCTAAGGTTTTTATAGTTAACCTAGGAAACTATAAGAAAGTGAATGTTCTGTGTAATAATAGTTTAAAAGTATCTTAGCTATTGAAAACAAGCGTATTACTTCATAACTAAATGTTTGCAACTTGTTCTTTTCGCTATTAATTGGTTTGGTTGAAAACACTTATGATATCTTTGAAAACCAATTTCACGTGTTAAGATTGTGTTTTGATATGTTTAATACAATCTTAGTCTATTAATTGATTGAAACACTTATGAATATCTTTGAAAAACAATTTCATGTGTTAAAATTGTGTTTTCATATGTTTATAATACTTCTTTTACAATCTAAGGTCTATTAATTGATTCGAACACTTGTGATACCTTTGAAAAACCATTCCAAATGTGTTCAAATTGTATTTTGATATGTTCAATACTTCTTTTACAATCTAAGGTCTATCTATTGATTGATTGAAACACTCATGATATGATATCTTTGAAAAACAATTTCATGTGTTAAAATTGTGTTTTGATATGTTTAATACTTCTTTCATTTACAATCTAAGGTTTTATAGTTAACCTAGGAAACTATAAGAAAGTGAATGTTCTGTGTAATAATAGTTTAAAAGTATCTTAACTATTGGAAACAAGCGTATTACTTCTTAACTAAATGTTTGCAACTTGTTCTTTTCGCTATTAATAGGTTTGGTTGAAAACACTTATGATATCTTTGAAAACCAATTTCACGTGTTAAGATTGTGTTTTGATATGTTTAATACAATCTCAGTCTATTAATTGATTGAAACACTTTATGAATATCTTTGAAAAACAATTTCATGTGTTAAAATTGTGGTTTCATATGTTTATAATACTTCTTTTACAATCTAAGGTCTATTAATTGATTCGAACACTTGTGATACCTTTGAAAAACCATTCCAAATGTGTTCAAATTGTATTTTGATATGTTCAATACTTCTTTTACAATCTAAGGTCTATCTATTGATTGATTGAAACACTCATGATATGATATCTTTGAAAAACAATTTCATGTGTTAAAATTGTGTTTTGATATGTTTAATACTTCTTTCATTTACAATCTAAGGTTTTATGGTTAACCTAGGAAACTATAAGAAAGTGAATGTTCTGTGTAATAATAGTTTCAAAGTATCTTAACTATTGAAAACAAGCGTATTACTTCTGAACTTAATGTTTGCAACTTGTTCTTTTCGCTATTAATTGGTTTGGTTGAAAACACTTATGATATCTTTGAAAACCAATTTCACGTGTTAAGATTGTGTTTTGATATGTTTAATACAATCTTAGTCTATTAATTGATTGAAACACTTTATGAATATCTTTGAAAAACAATTTCATGTGTTAAAATTGTGTTTTCATATGTTTATAATACTTCTTTTACAATCTAAGGTCTATTAATTCATTCGAACACTTGTGATACCTTTGAAAAACCATTCCAAATGTGTTCAAATTGTATTTTGATATGTTCAATACTTCTTTTACAATCTAAGGTCTATCTATTGATTGATTGAAACACTCATGATATGATATCTTTGAAAAACAATTTCATGTGTTAAAATTGTGTTTTGATATGTTTAATACTTCTTGCATTTCCAATCTAAGGGTTTATAGTTAACCTAGGAAACTATAAGAAAATGAATGTTCTGTGTAATAATAGTTTAAAAGTATCTTAACTATTGAAAACAAGCGTATTACTTCTTAACTAAATGTTTGCAACTTGTTCTTTTCCCTATTAATTGGTTTGGTTGAAAACACTTATGATATCTTTGAAAACCAATTTCACGTGTTAAGATTGTGTTTTGATATGTTTAATACAATCTTAGTCTATTAATTGATTGAAACACTTTATGATTATCTTTGAAAAACAATTTCATGTGTTAAAATTGTGTTTTCATATGTTTATAATACTTCTTTTACAATCGAAGGTCTATTAATTGATTCGAACACTTGTGATACCTTTGAAAAACCATTCCAAATGTGTTCAAATTGTATTTTGATATGTTCAATACTTCTTTTACAATCTAAGGTCTATCTATTGATTGATTGAAACACTCATGATATGATATCTTTGAAAAACAATTTCATGTGTTAAAATTGTGGTTTCATATGTTTATAATACTTCTTTTACAATCTAAGGTCTATTAATTGATTCGAACACTTGTGATACCTTTGAAAAACCATTCCAAATGTGTTCAAATTGTATTTTGATATGTTCAATACTTCTTTTACAATCTAAGGTCTATCTATTGATTGATTGAAACACTCATGATATGATATCTTTGAAAAACAATTTCATGTGTTAAAATTGTGTTTTGATATGTTTAATACTTCTTGCATTTCCAATCTAAGGTTTTATAGTTAACCTAGGAAACTATAAGAAAATGAATGTTCTGTGTAATAATAGTTTAAAAGTATCTTAACTATTGAAAACAAGCGTATTACTTCTTAACTAAATGTTTGCAACTTGTTCTTTTCGCTATTAATTGGTTTGGTTGAAAACACATATCATATCTTTGAAAACCATTTTCACGTGTTAAGATTGTGTTTTGATATGTTTAATACAATCTTAGTCTATTAATTGATTGAAACACTTATGAATATCTTTGAAAAACAATTTCATGTGTTAAAATTGTGTTTTCATATGTTTAATACTTCTTTCATTTACAATCTAAGGTTTTTATAGTTAAACTAGGAAACTATAAGAAAGTGAATGTTCTGTGTAATAAGAGTTTAAAAGTATCTTAACTATTGAAAACAAGCGTATTACTTCTTAACTAAATGTTTGCAACTTGTTCTTTTCGCTATTAATTGGTTTGGTTGAAAACACTTATGATATCTTTGAAAACCAATTTCACGTGTTAAGATTGTGTTTTGATATGTTTAATACAATCTTAGTCTATTAATTGATTGAAACACTTATGAATATCTTTGAAAAACAATTTCATGTGTTAAAATTGTGTTTTCATATGTTTATAATACTTCTTTTACAATCTAAGGTCTATTAATTGATTCGAACACTTGTGATACCTTTGAAAAACCATTCCAAATGTGTTCAAATTGTATTTTGATATGTTCAATACTTCTTTTACAATCTAAGGTCTATTTATTGATTGATTGAAACACTCATGATATGATATCTTTGAAAAACAATTTCATGTGTTAAAATTGTGTTTTGATATGTTTAATACTTCTTTCATTTACAATCTAAGGTTTTTATAGTTAACCTAGGAAACTATAAGAAAGTGAATGTTCTGTGTAATAATAGTTTAAAAGTATCTTAGCTATTGAAAACAAGCGTATTACTTCATAACTAAATGTTTGCAACTTGTTCTTTTCGCTATTAATTGGTTTGGTTGAAAACACTTATGATATCTTTGAAAACCAATTTCACGTGTTAAGATTGTGTTTTGATATGTTTAATACAATCTTAGTCTATTAATTGATTGAAACACTTATGAATATCTTTGAAAAACAATTTCATGTGTTAAAATTGTGTTTTCATATGTTTATAATACTTCTTTTACAATCTAAGGTCTATTAATTGATTCGAACACTTGTGATACCTTTGAAAAACCATTCCAAATGTGTTCAAATTGTATTTTGATATGTTCAATACTTCTTTTACAATCTAAGGTCTATTGATCGATTGAAACACTCATGATATCTTTGAAAAACAATTTTATGTGTTAAAATTGTGTTTTGATATGTTTAATACTTCTTCCATTTACAATCTAAGGTTTTTATAGTTAACCTAGGAAACTGTAAGAAAGTGAATGTTCTGTGTAATAAGAGTTTAAAAGTATCTTCACTATTGAAAACAAGCGTATTACTTCTTAACTAAATGTTTGCAACTTGTTCTTTTCGCTATTAATTGGTTTGGTTGAAAACACTTATGATATCTTTGAAAACCAATTTCACGTGTTAAGATTGTGTTTTGATATGTTTAATACAATCTTAGTCTATTAATTGATTGAAACACTTATGAATATCTTTGAAAAACAATTTCATGTGTTAAAATTGTGTTTTCATATGTTTATAATACTTCTTTTACAATCTAAGGTCTATTAATTGATTCGAACACTTGTGATACCTTTGAAAAACCATTCCAAATGTGTTCAAATTGTATTTTGATATGTTCAATACTTCTTTTACAATCTAAGGTCTATTGATTGATTGAAACACTCATGATATGATATCTTTGAAAAACAATTTCATGTGTTAAAATTGTGTTTTGATATGTTTAATACTTCTTTCATTTACAATCTAAGGTTTTATAGTTAACCTAGGAAACTATAAGAAAGTGAATGTTCTGTGTAATAATAGTTTAAAAGTATCTTAGCTATTGAAAACAAGCGTATTACTTCATAACTAAATGTTTGCAACTTGTTCTTTTCGCTATTAATTGGTTTGGTTGAAAACACTTATGATATCTTTGAAAACCAATTTCACGTGTTAAGATTGTGTTTTGATATGTTTAATACAATCTTAGTCTATTAATTGATTGAAACACTTATGAATATCTTTGAAAAACAATTTCATGTGTTAAAATTGTGTTTTCATATGTTTATAATACTTCTTTTACAATCTAAGGTCTATTAATTGATTCGAACACTTGTGATACCTTTGAAAAACCATTCCAAATGTGTTCAAATTGTATTTTGATATGTTCAATACTTCTTTTACAATCTAAGGTCTATTGATCGATTGAAACACTCATGATATCTTTGAAAAACAATTTTATGTGTTAAAATTGTGTTTTGATATGTTTAATACTTCTTCCATTTACAATCTAAGGTTTTTATAGTTAACCTAGGAAACTGTAAGAAAGTGAATGTTCTGTGTAATAAGAGTTTAAAAGTATCTTCACTATTGAAAACAAGCGTATTACTTCTTAACTAAATGTTTGCAACTTGTTCTTTTCGCTATTAATTGGTTTGGTTGAAAACACTTATGATATCTTTGAAAACCATTTTCACGTGTTAAGATTGTGTTTTGATATGTTTAATACAATCTTAGTCTATTAATTGATTGAAACACTTATGAATATCTTTGAAAAACAATTTCATGTGTTAAAATTGTGTTTTCATATGTTTATAATACTTCTTTTACAATCTAAGGTCTATTAATTGATTCGAACACTTGTGATACCTTTGAAAAACCATTCCAAATGTGTTCAAATTGTATTTTGATATGTTCAATACTTCTTTTACAATCTAAGGTCTATTGATCGATTGAAACACTCATGATATCTTTGAAAAACAATTTTATGTGTTAAAATTGTGTTTTGATATGTTTAATACTTCTTCCATTTACAATCTAAGGTTTTTATAGTTAACCTAGGAAACTGTAAGAAAGTGAATGTTCTGTGTAATAAGAGTTTAAAAGTATCTTCACTATTGAAAACAAGCGTATTACTTCTTAACTAAATGTTTGCAACTTGTTCTTTTCGCTATTAATTGGTTTGGTTGAAAACACTTATGATATCTTTGAAAACCAATTTCACGTGTTAAGATTGTGTTTTGATATGTTTAATACAATCTTAGTCTATTAATTGATTGAAACACTTATGAATATCTTTGAAAAACAATTTCATGTGTTAAAATTGTGTTTTCATACGTTTATAATACTTCTTTTACAATCTAAGGTCTATTAATTTATTCGAACACTTGTGATACCTTTGAAAAACCATTCCAAATGTGTTCAAATTGTATTTTGATATGTTCAATACTTCTTTTACAATCTAAGGTCTATTGATTGATTGAAACACTCATGATATCTTTGAAAAA
Organism: Phaseolus vulgaris; assembly: GCF_051622355.1. Taxonomy (NCBI): domain Eukaryota; kingdom Viridiplantae; phylum Streptophyta; class Magnoliopsida; order Fabales; family Fabaceae; genus Phaseolus; species Phaseolus vulgaris. Next base: position 18,306,218 of record NC_143501.1, on the reverse strand, counting down.
CAATTTCATGTGTTAAAATTGTGTTTTGATATATTTAATACTTCTTTCATTTACAATCTATGGTTTTTATAGTTAACTTAGGAAACTATAAGAAAGTGAATGTTCTGTGTAATAATAGTTTCAAAGTATCTTAACTATTAAAAACAAGCGTATTACTTCTTAACTAAATGTTTGCAACTTGTTCTTTTCACTATTAATTGGTTTGGTTGAAAACACTTATGATATCTTTGAAAACCAATTTCACGTGTTAAGATTGTGTTTTGATATGTTTAATACAAGCTTAGTCTATTAATTTATTGAAACACTTATGAATATCTTTGAAAAACAATTTCATGTGTTAAAATTGTGTTTTCATATGTTTATAATACTTCTTTTACAATCTAAGGTCTATTAATTGATTCGAACACTTGTGATACCTTTGAAAAACCATTCCAAATGTGTTCAAATTCTATTTTGATATGTTCAATACTTCTTTTACAATCTAAGGTCTATTGATTGATTGAAACACTCATGATATGATATCTTTGAAAAACAATTTCATGTGTTAAAATTGTGTTTTGATATGTTTAATACTTCTTTCATTTACAATCTAAGGTTTTTATAGTTAACCTAGGAAACTATAAGAAAGTGAATGTTCTGTGTAATAATAGTTTCAAAGTATCTTAACTATTGAAAACAAGCGTATTACTTCTTAACTAAATGTTTGCAACTTGTTCTTTTCGCTATTAATTGGTTTGGTTGAAAACACTTATGATATCTTTGAAAACCAATTTCACGTGTTAAGATTGTGTTTTGATATGTTTAATACAATCTTAGTCTATTAATTGATTGAAACACTTTAGAAGTTTTGTCACCGCCCAAGGAACCCACCCAGCGCAAGAAACTGGTCCTTAAGACACCTAAGCGAAAAGCCCCTCAAGTCGTCCATGAGGAGGAAGAAGAGGATGACGAGGTCACAGAGGATGGCCTCGTTACGAAAAGGAAGAGGGTGGCACCTTCTTCTCCACCTGCTCCACCCCCTCTTCCAACTTCAACACCACCTTCGACGCCTGCTCCTCCTCCATCATCGCCAACGCCGCAGGCTCCTCCCTCTCCAATCCAGGCGATTCCACTGGCCACTGCGCCACCTGCAGCTGAGGCCCAAGAGCCAAATTTCCTGGAGGACCCCCCAAGTGCCTCTACGCCACACATGTCAGCTGGAGGGGGCCCCCCTTCAAACGCTTCAGCTGCAGAAAATGCTCCAATCGGGGATGAGGTGGCTCATACCTCTCCAATCCTGATTACCGAATCCCCGATTGCGTCGCCACGCCAGGAAGCAACCACTGAAGATATTGCTAAGGAAGGTGGCGGCGAGAACCCTCAACAAGCCCCCCTGGCGCCTCTCCAAGCAGCAAACCTTTCCCTCGAAGTTACAAGGATGTGGGAACCTCTAACCGCCAAGTTGAAAACCATAGCAGAGGATATCCCCGCGATCATAACGAGGGCTGTGGAGAGCTCCACCAGGAGGCTTCAAGACGATCTCTTCAACCTCAAGACTGAAAATAGCACTATGAAGGTCGAGGTGGAGAAAATGTCATTCAGCCTGACGCTCGCAGAAATCGAACACTCCCGAGTGGAGGATGCCATGAATACCGAGCTCAGGCTGGCGCGCAAGGAAGCTGCTGACCTTCGCCGCAAAGTTCACGATCTTGCCCAAGAGAAGGTCGAGTTGGAAAGCAAAATCGTGCCTCTTCGCGCCAAGGCGATCGACCTGGAGGCTCACATTCAAGCTGACGCCGCCAAGGTGCAAAAACTGGAGCAGAGGTCGATCGACCGCGAGAAGCTACTTGGGCAAGTAGAAAAGCGAGGGACGACGCCATGGCTGATCTCGCCGAGGCAAACAAGGAGAAAGGAAAGATGGCTGCTGAGTTGGCCCAAGCTCAAAGGGAATCCAAGAAGGTTACTGACGACCTTCTCCATGCTCAAGAGACCAACGAACAACTCAGAAAACAGGTTGAAGAGCTGGAGCAGCAGAACAAAGAGCTCAAGAAGCAGGTTGAAGAACTTCAAGGGCAAATTGAAGAACTTAAGCTAAACTCTGCTCAGATTCTGGCTGCTGGATTCGAAGCCGCTCGGGAACAATTCGCATGCCTATTCCCCGATCTCGACCTCAGCATGGTGTCGTTGAACAACGAAGTAGTAGATGGAAAGGTCGTTCCCGCTGAAGACTGATCAACTCCACCTCATCTGCTACTTTATGATTTCCCTTGTATATATCTTGTAATAAACTCGAGCCTATGTATTTTTAACAGATACTCATTTCAATCACAAAGCTTGGATATTCTCTCCCCTGACTCCTTTTAAGCCCTTTAGCGTTCTTTGCATGTTTAACTTTGTCGGATTTAACTTAGTGATTTTGCAAACGCGATTTTTGACGTAACTGCCTCGAGCCAATTCAAACTTAAGCAATAATCACTTTAAACAACTTGTACTCTTGAGGCAACTAACCTTATTGCAAGAATACCCTTCAAGCAACGAACTGTAACTCAATTATTGGCTCAAACAACGTCTCACTCGACCTGCTTTATCAAACAAGTCTTTCAACCTTCTCGCCGTGTTTGAACTTTTCCCGATCGCCAAGAACTCTTGGTAACATCAGCCTTTCCTAGCCTCATGCTTTGGCAATTGTTTCTTTATCTGGGAGCAGAGACGCCCTTTGGGGTTCTCTCTTTACCCTCCTGGACTTCAGAACAAAGACCGGCTGACTAGGCGTTCTCTTCGAACCTACCTTAGCCACCTTCCATACTTCTTCCACCCTCTGCGCCATGCCTGAACTCGTTCGAGACGAGAAGGATTTTATCTGGTGCCTCAACTCGCATGTAAGTGAGAAGGTCTTTTAACTCGCCTGAACTCGCTCAACGGCGAGAAGGACTTTATCTGGTGCCTCAACTTGCCCAGGGTGTACATCTCCTCCCCCCTGGATGCACTGAGGACCTTTTTTCTCTCGCCTGCACTCGCTCGGCGGCGAGGAGGTCTTTAACCGGCCTTAGCTCGCACAACGGCGATAAGGACTTTATCTGGTGCCTCAACTTGCCCAGGGTGTACATCTCCTCCCCCCTGGATGCACTGAGGACCTTTCCTTTCTCTCGCCTGCACTCGCTCGTCGGCGAGGAGGTCTTTAACTTGCCTCTACATTGCCCCAGGGGTTCCATCTTCTCGCCCCCAGAAACATGGAGGACTTTTTACTCTTTCTCGCCTGCACTCGCTCGACGGCGAGGAGGTCTTTTACTTGCCTCAGGGCGCGCGAGAGCGTTGAGGTCTTTCATCTGGTGCCTCCGATCGCCGAAAGACGATGAGGACTTTGAAAACTTAACTGGTGCCTCCAATCGCCGAAAAACGATGAGGACTTAAGACTTAACTGGTGCCTCCAATCGCCGAAAAACGATGAGGACTTAAAACTTTTTAGAAAGCACGCGATATATCTTTTCTTGCCTTAAATCATGTACAAATGACAAGGTCTTTCTTCAAAACTTTTGAAAATAGCACACATGCAATCTGAAAACACCTTATACTTCGAAAACTCTTCTTTTATTGGGTGGCCTCATTAAAAACCATCCTTAGGGAAAAAAGAGTGCCCCCTTCAAACTGTTTTAACAGAGACATTGTAATATAACATTGTGTTTGTCTTTACTTACAAAGCTCTTAACTATAGTACAACTTCAGGTGTGTGGCGTTCCAGGTGCGAGGGATCGCCCCTCCTTCCAGCGTCTCTAAGTGGTAGGCCCCGTTCCCGAGCGCCTCGGTTATTCTGAACGGTCCAGTCCACTTGGGTGACAATTTATTCTCCATCTCGTACTGGTGGGCCTTCCTCATCACCAAGTCGCCCTCTCTAAACTGCCTTGGCATCACCTTCGAGTTGTGTCTTCGTTCAACCCTTCTCTTCACAGCCTCAGCCTTCAACCTCGCCTCTTCCCTGACCTCATCCAGCAGATCCAGGTTCAGCCTTCTCTCTTCATTCGAATCTTCCTCTACGAAGTTCTGGAATCTCGGCGAGCTCTCCTGGATCTCCACTGGAATCATGGCATCACACCCATAGACCAAGCTGAACGGGGTCTCGCGGGTTCCTGACTGCTCGGTGGTGTGGTACGCCCAGACTATACGGGGCACCTCCTCAGCCCAACTTCCCTTGGCTTTCTCAAGCCTTCTCTTCAAACCCCTCAACAACACCCGATTGGCTGACTCCACCTGGCCATTCGTTTGAGGGTGCTCGACGGATGCAAACACTTGTTGAATTCCCACCCCTTCGCAAAGCTTCTTCAACAGGTGGCTTGCAAACTGCGTCCCATTATCTGACACCAGGCGCTTAGGCACTCCAAACCAGCACACGATGTTCTTCCATACAAAACCTTCGATCTTGTGTGCGGTGATCTGGGCCACTAGTTCTGCTTCAATCCACTTGGTGAAATACTCAATCGCCACCACCAAGTACTTCATTTGCCTGATCGCCAGCGGGAAAGGTCCCAGGATGTCGATTCCCCAAGTATGAAATGGCCAAGGGCTATAGATCGACTTCAACTCCTCGGGAGGTGCCTTGTGCCAATCGGCGTGCTGCTGGCATTGTTTGCAGCATTGGGCATATTTCTTGCAATCTTCTCTCGTGGATGGCCAGTAGTAGCCTGCACGGAGAGTCCTTGCGGCCAGAGCCCGACCCCCGACGTGGCTTCCGCATATACCTTCGTGGAGCTCTGCCATGATTCTCGTGCACTTCTCGCCGTGTATGCATTCCAGGAGTGGGTGAGTGAACCCAAACCTGTACAGATTGCCATCAATCAATGTGTACTTGCTGGAATTTTTCTTTACCTTCCTAGCCTCTGTCGGATCCAGCGGGAGGAGGCCATCTGCCAGGCACCGCTTGTACTGTGTTATCCAAGTGTCTGGCTCTCGGTCGGCGCAGACCTGCATTACGTCCACCTTCTCTCCTCGGCATGCTCTAACTCTCGGCGATCACAGAGTTTCTTGCGTCAAAGATTTATGGCTTCTCGCTGCTCTCTCCGTCGACTTGCTTATCTGAAGGACCAGGTGATCTGCTACAAATGCCCTTGGCGTCTTCAGAGTTTCTTGAATCACCGTCCTCTGCCTACCCCCCTTGCCTAAGCTGGCGAGCTTAGCAAGCAAGTCAGCTCGGGCATTCTGCTCTCTGGGTACATGTACTACTTCGAAGGAGGCAAAGGAACTCTTCAATTCCTGCACATACGCCAAGTAAGCCGCCATTTGTGGATCTTTAGCCTGGAACTCGCCTGTTACTTGCCCCGTGACTAGCAGCGAGTCACTCTTTGCCATCAACACCCTAGCTCCCATTTCCTTGGCCAGCAAAATCCCGGCGATCAGCGCCTCATACTCTGCTTGGTTGTTGCTGGCTTTGAAGGCGAACCTTAAAGATTGTTCAATCAGCACGCCGTTGGGCCCTTCCAATATGACTCCAGCACCGCTACCCTGCTGGTTCGACGATCCATCCACCGAGAGTACCCAACGGAAATCGTCTCCTTCCACCCGCGTCGCCTCTGATGAGAGTTCAACCACAAAATCTGCAAAGATTTGCCCCTTGATCGGGCCTCGAGGCTCATATTTAATATCAAACTCTGACAACTCCACTGCCCACTTCACCATCCTCCCCGCAACGTCGGGTTTCTTCAAGACCTTCTGGATGGGCAGGTCAGTCATCACCAGTATTGTGAAACTGTGGAAGTAGTGGCGCAACCTCCTCGCCGAAAACACCACAGCCAGCGCAGCCTTCTCCAGGGCCTGATATCTCGTTTCTGGGCCCTGCAACACTTTGCTCACAAAATAAATAGGCTTCTGAGCCTGATCTTGATCGTGGGCGAGCACCGCACTCACCGCCCTCTCAGTCACAGCGAAATACAACCTGAGAGGGATTCCCGCCAGCGGTTTGCACAGAACCGGCGGGCTCGCCAGATACTCTTTTAGTTTGACGAAAGCTTCCTCGCATTCTTTCGTCCAAGCGAACTTGTTATTGCGCCACAGACACTGAAAATAGGGGTGCCCCTTTTCTCCGCTAGCTGACACGAAGCGAGATAGAGCTGCCATCCGACCTGTCAGCTGCTGGACTTCTTGCACTGTAGCCGGGCTCCTCATCGCCAAGATGGCGGCACATTTGTCTGGGTTGGCTTCTATTCCTCTTTCAGTCAAGAGGAAACCCAAAAACTTTCCAGCCTCCACGCCGAAAATGCATTTCTCCGGATTGAGCTTTAACTTGAACTTGGCGATCGTCGTGAACAATTCTTCCAAGTCTGCAACGTGCTTGCTTTTCTCCTGCGAGGTCACGACCTTGTCATCGACGTAGGCTTCCCGTTCCTTCCCAGCATTGGTGCAAGTACTCGATCCATCAGCCTCTGGTACGTGGCCCCCGCGTTCTTCAGCCCAAACGGCATCACCTTATAGCAATAGCACGATCTCTCCGTCATGAAGGCTGTTTTCTCTTCATCCATGGGATGCATCTTGATCTGATTATAGCCCGAGAAGGCATCCAGGAAACTCAGCAGCTTGCACCCTGCAGCACTATCAACCAGGGCATCAATGCTTGGTAAAGGATACGAATCCTTTGGGCAAGCTTTGTTCAGATCGGTGAAATCGACGCACATGCGCCATTTCCCGTTACTCTTCTTCACCAGTACGACATTTGCCAACCATTCAGGGTACTGGACTTCCTTGATGTGGCCTGCAGCGAGGAGTTTCTGTGTTTCGTCCCTGATCGCCTGCCTCCTCTCCTCATTGAATTTTCTTCTCCTTTGTCGCACCGGTCTCACCATGTTGTCCATCGCTAGATGATGGCACAAGAAGTCGGGATCGATCCCGGGCATGTCCGAAGCGGACCAAGCAAACGCGTCCAGATGCCGCTCAATCACCTTGGCGATCTGGTCCTGGAGATCGACCTCCAGAGATCTTCCGAGCTTGAAGATTTTCCCTCCGATCTCCTTCTCGAGCCACTGCTCAAGGGGCGTTTACGATGAGGTAATTGATTTTCTCCGTCCTCGACCCAGCCTCATCTGTAAACGTGGTTCTCAGCTCAATGTACCCCCTGACCTCCACCTGGTCGCCAGCGAACCCATATAAGCACCCTCCATAGGGCCTTAGCTGGTCAAGGGGCAATTCCAGCTGCGTGAAAGTCGGCCAGAACATCACGTCCGCCGAGCTTCCTTGGTGCACCAGAACTCTGTGGACCTTCCTCCCTGCTGTGACCAACGAAATAACTATGGGATCGTTGTCATGAGGCACAACGTCCCGAAGATCCTGCTTGGTGAACGTGATGTCCACTTCCGGCGAGTGATCTTCAAACATGTCCACTGTCATCACCGATCGCGCATACTTTTTCCTCTGCGATGCGGTGCATCCACCACCTGAGAAACCCCCTGCAATGGTGTGGATCTCCCCGTGGATAGGCATCTCGTGTTGCTGGGCTTCTCCACCTGCTGGCTGGGAACTCGACGCTCCCCCCGTCCTTCTATCCAGCAGATAGTCATTTAGGAACCCGCTCTGAACCAGATCGTCGAGCTGATACCCCAAAGACAAACACGAGTCTAAGGTGTGGCCAAAACATTGGTGGAACTCGCACCAGGCGTCCGGCTTTGACCCCAACACCTTGTCGCCCACCTTCTCGGGCGCCTTCAACCTAGCAGATATGTTAGGGATAGCGATCAGGTCCGCTAGTCCCATGACAAATTTGTGCTTAGGCGGACGATTGTACTCCCGGCGTGCTGGTTGCTGGCGTGCTGGCTGTTGGCGCGCTTGACTTCTTCCCTTGTTTCTTCTGTCGTAAGGATGGCAAGTCCTCTGGTCTTTTCTGGCCGCCGCCGCCGTTTCCAGCACCCTCTGCGGCTGGATCCTGGTCTGGGCGCGTGGCCTGGCGGGAGCCACGCTGCCTCTCTTCTCGGCGACTTCACTCTGGTCGGCGATGTGGGCCACCGCAAGTCGCCTGACTTCAGCAAACATCGCTGGATGAGCCCTGATCAAGGCCTCGCAGAATGGCCCTGGCTGCACGCCCTTCTTGAAGGCATAGACCAGCATTTCTTCATCCTTGGCCGGTGATCTGACCATCTGCGCTCCGAAGCGATTGAGGTAGTCTCTGAGGGACTCCCCATGGTACTGCCTTATATCAAACAGATCATAGGACACCCTGGGCGGTGCCTTATTCACAATGTACTGCTCGACAAAGATTTTTGAGAACTGTTGAAAATTGGTTATGTGGCCGTTAGGCAGGCTCACAAACCACTCCATCGCCGTTCCCTGGAGCGTACTCACGAACATTTTGCAGTAGACGGCGTCTGACCCTCCCGACAACATCATCTGCGTATGGAACGTGGTCAGATGAGCCTCTGGATCCTTCACGCCGGTAAAGACAGCCTTAACCGGAACCACGCTCGTGGGAATAGGCGTGTCGGTAATCGCCTGAACAAAAGGCATTGGGGAAACACGAGGTGGCGTCGACGGCGCCACCTCTTCAGCAGAAGAACGTCCTTGCTGCTCCCGAAGAGCTCGACGCAGCTCCTCAGTTACCTTGCTGAGCTCCTCGTTTCTGGCGCGAGAGGCGACCAGGTCCTCATGTATCCTCGCCTGTTCTACGCGCGAGGCTTCCACAGTTGCCTGCAACGAACGCATCATTTCTGCCATCTGCGCCATGGTCATGGCGGCGTCGCCTTCAGCAGCGACAGGCGCCACGGGACTGGAACGATTGCTTCTCATTTTTCTCATTAACTTCAGCGAACCACAGGAATACAGCAAACAACACTTCAACCACGATCGAATCAGCGATCAATCGGAGAAAACTCAAGAAACTGCGCAAGAACTCAAGAACACCGCAAACCTTCGAAGAAAACCACAACTTCACCAAAAACCCCCGTTTCCCCGCGGACAACCAAACAAGCGAAAGAACTCGAACTTCCACCAAACAGATTGCGCGCAAGCAACAGAAGACCTCACTCCACCGATCGAAAGCCAAACAAACGGTACAAACGCAAACTCACCGAACGAAATTCAGACAAACCGTGAACGATGGTTGCACCAGCACACAACCACGCAGAAAACTTCGTAAACCCCCAAGAACCCACGCTGTGGATGGGAGCAAGTTTTACACGGCCCCACGGTGGGCGCCTGATGATCCTGCCTGTTGACCGGAATGCCGGAGAATGCCTCGTCAAAGGATCGGCGTGCGCACCGCTTCTCACTTCCGTTCCTTTCCGGGATCTACTTCAAGAACCTGCAAAGAAACAATACGGCGCCGCTGCGGCCGATCGCACTCCGACGCTCAAGTCAGTGACGGTATCACCAAATACTAAGAACAAGAACCGTGCAAATCCTCTCTCACAATCAGCTCTATCACTCGCAAGCGTAAAGTGTATCAACTGAACGTGCGTACCTCAGAAAGTTTGTTAAGAGCTCTTATATACCTGGTGGCTTTCTCTCTCCTGGCAGTTACAGACTTGAACACGTGGCTCGTATCCAACCGTACACGTGCCATCATCTGGAGGCTCCCTGACTTGGCGCTGCTTCTACTCTCATTTTGGCTAAGTTACTTATGCATGGTACTGCCCAGTGCATAGCTAACTTAGGAGTGCGATCTCTACTGGAACTGGCGAGTTAGGGGTTTTCATACACCTTCCCTGTGGTCTCGCCGACCGCCTTCATAACCTGCTGCTTCTCCTTCATCTTCGGCGATGTGCTTGCTCTGGCGATCTCCAATGCCTAGGTCGCCTGAATCTACATCTGGCGACTTGATCTTTAACCTGGCGATCGCCTATTCTGGTAAGCTGGAAATCGGAACACGCCAACTTAACAATTGGCGACTACACGTGCCTCCCGACTTCCTTCCTATCTGCCAACCTGGCGCCTTGTCAACACGCCTACACTGTAGCAGGATGCCACGTCATCATACCCGACCACCAGGGCGGTACAGTTCTTTTCGCTATTAATTGGTTTGGTTGAAAACACTTATGATATCTTTGAAAACCAATTTCACGTGTTAAGATTGTGTTTTGATATGTTTAATACAATCTTAGTCTATTAATTGATTGAAACACTTTATGAATATCTTTGAAAAACAATTTCATGTGTTAAAATTGTGTTTTCATATGTTTATAATACTTCTTTTACAATCTAAGGTCTATTAATTGATTCGAACACTTGTGATACCTTTGAAAAACCATTCCAAATGTGTTCAAATTGTATTTTGATATGTTCAATACTTCTTTTACAATCTAAGGTCTATCTATTGATTGATTGAAACACTCATGATATGATATCTTTGAAAAACAATTTCATGTGTTAAAATTGTGTTTTGATATGTTTAATACTTCTTTCATTTACAATCTAAGGTTTTATAGTTAACCTAGGAAACTATAAGAAAGTGAATGTTCTGTGTAATAATAGTTTAAAAGTATCTTAACTATTGAAAACAAGCGTATTACTTCTTAACTAAATGTTTGCAACTTGTTCTTTTCGCTATTAATTGGTTTGGTTGAAAACACTTATGATATCTTTGAAAACCAATTTCACGTGTTAAGATTGTGTTTTGATATGTTTAATACAATCTTAGTCTATTAATTGATTGAAACACTTTATGAATATCTTTGAAAAACAATTTCATGTGTTAAAATTGTGTTTTCATATGTTTATAATACTTCTTTTACAATCTAAGGTCTATTAATTGATTCGAACACTTGTGATACCTTTGAAAAACCATTCCAAATGTGTTCAAATTGTATTTTGATATGTTCAATACTTCTTTTACAATCTAAGGTCTATCTATTGATTGATTGAAACACTCATGATATGATATCTTTGAAAAACAATTTCATGTGTTAAAATTGTGTTTTGATATGTTTAATACTTCTTTCATTTACAATCTATGGTTTTATAGTTAACCTAGGAAACTATAAGAAAGTGAATGTTCTGTGTAATAATAGTTTAAAAGTATCTTAAATATTGAAAACAAGCGTATTACTTCTTAACTAAATGTTTGTGTTCCGTCCGGTTGACCGGGACGTCTTCGTGCGTGGCCTCAATCGTCAGCTAAGGACTCCTTCCCACTGAATGCCTGCAAATTTCCTGCAAAAAAGAGGACAAAGAGGCGCCCTAGCGGCCGTTTGCACTCCGACGCTCAAGTCAGCCAGCAAGAAACACCAAAACTGTCCACCCACGTATCTGAGCACCGCGTATGGCACTCTGAAGGTGGTAAAAGAAACTGTGTATATGTGTATGTGTGTTGTCCCCCTCAGGCAAAAATATTCCCCAGTCACTTGTACGTAACCTTGAAGCACGAGCAAGCAACTAGAGAGTTCTCTGGTAAATTTGCCGAAAGTTCCAACCCTTTTTCCGACATTCCCAGCGCTATTTAAACTGCCCCCAGCATTTAAAGCGCCTTAAAGCGCTTTTAAACTCAAACGTAACGCGCTCATTAAAGCGCTTAATTATGAAACGTAGCGCATTTAAGACGTTGAAACGCTTGGGAGCCAAAATAGTACCTGAATGCCAAAAAGGGAAACTGTATTTAATATCTTTAATTACCTGGCACCTGACTAGAGGGTGTTTCTATTCCGGCCTTGCTGTCATACACGTGGAGGGCCTCACGACGCCTTGACCCCATCTGGGGGCGTTTCTGCCCATCTGGGGACGTTTCTACGCGTGGGTCCTCCTGCTTGGGAGTGCTACTGCGCTAGGGGTGGCTTTTTGGGTGCCAACTCATGCCCCCAAGTATCTAGCCACTTACTCTGAGAGCGTATCTGCCTTCCTCTCAGACCCTGCACCCGGTTATCCTGGGCGTGACCTTCCTCTTGGGTCGTATCTGTCCCGAAGGCGTCTCTGGGCGGCAGGGGTACTTCGCGAGTCAGGCTGCCCTTCACTGGTACTATCACTATGGCCTTGAAGCCACCTTTTCCTTCTCTTTATAACTTTCCCGAGATATCGGGACCTGAGGCTTTCCCACGATGTCGTTCCCTCCGTGGTCTTTCCTACCCATGGGTATCGGGGAACCACACCATGATTGCCTCGCTTTTACACTGTTTAACCTGGCGACTCCCTCACCTGGGCGACGCCTTCACCTGGGCGACGCCTTCACCTGGGCGACGCCTTCACCTGGGCGACGCCTTCACCTAGGCGACGCCTTCGCGTAGGCGACGCCTTGCCTTAGCGACGTCTTGTCCTGCCTTGGCGACGCTTCCTCTTGGCGTCTCTACATCTGGGCGACACCTCGAATTGACTTTGACTTTGACTTAGTCAACGCCCTGATACGAGACGGTACACAAGCCCCCCAGTCTTAAGCCGAAGACTTGTCTTCAGCGCAAAGAATAAAGCCTTGCCCCCGCCCTCCCCGTGCTTTCTTGATGACGCGTCATTCTCTGCTGACTCAGCAAAATTTTCGAATTAATGACGCGACATTATCTGAACCACAGGGGTATTCTTAATGGCCGATTGGACATTCCCTGCAATGGGGATGATTACACCTTTTGGGCTACCCTTTATCGCGCGCCACGTGGCCCATCGCGCGGACCTCCTTTAGAGACCTTCGCGCTTCTCCTTGAGCAATTGATCCTCTGACGCGTGGCACGATCCCACGGCCTTAGGTTAGCGCCTCTTGAGTTGCGAAATGTAACGTTTAAGTTACTCCAAACCCCGCGCTCACCCTACTGTTACATTCATTCGCTCTGCACTCCGCACTGTTCATCGCCTTCGAAACTCCTTTCTCTGCAACTGCGATTCTCTCCTTCCTGTGCCCTTCTGCTGCCTCCATTCTAACAGCAAAGGTATGATCTCGGATACTCACGACCCTTTCCCTTTGTCGCATTAGATTGATTTATTGAACTGCCTGAGACTGTTGTTATTCACGTATTATTGCATTTCTCCGCTTCTTCTTCCTCCTCTGATTTTTTCTCGCGTGGGTGACGCTTCCTGGGGTTCTTTCCCCTTCTTGCCATGGCTAAACTTGCTAAACCCTTTTTCCTCTCTTCTTTCTCCAGCTATCTATTTTCACCATGACGCGCGCGAACGCGGAGCCTGATTCGTCCCCTACGACCCCCAAGTCCAACTACAAAGCCTTCTACCCCTGGGCCTCCGATGAGCTCCTGAGTGAATGCACCAGCCTGACTTCTTTCCAGGACCTGGAAGCTCACCGGGGGGATCCCTATTTGTACAGCTTTAACGCCTTCTGCCGCACACACGACGCCCACATATCCGTTCGTCCCGGCAGGCCTGGGGAACCTGTTTGTTTGGACGACAGACCTAGAAAGGGGAAACCCTTCTTCTTCATGTACCAGACCGTGTTCAAGCGCGTGGGAGTGCGTCTCCCGTTCACTCCCTTCGAACGGGAGCTTCTTACTGAAATCAACACCGCCCCCGCCCAGCTTCATCCCAACAGCTGGGCATTTGTGAGGGGCTTTCAAATTCTTTGTGGATACCTGGGCATTCCTCCTTCCGTAGATGTCTTTCTGCATTTTTTTTGAGGTGAAAAAACAGGGGAAAAGCTTCTGGGTAAGCTTTTCCGGGATCGCTGGCAGGATCCTCCTCTCCCTCTTCCAGAATTCTTACAAGAACTGGAAAGGGAAGTTCTTCAGGGTGTGCTGCGCCAAGCATGATCCCACAGCTTTGGATGGCTTCCCCCTTTACTGGACGGAACGCCCCAAATTGCTCAGGGCCAAAACCCTGGAGGAGCTATCCCCCGCCGATAGGGAGGTAAGCAAAGCCTTGGCGGGGTTGGGGATCGTCTTTGATACCTTGAAGCTGGTCGCTAGTGAGTACAATGCCCACGCCCTGACCACCTATTTTGGTAAGGGGCTCTCCCCTCATCTTTCTTGCTATGAACAGCCTGCTATCGAGCATTTGTTTCCCCATACTATTATGCTTGTTTTACACTTGTACCATGTTACTTGCATTTCACGTCTCTTCGCGTATCGTGAATTCGCGTAGCTGTTTTAGTACTAATCCTTGCTGTTTGGTCTGCTTTGGCGTAGGATCGGCAATGGGTGTTTCCAAAAGAATGATGTTGGCGAAAGCACTGAAGGAGGCTCGTGCCGCCAAGGCAGGCGCCTCCTCCAGCCCTGCTGCCAATCCGATTCTCCCGCCGGCTCCGACACCGCCGCCTCCAGTCACTGCTGAAGGTGCTTCTAGCCCCTCTCCAACGTCTCCACCTGGCTTTGACGTGCTTCCAACTCCCAACTCTCCTTCGCCTATCGCCGCTGTGCCCCTAGCTGCGGCCTCGTCACCGGCTCCAACCCCCCTTGACAAAGGAAAAAGGGTCTTGGAGATTCTGTCAGATGATGAGGAATCAGGAGGCGTGGCACCCTTCAAGAGGAGAAAATCCGCGCGGGTTCCTCTTTTGGTAGAGACGCCGCCGCAGGGAGGGAACCCCTTTATGGACAACCCTCCAAGCGCAACCTCACTCCCTCCCATGATTCTCCAAGAGGAAAGGGGCGAAGGTGCTGAATCTGCGCCGCCTCTGCCGCCGCCAGAAACCGCTGCTTCCCCGGCTCCCGATGCTGCCGCCCCCGACTTCATTGCCATTCCCCCTCCAATCATGCATCTGATGAGGGGTTTCAGCGGCGGGACTATGCCGGAAGGTACCGACAGGAGGGAAGGTATGCCTTTCTATCTGGGGGCCTTCTTGGCGGTGGCTCTTGAATGGCGCTCCCAGGCCAGAAACGCTGCCTTGCAAACCCAAACCCTCCAGGCCTTGGAAACGAAAGCAACCACCCTGGAGGAGGAGATGAAGGCCCTGGGACGCCAGAACGAGGCTTATTGTTCCTCTATGAAACAAGCACAAGAGTCCAGGGCAGAGGCTGAGAGGAAATTGGCAGAGGCCTTGGAGCTCCAGGCTGACTTCTACGCTCGTGAAGTCGCTCTCCAAGTACAGGTAGCGGGTCTTCAGGAATTGGTCAAGGCAGACGCGGAAACCCAAAAGGACCTGAAGGACCGCTGCTGTGAACAAACTGCCAAGGTGGAACGGATAGAGGAGGAAATGGCTACGCAGGCCAAAGCTATGGACCTTCTCCGAGTTGACTACAACGAGCTGCAGGTCGAGGTTAGCCGGCTTCGTGTGGAGAAAGAGGCTCTGGAGCAACAGGTGACCTCCGGAGACGCCGCCATTGAGGAGCTGGAGAAGGAGAAAAATTCCCTTATCCAGGAGATGGCGGGCACCTTCGAGGAGGGGTTTCAAGAAGCCCTGTCCCAGGCGTCCTGCGAGAATCCCGGCGTCAACCTTTCAAACTGCGACCCCACACACCACGTAGTCGACGGGAAGGTCGTGCCCATGGATTTGAACGACTGAACTGCTGCCCTCATCCGCCACCTTCCTCTTCAAGCTTAACTCTTCATTCTTTACCTTCGCCTTTTAATCTCATCTGCCAAAAACTTGTAATTCTTTGAACTGTCCACACTCTTGTTATTGATTCGGGACATTCGCCTGGTTGTCCTTATTTCTTTTTCACATACGACTTCGCCTATGCGATCTTGTTCTCATCTTTTCCCTTCATACGCTTTACTTACTTTATCTGTATCCTGCTCGTTTCTCACACTTCGTTGGGCAGTTTGGTATGATGGGGTAAGGTCGCTCGCCAACCCTTACGCCCATGGAGAGGCTCACTAAGTGGCGCCGTATCGTCCACGGGACGACTCTGATACCGAAAGGCTCTTTCTTTGATCTTTTAGCACTCGGCGCCCACGCCTAAGGAGAGGCCTGTCACAGCAGCACCGTATCGTCCCCGGGTGTCTAAAACGTTGAGTGCTGTGGGGTTTGTGTTCCCTCCATGGTCTTTCCTGCCTATAGGTATCGGGGAACACCCTGCCAGTGCCTCGCTGGCGTTTGACGGTCTCGTCTCCCTCCACAGTCTTTCCTACCTGTGGGTATCGGGGAGGCGACGCCTGCAACTACTTTGCCTTTCTCTGATTTTTTCTCCCTCCTCAGTCTTTCCTACCTGTGGGTATCGGGGAGGTAATGCCAGTCGGTATTTGGGTTGGTGACGCCCGCGACTTCTCGTCTGTCGTCGCCCTTTACGTCTTTCCTGGCAACGCCCCGGGCGTTACCTTTACTTCGACATTGACTTTAATTCTTGCCTTGGTCAACGCCTGATAACAGCGAAGAGCCCAAGGCTTTTGCCTGTGCCATCCATGTGGCGCTTCTTGTACAGCTGATGGGACCTTCTGTCATTCGACTTGATCCACGTGGCGCTGCTTAAATGGTCAGTGGGGTATCTAGTCATTTCAATTTCTGACTCCTGCTGCACCCCTGGCTCATTCTCGACGGCGCATCGTACCACTGGACATTCTGTTGACGGGAAATTTTCTGCTTCAAAACAGTGGTGCCAGCGTCATCCTTTCATCTTCTGCCACGTGTATCAATCGTGCGGTGCGTCCATTCACGTCGTTTGGCGCTCTAACCGCTTTATTTAACTCTTCAAGCTCTGGAACTATCTTCATCGTTTTCTCACTCGTCATAACCTACTTGCGCTCTTTCTTCTTGCACCCTTTCTTCTTGCACCCTTTCTTCTCTGTCGAAGGGCTGTTCTAACCTTCGCTCCCCTCGCTCAACCCTTGCATTTCCAGCCATCTTGATCCTGTTAAAGAATGTCCTCTCACGATGCTTCCTCCAGGGTTCGTCCCAAAGACTTGTACCCTTGGGCCTCGAGCGAACTTCTTGATGAGTGTTCATGCTTGCTTTCCACCAGGGCCGTACGAGAACACAAAGGGGAGTTGTGTTCTTACGACCACCGGGCCTTCGCGAGGAGGCTCGATGACGACATCGCTGTGCTCCCATGCACTCTGGGGGAGCCAGTGTGTGGAGACGGACGAGCGAACGACGGGGTCCCTTTCTTTTACTTTTACCAGGTGGTGTTCAAGACCATCGGGGTGCGCTTACCCTTCTCCCGGTTCGAGAAGGAACTGCTGACGGAGATCAACGTGGCTCCAGCCCAGTTATATCCCAACAGCTGGGCCTTTGTCAAAGCCTTCGATATCCTCTTTGGGTTTCTGGGTTGTGCACCCTCGGTTGACCTATTTCTTCACTTCTTTGAGGTGAAGAGACAGAGACACAACCTCTGGGTAACTCTCAGCAATGTTCCCGGGAGAGTTCTCTTCACACCCTTCCAAAGCTCGTTCACGGGGTGGAAAGGCCGGTTCTTCAAGATCTGCTGTACTGATCTTGTTCCCGACGCCCTCGATGGGTTTCCGCTGCACTGGGTGAGAGAGGAAAAAACCCTCAAAGCCAAACCCCTCAAGAATCTGGCTCCAAGTGATCAAATAGCTTGCCGGATTCTTGCTAAGGCGGGAGGTTTTGACTCCGCTACGGTGATCAGCTTGGAGTTCAACGCTAGGACTCTTGAGAAGTACATAAGTAAGGATCACTGCCTTAAGCAACTTCGACCTTCGTTACTTTCTAACTGTGCCTGTCTTTCTTCATGGTGTCTCTAACACATCTTTTCCCCTTGTGCAGGTTCGAAAATAAGCCAAGAAAAGAGGACACAACTTACTCGAGCGCTGCGGGCTGGGAAAGGGGCTTCGCCTTCCTCCAGTGATGACTCTGATGAGCGCTGAGAAGCGGCCTATTTGTGTTTTTGCATTTTGTACTGAACATTGCTTGTAACAACAATTTTCCAATATCATAATTCTTTACAACGCCACTTTACTTTTCATATGTCTCATATACCGCGCGACTTCCTTTCGTCTCGTTCTGCCAACGATGCATGCTTTTATTTGGGCGACGCCTTCTTTCCGGGCGACGCCAAGACCTAGGTGACGCCTTCTTCCTTGGCGACGCCATGGCCTAGGCGGCGGATCACATTACTTCTAACAAGGGAAAACAATGGCTGAAAACCAAAGCACTTCTTTTTCTCAACTGGTTTTTCCATTTATTAGGGTGACCTCATTAAAAAACCCCCGAAAGGGAAAAAGAGCGTCCCCTTCAACTAAATTGTTACATGCTGCTTACATAAATCAACTGAAATAAAATTTTAAGTTGGCTGCATTCCAACTGCGCGGAATAGGGCCTCCATCTAAAGTCTCCAGGTTATACGAACCGTTGCCCTTAGCCTCAGTAACTCTGAAGGGCCCGGTCCACTTGGGAGACAGTTTATTCTCCAACTCATAAGGGTGAGCTTTCCTCATCACTAGGTCGCCCACCTGAAACTGTCGTGGCTTTACTTTAGAGCTATATTGCCGCTCCACTCTTCTCTTCATCGCTTCAGCTTTTATTCTAGCTTCTTCCCTGGCCTCTTCTAGCAGATCCAGGTTTACCCGTCTCTCCTCATTAGATTCCTCCACTACAAAGTTTTGGAAACGCGGTGAGCTTTCGTGTATTTCTACTGGAATCATCGCGTCTGACCCGTACACCAAACTGAACGGTGTCTCCATAGTAGAGGATTGGGGCGTGGTGTGGTATGCCCATACGATCCTTGGCACCTCTTCCGCCCATGCCCCTTTGGCCTTTTCCAACCTTTTTTTAATCCCCTCAGCAGAACTCTGTTTGCTGACTCTACTTGTCCATTGGTTTGGGGGTGTTCGACCGACGCGAACACTTGCTTGATTCCCACTTCAGCGCACAGATTTCTCAACTGCTGACTGGCGAACTGGGTCCCGTTGTCAGATATCAGGCGCCTGGGTACGCCAAAGCGACACACGATGTTTCTCCACACAAAATGCTGTACCTTATGCGCAGTGATTTGTGCCACGGGTTCTGCCTCTATCCACTTAGTGAAGTATTCGATGGCGACAATCAGATACTTCATCTGCCTGATTGCCAGTGGAAAAGGGCCCAGGATGTCAATACCCCATGTGTGGAAAGGCCACGGGCTGTAAATGGACCGCAACTCTTCAGGCGGCGCCTTGTGCCAGTCGGCATGCTTTTGGCATTGCCTACACCGTTGGGCGTGCCGTGCGCAATCTTCTTTCACTGTTGGCCAGAAAAACCCTGCACGTATTACCTTGGAGGCTAAGGATCTTCCTCCCACATGGCTTCCGCAGATGCCTTCGTGTAGCTCTGCCATTATCCTGGTGCACTCATCGCCACTGACACATGTTAGGATAGGGTGAGTGAAACCGTGCCTGAACAACACCCCATCCACCAAGGTATATCTTACAGCGTTCCTTTTGATTTTCTTACCCTCTTCAGGGTCCACTGGAAGGGCCCCATCCGCCAGGTACCGTTTATAGGGCGTCATCCAGGTGTCTCCCGTGGACAGGGCACAAACCTGCATCTGCTCTTCCTCAGCCACACCCGCGTACATACTGATGCGGGGCGCCCTCTGCGTATCTTGGGTTAATGAGGAATGACTCCTCGGCCTTCCCCTTGATGCATAAATCTGGAGGACATCCACCCTGTTGTCTTCCACGAATCGACGCGGAGCTTTGAGTGTCTCCTGGATCACCGTCCTCTGTCTACCCCCCTTGCCTGAGCTGGCCAGCTTTGCAAGCAGGTCAGCTCTGGCATTCTGCTCCCTCGGGACGTGTATCAACTCAAGAGCGTCGAACGCCCCTCTCAACAACTGGACGTATTTGAGATATGCCGCCATCTGTGGGTCCTTCGCCTGGAATCCACCCGACACCTGCCCCGTGACCAACTGGGAGTCGCTCTTCACCAAGTGGTTCTGTGCGCCCATCTCTTTGGCCAATAGCATTCCTGCAATCAAGGCTTCGTATTCTGCTTGGTTGTTACTTGCCTTGAAGGCGAAACGCAAGGCCTGCTCGATTAGTATGCCGTCGGGTCCTTCCAGCACTATTCCCGCACCACTCCCTTGCTGGTTTGAGGAACCATCGACCGAGAGCAGCCACTGCGAACCCGCTTCCACCTCTGGCTCACCTCCGGGCGAAAGTTCTGCTACAAAATCCGCATACACCTGCCCCTTAATGGATCCTCTAGGCTCGTACTGTATGTCGAATTCCGACAATTCCACAGCCCAGCGTACCATTCTTCCTGCCACATCGGGCTTCTGCAGCACCTTCTGTATGGGGAGGTTGGTCATTACCACCACCGTGAAATTGTGAAAGTAATGACGGAGCCTCCTAGCCGAGAACACTACCGCCAGTGCCGCCTTCTCCAGCGCCTGGTACCTTGTCTCGGCTCCCTGTAAGGCTTTGCTTACAAAGTAGATGGGCTTCTGACTCTGGCTCTGCTCTTGTACCAACACAGAACTGATGGCCCTATCTGTTACAGTAAAATACAAACGGAGGGGCACGCCCGTTACTGGTTTGCAGAGAACCGGAGGCGTCGCCAGGTACTCCTTCAGTTTAACGAAAGCCGCTTCGCATTCCTCAGTCCATGCAAAGCGACTGTTTCTCTTGAGGCACTGGAAGTATGGGTGCCCCTTTTCTCCTCCAGCGGAAACAAACCTCGAGAGCGCCGCCATTCGCCCTGTCAACTGTTGAACCTCCTTTACCGATGTCGGGCTCCGCATGGCAATAATGGCCGCACATTTGTCGGGATTCGCTTCTATACCCCTCTCGGTGAGCAAAAAACCCAAAAATTTACCGGCCTCTACCCCAAAAACACACTTCTCGGGGTTCAACTTGAGGCGGTACTTGGATATCGTGTTGAACAATTCCTCCAAGTCTGCCATGTGCTGTATCCTGTTCTGCGACGCTACCACCATGTCGTCTACATAGGCGTATACATTTCTCCCGAGCATTGGCGCCAAAACCTTATCCATTAACCTCTGGTACGTGGCGCCCGCATTTTTGAGTCCGAAAGGCATTACCTTATAGCAATAACTGCATGTTTCGGTCATGAACGCAGTTTTGCTCTCGTCCCTGGGGTGCATCTTGATTTGGTTGTAGCCTGAGAAGGCGTCCAGGAAGCTTAACACTTTGCTGCCAGACGCGCTGTCCACTAGAGCGTCAATGCTGGGCAGCGGATAGGAATCCTTCGGGCACGCCTTATTCAGGTCCGTGAAGTCAACGCACATTCTCCATTTCCCGTTTGCCTTCTTCACCAGAACGACATTGGCGAGCCACTCAGGGTACTGAATCTCCCTGATGTGGCCAGCACTCAGCAGCTTCTGCGTTTCGTCTTTCACCACCTGTTGCCGCTCCTCATTAAATTTCCTCCTTCTCTGACGCACGGGTCGAACCGCGGCGTCCATGCTGAGGTGGTGGCACAGAAAATCGGGGTCAATGCCCGGCATGTCCGAGGCGGACCACGCGAAGGCATCCATGTGGCGCGAAATCACTTCCGCCACCCCTTCCCGCTCTTCTGGGTTTAGCGAGCTTCCTAACTTGAAAGCTTTGCCGCCAATCTCCCTTTCTAGGATGTTGGTAGCGGGTTGCTCCCTATCATCATCATTGGCGAGCACCGCTTCTTCTACGGGCGCCGCCTCCTCCCCGTGCGCTTCCTCCATTGGCGCATCTGCTTTGGGCGTCGCCCTTTCTGCTATGGCCTCTTCAGGGGTCTGCCTAGCGGGCGTCGCCTCGATCATCGTTGCGTCCGTGATCGGTGGACGCTCGTACACCATGAAAACGCCTCTCTTCGTCTTCAGGCTGTTTTCGTAGCATTTTCTTGCCTCCTCTTGGTCTGATCTGATGACTATCACCCGGCCACTGAGGGCCGGTAGCTTCATCTTCATGTGCCGGGTGGAGGATATTGCACTCAGACGGTTTAGCGCTGGTCTGCCCAGCAAAATGTTATAGGCAGAATTGGCGTTAACAACGAGGTACCGAATGCTCTCTGTTCGGGAGGCCTCTCCGTCCGTGAACGTAGTCCTCAACTCCAGGTACCCCCGGACCTCTATCTGGTTATCTCCGAACCCATACAAGCATCCCGTATAGGGACTCAGTAGATTGGGGGACAGCCGTAACTTATTAAAAGTCGACAGAAACATGACGTCTGCCGAGCTTCCTTGATCAACAAGCACTCGGTGAACCTTTCTCCCAGCCGTGACGACCGAGATGACAACGGGATCGTTGTCATGGGGCACCACATCTCGGAGATCCCTTCTTGTGAACACAATATCTGACTCCCAGGGCTCCCCCGAGAGCCTCTCTTCGATTGAATTTACCCCCCTCGCGTATTTCTTCCGCTGGGAGGCGGTGGGTCCACCGCCGGAAAAACCTCCAGCAATGGTGTGGACCTCGCCAAGCACAGGCATCTCGTGTGCTGGCTCATCCGCCGGCGACGGCAGGGTGGCGGTCGGGGTGGACTCTGCGACATAATCTTTCAAAAACCCAGTCCTCACCAGCTCATCTAGCTGGTAGCCCAACGACAGGCAATTATCAATTTGGTGCCCAAAAGCCTCGTGAAATTCGCACCAAGAGTCTTTACGGGGCCCTAGCACCTTGTCGGTCTTCGCCGGTCGCCTCAGCCTCTCGGCTATGTTGGGCACGGCGATCAAATCCTTCAACTCGATGATGAAGTTGTACCTCGCCGGTCTTGCTCTTTCTCTGGTGGGGCGTTCGCCTCCTGCGGGACCCCGAGGCTGGGGCTTTCTGGCCTCGTAGGGGCGTCTCGCCTCTGGCTTCTTTCTCCCCGTCGTGGTCTCATTGACTCTGACGGGTTGAACTCGCGCCGGTCCCCTTGGGCGTGAGGGCACGGTACTAGTGCGCTTCACGCATACCTCCCCTTCCGAAGCAATATGCTCCACCGCCCTGCGCCGTAATTCTGCGAAAGTCCTAGGGCGATTGCGGATAATAGATTCTCCAAAGGGCCCTGGGCATACGCCTTTCACGAATGCGTACACGATCATAGGCTCCTCGGTCGTACCAACCTTCACGACTTGGGCCCCGAAGCGATTAATATACTCCTTCAGGGTCTCCCCCTGGTACTGCTTCACGTCAAACAGGTCGTAGGAGACCGGCGGCGGGGCCTTGTTGGCCAAATACTGTTCTCTGAATAACCGCGACAACTGGCGGAAAGATGTGATATGGCCCTCGGGAAGGCTGATGAACCAGTCCATAGCCATCCCGGTCAGGGTGCTCATGAAGAGCTTGCACTTGGCGGCGTCAGAGCCGCCTATCAGGACCATCTGCGTGTGGAACGCCGCGAGGTGCGTCTCCGGGTCCTCCATCCCAGTGAAAATTGCCTTGGGTCCCGCGAACGTGTTCGGGATTGCTGCGTCTAGGATCTCCTGCGAGAACGGAGTGGAAAACTCCCTTGGTGGGGAGTGGTTCTCCATCTCATCGTGCCCAGGCCGCCTCCTATCGTTTCTCAGGCCCTGGCACAACTCCTCATTTACTCGGTGGAGCTCTTCGTTGCGTTCATGCGAGGCGTCAAGATCTGCCTGCATGCGCTCCTGCTCCATCTTCGAATCCGCCATGTCCTGCTGCAACCCCCTCATTATTTCCAGGACCTGCTGCATGGATAGGTCTGTAGGGGCTGCGCACGCTGATCTTCGTCTGGTGGGGGCCATTGTCACTCCAACCTCCTTCGGCACTACCGTAACCTGGTAGCTTTTCACGAACTTGTGTGATGGGACTGATGTTTTATATCGGCCCCACGGTGGGCGCCAAATGTTCCATCCGGTTGACCGGGACGTCTTCGTGCGTGGCCTCAATCGTCAGCTAAGGACTCCTTCCCACTGAATGCCTGCAAATTTCCTGCAAAAAAGAGGACAAAGAGGCGCCCTAGCGGCCGTTTGCACTCCGACGCTCAAGTCAGCCAGCAAGAAACACCAAAACTGTCCACCCACGTATCTGAGCACCGCGTATGGCACTCTGAAGGTGGTAAAAGAAACTGTGTATATGTGTATGTGTGTTGTCCCCCTCAGGCAAAAATATTCCCCAGTCACTTGTACGTAACCTTGAAGCACGAGCAAGCAACTAGAGAGTTCTCTGGTAAATTTGCCGAAAGTTCCAACCCTTTTTCCGACATTCCCAGCGCTATTTAAACTGCCCCCAGCATTTAAAGCGCCTTAAAGCGCTTTTAAACTCAAACGTAACGCGCTCATTAAAGCGCTTAATTATGAAACGTAGCGCATTTAAGACGTTGAAACGCTTGGGAGCCAAAATAGTACCTGAATGCCAAAAAGGGAAACTGTATTGAATATATTTAATTACCTGGCACCTGACTAGAGGGTGTTTCTATTCCGGCCTTGCTGTCATACACGTGGAGGGCCTCACGACGCCTTGACCCCATCTGGGGGCGTTTCTGCCCATCTGGGGACGTTTCTACGCGTGGGTCCTCCTGCTTGGGAGTGCTACTGCGCTAGGGGTGGCTTTTTGGGTGCCAACTCATGCCCCCAAGTATCTAGCCACTTACTCTGAGAGCGTATCTGCCTTCCTCTCAGACCCTGCTCCCGGTTATCCTGGGCGTGACCTTCCTCTTGGGTCGTATCTGTCCCGAAGGCGTCTCTGGGGCGGCAGGGGTACTTCGCGAGTCAGACTGCCCTTCACTGGTACTATCACTATGGCCTTGAAGCCACCTTTTCCTTCTGTTTATAACTTTCCCGAGATATCGGGACCTGAGGCTTTCCCACGACGTCGTTCCCTCCGTGGTCTGTCCTACCCATGGGTATCGGGGAACCACACCATGATTGCCTCGCTTTTACACTGTTTAACCTGGCGACTCCCTCACCTGGGCGACGCCTTCACCTGGGCGACGCCTTCACCTAGGCGACGCCTTCACCTGGGCGACGCCTTCGCTTAGGCAACGCCTTGCCTTAGCGACGTCTTGTCCTGCCTTGGCGACGCTTCCTCTTGGCGTCTCTACATCTGGGCGACACCTCGAATTGACTTTGACTTTGACTTAGTCAACGCCCTGATACGAGACGGTACAGTTTGCAACTTGTTCTTTTCGCTATTAATTGGTTTGGTTGAAAACACTTATGATATCTTTGAAAACCAATTTCACGTGTTAAGATTTGTTTTGATATGTTTAATACAATCTTAGTCTATTAATTGATTGAAACACTTTATGAATATCTTTGAAAAACAATTTCATGTGTTAAAATTGTGTTTTCATATGTTTATAATACTTCTTTTACAATCTAAGGTCTATTAATTGATTCGAACACTTGTGATACCTTTGAAAAACCATTCCAAATGTGTTCAAATTGTATTTTGATATGTTCAATACTTCTTTTACAATCTAAGGTCTATCTATTGATTGATTGAAACACTCATGATATGATATCTTTGAAAAACAATTTCATGTGTTAAAATTGTGTTTTGATATGTTTAATACTTATTTCATTTACAATCTAAGGTTTTATAGTTAACCTAGGAAACTATAAGAAAGTGAATGTTCTGTGTAATAATAGTTTAAAAGTATCTTAACTATTGAAAACAAGCGTATTACTTCTTAACTAAATGTTTGCAACTTGTTTTTTTCGCTATTAATTGGTTTGGTTGAAAACACTTATGATATCTTTGAAAACCAATTTCACATGTTAAGATTGTGTTTTGATATGTTTAATACAATCTTAGTCTATTAATTGATTGAAACACTTATGAATATCTTTGAAAAACAATTTCATGTGTTAAAATTGTGTTTTCATATGTTTATAATACTTCTTTTACAATCTAAGGTCTATTAATTGATTCGAACACTTGTGATACCTTTGAAAAACCATTCCAAATGTGTTCAAATTGTATTTTGATATGTTCAATACTTCTCTTACAATCTAAGGTCTATCTATTGATTGATTGAAACACTCATGATATGATATCTTTGAAAAACAATTTCATGTGTTAAAATTGTGTTTTGATATTTTTAATACTTCTTTCATTTACAATCTATGGTTTTATAGTTAACCTAGGAAACTATAAGAAAGTGAATGTTCTGTGTAATAATAGTTTAAAAGTATCTTAACTATTGAAAACAAGCGTATTACTTCTTAACTAAATGTTTGCAACTTGTTCTTTTCGCTATTAATTGGTTTGGTTGAAAACACTTATGATATCTTTGAAAACCAATTTCACGTGTTAAGATTGTGTTTTGATATGTTTAATACAATCTTAGTCTATTAATTGATTGAAACACTTATGAATATCTTTGAAAAACAATTTCATGTGTTAAAATTGTGTTTTCATATGTTTATAATACTTCTTTTACAATCTAAGGTCTATTAATTGATTCGAACACTTGTGATATCTTTGAAAAACCATTCCAAATGTGTTCAAATTGTATTTTGATATGTTCAATACTTCTTTTACAATCTAAGGTCTATCTATTGATTGATTGAAACACTCATGATATGATATCTTTGAAAAACAATTTTTATGTGTTAAAATTGTGTTTTGATATGTTTAATACTTCTTTCATTTACAATCTAAGGTTTTATAGTTAACCTAGGAAACTATAAGAAAGTGACTGTTCTGTGTAATAATAGTTTAAAAGTATCTTAACTATTGAAAACAAGCGTATTACTTCTTAACTAAATGTTTGCAACTTGTTCTTTTCGCTATTAATTGGTTTGGTTGAATACACTTATGATATCTTTGAAAACCAATTTCACGTGTTAAGATTGTGTTTTGATATGTTTAATACAATCTTAGTCTATTAATTGATTGAAACACTTATGAATATCTTTGAAAAACAATTTCATGTGTTAAAATTGTGTTCTCATATGTTTATAATACTTCTTTTACAATCTAAGGTCTATTAATTGATTCGAACACTTGTGATACCTTTGAAAAACCATTCCAAATGTGTTCAAATTGTATTTTGATATGTTCAATACTTCTCTTACAATCTAAGGTCTATCTATTGATTGATTGAAACACTCATGATATGATATCTTTGAAAAACAATTTCATGTGTTAAAATTGTGTTTTGATATGTTTAATACTTCTTTCATTTACAATCTAAGGTTTTATAGTTAACCTAGGAAACTATAAGAAAGTGAATGTTCTGTGTAATAATAGTTTAAAAGTATCTTAACTATTGAAAACAAGCGTATTACTTCTTAACTAAATGTTTGCAACTTGTTCTTTTCGCTATTAATTGGTTTGGTTGAAAACACTTATGATATCTTTGAAAACCAATTTCACGTGTTAAGATTGTGTTTTGATATGTTTAATACAATCTTAGTCTATTAATTGATTGAAACACTTATGAATATCTTTGAAAAACAATTTCATGTGTTAAAATTGTGTTTTCATATGTTTATAATACTTCTTTTACAATCTAAGGTCTATTAATTGATTCGAACACTTGTGATACCTTTGAAAAACCATTCCAAATGTGTTCAAATTGTATTTTGATATGTTCAATACTTCTTTTACAATCTATGGTCTATTGATTGTTTGAAACACTCATGATATGATATCTTTGAAAAACAATTTCACGTGTTAAAATTGTGTTTTGATATGTTTAATACTTCTTTCATTTACAATCTAAGGTTTTATAGTTAACCTAGGAAACTATAAGAAAGTGAATACTCTGTGTAATAATAGTTTAAAGGTATATTAACTATTGAAAACAAGCGTATTACTTCTTAACTAAATGTTTGCAACTTGTTCTTTTCGCTATTAATTGGTTTGGTTGAAAACACTTATGATATCTTTGAAAACCAATTTCACGTGTTAAGATTGTGTTTTGATATGTTTAATACAATCTTAGTCTGTTGATTGATTGAAACACTTATGAATATCTTTGAAAAACAATTTCATGTGTTAAAATTGTGTTTCCATATGTTTATAATACTTCTTTTACAATATAAGGTCTATTAATTGATTCGAACACTTGTGATACCTTTGAAAAACCATTCCAAATGTGTTCAAATTGTATTTTGATATGTTCAATACTTCTTTTACAATCTAAGGTCTATCTATTGATTGATTGAAACACTCATGATATGATATCTTTGAAAAACAATTTCATGTGTTAAAATTGTGTTTTGATATGTTTAATACTTCTTTCATTTACAATCTAAGGTTTTATAGTTAACTTAGGAAACTATAAGAAAGTGAATGTTCTGTGTAATAATAGTTTAAAAGTATCTTAACTATTGAAAACAAGCGTATTACTTCTTAACTAAATGTTTGCAACTTGTTCTTTTCGCTATTAATTGGTTTGGTTGAAAACACTTATGATATCTTTGGAAACCAATTTCACGTGTTAAGATTGTGTTTTGATATGTTTAATACAATCTTAGTCTATTAATTGATTGAAACACTTTATGAATATCTTTGAAAAACAATTTCATGTGTTAAAATTGTGTTTTCATATGTTTATAATACTTCTTTTACAATCTAAGGTCTATTAATTGATTCGAACACTTGTGATACCTTTGAAAAACCATTCCAAATGTGTTCAAATTGTATTTTGATATGTTCAATACTTCTCTTACAATCTAAGGTCTATCTATTGATTGATTGAAACACTCATGATATGATATCTTTGAAAAACAATTTCATGTGTTAAAATTGTGTTTTGATATTTTTAATACTTCTTTCATTTACAATCTATGGTTTTATAGTTAACCTAGGAAACTATAAGAAAGTGAATGTTCTGTGTAATAATAGTTTAAAAGTATCTTAACTATTGAAAACAAGCGTATTACTTCTTAACTAAATGTTTGCAACTTGTTCTTTTCGCTATTAATTGGTTTGGTTGAAAACACTTATGATATCTTTGAAAACCAATTTCACGTGTTAAGATTGTGTTTTGATATGTTTAATACAATCTTAGTCTATTAATTGATTGAAACACTTATGAATATCTTTGAAAAACAATTTCATGTGTTAAAATTGTGTTTTCATATGTTTATAATACTTCTTTTACAATCTAAGGTCTATTAATTGATTCGAACACTTGTGATATCTTTGAAAAACCATTCCAAATGTGTTCAAATTGTATTTTGATATGTTCAATACTTCTTTTACAATCTAAGGTCTATCTATTGATTGATTGAAACACTCATGATATGATATCTTTGAAAAACAATTTTTATGTGTTAAAATTGTGTTTTGATATGTTTAATACTTCTTTCATTTACAATCTAAGGTTTTATAGTTAACCTAGGAAACTATAAGAAAGTGACTGTTCTGTGTAATAATAGTTTAAAAGTATCTTAACTATTGAAAACAAGCGTATTACTTCTTAACTAAATGTTTGCAACTTGTTCTTTTCGCTATTAATTGGTTTGGTTGAATACACTTATGATATCTTTGAAAACCAATTTCACGTGTTAAGATTGTGTTTTGATATGTTTAATACAATCTTAGTCTATTAATTGATTGAAACACTTATGAATATCTTTGAAAAACAATTTCATGTGTTAAAATTGTGTTCTCATATGTTTATAATACTTCTTTTACAATCTAAGGTCTATTAATTGATTCGAACACTTGTGATACCTTTGAAAAACCATTCCAAATGTGTTCAAATTGTATTTTGATATGTTCAATACTTCTCTTACAATCTAAGGTCTATCTATTGATTGATTGAAACACTCATGATATGATATCTTTGAAAAACAATTTCATGTGTTAAAATTGTGTTTTGATATGTTTAATACTTCTTTCATTTACAATCTAAGGTTTTATAGTTAACCTAGGAAACTATAAGAAAGTGAATGTTCTGTGTAATAATAGTTTAAAAGTATCTTAACTATTGAAAACAAGCGTATTACTTCTTAACTAAATGTTTGCAACTTGTTCTTTTCGCTATTAATTGGTTTGGTTGAAAACACTTATGATATCTTTGAAAACCAATTTCACGTGTTAAGATTGTGTTTTGATATGTTTAATACAATCTTAGTCTATTAATTGATTGAAACACTTATGAATATCTTTGAAAAACAATTTCATGTGTTAAAATTGTGTTTTCATATGTTTATAATACTTCTTTTACAATCTAAGGTCTATTAATTGATTCGAACACTTGTGATACCTTTGAAAAACCATTCCAAATGTGTTCAAATTGTATTTTGATATGTTCAATACTTCTTTTACAATCTATGGTCTATTGATTGTTTGAAACACTCATGATATGATATCTTTGAAAAACAATTTCACGTGTTAAAATTGTGTTTTGATATGTTTAATACTTCTTTCATTTACAATCTAAGGTTTTATAGTTAACCTAGGAAACTATAAGAAAGTGAATACTCTGTGTAATAATAGTTTAAAGGTATATTAACTATTGAAAACAAGCGTATTACTTCTTAACTAAATGTTTGCAACTTGTTCTTTTCGCTATTAATTGGTTTGGTTGAAAACACTTATGATATCTTTGAAAACCAATTTCACGTGTTAAGATTGTGTTTTGATATGTTTAATACAATCTTAGTCTGTTGATTGATTGAAACACTTATGAATATCTTTGAAAAACAATTTCATGTGTTAAAATTGTGTTTCCATATGTTTATAATACTTCTTTTACAATATAAGGTCTATTAATTGATTCGAACACTTGTGATACCTTTGAAAAACCATTCCAAATGTGTTCAAATTGTATTTTGATATGTTCAATACTTCTTTTACAATCTAAGGTCTATCTATTGATTGATTGAAACACTCATGATATGATATCTTTGAAAAACAATTTCATGTGTTAAAATTGTGTTTTGATATGTTTAATACTTCTTTCATTTACAATCTAAGGTTTTATAGTTAACTTAGGAAACTATAAGAAAGTGAATGTTCTGTGTAATAATAGTTTAAAAGTATCTTAACTATTGAAAACAAGCGTATTACTTCTTAACTAAATGTTTGCAACTTGTTCTTTTCGCTATTAATTGGTTTGGTTGAAAACACTTATGATATCTTTGGAAACCAATTTCACGTGTTAAGATTGTGTTTTGATATGTTTAATACAATCTTAGTCTATTAATTGATTGAAACACTTTATGAATATCTTTGAAAAACAATTTCATGTGTTAAAATTGTGTTTTCATATGTTTATAATACTTCTTTTACAATCTAAGGTCTATTAATTGATTCGAACACTTGTGATACCTTTGAAAAACCATTCCAAATGTGTTCAAATTGTATTTTGATATGTTCAATACTTCTTTTACAATCTAAGGTCTATCTATTGATTGATTGAAACACTCATGATATGATATCTTTGAAAAACAATTTCATGTGTTAAAATTGTGTTTTGATATGTTTAATACTTCTTTCATTTACAATCTAAGGTTTTATAGTTAACCTAGGAAACTATAAGAAAGTGAATGTTCTGTGTAATAATAGTTTAAAAGTATCTTAACTATTGAAAACAAGCGTATTACTTCTTAACTAAATGTTTGCAACTTGTTATTTTCGCTATTAATTGGTTTGGTTGAAAACACTTATGATATCATTGAAAACCAATTTCACGTGTTAAGATTGTGTTTTGATATGTTTAATACAATCTTAGTCTATTAATTGATTGAAACACTTATGAATATCTTTGAAAAACAATTTCATGTGTTAAAATTGTGTTCTCATATGTTTATAATACTTCTTTTACAATCTAAGGTCTATTAATTGATTCGAACACTTGTGATACCTTTGAAAAACCATTCCAAATGTGTTCAAATTGTATTTTGATATGTTCAATACTTCTCTTACAATCTAAGGTCTATCTATTGATTGATTGAAACACTCATGATATGATATCTTTGAAAAACAATTTCATGTGTTAAAATTGGTTTTGATATGTTTAATACTTCTTTCATTTACAATCTAAGGTTTTATAGTTAACCTAGGAAACTATAAGAAAGTGAATGTTCTGTGTAATAATAGTTTAAAAGTATCTTAACTATTGAAAACAAGCGTATTACTTCTTAACTAAATGTTTGCAACTTGTTCTTTTCGCTATTAATTGGTTTGGTTGAAAACACTTATGATATCTTTGAAAACCAATTTCACGTGTTAAGATTGTGTTTTGATATGTTTAATACAATCTTAGTCTATTAATTGATTGAAACACTTATGAATATCTTTGAAAAACAATTTCATGTGTTAAAATTGTGTTTTCATATGTTTATAATACTTCTTTTACAATCTAAGGTCTATTAATTGATTCGAACACTTGTGATACCTTTGAAAAACCATTCCAAATGTGTTCAAATTGTATTTTGATATGTTCAATACTTCTTTTACAATCTATGGTCTATTGATTGTTTGAAACACTCATGATATGATATCTTTGAAAAACAATTTCATGTGTTAAAATTGTGTTTTGATATGTTTAATACTTCTTTCATTTACAATCTAAGGTTTTATAGTTAACCTAGGAAACTATAAGAAAGTGAATACTCTGTGTAATAATAGTTTAAAGGTATATTAACTATTGAAAACAAGCGTATTACTTCTTAACTAAATGTTTGCAACTTGTTCTTTTCGCTATTAATTGGTTTGGTTGAAAACACTTATGATATCTTTGAAAACCAATTTCACGTGTTAAGATTGTGTTTTGATATGTTTAATACAATCTTAGTCTGTTGATTGATTGAAACACTTATGAATATCTTTGAAAAACAATTTCATGTGTTAAAATTGTGTTTCCATATGTTTATAATACTTCTTTTACAATATAAGGTCTATTAATTGATTCGAACACTTGTGATACCTTTGAAAAACCATTCCAAATGTGTTCAAATTGTATTTTGATATGTTCAATACTTCTCTTACAATCTAAGGTCTATCTATTGATTGATTGAAACACTCATGATATGATATCTTTGAAAAACAATTTCATGTGTTAAAATTGTGTTTTGATATGTTTAATACTTCTTTCATTTACAATCTAAGGTTTTATAGTTAACCTAGGAAACTATAAGAAAGTGAATGTTCTGTGTAATAATAGTTTAAAAGTATCTTAACTATTGAAAACAAGCGTATTACTTCTTAACTAAATGTTTGCAACTTGTTCTTTTCGCTATTAATTGGTTTGGTTGAAAACACTTATGATATCTTTGAAAACCAATTTCACGTGTTAAGATTGTGTTTTGATATGTTTAATACAATCTTAGTCTGTTGATTGATTGAAACACTTATGAATATCTTTGAAAAACAATTTCATGTGTTAAAATTGTGTTTTCATATGTTTATAATACTTCTTTTACAATCTAAGGTCTATTAATTGATTCGAACACTTGTGATACCTTCGAAAAACCATTCCAAATGTGTTCAAATTGTATTTTGATATGTTCAATACTTCTTTTACAATCTAAGGTCTATTGATTGATTGAAACACTCATGATATGATATCTTTGAAAAACAATTTCATGTGTTAAAATTGTGTTTTGATATGTTTAATACTTCTTTCATTTACAATCTAAGGTTTTATAGTTAGCCTAGGAAACTATAAGAAAGTGAATGCTCTGTGTAATAATAGTTTAAAAGTATCTTAACTATTGAAAACAAGCGTATTACTTCTTAACTAAATGTTTGCAACTTGTTCTTTTCGCTATTAATTGGTTTGGTTGAAAACACTTATGATATCTTTGAAAACCAATTTCACGTGTTAAGATTGTGTTTTGATATGTTTAATACAATCTTAGTCTGTTGATTGATTGAAACACTTATGAATATCTTTGAAAAACAATTTCATGTGTTAAAATTGTGTTTTCATATGTTTATAATACTTCTTTTACAATCTAAGGTCTATTAATTGATTCGAACACTTGTGATACCTTTGAAAAACCATTCCAAATGTGTTCAAATTGTATTTTGATATGTTCAATACTTCTTTTACAATCTAAGGTCTATCTATTGATTGATTGAAACACTCATGATATGATATCTTTGAAAAACAATTTCATGTGTTAAAATTGTGTTTTGATATGTTTAATACTTCTTTCATTTACAATCTAATGTTTTATAGTTAACTTAGGAAACTATAAGAAAGTGAATGTTCTGTGTAATAATAGTTTAAAAGTATCTTAACTATTGAAAACAAGCGTATTACTTCTTAACTAAATGTTTGCAACTTGTTCTTTTCGCTATTAATTGGTTTGGTTGAAAACACTTATGATATCTTTGGAAACCAATTTCACGTGTTAAGATTGTGTTTTGATATGTTTAATACAATCTTAGTCTATTAATTGATTGAAACACTTTATGAATATCTTTGAAAAACAATTTCATGTGTTAAAATTGTGTTTTCATATGTTTATAATACTTCTTTTACAATCTAAGGTCTATTAATTGATTCGAACACTTGTGATACCTTTGAAAAACCATTCCAAATGTGTTCAAATTGTATTTTGATATGTTCAATACTTCTTTTACAATCTAAGGTCTATCTATTGATTGATTGAAACACTCATGATATGATATCTTTGAAAAACAATTTCATGTGTTAAAATTGTGTTTTGATATGTTTAATACTTCTTTCATTTACAATCTAAGGTTTTATAGTTAACCTAGGAAACTATAAGAAAGTCAATGTTCTGTGTAATAATAGTTTAAAAGTATCTTAACTATTGAAAACAAGCGTATTACTTCTTAACTAAATGTTTGCAACTTGTTCTTTTCGCTATTAATTGGTTTGGTTGAAAACACTTATGATATCTTTGAAAACCAATTTCACGTGTTAAGATTGTGTTTTGATATGTTTAATACAATCTTAGTCTATTGATTGATTGAAACACTTATGAATATCTTTGAAAAACAATTTCATGTGTTAAAATTGTGTTTTCATATGTTTATAATACTTCTTTTACAATCTAAGGTCTATTAATTGATTCGAACACTTGTGATACCTTTGAAAAACCATTCCAAATGTGTTCAAATTGTATTTTGATATGTTCAATACTTCTTTTACAATCTAAGGTCTATCTATTGATTGATTGAAACACTCATGATATGATATCTTTGAAAAACAATTTCATTTGTTAAAATTGTGTTTTGATATTTTTAATACTTCTTTCATTTACAATCTATGGTTTTATAGTTAACCTAGGAAACTATAAGAAAGTGAATGTTCTGTGTAATAATAGTTTAAAAGTATCTTAACTATTGAAAACAAGCGTATTACTTCTTAACTAAATGTTTGCAACTTGTTCTTTTCGCTATTAATTGGTTTGGTTGAAAACACTTATGATATCTTTGAAAACCAATTTCACGTGTTAAGATTGTGTTTTGATATGTTTAATACAATCTTAGTCTATTAATTGATTGAAACACTTATGAATATCTTTGAAAAACAATTTCATGTGTTAAAATTGTGTTTTCATATGTTTATAATACTTCTTTTACAATCTAAGGTCTATTAATTGATTCGAACACTTGTGATACCTTTGAAAAACCATTCCAAATGTGTTCAAATTGTATTTTGATATGTTCAATACTTCTTTTACAATCTAAGGTCTATCTATTGATTGATTGAAACACTCATGATATGATATCTTTGAAAAACAATTTTTATGTGTTAAAATTGTGTTTTGATATGTTTAATACTTCTTTCATTTACAATCTAAGGTTTTATAGTTAACCTAGGAAACTATAAGAAAGTGACTGTTCTGTGTAATAATAGTTTAAAAGTATCTTAACTATTGAAAACAAGCGTATTACTTCTTAACTAAATGTTTGCAACTTGTTCTTTTCGCTATTAATTGGTTTGGTTGAAAACACTTATGATATCTTTGAAAACCAATTTCACGTGTTAAGATTGTGTTTTGATATGTTTAATACAATCTTAGTCTATTAATTGATTGAAACACTTATGAATATCTTTGAAAAACAATTTCATGTGTTAAAATTGTGTTCTCATATGTTTATAATACTTCTTTTACAATCTAAGGTCTATTAATTGATTCGAACACTTGTGATACCTTTGAAAAACCATTCCAAATGTGTTCAAATTGTATTTTGATATGTTCAATACTTCTCTTACAATCTAAGGTCTATCTATTGATTGATTGAAACACTCATGATATGATATCTTTGAAAAACAATTTCATGTGTTAAAATTGTGTTTTGATATGTTTAATACTTCTTTCATTTACAATCTAAGGTTTTATAGTTAACCTAGGAAACTATAAGAAAGTGAATGTTCTGTGTAATAATAGTTTAAAAGTATCTTAACTATTGAAAACAAGCGTATTACTTCTTAACTAAATGTTTGCAACTTGTTCTTTTCCCTATTAATTGGTTTGGTTGAAAACACTTATGATATCTTTGAAAACCAATTTCACGTGTTAAGATTGTGTTTTGATATGTTTAATACAATCTTAGTCTATTAATTGATTGAAACACTTATGAATATCTTTGAAAAACAATTTCATGTGTTAAAATTGTGTTTTCATATGTTTATAATACTTCTTTTACAATCTAAGGTCTATTAATTGATTCGAACACTTGTGATACCTTTGAAAAACCATTCCAAATGTGTTCAAATTGTATTTTGATATGTTCAATACTTCTTTTACAATCTATGGTCTATTGATTGTTTGAAACACTCATGATATGATATCTTTGAAAAACAATTTCATGTGTTAAAATTGTGTTTTGATATGTTTAATACTTCTTTCATTTACAATCTAAGGTTTTATAGTTAACCTAGGAAACTATAAGAAAGTGAATACTCTGTGTAATAATAGTTTAAAGGTATATTAACTATTGAAAACAAGCGTATTACTTCTTAACTAAATGTTTGCAACTTGTTCTTTTCGCTATTAATTGGTTTGGTTGAAAACACTTATGATATCTTTGAAAACCAATTTCACGTGTTAAGATTGTGTTTTGATATGTTTAATACAATCTTAGTCTGTTGATTGATTGAAACACTTATGAATATCTTTGAAAAACAATTTCATGTGTTAAAATTGTGTTTCCATATGTTTATAATACTTCTTTTACAATATAAGGTCTATTAATTGATTCGAACACTTGTGATACCTTTGAAAAACCATTCCAAATGTGTTCAAATTGTATTTTGATATGTTCAATACTTCTTTTACAATTTAAGGTCTATCTATTGATTGATTGAAACACTCATGATATGATATCTTTGAAAAACAATTTCATGTGTTAAAATTGTGTTTTGATATGTTTAATACTTCTTTCATTTACAATCTAAGGTTTTATAGTTAACTTAGGAAACTATAAGAAAGTGAATGTTCTGTGTAATAATAGTTTAAAAGTATCTTAACTATTGAAAACAAGCGTATTACTTCTTAACTAAATGTTTGCAACTTGTTCTTTTCGCTATTAATTGGTTTGGTTGAAAACACTTATGATATCTTTGAAAACCAATTTCACGTGTTAAGATTGTGTTTTGATATGTTTAATACAATCTTAGTCTATTAATTGATTGAAACACTTATGAATATCTTTGAAAAACAATTTCATGTGTTAAAATTGTGTTTTCATATGTTTATAATACTTCTTTTACAATCTAAGGTCTATTAATTGATTCGAACACTTGTGATACCTTTGAAAAACCATTCCAAATGTGTTCAAATTGTATTTTGATATGTTCAATACTTCTTTTACAATCTAAGGTCTATCTATTGATTGATTGAAACACTCATGATATGATATCTTTGAAAAACAATTTCATGTGTTAAAATTGTGTTTTGATATGTTTAATACTTCTTTCATTTACAATCTAAGGTTTTATAGTTAACCTAGGAAACTATAAGAAAGTGAATGTTCTGTGTAATAATAGTTTAAAAGTATCTTAACCATTGAAAACAAGCGTATTACTTCTTAACTAAATATTTGCAACTTGTTCTTTTCGCTATTAATTGGTTTGGTTGAAAACACTTATGATATCTTTGAAAACCAATTTCACGTGTTAAGATTGTGTTTTGATATGTTTAATACAATCTTAGTCTGTTGATTGATTGAAACACTTATGAATATCTTTGAAAAACAATTTCATGTGTTAAAATTGTGTTTTCATATGTTTATAATACTTCTTTTACAATCTAAGGTCTATTAATTGATTCGAACACTTGTGATACCTTTGAAAAACCATTCCAAATGTGTTCAAATTGTATTTTGATATGTTCAATACTTCTTTTACAATCTAAGGTCTATTGATTGATTGAAACACTCATGATATGATATCTTTGAAAAACAATTTCATGTGTTAAAATTGTGTTTTGATATGTTTAATACTTCTTTCATTTACAATCTAAGGTTTTATAGTTAACCTAGGAAACTATAAGAAAGTGAATGCTCTGTGTAATAATAGTTTAAAACTATCTTAACTATTGAAAACAAGCGTATTACTCTTAACTAAATGTTTGCAACTTGTTCTTTTCGCTATTAATTGGTTTGGTTGAAAACACTTATTATATCTTTGAAAACCAATTTCACGTGTTAAGATTGTGTTTTGATATGTTTAATACAATCTTAGTCTGTTGATTGATTGAAACACTTATGAATATCTTTGAAAAACAATTTCATGTGTTAAAATTGTGTTTTCATATGTTTATAATACTTCTTTTACAATCTAAGGTCTATTAATTGATTCGAACACTTGTGATACCTTTGGAAAACCATTCCAAATGTGTTCAAATTGTATTTTGATATGTTCAATACTTCTTTTACAATCTAAGGTCTATTGATTGATTGAAACACTCATGATATGATATCTTTGAAAAACAATTTCATGTGTTAAAATTGTGTTTTGATATGTTTAATACTTCTTTCATTTACAATCTAGGGTTTTATAGTTAACCTAGGAAACTATAAGAAAGTGAATGCTCTGTGTAATAATAGTTTAAAAGTATCTTAACTATTCAAAACAAGCGTATTACTTCTTAACTAAATGTTTGCAACTTGTTCTCTTCGCTATTAATTGGTTTGGTTGAAAACACTTATGATATCTTTGAAAACCAATTTCACGTGTTAAGATTGTGTTTTGATATGTTTAATACAATCTTAGTCTGTTGATTGATTGAAACACTTATGAATATCTTTGAAAAACAATTTCATGTGTTAAAATTGTGTATTCATATGTTTATAATACTTCTTTTACAATCTAACGTCTATTAATTGATTCGAACACTTGTGATACCTTTGAAAAACCATTCCAAATGTGTTCAAATTGTATTTTGATATGTTCAATACTTCTTTTACAATTTAAGGTCTATTGATTGATTGAAACACTCATGATATGATATCTTTTAAAAACAATTTCATGTGTTAAAATTGTGTTTTGATATGTTTAATACTTCTTTCATTTACAATCTAAGGTTTTATAGTTAACCTAGGAAACTATAAGAAAGTTAATGCTCTGTGTAATAATAGTTTAAAAGTATCTTAACTATTGAAAACAAGCGTATTACTTCTTAACTAAATGTTTGCAACTTGTTCTTTTCGCTATTAATTGGTTTGGTTGAAAACACTTATGATATCTTTCAAAACCAATTTCACGTGTTAAGATTGTGTTTTGATATGTTTAATACAATCTTAGTCTGTTGATTGATTGAAACACTTATGAATATCTTTGAAAAACAATTTCATGTGTTAAAATTGTGTTTTCATATGTTTATAATACTTCTTTTACAATCTAAGGTCTATTAATTGATTCGAACACTTGTGATACGTTTGAAAAAGCATTCCAAATGTGTTCAAATTGTATTTTGATATGTTCAATACTTCTTTTACAATCTAAGGTGTATTGATTGATAGAAACACTCATTATATGATATATTTGTAATCCTGCCTGTTGACCGGAACGCTGGAAACTGCCTCGTCAAAGGATCGACGTGCGCACCGCTTCACACCTCCGTTCCTCTTCGAGATCCACCTCAAGAACCTGCAAAGAAACAGAGCGGCGCCGCTGCGGCCGATCGCACTCCAACGCCCAAGTCAGTGACCGAATCACCCAATACTAAGAGAACAAGAACCGTGCAAATCCTCTCTCAAAGTCAACTCTATAACTCGCAAGCGTAAAGAGTATAAACTGAACGTGCGTACCTCAGAAAGTTTGTTGAGAACTCTTATATACCTGGTTGTTTTCTCTCTCCTGGTAGTTACAGACCTGGACACGTGGCTCGCATCCAGTCGTACACGTGCCATCATCTGGAGCCTCCTTGACTTGGCGCTGCTTCTACTCTCATTTTGGCTAAGTTACTTATGCATGGTACTGCCCAGTGCATAGCTAACTTGGGAGTGCGATCTCTACTGGAATTGGCGAGTTAGGGTGTCCCCATACACCTTCCCTGTGGTCTCGCCGGCCGCCTTCGTAATTTGCTTCTCCCTCATCTTCGGCGATGTGCCTTCTCTGGCGATCTCCAACTGCTCAGAACCTCCAGTTGTAGCGTCAGGATTGAACACTTTTTTTGTTAGATTTATCTTTTTTTTTCAACTAGGCCAAGCAACCATACTTGGCTAAGCCAAAGCCCAACCAAGATCAATTTCTTTGGCAATCAAAGTTTTGACACCTCATTTTGGATGCATTTGTGACAATTACACACCAAGATTACTCAAAAATCATGACTTCACTTTTTCACCAATTTTGCTACCAAAAATCAATTTTCACACGTCATTTTGCATACATTTGAGACAATTCCCGACCAAGATTTCTCAAAAACCATGACTTCACTTTTTCACCAATTTTGCTACCAACGCAGAAAAAGCCAATCCACCCAACTTGGTTAAGCCAAAAGTCAACCAAGATCAATTCCTTTTGCAACCAAACCTTCGACAACTCATTTTGGTTGCATTTGTGATAATTCCCCACAAAGATTGCTCAAAAACCTTGACTTCACTTTTTCACCAATTTTGCTACCAAGGCACAAAAAGCCAATCCACCTAACTTGGCTATGCCAAAACCCAACCAAGAACAATTCCTTTTGCAACCAAACTTTTCACACCTCATTTTGCATACATTTGTGACAATTCCCCACCAAGATTGCTCGAAAACCATGACTTCACTTTTTCACCAATTTTGCTACCAAGCCACAAAAAGCCAATCCACCCAACATGGCTCAGCCAAAACCCAATCAAGATAAACTCCTTTTACAACCAACCTTTTGACACCTCATTTTGCACACATTTGTGACAATTCCCCACCATGATTGCTTATAAACCATGACTTCACTTATTCACCAATTTTGCTAGCAAGGCACAAAAAGCCAATCCACCCAACTTGGTTAAGCCAAAACCCAACCAAGATCAATTCCTTTTGCAACCAAACTTTTGACACTTCATTTTGGATACATTTGTGACAATTCCCCACCAAGATTGCTCAAAAACCCATGACTTCACTTATTCACCAATTTTGCTACCAAGGCAAAAAAAGCCAATCCACCCACCTTGGCTAAGCCAAAACCCAACCAAGATCAATTCCTTTTGCAACCAAAAATTTTCACACCTCATTTCGCATACATTTGTGACAATTCCCCACCAAGATTGCTCTAAAACCATGACTTCACTTTTTCACCAATTTTGCTACCAAGGCACAGAAAGCCAATCCACCCAACTTGGCTATGCCAACACCCAACCAAGAACAATTCCTTTTGCAACCAAACTTTTCACACCTCATTTTACATATATTTGTGACAATAACCAAGATTGCTCAAAAACCATGACTTCACTTTTTCACCAATTTTGCTACCAAGACACATACACTAGGAAAAAGACCAAACAAGGCTAAGAAAAACCCAACCAATATCAATTCCTTTTGCAACCAAAATTTTCACACCTCATTTTGGATGGATTTGTGACAATTCCCCACCAAGATTGCTAAAAAACCATGACTTATTCACCAATTTTGCTACCAAGGCACAAAAAGCCAATCCTCCCAACTTGGCTAAGCCAAAACCCAACCATAATCAATAACTTTTGCAACCAAACTTTTCACACCTTATTTTGCATACATTTGTGACAATTCCGCACCAAGATTGTTTAAAAACCATGACTTCACTTATTCACCAATTTTGCTAGCAAGGCACAAAAAGCCAATCCACCCAACTTGGCTAAGCCAAAACCCAACCAAGATCAATTCCTTTTGCAACCAAAAATTTTGACACCTCATTTTGGATGCATTTGTGACAATTCCCCACCAAGATTGCTCAAACACCCATGACTTCACTTATTCACCAATTTTGCTATCAAGGCAAAAAAAGCCAATCCACCCAACTTGGCTAAGCCAAAACCCAACCAAGATCAATTCCTTTTGCAACCAAAATTTTTCACACCTCATTTTGCATACATTTCTGACAATTCCCCACCAAGATTGCGCCAAAACCATAACTTCACTTTTTCACCAATTTTGCTACCAAGGCACAGAAAGCCAATCCACCCAACTTGGCTATGCCAACACCCAACCAAGAACAATTCCTTTTGCAACCAAACTTTTGACGTCTCATTTTACATACATTTGTGACAATTGCCCACCAAGATTGCTCAAAAACCATGACTTCACTTTTTAACCAATTTTGCTACCAAGGCACAAAATGCCAATCCACCCAACTTGGTTATGCCAAAATCCAACCAATTCTTTTTGCAACCAAACTTTTCACACCTCATTTTGCATACATTTGTGACAATTCCCCACCAACATTGCTCAAAAACCATGACTTCACTTTATCACCAATTTTGCTACTAAGGCACAAAAAGCCAATCCACCCAACTTGGCTATGCCAACACCCAACCAAGAAGAATTCCTTTGGCAACCAAACTTTTCACACCTCATTTTACATACATTTTTGACAATTGCCCACCAAGATTTCTCAAAAACCATGACTTCACTTCTTCACCGATTTTGCTACCAAGACACATAAACTAGGCCAAAAGACCAAACATGGCTAAGAAAAAACCCAACCAATATCAATTCCTTTTGCAACCAAACTTTTCACACCTCATTTTGGATGCATTTGTGACAATTCCCCACCAAGATTGCTAAAAAACCATCACTTCACTTATTCACCAATTTTGCTACGAAGGCACAAAAAGCCAATCCACCCAACTTGGCTCAGCCAAAACCTAACCAGGACCAATTTCTTTTGCAACCAAACTTTTCACACCTTATTTTGCATACATTTGTGACAATTCCGCACCAAGATTGCTTAAAAACCATGACTTCACTTATTCACCAATTGTGCTAGCAAGGCAGAAAAATCCAATCCAACAAACTTGGCTAAGCCAAAACCCAACCAAGATCAATTCCTTTTGCAACCAAAATTTTGACACCTCATTTTGGATGCATTTGTGACAATTCTCCACCAAGATTGCTCAAAAACCCATGACTTCACTTATTGACCAATTTTGCTATCAAGGCAAAAAATGCCAATCCACCCAACTTGGCTAAGCCAAAACCCAACCAAGAGCAATTCCTTTTCCAACCAAACTTTTCACACCTCATTTTGCATATATTTGTGATAATTCCCCACAAAGATTGCTCAAAAACCTTGACTTCACTTTTTCACCAATTTTGCTACCAAGGCACAAAAAGCCAATCCACCTAACTTGGCTATGCCAAAACCCAACCAAGAACAGTTCCTTTTGCAACCAAACCTTTCACACCTCATTTTGCATACATTTGTGACAATTCCCCACCAAGATTGCTCGAAAACCATGACTTCACTTTTTCACCAATTTTGCTACCAAGCCACAAAAACTATGCCTAGCGACCAAACTTGCCTAAGCCAAAACCCAATCAAGATCAATTCCTTTTGCCACCAAACTTTTGACACATCATTTTTTATGCATTTGTGACAATTCCCCACCAAGATTACTCAAAAACCATGACTTCACTTATTCACCAATTTTTCTACCAAGGCAAAAAAAGTCAATCCACCCAACTTGGGTAAGCCATTACCCAACCAAGAACAATTCCTTTTGCAACCAAACTTTTCACAACTCGTTTGGGATGCATTTGTGACAATTCCCCACTATGACTGCCGAAAACCATAACTTCACTTTTTCACCAATTTTCCTACCAAGGCACAAAAAGCCAGTCTACCGAACTTGACTAAGCCAAAACCCAACCAAGATCAATTCCTTTTGCAAACAAACTTTTGACACGTCAGTTTGGATGCATTTGTGACAATTCCCCACAAAGATTGCTCGAGAACCATGACTTCACTTTTTCACCAATTTTGGTACCAAGGCACAAAAACTAGGCAAAGCAACCGAACTTGGCTAAGCCAAAACCCAACCAAGATCAATTCCTTTTGCAACCAAACTTTTGAGACCTCATTTTGGATGCATTTGTGACAATTCCCCACCAAGATTGCCACAAAACCACGACTTCACTTTTTCACCAATTTTTCTACAAAGACACAAAAACTAGGCCAAGTGACTAAACATTTCTAAGCCAAAACCCAACCAAGAACAATTCCTTTTCCACCCAAACTTTTGACACCTCATTTTGGATGCATTTGTGAC
Organism: Phaseolus vulgaris; assembly: GCF_051622355.1. Taxonomy (NCBI): domain Eukaryota; kingdom Viridiplantae; phylum Streptophyta; class Magnoliopsida; order Fabales; family Fabaceae; genus Phaseolus; species Phaseolus vulgaris. The sequence goes on along the minus strand of NC_143501.1, from coordinate 18,262,034 downwards.
AATTCCCCACAAAGATTGCTCAAAAAGCATGACTTCACTTTTTCACCAATTTTGCTACCAAGACACAAAAATTAGGCCAAGCGACCAAACTTAGCTAAGCCAAAATCCAACAAACATCAATTCCTTTTGCAACCAAACTTTTGAAACCTCATTTTGGATACATTTGTGACAATTCCCCACATAAATTGTTCAAAAACCATGACTTCACTTTTTCACCAATTTTGCTACCAAGGCTCAAAAAGCCAATCCTCCCAACTAGTCTAAGAAAAAACCCAACAAAGATCAATTTCTATTGCACCCAAACTTTTCACACCTCATTTTTCATAAATTTGTGACAATTCCCCACCAAGAGTGCTTAAAAACCATAACTTCACTTTTAGACCAATTTTGCTACCAAGGCACAAAAAGCCAATCCAGCAAACTTGGCTAAGCCAAAACCCAACCAAGATCAATTCCTTTTGCAACCAAACTTTTCAAAGCTCATTTTGCATACATTTGTGACAATTCCCCACCAAGATTGCTCAAAAACCATAACTTCACTTTTTGACCAATTTTGCTACCAAGGCATAAAAAGCCAATCCACCAAACTTGGCTAAGCCAAAACCCAACCAATATAAATTCCTTTTGCAACCAAACTTTTCACAGCTCATTTTGCATACATTTGTGACAATTCCCCACCAAGATTGCTCAAAAACCATGACTTCACTTTTTCACCAATTTTGCTACCAAGGCACAAAAACAAGGCCAAGCGACCAAACTTGCCAAATCCAAAACTCAACCAAGATCAATTCCTATTGCAACCAAACTTTTGGCACCTCATTTTGGATGCATTTGTGACAATTACCCACCAAGATTGCTAAAAAACCTTGAACTCCCTTTTTCACCAATTTTTCTACCAAGGCACAAAAAGCCTATCCACCCAACTTGGCTACGCCAAAACCCAACCAAGATCAATTCCTTTTGCAACCAAACCTTTGACACCTCATTTTGAATGCATTTGTGACAATTCCCCACCAAGATTTCTCAAAAACCATGACTTCACTTTTTCACTAATTTTGCTACCAATGCACAAAAAGCCAATCCAAACAACTTGGCTAAGCCAAAACCCAAGCAAGATCAATTCCTTTTGAAACCAAAATTTTGACACCTAATTTTGGATGCATTTGTGATAATTCCCCACCAAGATTGCTCTAAAACCACGACTTCACTTTTTTACAAATTTTGCTACCAAGGCACAAAAACTAGGCCAAGCGACTAAACTTGGCTAAGCCAAATCCCAACCAAGATCAATTCCTTTTGCATCCAAACTTTTCACACCTGATTTTGCATACATTTGTGACATCTCCCACCCAAGATTGCTCCAAAACCATGACTTCACTTGTTCAACAATTTTGCTACCAAGGCACAAAAAGCCAATCCACCAAACTTGGTTAAGCCAAAACCCATCCAAGATCAATTCCTTTTGTAACTGAAGTTTTCACACCTCATTTTGCATACATTTGTGACACTTCCCCACCATGTTTGTTCAAAAACCATGACTTCACTTTTTCACCAATTTTGGTACCAAGGCACAAAACCTAGGCTAAGCGACCAAACATGGCTAAGCCAAAATCCAACCAAGATCAATTCCTTTTGCAGCAAAACTTTTGACACCTCATTTTGGATGCATTTGTGAGAGTTCCCCACCAAGATTGCTCAAAAACTATGACTTCACTTTTTCACTAATTTTGCTACCAAGACACAAGAACGAGGCCAAGCGACCAAACTGGGGTGGATTGACTTTTTTTGCCTTTCTAGCAAAATCGGTGATTAAGTGAAGTCATGGTTTTTGAGCAATCTTGGTGGGGAATTGTGACAAATGCATCCAAAATGAGATGTGAAAAGTTTTGTTGCAAAAGGAATTGATCTTGGTTGGGTTTTGGCGTAGCCATGTTGGGAGGATTGGCTTTTTGTGGCTTGGTAGCAATATTGGTGAAAAAGTGAAGTCATGGTTTTTGATCAATCTTGGTGGGGAATTGTCACAAATGCATCCAAAATGAGCAGTGAAAACTTTGGTTGTAAAAGCATCTAATCTTGGTTTGGTTTTGGCTTAGCAAACTTGGGTGGATTGGCTTTTTGTGCCTAGGTAGCAAATTTGGTGAATAAGTGAAGTCATGGTTTTTGAGCAATCTTGGTGGGGAATTATCACAAATGTATGCAAAATGAGGTGTGAAAAGTTTGGTTGGAAAAGGAACTGATCTTGGTTGGGATTTGGCTTAGCCAAGTTGGGTGGATAGGCTTTTTATGGCTTGCTAGGAAAATTGGTGAATAAGTGAAATCATGGTTTTTGAGCAATCTTGGTGGTGAATTGTCAAAAATGTATGCAAAATGTTGTGTGAAAAGTTTGGTTACGAAAGGAATTGATCTTGGTTGGCTTTTGGCTTACCAAGTTTGGTGGATTGCTTTTTGTGCCTTGGTAGCAAAATTGGTGAAAAAGTGAAGTCATGGTTTTTGAGCAATCTTGGTGGGGAAGTGTCACAAATATATGCAAAATGAGGTGTGAAAAGTTTGGTTGTAAAAGAAATTGATCTTGGTTAGGTTTTGGCTTAGCCAAGTTGGGCGGATTCGCTTTTTGTGCTTTGGTAGCAAAATTGGTGCATAAGTGTAGTCATGGTTTTGAGCAATCTTCGTGGGCAATTGTCACATATGTATGCAAAATGATGTGCGAAAATTTTGGTTCCAAAAGGAATTTATTATGGTTGGTTTTTGGGATTGCCAAGTTGGGTGGATTGGCTTTTTGTGCCTTGGTAGTAAAATTGGTGAAAAAGTGAACTCATGGTTTTTTAGCAATCTTGGTTGGGAAATGTCAAAATGTATGCATTATGAGGTGTGAAACGTTTGGTTGCAAAAGGAATTGATCTTGGTTATTTTTTCGCTTAGCCAAATTGGGTGGATCGGCTTTTAGTGCCTTGGTTAAAAAATTGGTGAATAAGTGAAGTCATGGTTTTAGAGCAATCTTGGTGGGGAATTTTCACAAATGTATTGAAAATGAGGTGTGAAAAGTTTGGTTGCGAAAGGAAATGATCTTGGTTGGGTTTTGGCTTAGCCAAGTTTGGTCGTTTGGCCTAGTTTTTTTGTCTTGGTAGCAAAAATGGTGAAAAAGTGAAGTCATAGTTTTTGAGCAATCTTTGTGGGGATTTGTCACAATTGAATCCAAAATGAGATGTCAAAAGTTTGGTTGCAAAAGGAATTGATCTTGGTTGGGTTTTGGCTTAGCCAAGTTAGGTGGATTGGCTTTTTGTGTCTTGTTAGCAAAATTGGTGAATAAGTGATGTCATGGTTTTAGAGCAATTTTGGTAGGGAATTGTCAAAAATATATGCAAAATGAGGTGTGAAAATTTTTGGTTGCAAAAGGAATTGATCTTGGTTGGGTTTTGGCGTAGCCATGTTGGGAGGATTGGCTTTTTTTGCCTTTGTAGCAAAATTGGGGAATAAGTGAAATCATGGTTTTTGGGCAATCATGGTGGGGAATTGTCACAAATGCATCCAAAATGCGGTGTCAAAAGTTTGGTTGCAAAAGGAATTGATCTTGGTTGGGTTTTGGCTTAGTCAAGTTGAATGGATTGGCTTTTTGTGCCTTGGTAGCAAAATTGGTGAATAAGTGAAGTTATGGTTTTTGAGCAATCTTGGTGGGGAATTGTCACAAATGTATCCAAAATGAGGTCTGAAAAGTTTAATTGCAAAAGGAATTGATCTTGGTTGGGTTTTGGGTTAGCCAAGTTGGGTGGATTGGCTTTTTGTGGGTTGGTAGCCAAATTGATGAAAAAGTGAAGTAATGGTTTGTTAGCAATCTTGTGCGGAAGTGTCACATATGTATGCAAAATGAGGTGTGAAAAGTTTGGTTGCAAAACGAATTGATCTTGGTTGGGTTTTGGCTTAGCCAAGTTGGGTGGATTGGCTTTTTGTGCGTTCCTAGCAAAATTGGTGAATAAGTGAGATCATGGTTTTTGAGCAATCTTGGTGGGGAATTGTCACAAATGTATGCAAAATGAGCTGTGAAAAGTTTGGTTGCAAGAGGAATTGATCCTGGTTGGGTTTTGGCTTAGCCAAGTTTGGTCATTTGTCTACTTTTTGTATCTTGGTTGCAAAAATGGTGAAAAAGTGAAATCATAGTTTTTGAGCAATCTTAGTGGGGAATTGTCACAATTGCATCGAAATTGACGTGTCAAAAGTTTGGTTGCAAAGGGAATTGATCTTGGTTGGGTTTTAGCTTAGCCAAGTTGGGTGGATTGGCTTTTTGTGGCTTGCTAGCAAAGTTAGTTAATAAATGAAGTCATGGTTTTTGAGCAATCTTGGTGGGGAATTGTCACAAATGCATCCAAAATGAGGTGTGAAAAGTTTGGTTGGAAAAGCAATTGATCTTGGCTGGGTTTTGTGTTAGCCAAGTTGGGTGGATTGGCTATTTGTGCCTTGGTAGCAAAATTGGTGAAAAAGTGAAGTCATGTTTTTTGAGCAATCTTTGTGGGGAAGTGTCACAATTATTTGCAAAATGAGGTGTGAAATGTTTAGTTGTAAAAGGAATTGATCTTGGTTGGGTTTTGGCTTAGCCAAGTTCGGTGGATTGGCTTTTTCTTCCTTGGTACCAAAATTTGTGAATAAGTGAAGTCATGGTTTTTGAGCAATCTTGATGGCGAATTCTCACAAATGCATCCAAAATGAGGTGTGAAAAGTTTGGTTGCAAAAGGAATTCATCTTGGTGGGGTTTTGGGTTATAGCCAAGTTGGGTGGATTGGCTTTTTGTGGCTTGGTAGCAAAATTGGTCAAAAAGTGAAGTCATGGTTTTTGAGCAATCTTGGTGGGGAATTGTCACAAATGTATGCAAAATGAGGTGTGAAAAGTTTGGTTGCAAGAGGAATTGATCTTGGTTGGGTTTTGGCTTAGCCAAGTTTGGTCGTTTGGCCTAGTTTTTGTATCTCGGTTGCAAAAATGGTGAAAAAGTGAAATCATAGTTTTTGAGCAATCTTAGTGGGGAATTGTCACAATTGCATCTAAAATGAGGTGTCAAAAGTTTGGTTGCAAAGGGAATTGATCTTGGTTGGGTTTTGGCTTAGCCAAGTTGGGTGGATTGGCTTTTTTTGCTTTGTTAGCAAAATTGGTTAATAAGTGAAGTCATGGTTTTTTAGCAATCTTGGTGGGGAATTGTCACAAATGCATCCAAAATGAGGTGTGAAAAGTTTGGTTGGAAAAGGAATTGATCTTGGATGGGTTTTGGCTTAGCCAAGTTGGGTGGATTGGCTATTTGTGCCTTCGTAGCAAAATTAGTGAAAAAGTGAAGTCATGTTTTTTGAGCAATCTTTGTTGGGAAGTGTCACAAATGTGTGCAAAATGTGGTGTGAAAAGTTTGGTTGTAAAAGGAATTGATCTTGGTTGGGTTTTGGCTTAGCCAAGTTCGGTGGATTGGCTTTTTGTGCCTTGGTACCAAAATTTGTGAATAAGTGAAGTCATGGTTTTTGAGCAATCTTGATGGGGAATTGTCACAAATGTATCCAAAATGAGATGTGAAAAGTTTGGTTGCAAAAGGAATTCATCTTGGTGGGGTTTTGGGTTATAGCCAAGTTGGGTGGATTGGCTTTTTGTGGCCTGGTAGCAAAATTGTTGAAAAAGTGAAGTCATGGTTTTTGAGCAATCTTGGTGTGGAAGTGTCACAAATGTATGCAAAATGAGGTGTGAAAAGTTTGGTTGTAAAAGGAATTGATCTTGGTTGGGTTTTGGATTAGCCAAGGTGGGTGGATTGGCTTTTTATGACTAGGTAGCAAAATTGGTGAATAAGTGAAGTCATGGTTTTTGAGCAATCTTGATATGGAATTGTCACAAAAGCATCCAAAATGAGGTGTGAAAAGTTTGGTTGCAAAAGGAATTGATCTTGGTTGGGTTTTGGGTTAGCGAAGTTGGGTGGATTATGTTCCGGCCGGTTGACCTGGGACGTCTTTGTGCGCAACCTCACCCGTCAGCTAGGGACTCTCCTTCCTCTGGTTACCTGTGGATTCCTGCAAAGAAGGACAAAAGGGCACCCTAGCGGTCGTTTGCACTCCGACGCTCAAGTCAGCCAACAAGAAACACCAAAACTCTACACCTCCGTATCGGAGCACCGTGAATGGCACTCTGAAGGTGGGAAATGAAGCTGTATATCGTGTATATCTTCTCCCTTTGGCAAAAATCCTCTCTCTAGTCCCTTGTGCGTAGCCTCAAGACTCGTGCAAGCAACTAGAGAATCCTCTGGGAAAATCTGCCAAAAGTCCGAACCCCGTTCCCAACATTCAGGGCGCTATTTAAACTACTCCAACATTTAAAGCGTCTTAAAGCGCATTTAATTATAAAACGTTCAGCGCCTTTAAGACGTTTAAACCGCTTGAAGAATTTATAGTACCTTAAACGCTCGAAACGTAAACTTTATTAAATAGCTTTAATTACCTTGTACCTGACAAATTGACGTTTCTATTCTGACTTGGCTGCTATTACGCGTGGAGGGCCTCACAGCACCGTGACCCCACTTGGGGGTGTTCCTCACGTGAGTCCTCCTACCTGGGAGTGCATCTGCACAAGGGGTGACTTTTTGGGTGCCAACTCATGCTCCCAAACCTCTAGTCACTCACTTTGAGAGCGTATCTATCTTCCTCTCGCACCCTGCACCTGGCTACCCCCGGGCGTGACCCTTCTCACGAGTCGTAACTATCCCAAGGGCTTCTCCGGGGCGACAAGGGCAGTTCACGAGTCAGATTGCTCTCTACTGGCGCTATTGTTATGGCCTGGAAGCCACCTTTCTCTTCTCTTTAACGCTACCCCTGGTTGTCGGGGCTCTGAGGCTTTCCCACGGCGTCACCCCCTCCATGGTCTCTCCTACCCATGGGTATCGGGGAGCAACACTGTGGTTGCCTTGCTCTTGTGACATTTTACCTTGGCAACACCCTACCTTAGCGACGCCTTATCTTGGCGACGCATCCTCTCGGCGACACCCCGCCTCGACGATGCTTGCACTTGGCGTCGCCTCACCTAGGCGACGCCTTATGTTGACTTTGACCCCGACGTTGACTTTGACCTTGACTTTGTCAACGCCCGGATACGGGACGGTACACAAGCCCCCCAGTCTTAAGCTGATGACTTGTCTTCAGCGAAAAGACTAAGGTCTCGCCCACGCCATCCGCGCGGCACCCTGGTGACGTGTCATTCTTTGTTGACGTGACACTCCTCAAACTATTGACGTGACATTCTCTGAACCATTGGGGTGCCCTTAATGGCCGATTGGACATCCTCTGAGACGGGAAAAGCAACACCTTTTAGGGCCACGCTTAATCGCTTGCCACGTGGTTCATCCGCGGTCAGCCTCAAGAGTCTCTTGCGCTCCCCGTGAATGCCTAATCCTGCGACACGTGGCCTCATCGCACGGTCACCATCTGTTGCCCCTCGCGCTCCTCGTAACGTTTAAGTTACCCAAACTCCGCGCTCGAAACCACTGTTTCATCCACTTTCTCTGCCTTCTCGCACTGTTCATCTTCTTCGAATTTTCTCTCTCGCAATCTCTGCTTTTTCGTGCTTCCGCTCATCACACCCTTCGACCCTTAAAGGTACGGTTCTTCTTACCCTTGTTGACTCTCTTTACTGCATGACTATGATGTATGGATGAACTGCCTGGGACTGTCTATCTGCTTGTCTTTTGATGTCGTTCTTGTGCTTCTTTGTTTCCCTCGTTCCTCTTTCTCTCGCGTGGGTAGGGTTTGCCTAGGGTTTCTCCTCTTTTCCCCCTTTTCTTCTTCAAACCCCTTTTCGCTGAACCCTTTCTTTTCTCTTTACTCTTCAGCTCTTGCGTCAATGGCGAAAACCAAGACCACTGCGCCTCCTCCGCTCCCTAGGTCTCACTATAAAGAGGAGTATGACTGGGCCTCCGACGATCTCCTTGACGAATGCTCCACATTAAACTCCGTTGAAGACGTGGAGGCCCACAGGGGGGACCCCGCGCTCTACAACTTCAACGCATTCCACAAAACTCATGACTCCCACGTCTTGGTATGTCGTGTGAAACCCGGGGTACCCGTTTGTGTGGACTCGAGGGCCACCGGGGGAAGTCCCTTCTTCTTCCTCTACCAAATGGTATTCAAAAGGGTGGGCCTGCGTCTCCCTTTCACTTCCTTCTTGAGGGAGCTGCTCACCGAAATCAACACCGCCCCTGCCCAGCTCCACCCCAACAGCTGGGCCTTCGTGAGGGGTTTTCAAATTCTTTGCGGGTATTTGGGCATTCCCTCCTCCGTGGATGTCTTTCTTCATATTTTTGAGGTGAAAAAACAAGGTAAAAGCCTGTGGATGAGTTTTTCTGGCGTCACCGGGCGCATCATCCTCACGCTCTTCCAAAATTCATTCAAAGGCTGGAAAGGGAAGTTCTTGAAAGTGCGTGCGACCCAATACGATCCTACTGCACTGGAAGGCTTTCCCCTCTACTGGACGGACAAACCCATAACGATCAAGGCCTTGGCTTTGGATCAACTCTCCCCCGCTGATCGGGACGTGTGCAAAGCTTTGGCTGGGCTTGGGGTGGTCTTTGATACCACCAAGCTCATTGCCAACGAATTCAACGCCCATGGACTCTCCACTTACTTTGGTACCTGTTCTTGATTGTTTGTACTGTATGGGCTGTCGTGGTTATATGAACTCACTTGCATCACTTGAACCCCTATGAATATCTGCACGTGTTTGGCTATAAGTACTCCCATTCTGCTTTATCTGGATTGGTCTTTGCTCTGTTACTCTCACTGCCGCAGGTTCAGTAATGACTTCTTCGAGGCGACTCGCACTTGCCAAATTCTTGAAGAAGGAAAAATCCGCCAAAGGAGGTGGAGACGTCGTCGCCCCCGACGTGCCAACCGTCGCTTCCTTACCGACTCCTCCTCCGTCTGTCTCTCCTCCTCCCATTGTTGCGGTTCCATTGGCCATGGCATCGACTCCCGCCCCAGCACGCCCCAATAAAGGAAAGATTTCGACAGTGAAGACTCGGGCGCTGCCTTGGTTTCCAAGAAGAGGAGGGCCGCGGACGTTCCTACCTTGACCACCGCGTCTCCCGGTGGCGGGAGTTCTCTCAGGGACGATCCTCCAAGCGCCACATCACCTCCGCCTCAAACAGTCCAAGAGGAACAAGAGGAGGGGGCCGATTCGGTTCCCCCGCCGCTACCGCTTCGTGAAGCGGCTGAGGCCTCGGGCTCTGCCCCTCCTGCTTCAGTTACTGCTTCGTCTTCCTGCGCGGGCCACGGATTCCTCGCCCCGTCCACCGGGAGTTGACGCAGGGTTTTACTGAAGGAATGTCGCCAACGGACCCTCGCAAAGGGGGAGGCATGCCTTATTATATGGGGGCGTTCCTGGCGGTGGCACTTAAGTGGCGCACCCAGGCCTGAAGCGCTGCCAAGGGGAGGGAGGCTCTCCATAAACTGAGGCAAGAGGTAGGAGCTGATGGCATTTTCATGTGTTCTTCTTGAATCAAAGTAGAAAATAAGGTGCGGAAACAATGGGTGAGATGATCAAGACCCTCCTAGGAGTTGTGTTGGTCTTGTAGGTGCATGATGAGTATGGTGTTTGAGTGGTTCGGCCAGCTCAAGGGAGAAGGTGAAAGGATTGAAGTTTAGAGCCTAGATTTCTAGGAGAAGTAAAGCTTGTGCACAAAAATGGCAGCATAACCTTACTCAATTAAACTTGAAAAATACAATGAGATAGCCTTCCTATTTATAGGCTATCTTGGACGTAAATGTTAAGCTGAATTCTAAGGAAAAGAAAACCAAAATTAAATCTAAATTCTAAGCCATGTGCCATGTGCAATGACCGGCCACACAACCCTAGATTCTAAAATGTTTCCATCCAAAAGTGCTTTCTACACTATCCTATCTACTAAGTACCCCTAATGGGCCTTCATGTACCAATTACAAGACTTGCCCAAACCGTAGCTTGATCCATGTGTGGTGAGCTAGACGGTCCTTCTAGATGCTCCTTATGTAGCCACTCCTTATCATGGTCTAGACGCTCCATATCTTAGGCTAGACGCTCCTCTTTGAGTCTAGACGCTCCTCTTCATAAGCTAGACGGTCTTAGCCTTGGAAGCTTGGCTTTCATAGTGTGGTGAGCTTGGGCCCTCCTCCATCATCCCCTCCCTCTTGAAAAGGATTTGTCCTCTAATCCAAGGCTTGGGGGATGGTTGTGGCTGGATGGTGTCCATCATCTTCTCCTTCATGAGAAGATCTATCCTCAGATGTGCATTCTTGATCTCGGATAGCAGCCTCTTGCTTCGTCAAGATGTATCCTCCCGGATCAAATGTCAATCTATGTGAATCCTGAAACAAAGCAAAGGAGTTAGGGTGAGCCTTTGGAAAACAGATAATTGTGTGAAGTTGCCATTCTTGTTTTTCTCTTATGTTGGCCAACTTCTCGCAATATCTCCCTTTTGAGGGTTTAGGTGCCTTCTAATCCTCTTATGTTTTCTAAAATTTCCAAAAGTAGTTACTTTTCCCTTAGGCATAATCCCTTTAGGAAATGGTGACAACTTTAAAAAGGTAAGAGAACTATGTTCACATACAACTTCAAAGGAGAGGTATGAGTAATCTTGTGGACTACTCCATTGTATGCATGTATAAAAGGAAAAGGATTCTTATCCCAAGAATTGTGAATGTCCCTCATGATTTCGTGAAGCATAGAAGGAAGAGCTATGTTTTCAAATTTTGGAGCTCTATCCCTTATTTTTGAAAGTAAATCATGGAGGCTTGTCACTTTTCTTAAGAAGAGTTTATCCACTTCCATGGAGAAAGAATCAAGACCTTTTGTTGTCCTAGGAAGCTCTAATATGAAATGTGTGTCTTCCCAAGTATTTTTGACAAAAGGTGAAGGAGGATAGAGTTCTCGACACTTCGCTTTAGGTGTAGTTTGAAAACAAAAGTTGTACGTAAAGTAATGTCTTTGAACCTCTTTTCTCATGGGTGACAAAAGTTTTCCTCTTAAAAGCTCTAGAGTTTCATCAATTCTCATTTGCCCCATGAGTTCTCCTTCTTGTAGACTTTTTCTCTTATGTGCAAAGAGAGTCTCGTTGGTACAACCATTGTTTATGAAAATTTGTACATTTTGCAATGGTTGTCTCAATAAGACATGGCAAGTTGTTCTAGGCACTACTTCATACAAAAATTGGTAGTTGCTTATAGATAACTTGTCATTCTTTTGGGGATATCTTAACACATTTGAGAAATAGTCTTGATCTATGCAAGCTTCTTTTAAAAACTTTTCTTTTGTGCTCATGATTGCAAGTGTTCCTTTACAATAGGAAAGGCTAGGTTGTTCAACAAGAAGCATATTTGTAAAGGTAGTTTCATTGTGCTTGACTTGTTGAATGACCTTGTGGGAAGTAACACTATTCTCCCACGCCTTTTGTTTCCCAAAATTTTCCTCTTTTTCTATTTTTTCTTCATCCCTTTTGTGTTTCATTTGTATTTGGTCTTTTACCACTTGGGAATGTGGTAAAGGGCTAAGTACAAATCTTTTGTGCTTGTGGATGAAAGAAATCTCGTTAGTTAGACCATTATGCGAGGTTTTCTTATCAAATTGCCATGGTCTACCTAATAAGATGTGGCAAGCTTCCATAGGTACTACATCACATAAAACATTGTCTTTGTAGTTACCTATAGAAAACTCGATTTCCACTTGTTTGTCTACACGTAGTTCTCCATCCTCATTGATCCATTGTAAATTGTACGGTTTTGGATGAGGAACTACTTGTAGTTTTAATTTTTCAATCAATCTAGTGCTACAGCAATTGCAGCATGACCCACCATCCACAATAAGAGAGCATATATTTTCTAAAACATTGCATCTAGTATGAAAAATGTTCTCTCGTTGTGTCTCGTTGGATGCACTAGGTTGATTGTGGAGGATTCTTTGAATCATCAATAAGTCCCCCTCCAAAGGATTTATCCTTTCTCCTTCCCCTTTTTCTTGAGTACTAGGTTCATCCTCACCACTTGTGTACTCATCTTTTCCTTTTAAAAACAAAACCCTTTGGTTTGAACATTGCGCTTGCACATGCCCTCTTCCAAAACATTTAAAGCACTTGGTGTCCCTAGCACGGATGTATGGGGTGGAGGCATCTTTCACTAAGGGTTTGGTAGTTTCTTTGGATTCGTCTCTAGGTGTACTACCCTCCCTTTTAAAGTCTTTCTTGGGATAAGAGTTGGAGTAAGAACCCACCCTTAGACTTGAAGTTTTGCGCAAATTTTGTTGTTCAACTTTAATGCAAAGTTGAACCAAATCATTCAAGTCTTGGTAGGGTAACAGTTCTACTCTATCCCTTATCTCAAGGTTGAGCCCACTTAGAAACCTAGATATGGTGGTGGTTTCTTCCTCTCTAATGGATGCTCTCATCATGTAGAGCTCCATTTTCTGCCTATACTCTTCCACACTTAAGTTCTTTTGTTGGAGTCTTTGGAGCTTGTCCATTAACTCTCTATGGTAGTAAGAAGGTATGTGGCGACGTCTTAGGGCTCCCCTAAGGTCATTCCAATATTCTATGGAAGGCTCCCTATGAAGACGTCGGTCTCTCTCTAAAGAGGTCCACCAATACATGGCATTGCTTTGGAAACTAAGGGTTGCTAAGGGTACCTTCCTCTCTTCACTCACCCGATGGCAAGCAAAGAGTTGCTCTACTTTCATCTCCCAATCTAGGTAGGCCTCTACATCTTCCTTACCATAGAAATGGGGTAGGTCTACCCTTACTTCCTTTGGGCTCTCTTGCTCCCTTTGTCTAGTTCTTCTAGGGGGTGGTTGGTAATAGTCATTAATTCTAAGGCTTCCCTCCCCTAGAGACTCAATACTTTGAGAATGGGATGCATGAGTTTTTTTTTTATTTTTGTGATTTTTGTGATTTCTCTTCTTGAGCTTTAGCCAACTCATTGATTTTGTTCTCATTCTCCAATTGTCTAAAAGATATCAATTGTACCGCTTGGGATACTTCTTTTAAAAGAGTTTTCAAAGATTTTACTTCACTTTCTATAGACTTTGGAGAATGAGAAGAAGAAGACATGGCTAAAACTTTGTGTATATAGGTGTTTTACTTTGAGAAAGTTTAGGAAAGTTAAAGAAGGTAGTTTTCCAGGTAAGGGAGGTGAGTCACAAAGGACTACTTAAGTACCAAGCCTTTTCCTTGCCAAAAACTATCCCCCAATATCTTCACACAAGACTTTCTCTTAGTGAAACACTTAGAACACAAATAAGTTGAGAAATAATGCAAGAAAACAATGCAAGCTAACTATGCAATAAAGCTAGTCGGTTTAGCACAAAATTTAAACAAAATTAAACATGCAAAGCGTAGCTATGAAAGCAAGAAAAGCAATTACAAACAAGTAACAATTACTAAGCAAAAATGCTATACTATTCGGCCCTAGGTGAGGCTTCTTGGACACTTTGAGCCCTTGAAGACACACTCACCGTCTAAACGTAATTAACAAGGTAATTAACAATAAACCAAGTTGCAAAGGAAATAAGAGAAAACTCCCTTTGTTGTTCCTCCTTTTGGTTAGTGCACTTCTTTGTTGTCTTGATTGTTGATCTCCTAAGTGTTTGTAGTGTTTGTTTCAAGAAAGCTTGTTTCGGCTTTGGCTTTGTCTCCTCCTTAGAATGTTGGCTTTAATTCTCCAATTTCCAGCACCTATTCACAAGGACTAAACCTTAAACCAAGTCAAATTCCATGCACATAAGCACCAAAGGAGAAATTAAATTCCAGCACCCAAAAAGAGAGGTCAAGGAACAAAAGCAAGAAACAAATTTAATTGAAAGAAAACAGTACCACCAAAAGGATTTATAATATGACAACTTAGAAAGAGATTCAAGAAATTAAAGCAAACAATTAAAGGTACTCAATAAAAGGTTGGCACACAAAAGAATTCCTAAAGAAAAGCACTAGATTAGATGACCAAATAAAAAAACAGCACCACTGGAAAATGTTGTGGGCCAGAAAACGTGTTTGTTCCCCGATTTATGGTGATCTGTATTTTTGGAATTTGGCTCTGAAATTTGTTATGCAAGATATTCAGGATCTTATCTAAAATCTGGCTTTGGATTCACTCAAAACGGATGCACCATGTTTTTTTAATAAATTTTGCAAAATTGGTGTTCGGTTATGCCAGCTGGAGCGCTTCAGATTTGCACTCTGATCTTAAAAGATTTATCATTTTTTTTCTGTTGCTTTTTTTGACCTAATTCTTTTTTTGTCTTTTCTATAACACTTTAAACTTGCATTTTCCAGAAAATCAGAATTTTCCTATGGGTGGAAATATTTTTATGGGTTAAAACAGCCAAAACAGAGAAGGTGTAAACAGGGGAATCTGAAAACTGGAAACAAAAACAGCAAGATACCAAAGTTTAGACACAATGGAAATTTGTGAAATAGAATTGTGTATGATCTAAACACAATATGAACTCAAACTAAAAATAAAAAAGGCACCAAAGGATCAAAGAACAGCAGATTCAAACAAATTAAAGAGACCCAAAAGCAAGAAAGAATCAAGCCAATAATAGGACTACTAAGAATTGTTGACAAATATGGATTCACATGACTTGACACAACATTTATAGATTCAGAAAATAAAGACTCAAAGCATAAAATGAAGCAAAATTAAGAAAGCAAAAAGGACTCAAATTCCTAAAAGAAAACAGCCACTCAATGGTGTAAGGAATCCTATCACAAGCTGCACAGAATTTGTTCAAGATCAATTGAACAATCGTGCTTCGGTTGGATCTTCCATAAGCACACCAAGAACAATTAAAAAAGTAAAAAACAGCAAGACAAGTATGGAATTTAAATGACAATATGAAATAAAGAAGAACTAAAAATTTAAAAGACCAAGCTACTCATCTTGAAGAACCAAAAGCTCATGATACCAAATGATGGCATTTTCATGTGTTCTTCTTGAATCAAAGTAGAAAATAAGGTGCGGAAGCAATGGGTGAGATGATCAAGACCCTCCTAGGAGTTGTGTTGGTCTTGTAGGTGCATGATGAGTATGGTGTTTGAGTGGTTCGGCCAGCTCAAGGGAGAAGGTGAAAGGATTGAAGTTTAGAGCCTAGATTTCTAGGAGAAGTAAAGCTTGTGCACAAAAATGGCAGCATAACCTTACTCAATTAAACTTGAAAAATACAATGAGATAGCCTTCCTATTTATAGGCTATCTTGGACGTAAATGTTAAGCTGAATTCTAAGGAAAAGAAAACCAAAATTAAATCTAAATTCTAAGCCATGTGCCATGTGCAATGACCGGCCACACAACCCTAGATTCTAAAATGTTTCCATCCAAAAGTGCTTTCTACACTATCCTATCTACTAAGTACCCCTAATGGGCCTTCATGTACCAATTACAAGACTTGCCCAAACCGTAGCTTGATCCATGTGTGGTGAGCTAGACGGTCCTTCTAGATGCTCCTTATGTAGCCACTCCTTATCATGGTCTAGACGCTCCATATCTTAGGCTAGACGCTCCTCTTTGAGTCTAGACGCTCCTCTTCATAAGCTAGACGGTCTTAGCCTTGGAAGCTTGGCTTTCATAGTGTGGTGAGCTTGGGCCCTCCTCCATCAGGAGCGCTGAAGGAGGAGAAGCAAGCCTGGGGGCTTAGGGAGGAAGCTTCCCAAGCTTCGCTGAAACTGGCCCACGAGGGTAGGGAGGGGGCCGAGGCGTACGCGCTTGAACTTAAACGAGCGCATGTTGACCAGCTACCCCAACTCACTTCCAAACAAGTCCAAAGCATCGGCCTCCAAGAGGCGACTCTTGCCTCCGAAATGCAGCGGAAAAAAACTCGAAGAACTAGACGCTGCTTGGAGACAGAAGTTAAGTGAGAGAGACGACGCCTTGGGGGTGAAGGTTGAAGCCTTGGGCCTTCTCCAAGCTGAAGCCAATAAGCTCCGTGTGGAGAAGGAGTTTTTGGTGAAACAGTTGATATCCAAGGACTCTAGGATCGCCGAGCTGGAAGGGGAGGTCCAAGAGCTGACTGGGAGATGGCGGGCGCGTTTGACGAGGGTTTCCAAGAGGCTCTGACTCAGGCATCTTGCGAGAACCCGGGAATCAACGTTTCAAACTGCGATTCCACCCACCATGTCGTCGACGGAAAGGTCGTGCCTCTCGAATTGGATGACTGAACCACCGACTCTCAACTGCCACCTTTACTTTTTGTGCTTTATATTTGTTCTTGCCAATCTTTGATAAACTTGTAAATCTTTTGAACTATTTGCACCTTTGTCGGAACCATGGGTTTTGTATGACAATTTCGCACTTCTGAGGTATCGAGCTCTGTCTGTATGATATTTTTACCTTCGTTCTTCAGTTTTATGTACTTCAATTGCTTTGCCTGCACTTTTACCCATTTCTTTCGCTGTGTTGGGCGATCCTGTACATTCGGTGCCTTACTTCTAACGTGTACCTCAAAACCTGTTCCGCCTTCGATCTATGAGGCCTCTGCCTCGTGAAGGCGCTGACAGTTCCGCCATTGTTGCAACGCAAAAGTTGAGACCTACTCAGGGTCTTAAACACTTGGGATAAGGTCGCGCTTCGATGCCCACGCCCATGGAGAGGCCTGTCTGTCAGCGCCGTATCGTCCATGGGGTGTCTCAAGCACCAAGGCGATCTGTCCCTTGATTCTTGGTGCCTGGCGCCAACGCCTAAGGAGAGGCCTGCTACAGCAGCGCGGTATCGTCCTCAGGGTGTCTAGAAACGCCAAGCACCGGGAAGGCTCGAAGCCCCCCAGGGGGTCATTCTGATGGAGGAGGGCCAAGCACATCTCACCATGGAAGCCAAGACCCAAAGCTAGACCGTGATGAGCGTCCAGACTCAAGGAAGGAGCGTCTAGGACGTGATGAGGGAAGGCTACACATGGAGCGTCTAGGAAGAGACCTAGACCGTCTAGGCCCTATTACAAGGTCAATGGCTAAGCACATTCACGCCCAATTGGATGAGGCCACGGATGGAAGAGAGAAAGCCTTGTACATGTTACATGGAGGCCCATTAGGGGTGCTTAGTAATTAGAGTAGTGCTAGAAAGCATAAGAGAGTGAACATTCTAGAAACTCTTCTTACTTGGCCGGTCATGAGCATGTGCCATGTGCCTTGTCATTTTGCATTTCATTTGGCTCTCATTTCATTAGGAATTAGCTTAGCTTTCACGGCCCTATAGCTTATAAATAGGAAGGTCATCTCTTGTATTTTGCAAGATTATTGTGAGTAAAGTTATGCTGCCATTTTTGTGCCAAGCTTTGCTTCTACCTAGATTCTAGGCTCTAATCTTCACATCCTTCACCTTTCCTTGGGTTGGCCGAACCTCGCAACTTTCATACATACCATGCACCTTCAAGATCACCATAGCTCTTAGGAGGATCTTGCACACACACATCCATGGCTTCCGCACCATCCTCTACATGATTCCAAGAAGAACTTCATGAATTTGCCATCATTTGGTATCATGAGCTTAGGTTCTTCAAAGATGAGTTGTTCTTGGTCTTTTCATTTTTAGTTCTTCTTTATTTCATGTTGTTCATCTTATTTCCATAATTGTCTTGCTGTTTTTTACATTTTAATTTGTTTTGGTGTGCTATTTGGAAGATCCAACTTGTGCACTTTGTTCAATTGATCTTGAACAATTCTTGCGCAAATTGTGATAGGATTCCATACACCTTTGAGTTGCTGTTTTCTTTTAGGTTTTTGAGTCTTTATTGCACTTTTAATTTGGTTCGTGTTATGCTCTTTGAGTCTTTAATTTCTGAATCCATATATGTTTACTCAAGTCATGTTCATCCACAATGTCATCAATTCATAGTAGTCCTTTGTTTGGCTTGATTTTTTCTTGATTTTGGGTATCTATATTTGCTTGAATCTGCTGTTCTTTTGATCTTTTGGTGTCTTTTAATTTTAGTTTGAGTTCATATTTGTGTGTAGATCTTACACAAATTCCTTCTCTTAATTCCATTGTGTTTAAATTTTTGTATTTGTTTCCAGTTTTCCAGAATCCCCTGTTTTACATTCTCTGTGCTGGCTGTTTCGTTCCAGAAAAATATTTTCACTCATAGGAAAATTTTGATTATCTGGAATATGCAAGATTAGAGTGTTATAGAAAAGACAAAAAAAGAATTAGCTCAAAAGAATCAACAGAAAAAAAATGATAAATATTTTAAAATCAGTGTGCAAATCTGAGGCGCTACAGCTGGTGAACACTGAAATTGAAAAATTTATTAAACAAAAATGGTTCATGCGTTTTGAGTGATTCCAACGCCATAATTTAGATAAGATCTTGAATATATTGCATATCAAATTTCAGAATCAAATCTAAAAAGCACAGCTCAGCATAAATTGGGGAAAAACACGTTTCTGGCTCACAACATTTTCCAGTGGTGCTGTTTTTTATTTTGTAATCTAATCTAGTGCCATTCTTAGGAATTCTTTTGTGTGCCTACCTTTATTTGAGTACCTTTTATTTGCTTGCTTAATATTTCTTGGACCTCTTTCTAGTTGTCATAATCTAACTCCTTTTGGTGGTACTGTTTTATTCAATTAATTTGTTTCTTGCTTTTGTTCTTTGACCTCTAATTTGGTGTTGGAATTTATTCTCCTTTGGTGCTTAATTGAATGGAAACTTGACTTGGGTAAGGTCTAGTCTTTTGATAGGTGCTGGAATTGGAGAATTAAGACCTTCATTCTAAGGGGAAACAAAGGCAAGGCAGAATCAAGCTTTCTTGAAAACACCACAAACACTTGGAGGGCCAATAAGCAAAGACAACAAGGAAGTGCCATTAGCAAAAAGAGGATCAACAAAGGGAGTTTTCTTAATTTCTTTGCAACTTAGTTTGTGTTAATTATCTCTTAATTACGTTATTAGACGGTGAGTGTGTCTTCAAGGGCTCCAAGTGTCCAAGAAGCCTCACCTAGGGCTGACTAGTGTAGAACTCTTTAATTAGCAATTGTTAATTGTTTTTAGTTGCATTTCTATTGTTTAATTAGTAACGCTTTGTATGTGTGGTTGTTTTGTTAAGCTTTGTTAAAACCGTCTAGCTTTGTTAATTAGTCAGCATACATTGTTTTCTTGCATTTGTTTTCTCAACTTAAATTGTGATCTAAGTGATTTACTAAGAGAAAGCTTTGTGTAAAGACATTGAGGGATAGTTTTTGGCTAAGGCAAAGGCTTGGTACTTAAGTAGTCCTCCGTGACTCACCTCCCTTACCTGGAAAACTACCTTCTTCGACTTTCCTAAATTTTCTCAAGGTAAAACACTTGTATACACAAAGTTTAAGCCATGTCTTCTTCTCCTCACTCTCCAAAGTCTATTGAAAGTGAAGTAAAATCTATTAAAACTCTTTTGAAAGAAGTTTCACAAGCTGTGCAATTAATTTCTTTTAGACAATTGGAGAATGAGAATAAGATTAATGAATTGGCTAAAGCCCAAGAAGAGAAATCACAAAAATCACAAAAATAAAAAAAAAAACTCATACTCATGCATCTAGGAGTAATGAGTCTCTAGGGTAGGGAAGCCTTATAATTAATGACTATTACCAACCACCCCCTAGAAGAAATAGGCAAAGGGAGCAAGAGGGGCCAAGGGAAACTAGAGTAGACCTACCTCACTTTCATGGTAAGGAGAACGTAGAAATCTACCTAGATTGGGAGATGAAGGTAGAACAACTCTTTGCTTGCCATAGGGTGAGTGAAGAACGTAAGGTACCCCTAGCCACCCTTATCTTCCAAGGGAACGCCATGTATTGGTGGACCTCTCTCGAAAGAGAAAGGCGTCTTCATAGGGAACCTCCCATTACATATTGGAATGACCTTAGGGGAGCCCTAAGACGCCGCCACATACCTTCCTACTACCATAGGGAGTTGATGGACAAGCTCCAAAGACTCCAACAAAAGAACATGAGTGTGGAAGAGTATAGACAAAAAATGGAACTCTACACGATGAGAGCATCCATTAGAGAAGAGGAGGAGACCACAATAGCTAGGTTCCTTAGTGGCCTATCACTTGAGATAAGAGATAGGGTAGAGCTCTTACCTTACCAAGACTTGAATGACTTGGTTCAACTTTGCATTAAAGTTGAGCAACAAATCTTTTACAAAACATCAAGTCAAAAGGTGAGCCCTTACTCTAACTTTTATCCCAAGAAAGAGTTTAGAAGGGAGGGTAGTACATCAAAAGAAAAACCAAAAGAACCTACCAAACCCTTCACCAAAGAAACCTCCACCCCACCCATCCGAGCTAGAGATGTTAAGTGTTTCAAGTGCTATGGTATAGGGCATGTGCAAGCAGAATGTCCAAACCAAAGGACTTTGTTTCTTAAGGGTGTAGATGAATACACTAGTGGCGAGGATGAGCCTAGTGAGAGAGAGGAAGGGGGAGAGGATGAGAGGGTAGCTCCACTAGAGGGAGAATTGCTTATGATTAGGAGAACCCTCAACAATCACCCTAGCACATCCATTGAAACACAAAGAGAGAACATATTTCATACAAGATGCAATGTTTTAGAAAACATATGTTCCCTCATTGGGGATAGTGGATCTAGTTGTAATTGTTGTAGTGCGAGGATGGTGGAAAAGCTTAAGCTACAAGTAGTTCCTCACCCAAAACCTTACAAACTTCAATGGCTTAATGAAAATGGGGAACTACATGTAGACAAGCAAGTGGAAATCAAGTTTTCCATAGGGAACTACAAAGACAAAGTTTTATGTGATGTAGTACCTATGGAAGCTTGCCATATCTTATTAGGGAGACATTGGCAATTTGATAAGAAAACCTTGCATGATGGTCTCACTAACGAGATTTCCTTCACCCACAAGTATAAAAAGTTTGTACTTAGTCCTTTACCACATTCTCAAGTGGTGAAAGACCAAATACAAATGAAACAAAAGAGGGATGAGGAAAATAAAAAAAAAAGAGCGCTAGAAAAAGAGAAAATCCTTAGGGATAGAAAGGCATGGGAGAAGAGTGTTCCTTCCCACAAGGTTGTTCAACAAGAGAAGCCTTTTGAAAAAGTTTTAGAAAATTTGCTTCTTGTTGAAAAACCAAGCCTTGTCCTTTGTAAAGGAAAACTTACATGCACTGCCACTAGTAGTGAACTCGTGAATCTCCCTCCTCAAATAGAAAACCTTTTAAGTGAATTTGAAGACCTATTCTCTAATGAGGGTCCCTTTGGGCTCCCTCCCCTTAGAGGTATAGAACATCAAATTGACTTCATTCCGGGGGCAAGCCTACCAAATAGGCCTGCTTATAGAACAAACCCCGAGGAAACAAAGGAGATAGAATCACAAGTTCAAGACTTGTTGGAGAAGGGTTGGGTTCAAAAGAGCCTAAGCCCTTGTGTTGTACCTGTCTTGTTGGTGCCCAAAAAGGATGGAAAATGGCGCATGTGTTATGATTGTCGAGCGATCAACAACATCACCATCAAGTATAGGCATCCAATCCCAAGGCTTGATGATATGCTTGATGAATTATATGGGTCAACTCTATTCTCCAAAATTGACCTTAAAAGTGGATATCACCAAATTCGAATCAAGGAGGGTGATGAGTGGAAAACCGCTTTTAAGACCAAATTTGGATTATATGAGTGGTTGGTGATGCCCTTTGGACTCACCAATGCCCCAAGTACATTCATGAGGCTCATGAATCACACCTTGCGAGATTGCATAGGTATATGTAGTAGTTTATTTTGATGATATCCTAGTATATAGTAAAACCCTATAAGACCATCTAAGTCACCTTAGGGAAGTTCTTCTAGTGCTTAGAAAAAATAGTCTTTTTACAAATAGGGATAAGTGTACCTTTTGTGTAGATAGTGTAGTTTTTTTAGGCTTCATAGTCAACAAAAAGGGGGGGCATGTAGATCCCGAGAAAATCAAAGCCATCCGCGAGCGGCCCACTCCACAAAATGTAAGTGATGTAAGAAGTTTTCATGGGTTAGCTAGCTTCTATAGAAGGTTTGTGCCTAATTTTTCTAGTCTAGCTTCTCCTTTGAATGAACTTGTTAAAAAAGATGTTGCATTTTGTTGGAATGAAAAGCATGAGCAAGCCTTCCAAAGGCTAAAAGCTCAACTCACCAATGCACCAATTTTATCTCTACCAAATTTTTCCAAAACTTTTGAGATAGAGTGTGATGCATCGGGGGTAGGCATAGGTGCGGTATTGTTGCAAGGTGGACACCCCATTGCTTATTTTAGTGAAAAACTCCATGGTGCCACCCTCAACTATCCCACCTATGACAAAGAGCTTTATGCTCTTGTGCGAGCCCTAAAGACTTGGGAACACTACCTTGTGTCCAAAGAACTAATCATCCATAGTGATCACGAGTCTTTAAAATATTTAAAGGGCCAACACAAGCTCAACAAGAGACATGCTAAATGGATGGAATTTCTTGAACAATTTCCTTATGTAATCAAATACAAGAAAGGAAGCACCAATATAGTGGCCGATGCTCTTTCAAGACGGCATACACTCTTTTCAAAATTGGGTGCCCAAATTCTTGGATTTGACCACATAAGAGAACTTTACCAAGAAGATCAAGACCTTTCATCCATTTATGCCCAATGTCTACATAGAGCGCAAGGAGGGTACTATGTGTCCGAGGGATATCTTTTTAAAAAGGGAAAACTTTGCATTCCCTAAGGAACACATAGAAAACTCCTTGTCAAGGAATCACATGAGGGGGGACACATGGGCCATTTTGGAGTTGATAAGACTCTAGACCTTTTAAAAGCAAAATTTTGTTGGCCACACATGAGGAAAGATGTCCAAAGACATTGTTCTAGATGCATATCATGTTTAAAAGCCAAGTCTAGAACAATGCCTCGTGGACTCTACACCCCTTTGCTGATTGCAAATGCTCCTTGGGAAGACATTAGCATGGATTTCATTTTAGGACTTCCTAGGACTGCAAGAGGCCATGATTCTATCTTTGTGGTAGTGGACCGTTTTAGCAAAATGTCCCATTTTATTCCTTGCCACAAGGTAGATGATGCTCAAAATATTTCTAGCCTCTTCTTTAGAGAAGTGGTGAGACTTCATGGTCTCCCTAGAAGTATAGTATCCAATAGAGATCCCAAGTTTATAAGCCACTTTTGGAAAACTCTTTGGGGCAAACTTGGAACAAGACTACAATTTTCAACTTCTTGTCATCCTCAAACGGATGGCCAAATCGAAGTAGTCAATAGATCTCTAGGAACTATGCTTAGGGCTATCATTAAGGGCAACCATAAATCTTTTGATGAGTATCTTCCCCACATTGAATTTGCTTACAATCGAGTAGTTCACAAAACTACTAATGCTTCTCCTTTTGAAGTAGTATAGGGTTTTAATCCTCTCACACCCATGGATTTGTTACCTCTTCCTATTCCACAAGAATTTGTGCATATGGAAGGAATAATCAAAGCTGACTTTGTAAAGAAAATGCATGAGAAGATTAAAATCCAAATACAACAACAAAATGAGAAGTACACAAAATACAACAATAAAGGGAAGAAGGAAATAATTTTTGAGGAAGCAGACTTAGTTTGGCTTCACCTTCGCAAAGATAGATTTCCAACTCAAAGGAAGTCCAAACTAAGTCCCCGAGGTGATGGACCCTTTCAAGTCCTCAAGCGAGTCAATAACAATGCATATAAATTGGACCTACCTCTTGAATATGGAGTTCATGACACTTTTAATGTAATTGACCTTTCTCCATTTGTAGGTACCAATGACGATGACGAGCTGGATTTGAGGACAAATCCTTTCCAAGGGGGAGGGGATGATGGAGGAGGGCCAAGTACATCTCACCATGGAAGCCAAGACCCAAAGCTAGACCGTGATGAGCGTCTAGACTCAAGGAAGGAGCGTCTACGACGTGATGAGGGAAGGCTACACATGGAGGGTCTAGCAGGAGACCTAGACCGTTTAGGCCCTATTACAAGGTCAATGGCTAAGCACATTCACGCCCAATTGGATGAGGCCACGGATGGAAGAGAGAAAGCCTTGTACATGTTACATGGAGGCCCATTAGGGGTGATTAGTAATTAGAGTAGTGCTAGAAAGCATAAGAGAGTGAACATTTTAGAAACTCTTCTTACTTGGCTGGTCATGAGCATGTGCCATGTGCCTTGTCATTTTGCATTTCATTTGGCACTCATTTCATTAGGAATTAGCTTAGCTTTCACGACCCTATAGCTTATAAATAGGAAGGTCATCTCTTGTATTTTGCAAGATTATTGTGAGTAAAGTTATGCTGCCATTTTTGTGCCAAGCTTTGCTTCTACCTAGATTCTAGGCTCTAATTTTCACATCCTTCACCTTTCCTTGGGCTGGCCGAACCTCCCAACTTTCATACATACCATGCACCTTCAAGCTCACCATAGCTCTTACGATGATCTTGCACACACACATCCATGGCTTCCGCACCATCCTCTACATGATTCCAAGAAGAACTTCATGAATTTGCCATCACATTCCCTCCATGGTCTTTCCTTCCCATGGGTATCAGGGAGCGACCTTACCGGTGGTTCACTCGTCTTTCGGCGATCTCGTCTCCCTCCACAGTATTTCCTACCTGTGGGTCTCGGGGAGGCAACGCCGTTGGTGACTAGTTTTGACTTCTTCGATTTCGTCTCCCTCCACAGTCTTTCCTACCTGTGGGTATCGGGGAGGCGACGCCGCTGATAACTTACACTGGCGATGCCCTCGACGTCTCATGCTGGCGACGCCTTAAGTGTGTTGGCGATGCCTGGGGGGATCAAGTCGTTGACTTCACCTTGGCATTAACTTTGACTTCGATTCTGGTCGACGCCTGGGGGTAGCAGAGAGCTTAAGGCCTCGCCCGCACCATCCACGTGGCATTTCCCGTATGGCTGATGGGATGTTGCCTCACTTGACTTGATCCTGACATTTTTTGAGCTTCTGACCCATTCTCGACGGTGCATCGTACCCTCGGGCATTCTGTTGACGCGACACTTTCTGAATGTTAACCAGTGGCGCCAGGATCGTCCTCCCATCCTCTAACACGTGGCTCAATCGCACGGTGCTCCCATTTGCGTCGTTTGGCGCTCTAACTGCAATATTTAGATCTTCAAAATCTTGTACCTGCGTTCATCATCCCTGTGTTTCACACCCTCCTTGCACCGCTACGCACAGAGTTCCTTTTGCATTCCTTCTAGTTGGTGCTTTACCTCCTGTATTCCTAACGCGCCATTCTCGTTTGAACTCCCAGCTTTCTGCTCACCTCTTATAGCAACATGTCTTCTCATGTTCTTCCCCCTAGGGTTAACCCCAAGGACCTGTATGCATGGGCCTCGCGCGAGCTTCTTGACGAGTGCTCATGCTTGCTTTCTACCAAGGCCATAAGGGAACATGTACCGACCAGGTAGTCGGGAGTGATGACGTGGCAGCAAGAGATAAAAAAGGCGTGTTGAGCGGAACACCTGGCTGGCAGAAGGGAAGGAAGTCGGGAAGCTCGTGTAGTCGCCAATCGTTAAGTTGGCGTGCTCCGATCTCCAGCATATCTAAACCGGTGGTCACTAGCCTTGTATCGTAGTCGCCGGATGTAAACCCAGGTGACCAACTGATCAGAGATCGCCGAAAGGAGGACATCGTCGAAAGATCAGGAAAGCTTGTTTAAGGCTTTCGAGGGGCACGAGTACGAAGGATGAAGTTATTAAAAGATCATTCCCTAGCCAGAGGTTGAGGCCAGGGAACAGTTTGTCAGAACATGCACGATGAAGCAAGTGAAGCAGATCATGATGGCGGCCGGCGAGACCACAGGGAAGGTGTGCATGATGACACCCGTACTCGCCACACAGAAGAGATCGCGCTCCAAGGCAGCTATACACCGAGTTACTCATTGCATGGGTAACTTAGTCGAACAGCCTGAAGAGTAAGAAGTGACGCTCAAGCAGAGGACGCTCCAGATGGTGACACGTGTACAGCTGGATACGAGACACGTGTTTAGATGTGTAACCGTTAGGAGAGAGAAAGTGCACAGGTATATAAGAGATTCTAACGAACTTCTGAGGTACGCGCGTTTAGAATACTTCTTTACGCTTGGAGAATACTGGAGTGACTGAGAGAGCTTTTGCACGGTTCCTTAAGTTCTTAGTTTTCTCTCTTAGAGTTTTGGTGGTTCCGTCACTGACTTGAGCGTCGGAGCACGATCGGCCGCAGCGGCGCCACTCTATCTTTTGCAGGTTCTTGAGGTGAATCGAGGTGTGGAGAATGGAAGCTAGCGTGGTGCAAGCCGATCTAGAGGAAGATACCTTTGACGAGGCGAGGCTCTTGCGTTCCGGTCAACAGGCAGGATCATCAGGCGCCCATCGTGGGGCCGTGTAAAACCTGTCCCCATCCACAGTGTGAGTTCTTGAGGTTTCTGTAGTTTCCGCGTGGTTCTGTGCTGGTGCAACCATGTGATTCCAATAGCCACATAGAGAAAGGTTCTGGACCTTCTTAGGAATCACCTTGAGTTGGACATTATAGAGGCACTTTTCTTAGAGTTGGACCATTGTTCTAAGACAAGAACTCACCAAAAACTAGTACCAAATCCCAAACTCATTTGGATGTTCCAATTATAGTCAAATTGAACCGATTAAATGAGCTAGAAAAACAAAGGAACAAGATGAATGGACAAAATTATAAAACTGCCGAACCAAAAACTCATAAAAACAGCAAGAACACCAAACCAAAACTCAAGAACACAAGCTAACAAAACAATGGAAAGAGGAGAAAGGAAGGAGAGAAGAATTGCTCATGAAGATGGAAGGATGATGGATGATCTCGCCACTAGAAGTGTGGAATGCTCCTAGATAAGAGTGCTGCCGCCACTTGAGGACTCCATGGATCCATCAAGATAAGACTAGAGAAGAAGGCTCAAAAGCTCTCCAATGATCACTCAAAATTTGAGTAGAGTTTTCTTAGATTAATTCCAATCTGAATTTTACAAAGAGAGCACCTCTATTTATAGCCTAAGGTGCTGAAAAACAAAGCTAAGAGAATTCAAAATTCCCTCCTAAACCTATTTAAAACCGGCGCCTAAACCATGCATGAGGAAGGTGTGACTCTTTCCTTCACTTTGGCACCTCCTATTCTACTCCTACACCTATCTACTAATACACCCCCCCTCCTAAAGCTCCTAACTAAAGCCTAAAAGATGCTAAAACAAAAGAGGTTTCTAATGTTCCCCTCTAAGCACCTTTAACTAAAGAAATTACAAAAAGAGAAAATAAATGTCCCCTAGCTCCCAAAGCTTTGAACATGCTTCTTCTAATCCTTTGAGGTGGGCTTTGACCTCCATGGGCGTCCTCCATTTGTGCCTCTACCTCTTCTTGATCTTGTTGATTGGCCTCCATGTCCTCTTGAGCTTGATCTCCATCAGTTCGAGTTTTGTTCGGTGAATTCGAGTTTTCTGCCGTTCGTTTGAGTTCTAATCGATAGTTTGAAGTTTTCCACCGTTCGTTCGAGCTTTCGATCGATTTCTTGAGGTTTCTTACTGTTTGTGCGGTTTTCAATCGGTGGATTCGAGGTTTTACCATTCGTTCGCGTTTCTGTTTGGCAAATCGGGGGTTTTGCTGGAGAAGTGGTAGGTTCGTGGTGCGATTGCAAGTTTCGGTGAAGGTTTCGACGTCCGAATCTATCGGCGTGCTGTTGCAGTCGCGTTTTTGAGGTTCTTGGGAGTTTGAAGGTTTTTTGACCGATTGATTGCTGAGTCGATCGTTTGCTGGTGAAGGTTTTGCTCGTTGAAGTGTGTTTGGCTGATTTTTCATGAGAAAGATGAGAAGCAACCGTTCAAGTCCCGTTGTGCCAGTTGCTACAGAAGGCGCCATGACTATGGCGCAAATGGTGGATATCATGCGCGCGTTGCAGGCGAATGTAGAGGCCTCACGCGTAGAGCAAGCGAAGATGCATGAAGACCTGGTCGCCTCTCGAGCCAGGAATGAAGAGCTCAGCAAAGTGACTGAGGAATTGCGTCAAGCTCTTCAGGAGCAGAGAGGACGCCCAACTGTTGAAGAGGTCGTGCCGTCGTCGCCACCTCGCGTTTTCCCTATGCCGTTTGCTCAGGCGATCACGGACACGCCTATTCCTGCGAGCGTAGTACCAGTGAAAGCTTCTTACACCGGCGTGGAGGACCCTGAGGCGCATCTCACCACGTTCCACACGCAGATGATGCTATCAGGAGGCTCGGATGCTGTGTATTGCAAGATGTTTGTGAGCACGCTCCAGGGAACAGTGCTGGAATGGTTTGTGAGGTTGCCTACACGTCACATAACCAACTTTCAGCAGTTTTCGAAGCTTTTCGTTGAGCAGTACATTGTGAACAAGGCGCCACCTAGGGTGTCTTATGACCTGTTCGACATAAGGAAATACCAGGGAGAGTCCCTCAGGGACTATCTGAATCATTTTGGAGCACAGATGGTCCGCTCGCCTGCTAAAGACGAGGAGATGCTGGTATACGCCTTCAAAAAGGGCGTGCTGCCGGGACCTTTCTGTGAGGCACTAATTAGGGCTCACCTCGCCACGTTTGCTGAAGTTAGGCAACTTGCGGTGGCCCACATCGCCGACGAGAGTGAGGTCGCCGAGAAGAGAGGGAGCGTGGCCCCTGCTAGGCCACGAGCCCAAACTAGAATCCAGCCGCAGAGGGTGCTGGAAACAATGGCGGCCAAGAAGGATCAGAGGACTTGCCATCCTTATGATCCGAGGAAGAACAAGGGTGGCACCTTCCAGGGAAGGGGCCCAGGACTCCCCAGGGAGTATAATCGCCCACCAAAGCACAAGTTTGTCATGGGGTTGGCGGATCTGATCGCCATTCCCAACATAGCAGCCAGGCTTAAGGCGCCTGAGAAAGTGAGCGACAAGGTGTTAGGACCAAAACCAGACGCCTGGTGTGAGTTCCACCAGAGTTTTGGTCACACCGTAGATTCGTGTTTGGCCCTGGGATACCAGCTCGACGACCTGGTCAAGAGCGGTTTCTTGAATGATTACCTGTTGGACAGGAGGACGGGAGGTGCGTCGAGCTCCCAGCCGGCGAGTGGCGAGATTCAGCAGCACGAGATGCCCACTCATGGCGAGATCCACACCATCGCTGGAGGATTCTCGGGTGGTGGATGCACCGCGTCACAGAGGAAGAAATATGCAAGGTCTGTGATGACGGTGGACATGTTCGAGGACCACTCGCCAGATGTGGAGATCACGTTCACGAAAGAAGATCTCAGGGACGTTGTGCCTGACGACAACGATCCCATAGTTATCTCGTTTGTCACTGCGGGAAGGAAAGTCCACCGAGTGCTAGTTGACCAAGGAAGTTCGGCAGATGTGATGTTCTGGCCGACTTTCACGCAGTTACAGCTACCTCTTGACCAGCTAAGACCCTATGGAGGGTACTTGTATGGGTTCGCTGGCGACCAGGTGGAGGTCAGGGGGTACATAGAGCTAAGAACTACGTTCACGGATGAGGCGGGCTCGAGGACGGAGAAAATAAAGTACCTCGTTGTGAATGCCCCCTCCGCGTATAACATTCTGTTGGGAAGGCCAACATTCAACAGAATAGGAGTTGTGCCCTCGACCAGGCACATGAAGGTGAAGCTGCCATCGATGGAGGGGGTGGTGATCACCATCAAATCTGACCAGAAGGAAGCGAAGAAGTGCTATGAGAATTGATGGCATTTCATGTGTTCTTCTTGAATCAAAGTAGTAAAATGGATGCGGAAGCAATGGGTGAGTGAAACAAAGCCCTCCTAGGAGTTGTGATGACTTTGAAGGTGCATGATGAGTATGAATTAGAGAGGTTCGGCCAGCTCTATGAAGAAAGGTGAAGGAAGTGAAGTTTATAGCCTAGATTTCTAGGAGAAGTATAGCTAGTGCACAAAATGGGCAGCATAACAATACTCAAATAAACTTGTCCAATACAAAGAGATAGCCTTCCTATTTATAGGCTATTTGGGCTTAAATGTTAAGCTACATTTCTAAGGAAAAGAAAACCAAAATTAAATCTAAATTCTAAGCCATGTGCCATGCAATGACCGGCCACACAACCCTAGGTTCTAGAAGGTTTCCTTCACAAAGTTCTTTCTACACTACCTATCTTACTAAGTACCCCTAATGGCCCTTTTATGCAACAAAGCCTCTTCTCTCCCAAACCGTAGCTTTGGCCCTTGTGTGGGTGAAGCTAGACGGTCTAGGACTCTTCATAGATGCTCCTCATGTAGCCTTGGCCTAGACGCTCCTCATCATGGCTAGACGCTCCCTTTGTGAGGCTAAACGCTCCTTTTGGAAGGCTAGACGGTCTTGGTCTTGGAAGCTTGGCTTTCATATTGTGGTGAGCTTGGGCCTTCCTCCATCATCCCCTCCCTCTTGAAAAGGATTTCTCCTCAAATCCAATGCTTTTGCTTAGGGGAATGGTTGTGGCTGGATGGTGTCCATCATCTCCTCCTTCTTTTGAGAAGATCTATCCTCAGATCGTCAGGCTTGATCTCGGATAGCAGCATCTTGTTTCTTCAAAGCTTGTCCTCCTGGATCAAATGCCCACCTATAGAAATAATCAAATAAAGCATAGGTGTTAGTTTGCAAATTAATTTTACTAGGTTGCCATTGTTGTTTGTCTTTTGGTGTTGGCAACCTTGGACAAGATTTCTCTTTTAAGGGTTGTGTGTGGCCTCTAATCATCTTTTGTATTTTAAAATGGTCACTTGTGGTTACCTTCTCTTGAGGCATAAATCCTATAGGAGATGGTAACAACTTAAAAGAAGAAAGATGATTGAGCACACACATAACTTTAAAAGTAGAAGTAGTTTTGTGAACTACTTGATGGTATGTTTGCTCATCTCTAAAATTGTGTGTGCACTTCATGACTATTCTAGGCATAATAGAAAGAGCTATATTTTCAAAAATATTTGGACCATGCGTTTGAGGATGATAAGCATTTAAAGTGTGCAACTTAGTTGCAAGTTTTCCAAAGGAAATCCTCAAATCATGGTTTGCGAAAGTTGGAGCTCCATTCAATACTATGCTTGAAAATAAACCATGAAGATGTATCACTTCTCTAGAGAAGAGTTTATCCATAACCATGAAGATTGAATTAAAACCTTTTGTTGTCCTAGGAAGTTTTAAAATGAAATTTGTATCTTTCCAAGGATCATTTGCAAAAGGTGAAGGAGTATAGAGTTCATGAGACTTTACTTCAGGTGTAGTTTGAAAACATGAGTTGTACTTAAAGTAATGTCTTTGAACCTCTTTTCTCATGGGTGACAAAAGTTTTCCTCTTAAAAGCTCTAGCGTTTGATCAACTTTCTTTTGTCCCATGAGTTCTCCTTCTTGATCTATGCAAGCTTCTTGTAAGGACTTTTCTTTTGTGTTCATGCTTGCAATTGTTCCTTTACAAAAGGAAAGGCTAGGTTGTTCAACAAGAAGCATGTTTGTAAAGGTATTTTCAATATGCTTGACTTGTTGAATGACCTTATGGGAAGGAACACTATTCTCCCACGCCTTTTGTTTCCCAAAAATTTTTTCTTTTTCTATTTTTTCTTCATCCCTTTTGTGTTTCATTTGTATTTGGTCTTTTACCACTTGGGAATGTGGTAAAGGGCTAAGTACAAACCTTTTATGCTTGTGGATAAAAGAAATCTCGTTAGTTAGACCATTGTGTGAGGTTTTCTTATCAAATTGCCATGGTCTACCTAATAAGATGTGGCAAGCTTCCATAGGTACTACATCACATAAAACATTGTCTTTGTAGTTGCCTATAGAAAACTCGATTTCCACTTGTTTGTCTACACGTAGTTCTCCATCCTCATTGATCCATTGTAAATTGTAAGGTTGTGGATGAGGAACTACTTGTAGTTGTAATTTTTCAATCAATCTAGTGCTACAACAATTGCAGCATGACCCACCATCCACAATAAGAGAGCATATATTTTCTAAAACATTGCATCTAGTATGAAAAATGTTCTCTCGTTGTGTCTCAATGGGTGCACTAGGTTGATTGTGGAGGATTCTTTGAATCATCAATAAGTCTCCCTCCAAAGGATTTATCCTTTCTCCTTCCCCTTTTTCTTGGGTACTAGGTTCATCTTCACCACTTGTGTAATCATCTTTTCCTTTTAAAAACAAAATTCTTTGGTTTGGACATTGTGCTTGCACATGTCCTCTTCCAAAACATTTAAAACATTTGGTGTCCCTAGCACGGATGTATGGGGTGGAGACATCTTTCACTAAGGGTTTGGTAGTCTCTTTGGGTTCGTCTCTAGGTGTACTACCCTCCCTTTTAAAGTCTTTCTTGGGATAAGAGTTGGAGTAAGAACCTACCCTTTGACTTGAAGTTTTGCGCAAATTTTGTTGTTCAACTTTAATGCAAAGTTGAACCAAATCATTCAAGTCTTGATAGGGTAATAGTTCTACTCTATCTCTTATCTCAAGTGATAGGCCACTAAGGAACCTAGAAATGGTGGTTTCCTCCTCTTCTCTAATGGAGGCTCTCATCATGTAGAGCTCCATCTTTTGTCTATACTCTTCTACGCTCATATTCTTTTGTTGGAGTCTTTGGAGCTTGTCCATCAACTCCCTATGGTAGTAAGAAGGTATATGTCTACGTCTTAGGGCTCCCCTAAGGTCATTCCAATATTCTATGGGAGGTTCCCTATGAAGACGTCGGTCTCTCTCTAAAGAGGTCCACCAATACATAGCATTTCCTTGGAAACTAAGGGTGGCTAAGGGTACCTTACGTTCCTCACTTACCCTATGGCAAGCAAAGAGTTGCTCTACCTTCATCTCCCAATCTGGATATATTTCTACATTTTCCTTACCATGGAAATGAGGTAGGTCTACTCTTGTTTCCCTTGGCACCTCTTGTTCCCTTTGCCTAGTTCTTCTAGGGGGTGGTTGGTAATAATCATTGATTCTACGGCTTCCCTCCCCTAGAGATTCAATACTTTGAGAATGTGATGCATGAGTTTTTTTTTATTTTTGTGATTTTTGTGACTTCTCTTCTTGAGCTTTAGCCAACTCATTAATTTTGTTCTCATTCTCCAATTGTCTAAAAGAGATCAATTGTACCGCTTGGGATACTTCTTTTAAAAGAGTTTTCAAAGATTTTACTTCACTTTCTATAGACTTTGGAGAGTGAGGAGAAGAAGACATGGCTAAAACTTTGTGTATATAGGTGTTTTACTTGGAGAAAGTTTAGGAAAGTTAGAGAAGGGAGTTTTCCAGGTAAGGGAGGTGAGTCACAATGGACTACTTAAGTACCAAGCCTTTTCCTTGCCAAAAACTTTTCCTCCAATGACTTCACACAAAATTTTCTCTTAGTAGAACACTTAGAACACAAGAAGTTGAGAAATCAAAAAGCAAGAAAACTATGTAAGCTAGATATGCAGCAAACTAGTCGGTATAGCACAAAATTAAACAATACTAAACATGCAAAACGTTTCTACCAAAACAGAAGAAATACAAGTTCAAACAAGCAACAAATTACTAAGCAAAATAACTATGCTATTCGGCCCTAGGTGAGGCTTCTTGGACACTTTGAGCCCTTGAAGACACACTCACCGTCTAAAACGTAATTTAAAAGAGGTAATTAATAATAAACCAAGTTGTAAAGGACATAAGAAAACCCCCTTTGTTGTTCCTCTTTTTGGTTAGTGCACTTTCTTTGTTGTATTGATTGTTGATCTTCTAGGTGTTTGTAGTGTTTGTCTCAAGAAGCTTGTTTCGCCTTAGCTTTGACTCCTCCTTAGAAAGTTGGCTTTAATTCTCCAATTTCCAGCACCTATTCACAAGGGCTTAACCTTAAACCAAGTCAAATTCCATGCACATAAGCACCAAGAGAGAATTAATTTCCAGCACCCACAAAAGAGAGGTCAAGAAACAAAAGCAAGAAACAAATTTAATTGAAAGAAAACAGTATCACCAAAAGAATTTATAATATGACAACTTAGAAAGAGATTCAAGAAATTAAAGCAAACAATTAAAGGTACTCAATAAAAGTTGGCACACAAAAGGAATTCCTAAAGAAAAGCACTAGATTAGATGACCAAATAAAAAAACAGCACCACTAGAAAATGTTGTGGGCCAGAAAACAGTTTTGTTCCCCGATTTATGCTGAGCTGTAATTGTAAAATTTGGATACAAGAAAATTCAGGATCTTAGCTAAATTTTGGCTTTGGAATCACCTAAAACGCATGCACCATTTTTTTTTAATAATTTTTGCAAATTTGGTGTGCAGTTAGGCCAGCTGTAACGCTCAAGATTCGCACTCTGATTTTGTGAGATTTATCATTTTTTTTCTGTTGCTCCTTTTGACCTCATTCTTTTTTTGTCTTTTCTATAACACCTTAAACTTGCATTTTCCAGAAATTCAGAATTTTCCTATGGGTAGAAAAATTTTGCTAAACAAAACAGCCCAGAACAGAGAGGTGTTACAGGGGAAATCTGGAAAACTGGAAGAAAACAGCAAGATAACCAAAATTAACACAATGGAAATGTGAGAATGGAAATTGTGTATGAACTAAGACACAATTATGAACTCAAACTAAAAATAAAAAGCACCAAAGGATCAAAATAACAGCAGATTAAAGCAATATAAAGAGACCCAAAACAAGAAACAATCAAGCCAAAAAAATAGGACTACTAAGAATTGATGACAATATGGATGAACATGACTTGACAAAACATGTATAGATTCAGAAAATTAAAGACTCAAAGCATAATATGAAGCAAAATAATGAAAGTAATAAAGACTCAAAGCCTAAAACAAAATAGCAACACAAAGGTGTATGGAATCCTATCACAAATTGCACAAGAACTTGTTCAAGATCAAATGAACAAGAGTGCTTGGGTTGGATCTTCCACAAAGCACACCAAGAACAAATTAAAATATAAAAACAGCAAGACAAGTAAGGAATTGAAATGACAAAGATGAAATAAAGAAGAACTGAAATTAAAAAGACAAGCTACTCATCTTGAAGAACCAAAAGCTCATGATACCAAATGATGGCATTTCATGTGTTCTTCTTGAATCAAAGTAGTAAAATGGATGCGGAAGCAATGGGTGAGTGAAACAAAGCCCTCCTAGGAGTTGTGATGGCTTTGAAGGTGCATGATGAGTATGAATTAGAGAGGTTCGGCCAGCTCTATGAAGAAAGGTGAAGGAAGTGAAGTTTATAGCCTAGATTTCTAGGAGAAGTATAGCTAGTGCACAAAATGGGCAGCATAACAATACTCAAATAAACTTGTCCAATACAAAGAGATAGCCTTCCTATTTATAGGCTATTTGGGCTTAAATGTTAAGCTACATTTCTAAGGAAAAGAAAACCAAAATTAAATCTAAATTCTAAGCCATGTGCCATGCAATGACCGGCCACACAACCCTAGGTTCTAGAAGGTTTCCTTCACAAAGTTCTTTCTACACTACCTATCTTACTAAGTACCCCTAATGGCCCTTTTATGCAACAAAGCCTCTTCTCTCCCAAACCGTAGCTTTGGCCCTTGTGTGGGTGAAGCTAGACGGTCTAGGACTCTTCATAGATGCTCCTCATGTAGCCTTGGCCTAGACGCTCCTCATCATGGCTAGACGCTCCCTTTGTGAGGCTAGACGCTCCTTTTGGAAGGCTAGACGGTCTTGGTCTTGGAAGCTTGGCTTTCATATTGTGGTGAAGAATAAGAGGTCAGTAAGTTACATCACGACCACGCCTCCTCCTGGTGTGAAGCCTAAGCCAACAGAATGGACAGTTGTTGATGCGGCGATGGAGGAGGCCGCCGGAGGCAATGTCACCATGGTGGAGGCTGAGGTTGAGGGAGAGAGCGTCGGACGGGAGGAAGAGGCGAGGAACCGCCCAGAGGAAGCGAGGGAATTGGGAATCGCCAGGGCGGTGATCACCAGTGAAACCAGAGCCAAACCCGTCGAGGAGTGGCTCAAAAGGGAGATCGAGGGAAAGGTCTTCAAGCTGGGAAGATCTTTGGATGCTGGGCTCCAAGACCAGATTGCCAAGGTGATAGAACGGCATCTGGATGCTTTTGCATGGTCTGCTTCAGACATGTCAGGAATAGACCCCAACTTCTTGTGCCACCATCTAGCAATGGACAACCAGGTCAGACCAGTGCGGCAGAGAAGAAGGAAATTTAACGAGGAGAGGAGGCAGGCGATCAGGGATGAAACGCAGAAGCTCCTCGCCGCAGGCCATATCAGGGAAGTCCAGTACCCTGAGTGGTTGGCCAATGTCGTACTGGTAAAGAAAAGCAATGGGAAGTGGCGCATGTGCGTCGACTTCACCGACCTGAACAAGGCTTGCCCAAAGGATTCGTACCCTTTGCCAAGCATAGATGCCCTGGTCGACAGTGCAGCAGGGTGCAAGTTGCTGAGCTTTCTGGACGCCTTCTCGGGGTATAATCAGATAAAGATGCATTCTATGGATGAAGAGAAAACTGCCTTCATGACTGAGAGGTCGTGCTACTGTTACAAGGTGATGCCCTTTGGGCTGAAGAATGCGGGGGCCACGTACCAAACATTGATGGATAAGGTACTTGCACCAATGTTGGGAAGGAATGTGCTAGCGTAAGTAGATGATATGGTCGTGACCTTACCAGAAAAGAGCAAGCACGTTGCGAATCTGGAGGAGTTGTTCACCACAATCGCCAAGTTCAGATTAAAGCTGAACCTCGAGAAGTGCATTTTTGGCGTGGAGGCAGGGAAGTTCTTGGGATTCCTCTTAACTGAAAGAGGAATAGAGGCAAATCCTGATAAGTGTGCTGCAATTTTGGCGATGAGGAGCCCGGCTACTGTGAAGGAGGTGCAGCAACTTACAGGTCGGATGGCCGCCCTGTCTCGTTTTGTATCGGCCAGTGGAGAGAAGGGCCACCCGTACTTCCAGTGTTTAAGGCAGAACAATAAGTTTGTCCATCCAGAAGGTCCTGAAGAAGCCTGACATAGCTGGGAGAATGGTGAAGTGGGCGGTAGAGCTGTCGGAGTTTGACATCAAGTATGAGCCCCGAGGTCCGATCAAGGGGCAGATTTTCGCGGATTTTGTGGTTGAGCTCTCGTCAGAAGAAGCACGAGTTGAAGGGGACGACTTTCGTTGGGTGCTCTCGGTGGACGGGTCGTCAAACCAGCAGGGTAGCGGTGCTGGAGTCATTCTAGAAGGGCCCAACGACGTGCTTATAGAACAGTCCCTGAGGTTTGCCTTCAAAGCCAACAACAATCAAGCAGAGTATGAGGCGTTGATCGCCGAAATCTTGCTGGCCGAGGAGATGGGGGCTAGGGTGCTGATGGCTAAGAGTGACTCGTTATTAGTCACGGGACAAGTAACAGGCGAGTTCCAGGCCAAGGACCCACAAATGGCGGCTTACTTGGAGTATGTGCAGGAGTTGAAGAGTTCCTTTGTCTCATTTGAAG
The DNA here is from genome assembly GCF_051622355.1 of Phaseolus vulgaris. Classification (NCBI taxonomy): domain Eukaryota; kingdom Viridiplantae; phylum Streptophyta; class Magnoliopsida; order Fabales; family Fabaceae; genus Phaseolus; species Phaseolus vulgaris. The sequence continues at coordinate 18,224,633 of NC_143501.1, read as the reverse complement.
TGGTGCATGAGCCCAGAGAGCAGAATGCCCGAGCAGACTTGCTAGCTAAGCTTGCCAGTTCGGGCAAGGGGGGTAGGCAAAGGACAGTGATCCAAGAAACTTTGAAGACGCCTAGGGCATTTGTGGCAGATCACCTGGTTCTTCAGATAAGCAAGTCGACGGAGAAAGCGGCGAGGAGTCACAGGTCCTTGACTCAGAAGACCTTGAGATCGCCGAGAATAAGAGCATGTCGGGGGGAGAGGGTGAACATGACGCAGGTCTGTGCCACGTATGAGCCAGACACATGGATAACCCAGTACCAGCGTTGTTTGGCAGATGGCCTTCTCCTGCTGGATCCGACGGATGCTAGGAAGATAAAGAATAATTCCAGCAAGTTCACCATGATTGATGGCGAGTTGTACAGATTTGGGTTCACACACCCACTCCTAGAATGTGTGCACGGAGAAAAATGTACAAGAATTATGGCCGAGCTCCACGAAGGGATATGTGGAAGTCACGTCGGGGGTCGAGCTCTGGCTGCAAGAACTCTCCGTGCAGGTTATTATTGGCCAACGATGAGGGAGGACTACAAGAAGTATGCACAGTGCTGCAAGAAATGCCAGCAACACGCCGATTGGCACAAGGCGCCTCCAGAAGAGTTAAAGTCAATTTACAGCCCTTGGCCGTTCCATACGTGAGGAATTGACATCCTGGGACCTTTCCCATTGGCGATCAGGCAGATGAAGTACTTGGTGGTGGCGATTGAATACTTCACCAAGTGGATCGAAGCAGAACCAATAGCCCAGATCACCGCACACAAGATTGAGAGCTTTCTATGGAAGAACATCGTGTGCCGGTTTGGCGTGCCTAAGCGCCTGGTGTCAAACAATGGGACTCAGTTTGCAAGTCACCTACTGAAGAAGTTGTGCGAAGAGGTGAGAATTCAGCAGGTGTTTGCATTCATCGAGCACCCTCAGACAAATGGCCAAGTAGAGTTCGCCAATCGGGTGTTGCTAAGAGGCTTGAAGAGAAGGCTAGAGAAAGCCAAGGGATCGTGGGCTGAAGAGGTGCCCCGCATAGTTTGGGCGTACCACACCACCGAGCAGTCAGGAACCCATGACACTCCGTTCAGCTTGGTCTATGGATGTGATGCAATGATTCCAGTTGAAATCCAGGAGAGCTCACCGAGATTCCAGAACTTCGTAGCAGAGGACTCGAATGAAGAAAGAAGGTTGAATCTGGATTTGCTGGATGAGATCAGGAAGGAGGCAAGGGTAAAAGCTGAGGCAGTGAAAAGGAGGATTGAAGGTGATGCCAAGGCAGTTTAGAGAGGGCGACCTGGTGATGAGGAAGGCCCACCAGTACGAGATGGAGAACAAGTTATCGCCTAAGTGGACAGGACCGTTCAGAATAACCGAGGCGCTCGGGAACGGCACCTATCGCTTAGAGACGTTGGAAGGAGGGGCGATTCATCGCACTTGGAACGCCACACACCTCAAGTTATATTACAGTTAAAGCTTTGTAAGTAAAAACGAACATGAAAAGATTTGCAAGCTTTCTGTTAAAACAGTTTGAAGGGGGCACTCTTTTTTTCCTAAGGAGGGTTTTTAATGAGGCCACCCAATAAAGAAGAGTTTTCAAAGAGTTTAAAGCTTCTAAAGATTGCATGCTTGTTGATTCGAAAGTTTTATTAAAAAGACCTTATCACTCGTACGTGATTCAAGGCAAGTTTAAAGTTATGATGCATGCTTTCTGAGTAAAAGTTGTGAAGTCCCCATCGCTTTTCGGCGATTGGCGGCATCAGTTAAAAGTTTTATAGTCCCCCATCATTTTTCGGCGATTGGCGGCATCAGTTAAAAGTTTTGAAGTCCCCATCGCTTTTCGGCGAATGGCGGCATCAGTTAAAAGTTTTAAAGTCCCCCATCGCTTTTCGGCGATTGGCGGCATCAGGTAAAGTTTTAAAGTCCTCATCGTCTTTCGGCGATCGGAGGCACCAACGAAGAGAAAAAGACCTCCTCGCCCTCGAGCGAGTGCAGGCGAGAAAGAGAAAAAGACCTCCTCGCCCTCGAGCAAGTGCAGGCGAGAAAGAGTAAAAGACCTCCTCGCTCGCGAGTGAGTGCAGACGAGAAAGAGAAAAAGTCCTCAGTGCATCCAGGGGGGAGGAGATGTACACCCTGGGCAAGTTGAGGCACTAGATAAAGTCCTTCTCGCCGTCGAGCGAGTTCAGGCCAGATAAAGTCCTTCTCGCCGTCGAGCGAGTTCAGGCCAGATAAAGTCCTTCTCGCCGTCGAGCGAGTTCAGGCAAGATAAAGTCCTTCTCGCCGTCGAGCGAGTTCAGGCCAGATAAAGTCCTTCTCGCCGTCGAGCGAGTTCAGGCAAGATAAAATCCTTCTCGCCGTCGAGCGAGTTCAGGCAAGATAAAATCCTTCTCGTCTTGAACGAGTTCAGGTATGGCGTGAAGGGTGGAAGAAGTTAAAGGATAGCTGAGGTAGGTTCGAAGAGAACACCTCGCTATCCGGCTTATTGTTCTGAAACTCAGGGAGGTAGAGAAGGATCCGAAAGGCGCCTCTACCCCCTAGATGAGGGAACAATAGCCATGTTATGAAGGCAAAGGAAGTTTACATCGCCAGAACCTTATGGCGATCAGAGGAATTCCAGGCGATGACAGGAGTAAAGGCTAACCTTGCCAGGCAGATCAGGTAAACTGTATTGTAATACCAGTTTAAGTTAAAACCTGCTGCCTAGTAAGTAGCTAATTGCCTTAAGTTTGCAAGTTACGTTAAATGTCATCGTTTGAAGGTTAATAAGTTGCTCAAGTTTTACTTTGAGTTAACAGTTGATGAATTGTTATAAGATTGATAGTTTGCTCGAGTTCAAAGCAGTGAGTAAACGGTTAAGCCCGAGGAATCGCTGGGTTGATTTGTTTAAGCAAGTTTCACCAGATAAGTTGATCAACCATACAGCAGGATACAAAAGCAGAAGAAGTCATATGAAAGCAGTGTCAATTCAAATACATAAGAAGAAGAGTTGCAAGTAGAGTTCGTACAAACAGAAATAAGCGCTAAGTCTCAAAAAACAAGTGATGGAGGGAAGTGATTAATCTTCGGAGGGCACGATATTCCCATCCACCATTTCGTTGCAGATGGACACCATGGTCAGGTCCAGTTCGGGGTATTGACAAGCAACTTGCTCCAAAGCGGCGTCGAACCCGGCGGCAAGGACTTGGGCGGAGTTTTGCTCGAGCTCTTCGATTTGTTTCTTCAGCTCTTCAGTTTCCCCGTGAGCTTGAGCAAGGTCTTCAGCAACCTTTTTGCCTTCGTCCCGCGCCTGGGCCAGCTCTGCAGCAGTTTTCTTGTTGTCCTCTTGAGCTTTGGCGAGCTCAGCTACGGCGTCGTCCCTCTCCTTCTTGACTTTCCCGAGGAGGACCTCCCGATCAGCTGACCTCTTTTTAAGGTTCTCCACCTTGGCCGCATCTGCTTTCATCGATTCCTCCAGGTTGGCCACCTTGAGCCTGTAAGGTACCAACCTACTCTGCAGCTCGACTTTCTCTTGAGCTAGGAGGTGCAGTTTTTGGCGCAGATCGGAGGCCTCCTTTCGTGCGCCCCTTAGCTCAGCATTCATGGCGTCCTCCTCCTTTGAGTGATCAATCTCTGCCACCATCAGGTTGCAAGACAGTTTTTCTGCCTCAATCCTTGTCAAGTGGTTCTCCTCCTGGAGTGCTGAGTTCTCGTCCCGAAGCCTCTTGTTGGACTCCTCCACGGCTTTTGTTACGATTAAGGGGAGATCCTCTGCCATCATTTTTAGCTTGGCCATGAAGGGCCTCAAGGCCTGGTCGACAGAAGAGGGGCAGCTTGCAGTTGTTGCTGGTGGAGGTACTGGAGGAGCCTGGTGCTGACTTTCACCACCACCCTCTTAGGTTTGTAGAGCAAGGGGGGCTTCTTAGCGTGGTGGTGAAGTCGAGGACTCTGTTATGAGGATTGGAGAGTTGTGAGCACCCTCATCTCCACCTGGTGCGGCCCCAGCAATAGAAGTGGTTGAAGGAGGACCCTCTCCAGCAGATACGAACGGCGTGGAGGCGCTTGGAGGGTTCTCAATGAAGTTAGGCTCGCTTGGTGTTGGAGCTGGAGGAAAGGGCGGTGTTGGGGCGGAAGGAGAAGGAGGCGTTGGTGTTGGGAGAGCGGGTGGTGAAGAGGCTGCCACCCTTCTTCTTTTGGTGATGAGACCGTCTTCAATCGCCTCGTCGTCCTCTTCATCCTCTTGTATCACCTGAGGATTTTTCCTCTTTGGTTTCCTCAAGACAAGTTTTTTCCTTTCAGGGGCGGGTAGTGTCCCCGAAAGAGTTGGACCTTGAGGAGGAGTCTTGCCTTGGGCGACGACGATCTCCACTACCGAGTTGGGTACGGTTTGGGAGCCCGCCGCCAGTTTGTGAGTTCAGGTGATCGCCCTCAATTCAGCCATTCTGCCTTTGCCCAACATGAAGTCTACACAAGGTAAAAAATAGATGAGTAAGCACAAAAGCAAAGACAAAATATACGAGTATATGCACGAATAACGCAAACAAGTGGCACATGAATTGAAAGCCAAGACCAGTACAAAACAAGCAGGATGCCCAATGATAGGTGGTAGAAATGCGAAGTCAGTCCCAACACAAAACGAAAACCTTGGTGTCGAGGTCAGGGCTAACCTATGTGAGCTTCAAGTTGGTCCTCGAGATACTCGAAGGAGATTATTGAGGCGGTGGGGAAGGTGATGTTGGCGGCTGCTACACTCTTCCAGAAAAGGCAGAGATCTTTGTCTAGCTCGCCCATGGTGTCGGGACTTCTGGGCCTCCTAAAACTTTCTTTGGCGTCTTTGTTCCCCTTGTGTACCCAGTACAAGGGGAAGCCGTCGAGCAGGGAGGAATCTTGGTCATTGGCGCACACCTTCACGAATTTTCCCTTCCAATATTTGTAAGATTGCTGGAAGATTGAGAGGATTGACCTCCCAGCAATCCCATTCAGGCTAATCCAGAGGCGGTCTTCGGGATTCTTAGCTTCGAACAGGAAGAGGAAAACATCAACTGAAGCTGGTAGTCCCAAGTGTGCGCACATAATTTGGAACGCCCTTACGAACGCCCAGCTGTTGGAATGAAGCTGGGCGGGGGCGATATCGAGCTCGGTTAACAGCTCTCTCTCGAAGCGAGTGAAGGGAAGTCTGAGCTTCACCTTCTTGAAGAACGTCGCGTAGATGAAGCAGAACAGCTCGCCGTTGTTCGCTTTATCGTCCGCGCAGATCGGCTCACCCGGGAAGCAGGGCAGCACGACCATTTTGTTGTTGTGCTCCTTATGGAATGAGAGCTCAGATTGGTCCCCTTTTCTTAGTCGGCGCACGCCCAACTCCGTGTTTATCGAAGAAGTCTCTTTTAACAAAGTTGAGGTGGTCCACGGGTAGAGTTTCTTATAGTCTGGTGTAGGAATGGAGGCTCCTCCGGCCACTGGTGGAGTTGCCTGAGCCGGGTGGGCGTGAGAAGTTGCAGGCCTCTCAGCCTAGGTAGAAGGAGCACCAAATGCTCGTGGTACGTTATGCGCTTGGGGTGGAGGGTTTCGTGATGGAGGAGGAGGGTTTGCAGTGGTTTTCGTGTGAGCCATCGCAAGAACTGCAAAGGAAAAAGGAAAGGGATGAACAAAGATTGCAGAAAACGACTCGATGGAGGAAGAAGAAGGAGGAACGAACCAACAAGAGTTCACTGAGGTGAACGTGACGAAGAACGAAGCCCTAAGCTACGAGAGAAGGAGAAAAGGGAAAAACAGCCCACAACGTATGCTTCAGACAGATAATGGATGATGCGAATCGGTTAAAATGCAGCAAATATCAACAGAAAAAGTAAAAGAGGTACCTTTTTATGATCGGTTGAGTGTTGAATAGATTTGGGGATTGAGAGAGTTGAGAAGCTTTGTGGGTTCGCAGAGAAAAACTTAGAACGTATGAGAATGCAGAAAAGTGATGAAACAGTGGAAATGAAAGGGTTTAAAGGGTTTTTCGAACGTGTCTGGAAGCGCAAACGTCAATTAAAGATGACCGTTGATGTAAGCCACGTGTCGAGCGATGGGAAAGAAGTAGTGGAGCGTCAGAAAACAGAGGGTACGAATGTACGGAAACCTGCACCAGAGCCACGTAGATCAACGGTGACGTGACCTCTTAGTCTTTTCGCTGGACAAGTCTCCGCTTAAGACTGGGGGGCTTGTGTACCTACCAGGTAGTCGGGAGTGATGACGTGGCAGCAAGAAATAAAATAGGCGTGTTGAGCGGAACACCTGGCTGGCAGAAGGGAAGAAAGTCGGGAAGCTCGTGTAGTCGCCAATCGTTAAGTTGGCGTGCTCCGATCTCCAGCTTATCTAAACCGGTGGTCACTAGCCTTGTATCGTAGTCGCCGGATGTAAACCCAGGTGACCAACTGATCAGAGATCGCCGAAAGGAGGACATCGTCGAAAGATCAGGAAAGCTTGTTTAAGGCTTTCGAGGGGCACGAGTACGAAGGATGAAGTTATTAGAAGATCATTCCCTAACCAGAGGTTGAGGCCAGGGAACAGTTTGTCAGAACATGCACGATGAAGCAAGTGAAGCAGATCATGATGGCGGCCGGCGAGACCACAGGGAAGGTGTGCATGATGACACCCGTACTCGCCACACAGAAGAGATCGCGCTCCAAGGCAGCTATACACCGAGTTACTCATTGCATGGGTAACTTAGTCGAACAGCCTGAAGAGTAAGAAGTGACGCTCAAGCAGAGGACGCTCCAGATGGTGACACGTGTACAGCTGGATACGAGACACGTGTTTAGATGTGTAACCGTTAGGAGAGAAAAAGTGCACAGGTATATAAGAGATTCTAACGAACTTCTGAGGTACGCGCGTTTAGAATACTTCTTTACGCTTGGAGAATACTGGAGTGACTGAGAGAGCTTTTGCACGGTTCCTTAAGTTCTTAGTTTTCTCTCTTAGAGTTTTGGTGGTTCCGTCACTGACTTGAGCGTCGGAGCACGATCGGCCGCAGCGGCGCCACTCTGTCTTTTGCAGGTTCTTGAGGTGAATCGAGGTGTGGAGGACGGAAGCTAGCGTGGTGCAAGTCGATCCAGAGGAAGATACCTTTGACGAGGCAAGGCTCTTGCGTTCCGGTCAACAGGCAGGACCAGAACACAAAGGGGATTCGTGTTTCTATGATCATCGTGCCTTCGCTAGGAGGCATGATGACGACATCGCCGTACTCCCTTGCACCTTGGGGGAGCCGGTGTGCGGGGACGAACGGGCCAACGACGGGGTCCCCTTCTTCTACTTCTATCAGGTGGTATTCAAGAGCATCGGCGTGCGCCTGCCCTTCTCCAAGTTTGAGAGGGAACTACTGATTGAGATTAATGCTGCTCCGGCCCAGTTGTATCCTAATAGTTGGGCTTTCGTCAAGGCCTTTGACATACTCTTTGGCTTTCTGGGGTGTGCGCCCTCGGTTGATACCTTTCTTCACTTATTTGAGGTGAAGAGGCAAAGGAACAACCTCTGGGTGACCTTCATTAACGTTCTCGGCAAGGTTCTCCTGACTTCCTTCCAAAACTCCTTCACAGGGTGGAAGGGAAGGTTTTTCAAAGTCTGTTGCTCCGATCTCGTGCCTTCCGCCCTAGATGGTTTTCCACTGTACTGGGTGAGTGAGACGAGAGCCCTGAAGTCCAAACCCTTCAAGAAACTAACCCCGAACGACCAGGTGGTTTGCCGGATCCTGGCCGAGGCGGGGGGTTTTGACTCCGCCACTCTGATTAGTTTGGAGTTCAACGCCGAAACCTTGGAGAAGTATATATGTACGCGTGACTGCCTCAGAAACTTCCGCTCTTGATCCTTTCTAAGTTTTTGCATGTTCTGTCTTGTGGTGTCTTTACCATGTCTGTTTCCCTTGGTGCAGTTCGAAGATAAACCGGCAACGGAGGTTACAGCTTACCCAGGCACTGAGGGCTGAGAGCGGAGCTTCGTCCTCCTCCCATCCCGACTCCGGAGGCCACTGAAAAGTGGTCTGTTTGTACTCTTTGTTTGAGCATAGGGCATGTACTTGTTCGCCTCATTTATCTCATTGACCTTTATCTCAAACTCTATTTGTAATATTAACTCTCTGGTGTCATGATTTTGCTTTTTGTAACGCCGCTTCATTTTTGCACACCTTCGCCCACATTCGCTTCTTTTAACATATTGTGCACGTTTCCTTCGTTATGTTTCTTGGCGACGCCTGCATCTGGCGACGCCCCTTTCCTGGCGACGCCTGCTCTTGGCGACGTGTATGCTTGGCAACGCCTGCCGCCTATTTAGAATCTTTGTCTTTTATCTTTTTACCCATTGACCTTGCACTTCGAGTGGAAAGAAGATAAAAACTAAGGCAAAGCTTCTCTTGAACTTCTCTTTCTTTTTATTTGGGTGACCTCGTTAAAAAACCCCCGAGAGGGAAAAAGAGTGTCCCCTTCTATAAAATTGTTACATGGCTGCTTACTTACATAGTTCAACTAAAATAAAACTTCAAATTGGCCGCATTCCAGCTGCGCGGAATGGGACCCCCCTCCAAAGTCTCTAAGTTGTATGAACCGTTCCCCTTAGCTTCGGTGATTCTGAAGGGTCCGGTCCACTTGGGAGACAATTTATTTTCCAGCTCATATGGGTGAGCCTTCCTCATAACTAAGTCGCCAATCTGAAACTGCCGTGGCTTCACCTTAGAGCTATATTGTCGCTCTACTCTTCTCTTTACTGCTTCGGCCTTTATTCTTGCTTCCTCCCTGGCCTCGTCCAGTAGGTCCAGATTCACCCGTCTTTCTTCGTTGGATTCCTTAGCCACGAAATTTTGGAAGCGTAGCGAGCTTTCGTGAATCTCTACCGGGATCATCGCATCCGACCCATATACTAAGCTGAAAGACGTCTCCATGGTGGAAGATTGGGGCGTGGTGTGGTATGCCCATACGATCCTTGGCACTTCCTCCGCCCACGCTCCTTTAGCCTTTTCTAACCTTCTCTTTATCCCTCTCAGCAAAACTCTGTTCGCTGACTCTACCTGCCCGTTAGTCTGGGGGTGTTCGACTGATGCGAACACTTGCTTGATGCCTACCTCTGCACACAGGTTTCTCAACTGCTGGCTGGCGAATTGGGTTCCATTGTCGGATACTAGCCGCCTAGGTACGCCAAAGCGACACACAATGTTCTTCCAAACAAAGTGTTGCTCCTTGTGCGCAGTAATCTGGGCCACGGGCTCCGCCTCTATCCACTTGGTGAAGTATTCAATGGCAACAATCAAATACTTCATCTGCCTTATCGCCAATGGGAATGGACCTAGGATGTCGATCCCCCACGTATGGAAAGGCCACGAGCTGTATATGGATCGCAGCTCTTCTGGCGGCGCCTTGTGCCAGTGAGCGTGTTTTTTTACATTTCTTGCAACGCTGGGCGTGCCGCACGGAATCCTCCTTTACTGTTGGCCAGTAGAAACCTGCGCGTACCACCTTAGAGGCTAAGGACCTTCCCCCTACGTGACTCCCATCGTGGAGCTCCGCCATTATTCTGGTGCACTCGTCACCGCTTACGCACGTTAGGATAGGGTGGTGAACCCGTGCCTCAACAATACTCCATCCACCAGGGTGTATCTTGCGGCATTCCTCTTAATCTTCTTGCCCTTTTCAGGTTCTGCTGGGAGAACCCCATCCGCTAAATATCGTCTGTATGGCGTCATCCAGGTATCTTCTTCGGCTAAAGCACATATCTGCGCATGCCTTCCTCGTTCGGGCGTGTCTACGTATGTGCTAATATTGATGGCATTTCATGTGTTCTTCTTGAATCAAAGTAGTGAAAGATGATGCGGAAGCAATGGGTGAGTGAAACAAAGCCCTCCTAGGAGTTGTGTTGGCTTTGAAGGTGCATGATGAGTATGGGTTTGAGAGGTTTGGCCAGCTCAAGGGAGAAAGGTGAAGGAATTGAAGTTTAGCCTAGATTTCTAGGAGAAGTAAAGCTAGTGCACAAAAATGGGCAGCATAACAATACTTAATTAAACTTGTCCAATACAAAGAGATAGCCTTCCTATTTATAGGCTATTTGGGCTTAAATGTTAAGCTACATTTCTAAGGAAAAGAAAACCAAAATTGAATCTAAATTCTAAGCCATGTGCCATGCAATGACCGGCCACACAACCCTAGGTTCTAGAAGGTTTCCTTCACAAAGTTCTTTCTACACTACCTATCTTACTAAGTACCCCTAATGGGCCTTTTATGCAACAAAGCCTCTTCTCTCCCAAACCGTAGCTTTGGCCCTTGTGTGTGTGAAGCTAGACGGTCTAGGACTCTTCATAGATGCTCCTCATGTAGCCTTGGCCTAGACGCTCCCCATCATGGCTAGACGCTCCCTTTGTGAGGCTAGACGCTCCTTGTGAGGCTAGACGCTCCTTTTGGAAGGCTAGACGGTCTTGGTCTTGGAAGCTTGGCTTTCATATTGTGGTGAGCTTGGGCCTTCCTCCATCATCCCCTCCCTCTTGAAAAGGATTTGTCCTCAAATCCAAGGCTTTGCTTAGGGGGTGGTTGTGGCTGGATGGTGTCCATCATCTCCTCCTTCTTTTGAGAAGATCTATCCTCAGATCTTCAGGCTTGATCTCGGATAGCAGCATCTTGTTTTCTTCAAAGCTTGTCCTCCTGGATCAAACGTCCACCTATAGAAATAATCAAATAAAGCATAGGTGTTAGTTTGCAAATTAATTTTACTAGGTTGCCATTGTTGTTTGTCTTTTGGTGTTGGCAACCTTGGACAAGATTTCTCTTTTAAGGGTTGTGTGTGGCCTCTAATCATCTTTTGTATTTTAAAATGGTCATTTGTGGTTACCTTCTCTTGAGGCATAAATCCTATAGGAGATGGTAACAACTTAAAAGAAGAAAGATGATTGAGCACACACATAACTTTAAAAGTGGAAGTAGTTTTGTGAACTACTTGATGGTATGTTTGCTCATCTCTAAAATTGTGTGTGCACTTCATGATTATTCTAGGCATAATAGAAAGTGCTATATTTTCAAAAATATTTTGACCATGCGTTTGAGGATGGTGAGCATTTAAAGTGTGCAACTTAGTTGCAAGTTTTCCAAAGGAAATCCTCAAATCATGGTTTGCGAAAGTTGGAGCTCTATTCAATACTATGCTTGAAAATAAACCATGAAGATGTATCACTTCTCTAGAGAAGAGTTTATCCATAACCATGAAGATGGAATTAAAACCTTTTGTTGTCCTAGGGAGTTTTAAAATGAAATTTGTATCTTCCCAAGGATCATTTGCAAAAGGTGAAGGAGTATAGAGTTCATGAGACTTTACTTTAGGTGTAGTTTGAAAACATGAGTTGTACTTAAAGTAATGTCTTTGAACCTCTTTTCTCATGGGTGACAAAAGTTTTCCTCTTAAAAGCTCTAGCGTTCGATCAACTTTCTTTTGTCCCATGAGTTCTCCTTCTTGATCTATGCAAGCTTCTTGTAAGGACTTTTCTTTTGTGCTCATGCTTGCAAGTGTTCCTTTTCAAAAGGAAAGGCTAGGTTGTTCAACAAGAAGCATGTTTGTAAAGGTATTTTCAATATGCTTGACTTGTTGAATGACCTTGTGGGAAGGAACACTATTCTCCCACGCCTTTTGTTTCCCAAAAATTTTTTCTTTTTCTATTTTTTCTTCATCCCTTTTGTGTTTCATTTGTATTTGGTCTTTTACCACTTGGGAATGTGGTAAAGGGCTAAGTACAAACCTTTTATGCTTGTGGATAAAAGAAATCTCGTTAGTTAGACCATTATGTGAGGTTTTCTTATCAAATTGCCATGGTCTACCTAATAAGATGTGGCAAGCTTCCATAGGTACTACATCACATAAAACATTGTCTTTGTAGTTGCCTATAGAAAACTCGATTTCCACTTGTTTGTCTACACGTAGTTCTCCATCCTCATTGATCCATTGTAAATTGTAAGGTTGTGGATGAGGAACTACTTGTAGTTGTAATTTTTCAATCAATCTAGTGCTACAACAATTGCAGCATGACCCACCATCCACAATAAGAGAGCATATATTTTCTAAAACATTGCATCTAGTATGAAAAATGTTCTCTCGTTGTGTCTCAATGGGTGCACTAGATTGATTGTGGAGGAGTCTTTGAATCATCAATAAGTCCCCCTCCAAAGGATCAATCCTTTCTCCTTCCCCTTTTTCTTGGGTACTAGGTTCATCTTCACCACTTGTGTATTCATCTTTTCCTTTTAAAAACAAAATTCTTTGGTTTGGACATTGTGCTTGCACATGCCCTCTTCCAAAACATTTAAAACATTTGGTGTCCCTAGCACGAATGTATGGGGTGGAGGCATCTTTCACTAAGGGTTTGGTAGTCTCTTTGGGTTCGTCTCTAGGTGTACTACCCTCCCTTTTAAAATCTTTCTTGGGATAAGAGTTGGAGTAAGAACCTACCCTTTGACTTGAAGTTTTGCGCAAATTTTGTTGTTCGACTTTAATGCAAAGTTGAACCAAATCATTCAAGTCTTGATAGGGTAATAGTTCTACTCTATCCCTTATCTCAAGGTTGAGCCCACTTAGAAACCTAGATATGGTGGTGGTTTCTTCCTCTCTAATGGATGCTCTCATCATGTAGAGCTCCATTTTCTGCCTATACTCTTCCACACTTAAGTTCTTTTGTTGGAGTCTTTGGAGCTTGTCCATCAACTCCCTATGGTAGTAGGAAGGTATGTGACGACGTCTTAGGGCTCCCCTAAGGTCATTCCAATATTCTATGGAAGGCTCCCTATGAAGACGTCGGTCTCTCTCTAGAGAGGTCCACCAATACATGGCATTGCTTTGGAAACTAAGGGTTGCTAAGGGTACCTTCCTCTCTTCACTCACCCTATGGCAAGCAAAGAGTTGCTCTACTTTCATCTCCCAATCTAGGTAGGCCTCTACGTCTTCCTTACCATAGAAATGGGGTAGGTCTACCCTTACTTCCTTTGGACTCTCTTGCTCCCTTTGTCTAGTTCTTCTAGGGGGTGGTTGGTAATAATCATTGATTCTACGGCTGCCCTCCCCTAGAGACTCAATACTTTGAGATGCATGAGTAAGCGTTGTTTTGGATTTTTGAGATTTTTGTGACTTCTCTTCTTGAGCTTTAGCCAACTCATTAATTTTGTTCTCATTCTCCAATTGTCTAAAAGAGATCAATTGTACCGCTTGGGATACTTCTTTTAAAAGAGTTTTCAAAGATTTTACTTTACTTTCTATAGACTTTGGAGAGTGAGGAGAAGAAGACATGGCTAAAACTTTGTGTATATAGGTGTTTTACTTGGAGAAAGTTTAGGAAAGTTAGAGAAGGGAGTTTTCCAGGTAAGGGAGGTGAGTCACAATGGACTACTTAAGTACCAAGCCTTTTCCTTGCCAAAAACTTTTCCTCCAATGACTTCACAAAATTTTCTCTTAGTAGAACACTTAGAACACAAGAAGTTGAGAAATCAAAAGCAAGAAAACTATGTAAGCTAGATATGCAGCAAACTAGTCGGTATAGCACAAAATTAAACAATACTAAACATGCAAAACGTTTCTACCAAAACAAAAGAAATACAAGTTCAAACAAGCAACAAATTACTAAGCAAAATAACTATGCTATTTGGCCCTAGGTGAGGCTTCTTGGACACTTTGAGCCCTTGAAGACACACTCACCGTCTAAAACGTAATTTAAAAGAGGTAATTAACAATAATCCAAGTTGTAAAGGAGATAAGAAAACCCCCTTTGTTGTTCCTCTTTTTGGTTAGTGCACTTTCTTTGTTGTATTGATTGTTGATCTTCTAGGTGTTTGTAGTGTTTGTTTTCGGCCTTAGCTTTGACTCCTCCTTAGAAAGTTGGCTTTAATTCTCCAATTTCCAGCACCTATTCACAAAGGCTTAACCTTAAACCAAGTCAATTTCCATGCACATAAGCACCAAGAGAGAATTAATTTCCAGCACCCACAAAAGAGAGGTCAAGAAACAAAAGCAAGAAACAAATTTAATTGAAAGAAAACAGTACCACCAAAAGAATTTATAATATGACAACTTAGAAAGAGATTCAAGAAATTAAAGCAAACAATTAAAGGTACTCAATAAAAGTTGGCACACAAAAGGAATTCCTAAAGAAAAGCACTAGATTAGATGACCAAAATTAACACAATGGAAAATGTGAGAAAGGAAATTGTGTATGAACTAAGACATTATGAACTCAAACTAAAAATAAAAAGCACCAAAGGATCAAAATAACAGCAGATTAAAGCAATATAAAGAGACCCAAAACAAGAAACAATCAAGCCAAAAAATAGGACTACTAAGAATTGATGACAATATGGATGAACATGACTTGACACAACATGTATAGATTCAGAAAATTAAAGACTCAAAGCATAATATGAAGCAAAATAATGAAAGCAATAAAGACTCAAAGCCTAAAACAAAATAGCAACACAAAGGTGTATGGAATCCTATCACAAATTGCACAAGAACTTGTTCAAGATCAAATGAACAAGAGTGCTTGGGTTGGATCTTCCACAAAGCACACCAAGAACAAATTAAAATATAAAAACAGCAAGACAAGTAAGGAATTGAAATGACAAAGATGAAATAAAGAAGAACTGAAATTAAAAAGACAAGCTACTCATCTTGAAGAACCAAAAGCTCATGATACCAAATGATGGCATTTCATGTGTTCTTCTTGAATCAAAGTAGTGAAAGATGATGCGGAAGCAATGGGTGAGTGAAACAAAGCCCTCCTAGGAGTTGTGTTGGCTTTGAAGTTGCATGATGAGTATGGGTTTGAGAGGTTTGGCCAGCTCAAGGGAGAAAGGTGAAGGAATTGAAGTTTAGCCTAGATTTCTAGGAGAAGTAAAGCTAGTGCACAAAAATGGGCAGCATAACAATACTCAATTAAACTTGTCCAATACAAAGAGATAGCCTTCCTATTTATAGGCTATTTGGGCTTAAATGTTAAGCTACATTTCTAAGGAAAAGAAAACCAAAATTAAATCTAAATTCTAAGCCATGTGCCATGCAATGACCGGCCACACAACCCTAGGTTCTAGAAGGTTTCCTTCACAAAGTTCTTTCTACACTACCTATCTTACTAAGTACCCCTAATGGGCCTTTTATGCAACAAAGCCTCTTCTCTCCCAAACCGTAGCTTTGGCCCTTGTGTGTGTGAAGCTAGACGGTCTAGGACTCTTCATAGATGCTCCTCATGTAGCCTTGGCCTAGACGCTCCCCATCATGGCTAGACGCTCCCTTTGTGAGGCTAGACGCTCCTTGTGAGGCTAGACGCTCCTTTTGGAAGGCTAGACGGTCTTGGTCTTGGAAGCTTGGCTTTCATAGTGTGGTGAGCTTGGGCCTTCCTCCATCAAATATGGGGCGTCATCACCGTATCTTGAGTCAAAGAACGATGGCTCCTTGGCCTCCCTCTCGCTGTACTAACATGGAGGACATTCACCCTGTTGTCGTCCACGAATTTCCTCGAGGCTTTGAGCGTCTATTGGATTACTGTCCTCAGCCTGCCCCCCTTGCCTGAGTTGGCCAGCTTGGCCAGCACGTCAGCTCTAGCATTTTGTTCTCGTGGGACATGTATCACCTCAAGAGCGCTAAACGCTCCCTTCAGCAATTGGACGTAAAAGTTTGGTAAAATCTTTCTTAAACAATTCACCCCCCCTCTCGTTTAAGGCCATATATTAAACCGATTGTTTGATATGTTGTTTAATACTTCTTTCATTAACAATCTAAGGTTTTATAGTTAACCTAGGAAACTATAAGAAAGTGAATGTTCTGTATAATAATAGTTTAAAAGTATCTTAACTATTGAAAACAAGCGTATTACTTAACTAAATGTTTGCAACTTGTTCTTTTCGCTATTAATTGATTGAAAACACTTATGATATCTTCGAAAACCAATTTCATGTGTTAAAATTGTGTTTTGATATGTTTAATACAATATTAGTCTATTAATTGATTGAAACACTTATGAAAAACAATTTCATGTGTTAAAATTGTGTTTTCATATGTTTAATACTTCTTTTACAATCTAAGGTCTATTAATTGATTCAGACACTTATGATACCTTTGAAAAACCATTTCATGTGTTCAAATTGTATTTTGATATGTTCAATACTTCTTTTACAATTGTACCGACCAGGTCATCGGGTGTGATGATGTGTCTTGCACGTGCTCGGGTGGGGCGTGCTCAGTGGAACACGTAGGCTAGAAAATATGAATGGTTCAGAAGTGGGCATGGTCGCCAATCGCTGAATTGGCATTCTCTGATCTCTAGTGTGCGTAACCGGCGGTCACCAAAGTTACGTCACAGTCGCCAAATGAGAGTGCTAGGAGATCAGATGATCAGAGATCGCCGGAGAATGCTAGGAGATCAGGTGGTTTACACGCCGCCACAAGGAGCACATCACCGGATCTCCCAGTAAACTCAGTTAAAGCTGTTGAAAGCTCAGATGGGTAATTTCAAGCGTGTAAGTTCAGTAAGACGATTGTTGCACCAGCATGGGGCATGAAGGTCGAGTGGGTTGGGGGAAACACCTTGCTCATCAGCGACAGGATTCCCAGAGCGGACATTCGTTGGTGGCAAGGTTTCCCCAGCTAGAACATGCGTGGCGTAGCAATAAGGAGTGATGGCATTTCATGAAGGTCTTCTTGAATCATGTGAGAAAAAGTGGTGCGGAAGCTATGAAGGTGTGTGAGCAAGATCCTCCTAAGAGTGGTGTTGATCTTGAAGGTGCATGATATGTATGAAGCTAGGGAGGTTCGGCCAACCCAAGGAGAGGAGAAGGAGATGAAGTTTAGAGCCTAGAATTCTAGGGAGAAGCAAAGCTTGGCACAAAATGGCAGCATAACTTTACTCACAATAAACTTGGAAAATACAAGAGATAGCCTTCCTATTTATAGGTTATTTGGACGTAGAAGCTAAGCTAATAGCTAATGAAATGGAAACCAAATGAAATGCAAATCATAAGCCATGTGCCATGACCGGTCACACATAGAAAGCTTCTAGAAAGTTTCACTCAAATATGCTTTCTACACTACTCTAATTACTAAGTACCCCTATTGGGCCTCCATGTAACAATTACAAGGCTTTCCCAAACCGTAGCTTGATCCATGTGTGGTGAGCTAGACGGTCCTTCTAGATGCTCCTTATGTAGCCACTCCTCATCATGGCCTAGACGCTCCTTATCATAGGCTAGACGCTCCTCTTTGAGTCTAGACGCTCCTCTTCATAGGCTAGACGGTCTAGCCTTGGAAGCTTGGTTTTCACAATGTGGTGAGCTTGAGCCCTCCTCCATCATCCCCTCCCTCTTGAAAAGGATTTGTCCTCAAATCCAAGGCTTTTGCTAAGGGAAAGGTTGTGGCTGGATGGTGTCCATCATCTCCTCCTTCTTGAGAAGATCTATCCTCAGATTTGCATTCTTGATCTCGGATAGCAGCCTCTTGCTTCATCAAGATGTGTCCTCCCGGATCAAATATCAATATATGTGAATCTTGAAATAAAGCAAAGGAGTTAGGGTGGCCTTTGGAGAACAAAGAAATGTGTGAAGTTGCCATTCTTGTTTTTCTCTTGTTTTGGCCAACTTGTCATAATACCTCCCTTTTGAGGGTTGTAGGTGCCCTCTAATCCTCTTATGTTTTCTAAAATTTTCAAAAGTAGTTACGTTTCCCTTAGGCATAATCCCTTTAAGAAATGGTAACAACTTAAAATAGGTAAAAGGACATTGGGCACATACAACTTCATTTGGAGAAATATGAGTAATCTCGTGGACTACTCCATTGTATGCATGCTTATAAGGAAAAGGATTCTTATCCCAAGGTTTGTGAGGGTCCTTCATGATTTCGTGAAGCATATAAGAAAGAGCTATGTTTTCAAGTTTTGAAGCTCTATCATTTGACAATAAATCATGGAGGCTTATCACATTTCTCAGGACGAGTTTATCCATATCCATGAAGAATGAAGCAAGACCTTTTGTCATCCTAGGAAGCTCTAATTTGAAATGTGTGTCTTCCCAAGGATCTTTTACAAAAGGTGAAGGAGTATAGAGTTCTTGAGACTTTGCTTTAGGTGTATTTTGAAAACAAGAGTTGTACCTAAAGTAATGTCTTTGAACCTCTTTTCTCATGGGTGACAAAAGTTTTCCTCTTAAAAGCTCTAGAGTTTCATCAATTCTCATTTGCCCCATGAGTTCTCCTTCTTGTAGACTTTTTCTCTTATGTGTAAAGAGAGTCTCGTTGGTACAACTAGGGTTGATGAAAATTTGTACATTTTGCAATGGTTGTCTCAATAAGACATGGCAAGTTGGTCTAGACACTACTTCATACAAAAATTGGTAGGTGCTTATAGATAACTTGTCATTCTTTTGGGGATATCTTAACACATTTGAGAAATAGTCTTGAGCTATGCAAGCTTCTTTAAAAGACTCTTCTTTTGTGCTCATGCTTCCAAGTGTTCCTGATCCTGCCTTTTGACCAAAATGTTGGAGCTTGCCTCGTCAAACTTGGATCGACGTGTGCACCGCTTCAACCTCCGTCCTTAAACCCATTTCGCTCCACTGTTCCATCACTTTCTTTGTTTTCTCAGACGCTTCAACTTTCTTCTGCAAAAGCTCTCAGCGTTCTTCAACCTCCTGAATCACCAGCTTCCTTCATCACTTTTCCGATCATAAAAAGGTACTTCTTTTACCGCTTCTGCTGGTTTTTCCTGCATTTTAACCGATTCGCATCATCCTTTAACTGTCTGGTGCATACGTAGTGGGTTGTTTTTCTCTGTTTCTCCTTTCTTGTAACTTAGGGCTTCGTCTTCGTTACAACGAACCTTCGTTCGTTCGTTTTTTACCCTTCTTTCATGATCGAGTCAGCCTCTGCGAACCCTGATCACCTTTTCTTTTCTTCTTCCTTTGCAGCTTCCGCAATGACTCGCTCAAAGATCACCCCAAATCCTCCTCCTTCGTCACGAAACCCCTCATCTCAAGCACACAACCCACCGCGAGCATGTGGTGCTTCTTCTTCTCATGCTGAGAGGCTTGCACCCTCCCGCCCCAACTTGGCTCAGGCCACTCCACCCGTCGCCGGAGGGGCCTCCGTTCCTTCTCCAGATTACAAAAAACTATACCCATGGGCCACCTCGACCTTGCTGAAGGAAACCTCCTCAGTAAACTCTGCTGGGGCGGTTCTTCGACTGACGAAAGGGGATGAGCCTCACCAATCATTCCACAAGGAGCACGACGAAAAGATGACGGTGCTACCTTGCCCCCCCGACCTGCCAGTGTGCGCCGACGACAAGGGGAACAACGGCGGGTTGTTCTACTTCGTCTACACCACCTTGTTCAAGAAGGTGAAACTTAGGTTTCCCTTCACTCGCTTTGAAAGGGAGCTTCTCACCGAGCTCGACATCGCCGCCGCCCAGCTCCATCCCAACAGCTGGGCGTTCGTACGGGCCTTCCAGATAATGTGCGACCACTTGGGGCTGCCAGCGTCAGTGGACGTCTTCCTCTTTCTTTTTGAGGCCAAGCACCCAGGAGATCGCCTGTGGGTGAGCTTGAACGGGATTGCTGGGAGGTCGATCCTCTCTATCTTCCAGCAATCCTACAAAGACTGGAAGGGCAAGTTCGTCCAGGTGCGCCCCAACGACAAGGATGCTTCTCTGCTCGACGGTTTCCCCTTGTATTGGGTAAACAAGGGGAACAAAGAGTCCAAAGGCAGCTTCAGGAGGCCAAGGAGTCCTGATAGCATGGGTGCCTTGGACAGGGACCTATGCTTCTTTTGGAAGAGTGTGGCAGACGCCAACATTACCTTCCTCACCACCACGCTCATCTGCTTCGAGTTCTTCGAAGATCAACTCGAAATTCGCATAGGTTAGAACTCACCTCAACGTCTAAGTCTTTATTTTGACATTACCTCTGTTAACTGTTTCTGGGCGTCTTGTGCGTTGTGCGCTAGACTTTGGTTTTATTTTCTGCACCATTTATCTGCTTTTGCTGCATACTGCCTTATGTGTTTACCTTTTCCTCTGAACTAACCCATGCACCTTTGCATTATGCAGATCGTATGTTGGGCCAGGGCAAACCTTCTGAACTGAGGGCACTCGCCCGTGCCCACGGGTTGGCATCGGGTTCCCAAACCGTGCCAAACTCTGTGGTGGAGATCGTCGCCGCACAGGGCAGATCGCCACCCAAAGGCCCAACTCCTCCCGAGGTCCAACCCGCCAACCAGCGCAAAAAGCTTATCCTCAGAAAACCAAAGAGGAAAGCCCCCCAAGTAGTCCACGAGGAAGAAGAAGAAGATGATGAGGCGACTGAAGACGGCCTCATCATCAAGAGGAAGAGGGTGGCGCCCTCTTCACCATCTGCTCCACCTCCTCTTCCAACATCAACACCACCATCCACACCTGCTCCACCTCCAACATTGCTTCCTCCATCAGCTCCTGCCTCGCCAGTCCAAGCGATTCCATTGGTGTCTGCACCTCCTGTGGTTGAGGCCGCCGAAGCCAACTTCCTGGAGAACCCCCCGAGCGCCTCCACGCCTTATATATCAGCTGGAGGGGGTCCTCCTTCAAATGCCTCAACCGCAAACGCTGCACCAGTTGGGGATGAAGGTGCTCACCATTCTCCAATTCTTATCACTGAATCCCCGACGTCGCCACCACGCCAAGAAGCACCCGCTGAGCAACCAACTCAAGAAGGTGGCGGCGAAAACCAACAACAAGCCCAGCCGGAGCCTCCACAAGCAAACCTCTCTCTTGAGGTCAAGAGAATGTGGGAGCCTTTCTCAGCGAAACTACAGATGATGGCGGAGGATTTCCCCTCCATTATATCTAAAGCTGTGGAGAGCTCCACCAGGAAGCTCCAGGATGACCTCTTCACACTCCGAACTGAGAATAACTCCATAAGGATTGAGGCGGAGAGGTTATCCTGCAATCTTACACTCGCCGAGATTGAACACTCCCGAGTAGAAGATGCAATGAGCACCGAGCTCCGGGTGGCGCGCAAGGAGGCCACCGATCTACGCCATAAGGTGCAGCTTTTGGCTCAAGAGAAGATTGAGCTGGAAAGCAAGCTGGTGCCTTATCGCGTCAAAGTGGCTGACCTGGAGGCCTTGATTAAAACTGACGCCGCCAAGGTGAAGAAACTCGAACAAAGGTCAGCCGATCGGGAGGTCTTCCTGGGAAAGGTGGAAAAGGAAAGAGATGACACCATGGCTAAGCTCGCTGAAGCCAACAAAGAGAACGGGAAGATCGCCGCTGAGCTGGCCCAGGCGCAGGCAGAATCCAAGAAGGTTACTGAATGCCTTCTTCAAGCTCAGGAAGCAGCTGAAGAACTTAAGAAGCAAGCTGAAGAGCTAAAGCAGCAGAATGAGGGGTTAAAGAAACAAATCGAAGAACTGGAGCTGAGCTCTGCCCAGATTCTTGCTGCTGGATTCGAGGCCGCCCGGGAACAGTTTTCCTGCTTGTTCCCCGATCTAGATCTTACCATGGTGTCTCTCGACAACGAGGTGGTGGACGGGAAGGTTGTTCCTGCTGAAGACTAATTGATTCCCTCCATCCACTACCTTTATGCTTTCTCCTTATGCAATCTGTTTGTAATAAATTTTCTATCCTTCTGTACATGTGCCTTGAACTGATATTTACTCTATGACAAACTGATGTTCATTTAATGATAAAGTCTTTGTATTTCCTCTTGCAACCCCTTTGTCTGCTTTATCTTTCCTTGCACGATTTACTTCAAGAAATTAACTTAGCGATTTCGTAAGCGCCATCGTATACTTAACTGCTTCGAACCACTGACTTTCGAAAAAACTCTCTAACAACTTGCAACTTCAAGGCAATGAACCTTAGCGTAAAATCGCTCTTCAAATAACGAACTTCAAATTAATCAAAGGCTTAAGACACCGCTCACCCGATCTGCTTCATCAAAATGGGTCTTTGACTTTCTTGCCATTGCTTGAATTTCTCCTGGTCGCCAAAGACTCTTGGCGATATCAGCTTCTTTCTGTCTTCATAACTTGGCCATTGTTCCTTCATCTGGGGGTAGAGGCGCCATTCGGATCCTTCTCTACCTCTCTGATCTCCAGAACAAGAGACCGGGTGGCTAGGCGTTCTCTTTGAACCTACCTTAGCCACCCTCAAAACTTCTTCCACCCTCTACACCATACCTGAACTCGTTCGAGACGAGAAGGATTTTATCTTGCCTGAACTCGCTCATCGGCAAGAAGGTCTTTAACTCGCCTGAACTCGCTCATAGGCGAGAAGGTCTTTAGCTCGTGCCTCTACATTGCCCCAGGGGTTACAT
The DNA here is from genome assembly GCF_051622355.1 of Phaseolus vulgaris. Classification (NCBI taxonomy): domain Eukaryota; kingdom Viridiplantae; phylum Streptophyta; class Magnoliopsida; order Fabales; family Fabaceae; genus Phaseolus; species Phaseolus vulgaris. Next base: position 18,202,318 of record NC_143501.1, on the reverse strand, counting down.
CTCCTCTCCCCCAGAAACACTGAGGACTTTTCGCTGGTGCCTCTACATTGCCCCAGGGGTTACATCTTCTCCCCCCCAGAAACACTGAGGACTTTTCGCTCTTCCTCGCCTTCACTCGCTCGACGGCGAGGAGGTCTTTATCTCGCCTTAGGACGCGCGAGGGCGTTGAGGTCTTTTAACTGGTGCCTCCGATCGCCGAAAGACGATGAGGACTTTAACTTTAACTGGTGCCTCCGATCGCCGAAAGACAACGAGGACTTTAATTTTAACTGGTGCCTCCGATCGCCGAAAGACGACGAGGACTTTAACTTTAACTGGTGCCTCCGATCGCCGAAAGACGATGAGGACTTAAAAACTTTTTAGAAAGCATGCAATATATCTTTAACTTGCCTTAAATCACATATAAGTGACAAGGTCTTTCTTCAAAACTTTGGAAAACATCAAGCATGCAATCTAAAACAACCTTAAGCTTCGAAAACTCTTCTTTATTGGGTGGCCTCATTAAAAACCCTCCTTAGGGAAAAAAGAGTGTCCCCTTCAAACTGTTTTAACAGAAACATTGTAATATAACTTCGTGTTTGTCTTTACTTACAAAGTTCTTAACTGTAATATAACTTGAGGTGCGTGGCGTTCCAAGTGCGAGGAATCGCCCCTCCTTCCAATGTCTCCAAGCGGTAGGCGCCGTTCCCGAGCGCCTCGGTTATTCTGAACGGTCCCGTGCACTTAGGCGACAGCTTATTCTCCATCTCGTACTGGTGGGCTTTCCTCATCACCAGGTCGCCTTCTCTGAACTGTCTCGGCATCACCTTCGAGTTATATCTTCGTTCAATCCTTCTCTTCACCGCCTCAGCTTTTAATCTCGCCTCTTCCCTGACCTCATCCAGTAGATCCAGGTTCAACCTTCTCTCCTCATTCGAGTCTTCCTCTACGAAGTTCTGGAATCTCGGCGAGCTCTCCTGGATCTCCACTGGAATCATTGCGTCACACCCATAGACCAAGCTGAACGGGGTCTCATGGGTTCTTGAATGCTCGGTGGTGTGGTACGCCCAGACTATACGGGGTACCTCCTCAGCCCAGCTTCCTTTGGCTTTCTCTAGCCTTCTCTTCAAACCTCTTAGCAACACCCGATTAGCTGACTCTACTTGGCCATTTGTCTGAGGGTGCTCGACGGATGCAAACACTTGTTGAATTCCCACCCCTTCGCACAGCTTCTTCAACAGGTGACTTGCAAACTGAGTCCCATTGTCCGACACCAGGCGCTTGGGCACACCAAACCGGCACACAATGTTCTTCCACACGAAACCTTCGATCTTGTGTGCGGTGATCTGGGCCACTGGTTCTGCTTCGATCCACTTGGTGAAATACTCAATTGCCACCACCAAGTACTTCATCTGCCTGATCGCCAGCGGGAAAGGTCCCAGGATGTCGATTCCCCATGTATGAAACGGCCAAGGGTTGTAGATCGACTTCAACTCCTCGGGAGGCGCCTTGTGCCAATCGGCGTGTTGCTGGCATTGTTTGCAACACTGTGCATACCTCTTCCAATCTTCTCTCATTGTTGGCCAATAGTAACCTGCACGGAGAGTCCTTGCATCCAGAGCTCGACCCCCGACGTGGCTTCCGCATATCCCTTCATGGAGCTCTGCCATAATTCTCGTGCGTTTCTCGCCATGCACACATTCCAGGAGTGGGTGAGTGAACCCAAACCTGTACAACTCGCCATCAATCAATGTGAACTTGCTAGAATTCTTCTTTATCTTCCTAGCCTCTGTCGGATCCAGCGGGAGAAGGCCATCTGCCAGGCACCGCTTGTACTGTGTTATCCAGGTGTCTGGCTCATGAGTAGCGCAGACCTGCGTCATGGTCACCTTCTCTCCCCAACATGCCCTTATTCTTGGCGACCTCAAGGTCTCTTGAGTCAGGGATCTGTGACTCCTCGCCACTTTCTCCGTCAACTTGCTTATCTTAAGAACCAGGTGATCTGCTACAAATGCTCTCGGCGTCTTCAGAGTTTCTTGAATCACCGTCCTCTGCCTACCCCGCTTGCCTGAACTGGCGAGCTTAGCTAGCAAGTCAGCTCGGGCATTCTGCTCTCTGGGCACATGCACCACTTCAAAGGAGGCAAAAGCACTCTTCAACTCCTGCACGTACTCCAGGTAAGCCGCCATTTGTGGATCCTTAGCCTGGAACTCGCCTGTTACTTGCCCCGTGACTAGCAGCGAGTCCCTCTTAGCCATCAGGACCCTTGCTCCCATCTCTTTAGCCAGATAGATCCCGGCGATCAGCGCCTCATATTCCGCTTGATTGTTGCTGGCTTTGAAGGCAAACCTCAAAGATTGTTCGATCAGCACGCCGTTGGGTCCCTCCAAGATGACTCCAGCACCGCTACCCTGCTGGTTCGACGATCCATCCACCGAGAGCACCCAACGGAAATCGTCCCCTTCAACTCGTGTCGCCTCAGATGAGAGCTCGACCACGAAATCTGCGAAGATCTGCCCCTTGATCGGGCCTCGGGGCTCATACTTAATGTCAAACTCCGACAGCTCCACTGCCCACTTCACCATCCTTCCCGCAACGTCGGGCTTCTTCAAAACCTTCTGGATGGGTAGATCAGTCATCACCATAATTGTGAAGCTATGGAAATAATGGTGCAACCTCCTCGACGAGAATACCACAGCCAGCGCAGCCTTCTCCAGGGCCTGATATCTCGTTTCGGGGCCCTGCAGCACCTTACTAACAAAATAAATAGGCTTCTGAGCCTGATATTGGTCTTGGGCGAGCACCGCACTCACCGCCCTCTCAGTTACAGCAAAATACACCTTGAAAGGGGTTCCCACCAGAGGTTTGCACAAAACCGGCGGGCTCGCAAGATACTCCTTGAGCTTGACGAAGGCTTCCTCACACTCCTTCGTCCAGGCAAACTTATTATTGCACCTTAAACACTGGAAATAGGGATGGCCCTTCTCTCCGCTAGCTGACACGAAGCGAGACAGGGCGGCCATCCGACCTGTTAGCTGTTGTACTTCCTTCACCGTGGCCGGGCTCCTCATCGCCAAGATGGCGGCACACTTGTCCGGGTTGGCTTCTATTCCTCTTTCAGTTAAGAGAAATCCCAGGAACTTTCCAGCCTCCACGCCAAAGATGCATTTCTCTGGATTCAGCTTCAATCGGAACTTGGCGATCGTCGTGAACAATTCCTCCAAGTCCGCAACGTGCTTGTTTTTCTCTGGCGAGGTCACGACCATGTCATCCATGTACGCTTGCACATTTCTTCCCAGCATCGATGCAAGTACTCGATCCATCAACCTCTGGTACGTGGCCCCCGCATTCTTCAGCCCGAACGGCATCACCTTGTAGCAGTAGCACGATCTCTCGGTCATGAAGGCAGTCTTCTCTTCATCCATGGGGTGCATCTTGATCTGGTTATACCCCGAGAAGGCATCCAGGAAACTCAACAACTTGCACCCTGCAGCACTATCCACCAGGGCATCTATGCTTGGTAAAGGATATGAGTCCTTTGGACAAGCTTTATTCAAATCAGTGAAATCGACGCACATGCGCCATTTCCCGTTGCTCTTCTTCACCAGCACGACATTGGCCAGCCACTCAGGGTACTGGACTTCCCTGATGTGGCCTGCAGCGAGGAGTTTCTGTGTTTCATCTCTAATCGCCTGCCTCCTCTCCTCGTTGAACTTTCTTCTTCTTTGCCGCACCGGTCTCACCAAGTTGTCCATCGCCAAATGATAGCACAAGAAGTCGGGATCGATCCCGGGCATGTCCGAAACGGACCATGCAAACGCATCCAGATGCCGCTCTATCACCTTGGCGATCTGGTCCTGGAGCTCGACCTCCAGAGATCTTCCCAGCTTGAAGATCTTTCCTCCGATCTCTCTCTCGAGCCACTGCTCGACGGGTTTTGGCCTGGTTTCTCTGGCGATCACCGCCCTGGCGATTCCCAGCTCTCTCGCTTCCTCAGGGCGATTCCTCGCCTCTTCTTCCTCCAGACCGGCGTTCCCCTCTCCCAGCTCAGCATCCACCATCTCCACGTCTCTTCCGGCGGTCTCTTCCCTCACCGTCGATCTGGGCTTCACGCCAGGAGGCGGGGTGGTTGTCACGTAACTCACAGACCTTTTGTTTTTCAGGCTATTTTCATAGCACCTCTTCGCTTCTTTCTGGTCGGATTTGATGGTGATCACCACCCCCTCCATAGATGGCAACTTCACCTTCATGTGCCGGGTTGATGGTATGGCGCCTATTCTGTTGAGCGTGGGCCTTCCCAACAGAATGTTGTAGGCTGAAGGAGCGTTTACGACAAGGTATTTGATTTTCTCCGTTCTCGAACCCGCCTCATCTGTAAACGTAGTCCTCAACTCTATGTACCCCCTGACCTCCACCTGGTCACCAGCAAAACCATACAAACACCCTCCATAGGGCCTCAGTTGGTCAAGGGGTAGCTCTAGCTGCGTGAAAGTCGGCCAGAACATCACGTCTGCCGAGCTTCCTTGGTCCACCAGAACCCTGTGGACCTTTCTTCCTGCTGTGATCAACGAGATTACTATGGGATCGTTGTCATGAGGCACAACGTCCCGAAGATCTTGCTTGGTGAATGTAATGTCCACATCCGGCGAGTGGTCTTCAAACATATCCACCGTCATCACAGACCTCGCGTACCTCTTCCTCTGTGATGCGGTGCATCCACCCCCTGAGAAACCCCCTGCAATGGTGTGGATTTCCCCGTGTGTAGGCATCTCGTGCTGCTGAGCCTCAGCACCTGCTGGCTGGGAGCTCGACGCGCCCCCCGTCCTTCTTTCCAGCAAATAGTCATTTAGGAACCCGCTCTTGACCAGATCGTCGAGCTGGTATCCTAAAGCCAAACACGAATCCACGGTGTGGCCAAAGCCCTGGTGAAACTCACACCAGGCGTCTGGCTTTGGTCCCAGCACCTTGTCGCCTACCTTCTGGGGCGCTTTCAACCTAGCTGATATGTTGGGAATGGCGATCAGGTCCGCCAATCCCATGACAAACTTGTGCTTAGGCGGGCGATTGTATTCCCGGCGTGCTGGTTGTGGGCGTCCTTGGCCCCTGCCCTTGTTCTTCCTTGGATCATAAGGATGGCGAGTCCTCTGATCCCTTCTGGCCGCCGCTGTCTCCAGCACCCTCTGTGGCTGGATCCTGGTCTGGGCGCGTGGCCTATTGGGAGCCACGCTTCCTCTCTTCTCGGCGACTTCACTCTCGTCGGCGATGTGGGCCACCGCAAGTCGCCTGACCTCAGCAAACGTGGCGGGGTGGGCCCTGATCAATGCCTCGCAGAATGGTCCCGGCAGCACGCCTTTCTTGAATGCGTAGACCATCATTTCCTCATCTTTGGCCGACGATCTGACCATCTGCGCCCCAAAGCGATTCAAGTAGTCCCTGAGGGACTCTCCCTGATATTGCCTTATATCAAACAAATCGTAAGACACCCTGGGCTGTGCCTTATTCACGATGTACTGCTCGACGAAAATCTTCGAGAACTGTTGGAAGTTGGTTATGTGACCTGTAGGCAAACTCACAAACCATTCCAGCGCCGTTCCCTGGAGTGTGCTCACGAACATCTTGCAGTACACGGCGTCTGACCCTCCTGACAGCATCATCTGCGTATGGAACGTGGTGAGATGAGCCTCAGGATCCTCCACGCCAGTGAAAACAGCCTTAACAGGTACCACACTCGCAGGAATAGGCGTGTCAGTAATCGCCTGAGCAAAAGGCATAGGAAACATACGAGGCGGCGTTGATGGCGCGACCTCTTCAGCAACAGGACGTCCCCGCTGCTCCTGAAGAGCTTGACGCAGCTCTTCAGTCACTTTGCTAAGCTCATCATTCCTGGCCTGAGAGGCGACCAGGTCCTCACGCATTCTCGCCTGTTCTATACGCGAGGCTTCCACATTCGCCTGCAACGAACGCATGATCTCCACCATCTGCGCCATAGTCATGGCGTTGGCACCTTCAGCAGCGACGGGCGCAACTGGACTTGAACGGTTGCTTCTCATTTTTCTCATGAAACTTGACGAATCACAGAGCGCAACGAACGACTCTTCCTTCAGCGACGATCGATTCAGCGATCAATCGGTCAGAACTTCGCGAAACTGCGAAAGAAACCTCAAGAACACAACGAACCTCCACAGAAACCTGCAACTCCACCAGAAACCACCGCTTCTCCCACGAAAAACCAATACGAGCCAAAAAACTCAAATCTCACCGAACAAAACTCGCGTAAGCAGCAGAAAACTTCACTTCACCGAACAAAAATCCAAACGAACGGTGGAAAACACGAAATCACCGAACAAAACTTAGATGAACAACAAACAGTGGTTGCGTCAGCACACAACCACGCAGAAAACTGCAAAAACCTCCAAGAACTCACGTTGTGGATGGGAACAGGTTTTACACAACCTCACGGTGGACGCCTGATGATCCTGCCTGTTGACCAAAACATTGGAGCTTGCCTCGACAAATTTGGATCGACGTGTGCACCGCTTCAACCTCCGTCCTTCGTCACGATCCACCTCAAGAACCTGCAAAAGAACAGAGCGGCGCCGCTGCGGCCGATCGCACTCCAACGCCCAAGTCAGTGACTGAACCATCAAATACTTCAAGAGTAACACTCAAGAACTCTCAAGGAACCGTGAACCAGTTCTCTCTCACAGTATACTCAAGAACTCTTAAGCGTAAAGAAGACAATCTGAACGTGCGTACCTCAGAAGTTCGTTGGGAAACCCTTAAATACCTGGACACTTTCTCTCTCCTGGCAGTTACAGACCTGGACACGTGGCTCGCATCCAGTCGTACACGTGCCATCATCTGGAGCCTCCTTGACTTGGGCGCTGCTTCTGACTCTCCTTTGGCTAAGTTACTTATGCATGATACTACTCAGTGCATAGCTGTCCTGGAGTGCGATCTCTACTGGATTGGCGAGCTAGGGTGCCTTCGTACACACCTTCCCTGTGGTCTCCCCGGCCGCCTTCATAATCTGCACCACCTTCATCTTCGGCGATGTGCTTGCTCCGACGATCTCTAATCACTTGGTCGCCTGAGTTTACATCTGGCGACTTCACCTTTAACCCGGCGACCGCCGGTTCTGGTGTGCTGGAGGTCGGAGCACGCCAACTTAATAATTGGCGACTTCACGAACCCCCTGACTTCCTTCCTTTCTGCCAGCAAGGCGTCTTGTCAACACGCCTATACAACAGCTTGATGCCACGTCATCACTTCCGACTACCAGGGCGGTACAGTTCCTTTACCATAGGAAAAGCTAGGTTGTTCAACAAGAAGCATGCTTGTAAAGGTATTTTCAATGTGCTTGCCTTGTTGAATGATCTTGTGGGAAGGAACACTATTATCCCACGCCTTTTATTTCCCAATTTTTTTTTCTTTTTCTATTTTTTCATCATCCCTTTTGTGTTTCATTTGTATTTGGTCTTTTATCACTTGGGAATGTGGTAAAGGACTAAGTACAAACTTTTTGTGCTTGTGGATGAAAGAGATCTCGTTAGTTAGACCATTATGCGAGGTTTTCTTATCAAATTGCCATGGTCTACCTAATAAGATGTGGCAAGCTTCCATAGGTACTACATCACATAAAACATTGTCTTTGTAGTTACCTATAGAAAACTCGATTTCCACTTGTTTGTTTACACATAGTTCTCCATCCTCATTGATCCATTGTAAATTGTACGGTTTTGCATGAGGAACTACTTGTAGTTTTAGTTTTTCAATGAATCTAGTGCTACAGCAATTGCAGCATGATCCACCATCCACAATAAGAGAGCATATATTTTCTAAAATATTGCATCTAGTATGAAAAATGTTCTCTCGTTGTGTCTCACTAGATGCACTAGGTTGATTGTGGAGGATTCTTTGAATCATCAATAAATCCCCCTCCAAAGGATTTATCCTCTCTCCTTCCCCCTTTCCTTGTGTACTAGGTTCATCCTCACCACTTGTGTACTCATCTTTTCCCTTTAAAAACAAAACCCTTTGGTTTGGACATTGTGCTTGCACATGCCCTCTTCCAATATATGGCATTGCTTTGGAAACTAAGGGTTGCTAAGGGTACCTTCCTCTCTTCACTCACCCTATGGCAAGCAAAGAGTTGCTCTACTTTCATCTCCCAATCTAGGTAGGCTTCTACATCTTCCTTACCATAGAAATGGGGTAGGTCTACCCTGACTTCCCTTGGGCTCTCTTGCTCCCTTTGCCTAGTTCTTCTAGGGGGTGGTTGGTAATATTCATTGATCCTATGGCTTCCCTCCCCTAAAGACTCAATACTTTGAGATGCATGAGTAAGCGTTTTTTTTTACTTTTGTGTTTTTTGTGATTTCTCTTCTCGAGCCTTAGCCAACTCATTGATTTTGTTCTCGTTCTCCAATTGTCTAAAAGAGATTGATTGTACCGCTTGTGAAACTTCTTTCAAAAGAGTTTTCAAAGATTTTACTTCACTTTCAATAGACTTTGGAGAGTGAGAAGAAGAAGACATGGCTAAAAACTTTGTGTATATAGGTGTTTTACTTTGAGAAGGTTTAGGAGAGCTAGAGAAGGTAGTTTTCCAGGTAAGGGAGGTGAGTCACAATGGACTACTTAAGTACCAAGCCTTTTCCTTGCCAAAAACTATCCTCCAATATCTTTACACAAAACTTTCTCTTAGTGAAACACTTATAACACAAATAAGTTGAGAAATAAATGCAAGAAAAACAATGTAAGCTATCTATTCAACAAAGCTAGTCGGTTTAACACAAATTTAAAACAAAACTAACCATGCAAAGCGTCACTACTAAAGCAATAGAAAAGCAAATACAAACAAGTAACAATTACCAACAAGAATGCTATACTATTCGGCCCTAGGTGAGGCTTCTTGGACACTTTGAGCCCTTGAAGACACACTCACCGTCTAAAGCGTAATTAAAAAGGTAATTAGCACAAATTAAGTTGTAAGGAATTTAAGAAAAACCCCCTTTGTTGATCCTCTTTTTGCTAGTGACACTCCTTCTTGTTGTCTTTGCTTGTTAGCCCTCCAAATGTGTATAGTGTTTTGAGAAAGTGTGCTTCGGCTTTGTCTTTGTCTTCTCCTTAGAATGAAGGTCTTGATTCTCCAATTTCCAGCACCTATCAAAGGGCTAAACCTTAACCAAGTCAAGTTTCCATTCACACAAGCACCAAAGGAGAATAAATTCCAGCACCCAAATTAGAGGTCAAAGAACAAAAGCAAGAAACAATTAAATTGAATAAAACAGTACCACCAAAAGGAATTAGATTATGACAACTAGAAAGAGGTTCAAGAAATGTACCGCCCTGGTGGTCGGGTGTGATGACGTGGCATCCTGCTACAGTGTAGGCGTGTTGACAAGGCGCCAGGTTGGCAGATGGGAAGGAAGTCGGGAGGCACGTGTAGTCGCCAGTTGTTAAGTTGGCGTGTTCCGATTTCCAGCTTACCAGAATAGGCGATCGCCAGGTTGAAGATGAAGTCGCCAGATGTAGACTCAGGCGACCAAGCAGTCGGAGATCGCCAGAACAAGCACATCGCCGAAGATGAAGGAGAAGCAGATTATGAAGGCGGCCGGCGAGACCACAGGGAAGGTGTATGAAAGTCCCCAACTCGCCAGTTCCAGTAGAGATCGCACTCCTAAGTTTGCTATGCACTGGGCAGTACCATGCATAAGTAACTTAGCCAAAATGAGAGTAGAAGCAGCGCCAAGTCAGGGAGCCTCCAGATGATGGCACGTGTACGGTTGGATGCGGGCCACGTGTCCAAGTCTGCAACTGCCAGGAGAGAGAAAGTCACCAGGTATATAAGAGCTCTTAACAAACTTTCTGAGGTACGCACGTTCAGTTCATACACTTTACGCTTGCGAGTGAGAGAGGATTTGCATGGTTCTCGTTCTTAGTATTTGGTGATACCGTCACTGACTTGAGCGTCGGAGTGCGATCGGCCGCAGCGGCGCCGTATCGTTTCTTTGCAGGTTCTTGAGATAGATCCCGAAGAGGAACGGAGGTGGGAAGCGGTGCGCACGTCGATCCTTTGACGCGGCATTCTCCAGCGCTCCGGTCAATAGGCAGGATCAAGAAATATTAAGCAAGCAAATAAAAGGTACCAAAATAAAGGTAGGCACACAAAAGAATCCTAAGAATGACACTAGATTTAGATGACCAAATAAAAAAACAGCACCACTGGAAAAATGTTGTGGGCCAGAAACGTGTTTTTCCCCAATTTATGCTGAGCTGTGTTTTTAAGATATGATTCTGAAATTTGATATGCAAGATATTCAAGATCTTAGCTAAAATCTGGCTTTGTAATCACTCAAAACGCATGCACCAATTTTTTTTAATAAATTTTGCAATTTTGGTGTTCAGTTACGCCAGCTTTAGCGCCTCAGATTTGCACACTGATTTTAAAAGATTTATCATTTTTTTTCTGTTGCTTCTTTTGGACTAATTCTTTTTTTGTCCTTTCTATAACACTTCAAACTTGCAAATTCCAGAGAATCAAAATTTTCCTATGAGTGTAAATATTTTTCTGGATCAAAACAGTCAGCACAGAAAATCTGAAACAGGGGATTCTGAAAACTGGAAACAAAAACAGCAAGATACCAAAGTTTAGACACAATGGAAATTTGTGAAATAGAATTGTGTAGGATCTAAACACAATATGAACACAAACTAAAATTAAAAAAGGCACCAAAAGATCAAAGAACAGTAGATTCAAGCAATTAAAGAGACCCAAAATCAAGAAACAATCAAGCCAAATAAAAGGACTACTATGAATTGTTGACAATATGGATGAACATGACTTGACAAAACATATAAGATTCAGAAATTAAAGACTCAAAATCATAATATGAACCAAATAATGAAAGCAATAAAGACTCAAAAGCCTAAAAGAAAATAGCAACTCAAAGGTGTATGGAATCCTATCACAAATTGCACAAGAACTTGTTTAAGATCAATTGAACAAGAGTGCTTCGGTTGGATCTTCCACAAAGCACACCAAACAAACTAAAATGTAAAAAACAGCAAGACAATTATGGAAAATAAGATGAACAACATGAAAGTAAAGAAGAACTAAAAATGAAAGACCAAAAGCAACTCATCTTCAAGAACCATAGCTCATGATACCAAATGATGGCATTTCATGAAGGTCTTCTTGAATCATGTGAGAAAAAGTGGTGCGGAAGCTATGAAGGTGTGTGAGCAAGATCCTCCTAAGAGTGGTGTTGATCTTGAAGGTGCATGATATGTATGAAGCTAGGGAGGTTCGGCCAACCCAAGGAGAGGTGAAGGAGATGAAGTTTAGAGCCTAGAATTCTAGGGAGAAGCAAAGCTTGGCACAAAATGGCAGCATAACTTTACTCACAATAAACTTGGAAAATACAAGAGATAGCCTTCCTATTTATAGGCTATTTGGACGTAGAAGCTAAGCTAATAGCTAATGAAATGGAAACCAAATGAAATGCAAATCATAAGCCATGTGCCATGACCGGTCACACATAGAAAGCTTATAGAAAGTTTCACTCAAATATGCTTTCTACACTACTCTAATTACTAAGTACCCCTATTGGGCCTCCATGTAACAATTACAAGGCTTTCCCAAACCGTAGCTTGATCCATGTGTGGTGAGCTAGACGGTCCTTCTAGATGCTCCTTATGTAGCCACTCCTCATCATGGCCTAGACGCTCCTTATCATAGGCTAGACGCTCCTCTTTGAGTCTAGACGCTCCTCTTCATAGGCTAGACGGTCTAGCCTTGGAAGCTTGGTTTTCACAGTGTGGTGAGCTTGAGCCCTCCTCCATCAAGGAGGGTGCCACTTGCAACGAGCGATATCACAGAGATGATGCAGTTTGTTGCATCCGATACTCGCCTTGTGAGGTGGTGTTTCACAGCGCATCACGCGCTAGCTTGCTCCTTGAGTAGAGGACTTAGCTATGCGGCTGGTTACTACACAGAAATAACGTTCAAGTTGTCCCAATCCAGATGGCGACACGTGTAGGGTTGGATGTCACCAGCTACTCCAACCTAGATGATGACACATGTAGGGTTGGGTGCAATAGAGAAATGACGCTCAAGTTGTCCTAGCTCAGATGACGAAACGTGTAGGGCTGGGCGCTACCTGCTATCCCAGCCCAGATGGTGACACGTGCAGGGCTGGCTGCGAGCCACGCGTCCAAAAGCATAACGGCCTGGAGAGAGAAGAAACCTAGCTATAAGGTAACCTTAACAGAATTTTCAGAGGTACGTTTTTCATTACGGCTCATTCTGCTAGGGTTGTGTGCTTTTAGTACGGTCCTACAGAGCATATTTTCTCTTAGTTTTTGGGTGTTCTTGTCACTGACTTGAGCGTCGGAGCGCTACCGGCCGCAGAGGCGCCACCTTGTGTTTTTCAGGTTCTCAGAGAGGCTATCTGGGGAGTGACTTGGAGGGCACGTGGTGTCAAGCTGGTGAGGAAGACCGTGACGAGGCAACGCTCTTGCGCTAAGTCAACCGGCAGGATCATCTGGCGCCCACCGTTGGGCCGTGTAAAAGGTGATTCCCAACCATAGTTCGTGTTTGTGGTGTTTTTGGTGTTTTCTGTTCGACTGCTCGCTATCGCAGTCGATTCTTGGAGTTCTCACCGTTCGTTTGGAGTCTTTTGAGTTGTTGAGTTTGCTGAGGAAGAATGAGGACAACGCGCTCCAGCTTAGTCGCGCCATCAACAGACGAAGATGCTGTGTCTATGACGCAAGTGATGGACATGATGAAGACGCTGCAGGAGAATGTGGCTGCATCGCGTTCTGAACAGGAAAGGATGCACGAGGCGCTGGTGGCCTCGCAATCAAGGAACGAAGAGCTCACCAGGATCAACGAAGAGCTGCACAAAGCCCTTCAGGAGCGGGAGGAGCGTGCGGTTGGGGACAGATCTGCACCCCCATCCCCACCGCGCAGCTTTCCTATGCCATTTTCCCAAGAGATCATGGACTCGGTGGTCCCGGCTAACACTGTGGCAGTGAAAGCGTCTTCCACTGGGGTGGAGGACCCTGAAGCCCATCTCACGGTGTTTCATACTCAGATGATGCTCTCAGGGGCCTCAGACGCGGTGTATTGTATGGTGTTCATGAGAACTATGAGCGGAACGGCGTTGGACTGGTTCGTCAGTATACCCACTGGCCACATTACCACGTTCCAACAGTTTTCCAAGATGTTTGTTGAGAAGTACATAGTGAACAAGGCGCCATCTTTGGTGTCTTACGACTTGTTTGATATAAGGCAGTACCAAGGGGAGTCCCTGAAGGATTTCCTGAACAGATTCGGAGCTCGGATAGTCCGTTTGCCAGGAAAGGACGAAGAGATGTTCGTGCACGCCTTCAAAAAGGGCGTGTTACGTGGGCCTTTTAGTGAGTCGCTCATCAGGAGCCACCCCGACACGTTCGCTGAAATCCGGCGACGTGCTGTGGCTCACATCGCCGCCGAGAGCGAGGTCACCGAGAAGAGGGGAAACGTGGCCCCAACTAAACCGCGCGCCCAAGCAAGGGTACAACCGCATAGAGTAATGGAGGCGGCGGCGGGAAAGAGGGATCAAAGGACGCGCCATCCTTACGACCCTAAGAAAAATAAGAGCAAGGGACCAGGGCGCCCCAGGGAGAGTAATCGCCCCCCAAGGTATGAGTTTGTGATGGGTTTGGCTGATTTGATCGCCATCCCAAACATAGCTGTCAGGCTCAAAGTGCCTGAGAAAACAACGGAGAAGGTTTTGGGGCCAAAGCCAGATGCATGGTGCGAGTTCCACAAGAGTTTTGGCCACTCCATCAACTCGTGTTTAGCTCTAGGACTCCAGCTCGCCGAGCTGGTCAAATGTGGTTTCCTGAAGGATTACTTGCTAGAGAAGCAAGCGGACCAAGCATCAGGGTCTCAACCGGCGAGCAGCGGAGGGCAACAGCACGAGGTGCCTATTCACGGCGAGATCCACACCATAGCTGGCGGATTCTCCGGCGGGGGGTGCATAGCGTCGCAACGAAAGAGGTACGCGAGGTCGGTAATGTCAGTGGAAGTCTTTGAGGATCACTCGCCCGACGTGGACATCACGTTCACCAAGGGGGACCTCAGGGACGTGGTGCCTCACGACAACGACCCTATTGTGATCTCGCTCGTCACGGCGGGAAGGACCGTCCACCGGGTGCTGGTCGACCAAGGAAGCTCAGCATATGTGATGTTTTGGCCAACTTTTGAGAAGTTACAACTGTCCCCTGATCAACTAAGACCATATGGGGGCTGCTTGTACGGTTTTGCCGGCGACCAAGTGGAGGTGAGGGGGTATATCGAGCTGAGGACGACCTTCACTGACGGTTTGGCCTCATGAACGCAAAAGATCAGGTATCTTGTTGTAAACGCCCCGTCAGCGTACAACATACTGTTGGGAAGGCCAACGCTCAATAGGACAGGAGCTGTGCCTTCGACGAGGCACATGAAGGTCAAGTTGTCGTCTATGGAGGGTATGATCATCACTATTTGCTCCGACCAGAAGGAGGCGAATAAGTGTTATGAAAACAGCCTCCAGAACAAGAGGTATGTGATGGCATTTTCATGTGTTCTTCTTGAATCAAAGTAGAAAATAAGGTGCGGAAGCAATGGGTGAGATGATCAAGACCCTCCTAGGAGTTGTGTTGGCCTTGTAGGTGCATGATGAGTATGGTGTTTGAGTGGTTCGGCCAGCTCAAGGGAAAAAGGTGAAAGGATTGAAGTTTAGAGCCTAGATTTCTAGGAGAAGTAAAGCTTGTGCACAAAAATGGCAGCATAACCTTACTCAATTAAACTTGAAAATACAAGGTGTAGGCTCCTCCTTTTATAGGCTAAGGAGGACCATAATGCAACCCTAATGCTAGCCAAATGAAATGTAAATGTGAAGCACATGGGTGCACATGGCACATGGGTGCACAAATGAGCACATGGGGAGGGGTGTGTCTAGTTTTTATGTTCACCCCCTCCATGGGCTTTCTAGACCGGCCTTGGTAAATTTAGAGGTTTTTTTAGAAACTCTAAGTTTACCTAGGTTGGTGTTTTAGGTGCCAAAATTAATTCTAAGAAAATTACAAATAAAGTTCCTATGCTAATTTTGACAAGAAATTAAAGTCTACTCTACACTAGAGTTTATGGCATTTGAACATGTAAAAGAACGTCTTCTTGGATCCTCTTGGCCATAACTCTATGGTTGGCCCAAATCTACCCTTTGGTGGGCTTGCATGTGGGCTTGTGCTTGGGCCTCTTCCATCATCCCCTCCCTCTTGAAAAGGATTTGTCCTCAAATCCAAAGCTTTTTCTTCAACTAGGGGGATGGTTGTGGCTGGATGGTGTCCATCATCTCCTCCTTCTTTGAGAAGATCTATCCTCAGATCTTCAGACTTGATCTCGGATAGTAGCCTCTTGCTTCGCCAAAGCTTGTCCTCCTGGGTCAAACGTCCACCTATAGAAATAATCAAATAAGGCATAGGTGTTAGTTTGCAAATTAAGTTTACTAGGTTGCCATTTTTGTTTTTCTTTTGGTTTTGGCAACCTTGGACAAAGTTTCTCTTTTATTGGTTGTGTGTGGTCTCTAATCATCTTATGTATTTTAAAATGTTCATTTGTGGTTACTTTCTCTTTAGGCATAAATCCTATAGGAGATGGTAACAACTTAAAAGGAGAAAGATGATTTAGGCCACACATAACTTTAAAAGTAGAAAAATAAGTAGTTTTGTGAACTACTTTATGGTATGTTTGCTCATCTCTAGAGTTGTGTGTGCACTTTATGATTATATTACGCATAGTAGAAAGAGCTAGATTTTCAAATGTATTTTGACCATGCGTTTGAGGATGATAAGAATTTAAAGTGTGCAACTTAGTTGCAAGTTTTCCAAAGGAAATCCTCAAATCATGGTTTGCGAAATTTGAAGCTCTATTCAACACTATGCTTGAGGATAAACCATGAAGATGTATCACTTCTCTAGAGAAGAGTTTATCCATAACCATGAAAATTGAATCAAAACCTTTTGTTGTCCTAGGGAGTTTTAATATGAAATTTGTATCTTCCCAAGGATCATTTGCAAAAGGTGAAGGAGTATAGAGTTCATGAGACATTGCCTTGGGTGTAGTTTGAAAACAAGAATTGTACCTAAAGTAATGTCTTTGAACTTCTTTTCTCATGGAGGACAAAAGTTTTCCTTTTAAAAGCTCTAGAGTTTTATCAACTCTAATTTGTCCCATGAGTTCTCCTTCATGAAGACTTTCTCTCTTATGTGTGAGGATAGTCTCGTTGTGACAACCATTGTTTATAAGGATTTGTACACTTTGCAATGGTTGTCTCAATAAGACATGACAAGTTTCTTTAGGCCCTACTTCACATAAAAATTTGTTTTTGTAGATGCTTATAAAAAACTTGACATTCACTTGGTGATATCCTAGCACATATGAGAAATAATCTATTTCATTTTTATCTATGCAAGCTTCTTTTAAAGACTCTTCTTTTTCACTTAGGCTTGCAAGTGTTCCTTTACAAAAGGTAAGGCTTTGAGGTTGTTCAACAAGACACATATTTTGAAAGGTATTTTTAAATCTTTGGTCTTGTTGAATGACCTTGTGGGAAGGAACACTCTTCTCCCACGCCTTTTGTTCTTCAAGGATCTTCTCATGCTTTTCTTTTTCTTCTTTTTCTTTAGCTTCCCTTTCGACTTCCTCTCTCTTCTTTTGTATTTTTCTTTCCTTTCTTTCTTTATGGGAAGCAAACAAATTTTCTACCCTCATTTCCCAATCTACGCAAACTTCTATATTTTCTTTTCCATGGAAATTGGGTTGGTCTACCCTAACCCCTCTTGGGTTTTCCTGTTCTTTTCTATCTCTTCTATGTCTTATAGGGGGTGCTTGATAATAATCATTTACTCTAATGCTTCCCTCCCCAAAAGAATCATGATCTTTAGAGATATGTGCATGAGAAGGTAATTTTTTTAGAATGTGAGACTTCTCATCCTTTGCTTTAGTCAAAACATTAAGTTTAGTCTCACTCTCCAATTGTCTATAAGCAATTGATTGCACAGTTTGTGAAACTTCTTTCAAAAGAGTTTTTAAAGATTTTAATTCACTTCCAATAGACTTTGTAGAATGAGAAGAAGAAGACATGGCTAAAGCTTTGTGTATACAAGTATTTTACCTTGAGAAAACTTAGGAAAGTCAAAGAAGGTAGTTTTCCAGGTAAGGGAGGTGAGTCACAAAGGACTACTTAAATACCAAGCCTTTGCCTTAGCCAAAAACTATCCCTCAATGTCTTCACACAAAACTTTCTCTTAGTAAACCACTTAGAACACAATTAAGTTGAGAAATCAAATTTTCAATGAAAGAAAACAATGTATGCTAATTAATTTAACAAAGCTAGTCGGTTTTAACACAAAATAAGCATGCAAAGCGTCACTACTAAGCAAAAAGAAAGACAATCACCAACAATTAACAATTGCTAATTAAGAATTCTATACTAGTCGGCCCTAGGTGAGGCTTCTTGGACACTTTGAGCCCTTGAAGACACACTCACCGTCTAAAACGTAATTAAAAGAGGTAATTAACAATAAACCAAGTTGCAAAGGGAAATAAGAAAACTCCCTTTGTTGTTCCTCCTTTTGGTTAGTGCACTTCTTTGTTGTCTTGATTTGTTGATCTCCTAAGTGTTTGTAGTGTTTGTTTCAAGGAAGTTTGTTTCGGCTTTGGCTTTGTCTCCTCCTTGGAATGTTGGCTTTAATTCTCCAATTTCCAGCACCTATTCACAAGGGCTAAACCTTAAACCAAGTCAAATTCCATGCACATAAGCACCAAGGGAGAAATTAAATTCCAGCACCCAAAAAGAGAGGTCAAGGAACAAAAGCAAGAAACAAATTTAATTGAAAGAAAACAGTACCACCAAAAGGATTTATAATATGACAACTTAGAAAGAGATTCAAGAAATTAAAGCAAACAATTAAAGTTACTCAATAAAAGTTGGCACACAAAAGAAATTCCTAAAGAAAAGCACTAGATTAGATGACCAAATAAAAAAACAGCACCACTGGAAAATGTTGTGGGCCAGAAAACGTGTTTGTTCCCCGATTTATGCTGATCTGTATTTTTGGAATTTGGCTCTGAAATTTGTTATGCAAGATATTCAGGATCTTATCTAAAATCTGGCTTTGGATTCACTCAAAACGGATGCACCATTTTTTTTTAATAAATTTTGCAAAATTGGTGTTCGGTTATGCCAGCTGGAGCGCTCAAGATTTGCACTCTGATTTTGTAAGATTTATCATTTTTTTTCGGTTGCTTCTTTTGACCTAATTCTTTTTTTGTCTTTTCTATAACACTTTAAACTTGCATTTTCCAGAAAATCATAATTTTTCTATGGGTGGAAATATTTTTCTCGGTTAAAACAGCCAAAACAGAGAAGGTGTAAACAGGGAAATCTGAAAACTGGAAACAAAAACAGCAAGATACCAAAGTTTAGAAACAATGGAAGTTTGTGAAATAGAATTGTGTATGATCTAAACACAATATGAACTCAAACTAAAAATAAAAAAGGCACCAAAGGATCAAAGAACAGCAGATTCAAACAAATTAAAGAGACCCAAAAGCAAGAAACAATCAAGTCAATAATAGGACTACTAAGAATTGTTGACAAATATGGATTCACATGACTTGACACAACATTTATAGATTCAGAAAATAAAGACTCAAAGCATAAAATGAAGCAAAATTAAGAAAGCAATAAGGACTCAAATTCCTAAAAGAAAAACAGCCACTCAATGGTGTAAGGAATCCTATCACAAGCTGCACAGAATTTGTTCAAGATCAATTGAACAATTGTGCTTTGGTTGGATCTTCCATAAGCACACCAAGAACAATTTAAAAAGTAAAAAACAGAAAGACAAGTATGGAATTTAAATGACAATATGAAGTAAAGAAGAACTGAAAATTTAAAAGACCAAGCTACTCATCTTGAAGAACCAAAAGCTCATGATACCAAATGATGGCATTTTCATGTGTTCTTCTTGAATCAAAGTAGAAAATAAGGTGCGGAAGCAATGGGTGAGATGATCAAGACCCTCCTAGGAGTTGTGTTGGCCTTGTAGGTGCATGATGAGTATGGTGTTTGAGTGGTTCGGCCAGCTCAAGGGAAAAAGGTGAAAGGATTGAAGTTTAGAGCCTAGATTTCTAGGAGAAGTAAAGCTTGTGCACAAAAATGGCAGCATAACCTTACTTAATTAAACTTGAAAATACAAGGTGTAGGCTCCTCCTTTTATAGGCTAAGGAGGACCATAATGCAACCCTAATGCTAGCCAAATGAAATGTAAATGTGAAGCACATGGGTGCACATGGCACATGGGTGCACAAATGAGCACATGGGGAGGGGTGTGTCTAGTTTTTATGTTCACCCCCTCCATGGGCTTTCTAGACCGGCCTTGGTAAATTTAGAGGTTTTTTTAGAAACTCTAAGTTTACCTAGGTTGGTGTTTTAGGTGCCAAAATTAATTCTAAGAAAATTACAAATAAAGTTCCTATGCTAATTTTGACAAGAAATTAAAGTCTACTCTACACTAGAGTTTATGGCATTTAAACATGTAAAAGAACGTCTTCTTGGATCCTCTTGGCCATAACTCTATGGTTGGCCCAAATCTACCCTTTGGTGGGCTTGCATGTGGGCTTGTGCTTGGGCCTCTTCCATCAGTATGTGTGCCACGTAACCACAACGCCTCCCCCTGGCGTGGAGTCGGAGCGCGAACCCCGGCGAGTTTCGGATTCGGCGTTAGAGGTGGTCGCCGAGGGCGATGTGCCGATGGGGAGTGTAGAGGCGAGGCCAGAGAGCGGGAAGGGAGAAAGAAATTGCTCGGAGATCGCCAGAGAAACCGGTATCGCGAGAGCGCTGATTGCCAGCGAAAGGAAACCTCGGCCAGTAGAGGAATGGCTCGAGAAGGAGATCGGCGGCAAGGTGTTTAAGTTGGGAAGAACCCTGGATAGCAAGACGCAAGACCAAATCGCCGAGGTAATAAGTAAACACTTGGATGCGTTTGCATGGGCTGCTTCGGATATGCCGGGAATCGACCCCGATTTCTTGTGCCATCGTTTGGCAATGGACCACCAAGTCAGGCCCATCCGCCAAAGAAGAAAAAAGTTCAATGAGGAGAAGAGACAAGCGATCAAAGAAGAGACACAGAAACTCCTTGCAGCAGGCCACATGAGGGAAATCCAATATCCAGAATGGCTCGCTAATGTTGTCCTGGTCAAGAAGAGCAATGGAAAATGGCGGATGTGCGTTGACTTTACAGACCTGAACAAGGCCTGCCCGAAGGACTCTGACCCTTTGCCAAGCATAGACGCCCTGGTAGATAGTGCATTAGGGTGCAAGCTGCTCAGTTTTCTGGATGCCTTCTCGGGGTACAACCAAATCAAAATGCACCCCATGGACGAAGAGAAGACCGCCTTCATGACGAAAAGGTCATGTTATTGCTACAGGGTAATGCCCTTCGGGTTGAAGAATGCAGGGGCCACACACCAAAGGTTGATGGACAAGGTGCTCGCACCCATGCTCGGAAGGAATGTGCAGGCATACATCGACGACATGGCCGTGATGTCCCTGGAGAAAGACAAACACGTCGCAGACCTGGAAGAGTTGTTCACCACGATAGCCAGGTACAAGCTAAAACTGAATCCTGAAAAGTGCGTTTTTGGTGTAGAAGCAGGGAAATTTCTGGGGTTTCTCCTGTCAGAGAGGGGAATTGAGGCTAACCCCGAGAAGTGCACCGCCATCTTGGCAATGAGGAGCCCCACCAATGTGAAGGAGGTGCAGCAACTCACGGGGCGGATGGCCGCCCTGTCCCGATTCGTATCGGCAAGCAGAGAGAAGGGCCACCCATACTTCCAATGTTTGAAAAGGAACAACAGGTTTGTTTGGACAAAGGAGTGTGAGGAGGCCTTCGTAAAGCTCTTGGAATATTTGGCGAGCCCTTCAGTTCTATGCAAGCCCCAACTTATAACACCACTCAGGGTGTACTTTGCCATAACTTAGAGGGCGATCAGCGCAGTGCTAGTGCAGGATCAGGATCAGATCCAAAGGCCTATATATTTCGTTAGCAAGGTGCTGCAAGGCCCAGAGGTAAGGTACCAGGCCCTAGAAAAGGCAGCATTGGCGGTTGTATTCTCGGCGAGGAGATTGCGCCATTACTTCCAGAGCTTCACGATACTGGTGATGACTGATATGCCAATCCAGAAGGTTTTGAAGAAGCCCGATGTGGCTGGAAGGATGGTGAAGTGGGCAGTTGAGCTTTCGGAGTTCGACATCAATTATGAACCCCGGGGATCGATCAAAGGGCAAGTCTTCCCCGATTTCGTAGTCGAGTTGTCCTCCGAGGTGGCACAGAACGCCGAGGGTGACTTTCGTTGGGTACTCTCAGTTGATGGGTCGTCCAACCAGCTGGGCAGCGGGGCTGGGGTCATTTTGGAAGGGCCCAACGGAGTGTTGATAGAGCAATCATTGAGGTTTGCTTTCAAAGCAAGCAACAACCAAGCAGAGTATGAGGCTTTGATGCCGGAATCCTGCTGGCTAAGGAAATGGGGGCGATAGTGTTGATGGCCAAGAGCGATTCGCTGTTGGTCACCGGACAAGTAACTGGCGAGTTCCAAGCTAGGGACCCGCAGATGGCACCCTACTTGGAGTACGTGCAAGAGCTAAGAAGATCTTTCACTTCATTTGAAGTGGTGCACGTGCCAAGAGAACAGAATGCCCGAGCTGACTTGGTAGCCAAGCTCGCCAGTTCGGGCAAGGGGAGCAGGCAGAGGACTGTCATTCAAGAAACTTTGAAAGCGCCTCGAGCATTCGTTCTCCATGTTTGTAGATCAATGGGAAGACCGGCGAGAAGTCATAGATCCCTAACGCAGGAAACTTTGAGGGTGCCGAGGGTCAGAGCGCGCCCAGCGGAAGGGGCAAGATCGATGCGGGTTTGCGCTGTCCACGAACCAGACACGTGGATAACGCCATACCAACGTTATTTAGTGGATGGTGTGCTTCCAGTTGACTCAACTGAGGCCAGAAAAATAAAGAAGAGCTCCAGTAAGTTTACCCTTATTGACGGCGAGCTGTACAGGTTTGGATTTACACACCCTCTTCTTGTATGTGTACACGGAGAGAAGTGCACGAAGATTATGGCAGAGCTCCACGAGGGAATTTACGGGAGCCACACTGGAGGTCGATCGCTGGCGACAAGGACTATCCGTGCAGGCTACTACTGGCCCACGATGAGAGAAGATTTCAAGAGATACGCCCAGCGTTGCAAGCAATGCCAGCAGCACGCCGATTGGCACAAGGCACCCCCAGAAGAGCTGAAGTCAATTTACAGCCCCTGGCCGTTTCATACTTGGGGAATTGACATTCTGGGGCCCTTCCCATTGGCGTTCAGGCAGATGAAGTACTTGGTAGTGGCGATTGAATACTTCACCAAGTGGATCGAAGCGGAGCCAGTGGCCCAGATCACCGCACACAAGATCGAGAGCTTTGTATGGAAGAACATAGTGTGCCGGTTTGGTGTGCCTAAACGCCTGGTGTCAGACAATGGGACTCAGTTTGCAAGTCACCTTTTGAAAAAGCTGTGCGAAGAGGTGGGAATACAGCAGGTGTTTGCATCCGTCGAGCACCCACAGACGAATGGCCAAGTGGAGTCTGCCAATCGGGTGTTACTGAGAGGTTTAAAGAGAAGACTAGAGAAAGCTAAGGGATCGTGGGCTGAAGAGGTACCCCGCATAGTTTGGGCGTACCATACCACTGAGCAGTCAGGAACCCACGAGACCCTGTTTAGTTTGGTTTATGGATGTGATGCGATGATTCCAGTCAAAATCCAGGAAAGCTCGCCGAGATTCCAGAACATTGTGGCGGAAGACTCGAACGAAGAAAGAAGAACGAAACTGGATTTGCTGGATGAGATCACGGAAGAAGCAAGAGTGAAGGTCGAAGCAGTAAAAAGAAGGATTGAGCGAAGGTATAACTCTAAGGTAATGTCAAGGCAGTTTAGAAGTGGCGATCTGGTGATGAGGAAGGCCCATCAATATGAGATGCAGAACAAGTTATCGCCTAAGTGGACGAGACCGTTCCGAGGTGCTCGGGAATGGCGCCTACCGCTTGGAGACGTTAGAAGGAGGGGCGATTCCTCGCACTTGGAACGCCACACATCTCAAGTTGTATTACAGTTAAAGCCTTGTAAGTAAAGACGAACATGAAGAGATTTGAATAGTTTCTGTTAAGACAATTTCAAGGGGGCACTCTTTTTTCCCTAAGGAGGGTTTTTAATGAGGCCACCCAATAAAGAAGAGTTTTTCAAGTTTGCATGCTTATTGCTTTGAAAGTTTTAGAAAAAAGACCTTATCACTCGTACGTGATCTAGGGCAACAGTAAAGTCATATTGCATGCTTCAATGAGTAAAAGTTTTAAAGTCCCCATCGTTTTTCGGTGATCGGTGGCAATAGTTAAAAGTTTTAAAGTCCCCATCGTTTTTCGGCGATCGGTGGCAATAGTTAAAGGTTTTGAAGTCCCCGTCGTTTTTTGGCGATCGGTGGCAGTAGTTAAAGGTTTTAGAGACCTCATCGTCTTTCGGCGAATGGAGGTACCAGTAGTGCAAAAAGCCCTCAGCACTCTCGTGCATTTTGAGGCAAAGGAAGAAGTCCTCCTCGCCCTTGAGCGAGTGCAGGCGAGAAAAAGAAGAAGTCCTCCTCGCCCTTGAGCGAGTGCATGCGAGAAAGAGAAGAAGTCCTCCTCGCCTTTGAGCGAGTGAAGGCAAGAACAGATTGAAAGACCTCTTTGCATAAACAGATTGAGGCAAGGTTAAAAGTCCTCAGTGCATCCAGGGGGGAGGAGATGTACACCCTGGGCAAGTTGAGGCACCAGAGGAAGCCCTTCTCACCTTAGAGTGAGTTCAGGCAAGATGAAACTGAAAAGTCAAGGGTGTTCGTGACCTTAAAGGGCGGGAAGGGAAGGTCGATGGAAAACGCCTTTTCCCCTTTAAGTGAAACATCAATATTGACCCAGTAAGACCAGATAAAGCTTCCACGCTTGCGGGCGGTGTGAAGATAGATAAAATCCTTCTCGTCTTGAACGAGTTCAGGTACGGAGTGAAGGGTGGAAGAAGATAAAGGATAATTGAGGTAGGTTTGAAGAGAACACCTGACTATCCAGATCATTGTTCTAAAACTCAGGGAGGTAGAGCAGGATCCGAAAGGCGCCTTTACCCCCAGATGAGGGAACGATGATCAATCTATGCAAAGAAGAAAGGTAACATCGCCAGGACCCTATGGCGTAAAGGTTGAGACAGTGAAGGGGTCGTACGACAAGTGCCAGATCAGAAGAGTTCCAGGCGATGACGGAAGTAAGGGCACTTCACTTGGCAGATCAGGTAAACTGTATTTTAATACTAGTTTGAGTCAAAACCTGCTGCCTTGTAAGTGATTTTACGTTAAGGTTTGTTGCCTTAAGCTCACAAGTTTTATTGAATGCCATCGCCGAAGAGTTGATAGTTGCTCAAATGTACTTTCAGTTAACAGTTTGCTAAGTTTGTTATAAGGTTAACAATTTGCTCGAGTTAAAAGCAGTATGTGAAGGGTTAAGTTCAAGTATTGCTAAGTTAATGCAGTAGAGTAAGTCTCACCGGTTATGTTAGTTAACCCCACAGCAAATGGAGGCAAAAGCATACAAGGTGAATAGAAAGAAGATATTCAGGCAATGAGAATTATATAAACATTGTCGATTCAAGTCTATACACAGATAGTTATTACCAACAAAAGATAAATAACAAGTTCTTGAAGAAGAGGTGATGGGGAAGGGAAGTTAGTCTTCGGAAGGTACAATCTTCCCATCCACCACTTCATTGCAGATCGACAACATAGAAAGGTCGAGCTCAGGGTACTGGCATGCCATTTGCTCCAGAGCAGCTTCGAACCCAGAGGTGAGGATTTGAGCAGCACTCTGCTCAAGCTCATGTATTTGCTTCTTCAGCTTTTCCTTTTCCTCATGAGTTTGAGCGAGTTCTTCAGTAGCTTTTTTGCTCTCATCCCGAGTTTGGGCCAGCTCTGCAACAATCTTTTTAGTTTCCTCACGAGCTTCGGCGAGCTCAGCAAGAGCCGTATCCCTGTCCTTCTAGACCTTCCCTAGGAGAATCTCCCTATCTGCTGATCTCTTCTCGATTTTCTCCACCCTGGAAGCTTCAGCCTTTTTGCAGCCTCCAAATCTGCCACCTTGAGGCTGTATGGAACTAGCTTGCTCTCAAAGTCAATTTTCTCTTGGAGTTGGAGGTGCAGTTTTTGGCACAGATCGGAGGCTTCCTTGCGCATGTTCCTTAGCTCGGCGTCCAGTGCATCCTCCAGCCTTGAGTGTTCAATTTCAGTCATCAGCAGGTTGCAAGTGAGCTTCTCCGCCTCAGCCCTTATCATGAGATTTGACTCCTTGAGCTCGGAGTTTTCCTCTTGAAGCTTCTTAAGTGAATCCTTCACTGCTCTTGTACGAGCGAAGGGAGATCTTCCGCCATGGTCTTTAGTTGAGCTGTGAAAGGTCCCAAGGTCTCTTCAAAAGGGCCTGGGAGGTTTGAGGTTGGTGCTGGAGGCACTGATGGAGTTTGATGTTCGTTTTCACCACCACCCTCTTGAGTTTGAACAACAAGGGGGGCTTCCAGGCGTGGTGGTGAGGCTGGAACTTCCGCTATGGGCGTTGGAGGAACTTGAGCACCCTCATCTTCTCCTAATGCAGCCCCAGCGATGGATGTGGTGGAAGGAGGACCCTCTCCAACAGATACAAACGGTGAAGAGGCGCTCGAAGGGTCCTCTGCATAATTGGGGCTACCACTCTCGATCACTATGGGCGCGACGGCCAGTGGTGCTGCTTGGACTGTTTCTAACTGAATGGGAGGTGGTGGCGGTGTTGGCGTTGGAAGTGCAGGTGGGGTGGAGGTGGTCACCCTTTTCCTCTTAGTGATAAGACCATCCTCAGTGGCTTCGTCGTCGTCTTCTTCTTCCGACACCACCTGAGGAGTCTTCCTCTTTGGCCTTTTCAGCGCCAATTTTTTCCTTTCTGGGGCGGGTAGGGCCCCAGAAGGAGTTGGACCTCGGGGAGGGGTTTTCCCTTGAGAGATGGCTATCTCCACGACCGAGTTGGGCACAGTTTGGGAGTCCGCCGCGAGTTTGTGGGATCGGGCGATCGCCCTCAATTCAGCCAGTTTCCCTTTGCCCAACATTTTGTCTGCACAAGGTAAAAGCATATGAGTATGGAACATGCAAGTATACACATACAGAGATAACATAAGTAAATAGCACATGGATGAATGGTCAAGGCCAATACAGAATAATGGAGTGCCAAAGATAGAATGGTAAGAGTGCTAAGTCAGTTTTAACGCGAAATGAGAGCCTTGGTGTTGGGATAGGGGCTAACCTATGTACATTTCAAGTTGCCCTCAAGGAATTCAAAGGAGATTATCTGAGCAGTGGGGAGGGTGATGTTGGCAGAAGCCACACTCTTCCAGAAGAGACAAAGGTCTTTGTCCAGCTCCCGCATGTTGTCAGGACTTCTTGGTCTCCTGAAGTTGTCTTTGGAGTCCTTGTGCCCCTTGTTTACCCAATACAAGGGGAAGCCATCAAGCAGTGAAGGGTCTTGATCGTTCTGGCACACCTTGACGAACTTCCCCTTCCAGTCTTTGTAGGATTGCTGGAAGATGGAGAGGATTGACCTCCCAGCAATCCCGTTCAGGCTGACCCAGGGGCGATCTCCAGGATTCTTTGCCTCGAACAAAAAGAGGAAGACATCCACCGAAGCCGGTAGCTCCAGGTGCGCGCAGAGGATTTGGAACGCCCTCACGAATGCTCAGCTGTTGGGGTGGAGCTAGGTAGGGGCGATGTTGAGCTCGGTCAACAGCTCCCTCTCGAATCGAGTGAAAGGAAACCTAAGTTTCACTTTCTTGAACAGTGTGGCGTAGATGAAGCAGAACAACTCGCCGTTGCTCCTCTTATCGTCCACACAGATTGGTTCTCCATGGAGGCAAGGCAGCACTGTCACTTTGCTGTCGTGCTCCTTGTGAAATGAAAGGTCAGATTGATCCCCTTTCCTCAGTCGATGTACCCCCACCTCAGTATTTATCGATGAAGTTTCCTTCAGTAGAATCGGGGAGGCCAAAGGGTAGAGCTCTTTGTAGTCTTGTGAAGGAAGGGAGACTCCCCTGGCCTGTGGTGGAGTTGCTTGGGTGGGATTGGCATGGGATGAGGCAGGCCTCTCAGCCTGTGAGGAAGGAGCACCAGAGGCTCGTGGGGGGTTGCGTGTTGGTGGAGGGTTTGTCCCAGTGGTAACCCTACGAGTATTGGGAGGAGGGTTTCGCGATGAGGAAGGAGGGTTAGCGGTGGACTTTGTCTGAGCCATCGCAGGAACTGCAAAGGAAAGAAAAGGGAGGAAATGAGGATAGCAAAAGAATGACTCGATCGAAGACGAAGAAGACAGAACGAACGAGTGAGAGTTTGCTGGGGAAGACGCTATCAAGAACGAAACTCTAGGTGACGAGAAAAAAGAGAAACAACCCACAACGTATGCTCTAGACAGTTAATGGATGATGCAAACCGATTAAAATGCAACAAATATCAGTAGAAGGAGTAAAAGAGTTACCTTTTGATGATTGGATGAGTGTTGAAAGAAGTTGAAGATTGAGTGATGGCATTTTCATGAAGTTCTTCTTGAATCAATGTAGAGTATGGGGCGGAAGCAATGAATGAGAGTGAGCAAGATCCTCCTAAGAGTGGTGTTGATCTTGTAGGTGCATGATAAGTGTGGGTATTGGGTGGTTCGGCCAGCCCAAGGGAAAAGATGAAGGAATTGAAGTTTAAAGCCTAGGATTCTAGGGAGAAGCAAAGCTTGGCACAAAATGGCAGCATAACTTTACTCACAATAAACTTGAAAATACAAGGTGTAGGCTCCTCCTTTTATAGGCTAAGGAGGACCATAATGCAACCCTAATGCTAGCCAAATGAAATGTAAATGTGAAGCACATGGGTGCACATGGCACATGGGTGCACATGGCACATGGGTGCACAAATGAGCACATGGGGAGGGGTGTGTCTAGTTTTTATGCTCACCCCCTCCATGGGCTTTCTAGACCGGCCTTGGTAAATTTAGAGGTTTTTTTAGAAACTCTAAGTTTACCTAGGTTGGTGTTTTAGGTGCCAAAATTAATTCTAAGAAAATTACAAATAAAGTTCCTATGCTAATTTTGACAAGAAATTAAAGTCTACTCTACACTAGAGTTTATGGTATTTGAACATGTAAAAGAACGTCTTCTTGGATCCTCTTGGCCATAACTCTATGGTTGGCCCAAATCTACCCTTTGGTGGGCTTGTGCTTGGGCCTCTTCTGATGGCATTTCATGTGTTCTTCTTGAATCAAAGTAGTGAAAGTGATGCGGAAGCAATGGGTGAGTGAAACAAAGCCCTCCTAGGAGTTGTGTTGGCTTTGAAGGTGCATGATGAGTACGGGTTTGAGAGGTTTGGCCAACTCAAGGGAGAAAGGTGAAGGGATTGAAGTTTAGCCTAGATTTCTAGGAGAAGTAAAGCTAGTGCACAAAATGGGCAGCATAACAATACTCAATTAAACTTGCCAAATACAATGAGTTAGCCTTCCTATTTATAGGGTAGTTTGGGACGTAAAAGGTAAGCTACTTTCTAATGAAAAGAAAACAAAAATTAAATGTAAAACCTAAGCCATGTGCCATGCAATGACCGGCCACACTAACCTAGTTTCTAGAATGTTTCCTTCACAAAGTGCTTTCTACACTATCCTATCTACTAAGTACCCCTAATGGGCCTTTATGCAACAAAGCCTTCTTTTCCCAAACCGTAGCTTGGCTCATGTGTGTGTGAAGCTAGACGGTCTAGGACTCTTCATAGATGCTCCTTATATAGCCATGGCTAGACGCTCCATTTGGAAGACTAGACGCTCCTTTGAGAGGCTAGACGCTCCCTTGTGAAGCTAGACGCTCCATTTGGAAGACTAGACGCTCCTTTGAGAGGCTAGACGCTCCTTTGTGAAGCTAGTCTTAGTCTTTTGGCTTTCATAGTGTGGTGAGCTTGGGCCCTCTTCCATCATCTTCCATCATCCCCTCCCTCTTGAAAAGGATTTGTCCTCAAATCCATTGCTTCTTCTTCTTCATGGCTAGGGGAATGGATGTGGCTGGATGGTGTCCATCATCTCCTCCTTCTTGAGAAGATTTATCCTCAGATCTACAGACTTGATCTCGGATAGCAACCTTTTGCTTCGCCAAAGCTTGTCCTCCTGGATCAAACGTCCACCTATAGAAATAATCAAATAAGGCATAGGTGTTAGTTTGCAAATTAATTTTACTAGGTTGCCATTTTTGTTTTTCTTTTGGTTTTGGCAACCTTGGACAAAGTTTCTCTTTTAATGGTTGTGTGTGGTCTCTAATCATCTTATGTATTTTAAAATGTTCATTTGTGGTTACTTTCTCTTTAGGCATAAATCCTATAGAAGATGGTAACAACTTAAAAGGAGAAAGATGATTGAACCCACACATAACTTTAAAAGTAGAAATATAAGTAGTTTTGTGAACTACTTTATGGTATGTTTGCTCACCTCTAGAGTTGTGTGTGCACTTCATGATTATTCTAGGCATAGTAGAAAGAGCTAGATTTTCAAATATATTTTGACCATGCGTTTGAGGATGATAAGAATTTAAAGTGTGCAATTTAGTTGCAAGTTTTCCAAAGGAAATCCTCAAATCATGGTTTGCGTAATTTGGAACTCTATTCAACACTATGCTTCAAGATAAACCATGAAGATGTATCACTTCTCTAGAGAAGAGTTTATCCATAACCATGAAGATTGAATCACAACCTTTTGTTGTCCTAGGGAGTTTTAATATGAAATTTATATCTTCCCAAGGATCATTTGCAAAAGGTGAAGGAGTATAGAGTTCATGAGACATTGCCTTGGGCGTAGTTTGAAAACAAGAATTGTACCTAAGGTAATGTCTTTGAACTTCTTTTCTCATGGGGGACAAAAGAAGAACTAAAATTGAAAAGACAAGGAGCTACTCATCTTGAAGAACTAAAGCTCATGATACCAAATGATGGCATTTTCATGAAGTTCTTCTTGAATCAATGTAGAGTATGGGGCGGAAGCAATGAATGAGAGTGAGCAAGATCCTCCTAAGAGTGGTGTTGATCTTGTAGGTGCATGATAAGTGTGGGTATTGGGTGGTTCGGCCAGCCCAAGGGAAAAGATGAAGGAATTGAAGTTTAGAGCCTAGGTTTCTAGGGAGAAGCAAAGCTTGGCACAAAATGGCAGCATAACTTTACTCACAATAAACTTGAAAATACAAGGTGTAGGCTCCTCCTTTTATAGGCTAAGGAGGACCATAATGCAACCCTAATGCTAGCCAAATGAAATGTAAATGTGAAGCACATGGGTGCACATGGCACATGGGTGCACAAATGAGCACATGGGGAGGGGTGTGTCTAGTTTTTATGCTCACCCCCTCCATGGGCTTTCTAGACCGGCCTTGGTAAATTTAGAGGTTTTTTTAGAAACTCTAAGTTTACCTAGGTTGGTGTTTTAGGTGCCAAAATTAATTCTAAGAAAATTACAAATAAAGTTCCTATGCTAATTTTGACAAGAAATTAAAGTCTACTCTACACTAGAGTTTATGGCATTTGAACATGTAAAAGAACGTCTTCTTGGATCCTCTTGGCCATAACTCTATGGTTGGCCCAAATCTACCCTTTGGTGGGCTTGTGCTTGGGCCTCTTCCATCATTGAGGGAGATGTAGTTTTCGCAGTTCGCAGAGAGAGCGTTCAAAATGCTTGAAGATGAAGAAAGATAATGAAACAGTGAATAGCGCGAAGGGTTTAAGGGTTTCGAACGTTGTAGGAAGCGTAAACGACAGTGAACAATGGCCGTTGATGGGTCCACGTGTCGAACAATCGAAGGAGTTGGTGAAATATCAAGTCAGTGAACAGTTTTAGCGCCAACGCGCAAAGCCACGTAAGCCGCCGGATTTAAACCTCTTTAGTCTCCTCGCTGAACAAGTCGCAGCTCGAGACTGGAGGGCTTGTGTACCGACCAGGTCATCGGGTGTGATGACGTGTCTTGCACGTGCTCGGGTGGGGCGTGCTCAGTGGAACACGTAGGCTACAAAAGATGAATGGTTCAGAAGTCGGCATAGTCGCCGATCGCTGAATTGGCATTCTCCGATCTTTATTGTGCGTAACTGGCGGTCACCAGAGTTACGTCACAGTCGCCGTATGAGAGTGCTAGGAGATCAGATGATCAGAGATCGCCGGAGAATGCTAGGAGATCGGGTGGTTTACACGCCGCCACAAGGAGCACATCGCCGGATCTCCCAGTAAACTCAGTTAAAGCTGTTAAAGGCTCAAAAGGGTAATTTCAAGCGTGTAAGTTCAGTAAGACGGTTGTTGCACCAGCATGGGGCATGAAGGTTGAGTGGGTTGGGGGAAACATCTTGCTCATCAGCGACAGGATTCCCAGAGCGGACATTCGTTGGTGGCAAGGTTTCCCCAGCTAGAACATGAGTGGCGTAGCAATAAGGAGGGTGCCACTTGCGATGAGCGATATCACAGAGATGATGCACTTTGTTGCATCCGATACTCGCCTTGTGAGGTGGTGTTTCACAGTGCATCACGCGCTAGCTTGCTCCTTGAGTAGAGGACTTAGCTATGCGGCTGGTTACTACACAGAAATAACGTTCAAGTTGTCCCAATTCAGATGGCGACACGTGTAGGGTTGGATGTCACCAGCTACTCCAACCTAGATGATGACACGTGTAGGGTTGGGTGCAATAGAGAAATGATGCTCAAGTTGTCCTAGCTCAGATGACGACACGTGTAGGGCTGGGCGCTACCTGCTATCCCATCCCAGATGGTGACACGTGCAGGGCTGGATGCGAGCCACGCGTCCAAAAGCATAACGGCCTGGAGAGAGAAGAAACCTAGCTATAAAGGTAACCTTAACAGAATTTGCAGAGGTACGTTTTTAATTACGGCTCATTCTGCTAGGGTTGTGTGCTTTTAGTACGGTCCTACAGAGCATATTTTCTCTTAGTTTTTGGGTGTTCTTGTCACTGACTTGAGCGTCGGAGCGCCACCAGCCGCAGAGGCGCCACCTTGTGTTTTTCAGGTTCTCAGAGAAGCTATCTAGGGAGTGACTTGGAGGGCACGTGGTGTCAAGCTGGTGAGGAAGACCGTGACGAGGCAACGCTCTTGCGCTAAGTCAACCGACAGGATCAACAATCTAAGGTGATGTGATTCCAATAGCCATATAGAGAAAGGTTCTTGACCTTCTTAGGAATCACCTTGAGTTGGACATTATAGAGGCACTTTTCTTAGAGTTGGATCCTTGTTCTAAGACAAGAACTCACCAAAAAACTAGTACCAAATCCCAAACTCATTTGGATGAACCAATTTTAGTCAAATTGAACCGAACAAAAGAGTAAGAAAAGCAAAAGAACAAGATGAATGGACTGAAATATAAAACTGCCGAACCAAAACTCATAAA
The DNA here is from genome assembly GCF_051622355.1 of Phaseolus vulgaris. Classification (NCBI taxonomy): domain Eukaryota; kingdom Viridiplantae; phylum Streptophyta; class Magnoliopsida; order Fabales; family Fabaceae; genus Phaseolus; species Phaseolus vulgaris. The sequence goes on along the minus strand of NC_143501.1, from coordinate 18,169,732 downwards.
AAACAGCAAGAACACCAAACCAAAACTCAAGAACACAAGCTAACAAAAAACAATAGAAAGAGAAGAAAGGAAGGAGAAGAGAGTGCTCATGAAGATGGAAGAATGTTGGATGATCTCGCCACTAGAAGTGTGGAATGCTCCTAGATGAGAGTGATGCCGCCACTTGAGGACTCCAATGATCCATCAAGATAAGACTAGAGAAGAAGGCTCAAAGCTCTCCAAAGTTCACTCAAAATTTGAGTAGAGTTTTCTTAGATTAATTCCAATCTGAATTTTACAAAGGAAGCACCTCTATTTATAGCCTAAGGTGCTGAAAAATAGGTGGGAAATTTCAAATAAACTCATTTGAAATTCCCACCAAAAACAAGTCACATGGGAGGTGTGACCTTTTTCTACTATGACACCTCCCAAAAACTACACCTACACCTATCTACTAATACACCCCCCCTCCTAAAGCTCCTAACTAAAGCCTAAAAGATGCTAAAACAAAAGAGGTTTCTAATGTTTCCCTCTAAGTACTTTCAACCAAAGAAATTACAAAAAGAGAAAATAAATGTCCTCTAGCTCCCAAAGCTTTGAACATGCTTCTTGTAATCCTTTGAGGTGGACTTTTACCTCCATGGGCGTCCTCCATTTGTGCCTCCACCTCTTCTTGATCTTGTTGATTGGCCTCCATGTCCTCTTGAGCTTGATCTCCATCATACTCCCCGAGTTGGAGAGAATTCGACCACGAATTCTGGAGACCTACAGAAAAGGGAGTTAGATCGCTGACATTAAAAGTATGACTACCTAAGAATGTATCAGGCATATCTAACTCATAAGCATTGTCATTAATCCTCTTGAGGACTTGGAAAGGTCCATCCCCTCGAGGCATTAGTTTGGACTTCCTTTGAGTAGGAAAACGATCCTTCCTCAAGTGAAGCCAAACCCAATCGCCCTCATCAAACAACAATGCTTTTCTCCTTTTATTGGCAAGTTCAGCATACTTGCCAACCTTCTTCTCAATTCTCTTCTTGATGTCTTTATGCAAAGTTTTCACAAAAGAAGCCTTTTCATCCCCATCTTTGCACAAGACATCTCCAAGAAGGGGAATAGGAAGAAGATCAAGAGGTGTTAGGGGATTAAACCCATAGACCACCTCAAAAGGAGAATGGGAGGTGGTAGAATTTACTACTCGGTTATATGCAAACTCAACATGGGGTAGTAAATTCTCCCACACTCTAGGATTCCCTTAAATAAAGCATCTCAATAGTTGTCCCAAAGTTCTATTCACCACCTCGGTTTAACCATCAGTTTGTGGGTGGCAAGTGGTAGAAAATAAAAGCTTAGTTCCAAGCTTTCCCCACAAGGTCTTCCAAAAGTGACTCAAGAACTTAGGATCTCTATCGGACACTATAGACCTAGGAATCCCATGCAAGCGAACCACTTCTTGAAAGAAGAGGTTTGCAATGTGGCATGCATCATCCACTTTGTGGCAAGGAATAAAGTGAGCCATCTTTGAAAAATGATCCACTACCACAAAAATGGAGTCCTTTCCCTTTGATGTCTTGGGTAAGCCTAAGATGAAATCCATAGATATATCTACCCAAGGCATTGAAGGGATAGGAAGAGGAGTATAAAGACCATGGGGATGCATTTTAGACTTAGCTTTGCGGCAAGCTATGCATTTATCACACAAACTATGAACATGTTTATGCATATGTGGCCAAAAGAAATGTTCATTCAACACATCCAAAGTTTTAGCAACCCCAAAATGTCCCATTAAACCCCCCTCATGAGCTTCTCTAACAAGAGATAATCTAATAGAGCTTTGGGGAACACAAAGACGTTTTCCTTTAAAAAGAAAGCCATCTTGAATAAAAAAGTCTTTGTGTCCTCCTTTAAGACACTCTTGATAGATGGGAGAAAAATCAAGGTCATCATGATAAAGTTCCTTAATGTGATCAAAACCAAGATATTGAGAGGTTAAAAGATTTAGCAAGGTGTATCTTCTAGAAAGAGCATCCGCCACAATATTTATTTTGCCTTGCTTGTGTTTGATCACATAAGGAAATTGCTCAATGAATTCCACCCACTTAGCATGCCTCTTGTTAAGTTTGTTTTGGCTTTTCAAATATTTAAGAGTGATCCTGCCGGCAACTCAAACGTGGAGGAATCGCTTCGTGGCACTCTCTGCCCCGTCTACGCGACTGCGTCTTCTGCGGAATCACTCCCCGAACTTTCTCTCAGATGTCTTCAAATGTGACCTGCAAAACACACAGACGGCGCCTCTAGCGGCCGTTTGCACTCCGACGATCAAGTTAGTCCAACAGAACCACCAGAAACTGGAAACTAGTAATGTGTGTGTGAAAAAACTTGCACTCTGTTTTTCCTATCTCTTTTCTCCTTCTTCCACTCTCCCTCTGATTCTGTCTTTTATCCCTCTTTCCCTGCTTCTGGGCATAACAGAATTCTGTTATGCTTTTCTGGCATGTGTCAGAACCCTGTCATGCTTTTCAGAGAAAGCGTACCTTCAGAATCAGCAATGGAGAGCGTGAGAGTCTGCGCATGTCTGCGCATGGCTGCGCCTGTCTGTACCTTTAGCGGTACGGAGTGCTCTTTTGTCTGGACCGCACCCCTCTCAGATGGTGACACGTGGAGGCCTACAACTCACATCTAACCACACACGTGTCACTTACTGGAAGGGCTCTAGCGCCTCTCTTTGTCCGCCTAAGCTACGCCCTTGCGGAGTAACTTAGAATGCTTCTCTTATCTGGGTAAATTGCACACTCTTAGGAGTGGTCGTCGGGTGTGGCTGGTCTAGGCGCACTCACCGAACGTTACTCTCTGCGTAGGCGACTTACCCTTCTGGATGACACGCACGTAATGGGTTGAGGGAATCACCAATCACCGACTGGCTTACTAGTTCCCTCAGGCCACTCTCGTGCATGATTCCTTGAGGTGTGCTCATGCGAGGTCCATGCGTAACGCTCTCGCTGGGAACCTTAGTCCCAGTTTAACTGCGTGTAACACGAGACCCCGATGACAATACACCCGATGACTGATCAGTGTTTATTCGCTACTCGCGCTCTGCCTCCAGGCGCGAGTCTGGGAACTGGTCTGCTGGTGGTCACTTGGCTACTGACCACCGATCACCATTCTGGGTGATCTATCCCCCGACCTCTCTGCCGCCTGATCTGTCGGTGGTAACTTGGTTACTGACCACCGATCACCTCTCTTGGCGATCGTCCCCCTACCTCTCTGCCACCTGGTCCACGTGTCACCCTGCGAGTGGTCCACGTGGTTCTCTGATGCTGACGTCATCGACTACCGATGACCGATCGGATCACAAGCCCCCCAGTCTCGAGTCGAGAACTCGTTCTCAGCGAAGAGACTAAGTGGTCGTGCCCTCAGTCCACGTGGCAAGTGGGGCCGCCTCACGTGCCACCTCACGTGCTGCTTCTTTAACGTTTGGACTTCCTTTCTTAATCTCGCGACACGTGGCCCCATCAACGGCCAGCGCTGTGCGTCGCTAGCGCTTCTTTCATTCAAATTGGCGCGCCCTTCCACTGTTCCCTCATCTTCTTCATTTGACTCCCAGACTCTCTGCGAACCTCTCTTCTGCGCACCCATCTTTCTTCAAATTCTCTGTGATCCTAAACTCTTACGATCATCCAAAGGTATGGTTTTTCCTTTCCCTGGCCCCTTTTTGGTCATCTTTACCGATTGCATTTATCATTCTAGTTATCATGCATCCATCTTCCCTGTTTTTCTTCTTCTCAACCCGCGCTAGGGTTTTTCTCATGTTTTCGCTTTGACTTCTGCCTCCTCTTCTTTCTCCTTTACCTGGGCATTTCTCCCTCATTCCCTCTCTCTGTTTTTCACCGAACCATCCATCACTCTCTCCCTTTCTATTTCTGACCCCTCGTTTTCCTCCATTGCAGCTATCTCTCGATGGCTCGCTTGAAGCAGACCGCTCGCGTCCTTGCCTCTTCTTCTGGTGCACAGCCCTCCGCGAGTGCACCAGCTTCGCCACCGCCTGTTGTCACCTCATTCCATGACAACGCCAAAGTTTATGACTGGGCCCCTCTGGCGTTGCTATCTGAAACGTCTACCTTGCTACCTGAGGACCATCTTAACTCACTTCTGAGCCACGACCCGGACGAACCCTCGTGTTCCATAGACAGGGAAAACGACTTCCACATCCGAGTCCGCATCCCTCCCCGAGGGATGCCCATTTGCGCTGACGACAGGGCCACCAATGGGGTGCCCTTCGTTTTTGTTTACTCCGCGATCTTCAAAAGGTTGAGGCTGCGACTCCCCTTCACCTTCTTCGAGAAAGAGCTGATGATGGAGTTGAACGTCGCGCCCTGCCAACTCCACCCCAACGCCTGGGCCTTCATCCGGGCGTTTCAGATCCTGTGCAACCATTTTGGGCACAACGCCTCGGTGGAGGTGTTCCTTTACTTCTTTGAGGCGAAAAAACCAGGGGATAGGTTTTGGGTCAGCCTGAACGGGGTTGCTGGACGGGTGCTCCTGGGCCTGTACCAGCAGTCCTTCAAAGACTGGAAGGGCAGATTTTATATGATATCCGCCACCCCACAAAGCCCTCATCTGCTCGAGGGGTACCCCCTCTACTGGGTTCCCCAGGTTCAATTTAAAAAACCCAAGGATCTCGAGACCATGGCCCCCTACGAGCGCGAGCTGTGTGGGCTGCTCTTGGGGGCTAAGTATGACTCCGCTCGCCTCATCAAGGATGAGTTTGATGTGGTTTCCCTGAAGAAATATATAGGTAGTCCTTTCTCTGCCGCCCCTTAGGACATTTATACTTCCTCATGCATGCTCTTATACCTTTCACCTTGCTTGCGTCTCTTAGCTGTCTAATTTCCCTCTTTCTTGCCTATGCAGATTCAATGTCAGGGAAAGATAGGAGGTTGGCGGTGTTGGAGCTCGCTAAACGCCGAGCGGCCAAAGGGATTGGCTCTTCCTCTTCCACCACTGAGCCAATCGAAGCCCCTCCGCTCTCGGTCGCGCCAGCCGAAGGCCCCGAGCAAGGGAAGAAAAGGAAAAGACTGGTGAAGGCTTCTTCGCTGGTACCTGCTGCTGCTGCTGCCTCAGTGGAAGAGGAAAACTCAGGCTCCCCCCTCATTCACCGCCAGAGGAAGAAAACAGTGGTTGAGGGGGTCTCGTCTCTCCAGCCTGGAGGGATCGAGGTGGTAGAGGTAGAGGAAGGTTCACCACCTCCCTCCCCCTCCACTCGACTTGTCCCGGAGCCCGCATGCCCACCTTCTCCTAGCCAAAAATCGCCCCCAATCTCTCAACTGCCAACTTCCCCCCCAGCAGGCCAATCACCTGGTCCATCCGCTCACCCTGCTGGGGGTGTTTCTGCTCAAAACGAGTGTGCCCCGCCTCCACTAACAATCTCCACCGCCAATGCTGAACATGGTGGGTCTGGCTCGCGCCCAAGCAACACTGGAGCCAACCATGAGAACTTCAGCAGAGTTATCTCCATGGTGCGACAGCACATCAGCAATGGGGAGCTCGTCGACTGGAGCGGGGAGGAGATAGACGCACACCTTGCCAAGCAGGTGGTGCTCTCGCTGGAGTTCTCCACCCAGCATCGCAAGCAGAAAGCCCTGGAGAAAAGGGTGAAGGAACTTGAGCACGACAATGAGTCGCTGCACAGTGACCTTGAAGCCGCTCAGGGATCTGTCGAGCTGATGCGAGGCATGGTGGAGAAGGCCAGGAGGGAGTACTTGCTGCAGGTCCAGGAGACCATCAAGATGGAGATCTTGATGGGGCAGACTGTTGGTCCTCTGGACTAGAAGGTGGCAGAGCTACAGGCTGAGAATTCCTCTTTGCTCGAACGGAGTCAGATGGTGGAGGAGTTACAGGCTGAGAACGCCTCCCTACGCCAACAGGATTCTCAGCGGGTGGAGATGCTCAAGGCCGCCAAGGAGGCAACTGCTGCTGCCGAAAAGAAGCTTGAGGAGGCAGTGGGCAAGCTGTCTGAGGCTGCCTCCTCCCTTGCTACCCTTACCACGCAGAGGGATGCTGCAGAGGCTTCGAGGCGAAGTCTGGAGGCGGAGAAAGAGGACTTGATGAACGTGGGCGCCGATTCCCTCATTGATGGATTCGAGCTGGCGCTCGAGCAAGTCCGCTGCGTCCTCCCAGAACTGGACCTTGCGCAATTCAGCATTCATCACTCGGTGGTAGATGGAAAACTTAGGCCTCCTACTCCCTGAATCTCTTCCCCTTTGTAATTTTGACTTCTTCTGTACAAAGTTTCATTCTGTCACCTTATGTTTCTGCACCATTCAACTCTTTGTAACTGACAATTGTATGAACATCTCTGGTGATATATCTCGGATTCAATTGCTCAATTTCTCTTTGTATTTTCTTTGGACTCCACTAATCTTTATGTGCGCGACTAACTGTTAGCTAGTTTAGGTTCAGCGCGATCTGGGGCTTTACCTTTCCTTTCGCACACGACTAAGTGTTAACCAGCTTAGGCTTAACGCGATCCGCTTCTCTTACTCTTTGCGCGCGACTAAGTGTTAACCAACTCAGGCTTAGCGCGATCAGCTTCTCTTACTCTTTGCGCGCGACTAAGTGTTAACCAACTCAGGCTTAGCGCGATCTGCTTCTCTTATTCTTTGCGCACGACTAAGTGTTAACCAACTCAGGCTTAGCGCGATCTGCTTGATCACGACTGGCTATTCCCTCAGCTTGGTGTTTAACAGTCCTCGTGCGCTGCTTTGCACTACTAGCCAATTACCGACAACTCATCAATGATCACTCTTTAGCCCTTACTTAGCTTCCTCTGTCGCTCTAGCGCTAAGCGCATAAAGGACCTTGACATCGATCGCTCAAAGTGAGGCCTCGTCTTGGGAAAAGGAAGTGTTTCTCGCTAACCCCTTTCCCTTTCCCCGAGGTCATCACCCTTTGGCGGGTTGAGTCGCTCACTCCCTGTCTCACTCCTGGGGTGAGAAAGGTTTTCTGACTGAGAGTCTTACTGGGCCAATATTGGTGCATGCCAAGTGGGTAAGGACGTTTTGTCAAAACCTTTCCTTTCCCTCTGTTGGTCTTACTAGCACCCCTGGCTTTTCAAACCTTTCTGCTTGCGCTCACACCTGGGGTGAGGAAGACTTAGATCGGTGCCAGTACTTGTGCCTAGAGCAAGTAGGGCCTAACCAATCACCTGCACTTGCACCTGGGGCAAGGAGGATTTTAACTTTAATACTTGAGCACACTTTATATGCTGGAAATTTTCCTTTAATTGGGTGGCCTCGTTAAAAACCCTCTTTAGGGAAAAGAGTGCCCCCTTGTCTGTTCAACTGTTTCCACCACAAACAAAGCATGTGTCTTTTAGCGTGAGAACGCCATTACTGTACAATTTTAACTGAAATAAAATTTTAAATGGGTGGCGTTCCACGTTCTGGGGATTGCTCCTCCTTCCAAAGTCTCTAGGCGATAGGCTCCGTTCTCTAACGTCTCCACCACTCTGTACGGGCCTGTCCACTTCGGGGATAACTTATTCTGCATGTCATTCTGATGCGCCTTTCTCATCACCAGATCACCTTCCTGGAAGCGCCTGGGCCTCACTTTAGAGTTGTGCCTCCGCTCTACTCTTCTCTTCACGGCTTTAGCACTGACTCTGGCCTCCTCTCGCACTTCGTCTAGTAGATCCAGATTCACCTTACGCTCTTCATTGGACTCTTCAGCAACGAAGTTCAAGAATCTGGGGGAGCTCTCCTGTATCTCTACAGGAATCATGGCGTCTGTCCCATAGACAAGGCTGAAGGGTGTCTCATGGGTGCTGGACTGTGGGGTGGTGTGATAAGACCACACAATTCTGGGGATCTCCTCTGCCCAGCCTCCTTTGGCCTTGTCTAGCCTTCGCTTCAGCCCCCTGAGCAGCACCCGATTTGCTGACTCCACCTGCCCATTTGTTTGTGGGTGCTCCACTGAGGCGAAAACCTGTTGTATCTTTAGCTCTTCACACATCTTCCTCAATTGATGACTGGTGAACTGGGTGCCATTGTCGGAAACCAGCCTCTTGGGTATTCCGAAGCGGCAGACAATGTTCTTCCAGACGAAGTGTTCGACTTTCTGTGCGGTGATGTGTGCAACCGGCTCTGCCTCCACCCACTTAGTGAAATATTCAATGGCCACAATGAGGAACTTCATCTGCCTTGTCGCCAGGGGAAAAGGTCCTAGGATGTCAATCCCCCATGTATGGAATGGCCACGGGCTATGGATGGACCTCAACTCCTCAGGGGGTGCCTTGTGCCAATCTGCATGCAGCTGACATTGTTTGCATCGCTGAGCAAACCTTATGCAATCTTCCTTCAGCTTTGGCCAGTAGTACCCCGCGCGGAGTACTCTACTTGCCAAAGCGCGACCACCTACATGGCTTCCGCACACCCCCTCGTGCAGCTCAGACATGAGTCTGGTGCATTGCTCGCCGTGTACACAGATCTGCACAGGGTGAGAAAATCCAAATCTAAATAGGCTTCCATCTATGAGAGTAAACTTACTTGAACCCCTCTTTATTCTTTTTGCCTCTGCCAGATCGAGCGGGACTACACCATCTTCTAAGTATAGCCGGTATGGCGTCATCCAGGTGTGGGGTTCCTTCTCCGCGTGGACCTCCATCGACTCACCGATCTTTGAGGGTCGCGATCTCACCCTCGGCGCTCTCAGCGTCTCTTGAGTCAACGACCGATGACCGATCGTTAGACGCTCCATTGACTTGTATACATGAAGCACCTGGTTGTCCGACACAAACGCGCGCGGCACCTTCAGGGTTTCATGAATGACAGTCCTCTGCTTCCCCCCTTTGCCTGAGCTGGCCAGCTTGGCAAGCAGGTCTGCTCGGGCGTTCTGCTCTCTTGGTACATGCACTAACTCAAACTCGGCGAAAGACGTCTTCAGGAGCTGCACATACTCCAGGTAGGCTCCCATCTGGGGGTCCTTTGCTTGGAACTCCCCGGTGACCTGCCCGGTGACCAGTAACGAATCGCTCTTGGCCAGCAGGTTTCTTGCTCCCATTTCCCTTGCTAGCAACATCCCCGCGATCAGGGCCTCGTACTCCGCCTGATTGTTGCTAGCTTTGAAGGCGAAACGGAGGGACTGCTCGATCAGTACTCCGTTTGGCCCTTCCAGGATGACCCCAGCGCCGCTTCCCTGCTGATTAGAGGAGCCATCCACCGATAACACCCATCGGAAATCTAACCCTTCTGCAGGTGTCGCGATGGATGATAGCTCGACTACGAAGTCCGCGAACACCTGCCCCTTGATCGGTCCTCGGGGCTCGTACTGAATATCGAATTCCGACAATTCTACTGCCCACTTGACCATCCTTCCTGCCACATCAGGTTTCTTCAATACCTTCTGGATAGGCAGATCAGTCATCACGACCACTGTGAAGCTGTGGAAATAATGGCTGAGAATACCACCGCTAGAGCAGCCTTCTCGAGGGCCTGGTACCTGGTTTCAGGGCCTTGCAGCACCTTACTTACGAAGTAAACAGGCCTCTGGGCCCGGTCCTGCTCTTGCACCAGGACTGAACTGACTGCCTTCTCCGTAACAGCAAAGTATAGACGGAGAGGAATGCCTACCTGGGGCTTTCGCAGGACTGGTGGGCTTGCCAGATATCCCTTCAACTTAATGAAGGCCTCCTCGCACTCCTGCGTCCAGAGAAATCTGTTGTTGCGCTTGAGACACTGGAAGTATGGATGACCTTTCTCCCCACCAGCAGACATAAATCGGGACAGTGCTGCCAAGCGACCGGTGAGCTGCTGCACCTCCTTCACCGTCGTTGGGCTCCTCATCGCCACGATCGCCGCACACTTCTCCGGGTTAGCTTCGATTCCTCGCTCTGTCAAGAGGAAACCCAAGAACTTCCCAGCCTCCACACCGAATATGCATTTCTCAGGGTTGAGCTTCAGCCTATACTTGGCAATGGTGGTGAATAGCTCTTCCAGATCAGCTGCATGATGCTTCTTCTCTTGGGACGTAACCACCATGTCATCTACATAGGCGTGTACGTTCCTTCCCAGCATGGGCGAGAGCACCCTATCCATGAGCCGCTGGTAGGTAGCCCCCGCATTCTTCAACCCAAATGGCATGACCTTGTAGCAGTAGCAAGACCGTTCCGTCATGAACGCGGTCTTGCATTCGTCCATTGGGTGCATCCTGATCTGATTATACCCTGAGAAAGCGTCCAAGAAGCTGAGTAGCTTTCCCCCGGAGGCGCTATCGACTAGAGCATCTATACTGGGTAAGGGGTAAGAATCCTTGGGGCACGCCTTATTGAGGTCAGTGAAGTCCACGCACATTCTCCACTTGTCGCTTGCCTTCCGCACCAGTACCACATTCGCTAGTGATGTGATTCCAATAGCTACATAGAACAAGATTCTTGACACTTTGAGGAATCACCTTGAGCTGGAAAATGTAGAGGCACTTTCTTAGAAGTTGGATCATGGTTCTAAGTTCAAGAACTCACCAATAACAAGTACCAAATCCCAAACTCATTTGGATGAACCAAATATTGTCAAATTGAATCAACAAATGAGAATGAAAAGAAGAGACCGAACAGAATTGAATTAAAAAATAAAAGTACCGAACAGAATTGTGAAGCAAACAGAAAATAGGTGCTGGAAAATTAAAGGAACCGAAACAAAAACAACTCAAAACTCAAGGCAACAAGAACAAATTGAAGAAGAAGAAAGGAAGGAGAAGAGAATGCTCATGAAGATGGAGGAATGGTTGGATGATCACGCCACTAGAAGAATGGATGCTCCTAGATGAGTGTGGAAGCCGCCACTTGAGGAAACCATGGTCCTTCAAGATAAGACTAGAGAAGAAGCTCAAAGCTCTCCAAATGCTCACTCCAATTTTGAGTATAGTTTCTTTAGATAAAATTCAAATCTGAATTTTACAAAGGAAGCACCTCTATTTATAGCCTAAGGTGCTGAAAAATAGGTGGGAAATTTCAAATAAACTCATTTGAAATTCCCACCAAAAACAAGTCACATGGGAGGTGTGACCTTTTTCTACTATGACACCTCCCAAAAACTACACCTACACCACTCTCCTAAGTCACATGGACAATGTGACTTTATTTTACATTTTCACACACCTTTATTTAATAACCACACCTCCTAAAACTATACAAGAGTATTTCAAAGCTTGGCCTTGCCCCTCATGGGATGGATTTGGGCTCTTTGGGCTTTGGCCTTCTTGGGCTTGGGCTTGGGCTTTGGGCTTGGGCCTCATCTTTATTTTATGTCTTCTTTTAATTTTGAGAAGACTAGAAGGAAGAACTTCAAATGTGAGGGTGGATGTCCTCTTCCTCCATTAATAAAAGCCTCCTTTATTTGATTCTCATCAGCTAGCCACTCGGGGTACTGGATTTCTCTGATATGCCCTGCGTCAAGGAGCTTCTGCGCTTCGTCGTGGATCACCTTCCTCTTCTCCTCGTTGAATTTCCTTCTTCTCTGCCGTACCGGCCGAACCACGGGGTCCATTGATAGACGATGGCAGAGGAAATCGGGGTCGATTCCTGGCATGTCGGATGATGACCATGCAAAGGCATTCATGTGCTTCTCAATCACACCCATGATCAGCCTTCGCTCTTCTTCAATGAGGGATCCCCCCAGCTTGAATTTTCTTCCCCCGATGTCCACCTCGACCCAGCCTTCAGCTGGGTGGGGCCTCCTCTCACTGGCAATGACCGCTCTCGCGATCCCTGACTCGCGAGGAGTGATCGTGCCTTCCTCCTCTTCCTCAACTTGGGCCACCTGGGAGCCCCCCACCGCAGCGTTCTCCATCCTCTGAGCGCCTTGTGTCTCCCTGACCGCCAATCGCTCTCCGCGCACGCCTGGTGGTGGTTTTGTGGTGACATGGCACACACTTCTTTTTTGCTTCAAACTGTTCTCATAACAGCGTCTTGCCTCAGCCTGATCCGATTTGATGGTTATCACGGCCCCTTCCATCGACGGCAGCTTCAACTTCATATGCCTGGTCGATGGTATTGCGCCCAGTCTATTGAGCGTCGGCCTCCCCAACAGGACATTGTACGCAGAAGGGGCGTTCACCACCAGGTACTTTATCCTTTCCGTGCGGGCTGCCGTTCCGTCGGTGAACGTTGTCCTCAGCTCGATGTATCCCCGCACTTCTACCTGGTCCCCTGCAAAACCGTAGAGACAACCAGTATACGGTCTCAACTGATCAGGGGACAACTGTAGCTTGTTGAATGTTGGCCAGAACATGACATCCGCCGAGCTTCCTTGATCTACGAGTACTCTATGCACTCGTCTTCCTGCTGTGATGAGAGAAATGACCACAGGGTCGTTGTCGTGCGGGACAACGTCTCGTAGGTCAGCCTTCCTGAAGACAATGTCCACCTCAGGGTAATGACTCTCATTCGCTGCATCTACCGCCATCACAGATCGAGTGTATCTCCTTCTTTGTGAAGCTGTGCATCCCCCACCAGAGAAGCCTCCAGCGATCGTCTGCACTTCCCCATGCACAGGGACTTCATGCTGTTGCTCTCCAGTTTGGGATCCTGACGCGCGATCACCCTGTGGCTCACGCAGGTAATCTGCTAGAAAACCAGACTTCACCAACTCTGCCAGTTGGTGTCCCAGCGCCAAACAGGAATGAAGTGTATGTCCAAAGGCCTGATGAAACTCACACCATTCATTCTTCTTCCTTCCGAGTACCTTATCTGTCTTCTCTGGTACTCGTAGTCTTGCTGCTACGGCAGGAAGGGCGATGAGATCCGCCAACCCCACCACGAAGTTGTATCTTGGGGGCGCGTTATTCTCCCTTGCACGCGCCTTACTCTGGTCTTTGCCTGGTGCATAGGGACGAGGTTTTTCCCGCACCTTCTTGCCTTCTTTGGCCTCATGCACCCTCGCTTGCTGTGGTTTTCCTTGCCCTCCACGCGGTCTGGGTGGTGCAGCACTTCCCCTCTTCTCAGAAACTTTTGTTTCTGCCACTATGTGCGCCACCGCACGCCGTCGGATCTCTGCAAAAGTGCTGGGATGGCTCCTGATGAGAGACTCACTGAAAGGGCCAGGCAGCACTCCCTTCTTAAACGCGTGCACAAGCATATCTTCATCTTTGCTGGGTAGTCTAACCACTTGTGCTCCAAAACGGTTGAGGTAGTCTTTCAGCGACTCCCCCTGGTATTGGCGCACGTCGAACAGATCGTAGGACACCACTGCAGGTGCCTTGTTGACGATGTATTGCTCGATGAAGAGCTTCGAGAACTGAGAGAACGACGTGATATGCCCTTCTGGTAAACTCACGAACCACTCCATGGCGATTCCGCTCAGGGTGCTCATGAACATCTTGCAGTATACAGCGTCTGAGCCCCCAGACAACATCATCTGGGTGTGGAATGCCGTCAGATGCGCCTCCAGGTCTTCTACCCCTTTGAACGATGCTTTTACCCCCACCAGGTTGGAAGGCACCATGGTTCCCATAATCTCGGGGGAGAATGGCATGGGAAATGCCCTTGGAGGTGAAGGCTGCCTAGACACCCTTTCGTCAACGACGTGCTCCCTCTGCGCCTGCAGCGTTCTTCTTAACTCTTCGTTGACACGATTCAGTTCGTCGTTCCTGCTTTGCGACGCAGCCAACTCCGTCTACATCCTCTCTTGTTCGACTTTCGACGCTGCAGCGTTATCCTGCAGCGTGCGCACCATTTCCAGGACCTGCGCCATTGTCACAGCTCCTTCGTCAGCGGATGGCGCAGGTGATGGTTGTCTGTTTCTAGGCATCTTCCCTATCAGAGAAACTGATAAAACTCTGGTGAGCTTTAAAACTGTGGTATATGTGGGACAACGATTCACTCGGGCCCCACGGTGGGCGCCAAATGATCCTGCCGGCAACTCAAACGTGGAGGAATCGCTTCGTGGCACTCTCTGCCCCGTCTACGCGACTGCGTCTTCTGCGGAATCACTCCCCGAACTTTCTCTCAGATGTCTTCAAATGTGACCTGCAAAACACACAGACGGCGCCTCTAGCGGCCGTTTGCACTCCGACGATCAAGTTAGTCCAACAGAACCACCAGAAACTGGAAACTAGTAATGTGTGTGTGAAAAAACTTACACTCTGTTTTTCCTATCTCTTTTCTCCTTCTTCCACTCTCCCTCTGATTCTGTCTTTTATCCCTCTTTCCCTGCTTCTGGGCATAACAGAATTCTGTTATGCTTTTCTGGCATGTGTCAGAACCCTGTCATGCTTTTCAGAGAAAGCGTACCTTCAGAATCAGCAATGGGGAGCGTGAGAGTCTGCGCATGTCTGCGCATGGCTGCGCCTGTCTGTACCTTTAGCGGTACGGAGTGCTCTTTTGTCTGGACCGCACCCCTCTCAGATGGTGACACGTGGAGGCCTGCAACTCACATCTAACCACACACGTGTCACTTACTGGAAGGGCTCTAGCGCCTCTCTTTGTCCGCCTAAGCTACGCCCTTGCGGAGTAACTTAGGATGCTTCTCTTATCTGGGTAAATTGCACACTCTTAGGAGTGGTCGTCGGGTGTGGCTGGTCTAGGCGCACTCACCGAACGTTACTCTCTGCGTAGGCGACTTACCCTTCTGGATGACACGCACGTAATGGGTTGAGGGAATCACCAATCACCGACTGGCTTACTAGTTCCCTCAGGCCACTCTCGTGCATGATTCCTTGAGGTGTGCTCATGCGAGGTCCATGCGTAACGCTCTCGCTGGGAACCTTAGTCCCAGTTTAACTGCGTGTAACACGAGACCCCGATGACAATACACCCGATGACTGATCAGTGTTTATTCGCTACTCGCGCTCTGCCTCCAGGCGCGAGTCTGGGAACTGGTCTGCTGGTGGTCACTTGGCTACTGACCACCGATCACCATTCTGGGTGATCTATCCCCCGACCTCTCTGCCGCCTGATCTGTCGGTGGTAACTTGGTTACTGACCACCGATCACCTCTCTTGGTGATCGTCCCCCTACCTCTCTGCCACCTGGTCCACGTGTCACCCTGCGAGTGGTCCACGTGGTTCTCTGATGCTGACGTCATCGACTACCGATGACCGATCGGATCAAAGAGATTCATGATCACTATGTATCACAAACTCTTTGGGAAAAAGATAGTTTTGCCAAGTAAACAAAGCCCTAACAAGTGCATATAATTCCTTATCATAGGTGGAATAGTTGAGATGACTTCCCTTCAATTTCTCACTAAAATAGGCTATGGGGGTGGCCCTCTTGAAGGAGAACAGCCCCAATACCTATGCTTGAAGCATCACACTCAATCTCAAATGTCTTAGTGAAATTAGGAAAGGCCAAGATGGGAGCATTAGTCAATTTTTCTTTCAAAGTATCAAAAGCATTTTGTTGTGCTTCTCCCCAATGAAAGACCACATCCTTTTTCACTATGTCATTGAGTGGTGTGGCAATGGTACCAAAGTTTGGGACAAATCTTCTATAGAAAGAAGCAAGCCCGTGAAAACTTCGGACCTCATTCAAAGATTTCGGTGTAGGCCAATTTTGAATGGCCACCACCTTTGTTTTGTCCACATGGACCCCTTTACAACTCACAACAAACCCTAGGAATTCTATATGATCAAGAGCAAACATACATTTAGCAAGGTTAGCATACAAATGTTCCTTCCTAAGGGTTTCCAAAACTTGCCTAACATGCAACCTATGGTCATTCAAAGATAAGCTATAAATGAGAATGTCATCAAAGTAAACCACAACAAACTTACCAATGAAAGGTCTAAGAACATGATGCATGAGGCGCATGAAGGTACTTGGTGCATTAGTTAAACCAAAAGGCATAACTAACCACTCATATAAACCAAAGTTGGTCTTAAAAGCCGTTTTCCATTCATCACCCGGTTTGATACGGATTTGATTGTAGCCGCTTTTAAGATCAATCTTTGAAAAGATTTTAGAACCATGTAATTCATCCAACAAATCATCTAGTCTAGGTATGGGATGCCTATACTTAATGGTTATGTTATTTATGGCCCTACAATCCGAACACATTCGCCATGTGCCATCCTTTTTTGGCACTAAGATGATAGGCATAGCACAAGGACTCATGCTATCTTGCACCCACCCTTTCTCAATCAAAGCCTCAACTTGTTGGCGAATTTCCTTGGTTTCACTTGGATTGGTCCTATATGCTGGACGATTTGGTAAAGAAGAGCCCGGTATCAAATCAATTTGGTGCTCAATCCCTCTCAAAGGTGGAAGTCCATTTGGAGGATCTTGAAACACATCTTGGAACTCTTCTACCAAATTTTCCAAGCAATGAGAACTATCAACAAGTGATTCTACTCTAAGAGTTCTAGGAATGGCTAAAAAAAGAGGATGATGAGCCACTATTTCCCTTTCAATTTCACGCCTAGACACAAGGAGTGTAGGCTTAGAACTCTTATCTTTTTTATCTTTTTCACTCTCCCTCTTTTTCTTCATGATAACTTGGTCCTCATGGACTTCTCTTGGAGAGAGAGATTTTAAAGTAACCTTGTGACCATGGAATTCAAAAGATAGTTTGTTGGTAAAGCCATCATGTAAAACTTTTCTATCAAATTGCCAAGGCCTTCCCAAAAGAACATGAGTAGCTTCCATGGGCACAACATCACATAATACCTCATCTTTGTATTTTCCAATGGAGAAATGGATGAGGACTTGTTTATTAACAATTATTTCTCCTACTTCACTAAGCCATTGTAATTTGTAGGACTTTGTATGAGAGATAGTAGGCAATCCAAGCTTATCTACTACTCTTGTACTAGCCACATTTGCACAACTACCCCCATCCACTATCAAGGAACAAATGTTGTTTTGAATAAGACATCTTGTATGGAAAATATTTTCCCTTTGACTTTCATCAAAAGGTTGTGAAACTTGTCCAAGAAGTCTTCTCACAACTAACAAGTCCCCTTCAAGTGGACATTCACTCTCTTCCTCACTAGATGCATGAGAATTCAATGAATGCTTAGGAGAATCCGAATCATGCTCACTAACTACAATGCCCTCATGCATGTACATACTTCGTTTGGAAGGACAATTTGCAGCAATATGACCATAACCCATACATTTAAAGCATTTAGTATTAGATGTTCTAGTGGGAGACTTAGGTCTAGAAGTTGATGGCTTAGATTCCTTGGGTTTGAAAGAAGAATCTTTGGAAGGATGTTTAGAAAAAAGAAGTTTTGTTTCTCCAAGACTTGGAGTAGTATCTGTTGAAGATGGTTGCTGCCCCCTTCAAGATTGTGTTTGATGAAGACTTATATGTAGTGTTTGATGAAGACTTGTATGTAATTCTCATGTAATCTTGCTTTGCTTTAAGTATGTCTTAGTTAGTGCTTAGAGGTTGTCTAAGAGTGGGCTTTTTGCTGAATAACTCACCTCATAACCACTGGCCATGTGTTAAGAACAAGCATAAGTTTTCTTAAACTGTTTTTCACATGTTTTACACAAAAACACGTTTACTGCATAAAAATAAATCTGTTCTTTTCTAAATAAACAGATTCATTTTCTTCACTGATGCTGATGGCATTTTCATGTGTTCTTCTTGAATCAAAGTAGTAAAAAGTGATGCGGAAGCAATGGGTGAGTGAAACAAAGCCCTCCTAGGAGTTGTGTTGGCTTTGAAGGTGCATGAGGAGTGTGATGTTTGAGTGGTTCGGCCAGCTCAAGGGAGAAAGGTGAAAGGATTGAAGTTTATAGCCTAGATTTCTAGGAGAAGTAAAGCTAGTGCACAAAAATGGCAGCATAACAATACTCAATTAAACTTGAAAAATACAATGAGATAGCCTTCCTATTTATAGGCCATCTTGGACGTAAAAGGTAAGCTACTTTCTAATGAAAAGAAAACAAAAATTAAATGTAAAACCTAAGCCATGTGCCATGTGCAATGACCAGCCACACAAACCTAGTTTCTAGAATGTTTCCTTCACAAAGTGCTTTCTACACTATCCTATCTACTAAGTACCCCTAATGGGCCTTTATGCAACAAAGCCTTCTCTTCCCAAACCGTAGCTTGGCTCATGTGTGTGTGAAGCTAGACGGTCTAGGACTCTTCATAGATGCTCCTTATGTAGCCATGGCTAGACGCTCCCTTGTGAAGCTAGACGCTCCATTTGGAAGACTAGACGCTCCTTTGAGAGGCTAAACGCTCCTTTATGAAGCTAGACGGTCTTAGTCTTTTGGCTTTCATAGTGTGGTGAGCTTGGGCCCTCTTCCATCATCCCCTCCCTCTTGAAAAGGATTTGTCCTCAAATCCAATGCTTTTGCTTAGGGGAATGGTTGTGGCTGGATGGTGTCCATCATCTCCTCCTTCTTTTGAAAAGATCTATCCTCAGATCTTCAGGCTTGATCTCGGATAGCAGCATCTTGTTTCTTCAAAGCTTGTCCTCCTGGATCAAACGTCCACCTATAGAAATAATCAAATGAAGCATAGGTGTTAGTTTGCAAATTAATTTTACTAGGTTGCCATTGTTGTTTGTCTTTTGGTGTTGGCAACCTTGGACAAGATTTCTCTTTTAAGGGTTGTGTGTGGCCTCTAATCATCTTTTGTATTTTAAAATGGTCATTTGTGGTTACCTTCTCTTGAGGCATAAATCCTATAGGAGATGGTAACAACTTAAAAGAAGAAAGATGATTGAGCACACACATAACTTTAAAAGTAGAAGTAGTTTTGTGAACTACTTGGTGGTATGTTTGCTCACCTCTAAAATTGTGTGTGCACTTCATGATTATTCTAGGCATAATAGAAAGAGCTATATTTTCAAAAATATTTTGACCATGCGTTTGAGGATGATAAGCATTTAAAGTGTGCAACTTAGTTGCAAGTTTTCCAAAGGAAATCCTCAAATCATGGTTTGCGAAAGTTGGAGCTCTATTCAATACTATGCTTGAAAATAAACCATGAAGATGTATCACTTCTCTAGAGAAGAGTTTATCCATAACCATGAAGATTGAATTAAAACCTTTTGTTGTCCTAGGGAGTTTTAAAATGAAATTTGTATCTTCCCAAGGATCATTTGCAAAAGGTGAAGGAGTATAGAGTTCATGAGACTTTACTTTAGGTGTAGTTTGAAAACATGAGTTGTACTTAAAGTAATGTCTTTGAACCTCTTTTCTCATGGGTGACAAAAGTTTTCCTCTTAAAAGCTCTAGCGTTTGATCAACTTTCTTTTGTCCCATGAGTTCTCCTTTTTGGTCTGTGCAAGCTTCTTGTAAGGACTTTTCTTTTGTGCTCATGCTTGCAAGTGTTCCTTTACAAAAGGAAAGGCTAGGTTGTTTAACAAGAAGCATGTTTGTAAAGGTATTTTCAATATGCTTGACTTGTTGAATGACCTTGTGGGAAGGAACACTATTCTCCCACGCCTTTTGTTTCCCAAATTTTTTTTCTTTTTCTATTTTTTCTTCATCCCTTTTGTGTTTCATTTGTATTTGGTCTTTTACCACTTGGGAATGTGGTAAAGGGCTAAGTACAAACCTTTTATGCTTGTGGATAAAAGAAATCTCGTTAGTTAGACCATTATGTGAGGTTTTCTTATCAAATTGCCATGGTCTACCTAATAAGATGTGGCAAGCTTCCATAGGTACTACATCACATAAAACATTGTCTTTGTAGTTGCCTATAGAAAACTCGATTTCCACTTGTTTGTCTACACGTAGTTCTCCATCCTCATTGATCCATTGTAAATTGTAAGGTTGTGGATGAGGAACTACTTGTAGTTGTAATTTTTCAATCAATCTAGTGCTACAACAATTGCAGCATGACCCACCATCCACAATAAGAGAGCATATATTTTCTAAAACATTGCATCTAGTATGAAAAATGTTCTCTCGTTGTGTCTCAATGGGTGCACTAGGTTGATTGTGGAGGATTCTTTGAATCATCAATAAGTCCCCCTCCAAAGGATTTATCCTTTCTCCTTCCCCTTTTTCTTGAGTACTAGGTTCATCCTCACCACTTGTGTACTCATCTTTTCCTTTTAAAAACAAAACCCTTTGGTTTGGACATTGTGCTTGCACATGCCCTCTTCCAAAACATTTAAAACACTTGGTGTCCCTAGCACGGATGTATGGGGTGGAGGCATCTTTTACTAAGGGTTTGGTAGTTTCTTTGGATTCGTCTCTAGGTGTACTACCCTCCCTTTTAAAGTCTTTCTTGGGATAAGAGTTGGAGTAAGAACCCACCCTTTGACTTGAAGTTTTGCGCAAATTTTGTTGTTCAACTTTAATGCAAAGTTGAACCAAATCATTCAAGTCTTGGTAGGGTAATAGTTCTACTCTATCCCTTATCTCAAGATTGAGCCCACTTAGAAACCTAGATATGGTGGTGGTTTCTTCCTCTCTAATGGATGCTCTCATCATGTAGAGCTCCATTTTCTGCCTATACTCTTCCACACTTAAGTTCTTTTGTTGGAGTCTTTGGAGCTTGTCCATCAACTCCCTATGGTAGTAGGAAGGTATGTGGCGACGTCTTAGGGCTCCCCTAAGGTCATTCCAATATTCTATGGAAGGCTCCCTATGAAGACGTCGGTCTCTCTCTAGAGAGGTCCACGAATACATGGCATTGCTTTGGAAACTAAGGGTTGCTAAGGGTACTTTCCTCTCTTCACTCACTCTATGGCAAGCAAAGAGTTGCTCTACTTTCATCTCCCAATCTAGGTAGGCTTCTACATCTTCCTTACCATAGAAATGGGGTAGGTCTACCCTTACTTCCTTTGGGCTCTCTTGCTCCCTTTGTCTAGTTCTTCCAGGGGGTGGTTGGTAATAATCATTGATTCTACGGCTTCCCTCCCCTAGAGACTCAATACTTTGAGAATGGGATGCATGAGTTTTTTTTTGATTTTTGTGATTTTTGTGACTTCTCTTCTTGAGCTTTAGCCAACTCATTGATTTTGTTCTCATTCTCCAATTGTCTAAAAGATATCAATTGTACCGCTTGGGATACTTCTTTTAAAAGAGTTTTCAAAGATTTTACTTCACTTTCTATAGACTTTGGAGAGTGAGAAGAAGAAGACATGGCTAAAACTTTGTGTATATAGGTGTTTTACTTGGAGAAAGTTTAGGAAAGTTAGAGAAGGGAGTTTTCCAGGTAAGAGAGGTGAGTCACAATGGACTACTTAAGTACCAAGCCTTTTCCTTTCCAAAAACTTTCCTCCAATGACTTCACACAAAATTTTCTCTTAGTAAAACACTTAGAACACAAGAAGTTGAGAAATCAAAAGCAAGAAAACTATGTGATCCTGCCGGCAACTCAAACGTGGAGGAATCGCATCGTGGCACTCTCTGCCCTGTCTTCGCGACTGCGTCTCCTGAAGAATCACCCTCTGAACTTTCTCTCAGATGTCTTCAAATGTGACCTGCAAAACACACAGACGGCGCCTCTAGCGGCCGTTTGCACTCCGACGATCAAGTTAGTCCAACAGAACCACCAGAAACTGGAAACTAGTAATGTGTGTGTGAGAAAAAACTTGCACTCTGCTTTTCGTCTATCTTTTTTCTCCCCTCACTCTCACTCTGATTCTGCCTTTTATCTCTCTTTCCCTGCTTCTGGGCACAACAGAATTCTGTTATGCTTTTCTGGCATGTGTCAGAACCCTGTTATGCTTTTCAGAGAAAGCGTACCTTCAGAATCAGCAATGGGGAGTGTGAGAGTCTGCACATGTCTGCGCTTGGCTGCACCTGTCTGTACCTTTAGCGGTACGGAGTGCTCTTTTGTCTGGACCGCACCCCTCTCAGATGATGACACGTGGAGGCCTGCAACTCACATCTAACCACACACGTGTCACTTACTGGAAGGGCTCTAGCGCCTCTCTTTGTCTGCCTAAGTTACGCCCTTGCGGAATAACTCAGGATGCTTCTCTCATCTGGGTAAATTGCATACTCTTAGGAGAACGTCGGGTGTGGCTGGTCTAGGCGCACTCACCAAACGTTACTCTCTGCGTAGGCGACTTACCCTTCAGGATGACACGCACGTAATGGGTTGAGGGAATCACCAATCACCGACTCGCTTACTAGTTCCCTCAGGCCACTCTCGTGCATGATTCCTTGAGGTGTGCTCATGCGAGGTCCATGCGTAACGCTCTCGCTGGGAACCTTAGTCCCAGTTTAACTGCGTGTAACACGAGACCCCGATGACAATACACCCGATGACTGATCAGTGTTTATTCGCTACTCGCGCTCTGCCTCCAGGCGCGAGTCTGGGAACTGGTCTGCTGGTGGTCACTTGGCTACTGACCACCGATCACCATTCTGGGTGATCTATCCCCCGACCTCTCTGCCGCCTGATCTGTCGGTGGTAACTTGGTTACTGACCACCGATCACCTCTCTTGGCGATCGTCCCCCTACCTCTCTGCCACCTGGTCCACGTGTCACCCTGCGAGTGGTCCACGTGGTTCTCTGATGCTGACGTCATCGACTACCGATGACCGATCGGATCACTATGTAAGCTAGATATGCAGCAAAGCTAGTCGGTATAGCACAAATTTAAACAATACTAAGCATGCAAAACGTTTCTACCAAAACAAAAGAAAAACAAGTTCAAACAAGCAACAAATTCTAAGCAAAATTACTATGCTATTCGGCCCTAGGTGAGGCTTCTTGGACACTTTGAGCCCTTGAAGACACACTCACCGTCTAAAACGTAATTTAAAAGAGGTAAATAACAATAAACCAAGTTGTAAAGGAGATAAGAAAACCCCCTTTGTTGTTCCTCTTTTTGGTTAGTGCACTTTCTTTGTTGTCTTGATTGTTGATCTTCAAGGTGTTTGTAGTGTTTGTTTCAAGGAAGCTTGTTTCGGCCTTAGCTTTGACTCCTCCTTAGAAAGTTGGCTTTAATTCTCCAATTTCCAGCACCTATTCACAAGGGCTTAACCTTAAACCAAGTCAATTTCCATGCACATAAGCATCAAGAGAGAATTAAATTCCAACACCCAAAATGAGAGGTCAAGGAACAAAAGCAAGAAACAAATTTAATTGAAAGAAAACAGTACCACCAAAAGGATTTATAATATGACAACTTAGAAAGAGATTCAAGAAATTAAAGCAAACAATTAAAGGTACTCAATAAAAGTTGGCACACAAAAGGAATTTCTAAAGAAAAGCACTAGATTAGATGACCAAATAAAAAAAAGCACCACTGGAAAATGTTGTGGGCCAGAAAACGTGTTTGTTCCCCGATTTATGCTGAGCTGCAAAGAGGTCGGGGGATAGATCACCAAGAGAGGTGATCGGTGGTCAGTAACCAAGTTACCACCGACAGATCAGGCGGCAGAGAGGTCGGGGGATAGATCACCCAGAATGGTGATCGGTGGTCAGTAGCCAAGTGACCACCAGCCGACCAGTGGCTAAAGTCTTGCAAAAATTTGATTTTGTGCATCAGGTATTTTGACTAAGTCTTCTTCTTTTCAAAACGACTGAGTTTTAAATTGTTAAACTTTCTCTGTTTTCGTTTTGAAAAATAAATCTGTTCATCTGTAAATGAATAGATTCTTTTTGCCTCTGGTGCCATGTCAAGCTTAAACGTTTTTCAGTTTTATCTCAGCACCAGAATGGTTGACTAAGTCTCCTCACTTAACAGTTTCTCTAACTGCTTTTGAAAATAAATCAGTTTATTTTATTTTCAATCTGTTCATTTTATAACAGCTTTAACTGTTTTTCAAAATTCTGTTATAAGCTGGCTTTCTATAAAATGCAAACTTGTTTCTGAGCAAAAAAACGATTAAAACAATTCATACATTTGCAAAAAACAAGTTTTGACAGCAGAGAGTTAAGTGTTTTCAAGGATTAGCATTTGTTCTTCAAAGATTTCAAAAATCACAAAGTGCTTGTTCTTGGTTTGGTTCCAAAAGCTTGGTGTGAGGTGCAGCTACTGTTCTAGCAATCTTGCCTACTGGTTTAAGGCAGATCTGTGTATCCTCAATCAGGTGTAGTCGTTTCACATCTCTTTCTTGTAATAGTTTGGTTGAACACTCTTCTTGATAGGTGTTCTTGAAGAGTGGGTGTGTGTGTATGTTGAAATAGGTTTTTTCAACAAGAGTACCTAAGTTCTTGTAGGTTTCAAGAACAGTGGGAATTGTACTTGATTGTACTGTGTGTTAGTGATTTCCACCTGTTGTTGGTGAAGACTGGATGTAGCTCAGGTTGAGTGAACCAGTATAATTGCTTGTGTTCATTCTCTCTCTCTCTGCAATTTCGTTTCTGCATAATTGATAAAACAGCAAAGAAATAAATCTGTTCAATTGAAAATAAATCTGTTCTTTCTGGGCACTGTGCATACTGTTCTTGGTTTCTGAAAAAGTTGTTTTAATCTGATAAGAACATATATAATCTGCTAAAAACCATTGGAACAGATGGACTGTGATAGGCTGCTCAAGAAACTGTCAATGCTATTAATTGAACCTTAAACAATTGCTTAAAGTTGAAGCTTGCTGTTTTGTGATTCATTGTTCTTAATTTCTGGAAAATTTCTTGACATCAAGAAGAACACTCATAATCTGTTAAAAGCCACTGGAACAGCTTGTTTGCAAAGGTCACTCAATAAACTAGCATGCTATAAATTGAACCTTAATCACTTGCTTGAAATTGAAGCTTGCTGTTTTTGTGTTTCACTGTTTTTCAAATCTGATATCTGTGTGTGTGTTGCTGGAAATTCTCACTGCATAGTCTTGTGATTAACCTTGCAGTATTAAAAGCGTTTCAAACAGAAAAACAGTGCTGAAATAAATCTGTTCATTTTCACATAAATCGATTTATTTTCTGTAAAACTGGGTTAAACATTGTTTCTGCGAAGAAGTTTTAAAAGGTCAATTCACCCCCCCTCTTGAACTTTGGCACTATTAAACCCAACAGTATCCATCATTGGAAGCATTTTTAAAAGAGTTTTTCGTAGCAAGTTGGGCTTCCACCTTCATTGCAAGATGAACTAAAGAGCCCAATGATGAATACTCTTGTAACTCAACAATGTCTTGAATATCCTTCCTAAGACCACTCACAAACCTAGCAACCATGGCTTCTTCACTTTCTTCTAATTCAATTTTAAGCACAAGCGTCTCAAGCTCCTTATAATATTCATCCACATTTAGCGTGCCTTGTTGAAACCGTTGGAGTCTCAACATGAGGTCTTTCCTAAAATGTGGGGGCACAAACCTAGCGCGCATGTGATCCTTTAAAGAGTTCCAAGAGTCCACGGGAGGACCCTTGTGATAGATAATGTCCTTTACAATTCCGTGCCACCATTTCTTGGCATAATCACTAAACTTTAGGGTGGCTAGCTTGAGCTTATGCTCATCTTGGATCTCATGGATCTCAAAAATTTGTTCACACTTGATCCTGCCTGTTGACCGGAGCGCTGGAGAATGCCTCGTCAAAGGATCGACGTGCGCACCGCTTCTCACCTCCGTTCCTTTTCGGGATCTACTTCAAGAACCTGCAAAGAAACGATACGGCGCCGCTCCGGCCGATCGCACTCCGACGCTCAAGTCAGTGACGGTATCACCAAATACTAAGAACAAGAACCGTGCAAATCCTCGCTCATTTTGGCTAAGTTACTTATGCATGGTACTGCCCAGTGCATAGCTAACTCAGGAGTGCGATCTCTACTGGAACTGGTTAGTTAGGGCCTTCATACACCTTCCCTGTGGTCTCGCCAGCCGCCTTCATAATCTGCTTCTCCTTCATCTTCGGCGATGTGCTCGCTCTGGCGATCTCCAACTGCTTGGTCGCCTGAGTCTACATCTGGCGACTTCATCTTCAACCTGGCGATCGCCTATTCTGGTAAGCTGGAAATCGGAACACGCCAACTTAACAACTGGCGACTACACGTGCCTCCCGACTTCCTTGCTATCTGCCAACCTGGCGCCTTGTCAACACGCCTACACTGTAGCAGGATGCCACGTCATCACACCCGACCACCAGGGCGGTACACAAGCCCCCCAGTCTTAAGCGAAGACTTGTCTAGCGAAAAGACTGAAAGAGCCTTCGTTAACACCGATCTACGTGGCACTGACGCAAAATTCCAAGCGATTGTACTTTCTGCTGCTCTGACGCTCCACCAACCCCTTCACTCATCGTTCGACACGTGGCTTCATCAACGGCTCTCTTCATCTGCCGTTAGCGCTTCCTAAAATCATTTCGAAAACCCTTAAACTCATTACGCTCCACTGTTCCATCACTTTCTTCGTGCTTGCAAACGCTCTCACTTCCTCCTACGAAAGCTCTCGACGTTCTTCAACGCTCTAGATCACCATCTCCCTTTACTGTCTTCCTGATCATCGAAAGGTAACTACTTTCCTTCATCTGCTGGGTTTCCTTGCATTTTCACCGATTTGCATCATCCTGTAACTGCCTGGTGCATACGCTGTGGGTTGTTTTTCCATTTCTCCTTCTGCGTAGCTTAGGGCTTTGTCGATCGTCGCAACGAACCCACATTCGTTCGTCTTTCACCTTCCTTCTATGATCGAGTCAGCCTTTGTAACCCTTCTGATCATTTTTCCTTTCTTCTTCCTTTGCAGCTGCCATCATGACTCGCACCAAGATTACCCCGAACCCCCCTCCATCAGCGCGAAACCTTCCTTCACAAGCACACGACTCAACACAAGTTCGTGGTGCTTCGTCTTCGCAGGCTGTGAGGCCTGCGTCTTCCCAACCTGTTCCGGCTCAGGCGACTCCATCTAACGCTGGAGGAGCCCCCGTCCCTCTGCCAGACTTCAAAACTCTATACCCCTGGGCTAACCCAACCCTTCTGAAGGAGACCTCGTCGGTGAACACTGCGGGAGCAGTTTTGCGGTTGACTAAGGGGGACGAGGCCTATCAATCGTTTCACAAGGAGCACGACAAGAAGATGATGGTGCTGCCTTGCCCCGCCGCTCTGCCAGTGTGTGCTGATGACAAAGTAAGCGCCGACGGGCCCTTCTGCTTTGTCTATACAACTTTCTTCAAGAAGGTCAAGCTCAGGTTCCCTCTCACCCGATTCGAGAGGGAACTTCTGACCGAGCTCAATATTGCTGCCGCCCAGCTTCACCCCAACAGCTGGGCGTTTGTTCGAGCCTTTGAAATAACGTATTTTTGTTCCTTTTTGAGGCCAAGCACCCAGGAGATCGCCTGTGGGTCAGCTTGAATGCAATTGCTGGGAGATCCATTTTTACCATCTTCCAGCAATCGTACAAAGACTGGAAGGGGAAGTTCATCCAAGTACGTGCAAACGATAAGGACACCTCCCTTCTTGATGGCTTCCCCTTGTACTGGGTGGACAAGGGGAAAAAGGAGTCCAAGAGCTGCTTCAGGAGGCCCAGAAGTCCTGATAGCATGGGAGCATTGGACCGAGACCTCTGTCTATTCTGGAAGAGGGTGGCGGATGCCAATATAACATTCCTGACCCCCACCTTGATCTACTTCGAATTCTTTGAGGACCAGCTAGAATTCCAGATAGGTTAGGACATCCAAACTGTCGCTTTGATACTGCTTTTGATGCTGCTTCTGATACTGCTTCTGGGCGTCTTGTGCGATACGCACAAGACTTTGGTCTTACCTTTTCTGCATATACTACCTGTTTTGCTGTTTCATTACCTCATACACTTATCTTTTTCCTCTCTGAGCTAACTCATGCATTTTCGTTTCATGCAGACAACATGTTGGGTAGAAACATGCTCGCCGAATTAAAGGCGCTCGCCCGAAACCACGGGTTGGCGACCGGTTCCCAAACGGTGCCCAACTCGGCGGTCGAGAAAGCCATTGTTCATGGGCGATCACCGCCCAAGGAACCCACCCAGCGCAAGAAACTGGTCCTTAAGAGACCCAAGCGAAAAGCCCCTCAAATTGTCCAAGAGGAGGAAGAAGAGGACGACGAGGTCACAGAGGATGGCCTTGTTACGAAAAGGAAGAGGGTGGCACCATCTTCTCCACCTGCTCCACCCCCTCTTCCAACCTCAACACCCCCATCAACGCCTGCTCCTCCTCCCTCATCGCCAACGCCACAAGCCCCTTCATCACCAGTCCAGGCAGTTCCACTGGCCACTGCGCCGCCTGCAGCTGAGGCCCAAGAGCCAAATTTCTTGGAGGACCCCCCAAGCGCCTCTACGCCACATGTGTCAGCAGGAGGGGGCCCCCCTTCAAACACTTCAGCTGCAGGAAACGTTCCAACCGGGGATGAGGTTGCTCATACCTCTCCAATTCTAATTACCGAATCCCCGATTGCATCGCCACGCCAGGAAGCAACCACTGAAAATCCTGCTAAGGAAGGTGGCGGCGAGAACCCTCAACAAGCCCCCCTGGCGCCTCTCCAAGCAGCAAACCTTTCCCTTGAAGTCACAAGGATGTGGGAACCTCTGACTGCTAAGCTGAAAACCATAGCAGAGGATATCCCCGCGATCATAACGAGGGCTGTGGAGAGCTCCACCAGGAGGCTTCAAGATGATCTCTTAAACCTCAAGACCGAAAATAGCACTATGAAGGTCGAGGTGGAGAAAATGTCATTCAGCCTGACGCTCGCAGAAATAGAACACTCCCGAGTGGAGGATGCCCTGAATACCGAGCTCAGGCTGGCGCGCAAGGAAGCTGCTGACCTTCGCCGCAAAATTCATGATCTTGCCCAAGAGAAAGTCGAGTTAGAAAGCAAAATCGTGCCTCTCCGCACCAAGGTGAGCGACCTGGAGGCTCACATTCAAGCTGACGCCGCTAAGTTGCAAAAACTGGAGCAGAGGTCGATTGACCGCGAGAAGCTACTTGGGCAAGTAGAAAAAGCGAGGGACGACGCCATGGCTGATCTCGCCGAGGCAAACAAGGAGAAAGGAAAGATGGCTGCCGAGTTGGCCCAGGCCCAAACGGAATCCAAGAAGGTTACTAACGACCTTCTCCACGCTCAAGAGACCAACGAACAACTCCGAAAACAGGTTGAAGAGCTGGAGCAGCAGAACAAAGAGCTCAAGAAACAGGTTGAAGAACTTCAAGGGCAAATTGAAGAACTTAAGCTAAATTCTGCTCAGATTCTGGCTGCTGGATTCGAAGCCGCTCGGGAACAATTCGCATGCCTATTCCCCGATCTCGACCTCAGCATGGTGTCGTTGAACAACGAAGTAGTGGATGGCAAGGTCGTTCCCGCTGAAGACTAATCAATTCCACCTCATCTGCTACTTTATAATTTCCCTTGTATATACCTTGTAATAAAAACTCGTGCATATGTGTTTTGAACAGATACTTATTTTAATCACAAAGCTTGGATATTCTCTCCCCTGACTCCTTTTAAGCGCTTTAGCCTTCTTTGCATGTTTAACTTTGTCGGATTTAACTTAACAATTTTGCGAATGCGACTTTTGACGTAACTGCCTCGAGCCAATTCAAACTTAAGCAATAATCGCTTTAAACAACTTGTACTCTTGAGGCACTAACCTTATCATAAGAATACCTTCCAAGCAACGAACTGTAACTCAATCATTGGCTCAAACAACGTCCCACTCGACCTGCTTTATCAAACAAGTCTTTCAACCTTCTCGCCGTGTTTGAACTTTTCCCGATCGCCAAGACCTCTTGGTAACAGCAGCTTTTCCTAGCCTCATGCTTTGGCAATCGTTTCTTTATCTGGGGTAGAAGCGCCCTTTGGGATCTTCCTTGGCCCCCCTGAACTTCAGAGCAAAAGACCGGCTGACTAGGCGTTCTCTTCGAACCTACCTTAGCCACCTTTCAAGCTTCTTCCACCCGCTTCGCCATACCTGAACTCGTTCGAGACGAGAAGGATTCTATCTTGCCTATGCACGCACATAAGCGAGAAGGTCTTTAACTCGCCTGAACTCGCTCATCGGCGAGAAGGACTTTTTACTCGCCTGAACTCGCTCATCGGCGAGAAGGTCTTTAAATGGCCTTAACTCGCTCGACGGCGAGAAGGACTTTATCCGGTGCCTCAACTTGCCCAGGGTGTACATCTCCTCCCCCCTGGATGCATTGAGGACCTTTCTCTTTCTCGCCTGCACTCGCTCGACGGCGAGGAGGTCTTTAACTGGCCTTAGCTCGCACAACGGCGATAAGGACTTTATCTGGTGCCTCAACTTGCCCAGGGTGTACATCTCCTCCCCCCTGGATGCACTGAGGACCTTTTCTTTCTCTCGCCTGCACTCGCTCGACGGCGAGGAGGTCTTTTTACTTGCCTCTACATTGCCCCAGGAGTTACATCTTCTCGCTCCCAGAAACACGGAGGACTTTTTCTCTTTCTCGCCTGCACTCGCTCGACGGCGAGGAGGTCTTTTACTTGCCTCAGGACGCGCGAGAGCGTTGAGGTCTTTTATCTGGTGCCTCCGATCGCCGAAAGACGATGAGGACTTTGAAAACTTAACTGGTGCCTCCAATCGCCGAAAAACGATGAGGACTTAAAACTTAACTGGTGCCTCCAATCGCCGAAAAACGATGAGGACTTAAAACCTTTTAGAAAGCACGCGATATATCTTTTCTTGCCTCAAATCATGTACAAATGACAAGGTCTTTCTTCAAAACTTTTGAAAATAGCACACATGCAATCTGAAAACACCTTATACTTCGAAAACTCTTCTTTTATTGGGTGGCCTCATTAAAAACCCTCCTTAGGAAAAAAAGAGTGCCCCTTTCAAACTGTTTTAACAGAGACATTGTAATATAACATTGTGTTTGTCTTTACTTACAAAGCTCTTAACTATAGTACAACTTCAGGTGTGTGGCGTTCCAGGTGCGAGGAATCGCCCCTCCTCCCAGCGTTTCCAAGCGGTAGGCTCCGTTCCCGAGCGCCTCGGTTATTCTGAACGGTCCAGTCCACTTGGGTGATAGTTTATTCTCCATCTCGTACTGGTGGGCCTTCCTCATCACCAGATCGCCTTCTCTAAACTGCCTTGGCATCACCTTTGAGTTGTATCTTCGCTCGATCCTCCTCTTCACCGCCTCAGCCTTCAGCCTCGCCTCTTCCCTGACTTCATCCAGCAGATCCAGGTTCAGCCTTCTCTCTTCATTCGAGTCTTCCTCTACAAAGTTCTGGAATCTCGACGAGCTCTCCTGGATCTCCACCGGAATCATGGCGTCACACCCATAGACCAAGCTAAACGGGGTCTCATGGGTTCCTGACTGCTCGGTGGTGTGGTACGCCCAGACTATACGGGGCACCTCGTCAGCCCAACTTCCCTTGGCTTTCTCAAGCCTTCTATTCAAACCTTTCAACAACACCAGATTAGCTGATTCCACCTGGCCATTTGTTTGAGGGTGCTCGACGGATGCAAACACTTGTTGAATTCCTACCCCTTCGCAAAGCCTCTTCAACAGGTGGCTTGCAAACTGCGTCCCATTATCTGACACTAGGCGCTTAGGCACTCCAAACCGGCACACGATGTTCTTCCATACAAAACCTTCGATCTTGTGTGCGGTGATCTGGGCCACCGGTTCTGCTTCAATCCACTTGGTGAAATACTCAATCGCCACCACCAAGTACTTCATTTGCCTGATCGCCAGCGGGAAAGGTCCCAGGATGTCGATTCCCCAAGTATGAAACGGCCAAGGGCTATAGATCGACTTCAACTCCTCGGGAGGTGCCTTATGCCAATCGGCGTGCTGCTGGCATTGTTTACAGCATTGGGCATATTTCTTGAAATCTTCTCTCATGGATGGCCAGTAGTAGCCTGCACGGAGAGTCCTCGCGGCCAGAGCTCGACCCCCGACGTGGCTTCCGCATATACCTTGGTGGAGCTCTGCCATAATTCTCATGCACTTCTCGCCGTGTATACATTCCAGGAGTGGGTGAGTGAACCCAAACCTGTACAGGTCGCCATCAATCAACGTATACTTGCTGGAATTTTTCTTTACCTTCCTAGCTTCCGTCGGATCCAATGGGAGGAGGCCATCTGCCAGGCACCGTTTGTATTGCGTTATCCAAGTGTCTGGCTCATGGGCGGCGCAGACCTGCATCACGTCCACCTTCTCTCCTCGGCATGCTCTAACTCTCGGCGATCTCAGAGTTTCTTGCGTCAAGGACTTATGGCTTCTCGCTGCTCTCTCCGTCGACCTGCTTATCTGAAGGACCAGGTGATCTGCTACAAATGCCCTCGGCGTCTTCAGAGTTTCTTGAATCACCGTCCTCTGCCTACCCCCCTTGCCAGAGCTTAGCAAGCAAGTCAGCTCGGGCATTCTGCTCTCGGGGCACATGTACTACTTCAAAAGAGGCAAAGGAACTCTTCAATTCCTGCACGTACGCCAAGTAAGCCGCCATTTGTGGATCTTTAGCCTGGAACTCGCCGGTTACTTGCCATGTGACTAGTAGCGAGTCACTGTTAGCCATCAGCACCCTGGCTCCCATCTCCTTGGCCAGGAAAATCCCGGCGATCAGCGCCTCATACTCTGCTTGATTGTTGCTGGCTTTGAAAGCAAACCTCAAAGATTGTTCAATCAGCACGCCGTTGGGTCCTTCCAATATGACTCCAGCACCGCTGCCCTGCTGGTTCGACGATCCATCCACCGAAAGTACCCAACGGAAATCATCTCCTTCAACCCCCGTCGCCTCTGATGAGAGCTCGACCACAAAGTCTGCAAAGATTTGCCCCTTGATCGGGCCTCGAGGCTCGTACTTAATATCAAACTCTGACAACTCTACCGCCCACTTCACCATCCTTCCCGCAACGTCGGGTTTCTTCAAGACTTTCTGGATGGGCAGGTCAGTCATCACCAGTATTGTGAAACTGTGGAAGTAGTGGCGCAACCTCCTCGCCGAAAACACTACAGCCAGCGCAGCCTTCTCCAGGGCCTGATATCTCGTTTCTGGGCCCTGCAACACCTTGCTCACAAAATAAATAGGCTTCTGAGCCTGATCTTGATCCTGGGCGAGCACCGCACTCACCGCCCTCTCAGTTACAGCAAAATACAACCTGAGAGGGATCCCCACCAGTGGTTTGCACAGAACCGGCGGGCTCGCCAGATACTCCTTCAGTTTAACGAAAGCTTCCTCGCATTCTTTCGTCCAAGCGAACTTGTTATTGCGCCGCAGGCACTGAAAATAGGGGTGCCCATTTTCTCCGCTAGCTGACACGAAGCGAGATAGGGCTGCCATCCGACCTGTCAGCTGCTGGACTTCTTTCACTGTAGCCGGGCTTCTCATCGCCAAGATGGCGGCACACTTGTCTGGGTTAGCTTCTATCCCCCTTTCAGTCAAGAGAAAACCCAAAAACTTTCCAGCCTCCACGCCGAAAATGCATTTCTTCGGGTTGAGCTTTAACTTGAACTTGGCGATCGTCGTGAACAATTCTTCCAAGTCCGCAACGTGCTTGCTTTTCTCTTGCGAGGTCACGACCATGTCATCGACGTAGGCTTGCACGTTCCTTCCTAGCATTGGCGCAAGTACCCGATCCATCAACCTCTGGTACGTGGCCCCCGCGTTCTTCAGCCCAAACGGCATCACCTTATAGCAGTAGCACGACCTCTCCGTCATGAAGGCTGTTTTTTCTTCATCCATGGGATGCATCTTGATCTGATTATAGCCCGAGAAGGCATCCAGGAAACTCAACAGCTTGCACCCTGCAACACTATCAACCAGGGCATCAATGCTTGGTAAAGGATACGAATCCTTTTGGCAAGCTTTGTTCAGATCAGTGAAATCGACGCACATGCGCCATTTCCCGTTACTTTTCTTCACCAGTACGACATTTGCCAACCATTTAGGGTACTGGACTTCCCTGATGTGGCTTGCAGCGAGGAGTTTCTGTGTTTCGTCCCTGATCGCCTGCCTCCTCTCTTCATTGAATTTTCTTCTCCTTTGTCGCACCGGTCTCACCATGTTGTCCATCGCCAGATGATGGCACAAGAAGTCGGGATCGATCCCAGGCATGTCCGAAGCGGACCAAGCAAATGCGTCCAGATGCCGCTCAATCACCTTGGCGATCTGGTCCTGGAGATCGACCTCCAGAGATCTTCCGAGCTTGAAGATTTTCCCTCCGATCTCCTTCTCGAGCCACTGCTCGACAGGTTTGGGCCTGGACTCTCTGGCGATCACCGCCCTGGCGATTCCCTGTTCCCTTGCTTCCTCGGGGCGATTCCGCGCCTCTTCCTCCTCCAGGCCAGCATTCCTCTCCCCCAGCTCAGCGTCTACCATCTCTACATCCCTTCCGGCGGCCTCCTCTGTTACCGGCGGTCTGGGCTTCACACCGGGAGGTGGGGTGGTTGTTACATAACTCACTGATCTTTTGTTTTTCAGGCTATTCTCATAGCACCTTTTCGCTTCTTTCTGATCAGACTTGATCGTGATCACCACCCCTTCCATGGACGGCAACTTCACCTTCGTGTGCCGTGTCGACGGAATGGCGCCTATCCTGTTAAGAGTGGGCCTTCCCAACAGGATGTTATATGCTGAAGGGGCGTTTACGATGAGGTACTTGATTTTCTCCGTCCTCGACCCGGCCTCATCTGTGAACGTGGTTCTCAGCTCAATGTACCCCCTGACCTCCACCTGGTCACCAGCGAACCCATATAAGCACCCTCCATAGGGCCTTAGCTGGTCGAGGGGCAATTTCAGCTGCGTGAAACTCGGCCAGAACATCACGTCTGCCGAGCTTCCTTGGTCCACCAGAACTCTGTGGACCTTCCTCCCTACTGTTATCAACGAAATAACTATGGGATCGTTGTCATGAGGCACAACGTCCGGAAGATCCTGCTTTGTGAACGTAATGTCCACTTCCGGCGAGTGATCTTCAAACATGTCCACTGTCATCACCGATCGCGCATACTTTTTCCTCTGCGATGCGGTGCATCCACCACCTGAGAAACCCCCTGCAATGGTGTGGATCTCCCCATGGATAGGCATCTCGTGTTGCTGGGCTTCCCCACCTGCTGGCTGGGAACTCGACGCTCCCCCCGTCCTCCTGTCCAGCAGATAGTCATTTAAGAACCCGCTCTTAACCAGATCGTCGAGCTGGTATCCTAAAGACAAACACGAGTCCAAAGTGTGGCCAAAACACTGGTGGAACTCACACCAGGCGTCCGGCTTTGACCCCAGCACCTTGTCGCCCACCTTCTCGGGTGCCTTCAACCTAGCAGATATGTTAGGGATAGCGATCAGGTCTGCTAGTCCCATGACGAATTTGTGCTTAGGCGGGCGATTGTACTCCCGGCGTGCTGGTTGCTGGCGTGCTGGTTGTTGGCGCGCCTGGCTTCTTCCCTTGTTTCTCCTGTCGTAAGGATGGCGAGTCCTCTGGTCTTTTCTGGCCACCGCCGCCGTTTCCAGCACCCTCTGCGGCTGGATCCTGGTCTGGGCGCGTGGCCTGGCGGGAGCCACGCTGCCTCTCTTCTCGGCGACTTCACTCTCGTCGGCGATGTGGGCCACCGCAAGTCGCCTGACTTCAGCAAACGTCGCTGGATGAGCCCTAATCAAGGCCTCGCAGAATGGCCCTGGCTGCACGCCCTTCTTGAAGGCATAGACCAGCATTTCTTCATCCTTGGCGGCGATCTGACCATCTGCGCTCCAAAGCGATTGAGGTAGTCTCTGAGGGACTCCCCATGGTACTGCCTTATATCAAACAGATCATAGGACACCCTGGGCGGTGCCTTGTTCACAATGTACTGGTCGACAAAGATTTTCGAGAACTGTTGAAAATTGGTTATGTGGCCGTTAGGCAGGCTCACAAACCACTCCATCGCCGTCCCCTGGAGCGTACTCACGAACATCTTGCAGTAGACGGCGTCTGACCCTCCCGACAGCATCATCTGCGTGTGGAACGTGGTCAGATGAGCCTCTGGATCCTCCACGCCGGTAAAGACAGCCTTAACCGGGACCACGCTCGTGGGAATAGGCGTGTCGGTAATCGCCTGAACGAAAGGCATTGGGAAAACACGAGGTGGCGTAGACGGCGCCGCCTCTTCAACAGCAGAACGTCCTTGTTGCTCCTGAAGAGCTCGACGCAGCTCCTCAGTCACCTTGCTGAGCTCCTCGTTTCTGGCGCGAGAGGCGACCAGGTCCTCATGTATCCTTGCCTGCTCTACGTGCGAGGCTTCCACAGTTGCCTGCAACGAGCGCATCATTTCTGCCATCTGCGCCATGGTCATGGCGGCGTCACCTTCAGCAGCGACAGGCGCCACGGGACTGGAGCGATTGCTTCTCATCTTTCTCATTAACTTCAGCGAACCACAGGAATACAGCAAACAACACTTCAACCACGATCGAATCAGCGATCAATCGGAGAAAACTCAAGAAACTGCGCAAGAACTTCAAGAACACCGCAAACCTTCGAAGAAAACCACAACTTCACCAAAAAAAACCACCGTTTCCCCGCGGACAGCCAAACAAACGAAAGAACTCGAACTTCCACCAAACAGATTGCGCGCAAGCAACAAAAGACCTCACTCCACCGATCGAAAACCAAACAAACGGTACAAAACGCAAACTCACCGAACGAAATTCAAAGAAACCGCGAACGACGGTTGCACCAGCACACAACAACGCCGAAAACCTCGAAAACTTCCACGAACTCACGCTGTGGATGGGAGCAAGTTTTACACGGCCCCACGGTGGGCGCCTGATGATCCTGCCTGTTGACCGGAGCGCTGGAGAATGCCTCGTCAAAGGATCGACGTGCGCACCGCTTCTCACCTCCGTTCCTTTCCGGGATCTACTTCAAGAACCTGCAAAGAAACGATACGGCGCCGCTGCGGCCGATCGCACTCCGACGCTCAAGTCAGTGACGGTATCACCAAATACTAAGAACAAGAACCGTGCAAATCCTCTCTTACAATCAGCTCTATCACTCGCAAGCGTAAAGTGTATGAACTGAACGTGCGTACCTCAGAAAGTTTGTTAAGAGCTCTTATATACCTGGTGGCTTTCTCTCTCCTGGCAGTTGCAGACTTGGACACGTGGCTCGCATCCAACTGTACACGTGCCATCATCTGGAGGGTCCCTGACTTGGAGCTGCTTCTACTCTCATTTTGGCTAAGTTACATATGCATGGTACTGCCCAGTGCATAGCTAACTCAGGAGTGCGATCTCTACTGGAACTGGCGAGTTAGGGCCTTCATACACCTTCCCTGTGGTCTCGCCGGCCGCCTTCATAATCTGCTTCTCCTTCATCTTCGGCGATGTGCTCGCTCTGGCAATCTCCAACTGCTTGGTCGCCTGAGTCTACATCTGGCGACTTCATCTTCAACCTGGCGATCGCCTATTCTGGTAAGCTGGAAATCGGAACACGCCAACTTAACAACTGGCGACTACACGTGCCTCCCGACTTCCTTGCTATCTGCCAACCTGGCGCCTTGTCAACACGCCTACACTGTAGCAGGATGCCACGTCATCACACCCGACCACCAGGGCGGTACAACACTTAGCCTCCCAATCTAAATATACATTTGGATCACTAGAACCATTAAAACAAGGTAACTTGACCGAAGGAAGCTTGGACTTTGCATCATGATAGAAGCCATTGCCGTAGTGAATTCTTTCCCCTTGGTGATGATGTCTTTGTCCATGGACTTGGGGTGGATGTCTCCTTCTCCTATGCTCATCTTCACGGCCAACATCATTTGAAGAAGCTCTTGAAGATGGTCTATGAGAATGATGTCCATCATGGATAGAAGGAGATGGTCTAGCTTGTTGGACCTCCATCTTTTGCATTTTCTCCTCCAACCGTCTAATTGTTCTTTGAGCTTCATGTAATTCACCAAGAATTGAAGCTTTGGAAGGAGAATTCTGCTTGTAGGATGCATCATTTGAAAATCCAGCCATTTGTAATTAAAAACAGCAAACACACAAAACAGCAAACAAGTTAAAAAATTAGCAAAAACAGTGAGCTTTGCACCAATCTGATCTTGAGGCCTTGGAATCCTCAAATGAAAGATGTCAAAGCAAGCACATCAATCTCAAAAGCAACCACCACAAAACCAATGAAACAATAAAGACAAACAAGAAAAGGTATAAGCAAAGAAAGGTAATTGCAAAAGGAAAACTATATGTGAGACAAACTCAAAGAGTAAGAATGAAAGACAATCAAGAAAATAAAGAACTCAATGAGAAAAGTAGGCACACAAAAGAATACTTAAGGAAAAGTTTTAGAGTAGATGAAGAAAACAAAAAAATTAGCTACTGGAAATTTTTATTTTTGTTTAAAAGGCAAACTGTGCTTGATATTCACTGATTTAACTGGAATGATGTAGAGCGAACTGGATTATGAAATTTAAACCACAGAAACTTCAAGATGCTAACTCAATAATGGCACTGGAATAAATTAATAACAGTAAGCCAATTGAGAGAAATAAATTTTTCAAAATCGCTGCCAGATTACCGTATTTTTTTCGGCAGAATTGTACACTTTTCTAACACTTTGAATATCTCAAATCCAGAATTTCAGAATTTTCCAGTAAGTAACTCAATTGCAATAAGGAAAAACAGTAAGCACTTTTTTTTAGAAACAGAGGAATCCTAATAGGAATAAAAAAACAGGATGATGAACTAGCAAAGACATAATAGAAAATGATGTATTGGAACTTGTATAGGTCTAGAATACAAGTATGAACTCAATTCTAAAAAGAAAATGCACAAAAGATCAACATCAATTCAGAAAATTATATGACACCAAAGCAAGAAACAATCAAAACAATAAAAGTACTACTAGAAGTAATGACAAATATGGAATAACATGACTAAGACAAAACTTGACATGATTACAAAATTAAAAGACACATCACAAATTTTAACAACAAGTGAAAGGAAGCTTAAGGTAAACTCTAGGAAGGATAATGCCATTCCAAAAGAGCAACCATACTCATAAGAATTATGAGTGCCATAAACCTTTTCACAAGCACTTGGTGCAAAAGGAAAACAGCAAGAATACTCAATTAAAATTCTAAAACAGAAACTTAAATTGCAAGAAATTAAAGAGCTCTTGAAATTAAAGTGCACACAACTCAACAATTAAACAAGAAGAACCTAAGACTCATGATACCACATGATGTGATTCCAATAGCCATATAGAGAAAGGTTCTTGACCTTCTTAGGAATCACCTTGAGTTGGACATTATAGAGGCACTTTTCTTAGAGTTGGATCATTGTTCTAAGACAAGAACTCACCAAAAAACTAGTACCAAATCCCAAACTCATTTGGATGAACCACTTATGATATAAGGTCTATTAATTGATTGAAACACTTATGATATATTTTTGAAAAACAATTTCATGTGTTAAAATTGTGTTTTGATATGTTGTTTAATACTTCTTTCATTTACAATCTAAGGTTTTATAGTTAACCTAGGAAACTATAAGAAAGTGAATGTTCTGTATAATAATAGTTTAAAAGTATCTTAACTATTGAAAACAAGCGTATTACTTAACTAAATGTTTGCAACTTGTTCTTTTTGCTATTAATTGATTGAAAACACTTATGATATCTTTGTAAACCAACTTCATGTGTTA
Organism: Phaseolus vulgaris; assembly: GCF_051622355.1. Taxonomy (NCBI): domain Eukaryota; kingdom Viridiplantae; phylum Streptophyta; class Magnoliopsida; order Fabales; family Fabaceae; genus Phaseolus; species Phaseolus vulgaris. Next base: position 18,130,339 of record NC_143501.1, on the reverse strand, counting down.
AAATTGGGTTTTGATATGCTTAATACAATCTTAGTCTATTAATTGATTGAAACACTTGTGAATATCTTTGAAAAACAATTTCATGTGTTAAAATTGTGTTTTCATATGTTTAATACTTCTTTTACGATCTAAGGTCTATTAATTGATTCAAACACTTATGATACCTTTGAAAAACCATTTCATGTGTTCAAATTGTATTTTGATATGTTCAATACTTGTTTTACAATCTAAGGTCTATTAATTGATTGAAACACTTATGATATATCTTTGAAAAACAATTTCATGTGTTAAAATTGTGTTTCGATATGTTGTTTAATACTTCTTTCATTTACAATCTAACGTTTTATAGTTAACCTAGGAAACTATAAGAAAGTGAATGTTCTGTATAATAATAGTTTAAAAGTGTCTTAACTATTGAAAACAAGCGTATTACTTAACTAAATGTTTACAACTTGTTCTTTTTGCTATTAATTGATTGAAAACACTTATGATATCTTTGAAAACAAATTTCATGTGTTAAAATTGGGTTTTGATATGTTTTGATCCTGCCTGTTGACCGGAACGCTGGAGAATGCCTCGTCAAAGGATCGACGTGCGCACCGCTTCTCACCTCCGTTCCTCTTCGGGATCTATCTCAAGAACCTACAAAGAAACGATACGGCGCCGCTGCGGCCGATTGCACTCCGACGCTCAAGTCAATGACGGTATCACCAAATACTAAGAACGAGAACCATGCAAATCCTCTCTCACTCGCAAGCGTAAAGTGTATGAACTGAACGTGCGTACCTCAGAAAGTTTGTTAAGAGCTCTCATATACCTGGTGACTTTCTCTCTCCTGGCAGTTGCAGACTTGGACACGTGGCCCACATCCAACCGTACACGTGCCATCATCTGGAGGCCCCCTGACTTGGCGCTGCTTCTACCCTCATTTTGGCTAAGTTACGTATGCATGGTACTGCCCAGTGCATAGCAAACTTAGGAGTGCGATCTCTACTGAAACTGGCGAGTTAGGGCCTTCATACACCTTCCCTGTGGTCTCGCCGGCCGCCTTCATAATCTGCTTCCCCTTCATCTCCGGCGATGTGTTGTTCTGGCGATCTCCGACTGCTTGGTCGCCTGAGTCTACATCTGGCGACTTCATCTTCAACCTGGCGATCGCCTATTCTGGCAAACTGGAAATCGGAACACGCCAACTTAACAATCGGCGACTACACGTGCCTCCCGACTTCCTTCCTATCTGCCAACCTGGCGCCTTGTCAACACGCCTACACTGTAGCAGGGTGCCACGTCATCACACCCGACCACCAGGGCGGTACACAAGCCCCCAGTCTTAAGCGAAGACTTGTCTAGGGAAAAGACTGAAAGAGCCTTCGTTAACACCGATCTACGTGGCACTGACGCAGAATTCCAAGCGATTGTACTTTCTGCTGCTCTGACGCTCCACCAAACCCTTCACCCATCGTTCGACACGTGGCTTCATCAACGGCTCTCTTCATCTGCCGTTAGCGCTTCCTAACTTATTTCGAAAACCCTTAAACCCATTGCGCTCCACTGTTCCATCACCTTCTTCGTGTTTGCAAAACGCTCTCACTTCCCTCTGCGAAAACTCTCGACGCTCTTCAACGCCCTAGATCACCACCTTCCTTCACCGTCTTCCTGATCATCGAAAGCTAACTACTTTCCTTCATCTGCTGGGTTTTTCTTTGCATTTTCACCGATTTGCATCATCCTGTAACTGCCTGGTGCATACGCTGTGGGCTGTTTTTCCATTTCTCCTTCTGCGTAACTTAGGGCTTTGTCGATCGTCGCGACGAACATACATTCGTTCGTTTTTTCACCTTCCTTCTGTGATCGAGTGAGCCTCTGTAATCCCCTGATCGTTTTTTCTTTCTTCTTCCTTTGCAGTTGCTATCATGACTCGCACAAAGATCACCCCGAACCCCCCTCCTTCAGCACGAAACCCTTCTTCACAAGCACACGACCCAACACAAGTTCGTGGTGCTTCCTCTTCGCGGGCTGAGAGGCCTGCATCTTCCCAAACTGCCCTGGCTCGTGGTGCTAACGCTGGAGGAGCCCCCGCCCCTCTGCCAGACTTCAAAACTCTATACCCCTGGGCTAACCCAACCCTTCTAAAGGAGACCTCGTCGGTGAACACTGCGGGAGCAGTTTTGCGGTTGACTAAGGGGGACGAGGCCTATCAATCGTTTCACAAGGAGCACGACGAGAGGATGATGGTGCTGCCTTGCCCCGCCGCTCTGCCAGTGTGTGCCGATGACAAAGTAAGCGCCGACGGGCCCTTCTGCTTTGTCTACACCACTTTCTTCAAGAAGGTCAAACTCAGGTTCCCTCTCACCCGATTCGAGAGGGAACTCTTGACCGAGCTCAACATTGCTGCCGCCCAGCTTCACCCCAACAGCTGGGCGTTTGTTCGAGCCTTTGAAATAACGTGCGCCCACCTGGGGTTGCCCGCGACGGTGGACGTGTTTTTGTTCCTTTTTTAGGCCAAGCAGCCAGGAGACCGCCTGTGGGTCAGCCTGAATGCCATTGCTGGGAGATCCATTTTTACCATTTTCCAGCAATCGTACAAAGACTGGAAGGGGAAGTTCATCCAAGTACGCGCAAACGATAAAGACTCTTCCCTTCTCGACGGCTTCCCCTTGTACTGGGTGGACAAAGGGAAAAAGGAGTCCAAGAGCTGCTTCAGGAGGCCCAGAAGTCCTGATAGCATGGGAGCTTTGGACCGAGACCTTTGTCTATTCTGGAAGAGGGTGGCAGATGCCAACATAACATTCCTGACCCCCACCCTGATCTCCTTCGAATTCTTTGAGGACCAGTTAGAATTCCAAATAGGTTAGGACGCTACACTCTTGTTTTGATATTGCTTCTGATACTGCTTCTGGGCGTCTTGTGCGATACGCACAAGACTTTGGTTTTACCTTTTCTGCATATACCTGTTTTGCTGTTTCATTACCTCATACACTTATCCTTTTCTTCTCTGAGCTAACTCATGCACTTTCGTTTCATGCAGACACCATGTTGGGTAAGAACATGCTCGCCGACTTAAAGGAGCTCGCCCGAAACCATGGGTTGGCGACCGGTTCCCAGACGGTGCCCAACTCGGCGGTCGAGAAGGCTATCGTTCATGGGCGATCACCGCCCAAAGAACCCACCCAGCGCAGGAAACTGGTCCTTAAGAGGCCTAAGCAAAAAGCCCCCCAAATCGTCCAAGAGGAGGAAGAAGAGGACGACGAGGTCACAGAGGATGGCCTTGTCACGAAAAGGAAGAGGGTGGCACCATCTTCTCCACCTGCTCAACTCCCTCTTCCAACCTCACCACCACCATCAACGCCTGCTCCTCCTCCCTCATCGCCAACACCACAAGCCCCTTCGTCACCAGTCCAAGCAGTTCCGCTGGCCCAAGCGCCTCTACGCCACATATGTCAGCAGGAGGGGGCCCCCCTTCAAACACTTCAGCTGCAGGAAACGTTCCGATCGGGGATTAGGTTGCTCATACCTCTCCAATCTTAATTACCGAATCCCCGATCGCGTCGCCACGCCAGGAAGCAACCACTGAAAATATTGCTAAGGAAGGTGGCGGCGAGAACCCTCAACAAGCCCCCCTGGCGTCTCTCCAAGCAGCAAACCTTTCCCTCGAAGTTACAAGGATGTGGGAACCCCTAACCGCCAAGTTGAAAACCATTGCAGAGGACATCCCATCGATTATAACGAGGGCTGTGGAGAGCTCCACCAGGAGGCTTCAAGATGATCTCTTCAACCTCAGGACTGACAACAGCACCATGAGGCTCGAGGTGGACAAATTGTCTGCCAATCTGACGCTCGCGGAGATGGAACACTCCCGAGTAGAAGACGCGATGAGCAACGAGCTCAGATTGGCGCGCCAAGAGGCCACTGACCTTCGCCGCAAAATTCATGATCTTGCCCAAGAGAAAGTTGAGCTAGAAAGTAAGATCGTGCCTCTTCGCGCCAAGACGATCGACCTGGAGGCTCGCATTCAAGCTGACGCCGACAAGGTAAAAAAACTGGAGCAAAGGTCGATCGATCGCGAGAAGCTACTTGGGCAAGTAGAAAAAGCGAGGGACGACGCCATGGCTGATCTCACCGAGGCAAACAAGGAAAAAGGGAAGATGGCTGCCGAGTTGACCCAAGCTGATGGAGGAGGGCCAAGCACACCTACCCAAGGAGGCCAAGGCACAAGCCAAGGAGAGCGTCTAGACCAAGACCAAGACCAAGGTGAGCGTCTAGGACGTGAAAGTAAGCGTCTAGGACGTGAAGGTGAGCGTCTAGACCGTCTAGGACCCCTTACAAGATCAATGGCCAAACATATTCAAACACAAGCAAATGAGGCCACGGATGGAAGAGAGAAGGCTTTGTATATGTTTGCATAAAGGCCCATTGGGGGTACTTAGTAGATAGGATAGTGTAGGAAGCATTTTTGATGGAAACCTTCTAGAATCTAGGGTAGTGTATGGCCGGTCATTGCACCTTAGATTTAGATTTAATTTTTGGTTTTATTTTCTTTAGAAAGGTGGCTTAACATTTACGTCCACATAGCCTATAAATAGGGAGGCTATCTCATTGTATTTGACAAGTTTATTTGAGTATTGTTATGCTGCCCATTTTGTGCACTAGCTATACTTCTCCTAGAAATCTAGGCTATAAACTTCACTCCCTTCACCTTTCTTCATAGAGCTGGCCGAACCTCTCTAATTCATACTCATCATGCACCTTCAAAGCCATCACAACTCCTAGGAGGGCTTTGTTTCACTCACCCATTGCTTCCGCATCCATTTTACTACTTTGATTCAAGAAGAACACATGAAATGCCATCATTTGGTATCATGAGCTTTTGGTTCTTCAAGATGAGTAGCTTGTCTTTTTAATTCCAGTTCTTCTTTATTTCATCTTTGTCATTTCAATTCCTTACTTGTCTTGCTGTTTTTATATTTTAATTTGTTCTTGGTGTGCTTTGTGGAAGATCCAACCCAAGCACTCTTGTTCATTTGATCTTGAACAAGTTCTTGTGCAATTTGTGATAGGATTCCATACACCTTTGTGTTGCTATTTTGTTTTAGGCTTTGAGTCTTTATTGCTTTCATTATTTTGCTTCATATTATGCTTTGAGTCTTTAATTTTCTGAATCTATACATGTTGTGTCAAGTCATGTTCATCCATATTGTCATCAATTCTTAGTAGTCCTATTTTTTGGCTTGATTGTTTCTTGTTTTGGGTCTCTTTATATTGCTTTAATCTGCTGTTATTTTGATCCTTTGGTGCTTTTTATTTTTAGTTTGAGTTCATAATTGTGTCTTAGTTCATACACAATTTCCTTCTCACATTTTCCATTGTGTTAATTTTGGTTATCTTGCTGTTTTCTTCCAGTTTTCCAGATTTCCCCTGTATCACCTCTCTGTTCTGGGCTGTTTTGTTTAACAAAATTTTTCTACCCATAGGAAAATTCTGAATTTCTGGAAAATGCAAGTTTAAGGTGTTATAGAAAAGACAAAAAAATAATGAGGTCAAAAGGAGCAACAGAAAAAAAATGATAAATCTCACAAAATCAGAGTGCGAATCTTGAGCGTTACAGCTGGCCTAACTGCACACCAAATTTGCAAAAATTATTAAAAAAAAATGGTGCATGCGTTTTAGGTGATTCCAAAGCCAAAATTTAGCTAAGATCCTGAATTTTCTTGTATCCAAATTTCAGAAACAAATTTTACAATTACAGCTCAGCATAAATCGGGGAACAAAACTGTTTTCTGGCCCACAACATTTTCCAGTGGTGCTGTTTTTTTTATTTGGTCATCTAAACTAGTGCTTTTCTTTAGGAATTCCTTTTGTGTGCCAACTTTTATTGAGTACCTTTAATTGTTTGCTTTAATTCCTTGAATCTCTTTCTAAGTTGTCATATTCTAAATCCTTTTGGTGGTACTGTTTTCTTTCAATTAAATTTGTTTCTTGCTTTTGCTTCTTGACCTCTCATTTTGGGTGCTGGAATTTAATTCTCTCTTGGTGCTTATGTGCATGGAAATTGACTTGGCTTAAGGTTAAACCCTTGTGAATAGGTGCTGGAAATTGGAGAATTAAAGCCAAATTTCTAAGGAGGAGTCAAGCTAAGGCCAAAACAAGCTTCTTGAAACAAACACTACAAACACCTAGAAGATCAACAATCAAGACAACAAAGAAAGTGCACTAACCAAAAAGAGGAACAACAAAGGGGGTTTTCTTATCTCCTTTACAACTTGGATTATTGTTAATTACCTCTTTTAAATTACGTTTTAGACGGTGAGTGTGTCTTCAAGGGCTCAAAGTGTCCAAGAAGCCTCACCTAGGGCCGAATAGCATAGTTATTTTGCTTAGTAATTTGTTGCTTGTTTGAACTTGTATTTCTTTTGTTTTGGTAGAAACGTTTTGCATGTTTAGTATTGTTTAATTTTGTGCTATACCGACTAGTTTGCTGCATATCTAGCTTACATAGTTTTCTTTCTTTTTGATTTCTCAACTTCTTGTGTTCTAAGTGTTCTACTAAGAGAAAATTTTGTGTGAAGTCATTGGAGGAAAAGTTTTTGGCAAGGAAAAGGCTTGGTACTTAAGTAGTCCATTGTGACTCACCTCCCTTACCTGGAAAACTCCCTTCTCTAACTTTCCTAAACTTTCTCCAAGTAAAACACCTATATACACAAAGTTTTAGCCATGTCTTCTTCTCCTCACTCTCCAAAGTCTATAGAAAGTGAAGTAAAATCTTTGAAAACTCTTTTAAAAGAAGTATCCCAAGCGGTACAATTGATCTCTTTTAGACAATTGGAGAATGAGAACAAAATTAATGAGTTGGCTAAAGCTCAAGAAGAGAAGTCACAAAAATCACAAAAATAAAAAAAAAACTCATGCATCACATTCTCAAAGTATTGAGTCTCTAGGGGAAGGAAGCCGTAGAATCAATGATTATTACCAACCACCCCCTAGAAGAACTAGGCAAAGGGAACAAGAGGTGCCAAGGGAAACAAGAGTAGACCTACCTCATTTCCATGGTAAGGAAAATGTAGAAGTATATCTAGATTGGGAGATGAAGGTAGAGCAACTTTTTGCTTGCCATAGGGTAAGTGAGGAACGAAAAGTACCCTTAGCCACCCTTAGTTTCCAAGGGAATGCCATGTATTGGTGGACCTCTCTCGAAAGAGATAGACGTCTTCATAGGGAACCTTCCATTACATATTGGAATGACCTTAGGGGAGCCCTAAGACGTCGACATATACCCTCTTACTACCATAGGGAGTTAATGGACAAGCTCCAAAGACTCCAACAAAGAAATATGAGCGTAGAGGAGTATAGACAAAAGATGGAGCTCTATATGATGAGAGCCTCTATTAGAGAGGAAGAGGAAACCACCATTGCTAGGTTCCTTAGTGGCCTATCACTTGAGATAAGAGATAGAGTAGAGCTCTTACCTTATCAAGACTTGAATGATTTGGTTCAACTTTGCATTAAAGTTGAGCAACAAAACTTGCGCAAAACTTCAAGTCAAAAGGTGAGCCCCTATTCTAGCTTTTATCCCAAGAAAGAGTTTAGAAGGGAGGGTAGTACATCCAAGGAAAAACCAAAAGAGCCTACCAAACCCTTCACCAAAGAAACCTCAACCCCACTCATCCGAGCTAGAGATGTCAAGTGTTTTAAGTGCTATGGTAGGGGGCATGTGCAAGCACAATGTCCAAACCAAAGGACTTTGTTTTTAAAAGGTGTAGACGAGTACACTAGTGGCGAGGATGAGCCTAGTGAGAAAGAGGAAGGGGGAGAGGATGAGAGGGTAGCTCCACTAGAGGGAGAATTGCTTATGATTAGGAGAACCCTCAACAATCACCCTAGCACATCCATGGAAACACAAAGGGAGAACATCTTTCATACAAGATGCAATGTTTTAGAAAATATATGTTCTCTCATTGTGGATAGTGGATCTAGTTGTAATTGTTGTAGTGCTAGGATGGTTGAAAAGCATAAGCTACAAGTAGTTCCTCACCCAAAACCTTACAAACTTCAATGGCTTAATGAAAATGGGGAACTACATGTAGACAAGCAAGTGGAAATCAAGTTTTCCATAGGGAACTACAAAGACAAAGTTTTATGTGATGTAGTGCCTATGGAAGCTTGCCATATCTTATTAGGGAGGCCATGGCAATTTGACAAGAAAACCATGCATGATGGTCTCACTAACGAGATTTCCTTCACCCATAAATATAAGAAGTTTGTACTTAGTCCTTTACCACATTCTCAAGTGGTGAAAGACCAAATACAAATGAAACAAAAGAGGGATGAGGAAAACAAAGAAAAAAAGAGCTAGAAAAAGAGAAAATCCTTAGGGATAGAAAGGCGTGGGAGAAGAGTGTTCCTTCCCACAAGGTTGGTCAACAAGAAAAACCTCTTGAAAATGTTTTTGAAAACTTGCTTCTTGTTGAACAACCAAGCCTTATCTTTTGTAAAGGAGCACTTACATGCACTGCCACAAGTAGTGAACTCATGGTTTTACCTCCTCAAGTAGAAAACCTTTTGAGTGAATTTGAAGATCTATTTTCCCAAGAAGGACCCATTGGGCTTCCTCCTCTTAGGGGGATAGAACATCAAATTGACTTTATACCGGGGGCAAGCCTACCAAATAGGCCTGCTTATAGAACCAACCCCGAGGAAACAAAGGAGATAGAATCACAAGTTCAAGACTTGTTGGAGAAGGGTTGGGTTCAAAAGAGCCTAAGCCCTTGTGCTGTACCTGTCTTGTTGGTGCCAAAAAAAGATGGAAAATGGCGTATGTGTTGTGATTGTAGAGCAATCAACAACATCACCATCAAGTATAGGCATCCAATCCTAAGGCTTGATGATATGCTTGATGAATTGCATGGGTCAACTCTATTCTCCAAAATTGACCTTAAAAGTGGATATCACCAAATTCGAATCAAGGAGGGTGATGAGTGGAAAACCGCTTTTAAGACCAAATTTGGACTATACGAGTGGTTGGTGATGCCCTTTGGGCTTACTAATGCTCCAAGCACATTCATGAGGCTTATGAATCACACCTTGAGGGATTGTATAGGTAAATATGTAGTAGTTTACTTTGATGATATCTTAGTCTATAGTAAAAGCCTAGAAGACCATCTAAGTCACCTTAGGGAAGTTCTTCTAGTTCTTAGGAAAAATAGTCTTTTTGCCAATAGGGATAAGTGTACCTTTTGTGTAGATAGTGTAGTTTTCTTAGGTTTCATAGTTAACAAAAAGGGGGTGCATGTAGATCCCGAGAAAATCAAAGCCATCCGCGAGTGGCCAACTCCACAAAATGTAAGTGATGTAAGAAGTTTTCATGGGTTAGCTAGCTTCTATAGAAGGTTTGTCCCTAATTTTTCTAGTCTAGCTTCTCCTTTGAATGAACTTGTGAAAAAAGATGTTGCATTTTGTTGGAATGAAAAGCATGAGCAAGCCTTTCAAAGGCTCAAAGCTCAACTCACCAATGCACCCATTCTATCTCTTCCAAATTTTTCCAAAACTTTTGAGATAGAGTGTGGTGCATCGGGGGTAGGCATAGGTGCGGTTTTGTTGCAAGGTGGACACCCCATTGCTTATTTTAGTGAAAAACTCCATGGTGCCACCCTCAACTACCCCACCTATGACAAACAGCTCTATGCTCTTGTGCGAGCCCTAAAGACTTGGGAACACTACCTTGTGTCCAAAGAATTTGTTATCCATAGTGATCACGAGTCTTTAAAATATTTAAAGGGCCAACACAAGCTCAACAAGAGACATGCTAAATGGATGGAATTTCTTGAACAATTTCCTTATGTAATCAAATACAAGAAAGGAAGCACCAATATAGTGGCTGATGCTCTTTCAAGACGACACACTCTCTTTTCAAAACTAGGTGCCCAAATTCTTGGATTTGACCACATAAGAGAGCTTTACCAAGAAGATCAAGAACTCTCATCCATCTATGCCCAATGTCTACATAGAGCGCAAGGAGGTTACTATGTGTCCGAGGGATATCTTTTTAAAGAAGGAAAACTTTGCATTCCCCAAGGAACACATAGAAAACTCCTTGTCAAAGAATCACATGAAGGGGGACTCATGGGCCATTTTGGAGTTGATAAAACTCTAGATCTTTTAAAAGCAAAATTTTGTTGGCCACACATGAGGAAAGATGTCCAACGACATTGTTCTAGATGTATCTCATGTTTAAAAGCAAAGTCTAGAACAATGCCGCATGGACTCTACACCCCTTTGCCGATTGCAAATGCTCCTTGGGAAGACATTAGCATGGATTTCATTTTAGGACTTCCTAGGACTGCAAGAGGCCATGACTCTATCTTTGTGGTAGTGGACCATTTTAGCAAAATGTCCCACTTTATTCCATGCCACAAAGTGGATGATGCTCAAAATATTTCTAAACTCTTCTTTAGAGAAGTGGTGAGACTCCATGGTCTCCCTAGAAGTATAGTGTCCGATCGAGATCCCAAGTTTATAAGCCACTTTTGGAAAACTCTTTGGGGTAAACTTGGAACAAGACTACAATTTTCAACTTCTTGTCATCCTCAAACGGATGGTCAAACCGAAGTAGTCAATAGATCTCTTGGAACTATGCTTAGGGCTATCATGAAGGGAAGCCACAAATCTTGGGATGAGTACCTTCCCCACATTGAATTTGCTTACAATAGAGTAGTTCACAAGACTACTAATGCTTCTCCTTTTGAGGTAGTATATGGTTTTAATCCTCTCACGCCCATGGATTTGATACCCCTTCCTAATCCACAAGATTTTGTGCATAAGGAAGGAGTAATCAAAGCTGATTTTATCAAGAAAATGCATGAGAAGATTAAAATTCAAATACAACAACAAAATGAGAAGTACACAAAATACAACAACAAAGGGAAGAGAGAAATAATTTTTGAGGAAGGAGACTTAGTTTGGCTTCACCTTCGCAAAGATAGATTTCCAACTCAAAGGAAGTCCAAACTAAGTCCCCGAGGTGATGGACCTTTCCAAGTTCTCAAGCGAGTCAACAACAATGCTTATAAATTGGACCTACCTCTTGAATATGGAGTACATGACACTTTTAATGTAATTGATCTTTCTCCATTTGTAGGAACCAATGACGATGACGAGCTGGATTTGAGGACAAATCCTTTCCAAGGGGGAGGGGATGATGGAGGAGGGCCAAGCACACCTACCCAAGGAGGCCAAGGCACAAGCCAAGGAGAGCGTCTAGACCAAGACCAAGACCAAGGTGAGCGTCTAGGACGTGAAAGTAAGCGTCTAGGACGTGAAGGTGAGCGTCTAGGAGAAGTATAGCTAGTGCACAAAATGGGCAGCATAACAATACTCAAATAAACTTGTCAAATACAATGAGATAGCCTCCCTATTTATAGGCTATGTGGACGTAAATGTTAAGCCACCTTTCTAAAGAAAATAAAACCAAAAATTAAATCTAAATCTAAGGTGCAATGACCGGCCATACTTCTGCTCAGATTCTGGTTGCTGGATTCGAAGCTGCTCGGGAACAATTCGCATGCCTATTCCCTGATCTCGACCTCAGCATGGTGTCGTTAAACAACGAAGTGGTAGATGGAAAGGTCGTTCCCGCCGAAGACTCAACCAATTCCACCTCATCTGCTACTTTATAATTTTGCTTGTATATACCTTGTAACAAAAACTCGTGAATATGTGTTTTGAACAGATACTTATTTCAATCGCAAAACTTGGATATTCTCTCCCCTGACTCCTTTTGAGCGCTTTAGCCTTCTTTGTATGTGATCCTGCCTGTTGACCGGAGCGCTGGAGAATGCCTCGTCAAAGGATCGACGTGCGCGCCGCTTCTCACTTCCGTTCCTCCTCTGGATCTATCTCAAGAACCTGCAAAGAAAACGACACGGCGCCGCTGCGGCCGATCGCACTCCGACGCTCAAGTCAGTGACGGTATCACCAAATACTAAGAACTGGAACCGTGCAAACTCTCTCTCACAAACAGCTCTGTCACTCGCAAGCGTAAAGTGTATGAACTGAACGCGCGTACCTTAGAAAATCTGTTAAGAACTCTTATATACCTGGTGATTTTCTCTCTCCTGGCAGTTACAGACTTGAACACGTGGCTCGTATCCAACCGTACACGTGCCATCATCTGGAGGCTCCCTGACTTGGCGCTGCTTCTACTCTCATTTTGGCTAAGTTACCTATGCATGGTACTGCCCAGCGCATAGCTAACTCAGGAGTGCGATCTCTACTGAAACTGGCGAGTTAGGGCCTTCATACTCCTTCCCTGTGGTCTCGCCGGCCGCCTTCATAATCTGCTTCTCCTTCATCTTCGGCGATGTGATCATTCTGGCGATCTCCGACTGCCTGGTCGCCTGAGTCTACATCTGGCGACTTCATCTTCAACCTGGCGATCGCCTATTCTGGTAAACTGGAAATCGGAACACGCCAACTTAACAATCGGCGACCACACGTGCCTCCCGACTTCCTTCCCATTTGCCAACCTGGCGCCTTGTCAACACGCCTACACTGTAGCAGGATGCCACGTCATCACACCCGTCCACCAGGGCGGTACAGTATGTTTAACTTTGTCGAGTTTAACTTAACGATTTTGCAAACACAACCTTTTGACTTTAACTGCTTCGAACCACTTCAAACTTAAGCAATAATCGCTTTAAACAACTTGTACTCTTGAGGCACTAACCTTATCATAAGAATACCTCCCAAGCAACGAACTGTAACTCAATCATTGGCTCAAACAACGTCCCACTCGACCTGCTTTATCGAACAAGTCTTTCAATCTTCTCGCCGTGTTTGAACTTTTCCCGATCGCCAAGACCTCTTGGTAACACCAGCTTTTCCTAGCCTCATGCTTTGGCAATCGTTTCTTTATCTGGGGCAGAAGCGCCCTTTGGGATCTTCCTTTGCCCCCTGAACTTCAGAGCAAAAGACCGGCTGACTAGGCGTTCTCTTCGAACCTACCTTAGCCACCTTTCAAGCCTCTTCCACCCTCTTCGCCATACCTGAACTCGTTCAAGACGAGAAGGATTTTATCTTGCCTATGCTCGCACATAAGCGAGAAAGTCTTTAACTCGCCTGAACTCGCTCAACGGCGAGAAGTTCTTTTGACTCGCCTGAACTCGCTCAACGGCGAGAAGGACTTTATTTGGTGCCTCAACTTGCCCAGGGTGTACATCTCCTCCCCCCTGGATGCACTGAGGACCTTTTCTTTCTCTCGCCTGGACTCGCTCGACGGCGAGGAGGTCTTTAACTGGCCTTAGCTCGCACAACGACGATAAGGACTTTATCCGGTGCCTCAACTTGCCCAGGGTGTACATCTCCTCCCCCCTGGATGCATTGAGGACCTTTCTCGCCTGCACCCGCTCGACGGCGAGGAGGTCTTTAACTTGCCTCTACGTTGCCCCAGGAGTTACATCTTCTCGCTCCTAGAAACACGGAGGACTTTTCCTCTTTCTCGCCTGCACTCGCTCGACGGCGAGGAGGTCTTTAACTTGCCTCTACGTTGCCCCAGGAGTTACATCTTCTCGCTCCCAGAAACACGGAGGACTTTTTCTCTTTCTCGCCTGCACTCGCTCAACGGCGAGGAGGTCTTTTACTTGCCTCAGGACGCGCGAGGGCGTTGAGGTCTTTCATCTGGTGCCTCCGATCGCCGAAAGACGATGAGGACTTTAAAACTTAACTGGTGCCTCCAATCGCCGAAAAACGATGAGGACTTAAAACTTAACTGGTGCCTCTAATCGCCGAAAAACGATGAGGACTTAAAACTTAACTGGTGCCTCTAATCGCCGAAAAACGATGAGGACTTAAAACCTTTTAGAAAGCACGCGACATATCTTTTCTTGCCTTAAATCATGTACAAATGACAAGGTCTTTCTTCAAAACTTTTGAAAATAGCACACATGCAATCTGAAAACACCTTATACTTCGAAAACTCTTCTTTTATTGGGTAGCCTCATTAAAAACCCTCCTTAAGGAAAAAAGAGTGCCCCCTTCAAACTGTTTTAACAGAGACATTGTAATATAACATTGTGTTTGTCTTTACTTACAAAGCTCTTAACTATAGTACAACTTCAAGTGTGTGGCGTTCCAGGTGCGAGGAATCGCCCCTCCTTCCAGCGTCTCTAAGCGGTAGGCTCCGTTCCCGAGCGCCTCGGTTATTCTGAACGGTCCAGTCCACTTGGGTGATAGTTTATTCTCCATCTCATACTGGTGGGCCTTCCTCATCACCAAGTCACCCTCTCTAAACTGCCTAGGCATCACCTTCGAGTTGTATCTTCGCTCGATCCTCCTCTTCACCGCCTCAGCCTTCAGCCTCGCCTCTTCCCTGACTTCATCCAGCAGATCCAGGTTCAGCCTTCTCTCTTCATTCGAGTCTTCCTCTACAAAGTTCTGGAATCTCGGCGAGCTCTCTTGGATCTCTACCGGAATCATGGCGTCACACCCATAGACCAAGCTAAACGGGGTCTCATGGGTTCCTGACTGCTCGGTGGTGTGGTACGCCCAAACTATACGGGGCACCTCCTCAGCCCAACTTCCCTTGGCTTTCTCAAGCCTTCTCTTCAACCCTCTCAACAACACCCGATTAGCTGATTCCACCTGGCCATTTGTTTGAGGGTGCTCGACGGATGCAAACACTTGTCGAATTCCCACCCCTTCGCAAAGCTTCTTCAACAGGTGGCTTGCAAACTGCGTCCCATTATCTGACACCAGGCGCTTAGGCACTCCAAACCGGCACACGATGTTCTTCCATACAAAACCTTCGATCTTGTGTGCGGTGATCTGGGCCACTGGTTCTGCTTCAATCCACTTGGTGAAGTACTCAATCGCCACCACCAAGTACTTCATTTGCCTGATCGCCAACGGGAAAGGTCCCAGGATGTCGATTCCCCAAGTATGAAACGGCCAAGGGCTATAGATCGACTTCAACTCTTCGGGAGGTGCCTTGTGCCAATCGGCGTGCTGCTGGCATTGTTTGCAGCACTGGCCATATTTCTTGCAATCTTCTCTCATGGATGGCCAATAGTAGCCTGCACGGAGAGTCCTCGCGGCCAGAGCTCGACCCCCGACGTAGCTTCCACATATACCTTCGTGGAGCTCTGCCATAATTCTCGTGCACTTCTCGCCGTGTATACATTCCAGGAGTGGGTGAGTGAACCCAAACCTGTACAGATCGCCATCAATCAATGTATACTTGCTGGAATTTTTCTTTACCTTCCTAGCTTCTGTTGGATCT
Source organism: Phaseolus vulgaris (assembly GCF_051622355.1). NCBI lineage: Eukaryota > Viridiplantae > Streptophyta > Magnoliopsida > Fabales > Fabaceae > Phaseolus > Phaseolus vulgaris. Next base: position 18,115,071 of record NC_143501.1, on the reverse strand, counting down.
AGCGGGAGGAGGCCATCTGCCAAGCACCGCTTGTACTGTGTTATCCAAGTGTCTGGCACATGGGCGGCGCAGACCTGCATCACGTCCACCTTCTCTCCTCGACATGCTCTAACTCTCGGTGATCTCAGGGTTTCTTGCGTCAAAGACTTATGGCTTCTCGCTGCTCTCTCCGTCGACCTGCTTATCTGAAGGACCAGGTGATCTGCTACAAATGCCCCCGGCGTCTTCAGAGTTTCTTGAATCACTGTCCTCTGCCTACCCCCCTTGCCTGAGCTGGCGAGCTTAGCAAGCAAGTCAGCTCGGGCATTCTGCTCTCGGGGCACATGCACTACTTCAAAAGAGGCAAAGGAACTCTTCAATTCCTGCACATACGCCAAGTAAGCCGCCATTTGTGGATCTTTAGCCTGGAACTCGTCTGTTACTTGCCCTGTGACTAGCAGCGAGTCACTCTTAGCCATCAGCACCCTAGCTCCCATCTCCTTGGCCAGCAAAATCCCGGCGATCAGCGCCTCGTACTCTGCTTGATTGTTGCTGGCTTTAAAGGCAAACCTCAAGGATTGCTCAATCAGCACGCCGTTGGGCCCTTCCAATATGACTCCAGCACCGCTACCCTGCTGGTTCGACGATCCATCCACCGAGAGTACCCAACGGAAACCGTCTCCTTCAACCCGCGTTCCCTCTGATGAGAGCTCGACCACAAAATCCGCAAAGATTTGCCCCTTGATCGGGCCTCGAGGCTCATATTTAATGTCAAACTCTGACAACTCCACTGCCCACTTCACCATTCTTCCCGCAACGTCAGGTTTCTTCAAGACCTTCTGGATGGGCAGGTCAGTCATCACCAGTATTGTGAAACTGTGGAAGTAGTGGCGCAACCTCCTCGCCGAAAACACCACAGCCAGCGCAGCCTTCTCCAGGGCCTGATATCTCGTTTCTGGGCCCTGCAACACCTTGCTCACAAAATAAATAGGCTTTTGAGCCTGATCTTGATCCTGGGCGAGCACCGCACTCACCGCCCTCTCAGTCACAGCGAAATACAACCTGAGAGGGATTCCCGCCAGCGGTTTGCACAGAACCGGCGGGCTCGCCAGATACTCTTTTAGCTTGACGAAAGCTTCCTCGCATTCTTTCGTCCAAGCGAACTTGTTATTGCGCCGCAGACATTGAAAATAGGGATGCCCCTTTTCTCCGCTAGCTGACACGAAGCGAGATAGGGCTGCCATCCGACCTGTCAGCTGCTGGACTTCTTTCACTGTAGCCGGGCTTCTCATCGCCAAGATGGCGGCGCACTTGTCTGGGTTGGCTTCTATCCCCCTTTCAGTCAAGAGAAAACCCAAAAACTTTCCAGCCTCCACGCCGAAAATGCATTTCTCCGGGTTGAGCTTTAACTTGAACTTGGCGATCGTCGTGAACAATTCTTCCAAGTCTGCAACGTGCTTGCTTTTCTCCTGCGAGGTCACGACCATGTCATCGACGTAGGCTTGCACGTTCCTTCCCAGCATTGGTGCAAGTACTCGATCCATCAACCTCTGGTACGTGGCCCCCGCGTTCTTCAGCCCAAACGGCATCACCTTATAGCAGTAGCACGACCTCTCCGTCATGAAGGCTGTTTTTTCTTCATCCATGGGATGCATCTTGATCTGATTATAGCCCGAGAAGGCATCCAGGAAACTCAGCAGCTTGCACCCCGCAGCACTATCAACCAGGGCATCAATGCTTGGTAAAGGATACGAATCCTTCGGGCAAGCTTTGTTCAGATCGGTGAAATCGACGCACATGCGCCATTTCCCGTTACTCTTCTTCACCAGTACGACATTTGCCAACCATTCAGGGTACTGGACTTCCCTGATGTGGCCTGCAGCGAGGAGTTTCTGTGTTTCATCCCTAATCGCCTGCCTCCTCTCTTCATTGAATTTTCTTCTCCTTTGTCGCACCGGTCTCACCATGTTGTCCATCGCCAGATGATGGCACAAGAAGTCGGGATCGATCCCGGGCATGTCCGAAGCGGACCAAGCAAACGCGTCCAGATGCCGCTCAATCACCTTGGCGATCTGGTCCTAGAGATCGACCTCCAGAGATCTTCCGAGCTTGAAAACTTTCCCTCCGATCTCCTTCTCGAGCCACTGCTCGACAGGTTTAGGCCTGGATTCTCTGGTGATCACCGCCCTCGCGATTCCCTGTTCCCTCGCTTCCTCGGGGCGATTCCGCGCCTCTTCCTCTTCCAGGCAAGCATTCCTCTCCCCTAGCTCAGCGTCTATCATCTCTACATCCCTTCCAGCGGCCTCCTCTGTTACCGGCGGTCTGGGCTTCACACCGGGAGGTGGGGTGGTTGTTACGTAACTCACTGATCTTTTGTTTTTTAGGCTATTCTCATAGCACCTTTTCGCTTCTTTCTGATCAGACTTGATCGTGATCACCACCCCTTCCATGGACGGCAGCTTCACCTTCATGTGCCGAGTCGATGGAATGGCGCCTATCCTGTTAAGAGTGGGCCTACCCAACAGGATGTTATACGCTGAAGGGGCGTTTACGATAAGGTACTTGATTTTCTCCGTCCTCGACCCGGCCTCATCTGTAAACGTGGTTCTCAGCTCAATGTACCCCCTGACCTCCACCTGGTCACCAGCGAATCCATATAAGCACCCTCCATAGGGCCTTAGCTGGTCAAGGGGCAATTCCAGCTGCGTGAAAGTCGGCCAGAACATCACGTCTGCCGAGCTTCCTTGGTCCACCAGAACTCGGTGGACCTTCCTCCCTGCTGTTATCAACGAAATAACTATGGGATCGTTGTCATGAGGCACAACGTCCCGAAGATCCTGCTTTGTGAACGTAATGTCCATCTCCGGCGAGTGATCTTCAAACATGTCCACTGCCATCACCGATCGCGCATACTTTTTCCTCTGCGATGCGGTGCATCCACCACCTGAGAAACCCCCTGCAATGGTGTGGATCTCCCCGTGGATTGGCATCTCGTGTTGCTGGGCTTCTCCACCTGCTGGCTGGGAACTCGATGCTCCCCCCGTCCTCCTGTCCAGCAGATAGTCATTTAGGAACCCGCTCTTGACCAGATAGTCGGGCTGGTATCCTAAAGACAAACACGAGTCCAGGTTGTGGCCAAAACACTGGTGGAACTCGCACCAGGCGTCCGGCTTTGACCCCAGCACCTTGTCGCCCACCTTCTCAGGCGCCTTCAACCTAGCAGATATGTTAGGGATAGCGATCAGGTCCGCTAGTCCCATGACAAATTTGTGCTTAGGCGGGCGATTGTATTCCCGGCGTGCTGGTTGTTGGCGCGCTTGGCTTCTTCCCTTATTTCTCCTATCGTAAGGATAGCGAGTCCTTTGGTCTTTCCTAGCCGCTGCCGCCGTTTCCAGCACCCTCTGTGGCTGGATCCTGGTCTGGGCGCGTGGTCTGGCGGGAGCCACGCTGCCTCTCTTCTCGGCGACTTCACTCTCGTCGGCGATGTGGGCCACCGCAAGTCGCCTGACTTCAGCAAATGTCGCTGGATGAGCCCTGATCAAGGCCTCGCAGAATGGCCCTGGCTGCATGCCCTTCTTGAAGGCATAGACCAGCATTTCTTCATCCTTGGCCGGCGATCTGACCATCTGCGCTCCGAAGCGATTGAGGTAGTCTCTGAGGGACTCCCCATGGTACTGCCTTATATCAAACAGATCATAGGACACTCTCGGTGGTGCCTTATTCACAATGTACTGCTCGACAAAGATTTTCGAGAATTGTTGAAAATTGGTTATGTGGCCATTAGGCAGGCTCACAAACCACTCCATCGCCGTTCCCTGGAGCGTGCTCACGAACATCTTGCAGTAGACGGCGTCTGACCCTCCCGACAGCATCATCTACGTGTGGAACGTGGTCAGATGAGCCTCTGGATCCTCCACGCCGGTAAAAACAACTTTAACCGGAACCACGCTCGTGGGAATTGGCGTGTCCGTAATCGCCTGAACAAAAGGCATTGGGAAAACACGAGGTGGCGTAGACGGCGCCACCTCTTCAGCAGAAGAACGTCCTTGCTGCTCCTGAAGTCACCTTGCTGAGCTCCTCGTTCCTGGCGCGAGAGGCGTCCAGGTCCTCATGTATCCTCGCCTGCTCTACGCGCGAGGCTTCCGCAGTTGCCTGCAACGAGCGCATCATCTCTGCCATCTGCGCCATGGTCATGGCGGCGTCGCCTTCAGCAGCGACAGGCGCCACGGGACTGGAGCGCTTGCTTCTCATTTTTCTCATTAACTTCAGCGAACCACAGAAATACAGGAAACAACACTTCAACCACAATCGAGTCCGCGATCAACCGGAGAAAACTCAAGAAACTGCGCAAGAACCTCAAGAACACCGCAAACCTTCGAAGAAAACCACAGCTTCACCAAAAACCACCGTTTCCCCGCGAACAACCAAACAAACGAAAGAACTCGAACTTCCACCAAACAGATTGCGCGCAAGCAACAAAAGACCTCACTCCACCGATCGAAAAGCCAAACGACGGTTCAAAACGCAGATTCACCGAACGAAACTCAAAGAAACTACGAACGACGGTTGCACCAGCACACAACCGCGCAGAAAACCTCGAAAACTTCCACGAACTCACGCTGTGGATGGGAGCAAGCTTTACACGGCCCCACGGTGGGCGCCTGATGATCCTGCCTGTTGACCGGAACGCTGGAGAATGCCTCGTCAAAGGATCGACGTGCGCACCGCTTCTCACCTCCGTTCCTCTTCGGGATCTATCTCAAGAACCTGCAAAGAAACGATACGGCGCCGCTGCGGCCGATCGCACTCCGACGCTCAAGTCAATGACGGTAACACCAAATACTAAGAACGAGAACCGTGCAAATCCTCTCTCACTCGCAAGCGTAAAGTGTATGAACTGAACGTGCGTACCTCAGAAAGTTTGTTAAGAGATCTCATATACCTGGTGACTTTCTCTCTCCTGGCAGTTGCAGACTTGGACACGTGGCCCGCATCCAACCGTACACGTGCCATCATCTGGAGGCCCCCTGACTTGGCGCTGCTTCTACCCTCATTTTGGCTAAGTTACGTATGCATGGTACTGCCCAGTGCATAGCAAACTTAGGAGTGCGATCTCTACTGAAACTGGCGAGTTAGGGCCTTCATACACCTTCCCTGTGGTCTCGCCGGCCGCCTTCATAATCTGCTTCCCCTTCATCTCCGGCGATGTGCTTGTTCTAGCGATCTCCGACTGCTTGGTCGCCTGAGTCTACATCTAGCGACTTCATCTTCAACCTGGCGATCGCCTATTCTGGCAAACTGGAAATCGGAACACGCCAACTTAACAATCGGCGACTACACGTGCCTCCCGACTTCCTTCCTATCTGCCAACCTGGCGCCTTGTCAACACGCCTACACTGTAGCAGGGTGCCACGTCATCACACCCGACCACCAGGGCGGTACATGTTTAATACAATCTTAGTCTATTAATTGATTGAAACACTTGTGAATATCTTTGAAAAACAATTTCATTGTTTTAAAATTGTATTTTGATATGTTGTTTAATACTTCTTTCATTTACTATCTAAGGTTTTATAGTTAACCTAGGAAACTATAAGAAAGTGAATGTTCTGTATAATAATAGTTTAAAAGTATCTTAACTATTGAAAACAAGCGTATTACTTAACTAAATGTTTGCAACTTGTTCTTTTTGCTATTAATTGATTGAAAACACTTATGATATCTTTGTAAACCAATTTCATGTGTTAAAATTGGGTTTTGATATGCTTAATACAATCTTAGTCTATTAATTGATTGAAACACTTGTGAATATCTTTGAAAAACAATTTCATGTGTTAAAATTGTGTTTTCATATGTTTAATACTTCTTTTACGATCTAAGGTCTATTAATTGATTCAAACACTTATGATACCTTTGAAAAACCATTTCATGTGTTCAAATTGTATTTTGATATGTTCAATATTTGTTTTACAATCTAAGGTCTATTAATTGATTGAAACACTTATGATATATCTTTGAAAAACAATTTCATGTGTTAAAATTGTGTTTTGATATGTTGTTTAATACTTCTTTCATTTACAATCTAAGGTTTTATAGTTAACCTAGGAAACTATAAGAAAGTGAATGTTCTGTATAATAATAGTTTAAAAGTGTCTTAACTATTGAAAACAAGCGTATTACTTAACTAAATGTTTGCAACTTGTTCTTTTTGCTATTAATTGATTGAAAACACTTATGATATCTTTGAAAACCAATTTCATGTGTTAAAATTGGGTTTTGATATGTTTAATACAATCTTAGTCTATTAATTGATTGAAACACTTGTGAATATCTTTGGAAAACAATTTCATGTTTTAAAATTGTGTTTTCATATGTTTAATACTTCTTGTACCGACCAAGTCATTGGGTGTGATGACGTGTCTTGCGCGTGCCCGGGTGGGGCGTGCTCAGTGGAACACGCAGGCTAGAAAAGATGAATGGTTCAGAAGTGAGCATAGTCGCCGATCGCTGAATTGGCGTTCTCCGATCTCTAGTGTGCGCAACCGGCGGTCACCAGAGTTACGTCACAATCGCCGTATGAGAGTGCTAGGAGATCAGATGGTGAGAGATCGCCGGGGAATGCTAGGAGATCGGGTGGTTTACACACCGCCAGAAGAAGCACATCGCCGGATCTCCCAGTAAACTTAGTTAAAGCTGTCGGAGGCTCAGAAGAGTAATTTCAAGCGTGTAAGTTCAGTAAGATGATTGTTGCGCCAGCATGGGGCATGAAGGTCGAGTGGGTTGGGGGGAACACCTTGCTCATCAGCGACAGGATTCCCAGAGTGGACATTCGTTGGTGGCAAGGTTTCCCCAGCAATAAGGAGGGTGCCACTTGCGACGAGCGATATCACAGAGATGATGCACTTTGTTGCACCTGATACTCGCCTTGTCAGGTGGTGTTTCACAGCGCATTACGTGCTAGGTTACTCCTTGATTAGGGGACTTAGCCGCGCGACTGGTTACCACACAAAAAAGACACTCAAATCGCCCCAACCCAGATGACAACACGTGTAGGGTTGGATGCTACCTGTTACTCCAGCCCAGATGATGACACCTGTAGGGTTGGATGCTACCTGTTACTCCAGCCCAGATGATGACACCTGTAGGGTTGGATGCTACATAGAAGTGACGCTCGAGTACTCCCGCCCAGATGATGACACGTGTAGGGTTGGGTACTACCTGCTACTGTGTGTTTTTTCAGGTTCTCAGAGAGGCTATCTGTGGTGTGGACTTTGAGGGCACGTGGTGTCAAGCTGGTGAGGAAGACCGTGACGAGGCAACGCTCTTGCGCTAAGTCTACCGGCAGGATCATCTGGCACCCACCGTGGGGCCGTATAAAAGTTGATTCGCAACCATAGTTCGAGTTTGTGGTGTTTTTGGTGTTTTCTGTTCGACTGCTCGCTATCGCAGTCGACTACTGGAGTTTTCACTGTGTTTTTGGAGTTCTTTGAGTTGTTGAGTTTGCTGAGGAAGAATGAGGACAACACGCTCCAGTTCAGTCGCGCCATCAACAGACGAAGATGCTGTGTCAATGACACAAGTGATGGACATGATGAGGATGAGGACGCTGCAGGAGAACGTGGCTACATCGCGTTCTGAACAGGAAAGGATGCACGAGGCGCTGGTGGCCTCGCAAGCAAGGAACGAAGAGCTCAACAGGATCAACGAAGAGTTGCGCAAAGCCCTTCAGGAGCGGGAGGAGCGTGCGGTTAGGGACAGATCTGCACCCCCATCCCCACCGCGTATTTTTCCTATGCTGTTTTCCCAAGAGATCATGGACTCGGTGGTCCCAGCTAACACTGTGGCGGTGAAAGCGTCTTTCACTCGGGTGGAGGACCCTGAAGCCCATCTCACGGCGTTTCTTACTCAGATGATGCTCTCAGGGGGCTCAGACACGGTGTACTGTAAGGTGTTCATGAGCACTTAGAGCGGAACGGCGTTGGATTGGTTCGTCAGTATACCTACTGGCCACATTACCACTTTTCAACAGTTTTTCAAGATGTTTGTTGAGCAGTATATAGTGAACAAGGCGCCACCTTTGGTGTCTTATGACTTGTTTGATATAAGGCAGTACCAAGGGGAGTCCCTGAAGGATTTCCTGAACAAATTCGGAGCTCAGATAGTCCGTTTTCCAGGACGAAGAAATGTTCGTGCACGCCTTCAAAAAGGGCGTGTTACTTAGGCCTTTTAGTGAGTCGCTCATCAGGAGCCACCCCGCCACGTTTGCTGAAATCCGGCAACGTGTTGTGGCTCACATCGCCGCCGAGAGCGAGGTCACCGAGAAGAGGGGAAACGTGGCCCCAACTAAATCGCACGCCCAAGCAACGGTACAACCGCAGAGCGTAATGGAGGCGGCGGCGGGAAAGAGGGATCAAAGGACGCGCCATCCTTACGACCCTAAGAAAAATAAGAGCAGGGGGCCAGGGCGCCCCAGGGAGAGTAATCGCCCCCCAAGGTATGAGTTTGTAATGGGCTTGGCTGATTTGATCGCCATCCCAAACATTGCTGCCAGGCTCAAAGTGCCTGAGAAAACGACGGAGAAGGTTTTGGGGCCAAAGCCAGACGCATTGATGAGAATCAAATAAAGGAGGCTTTTATTAATGAAGGGAGAGGTCATTCACCTACACATTTGAAGTTCTTCCTTCTAGTCTTTTCAAAATTAAAAGAAGACATAAAATAAAGAGAGGATCAAGCCTAAAGCCAAAGAAGTCTACAAGCCTTCAAAGAATGGGCTTCAAATAAATATCTCTCTTTATAGTTTCTTTTATAAAATGTAGAATGTTTAAATATATAGTTTTTAGGAAGGTGCTTAGAGGGAAACCTTAGATACCTCTTTTGTAAAAGCATTTTTAGGCATTAGTTTAGAATTTTCTAGAAGGTGACTCTTCATGCTTAACTTTAGGTGCTAGAAGTGAGTAGCATGAAAGGGACTTTTGGTTAGCTTGTTTTGTAAGCTTCATGACCAGCCCTTGCTCCTATAAAAGGAGGGCTTAGGTCCTTCATAATGGAGATTTGGAATTTGTAGTAAAGAAACTCTCCCAATTTGGTGGTTGAGTGAGTGAGATTTGATTTCTCCTCTTCCTAGTCTCATCTTGAGAGCCTTGGTTCCCTCAAGTGGCGGCAATTCACACTTATCTTGGAGCAATCACACTTCAAGTGGCGTGTTCATCAACCAAGTTCTTCATCCACATAAGTTTCCTCTCTTCTCCATTTTGTTCTTCCATTTCCATGTCCATATGAACTCTAAAACAAGTGTAGTTTCTTTTATTCGGTTCATCTTCCTTTTCTTGCACTTTTGTTCGGTTCCTTTCAATTTCTTACTGTTTTAATTCAGTTCAGTAGCTCCTTTTCATGTTTTGTTCGGTTCAATTGCTTTCTTTAGAGTTTCAATCGGTTCATTTACTTTCTTGTTCAATTGAATCGGTTCAATTGGCAAAAAATGGGTCTTCCATGTGAGTTTGGTGTTTGGTGCAAGTTTTGGTGAGTTCTTGAAACATAGAACATTGATCCATTTCTATTAAAAGTGCCTATTCATTCTCCAACTCAAGTTGATTCCATAAAATGTCAAAGAATCATCTATATCTTGCTATTGGAATCACATCATGTGGTATCATGAGTCTTAGGTTTGTTCTTGTTTAATTTTGAGTTGTGTTGCACTTTTAATTCAAGAGCTCTATCTTCTTGTTGTTTCTTTTCTGTTTTTAGGATTATAATTGAGTATTCTTGCTGTTTTCTTAATTGTGCCTACCAAGTGTTTGTGTTTTTTCCTTTTTGAATCCATACAAGTTTTGTCATAGTCATGTTTTTCCAAGAATGTCATCACTTCTTGTAGTACTTTTATTGCATTTTTTGTTTCTTGCTTTGGTGTAATACAATTTTCTGCATTTGTATCTTGATCCTTTGTGCGTTTTCTGTTTTAGAACTGAGTTCATACTTCTATTTTAGACCTATACAAGTTCCTATACATCATTTTCCATTATGTTTTTGCTAGTTCTTCATTCTGTTTTTCATTCCTGTTAGGATTCCTCTGTTTTCTGAAAACGTGCTTACTGTTTTTCCTTATTGCAATTGATTTACTCACTGGAAAATTCTGAAATTCTGAATTTGTGTTCTTCAAAGTGTTATAAAATCATAGAAAAAAGAAGTACTCAAAAATTCAAAGTACAAAAAAAATGATAAATAAAATACAAAAAGTGTACAATTCTGCCGAAAAAAATACGGTAATCTGGCAGCGATTTTGAAAAATTTATCTCAATTAATTGGCTTACTGTTTTTAAGTAATTCCAGTGCCATTATTGAGTTAACATCTTGAAGTTTCTGTGGTTTAAATTTCATAATCCAGTTCGCTCTATATCATTCCAGTTAAATCAGTGAACATCAAGCACAGTTTGCATAAAAAATATTTTCCAGTAGCTTGTTTTTGTTTTCTTCATCTACTCTGGTGCTTTTCTTTAGGTATTCTTTTGTGTGCCTACTTTTTCATTGAGTTCCTTATTTTCTTGCTTGTCTTTTATTCATTAATCTTTGAGTTTGTCATACATCTAGTTTTCCTTTTGTTATAGCCTTTCATTGCTTATACCTTCTCTTGTTTGTCTTTATTGCTTCATTGGTTTTGTTGTGGTTGGCTTTGAGATTGGTGTGCCTTGTTTTGACATCTTTCATTTGAGGATTCCAAGACCTCAAGATCAGATTTGTGCAGGGACATTATTTCTTTGAGAGTGACTTCTTGTCAAGCCAAATTCACTTCGGCAGTTTGCTACCAAATTACTTTTTGCTAACTTTGTTTTCTTAACTTTGTTTGCTGTTTTGTTGTTTGCTGTTTTTTTTTATACATGGCTTCATATTACAGCAGTGGTTCTTCCAAACAGCATTCTTCTAGCAAAGCTGCTGCTCTTGATGAATTAAAAAAGGCAAAACGAACCATTAATCTCAATGATGAAGCTATAAGAAAGTTGGAGGAAAGATTACAAAGACTTCAAATGAAGCAAGCTAGGTCCTCTCATTCTATTCATGAAGAGCATCATCATCATAGACCTTCATCAAGAGGCTCTTCCAATGATCATGGACGTGAAGAAGATCATAGAAGAAGGAGACCTCAACCCAACTTTCATGGATTTAGACCATCTCATGCTCATGAAGATAAACGTGAAGATGGCTACTACCGAAATGCAAAGGCTAGGCTACCTTCGGTCCAGCTTCCTTGTTTCAATGGCTCTAGTGATCCTAATGTATATTTAGATTGGGAGGCTAAGTGTGAACAAATATTTGAGACCCATAAGATCCTTGATGAGCACAAATATAAGCTAGCCACCTTAGAATTTAGTGATTATGCCAAAGAATGGTGGCGTACAATTGTAATGGACATTATGTATCACAAGAAACCTCCCGTGGTTTCTTGGAATACTTTGAAAGAGTATATGCGCGCGAGGTTTGTTCCTCATTCTAGGAAGGAACACTTGTTGAAGTTCCAAAGGCTTCCTTAAGGACATAGGATGGTAGATGAATACTTTAAAGATTTTGAAACCACTTTGACTAAAATGAATATGCATGCTAATGAAAAGTCAAAGATAAAATGGTTTGTCCGTGGTTTAAGAAGAGAATTTATAGAATTTATAGAATTAAATGAGTACTCTTCTTTGAAGCAAGTGCTTCGCATAGCCATCAAGATGGAATTATATCTTTTGAAAATCACGTCTACAAAACAAGTTTCTACTACAAATTCTTCTACTCCTAAGTCACCTACCAAAACTTCCAATATACAATGTTTTAAATGTTTAGGTTTTGGGCACATAGCTCTTCATTGTCCACAAAAAACCTTAATGACAAACAAGGTAAAACAAGACCTACCTCATCCACCTCCCTCACGTAAAAATGAAAAAGACAAAGAAAGCCAAGTTGACATGAGTTTTATCCTTTCACCTCCAAGGTGTTTTCCTTCCTTATCTTTTTCATTACCCAAGGTTTCTATTTCAACACCATCTTGGTTAAAAAGTGTTAGGGATGATTTCATACCTCCTAATGGTTTTCACCATTTAAGACGCCTTTTTCCAAAAGATATCATCATTCCCAAACAAATTTTTCCAACTTGGTCGATTTATAGAACCTCCTTTTCTAAAATCCCATTGTTTACAAATGATAAGTCATGTTTACATTTTTCTTCCACTTTTAATTATAAAACTAAACTGACTTTGTTATACGCAGGGATTCAGAATTCGTGGACGAATTCTCTCCAAATCGAGGAGTATGATGAGAATCAAATAAAGGAGGCTTTTATTAATGAAGGGAGAGGTCATTCACCTACACATTTGAAGTTCTTCCTTCTAGTCTTTTCAAAATTAAAAGAAGACATAAAATAAAGAGAGGATCAAGCCTAAAGCCAAAGAAGTCTACAAGCCTTCAAAGAATGGGCTTCAAATAAATATCTCTCTTTATAGTTTCTTTTATAAAATGTAGAATGTTTAAATATATAGTTTTTAGGAAGGTGCTTAGAGGGAAACCTTAGATACCTCTTTTGTAAAAGCATTTTTAGGCATTAGTTTAGAATTTTCTAGAAGGTGACTCTTCATGCTTAACTTTAGGTGCTAGAAGTGAGTAGCATGCAAGGGACTTTTGGTTAGCTTGTTTTGTAAGCTTCATGACAAGCCCTTGCTCCTATAAAAGGAGGGCTTAGGTCCTTCATAATGGAGATTTAGAATTTGTAGTAAAGAAACTCTCCGAATTTGGTGATTGAGTGAGTGAGATTTGATTCTCCTCTTCCTAGTCTCATCTTGAGAGCCTTGGTTCCTTCAAGTGGCGGCAATTCACACTTATCTTGGAGCAATCACACTTCAAGTGGCGTGTTCATCAACCAAGTTCTTCATCCACATAAGTTTCCTCTCTTCTCCATTTTGTTCTTCCATTTCCATGTCCATATGAACTCTAAAACAAGTGTAGTTTCTTTTATTCGGTTCATCTTCCTTTTCTTGCACTTTTGTTCGGTTCTTTTCAATTTCTTACTATTTTAATTCAGTTCAGTAGCTCCTTTTCATGTTTTGTTCGGTTCAATTGCTTTCTTTAGAGTTTCAATCGGTTCATTTACTTTCTTGTTCAATTTAATCGGTTCAATTGGCAAGAAATGGGTCTTCCATGTGAGTTTGGTGTTTGGTGCAAGTTTTGGTGAGTTCTTGAAACATAGAACATTGATCCATTTCTATTAAAAGTGCCTATTCATTCTCCAACTCAAGTTGATTCCATAAAATGTGAAAGAATCATCTATATCTTGCTATTGGAATCACATCACGCATGGTGCGAGTTCCATAAGAGTTTTGGCCACTCTATCAACTCGTGTTTAGCTCTGGGATACCAGCTCGCCGAGGTAGTCAAATGTGGTTTCCTGAAGGATTACTTGCTAGAGAAGCAAGCGGACCAAGCGTCAGGATCTCAACCGGCGGGCAGCGGAGGGCAGCAGCACGAGGTGCCCATTGACGGTGAGATCCACACCATAGCTGGCGGATTCTCCGGCGGGGGGTGCACCACGTTGCAACGTAAGAGGTACGCGAGGTCCGTAATGTCAGTGGAAATCTTTGAGGATCACTCGCCTGACGTGGACATCACGTTCACCAAGGGGGACCTTAGGGACGTGGTGCCTCACGACAACGACCCTATTGTGATCTCGCTTGTCACGGCGGGAAGGACTGTCCACTGGGTGCTGGTCGACCAAGGAAGTTCAGCAGATGTGATGTTCTGGCCGACTTTTGAGAAGTTACAACTGTCCCCCGATCAACTGAGACCATATGGGGGCTGCTTGTATGGTTTTGCCGGAGACCAAGTGGAGGTGACGGGGTATATCGAGCTGAGGACGATCTTCACTGACGGCTTGGCCTCACGAACAAAGAAGATCAAGTATCTTGTTGTAAACGCCCCATCAGCGTACAATATACTGTTGGGAAGGCCAACGCTCAACAGAACAGGAGCTATGCCTTTGACAAGGCACATCAAGGTCAAGCTGCCGTCTATGGAGGGCATGATCATCACTATTTGCTCCGACCAGAAGGAGGCGAAGAAGTGTTACGAAAACAGCCTTAAGAACAAGAGGTTTGTGTGCCACGTAACCACAACGCCTCCCCCTGGCGTGGAGCCGGAGCGCGAATCCCGGCGAGTTCCGGAAACGGCGTTAGAGGTGGTCGCCGTGGGCGATGTGCCAATGGGGAATGTAGAGGCGAGGCCAGAGAGCGGGAAGGAAGAAAGAAACTGCTCGGAGACCGCCAGAGAAACCGGTATCGCGAGGGCCCTAATCGCCAGTGAAAGGAAACCTCAGCCAGTAGAGGAATGGCTCGAGAAGGAGATCAGCGGGAAGGTGTTTAAGTTGGGGAGAACCCTGGATGGCGAGACGCAAGACCAGATCGCCAAGGTGATAAGTAGACACTTAGATGCGTTTGCGTGGGCTGCTTCAGATATGCTAGGAATCGACCCCGATTTCTTGTGCCATCGTTTAGCAATGGACCCCCAAGTCAAGCCCATCCGCCAAAGAAGAAGAAAGTTCAATGAGGAGAAGAGCCAGACGATCAAGGAAGAGACACACAAACTCCTTGCAGCGGGCCACATCAGTGAAATCCAATATCCAGAATGGCTAGCTAATGTTGTCCTGGTCAAGAAGAGCAGCGGAAAATGGCGGATGTGTGTTGACTTTACAGACCTGAACAAGGCCTGCCCAAAGGATTCTTATCCTTTGCCAAGCATAGACGCCCTGGTAGACAGTGCATCATGGTGCAAGCTGCTCAGTTTTCTGGATGCCTTCTCGGGGTACAACCAAATCAAAATGCACCCCATGGACGAAGAGAAGACCGCCTTCATGACGGAAAGGTCATGTTATTGCTACAGGGTAATGCCCTTCGGGTTGAAGAATGCAGGGGCACATACCAAATGTTGATGGACAAGGTGCTCGCACCCATGCTCGGAAGGAATGTGCAGGCATACGTCGACGACATGGTCGTGACATCCCTGGAGAAAGACAAGCACGTCGCAGACTTGGAAGAGTTGTTCATCACGATAGCCAGGTACAAGCTAAAACTGAATCCTGAATAGTGCGTTTTTGGTGTAGAAGTAGGGAAATTTATGGGGTTTCTCCTGTCAGAGAGGGGAATCGAGTCTAACCCCGAGAAGTGCGCCGCCATTTTGGCAATGAGAAGCCCCGCCAATGTGAAGGAGGTGCAGCAACTCACGGGGCGGATGGCCGCCCTGTCCCGATTCGTATCGGCAAGCAGAGAGAAGGGTCACCCATACTTCCAATGTTTGAAAAGGAACAACAGGTTTGTTTGGACAAAGGAGTGTGAGGAGGCCTTCGTAAAGCTCAAGGAATATTTAGCGAGCCCTCCAGTTCTGTGCAAGCCCCAAGTCGTAACACCGCTCAGGCTGTACTTTGCCATAACTGAGAGGGCGATCAGCGTAGTGCTTGTGCAGGATCAGGATCAGATCCAAAGGCCTATATATTTCGTTAGCAAGGTGCTGCAAGGCCTAGAGGTAAGGTACCAGGCCCTAGAAAAGGCAGCATTGGCGGTTGTATTCTCGGCAAGGAGACTGCGCCATTACTTCCAGAGCTTCACGGTGTTGGTGATGACTGATATGCCAATCCAGAAGGTTTTGAAGAAGCCCGATGTGGCTTGAAGTGGGCAGTCGAGCTTTCGGAGTTCGACATCAAATATGAACCCTGGGGGTCGATCAAAGGGCAAGTCTTCGCCGATTTCGTGGTCGAGTTGTCCTCCGAGGTGGCACAGAACGCCGAGGATGACTTCCGCTGGGTACTCTCTGTTGATGGGTCGTCCAACCAGCTGGGCAGCGGGGCTGGGGTCATTTTGGAAGGGCCCAACGGAGTGTTGATAGAGCAATCATTGAGGTTTGCTTTCAAAGCAAGCTACAACCAAGCAGAGTATGAGGCTTTGATCGCCGGAATCCTGCTGGCTAAGGAAATGGGGGCGAAAGTGCGGATGGCCAAGAGTGATTCGTTGTTGGTCACCGGACAAGTAACTGGCGAGTTCCAAGCCAAGGACCCGCAGATGGAACCCTACTTGGAGTACGTGCAAGAGCTAAGAAGATCTTTCACTTCATTTGAAGTAGTGCACGTGCCAAGAAAACACAATGCCCGAGCTGACTTGCTAGCCAAGCTCGGCAGTTCGGGCAAGGGGGGCAGGCAGAGGACTGTCATTCAAAAAACTTTGAAAGCGCCTCGAGCGTTCGTGGCAGACCACCAAGTTCTCCATGTTTGCAGATCAATGGAAAGATCGGCGAGAAGTCATAGATCCCTAACGCAGGAAACTCTGAGGGTGCCGAGGGTCAGAGCGCGCCCAGCGGAAGCGCCAAGATCGATGCAGGTTTGCGCTGTCCACGAACCGGACACGTGCATAACGCCATACCAATGCTATTTAGCGGATGGTGTGCTTCCAGTTGACTCAACTGAGGCCAGAAAAATAAAGAAGAGCTCCAGCAAGTTTACCCTTATTGACGGCGAGCTGTACAGGTTTGGATTTACACACCCTCTTCTTGTATATATACACGGAGAGAAGTGCACGAGGATTATGGCTGAGCTCCATGAGGGAATTTGCGGGAGCCACATTGGTGGTCGATCGCTGGCGACAAGGACTATCTGTGCAGGCTATTACTGGCCCACGATGAGAGAAGATTGCAAGAGATACGCCCAGCGTTGCAAGCAATGCCAGCAGCACGCCGATTGGCACAAGGCACCCCTAGAAGAGCTGAAGTCAATTAACAGCCCCTGGCCGTTTCATACTTGGGGAATTGACATTTTGGGGCCCTTCCCATTGGCAGTCAGGCAGATGAAGTACTTGGTAGTGGCGATTGAATACTTCAGCAAGTGGATCGAAGCGGAGCCAGTGGCCCAGATCACCGCACACAAGATCGAGAGCTTTGTATGGAAGAACATAGTGTGCCGGTTTGGTGTGCCTAAACGCCTGGTGTCAGACAATGGGACTCAGTTTGCAAGTCACCTGTTGAAAAAGTTGTGCGAAGAGGTGGGAATACAGCAGGTGTTTACATCCGTCGAGCACCCACAGACGAATGGCCAAGTGGAATCTGCCAATCGGGTGTTGCTGAGAGGTTTAAAGAGAAGACTAGAGAAAGCTAAGGGATCGTGGGCTGAAGAGGTACCCCGCATAGTTTGGGCGTACCATACCACTGAGCAGTCAGGAACCCACGAGACCCCGTTTAGTTTGGTTTATGGATGTGAAGTGATGATTCCAGTCGAAATCCAGGAAAGCTCGCCGAGATTCCAGAACTTTGTGGCGGAAGACTCGAACGAAGAAAGAAGAATGAATCTGGATTTGCTGGATGAGGTCAGGGAGGAGGCGAGAGTGAAGGCCGAAGCAGTAAAGAGAAGGATTGAGCGAAGGTATAACTCTAAGGTAATGTCAAGGCAGTTTAGAAGTGGCGATCTGGTGATGAGGAAGGCCCATCAGTATGAGATGCAGAACAAGTTATCGCCTAAGTGGACGGGACCGTTCAGAATAACCGAGGTGCTCGGGAACGGCGCCTACCGCTTGGAGACGTTAGAAGGAGGGGCGATTCCTCGCACTTGGAACGCCACACATCTCAAATTGTATTATAGTTAAAGCCTTGTAAGTAAAGACGAACATGAAGAGATTGGAATAGTTTCTGTTAAAACAATTTCAAGGGGGCACTCTTTTTTCCCTAAGGAGGGTTTTTAATGAGGCCACCCAATAAAGAAGAGTTTTTCAAGTTTAAAGCTTATAAGTTTGCATGCTTATTGTTTTGAAAGTTTTAGAAAAAAGACCTTATCACTTGTACGTGATCTAGGGCAACTGTAAAGTTATATTGCATGCTTCATAAGTTAAAGTTTTGAAGTCCCGTCGTTTTTCGGCGATCGGTGGCAGTAGTTAAAAGTTTTAGAGACCTCATCGTCTTTCGGCGATCGGAGGTACCAGTAGTGCAAAAAGCCCTCAGCTCTCTCGTGCATTTTGAGGCAAAAGAAGAAGTCCTCCTCGCCCTTGAGCGAGTGCAGGCGAGAAAGAGAAGAAGTCCTCCTCGCCTTTGAGCGAGTGAAGGCAAGAACAGATTGAAAGACCTCTTTGCATAAGCAGATTGAGGCAGGATTAAAAGTCCTCAGTGCATCCAGGGGGGAGGAGATGTACTCCCTGGGCAAGTTGAGGCACCAGAGAAAGTCCTTCTCACCTCAGAGTGAGTTCAGGCAAGATGAAACTGAAAAGTCAGGGGTGTTCGTGACCTTAAACGGCGGGAAGGGAAGGTCGATGGAAAACGCCTTTTCCCCTTTAAGGGAAACATCAATATTGACCCAGTAAGACCAGATAAAGCTTCCACGCTTGCGGGCGGTGTGAAGATAGATAAAATCCTTCTCGTCTTGAACGAGTTCAGGT
This sequence comes from Phaseolus vulgaris, assembly GCF_051622355.1. Lineage (NCBI taxonomy): Eukaryota > Viridiplantae > Streptophyta > Magnoliopsida > Fabales > Fabaceae > Phaseolus > Phaseolus vulgaris. Next base: position 18,096,670 of record NC_143501.1, on the reverse strand, counting down.
ACGGCGTGAAGGGTGGAAGAAGATAAAGGATATCTGAGGTAGGTTCGAAGAGAACACCTCACTATCCAGATCATTGTTCTAAAACTCAGGGAGGTAGAGAAGGATCTGAAAGGCGCCTCTACCCCCAGATGAGGGAACAATGATCAAGTCATGAAAAGAAGAAAGGTAACATCGCCAGAACCTTATGGCGTGAAAGTTGAGACAGTGAAGGGGTTGTGCGGCGAGTGCCAGATCAGAAGAGTTTCGGGCGATGACAGAAGTAGGGGCACTTCACTTGGTAGGTCCGGTAAACTGTATTTTAATACTAGTTTGAGTCAAAACCTGCTGCCTAGTAAGTGATTTTATGTTAAGGTTTGTTGCCTTAAGTTCACAAGTTTATTGAATGTCATCGTCGAAGAGTTGATAGTTGCTCAAATTTACTTTGAGTTAACAGTTTTCCAAGTTTGTTATAAGGTTAACAATTTGCTCGAGTTAAAAGCGGTACGTCGAGGGTTAAGTTCAAGTATTGCTGAGTTCAAGCAGTTGAGCAAGTTTCGCCAGTTATGTTAGTTAAACCAGTTGATTGCGCAGCAGATAAGTTAGAAGATTATATATATATATATATATATATATATATATATATATATATGTATGTATATATGCATATATGTGCACATGAGCATTGAACAGTTCGAACAAAATGAAAATTATTACAGAACAAGGTAAAGCATAAGAGTTTTCAAGGAGATAAGTCAATCGGGGGCACGATCTTGCCGTCCACCACCTCGTTGTACACAGAGAACTCAGAAAGATCGAGGTCAGGATATTTGCAAGCAAACTGCTCCAAAGCAGCGCCAAAGCCGGAGGTTAGGACCTGGGCAGCCTCAAGCTGAAGCTCGTCGATCTTCGTCTTGAACCCACTGTTCTCTTCACGAACCTGGGTGACTTCAAGCTCGAGCTTGTCGGCCTTCTTCTTGAGCCCGCTATTCTCCTCGCGAACTTGAGCAAGCTCAGCAGCAGCTTCACTAAGTTCCCGGGAAGCCTTATCCCGATCTTGCTCGACCTTTCCCAGAAGAGTCTCTCTCTCAATTGACCTCTTCTCCAGGTTGGCCATCTTCTGAGCGTCGGTCTCCTTCGCCTCCTCTAGCGCGGCAATTCTTTCCCTCAGAGGGATGATCTTGCTCTCCAGCTCGACGGCGTCTTGGAGTTTGTCATGAAGCTTTTTGCGTAGCTCTTTGTTGTCTCGCTGTACGCTCTGAAGCTCGTCCTTGAGAGCGTTCTCAACTCGCGAAAACTCCAAGTCCTGCATCATCATATCGCACTTGGTTTTTTCGGCTTCCGCTTTCGCGGTGCTTGCCACCTCATGGTTGATCCGATTGTTGAGCTCGAACTTCTCCAGGGAGTCTTTGACCCCTTCGCCGACGATTTGGGGAAGGCAATCGTCAACCATGGCAACTAGGCGCACATTGAAGGACTTCAAAGCTTCTTGAAGAGCGGCTGGGAGGCCTGAGGTTGCTAGTGGAGGTGAAGGTTGGTGTTCACCACCGCCCTCGCAAGGTTGAACGGCGGGGGGAGCTTCGAGGCGCGGTGGTGAGGCAGGCGGCTCCTCGGCAGCTTGTGAGGAGGCTTGCGTATCAGCGAGTTGATCAGGAGCAGCCTCAGCAATTGATGCGTTTGAAACAGGAACGCCCCCAGCGGACTCAAATGGAGTGGAGGCACTGGGAGGGTCCTCGATGAAGTTTGGAACGGCGCTCTCAATTGCTGGGGGCTCGGAAACCGCCACCCTCCTTCTTTTGCAGATTAGCCCATCCTCGGTGCTCTCATCCGCCTCTTCGTCAGATACTACCCTGGGGCTTTCCTTTTGGCCTTCCTAAGAGGTAGCTTTTTGCGTTGGGGGGCTGGAAGAGCAGCAGCAGCGGTTGGGCCAGCTGGTGGGGATTGGCCCTGGGCGGCGGCGATCTCCGCAACAGAGTTCGGGATCATTTGGAAGCCCGCCGCGAGTTCGTGGGCTCGGGCGATCGCCCTTAGTTCAGCCAGTCTTCCTTTGCCCAACATTGTGTCTGCACAAGGTAAAAGTCAATGAGTATGCCCCAAAGCAAAAACAGAGCGTGCAGGCATATACATATGGAGATAACATAGGTAAACAGCACAAAGACAGAGTGGTAAGAGCCCTAGGTCAGCTTAAACACGAAGTGAGAATCTTGGTGTTGGGAAGGGGGCTAACCTATGTACATTTCGAGTTGGTCCTCAAGGAATTCAAAGGAGATTATCTGAGCAGTGGGGAGGGTGATGTTGGCAGAGGCCACATTCTTCCAGAAGAGACAAAGGTCTTTGTCCAGTTCCCCCATGTTGTCGAGACTCCTTGGTCTCCTGAAGTTGTCTTTGGAGTCTTTGTGCCCCTTGTTTACCCAATACAAGGGGAAGCCATCAAGTAGTGAAGGGTCTTGGTTTTTCTAGCGCACCTTGACGAACTTTGCCTTCCAGTCTTTGTAGGATTGCTGGAAGATGGAGAGGATTGACCTCCCAGCAATCCCGTTCAGGCTGACCCAGGGGCGATCTCCAGGATTCTTTGCCTCGAACAAAAAGAGGAAGACATCCACCGAAGCTGGTAGCCCCAAGTGCACGCAAATAATCTGGAATGCCCTCACGAATGTCGTTGCCCCCTTATCGTCCACGCAAATCGGCTCTCCAGGAGGGCAAGGCAGCACTTTCATTTTGCTGTCGTGCTCCTTGTGAAATGAGAGATCAGATTGATCCCCTTTCCTCAGTCATTTAGCGGTGGACTTTGTCTGAGCCATCGCAGGAACTGCAAAGGAAAGAAAAGGGAGGAAATGAGGATAGCAAAAGAATGACTCGATCGAAGACGAATAAGACAGAACGAACGAATGAGAGTTCGCTGGGAAAGACGCTGTCAAGAACGAAGTTCTATGTTACGAGAAAAAAGAGAAACAACCCACAACGTATGCTCCAGGCAGTTAATGGATGATGCAAACCGATTAAAATGCAACAAATATCAGTAGAAGGCGTAAAAGAGTTACCTTTTGACGATCGGTTGAGTGTTGAAGGAAGTTGAAGATTGAGGGAGACGTAGGTTTTGTAGTTCGCAGAGAGAGTGTTCAGAATGCTTGAAGACGAAGAACGATAATGAAACAGTGAATAGCGCGAAGGGTTTAAGGGTTTCGAACGTTGAGGGAAGCGCAAACAGCAGTGAACAATGGCCGTCGATGGGTCCACGTGTCGACTGATCGGAGGAGTTGGTGAAATGTCGAGTCAGTGAACAGTCTTAGCGCCAACGCGCAAAGCCACGTAAGCCGCCAGTTTTAAATCTCTTTAGTCTCCTCGCTGAACAAGTCACAGCTCGAGACTGGGGGCTTGTGTACCGACCAGGTCATCGGGTGCGATGACGTGTCTTGCGCGTGCCCGGGTGGGGCGTGCTCAGTGGAACACGTAGGCTAGAAAAGATGAATGGTTCAGAAGTGAGCATAGTCGCCGGTTACACTGAATTGGCGTTCTCCGATCTCTAGTGTGCGTAACCGGCGGTCACCAGAGTTACGACGCAGTCGCCGTATGAGAGTGCTAGGAGATCAGGTGGTGAGAGATCGCCAAGGAATGCTAGGAGCTCGGGTGGTTTACACGTCGCCACGAGGAGCACATTGCCAGATCTCCCAGTAAGCTCAGTTAAAACTGCAAGCGTGTAAGTTCAGTAAGATGACTGTTGCGCCAGCATGGGGCGTGAAGGCTGAGTGGGTTGAAGGGAACAAATTGCTCATCAGCGACAGGATTCCCAGAGGGGACATTCGTTGGTGGCAAGGTTTCCTCAGTTAGAGCATGCATGGCGTAGCAGTAAGGAAGGTGGCACTTGCGACGAGCGATGTCACAGAGATGATGCACTTTGTTGCATCCGATACTCGCCTTGTCAGGTGGTGATTCACAGCGCATTGTGCGCTAGCTTGCTCTTTGAGTGGAGGACTTAGCTGTGTGGTTGGTTACTACACAAGAATGACGTCCAAGTTGCTCCAACCTAGATGATGACACGTGTAGGGTTCGGAGCAATGGAGAAATGACGCTCAAGTTGCCTTGGCTCAGATGACGACACGTGTAGGGCTGGGCGCTACCTGCTATCCCAGTCCAGATGGTGACACGTGCAGGGCTGGATGCGAGCCACGCGTCCAAAGGCATAACGGCCTAGAGAGAGAAGAAACCTAGTTATAAAGGTAACCTTAACAGAATTTGCAGAGGTACGTTTTTCATTACGGCTGATACTGCTAGGGTTGTGTGCCTACAGTACGGTCCTACAGAGCATTTTCTCTCTTAGTTTTTGGGTGTTCTTGTCACTGACTTGAGCGTCGGAGCGCCACCGGCCGTAGAGGCGCCACTGTGTGTTTTTCAGGTTCTCAGAGAGGCTATCTGTGGAGTGGACTTGGAGGGCACGTGGTGTCAAGCTGGTGAGGAAGATCGTGACGAGGCAACGCTCTTGCGCTAAGTCAACCGGCAGGATCAGATATGTTGTTCAATACTTCTTTCATTTACAATCTAAGGTTTTATAGTTAACCTAGGAAATTATAAGAAAATGAATGTTGATGGAAGAGGCCCAAGCACAAGCCCACATGCAAGCCCACCAAAGGGTAGATTTGGGCCAACCATAGAGTTATGGCCAAGAGGATCCAAGAAGACGTTCTTTTACATGTTCAAATGCCATAAACTCTAGTGTAGAGTAGACTTTAATTTCTTGTCAAAATTAGCATAGGAACTTTATTTGTAATTTTCTTAGAATTAATTTTGGCACCTAAAACACCAACCTAGGTAAACTTAGAGTTTCTAAAAAAACCTCTAAATTTACCAAGGCCGGTCTAGAAAGCCCATGGAGGGGGTGAGCATAAAAACTAGACACACCCCTCCCCATGTGCTCATTTGTGCACCCATGTGCCATGTGCACCCATGTGCTTCACATTTACATTTCATTTGGCTAGCATTAGGGTTGCATTATGGTCCTCCTTAGCCTATAAAAGGAGGAGCCTACACCTTGTATTTTCAAGTTTAATTGAGTAAGGTTATGCTGTCATTTTTGTGCACAAGCTTTACTTCTCCTAGAAATCTAGGCTCTAAACTTCAATCCTTTCACCTTCTCCCTTGAGATGGCCGAACCACTCAAACACCATACTCATCATGCACCTACAAGGCCAACACAACTCCTAGGAGGGTCTTGATCATCTCACCCATTGCTTCCGCACCTTATTTTCTACTTTGATTCAAGAAGAACACATGAAAATGCCATCATTTGGTATCATGAGTTTTGGTTCTTCAAGATGAGTAGCTCCTTGTCTTTTCAATTTTAGTTCTTCTTTATTTCATATTGTCATTTACTTTCCTTACTTGTCTTGCTGTTTTTTACATTTTAATTTGTTCTTGGTGTGCTTTGTGGAAGATCCAACCGAAGCACTCTTGTTCATTTGATCTTGAACAAGTTCTTGTGCAATTTGTGATAGGATTCCATACACCTTTGTGTTGCTATTTTCTTTTAGGCTTTGAGTCTTTATTGCTTTCCTTATTTGGTTCATATTATGCTTTGAGTCTTTAATTTTCTGAATCTATACATGTTTTGTCAAGTCATGTTCATCCATATTGTCAACAATTCATAGTAGTCCTTTTATTTGGCTTAATTGTTTCTTGATTTTGGGTCTCTTTATTTGCTTGAATCTGCTGTTCTTTGCTCCTTTGGTGCCTTTTTAATTTTTAGTTTGAGTTCATATTGTGTTTAGATCATACACAATTCTATTTCACAAATTTCCATTGTGTCTAAACTTTGGTATCTTGCTGTTTTTGTTTCCAGTTTTCAGATTCCCCTGTTTTCACCTTCTCTGTTTTGGCTGTTTTAACCCAGAAAAATATTTCCACCCATAGGAAAATTCTGATTTTCTGGAAAATGCAAGTTTAAAGTGTTATAGAAAGGACAAAAAAAGAATTAGGTCAAAAGAAGCAACAGAAAAAAAAATGACAAATCTTTTAAGATCAGAGTGCAAATCTGAAGCGCTCCAGCTGGCCTAACCGAACACCAATTTTGCAAAATTTATTAAAAAAAATGGTGCATCGGTTTTGAGTGAATCCAAAGCCAGATTTTAGATAAGATCCTGAATATCTTGCATAACAAATTTCAGAGCCAAATTCCAAAAATACAGATCAGCATAAATCGGGGAACAAACACGTTTTCGGGCCCACAACATTTTCCAGTGGTGCTGTTTTTTTTTATTTGGTCATCTAATCTAGTGCTTTTCTTTAGGAATTCTTTTTGTGTGCCAACCTTTTATTGAGTACCTTTAATTGTTTGCTTTAATTTCTTGAATCTCTTTCTAAGTTGTCATATTATAAATCCTTTTGGTGGTACTGTTTTCTTTCAATTAAATTTGTTTCTTGCTTTTGTTCCTTGACCTCTCTTTTTGGGTGCTGGAATTTAATTTCTCCCTCGGTGCTTATGTGCATGGAATTTGACTTGGTTTAAGGTTTAGCCCTTGTGAATAGGTGCTGGAAATTGGAGAATTAAAGACCATCATTCTAAGGAGAAGACAAGGCCAAAGCCGAAACAAGCATTCTTGAGAAAACACTACAAACACTTGGAAGATCAACAAGCAAAGACAACAAGGAAGTGCACTAACCAAAAGAGGATCAACAAAGGGAGTTCTCTTATTTCCTTTGCAACTTGGTTTATTGTTAATTACCTTGTTAATTACGTTTAGACGGTGAGTGTGTCTTCAAGGGCTCAAAGTGTCCAAGAAGCCTCACCTAGGGCCGAATAGTATAGCATTCTTGATTAGTAATTGTTACTTGTTTGTAATTGCCTTTTCTTTTGCTTAGTTAGTGACGCTTTGCATGGTTATTTTGTTAAGTTTGTGTTAAACCGACTAGCTTTGTTGATTAGTAGCTTGCATTGTTTTCTTTCATTCAAAATTTGATTTCTCAACTTAATTGTGTTCTAAGTGGTTTACTAAGAGAAAGTTTTGTGTGAAGACATTGAGGGATAGTTTTTGGCTAAGGCAAAGGCTTGGTATTTAAGTAGTCCTTTGTGACTCACCTCCCTTACCTGGAAAACTACCTTCTTTGACTTTCCTAAGTTTTCTCAAGGTAAAATACTTGTATACACAAAGCTTTAGCCATGTCTTCTTCTTCTCATTCTACAAAGTCTATTGGAAGTGAATTAAAATCTTTAAAAACTCTTTTGAAAGAAGTTTCACAAACTGTGCAATCAATTGCTTATAGACAATTGGAGAGTGAGACTAAACTTAATGTTTTGACTAAAGCAAAGGATGAGAAGTCTCACATTCTAAAAAAATTACCTTCTCATGCATATATCTCTAAAGATCATGATTCTTTTGGGGAGGAAAGCATTAGAGTAAATGATTATTATCAAGCACCCCCTAGAAGACATAGAAGAGATAGAAAAGAACAAGAAAACCCAAGAGGGGTTAGGGTAGACCAACCTCATTTCCATGGAAAAGAAAATATAGAAGCATGCGTAGATTGGGAAATGAGGGTAGAAAAATTGTTTGCTTCCCATAAAGAAAGAAAGGAAAGAAAAACACAAAAGAAGAGAGGGGAAGTCGAAAGGGAAGCTAAAGAAAAAGAAGAAAAAGAAAAGCATGAGAAGACCCTTGAAGAACAAAAGGCGTGGGAGAAGAGTGTTCCTTCCCACAAGGTCATTCAACAAGACCAAAGATTTAAAATTACCTTTGAAAATATGTGTCTTGTTGAACAACCTCAAAGCCTTACCTTTTGTAAAGGAACACTTGCAAGCCTAAGTGAAAAAGAAGAGTCTTTAAAAGAAGCTTGCATAGATAAAAATGAAATAGATTATTTCTCATATGTGCTAGGATATCACCAAGTGAATGTCAAGTTTTTTATAAGCATCTACAAAAACAATTTTTTATGTGAAGTAGTGCCTAAAGAAACTTGTCATGTCTTATTGAGACAACCATTGCAAAGTGTACAAATCCTTATAAACAATGGTTGTCACAACGAGACTATCCTTACACATAAGAGAAAGAGTCTTCATGAAGGAGAACTCATGGGACAAATTAGAGTTGATAAAACTCTAGAGCTTTTAAAAGGAAAACTTTTGTCCCCCATGAGAAAAGAAGTTCAAAGACATTACCTTAGGTACAATTCTTGTTTTCAAACTACGCCCAAGGCAATGTCTCATAAACTCTATACTCCTTCACCTTTTGCAAATGATCCTTGGGAAGATATAAATTTCATATTAAAACTCCCTAGGACAACAAAAGGTTGTGATTCAATCTTCATGGTTATGGATAAACTCTTCTCTAGAGAAGTGATACATCTTCATGGTTTATCTTCAAGCATAGTGTTGAATAGAGTTCCAAATTTCGCAAACCATGATTTGAGGATTTCCTTTGGAAAACTTGCAACTAAATTGCACACTTTAAATTCTTATCATCCTCAAACGCATGGTCAAAATATATTTGAAAATCTAGCTCTTTCTACTATGCCTAGAATAATCATGAAGTGCACACACAACTCTAGAGGTGAGCAAACATACCATAAAGTAGTTCACAAAACTACTTATATTTCTACTTTTAAAGTTATGTGTGGGTTCAATCATCTTTCTCCTTTTAAGTTGTTACCATCTTCTATAGGATTTATGCCTAAAGAGAAAGTAACCACAAATGAACATTTTAAAATACATAAGATGATTAGAGACCACACACAACCATTAAAAGAGAAACTTTGTCCAAGGTTGCCAAAACCAAAAGAAAAACAAAAATGGCAACCTAGTAAAATTAATTTGCAAACTAACACCTATGCCTTATTTGGTTATTTCTATAGGTGGACGTTTGATCCAGGAGGACAAGCTTTGGCGAAGCAAAAGGTTGCTATCCGAGATCAAGTCTGTAGATCTGAGGATAGATCTTCTCAAGAAGGAGGAGATGATGGACACCATCCAGCCACATCCATTCCCCTAGCCATGAAGAAGAAGAAGCAATGGATTTGAGGACAAATCCTTTTCAAGAGGGAGGGGATGATGGAAGAGGCCCAAGCACAAGCCCACATGCAAGCCCACCAAAGGGTAGATTTGGGCCAACCATAGAGTTATGGCCAAGAGGATCCAAGAAGACGTTCTTTTACATGTTCAAATGCCATAAACTCTAGTGTAGAGTAGACTTTAATTTCTTGTCAAAATTAGCATAGGAACTTTATTTGTAATTTTCTTAGAATTAATTTTGGCACCTAAAACACCAACCTAGGTAAACTTAGAGTTTCTAAAAAAACCTCTAAATTTACCAAGGCCGGTCTAGAAAGCCCATGGAGGGGGTGAGCATAAAAACTAGACACACCCCTCCCCATGTGCTCATTTGTGCACCCATGTGCCATGTGCACCCATGTGCTTCACATTTACATTTCATTTGGCTAGCATGAGGGTTGCATTATGGTCCTCCTTAGCCTATAAAAGGAGGAGCCTACACCTTGTATTTTCAAGTTTAATTGAGTAAGGTTATGCTGCCATTTTTGTGCACAAGCTTTACTTCTCCTAGAAATCTAGGCTCTAAACTTCAATCCTTTCACCTTCTCCCTTGAGCTGGCCGAACCACTCAAACACCATACTCATCATGCACCTACAAGGCCAACACAACTCCTAGGAGGGTCTTGATCATCTCACCCATTGCTTCCACACCTTATTTTCTACTTTGATTCAAGAAACTATTGAAAACAAGCGTATTACTTAACTAAATGTTTGCAACTTGTTCTTTTCGCTATTAATTGATTGAAAACACTTATGATATCTTTGAAAACCAATTTCATGTGTTAAAATTGTGTTCTGATATGTTTAATACAATCTTAGTCTATTAATTGATTGAAACACTTGTGAATATCTTTGAAAAACAATTTCATGTGTTAAAATTGTGTTTTCATATGGTTAATACTTCTTTTACAATCTAAGGTCGATTAATTAATTCAAACACTTATGATACCTTTGAAAAACCATTTCATGTGTTCAAATTGTATTTTGATATGTTCAATACTTGTTTTACAATCTAAGGTCTATTAATTGATTGAAACACTTATGATATATCTTTGAAAAACAATTTCATGTGTTAAAATTGTGTTTTGATATGTTGTTTAATACTTCTTTCATTTACAATCTAAGGTTTTATAGTTAACCTAGGAAACTATAACAAAGTGAATGTTCTGTATAATAATAGGTTAAAAGTATCTTAACTATTGAAAACAAGGTATTACTTAACTAAATGTTTGCAACTTGTTCTTTTCGCTATTAATTGATTGAAAACACTTATGATATCTTTGAAATCAGACCACGACGGGAAGGAAGAAGCCTGAGGGGAGACGCCCCTACGAGGCCAGAAAGCCCCAGCCCCGGGGTCCAGCAGGAGGCGATCGCCCGGCCAAAGAAAGAACAAGGCCGGCGAGATACAATTTTATGGTGGAATTGAAGGACCTGATCACCATGCCTAACATAGCTGAGAGATTGAGACGACCAGCGAAGTATGATAAGGTGTTGGGGCCCCGGAAAGACTCTTGGTGTGAGTTCCACGAGGCTTTCGGTCACCACATTGATAACTGCCTTTCGTTGGGTTACCAGCTGGATGAGCTGGTGAGAACCGGGTTTTTGAAGGATTACGTCGCGGAGCCCCCAACGACCACCACTTTGCCGCCGCCAGCGGAAGAACAAGCACACGAGACGCCAGTTCTCGACGAGGTTCATACCATAGCTGGAGGATTTTCCGGCGGAAGAAATACGCGAGGGGGGTCAACTCGATCGAAGAAAGACTCTCGGGTGCGCCGTGGGAGTCGGACATCGTATTCACGAGAGGGGATCTCAGAGACGTTGTGCCGCACAACAATGACCCCGTGGTCATCTCAGTTGTCACGGCGGGAAGAAAGGTGCATAGAGTTCTTGTCGACCAGGGGAGTTCAGCAGACGTCATGTTCTGGTCGACGTTCAATAAGTTGCGATTATCCCCCGACCTACTGAGGCCCAACACAGGGTGCCTGTATGGGTTTGCGGACAACCAGGTGGAAGTCCGAGGCTACCTGGAATTAAGGACTACGTTCACAAACGGAGAGGCCTCGCGTACCGAAAGTATCCGGTACTTGGTCGTGAACGCCAGCTCCGCTTACAACATCTTGTTGGGCAGGCTAGCGTTGAACCGGTTGAATGCAGTAGCCTCCACACGCCATATGTAAATGAAGCTTCCAGACCTCAGTGGCAAGGTGATAGTCATCAAGTCAGATCAAGAGGAAGCAAGAAAATGCTATGAGAACAGCCTGAAAACGAAGAGAGGCGTGTTCATGGCGTACGAACGTCCGTCCCGTGCGCCAAAGAAGGAGAAAGTTCAACGAGGAGAGACAGCAGGTGGTAAAGGATGAAACGCAAAAGCTGTTGAGTGCTGGCCACATCAGGGAAATTCAATACCCCGAGTGGCTAGCCAACGTCGTCTTGGTGAAAAAGGCGAATGGGAAGTGGAGGATGTGCGTGGACTTCACGGACCTGAATAAGGCGTGCCCGAAGGACTCATACCCACTGCCCAGCATCGACGCGCTGGTGGATAGCGCGTCTGGCAGCAAGGTGCTGAGCTTCCTGGACGCATTCTCAAGGTACAACTAGATCAAGATGCACCCGAGAGATGAGAGTAAAACTGCATTCATGACTGAGACTTGCAGTTACTGCTATAAGGTGATGCCTTTTGGACTGAAAAACGCGGGCGCCACATACCAAAGGTTAATGGACAAGGTCCTGGCACCCATGCTAGGAAGGAATGTGTACACCTATGTAGACGACATGGTGGTGGCGTCGCCGGATAGGGCACAGCACATGGCAGACCTGGAGGAGTTGTTCGTCACAATATCCAAGTACCGCCTCAAGTTAAACCCTGAGAAGTGTGTCTTCGGGGTGGAGGCCGGCAAGTTCTTGGGTTTTATGCTCACAAAAAGGGGGATAGAAGCGAACCCCGACAAGTGTGCAGCGATCATTGCCATGCGGAGCCCGACGTCGGTGAAGGAGGTACAGCAGTTGACGGGGCGAATGGCGGCCCTCTCAAGGTTTGTTTCCGCCGGAGGAGAGAAGGGGCACCCGTATTTCCAGTGTCTCAAGAGAAATAGTCGTTTCGCATGGACTGACGAATGTGAAGCGGCTTTCATTAAGTTGAAAGAGTACCTGGCGACGCCACCGGTCCTTTGCAAACCGGTAACAGGCGCGCCCCTCCGGCTGTACTTCGCAGTGACGGAACGAGCTATCAGCTCAGTGTTGGTCCAGGAGCAGGACCAGATTCAAAAGCCCATCTATTTTGTAAGCAAGGCCTTACAAGGTGCGGAAACCAGATACCAGGCGTTGGAGAAGGCAGCGCTGGCGGTGGTATTTTCAGCCAGGAGGCTCTGTCATTATTTCCACAGCTTTACGGTGGTAGTGATGACAAACCTCCCTATATAGAAGGTGCTGCAGAAGCCTGACGTGGCTGGGAGAATGGTACGCTGGGCGGTGGAGCTGTCAGAATTCGACATCCAATACGAGCCTCGAGGATCCATCAAAGGGCAAGTGTATGCAGATTTTGTAGCAGAACTCTCGCCCGGAGGGGAACAGGAGGTGGAGGTGGGCTCGCACTGGTTGCTCTCGGTTGATGGCTCTTCCAACCAGCAAGGGAGTGGTGCGGGAATAGTCTTGGAGGGACCCAACGGCGTGCTGATTGAGCAGGCCCTGCGCTTCGCCTTCAAGGCAAGTAACAATCAGGCAGAATATGAAGCCCTGATAGCAGGAATGCTCCTGGCCAAGGAGATGGGCGCGCAGAACCTCCTGGTGAAAAGCGATTCCCAGCTTATTACGGGGCAGGTGTCGGGTGAGTTCCAGGCGAAGGACCCACAGATGGCGGCGTACTTAAGATACTTCCAACTATTGAAGGGAGCATTTAACGCTCTTGAGCTGATACATGTCCCAAGGGAGCAGAATGCCAGAGCCGACCTGCTTGCCAAGCTGGCCAGCTCAGGCAAGGGGGGTAGGCAGAGGACAGTGATCCAGGAGACGCTCAAAACTCCGCGTAAGTTCGTGGAAGATAACAGGGTGAATGTCCTCCAGATCTGTACATCAAAAGAGAGTCCAAGGAATCATCGCTCTCTAACCCAAGATACGCTGAAGACGCCCCGCATCAGCACGTACGCGGACATGCCTGAAGAAGGAAGGCAAATGCAGGTATGTGTCCTAGCCGAGGGAGACACCTGGATGACGCCATACAAACGGTACCTGGCGGATGGGACTCTCGCAGTGGAGCCGGAAGAGGGTAAGAAGGTCAAAAGAAATGCCGCAAGATATACTCTGGTGGATGGGGTGTTGTTCAGACACGGGTTCGCACACCCTATCCTAACGTGCGTAAGTGGCGATAAGTGTACCAGGATAATGGCGGAGCTCCACGAAGGCATTTGCGGGAGCCACGTAGGGGGAAGGTCTTTAGCCTCCAAGGTGATACGCGCAGGGTTCTTCTGGCCAACAGTAAAATCGGACTGCGCGCGACACGCCCAGTGCTGCAGGCAATGCCAAAAGCACGCTGACTGGCACAAGGCGCCGCCAGAAGAACTGCGATCCATATACAGCCCGTGGCCTTTCCATACATGGGGAATCGACATCCTGGGCCCGTTCCCACTGGCAATCAGGCAGATGAAGTATTTGATCGTTGCCATCGAATACTTCACCAAGTGGATAGAGGCAGAGCCCTTGGCACAGATCACTGCGCACAAGGTACAGCATTTTGTGTGGAAGAACATTGTGTGCCGCTTTGGCGTACCTAGACGTTTGATATCCGATAACGGGACCCAGTTTTCCAGTCAGCAGTTGAGAAATCTGTGCGCTGAGATAGGTATCAAGCAAGTGTTTGCATCAGTCGAACACCCCAAGACCAACGGGCAAGTGGAGTCAGCAAACAGAGTTCTGCTGAGGGGGCTAAAGAGAAGGTTAGAGAAGGCCAAAGGGGCGTGGGCGGAGGAAGTTCCAAGGATCATATGGGCATACCACACCACGCCCCAATCTTCTACCATGGAGACGCCTTTCAGTTTGGTGTACGGGTCAGACGCGATTATCCCAGTAGAAATACATGAAAGCTCACCGCGTTTTCAAAACTTTGTGGCGGAGGAATCCAACGAAGAAAGGCGGGTAAACCTGGATCTACTAGACGAAGTCAGGGAAGAAGCCAGAATAAAAGCTGAAGCGGTGCAGAGAAGGGTAGAGCGGCAATATATGATGGAGGAGGGCCCAAGCTCACCACACTATGAAAGCCAAAGTTTCCAAGACTAGACCGTCTAGCCCATGAGGAGCGTCTAGTCTCAAATGGAGCGTCTAGCCTATGATGAGGAGCGTCTAGGCCATGATGAGGAGTGGCTACATAAGGAGCATCTAGAAGGAATCCTAGACCGTCTAGCTCACTACACATGGATCAAGCTACGGTTTTGGAAAACCTTGTAATTATTACATGGAGGCCCATTAGGGGTACTTAGTAATTAGAGTAGTGTAGAAAGGATATTGGAGTGAAACTTTCTAGAAGCTTTCTATGTGTGACCGGTCATGGCACATGGCTTATGATTTGCATTTCATTTGGTTTCCATTTCATTAGCTATTAGCTTAGCTTCTACGTCCAAATAGCCTATAAATAGGAAGGCTATCTCTTGTATTTTCCACGTTTATTGTGAGTAAAGTTATGCTGCCATTTTGTGCCAAGCTTTGCTTCTCCCTAGAATTCTAGGCTCTAAACTTCATCTCCTTCACCTCTCCTTGGGTTGGCCGAACCTCCCTAGCTTCATACACATCATGCACCTTCAAGATCAACACCACTCTTAGGAGGATCTTGCTCACACACCTTCATAGCTTCCGCACCACTTTTTCCTTACATGATTCAAGAAGACCTTCATGAAATGCCATCATTTGGTATCATGAGCTATGGTTCTTCAAGATGAGTTGCTTTTGGTCTTTCATTTTTAGTTCTTCTTTACATTCATGTTGTTCATCTTATTTTCCATAATTGTCTTGCTGTTTTTTACATTTTTAATTGTTTTGGTGTGCTTTGTGGAAGATCCAACCGAAGCAACCATTTCGTTTTTTACTAGTTGCTTGCTCGAGCCTTGAGGTTATGCACAAGGGACTAGGGAAAGATTTTTGCTAGAAGGAGAAATATACACTAGACACAGTTCTTTTTGACCACCTTCAGAGTGCCATACGCGGTGCTCCGATACGGAGTTGCACAGTTTTTGGTGTTTCTTGCTGGCTGACTTGAGCGTCGGAGTGCAAACGGCCGCTAGGGCGCCCTTTTGTCCTTCTTTGCAGGATTACACAGGTAACCAGTGGGAAGGAGTCCCTAGCTGACGGTTGAGGTCGCGTACGAAGACGTCCCAGGTCAACCGGACGGAACAGAACTTTTGGCAAATTTCCCAGAAACTCTCTAGTTGCTTGCTCGAGCCTTGAGGTTATGCACAAGGGACTAGGGAAAGATTTTTGCTAGAAGGAGAAATATACACTAGACACAGTTCTTTTGGACCACCTTCAGAGTGCCATACGCGGTGCTCCGATACGGAGGTGCACAGTTTTTGGTGTTTCTTGCTGGCTGACTTGAGCGTCGGAGTGCAAACGGCCGCTAGGGCGCCCTTTTGTCCTTCTTTGCAGGATTACACAGGTAACCAGTGGGAAGGAGTCCCTAGCTGACGGTTGAGGTCGCGTACGAAGACGTCCCAGGTCAACCGGACGGAACAGAACTTTTGGCAAATTCCCCAGAAACTCTATAGTTGCTTGCTCGAGCCTTGAGGTTATGCACAAGGGACTAGGGAAAGATTTTTGCTAGAAGGAGAAATATATACTAGACACAGTTCTTTTTGACCACCTTCAGAGTGCCATACGCGGTGCTCCGATACGGAGGTGCACAGTTTTTGGTGTTTCTTGCTGGCTGACTTGAGCGTCGGAGTGCAAACGGCCGCTAGGGCGCCCTTTTGTCCTTCTTTGCAGGATTACACAGGTAACCAGTGGGAAGGAGTCCCTAGCTGACGCTTGAGGTCGCGTACGAAGACGTCCCAGGTCAACCGGACGGAACAGAACTTTTGGCAAATTTCCCAGAAACTCTCTAGTTGCTTGCTCGAGCCTTGAGGTTATGCACAAGGGACTAGGGAAAGATTTTTGCTAGAAGGAGAAATATATACTAGACACAGTTCTTTTTGACCACCTTCAGAGTGCCATACGCGGTGCTCCGATACGGAGGTGCACAGTTTTTGGTGTTTCTTGCTGGCTGACTTGAGCGTCGGAGTGCAAACGGCCGCTAGGGCGCCCTTTTGTCCTTCTTTGCAGGATTACACAGGTAACCAGTGGGAAGGAGTCCCTAGCTGACGCTTGAGGTCGCGTACGAAGACGTCCCAGGTCAACCGGACGGAACAGAACTTTTGGCAAATTTCCCAGAAACTCTCTAGTTGCTTGCTCGAGCCTTGAGGTTATGCACAAGGGACTAGGGAAAGATTTTTGCTAGAAGGAGAAATATACACTAGACACAGTTCTTTTTTACCACCTTCAGAGTGCCATACGCGGTGCTCCGATACGGAGTTCCACAGTTTTTGGTGTTTCTTGCTGGCTGACTTGAGCGTCGGAGTGCAAACGGCCGCTAGGGCGCCCTTTTGTCCTTCTTTGCAGGATTACACAGGTAACCAGTGGGAAGGAGTCCCTAGCTGACGGTTGAGGTCGCGTACGAAAACGTCCTAGGTCAACCGGACGGAACAGAACTTTTGGCAAATTTCCCAGAAACTCTCTAGTTGCTTGCTCGGGCCTTGAGGTTATGCACAAGGGACTAGGGAAAGATTTTTGCTAGAAGGAGAAATATACACTAGACACAGTTCTTTTTGACCACCTTCAGAGTGCCATACGCGGTGCTCCGATACGGAGGTGCACAGTTTTTGGTGTTTCTTGCTGGCTGACTTGAGCGTTGTAGTGCAAACGGCCGCTAGGGCGCCCTTTTGTCGTTCTTTGCAGGATTACACAGGTAACCAGGGGGAAGGAGTCCCTAGCTGAAGGTTGAGGTCGCGTACGAAGACGTCCCAGGTCAACCGGACGGAACAGAACTTTTGGCAAATTTCCCAGAAACTCTCTAGTTGCTTGCTCGAGCCTTGAGGTTATGCACAAGGGACTAGGGAAAGATTTTTGCTAGAAGGAGAAATATACACTAGACACAGTTCTTTTTGACCACCTTCAGAGTGCCATACGCGGTGCTCCGATAAGGAGATGCACAGTTTTTGGTGTTTCTTGCTGGCTGACTTGAGCGTCGAAGTGCAAACGGCCGCTAGGGCGCCCTTTTGTCCTTCTTTGCAGGATTACACAGGTAACCAGTGGGAAGGAGTCCCTAGCTGACGGTTGAGGTCGCGTACGAAGACGTCCCAGGTCAACCGAACGGAACAGAACTTTTGGCAAATTTCCCATAAACTCTATAGTTGCTTGCTCGAGCCTTGAGGTTATGCACAAGGGACTAGGGAAAGATTTTTGCTAGAAGGAGAAATATACACTAGACACAGTTCTTTTTGACCATCTTCAGAGTGCCATACGCGGTGCTCCGATACGGAGTTCCACAGTTTTTGGTGTTTCTTGCTGGCTGACTTGAGCGTCGGAGTGCAAAGTTTTCCTTCTTTAAAAAGATATCCCTCGGACACATAGTAACCTCCTTGTGCTCTATGTAGACATTGGGCATAGATGGATGAGAGTTCTTGATATTCTTGGTAAAGCTCTCTTATGTGGTCAAATCCAAGAATTTGGGCACCTAGTTTGGAAAAGAGTGTGTGCCGTCTTGAAAGAGCATCGGCCACTATATTGGTGCTCCCTTTCTTGTATTTGATTACATAAGGAAATTGTTCAAGAAATTCCATCCATTTAGCATGTCTCTTGTTGAGCTTGTGTTGGCCCTTTAAATATTTTAAAGACTCGTGATCACTATGGATAACAAATTCTTTGGACACAAGGTAGTGTTCCCAAGTCTGTAGGGCTCGCACAAGAGCATAGAGCTCTTTGTCATAGGTGGGGTAGTTGAGGGTGGCACCATGGAGTTTTTCACTAAAATAAGCAATGGGGTGTCCACCTTGCAACAAAACCGCACCTATGCCTACCCCCGATGCATCACACTCTATCTCAAAAGTTTTGGTAAAATTTGGGAGAGATAGGATGGGTGCATTGGTGAGTTGAGCTTTTAGCCTTTGAAAGGCTTGCTCATGCTTTTCATTCCAACAAAATGCAACATCTTTTTTTACAAGTTCATTCAAAGGAGAAGCTAGGCTAGAAAAATTAGGCACAAACCTTCTATAGAAGCTAGCTAACCCATGAAAACTTCTTACATCACTTACATTTTGTGGAGTTGGCCACTCGCGGATGGCTTTGATTTTCTCGGGATCTACATGCACCCCCTTTTTGTTTACTATAAAGCCTAAGAAGACTACACTATCTACACAAAAGGTACACTTATCCCTATTGGCAAAAAGACTATTTTTCCTAAGGACTAGAAGAACTTGCCTAAGGTGGCTTAGATGGTCTTCTAGGGTTTTACTATATACTAGGATATCATCAAAGTAAACTACTACATATTTACCTATACAATCCCTCAAGGTGTGATTCATAAGCCTCATGAATGTGCTTGGAGCGTTAGTAAGCCCAAAGGGCATCACCAACCACTCATATAATCCAAATTTGGTCTTAAAAGCGGTTTTCCACTCATCACCCTCCTTGATTCGAATTTGGTGATATCCACTTTTAAGGTCAATCTTGGAGAATAGAGTTGACCCATGCAATTCATCAAGCATATCATCAAGCCTCGGGATTGGATGCCTATACTTGATGGTGATGTTGTTGATTGCTCTACAATCACAACACATACGCCATTTTCCATCCTTTTTGGGCACCAACAAGACAGGTACAGCACAAGGGCTTAGGCTCTTTTGAACCCAACCCTTCTCCAACAAGTCTTGAACTTGTGATTCTATCTCCTTTGTTTCCTTGGGGTTGGTTCTATAAGCAGGCCTATTTGGTAGGCTTGCCCCCGGTATAAAGTCAATTTGATGTTCTATCCCCCTAAGAGGAGGAAGCCCAATGGGTCCTTCTTGGGAGAATAGATCTTCAAATTCACTCAAAAGGTTTTCTACTTGAGGAGGTAAAACCATGAGTTCACTTCTTGTGGCAGTGCATGTAAGTGCTCCTTTACAAAAGATAAGGCTTGGTTGTTCAACAAGAAGCAAGTTTTCAAAAACATTTTCAAGAGGTTTTTCTTGTTGACCAACCTTGTGGGAAGGAACACTCTTCTCCCACGCCTTCCTATCCCTAAGGATTTTCTCTTTTTCTAGCTCTTTTTTTTTTTTGTTTTCCTCATCCCTCTTTTGTTTCATTTGTATTTGGTCTTTCACCACTTGAGAATGTGGTAAAGGACTAAGTACAAACTTTTTATACTTATGGGTGAAGGAAATCTCGTTAGTGAGACCATCATGCAAGGTTTTCTTATCAAATTGCCATGGTCTCCCTAATAAGATATGGCAAGCTTCCATAGGCACTACATCACATAAAACTTTGTCTTTGTAGTTCCCTATGGAAAACTTGATTTCCACTTGCTTGTCTACATGTAGTTCCCCATTTTCATTAAGCCATTGAAGTTTGTAAGGTTTTGGGTGAGGAACTACTTGTAGCTTAAGCTTTTCAACCATCCTAGCACTACAACAATTACAACTAGATCCACTATCCACAATGAGGGAACATATATTTTCTAAAACATTGCATCTTGTATGAAATATGTTCTCCCTTTGTGTTTCAATGGATGTGCTAGGGTGATTGTTGAGTGTTCTCCTAATCATAAGCAATTCTCCCTCTAGTGGAGCTACCCTCTCATCCTCTCCCCCTTCCTCTCTCTCACTAGGCTCATCCTTGCCACTAGTGTACTCATCTACACCTTTAAGAAACAAAGTCCTTTGGTTTGGACATTGTGCTTGCACATGCCCCCTACCATAGCACTTAAAACATTTAACATCTCTAGCTCGGATGGGTGGGGTTCAGGTTTCTTTGGTGAAGGGCTTGGTAGGATCTTTTGGTTTTTCCTTGGATGTACTACCCTCCCTTCTAAACTCTTTCTTGGGATAAAAGCTAGAATAGGGGCTCACCTTTTGACTTGAGGTTTTGCGCAAGTTTTGTTGCTCAACTTTAATGCAAAGTTTTGTAGGTGCATGATGAGTATGGTGTTTGAGTGGTTCGGCCATCTCAAGGGAGAAGGTGAAAGGATTGAAGTTTAGAGCCTAGATTTCTAGGAGAAGTAAAGCTTGTGCACAAAAATGGCAGCATAACCTTACTCAATTAAACTTGAAAAATACAATGAGATAGCCTTCCTATTTATAGGCTATCTTGGACGTAAATGTTAAGCTGAATTCTAAGGAAAAGAAAACTAAAATTAAATCTAAATTCTAAGCCATGTGCCATGTGCAATGACCGGCCACACAACCCTAGATTCTAGAATGTTTCCATCCAAAAGTGCTTTCTACACTATCCTATCTACTAAGTACCCCTAATGGGCCTTTATGCAAACATATACAAAGCCTTCTCTCTTCCATCCGTGGCTTCATTTACTTGTGTTTGAGCATGTTTGGCCATTGATCTTGTAAGGGGGCCTAGACGGTCTAGCTCCATGGATAGCCTCCCTCCTTCACGTCCTAGACGCTCACCTTCACGTCCTAGACGCTCACCTTGGTCTTGGTCTAGACGCTCTCCTTGGCTTGGGCCTTGGCTTCCTTGGGTAGGTGTGTTTGGCCTTCCTCCATCATCCCAGGTCAACCGGACGGAACAGAACTTTTGGCAAATTTCCCAAAAACTCTCTAGTTGCTTGCTCGAGCCTTGAGGTTATGCACAAGGGACTAGGGAAAGATTTTTGCTAGAAGGAGAAATATACACTAGACACAGTTCTTTTTGACCACCTTCAGAGTGCCATACGCGGTGCTCCGATACGGAGGTGCACAGTTTTTGGTGTTTCTTGCTGGCTGACTTGAGCGTCGGAGTGCAAACGGCCGCTAGGGCACCCTTTTGTCCTTCTTTGCAGGATTACACAGGTAACCAGTGGGAAAGAGTCCCTAGCTGACGGTTGAGGTCGCGAACGAAGACGTCCCAGGTCAACCCTAAACCCTAAACCCTAAACCCTAAACCCTAAGTGAAAAACAATTGTTTTTCAAAGATATATCATAAGTGTTTCATATCAATTAATAGACCTTAGATTGTAAAAGAAGTATTGAACATATCAAAATACAATTTGAACACATGAAATGGTGTTTCAAAGGTATCAAAAGTGTTTGAATGAATTAATTGACCTTAGATTGTGAAAGAAGTATTAAACATATGAAAACACAATTTTAACACATGAAATTGGTTTTCAAAGATATTCACAAGTGTTTCAATCAATTAATAGACTAAGATTGTATTAAACATATCAAAACACAATTTTAACACATGAAATTGGTTTTCAAAGATATCATTAGTGTTTTCAATCAATTAATAGCGAAAAGAAAAAGTTTCAAACATTTAGTTAAGTAATACGCTTGTTTTCAATAGTTAAGATACTTTTAAACTATTATTATACAGAACATTCACTTTCTTATAGTTTCCTAGGTTAACTATAAAACATTAGATTGTAAATGAAAGAAGTGTTAAACATCATATCAAAACACAATTTTAACACATGAAATTGTTTTTCAAAGATATATCCTAAGTGTTTCAATCAATTAATAGACCTTAGATTGTAAAAGAAGTATTGAGCATATCAAAATACAATTTGAACACATGAAATGGTTTTTCAAAGGTATCATAAGTGTTTGAATCAATTAATAGACCTTATGATGCGGACATCCAAGCCCAAGGGCCACGCACAACAAGATTGGAATATTAAAATAAAATAATATATTATTTTATTTGGAGTTAGGATTTGAACTCAGGACCAAGTACAAAGTATCAACCTAACCACTGGGACAAATGATCATTCTTGAAATATAAGGATTGTAGTATCGTATTATTATCTTACAAATAAGAAAAGACCTTTGTAATTTATACACTGTTGAAACTCATATTAGGGGGACAAATATTTTGATAATTTTAGAGAGTGTTTCTCTGCTAGGGTTTTTCCCTGTATCTTGTGATCTTATCAAGAATCCACCAATTCTTGTGGTGATCATCCTTAGGCTTATCAAACTTTGTTTGTGGCGCCTTCTTTTATCCAGGTTTTTATTGTTACTGTTTTGAATATATTCTGTTCCGTAACCCTAAATTCCCAATTTTATTGTCATGTCTATTTGGATTCATATCATGATGGAAGAGGCCCAAGCACAAGCCCACATGCAAGCCCACCAAAGGGTAGATTTGGGCCAACCATAGAGTTATGGCCAAGAGGATCCAAGAAGACGTTCTTTTACATGTTCAAATGCCATAAACTCTAGTGTAGAGTAGACTTTAATTTCTTGTCAAAATTAGCATAGGAACTTTATTTGTAATTTTCTTAGAATTAATTTTGGCACCTAAAACACCAACCTCGGTAAACTTAGAGTTTCTAAAAAAACCTCTAAATTTACCAAGGCCGGTCTAGAAAGCCCATGGAGGGGGTGAACATAAAAACTAGACACACCCCTCCCCATGTGCTCATTTGTGCACCCATGTGCCATGTGCACCCATGTGCTTCACATTTACATTTCATTTGGCTAGCATTAGGGTTGCATTATGGTCCTCCTTAGCCTATAAAAGGAGGAGCCTACACCTTGTATTTTCAAGTTTATTGTGAGTAAAGTTATGCTGCCCATTTGTGCTCAACTTTGCTTTTCCTTAGAATCCTAGGCTCTAAACTTCAATTCCTTCATCTTTTCCCTTGAGCTGGCCGAACCACTCAATACCCACACTTATCATGCACCTACAAGATCAACACCACTCTTAGGAGGATCTTGCTCACTCTCATTCATTACTTCCGCCTCATACTCTACATTGATTCAAGAAGAACTTCATGAAAATGCCATCATATCAGTTGTTATTCAGAGCAAAGGTTTGAGTCATAATATAACTGTGCATCCTGAAATTTTTTTTTTCCCCTCATTACTGTTCACGGTACTCTGCATTTTTTTATTTTTTTAAAAAAAAAGCAGAAACAGAAAAAAAAGAAATAGAAAAAAAAGAAAAGAAAAGAAAAGAAAAAAAAAGGAAGAAGAAGAGGAAAACAGAAATAGAAAAAAAAAGAACAAGAGGAAAACAAAAAAAAAATAGTTCTTATTCAGTGCATACTTGGTGTTTGTTAAAAGTTCTAAAAGTGTCCTGTCTACATATTTTATTTTCTCTATATATTGTTTTTGCTTACTGTTTTTTTAATTGTCTTGCTTGTTTGTTGATAGTGAAATTGTTCTTCACTATTTTGTTCTTTACTATTAATTTTAATTGATTCTGATTGCTACTTTTGAAAGTGATTCTGGATTATTGATTGTTTGATTCTTGTAAGAACCTTAAGTAGAGAAAGAGTGGTAAAAGGCAGTGTGATCATTAGAAAAAAAGCCTTATTGTGTGAAACACGAGTGTTGAGTGTAAACACGTGAGAAAGGGGTGTGAGGCCCAAACTTATTGTTATTTGTAATCTGTTTACTTGAGCATGGCAGGGGAACCGTCAGATAGTGGACTGTCTCAACTACAGATGCAAGCCTTAACACAACACTTGGAAAGGATAATGAAACAACAAAGTGATGGACTCCATGAGAGGTTGGATCAAATGGAGCAAACACAACAAGTAAATCCAAAAAATAAAGGAGGAGATAGGAGGAGGAGAAGAGAAAATGATGGAGAACAAAGAACTCTGAGAATTGATGGAATAAAATTAAATATTCCCACATTCAATGGGAAAAGTGATCCTGATGCTTACTTGGAGTGGGAAATTAAAGTAGAGCATGTGTTTGCTTGCAATGAGTATAATGAGGAGCAGAAGATGAAGTTGGCAGCAGCTGAATTTTCACATTATGCCATAACTTGGTGGAATAAATACCAAAGGGAAAGAATTAAATATGAGGAACCCATGGTGAAGACTTGGACAGAAATGAAAAGGATAATGAGGAAGAGATATATTCCAACAAGCTACAATAGGGATTTGCAACTCAAACTTCAAAGAATGACTCAAGGAAATAAAAGTGTGGAGGAGTATTTTAAAGAGATGGAGGTGACCATGATTAGAGCTGGAAAGAATGAAGAAAATGAAGCAATCATGGCAAGATTTTTTAATGGATTGAATCGTGATATTAGGGATGTTGTGGAGCTGCAAGAGTATGTTGACATGAAAGAGTTGTTGCACAAGGCTAACCAAGTAGAACAACAACTCAAGAGGAAGGGAATCATGAGGAGTTCTAACAATAATAAAAATTTCAATTGGAAGGATAAGGCGATGAAGGATAAAGGAGTTCCCTCAAGTCACATGTTCAAGTGGGAAGTCACCTCATAGATATAGTCACTCACCACCTAAAAGGAAAACAAGTGAGGTAAAATGTTTCAAATGCTTGGGAAGAGGACATTATGCTTCAGAATGTCCAACAAAAAAGAGTATGATCAGTTTATCAAAGACACAAATAGTCAGTGATGATGCATGCCATATTGCAAATCTCTTCTTTAAAATATATCATAAGTGTTTCAATCAATTATTTTTCCCATTCCTGTACTTGATGAGGTTCTATGCAAGGACGGTTTTGAAAAGGCTTCTTTTATTAAGGACTTGCATACCCGCATTGATGGCATTTTCATGTGTTCTTCTTGAATCAAAGTAGAAAAATAAGGTGCGGAAGCAATGGGTGAGATGATCAAGACCCTCCTAGGAGTTGTGTTGGCCTTGTAGGTGCATGATGAGTAT
The DNA here is from genome assembly GCF_051622355.1 of Phaseolus vulgaris. Taxonomy (NCBI): domain Eukaryota; kingdom Viridiplantae; phylum Streptophyta; class Magnoliopsida; order Fabales; family Fabaceae; genus Phaseolus; species Phaseolus vulgaris. The sequence continues at coordinate 18,071,798 of NC_143501.1, read as the reverse complement.
GGTGTTTGAGTGGTTCGGCCAGCTCAAGGGAGAAGGTGAAAGGATTGAAGTTTAGAGCCTAGATTTCTAGGAGAAGTAAAGCTTGTGCACAAAAATGGCAGCATAACCTTACTCAATTAAACTTGAAAATACAAGGTGTAGGCTCCTCCTTTTATAGGCTAAGGAGGACCATAATGCAACCCTAATGCTAGCCAAATGAAATGTAAATGTGAAGCACATGGGTGCACATGGCACATGGGTGCACAAATGAGCACATGGGGAGGGGTGTGTCTAGTTTTTATGCTCACCCCCTCCATGGGCTTTCTAGACCGGCCTTGGTAAATTTAGAGGTTTTTTTAGAAACTCTAAGTTTACTTAGGTTGGTGTTTTAGGTGCCAAAAGTAATTCTAAGAAAATTACAAATAAAGTTCCTATGCTAATTTTGACAAGAAATTAAAGTCTACTCTACACTAGAGTTTATGGCATTTGATTATGTAAAAGAACGTCTTCTTGGATCCTCTTGGCCATAACTCTATGGTTGGCCCAAATCTACCCTTTGGTGGGCTTGCATGTGGGCTTGTGCTTGGGCCTCTTCCATCATCCCCTCCCTCTTGAAAAGGATTTGTCCTCAAATCCATTGCTTCTTCTTCTTCATGGCTAGGGGAATGGATGTGGCTGGATGGTGTCCATCATCTCCTTCTCCTTGAGAAGATCTATCCTCAAATCTAGAGATTTGATCTCGGATAGCAGCCTCTTGCTTCTTCAACTATGCTTGCCCTCCCGGGTCAAACGTCCACCTAGGGGAATTATCAAATAAAGCAAATGAGTTAGTTGAAGCAGTTATATACAAATCAATTTTATGAAGTTGCCATTTTTGTTTTTCTTTTGTTTTTGGCAACTTTTTACAATATTTCTCTCTTGATGGTTGCATGTGTTCTCTAATCCTCTCATGCTTTGTAAAATTTTCAATAGTGGTTACTTGTTCCTTAGGCATAATTCCTTTAGGAAGTGGTAACAAAGCAAAAAGAGAAAGAGGACTATGTTCACATACAACTTCAAATGTAGAAATATTAGTAGTCTTGTGGACTACTCTATTGTATGCATGCTCAATAGAAAAAGGATACTCATCCCAAGAATTGTGGTTGGCTTTCATGATTTCTCTAGGCATAGTAACAAGAGCTATGTTTTCAATTTTATTTTGACCATTCTTTTGAGGATGATAAGAATTTGAAAAGGACAACTTAGTTGCAAGTTTTTCCAAGAGAATCCTCAAATGATGGTTTTCAAATTTTGGAGCTCTATCCAACACTAAGTTTGAAGAGAAATCATGAAGACTTGTCACTTCTTTAAGGAAGAGTTTATCCATGTCCATGAAAATGGAATCAAAACCTTTTGTTGTCCTAGGAAGATCTAATATGAAATTTAGGCTTATGTCTTCCCAAGGATCATTTGCAAAAGGTGAAGGAGTATAGAGTTCATGAGACATCGCCTTAGATGTATTTTTAAAACACGGAATGTATCTAAGGTAATGTCTTTGAACATCTTTTCTCATGGGTGACAATAATTTCCCTTTTAAAAGCTCTAGAGTTTTATCAACTCTAATTTGACCCATGAGTTCTCCTTCATGAAGAATTTCTCTTTTATGTGTGAAGGTAGTCTCGTTGTTACAACCTTTGTTCATGGAAATTTCAATTCTTTGCAAAGGTTGTCTCAATAAGACATGACAAGTTTCTTTAGGCACTACTTCACATAAAAAATTGACTTTGTAGATGCCTATAGATGACTTGACCTTCACTTGGTGATATCTTGGCATGTATGTAAAATAATCTACTATATTTTTATCTATGCAAGCCTTTTTTAAGGATTCTTCTTTTTTTTCTAGGCTTGCAAGTGTTCCTTTACAAAAGGTAAGGCTAGGTTGTGCAACAAGAGGTATATCTTCAAATGTATTTTCAACTTTTCCTTCTTGTTGAATGACCTTGTGGGAAGGAACACTCTTCTCCCACGCCTTTTGTTTCCCAAGGGTTTTCTCTTGCTTTTCTATTTTTACATTTTCTTCACTCTCACTAGCTTCTTTTTCTTGGCTACTATTCTCATCTTTGTCCCTTAAGATCATAGATCTTTCATTGAAACATTGAGATGCTAATTGATCATTGCCAAGGTATTCTAAACATGGAATTTCTCTAGCTTGAGTGTGAGAGATATGCTTGGTTAGGTTTTCTTGTCTCTCTTTCCTAGCTCTCCTAGGGAATTGTTGATGATATTCATTTTTCCTAAGACTTTCTTCCCCAAGATAATCATGATGTTTAGAGCTAGATGCATGAGAATGTAATTTTTTTGAAAATTGAGACTTCTCATTCTTTGCTTTAGTCAATTCATTAGTTTTGATCTCATTCTCCAATTGTTTAGATGAAATTGATTGAATATCCTTAGTAAGTTGTTTCAAAAGAGATTTCAAGGATTTCACCTCACTTTTAAGAGATTTAGAGGAGTGAGAAGACATGACTAAAGCTTTGTGTGTAGAAGTATTTTACCTTGAGAAAAATTTAGGGAAGTCAAAGAAGGTAGTCTTCCAGGTAAGGGAGGTGAGTCACAAAGGACTACTTAAGTACCAAGCCTTTGCCTTAGCCAAAAACTATCCCTCAATGTCTTCACACAAAACTTCCTCTTAGTAAACTACTTAGAACACAATTAAGTTGAGAAATCAAAACTTTTTTTTTTCAATGCAAGAAAACAATGTATGCTAACTAATCAACAAAGCTAGTCGGTTTAACACAAAAATTAAACAAAATTAAACATGCAAAACGTAGCTATGAAAGCAAGAAAAACAATTACAAACAAGTAACAATTACTAATCAAGAATTGCTATACTATTCGGCCCTAGGTGAGGCTTCTTGGACACTTTGAGCCCTTGAAGACACACTCACCGTCTAAACGTAATTAACAAGGTAATTAACAATAAACCAAGTTGCAAAGGAAATAAGAGAACTCCCTTTGTTGATCCTCTTTTGATTAGTGCACTTCCTTGTTGTCTTTGATTGTTGATCTTCCAAGTGTTTGTAGTGTTTATTTCAAGAATGTTTGTTTCGGCTTTGACTTTGTCTCCTCCTTAGAATGTTGGCTTTAATTCTCCAATTTCCAGCACCTATTCACAAGGGCTAAACCTTAAACCAAGTCAAATTCCATGCATATAAGCACCAAGGGAGAAAATAAATTCCAGCACCCAAAAAGAGAGGTCAAGGAACAAAAGCAAGAAACAAATTTAATTGAAAGAAAACAGTACCACCAAAAGGATTTATAATATGACAACTTAGAAAGAGATTGAAGAAATTAAAGTAAACAATTAAAGGTACTCAATAAAAGGTTGGCACACAAAAGAATTCCTAAAGAAAAGCACTAGATTAGATGACCAAATAAAAAAAACAGCACCACTGGAAAATGTTGTGGGCCAGAAAACGTGTTTGTTCCCCGATTTATGTGATCTGTATTTTTGGAATTTGGCTCTGAAATTTGTTATGCAAGATATTCAGGATCTTATCTAAAATCTGGCTTTGGATTCACTCAAAACGGATGCACCATTTTTTTTTAATAAATTTTGCAAAATTGGTGTTCGGTTAGACCAGCTGGAGCGCTTCAGATTTGCACTCTGATCTTAAAAGATTTATCATTTTTTTTCTGTTGCTTCTTTTGACCTAATTCTTTTTTTGTCCTTTCTATAACACTTTAAACTTGCATTTTCCAGAGAATCAAAAATTTCCTATGGGTGGAAAAATTTTTCTGGGTTAAAACAGCCAAAACAGAGAAGGTGAAAACAGGGGAATTCTGGAAAACTGGAAAAACAGCAAGATCACCAAAATTTAACACAATGGAATTGTAAGAACGGAAATTGTGTAAGAACTAAGACACAATTATGAACTCAAACTAAAAATAAAAAGGCACCAAAGGATCAAAGAACAGCAGATTCAAACAATTTAAAGAGACCCAAAATCAAGAAACAAATAAGCCAAATAAAAGGACTACTATGAATTGTTGACAAATATGGATTCACATGACTTGACACAACATTTATAGATTCAGAAAATAAAGACTCAAAGCATAAAATGAAGCAAAATTAAGAAAGCAATAAGGACTCAAATTCCTAAAAGAAAAACAGCCACTCAATGGTGTAAGGAATCCTATCACAAGCTGCACAGAATTTGTTCAAGATCAATTGAACAATTGTGCTTCGGTTGGATCTTCCATAAGCACACCAAGAACAATTTAAAATGTAAAAAAACAGCAAGACAAGTAAGGAAAGTAGATGACAATATGAAATAAAGAAGAACTAAAATTTAAAAGACAAGGAGCTACTCATCTTGAAGAACCAAAGCTCATGATACCAAATGATGGCATTTTCATGTGTTCTTCTTGAATCAAAGTAGAAAAATAAGGTGCGGAAGCAATGGGTGAGATGATCAAGACCCTCCTAGGAGTTGTGTTGGCCTTGTAGGTGCATGATGAGTATGGTGTTTGAGTGGTTCGGCCAACTCAAGGGAGAAGGTGAAAGGATTGAAGTTTAGAGCCTAGATTTCTAGGAGAAGTAAAGCTTGTGCACAAAAATGGCAGCATAACCTTACTCAATTAAACTTGAAAATACAAGGTGTAGGCTCCTCCTTTTATAGGCTAAGGAGGACCATAATGCAACCCTAATGCTAGCCAAATGAAATGTAAATGTGAAGCACATGGGTGCACATGGCACATGGGTGCACAAATGAGCACATGGGGAGGGGTGTGTCTAGTTTTTATGCTCACCCCCTCCAGGGGCTTTCTAGACCGGCCTTGGTAAATTTAGAGGTTTTTTTAGAAACTCTAAGTTTACCTAGGTTGGTGTTTTAGGTGCCAAAAGTAATTCTAAGAAAATTACAAATAAAGTTCCTATGCTAATTTTGACAAGAAATTAAAGTCTACTCTACACTAGAGTTTATGGCATTTGATTATGTAAAAGAACGTCTTCTTGGATCCTCTTGGCCATAACTCTATGGTTGGCCCAAATCTACCCTTTGGTGGGCTTGCATGTGGGCTTGTGCTTGGGCCTCTTCCATCACGCATCAAGTTACAAATTAAGAAGAAAGTTGGTAAGTATGCTGACACTGCCAACCAAAGGAGAAAGGCATTAATCTTTGAGCCCAACGATTGGGTTTGGCTTCATTTGAGAAAGGATAGATTTCCTTCTCTAAGGAAGTCCAAACTTATGCCTCGTGGTGATGGCCTTTTCCAAGTCATCAAGAGGATTAATGATAATGCCTATGAGTTAGATATGCCTAATACTTATCTTGGTAGTAATTCTTTCAATGTTACTGATCTAACTCCTTTTGATGCAGGTTTCCCGAATTCGTGGACGCTCAAGCCCATGAAGCCCAAGGCCAACAAGGGGCCCAAGCCCAACGAATCACTAGAAGCATGGCAAGAGCTTTGGGACAAGAGTATCAAAAGATAACTCTTCTTATTTCTATTGTGTAGAGTAGGGGTGCGGATATTAAATAGGTGTGAACTTAGTAAGGGATGCTTAGGGGAGTGTAGATATGAGTTAGGAGGTGCCAAACTAGGAAAGAAAGTCACACTTCCTTCATGCACTAGTTGGCCCCGAATTTGAATGTCATTAGGGGCACATTTGGCTTTGCATTTCAGCACCTTATAAGCTATAAATAAAGGTGCCGCCCTTGTACAAATCAGATTTGGAAATGAGAAGTAGAGAAACTATACTCAAGTTTAGAGAGAAATTGTGAGTCTTGTTGTCTTCTTCTTCCTTTGCCTTATGTTGTGTGCCAATAGTGAGCTTCAAATGACGGCAACCTTTCACTTATCTTGGAACAAGACTCCAAGTGGCCTGAATGCAATTCCAAATTCTCAAATCCAGCAAGATTCATTCAATAAGTCTTCATTCTTTCATCTCTTGTTATTTCAATCGGTAGTTACCAATGTTTTAGTGTTCTTCATCCTTTTCACCGTTTGAATTTGTGTTTTTTAGCTTGTTTTTTAAATTCTGTTCGGTGCAGTGGTTATATCTTTCAATTCTGTTCGTTTTTCAATTGTTGTGCTTCAATTCTTGTTGATTGATTCAATTTGACAATACATGGACTTCCATGTGAGCTTTGGTTCGGTACAAAGTCTTGGTGAGTTCTTGAATTAGAACATTGATCCAATTCTAATTAAAGTGCCAATTCATGACCAACTCAAGTTGTTCCTAAGCGTATTACTTAACTAAATGTTTGCAACTTGTTCTTTTCGCTGTTAATTGATTGAAAACACTTATGATATCTTTGAAAACCAATTTCATGTGTTAAAATTGTGCTTTGATATGTTTAATACAGTCTTAGTCTATTAATTGATTGAAACACTTATGAATATCTTTGAAAAACAATTTCATGTGTTAAAATTGTGTTTTCATATGTTTAATACATCTTTTACAATCTAAGGTCTATTAATTGATTCAAACACTTGTGATACCTTTGAAAAACCATTTCATGTGTTCAAATTGTATTTTGATATGTTCAATACTTCTTTTACAATCTAAGGTTTATTAATTGATTGAAACACTTATGATATCTTTGAAAAACAATTTCATGTGTTTAAATTGTGTTTTGATATGTTTAATACTTCTTTCATTTACAATCTAAGGTTTTATAGTTAACCTATGAAACTATAAAAAAGTGAATAATCTGTGTAATAATAGTTTAAAAGTATCTTAACTATTGAAAACAAGTGTATTACTTAACTAGATGTTTGCAACTTGTTCTTTTCGTTATTAATTGATTCAAAACACTTATGATATCTTTGAAAACCAATTTCGTGTGTTAAAATTGTGTTTTGATATGTTTAATACAGTCTTATTCTATTAATTGATTGAAACACTTATGAATATCTTTGAAAAACAATTTCATGTGTGAAAATTGTGTTTTCATATGTGTAATACTTCTTTTACAATCTAAGGTCTATTAATTGATTCAAACACTTCTAATACCTTTGAAAAACCATTTCATGTGTTCAAATTGTATTTTGATATGTTCAATACTTCTTTTACAATCTAAGGTCTATTAATTGATTGAAACACTTATGATATCTTAGAAAAACAATTTCATGTGTTAAAATTCTGTTTTGATATGTTTAATACTTCTTTCATTTCCAATCTAAGGCTTTATAGTTAACCTAGGAAACTATAAGAAAGTGAATGTTCTGTATAATAATAGTTTAAAAGTATCTTAACTATTGAAAACAAGCGTATTACTTAACTAAATGTTTGCAACTTGTTCTTTTCGCTATTAATTGATTGAAAACACTTATGATATCTTGGAAAAACCATTTCATGTGTTCAAATTGTATTTTGATATGTTCAATACTTCTTTTACAATCTAAGGTCTATTAATTGATTGAAACACTTATGATATCTTTGAAAAACAATTTCATGTGCTAAAATTGTGTTTTGCTATGTTTAATACTTCTTTCATTTACAATCTAAGGTTTTATAGTTAACATATGAAACTATAGGAAAGTGAAAGTTCTGTGTAATAATAGTTTAAAAGTATCTTAACTATTGAAAACAAGCGTATTACTTAACTAAATGTTTGCAACTTTTTCTTTTCGCTATTATTTGATTGAAAACACTTATGATATCTTTGAAAACCAATTTCATGTGTTATAATTGTGTTTTGAAATGTTTAATACAGTTTTAGTCTATTAATTGATTGAAACAGTAATGAATATCTTTAAAAAACAATTTCATGTGTTAAAATTGTGTTTTCATATGTTTAATACTTCTTTTACAATCTAAGGTCTATTAATTGATTCAATCACTTCTGATACCTTTGAAAAACAATTTCATGTGTTCAAATTGTATTTTGATATGTTCAATACTTCTTTTACAATCTAAGGTCTATTAATTGATTGAAACACTTATGATATCTTTGAAAAACAATTTCATGTGTTAAAATTGTGTTTTGCTATGTTTAATACTTCTTTCATTTACAATCTAAGGTTTTATAGTTAACCTATGAAACTATAGGAAAGTGAATGTTCTGTGTAATAATAGTTTAAAAGTATCTTAACTATTGAAAACAAGCGTATTACTTAACTAAATGTTTGCAACTTTTTCTTTTCGCTATTATTTGATTGAAAACACTTATGATATCTTTGAAAACCAATTTCATGTGTTATAATTGTGTTTTGAAATGTTTAATACAGTTTTAGTCTATTAATTGATTGAAACAGTAATGAATATCTTTAAAAAACAATTTCATGTGTTAGAATTGTGTTTTCATATGTTTAATACTTCTTTTACAATCTAAGGTCTATTAATTGATTCAAACACTTGTGATACCTTTGAAAAACCATTTCATGTGTTCAAATTGTGTTTTGATATGTTCAATACTTCTTTTACAATCTAAGGTCTATTAATTGATTGAAACACTTATGATATCTTTGAAAAACAATTTCATGTGTTAAAATTGTGTTTTGATATGTTGAATACTTCTTTCATTTACAATCTAAGCTTTTATAGTTAACCTAGGAAACTATAAAAAAGTGAATGTTCTGTATAATTATAGTATAAAAGTATCTTAACTATTGAAAACAAGCGTATTACTTAACTAAATGTTTGCAACTTGTTCTTTTCGCTATTAATTGATTGAAAACACTTATGATATCTTTGAAACACCATTTCATGTGTTCAAATTGTATTTTGGTATGTTCAATACTTCTTTTACAATCTAAGGTCTATTAATTGATTGAAACACTTATGATATCTTTGAAAAACAATTTCATGTGTTTAAATTGTGTTTTGATATCTTTAATACTTCTTTCATTTACAATCTAAGGTTTTATAATTAAGCTATGAAACTATAAGAAAGTGAATGTTCTGTGTAATAATAGTTTAAAAGTATCTTAACTATCGAAAACAAGCGTATTACTTAACTAAATGTTTGCAACTTGTTCTTTTCGCTGTTAATTGATTGAAAACACTTATGATATCTTTGAAAACCAATTTCATGGGTTAAAATTGTGTTTTGATATGTTTAATACAGTCTTAGTCTATTAATTGATTGAAACACTGATGAATATCTTTGAAAAACAATTTCATGTGTTAAAATTGTGTTTTCATATGTTTAATACATCTTTTACAATCTAAGGTCTATTAATTGATTCCAACACTTGTGATACCTTTGAAAAACCATTTCATGTGTTCAAATTGTATTTTGATATGTTCAATACTTCTTTTACAATCTAAGGTTTATTAATTGATTGAAACACTTATGATATCTTTGAAAAACAATTTCATGTGTTTAAATTGTGTTTTGATATGTTTAATACTTCTTTCATTTACAATCTAAGGTTTTATAGTTAACCTATGAAACTATAAAAAAGTGAATAATCTGTGTAATAATAGTTTAAAAGTATCTTAACTATTGAAAACAAGTGTATTACTTAACTAGATTTTTGCAACTTGTTCTTTTCGCTATTAATTGATTGAAAACACTTATGATATCTTTGAAAACCAATTTCGTGTGTTAAAATTGTGTTTGATATGTTTAATACAGTCTTATTCTATTAATTGATTGAAACACTTATAAATATCTTTGAAAAACAATTTCATGTGTGAAAATTGTGTTTTCATATGTTTAATACTTCTTTTACAATCTAAGGTCTATTAATTGATTCAAACACTTGTGATACCTTTGAAAAACCATTTCATGTGTTCAAATTGTATTTTGATATGTTCAATACTTCTTTTACAATCTAAGGTCTATTAATTGATTGAAACACTTATGATATCTTTGAAAAACAATTTTATGTGTTAAAATTCTGTTTTGATATTGATCCTGCCTGTTGACCAGGACGTAGGAGCTTGCCTCGTCACAGGATCGACTTGCGCACCGCTTCAAACGTCCGTCCCTCTCCAAGATCCACTTCAAGAACCTGCAAAAGAACAGAGCGGCGCCGCTGCGGCCGATCGCACTCCAATGCCCAAGTCAGTAGCCGAACCACCAAATACTAAGAGAACAAGAACCGTGCAAATTCTCTCTCACAGTGTGCTCTAGAACTCGCAAGCGTAAAGAGTATAATCTGAATGTGCGTACCTCAGAAAGTTCGTTGAGAACTCTTATATACCTGGTTACTTTCTCTCTCCTGGCAGTTACAGACTTGGACACGTGGCTCGCATCTAGTCGTACACGTGCCTTCATCTGGAGCCTCCTTGACTTGGGCGCTGCTTCTACTCTCGTTTTGCTAAGTTACCTATGCATGGTACTGCCCAGTACATAGCTAACTTGGGAGTGCGATCTCTACTGGAACTGGCGAGTTAGGGTGCCTTCGTACACCTTCCCCGTGGTCTCGCCGGCCGCCTTCATATTCTGCACCACCTTCATCTCTGGCGATGTGCTTTCTCTGGCGATCTCCAATCACTAGGTCGCCTGAGTTTACATCTGGCGACTTCATCTCTAACCTGGTGATCGCCGGTTCTGGTATGCTGGAGATCGGAACACGCCAACTTAATAACTGGCGACTTCACGAGCCCCCCGACTTCCTTCCCTTCTGCCAACCTGGCGCCTTGACAACACGCCTATACTGTAGCTGGGTGCCACGTCATCACTTCCGACTACCAGGGCGGTACACAAGTCCCCCAGTCTTAAGCGAAGACTTGTCCAGCGAAAAGACTAGAGGAGTCACGTCAACACCGATCTACGTGGCACTGACGCAGAATTCCAAGCGGTTGTACCTTCTGCTTCTCTGACGCTCCACCAAACCCCTCACCCTTCGTTCGACACGTGGCTTCATCAACGGTTACCTTCAGTTACCGTTTGCGCTTCCCAAACCCATTTCGAAAAAACTCTTAAACCCATTTTCACTCCACACTGTTCCATCACTTTTCTTCGTATTCACAGACGTTCTAACTTCCTCCTGCAAAAAACTCTCAGCGCTTTCCAACATTCTGAATCACCATCATCTTTCATCGTCTTCCTGATCATCAAAAGGTACCTACTTTCCTTCTTCTGCTGGTTTTTCTTGCATTTTAACTGATTCGCATCATCCTGTAACTGTCTGGTGTATACGCTGTGGGTTGCTTTTTCCATTTCTCCTTCTGCGTAACTTAGGGCTTCGTCAATCGTCGCAACGAACCTTCGTTCGTTCGCTTTTCACCCTTCTCCCACGATCGAGTCAGCCTCTGCGAACCCTGACCATTTTTCCTTTTCTTCTTCCTTTGCAGCTTCGAGAATGACTCGCTCAAAGATCACCCCGAATCCTCCTCCTTCATCGCGACACCCATCTTCTCAAGCATTCATCCCACCGCGAGCACGCGGTGCTTCATCTTCCCAGGCTGAGAGGCCTGCACCTTCCCGCCCCAACCTGGCCCAGGCGACTCCACCTATCGCGGGAGGAGCCCCCGTTCCCCCGCCAGACTACGAAAAACTCTACCCATGGGCCAACTCGACCCTGTTGAGGGAAACGTCTTCCGTGAACATTGCTGGAGCAGTCATGCGATTGACTAAGGGGGATGAGCCTCGTCAATCATTTCATAAGGAGCACGATGAAAAGATGATAGTGCTGCCTTGCCCCCCCGATCTACCCGTTTGTGCCGACGATAAGGTGAGCGCTGACGGGCCCTTCTGCTTCGTCTACACAACCTTATTCAAGAAGGTGAAGCTCAAGTTCCCTTTCACCCATTTCGAAAGGGAGCTCCTTACCGAGCTCAACATCGCCGCCGCCCAGCTTCATCCCAACAACTGGGCGTTTGTGCGAGCATTCCAAGTGATGTGCGACCATCTGGGGTTGCCCGCATCCGTGGACGTGTTTCTGTTTCTCTTCGAGGCCAAGCACCCAGGAGACCGCCTGTGGATTAGCTTGAATGCGATTGCTGGGAGGTCGATCTTCTCCATCTTCCAGCAATCCTATAAGGACTGGAAAGGGAAGTTCGTCCAAGTGCGCCCCAACGACAAAGACGACTCCCTACTCGACGGCTTCCCCTTGTACTAGGTGGACAAGGGGAAAAAAGAGTCCAAGAGCTGCTTCAGGAGACCCAGAAGTCCTGATAGCATGGAAGCGTTGGACAGAGATCTCTGCCTTTTCTGGAAAAAGGTGGCGGATGCCAACATCACCTTCCTTACCACCACCCTGATCTGCTTCGAATTCTACGAGGATCAACTCGAAATTCGAATAGGTCAGAACATTTAAACTGTTGTTTTAATACTGCTTCTGTTTAACTGCTTCTGGGCGTCTTGTGCGTTATGTGCAAGACTTTGGTTTTGTTTTTCTGCACCGATCATCTGCTTTGCTGCATACTGCCTTATGCACTTATTTTCTCTCTGAGTTAACTCACGCATTTTCGTTTTATGCAGATAACATGTTGGGCAAGGGTATGCTCGCTGAATTGAGGGCGCTCGCCCGAACCCACGAGTTGGCGACGGGCTCTCAAACAGTGCCAAATTCCATGGTGGAGATCGCCGCCACTCAGGGCCGATCGCCACCTAAGGGCCCAGCACCCTCCGACGTCCAACCCGCCGCCCAGCGAAAGAAACTTTTCCTCAAGAGGCCTAAGAGGAAAGCTCCCTAGATAGTCCAAGAGGATGAGGAAGAAGATGACGAGGTCACCGAAGATGGCCTCATTACAAAGAGGAAGAGGGTGGCACCTTCTTCACCACCTGCCCCGCCCCCTCTTCCAACCTCAACACCGCCATCCACACCTGCTCCGCCTCCAACAATGCCATCTCCACCAGCTCCCGCCTCCCCAGTCCAAGCCATTCCATTGGCAACTGCGCCACCTGCGGTCGAGGCCGCTGAAGACAATTTCTTGGAGGACCCCCCAAGCGCCTCCACGCCACATGTATCAGCTGGAGGGGGTCCTCCCTCTAACGCCTCAGCTGCAGATGCCGCTCCAATCAGGGATGAGGTTGCCCACACCTCTCCGATTCTGATCACCGAGTCCCCGACGTCGCCACCACGAGCAGAAGCACCCATTGAAGAACCAACTAAAGAGGGTGGCGACGGAAACCAACAACAGGCCCCACCAGCGCCTCTCCAAGCAGCAAACCTCCCTCTCGAGGTCACGAGGATGTGGGAGCCTTTGTCCGCTAAGCTGAAGACGATAGCGGAAGATATTCCTGCCATCACAACGAGGGCGGTGCAGAGCTCCACCAGGAAGCTCCAGGACGACCTCTTCAACCTCAAAACAGAGAACAGCACCATGAAGGTTGAGGTGGAGAAGTTTTCCTTCAACTTGACGCTCGCGGAGATTGAACACTCCCGGGTCGAAGACGCAATGAGCACTGAGCTCAGATTGGCGCGCAAGGAGGCCACCGATCTCCGCCATAAGGTGCAGCAACTGGCTCAAGAAAAGATTGAACTGGAGAGCAAGATTGTGCCTTATCGCGTCAAGGTGGCTGACCTGGAGGCTCTCATAAAAACTGACGCCGCCAAGGTGAAGAAATTGGAGCAAAGGTCAGCCGACCGAGAGACCCTCCTTGGAAAGGTGGAAAAGGCGAGGGATGACGCCATGGCTGAGCTTGCTGAAGCCAACAAGAAAAATGGGGAGCTGGCCGCCGAATTGGGACAAGCGCAAGCAGAATCCAAGAAGGTTGCTGAAGACCTTCTCCAGGCTCGAGAAACTAATGAGCAACTCAAGAAACAAGTTGAAGAGCTGGAGCAGCAGAATAAGGAGCTGAAAGAGCAAACTGAAGATCTCAAGAAGCGGATTGAGGAACTTCAGAAACAGATTGAAGAGCTCAAGCTGAATTCTGCTCAAATTCTAGCTGCCGGATTCGAAGCTGCGCGGGAAAAATTTGCCTGCTTGTTCCCCGACCTAGACCTCAGCATGGTGTCCCTTGATAACGAGGTAGTGGATGGAAAGGTGGTTCCTGCTGAAGATTAATCGATTCTCTCCATCTGCTACCTTCGTGCCTTTCCCTTGCATACACTTCTGTAATAAACTCACATTTTCTTGGACATGTATTTATTAAGTTGGCGTGTATTTTTTGAACTGATACTTTACTTAATGAAGTTACTTTCGCATTTCTTCTTGTAACCTCTTCGTCTACTTTTAACTTTTCCTTGCGTGTTTTACTTCAACGAAATAACTTAGCAATCTCGTAGGCACGATCTTGTACTCGGCTGTTTCGAACCATCTCAACTTCGAATAATAATCACATTTATCAACTCGTAACTTAAGGCAATAAATCTTAGCGTAAAATGATACCTCAAGCAATGGACTTTAACTCAGCCCCTGGCTTTATAACGTCGCTACGCCCGATCTGCTTCATCAAAACGGGTTTTTGACTTCTCTCCATTGCTTGATCGTTTCCTGGTCGCCAGAGACTCTTGGCAACACCAGCTTCTTCCTGCCTTCACACCTTGGCCATTGCTCTTTCATCTGGGGGTAGAGGCGCCTTTCGGATCCTTATCCACCTCCTTGTGCTTCAGAGCAAGAGACCGGGTGGCTAGGCGTTCTCTTCGAACCTGCCTTAGCCACCCTCAGAACTTCTTCCACCCTATACACCATACCTGAACTCGTTCGAGACGAGAAGGATTTTATCTTGCCTGAACTTGCTCATAGGCGAGAAGGTCTTTAACTCGCCTGAACTCGCTCATAGGCGAGAAGGTCTTTAAATCGTGCCTCTACATTGCCCCAGGGGTTACATCTCCTCCCCCCCTAGAAACACTGAGGACTTTCACTGGTGCCTCTACATTGCCCCAGGGGTTACATCTTCTCGCCCCCAGAAACACTGAGGACTTTTACTGGTGCCTCTACATTGCCCCAGGGGTTACATCTTCTCGCCCCCAGAAACACTGAGGACTTTTACTAGTGCCTCTACATTGCCCCAGGGGTTACATCTTCTCGCCCCCAGAAACACTGAGGACTTTTACTTTTTCTCGCCTGCACTCGCTCGTCGGCGAGGAGGTCTTTTACTTGCCTCTACATTGCCCCAGGGGTTACATCTTCTCGCCCCCAGAAACACTGAGGACTTTTCGCTCTTCCTTGCCTGCACTCGCTCAGCGACGAGGAGGTCTTTAACTCGCCTCAGGACGCGCGAGGGCGTTAAGGTCTTTCATATGGTGCCTCCGATCGCCGAAAGACGATGAGGACTTAAAAACTTTAACTGATGCCTCCAATCGCCGAAAAACGATGAGGACTTAAAAACTTTATAGAAAGCATGCAATATATCTTTAACTCGCCTTGAGTCACGTACAAGTGACAAGGTCTTTCTTCAAAACTTTTTTGAAAACAGCAAGCATGCAATCTGGAAACGCCTTATACTTCGAAAACTCTTCTTTTATTGGGTGGCCTCATTAAAAACCCTCCTTAGGGAAAAAAGAGTGCCCCCTTCAAACTGTTTTATCAGAGACATTGTAATATAACTTTTGTGTTTGTCTTTACTTACAAAGCTCTTAACTATAGTACAACTTCAGGTGCGAGGAATCGCCCCTCCTTCCAGCGTCTCTAAGCGGTAGGCGCCGTTCCCGAGCGCCTCGGTTATTCTGAACGGTCCCGTCCACTTAGGCGACAGCTTATTCTCCATCTCGTACTGGTGGGCTTTTCTCATCACCAGGTCGCCTTCTCTAAATTGCCTTGGCATCACCTTCGAGTTGTACCTTCGTTCAATCCTTCTCTTCACCGCCTCAGCCTTCAATCTCGCCTCTTCTCTGACCTCGTCCACTAGATCCAGGTTCAGCCTTCTCTCTTCATTCGAGTCTTCCTCTACAAAGTTCTGGAATCTTGGCGAACTCTCCTGGATCTCTACTGGAATCATCGCATCACACCCATAGACCAAACTGAACGGGGTCTCATGGGTTCCTGACTGCTCGGTGGTGTGGTATGCCCAGACTCTACGGGGCACCTCCTCAGCCCAGCTTCCCTTGGCTTTTTCTAGCCTTCTCTTTAAACCTCTCAACAACACCCGATTAGCTGACTCCACCTGGCCATTTGTCTGAGGGTGCTCGACGGATGCAAACACTTGTTGAATTCCCACCCCTTCGCAAAGCTTCTTCAACAGGTGACTTGCAAACTGAGTCCCATTGTCCGACACCAGGCGCCTAGGCACTCCAAACCGGCACACGATGTTCTTCCACACGAAACCTTCGATCTTGTGTGCGGTGATCTGGGCCACTGGTTCTGCTTCGATCCACTTGGTGAAATATTCAATCGCCACCACCAAGTACTTCATCTGCCTGATCGCCAGTGGGAAAGGTCCCAGGATATCGATTCCCCAGGTATGAAATGGCCAAGGGCTGTAGATCGACTTCAACTCCTCAGGAGGCGCCTTGTGCCAATCGGCGTGCTGTTGGCACTGTTTGCAACACTGCGCATACTTCTTGCAGTCTTCTCTCATCGTTGGCCAGTAGTAGCCTGCACGGAGAGTCCTCGCGGCCAGAGCTCGACCCCCAACGTGGCTTCCGCATATACCTTCGTGGAGCTCCGCCATGATTCTCGTGCACTTCTCGCCATGTATACATTCCAGGAGCGGGTGAGTGAACCCAAACCTGTACAGATCGCCATCAATCAGGGTGTACTTGCTAGAATTCTTCTTTACTTTCCTAGCCTCAGTCGGATCCAGTGGGAGAAGGCCATCTGCCAGGCACCGCTTTTATTGTGTTATTCAAGTGTCTGGCTCATGGGTAGCGCAGACCTGCATCACGTTTACCTTCTCTCCCCGACATGCTCTAATTCTCGGCGATCTCAGAGTTTCTTGCGTCAGGGACTTATGGCTTCTCGCTGCTTTCTCCGTCGACTTGCTTATCTGAAGGACCAGGTGATCTGCCACAAATGCTATCGGCGTCTTCAGAGTTTCTTGAATCACCGTCCTCTGCCTACCCCCCTTGCCTGAACTGGCGAGCTTGGCTAGCAAGTCAGCTCGGGCATTCTGCTCTCTGGGCACATGCACTACTTCAAAGGAGGCAAAGGAACTCTTCAACTCCTGCACATATTCCAGATAGGCCGCCATTTGTGGATCTTTAGCCTGGAACTCCCCTGTTACTTACCCTGTGACTAGCAGCGAGTCACTCTTAGCCATCAGCACCCTAGCTCCCATCTCTTTGGCCAGCAAAATTCCGGCGATCAGCGCCTCATACTCTGCTTGATTGTTACTGGCTTTGAAGGAAAATCTCAAAGATTGCTCGATCAGCACGCCGTTGGGCCCTTCTAAAATGACTCCAGCACCGCTACCCTGCTGGTTTGACGATCCATCCACCGAGAGTACCCAACGGAAACCGTCCCCTTCAACTCGTGTCGCCTCAGACGAGAGCTCGACCACGAAATCTGCAAATATTTGCCCCTTAATCGGGCCTCGGGGCTCATACTTGATGTCAAACTCTGACAGCTCCACTGCCCATTTCACCATCCTTCCCGCAACGTCGGGCTTCTTCAAAACTTTCTGGATGGGCAGGTCAGTCATCACCAGTATGGTGAAGCTATGGAAATAGTGGCGCAACCTCCTCGCCGAAAACACCACAGCCAGGGCAGCCTTCTCCAGGGCCTGATATCTCGTTTCGGGGCCCTGCAACACCTTACTAACAAAATAAATAGGCTTCTGAGCCTGATCTTGATCCTGGGCGAGCACCGCACTCACCGCCCTCTCAGTTACAGCAAAATACAACCTGAGAGGGGTTCCCACCAGCGGTTTGCACAAAACCGGCGGGCTCGCCAGATACTCCTTCAGCTTGACAAAGGCTTCCTCGCACTCCTTCGTCCAGGCAAACTTGTTGTTGCGTCTCAAACATTGAAAATAGGGATGGCCCTTGATGGAGGAGGGCCCAAGCTCACCACACGATGAAAGCCAAGCCTCCAAGACTAGACGGTCTAGCCTATGATGAGGAGCGTCTAGACTCAAAAAGGAGCGTCTAGCCCATGAAGAGGAGCGTCTAGGCCATGATGAGGAGCGGCTACATAAGGAGCGTCTAGGCCATGATGAGGATTCCTTCTAGACCGTCTAGCTTCACATACACATGGGTCAAAGCTACGGTTTTGGGAAGAGAAGACCTTTGTAATTGTTACATAAAGGCCCATTAGGGGTGCTTAGTAATTAGAGTAGTGTAGGAAGCATATTTGTGTGAACATTCTAGAAAGACCATGGAGGGGGTGAGCATAAAAACTAGACATACCCCTCCCCATGTGCTCATTTGTGCACCCATGTGCCATGTGCACCCATGTGCTTCACATTTACATTTCATTTGGCTAGCATTAGGGTTGCATTATGGTCCTCCTTAGCCTATAAAAGGAGGAGCCTACACCTTGTATTTTCAAGTTTAATTGAGTAAAGTTATGCTGCCATTTTGTGCCAAGCTTTACTTCTCCTAGAAATCTAGGCTCTAAACTTCACATCCCTCACCTTCTCCCTTGGGCTGGCCGAACCACCCAAACACCATACCTATCATGCACCTACAAGGCCAACACAACTCCTAGGAGGGTCTTGATCATCTCACCCATTGCTTCCGCACCTTCTCTCCGCTAGCCGACATGAAGCGAGACAGGGCTGCCATCCGTCCTGTTAGCTGCTGGACCTCTTTCACCGTAGCTGGGCTCCTCATCGCCAAGATGGCGGCACATTTGTCTGGGTTGGCCTCTATGCCTCTTTCAGTCAAGAGAAAACCCAAAAACTTTTCAGCCTCCACGCCGAAAATGCATTTCTCTGGATTAAGCTTTAACCTGAACTTGGCGATCGTCGTGAACAATTCCTCCAAGTCTGCAACGTGCTTGCTTTTTTCCGGCGAGGTCACGACCATGTCATCGACATACGCTTGCACGTTCCTTCCCAGCATTGGTGCAAGCACTCGATCCATCAACCTCTGGTACGTGGCACCCGCGTTCTTCAGCCCAAACGGCATCACCTTGTAGCAGTAGCACGACCTCTCCGTCATGAAGGCTGTCTTCTCTTCATCCATGGGATGCATCTTAATCTGATTATACCCCGAGAAAGCATCCAGGAAACTCAGCAACTTACACCCTGTGGCACTATCTACCAGGGCGTCTATGCTTGGTAAAGGATACGAATCCTTTGGACAAGCTTTGTTCAGGTCGGTGAAATCGACGCACATGCACCATTTCCCGTTACTCTTCTTCACCAGCACGACATTTGCCAGCCATTCAGGGTACTGAACCTCCCTGATGTGGCCCGCAGCGAGGAGCTTCTGTGTTTCATCTCTAATCGCCTGCCTCCTCTCCTCGTTGAACTTTCTTCTTCTTTGTCGCACTGGTCTCACCAAGTTGTCCATCGCCAGATGATGGCACAAGAAGTCGGGATCAATCCCGGGCATGTCCGAAGCGGACCATGCAAACGCGTCCAGATGCCGCTCAATCACCTTGGCGATCTGGTCTTGGAGCTCGACCTCCAGGGATCTTCCCAGCTTGAAGATCTTTCCCCCGATCTCTTTCTCGAGCCACTGCTCGACAGGTTTTGGCCTGGATTCTCTAGCGATCACCGCCCTGGCGATTCCCTGCTCTCTCGCTTCCTCAGGGCGATTCCGCGCCTCTTCCTCCTCCAGACCAGCGTTTCCCTCCACCAGCTCAGCATCCACCATCTCCATGTCCCTTCCGGCGGTCTCTTCTGCTACCGTCAATCTGGACTTCATACCGGGAGGTGGGTGGTTGTTACATAACTCACTGATCTCTTGTTTTTCAAGCTATTCTAATAGCACTTTTTTGCTTCCTTCTGATCAGACTTGATCGTGATCACCACCCCTTCCATAGACGGCAACTTCACCTTCATGTGCCGAGTCGACGGTATAGCGCCTATCCTGTTAAGCGTAGGTGATCCTGCCCGTTGACCGGAGCGCTGGAGAATGCCTCGTCAAAGGATCGACGTGCGCACCGCTTCTCACCTCCGTTCCTCTTCGAGATCTATCTCAAGAACCTGCAAAGAAACGATACGGCGCCGCTACGGCCGATCGCACTCCGACGCTCAAGTCAGTGACGGTATCACCAAATACTAAGAACAAGAACCGTGCAAATCCTCTCTCACAACCAGCTCTATCACTCGCAAGCGTAAAGTGTATGAACTGAACGTGCGTACCTCAGAAAGTTTGTTAAGAGCTCTTATATACCTGGTGGCTTTCTCTCTCCTGCCAGTTGCAGACTTGGACACGTGGCTCGCATCCAACTGTACACGTGCCATCATCTGGAGGCTCCCTGACTTGGCGCCGCTTCTACTCTCATTTTGGCTAAGTTACTTATGCATGGTACTGCCCAGTGCATAGCCAACTTAGGAATGCGATCTCTACTGGAACTGGCGAGTTAGGGCCTTCATACACCTTCCCTGTGGTCTCGCCGGCCGCCTTCATAATCTGCTTCTCCTTCATCTTCGGCGATGTGCTTTTTCTGGCGATCTCCAACTACTTGGTCGCCTGAGTCTACATCTGGCGACTTCATCTTCAACCTGGTGATCGCCTATTCTGGTAAGCTGGAAATCGGAACACGCCAACTTAACAACTGGCGACTACACGTGCCTCCCGACTTCTTTCCTATCTGCCACCTGGCGCCTTGTCTACACGCCTACACTGTAGCAGGATGCCACGTCATCACACCCGACCACCAGGGCGGTACACAAGCCCCCCAGTCTTAAGCGAAGACTTGTCTAGCGAAAAGACTGAAAGAGCCCTCGTTAACACCGATCTACGTGGCACTGACGCAGAATTCCAAGCGATTGTACTTTCTGCTGCTCTGACGCTCCACCAACCCCTTCACTCATCGTTCGACACGTGGCTTCATCAACGGCTCTCTTCATCTGCCGTTAGCGCTTCCTAAAATCATTTCGAAAACTCTTAAACCCATTACGCTCCACTGTTCCATCACTTTCTTCGTGCTTGCAAACGCTCTCACTTCCTTCTACGAAAGCTCTTCGACGTTCTTCAACGCTCTAGATCACCATCTCCCTTTATTGTCTTCCTGATCATCGAAAGGTAACTACTTTCCTTCATCTGCTGGGTTTCCTTGCATTTTCACCGATTTGCATCATCCTGTAACTGCTTGGTGCATACGCTGTGGGTTGTTTTTCCATTTCTCCTTCTGCGTAGCTTAGGGCTTTGTCGATCGTCGCAACGAACCCACATTCGTTCGTCTTTCACCTTCCTTCTATGATCGAGTCAGCCTTTGTAACCCTCCTGATCATTTTTCCTTTCTTCTTCCTTTGCAGCTGCCATCATGACTCGCACCAAGATTACCCCGAACCCCCCTCCATCAGCGCGAAACCTTCCTTCACAAGCACACGACTCAACACAAGTTCGTGGTGCTTCCTCTTCGCAGGCTGAGAGGCCTGCATCTTCCCAATCTGCCCTGGCCCAGGCGACTCCATCTAACGCTGGAGGAGCCCCCGTCCCTCTGCCAGACTTCAAAACTCTATACCCCTGGGCTAACCCGACCCTTCTGAAGGAGACCTCGTCGGTGAACACTGCGGGAGCAGTTTTGCGGTTGACTAAGGGGGACGAGGCCTATCAATCGTTTCACAAGGAGCACGACGAGAGGATGATGGTGCTGCCTTGCCCCGCCGCCCTGCCAGTGTGTGCTGATGACAAAGTAAGCGCCGACGGGCCCTTCTGCTTTGTTTACACAACTTTCTTCAAGAAGGTCAAGCTCAGGTTCCCTCTCACCCGATTCGAGAGGGAACTTTTGACCGAGCTCAACATCGCTGCCGTCCAGCTTCACCCCAACAGCTGGGCGTTTGTTCGAGCCTTTGAAATAACGTGCGACCACCTGGGGCTGCCTGCGTCGGTGGACGTGTTTTTGTTCCTTTTTGAGGCCAAGCACCCAGGCGACCGCCTGTGGGTCAGCTTAAATGCAATTGCTGGGAGATCCATTTTTACCATCTTCCAGCAATCGTACAAAGACTGGAAGGGGAAGTTCATCCAAGTACGTGCAAACGATAAGGACACCTCCCTCCTTGATGGCTTCCCCTTGTACTGGGTGGACAAGGGGAAAAAGGAGTCCAAGAGCTGCTTCAGGAGGCCCAGAAGTCCTGATAGCATGGGAGCATTGGACCGAGACCTCTGTCTATTCTGGAAGAGGGTGGCGGATGCCAATATAACATTCCTGACCCCCACCCTGATCTCCTTCGAATTCTTTGAGGACCAGCTAGAATTCCAAATAGGTTAGGACATCCAAACTGTTGCTTTGATACTGCTTTTGATACTATTTCTGATACTGCTTCTGGGCGTCTTGTGCGATACGCACAAGACTTTGGTTTTACCTTTTCTGCATATACTACCTGTTTTGCTGTTTTATTACCTCATACACTTATCTTTTTCTTCTCTGAGCTAACTCATGTATTTTCGTTTCATGCAGACACCATGTTGGGTAGAAACATGCTCGCCGAATTAAAGGCGCTCGCCCGAAACCACGGGTTGGCGACCGGTTCCCAAACGGTGCCCAACTCAGCGGTCGAGAAAGCCATTGTTCATGGGCGATCACCGCCCAAGGAACCCACCCAGCGCAAGAAACTGGTCCTTAAGAGACCCAAGCGAAAAACCCCTCAAATCGTCCAAGAGGAGGAAGAAGAGGACGACGAGGTCACAGAGGATGGCCTTGTTACGAAAAGGAAGAGGGTGGCACCATCTTCTCCACCTGCTCCACCCCCTCTTCCAACCTCAACACCCCCATCAATGCCTGCTCCTCCTCCCTCATCGCCAACACCACAAGCCCCTTCATCACCAGTCCAGGCAGTTCCACTGGCCACTGCGCCACCTGCAGCTGAGGCCCAAGAGCCAAATTTCTTGGAGGACCCCCCAAGCGCCTCTACGCCACATGTGTCAGCAGGAGGGGGCCCCCCTTCAAACACTTCAGCTGCAGGAAACGTTCCAGTCGGGGATGAGGTTGCTCATACCTCTCCAATTCTAATTACCGAATCCCCGATTGCGTCGCCACGCCAGGAAGCAAACACTGAAAATCCTGCTAAGGAAGGTGGCGGCGAGAACCCTCAACAAGCCCCCCTGGCGCCTCTCCAAGCAGCAAACCTTTCCCTTGAAGTCACAGGGATGTGGGAACCTCTGACTGCCAAATTGAAAACCATAGCAGAGGATATCCCTGCGATCATAACGAGGGCTGTGGAGAGCTCCACCAGGCGGCTTCAAGATGATCTCTTCAACCTCAAGACCGAGAATAGCACTATGAAGGTCGAGGTGGAGAAAATGTCATTCAGCCTGACGCTCGCAGAAATAGAACACTCCCGAGTGGAGGATGCCCTGAATACCGAGCTCAGGCTGGCGCGCAAGGAAGCTGCTGACCTTCGCCGCAAAATTCATGATCTTGCCCAAGAGAAAGTCGAGTTGGAAAGCAAAATCGTGCCTCTCCGCACCAAGGCGAGCGACCTGGAGGCTCACATTCAAGCTGACGCCGCCAAGTTGCAAAAACTGGAACAGAGGTCGATTGACCGCGAGAAGCTACTTGGGCAAGTAGAAAAAGCGAGGGACGACGCCATGGCTGATCTCGCCAAGGCAAACAAGGAGAAAGGAAAGATGGCTGCCGAGTTGGCCCAAGCTCAAACGGAATCCAAGAAGGTTGCTGACGACCTTCTCCATGCTCAAGAGACCAACGAACAACTCCGAAAACAGGTTGAAGAGCTGGAGCAGCAGAACAAGGAGCTCAAGAAACAGGTTGAAGAACTTCAAGGGCAAACTGAAGAACTTAAGCTAAATTCTGCTCAGATTCTGGTTGCTGGATTCGAAGCCGCTCGGGAACAATTCGCATGCCTATTCCCCGATCTCGACCTCAGCATGGTGTCGTTAAACAACGAAGTAGTAGATGGAAAGGTCGTTCCTGCCGAAGACTAATCCACTCCACCTCATCTGCTACTTTATAATTACCCTTGTATATACCTTGTAATAAAAACTCGTGCATATGTGTTTTGAACAGATACTTATTTCAATCACAAAACTTGGATATTCTCTCCCCTGACTCCTTTTAAGCGCTTTAGCCTTCTTTGTATGTTTAACTTTGTCGAATTTAACTTAGTGATTTTGCAAACGCGACCTTTGACGTAACTGCCTCGAGCCAATTCAAACTTAAGCAATAATCGCTTTAAACAACTTGTACTCTTGAGGCACTAACCTTATCATAAGAATACCTTCCAAGCAACGAACTGTAACTCAATCATTGGCTCAAACAACGTCCCATTCGACCTGCTTTATCAAACAAGTCTTTCAACCTTCTCGCCGTATTTGAACTTTTCCCGATCGCCAAGACCTCTTGGTAACATCAGCTTTTCCTAGCCTCATGCTTTGGCAATCGTTTCTTTATCTGGGGTAGAAGCGCCCTTCGGGATCTTCCTTGGCCCCCCTGAACTTCAGAGCAAAAGACCGGCTGACTAGGCGTTCTCTTCGAACCTACCTTAGCCACCTTTCAAGCTTCTTCCACCCGCTTCGCCATACCTGAACTCGTTCGAGACGAGAAGGATTTTATCTTGCCTATGCTCGCACATAAGCGAGAAGGTCTTTAACTCGCCTGAACTCGCTCATCGGCGAGAAGGACTTTTTACTCGCCTGAACTCGCTCATCGGCGAGAAGGTCTTTAAATGGCCTTAACTCGCTCGACGGCGAGAAGGACTTTATCCGGTGCCTCAACTTGCCCAGGGTGTACATCTCCTCCCCCCTGGATGCACTGAGGACCTTTCTCTTTCTCGCCTGCACTCACTCGACGGCGAGGAGGTCTTTAACTGGCCTTAGCTCGCACAACGGCGATAAGGACTTTATCTGGTGCCTCAACTTGCCCAGGGTGTACATCTCCTCCCCCCTGGATGCACTGAGGACCTTTTCTTTCTCTCGCCTGCACTTGCTCGACGGCGAGGAGGTCTTTAACTTGCCTCTACATTGCCCCAGGGGTTCCATCTTCTCGCCCCCAGAAACATGGAGGACTTTTTACTCTTTCTCGCCTGCACTCGCTCAACGGCGAGGAGGTATTTTACTTGCCTCAGGACGCGCGTGAGCATTGAGGTCTTTCATCTGGTGCCTCCGATCGCCGAAAGACGATGAGGACTTTGAAAACTTAACTGGTGCCTCCAATCGCCGAAAAACGATGAGGACTTAAAACTTAATTGGTGCCTCCAATCGCCGAAAAACGATGAGGACTTAAAACTTTTTCGAAAGCACGCGATATATCTTTTCTTGCCTTAAATCATGTACAAATGACAAGGTCTTTCTTCAAAACTTTTAAAAGTAGTACACATGCAATCTGAAAACACCTTATACTTCGAAAACTTTTCTTTTATTGGGTGGCCTCATTAAAAACCCTCCTTAGGGAAAAAAGAGTGCCCCCTTCAAACTGTTTTAACAGAGACATTGTAATATAACATTGTGTTTGTCTTTACTTACAAAGCTCTTAACTATAGTACAACTTCAAGTGTGTAGCGTTCCAGGTGCGAGGAATCGCCCCTCCTTCCAGCGTTTCCAAGCGGTAGGCTCCGTTCCCGAGCGCCTCGGTTATTCTGAACGGTCCAGTCCACTTGGGTGATAGTTTATTCTCCATCTCATACTGGTGGGCCTTCCTCATCACCAGATCGCCTTCCCTAAACTGCCTTGGCATCACCTTTGAGTTGTATCTTCGCTCGATCCTCCTTTTCACCGCCTCAGCCTTCAGCCTCGCCTCTTCCCTGACCTCATCCAGCAGATCCAGGTTCAGCCTTCTCTCTTCATTCGAGTCTTCCTCTACAAAGTTCTGGAATCTCGACGAGCTCTCCTGAATCTCCACCGGAATCATGGCGTCACACCCATAGACCAAGCTAAACGGGGTCTCATGGGTTCCTGACTGCTCGGTGGTGTGGTACGCCCAGACTATACGGGGCACCTCCTCAGCCCAACTTCCCTTGGCTTTCTCAAGCCTTCTCTTCAAACCTCTCAACAACACCCGATTAGCTGATTCCACCTGGCCATTTGTTTGAGGGTGCTCGACGGATGCAAACACTTGTTGAATTCCTACCCCTTCGCAAAGCTTCTTCAACAGGTGGCTTGCAAACTGCGTCCCATTATCTGACACCAGGCGCTTAGGCACTCCAAACCGGCACACGATGTTCTTCCATACAAAACCTTCGATCTTGTGTGCGGTGATCTGGGCCACTGGTTCTGCTTCAATCCACTTGGTGAAATACTCAATCGCCACCACCAAGTACTTCATTTGCCTGATCGCCAGCGGGAAAGGTCCCAGGATGTCGATTCCCCAAGTATGAAACGGCCAAGGGCTATAGATCGACTTCAACTCCTCGGGAGGTGCCTTGTGCCAATCGGCGTGCTGCTAGCATTGGTTACAGCATTGGGCATATTTCTTGCAATCTTCTCTCATGGATGGCCAGTAGTAGCCTGCACGGAGAGTCCTCGCGGCCAGAGCTCAACCCCCGACGTGGCTTCCGCATATACCTTCGTGGAGCTCTGCCATGATTCTCGTGCACTTCTCGCCGTGTATACATTCCAGGAGCGGGTGAGTGAACCCAAACCTGTACAGATCGCCATCAATCAACGTATACTTGCTGGAATTTTTCTTTACCTTCCTAGCTTCTGTTGGATCCAGCGGGAGGAGGCCATCTGCCAAGCACCGCTTGTACTGTGTTATCCAAGTGTCTGGCTCATGGGCGGCGCAGACCTGCATCACGTCCACCTTCTCCCCTCGGCATGCTCTAACTCTCGGCGATCTCAGTGTTTCTTGCGTAAGGGACTTATGGCTTCTCACTGCCCTTTCCGTCGACCTGCTTATCTGAAGGACCAGGTGATCTGCTACAAATGCCCTCGGCGTCTTCAGAGTTTCTTGAATCACCGTCCTCTGCCTACCCCCCTTGCCTGAGCTGGCGAGCTTAGCAAGCAAGTCAGCTCGGGCATTCTGCTCTCGGGGCACATGTACTACTTCAAAAGAGGCAAAGGAACTCTTCAATTCCTGCACATACGCCAAGTAAGCCGCCATTTGTGGATCTTTAGCCTGGAACTCGCCGGTTACTTGCCCTGTGACTAGCAGCGAGTCACTCTTAGCCATCAGCACCCTAGCTCCCATCTCCTTGGCCAGTAAAATCCCGGCGATCAGCGCCTCATACTCTGCTTGATTGTTGCTGGCTTTGAAGGCAAACCTCAAAGATTGTTCAATCAGCACGCCGTTGGGTCCTTCCAATATGTCTCCAGCACCGCTACCCTGCTGGTTTGACGATCCGTCCACCGAAAGTACCCAACGGAAATCGTCTCCTTCAACCCGCGTCGCCTCTGATGAGAGCTCGACCACAAAATCTGCAAAGATTTGCCCCTTGATCGGGCCTCGAGGCTCGTACTTAATATCAAACTCTGACAACTCTACCGCCCACTTCACCATCCTTCCCGCAACGTCGGGTTTCTTCAAGACCTTCTGGATGGGCAGGTTAGTCATCACCAGTATTGTGAAACTGTGGAAGTAGTGGCGCAACCTCCTCGCCGAAAACACCACAGCCAGCGCAGCCTTCTCCAGGGCCTGATATCTCGTTTCTGGGCCCTGCAACACCTTGCTCACAAAATAAATAGGCTTCTAAGCCTGATCTTGATCCTGGGCGAGCACCGCACTCACCGCCCTCTCAGTCACAGCGAAGTACAGCCTGAGAGGGGTTCCCGCCAGCGGTTTGCACAGAACCGGCGGGCTCACCAGATACTCTTTTAGTTTGACGAAAGCCTCCTCGCACTCTTTCGTCCAAACGAACTTGTTGTTGCGTCGCAGACATTGAAAATAGGGATACCCCTTTTCTCCGCTAGCTGACACGAAGCGAGATAGGGCTGCCATCCGACCTGTTAGCTGCTGGACTTCTTTCACCGTAGCCGGGCTTCTCATCGCCAAGATGGCAGCACACTTGTCTGGGTTAGCTTCTATCCCCCTTTCAAGTCAAGAGAAAATCCAAAAACTTTCCAGCCTCCACGCCGAAAATGCATTTCTCCGGGTTGAGCTTTAACTTGAACTTGGAGATCGTCGTGAACAATTCTTCCAAGTCTTCGACGTGCTTGCTTTTCTCCTGCGAGGTCACGACCATGTCATCGACGTAGGCTTGCACGTTCCTTCCCAGCATCGGTGCAAGTACTCGATCCATCAACCTCTGGTACGTGGCCCCCGCGTTCTTCAGCCCAAACGGCATCACCTTATAGCAGTAGCACGACCTCTTCGTCATGAAGGCTGTTTTTTCTTCATCCATGGGATGCATCTTGATCTGATTATAGCCCGAGAAGGCATCCAGGAAACTCAGCAGCTTGCACCCTGCAGCACTATCAACCAGGGCATCAATGCTTGGTAAAGGATACGAATCCTTTGGGCAAGCTTTGTTCAGATCGGTGAAATCGACGCACATGCGCCATTTCCCGTTACTCTTCTTCACCAGTACGACATTTGCCAACCATTCAGGGTACTGGACTTCCCTGATGTGGCCTGCAGCGAGGAGTTTCTGTGTTTCGTCCCTGATCGCCTGCCTCCTCTCTTCATTGAATTTTCTTCTCCTTTGTCGCACCGGTCTCACCATGTTGTCCATCGCCAGATGATGGCACAAGAAGTCGGGATCGATCCCGGGCATGTCCGAAGCGGACCAAGCAAACGCGTCCAGATGCCGCTCAATCACCTTGGCGATCTGGTCCTGGAGATCGACCTCCAGAGATCTTCCGAGCTTGAAGATTTTCCCTCCGATCTCCTTCTCGAGCCACTGCTCAACAGGTTTGGGCCTGGATTCTCTGGCGATCACCGCCCTGGCGATTCCCTGTTCCCTCGCTTCCTCGGGGCGATTCCGCGCCTCTTCCTCCTCCAGGCCAACATTCCTTTCCCCCAGCTCGGCGTCTACCATCTCTACATCCCTTCCGGCGGCCTCCTCTGTTACCGGCGGCCTGGGATTCACACCGGGAGGCGGGGTGGTTGTTACATAGCTCACTGATCTTTTGTTTTTCAGGCTATTCTCATAGCACCTTTTCGCTTCTTTCTGATCAGACTTGATCGTGATCACCACCCCTTCCATGGACGGCAACTTCACCTTCATGTGCCGTGTCGACGGAATGGCGCCTATCCTGTTAAGAGTGGGCCTTCCCAACAGGATGTTATATGCTGAAGGGGCGTTTACGATGAGGTACTTGATTTTCTCCGTCCTCGACCCAGCCTCATCTGTAAACGTGGTTCTCAGCTCAATGTACCCCCTGACCTCCACCTGGTCACCAGCGAACCCATATAAGCACCCTCCATAGGGCCTTAGCTGGTCAAGGGGCAATTCCAGCTGCGTGAGAGTCGGCCAGAACATCACGTCTGCCGAGCTTCCTTGGTCCACCAGAACTCTGTGGACCTTCCTCCCTGCTGTTATCAACGAAATAACTATGGGATCGTTGTCATGAGGCACAACGTCCCGAAGATCCTGCTTTGTGAACGTAATGTCCACTTCCGGCGAGTGATCTTCAAACATGTCCACTGCCATCACCGATCGCGCATACTTTTTCCTCTGCGATGCGGTGCATCCACCACCTGAGAAACCCCCTGCAATGGTGTGGATCTCCCCATGGATAGGCATCTCGTGTTGCTGGGCTTCCCCACTTGCTGGCTGGGAACTCGACGCTCCCCCCGTCCTCCTGTCCAGCAGATAGTCATTTAAGAACCCGCTCTTAACCAGATCGTCGAGCTGGTATCCTAAAGACAAACACGAGTCCAAAGTGTGGCCAAAACACTGGTGGCACTCACACCAGGCGTCCGGCTTTGACCCTAGCACCTTGTCACCCACCTTCTCGGGTGCCTTCAACCTAGCAGATATGTTAGGGATAGCGATCAGGTCCGCTAGTCCCATGACGAATTTGTGCTTAGGCGGGCGATTGTACTCCCGGCGTGCTGGTTGCTAGCGTGCTGGTGGTTGGCGCGCCTGGCTTCTTCCCTTGTTTCTCCTGTCGTAAGGATGGCGAGTCCTCTGGTCTTTTCTGGCCGCCGCCGCCGTTTCCAGCACCCTCTGCGGCTGGATCCTGGTCTGGGCGCGTGGCCTGGCGGGAGCCACGCTGCCTCTCTTCTCGGCGACTTCACTCTCGTCGGCGATGTGGGCCACCACAAGTCGCCTGACTTCTGCAAACGTCGCTGGATGAGCCCTAATCAAGGCCTCGCAGAATGGCCCGGGCTGCACGCCCTTCTTTAAGGCATAGACCAGCATTTCTTCATCCTTGGCCGGCGATCTGACCATCTGCGCTCCAAAACGATTGAGGTAGTCTCTGAGGGACTCCCCATGGTACTGCCTTATATCAAACAGATCATAGGACACCCTGGGCGGTGCCTTATTCACAATGTACTGCTCGACGAAGATTTTCGAGAACTGTTGAAAATTGGTTATGTGGCCGTTAGGCAGGCTCACAAACCACTCCATCGCCGTTCCCTGGAGCGTACTCACGAACATCTTGCAGTAGACGGCGTCCGACCCTCCCGACAGCATCATCTGCGTGTCGAACGTGGTCAGATGAGCCTCTGGATCCTCCACGCCGGTAAAGACAACCTTAACCGGAACCACGCTCGTGGGAATAGGCGTGTCGGTAATCGCCTGAACGAAAGGCATTGGGAAAACACGAGGTGGCGTCGACGGCGCCACCTCTTTAGCAGAAGAACGTCCATGTTGCTCCTGAAGAGCTCGACGCAGCTCCTCAGTCACCTTGCTGAGCTCCTCGTTTCTGGCGCGAGAGGCGACCAGGTCCTCATGTATCCTTGCCTGCTCTACGCGCGAGGCTTCCACAGTCGCCTGCAACGAGCGCATCATTTCTGCCATCTGCGCCATGGTCATGGCGGCGTCGCCTTCAGCAGCGACAGGCGCCACGGGACTGGAGCGATTGCTTCTCATTTTTCTCATTAACTTCAGGGAACCACAGGAATACAGCAAACAACACTCCAACCACGATCAAATCAGCGATCAATCGGAGAAAACTCAAGACACTGCGCAAGAACTTCAAGAACACCGCAAACCTTCGAAGAAGAACCACAACTTCACCAAAAAACCACAGTTTCCCCGCGGACAGCCAAACAAACGAAAGCACTCGAACTTCCACCAAACAAATTGCGCGCAAGCAACAAAAGACCTCACTCCACCGATCGAGAAGCCAAACGAACGGTTCAAAACGCAGACTCACCGAACGAAACTCAAAGAAACCGCGAACGACGGTTGCACCAGCACACAACCACGCCGAAAACCTCGAAAACTTCCACGAACTCACGCTGTGGATGGGAGCAAGTTTTACACGGCCCCACGGTGGGCGCCTGATGATCCTGCCCATTGACCGGAGCGCTGGAGAATGCCTCGTCAAAGGATCGACGTGCGCACCGCTTCTCACCTCCGTTCCTCTTCGGGATCTATCTCAAGAACCTGCAAAGAAACGATACGGCGCCGCTGCGGCCGATCGCACTCCGACGCTCAAGTCAGTGACGGTATCACCAAATACTAAGAACAAGAACCGTGCAAATCCTCTCTCATAACCAGCTCTATCACTCGCAAGCGTAAAGTGTATGAACTGAACGTGCGTACCTCAGAAAGTTTGTTAAGAGCTCTTATATACCTGGTGGCTTTCTCTCTCCTGCCAGTTGCAGACTTGGACACGTGGCTCGCATCCAATTGTACACGTGCCATCATCTGGAGGCTCCCTGACTTGGCGCCGCTTCTACTCTCATTTTGGCTAAGTTACTTATGCATGGTACTGCCCAGTGCATAGCCAACTTAGGAATGCGATCTCTACTGGAACTGGCGAGTTAGGGCCTTCATACACCTTCCCTGTGGTCTCGCCGGCCGCCTTCATAATCTGCTTCTCCTTCATCTTCGGCGATGTGCTTGTTCTGGCGATCTCCAACTGCTTGGTCGCCTGAGTCTACATCTGGCGACTTCATCTTCAACCTGGCGATCGCCTATTCTGGTAAGCTGGAAATCGGAACACGCCAACTTAACAACTGGCGACTACACGTGCCTCCCGACTTCCTTCCTATCTGCCACATGGCGCCTTGTCTACACGCCTACACTGTAGCAGGATGCCACGTCATCACACCCGACCACCAGTGCGGTACAGTAGGCCTTCCCAACAGGATGTTGTATGCTGAAGGGGCGTTTACAATGAGGTACTTGATTTTCTCCGTCCTCGAACCAGCCTCATCTGTAAACGTGGTTCTCAACTCAATGTACCCCCTGACCTCCACTTGGTCACCAGCGAACCCATATAGGCACCCTCCATAGGGCCTTAGCTGGTCAAGGGGCAACTCCAGCTGCGTGAAAGTCGGCCAGAACATCACATCTGCCGAGCTTCCCTGGTCCACCAGAACTCTGTGGACCTTCCTTCCCGCCGTAATCAACGAAATGACTATGGGATCGTTGTCATGGGGCACAACGTCCCTAAGATCCTGCTTGGTGAACGTAATGTCCACCTCCGGCGAGTGATCTTCGAACATATCCACCGCCATCACCGACCGCGCGTACTTCTTCCTCTGCGATGCGGTGCATCCACCCCCTGAGAAGCCTCCTGCAATGGTGTGGATTTCCCCGTGGATGGGCATCTCGTGTTGCTGGGCTTCTCCACCTGCTGGCTGGGAACTCGACGCTCCCCCCGTTCTTCTGTCCAGCAGATAGTCATTTAGGAACCCGCTCTTAACCAGATCATCGAGCTGATACCCTAAGGACAAACACGAGTCCAAAGTGTGGCCAAAGCCCTGGTGAAACTCACACCAGGCGTCTGGCTTTGGTCCCAGCACCTTGTCGCCCACCTTCTCAGGCGCTTTCAACCTGGCAGATATATTGGGAATGGCGATCAGGTCCGCCAATCCCATAACAAACTTGTGCTTAGGCGGGCGATTGTATTCCCGGCGTGCTGGTTGCTGGCGTCCCTGGCCCTTCCCCTTGTTCCTCCTATCATAAGGATGGCGAGTCCTCTGGTCCTTCCTGGCCGCCGCCGCTGTCTCCAGCACCCTTTGCGGCTGGATCCTGGTTTGGGCGCGTGGCCTAGCGGGAGTCACACTCCCTCTCTTCTCGGCGACCTCACTCTCGTCGGCGATGTGAGGCACCGCAAGTCGCCTGACCTCAGCAAACGTTGCAGGGTGAGCCCTGATCAAGGCCTCGCAGAATGGTCCTGGCAGCACGCCCTTCTTGAATGCATAGACCAGCATTTCTTCATCTTTGGACGGCGATCTGACCATCTGCACTCCAAAGCGATTCAGGTAGTCTCTGAGGGACTCTCCCTGGTACTGCCTTATATATCAAACAAATCATAAGACACCCTGAGCGGTGCCTTGTTCACAATGTACTGCTCGACGAAGACCTTCGAGAACTGCTGAAAATTGGTTATGTGACCGTTAGGTAGGCTCACAAACCATTCCAACGCCGTTCCCTGGAGCGTGCTTACGAACATCTTGCAATACACGGCGTCTGACCCTCCCGACAGCATCATCTGCGTATGGAACGTGGTTAGATGAGCCTCTGGATCCTCCACGCCGGTAAAGACAGCCTTGACAGGGACCACGCTCGTAGGAATAGGCGTGTCAGTAATCGCCTGAGCGAAAGGCATAGGAAAAACACGAGGTGGCGACGACGGCGCAACCTCTTCAGCGATAGGACGCCCTTGCTGCTCCTGAAGAGCTTGACGCAGCTCCTCAGTCACCTTGGTAAGCTCATCATTCCTGGCCCGAGAGGCGGCCAGGTCCTCATGCATTCGCGCCTGCTCTACGCGCGAGGCTTCCACAGTCGCCTGCAACGAGCGCATAATATCTACCATCTGCGCCATAGTCATGGCGGCGTCGCCTTCAGCAGCGACAGGCGCCACGGGGCTTGAACGATTGCTTCTCATTTTTCTCATGAACTTCAGCGAATCACAGAATGCAGCGAGCAACACTTACCTCAGCTACGATCGACTCAGCGATCAACCGGAAAAACTGTACGAAACTCCGCAAGAAAATTCAAGAACACCGCAACCTTCAAAGAAACCACTGCTCTTCCCACGGATAACTAATCGAGCGAAAGAACTCAACTCCACCGAACAAACTACGCGTAAACAGCAGGAAAACCTCCCTTCTTCGATCGAAAACCCAAACGAACGGTACAAAACGCGAATTCACCGAACAAACTTCAGGCAAACAGCGAACGATGGTTGCACCAGCACACAACCACGCAGAAAACTTCGAAAACCTTCAAGAACTCACGCTGTGGATGGGAGCAAGTTTTACACGGCCCCACGGTGGGCGCCTGATGATCCTGCCTGTTGACCAGAACGTAGGAGCTTGCCTCGTCACAGGATCGACTTGCGCACCGCTTCAAACGTCCGTCCCTCTCCAAGATCCACTTCAAGAACAGTGTGCTCTAGAACTCGCAAGCGTAAAGAGTATAATCTGAACGTGCGTACCTCAGAAAGTTCGTTGAGAACGCTTATATACCTGGTTACTTTCTCTCTCCTGGCAGTTACAGACTTGGACACGTGGCTCGCATCTAGTCGTACACGTGCCTTCATCTGGAGCCTCCTTGACTTGGCCGCTGCTTCTACTCTCGTTTTGCTAAGTTACCTATGCATGGTACTGCCCAGTACATAGCTAACTTGGGAGTGCGATCTCTACTGGAACTGGCGAGTTAGGGTGCCTTCGTACACCTTCCCTGTGGTCTCGCCGGCCGCCTTCATAATCTGCACCACCTTCATCTCTGGCGATGTGCTTTCTCTGGCGATCTCCAATCACTAGGTCGCCTGAGTTTACATCTGGCGACTTCATCTCTAACCTGGTGATCGCCGGTTCTGGTATGCTGGAGATCGGAACACGCCAACTTAATAACTGGCGACTTCACGAGCCCCCGACTTCCTTCCCTTCTGCCAACCTGGCGCCTTGTCAACACGCCTATACTGTAGCTGGGTGCCACGTCATCACTTCCGACTACCAGGGCGGTACAGATATGTTTAATACTTCTTTCATTTCTAATCTAAGGCTTTATAGTTGTACCGTCCCGTATCAGGGCCTTGACTAAGTCAAAGTCAAAGTCAACTCGAGGTGTCGCCCAGATGAAGAGACGCCAAGAGGAAGCGTCGCCAAGGCAGGACAAGACGTCGCTAAGGCAAGGCGTCGCCTAAGCGAAGGCGTCGCCTAGGTGAAGGCGTCGCCCAGGTGAAGGCGTCGCCCAGGTGAAGGCGTCGCCCAGGTGAAGGCGTCGCCCAGGTGAGGGAGTCGCCAGGTTAAACAGTGTAAAAGCGAGGCAATCATGGTGTGGTTCCCCGATACCCATGGGTAGGAAAGACCACGGAGGGAACGACGTCGTGGGAAAGCCTCAGGTCCCGATATCTCGGGAAAGTTATAAAGAGAAGGAAAAGGTGGCTTCAAGGCCATAGTGATAGTACCAGTGAAGGGCAGCCTGACTCGCGAAGTACCCCTGCCGCCCCAGAGACGCCTTCGGGACAGATACGACCCAAGAGGAAGGTCACGCCCAGGATAACCGGGTGCAGGGTCTGAGAGGAAGGCAGATACGCTCTCAGAGTAAGTGGCTAGATACTTGGGGGCATGAGTTGGCACCCAAAAAGCCACCCCTAGCGCAGTAGCACTCCCAAGCAGGAGGACCCACGCGTAGAAACGTCCCCAGATGGGCAGAAACGCCCCCAGATGGGGTCAAGGCGTCGTGAGGCCCTCCACGTGTATGACAGTAAGGCCGGAATAGAAACACCCTCTAGTCAGGTGCCAGGTAATTAAAGATATTCAATACAGTTTCCCTTTTTGGCATTCAGGTACTATTTTGGCTCCCAAGCGTTTCAACGTCTTAAATGCGCTACGTTTCATAATTAAGCGCTTTAATGAGCGCGTTACGTTTGAGTTTAAAAGCGCTTTAAGGCGCTTTAAATGCTGGGGGCAGTTTAAATAGCGCTGGGAATGTCGGAAAAAGGGTTGGAACTTTCGGCAAATTGACCAGAGAACTCTCTAGTTGCTTGCTCGTGCTTTAAGGTTACGTACAAGTGACTGGGGAATATTTTTGCCTGAAGGGGACAACACACATACACATATACACAGTTTCTTTTACCACCTTCAGAGTGCCATACGCGGTGCTCAGATACGTGGGTGGACAGTTTTGGTGTTTCTTGCTGGCTGACTTGAGCGTCGGAGTGCAAACGGCCGCTAGGGCGCCTCTTTGTCCTCTTTTTTGCAGGAAATTTGCAGGCATTCAGTGGGAAGGAGTCCTTAGCTGACGATTGAGGCCAAGCACGAAGACGTCCCGGTCAACCGGACGGAACAATAGTTAACCTAGGAAACTATAAGAAAGTGAATGTTCTGTATAATAATAGTTTAAAAGTATCTTAACTATTGAAAACAACCGTATTACTTAACTAAATGTTTGCAACTTGTTCTTTTCGCTATTAATTGATTGACAACACTTATGATATCTTGGAAAAACCATTTCATGTGTTCAAATTGTATTTTGATATGTTCAATACTTCTTTTACAATATAAGGTCTATTAATTGATTGAAACACTTATGATATCTTTGAAAACAATTTCATGTGTTAAAATTGTGTTTTGATATGTTTAATACTTCTTTCATTTCCAATCTAAGGCTTTATAGTTAACCTAGGAAACTATAAGAAAGTGAATGTTCTGTATAATAATAGTTTAAAAGTATCTTAACTATTGAAAACAAGCGTATTACTTAACTAAATGTTTGCAACTTGTTCTTTTCGCTATTAATTGATTGAAAACACTTATGATATCTTGGAAAAACCATTTCATGTGTTCAAATTGTATTTTGATATGTTCAATACTTCTTTTACAATCTAAGGTCTATTAATTGATTCAAACACTTGTGATACCTTTGAAAAACCATTTCATGTGTTCAAATTGTATTTTGATATGTTCAATACTTCTTTTACAATCTAAGGTCTATTAATTGATTGAAACACTTATGATATCTTTAAAAAACAATTTCATGTGTTAAAATTGTGTTTTGATATGTTGAATACTTTTTTCATTTACAATCTAAGCTTTTATAGTTAACATAGGAAACTATAAAAAAGTGAATGTTCTGTATAATTATAGTATAAAAGTATCTTAACTATTGAAAACAAGCGTATTACTTAACTAAATGTTTGCAACTTGTTCTTTTCGCTATTAATTGATTGAAAACACTTATGATATCTTTGAAACACCATTTCATGTGTTCAAATTGTATTTTGATATGTTCAATACTTCTTTTTTAATCTAAGGTCTATTAATTGATTGAAAAACTTATGATATCTTTGAAAAACAATTTGATGTGTTTAAATTGTGTTTTGATATATTTAATACTTCTTTCATTTACAATCTAAGGTTTTATAATTAAGCTATGAAACTATAAGAAAGTGAATGTTCTGTGTAATAATAGTTTAAAAGTATCTTAACTATCGAAAACAAGCGTCTTACTTAACTAAATGTTTGCAACTTGTTCTTTTCGCTATTAATTGATTGAAAACACTTATGATATCTTTGAAAACCAATTTCATGTGTTAAAATTGTGTTTTGATATGTTTTATACAGTCTTAGTCTATTAATTGATTGAAACACTTATGAATATCTTTGAAAAACAATTTCATGTGTTAAAATTGTGTTTTCATATGTTTAATACATCTTTTAAAATCTAAGGTCTATTAATTGATTCAAACACTTGTGATACCTTTGAAAAACCATTTCATGTGTTCAAATTGTATTTTGATATGTTCAATACTTCTTTTACAATCTAAGGTTTATTAATTGATTGAAACACTTATGATATCTTTGAAAAACAATTTCATGTGTTTAAGTTGTGTTTTGATATGTTTAATACTTCTTTCATTTACAATCTAAGGTTTTATAGTTAACTTATGAAACTATAAAAAAGTGAATAATCTGTGTAATAATAGTTTAAAAGTATCTTAACTATTGAAAACAAGTGTATTACATAACTAAATGTTTGCAACTTGTTCTTTTCGCTATTAATTGATTGAAAACACTTATGATATCTTTGAAAACCAATTTCGTGTGTTAAAATTGTGTTTTGATATGTTTAATACAGTCTTATTCTATTAATTGATTGAAACACTTATGAATATCTTTGAAAAACAATTTCATGTGTGAAAATTGTGTTTTCATATGTTTAATACTTCTTTTACAATCTAAGGTCTATTAATTGATTCAAACACTTGTGATACCTTTGAAAAACCATTTCATGTGTTCAAATTGTATTTTGATATGTTCAATACTTCTTTTACAATCTAAGGTCTGTTAATTGATTGAAACACTTATGATATATTTGAAAAACAATTTCATGTGTTAAAATTGTGTTTTGATATGTTTAATACTTCTTTCATTTAAAATCTAAGGTTTTATAGTTAACCTATGAAACTATAAGAAAGTGAATGTTCTATGTAATAATAGTTTAAAAGTATCTTGACTATTGAAAACAAGCGTATTACTTAACTAAATGTTTGCAACTTGTTCTTTTCGTTATTAATTGATTGAAAACACTTACGATATCTTTGAAAACCAATTTCATGTGTTAAAAATGTGTTTTGATATGTTTAATACAGTCTTAGTCTATTAATTGATTGCAACACTTATGAATATCTTTGAAAAACAATTTCATGTATTAAAATTGTGTTTTGAAATTGTTTAATACTTCTTTTACAATCTAAGGTCTATTAGTTGATTCAAACACTTGTGATACCTTTGAAAAACCATTCCATGTGTTCAAATTGTATTTTGATATGTTCAATACTTCTTTTACAATCTAAGGTCTATTAATTGATTGAAACACTTATGATTATCTTTGAAAAACAATTTCATGTGTTAAAATTGTGTTTTTATATGTTTAATACTTCACTTACAATCGAAGGTCTATTAATTGATTAAAACACTTGTGATACCTTTGAAAAACCATTTCAGGTGTTCAAATTGTATTTTGATATGTCCAATACTTCTTTTACAATCTAAGGTCTATTAATTGATTTAAACACTTATGTTATCTTTGAAAAACAAACTCATGTGTAAAAATTGTGTTTTCGTATGTTTAATACTTCTTTTACAATCTAAGGTCTATTAATTGATTTAAACATTTGTGATACCTTTGAAAAACCATTTCATGTGTTCAAATTGTATTTTGATATGTTCAATACTTCTTTTACAATCTACGGTCTATTAATTGATTGAAACACTTATGATATCTTTCAAAAACAATTTCATGTGGTAAATTTGTGTTTTGATATGTTTAATACTTCTTTCATTTACAATCTAAGGTTTTATAGTTAACTAAGGAAACTCTAAGAAAGTGAATGTTTTGTGTAATAATAGTTTAAAAGTATCTTAACTATTGACAACAAACGTATTACTTAACTAAATGTTTGCAACTTGTTCTTTTCGCTATTAATTGATTGAAAACACTTATGATATCTTTGAAAACCAATTTCATGAGTGAAAATTGTGTTTTGATATGTTTATTAGAGTCTTTGTCTATTAATTGATTGAAACACTTATGAATATCTTAGAAAAACAATTTCATGTGTTAAAATTGTGTTTTCATATGTTTAATACTTCTTTTACAATCTAAGGTCTATTAATTGATTCAAACACTTGTGATACCATTGAAAAACCATTCCATGTGCTCAAATTGTATTTTGTTATGTTCAATACTTCTTTTACAATCTAAGGTCTATTAATTGATTGAAACACTTATGATATATTTGAAAAACAATTTCATGTGTTAAAATTCTGTTTTGATATGTTTAATACTTCTTCCATTTAAAATCTAAGGTTATGTAGTTAACCTATGAAACTATAAGAAGGTGAATGTTCTGTGTAATAATAGTTTAAAAGTATCTTAACTATTGAAAACAAGCGTATTACTTAACTAAATGTTTGCAACTTGTTCTTTTTGCTATTAATTGATTGAAAACACTTATGATATCTTTGAAAACCAATTTCATGTGTTAAAAATGTGTTTTGATATGTTTAATACAGTCTTAGTCTATTAATTAATTGCAACACTTATGAATATCTTTGAAAAACAATTTCACGTGTTCAAATTGTATTTGATATGTTCAATACTTCTTTTACAATCTTAGTCTATTAATTGATTGAAACACTTATGATATCTTTGAAAAATAATTTCATGGTTTAAAATTGTGTTTTGATATGTTTAATACTTTTTTCATTTACAATCTATGGTTTTATAGTTAACCTAGGAAACTATAAGTAAGTGAATGTTCGGTGTAATAATGGTTTAAAAGTATCTTAACTATTGAAAACAACCGTATTACTTAACTAAATGTTTGCAACTTGTTCTTTTCGGTATTAATTGATAGAAAACACTTATGATATCTTTGAAAAACCATTTCATGTGTTCAAATTGTATTTTGATATGTTCAATACTTCTTTTACATTCTAAGGTCTATTAATTGATTGAAACACTTATGAATATCTTTGAAAAACAATTTCATGTATTAAAATTGTGTTTTGAAATTGTTTAATACTTCTTTTACAATCTAAGGTCTATTAATTGATTCAAACACTTGTGATACCTTTGAAAAACCATTCCATGTGTTCAAATTGTATTTTGATATGTTCAATACTTCTTTTACAATCTAAGGTCTATTAATTGATTGAAACACTTATGATTATATTTGAAAAACAATTTCATGTGTTAAAATTGTATTTTCATATGTTTAATACTTCAATTACAATCTAAGGTCTATTAATTGATTAAAACACTTGTGATACGTTTGAAAAACCATTTCAGGTGTTCAAATTGTATTTTGATATGTTCAATACTTCTTTTACAATCTAAGGTCTATTAATTGATTTAAACACTTATGATATCTTTGAAAAAAAAAATTATGTGTTAAAATTGTGTTTTCATATGTTTAATACTTCTTTTACAATCTAAGGTCTATTAATTGATTGAAACACTTGTGATACCTTTGAAAAACCATTTCATGTGTTCAAATTGTATTTTGATATGTTCAATACTTCTTTTACAATATAAGGTCTATTAATTAATTGAAACACTTATGATATCTTTGGCAAACAATTTCATGTGTTAAAATTGTGTTTTGATATGTTTAATACTTCTTTCATTTACAATCTATGGTTTTATAGTTAACCTAGGTAACTATAAGAAAGTGAATGTTCTGTGTAATAATAGTCTAAAAGTATCTTAACTATTGAAAACAAGCGTATTACTTAACTAAATGTTTGCAACTTGTTCTTTTCGCTATTAATTGATTGAAAACACTTATGATATCTTCGAAAACCAATTTCATGTGTTAAAATTGTCTTTTGATATGTTTAATACAATCTTAGTCTATTAATTGATTGAAACTGTACCGTCGTGGTAGTCGGAAGTGATGACATGGCATCAAGCTACAGTGTAGGCGTGTTGGCGAGATGCCAGGTTGGCAGAAGGGAAGGAAGTCGGGGGGCTCGTGAAATCGCCAGTTATTAAGTTGGCGTGCTCCGATCTCCAGCATACCAGAACCGGCGGTCATCGGGTTAAAGATGAAGTCACCAGATGTAAACTCAGGCGACCAAGTGATTAGAGTTCGCCGGGGCAAGCACATCGCCGAAGATGAAGGTAGTGCAAATTGTCAAGGCGGCCGGCGAGACCACAGGGAAGGTGTACGAAGGCACCCTAACTCGCCAATTCCAGTAGAGATCGCGCTCCAAGTTAGCTATGCACTGAGCAGTATCATGCATAAGTAACTTAGCCAAAGGAGAGTCAGAAGCAGCGCCTAAGTCGAGGACGCTCCAGATGATGGCACGGGTACGACTGGATGCGAGCCACGTGTCCAGATGTGTAACTGCCAGGAGAGAGAAAGTGACCAGGTATATAAGGGTTTCCCAATGAACTTCTGAGGGACGCACGTTCAGATTGTCTTCTTTACGCTTGCGAGTTCTTGAGCATACAGTGAGAGAGAACTGGTTCACGGTTCCTTGAGAGTTCTTGAGTGTTACTCTTGAAGTATTTGGTGGTTCAGTCACTGACTTGGGCGTTGGAGTGCGATCGGCCGCAGCGGCGCCGCTCTATTCTTTTGCAGGTTCTTGAGGTGGATCGTGACGAAGGACGGAGGTTGAAGCGGTGCACGCGTCGATCCAAGTTTGACGAGGCAAGTTCCAACGTTTTGGTCAACAGGAAGGATCATCAGGCGCCCACTGTGGGGGCGTGTAAAACCTGTTCCCATCCACAGCGTGAGTTCTTGGAGGTTTTGTAGTTTTCTGCGTGGTTGTGTGCTGGTGCAACCATTGTTTGCTGTTCGTTTGAGATTTGTTCGGTGATTTCGCGTTTTCCACCGTTCGTTTGGATTTTTGTTCGGTGAGGTGAAGTTTTCTGCTCCTTGCGCGAAATTTGTTCGGTGAAGATCTGAGTTCTTCGGTTTGTTTGGTTTCTCGTGGAAGAAGCGTTGGTTTCTGGTGGAGTTGCAGGTTTTCGTGGAGGTTCGCTGTGTTCTTGAGTTCTCTTGCGGAGTTTCGCGAAGTTCTGACCGATTGATCGCTGAATCGATCGTCGCTGAAGGAAGTGTTGTTCATCGCACTCTGTGAATTGCCAAGATTTCATGAGAAAAATGAGAAGCAACCGTTCAAGTTCAGTTGCGCCCGTTGCTGCTGAAGGCGCCGGCGCCATGACGATGGCGCAGATGGTGGAGATTATGCGTTCGTTGCAGGCAACTGTGGAAGCCTCGCGCATAGAACAGGCGAGAATGCATGAGGACCTGGTCGCCTCTCGGGCCAGGAATGATGAGCTCAGTAAAGTGACTGAAGAGCTGCGTCAAGCTCTTCAGGAGCAGTGAGGGCGTCCTATTGCTGAAGAGGTCGCGCCGTCAACATCGCCTCGTGTTTTTCCTATGCCTTTCGCTCAGGCGATTACTGACACGCCTATTCCAGCGAGTGTGGTACCTGTTAAGGCTGTTTTCACTGGCGTGGAGGATCCTGAGGCTCATCTCACCACGTTCCATACGCAGATGATGCTGTCAGGAGGATCAGACGCCGTGTACTGCAAGATGTTCGTGAGCACACTCCAGGGAACGACGCTGGAATGGTTTGTGAGCCTGCCTACAGGTCACATAACCAATTTCCAACAGTTCTCGAAGATTTTCGTCGAGCAGTACATCGTGAATAAGGCACCGCCCAGGGTGTCTTACGATTTGTTTGATATAAGGCAATATCAGGGAGAGTCCCTCAGGGACTACTTGAATCGTTTTGGGGCACAGATGGTCAGATGAAGAAAAAATAGAAAAAGAGAAAAATTTTGGGAAACAAAAGGCGTGGGAGAATAGTGTTCCTTTCCACAAGGTCATTCAACAAGTCAAGCACAATGAAACTACCTTTACAAACATGCTTCTTGTTGAACAACCTAGCCTTTCCTTTTGTAAAGGAA
The DNA here is from genome assembly GCF_051622355.1 of Phaseolus vulgaris. Classification (NCBI taxonomy): domain Eukaryota; kingdom Viridiplantae; phylum Streptophyta; class Magnoliopsida; order Fabales; family Fabaceae; genus Phaseolus; species Phaseolus vulgaris. The sequence continues at coordinate 18,028,533 of NC_143501.1, read as the reverse complement.
CACTTGCAAGCATGAGCACAAAAGAAAAGTCTTTAAAAGAAGCTTGCATAGATCAAGACTATTTCTCCAATGTGTTAAGATATCCCCAAAAGAATGACAAGTTATCTATAAGCACCTACCAATTTTTGTATGAAGTAGTGCCTAGAACAACTTGCCATGTCTTATTGAGACAACCATTGCAAAATGTACAAATTTTCATAAACAATGGTTGTACCAACGAGACTCTCTTTGCACATAAGAGAAAAAGTCTGCAAGAAGGAGAACTCATGGGGCAAATGAGAATTGATGAAACTCTAGAGCTTTTAAGAGGAAAACTTTTGTCACCCATGAGAAAAGAGGTTCAAAGACATTACTTTAGGTACAACTCTTGTTTTCAAACTACACCTAAAGCAAAGTCTCAAGAACTCTATACTCCTTCACCTTTTGTAAAAGATCCATGGGAAGACACACATTTCAAATTAGAGCTTCCTAGGACGACAAAAGGTCTTGATTCTTTCTTCATGGAAATGGATAAACTCTTCTTAAGAAAAGTGACAAGCCTCCATGATTTATTTTCAAAAATAAGGGATAGAGCTCCAAAATTTGAAAACATAGCTCTCCCTTCTATGCTTCACGAAATCATGAGGGACACCCACAATTCTTGGGATAAGAATCCTTTTCCTTTTATGCATGCATACAATGGAGTAGTCCACAAGATTACTCATATCTCTCCATTTGAAGTTGTATGTGACCATAGTCCTCTTGCCTTTTTAAAGTTGTCACCATTTCCTAAAGGTATTATGCCTAAGGAAAAAGTAACTACTTTTGAAAATTTTAGAAAATATAAGAGGATTAGAGGGCACCTACAACCCTCAAAAGGAAGATATTGTGAGAAGTTGGCCAACACAAGAGAAAAACAAGAATGGCAACTTCACACAATTATCTGTTTTCCAAAGGCTCACCCTAACTCCTTTGCTTTGTTTTAGGATTCACATAGATTGACATTTGATCCGGGAGGATACACCTTGACGAAGCAAGAGGCTGCTATCCGAGATCAAGAATGCACATCTGAGGATAGATCTTCTCATGAAGGAGGAGATGATGGACACCATCCAGCCACAACCATCCCCCAAGCAAAAGCCTTGGATTTGAGGACAAATCCTTTTCAAGAGGGAGGGGATGATGGAGGAGGGCCCAGGCTCACCACACTATGAAAGCCAAGCTTCCAAGACTAAGACCGTCTAGCCATGATGAGAATGTCTAGCCTCAACAAAAGGAGCGTCTAGCCATGATGAGGAGCGTCTAGGCCATGAAGTGGAGCGGCTACATAAGGAGCACCTATGAAGAGTCCTAGACCGTCTAGCTTCACATAAACATGGGCCAAGCTACAGTTGGTGAAGAGAAGGCTTTTGGTTGCATAAAGGCCCAATAGGGGTACTTAGTAGATAGGGTAGTGTAGAGAGCACATTTGAATGAAACCTTCTAGAACTTGGCTAGGTGTGACCGGTCATGGCACATGGTCTAGCTTTGCATTTCATTTGGTTTACATTTCATTATGTATTAGCTTAGGATTTACGTCCCAAATAGCCTATAAATAGGGAGGCTATCTCATGTATTTTGCAAGTTTATTGTGAGTAAAGTTATGCTGCCAATTTGTGCTCAACTTTGCTTCTCCCTAAAATCCTAGGCTCTAAACTTCAATTCCTTCATCTTTTCCCTTGAGCTGGCCGAACCACTCAATACCCATACTTATCATGCACCTACAAGATCAACACCACTCTTAGGAGGATCTTGCTCACTCTCATTCATTGCTTCCGCCCCATACTCTACATTGATTCAAGAAGAACTTCATGAAAATGTCATCATTTGGTATCAGAGCTTTGGTTCTTCAAGATGAGTAGCTCCTTGTCTTTTCAATTTTAGTTCTTCTTTATTTCATATTGTCATTTACTTTCCTTACTTGTCTTGCAGTTTTTACATTTTAATTTGTTCTTGGTGTGCTTTGTGGAAGATCCAACCGAAGCACTCTTGTTCATTTGATCTTGAACAAGTTCTTGTGCAATTTGTGATAGGATTCCATACACCTTTGTGTTGCTATTTTCTTTTAGGCTTTTAAGTCTTTATTGCTTTCATTATTTGGTTCATATTATGCTTTGAGTCTTTAATTTTCTGAATCTATACATGTTTTGTCAAGTCATGTTCATCCATATTGTCAACAATTCATAGTAGTCCTTTTATTTGGCTTGATAGTTTCTTGATTTTGGGTCTCCTTATTTTGCTTGAATCTGCTGTTCTTTGCTCCTTTGGTGCCTTTTTAATTCTAGTTTCAGTTCCATTTGTGTTTAGATCATACACAAATTCTATTTCACAAATTTCCATTGTGTCTAAACTTTGGTATCTTGCTGTTTTTGTTTCCAGTTTTCAGATTCCCCTGTTTTCACCTTCTTTGTTTTGGCTGTTTTAACCCAGAAAAATATTTCCACCCATAGGAAAATTTTGATTCTCTGGAAAATGCAAGTTTAAAGTGTTATAGAAAGGACAAAAAAAGAATTAGGTCAAAAGAAGCAACAGAAAAAAAATGATAAATCTTTTAAAATCAGAGTGCAAATCTGAAGCGCTCCAGCTGGCCTAACCGAACACCAAATTTGCAAAATTTATTAAAAAAAAATGGTGCATCCTTTTTGAGTGAATCCAAAGCCAGATTTTAGATAAGATCCTGAATATCTTGAATAACAAATTTCAGAGCCAAATTCTAAAAATACAGCTCAGCATAAATCAGGGAACAAACACGTTTTCTGGCCCACAACATTTTCCAGTGGTGCTGTTTTTTTATTTGGTCATCTAATCTAGTGCTTTTCTTTAGGAATTCTTTTGTGTGCCAACCTTTAATTGAGTACCTTTATTTGTTTGCTTTACTTAATTCACTCTCTTTCTAGTTGTCACAATCTAAATCCTTTTGGTGGTACTGTTTTTTTTCAATTAAATTTGTTTCTTGCTTTTGTTCTTTGACCTCTAATTTGGGTGCTGGAATTTAATTCTTCTTTGGTGCTTATGTGAATGGGAACTTGATTTGGTTAAGGTTTAGCCCTTTGCTAGGTGCTGGAAATTGGAGAATTAAAGGCCATTATTCTAAGGAGAAGACAAAGCCAAAGCCGAAACAAGCATTCTTGAGAAAACACTACAAACACTTGGAAGATCAACAATCAAAGACAACAAGGAAGTGCACTAACCAAAAGAGGATCAACAAAGGGAGTTCTCTTATTTCCTTTGCAACTTGGTTTATTGTTAATTACCTTGTTAATTACGTTTAGACGGTGAGTGTGTCTTCAAGGGCTCAAAGTGTCCAAGAAGCCTCACCTAGGGCCGAATAGTATAGCATTCTTGATTAGTAATTGTTACTTGTTTGTAATTGCTTTTCTTTTGCTTTCATAGCTACGTTTTGCATGGTTAGTTTTGTTTAAATTTGTGTTAAAACCGACTAGTTTTGTTGCATAGATAGCTTACATTGTTTTCTTGCATTTAGTTCTCAACTTATTTGTGTTCTAAATGTTTCACTAAGAGAAAGTCTTGTGTGAAGATATTGGAGGATAGTTTTTGGCAAGGAAAAGGCTTGGTACTTAAGTAGTCCTTTGTGACTCACCTCCCTTACCTGGAAAACTACCTTCTTTAACTTTCCTAAACTTTCTCAAAGTAAAACACCTATATACACAAAATTTTAGCCATGTCTTCTTCTTCTCACTCTCCAAAGTCTATAGAAAGTGAAGTAAAATCTTTGAAAACTCTTTTAAAAGAAGTATCCCAAGCGGTACAATTGATATCTTTTAGACAATTGGAGAATGAGAATAAAATCAATGAGATGGCTAAAGCTCAAGAAGAGAAATCACAAAAATAAAAAAAAACTCATGCATCCCATTCTAAAAGTAATGAGACTCTAGGGGAGGGAAGCCTTAGAATTAATGACTATTACCAACCACCCCCTAGAAGAACTAGACAAAGGGAGCAAGAGAGCCCAAAGGAAGTAAGGGTAGACCTACCCCATTTCTATGGTAAGGAAGATGTAGAGGCCTACCTAGATTGGGAGATGAAAGTAGAGCAACTCTTTGCTTGCCATAGGGTGAGTGAAGAGAGGAAGGAACCCTTAGCAACCCTTAGTTTCCAAAGTAATGCCATGTATTGGTGGACCTCTTTAGAGAGAGACCGACGTCTTCATAGGGAGCCTTCCATAGAATATTGGAATGACCTTAGGGGAGCCCTAAGACGTCGCCACATACCTTCCTACTACCATAGGGAGTTGATGGACAAGCTCCAAAGACTCCAACAAAAGAACTTAAGTGTGGAAGAGTATAGGCAGAAAATGGAGCTCTACATGATGAGAGCATCCATTAGAGAGGAAGAAACCACCACCATATCTAGGTTTCTAAGTGGGCTCAACCTTGAGATAAGGGATAGAGTAGAACTATTACCCCTACCAAGACTTGAATGATTTGGTTCAACTTTGCATTAAAGTTGAACAACAAAATTTGCGCAAAACTTCAAGTCTAAGGGTGGATTCTTATTCCAACTCTTATCCCAAGAAAGACTTTAAAAGGGAGGGTAGTACACCTAGAGACGAATCCAAAGAAACTACCAAACCCTTAGTGAAAGATGCCTCCACCCCATACATCCGTGCAAGCGCAATGTCCAAACCAAAGGGTTTTGTTTTTAAAAGGAAAAGATGAGTACAGAAGTGGTGAGGATGAACCTAGTACTCAAGAAAAAGGGGAAGGAGAAAGGATAAATCCTTTGGAGAGGGACTTATTGATGATTCAAAGAATCCTCCACAATCAACCTAGTGCATCCTACGAGACACAACGAGAGAACATTTTTCATACTAGATGCAATATTTTAGAAAATATATGCTCTCTTATTGTGGATGGTGGGTCATGCTGCAATTGCTGTAGCACTAGATTGATTGAAAAATTAAAACAGAAGTAGTTCCTCATCCAAAACCGTACAATTTACAATGGATCAATGAGGATGGAGAACTACGTGTAGACAAAAAAGTGGAAATCGAGTTTTCTATAGGTAACTACAAAGACAATGTTTTATGTGATGTAGTACCTATGGAAGCTTGCCACATCTTATTAGGTAGACCATGGCAATTTGATAAGAAAACCTCGCATAATGGTCTAACTAACGAGATTTCTTTCATCCACAAACACAAAAGATTTGTACTTAGCCCTTTACCACATTCCCAAGTGGTAAAAGACCAAATACAAATGAAACACAAAAGGGATGAAGAAAAAATAGAAAAAGAGAAAAATTTTGGGAAACAAAAGGCGTGGGAGAATAGTGTTCCTGATGGCATTTCATGTGTTCTTCTTGAATCAAAGTAGTGAAAGTGATGCGGAAGCAATGGGTGAGTGAAACAAAGCCCTCCTAGGAGTTGTGTTGGCTTTGAAGGTGCATGATGAGTATGGGTTTGACAGGTTCGGCCAGCTCAAGGGAGAAAGGTGAAGGATTGAAGTTTATAGCCTAGATTTCTAGGAGAAGTAAAGCTAGTGCACAAAATTGGCAGCATAACAATACTCAATTAAACTTGTCAAATACAATGAGTTAGCCTTCCTATTTATAGGCTAGTTTGGGACGTAAATGATAAGCTACATTACAAGGAAAAGAAAAACCAAAATTAAATCTAAATTCTAGGGTGCAATGACCGGCCATACACAACCCTAGTTTCTAGAAGGTTTCCATCCAAAATGCTTCCTACACTATCCTATCTACTAAGTACCCCCAATGGGCCTTTATGCAAACATATACAAAGCCTTCTCTCTTCCATCCGTGGCCTCATTTGCTTGTGTTTGAATATGTTTGGCCATTGATCTTGTAAGGGGACCTAGACGGTCTAGCTCCAAGGGTAGCCTCCCTCCTTCACGTCCTAGACGCTCACCTTCACGTCCTAGACGCTCACCTTCACGTCCTAGACGCTCACCTTCACGTCCTAGACGCTCACCTTGGTCTTGGTCTTGGTCTAGACGCTCTCCTTGGCTTGCTTGGGTAGGTGTGCTTGGCCCTCCTCTATCATCCCCTCCCCCTTGGAAAGGATTTGTCCTCAAATCCAGCTCGTCATCGTCATTGGTACCTACAAATGGAGAAAGATCAATTACATTAAAAGTGTCATGTACTCCATATTCAAGAGGTAGGTCCAACTTATATGCATTGTTGTTGACTCGCTTGAGAACTTGGAAAGGTCCATCACCTCGGGGACTTAGTTTGGACTTCCTTTGATTTGGAAATCTATCTTTTCGAAGATGAAGCCAAACTAAGTCTCCTTCCTCAAAAATTATTTCTCTCTTCCCCTTGTTGTTGTATTTTGTGTACTTCTCATTTTGTTGTTGTATTTGGATTTTAATCTTCTCATGCATTTTCTTGACAAAATCAGCTTTGATTACTCCTTCCTTATGCACAAAATCTTGTGGATTAGGAAGGGGTATTAAATCCATAGGCGTGAGAGGATTAAAACCATATACGACCTCAAAAGGAGAAGCATTAGTAGTTTTGTGAACTACTCTATTGTAAGCAAATTCAATGTGGGGAAGATACTCATCCCAAGATTTGTGGCTTCCCTTCATGATAGCCCTAAGCATAGTTCCAAGAGATCTATTGACTACTTCGGTTTGACCATCCGTTTGAGGATGACAAGAAGTTGAAAATTGTAGTCTTGTTCCAAGTTTACCCCAAAGAGTTTTCCAAAAGTGGCTTATAAACTTGGGATCTCTATCGGACACTATACTTCTAGGGATACCATGGAGTCTCACCACTTCTCTAAAGAAGAGTTTAGAAATATTTTGAGCATCATCCACTTTGTGGCATGGAATAAAGTGGGACATTTTGCTAAAACGGTCCACTACCACGAAGATAGAGTCATGGCCTCTTGCAGTCCTAGGAAGTCCTAAAATGAAATCCATGCTAATGTCTTCCCAAGGAGCATTTGCAATCGGCAAAGGGGTGTAGAGTCCATGCGGCATTGTTCTAGACTTTGCTTTTAAACATGAGATACATCTAGAACAATGTCGTTGGACATCTTTCCTCATGTGTGGCCAACAAAATTTTGCTTTTAAAAGATCTAGAGTCTTATCAACTCCAAAATGGCCCATGAGTCCCCCTTCATGTGATTCTTTGACAAGGAGTTTTCTATGTGTTCCTTGGGGAATGCAAAGTTTTCCTTCTTTAAAAAGATATCCCTCGGACACATAGTAACCTCCTTGTGCTCTATGTAGACATTGAGCATAGATGGATGAAAGTTCTTGGTCTTCTTGGTAAAGTTCTCTTATGTGGTCAAATCCAAGAATTTGGGCACCTAGTTTTGAAAAGAGTGTGTGCCGTCTTGAAAGAGCATCGGCCACTATATTGGTGCTCCCTTTCTTGTATTTGATTACATAAGGAAATTGTTCAAGAAATTCCATCCATTTAGCATGTCTCTTGTTGAGCTTGTGTTGGCCCTTTAAATATTTTAAAGACTCGTGATCACTATGGATAACAAATTCTTTGGACACAAGGTAGTGTTCCCAAGTCTTTAGGGCTCGCACAAGAGCATAGAGCTCTTTGTCATAGGTGGGGTACTTGAGGGTGACACCATGGAGTTTTTCACTAAAATAAGCAATGGGGTGTCCACCTTGCAACAAAACCGCACCTATGCCTACCCCCGATGCATCACACTCTATCTCAAAAGTTTTGGAAAAATTTGGAAGAGATAGAATGGGTGCATTGGTGAGTTGAGCTTTGAGCCTTTGAAAGGCTTGCTCATGCTTTTCATTCCAACAACATGCAACATCTTTTTTCACAAGTTCATTCAAAGGAGAAGCTAGACTAGAAAAATTAGGTACAAACCTTCTATAGAAGCTAGCTAACCCATGAAAACTTCTTACATCACTTACATTTTGTGGAGTTGGCCACTCGCGGATTGCTTTGATTTTCTCGGGATCTACATGCACCCCCTTTTTGTTAACTATGAAACCTAAGAAAACTACACTATCTACACAAAAGGTACACTTATCCCTATTGGCAAAAAGACTATTTTTCCTAAGAACTAGAAGAACTTCCCTAAGGTGACTTAGATGGTCTTCTAGGCTTTTACTATAGACTAAGATATCATCAAAGTAAACTACTACATATTTACCTATACAATCTCTCAAGGTGTGATTCATAAGCCTCATGAATGTGCTTGGAGCATTAGTAAGCCCAAAGGGCATCACCAACCACTCGTATAATCCAAATTTGGTCTTAAAAGCGGTTTTCCATTCATCACCCTCCTTGATTCGAATTTGGTGATATCCACTTTTAAGGTCAATCTTGGAGAATAGAGTTGACCCATGCAATTCATCAAGCATATCATCAAGCCTCGGGATTGGATGCCTATACTTGATGGTGATGTTGTTGATTGCTCTACAATCACAACACATACGCCATTTTCCATCTTTTTTTGGCACCAACAAGACAGGTACAGCACAAGGGCTTAGGCTCTTTTGAACCCAACCCTTCTCCAACAAGTCTTGAACTTGTGATTCTATCTCCTTTGTTTCCTCGGGGTTGGTTCTATAAGCAGGCCTATTTGGTAGGCTTGCCCCCGGTATAAAGTCAATTTGATGTTCTATCCCCCTAAGAGGAGGAAGCCCAATGGGTCCTTCTTGGGAGAATAGATCTTCAAATTCACTCAAAAGGTTTTCTACTTGAGGAGGTAAAACCATGAGTTCACTACTTGTGGCAGTGCATGTAAGTGCTCCTTTACAAAAGATAAGGCTTGGTTGTTCAACAAGAAGCAAGTTTTCAAAAACATTTTCAAGAGATTTTTCTTGTTGACCAACCTTGTGGGAAGGAACACTCTTCTCCCACGCCTTTCTATCCCTAAGGATTTTCTCTTTTTCTAGCTCTTTTTTTTTTGTTTTCCTCATCCCTCTTTTGTTTCATTTGTATTTGGTCTTTCACCACTTGAGAATGTGGTAAAGGACTAAGTACAAACTTCTTATATTTATGGGTGAAGGAAATCTCGTTAGTGAGACCATCATGCAAGGTTTTCTTATCAAATTGCCATGGCCTCCCTAATAAGATATGACAAGCTTCCATAGGCACTACATCACATAAAACTTTGTCTTTGTAGTTCCCTATGGAAAACTTGATTTCCACTTGCTTGTCTACATGTAGTTCCCCATTTTCATTAAGCCATTGAAGTTTGTAAGGTTTTGGGTGAGGAACTACTTGTAGCTTAAGCTTTTCAACCATCCTAGCACTACAACAATTACAACTAGATCCACTATCCACAATGAGAGAACATATATTTTCTAAAACATTGCATCTTGTATGAAAGATGTTCTCCCTTTGTGTTTCCATGGATGTGCTAGGGTGATTGTTGAGGGTTCTCCTAATCATAAGCAATTCTCCCTCTAGTGGAGCTACCCTCTCATCCTCTCCCCCTTCCTCTTTCTCACTAGGCTCATCCTCGCCACTAGTGTACTCGTCTACACCTTTTAAAAACAAAGTCCTTTGGTTTGGACATTGTGCTTGCACATGCCCCCTACCATAGCACTTAAAACACTTGACATCTCTAGCTCGGATGGGTGGGGTTGAGGTTTCTTTGGTGAAGGGCTTGGTAGGCTCTTTTGGTTTTTCCTTGGATGTACTACCCTCCCTTCTAAATTCTTTCTTGGGATAAAAGCTAGAATAGGGGCTCACCTTTTGACTTGAGGTTTTGCGCAAGTTTTGTTGCTCAACTTTAATGCAAAGTTGAACCAAATCATTCAAGTCTTGATAAGGTAAGAGCTCTACTCTATCTCTTATCTCAAGTGATAGGCCACTAAGGAACCTAGCTATGGTGGTTTCCTCTTCCTCTCTAATAGAGGCTCTCATCATATAGAGCTCCATCTTTTGTCTATACTCCTCTACGCTCATATTTCTTTGTTGGAGTCTTTGGAGCTTGTCCATCAACTCCCTATGGTAGTAAGAGGGTATATGTCGACGTCTTAGGGCTCCCCTAAGGTCATTCCAATATGTAATGGAAGGTTCCCTATGAAGACGTCTATCTCGTTCGAGAGAGGTCCACCAATACATGGCATTCCCTTGGAAACTAAGGGTGGCTAAGGGTACTTTTCGTTCCTCACTTACCCTATGGCAAGCAAAAAGTTGCTCTACCTTCATCTCCCAATCTAGATATACTTCTACATTTTCCTTTCCATGAAAATGAGGTAGGTCTACTCTTGTTTCCCTTGGCACCTCTTGTTCCCTTGGCACTAGAATTGGATTACAAAAAGAAAAACAAAGAATGATGAAAATTCTGAGTAGACCATGAAATCCAAAATGTTCTGCCCAATGTAGCTTGGTCCAAATTAAAAATTGTAATCCTGCTTTTCGTACCTCCAAAATTACTGCACTAAAATTCTTCAATTAGAATTGTGCAGCCCAAGTTATCGTGTTGTTTCACTCCAATTTCATGCGAATCCCAACTTCTACACTACACTGTTCTTCTCAATTCAATTGGCTAATTCAATTGGTCATTCAATCTGAACATATGATGCAAGTTCACGTACGACCACCCACTATTTGTCTCAATTCTATTTTCGTGGGTCCCACAATTTCTCAAATGTATCTTTGAGTGAACATTGTTGCTGCACCCAAATTTTGCTCACATGTATTACAAAAGTAATTGTTGGAAGCAAATAAATTTTCTGCACTGTAGATCCCGCACCAATTCTAGAAGTGAAGTCAAATTATCAAACAGATGGTGTGCTGAAAAATAAAAATCTGCACCAATTCTAAAACAACTCCAATTGCTACTGCTCAAAATTCACGCTGTGCTAGTTAGAAAATTGCACCTAGCAGTAATTTGATTCAAACAGCAGCACCAAAGAAAAAAAAATGACGTAAAATTCAGAGGCACAGTTTCAAAATTGAATCAATGATGCAGAGAATTCAAGTCATCAAATCTGAATCAGAACAGCTAGTATGAAGACCTACGATTGTCAATTGCAATTTTAAAATTCACCAACAGCTTCACTTTTCCAATTTCACAAGCTAAACCAGAAAATTCAGCACCAAGACAGCAACTACATGGCACCAAAGTCAGAAATTATAATTTCTACTAACCACGAGGAATTCAATTTCCAATTAACCAGTGAATGCAACCAATCTTATGCATAAATTCTGCACTGAAGTAGGCAAAACTGCACCAACAATAAAGAACTGAACTGTTTTGTTTGAATTGCAACTTAATCACAAAAATCACCTCTGAATCAAATACGGAAGTTGCGAATTCAATTCCAGCTAGCACAAATCAATAACAAGTATTTACCAATACAGTTCTTGCAATTCAATCACACTCCAATGCCAATTTCAATGTTTTATATTTTAAACAAACAGTTGGCGCGCACACTTCAATGTATCAAACTGACTCAACAATTACAAAGTATTTTCCAGAAACGCTAAATTATGAATTGCAATAACTCTCTAGAAATTGCTTCAATGCTTTAACAATCCAGTACAGAAACCGATTCCAATAATAGATTTCCAAAATCGCTCCAAAAAGAAATGAAGAACCAGATGAACGCAAAAGCAGAATCACAAATCTTCGGAATCGGAAGTGAAGCGGAAGAAGAACTTACATGAATAAATTCATTCTTCACTGTTTTAATTCTTCGATTTTCGATTCACCAAACCAACTCGATCGTGATTCAAACAGATTTCTCCGGTCGACTTCTCCGTTCACCGATTCCACTGGAAAACGCCACGTTTGCGATTCCTCCGTTCACAATTCCTCCGCGCGCGATTCCGATTTAGGTCATCGGAAATCACAAACCTCCGTTTTGCACCGTTACTATTCTTTGATCAATCTTCGCACACCGATTCAAAATGAAGCCGAAGAAGAAAAATGATGCAGAAGATGAAGAACAACAATGCAAATCGCAGAGAAAATTTTCAAGAATAAAGTCCGAGAAACCTAAACCAGATCTGCTATTCGTACCTCTGGATTCACTGTACCACCACAATTTCCAAGATTCCGCAAGAACTGGCCAGATTACTGTGCACACCACTGAAATGCTTTTTGAACCACGAAATATTTTCGGAAAATTTTCGAGAATTTTCGAAAATGAATTTTGGAGAAGATGATAATGGAAACCTAACTTTAAAGAAAATTGCTAATGATCTAGTAGCAATTTATGAACTCAAAAATGAAAATCAAAAGCACTCAAGAGCTCTAATCTATGAAGATATTTGAAAAAAAACTTCAAAAAGTTCAACTAAACATGACTCTAGACAAAACATATATGATTATAAAATCAAAATGACTCAATTATATGAAAATTTCACCAAACAAATTTGAAGAAAACTCAAAAAATTCAAAAGCACACATGAACATGAACACAAGAACACCTAAAAGCACATACATGAAGGTTCAAGTAAGAACAATTAATTTGAACCGAACAAAAAGACAAAAAAACACAAAATCAATCGGTAAACATTCAAGACAATCAAGAACATTATGAACAACACGGAATATAGAAAAAAATAGAAGAAGATCTTACAACCATAGCTCTGAATACCAAATGATGGAAAAACGTTCTTCTTCTATTAGTGATCTTTGTAATTTCTTCTTTGGATGAATGATGAAGGAGATATGATGAGCGGAAGCATTAAAGAAACTCAAGAGGAGTTTCCATGGATTGAAGTGGAGTAGGAATTTGTGAGAGTGAGAGGTGAGACCAACTCACTAGGAAAGAGTCTAGGCTAAGTCTTGAAGGAGACTAACCTAGGGAGAACTTAAGAACAAGTAGAATGGCCAAAACTAGGCAGCATTTCATTACTAATTCAAAGTTAAAGAAATACATGTATAAGAGACTCCTATTTATAGGATAAAGCCTCTCAAAAACTCTCAAATGAGAGTGTGACAAGTGTCACCACCTTATTGGTGCAAATCCTCTCCATTAAGGAGAAGACATGTGGAGACTCATGTCTTCCTTGCCTACATTTCTATTTGCACCCCTCTTTTACTATTTTACACATTACTTTGTTTTCTATTTACATCTTTCTCTACTTTGGCCCAAAATACAAGGCCCAAAACTTCCTAACTACTCTATACAATTTTTACAAGACTAAGAAGAAGAAAAAGACTTTACAAACTCTTCATTAAAACTCGATCTTCGTCTATCTTCTTCTTGGCCAAAAGTTTTGAGGCTGGACGGTTTCCATCATGGTTGGTAATAATCATTGATTCTACGGCTTCCCTCCCCTAGAGACTGAATACTTTGAGAATGGGATGCATGAGTTTTTTTTGATTTTTGTGATTTTTGTGACTTCTCTTCTTGAGCTTTAGCCAACTCATTGATTTTGTTCTCATTCTCCAATTGTCTAAAAGATATCAATTGTACCGCTTGGGATACTTCTTTTAAAAGAGTTTTCAAAGATTTTACTTCACTTTCTATAGACTTTGGAGAGTGAGAAGAAGAAGACATGGCTAAAACTTTGTGTATATAGGTGTTTTACTTGGAGAAAGTTTAGGAAAGTTAGAGAAGGGAGTTTTCCAGGTAAGGGAGGTGAGTCACAATGGACTACTTAAGTACCAAGCCTTTTCCTTGCCAAAAACTTTCCTCCAATGACTTCACACAAAATTTTCTCTTAGTAGAACACTTAGAACACAAGAAGTTGAGAAATCAAAAAGCAAGAAAACTATGTAAGCTAGATATGCAGCAAAGCTAGTCGGTATAGCACAAAATTAAACAATACTAAGCATGCAAAACGTTTCTACCAAAACAAAAGAAAAACAAGTTCAATCAAGCACAAATTACTAAGCAAAATTACTATGCTATTCGGCCCTAGGTGAGGCTTCTTGGACACTTTGAGCCCTTGAAGACACACTCACCGTCTAAAACGTAATTTAAAAGAGGTAATTAACAATAAACCAAGTTGTAAAGGAGATAAGAAAACCCCCTTTGTTGTTCCTCTTTTTGGTTAGTGCACTTTCTTTGTTGTCTTGATTGTTGATCTTCTAGGTGTTTGTAGTGTTTGTTTCAAGAAGCTTGTTTCGGCCTTAGCTTGACTCCTCCTTAGAAAGTTGGCTTTAATTCTCCAATTTCCAGCACCTATTCACAAGGGCTTAACCTTAAACCAAGTCAATTTCCATGCACATAAGCACCAAGAGAGAATTAAATTCCAGCACCCAAAATGAGAGGTCAAGAAATAAAGGCAAGAAACAAATTTAATTGAAAGAAAACAGTACTACCAAAAGGATTTATAATATGACAACTTAGAAAGAGATTCAAGAAATTAAAGCAAACAATTAAAGGTACTCAATAAAAGTTGGCACACAAAAGGAATTCCTAAAGAAAAGCACTAGATTAGATGACCAAATAAAAAAAAAAAAACAGCACCACTGGAAAATGTTGTGGGCCAGAAAACGTGTTTGTTCCCCGATTTATGCTGAGCTGTAATTGTAAAATTTGTTTCTGAAATTTGGATGCAAGAAAATTCAGGATCTTATCTAAATTTTGGCTTTGGAATCACCTAAAAAGCATGCACCTTTTTTTTTTAATAATTTTTGCAAATTTGGTGTGCAGTTAGGCCAGCTGGAGCGCTCAAGATTTGCACTCTGATTTTGTAAGATTTATCATTTTTTTTCTGTTGCTTCTTTTGACGTCATTCTTTTTTTGTCTTTTCTATAACACTTTAAACTTGCATTTTCCAGAAAATCAGAATTTTCCTATGGGTGGAAAATTTTTTTTTAAACAAAACAGCCCAGAACAGAGAGATGATACAGGGGAAATATGGAAAACTGGAAGAAAACAGCAAGATAACCAAAATTAACACAATGGAAAATGTAAGAATGGAAATTGTGTAAGAACTAAGACACAATTATGAACTCAAACTAAAAAATAAAAGGCACCAAAGGATCAAAATAACAGCAGATTAAAGCAAAATAAAGAGACCCAAAAGCAAGAAACAATCAAGCCAATAATAGGACTACTAAGAATTGTTGACAAATATGGATTCACATGACTTGACACAACATTTATAGATTCAGAAAATAAAGACTCAAAGCATAAAATGAAGCAATTATAAGAAAGCAATAAGGACTCAATTTCCTAAAAGAAAAACAGCCACACAATGGTGTAAGGAATCCTATCACAAGCTGCACAGAATTTGTTCAAGATCAATTGAACAATTGTGCTTTGGGTGGATCTTCCATAAGCACACCAAGAACAATTTAAAATATAAAAACAACAAGACAAGTAAGGAATTGAAATGACAAAGATGAAATAAAGAAGAACTGAAATTAAAAGACCAAGCTACTCATCTTGAAGAACCAAAAGCTCATGATACCAAATGATGGCATTTCATGTGTTCTTCTTGAATCAAAGTAGTGAAAGTGATGCGGAAGCAATGGGTGAGTGAAACAAAGCCCTCCTAGGAGTTGTGTTGGCTTTGAAGGTGCATGATGAGTATGGGTTTGAGAGGTTCGGCCAGCTCAAGGGAGAAAGGTGAAGGATTGAAGTTTATAGCCTAGATTTCTAGGAGAAGTAAAGCTAGTGCACAAAATTGGCAGCATAACAATACTCAATTAAACTTGTCAAATACAATGAGTTAGCCTTCCTATTTATAGGCTAGTTTGGGACGTAAATGATAAGCTACATTACAAGGAAAAGAAAAACCAAAATTAAATCTAAATTCTAGGGTGCAATGACCGGCCATACACAACCCTAGTTTCTAGAAGGTTTCCATCCAAAATGCTTCCTACACTATCCTATCTACTAAGTACCCCCAATGGGCCTTTATGCAAACATATACAAAGCCTTCTCTCTTCCATCCGTGGCCTCATTTGCTTGTGTTTGAATATGTTTGGCCATTGATCTTGTAAGGGGACCTAGACGGTCTAGCTCCAAGGGTAGCCTCCCTCCTTCACGTCCTAGACGCTCACCTTCACGTCCTAGACGCTCACCTTCACGTCCTAGACGCTCACCTTCACGTCCTAGACGCTCACCTTTACGTCCTAGACGCTCACCTTGGTCTTGGTCTTGGTCTAGACGCTCTCCTTGGCTTGCTTGGGTAGGTGTGCTTGGCCCTCCTCCATCAGTTCCTTTCCACAAGGTCATTCAACAAGTCAAGCACAATGAAACTACCTTTACAAACATGCTTCTTGTTGAACAACCTAGCCTTTCCTTTTGTAAAGGAACACTTGCAAGCATGAGCACAAAAGAAAAGTCTTTAAAAGAAGCTTGCATAGATCAAGACTATTTCTCCAATGTGTTAAGATATCCCCAAAAGAATGACAAGTTATCTATAAGCACCTACCAATTTTTGTATGAAGTAGTGCCTAGAACAACTTGCCATGTCTTATTGAGACAACCATTGCAAAATGTACAAATTTTCATAAACAATGGTTGTACCAACGAGACTCTCTTTGCACATAAGAGAAAAAGTCTGCAAGAAGGAGAACTCATGGGGCAAATGAGAATTGATGAAACTCTAGAGCTTTTAAGAGGAAACCTTTTGTCACCCATGAGAAAAGAGGTTCAAAGACATTACTTTAGGTACAACTCTTGTTTTCAAACTACACCTAAAGCAAAGTCTCAAGAACTCTATACTCCTTCACCTTTTGTAAAAGATCCATGGGAAGACACACATTTCAAATTAGAGCTTCCTAGGACGACAAAAGGTCTTGATTCTTTCTTCATGGAAATGCATAAACTCTTCTTAAGAAAAGTGACAAGCCTCCATGATTTATTTTCAAAAATAAGGGATAGAGCTCCAAAATTTGAAAACATAGCTCTCCCTTCTATGCTTCACGAAATCACGAGGGACACCCACAATTCTTGGGATAAGAATCCTTTTCCTTTTATGCATGCATACAATGGAGTAGTCCACAAGATTACTCATATCTCTCCATTTGATGTTGATGGAAGAGGCCCAAGCACAAGCCCACATGCAAGCCCACCAAAGGGTAGATTTGGGCCAACCATAGAGTTATGGCCAAGAGGATCCAAGAAGACGTTCTTTTACATGTTCAAATGCCATAAACTCTAGTGTAGAGTAGACTTTAATTTCTTGTCAAAATTAGCATAGGAACTTTATTTGTAATTTTCTTAGAATTAATTTTGGCACCTAAAACACCAACCTCGGTAAACTTAGAGTTTCTAAAAAAACCTCTAAATTTACCAAGGCCGGTCTAGAAAGCCCATGGAGGGGGTGAACATAAAAACTAGACACACCCCTCCCCATGTGCTCATTTGTGCACCCATGTGCCATGTGCACCCATGTGCTTCACATTTACATTTCATTTGGCTAGCATTAGGGTTGCATTATGGTCCTCCTTAGCCTATAAAAGGAGGAGCCTACACCTTGTATTTTCAAGTTTATTGTGAGTAAAGTTATGCTGCCAATTTGTGCTCAACTTTGTTTCTCCCTAGAATCCTAGGCTCTAAACTTCAATTCCTTCATCTTTTCCCTTGAGCTGGCCGAACCACTCAATACCCATACTTATCATGCACCTACAAGATCAACACCACTCTTAGGAGGATCTTGCTCACTCTCATTCATTGCTTCCGCCCCATACTCTACATTGATTCAAGAAGAACTTCATGAAAATGCCATCATTTGGTATCAGAGCCAGGTTCTTCAAGATGAGTAGCTCCTTGTCTTTTCAATTTTAGTTCTTCTTTATTTCATATTGTCATTTACTTTCCTTACTTGTCTTGCTGTTTTTTACATTTTAATTTGTTCTTGGTGTGCTTTGTGGAAGATCCAACCGAAGCACTCTTGTTCATTTGATCTTGAACAAGTTCTTGTGCAATTTGTGATAGGATTCCATACACCTTTGTGTTGCTATTTTCTTTTAGGCTTTGAGTCTTTATTGCTTTCATTATTTTGCTTTATATTATGCTTTGAGTCTTTAATTTTCTGAATCTATACATGTTTTGTCAAGTCATGTTCATCCATATTGTCAACAATTCATAGTAGTCCTTTTATTTGGCTTAATTGTTTCTTGATTTTGGGTCTCTTTATTTGCTTTAATCTGCTGTTCTTTGCTCCTTTGGTGCCTTTTTAATTTTTAGTTTGAGTTCATATTGTGTTTAGATCCTACACAATTCTATTTCACAAATTTCCATTGTGTCTAAACTTTGGTATCTTGCTGTTTTTGTTTCCAGTTTTCAGATTCCCCTGTTTTCACCTTCTCTGTTTTGGCTGTTTTAACCCAGAAAAATATTTCCACCCATAGGAAAATTTTGATTCTCTGGAAAATGCAAGTTTAAAGTGTTATAGAAAGGACAAAAAAAGAATTAGGTCAAAAGAAGCAACAGAAAAAAATGATAAAGCTTTTAAAATCAGAGTGCAAATCTGAAGCGTTCCAGCTGGCCTAACCGAACACCAAATTTGCAAAATTTATTAAAAAAACATGGTGCATCCGTTTTGAGTGATTCCAAAGCCAGATATTAGATAAGATCCTGAATATCTTGCATAACAAATTTTAGAGCCAAATTCTAAAAATACAGCTCAGCATAAATCGGGGAACAAACACGTTTTCTGGCCCACAACATTTTCCAGTGGTGCTGTTTTTTTTATTTGGTCATCTAATCTAGTGCTTTTCTTTAGGAATTCTTTTGTGTGCCAACCTTTAATTGAGTACCTTTATTTGTTTGCTTTACTTAATTGACTCTCTTTCTAGTTGTCACAATCTAAATCCTTTTGGTGGTACTGTTTTTATTCAATTAAATTTGTTTCTTGCTTTTGTTATTTGACCTCTAATTTGGGTGCTGGAATTTAATTCTTCTTTGGTGCTTATGTGAATGGGAACTTGATTTGGTTAAGGTTTAGCCCTTTGCTAGGTGCTGGAAATTGGAGGATTAAAAGCCATCATTCTAAGGAGAAGACAAGGTCAAAGCCGAAACAAACATTCTTGAAATAAACACTACAAACACTTGGAAGATCAACAATCAAAGACAAGAAGGAAGTGCACTAACCAAAAGAGGATCAACAAAGGGAGTTCTCTTATTTCCTTTGCAACTTGGTTTATTGTTAATTACCTTGTTAATTACGTTTAGATGGTGAGTGTGTCTTCAAGGGCTCAAAGTGTCCAAGAAGCCTCACCTAGGGCCGAATAGTATAGCAATTTCTTGATTAGTAATTGTTACTTGTTTGTAATTGCTTTTCTTTTGCTTTCATAGATACGTTTTGCATGTTTAATTTTGTTTAAGTTTTGTTAAAAACCGTCTAGCTTTGTTAATTAGTTAGCATGCATTGTTTTCTTGCATTAAAATCTGATTTCTCAACTTAATTGTGTTCCAAGTGGTTTACTAAGAGAAAGCTTTGTGTGAAGACATTGAGGGATAGTTTTTGGCTAAGGCAAAGGCTTGGTATTTAAGTAGTCCACTGTGACTCACCTCCCTTACCTGGAAGACTACCTTCTTTGACTTCCCTAAATTTTTCTCAAGGTAAAATACTTCTACACACAAAGTTTTAGTCATGTCTTCTCACTCCTCTAAATCTCTTAAAAGTGAGGTGAAATCCTTGAAATCTCTTTTGAAGCAACTTACTAAGGATATTCAATCCATTTCATCTAAACAATTGGAGAATGAGATCAAAACTAATGAATTGACTAAAGCAAAGAATGAGAAGTCTCAATTTTCAAAAAAATTACATTCTCATGCATCTAGCTCTAAACATCATGATTATCTTGGGGAAGAAAGTCTTAGGAAAAATGAATATCATCAACAATTCCCTAGGAGAGCTAGGAAAGAGAGACAAGAAAACCTAACCAAGCATATCTCTCACACTCAAGCTAGAGAAATTCCATGTTTAGAATACCTTGGCAATGATCAATTAGCATCTCAATGTTTCAATGAAAGATCTATGATCTTAAGGGACAAAGATGAGAATAGTAGCCAAGAAAAAGAAGCTAGTGAGAGTGAAGAAAATGTAAAAATAGAAAAGCAAGAGAAAACCCTTGGAAAACAAAAGGCGTGGGAGAAGAGTGTTCCTTCCCACAAGGTCATTCAACAAGAAGGAAAAGTTGAAAATACATTTGAAAATATACCTCTTGTTGAACAACCTAGCCTTACCTTTTGTAAAGGAACACTTGCAAGCCTAGAAAAAAAAGAAGAATCCTTAAAAAAGGCTTGCATAGATAAAAATATAGTAGATTATTTTACATACATGCCAAGATATCACCAAGTGAAGGTCAAGTCATCTATAGGCATCTACAAAGACAATTTTTTATGTGAAGTAGTGCCTAAAGAAACTTGTCATGTCTTATTGAGACAACCTTTGCAAAGAATTGAAATTTCCATAAACAAAGGTTGTATCAACGAGACTACCTTCACACATAAAAGAGAAATTCTTCATGAAGGAGAACTCATGGGTCAAAATAGAGTTGATAAAACTCTAGAGCTTTTAAAAGGAAAATTATTGTCACCCATGAGAAAAGATGTTCAAAGACATTACCCTAGATACATTCCGTGTTTTAAAAATACATCTAAGGCGATGTCTCATGAACTCTATACTCCTTCACCTTTTGCAAATGATCCTTGGGAAGACATAAGCCTAAATTTCATATTAGATCTTCCTAGGACAACAAAAGGTTTTGATTCCATTGTCATAGACATGGATAAACTCTTCCTTAAAGAAGTGACAAGTCTTCATGATTTCTCTTCAAACTTAGTGTTGGATAGAGCTCCAAAATTTGAAAACCATCATTTGAGGATTCTCTTGGAAAAACTTGCAACTAAGTTGTCCTTTTCAAATTCTTATCATCCTCAAAAGAATGGTCAAAATAAAATTGAAAACATAGCTCTTGTTACTATGCCTAGAGAAATCATGAAAGCCAACCACAATTCTTGGGATGAGTATCCTTTTTCTATTGAGCATGCATACAATAGAGTAGTCCACAAGACTACTAATATTTCTACATTTGAAGTTGTATGTGAACATAGTCCTCTTTCTCTTTTTGTGTTGTTACCACTTCCTAAAGGAATTATGCCTAAGGAACAAGTAACCACTATTGAAAATTTTACAAAGCATGAGAGGATTAGAGAACACATGCAACCATCAAAAGAGAAATATTGTAAAAAGTTGCCAAAAACAAAAGAAAAACAAAAATGGCAACTTCATAAAATTGATTTGTATATAACTGCTTCAACTAACTCATTTGCTTTATTAGATAATTCCCCTAGGTGGACGTTTGATCCGGGAGGGCAAGCATAGTTGAAGAAGCAAGAGGCTGCTATCCGAGATCAAATCTCTAGATCTGAGGATAGATCTTCTCAAGGAGAAGGAGATGATGGACACCATCCAGCCACATCCATTCCCCTAGCCATGAAGAAGAATAAGTAATGGATTTGAGGACAAATCCTTTTCAAGAGGGAGGGGATGATGGAAGAGGCCCAAGCACAAGCCCACATGCAAGCCCACCAAAGGGTAGATTTGGGCCAACCATAGAGTTATGGCCAAGAGGATCCAAGAAGACGTTCTTTTACATGTTCAAATGCCATAAACTCTAGTGTAGAGTAGACTTTAATTTCTTGTCAAAATTAGCATAGGAACTTTATTTGTAATTTTCTTAGAATTAATTTTGGCACCTAAAACACCAACCTCGGTAAACTTAGAGTTTCTAAAAAAACCTCTAAATTTACCAAGGCCGGTCTAGAAAGCCCATGGAGGGGGTGAACATAAAAACTAGACACACCCCTCCCCATGTGCTCATTTGTGCACCCATGTGCCATGTGCACCCATGTGCTTCACATTTACATTTCATTTGGCTAGCATTAGGGTTGCATTATGGTCCTCCTTAGCCTATAAAAGGAGGAGCCTACACCTTGTATTTTCAAGTTTATTGTGAGTAAAGTTATGCTGCCAATTTGTGCTCAACTTTGCTTCTCCCTAGAATCCTAGGCTCTAAACTTCAACTCCTTCATCTTTTCCCTTGAGCTGGCCGAACCACTCAATACCGATACTTATCATGCACCTACAAGATCAACACCACTCTTAGAAGGATCTTGCTCACTCTCATTCATTGCTTCCGCCCCATACTCTACATTGATTCAATAAGAACTTCATGAAAATGCCATCAGAAGTTGTATGTGACCATAGTCCTCTTGCCTTTTTAAAGTTGTCACCATTTCCTAAAGGTATTATGCCTAAGGAAAAAGTAACTACTTTTGAAAATTTTAGAAAATATAAGAGGATTAGAGGGCACCTACAACCCTCAAAAGGAAGATATTGTGAGAAGTTGGCCAACACAAGAGAAAAACAAGAATGGCAACTTCACACAATTATCTGTTTTCCAAAGGCTCACCCTAACTCCTTTGCTTTGTTTTAGGATTCACATAGATTGACATTTGATCCGGGAGGATACACCTTGACGAAGCAAGAGGCTGCTATCCGAGATCAAGAATGCACATATGAGGATAGATCTTCTCATGAAGGAGGAGATGATGGACACCATCCAGCCACAACCATCCCCCGAGCAAAAGCCTTGGATTTGAGGACAAATCCTTTTCAAGACGGAGGGGATGATGGAGGAGGGCCCAAGCTCACCACACTATGAAAGCCAAGCTTCCAAGACTAAGACCGTCTAGCCATGATGAGAGCGTCTAGCCTCAACAAAAGGAGCGTCTAGCCATGATGAGGAGCGTCTAGGCCATGAAGTGGAGCGGCTACATAAGGAGCATCTATGAAGAGTCCTAGACCGTCTAGCTTCACATATACATGGGCCAAGCTACGGTTGGTGAAGAGAAGGCTTTTGGTTGCATAAATGCCCAATAGGGGTACTTAGTAGATAGGGTAGTGTAGAAAGCACATTTGAATGAAACCTTCTAGAACTTGGCTAGGTGTGACCGGTCATGGCACATGGTCTAGCTTTGCATTTCATTTGGTTTACATTTCATTATGTATTAGCTTAGGATTTACGTCCCAAATAGCCTATAAATAGGGAGGCTATATCATGTATTTTGCAAGTTTATTGTGAGTAAAGTTATGCTGCCAATTTGTGCTCAACTTTGCTTCTCCCTAAAATCCTAGGCTCTAAACTTCAATTCCTTCATCCTAGGCCGAACCACTCAATACCCATACTTATTGATGGAGGAGGGCCCAAGCTCACCACACGATGAAAGCCAAGCCTCCAAGACTAGACGGTCTAGCCTATGATGAGGAGCGTCTAGACTCAAAAAGGAGCGTCTAGCCCATGAAGAGGAGCGTCTAGGCCATGATGAGGAGCGGCTACATAAGGAGCGTCTAGGCCATGATGAGGATTCCTTCCAGACCGTCTAGCTTCACATACACATGGGTCAAAGCTACGGTTTTGGGAAGAGAAGACCTTTGTAATTGTTACATAAAGGCCCATTAGGGGTGCTTAGTAATTAGAGTAGTGTAGAAAGCATATTTGTGTGAACATTCTAGAAAGACCATGGAGGGGGGGTGAGCATAAAAACTAGACACACCCCTCCCCATGTGCTCATTTGTGCACCCATGTGCCATGTGCACCCATGTGCTTCACATTTACATTTCATTTGGCTAGCATTAGGGTTGCATTATGGTCCTCCTTAGCCTATAAAAGGAGGAGCCTACACCTTGTATTTTCAAGTTTAATTGAGTAAGGTTATGCTGCCATTTTTGTGCACAAGCTTTACTTCTCCTAGAAATCTAGGCTCTAAACTTCAATCCTTTCACCTTCTCCCTTGAGCTGGCCGAACCACTCAAACACCATACTCATCATGCACCTACAAGGCCAACACAACTCCTAGGAGGGTCTTGATCATCTCACCCATTGCTTCCGCACCTTTTTTTCTACTTTGATTCAAGAAGAACACATGAAAATGCCATCATTTGGTATCATGAGCTTTTGGTTCTTCAAGATGAGTAGCTTGGTCTTTTAAATTTTCAGTTCTTCTTTATTTCATATTGTCATTTAAATTCCATACTTGTCTTGCTGTTTTTTTACTTTTTAAATTGTTCTTGGTGTGCTTATGGAAGATCCAACCAAAGCACAATTGTTCAATTGATCTTGAACAAATTCTGTGCAGCTTGTGATAGGATTCCTTACACCATTGAGTGGCTGTTTTTCTTTTAGGAATTTGAGTCCTTATTGCTTTCTTAATTTTGCTTCATTTTATGCTTTGAGTCTTTATTTTCTGAATCTATAAATGTTGTGTCAAGTCATGTGAATCCATATTTGTCAACAATTCTTAGTAGTCCTATTATTGGCTTGATTGTTTCTTGGTTTTGGGTCTTTTTAAATTGTTTGAATCTGCTGTTCTTTGATCCTTTGGTGCTTTTTTATTTTTAGTTTGAGTTCATAATTGTGTCTTAGTTCTTACACAATTTCCGTTCTTACAATTCCATTGTGTTAAAGTTTGGTTATCTTGCTGTTTTTTCCAGTTTTCCAGGATTCCCCTGTTTACACCTTCTCTGTTTTGGCTGTTTTAACCCAGAAAAATATTTCCACCCATAGGAAAATTCTGATTTTCTGGAAAATGCAAGTTTAAAGTGTTATAGAAAAGACAAAAAAAGAATGAGGTCAAAAGAAGCAACAGAAAAAAAATGATAAATCTTACAAAATCAGAGTGCAAATCTTGAGCGCTCCAGTTGGCCTAACCGAACACCAATTTTGCAAAATTTATTAAAAAAAAATGGTGCATCCGTTTTGAGTGAATCCAAACCCAGATTTTAGATAAGATCCTGAATATCTTGCATAACAAATTTCAGAGCCAAATTCCAAAAATACAGATCAGCATAAATCGGGGAACAAACACGTTTTCTGGCCCACAACATTTTCCAGTGGTGCTGTTTTTTTATTTGGTCATCTAATCTAGTGCTTTTCTTTAGGAATTCCTTTTGTGTGCCAACTTTTATTGAGTACCTTTAATTGTTTGCTTTAATTTCTTCAATCTCTTTCTAAGTTGTCATATTATAAATCCTTTTGGTGGTACTGTTTTCTTTCAATTAAATTTGTTTCTTGCTTTTGTTCCTTGACCTCTCTTTTTGGGTGCTGGAATTTAATTTCTCCCTTGGTGCTTATGTGCATGGAATTTGACTTGGTTTAAGGTTTAGCCCTTGTGAATAGGTGCTGGAAATTGGAGAATTAAAGCCAACATTCTAAGGAGGAGACAAGGCCAAAGCCGAAACAAGCTTTCTTGAAACAAACACTACAAACACTTAGGAGATCAACAATCAAGACAACAAAGAAGTGCACTAACCAAAAGGAGAAACAACAAAGGGAGTTTTCTCTTATTTCCTTTGCAACTTGGTTTATTGTTAATTACATTGTTAATTACGTTTAGACGGTGAGTGTGTCTTCAAGGGCTCAAAGTGTCCAAGAAGCCTCACCTAGGGCCGAATAGTATAGCATTCTTGATTAGTAATTGTTACTTGTTTGTAATTGCTTTTCTTTTGCTTTCATAGCTACGTTTTGCATGTTTAATTTTGTTAATTGTTGGTGATTGTCTTTCTTTTTGCTTAGTAGTAACGCTTTGCATGCTTATTTTGTGTTAAACCGACTAGCTTTGTTAAATTAGTTAGCATACATTGTTTTCTTGCATTGAAAAAAAAAATTTGATTTCTCAACTTATTTGTGTTCTAAGTGTTTCACTAAGAGAAAGTCTTGTGTGAAGATATTGGAGGATAGTTTTTGGCAAGGAAAAGGCTTGGTATTTAAGTAGTCCTTTGTGACTCACCTCCCTTACCTGGAAAACTACCTTCTTTAACTTTCCTAAACTTTCTCAAAGTAAAACACCTATATACACAAAGCTTTAGCCATGTCTTCTTCTTCTGATTCTACAAAGTCTATTGGAAGTGAATTAAAATCTTTATAAACTCTTTTGAAAGAAGTTTCACAAACTGTGCAATCAATTGCATATAGACAATTGGAGAGTGAGACTAAACTTAATGTTTTGACTAAAGCAAAGGATGAGAAGTCTCACATTCTAAAAAAATTACCTTCTCATGCATATATCTCTAAAGATCATGATTCTTTTGGGGAGGGAAGCATTAGAGTAAATGATTATTATCAAGCACCCCCTAGAAGACATAGAGGAGATAAAAAAGAACAAGAAAACCCAAGAGAGGTTAGGGTAGACCAACCCCATTTCCATGGAAAAGAAAATATAGAAGCTTGCCTAGATTGGGAAATGAGGGTAGAAAAATTGTTTGCTTCCCATAAAGAAAGAAAGGAAAGAAAAATACAAAAGAAGAGAGGGGAAGTCGAAAGGGAAGCTAAAGAAAAAGAAGAAAAAGAAAAGCATGAGAAGACCCTTGAAGAACAAAAGGCGTGGGAGAAGAGTGTTCCTTCCCACAAGGTCATTCAACAAGACCAAAGATTTAAAAATACCTTTGAAAATATGTGTCTTGTTGAACAACCTCAAAGCCTTACCTTTTGTAAAGGAACACTTGCAAGCCTAAGTGAAAAAGAAGAGTCTTTAAAAGAAGCTTGCATAGATAAAAATGAAATAGATTATTTCTCATATGTGCTAGGATATCACCAAGTGAATGTCAAGTTTTTTATAAGCATCTACAAAAACAATTTTTTATGTGAAGTAGTGCCTAAAGAAACTTGTCATGTCTTATTGAGACAACCATTGCAAAGTGTACAAATCCTTATAAACAATGGTTGTCACAACGAGACTATCCTTACACATAAGAGAAAAAGTCTTCATGAAGGAGAACTCATGGGACAAATTAGAGTTGATAAAACTCTAGAGCTTTTAAAAGGAAAACTTTTGTCCCCCATGAGAAAAGAAGTTCAAAGACATTACCTTAGGTACAATTCTTGTTTTCAAAATACGCCCAAGGCAATGTCTCATAAACTCTATACTCCTTCACCTTTTGCAAATGATCCTTGGGAAGATATAAATTTCCTATTAAAACTCCCTAGGACAACAAAAGGTTGTGATTCAATCTTCATGGTTATGGATAAACTCTTCTCTAGAGAAGTGATACATCTTCATGGTTTATCTTCAAGCATAGTGTTGAATAGAGTTCCAAATTTCGCAAACCATGATTTGAGGATTTCCTTTGGAAAACTTGCAACTAAATTGCACACTTTAAATTCTTATCATCCTCAAACGCATGGTCAAAATATATTTGAAAATCTAGCTCTTTCTACTATGCCTAGAATAATCATGAAGTGCACACACAACTCTAGAGGTGAGCAAACATACCATAAAGTAGTTCACAAAACTACTTATATTTCTACTTTTAAAGTTATGTGTGGGTTCAATCATCTTTCTCCTTTTAAGTTGTTACCATCTTCTATAGGATTTATGCCTAAAGAGAAAGTAACCACAAATGAACCTTTTAAAATACATAAGATGATTAGAGACCACACACAACCATTAAAAGAGAAACTTTGTCCAAGGTTGCCAAAACCAAAAGAAAAGCAAAAATGGCAACCTAGTAAAATTAATTTGCAAACTAACACCTATGCCTTATTTGATTATTTCTATAGGTGGACGTTTGATCCAGGAGGACAAGCTTTGGCGAAGCAAAAGGTTGCTATCCGAGATCAAGTCTGTAGATCTGAGGATAGATCTTTTCCCGAAGGAGGAGATGATGGAAACCATCCAGCCACAACCATCCCCCTAGTTGAAGAAAAAGCTTTGGATTTGAGGACAAATCCTTTTCAAGAAGAACACATTGCTTCCGCACCTTTTTTTCTACTTTGATTCAAGAAGAACACATGAAAATGCCATCACTTATCATGCACCTACAGGATCAACACCACTCTTAGGAGGATCTTGCTCACTCTCATTCATTGCTTCCGCCCCATACTCTACATTGATTCAAGAAGAACTTCATGAAAATGCCATCATTAAGTATGAGCCCCGAGGCCCGATCAAGGGGCAAATCTTCGCAGATTTCGTGGTCGAGCTCTCATCTGAGGCGACACGAGTTGAAGGGGACGATTTCCGTTGGGTGCTCTCGGTGGATGGATCGTCGAACCAGCAGGGTAGCGGTGCTGGAGTCATTTTGGAAGGACCCAACGGCGTGCTGATCGAACAATCTTTGAGGTTTGCCTTCAAAGCCAGCAACAATCAAGCAGAATATGAGGCGCTGATCGCCGGGATTCTGCTGGCCAAAGAGATGGGAGCCAGGGTGTTGATGGCTAAAAGTGACTCGCTGCTAGTCACGGGGCAAGTAACAAGCGAGTTCCAGGCTAAAGATCCACAAATGGCGGCTTACCTGGAGTATGTGCAGGAATTGAAGAGTTCCTTTGCCTCCTTTGAAGTGGTGCATGTGCCCAGAGAGCAGAATGCCCGAGCTGACTTGCTAGCTAAGCTCGCCAGTTCAGGCAAGGGGGGTAGGAAGAGGACGGTGATTCAAGAAACTCTGAAGACGCCGAGAGCATTTGTAGCAGATCACCTGGTTCTTTTGATAAGCAAGTCGACGGAAAAAGCGGCAAGAAGTTACAGGTCTTTGATGCAAGAAACTTTGAGATCGCCGAGAATTAGAGCATGTCGAGGAGAGAAGGTGAACATGACGCAGGTTTACGCTACCCATGAGCCAGACACCTGGATAACACAGTACAAGCGGTGCCTGGCAGATGGCCTTCTCCCGCTGGATCCGACAGAGGCTAGGAAGATAAAGAAAAATTCTAGCAAGTACACAATGATTGATGGCGAGTTGTACAGGTTTGGGTTCACTCACCCACTCCTGGAATGTGTGCATGGCGAGAAATGCACGAGGATTATGGCAGAGCTCCATGAAGGGATATGCGGAAGCCACGTCAGGGGTCGAGCTCTGGCCGCAAGGACTCTCCGTGCAGGTTACTATTGGCCAACAATGAGAGAAGATTGCAAGAGATATGCGCAGTGTTGCAAACAATGCCAACAGCACGCCGATTGGCACAAGGCGCCTCCCTAGGAGTTGAAGTCGATTTACAGCCCTTGGCCGTTTCACACATGGGGAATCGACATCCTGGGACCATTCCCGCTGGCGATCAGGCAGATGAAGTACTTGGTTGTGGCGATTGAGTATTTCACCAAGTGGATCGAAGCAGAACCAGTGGCCCAGATCACTGCACACAGGATCGAAGGTTTCGTATGGAAGAACATTGTGTGTCGGTTTGGTGTGCCCAAGCGTCTGGTGTCGGACAATGGGACTCAGTTTGCAAGTCACCTGTTGAAGAAGCTGTGCGAAGGGGTGGGAATTCAACAAGTGTTTGCATCCGTCGAGCACCCTTAGACAAATGGCCAAGTAGAGTCAGCTAATCGGGTGTTGCTAAGAGGTTTGAAGAGAAGGCTAGAGAAAGCCAAAGGAAGCTGGGCTGAGGAGGTACCCCGTATAGTCTGGGCGTACCACACCACCGAGCAGTCAGGAACCCATGAGACCCCGTTCAGCTTGGTCTATGGGTGTGATGCAATGATTCCAGTGGAGATCCAGAAGAGCTCGCTGAGATTCCAGAACTTCGTAGAGGAAGACTCGAATGAAGAGAGAAGGTTGAACCTGGACCTGCTGGATGAGGTCAGGGAAGAGGCGAGGTTAAAAGCTGAGGCGGTGAAGAGAAGGATTGAACGAAGATATAACTCGAAGGTGATGCCGAGACAGTTCAGAGAAGGCGACCTGGTGATGAGGAAAGCCCACCAGTACGAGATGGAGAATAAGCTGTTGCCTAAGTGGACGGGACCGTTCAGAATAACCGAGGCGCTCGGGAACGACGCCTACCGCTTAGAGACATTGGAAGGAGGGGCGATTCCTCTCACTTGGAACGCCACGCACCTCAAGTTATATTACAGTTAAGAACTTTGTAAGTAAAGACAAACACGAAGTTACATTACAACGTCTCTGTTAAAACAGTTTGAAGGGGGCACTCTTTTTTCCCTAAGGAGGGTTTTTAATGAGGCCACCCAATAAAGAAGAGTTTTTGAAGCTTAAGGTTATTTTAGATTGCATGCTTGCTGTTTTCCAAAGTTTTGAAGAAAGACCTTGTCACTTATATGTGATTTAAGGCAAGTTAAAAATATGTTGCATGCTTTCTAAAAAGTTTCTAAGTCCTCATCGTCTTTCGGCGATCGGAGGCATCAGTTAAAGTTAAAGTCCTCATCGTCTTTCGGCGATCGGAGGCACCAGTTAAAGTTAAAGTCCTCATCGTCTTTCGGCGATCGGAGGCACCAGTTAAAAGACCTCAACGCCCTCGCGCGTTCTGAGGCGAGATAAAGACCTCCTCGCCGTCGAGCGAGTGCAGGCGAGGAAGAGTGAAAAGTCCTCAGTGTTTCTGGGGGCGAGAAGATGTAACCCCTGGGGCAATGTAGAGGCACCAGTGAAAAGTCCTCAGTGCTTCTGGGGGCGATAAGATGTAACCCCTGGGGCAATGTAGAGGCACCAGCGAAAGTCCTCAGTGTTTCTGGGGGGGAGGAGATGTAACCCCTGGGGCAATGTAGAGGCACGATTTAAAGACCTTCTCGCCTATGAGCGAGTTCAGGCGAGTTAAAAGACCTTCTCGCCTAGGAGCGAGTTCAGGCGAGTTAAAGACCTTCTCGCCGATGAGCGAGTTCAGGCAAGATAAAATCCTTCTCGTCTAGAACGAGTTCAGGTATGGTGTAAAGGGTGGAAGAAGTTTGGAGGGTGGCTAAGGTAGGTTCGAAGAGAGCGCCCAGCCACCCGGTCTTTTGTTCTGAAGCCCAAGGAGGTAGAGAAGGATCCGAAAGGCGCCTCTACCCCCAGATGGAGGAACAATGGCCAAGTTGTGAAGGCAGAAAGAAGCTGATATCGCCAAGAGTCTTTGGCGACCAGGAAAAGTTCATACAGTGGCAAGAAAGTTAAAGACCCGTTTTGATGAAGCAGGTCGGGTTAGCGGTGTCTTAAGCCATTAGTTGAGTTAAAGTTCGTTGTTTGAAGAGTGATTTTACGCTAAGGTTCATTTCCTTGAGACTACAAGTTGTTAGAGTGATTATTATTCGAAATCGAAGTGGTTCGAAGCAGTTAAGTATATGATCGCGCTTACGAAATCGCTAAGTTAATTTCTTGAAGCAAATTGTGCAAGGAAAGTTAAAGCAGCCAAAGAATTTATAAGAAGAAATACAAGGACTTTATCATAAAGTAAGTATCAGGTTCAAGGTACATGTACAGAAAAAGAAAAAGTTCATTACAATCATATGAAAGGAGAAAGCATAAAGGTAGTGGATGGGGGGGAATCAATCAGTCTTCAGCGGGAACAACCTTCCCATCCACCACCTCGTTGTTGAGGGACACCATGCTGAGATCTAGATCGGGGAACAAGCAGGCGAACTGTTCCCGGGCAGCCTCGAATCCAGCAGCGAGAATCTGGGCAGAACTCAGATTAAGTTCTTCGATCTGTTTCGTAAGTTCTTCAATCTGTTTCTTCAGCCCCTCGTTCTTCTGCTCCAGCTCTTCAGCTTGCTTCTTGAGTTCTTCGATGGTTCCCTGAGCTTGAAGAAGGTCTTCAGCAACCTTCTTGGATTCTGCCTGCACCTGGCCCAGTTCAGCGGCGATCTTCCCTTTTTCTTCATTGGCTTCGGCAAGCTTAGCCATGGTGTCGTCCCTCTCCTTCTCCACCTTTCCCAAGAAGACCTCCCGATCGACTGACCTTTGTTCGAGTTTCTTCACCTTTGCGGCGTCAGTTTTAATCAAGGCCTCCACGTCAGCCACTTTGACGCGATAAGGCACCAGCTTGCTCTCTAGCTCAATTTTCTCTTGAGCCAAAAGCTGCACCTTATGGCGTAGATCAGTGGCCTCCTTGCGCGCCACCCGGAGCTCAGTGCTCATTGCATCTTCTACTCGGGATGGCTCGATCTCGGCGAGTGTCAGATTGCAGGATAACCTCTCCGCCTCAATCCTTATGGAGTTATTCTCAGCTCGGAGTGTGAAGAGGTCATCCTGGAGCTTCCTGGTAGAGCTCTCCACAACTTTAGATATAGTGCGGGGAAGTCCTCCGCCATCATCTTTAGTTTTGCTGAGAAGGGCTCCCACATCCTCCTGACCTCGAGAGAGAGGTTTGCTTGTGGAGGCACCGGTGGGTTTGTTGTTGGTTTTCGCCGCCACCTTCTTGAGTTGGTTGCTCAGCAGGTGCTTCTTGGCGTGGTGGCGACGTCGGGGATTCAGTAATCAGAATCGGAGAGTTGTGAGCAACCTCATCACCGATTGGTGCAACGTTTGCGGTTGAGGCATTTGAAGGAGGACCCCCTTCAGCTGATACATAAGGCGTGGAGGCGCTCGGGGGGTCCTCCATGAAGTTAGGCTCGGCGGCCTCAACCACGGGAGGCGCAGATGCCAAAGGGATCGCTTGGACTGGGGAGGCGGGAGCTGGTGGAGGAGGCAATGTTGGAGGCGGGGCAGGTGTAGATGGTGGTGTTGATGTTGGAAGAGGGGGTGGAGCAGATGGTGAAGAAGGTGCCACCCTCTTCCTCTTCGTGACGAGGCCATCCTCAGTCGCCTCGTCGTCTTCTTCTTCCTCCTCATGGACTACTTGGGGGGCTTTCCTCTTTGGTTTCCTGAGGATAAGCTTCTTGCGTTGGTTGGCGGGTTGGGCCTCAGAGGAAGTTGGGCCTTTGGGTGGCGATCTGCCCTGAGCAGCGGCAATCTCCACCACAGAGTTTGGCACGGTTTGGGAACCCGATGCCAACCCGTGGGCTCGGGCGAGTGCCCTCAGTTCAACGAGTTTTCCTTGGCCCAACATACGATCTGCATAAGGCAAAGATACATGGGTTAGTTCGGAGGAAAAGGTAAACACGTAAGGTAGTATGCAACAAAAGCAAATAAATGGTGCAGAAAATAAAACCAAAGTCTTGCGCACAACGCACAAGACGCCCAGAAACAGTTAACAAGGTAATGTCAAGATAGAAACCTAGACGTCGAGGTGAGTTCTAACCTATGCGAATTTCGAGTTGATCTTTGAAGAACTCGAAGCAGATGAGCGTGGTGGTGAGGAAGGTAATGTTGGCATCTGCCACACTCTTCCAGAAGAAGCAGAGGTCCCTGTCCAAGGCACCCATGCTGTCAGGACTCCTTGGCCTCCTGAAGCTGCCTTTGGACTCTTTGTTCCCCTTGTTTACCCAATACAAGGGGAAACCGTCGAGCAGAGAAGCGTCCTTATCATTGGGGCGCACCTGGACGAATTTGCCCTTCCAGTCTTTGTAGGATTGCTGGAAGATAGAAAGGATCGACCTCCCAGCAATTCCGTTCAAGCTCACCCACAGGCGATCTCCTGGGTGCTTGGCTTCGAAAAGAAAGAGGAAGACATCCACCGATGCTGGCAACCCCAAGTGGTTGCACATGATCTGGAAGGCCCGTAGGAACGCCCAGCTGTTGGGATGGAGCTGGGCGGCGGCGATGTCGAGCTCGGTGAGAAACTCCCTTTCAAAGCGAGTGAAGGGAAATCTAAGTTTCACCTTCTTGAACAAGGTCGTGTAGACAAAGCAGAACAACCCGCCGTTGTTCCCCTTGTCGTCGGCGCATACTGGAAGGTCGGGGGGGCAAGGCAACACCGTCATTCTTTCGTCGTGCTCCTTGTGGAACGACTAGTGAGGCTCATCCCCTTTCGTCAGTCGAAGAACCGCCCCAGCAGAGTTCACTGAGGAGGTTTCCTTCAGCAAGGTCGAGGTGGCCCATGGGTATAGCTTTTTGAAATCTGGAGAAGGCACGGAGGCTCCTCCGGCGACGGGTGGAGTGCCTGGGCCAAGTTGGGGCGGGAGGGTGCAGGCCTCTCAGCCTGAGAAGAAGAAGCACCACGTGCTCGCGGTGGGTTGTGTGCTTGTGATGAGGGGTTTCGTGACGAAGGAGGAGGATTTGGGGTGATCTTTGAGCGAGTCATTGCGGAAGCTGCAAAGGAAGAAGAAAAGAAAAGGTGATCAGGACTCGCAGAGGCTGACTCGATCATGAACGAAGGGTGAGAAAACGAACGAACGAAGGTTCGTGTTAATGAAGACGAAGCCCTAAGTTACGAAGAAGGAGAAATAGAAAAAACAACCCACAACGTATGCACTAGACAGTTAAAGGATGATGTGAATCGGTTAAAATGCAGGAAAAACCAGCAGAAGAAGGAAAGGAAGTACCTTTTTATGATCGAAAGAGTAATGAAGGATGTTGGTGATTCAGGAGGTTGAAGAACGTTGAGAGCTTTTGCAGAAGAGAGTTGGAGCGTTTGAGAATACGAAGAAAGTGATGAAACAGTGAAGCGAAATGAGTTTAAGGGTTTTTCGAAATGGGTTTGGGAAGCGCAAACGTTAACTGAAGGTAACCGTTGATGAAGCCACGTGTCGAACGATGGGAGGAGTGTTTGGTGGAGCGTCAGAGAAGCAGAAAGTACAACCGTTTGGAGTTCTGCGCCAATGCCACGTAGATCGGTATTGATGTGACTCCTTTAGTCTTTTCGCTGGACAAGTCTTCGCTTAAGACTGGGGGGCTTGTGTACCGTCCTGGTAGTCGGAAGTGATGACGTGGCATCAAGCTACAGTGTAGGCGTGTTGGCGAGATGCCAGGTTGGCAGAAGGGAAGGAAGTCGGGGGGCTCGTGAAATCGCCAGTTATTAAGTTGGCGTGCTCCGATCTCCAGCATACCAGAACCGGCGGTCACCGGGTTAAAGATGAAGTCGCCAGATGTAAACTTAGGCGACCAAGTGATTAGAGATCGCCGGGGCAAGCACATCGCCGAAGATGAAGGTAGTGCAAATTGTGAAGGCGGCCGGCGAGACCACAGGGAAGGTGTACGAAGGCACCCTAACTCGCCAATTCCAGTAGAGATCGCGCTCCAAGTTAGCTATGCACTGAGCAGTATCATGCATAAGTAACTTAGCCAAAGGAGAGTCAGAAGCAGCGCCCAAGTCGAGGAGGCTCCAGATGATGGCACGTGTACGACTGGATGCGAGCCACGTGTCCAGATGTGTAACTGCCAGGAGAGAGAAAGTGACCAGGTATATAAGGGTTTCCCAACGAACTTCTGAGGTACGCACGTTCAGATTGTCTTCTTTACGCTTGCGAGTTCTTGAGCATACAATGAGAGAGAACTGGTTCACGGTTCCTTGAGAGTTCTTGAGTGTTACTCTTGAAGTATTTGGTGGTTCAGTCACTGACTTGGGCGTTGGAGTGTGATCGGCCGCAGCGGCGCCGCTCTGTTCTTTTGCAGGTTCTTGAGGTGGATCGTGACGAAGGACGGAGGTTGAAGCCGTGCACGCGTCGATCCAAGTTTGACGAGGCAAGTTCCAACGTTTTGGTCAACAGGCAGGATCAGAAACACTTGTGAATATCTTTGAAAAAAAATTTCATGTGTTAAAATTGTGTTTTAATATGTTTAATACTTCTTATACAATCTAAGGTCTATTAATTGATTCAAACACTTCTGATACCTTTGAAAAACCATTTCATCTGTTCAAATTGTATTTTGATATGTTTAATACTTCTTTTACAATCTAAGGTCTATTAATTGATTAAAACACTTATGATATCTTTGAAAATCAATTTCATGAGGTAAAATTGTGTTTTGATATGTTTAATACTTCTTTCATTTACAATCTAAGGTTTTATAGTTAACCTAGGAAACTATAAGAAAGTGAATGTTCTGTGTAATAATAGTTTAAAAGTATCTTAACTATTGAAAACAAGCGTATTACTTAACTAAATGTTTGCAACTTGTTCTTTTCGCTATTAATTGATTGAAAACAATTATGATATCTTTGAAAACCAATTTCGTGTGTTAAAATTGTGTTTTGATATGTTTAATAGAGTCTTAGTCTATTAATTGATTGAAACACTTATGAATATCTTTGACAAACAATTTCATGTGTTAAAATTGTGTTTTCATAAGTTTAATACTTCTTTTACAATCTAAGGTCTATTAATTGATTCAAACACTTGTGATACGTTTGAAAAACCATTCCATTTGCTCAAATTGTATTTTGATATGTTCAATACTTCTTTTACAATCCAAGGTCTTTTAATTGATTGAAACACTTATGATATATTTGAAAAACAATTTCATGTGTTAAAATTGTGTTTTGATATGTTTAATACTTCTTTCATTTAAAATCTAAGGTTTTATAGTTAACCTATGAAACTATAAGAAAGTGAATGTTCTGTGTAATAATAGTTTAAAAGTATCTTAGCTATTGAAAACAAGCGTATTACTTAACTAAATGTTTGCAACTTGTTCTTTTTGCTATTAATTGATTGAAAACACTTATGATATCTTTGAAAACCAATTTCACGTGTTAAAATTGTGTTTTGATATATTTAATACAATCTTACTTTATTAATTGATTGAAACACTTAAGAATATCTTTGAAAAACAATTTCATGTGTTCAAATTGTATTTGATATGTTCAATACTTCTTTTACAATATTAGTCTATTAATTGATTGAAACACTTATGATATCTTTGAAAAACAATTTCATGTGTTAAAATTGTGTTTTGATATGTTTAATACTTCTTTCATTTACAATCTAAGGTTTTATAGTTAACCTAGGAAACTATAAGAAAGTGAATGTTCTGTGTAATAATAGTTTAAAAGTATTTTAACTATTGAAAACAAGCGTATTACTTAAATAAGTGTTTGCAACTTGTTCTTTTCGGTATTAATTGATTGAAAACACTTATGATATCTTTGAAAAACCATTTCATGTGTTCAAATTGTATTTTGATATGTTCAATACTTCTTTTACAATCTAAGGTCTGTTAATTGATTGAAACACTTATGAATATCTTTCAAAAACAATTTCATGTATTAAAATTGGGTTTTGAAATTGTTTAATACTTCTTTTACAATCTAAGGTCTATTAATTGATTCAAACACTAGTGATACCTTTGAAAAACCATTCCATGTGTTCAAATTGTATTTTGATATGTTCAATACTTCTTTTACAATCTAAGATCTATTAATTGATTGAAACACTTATGATTATCTTTGAAAAACAATTTCATGTGTTAAAATTGTGTTTTTATATATTTAATACTTGTTTTACAATCGAAGGTCTATTAATTGATTAAAACACTTGTGATACCTTTGAAAAACCATTTAAGGTGTTCAAATTGTATTTTGATATGTTCAATACTTCTTTTACAATCTAAGGTCTATTAATTGATGTAAACATTTATATTATCTTTGAAAAACAAACTCATGTGTAAAAATTGTATTTTCATATGTTTAATTCTTCTTTTACAATCTAATGTCTATTAATGGATTCAAACAATTGTGATACCTTTGAAAAACCATTTCATGTGTTCAAATTGTATGTTGATATGTTCAATACTTCTTTTACAATCTAAGGTCTATTAATTGATAGAAACACTTATGATATCTTTCAAAAACAATTTCATGTGGTAAATTTGTGTCTTGATATGTTTAATACTTCTTTCATCAATCTAAGGTTTTATTGTTAACCTAGGAAACTATAAGAAAGTGAATGTTCTGTGTAATAATAGTTTAAAAGTATCTTAACTATTGACAACAAGCGTATTACTT
Organism: Phaseolus vulgaris; assembly: GCF_051622355.1. Classification (NCBI taxonomy): domain Eukaryota; kingdom Viridiplantae; phylum Streptophyta; class Magnoliopsida; order Fabales; family Fabaceae; genus Phaseolus; species Phaseolus vulgaris. The sequence continues at coordinate 17,991,140 of NC_143501.1, read as the reverse complement.
AACTAAATGTTTGCAACATGTTCTTTTCGCTATTAATTGATTGAAAACACTTATGATATCTTTGAAAACCAATTTCATGAGTGAAAATTGTGTTTTGATACGTTTATTAGAGTCTTTGTCTATTAATTGATTGAAACACTTATGAATATCTTAGAAAAACAATTTCATGTGTTAAAATTGTGTTTTCATATGTTTAATACTTCTTTTACAATCTAAGGTCTATTAATTGATTCAAACACTTGTGATACCTTTGAAAAACCATTCCATGTGCTCAAATTGTATTTTGTTATGCTCAATACTTCTTTTACAATCTAAGGTCTATTAATTATTTGAAACACTTATGATATATTTGAAATACAATTTCATGTGTTAAAACTCTGTTCTGATATGTTTAATACTTCTTCCATTTAAAATCTAAGGTTATGTAGTTAACCTATTAAACTATAAGAAAGTGAATGTTCTGTGTAATAATAGTTTAAAAGTATCTTAACTATTGAAAACAAGCGTATTACTTAACTAAATGTTTGCAACTTGTTCTTTTCGCTATTAATTGATTGAAAACACTTATGATATCTTTGAAAACCAATTTCATGTGTTAAAAATGTGTTTTGATATGTTTAATACAGTCTTAGTCTATTAATAGATTGCAACACTTATGAATATCTTTGAAAAACAATTTCATGTGTTCAAATTGTATTTGATATGTTCAATACTTCTTTTACAATCTTAGTCTATTAATTGATAGAAACACTTATGATATCTTTGAAAAACAATTTCATGTGTTAAAATTGTGTTTTGATATGTTTAATACTTCTTTCATTTACAATCTATGGTTTTATAGTTAACCTAGGAAACTATAAGAAAGTGAATGTTCGGTGTAATAATGGTTTAAAAGTATCTTAACTATTGAAAACAACCGTATTACTTAACTAAATGTTTGCAACTTGTTCTTTTCGGTATTAATTGATTGAAAACACTTATGATATCTCTGAAAAACCATTTCATGTGTTCAAATTGTATTTTGATATGTTCAATACTTCTTTTACATTCTAAGATCTATTAATTGATTGAAACACTTATGATATCTTTGAAAAACAATTTCATGTGTTAAAATTCTGTTCTGATATGTTTAATACTTCTTCCATTTAAAATCTAAGGTCATGTAGTTAACCTATTAAACTATAAGAAAGTGAATGTTCTGTGTAATAATAGTTTAAAAGTATCTTAACTATTGAAAACAAGCGTATTACTTAACTAAATGTTTGCAACTTGTTCTTTTTGCTATTAATTAATTGAAAACACTTATGATATCTTTGAAAACCAATTTCATGTGTTAAAGATGTGTTTTGATATGTTTAATACAGTCTTGGTCTATTAATAGATTGCAACACTTATGAATATCTTTGAAAAACAATTTCATGTGTTCAAATTGTATTTTGATATGTTCAATACTTCTTTTACAATCTTAGTCTATTAATTGATTGAGACACTTATGATATCTTTGAAAAACAATTTCTATGTTAAAATTGTGTTTTGATATGTTTAATACTTCTTTCATTTACAAGCTATGGTTTTATAGTTAACCTATGAAACTATAAGAAAATGAATGTTCTGTGTAATAATAGTTTAAAAGTATCTTAACTATTGAAAACAAACGTGTTACTTAACTAAATGTTTGCAACTTGTTCTTTTCGCTATTAATTGATTGAAAACACTTATGATATCTTTGAAAACCAATTTCATGAGTGAAAATTGTGTTTTGATACGTTTATTAGAGTCTTTGTCTATTAATTGATTGAAACACTTATGAATATCTTAGAAAAACAATTTCATGTGTTAAAATTGTGTTTTCATATGTTTAATACTTCTTTTACAATCTAAGGTCTATTAATTGATTCAAACACTTGTGATACCTTTGAAAAACCATTCCATGTGCTCAAATTGTATTTTGTTATGCTCAATACTTCTTTTACAATCTAAGGTCTATTAATTATTTGAAACACTTATGATATATTTGAAATACAATTTCATGTGTTAAAACTCTGTTCTGATATGTTTAATACTTCTTCCATTTAAAATCTAAGGTTATGTAGTTAACCTATTAAACTATAAGAAAGTGAATGTTCTGTGTAATAATAGTTTAAAAGTATCTTAACTATTGAAAACAAGCGTATTACTTAACTAAATGTTTGCAACTTGTTCTTTTCGCTATTAATTGATTGAAAACACTTATGATATCTTTGAAAACCAATTTCATGTGTTAAAAATGTGTTTTGATATGTTTAATACAGTCTTAGTCTATTAATAGATTGCAACACTTATGAATATCTTTGAAAAACAATTTCATGTGTTCAAATTGTATTTGATATGTTCAATACTTCTTTTACAATCTTAGTCTATTAATTGATAGAAACACTTATGATATCTTTGAAAAACAATTTCATGTGTTAAAATTGTGTTTTGATATGTTTAATACTTCTTTCATTTACAATCTATGGTTTTATAGTTAACCTAGGAAACTATAAGAAAGTGAATGTTCGGTGTAATAATGGTTTAAAAGTATCTTAACTATTGAAAACAACCGTATTACTTAACTAAATGTTTGCAACTTGTTCTTTTCGGTATTAATTGATTGAAAACACTTATGATATCTCTGAAAAACCATTTCATGTGTTCAAATTGTATTTTGATATGTTCAATACTTCTTTTACATTCTAAGATCTATTAATTGATTGAAACACTTATGATATCTTTGAAAAACAATTTCATGTGTTAAAATTCTGTTCTGATATGTTTAATACTTCTTCCATTTAAAATCTAAGGTCATGTAGTTAACCTATTAAACTATAAGAAAGTGAATGTTCTGTGTAATAATAGTTTAAAAGTATCTTAACTATTGAAAACAAGCGTATTACTTAACTAAATGTTTGCAACTTGTTCTTTTTGCTATTAATTAATTGAAAACACTTATGATATCTTTGAAAACCAATTTCATGTGTTAAAGATGTGTTTTGATATGTTTAATACAGTCTTGGTCTATTAATAGATTGCAACACTTATGAATATCTTTGAAAAACAATTTCATGTGTTCAAATTGTATTTTGATATGTTCAATACTTCTTTTACAATCTTAGTCTATTAATTGATTGAGACACTTATGATATCTTTGAAAAACAATTTCTATGTTAAAATTGTGTTTTGATATGTTTAATACTTCTTTCATTTACAAGCTATGGTTTTATAGTTAACCTATGAAACTATAAGAAAATGAATGTTCTGTGTAATAATAGTTTAAAAGTATCTTAACTATTGAAAACAAACGTGTTACTTAACTAAATGTTTGCAACTTGTTCTTTTCGCTATTAATTGATTGAAAACACTTATGATATCTTTGAATACCAATTTCATGTGTTAAAATTGTGTTTTTGATATGTTTAATACAATCTTAGTCTATTAATTGATTGAAACACCTATGAATATCATTGAAAAACAATTTCATGTGTTAAAATTGTGTTTTCATACGTTTAATACTTCTTTTACAATCTAAGGTCTATTAATTGATTCAAACACTTGTGATACCTTTGAAAAACCATTTCATGTGTTCAAATTGTGATTAAATATGTTTAATACTTCTTTTAAAATCTAAGGTATATTAATTTATTCAAACACTTGTGATACCTTCGAAAAACCATTTCAGGTGTTCAAATTGTATTTTGATATGTTCAATACTTCATTTACAATCTCAGGTCTATTAATTGATTGAAACACTTAGGATATCTTTGAAAAACAATTTCATGTGTTAAAATTGTGTTTTGATATGTTTAATACTTCTTTCATTTACAATGTAAGGTTTTATAGTTAACCTAGGAAACTATAAGAAAGTGAATGTTCTGTGTAATAATAGTTTAAAAGTATCTTAACTATTGAAAACAAGCGTATTACTTAACTAAATGTTTGCAACTTTTTCTTTTCGCTATTAATTGATTGAAAACACTTATGATATCTTTGAAAACCAATTTGACGTGTTAAAATTGTGTTTTGATATGTTTAATACAATCTTAGTCTATTAATTGATTGAAACACTTATGAATATCTTTGAAAAACAATTTCATGTGTTCAAATTGTATTTTGATATGTTCAATACTTCTTTTACAATCATAGTCTATTAATTGATTGAAACACTTATGATATCTTTGAAAAACAATTTCACGTGTTAAAATTGTGTTTTGATATGTTTAATACTTCTTTCATTTACAAGCTAAGGTTTTATAGTTAACCTAGGAAACTATAAGAAAGTGAATGTTCTGTGTAATAATAGTTTAAAAGTATCTTAACTATTGAAAACAAGCGTGTTACTTAACTAAATGTTTGCAACTTGTTCTTTTCGCTATTAATTGATTGAAAACACTTATGATATCTTTGAATACCAATTTAATGCGTTAAAATTGTGTTTTGATATGTTTAATACAATCTTAGTCTATTAATTGATTGAAACACCTATGAATATCTTTGAAAAACAATTTCACGTGTTAAAATGGTGTTTTCATATGTTTAATACTTCTTTTACAATCTAAGGTCTATTAATTGATTCAAACACTTGTGATACCTTTGAAAAACCATTTCATGTGTTCAAATTGTGTTTAAATATGTTTAATACTTCTTTTACAATCTAAGGTCTATTAATTTATTCAAACACTTGTGATACCTTCGAAAAACCATTTCAGGTGTTCAAATTGTATTTTGATATGTTCAATACTTCATTTAAAATCTAAGGTCAATTAATTGATTGAAACACTTATGATATCTTTGAAAAACAATTTCATTTGTTAAAATTGTGTTTTGATATGTTTAATACTTCTTTCATTTACAATGTAAGGTTTTATAGTTAACCTAGGAAACTATAAGAAAGTGAATGTTCTGTGTAATAATAGTTTAAAAGTATCTTAACTATTGAAAACAAGCGTATTACTTAACTAAATGTTTGCAACTTTTTATTTTCGCTATTAATTGATTGAAAACACTTATGATATCTTTGAAAACCTATTTGACGTGTTAAAATTGTGTTTTGATATGTTTAATACAATCTTCGTCTATTAATTGATTGAAACACTTATGAATATCTTTGAAAAACAATTTCATGTGTTCAAATTGTATTTTGATATGTTCAATACTTCTTTTACAATCTTAGTCTATTAATTGATTGAAACACTTATGATAACTTTGAAAAACAATTTCATGTGTTAAAATTGTGTTTTGATATGTTTAATACTTCTTTCATTTACAATCTAAGGTTTTATAGTTAACCTAGGAAACTATAAGAAAGTGAATGTTCTGTGTAATAATAGTTTAAAAGTATCTTAACTATTGAAAACAAGCGTGTTACTTAACTAAATGTTTGCAACTTGTTCTTTTCGCTATTAATTGATTGAAAACACTTATGATATCTTTGAATACCAATTTCATGTGTTCAAATTGTATTTTGATATGTTCAATACTTCTTTTACAATCTTAGTCTATTAATTGATTGAAACACTTATGATATCTTTCGAAAACAATTTCATATGTTAAAATTGTGTTTTGATATGTTTAATACTTCTTTCATTTACAAGCTAAGGTTTTATAGTTAACCTAGGAAACTATAAGAAAGTAAATGTTCTGTGTAATAATAGTTTAAAAATATCTTAACTATTGAAAACAAGCGTGTTACTTAACTAAATGTTTGCAACTTGTTCTTTTCGCTATTAATTGATTGAAAACACTTATGATATCTTTGAATACCAATTTCATGTGTTCAAATTGTATTTTGATATGTTCAATACTTCTTTTACAATCTTAGTCTATTAATTGATTGAAACACTTATGATATCTTTCAAAAACAATTTCATATGTTAAAATTGTGTTTTGATATGTTTAATACTTCTTTCATTTACAAGCTAAGGTTTTATAGTTAACTTAGGACACTATAAGAAAGTGAATGTTTTGTGTAATAATAGTTTAAAAGTATCTTAACTATTGAAAACAAGCGTGTTACTTAACTAAATGTTTGCAACTTGTTCTTTTCGCTATTAATTGATTGAAAACACTTATGATATCTTTGAATACCAATTTCATGCGTTAAAATTGTGTTTTGATATGTTTAATAAAATCTTAGTCTATTAATTGATTGAAACACCTATGAATATCTTTGAAAAACAATTTCATGTGTTAAAATTGTGTTTTCATATGTTTAATATTTCTTTTACAATCTAAGGTCTATTAATTGATTCAAACACTTGTGATACCTTTGAAAAACCATTTCATGTGTTCAAATTGTGTTTAAATATGTTTAATACTTCTTTTACAATCTAAGGTCTATTAATTTATTCAAACACTTGTGATACCTTCGAAAAACCATTTCAGGTGTTCAAATTGTATTTTGATATGTTCAATACTTCATTTACAATCTAAGGTCTATTAATTGATTGAAACACTTATGATATCTTTGAAAGCAATTTCATGTGTTAAAATTGTGTTTTGATATGTTTAATACTTCTTTCATTTACAATGTAAAGTTTTATAGTTAACCTAGGAAACTATAAGAAAGTGAATGTTCTGTGTAATAATAGTTTAAAAGTATCTTAACTATTGAAAACAAGCGTATTACTTAACTAAATGTTTGCAACTTTTTCTTTTCACTATTAATTGATTGAAAACACTTATGATATCTTTGGAAACCAATTTCATGTGTAAAAATTGTGTTTTGATATGTTTAATACAGTCTTAGTCTATTAATTGATTGAAACACTTATGAATATCTTTGAAAAACAATTTCATGTGTTAAAATTGTGTTTTCATATGTTTAATACTTTTCTTACAATCTAAGGTCTATTAATTGATTAAAACACTTGTGATACCTTTGAAAAACCATTTCAGGTGTTCAAATTGTATTTTGATATGTTCAATACTTCTTTTACAATCTAAGGGCTATTAATTGATTTAAACACTTATGATATCTTTGAAAAAAAATTTCATGTGTTAAAATTGTGTTTTCATATGTTTAATACTTCTTTTACAATCTAAGGTCTATTAATTGATTCAAACACTTGTGATACCTTTGAAAAACCATTCCATGTGTTTAAATTCTATTTTGATATGTTCAATACTTCTTTTACAATCTAACCTCTATTAATTGATTTAAACACTTATGATATCTTTGAAAAAAAATTTCATGTGTTAAAATTGTGTTTTCATATGTTTAATACTTCTTTTACAATCTAAGGTCTATTAATTGTTTCAAACACTTGTGATACCTTTGAAAAACCATTCCATGGGTTCAAATTGTATTTTGATATGTTCAATACTTCTTTCACATGTTAAAATTGTGTTTTGATATGTTTAATACTTCTTTCATTTACAATCTAAGGTTTTATAGTTAACCTATGATCCTGCCTGTTGACCGAAACGCTGGAGCTTCGCCTCGTCAAACTTGGATCGACTTTTGCGCCGTGTTAGCCTCCGTCCTTCTCCTCGATTCCACCTCAAGAACCTGCAAAAGACGAAACGTCGCCGCTGCGGCCGATCACGCTCCGACGCCCAAGTCAGCGACTGAACCACCAATTACTTAAGAGTAAAACTCAAGAACTCTAAGGAACCGTGACCAGTTCTCTCTCAGTGTACTCAAGACTCGCAAGTGTAAAGAAAACAATCCGAACCTGCGTACCTCAGAAGTTCGTTGGAAACTCTTATATACCTGGGCACTTTCTCTCTCCTAGCAGTTACACATCTGGACACGTGGCTCGCATCCAGCTGTACACGTGCCATCATCTGGAGCATCCTTGACTTGGGCGCTACTTCTTACTCTTCAGGTTTTTTGGCTAAGTTACTTATGCATGATACTACTCAGTGCATAGTTGCCTTGGAGCGTGATCTCTTCTGGATGGCGAGTTCGGGTGCCTTCGTACACTCCTTCCCTGTGGTCTCGCCGGCCGCCTTCATGATCTGCCCTACCTGCTTCACCGTGTATGTTCAAGTGTGCTATCTCCCGAGCTCATCCTCTGGCCAACTGGGGAAATGACCATCTGCCCTCATCTTCAGCGATGTCCTTGTTTCGGCGATCTCTAATCACTTGGTCGCCTGGGTTCACATCTGGCGACTTCATCTTCAACCTGGTGACCGCCGGTTCAGGTATGCTGGAGATCGGAGCACGCCAACTTAATAACTGGCGACTACACGAGTCCCCCGACTTCCTTCCCTTCTGCCAGCCAGGTGTCCCATCAACACGCCTATACAATAGCTTGATGCCACGTCATCACTTTCCGACTACCAGGGCGGTACACAAGCGAAGTCTTGTCCAGCGAAAAGACTAAAGGAGTCACGTCACTGCCGATCTACGTGGCGTTGGTGCAGAATTCCAAACGTTTGTACTTTCTGCTTTCCTGACGCTCCACCAAACACTCTTCCAATCGCTCGACATGTGGCTTCATCAACGGTTACCTTTAGTTGTCGTTTGCGCTTCCAAAACCATTCGAAAAACCCTTAAACCCATTTCACTTCTACTGTTCCATCACCTCTTTGCTTTCTCAAACGCTTGGAGCTTCTTCTGCAAAAACCCACGACATTCCTCAACCTTCTGAATCCTCAACCTCCTTCAGCGTTCATCCGATCATCGAAAGGTACTCCCTTTACTTCTTCTGTTGAATTTTCCTGCATTTTGACCGATTCGCATCATCCATTAACTGTCTGGTGCATACGTTGTGGGCTGTTTCTTCTATTTCTCCCTTCTCGTAACTTAGGGCTTCGTCTCCATTACAACGAACCTTCGTTCGTTCGTTTCTTCATCCTTCTTTCACAATCGAGTCAGCCTCTGCGAACTCTGCTCACCTTTCCCCTTCTTTTTCCTTTGCAGTTTCCGCGATGGCTCACTCAAAGATCACCCCAAATCCTCCTCCCTCGTCACGAAACCCTCCATCTCAAGCTCATAACCCACCACGAGCACCTGGTGCTTCTTCTTCCCAGGCTGAGAGGCCTGCAACCTCTTACCCTGACCTGGCTCAGGCTACTCCACCGGCCGCTGGAGGAGCCTCCACCCCTACTCCAGACTATAAAAAGCTTTACCCTTGGGCCAGCTCGGCTCTGCTGAAGGAAACTTCTTCGATAAACTCTGCAACGGCGGTGCTCCGACTAAGGAAAGGGGACCAGTCGGATCTCTCTTTTCACAAGGAGCATGATAGTAAGATGGCCGTGCTGCCTTGCCACCCTGAGGAGCCGATCTGCGCTGACGACAAAGCGAGCGATGGCGAGTCGTTCTGCTTTCTCTACACGACGTTTTTCAAGAAGGTGAAGCTCCGACTTCCCTTCACTCGTTTCGAGCGAGAGCTGCTGACCGAGCTCGACATCGCCCCCGCCCAGCTTCACCCTAACAGCTGGGCGTTCGTAAGGGCGTTTCAAATCATATGCGCACATCTGGGACTGCCAGCGTCAGTGGACGTTTTCCTTTTCCTTTTTGAAGCTAAGCATCCGGGAGATCGCCTTTGGGTGAGTTTGAACGGGATTGCTGGGAGGTCGATCCTTTCTATCTTCCAGCAATCCTACAAGGATTGGAAGGGGAAATTCATCCAAGTGCGCCAAAACGACCAGGACGCCTCGCTGCTCGACGGCTCTCCCTTGTACTGGGTAAACAAGGGAAATAAAGAATCCAAAGGAAGCTTCAGGAGGCCAAGGAGCCCTGACAGCATGGGCGCTTTGGACAAAGATTTGTGCCTCTTCTGGAAGAGCGTGGCAGACGCCAACATTACCTTCCTCACCACTGCGCTCATCTCCTTCGAGTTCTTCGAAGACCAACTCGAGGATCGTATAGGTTAGAGCTCACCTCAATATCTAAGTTATTGCTCTTGGCGATACCTTTGTTAACTGTTGCTGGGCGTCTTGTCTGTTGTGCACAAGACTTGGGTTTTATTTTCTGCATCACTTGTTTGCTTCATCTGCATATCTACTCATGTGTTTATCCTTCTCTTTGAGCTGACCCATATACCTTTGTACTATGCAGATCTCATGTTGGGCAAGGGAAAGCTGGCTGAATTGAGGGCGCTCGCCCGAGCCCATGGGTTGGCGTCGGGTTCCCAGATCGTGCCTAATTCAGTGGTGGAGATCGCCACTGCCCAGGGCAGATCGCCCCCTAAAGGCCCAACCCCTTCAAAGGCCCAGCCCACCCAACAACGCAAGAAGCTCATCCTCAGGAAGCCAAAGAGGAAAACCCCTCAGGTGGTCCATCAGGATGAAGAAGAAGACGATGAGGCAACTGAAGATGGCCTCATCACCAAAAGAAGGAGGGTAGCGCCTTCCTCGCCGCCTGCTCCACCTCCCCCTCCAACATCAACACCGCCCCCTCAGCCAGCTCCGCCTTCAACACCGCCTCCTCCCCCAGTTCCCGCATCACCAGTTCAAGCAGTTCCCTTGGCAGCTGCATTTCCTGTGGTTGAGGCTGCCGAGCCCAACTTCATGGAGAACCCCCCGAGCGCCTCCACGCCATATGTATCTGCTGGAGGGGGTCCTCCTTCAACCGCCTCAACCGCGGAAGCTGCACCAGGCGGGAATGAAGGTGCTCACAACTCGCTTATCATCATCACCGAGTCCCCCTCGTTGCCACCACGCCAAGAAGCTCCCACTCAGCAGCCAACTCAAGAAGGTGGTGGCGAGAACCAGCAACAGGCTCCCCTGGTACCCCCACGAGCAAACCTCTCCCTTGAGGTAAAAAGGGTGTGGGAACCCTTCTCAGCGAAACTCAAGATGATGGCAGAGGATTTCCCTTCCATCATATCCAAAGCTGTGGAGAGTTCCTGCAAGAAGCTCCAGGATGACATCTCCGTGCTCCAAGAGGAGAATCGCCTAATAAGGATCGAGGCGGAGAAGTTATCCTGCAATCTCATGCTTGCGGAGATCGATCACTCCCGAGTGGAGGATGCCATGAGCATCGAGCTTCGGGTGGCGCGCAAGGAGGCCACCGATCTACGCCATAAGGTGCAGCTCTTAGCTCAAGAGAAGATCGAGCTGGAGAGCAAGTTGGTCCCTTATCGCGTCAAAGTGGCTGACCTGGAGGCGTCGATCAAAGCAGATGCCGCCAAAGTAAAAAACCTTGAGAAGAGGTCAGCAGATCGGGAGGTCTTCTTGGGGAAAGTTGAAAAGGAGAGAGACGACACCATGGCCAAGCTCGCCGAGGCCAGAAAGGAAAACGAAGGAATCGCCGCAGAGCTGGTCCAAGCGCAGGCGGAGAACAAGAGGGTTACTGAAGACCTTCTTCAAGCTCGGGAGGGAGCTGAAGAACTGAAGCAGCAGAATGAGGGGCTCAAGAAGCAGATTGAAGAACTCGAGCTAAGCTCCGCCCAAATTCTCGCTGCTGGATTCGACGCCGCCTTGGAGCAGTTCGCGTGCCAATATCCTGACCTGGACCTCTCCATGGTGTCTCTGAACAACGAAGTGGTGGACGGGAAGATTGTTCCTTCTGAAGACTAGTTGCTTCCCTCCATCCATTATTCCTATGCTTCCTCCTTTACACATACTTACTTGTAATAAATTTTTCCCTTTTTCTGCGCATGTATTTTGAACTGATGCTACTATGTTATGACATTTCCCGCTCCTTTACATAATCTCTCTTGTCAACTTTATCTTCCTCGCATGAATCTCTTAGACGAAATTAACTTAGTAACTCCGCGAGCGCAATTGTATACTGACTGCTTCGAACCATCAGCTTTCGAACGACAATACTCTAACATCTTGTAACCTCAAGGTAATGAACCTTAGCGCGAAATCACTTTTCAAATAACGAGCTTCAACCCAACTAATGGCTTAAGACACGGCTCACCTGATCTGCCTTATCAAAACGGGCCTTGGCTTCTCGCCATCGTTTAAATTTCTCCTGGTCGCCAAAGAGTCTTGGCGATACCAGTTTCCTCTTGCCTTCACAACTTGGCCATTGTTCCTTTATCTGGGGGTAGAGGCGCCTTTCGAATCCTTCTCTACCTCTCTGAGCTTCAGAACAAGGAACCGGGTGGCTGGGCGTTCTCTTCGAACCTACCTTAGCCACCCTCCGAACTTCTTCCACCCTTTACACCATACCTGAACTCGTTCGAGACGAGAAGGATTTTATCTTGCCTGAACTCGCTCATCGGCGAGAAGGTCTTTAACTCGCCTGAACTCGCTCATCGGCGAGAAGGTCTTTATCTCGTGCCTCTACATTGCCCCAGGGGTTACATCTTCTCTCCCCCTGAAACACTGAGGACTTTTTGCTGGTGCCTCTACATTGCTCCAGAGGCTACATCTTCTCTCCTCTGGAAGCACTGAGGACTTTTTACTGGTGCCTCTGCATTGCTCCAGAGGCTACATCTTCTCTCCTCTGGAAGCACTGAGGACTTTTTACTCGTTCTCGCCTGCACTCGCTCGACGGCGAGGAGGTCTTTATCTTGCCTCAGGACGCGCGAGGGCGTTGAGGTCTTTTAACTGGTGCCTCCGATCGCCGAAAGAAGATGAGGACTTTAAACTTTAACTGATGCTGCCAATCGCCGAAAGACGATGGGGACTTACAAAACTTTTTAGAAAGCATGCAACATAACTCCAACTCGCCTTAAATCACACATATAAGTGACAAGGTCATTCTTCAAAACAACAAGCATGCAATCTAAAACACTTTAAGCTTTGAAAACTCTTCTTTATTGGGCGGCCTCATTAAAAACCCTCCTCAAGGAAAAAAGAGTGCCCCCTCCAAACTGTTTGAACAGAAATATTGTAAAGCTCTTCGTGTTTGTTTTTACTTACAAAGTTCTTAACTGTAATATAACTTGAGGTGCGTGGCGTTCCAAGTGCGAGGAATCGCCCCTCCTTCCAACGTTTCTAAGCGGTAGGCGCTGTTCCCGAGCGCCTCGGTTATCCTGAACGGTCCCGTCCACTTAGGCGACAGCTTGTTCTCCATCTCGTACTGGTGGGCCTTCCTCATCACCAGGTCGCCTTCTCTGAACTGTCTTGGAATCACCTTCGAGTTATACCTTCGTTCAATCCTTCTTTTCACTGCTTCAGCCTTCACTCTTGCCTCCTCCCTGACCTCATCCAGCAAATCCAGATTCAACCTTCTTTCCTCATTCGAGTCTTCCGCTACAAAGTTCTGGAATCTCGGCGAGCTCTCTTGGATTTCCACTGGAATCATTGCGTCGCATCCATAGACCAGACTGAATGGGGTCTCATGGGTTCCTGACTGCTCGGTGGTGTGGTACACCCAGACTATACGGGGTACCTCCTCAGCCCAGCTTCCTTTGGCTTTCTCTAGTCTTCTCTTCAAGCCTCTGAGTAGTACCCGATTGGCTGACTCTACTTGGCCATCCGTCTGAGGGTGCTCGATAGATGCAAATACTTGTTGGATTCCCACCCTTTCGCACAACTTCTTCAACAGGTGACTTGCAAACTGAGTCCCGTTGTCCGACACCAGGCGCTTGGGCACACCAAACCGGCACACAATGTTCTTCCACACGAAACCCTCGATCTTGTGTGTGGTGATCTGGGCCACTGGTTCTGCTTTGATCCACTTGGTGAAATATTCAATCGCCACCACCAAGTACTTCTTCTGCCTGATCGCCAGCGGGAATGGTCCCAGGATGTCGATTCCCCATGTATGAAACGGCCAAGGGCTGTAAATCGACTTCAACTCCTCGGGAGGTGCCTTGTGCCAATCGGCGTGCTGCTGGCATTGGTTGCAGCACTGCGCATACCTCTTGTAGTTTTCTCTCATTGTTGGCCAGTAGTAACCTGCACGGAGAGTCCTTGCGGCCAGAGCTCGACCCCCGACGTGGCTTCCGCATATCCCTTCATGGATGGCGAGTCCTCTGATCCCTCTTGGCCGCCGCTGTCTCCAGCACCCTCTGCAGCTGGATCATGGTCTGGGCACGTGGCGTAGCGGGAGCCACGCTTCCCCTCTTCTCGGCGACCTCACTTTCATCGGCGATGTGGGCCACCGCAAGTCGCCTAACCTCAGCAAATGTGGCGGGGTGAGCCCTGATCAACGCCTCGCAAAAGGGTCCTGGCAGCACGCCCTTCTTGAACGCGTAGACCAACATCTCTTCGTCCTTGGCCGGCGAGCGGACCATCTGAGCCCCAAAACGATTCAAGTAGCCTCTGAGGGACTCTCCCTGGTACTGCCTTATGTCAAACAGATCATAAGACACCCTGGGCGGCGCCTTGTTCACTATGTACTGCTCGACGAAGATCTTCGAAAACTGTTGGAAATTGGTTATGTGACCTGTAGGCAGGCTCACAAACCATTCCAACGCCGTTCCCTGGAGTGTGCTCACAAACATCTTGCAGTACACGGCGTCTGATCCTCCTGACAGCATCATCTGTGTATGGAACGTGGTGAGATGTGCCTCAGGATCCTCCACGCCGGTAAAAACAGCCTTCACAGGTACCACACTCGCGGGGATAGGCGTGTCTGTAATCGCCTGAGCGAAAGGCATAGGGAAAACGCGAGGCGGCTTTGACGGCGCGACCTCTTCAGCGACTGGACGCCCTCGCTGCTCCTGAAGAGCTTGACGCAGTTCCTCAATCACTCTGCTGAGCTCATCATTTCTGGCCCGAGAGACGACCAGGTCCTCGTGCATTCTTGCCTGCTCTATACGCGAGGCTTCCACATGCGCCTGCAGCGAACGCATGATTTCCACCATCTGCGCCATAGTCATGGCGCCTTCAGCAGCAACGGGCGCAACTGGACTTGAACGGTTGCTTCTCATTTTTCTCATGAAATCTTGACGAATCACAGAGAGCGATGAACAACACCTTCTACAGCAACGATCGATTCAGTGATCAATCGGTCAGAACTTCGCAAAAACTTCGAACAGCCTCACGAACACAACAAACCTTCACAGAAACTCGCAACTCCACTAAAAACCAACGCTTCTCCCACGAAGATCCAAACGAGCAACAGAACTCAGATCTTTACCGATTAAAACTCGCGCCAGCAGCAAAAAACCTCACCTCACCGAACAAAAACCCAAACGAACGGTGGAAAATGGTTGCACCAGCACCCAACCAAACAGAAACCGCAGAAACCTCCAAGAACTCCCGCTGTGGATGGGAACAGGTTTTACACGGCCCCACGGTGGGCGCCTGATGATCCTGCCTGTTGACCGAAACGCTGGAGCTTCGCCTCGTCAAACTTGGATCGACTTCTGCGTCGTGTTAGCCTCCGTCCTTCACCGCGATTCCACCTCAAGAACCTGCAAAAGACGAAACGGCGCCGCTGCGGCCGATCACGCTCCGATGCCCAAGTCAGCGACTGAACCACCAATTACTTAAGAGTAAAACTCAAGAACTCTAAGGAACCGTGACCAGTTCTCTCTCAGTGTACTCAAGACTCGCAAGTGTAAAGAAAACAATCCGAACCTGCGTACCTCAGAACTTCGTTGGAAACTCTTATATACCTGGGCACTTTCTCTCTCCTGGCAGTTACACATCTGGACACGTGGCTCGCATCCAGCTGTACACGTGCCATCATCTGGAGCATCCTTGACTTGGGCGCTACTTCTTACGCTTCAGGTTTTTTGGCTAAGTTACTTATGCATGATACTACTCAGTGCATAGTTGCCTTGGAGCGTGATATCTTCTGGATGGCGAGTTCGGGTGCCTTCGTACACTCCTTCCTTGTGGTCTCGCCGGCCGCCTTCATGATCTGCCCTACCTGCTTCACCGTGTATGTTAAAGTGTGCTATCTCCTGAGCTCATCCTCTGGCCAACTGGGGAAATGACCATCTGCCCTCATCTTCGACGATGTCCTTGTTTCGGCGATCTCTAATCACTTGGTCGCCTGGGTTCACATCTGGCGACTTCATCTTCAACCTGGTGACCGCCGGTTCAGCTAAGCTGGATATCGGAGCACGCCAACTTAATAACTGGCGACTACAAGAGTCCCCCGACTTCCTTCCCTTCTGCCAGCCAGGTGTCCCATCAACACGCCTATACAATAGCTTGATGCCACGTCATCACTTTCCGACTACCAGGGCGGTACAACCTATGAAACTATAAGAAAGTGAATGTTCTGTGAAATAATAGTTTAAAAGTATCTTAACTATTGAAAACAAGCATACTTAACTAAATGTTTGCAACTTGTTCTTTTCGCTATTAATTGATTGAAAACACTTATGATATCTTTGAAAACCAATTTCATGTGTTAAAATTGTGTTTTGATATGTTTAATACAGTCTTAGTCTATTAATTGATTGAAACACTTATGAATATCTTTGAAAACAATTTCATGTGTTAAAATTGTGTTTTCATATGTTTAATACCTCTTTTACAATCTAAGGTCTATTAATTGATTCAAACAGTTGTGATACCTTTGAAAAACTATTTCATGTGTTCAAATTGTATTTTGATATGTTCAATACTTCTTTTACAATCTAAGGTCTATTAATTGATTGAAACACTTATGATATATTTGAAAAACAATTTCATGTGCTTAAATTGTGTTTTCATATGTTTAATGCTTCTTTTACAATCTAAGGTCTATTAATTGATTCAAACACTTGTGATACCTTTGAAAATCATTCCATGTGTTCAAATTGTATTTTGATATGTTCAATACTTCTTTTACAATCTAAGGTCTATTAATTGATTGAAACACTTATGATATCTTTAAAAAACAATTTCATGTGTTAAAATTGTGTTTTGATATGTTTAATACATCTTTCATTTACAATCTAAGGTTTTATAGTTAACCTTGGAAACTATAAGAAAGTGAATGTTCTGTGTAATAATAGTTTAAAAGCATCTTAACTATTAAAAACAAGCATACTTAACTAAATGTTTGCAACTTGTTCTTTTCGCTATTAATTGATTGAAAACACTTATGATATCTTTGAAAACCAATTTCATGTGTTAAAATTGTGTTTTGATATCTTTAATACAGTCTTAGTCTATTAATTGATTGAATCACTTATGAATATCTTTGAAAAACAATTTCATGTGTTAAAATTGTGTTTTCATATGTTTAATACTTCTTTTACAATCTAAGGTCTATTAATTGATTCAAACACTTGTGATACCTTTGAAAAACCATTTCAGGTGTTCAAATTGTATTTTAATATGTTCAATACTTCTTTTACAATCTAAGGTATAATTGATTGAAACACTTATGATATCTTTGCAAAACAATTTCATTTGTTAAAATTGTGTTTTCATATGTTTAATACTTCTTTTACAATCTAAGGTTTATTAATTAATTCAAGCACTTGTGATACCTTCGAAAATCCATTTCATGTGTTCAAATTGTATTTTGATATGTTCAATACTTCTTTTACAATCTAATGTCTATTAATTGATTGAAACACTTATGATATCTTTGAAAAACAGTTTCATGTGTTAAAATTGTGTTTTGATAAGTTTAATACTTCTTTCATTTACAATCTAAGGTTTTATAGTTAACCTAGGAAACTATAATAAAGTGAATATTCTGTGAAATAATAGTTTAAAAGCATCTTAACTATTAAAAACAAGCGTATTACTTAACTAAATGTTTGCAACTTGTTCTTTTCCCTATTAATTGATTGAAAAGAGTTATGATATCTTTGAAAACCAATTTCATGTGTTAATATTGTGTTTTCATATGTTTAATACAATCTTAATCTATTAATTGATTGAAACACTTATGAATATCTTTGAAAAACAATTTCATGTGTTAAAATTGTGTTTTCATATGTTTAATACCTCTTTTACAATCTAAGGTCTATTAATTGATTCAAACAGTTGTGATACCTTTGAAAAACTATTTCATGTGTTCAAATTGTATTTTGATATGTTCAATACTTCTTTTACAATCTAAGGTCTATTAATTGATTGAAACACTTATGATATATTTGAAAAACAATTTCATGTGCTAAAATTGTGTTTTCATATGTTTAATACTTCTTTTACAATCTAAGGTCTATTAATTGATTCAAACACTTGTGATACCTTTGAAAAACCATTCCATGTGTTCAAATTGTATTTTGATATGTTCAATACTTCTTTTACAATCTAAGGTCTATTAATTGATTGAAACACTTATGATATCTTTAAAAAACAATTTCATGTGTTAAAATTGTGTTTTGATATGTTTAATACATCTTTCATTTACAATCTAAAGTTTTGATAGTTAACCTTGGAAACTCTAAGAAAGTGAATGTTCTATGTAATAATAGTTTAAAAGCATCTTAACTATTTAAAACAAGCATACTTAACTAAATGTTTGCAACTTGTTCTTTTCGCTATTAATTGATTGAAAACACTTATGATATCTTTGAAAACCAATTTCATGTGTTAAAATTGTGTTTTGATATGTTTAATACAGTCTTAGTCTATTAATTGATTGAAACACTTATGAATATCTTTGAAAAACAATTTCATGTGTTAAAATTGTGTTTACATATGTTTAATACTTCTTTTACAATCTAAGGTCTATTAATTGATTCAAACACTTGTGATACCTTTGAAAAACCATTTCAGGTGTTCAAATTGTATTTTAATATGTTCAATACTTCTTTTACAATCTAAGGTATAATTGATTGAAACACTTATGATATCTTTGCAAAACAATTTCATTTGTTAAAATTGTGTTTTCATATGTTTAATACTTCTTTTACAATCTAAGGTTTATTAATTAATTCAAACACTTGTGATACCTGCGAAAATCCATTTCATGTGTTCAAATTGTATTTTGATATGTTCAATACTTCTTTTACAATCTAATGTCTATTAATTGATTGAAACACTTATGATATCTTTGAAAAACAGTTTCATGTGTTAAAATTGTGTTTTGATAAGTTTAATACTTCTTTCATTTACAATCTAAGGTTTTATAGTTAACCTAGGAAACTATAATAAAGTGAATGTTCTATGTAATAATAGTTTAAAAGCATCTTAACTATTTAAAACAAGCATACTTAACTAAATGTTTGCAACTTGTTCTTTTCGCTATTAATTGATTGAAAACACTTATGATATCTTTGAAAACCAATTTCATGTGTTAAAATTGTGTTTTGATATCTTTAATACAGTTTTAGTCTATTAATTGATTGAATCACTTATGAATATCTTTGAAAAACAATTTCATGTGTTAAAATTGTGTTTTCATATGTTTAATACTTCTTTTACAATCTAAGGTCTATTAATTGATTCAAACACTTGTGATACCTTTGAAAAACCATTTCAGGTGTTCAAATTGTATTTTGATATGTTCAATACTTCTTTTACAATCTAATGTCTATTAATTGATTGAAACACTTATGATATCTTTGAAAAACAGTTTCATGTGTTAAAATTGTGTTTTGATAAGTTTAATACTTCTTTCATTTACAATCTAAGGTTTTATAGTTAACGTAGGAAACTATAATAAAGTGAATATTCTGTGAAATAATAGTTTAAAAGCATCTTAACTATTAAAAACAAGCGTATTACTTAACTAAATGTTTGCAACTTGTTCTTTTCCCTATTAATTGATTGAAAAGAGTTATGATATCTTTGAAAACCAATTTCATGTGTTAATATTGTGTTTTCATATGTTTAATACAATCTTAATCTATTAATTGATTGAAACACTTATGAATATCTTTGAAAAACAATTTCATGTGTTAAAATTGTGTTTTCATATGTTTAATACCTCTTTTACAATCTAAGGTCTATTAATTGATTCAAACAGTTGTGATACCTTTGAAAAACTATTTCATGTGTTCAAATTGTATTTTGATATGTTCAATACTTCTTTTACAATCTAAGGTCTATTAATTGATTGAAACACTTATGATATATTTGAAAAACAATTTCATGTGCTAAAATTGTGTTTTCATATGTTTAATACTTCTTTTACAATCTAAGGTCTATTAATTGATTCAAACACTTGTGATACCTTTGAAAAACCATTCCATGTGTTCAAATTGTATTTTGATATGTTCAATACTTCTTTTACAATCTAAGGTCTATTAATTGATTGAAACACTTATGATATCTTTAAAAAACAATTTCATGTGTTAAAATTGTGTTTTGATATGTTTAATACATCTTTCATTTACAATCTAAGGTTTTGATAGTTAACCTTGGAAACTCTAAGAAAGTGAATGTTCTATGTAATAATAGTTTAAAAGCATCTTAACTATTTAAAACAAGCATACTTAACTAAATGTTTGCAACTTGTTCTTTTCGCTATTAATTGATTGAAAACACTTATGATATCTTTGAAAACCAATTTCATGTGTTAAAATTGTGTTTTGATATGTTTAATACAGTCTTAGTCTATTAATTGATTGAAACACTTATGAATATCTTTGAAAAACAATTTCATGTGTTAAAATTGTGTTTACATATGTTTAATACTTCTTTTACAATCTAAGGTCTATTAATTGATTCAAACACTTGTGATACCTTTGAAAAACCATTTCAGGTGTTCAAATTGTATTTTAATATGTTCAATACTTCTTTTACAATCTAAGGTATAATTGATTGAAACACTTATGATATCTTTGCAAAACAATTTCATTTGTTAAAATTGTGTTTTCATATGTTTAATACTTCTTTTACAATCTAAGGTTTATTAATTAATTCAAACACTTGTGATACCTGCGAAAATCCATTTCATGTGTTCAAATTGTATTTTGATATGTTCAATACTTCTTTTACAATCTAATGTCTATTAATTGATTGAAACACTTATGATATCTTTGAAAAACAGTTTCATGTGTTAAAATTGTGTTTTGATAAGTTTAATACTTCTTTCATTTACAATCTAAGGTTTTATAGTTAACCTAGGAAACTATAATAAAGTGAATATTCTGTGAAATAATAGTTTAAAAGCATCTTAACTATTAAAAACAAGCGTATTACTTAACTAAATGTTTGCAACTTATTCTTTTCCCTATTAATTGATTGAAAAGAGTTATGATATCTTTGAAAACCAATTTCATGTGTTAATATTGTGTTTTCATATGTTTAATACAATCTTAATCTATTAATTGATTGAAACACTTATGAATATCTTTGAAAAACAATTTCATGTGTTAAAATTGTGTTTTCATATGTTTAATACCTCTTTTACAATCTAAGGTCTATTAATTGATTCAAACAGTTGTGATACCTTTGAAAAACTATTTCATGTGTTCAAATTGTATTTTGATATGTTCAATACTTCTTTTACAATCTAAGGTCTATTAATTGATTGAAACACTTATGATATATTTGAAAAACAATTTCATGTGCTAAAATTGTGTTTTCATATGTTTAATACTTCTTTTACAATCTAAGGTCTATTAATTGATTCAAACACTTGTGATACCTTTGAAAAACCATTCCATGTGTTCAAATTGTATTTTGATATGTTCAATACTTCTTTTACAATCTAAGGTCTATTAATTGATTGAAACACTTATGATATCTTTAAAAAACAATTTCATGTGTTAAAATTGTGTTTTGATATGTTTAATACATCTTTCATTTACAATCTAAGGTTTTGATAGTTAACCTTGGAAACTCTAAGAAAGTGAATGTTCTATGTAATAATAGTTTAAAAGCATCTTAACTATTTAAAACAAGCATACTTAACTAAATGTTTGCAACTTGTTCTTTTCGCTATTAATTGATTGAAAACACTTATGATATCTTTGAAAACCAATTTCATGTGTTAAAATTGTGTTTTGATATGTTTAATACAGTCTTAGTCTATTAATTGATTGAAACACTTATGAATATCTTTGAAAAACAATTTCATGTGTTAAAATTGTGTTTACATATGTTTAATACTTCTTTTACAATCTAAGGTCTATTAATTGATTCAAACACTTGTGATACCTTTGAAAAACCATTTGAGGTGTTCAAATTGTATTTTAATATGTTCAATACTTCTTTTACAATCTAAGGTATAATTGATTGAAACACTTATTATATCTTTGAAAAACAATTTCATTTGTTAAAATTGTGTTTTCATATGTTTAATACTTCTTTTACAATCTAAGGTCTATTAATTGATTGAAACACTTATGATATATTTGAAAAACAATTTCATGTGCTAAAATTGTGTTTTCATATGTTTAATACTTCTTTTACAATCTAAGGTCTATTAATTGATTCAAACACTTGTGATACCTTTGAAAAACCATTCCATGTGTTCAAATTGTATTTTGATATGTTCAATACTTCTTTTACAATCTAAGGTCTATTAATTGATTGAAACACTTATGATATCTTTAAAAAACAATTTCATGTGTTAAAATTGTGTTTTGATATGTTTAATACATCTTTCATTTACAATCTAAGGTTTTGATAGTTAACCTTGGAAACTCTAAGAAAGTGAATGTTCTATGTAATAATAGTTTAAAAGCATCTTAACTATTAAAAACAAGCATACTTAACTAAATGTTTGCAACTTGTTCTTTTCGCTATTAATTGATTGAAAACACTTATGATATCTTTGAAAACCAATTTCATGTGTTAAAATTGTGTTTTGATATGTTTAATACAGTCTTAGTCTATTAATTGATTGAAACACTTATGAATATCTTTGAAAAACAATTTCATGTGTTAAAATTGTTTTTTCATATGATTAATACTTCTTTTACAATCTAAGGTCTATTAATTGATTCAAACACTTGTGATACCTTTGAAAAACCATTTCAGGTGTTCAAATTGTATTTTAATATGTTCAATACTTCTTTTACAATCTAAGGTATAATTGATTGAAACACTTATTATATCTTTGAAAAACAATTTCATTTGTTAAAATTGTGTTTTCATATCTTTAATACTTCTTTTACAATCTAAGGTCTATTAATTAATTCAAACACTTGTGATACCTTCGAAAATCCATTTCATGTGTTCAAATTGTATTTTGATATGTTCAATACTTCTTTTACAATCTAAGGTCTATTAATTGATTGAAACACTTATGATATCTTTGAAAAACAGTTTCATGTGTGAAAATTGTGTTTTGATAAGTTTAATACTTCTTTCATTTACAATCCAAGGTTTTATAGTTAACCTAGGAAACTATAAGAAAGTGAATATTCTGTGTAATAATAGTTTAAAAGCATCTTAACTATTAAAAACAAGCGTATCACTTAACTAAATGTTTGCAACTTGTTCTTTTCCCTATTAATTGATTGAAAAGAGTTATGATATCTTTGAAAACCATTTTCGTGTGTTAAAATTGTCCTTTCATATGTTTAATACAATCTTAGTCTATTAATTGATTGAAACACTTATGAATATCTTTGATAAACAATTTCATGTGTTAAAATTGTGTTTTCATATGTTTAATACTTCTTTTACAATCTAAAGTCTATTAATTGATTCAAACACTTATGATACCTTTGAAAAACCATTTCATGTGTTCAAATTGTATTTTGATATGTTCAATACTTCTTTTACAATCTAAGGTCTATTAATTGATTGAAACACTTGTGATATCTTTGAAAAACAATTTCATGTGTTAAAATTGTGTTTTGATATGTTTAATACTTCTTTCATTTACAATCTAAGGTTTTATAGTTAACCTAGGAAACTGTAAGAAAGTGAATGTTCTGTGTAATAATAGTTTAAAAGTATCTTAACTATCGAAAACAAGCGTATTACTTAACTAAATGTTTGCAACTTGTTCTTTTCGCTATTAATTGATTGAAAACTCTTATGATATCTTTGAAAACCAATTTCCTGTGTTAAAATCGTGTTTTGATATGTTTAATACAATCTTAGTCTATTAGTTGATTGAAACACTTATGAATCTTTGAAAAACAATTTCATGTGTTAAAATTGTGTTTTCATATATTTAATACTTCTTTTCAATCTAAGGTCTATTAATTGATTGAAACTGATCCGATCGGTCATCGGTAGTCGATGACATCAGCATCAGAGAACCACGTGGACCACTCACAGGGTGACACGTGGACCAGGTGGCAGAGAGGTAGGGGGACGATCGCCAAGAGAGGTGATCGGTGGTCAGTAACCAAGTTACCACCGACAGATCAGGCGGCAGAGAGGTCGGGGGACAGATCACCCAGAATGGTGATAGGTGGTCAGTAGCCAAGTGACCACCAGCAGACCAGTTCCCAGACTCGCGCCTGGAGGCAGAGCGCGAGTAGCGAATAAACACTGATCAGTCATCGGGTGTATTGTCATCGGGGTCTCGTGTTACACGCAGTTAAACTGGGACTAAGGTTCCCAGCGAGAGCGTTACGCATGGACCTCGCATGAGCACACCTCAAGGAATCATGCACGAGAGTGGCCTGAGGGAACCAGTAAGCCAGTCGGTGATTGGTGATTCCCTCAACCCATTACGTGCGTGTCATCCTGAAGGGTAAGTCGCCTACGCAGAGAGTAACGTTCGGTGAGGGCGCCTAGACCAGCCACACCCGACGTTCTCCTAAGAGTATGCAATTTGCCCAGATAAGAGAAGCATCCCAAGTTACTCCGCAAGGGTGTAGCTTAGGCAGACAAAGAGAGGCGCTAGAGCCCTTCTAGTAAGTGACACGTGTGTGGTTAGATGTGAGTTGCAGGCCTCCACGTGTCACCATCTGAGAGGGGTGCGGTCCAGACAAAAGAGCACTCCGTACCGCTAAAGGTACAGACAGGCGCAGCCAAGCGCAGACATGCGCAGACTCTCACGCTCCCCATTGCTGATTCTGAAGGTACGCTTTCTCTGAAAAGCACGACAGGGTTCTGACACATGCCAGAAAAGCATAACAGAATTCTGTTATGCCCAGAAGCAGGGAAAGAGGGATAAAAGACAGAATCAGAGTGAGGGTGAAGGGGGAGAAAAAAGATAGAGGGAAAAACAGAGTGCAAGTTTTTCTGATACACACGTTTTTTACTAAGTTTCGAGTTTTCTGGTGGTTCTGTTGAACTAACTTGATCGTCGGAGTGCAAACGGCCGCTAGAGGCGCCGTCTGTGTATTTTGCAGGTCACATTTTGAAGACATCTGAGAGAGAGTTCAGAAGGTGATTCTTCAGGAGACACAGTCGCGAAGACAGGGCAGAAAGTGTTACGAAGCGATTCACCCACGTTCAAGTTGCCGGCAGGATCACAAACACTTGTGATACCTTTGAAAAACCATTCCATGTGTTCAAATTGTACTTTGATATCTTCAATCACTAGGTCGCCTTCTCTAAACTGCCTTGGCATGACCTTCGAGTTATACCTTTGTTCAATCCTTCTTTTCACTGCCTCAGCTTCTACTCTCGCCTCCTCCATGACCTCATCCAGCAAATCCAAATTCAGCCTTCTTGCCTCATTCGAGTCTTCCGCTACAAAGTTCTGGAATCTCGGCGAGCTCTCCTGGATTTCCACTGGAATCATTGCGTCGCATCCATAGACCAAGCTAAACGGGGTCTCATGGGTTCCTGATTGCTCGGTGGTGTGGTACGCCCAAACTATACGGGGTACCTCCTCAGCCCATGATCCCTTGGCTTTCTCTAGTCTTCTCTTCAAGCCTCTCAGCAATACCCGATTGGCGGACTCTACTTGGCCATTTGTCTGAGGGTGCTCGACGGATGCAAATACTTGTTGAATTCCCACCCCTTCGCACAGCTTCTTCAACAGGTGACTTGCAAACTGTGTCCCGTTGTTCGACACCAGGCGCTTAGGCACACCAAACCGGCATACGATGTTCTTCCTCACGAAGCACTCGATCTTGTGTGCGGTGATCTGGGCCACTGGTTCTGCTTCGATCCACTTGGTGAAATATTCAATCGCCACCACCAAGTACTTCATCTGCCTGATCGCCAATGGAAAGGGTCCCAGAATGTCGATCCCCCACGTATGAAACGGCCAAGGCTTGTAAATCGACTTCAACTCCTCGGGAGGCGTCTTGTGCCAATCGGCGTGCTGCTGACATTGCTTGCAACACTGTGCGTACTTCTTGCAGTCTTCTCTCATTGTAGGCCAATAGTAACCTGCACGGAGGGTTCTTGCAGCCAGAGCTCGACCCCCGACGTGACTTCCGCAGATCCCTTCATGGAGCTCGGCCATGATTCTTGTACATTTCTCTCCGTGCACACGTTCCAGGAGTGGGTGTGTGAACCCAAACCTATACAACTCGCCATCAATCATTGTGAACTTGCTAGAATTCTTCTTTATCTTCCTAGCCTCCGTCGGATCTAGCGGGAGAAGGCCATCTGCCAGGCATCGCTGGTACTGTGTTATCCACGTGTCTGGCTCATGCGTAGCGCAGACCTGCGTCATGTTCACCCTCTCTCCCCAACATGCTCTTATTCTCGACGATCTCAAGGTCTCCTGAGTCAGAGACCTGTGACTCCTCGCCACTTTCTCCGTCGACTTGCTTATTTTAAGAACCAGGTGATCTGCCACAAATGCTCTAGGCGTCTTAAGAGTTTCTTGGATCACCGTCCTCTGCCTACCCCCCTTGCCCGAACTGGCGAGCTTAGCTAGCAAGTCAGCTCGGGCATTCTGCTCTCTGGGCACATGCACCACTTCAAAGGAGACAAAGGAACTCTTCAACTCCTGCACATACTCCAGGTAAGCCGCCATTTGTGGATCTTTGGCCTAGAACTCGCCTGTTACTTGTCCTGTGACCAACAGCGAGTCACTCTTAGCCATTAGCACCCTAGCTCCCATCTCCTTGGCCTGCAAGATTCCGGCGATCAGCGCCTCACACTCTGCTTGATTGTTGCTGGCTTTGAAGGCAAACCTCAGGGACTGCTCAATCAGCACACCGTTGGGCCCTTCCAAGATAACTCCAGCACTGCTACCCTGCTGGTTCGACGACCCGTCCACTGAGAGCACCCAACGGAAATCATCCCCCTCAACTCGCGCTGCTTCTGACGAGAGCTCGACCACGAAATCAGCGAAGATCTGCCCCTTGATCGGACCTCGGGGCTCATACTTGATATCGAACTCCGACAGGTCCACCGTCCACTTCACCATCCTCCCAGCTACATCGGGCTTCTTCAGAACCTTCTGGATGGGAAGTCGGTCATCACCAGTATTGTAAAACTGTGAAAATAATGGCGCAACCTCCTTGCTGAAAATACCACAGCCAGCGCGACTTTCTCCAAGGCCTGATACCTCACCTCCGGGCCCTGCAGCACTTTGCTGACGAAATAAATAGGCTTCTGAGCCTGGTCCTGGTCTTGGGCGAGCACCGCACTCACCGCCCTCTCAGTTACAGCAAAATACAACCTAAGAGGGGTCCCCACCAGCGGTTTGCACGAGACGGGCGGGCTCGCCAGGTACTCTTTAAGCTTGACGAAGGCCTCTTCGCACTCCTTCGCCCAGGCAAACTTGTTGTTACGCCTTAAACACTGAAAGTACGGATGGCCCTTCTCTCCGCTGGCTGATACGAAACGAGACAGAGCGGCCATCCGACCTGTAAGTTGCTGCACCTCCTTCACGGTTGCCGGGCTCCTCATCGCCAAAATGGCAGCACACTTATCAGGATTGGCTTCTATTCCTCTTTCAGTTAAGAGAAATCCCAGGAACTTCCCCGCCTCTACGCCAAAAATGCACTTCTCGGGGTTCAGCTTTAATCTGAACTTGGCGATTGTGGTGAACAACTCCTCCAAGTCCGCGACGTGCTTGCTCTTCTCCGGCGAGGTCACGACCATGTCATCTACGTACGCTTGCACATTCCTCCTCAGCATCGGTGCAAGCACCCGATCCATCAACCTCTGGTACGTGGCCCAAAGGGCATCACCTTGTAGCTGTAGCACGATCTCTCGGTCATGAAGGCGGTCTTCTCTTCATCCATGGGATGCATCTTTATCTGGTTGTACCCCGAGAAGGCGTCCAGGAAACTCAGCAACTTGCACCCTGCAGCACTGTCCACCAGGGCGTCTATGCTTGGCAAAGGATACGAATCCTTTGGGCAAGCCTTGTTCAGATCAGTGAAATCGACGCACATGCGCCATTTCCCATTGCTTTTCTTCACCAGCACGACATTGGCCAGCCACTCAGGGTACTGGACCTCCCTGATATGGCCTGCAGCGAGGAGCTTCTGTGTTTCATCCCTAATCGCCTGCCTCCTCTCCTCGTTGAACTTCCTTCTTCTCTGTCGCACTAGTCTGACCTGGTTGTCCATTGCCAGATGGTGGCACAAGAAGTCGGGGTCGATTCCCGGCATGTCTGAAGCAGACCATGCGAAAGCATCCAGATGCCGCTCTATCACCTTGGCAATCTGATCTTGGAGCTCAGCCTCCAAGGATCTTCCCAACTTGAAGACCTTTCCCCCGGTCTCCCTTTCGAGCCATTCCTCGACGGGTTTGGGTCTAGATTCCCTGGCGATCACCGCCCTGGCGATTCCTAGCTCCCTCGCTTCCTCTGGGCAGTTCCTCGCCTCTTCTTCCCGCTCGGCGTTCTCTCCCTCAGCCTCAGCATCCATCATGGCGACGTCGCCTCCGGCGGCCACCTCCATCGTTGCACCAACAACTCGCCACTCTGCTGGTTTGGGCTTCACACCGGGAGGCGGCGTCTTTGTGATGTAACTCACTGACCTCTTGCTTTTTAGGCTATTCTCATAGCACTTCTTCGCTTCCTTCTGGTCAGATTTGATGGTGATCACCACCCCTTCCATCGATGGCAACTTCACCTTCATGTGCCTGGTTGAAGGCACATCTCCTATTCTGTTGAGCGTTGGTCTGCCTAACAGAATGTTATATGCTGAGGGAGCATTCACGACGAGATACTTGATTTTCTCCGTTCTCGAGCCCGCCTCATCCGTGAACGTAGTTCTTAACTCTATATACCCCCTGACCTCCACCTGATCGCCAGCGAAACCATACAAACACCCTCCATAGGGCCTCAGCTGGTCAAGGGGCAACTGCAACTGTGTGAAAGTCGGCCAGAACATCACATCTGCCGAGCTTCCTTGGTCCACCAGCACCCTGTCGACCTTCCTTCCCGCCGTGACAAGCGAGATGACTATTGGATCATTGTCATGAGGCACAACGTCCCTGAGATCTTCCCTTGTGAACGTGATGTCCACATCTGGCGAGTGGTCCTCGAACATGTCTACTGTCATCACGGACCTCGCATATTTCTTCCTCTGCGACGCGATGCATCCACCACCCGAGAAACCTCCCGCGATGGTATGGATCTCCCCGTGAGTGGGCATTTCGTGCTGCTGAGCCTCACCACGCGCCGGCTGGGAGCTCGACGCGCCCCCCGTCCTTCTATCCAGCAGATAATCGTTGAGGAACCCGCTCTTGACCAGGTCATCGAGCTGGTATCCTAACGCCAAACAGGAGTCCACGCTGTGGCCAAAACCCTGGTGGAATTCGCACCAGGCGTCTGGCCTTGGTCCCAACACCTTGTCGCCCACCTTCTCGGGCGCCTTTAGCCTGGCTGCTATGTTGGGGATGGCGATCAGGTCCGCCAGCCCCATGACAAACTTATGCTTTGGTGGGCGATTGTACTCTCGGGGGTGCCCTGGACCCCTGTTGATGGCATTTTCATGAAGGTCTTCTTGAATCATGTAAGAAAGTGGTGCGGAAGCTATGAAGGTGTGTGAGCAAGATCCTCCTAAGTGTGGTGTTGATCTTGAAGGTGCATGATATGTATGAAGCTAGGGAGGTTCGGCCAACCCAAGGAGAGGTGAAGGAGATGAAGTTTAGAGCCTAGAATTCTAGGGAGAAGCAAAGCTTGGCACAAAATGGCAGCATAACTTTACTCACAATAAACTTGAAAATACAAGGTGTAGGCTCCTCCTTTTATAGGCTAAGGAGGACCATAATGAAACCCTAATGCTAGCCAAATGAAATGTAAATGTGAAGCACATGGGTACACATGGCACATGGGTGCACATGGCACATGGGTGCACAAATGAGCACATGGGGAGGGGTGTGTCTAGTTTTTATGCTTACCCCCTCCATGGGCTTTCTAGACCGGCCTTGGTAAATTTAGAGGTTTTTTTAGAAACTCTAAGTTTACCTAGGTTGGTGTTTTAGGTGCCAAAATTAATTCTAAGAAAATTACAAATAAAGTTCCTATGCTAATTTTGACAAGAAATTAAAGTCTACTCTACACTAGAGTTTATGGCATTTGAACATGTAAAAGAACGTCTTCTTGGATCCTCTTGGCCATAACTCTATGGTTGGCCCAAATCTACCCTTTGGTGGGCTTGCATGTGGGCTTGTGCTTGGGCCTCTTCCATCATCCCCTCCCTCTTGAAAAGGATTTGTCCTCAAATCCATTGCTTCTTCTTCTTCATGGCTAGGGGAATGGATGTGGTTGGATGGTGTCCTAGAGAATCCTCAAATGATGGTTTTCAAATTTTGGAGCTCTATCACCAACACTAAGTTTGAAGAGAAATCATGAAGACTTGTCACTTCTTTAAGGAAGAGTTTATCCATGTCCATGAAAATGGAATCAAAACCTTTTGTTGTCTTAGGAAGATCTAATATGAAATTTAGGCTTATGTCTTCCCAAGGATCATTTGCAAAAGGTGAAGGAGTATAGAGTTCATGAGACATTGCCTTGGGTGTAGTTTGAAAACAAGAATTGTACCTAAGGTAATGTCTTTGAACTTCTTTTCTCATGGGGGACAAAAGTTTTCCTTTTAAAAGCTCTAGAGTTTTATCAACTCTAATTTGTCCCATGAGTTCTCCTTCATGAAGACTTTTTCTCTTATGTGTAAGGATAGTCTCGTTGTGACAACCATTGTTTCTAAGGATTTGTACACTTTGCAATGGTTGTCTCAATAAGACATGACAAGTTTCTTTAGGCCCTACTTCAAATAAAAATTTGTTTTTGTAGATGCTTATAAAAAACTTGACATTCACTTGGTGATATCCTAACACATATGAGAAATAATCTATTTCATTTTTATCTATGCAAGCTTCTTTTAAAGACTCTTCTTTTTCACTTAGGCTTGCAAGTGTTCCTTTACAAAAGGTAAGGCTTTGAGGTTGTTCAACAAGACACATATTTTCAAAGGTATCTTTAAATCTTTGGTCTTGTTGAATGACCTTGTGCGAAGGAACACTCTTCTCCCACGCCTTTTGTTCTTTAAGGGTCTTCTCATGCTTTTCTTTTTCTTCTTTTTCTTTAGCTTCCCTTTCGACTTCCCCTCTCTTCTTTTGTATTTTTCTTTCCTTTCTTTCTTTATGGGAAGCAAACAATTTTTCTACCCTCATTTCCCAATCTAGGCAAGCTTCTATATTTTCTTTTCCATGGAAATGGGGTTGTTCTACCCTAACCTCTCTTGGGTTTTCCTGTTCTTTTCTATCTCTTCTATGTCTTCTAGGGGGTGCTTGATAATAATCATTTACTCTAATGCTTCCCTCCCCAAAAGAATCATGATCTTTAGAGATATATGCATGAGAAGGTAATTTTTTTAGAATGTGAGACTTCTCATCCTTTGCTTTAGTCAAAACATTAAGTTTAGTCTCACTCTCCAATTGTCTATATGCAATTGATTGCACAGTTTGTGAAACTTCTTTCAAAAGAGTTTTTAAAGATTTTAATTCACTTCCAATAGACTTTGTAGAATGAGAAGAAGAAGACATGGCTAAACCTTTGTGTATACAAGTATTTTACCTTAAGGAAATTTAGGAAAGTCAAAGAAGGTAGTTTTCCAGGTAAGGGATGTGAGTCACAAAGGACTACTTAAGTACCAAGCCTTTGCCTTAGCCAAAAACTATTCCTCAATGTCTTCACACAAAACTTCCTCTTAGTAAACTACTTAGAACACAATTAATTTGAGAAATCAAAACTTTTTTTTCAATGCAAAAAAACAATGTATGCTAACTAATCAACAAAGGTAGACGGTTTATCACAAACTTAACAAAATAATCATGCAAAGCATCACTAACTAAGCAAAAGAAAAGACAATTACAAACAATTAACAATTGCTAATTAAGAATTCTATACTAGTCGGCCCTAGGTGAGGCTTCTTGGACACTTTGAGCCCTTGAAGACACACTCACCGTCTAAATCGTAATTAAGAGGTAATTAACACAAATTAAGTTGCAAGGAAATTAAGAAAACTCCCTTTGTTGATCCTCTTTTTGCTAAATGCACTTCCTTGTTGTCTTTGCTTGTTAGCCCTCCAAAATGTGTGTAGTGTTTTGAGAAAGTTTGCTTCGGCTTTGTCTTTGTCTTCCCCTTAGAATGAAGGTCTTCATTCTCCAATTTCCAGCACCTATCAAAGGGCTAAACCTTAACCAAGTCAAGTTTCCATTCACATAAGCACCAAAGGAGAATAAATTCCAGCACCCAAATTAGAGGTCAAAGAACAAAAGCAAGAAACAATTTAATTGAATAAAACAGTACCACCAAAAGGAGTTAGATTATGACAACTAGAAAGAGGTCCAAGAAATATTAAGCAAGCAAATAAAAGGTACCAAAATAAAGGTAGGCACACAAAAGAATCCTAAGAATGGCACTAGAATTAGATGACCAAATAAAAAAACAGCACCACTGGAAAATGTTGTGGGCCAGAAACGTGTTTTTCCCCAATTTATGATGAGCTGTGTTTTTAAGATATGATTCTGAAATTTGATATGCAAGATATTCAAGATCTTATCTAAAATCTGGCTTTGGAATCACTCAAAACGCATGCACCAATTTGTTTTAATAAAGTTTGCAATTTTGGTGTTCAGTTACGCTAGCTGTAGCGCCTCAGTTTTGCACACTGATTTTAAAAGATTTATCATTTTTTTTCTGTTGATTCTTTTGGACTAATTCTTTTTTTTTCCTTTCTATAACACTTCAAACTTGCAAATTCCAGAGAATCAAAATTTTCCTATGAGTGAAAATATTTTTCTGGATCAAAACAGTCAGCACAGAAAATCTGAAACAGGGGATTCTGGAAACTGGAAACAAAAACAGCAAGATACCAAAGTTTAGACACAAAGGAAATTTGTGAAATAGAATTGTGTAGGATCTAAACACAATATGAACTCAAACTAAAATTAAAAACGCACCAAAAGATCAAAGAACAGCAGATTCAAAGCAATTAAAGATACCCAAAATCAAGAAACAATCAAGCCAAAAAAAAAAGGACTACTAAGAATTGTTGACAATGTGGATGAACATGACTTGACAAAACATATAAGATTCAGAAATTAAAGACTCAAAAGCCTAAAAGAAAATAGCAACTCAAAGGTGTATGGAATCCTATCACAAATTTCACAAGAACTTGTTCAAGATCAATTGAACAAAAGTGCTTCGGTTGGATCTTCCACAAAGCACACCAAAACAATTAAAATGTAAAAAACAGCAAGACAATTATGGAAAATAAGATGAACAACATGAAAGTAAAGAAGAACTAAAAATGAAAGACCAAAAGCAACTCATCTTGAAGAACCATAGCTCATGATACCGAATGATGGCATTTTCATGAAGGTCTTCTTGAATCATGTAAGAAAGTGGTGTGGAAGCTATGAAGGTGTGTGAGCAAGATCCTCCTAAGAGTGGTGTTGATCTTGAAGGTGCATGATATGTATGAAGCTAGGGAGGTTCGGCCAACCCAAGGAGAGGTGAAGGAGATGAAGTTTAGAGCCTAGAATTCTAGGGAGAAGCAAAGCTTGGCACAAAATGGCAGCATAACTTTACTCACAATAAACTTGAAAATACAAGGTGTAGGCTCCTCCTTTTATAGGCTAAGGAGGACCATAATGCAACCCTAATGCTAGCCAAATGAAATGTAAATGTGAAGCACATGGGTGCACAAATGAGCACATGGGGAGGGGTGTGTCTAGTTTTTATGCTTACCCCCTCCATGGGCTTTCTAGACCGGCCTTGGTAAATTTAGAGGTTTTTTTTAGAAACTCTAAGTTTACCTAGGTTGGTGTTTTAGGTGCCAAAATTAATTCTAAGAAAATTACAAATAAAGTTCCTATGCTAATTTTGACAAGAAGTTAAAGTCTACTCTACACTAGAGTTTATGGCATTTGAACATGTAAAAGAACGTCTTCTTGGATCCTCTTGGCCATAACTCTATGGTTGGCCCAAATCTACCCTTTGGTGGGCTTGCATGTGGGCTTGTGCTTGGGCCTCTTCCATCACCTGCCCTTATTCTTCCTTGGATCATAAGGATGGCGGGTCCTTTGGTCCCTCTTAGCTGCTGCTGTCTCCAGCACCCTCTGTGGCTGGATCCAAATCCCTCTCTTCTCGGCGACCTCGCTCTCATCGGCGATGTGCGCCACCGCAAGTCGCCTAACCTCTGCAAACGTGGCGGGGTGAGCCCTAATCAGTGCCTCGCAGAAAGGTCTCGGCAGCACGCCCTTTTTGAAGGCGTAGACTAACATCTCTTCGTCCTTGGCCGGCGAGCGGACCATCTGCGCCCCAAAATGATTTAAGTAGTCCCTGAGGGACTCTCCCTGGTACTGCCTTATGTCGAACAGGTCATAAGACACCCGAGGCGGCGCCTTGATCACTATGTACTGCTCGACGAAAAGGTTCGAAAACTGCTGGAAATTGGTTATGTGACTTGTAGGCAGGCTCACAAACCATTCCAGCGCTGTCCCCTGGAGCGTGCTCACAAACATCTTGCAATACACAGCATCCGACCCTCCTGATAGCATCATCTGCGTGTGGAACGTGGTGAGATGTGCCTCAGGATCCTCCACGCCGGTGAAAAGAGCCTTCACGGGTACCACACTCGCCGGGATAGGCGTGTCTGTGATCGCCTGAGCAAAAGGCATGGGGAAAACGCGAGGTGGCGACGACGGCGCGACCTCTTCAACGACTGGGCGCCCTCTCTGCTCTTGAAGAGCTTGGCGCAATTCCTCAGTCACTCTGCTGAGCTCTTCATTCCTGGCCTGTGAGGCGACCAGGTCCTCATGCATCTTTGCCTGCTCTATGCGCGAGGCTTCCACATTCGCCTGCAACGCACGCATAATCTCCACCATCTGTGCCATAGTCATGGCGCCTTCAGCAGCAACTGGCGCAACTGGACTTGAACGGTTGCTTCTCATCTTTCTCATGAAAACTTAACAGATCATAATGAGCGACGAACAACACCTCCTTCAGCAACGATCGATCCAGCAATCAGTCGGTCAGAACCTCGCAAACTCCAAAGAACTTCAAGAACACAACCTCAACAGCGAAACCTTCACAGAAACTCGCAACTTTACCACAGACCACCGCTTCTCCACCAAAACCTCTGATTTACCGATCGAAATCCGAACGAACGTCGAAGCTTCTATTTCACCGATTAAACCTCGCGTAAACAGCGAAAAACCTCTCCTCACCGAACAAGAACTCGAACGAACGGTGGAAAACACGAATCTACCGAACAAAGCTTGAATGAACGGCGGAAAATGGTTGCACCAGCACACAACCACACGGAAATCGCAGAAACTCCAAGAACTCACGCTGTGGATGGGAACAAGTTTTATACGGCCCCACGGTGGGCGCCTGATGATCCTGCCTGTTGACCAAGACGCTGGAGCCTTGCCTCGTCAAATCTGGATCGACTTCTGCACCGTGTTAGCTTCGGTCCTTCACTGTGATTCACCTCAAGAACCTGCAAAAGACAGAACGGCGCCGCTGCGGCCGATCACGCTCCGACGCCCAAGTCAGCGACTGAACCACCAAATGCTAGGAGAAAACTCAAGAACTCTAAGGAACCGTGCAAAATTCTCTCTCAGCGTACTCAAGTTCTCGCAAGCGTAAAGAAGTAATCTAAACGTGCGTACCTCAGAAGTTCGTTAGAATCTCTTATATACCTGTGCACTTTCTCTCTCCTGACAGTTACACATCTGGACACGTGGCTCGCATCCAGTTGTACACGTGTCACCATCTGGAGCATCCTTGACTTGGGCGCCACTTCTTACTCTTCGGGCTTTTGGCTAAGTTACTTATGCATGAAACAACACAGTGCATAGCTGCCTTGGAGCGTGATCTCTTCTGCGTGGCGAGTACGGGTGCCTTCATACACACCTACCCTGTGGTCTCGCCGGCCGCCTTCATGATCTACTTCGCTTGCTTCACTGTGTATGTTCAGGTAAGCTGTTTCCCGACCTCAACCTCTAGCTAGCTAGGAAATGACTATCTGACGACTTCAACTTTGGCCATGTCCTTATTTCGGCGATCTCTAACCACTAGGTCGTCTGGTTTCGCATCCGGCGACTTCATCTCAAACCCGGTGACCGCCGGTTTAGGTATGCTAGAGATCGGAGCACGCCAACTTAATAACTGGCGACCACACGAGCCCCCCGACTTCCTTCCCTTCTGCCAGCCATGGGCCCTGCTCAACACGCCTACATAATAGCTTGCTGCCACGTCATCACTTCCGACTACCAGGGCGGTACACTAAGGTTTTATAGTTAACCTAGGAAACTATAAGAAAGTGAATGTTCTGTGTAATAATAGTTTAAAAGTATCTTAACTATCGAAAACAAGCGTATTACTTAACTAAATGTTTGCAACTTGATCTTTTCGCTATTGATTGATTGAAAACACTTAAGATGTCTTTGACAACCAATTTCATGTGTTAAAGTTGTGTTTTGATATGTTTAATACAATCTTAGTCTATTAATTGATTGAAACACTTATGAATATCTTTGAAAAAAAATTTCATGTGTTAAAATTGTGTTTTCATATGTTTAATACTTCTTTCATTTACAATCTAAGGTTTTATACTTAACCTAGGAAACTATAAGAAAGTGAATGTTCTGTGTAATAATAGTTTAAAAGTATCTTAACTATCGAAAACAACCGTATTCCTTAAATAAATGTTTGCAACTTGTTCTTTTCGCTATTAATTGATTGAAAACACTTATGATATCTTTGAAAACCAATTTCATGTGTTAAAATTGTGTTTTGATATGTTTAATACAATCTTAGTCTATTAATTGATTGAAACACTTATGAATATATTTGAAAAACAATTTCATGTGTTAAAATTGTGTTTTCATATGTTTAATACTTCTTTTACAATCTAAGGTCTATTAATTGATTCAAACACTTCTGATACCTTTGAAAAACCATTCCATGTGTTCAAATTGTATTTTGATATCTTCAATACTTCTTTTACAATCTAAGGTCTATTGATTGATTGAAACACTCATGATATCTTTGAAAAACAATTTGATGTGTTAAAATTGTGTTTTGATATGTTTAATACTTCTTTCATTTACAATCTAAGGTTTTATAGTTAACCTAGGAAACTATAAGAAAGTGAATGTTCTGTGTAATAATAGTTTAAAAGTATCTTAACTATTGAAAACTAGCGTATTACTTAACTAAATGTTTGCAACTTGTCCTTTTCGCTATTAATTGATTGAAAACACTTATGATATCTTTGAAAACCAATTTCATGTGTTAAAATTGTGTTTTGATATGTTTAATACAATCTTAGTCTATTAATTGATTGAAACACTTATCAATATATTTGAAAAACAATTTCATGTTTTAAAATTGTGTTCTCATATGTTTAATACTTCTTTTACAATCTAAGGTCTATTAATTGATTCAAACACTTGTGATACCTTTGAAAAAGCATTCCATGTGTTCAAATTGTATTTTGATATCTTCAATACTTCTTTTACAATCTAAGGTCTATTGATTGATTGAAACACTTATGATATCTTTGAAAAACAATTTCATGTGTTAAAATTGTGTTTTGATATGTTTAATACTTCTCTCATTTACAATCTAAGGTTTTATAGTTAACCTAGGAAACTATAAGAAAGTGAATGTTCTGTGTAATAATAGTTTAAAAGTATCTTAACTATTGAAAACAAGCGTATTGCTTAACTAAATGTTTGGAACTTGTTCTTTTCGATATTAAATGATTGAAAACACTTATGATATCTTTGAAAACCAATTTCATGTGTTAAAATTGTGTTTTGATATGTTTAATACAATCTTAGTCTATTAATTGATTGAAACACTTATGAATATATTTGAAAAACAATTTCATGTGTTAAAATTGTGTTCTCATAAGTTTAATACTTCTTTTACAATCTAAGGTCTATTAATTGATTCAAACACTTGTGATAGATACCTTTGAGAAACCATTCCATGTGTTCAAATTGTATTTTGATATGTTCAATACTTCTTTTACAATCTAAGGTCTATTGATTGATTGAAACACTCATGATATGATATCTTTGAAAAACAATTTCATGTGTTAAAATTGTGTTTTGAAATGTTTAATACTTCTTTCATTTACAATCTAAGGTTTTATAGTTAACCTAGGAAACTATAAGAAAGTGAATGTTCTGTATAATAATAGTTTAAAAGTATCTTCACTGTTGAAAACATGTATTACTTAACTAAATGTTTGCAACTTGTTCTTTTCACTATTAATTAATTGAAAACACTTATGATATCTT
This sequence comes from Phaseolus vulgaris, assembly GCF_051622355.1. Lineage (NCBI taxonomy): Eukaryota > Viridiplantae > Streptophyta > Magnoliopsida > Fabales > Fabaceae > Phaseolus > Phaseolus vulgaris. Next base: position 17,952,875 of record NC_143501.1, on the reverse strand, counting down.
TGAAAACCAATTTCATGTGTTAAAATTGTGTTTTGATATGTTTAATACAATCTTAGTCTATTAATTGATTGAAACACTTATGAATATCTTTGAAAAACAATTTCATGTGTTAAAATTGTGTTCTCGTATGTTTAATACTTCTTTTAGAATCTAAGGTCTATTAATTGATTCAAACACTTGTGAAAGATACCTTTGTAAAACCATTCCATGTGTTCAAATTGTATTTTGATATGTTCAATACTTCTTTTACAATCTAAGGTCTATTGATTGATTGAAACACTTATGATATCTTTGAAAAACAATTTCACGTGTTGAAATTGTGTTTTGATATGTTTAATACTTCTTTCATTTACAGTCTAAGGTTTTATAGTTAACGTAGGAAACTATAAGAAAGTGAATGTTCTGTGTAATAATAGTTTAAAAGTATCTTAACTGTTGAAAACAAGCGTATTACTTAACTAAATGTTTGCAACTTGTTCTTTTCGCTATTAATTGATTGAAAACACTTATGATATCTTTGAAAACCAATTTCATTTGTTAAAATTGTGTTTTGATATGTTTAATACAATCTTAGTCTATTAATAGATTGAAACACTTATGAATATCTTTGAAAAACAATTTCATGTGTTAAAATTGTTTTCTCATATGTTTAATACTTCTTTTAAAATCTAAGGTCTATTAATTGATTCAAACACTTGTGATAGATACCTTTGAAAAACCATTCCATGTGTTGAAATTGTATTTTGATATGTTCAATACTTCTTTAACAATCTAAGGTCTATTGATTGATTGAAACACTTATCATATCTTTGAAAAACAAGTTCATGTGTTAAAATTGTGTTTCGATATGTTTAATACTTCTTTCATTTACAGTCTAAGGTTTTATAGTTAACCTAGGAAACTATAAGAAAGTGAATGTTCTGTGTAATAATAGTTTAAAAGTATCTTAACTGTTGAAAACAAGCGTATTACTTAACTAAATGTTTGCAACTTGTTCTTTTCGATATTCATTGATTGAAAACACTTATGATATCTTTGAAAACCAATTTCATGTGTTAAAATTATGTTTTGATATGTTTAATACTTCTTCCATTTACAGTTTAAGGTTTTATAGTTAACCTAGAAACTATAAGAAAGTGAATGTTCTGTGTAATAATAGTTTAAAAGTATCTTAACTGTTGAAAACATTTATTACTTAACTAAATGTTTGCAACTTGTTCTTTTCGCTATTAATTAATTGATAACACTTATGATATCTTTGAAAACCAATTTCATGTGTTAAAATTGTGTTTTGATATATTTAATACAATCTAAGTCTATTAATTGATTGAAACACTTATGAATATCTTTGAAAAACAATTTAATGTGTTAAAATTGTGTTCTCATATGTTTAATACTTCTTTTACAATCTAAGGTCTATTAATTGATTCAAACACTTGTGATAGATACCTTTGAAAAACCATTACATGTGTTTAAATTGTATTTTGATATGTTCAATACTTCTTTTACAATCTAAGGTCTATTGATTGATTGAAACACTTATGATATCTTTGAAAACCAATTTCATGTGTTAAAATTATGTTTTGATATGTTTAATACTTCTTCCATTTATAGTTTAAGGTTTTATAGTTAACCTAGAAACTATAAGAAAGTGAATGTTCTGTGTAATAATAGTTTAAAAGTATCTTAACTGTTCAAAACATTTATTACTTAACTAAATGTTTGCAACTTGTTCTTTTCGCTATTAATTAATTGATAACACTTATGATATCTTTGAAAACCAATTTCATGTGTTAAAATTGTGTTTTGATATATTTAATACAATCTTAGTCTATTAATTGATTGAAACACTTATGAATATCTTTGAAAAACAATTTAATGTATTAAAATTGTGTTCTCATATGTTTAATACTTCTTTTACAATCTAAGGTCTATTAATTGATTCAAACACTTGTGATAGATACCTTTGAAAAACCATTCCATGTGTTCAAATTGTATTTTGATATGTTCAATACTTCTTTTACAATCTAAGGTCTATTGATTGATTGAAACACTTATGATATCTTTGAAAAACAATTTCATGTGTTAAAATTGTGTTTTGATATGTTTAATACTTCTTTCATTTACAGTCTAAGGTTTAATAGTTAACCTAGGAAACTATAAGAAAGTGAATGTTCTGTGTAATAATAGTTTAAAAGTATCTTAACTGTTGAAAACAAGCGTATTACTTAACTAAATGTTTGCAACTTGTTCTTTTGGCTATTCATTGATTGAAAACACTTATGATATCTTTGAAAACCAATTTCATGTGTTAAAGTTGTGTTTTGATATGTTTAATACAATCTCAGTCTATTAATTGATTCAAACACTTGTGATAGATACCTTTGAAAAACCATTCCATGTGTTCAAATTGTATTTTGATATGTTCAATACTTCTTTTACAATCTAAGGTCTATTAATTGATTCAAACACTTGTGATAGATACCTTTGAAAAACCATTCCATGTGTTCAAATTGTATTTTGATATGTTCAATACTTCTTTTACAATCTAAGGTCTATTGATTGATTGAAACACTTATGATATCTTTGAAAAACAAGTTCATGTGTTAAAATTGTGTTTTGATATGTTTAATACTTCTTTTATTTACAGTCTAAGGTTTTATAGTTAACCTAGGAAACTATAAGAAAGTGAATGTTCTGTGTAATAATAGTTTAAAAGTATCTTAACTATTGAAAACAAGCGTATTACTTAACTAAATGTTTGCAACTTGTTCTTTTGGCTATTCATTGATTGAAAACACTTATGATATCTTTGAAAACCAATTTCATGTGTTAAAATTGTGTTTTGATATGTTTAATACAATCTTAGTCTAGTAATTGATTGAAACACTTATGAATATCTTTGAAAAACAATTTCATGTGTTAAAATTGTGTTCTTATATGTTTAATACTTCTTTTACAATCTAAGGTCTATTAATTGATTCAAACACTTGTGATAGATACCTTTAAAAAACCATTCCATGTGTTCAAATTGTATTTTGATATGTTCAATACTTCTTTTACAATCTAAGGTCTATTAATTGATTCAAACACTTGTGATAGATACCTTTGAAATACCATTCCATGTGTTCAAATTGTATTTTGATATGTTCAATACTTCTTTCATTTACAGTCTAAGGTTTTATAGTTAACCTAGGAAACTATAAGAAAGTGAATGTTCTGTGTAATAATAGTTTAAAAGTATCTTAACTGTTGAAAACAAGCGTATTACTTAACTAAATGTTTGCAACTTGTTCTTTTCGCTAGTAATTGATTGAAAACACTTATGATATCTTTGAAAACCAATTTCATGTGTTCAAATTGTATTTTGATATGTTTAATACAATCTTAGTCTATTAATTGATTCAAACACTTGTGATAGATACCTTTGAAAAACCATTCCATGTGTTCAAATTGTATTTTGATATGTTCAATACTTCTTTTACAATCTAAGGTCTATTAATTGATTCAAACACTGTGATAGATACCTTTGAAAAACACATCCATGTGTTCAAATTGTATTTTGATATGTTCAATACTTCTTTTACAATCTGTACCGCCCTGGTAGTCGGATGTGATGACGTGGCAGCAAGCTATTATGAAGGCGTGTCGAGCAGGGCCCATGGCTGGTAGAAGGGAACGAAGTCGGGGGGCTCGTGTAGTCGCCAGTCCTTAAGTTGGCGTGCTCCGATCTCTAGCATACCTAAACCGGCGGTCACCAGGTTTGTGATGAAGTCGCCGGAGGCGAACCCAGACGACCAAGTGATCAGACATCGCCAAAGGATCATAGAAGCTTGTTCAGGCTTTCAAAGCAGAGGATAAATTCGTCAGATAGTCATTCCCTAACTAGCCAGAGGTTGAGGTCGGGGAACAGTTTACCCTGAACGCGCGCGATGAAGCAAGTGAAGTAGATCATGAAGGCGGCCGACGAGACCACAGGGAAGGTGTGTATGAAGGCACCCGTACTCGCCACGCAGAAGGGATCACGCTCCAAGGCAGCTATGCGCTGAGTTGTTCCATGCATAAGTAACTTAGCCAAAAGCCTGAAGAGTAAGAAGTGGCGCCCAAGTCAAGGATGCTCCAGATGGTGGCACGTGTACAGCTGGATCCGAGCCACGTGTCCAGATGTGTAACTGTCAGGAGAGAGAAAGTGCACAGGTATATAAGAGATTCTAACGAACTTCTGAGGTACGCACGTTCAGATTACTTCTTTACGCTTGCGAGAACTTGAGTGCGCTGAAGAGAATTTTGCACGGTTCTTGAGAGTTCTTAAGTTTTCTCTTAGTATTTGGTGGTTCAGTCGCTGACTTGGGCGTCGGAGCGTGATCGGCCGCAGCGGCGCCGTTCTGTCTTTTGCAGGTTCTTGAGGTGAATCAAGGCGAAGGACCGAAGCTAACACGACGCAGAAGTCGATTCAGATTTGACGTGGGGCCGTGTAAAGCTTGTTCCCATCCACAGCGTGAGTTCTTGGAGTTTCTGCGGTTTCTGTGTGGTTGTGTGCTGGTGCAACCATTTTTCGCCGTTCATTCAAGCGTTGTTCGGCAAATTCGCATTTTCCACCGTTCGTCTAAGGTTCTTGTTCGGTGAGAAGAGGTTTTTCGCTGCTTACGCGAGTTTCAATCGGGGAGATCTAAGCTTCGCCGTTCGTTCGGATTTTCGTGAAAGAAGCGGTGGTTTGTGGTGAAGCTGTAAGTTTCTGCGAAGGTTTCTGCTGATTGAGATTGTGTTCTTGAGGTTCTTCGGAATTTGCAAGGTTCTGACCGATTGATTGCTGGATCGATCGTTGCTGAAGGAGGTTTTGTTCGTCGCTCATTGTGATCTGTTAAGTTTTCATGAGAAAGATGATAAGCAACCGTTGAAGTCCAGTTGCGCCAGTTGCTGCTGAAGGCGCCATGACTATGGCGCAGATGGTGGAGATTATGCGTGCGCTGCAGGCGAATGTGGAAGCCTCGCGCATAGAGCAGGCAAGGATGCATGAGGACCTGGTCGCCTCTCAGGCCAGGAATGAAGAGCTCAGCAAAGTGACTGAGGAATTGCGCCAAGCTCTTCAGGAGCAGAGTGGGCGCCCAGTCGTTGAAGAGGTCGCGCCGTCGTCGCCACCTCGCGTTTTCCCCATGCCTTTTGCTCAGGCGATCACAGACACGCCTATCCCTGCGAGTGTGGTACCCATGAAGGCTATTTTCACCGGCGTGGAGGATCCTGAGGCGCATCTCACCACGTTCCACACGTAGATGATGCTGTCAGGAGGCTCGGATGCTGTCTATTGCAAGATGTTTGTGAGCACGCTCTAGGGAACAGCGCTGGAATGGTTTATGAGCCTGCCTACTGGCCACATAACCAATTTCCAGCAGTTTTCGAAGCTTTTCGTCGAGCAGTACATAGTGAACAAGGCGCCGCCTCGGGTGTCTTATGACTTGTTCGACATAAGGCAGTACCAGGGAGAGTCCCTCAGGGACTACTTAAATCGTTTTGGGCGCAGATGGTCCGCTCGCCGGCCAAGGACGAAGAGATGTTGGTCTACGCCTTCAAAAAGGGCGTGCTGCCGGAACCTTTCTGCGAAGCGCTGATCAGGGCTCACCCCGCCACATTTGCTGAGGTTAGGCGACTTGCGGTGGCCCACATCGCCGATGAGAGCGAGGTCACCGAGAAGAGAGGGAGCGTGGCCCCCGCCAGGCCACGTGCCCAGACCAGGATCCAGCCACTGAGGGTGCTGGAGACAGCGGCGACCAAGAGGGATCAAAGGGCTCTCCATCCTTATGATCCAAGGAAAAACAAGGGCAGGGGCCCAGGGCGCCCCAGGGAGTACAATCGCCCGCCGAAGCATAAGTTTGTCATGGGGCTGGCGGACCTGATCGCCATCCCCAATATAGCAGCTAGGCTCAAGGCGCCCGAGAAGGTGGGCGACAAGGTGTTGGGACCAAAGCCAGACGCCTAGTGCAAATTCCACCAGGGCTTTGGCCACACCGTGGACTCATGTTTGGCATTAGGATACCAGCTCGACGACCTGGTCAAGAGCGGGTTCCTAAATGATTACCTGTTGGACAGAAGGACGGGGGGCGCGGCGAGCTCCCAGCCGGCGCGTGGTGAGGCTCAGCAGCACGAAATGCCCACTCACGGAGAGATCCACACCATCGCGGGAGGTTTCTCGGGTGGTGGATGCACCGCGTCGCAGAGGAAGAAGTATGCGAGGTCGGTGATGACAGTGGACATGTTCGAGGACCACTCGCCAGATGTGGACATCACGTTCACAGGGGAAGATCTCAGGGACGTTGTGCCTCATGACAACGATCCAATTGTCATCTCGCTTGTTACGGCGGGAAGGAAGGTCCACAGGGTTCTGGTGGACCAAGGAAGCTCGGCAGATGTGATGTTCTGGCCGACTTTCACACAGTTGCAGTTGCCCCTTGACCAGCTGAGGCCCTATGTGATGGAAGAGGCCTAAGCACAAGCCCACCAAAGGGTAGATTTGGGCCAACCATAGAGTTATGGCCAAGAGGATCCAAGAAGACGTTCTTTTGCATGTTCAAATGCCATAAACTCTAGTGCAGAGTAGACTTTAATTTCTTGTCAAAATTAGCATAGGAACTTTATTTGTAATTTTCTTAGAATTAATTTTGGCACCTAAAACACCAACCTAGGTAAACCTAGAGTTTCTAAAAAAAACCTCTAAATTTACCAAGGCCGGTCTAGAAAGCCCATGGAGGGGGTGAGCATAAAAACTAGACACACCCCTCCCCATGTGCTCATTTGTGCACCCATGTGCCATGTGCACCCATGTGCTTCACATTTACATTTCATTTGGCTAGCATTAGGGTTGCATTATGGTCCTCCTTAGCCTATAAAAGGAGGAGCCTACACCTTGTATTTTCAAGTTTAATTGAGTAAGGTTATGCTGCCATTTTTGTGCACAAGCTTTACTTCTCCTAGAAATCTAGGCTCTAAACTTCAATCCTTTTCCCCTTTTTCCCTTGAGCTGGCCGAACCACTCAAACACCATACTCATCATGCACCTACAAGGCCAACACAACTCCTAGGAGGGTCTTGATCATCTCACCCATTGCTTCCGCACCTTATTTTCTACTTTGATTCAAGAAGAACACATGAAAATGCCATCATTTGGTATCATGAGCTTTGGTTCTTCAAGATGAGTAGCTCCTTGTCTTTTCAATTTTAGTTCTTCTTTATTTCATATTGTCATTTACTTTCCTTACCTGTCTTGCTGTTTTTTACATTTTAATTTGTTCTTGGTGTGCTTTGTGGAAGATCCAACCGAAGCACTCTTGTTCATTTGATCTTGAACAAGTTCTTGGGCAATTTGTGATAGGATTCCATACACCTTTGTGTTGCTATTTTCTTTTAGGCTTTGAGTCTTTATTGCTTTCATTATTTTGGTTCATATTATGCTTTGAGTCTTTAATTTTCTGAATCTATACATGTTTTGTCAAGTCATGTTCATCCATATTGTCAACAATTCATAGTAGTCCTTTTATTTGGCTTAATTGTTTCTTGATTTTGGGTCTCTTTATTTGCTTGAATCTGCTGTTCTTTGCTCCTTTGGTGCCTTTTTAATTTTTAGTTTGAGTTCATATTGTGTTTAGATCATACACAATTCTATTTCACAAATTTCCATTGTGTCTAAACTTTGGTATCTTGTTGTTTTTGTTTCCAGTTTTCAGATTCCCCTGTTTTCACCTTCTCTGTTTTGGCTGTTTTAACCCAGAAAAATATTTCCACCCATAGGAAAATTTTGATTCTCTGGAGAATGCAAGTTTAAAGTGTTATACAAAGGACAAAAAAAGAATTAGGTCAAAAGAAGCAACAGAAAAAAAATGATAAATCTTTTAAAATCAGAGTGCAAATCTGAAGCGCTCCAGCTGGCCTAACCGAACACCAAATTTGAAAAATTTATTAAAAACAAATGGTGCATCCGTTTTGAGTGATTCCAAAGCCAGATTTTAGATAAGATCCTGAATATCTTGCATAACAAATTTCAGAGCCAAATTCCAAAAATACAGATCAGCATAAATCGGGGAACAAACACGTTTTCTGGCCCACAACATTTTCCAGTGGTGCTGTTTTTTTTTATTTGGTCATCTAATCTAGTGCTTTTCTTTAGGAATTCTTTTGTGTGCCAACCTTTAATTGAGTACCTTTATTTGTTTGCTTTACTTAATTGACTCTCTTTCTAGTTGTCACAATCTAAATCCTTTTGGTGGTACTGTTTTATTCAATTAAATTTGTTTCTTGCTTTCGTTCTTTGACCTCTAATTTGGGTGCTGGAATTTAATTCTTCTTTGGTGCTTATGTGAATGGGAACTTGATTTGGTTAAGGTTTAGCCCTTTGCTAGGTGCTGGAAATTGGAGGATTAAAGGCCATCATTCTAAGGAGAAGACAAGGCCAAAGCCGAAACAAGCATTCTTGAGAAAACACTACAAACACTTGGAAGATCAACAAGCAAAGACAACAAGGAAGTGCACTAACCAAAAGAGGATCAACAAAGGGAGTTCTCTTATTTCCTTTGCAACTTGGTTTATTGTTAATTACCTTGTTAATTACGTTTAGACGGTGAGTGTGTCTTCAAGGGCTCAAAGTGTCCAAGAAGCCTCACCTAGGGCCGAATAGTATAGCATTCTTGATTAGTAATTGTTACTTGTTTGTAATTGCCTTTTCTTTTGCTTAGTTAGTGACGCTTTGCATGGTTATTTTGTTAAGTTTGTGTTAAACCGACTAGCTTTGTTGATTAGTAGCTTGCATTGTTTTCTTTCATTGAAAATTTGATTTCTCAACTTAATGGTGTTCTAAGTGGTTTACTAAGAGAAAGTTTTGTGTGAAGACATTGAGGGATAGTTTTTGGCTAAGGCAAAGGCTTGGTATTTAAGTAGTCCTTTGTGACTCACCTCCCTTACCTGGAAAACTACCTTCTTTGACTTTCCTAAGTTTTCTCAAGGTAAAATACTTGTATACACAAAGCTTTAGCCATGTCTTCTTCTTCTCATTCTACAAAGTCTATTGGAAGTGAATTAAAATCTTTAAAAACTCTTTTGAAAGAAGTTTCACAAACTGTGCAATCAATTGCTTATAGACAATTGGAGAGTGAGACTAAACTTAATGTTTTGACTAAAGCAAAGGATGAGAAGTCTCACATTCTAAAAAAATTACCTTCTCATGCATATATCTCTAAAGATCATGATTCTTTTGGGGAGGGAAGCATTAGAGTAAATGATTATTATCAAGCACCCCCTAGAAGACATAGAAGAGATAGAAAAGAACAAGAAAACCCAAGAGGGGTTAGGGTAGACCAACCCCATTTCCATGGAAAAGAAAATATAGAAGCATGCGTAGATTGGGAAATGAGGGTAGAAAAATTGTTTGCTTCCCATAAAGAAAGAAAGGAAAGAAAAACACAAAAGAAGAGAGGGGAAGTCGAAAGGGAAGCTAAAGAAAAAGAAGAAAAAGAAAAGCATGAGAAGACCCTTGAAGAACAAAAGGCGTGGGAGAAGAGTGTTCCTTCCCACAAGGTCATTGAACAAGACCAAAGATTTAAAAATACCTTTGAAAATATGTGTCTTGTTGAACAACCTCAAAGCCTTACCTTTTGTAAAGGAACACTTGCAAGCCTAAGTGAAAAAGAAGAGTCTTTAAAAGAAGCTTGCATAGATAAAAATGAAATAGATTATTTCTCATATGTGCTAGGATATCACCAAGTGAATGTCAAGTTTTTTATAAGCATCTACAAAAACAATTTTTTATGTGAAGTAGTGCCTAAAGAAACTTGTCATGTCTTATTGAGACAACCATTGCAAAGTGTACAAATCCTTATAAACAATGGTTGTCACAACGAGACTATCCTTACACATAAGAGAAAAAGTCTTCATGAAGGAGAACTCATGGGACAAATTAGAGTTGATAAAACTCTAGAGCTTTTAAAAGGAAAACTTTTGTCCCCCATGAGAAAAGAAGTTCAAAGACATTACCTTAGGTACAATTCTTGTTTTCAAACTACGCCCAAGGCAATGTCTCATAAACTCTATACTCCTTCACCCTTTGCAAATGATCCTTGGGAAGATATAAATTTCATATTAAAACTCCCTAGGACAACAAAAGGTTGTGATTCAATCTTCATGGTTATGGATAAACTCTTCTCTAGAGAAGTGATACATCTTCATGGTTTATCTTCAAGCATAGTGTTGAATAGAGTTCCAAATTATGCAAACCATGATTTGAGGATTTCCTTTGGAAAACTTGCAACTAAATTGCACACTTTAAATTCTTATCATCCTCAAACGCATGGTCAAAATATATTTGAAAATCTAGCTCTTTCTACTATGCCTAGAATAATCATGAAGTGCACACACAACTCTAGAGGTGAGCAAACATACCATAAAGTAGTTCATAAAACTACTTATATTTCTACTTTTAAAGTTATGTGTGGGTTCAATCATCTTTCTCCTTTTAAGTTGTTACCATCTTCTATAGGATTTATGCCTAAAGAGAAAGTAACCACAAATGAACATTTTAAAATACATAAGATGATTAGAGACCACACACAACCATTAAAAGAGAAACTTTGTCCAAGGTTGCCAAAACCAAAAGAAAAACAAAAATGGCAACCTAGTAAAATTAATTTGCAAACTAACACCTATGCCTTATTTGATTATTTCTATAGGTGGACGTTTGATCCAGGAGGACAAGCTTTGGCGAAGCAAAAGGTTGCTATCCGAGATCAAGTCTGTAGATCTGAGGATAGATCTTCTCAAGAAGGAGGAGATGATGGACACCATCCAGCCACATCCATTCCCCTAGCCATGAAGAAGAAGAAGCAATGGATTTGAGGACAAATCCTTTTCAAGAGGGAGGGGATGATGGAAGAGGCCTAAGCACAAGCCCACCAAAGGGTAGATTTGGGCCAACCATAGAGTTATGGCCAAGAGGATCCAAGAAGACGTTCTTTTACATGTTCAAATGCCATAAACTCTAGTGTAGAGTAGACTTTAATTTCTTGTCAAAATTAGCATAGGAACTTTATTTGTAATTTTCTTAGAATTAATTTTGGCACCTAAAACACCAACCTAGGTAAACCTAGAGTTTCTAAAAAAAACCTCTAAATTTACCAAGGCCGGTCTAGAAAGCCCATGGAGGGGGTGAGCATAAAAACTAGACACACCCCTCCCCATGTGCTCATTTGTGCACCCATGTGCCATGTGCACCCATGTGCTTCACATTTACATTTCATTTGGCTAGCATTAGGGTTGCATTATGGTCCTCCTTAGCCTATAAAAGGAGGAGCCTACACCTTGTATTTTCAAGTTTAATTGAGTAAGGTTATGCTGCCATTTTTGTGCACAAGCTTTACTTCTCCTAGAAATCTAGGCTCTAAACTTCAATCCTTTTCACCTTTTTCCCTTGAGCTGGCCGAACCACTCAAACACCATACTCATCATGCACCTACAAGGCCAACACAACTCCTAGGAGGGTCTTGATCATCTCACCCATTGCTTCCGCACCTTATTTTCTACTTTGATTCAAGAAGAACACATGAAAATGCCATCACTATGGAGGGTGCTTGTATGGCTTCGCTGGCGATCAGGTGGAGGTCAGGGGGTATATAGAGTTAAGAACTACGTTCACGGATGAGGCGGGCTCGAGGACGGAGAAAATCAAGTACCTCGTCGTGAATGCTCCCTCAGCATATAACATTCTGTTGGGAAGACCAACACTCAACAGAATAGGAGCTGTGCCTTCAACCAGGCACATGAAGGTGAAGTTGCCATCGATGGAAGGGGTGGTGATCACCATCAAATCTGACCAGAAGGCAGTAAAGAAGTGCTATGAGAATAGCCTGAAAAACAAGAGGTCAGTAAGTTACATCCCAACGACACCGCCTCCCGGTGTGGAGCCCAAGCCAACAGAGTGGAGAGTTGTTGGTGCAGCGATGGAGGTGGCCGCCGGGGGGGACGTCGCCATGATGGATGCTGAGGCTGAGGGAGAGAACGCCGAGCGGGAAGAGGAGGCGAGGAACCGCCCAGAGGAAGCGAGGGAGCTGGGAATCGCCAGGGCGGTGATCGCCAGGGAAGCTAGACCCAAACCCGTCGAGGAATGGCTCGAAAGGGAGATCGGGGGAAAGGTCTTCAAGCTGGGAAGATCCTTGGAGGCTGAGCTCCAAGACCAGATCGCCAAGGTGATAGAGCGGCATCTGGATGCTTTCGCATGGTCTGCTTTAGACATACCGGGAATTGACCCCGACTTCTTGTGCCACTGTTCCGTCCAGTTGACCGGGACGTCTTCGTGCGTGGCCTCAATCGTCAGCTAAGATCTCCTTCCCACTAATTGCCTGCAAATTCCTGTAAAAAAGAGGACAAGGAGGCGCCCTAGCGGCCGTTTGCACTCCGACGCTCAAGTCAGCCAGCAAGAAACACCAAAAAACTGTCCACCCACGTATCTGAGCACCGCGTGTGGCACTCTGAAGGGTGGTAAAAGAACTGTGTATATGTGTGTGTGTTGTCTCCTTCAGGCAAAAATATTCTCCAGTCACTTGTACGTAATCCTAAAGCACGGGCAAGCAACCAGAGAGTTTCTCGTAAATTTGCCAAAGGTTCCAACCCTTTTTCCGACATTCTCAGCGCTATTTAAACTGCCCCCAGCATTTAAAGCGCCTTTAAACTCAAACGTAACGCGCTCATTAAAGCGCTTAATTATGAAACGTAGCGCATTTAAGACGTTGAAACGCTTGGGAGCCATACTAGTACCTGAATGCGAAAAAGGGAAACTGTATTGAATATCTTTAATTACCTAGCACCTGACTAGAGGGTGTTTCTATTCCGGCATTGCTGTCATACACGTGGAGGGCCTCACGACGCCTTGACCCCATCTGGGGGGCGTTTCTACCCATCTGGGGACGTTTCTACGTGTGGGTCCTCCTGCTGGGGAGTGCTACTGCGCTAGGGGTGGCTTTTTGGGTGCCAACTCATGCCCCCAAGTATCTAGCCACTTACTCTGAGAGCGTATCTGCCTTCCTCTCACACCCTGCACCCGGTTATCCTGGGCGTGACCTTCCTCTTGGGTCGTATCTGTCCCGAAGGCGTCTCTGGGCGGCAGGGGTACTTCGCGAGTCAGGCTGCCCTTCACTGGTACTATTACTATGGCCTTGGAGCCACCTTTTCCTTCTCTTTATCACTTTCCCGAGATATCGGGACCTGAGGCTTTCCCACGACGTCGCTCCCTCCATGGTCTTTCCTACCCATGGGTATCGGGAACCACACCGTGAGTGCCTTGCCTTGCTTTTACACTGTTTAATCTGGCGACGCCCTCACCTGGGCAACGCCTTCACCTAGGCGACGCCTTCACCTAGGCGATGCCTTCACCTAGGCGACGCCTTCGCTTAGGCGACGCCTTGCCTTAGCGACGTCTTGTCCTGCCTTGGCGACGCTTCCTCTTGGCGTCTCTACATCTGGGCGACACCTCGAGCTGACTTTGACTTTCCAGTTGTTGACTTTGACCCTGACTTAGTCAACGCCTTGATACGGGACGGTACACAAGCCCCCCAGTCTTAAGCCGAAGACTTGTCTTCAGCGCAAAGACTAAAGCCTTGCCCCCACCATCCACGTGCTTTCTTAATGACGTGTCATTCTCTGCTGACTCAGCAAATTTTCGAATTACTGACGCGACATTATCTGAACCACAGGGGTATTCTTAATGACCGATTGGACATTCCCTGCAATGGGGATGATTACACCTTTTGCGCTACCCTTTATCGCGCGCCACGCGGCCCATCGCGTGGCCCTCCTTTAGAGACCTTTGCGCTTCCCCTGGGCAATCGACCTTCTGACACGTGGCTCGATCCTGCGACCCTCAATTTGCGCCTCTTGGGTTACGAAATGTAACGTTTAAGTTACCCCAACCCCGCGCTCACTCTACTGTTACATTCATTCACTCTGCAATTCCGCACTGTTCATCGCCTTCAAAACCCCTTTCTCTGCAATCGCGATTCTCTCCTTCCTGCGCTCTCCTACTGCCTCCAAAGGTACGGTTTTTCCCTCCTTGATGATTCTCTTTACTGTATGAACTGCCTGGGATTGTCCATATTACCGCATTTCTCTGGATGTTGCTTGTATGCTTCGTTATTCCTCTTGTTTCCCTTCGTTCTTTTGCGGGTAGGGCGCTCCTAGGGTTCTTCCATTTTCCCCTTTTCTTCTCTCCAAACCCCTTTTCTCTGAACCCTTTCTTTCTCTTTTGATCTTCAGCATTGGTGTTGATGGCAAAAACCAAGACCACCGCGCCTCCCCCGCTCCCCAAGTCTCATTATAAGGACGAATATGACTGGGCCCCCGACAAACTTCTGGACGAATGTTCTCTCCTGAACTCCGTTGAGGACGTGGAGGCCCACAGGGGGGACCCTGCCCTCTATAACTTCAATGCTTTCCACAAGAGTCATGACTCCCAAGTCCTGGCAAGCCGAGTGCGACCTGGGATACCCGTTTGCGCGGACTCACGGGATACTGGGGGATGCGCTTTCTTCTTCCTCTACCAGATGGTGTTGAAAAGGGTGGGCCTGCGTTTGCCCCTAACTCCCTTCGAAAAAGAGCTATTGACAGAGATAAACACTGCTCCCGCCCAACTCCATCCCAACAGTTGGGCTTTCGTGAGGGGGTTTCAAATTCTCTGCGGCTACCTGGGAGTTCCCTCCTCTGTGGACGTTTTTCTTCACTTCTTCGAGGTAAAGAAACAAGGGAAAAGTCTCTGGATGAGCTTTTCTGGCATCGCCGGGCGCATCATCCTGACGCTCTTCCAGAATTCGTTCAAAGGCTGGAAGGGGAAATTTTTCAAGCTACGCGCGACCAAGCGCGATCCTACTATTCTAGAGGGCTTTCCCCTGTACTGGACAGACAAGCCCATAACTATGAAGCCCTTGGCTCTGGACGAACTTGCCCCGCCTGACCAGGATATATGCAAAGCCTTGGCGGGATTGGGAATAATCTTTGATACCGCCAAGCTCATCGCGAACGAATTCAATGCCCATGGGCTTTCTACATACTTCGATATCTGTTCTTGGCGATTTATGATGCATTAGTTGCTATAGTTATCTGCATTACCGTTTTTCACTGCACAATGTTACTTGCATTTCGCATCTCTTCCTGTATTGTGAATCCACATAACCGCTCCAGTGCTAATCCTTGTTGTTTGGCCTGTCTTGATGTAGGATCGGTGATGGGTACTTCCAAAAGAATAATGTTGGCGAAAGCACTGAAGGAGGCTCGTGCCGCCAAGGCAGGCGCCTCCTCCAGCCCTGCTGCCAATCCGATTCTCCCGCCGCCTCCGACACCGCCGCCTCCAGTCACTGCTGAAGGTGCTTCTAGCCCATCTCCGACGTCTCCACCTGGCTCCGACGTGCTTCCAACTCCCAACTCTCCTTCACCTATCGCCGCTGTGCCCCTAGCTGCGACCTCGTCACCGGCTCCAACCCCCCTTGACAAAGGAAAAAGGGTTTTGGAGATTCTGTCAGATGATGAGGACTCAGAAGGCGTGGCACCCTTCAGGAGGAGAAAATCCGCGCGGGTTCCTCTTTTGGTAGAGACGCCGCCGCAGGGAGGGAACCCCTTTATGGACAACCCTCCAAGCGCAACCTCACTCCCTCCTATGATTCTCCAAGAGGAAAGGGGCGAAGGTGCTGAATCTGCGCCGCCTCTGCCGCCGCCAGAAACCACTGCTTCCCCGGCTCCCGACGCTGCCGCCCCCGACTTCATTGCCATCCCCCCTCCAATCATGCATCTGATGAGGGGTTTCAGTGGCGGGACTATGCCGGAAGGTATCGACAGGAGGGAAGGTATGCCTTTCTATTTGGGGGCCTTCTTGGCGGTGGCTCTTGAATAGCGCTCCCAGGCCAGAAACGCTGTATTGCAAACCCAAACCCTCCAGGCCTTGGAAACGAAAGCAACCACCCTGGAGGAGGAGATGAAGGCCCTGGGACGCCAGAACGAGGCTTATTGTTCCTCTCTGAAACAAGCACAAGAGTCCAGGGCAGAAGCTGAGAGGAAATTGGCAGAGGCCTTGGGGCTCCAGGCTGACTTCTACGCTCGTGAAGTTGCTCTCCAAGTACAGGTAGCGGGTCTTCAGGAATTGGTCAAAGCAGACGCGGAAACCCAAAAGGACCTGAAGGACCGCTGCTGTGAACAAACTGCCAAGGTGGAACGGATAGAGGAGGAAATGGCCACGCAGGCCAAAGCTATGGACCTTCTCCGAGTTGACTACGACGAACTGCAGGTCGAGGTTAGCTGGCTTCATGTGGAGAAAGAGGCTCTGGAGAAGCAGGTGGCCTCCGGAGACGCCGCCATTGAGGAGCTGGAGAAGGAGAAAAAGTCCCTTATCCAGGAGATGGCGGGCACCTTCGAGGAGGGGTTCCAAGAAGCCCTGTCCCAGGCGTCCTGCGAGAATCCCGGCGTCAACCTTTCAAACTGTGACCCCACACACCACGTAGTCGACGGGAAGGTCGTGCCCATGGATTTGAACGACTGAACTGCTGCCCCTCATCCGCCACCTTCCTCTTCAAGCTTAACTCTTCATTCTTTACCTTCGCTTTTTAATTTCATCTGCCAAAAACTTGTAATTCTTTGAACTATCCACACTCTTGTTACTGATTCGGGACATTCGCATGGTTGTCCTTATTTCTTTTCCACATACGACTCCGCCTATGCGATCTCGTTCTCATCTTTTCCCTTCATACGCTTTACTTATTTTATTTGTATTCTGCCCGTTTCTCACACTTCGTTGGGCGGTTTGGTATGATGGGGTAAGGTCGCTCGCCAACCCTTACGCCCATGGAGAGGCTCACTAAGTGGCGCCGTATCGTCCACGGGACGACTCTGATACCGAAAGGCTCTTTCTTTGATCTTTTAACACTCGGCGCCCACGCCTAAGGAGAGGCCTGCCAAAGCAGCACCGTATCGTCCCCGGGTGTCTAAAACGCTGAGTGTTGTGGGGTTTTTGTTCCCTCCATGGTCTTTCCTGCCCATAGGTATCGGGGAACACCCTGCCAGTGACTCGCTGGCGTTTGACGGTCTCGTCTCCCTCCACAGTCTTTCCTACCTGTGGGTATCGGGGAGGCGACGCCTGCAACTAACTTTGCCTTTCTCTGATTTCTTCTCCCTCCTCAGTCTTTCCTACCTGTGGGTATCGGGGAGGTAACGCCAGTCGGTATTTGGGTTGGCGACGCCCGCGACTTCTCGTCTGTCGTCGCACTTTACGTCTTTCCTGGCAACGCCTCGGGCGTTACCTTTACTTCGACATTGACTTTAATTCTTGCCTTGGTCAACGCCTGATAACAGCGAAGAGCCCAAGGCTTTGCCTGTGCCATCCACGTGGCGCTCCTTGTACAGCTGATGGGACCTTCTGTCATTCGACTTGATCCACGTGGCGCTGCTTACATGGTCGGTGGGGTATCTAGTCATTTCATTTTCTGACTCCTGCTGTACCCCTGGCTCATTTTCGACGGCGCATCGTACCACTGGATATTCTGCTGATACGACGTTTTCTGATTTAAACCAGTGGTGCCAGCGTCATCCTTTCACCTTCTGCCACGTGTATCAATCGCACGGTGCATCCGTTCGCATCGTTTGGCGCTCTAACCGCTTTATTTAACTCTTCAAACTCTGGAACTATCTTCACCATTTTCTCACTCTTCATAACCTACTTGCGTTCTTTCTTCTTGCACCCTTTCTTCTCTGTCGAAGGGCTGTTCTAACTGCTCCCCTCGCTCAACTCTTGCATTTCCAGCCAGCTTGATCTTGTTAAAGAATGTCTTCTCACGATGCTTCCTCCAGGGTCCGTCCCAAAGACTTGTACCCTTGGGCCTCGAGTGAACTTCTTGATGAGTGTTCATGCTTGCTCTCCACTAGGGCCGTACGGGAACACAAAGGGGAGTTGTGTTCTTACGACCATCGGGCCTTCGCGAGGAGGCACGATGACGACATCGCTGTGCTCCCTTGCACTCTGGGGGAGCCAGTGTGTGGAGACGGACGAGCGAACGACGGGGTCCCTTTCTTTTACTTTTACCAGGTGGTGTTCAAGACCATCGGGGTGCGCTTACCCTTCTCCCGGTTCGAGAAGGAACTGCTGACGGAGATCAGCGTGGCTCCAGCCCAGTTATATCCCAACAGCTGGGCCTTTGTCAAAGCCTTCGATGTCCTCTTTGGGTTTCTGGGTTGTGCACCCTCGGTTGACCTCTTTCTTCACTTTTTTGAGGTGAAGAGACAGAGACACAACCTCTGGGTAACTCTCAGCAATGTTCCCGAAAGAGTTCTCTTCACACCCTTCCAAAGCTCGTTCACGGGGTGGAAAGGCCGGTTCTTCAAGATCTGCTGTACTGATCTTGTTCCCGACGCCCTCGATGGGTTTCCGCTGTACTGGGTGAGAGAGGAAAAGGCCCTCAAAGCCAAACCCCTCAAGAATCTGGCTCCAAGTGATCAAATAGCTTGCCGGATTCTTGCTGAGGCGGGAGGTTTTGACTCCGCTACGGTGATCAGCTTGGAGTTCAATGCTAGGACTCTTGAGAAGTACATAAGTAAGAAACACTGCCTTAGGAAACTTCGGCCTTCGTTACTTTCTAACTGTGCCTGTCATTCTTCATGGTGTCTCTAACACATCTTTTCCCCTTGTGCAGGTTCGAAAATAAGCCAAGAAAAGAGGACACGACTTACTCGAGTGCTGCGGGCTGGGAAAGGGGCTTCGCCTTCCTCCAGTGATGACTCTGATGAGCGCTGAGAAGCGGCCTGTTTGTGTTTTTGCCTTTTGTACTGAACATTGCTTGTAACAACAATTTTCCAATATCATAATTCTTTACAACGCCACTTTACTTTTCATATGTCTCACATACCGCGCAACTTCCTTTCGTCTCGTTCTGCCAACGATGCATGCTTTTACTCGGGCGACGCCTTCTTTCTGGGCGACGCCAAGACCCAGGCGACGCCTTCTTCCCTGGCGACGCCATGGCCTGGGCGGCGCATCACATTACTTCTAACAAGGAAAATAATGGCTGAAAACCAAAGCACTTCTTTTTCTCAACTGGTTTTTCCATTTATTAGGGTGACCTCATTAAAAAACCCCCGAAAGGGAAAAAGAGCGTCCCCTTCAACTAAACTGTTACATGTTGCTTACATAGATCAACTAAAATAAAATTTTAAGTTGGCTGCATTCCAACTGCGCGGGATAGGGCCTCCATCTAAAGTCTCCAGTTTGTACGAACCGTTGCCCTTGGCTTCAGTAACTCTGAAGGGCCCGGTCCACTTGGGAGACGGCTTATTCTCCAGCTCGTAAGGGTGAGCTTTCCTCATCACCAGGTCGCCCACCTGAAACTGTCGTGGCTTTACTTTAGAGCTATATTGCCGCTCCACTCTTCTCTTCATCGCTTCAGCTTTTATTCTAGCTTCTTCCCTGGCCTCTTCTAGCAGATCCAGGTTTACCCGCCTCTCCTCATTAGATTCCTCCACCACAAAGTTTTGAAAACGCGGTGAGCTTTCGTGTATTTCTACTGGAATCATCGCGTCCGACCCGTACACCAAACTGAAAGGCGTCTCCATAGTAGAGGATTGGGGCGTGGTGTGGTATGCCCATACAATCCTTGGCACCTCTTCCGCCCACGCCCCTTTGGCCTTCTCTAACCTTCTTTTTAACCCCCTCAGCAGAACTCTGTTTGCTGACTCTACTTGTCCATTGGTCTGGGGGTGTTCAACCGACGCGAACACTTGCTTGATTCCCACTTCAGCGCACAGATTTCTCAACTGCTGACTGGCGAACTGGGTCCCGTTGTCAGATATCAGGCGCCTGGGTACGCCAAAGCGACACACGATGTTTCTCCACACAAAATGCTGTACCTTATGCGCAGTGATTTGTGCCACGGGCTCTGCCTCTATCCACTTAGTGAAGTATTCTATGGCGACGATCAGATACTTCATCTGCCTGATTGCTAGTGGGAAAGGGCCACAGGCTGTATATGGACTGCAACTCTTCAGGCGGCGCCTTGTGCCAGTCGGCGTGCTTTTGGCATTGCCTACACCGCTGGGCGTGCCGTGCGCAATCCTCTTTCACTGTTGGCCAGAAGAAACCTGCGCGTATTACCTTGGAGGCTAAGGATCTTCCTCCTACATGGCTTCCGCAGATGCCTTCGTGTAGCTCCGCCATTATCCTGGTGCACTCATCGCCACTGACGCACGTTAGGATAGGGTGAGTGAAACCGTGCCTGAACAACACCCCATCCACCAAGGTATATCTTACGGCGTTCCTTTTGATTTTCTTACCCTCTTCAGGGTCCACTGGAAGGGCCCCATCCGCCAGGTATCGTTTATAGGGCGTCATCCAGGTGTCTCCCGTGGACAGGACACAAACCTGCATCTGCTCTTCCTCAGACACACCCGCGTATATACTGATGCGGGGCGCCCTCTGCGTATCTTGGGTTAATGAGGAATGACTCCTCGGCCTTCCCCTTGATGCAAAAATCTGGAGGACATCCACCCTGTTGTCTTCCACGAATCGACGCGGAGCTTTGAGGGTGTCCTGGATCACTGTCCTCTGTCTACCCCTCTTGCCTGAGCTGGCCAGCTTTGCGAGCAGGTCAGCTCTGGCATTCTGCTCCCTCGGGACGTGTATCAACTCAAGAGCGTTGAACGCCCCTCTCAACAACTGGACGTATTTGAGATACGCCGCCATCTGTGGGTCCTTCGCCTGGAACCCACCCGACACCTGCCCCGTGACCAACTGGGAGTCGCTCTTCACCAGGAGGTTCTATGCGCCCATCTCCTTCGCCAAGAGCATTCCTGCAATCAAGGCTTCGTATTCTGCTTGGTTGTTACTTGCCTTGAAGGCAAAACGCAAGGCCTGCTCGATCAGTATGCCGTCGGGTCCTTCCAGCACTATTCCCGCACCACTCCCTTGCTGGTTTGAGGAACCATCAACCGAGAGCAGCCACTGTGAACCCTCTTCCACTTCTTGCTCACCTCCGAGCGAAAGTTCTGCTACAAAATCCGCGTACACCTGCCTTTTAATGGATCCTCTAGGCTCGTACTGTATGTCGAATTCCGACAGTTCCACAGCCCAGCGTACCATTCTTCCTGCCACATCGGGCTTCTGCAGCACCTTCTGTATGGGGAGGTTGGTCATTACCACCACCGTGAAACTGTGAAAGTAATGACGGAGCCTCCTAGCCGAGAACACTACCGCCAGCGCCGCCTTCTCCAGCGCCTGGTACCTTGTCTCGGCTCCCTGTAAGGCTTTGCTTACAAAGTAGATGGGCTTCTGACTCTGGTCCTGCTCTTGTACCAACACAGAACTGATGGCCCTATCTGTTACGGTAAAATACAAAACGGAGGGGCACACCCGTTACCGGTTTGCAGAGAACCGGAGGCGTCGCCAGGTACTCCTTCAGTTTAACGAAAGCCGCTTCGCATTCCTCAGTCCATGCAAAGCGACTGTTTCTCTTGAGGCACTGGAAGTACGGGTGCCCCTTTTCTCCTCCGGCGGAAACAAACCTCGAGAGCGCCGCCATCCGCCCTGTCAACTGTTGAACCTCCTTTACCGATGTCGGACTCCGCATGGCAATAATAGCCGCACATTTGTCGGGGTTCGCCTCTATCCCCCTCTCGGTGAGCAGAAAACCCAAGAATTTACCGGCCTCTACCCCGAAAACACACTTCTCGGGGTTCAACTTGAGGCGGTATTTGGATATTGTGTTGAACAATTCCTCCAAGTCTGCCATGTGCTGCATCCTGTTCTGCGACGCCACCACCATGTCGTCTACGTAGGCGTATACATTCCTCCCGAGCATTGGCGCCAGGACCTTGTCCATTAACCTCTGGTACGTGGCGCCCGCATTTTTGAGCCCGAAGGGCATCACCTTATAACAATAACTGCATGTTTCAGTCATGAACGCAGTCTTGCTCTCGTCCCTGGGGTGCATCTTGATTTGGTTATAACCTGAGAAGGCGTCCAGGAAGCTTAACACTTTGCTGCCAGACGCGCTGTCCACTAGGGCGTCAATGCTGGGCAGCGGATAGGAATCCTTTGGGCACGCCTTATTCAGGTCCGTGAAGTCAACGCACATTCTCCATTTTCCGTTTGCCTTCTTCACCAAAACGACGTTGGCGAGCCACTCAGGGTACTGAATCTCCCTAATGTGGCCAGCACTCAGCAGCTTCTGTGTTTCGTCTTTCACCACCTGTTGTCGCTCCTCATTGAATTTCCTCCTTCTCTGACGCACGGGGCGAACCGTGGCGTCCATGCTGAGGTGGTGGCACAGGAAATCGGGGTCGATGCCCGGCATGTCCGAGGTGGACCACGCGAAGGCATCCAGGTGGCGCGAAATCACTTCCGCCACCCCTTCCCGTTCTTCTGGACTTAGCGAGCTTCCTAACTTGAAAGCTTTGCCGCCAATCTCCCTTTCTAGGATGTTGGTTGCGGGTTGCTCCCTATTATCATCATCGGCGGGCGCCGCTTCTTCTACGGGCGCCGCCTCTTCCACGTGTGCTTCCTCCATTGGCACATCTGCTTCGGGCATCGCCCTTTCTGCTATGGCCTCTTCGAGGGTCTGCCCAGCGGGCGTCGCCTCGATCATCGTTGCGTCCGCGCTCGGCGGACGTTCGTACACCATGAAAACGCCTCTCTTCGTCTTCAGGCTGTTTTCGTAGCATTTTCTTGCCTCCTCTTGGTCTGATCTGATGACTATCACCCGGCCACTGAGGTCCGGTAGCTTCATCTTCATGTGTCGGGTGGAGGATATTGCACTCAGACGGTTTAACGCCGGTCTGCCCAGCAAAATATTATAGGCAGAATTGGCGTTCACGACGAGGTACCGAATGCTCTCTGTTCGGGAGGCCTCTCCGTCTGTGAACGTAGTCCTCAACTCCAGGTACCCCCAGACCTCTATCTGGTTATCCCCGAACCCATACAAACATCCCGTATAGGGACTCAGCAGATCGGGGGACAGCCGTAACTTATTAAAAGTCGACAGAAACATGACGTCTGCCGAGCTTCCTTGATCAACAAGCACTCGGTGGACCTTCCTTCCAGCCGTGACGACCGAGATGACAACGGGATCGTTGTCATGGGGCACCACATCTCGGAGATCCCTTCTTGTGAACACAATATCTGACTCCCAGGGCTCCCCCGAGAGCCTCTCTTCGATTGAATTCACCCCTTCGCGTATTTCTTCCGCTGGGAAAACCTCCAGCAATGGTGTGGACCTCGCCAAGCACAGGCATCTCGTGTGCTAGCTCATCCGCCGGCGACGGCAGGGTGGCGGTCGTGGTGGACTCTGCGACATAATCTTTCAAAAACCCAGTCCTCACCAGCTCATCTAGCTGGTAGCCCAACGACAGGCAATTATCAATTTGGTGCCCGAAAGCCTCGTGAAATTCGCACCAAGAGTCTTTACGGGGCCCTAACACCTTGTCGGTCTTCGCCGGTCGCCTCAGCCTCTCGGCTATGTTGGGCACGGCGATCAAATCCTTCAACTCAACTACGAAGTTGTACCTCGCCGGTCTTACTCTTTCTCTGGTGGGGCGTTCGCCTCCTGCGGGGCCCCGAGGCTGGGGCTTTCTGGCCTCGTAGGGGCGTCTCGCCTCTGGCTTCTTTCTTCCCGTCGTGGTCTCATTGACTCTAACGGGTTGAGCTCGCGCCGGTCCCCTCGGGCGTGAGGGTACGGTACTGGTGCGCTTCACACATACCTCCCCTTCCGAAGCGATATGCTCCACCGCCCTACGCCGTAATTCTGCGAAAGTCCTAGGGCGATTGCGGATAATAGATTCTCCAAAGGGGCCTGGGCATACGCCTTTCACAAATGCGTACACGATCATAGGCTCCTCTGTTGTACCAACCTTCATGACCTGGGCCCCGAAGCGATTGATATACTCCTTCAGGGTCTCCCCCTGATACTGCTTCACGTCAAACAGGTCGTAGGAGACCGGCGGCGGGGCCTTGTTGGCCAAATACTGTTCTCTGAATAACCGCGACAACTGGCGGAAAGATGTGATATGGCCCTCGGGGAGGCTAATGAACCAGTCCATAGCCATCCCGGTCAGGGTGCTCATGAAGAGCTTGCACTTGGCGGCATCAGAACCGCCTATCAGGACCATCTGCGTGTGGAATGCCGCGAGGTGCGTCTCTGGGTCCTCCATCCCAGTGAAGATTACCTTGGGTCCCGCGAACGTGTTCGGGATTGCTGCGTCTAGGATCTCCTGCGAGAATGGAGTGGAAAACTCTCTTGGTGGGGAATGGTTCTCCATCTCGTCATGCCCAGGCCGCCTCCTATCGTTTCTCAGGCCCTGGCGCAACTCCTCATTCACACGGTGGAGCTCTTCGTTGCTCTCATGCGAGGCGTCAAGATCTGCCTGCATGCGCTCCTGCACCATCTTCGAATCCGCCATGTCCTGCTGCAGCCCCCTCATTATTTCCAGGACCTGCTGCATGGATAGGTCTGCTGGGGCTGCGCGTGCTGATCTTCGTCTGGTGGGGGCCATTGTCACTCCAACCTCCTTTAGCACTACTGTAACCTGGTAGATTTTCTCGAACTTGTGATGGGACTGATGTTTTATATCGGCCCCACGGTGGGCGCCAAATGTTCTGTCCGGTTGACCGGGACGTCTTCGTGCGTGGCCTCAATCGTCAGCTAAGATCTCCTTCCCACTAATTGCCTGCAAATTCCTGCAAAAAAGAGGACAAAGAGGCGCCCTAGCGGCCGTTTGCACTCCGACGCTCAAGTCAGCCCGCAAGAAACACCAAAAAACTGTCCACCCACGTATCTGAGCACCGCGTGTGGCACTCTGAAGGGTGGTAAAAGAACTGTGTATATGTGTGTGTGTTGTCTCCTTCAGGCAAAAATATTCTCCAGTCACTTGTACGTAATCCTAAAGCACGGGCAAGCAACCAGAGAGTTTCTCGTAAATTTGCCAAAGGTTCCAACCCTTTTTCCGACATTCTCAGCGCTATTTAAACTGCCCCCAGCATTTAAAGTGCCTTAAAGCGCCTTTAAACTCAAACGTAACGCGCTCATTAAAGCGCTTAATTATGAAACGTAGCGCATTTAAGACGTTGAAACGCTTGGGAGCCATAATAGTACCTGAATGCCAAACAGGGAAACTGTATTGAATATCTTTAATTACCTGGCACCTGACTAAAGGGTGTTTCTATTCCGGCATTGCTGTCATACACGTGGAGGGCCTCACGACGCCTTGACCCCATCTGGGGGGCGTTTCTGCCCATCTGGGGACGTTTCTACGTGTGGGTCCTCCTGCTGGGGAGTGCTACTGCGCTAGGGGTGGCTTTTTGGGTGCCAACTCATGCCCCCAAGTATCTAGCCACTTACTCTGAGAGCGTATCTGCCTTCCTCTCACACCCTGCACCCGGTTATCCTGGGCGTGACCTTCCTCTTGGGTCGTATCTGTCCCGAAGGCGTCTCTGGGGCGGCAGGGGTACTTCGCGAGTCAGGCTGCCCTTCACTGGTACTATTACTATGGCCTTGGAGCCACCTTTTCCTTCTCTTTATCACTTTCCCGAGATATCGGGACCTGAGGCTTTCCCACGACGTCGCTCCCTCCATGGTCTTTCCTACCCATGGGTATCGGGGAACCACACCGTGAGTGCCTTGCCTTGCTTTTACACTGTTTAATCTGGCGACGCCCTCACCTGGGCGACGCCTTCACCTAGGCGACGCCTTCGCTTAGGCGACGCCTTGCCTTAGCGACGTCTTGTCCTGCCTTGGCGACGCTTCCTCTTGGCGTCTCTACATCTGGGCGACACCTCGAGCTGACTTTGACTTTCCAGTTGTTGACTTTGACCTTCACTTAGTCAACGCCCTGATACGGGACGATACAGCCACCAATTAGCAATGGACAACCAGGTCAGACCAGTGCGACAGAGAAGAAGGAAGTTCAACGAGGAGAGAAGGCAGGCGATCAGGGATGAAACCCAGAAGCTCCTCGCTGCAGGCCATATCAGGGAAGTCCAGTTCCCTGAGTGGCTGGCCAATGTCGTGCTGGGGAAGAAAAGCAATAGGAAATGGCGCATGTGCGTCGATTTCACTGACCTAAACAAGGCTTGCCCAAAGGATTCGTATCCTTTGCCAAGCATAGACGCCCTGGTGGACAGTGCTGCAGGGTGCAAGTTGCTGAGTGATCCTGCCTGTTGACCAAGACGCTGGAGCCTTGCCTCGTCAAATCTGGATCGACTTCTGCACCATGTTAGCTTCGGTCCTTCGCTGTGATTCACCTCAAGAACCTGCAAAAGACAGAACGGCGCCGCTGCGGCCGATCACGCTCTGACGCCCAAGTCAGCGACTGAACCACCAAATACTAAGAGAAAACTCAAGAACTCTAAGGAACCGTGCAAAATTCTCTCAGCGTACTCAAGTTCTCGCAAGCGTAAAGAAGTAATCTAAACGTGCATACCTCAGAAGTTCGTTAGAATCTCTTATATACCTGTGCACTTTCTCTCTCCTGACAGTTACACATCTGGACACGTGGCTCGCATCCAGCTGTACACGTGTCACCATCTGGAGCATCCTTGACTTGGGCGCCACTTCTTACTCTTCAGGCTTTTGGCTAAGTTACTTATGCATGAAACAACTCAGTGCATAGCTGCCTTGGAGCGTGATCTCTTCTGCGTGGCGAGTACGGGTGCCTTCATACACACCTACCCTGTGGTTTCGCCGGCCGCCTTCATGATCTACTTCGCTTGCTTCACCGTGTATGTTCAGGTAAGCTGTTTCCCGACCTCAACCTCTGGCTAGCTAGGAAATGACTATCTGACGACTTCAACTTTGGCGATGTCCTTGTTTCGGCGATCTCTAACCACTAGGTCGTCTGGGTTTGCATCCGGCAACTTTATCTCAAACCCGGTGACCGCCGGTTTAGGTATGCTAGAGATCGGAGCACGCCAACTTAATAACTGGCGACCACACGAGCCCCCCGACTTCCTTCCCTTCTGCCAGCCATGGGCCCTGCTCAACACGCCTACATAATAGCTTGCTGCCACGTCATCACTTCCGACTACCAGGGCGGTACACAAGCCCCCAAGTCTTAAGCGAAGACTTGTCCAGCGAAAAGACTAGAGAAGTCACGTCACTACCGATCTACGTGGCGCTGGCGCAGAATTCCAAACGTTCGTACTTTCTGCTTTCCTGATGCTCCACCAAACACCTTTCCAATCGCTCGACACGTGGCTTCATCAACGGTCATCTTTAGCTGTCGTTTACGCTTCCAAAAGTCGTTTGAAAAACCCTTAAACCCATTTCATTTTTACTGTTTCATCATCTTCCTGCCTTCGAAACGCTCTGAGTCTTCTTCTGCAAACCCACGACGCTCTTCGACTCTCTCGATCCCCAACCCCTTTCAACGTTTATCTGATGATCGAAAGGTACCTCTTTTACTTCTTTTGTTGATGTTTGCTGCATTTTAACCGATTCGCATCATCCATTAACTATCTGGTGCATACGCTGTGGGTTGTTTCTTCTTCTTATCCCTTTTCGTAACTTAGGGCTTCGTCTTCCATTTCTGTCATCACAACGAACTTTCGTTCGTTCGTTTTTCATCCTTCATTCACAATCAAGTCAACCTCTACGACCTTCGCTCATCCTTCTTTTCCTTTTTCCTTTGCAGTTCCCGCGATGGCTCGTACAAAGACCACCGCGAATCCTCCTCCTTCGTCGCGAAACCCTCCATCCCAAGCGCATAACCCACTACGAGCACTTGGTGCTCCCTCTTCCCAGGCTGAGAGGCCTGCAACCTCTCGCCCCAACCTTGCTCAGGCAACTCCACCAGTCGCCGGAGGAGCCTCCATTCCCTCTCCAGACTACAAGAAGCTATACCCATGGGCCACCTCAACTCTGCTGAAGGAGACTTCTTTAGTGAACTCTGCACTGGCGGTGCTACGCCTGAAGAAAGGGGACGAGCCCAACCTCTCGTTCCACAAGGAGCATGATGATAAACTGATGGTGTTGTCTTGCCCTCGTTACGTGCCGATCTGCGCGGACGACAAGGGGAACGACGGCGAGCTGTTCTGCTTCGTGTATACCACCCTCTTCAAGAAGGTGAAACTCAGGTTTCCTCTCACCCGTTTTGAACGGGAACTCCTAACCGAGCTCGACATCGCCGCCGCCCAGCTTCATCCCAATAGCTGGGCCTTCGTGCGGGCGTTTCAAATTATGTGCGCGCACTTGGGACTACCGGCCTCGGTTGATGTATTTCTTTTCCTGTTCGAGGCCAAAAATCCTGGAGATCGCCTTTGGGTGAGCCTGAACGGAATTGCTGGGAGGTCGATCCTTTCGATCTTCCAGCAATCTTACAAAGATTGGAAGGGAAAATTCGTCCAAGTGCGCCAGAATGACTAAGACCCTTCGCTGCTCGACGGTTTTCCCTTGTACTGGGTAAACAAGGGAAATAAGGACTCCAAGGGAAGCTTCAGAAGGCCTAGAAGTCCTGAAAACATGGGCGAGCTGGACAAGGATCTATGCCTCTTCTGGAAGAGCGTAGCAGCCGCTAATATTACCTTTCCCGCCTCTGCAATCATCACCTTCGAGTTCCTCGAGAGCCAACTCGAAGCTCACATAGGTTAGCACTTACTTCGACCTTTAGGTTTTATCTTGTGCCGCATCTCTGTTACCTGTTATTGGGCGTCCTGCTGGTTGCACACTAGACCTGGTTTTTATTTCCTGTACCATTTACTTGTCTCGTTTGCATATGTACTCATATACTTTACTTTGTCTTTGAGCTTACTTGTATACTTTTGCACTGTGCAGATCTCATGCTGGGCAAAGGCAAGGTAGCTGAACTGAGGGCGCTCACCCGAACCCACAAATTGGCATCGGGTTCTCAAACCGTGCCAAACTCGGTGGTGGAGATCGCCGCCGCTCAGGGCAGGTCGCCCCCTCAAGGCCCAACTCCTCCAGAGGCACTGCCCGCTCCTCAACGAAAGAAAATCATCTTGAGGAAACCAAAGAGGAAAACTCCTCAAGTGGTCGAAGAAGATGAAGAAGAGGACGATGAGGCAACAGAGGATGGCCTTATCAGCAAAAGGAGAAGGGTGGCACCTTCTTCACCACCTGCTCCACCTTCCCTTCCAACACCAA
Organism: Phaseolus vulgaris; assembly: GCF_051622355.1. NCBI lineage: Eukaryota > Viridiplantae > Streptophyta > Magnoliopsida > Fabales > Fabaceae > Phaseolus > Phaseolus vulgaris. Next base: position 17,923,734 of record NC_143501.1, on the reverse strand, counting down.
CATCGCCTTCTCCCCCAGCTCCAACACCAACACCGCCTTCTCCCCCAGCTCCAACACCGCCAGTCCAAGCAGTACCTTTGGCGGTTGCACTTCCCGCGGTTGAGGCTAACGAGCCCAACTTCATGGAGAACCCTCCTAGCGCCTCCACGCCGTTCGTATCCGCTGGAGAGGGTCCTCCTTCAACTGCCTCAATAATCATCACTGAGTCCCCCACGTCACCACCACGCCAAGAAGCTCAAACTCAACAACCAATCCAAGAGGGCGGTGGTGAGAGCCAGCACCAGGCTCCTTCCGCGCCTCCACCAACAGCGGTTGCAAACCTTCCCCTCGCGGTCAAGGGAATTTGGGGGCCCTTCACAGCCAATCTCAGAATGATGGCAGAGGACCTCCCCTCTATCATATCAAAGGCTGTGGAGAGCTCCAACAAGAAACTTCAGGACGATATCTCCACACTCGAAGAGGAGAATCGCCTGATAAGAATCGAGGCGGAGAAGTTGTCTTGCAACCTTATGATGGCGGAAATTGAACACTCAAGGGTGGAGGACGCCATGAGCACCGAGCTGAGGGTGGCGCGCAAGGAGGCCACCGATCTGCGCCAGAAGTTGCACCTCCTACCTCAAGAGAAAATCGAGCTGGAGAGGAAGCTGGTTCCCTACCGTCTCAAGGTGGCTGACCTGGAAGCATCAATCAAGGCGGATGCAGCCAAGGTAGAGAACCTTGAGAAGAGGTCGGTCGATCGGGAGGTTCTCTTGGGAAAAGTTGAAAAAGAGAGGGATGACGTCGTGGCTGAGCTCGCCGAAGCCAGAGAGGGGAATGCAAAAATCGCGGCAGAGCTGGCCCAAGCGCGGGAGGAAAACAAGAAGGTTGCTGAAGACCTCGCTCAGACTCGCAGGGATACTGAAGAACTGAAGAAGCGAGCTGACGAGCTGAAGCAGCAAACCGAGGGGCTCAAGCAACAAAATGAAGATCTTGAGCTGAGCTCCGCCCAAGTCCTCGCCGCTGGGTTTGACGCCGCCTTGGAGCAATTTGTCTGCCAGTACCCCGATCTGGATCTTTCCATGGTGTCAATATGCAACGAAGTGGTGGATGGGAAGATCGTTCCCTCTGAAGATTAGCTGCTTCCCTCCAACACTTATCTGCCTATTTGTATAAACTTTGTAATAACTTTCTTTCTTTGTATTTGAACTGATGCCACTTTTATCATAGATTTTTCTGCTTCTTCATACGATCTCTCCGTTTGCCTTGCTTTTTCTTGTAAAAATTGCTTAAACGAAATTGACTTAGCAATTCTGCAAGCGCAATTGTTTACTTACTGCTTCGAGCTCGACCAAACTAACAACTTTCGAATGATAGTGTTCTAAAAACTTGTGGACTTTAAGGCAATGAACTTCAGCGTGAAATTACTTACTAACAGCGAGTTTCAATCCAACTGATAGTTTAAGACATAGTTCACCTGATCTGCTCCATCAACACGGGCCTTTTACTCTTGCCATCGCTTGAATTTCTTCTGATCGCCAAAGAGTCTTGGCGATACCAGCTTCCTCTTGCCTTCATGACTTGGCCATTGTTTCCTCATCTGGGGGTAGAGGTGATGGAGGAGGGCCCAAGCTCACCACACGATGAAAGCCAAGCCTCCAAGACTAGACGGTCTAGCCTATAATGAGGAGCGTCTAGACTAAAAAAGGAGCGTCTAGCCCATGAAGAGGAGCGTCTAGGCCATGATGAGGAGCGGATACATAAGGAGCGTCTAGGCCATGATGAGGATTCCTTCTAGACCGTCTAGCTTCACATACACATGGGTCAAAGCTACGGTTTTGGGAAGAGAAGACCTTTGTAATTGTTGCATAAAGGCCCATTAGGGGTGCTTAGTAATTAGAGTAGTGTAGAAAGCATATTTGTGTGAAACATTCTAGAAAGACCATGGAGGGGGTGAGCATAAAAACTAGACACACCCCTCCCCATGTGCACCCATGTGCCATGTGCACCCATGTGCTTCACATTTACATTTCATTTGGCTAGCATTAGGGTTGCATTATGGTCCTCCTTAGCCTATAAAAGGAGGAGCCTACACCTTGTATTTTCAAGTTTAATTGAGTAAGGTTATGCTGCCATTTTTGTGCACAAGCTTTACTTCTCCTAGAAATCTAGGCTCTAAACTTCAATCCTTTCACCTTCTCCCTTGAGCTGGCCGAACCACTCAAACACCACACTCATCATGCACCTTCAAAGCCAACACAACTCCTAGGAGGGCTTTGTTTCACTCACCCATTGCTTCCGCACCTTATTTTCTACTTTGATTCAAGAAGAACACATGAAAATGCCATCATTTGGTATCATGAGCTTTTGGTTCTTCAAGATGAGTAGCTTGGTCTTTTAATTTCAGTTCTTCTTTATTTCATCTTTGTCATTTCAATTCCTTACTTGTCTTGCTGTTTTTATATTTTAAATTGTTCTTGGTGTGCTTATGGAAGATCCAACCAAAGCACAATTGTTCAATTGATCTTGAACAAATTCTGTGCAGCTTGTGATAGGATTCCTTACACCTTTGTGTGGCTGTTTTTCTTTTAGGAAATTGAGTCCTTATTGCTTTCTTATAATTGCTTCATTTTATGCTTTGAGTCTTTATTTTCTGAATCTATAAATGTTGTGTCAAGTCATGTGAATCCATATTTGTCAACAATTCTTAGTAGTCCTATTATTGGCTTGATTGTTTCTTGCTTTTGGGTCTCTTTATATTGCTTTAATCTGCTGTTATTTTGATCCTTTGGTGCCTTTTATTTTTAGTTTGAGTTCATAATTGTGTCTTAGTTCTTACACAATTTCCATTCTTACATTTCCATTGTGTTAATTTTGGGTTATCTTGCTGTTTTCTTCCAGTTTTCCAGATTTCCCCTGTATCATCTCTCTGTTCTGGGCTGTTTTGTTTAAAAAAATATTTCCACCCATAGGAAAATTCTGATTTTCTAGAAAATGCAAGTTTAAAGTGTTATAGAAAAGACAAAAAAAGAATGAGGTCAAAAGAAGCAACAGAAAAAAAATGATAAATCTTACAAAATCAGAGTGCAAATCTTGAGCGCTCCAGCTGGCCTAACTGCACACCAAATTTGCAAAAATTATTAAAAAAAAATGGTGCATGCGTTTTAGGTGATTCCAAAGCCAAAATTTAGATAAGATCCTGAATTTTCTTGCATCCAAATTTCAGAAACAAATTTTACAATTACAGCTCAGCATAAATCGGGGAACAAACACGTTTTCTGGCCCACAACATTTTCCAGTGGTGCTGTTTTTTTTATTTGGTCATCTAATCTAGTGCTTTTCTTTAGGAATTCCTTTTGTGTGCCAACTTTTATTGAGTACCTTTAATTGTTTGCTTTAATTTCTTGAATCTCTTTCTAAGTTGTCATATTATAAATCCTTTTGGTGGTACTGTTTTCTTTCAATTAAATTTGTTTCTTGCTTTTATTTCTTGACCTCTCATTTTGGGTGCTGGAATTTAATTCTCTCTTGGTGCTTATGTGCATGGAAATTGACTTGGTTTAAGGTTAAGCCCTTGTGAATAGGTGCTGGAAATTGGAGAATTAAAGCCAACTTTCTAAGGAGGAGTCAAAGCTAAGGCCGAAACAAGCTTTCTTGAAACAAACACTACAAATACCTAGAAGATCAACAATCAAGACAACAAAGAAAGTGCACTAACCAAAAAGAGGAACAACAAAGGGGGTTTTCTTATCTCCTTTGCAACTTGGTTTATTGTTAATTACCTCTTTTAATTACGTTTTAGACGGTGAGTGTGTCTTCAAGGGCTCAAAGTGTCCAAGAAGCCTCACCTAGGGCCGAATAGTATAACATTCTTGTTTAGTAATTGTTACTTGTTTGTAATTGCTTTTCTATTGCTTTAGTAGTGACGTTTGCATGGTTAGTTTTGATTAAATTTGAACCGTCTAGCTTTGTTGATTAGTTAGCATGCATTGTTTTCTTGCATTAAAATCTGATTTCTCAACTTAATTGTGTTCCAAGTGGTTTACTAAGAGAAAGCTTTGTGTGAAGACATTGAGGGATAGTTTTTGGCTAAGGCAAAGGCTTGGTATTTAAGTAGTCCACTGTGACTCACCTCCCTTACCTGGAAGACTACCTTCTTTGACTTCCCTAAATTTTTCTCAAGGTAAAATACTTCTACACACAAAGTTTTAGTCATGTCTTCTCACTCCTCTAAATCTCTTAAAAGTGAGGTGAAATCCTTGAAATCTCTTTTGAAGCAACTTACTAAGGATATTCAATCCATTTCATCTAAACAATTGGAGAATGAGATCAAAACTAATGAATTGACTAAAGCAAAGAATGAGAAGTCTCAATTTTCAAAAAAATTACATTCTCATGCATCTAGCTCTAAACATCATGATTATCTTGGGGAAGAAAGTCTTAGGAAAAATGAATATCATCAACAATTCCCTAGGAGAGCTAGGAAAGAGAGACAAGAAAACCTAACCAACCATATCTCTCACACTCAAGCTAGAGAAATTCCATGTTTAGAATACCTTGGCAATGATCAATCAGCATCTCAATGTTTCAATGAAAGATCTATGATCTTAAGGGACAAAGATGAGAATAGTAGCCAAGAAAAAGAAACTAGTGAGAGTGAAGAAAATGTAAAAATAGAAAAGCAAGAGAAAACCCTTGGGAAACAAAAGGCGTGGGAGAAGAGTGTTCCTTCCCACAAGGTCATTCAACAAGAAGGAAAAGTTGAAAATACATTTGAAAATATACCTCTTGTTGAACAACCTAGCCTTACCTTTTGTAAAGGAACACTTGCAAGTCTAGAAAAAAAAGAAGAATCCTTAAAAAAGGCTTGCATAGATAAAAATATAGTAGATTATTTTACATACATGCCAAGATATCACCAAGTGAAGGTCAAGTCATCTATAGGCATCTACAAAGACAATTTTTTATGTGAAGTAGCGCCTAAAGAAACTTGTCATGTCTTATGGAGACAACCTTTGCAACGAATTGAAATTTCCATGAACAAAGGTTGTATCAACGAGACTACCTTCACACATAAAAGAGAAATTCTTCATGAAGGAGAACTCATGGGTGAAATTAGAGTTGATAAAACTCTAGAGCTTTTAAAAGGAAAATTATTGTCACCCATGAGAAAAGATGTTCAAAGACATTACCCTAGATACATTCCGTGTTTTAAAAATACATCTAAGGCGATGTCTCATGAACTCTATACTCCTTCACCTTTTGCAAATGATCCTTGGGAAGACATAAACCTAAATTTCATATTAGAGCTTCCTAGGACAACAAAAGGTCTTGATTCTTTCTTCATGGAAGTGGATAAACTCTTCTTAAGAAAAGTGACAAGCCTCCATGATTTATTTTCAAAAATAAGGGATAGAGCTCCAAAATTTGAAAACATAGCTCTCCCTTCTATGCTTCACGAAATCATGAAGGACACCCACAATTCTTGGGATAAAAATCCTTTTCCTTTTATGCATGCATACAATGGAGTAGTCCACAAGATTACTCATATCTCTCCATTTGAAGTTGTATGTGAACATAGTCCTCTTGTCTTTTTAAAGTTGTCACCATTTCCTAAAGGGATTATGCCTAAGGAAAAAGTAACTACTTTTGGAAATTTTAGAAAACATAAGAGGATTAGAAGGCACCTACAACCATCAAAAGGGAAGCATTGTGAGAAGTTAACCAAAACAAGAGAAAAACAAAGATGGCAACTTCACACAATTAATTGTTCTCCAAATACTCACTCTAACTCCTTTGCTTTGTTTCAAGATTCTCATAGGTTGATATTTGATCCGGGAGGACACACCTTGACGAAGCAAGAGGCTGCTATCCGAGATCAAGTTAGCAAATCTGAGGATAGATCTTTTCCCGAAGGAGGAGATGATGGACACCATCCAGCCACAACAAGCCCCCTCAAAAGCAAAAGCTTTGGATTTGAGGACAAATCCTTTTCAAGAGGGAGGGGATGATGGAGGAGGGCCCAAGCTCACCACACGATGAAAGCCAAGCCTCCAAGACTAGACGGTCTAGCCTATAATGAGGAGCGTCTAGACTAAAAAAGGAGCGTCTAGCCCATGAAGAGGAGCGTCTAGGCCATGATGAGGAGCGGATACATAAGGAGCGTCTAGGCCATGATGAGGATTCCTTCTAGACCGTCTAGCTTCACATACACATGGGTCAAAGCTACGGTTTTGGGAAGAGAAGACCTTTGTAATTGTTACATAAAGGCCCATTAGGGGTGCTTAGTAATTAGAGTAGTGTAGAAAGCATATTTGTGTGAAACATTCTAGAAAGACCATGGAGGGGGTGAGCATAAAAACTAGACACACCCCTCCCCATGTGCACCCATGTGCCATGTGCACCCATGTGCTTCACATTTACATTTCATTTGGCTAGCATTAGGGTTGCATTATGGTCCTCCTTAGCCTATAAAAGGAGGAGCCTACACCTTGTATTTTCAAGTTTAATTGAGTAAGGTTATGCTGCCATTTTTGTGCACAAGCTTTACTTCTCCTAGAAATCTAGGCTCTAAACTTCAATCCTTTCACCTTCTCCCTTGAGCTGGCCGAACCACTCAAACACCACACTCATCATGCACCTTCAAAGCCAACACAACTCCTAGGAGGGCTTTGTTTCACTCACCCATTGCTTCCGCACCTTACGTTCAGTACTGGTGAAGAAGGTAACGGGAAATGGCGCATGTGTGTCGATTTCACCGATCTGAACAAAGCTTGCCCAAAGGATTCGTATCCTTTACCAAGCATTGATGCCCTGGTTGATAGTGCTGCAGGGTGCAAGCTGCTGAGTTTCCTGGATGCCTTCTCGGGCTATAATCATATCAAGATGCATCCCATGGATGAAGAAAAAACAGCCTTCATGACGGAGAGGTCGTGCTACTGCTATAAGGTGATGCCGTTTGGGCTGAAGAACGCGGGGGCCACATACCAGAGGTTGATGGATCGAGTACTTGCACCAATGCTGGGAAGGAACGTGCAAGCCTACGTCGATGACATGGTCGTGACCTCGCAGGAGAAAAGCAAGCACGTTGCGGACTTGGAAGAATTGTTCACGACGATCGCCAAGTTCAAGTTAAAGCTCAACCCGGAGAAATGCATTTTCTGCGTGGAGGCTGGAAAGTTCTTGGGTTTTCTCTTGACTGAAAGGGGGATAGAAGCTAACCCAGACAAGTGTGCCGCCATCTTGGCGATGAGAAGCCCGGCTACAGTAAAAGAGGTCCAGCAGCTGACAGGTCGGATGACAGCTCTATCTCGCTTCGTGTCAGCTAGCGGAGAAAAGGGGCACCCCTATTTTCAATGTCTGCGGCGCAATAACAAGTTCGCTTGGACGAAAGAATGCGAGGAAGCTTTCGTCAAGCTAAAAGAGTATCTGGCGAGCCCGCCGGTTCTGTGCAAACCGCTGGCGGGAATCCCTCTCAGGTTGTATTTCGCTGTGACTGAGAGGGCGGTGAGTGCGGTGCTCGCCCAGGATCAAGATCAGGCTCAGAAGCCTATTTATTTTGTGAGCAAGGTGTTGCAGGGCCCAGAAACGAGATATCAGGCCCTGGAGAAGGCTGCGCTGGCTGTGGTGTTTTCGGCGAGGAGGTTGTGCCACTACTTCCACAGTTTCACAATACTGGTGATGACTGACCTGCCCATCCAGAAGGTCTTGAAGAAACCTGACGTTGCGGGAAGAATGGTGAAGTGGGCAGTGGAGTTGTCAGAGTTTGACATTAAATATGAGCCCCGAGCCCCGATCAAGGGGCAAATCTTTGCAGATTTTGTGGTCGAGCTCTCATCAGAGGCGACGCGGGTTGAAGGAGACGATTTCCGTTGGGTACTCTCGGTGGATGGATCGTCGAACCAGCAGGGTAGCGGTGCTGGAGTCATATTGGAAGGGCCCAACGGCGTGCTGATTGAGCAATCCTTGAGGTTTGCCTTTAAAGCCAGCAACAATCAAGCAGAGTATGAGGCGCTGATCGCCGGGATTTTGCTGGCCAAGGAGATGGGAGCTAGGGTGCTGATGGCTAAGAGTGACTCGCTGCTAGTCACAGGGCAAGTAACAGGCGAGTTCCAGGCTAAAGATCCACAAATGGCGGCTTACTTGGCGTATGTGCAGGAATTGAAGAGTTCCTTTGCCTCTTTTGAAGTAGTGTATGTGCCCCGAGAGCAGAATGCCCGAGCTGACTTGCTAGCTAAGCTCGCCAGCTCAGGCAAGGGGGGTAGGCAGAGGACGGTGATTCAAGAAACTCTGAAGACGCCGAGGGCATTTGTAGCAGATCACCTGGTCCTCCAGATAAGCAAGTCGACGAAGAGAGCAGCGAGAAGCCATAAGTCTTTGACGCAAGAAACCCTGAGATCGCCGAGAGTTAGAGCATGTCGAGGAGAGAAGGTGGACGTGATGCAGGTCTGCGCCGCCCATGAGCCAGACACTTGGATAACACAGTACAAGCGGTGCTTGGCAGATGGCCTCCTCCCGCTAGATCCAACAGAAGCTAGGAAGGTAAAGAAAAATTCCAGCAAGTATACATTGATTGATGGCGACCTGTACAGGTTTGGGTTCACTCACCCGCTCCTAGAATGTATACACGGCGAGAAGTGCACGAGAATTATGGCAGAGCTCCACGAAGGTATATGTGGAAGCCACGTCGGGGGTCGAGCTCTGGCCGCGAGGACTCTCCGTGCAGGCTACTATTGGCCACCTATGAGAGAAGATTGCAAGAAGTATGCCCAGTGCTGCAAACAATGCCAGCAGCACGCCGATTGGCATAAGGCACCTCCCGAGGAGTTGAAGTCGATCTATAGCCCTTGGCCGTTTCATACTTGGGGAATCGACATCCTGGGACCTTTCCCGCTGGCGATCAGGCAAATGAAGTACTTGGTGGTGGCGATTGAGTACTTCACCAAGTGGATTGAAGCAGAACCAGTGGCCCAGATCACCGCACACAAGATCGAAGGTTTTGTATGGAAGAACATCGTGTGCCGGTTTGGAGTGCCTAAGCGCCTGGTGTCAGATAATGGGACGCAGTTTGCAAGCCACCTGTTGAAGAAGCTTTGCGAAGGGGTGGGAATTCAACAAGTGTTTGCATCCGTCGACCACCCTCAAACAAATGGCCAGGTGGAATCAGCTAATCGGGTGCTGTTGAGAGGTTTGAAGAGAAGGCTTGAGAAAGCCAAGGGAAGTTGGGCTGAGGAGGTGCCCCGTATAGTTTGGGCGTACCACACCACCGAGCAGTCAGGAACCCATGAGACCCCGTTCAGCTTGGTCTATGGGTGTGACGCCATGATTCCAGTGGAGATCCAGGAGAGCTCGCCGAGATTCCAGAACTTTGTAGAGGAAGACTCGAATGAAGAGAGAAGGCTGAACCTGGATCTGCTAGATGAAGTCAGGGAAGAGGCGAGGCTGAAGGCTGAGGCAGTGAAGAGGAGGATCGAGCGAAGATACAACTCGAAGGTGATGCCAAGGCAGTTTAGAGAGGGCGACTTGGTGATGAGGAAAGCACCGAGGGTGAGAACGCGACCGTCGAAGATCGATGAGTCGATGGAGGTCCGCGCGGTGAAGGAACCCGACACCTGGATAACACCATACCAGTTGTACTTAGAAGATGGTGTACTCCCACTTGACGTGGCAGAGGCAAAAAGGATAAAGAGGAGCTCAAGTAAGTTTACTCTGATTGATGGGAACCTCTTTAGATTTGGATTTTCTCACCCTGTGCAGATCTGCGTGCACGGCGAGCAATGCACCAGACTCATGTCTGAGCTGCACGAGGGGGTGTGCGGAAGCCACGTAGGTGGTCGCGCTTTGGCAAGTAGGATACTCCGCGCGGGGTACTACTGGCCAAAGCTGAAGGAAGACTGCGTGAGGTTTGCTCAGCGTTGCAAACAGTGTCAACTTCACGCAGACTAGCACAAGGCACCTCCTGAGGAGTTGAGGTCCATCCATAGCCCGTGGCCATTTCACACATGGGGGATCGACATCCTAGGACCTTTCCCCCTGGAGATAAGGCAGATGAAGTTTCTCATTGTGGCCATCGAGTACTTCACCAAGTGGGTGGAGGCAGAACCAGTCGCACACATCACCGCACAGAAAGTCGAGCACTTCGTCTGGAAGAACATCGTCTGTCGCTTCGGAATACCCAAGAGGTTGGTCTCCGACAATGGCACCCAGTTCACGAGTCATCAGCTGGGGAAGATGTGTGAGGAGTTAAAGATACAGCAGGTTTTCGCTTAAGTGGAACACCCGCAAACCAATGGGCAGGTGGAGTCGGCCAACCGAGTACTGCTCAGGGGGTTGAAGCGAAGACTAGACAAGGCTAAAGGAGGCTGGGCAGAGGAGGTCCCCAGAATCGTATGGTCTTATCATACCACCCCACAGTTCAGCACCCATGAGACACCCTTCAGCCTTGTCTACAGGACAGATGCCATGATTCCCGTGGAGATACAGGAGAGCTCCCCCAGATTCTTGAATTTCATTGCTGAAGAGTCCAATGAAGAGCGAAAGGTGAATCTCGGCCTACTGGACGAAGTGCGAGACGAAGCCAGAGTCAGTGCTGAAGCCGTAAAGAGAAGAGTAGAACGGAGGCACAATTCTAAGGTGAGGCTCAGGCGCTTCCAGGAAGGTGATCTGGTGATGAGAAAGGCGCATCAGAATGAGATGGAGAACAAGTTGTCTCCAAAGTGGACAGGCCCGTACAGAGTGGTTGAGACGTTGGAGAACGGAGCTTATCGGCTAGAAACTCTGGAGGGAGGAGCAATCCCCAAAACGTGGAACGCCACCCACTTAAAATTTTACTTCAGTTAAGTTGTAAAGTAGTTGCGTTCTCGCGCTAAAGATACATGCTTTATATATAGTGGGAACAGTTGAACAGACAAGGGGGCACTCTTTTCCCTAAGGAGGGTTTTTGACGAGGCCACCCAATGAAAAAATTTCCAGCATATCAAGTGTGCGCAAGTATTAAAGTTAAAATCCTCCTTGCCCCAGGCGCAAGTGCAGGTGATCGGTTAGGCCTTACTCGCCCTAGGCGCGAGTACTGGCACTGATCTAGGTCTTCCTCACCCCAGGTGTGAGTGCAGGCGACTAGGGTTTGAAAAGACAGGGGTGCTAGTAAGACCAAGAGAGGGAAAGGAAAGATTTTGACAAATGTCCTTACCCACTTGGCATACACCAATATTGGCCCAGTAAGGCTCTTAGTTCGAAACCCTTCTCACCCCAGGAGTGAGGCAGGGAATGAACGACCCAATCCGCCGAAGGGTGATGACCTTGGGGAAGGGAAGAGGGGTTAGCGAGAAACACTTTTCTTTCCCCAAAACGAGGCATCACCTCGAGCGATCGATGTCAAAGTCCTCTATGCACTTAGCGCTAGAGCGACAGAGAAGCTAAGTGAAGATCGAAGAACGATCACTGATGAGTCGTCAGTGATTGGTTAGTGGTACAAAGCAGCGCACAAGGGCTGTTAAAGACAAAGCTAAGGAAGTCGTTAGTCGCGATCAAAGTAGAGGCCAAGATCGAAGAGTACAAGATCGCGCTAAACCTAAGCTAGCTAACAGTTAGTCGTGTGCATAAAGAAAGGTGAAGCTCAAGAAAAATACAAGAGAAGAAGCTTATAGCTGAAACGAGTATGTATTCACACCAAGTCTTATACAAATTCCAAGTACTAAAAAGTTGTGCAGAAGTATAAATTTACAAAAAAGAGAAGAGATCAAGGAGGAGGGGTGAGCTTTCCATCTACCACTTCGTGATAAATGCTGAATTGCGAGAGGTCCAAGTCTGGGAGAACGCATCGGATTTGCTCGAGTGCCAGCTCGAATCCGTCAGTAAGGGCATCAGCACCCACGTTCATCAGATCGGCTTTCTCCGCCTCCAGTTTTTGCTTTGAGGCCTCCGCAGCATTTTTCTCGGTGGTAAGGGCAGCAAGGGAAGAGGCAGCTTCTTCCAATTGGCCCTTGGCTTCAGATAGTTTTCCCACCACCTCCTCAAGCTTCTTCTCTCCAGCAGCGGCCGCTTCCTTGGTGGACTCGAGCTCCCCCACTAATTGAGAGTTCAGTTGGCGAAGGGAGGAGGTCTCGGCCCGCAGCTGCACCACCTCGCAGTCCAGAGAGTTGACGGTTTGCCCCATCAAGATCTCAGTCTTGATGGTCTCTTGGACCTGCGCTAGGTACTCCCTCCTAGCTCTTTCCACCATGCCCCGCATCAAATCTACGGACCCTTGGGCAGTTTCGAAGTCACTTCGCAGTGACTCCTTGTCATGCTCAAGCTCCTTTACCCTCTTCTCCAGGGCTATTTGCTTGCGGTGCTGGGTGGAAAACTCCAAAGAGAGCACCATCTGCCTAGCCAGGTGCATGTCCACCTCATCTCCGTTCCATTCGACGAGCTCTCGGTTGCTGATGAGCTGTCGAACCAAGGTGATGACCTGGCTGAAGTTCTCGTGGCTAGCCCCAGAGACGCTTGGTCGCGATCTGGACCCACCACATTCAGCAGTAGCAGTGGAGGTTGGCAGTTGTGGCGGGAGACCCCCCAGATGAGCAGAAGCGCCCCCAGCAGGAAGAGCAGATGGACCAAGAGATTGGCCCGCTGGGGGGGAGATGATGGTTGAGAAGCTGGAGACGGCTGTTGGCAGGGAGAGGGAAGGCACGTGGGCTTTGGGGCAGGTTGAGTAGAGGGAGGAGGTGATGGCATTTTCATGTGTTCTTCTTGAATCAAAGTAGAAAATAAGGTGCGGAAGCAATGGGTGAGATGATCAAGACCCTCCTAGGAGTTGTGTTGGCCTTGTAGGTGCATGATGAGTATGGTGTTTGAGTGGTTCGGCCAGCTCAAGGGAGAAGGTGAAAGGATTGAAGTTTAGAGCCTAGATTTCTAGGAGAAGTAAAGCTTGTGCACAAAAATGGCAGCATAACCTTACTCAATTAAACTTGAAAATACAAGGTGTAGGCTCCTCCTTTTATAGGCTAAGGAGGACCATAATGCAACCCTAATGCTAGCCAAATGAAATGTAAATGTGAAGCACATGGGTGCACATGGCACATGGGTGCACAAATGAGCACATGGGGAGGGGTGTGTCTAGTTTTTATGCTCACCCCCTCCATGGTCTTTCTAGAATGTTCACACAAATATGCTTTCTACACCACTCTAATTACTAAGCACCCCTAATGGGCCTTTTATGTAACAATTACAAAGGTCTTCTCTTCCCAAAACCGTAGCTTTGACCCATGTGTATGTGAAGCTAGACGGTCTAGAAGGAATCCTCATCATGGCCTAGACGCTCCTTATGTAGCCGCTCCTCATCATGGCATAGACGCTCCTCTTCATGGGCTAAACGCTCCTTTTTGAGTCTAGACGCTCCTCATCATAGGCTAGACCGTCTAGTCTTGGAGGCTTGGCTTTCATCGTGTGGTGAGCTTGGGCCCTCCTCCATCATCCCCTCCCTCTTGAAAAGGATTTGTCCTCAAATCCAAAGCTTTTGCTTTTGAGGGGGCTTGTTGTGGTTGGATGGTGTCCATCATCTCCTCCTTCGGGAAAAGATCTATCCTCAGATTTGCTAACTTGATCTCGGATAGCAGCCTCTTGCTTCGTCAAGGTGTGTCCTCCCGGATCAAATATCAACCTACGAGAATCTTGAAACAAAGCAAAGGAGTTAGAGTGAGTATTTGGAGAACAATTAATTGTGTGAAGTTGCCATCTTTGTTTTTCTCTTGTTTTGGTCAACTTCTCACAATGCTTCCCTTTTGATGGTTGTAGGTGCCTTCTAATCCTCTTATGTTTTCTAAAATTTCCAAAAGTAGTTACTTTTTCCTTAGGCATAATCCCTTTAGGAAATGGTGACAACTTTAAAAAGGCAAGAGGACTATGTTCACATACAACTTCAAATGGAGAGTTATGAGTAATCTTGTGGACTACTCCATTGTATGCATGTATAAAAGGAAAAGGATTCTTATCCGAAGAATTGTGGGTGTCCCTCATGATTTCGTGAAGCATAGAAGGGAGAGCTATGTTTTCAAATTTTGGAGCTCTATCCCTTATTTTTGAAAATAAATCATGGAGGCTTGTCACTTTTCTTAAGAAGAGTTTATCCACTTCCATGAAGAAAGAATCAAGACCTTTTGTCGTCCTAGGAAGCTCTAATTTGAAATGTGTGTCTTCCCATGGATCTTTTACAAAAGGTGAAGGAGTATAGAGTTCTTGGGACGTTGCCTTAGGTGTAGTTTGAAAACAAGAGTTATACCTAAAGTAATGTCTTTGAACTTCTTTTCTCATGGGTGACAAAAGTTTTCCTCTTAAAAGCTCTAGAGTTTTATCAACTCTAATTTGACCCATGAGTTCTCCTTCATGAAGAATTTCTCTTTTATGTGTGAAGGTAGTCTCGTTGATACAACCTTTGTTCATGGAAATTTCAATTCTTTGCAAAGGTTGTCTCAATAAGACATGACAAGTTTCTTTAGGCACTACTTCACATAAAAAATTGTCTTTGTAGATGCCTATAGATGACTTGACCTTCACTTGGTGATATCTTGGCATGTATGTAAAATAATCTACTATATTTTTATCTATGCAAACCTTTTTTAAGGATTCTTCTTTTTTTTCTAGGCTTGCAAGTGTTCCTTTACAAAAGGTAAGGCTAGGTTGTTCAACAAGAGGTATATTTTCAAATGTATTTTCAACTTTTCCTTCTTGTTGAATGACCTTGTGGGAAGGAACACTCTTCTCCCACGCCTTTTGTTTCCCAAGGTTTTTCTCTTGCTTTTCTATTTTTACATTTTCTTCACTCTCACTAGCTTCTTTTTCTTGGCTACTATTCTCATCTTTGTCCCTTAAGATCATAGATCTTTCATTGAAACATTGAGATGCTAATTGATCATTGCCAAGGTATTCTAAACATGGAATTTCTCTAGCTTGAGTGTGAGAGATATGCTTGGTTAGGTTTTCTTGTCTCTCTTTCCTAGCTCTCCTAGGGAATTGTTGATGATATTCATTTTTCCTAGGACTTTCTTCCCCAAGATAATCATGATGTTTAGAGCTAGATGCATGAGAATGTAATTTTTTTGAAAATTGAGACTTCTCATTCTTTGCTTTAGTCAATTCATTAGTTTTGATCTCATTCTCCAATTGTTTAGATGAAATTGATTGAATATCCTTAGTAAGTTGTTTCAAAAGAGATTTCAAGGATTTCACCTCACTTTTAAGAGATTTAGAGGAGTGAGAAGACATGACTAAAGCTTTGTGTGTAGAAGTATTTTACCTTGAGAAAAATTTAGGGAAGTCAAAGAAGGTAGTCTTCCAGGTAAGGGAGGTGAGTCACAAAGGACTACTTAAGTACCAAGCCTTTGCCTTAGCCAAAAACTATCCCTCAATGTCTTCACACAAAACTTCCTCTTAGTATACTACTTAGAACACAATTAAGTTGAGAAATCAAAACTTTTTTTTTCAATGCAAGAAAACAATGTATGCTAACTAATCAACAAAGCTAGACGGTTTAACACAAATTTAAACAAAACTAACCATGCAAAGCGTAGCTATGAAAACAAAAGAGAAGCAATTACAAACAAGTAACAATTACTAATCAAGAATGCTATACTATTCGGCCCTAGGTGAGGCTTCTTGGACACTTTGAGCCCTTGAAGACACACTCACCGTCTAAACGTAATTAACAAGGTAATTAACAATAAACCAAGTTGGAAAGGAAATAAGAGAACTCCCTTTGTTGATCCTCTTTTTGGTTAGTGCACTTCCTTGTTGTCTTTGCTTGTTGATTTTCCAAGTGTTTGTAGTGTTTTCAAGAATGCTTGTTTCGGCTTTGGCCTTGTCTTCTCCTTAGAATGATGGCCTTTAATCCTCCAATTTCCAGCACCTAGCAAAGGGCTAAACCTTAACCAAATCAAGTTCCCATTCACATAAGCACCAAAGAAGAATTAAATTCCAGCACCCAAATTAGAGGTCAAAGAACAAAAGCAAGAAAAAAATTTAATTGAATAAAACAGTACCACCAAAAGGATTTAGATTGTGACAACTAGAAAGAGAGTCAAGTAATTAAAGCAAACAAATAAAGGTACTCAATTAAAGGTTGGCACACAAAAGAATTCCTAAAGAAAAGCACTAGATTAGATGACCAAATAAAAAAAACAGCACCACTGGAAAATGTTGTGGGCCAGAAAACGTGTTTGTTCCCCGATTTATGCTGATCTTTATTTTTGGAATTTGGCTCTGAAATTTGTTATGCATGATATTCAGGATCTTATCTAAAATCTGGCTTTGGAATCACTCAAAACGGATGCACCATTTTTTTTTAATAAATTTTGCAAAATTGGTGTTCGGTTATGCCAGCTGGAGCGCTTCAGATTTGCACTCTGATCTTAAAAGATTTATCATTTTTTTTCTGTTGCTTCTTTTGACCTAATTCTTTTTTTGTCCTTTCTATAACACTTTAAACTTGCATTTTACAGAGAATCAAAATTTTCCTATGGGTGGAAATATTTTTCTGGGTTAAAACAGCCAAAACAGAGAAGGTGAAAACAGGGGAATCTGAAACTGGAAACAAAAAACAGCAAGATACCAAAGTTTAGACACAATGGAAATTTGTGAAATAGAATTGTGTATGATCTAAACACAATATGAACTCAAACTAAAAATAAAAAGGCACCAAAGGATTAAAGAACAGCAGATTCAAACAATTTAAAGAGACCCAAAAGCAAGAAACAATCAAGCCAATAATAGGACTACTAAGAATTGTTGACAAATATGGATTCACATGACTTGACACAACATTTATAGATTCAGAAAATAAAGACTCAAAGCATAAAATGAAGCAAAATTAAGAAAGCAATAAGGACTCAAATTCCTAAAAGAAAAACAGCCACTCAATGGTGTAAGGAATCCTATCACAAGCTGCACAGAATTTGTTCAAGATCAATTGAACAATTGTGCTTTGGTTGGATCTTCCATAAGCACACCAAGAACAATTTAAAAAGTAAAAAAAACAGCAAGACAAGTATGGAATTTAAATGACAATATGAAATAAAGAAGAACTGAAAATTTAAAAGACCAAGCTACTCATCTTGAAGAACCAAAAGCTCATGATACCAAATGATGGCATTTTCATGTGTTCTTCTTGAATCAAAGTAGAAAATAAGGTGCGGAAGCAATGGGTGAGATGATCAAGACCCTCCTAGGAGTTGTGTTGGCCTTGTAGGTGCATGATGAGTATGGTGTTTGAGTGGTTCGGTCAGCTCAAGGGAGAAGATGAAAGGATTGAAGTTTAGAGCCTAGATTTCTAGGAGAAGTAAAGCTTGTGCACAAAAATGGCAGCATAACCTTACCCAATTAAACTTGAAAATACAAGGTGTAGGCTCCTCCTTTTATAGGCTAAGGAGGACCATAATGCAACCCTAATGCTAGCCAAATGAAATGTAAATGTGAAGCACATGGGTGCACATGGCACATGGGTGCACAAATGAGCACATGGGGAGGGGTGTGTCTAGTTTTTATGCTCACCCCCTCCATGGTCTTTCTAGAATGTTCACACAAATATGCTTTCTACACCACTCTAATTACTAAGCACCCCTAATGGGCCTTTTATGTAACAATTACAAAGGTCTTCTCTTCCCAAAACCGTAGCTTTGACCCATGTGTATGTGAAGCTAGACGGTCTAGAAGGAATCCTCATCATGGCCTAGACGCTCCTTATGTAGCCGCTCCTCATCATGGCATAGACGCTCCTCTTCATGGGCTAAACGCTCCTTTTTGAGTCTAGACGCTCCTCATCATTGGCTAGACCGTCTAGTCTTGGAGGCTTGGCTTTCATCGTGTGGTGAGCTTGGGCCCTCCTCCATCAGGAGGGGGTGAACCTTCCTCTACCTCCACCACCTCGATCTCCCCAGGTTGAAGAGATGAGGCCCCCTTAACCGCTGCCAGTTTCCTCTTGCGATGTATAAGAGGAGAGCCAGAACTCTCCTCTTCTGCTGAGGGAGCAGCAGCAGATGAAGGAAAGGCCTTCACCAGCTTCCTTCTCTTCCTTCCTTGCTCGGGGCCTTCAGCTGGCGCGACCGAGAGAGGAGGGGCTGCAATAGGCTCAGTGGTGGAAGAAGAGGAGCCAGTCCCTTTGGTCCCCCGGAGTTTGGCAAGCTCCAGCAAAGCTTTTCTCCTGTCCTTCCCTGACATTGAATCTACATTGATGGGAAAAGGAAGAGTTAGATGGCCTAGTTACGCAAGTAAGTCAAAATGTATGGAAGCATGCATGAGAATGTGCAAGTATCCTAAGAGGTGGAAGAAGAAGAGCTACCTATGTACTTTTTCAGGGCCAACACATCGAACTCATCTTTGATGAGGCGAGCAGAGTTGTACTTGGCCCCCAGGAACATCCCACATAGCTCGCGCTCGTAGGGGGCCATGGCTTCGAGGTCCCGGGGTTTCTTGAACTCAACCTGATCCGATCGGTCATCGGTAGTCGATGACGTCAGCATCAGAGAACCACGTGGACCACTCGCAGGGTGACACGTGGACCAGGTGGCAGAGAGGTAGGGGGACGATCGCCAAGAGAGGTGATCGGTGGTCAGTAACCAAGTTACCACCGACAGATCAGGCGGCAGAGAGGTCGGGGGATAGATCACCCAGAATGGTGATCGGTGGTCAGTAGCCAAGTGACCACCAGCAGACCAGTTCCCAGACTCGCGCCTGGAGGCAGAGCGCGAGTAGCGAATAAACACTGATCAGTCATCGGGTGTATTGTCATCGGGGTCTCGTGTTACACGCAGTTAAACTGGGGCTAAGGTTCCCAGCGAGAGCGTTACGCATGGACCTCGCATGAGCACACCTCAAGGAATCATGCACGAGAGTGGCCTGAGGGAACTAGTAAGCCAGTCAGTGATTGGTGATTCCCTCAACCCATTACGTGCGTGTCATCCAGAAGGGTAAGTCGCCTACGCAGAGAGTAACGTTCGGTGAGTGCGCCTAGACCAGCCACACCCGACGACCACTCCTAAGAGTGTGCAATTTACCCAGATAAGAGAAGCATCCTAAGTTACTCCGCAAGGGCGTAGCTTAGGCGGACAAAGAGAGGCGCTAGAGCCCTTCCAGTAAGTGACACGTGTGTGGTTAGATGTGAGTTGCAGGCCTCCACGTGTCACCATCTGAGAGGGGTGCGGTCCAGACAAAAGAGCACTCCGTACCGCTAAAGGTACAGACAGGCGCAGCCATGCGCAGACATGCGCAGACTCTCACGCTCCCCATTGCTGATTCTGAAGGTACGCTTTCTCTGAAAAGCATGACAGGGTTCTGACACATGCCAGAAAAGCATAACAGAATTCTGTTATGCCCAGAAGCAGGGAAAGAGGGATAAAAGACAGAATCAGAGGGAGAGTGGAAGAAGGAGAAAAGAGATAGGAAAAACAGAGTGCAAGTTTTTTCACACACACATTACTAGTTTCCAGTTTCTGGTGGTTCTGTTGGACTAACTTGATCGTCGGAGTGCAAACGGCCGCTAGAGGCGCCGTCTGTGTGTTTTGCAGGTCACATTTGAAGACATCTGAGAGAAAGTTCGGGGAGTGATTCCGCAGAAGACGCAGTCGCGTAGACGGGGCAGAGAGTGCCACGAAGCGATTCCTCCACGTTTGAGTTGCCGGCAGGATCATTTGGCGCTCACCTCCAAGGGCATTTCCCATGCCATTCTCCCCCGAGATTATGGGAACCATGGTGCCTTCCAACCTGATGGGGGTAAAAGCGTCGTTCAAAGGGGTAGAAGACCCGGAGGCGCATCTGACGGCATTCCACACCCAGATGATGTTGTCTGGGGCCTCAGACGCTGTATACTGCAAGATGTTCATGAGCACCCTGAGCGGAATCGCCATGGAGTGGTTCGTGAGTTTACCAGAAGGGCATATCACGTCGTTCTCTCAGTTCTCGAAGCTCTTCATCGAGCAATACATCGTCAACAAGGCACCTGCAGTGGTGTCCTACGACCTGTTCGACGTGCGCCAATACCAGGGGGAGTCGCTGAAAGACTACCTCAACCGTTTTGGAGCACAAGTGGTTAGACTACCCAGCAAAGATGAAGATATGCTTGTGCACGCGTTTAAGAAGGGAGTGCTGCCTGGCCCTTTCAGTGAGTCTCTCATCAGGAGCCATCCCAGCACTTTTGCAGAGATCCGACGGCGTGCGGTGGCGCACATAGTGGCAGAAACAGAAGTTTATGAGAAGAGGGGAAGTGCTGCACCACCCAGACCGCGTGGAGGGCAAGGAAAACCACAGCAAGCGAGGGTGCATGAGGCCAAAGAAGGCAAGAAGGTGCGGGAAAAACCTCGTCCCTATGCACCAGGAAAAGACCAGAGTAAGGGGCGTGCAAGGGAGAATAACGCGCCCCCAAGATACAACTTCATGGTGGGGTTGGCGGATCTCATCGCCCTTCCTGCCGTAGCAGCAAGACTACGAGTACCAGAGAAGACAGATAAGGTACTCGGAAGGAAGAAGAATGAATGGTGTGAGTTTCATCAGGCCTTTGGACATACACTTCATTCCTGTTTGGCGCTGGGACACCAACTGGCAGAGTTGGTGAAGTCTGGTTTTCTAGCAGATTACCTGCGTGAGCCACAGGGTGATCGCGCGTCAGGATCCCAAACTAGAGAGCAACAGCATGAAGTCCCTGTGCATGGGGAAGTGCAGACGATCGCTGGAGGCTTCTCTGGTGGGGGATGCACAGCTTCACAAAGAAGGAGATACACTCGATCTGTGATGGCGGTAGATGCAGCGAATGAGAGTCATTGCCCTGAGGTGAACATTGTCTTCAGGAAGGCTGACCTACGAGACGTTGTCCCGCACGACAACGACCCTGTGGTCATTTCTCTCATCACAGCAGGAAGACGAGTGCATAGAGTACTCGTAGATCAAGGAAGCTCGGCGGATGTCATGTTCTGGCCAACATTCAACAAGCTACAGTTGTCCCCTGATCAGTTGAGACCGTATACTGGTTGTCTCTACGGTTTTGCAGGGGACCAGGTAGAAGTGCGGGGATACATCGAGCTGAGGACAACGTTCACCGACGGAACGGCAGCCCGCACGGAAAGGATAAAGTACCTGGTGGTGAACGCCCCTTCTGCGTACAATGTCCTGTTGGGGAGGCCGACGCTCAATAGACTGGGCGTAATACCATCGACCAGGCATATGAAGTTGAAGCTGCCGTCGATGGAAGGGGCCGTGATAACCATCAAATCGGATCAGGCTGAGGCAAGACGCTGTTATGAGAACAGTTTGAAGCAAAAAAGAAGTGTGTGCCATGTCACCACAAAACCACCACCAGGCGTGCGCGGAGAGCGATTGGCGGTCAGGGAGACACAAGGCGCTCAGAGGATGGAGAACGCTGCGGTGGGGGGCTCCCAGGTGGCCCAAGTTGAGGAAGAGGAGGAAGGCACGATCACTCCTCGCGAGTCAGGGATCGCGAGAGCGGTCATTGCCAGTGAGAGGAGGCCCCACCCAGCTGAAGGCTGGGTCGAGGTGGACATCGGGGGAAGAAAATTCAAGCTGGGGGGATCCCTCATTGAAGAAGAGCGAAGGCTGATCATGGGTGTGATTGAGAAGCACATGAATGCCTTTGCATGGTCATCATCCGACATGCCAGGAATCGACCCCGATTTCCTCTGCCATCGTCTATCAATGGACCCCGTGGTTCGGCCGGTACGGCAGAGAAGAAGGAAATTCAACGAGGAGAAGAGGAAGGTGATCCACGACGAAGCGCAGAAGCTCCTTGACGCAGGGCATATCAGAGAAATCCAGTACCCCGAGTGGCTAGCGAATGTGGTACTGGTGCGGAAGGCAAGCGGCAAGTGGAGAATGTGCGTGGACTTCACTGACCTCAATAAGGCGTGCCCCAAGGATTCTTACCCCTTACCCAGTATAGATGCTCTAGTCG
The DNA here is from genome assembly GCF_051622355.1 of Phaseolus vulgaris. Classification (NCBI taxonomy): domain Eukaryota; kingdom Viridiplantae; phylum Streptophyta; class Magnoliopsida; order Fabales; family Fabaceae; genus Phaseolus; species Phaseolus vulgaris. Next base: position 17,901,833 of record NC_143501.1, on the reverse strand, counting down.
ATAGCGCCTCCGGGGGAAAGCTACTCAGCTTCTTGGACGCTTTCTCAGGGTATAATCAGATCAGGATGCACCCAATGGACGAATGCAAGACCGCGTTCATGACGGAACGGTCTTGCTACTGCTACAAGGTCATGCCATTTGGGTTGAAGAATGCGGGGGCTACCTACCAGCGGCTCATGGATAGGGTGCTCTCGCCCATGCTGGGAAGGAACGTACACGCCTATGTAGATGACATGGTGGTTACGTCCCAAGAGAAGAAGCATCATGCAGCTGATCTGGAAGAGCTATTCACCACCATTGCCAAGTATAGGCTGAAGCTCAACCCTGAGAAATGCATATTCGGTGTGGAGGCTGGGAAGTTCTTGGGTTTCCTCTTGACAGAGTGAGCAATCGAAGCTAACCCGGAGAAGTGTGCGGCGATCGTGGCGATGAGGAGCCCAACGACGGTGAAGGAGGTGCAGCAGCTCACCGGTCGCTTGGCAGCACTGTCCCGATTTATGTCTGCTGGTGGGGAGAAAGGTCATCCATACTTCCAGTGTCTCAAGCGCAACAGCAGATTTCTCTGGACGCAGGAGTGCGAGGAGGCCTTCATTAAGTTGAAGGGATATCTGGCAAGCCCACCAGTCCTGCGAAAGCCCCAGGTAGGCATTCCTCTCCGTCCATACTTTGCTGTTACGGAGAAGGCAGTCAGTTCAGTCCTGGTGCAAGAGCAGGACCGGGCCCAGAGGCCTGTTTACTTCGTAAGTAAGGTGCTGCAAGGCCCTGAAACCAGGTACCAGGCCCTCGAGAAGGCTGCTCTAGCGGTGGTATTCTCAGCCAGAAGACTCAGGCATTATTTCCACAGCTTCACAGTGGTCGTGATGACTGATCTGCCTATCCAGAAGGTATTGAAGAAACCTGATGTGGCAGGAAGGATGGTCAAGTGGGCAGTAGAATTGTCGGAATTCGATATTCAGTACGAGCCCCGAGGACCGATCAAGGGGCAGGTGTTCGCGGACTTCGTAGTCGAGCTATCATCCATCGCGACACCTGCAGAAGGGCTAGATTTCCGATGGGTGTTATCGGTGGATGGCTCCTCTAATCAGCAGGGAAGCGGCGCTGGGGTCATCCTGGAAGGGCCAAACGGAGTACTGATCGAGCAGTCCCTCCGTTTCGCCTTCAAAGCTAGCAACAATCAGGCGGAGTACGAGGCCCTGATCGCGGGGATGTTGCTAGCAAGGGAAATGGGAGCAAGAAACCTGCTGGCCAAGAGCGATTCGTTACTGGTCACCGGGCAGGTCACCGGGGAGTTCCAAGCAAAGGACCCCCAGATGGCAGCCTAGCTGGAGTATGTGCAGCTCCTGAAGACGTCTTTCGCCGAGTTTGAGTTAGTGCATGTACCAAGAGAGCAGAACGCCCGAGCAGACCTGCTTGCCAAGCTGGCCAGCTCAGGCAAAGGGGGGAAGCAGAGGACTGTCATTCAGGAAACCCTGAAGGTGCCGCGCGCGTTTGTGTCGGACAACCAGGTGCTTCATGTATACAAGTCAATGGAGCGTCTAACGATCGGTCATCGGTCGTTGACTCAAGAGACGCTGAGAGCGCCGAGGGTGAGATCGCGACCCTCAAAGATCGGTGAGTCGATGGAGGTCCACGCGGAGAAGGAACCCCACACCTGGATGACGCCATACCGGCTATACTTAGAAGATGGTGTAGTCCCGCTCGATCTGGCAGAGGCAAAAAGAATAAAGAGGGGTTCAAGTAAGTTTACTCTCATAGATGGAAGCCTATTTAGATTTGGATTTTCTCACCCTGTGCAGATCTGTGTACACGGCGAGCAATGCACCAGACTCATGTCTGAGCTGCACGAGGGGGTGTGCGGAAGCCATGTAGGTGGTCGCGCTTTGGCAAGTAGAGTACTCCGCGCGGGGTACTACTGGCCAAAGCTGAAGGAAGATTGCATAAGGTTTGCTCAGCGATGCAAACAATGTCAGCTGCATGCAGATTGGCACAAGGCACCCCCTGAGGAGTTGAGGTCCATCCATAGCCCGTGGCCATTCCATACATGGGGGATTGACATCCTAGGACCTTTTCCCCTGGCGACAAGGCAGATGAAGTTCCTCATTGTGGCCATTGAATATTTCACTAAGTGGGTGGAGGCAGAGCCGGTTGCACACATCACCGCACAGAAAGTCGAACACTTCGTCTGGAAGAACATTGTCTGCCGCTTCGGAATACCCAAGAGGCTGGTTTCCGACAATGGCACCCAGTTCACCAGTCATCAGTTGAGGAAGATGTGTGAAGAGCTAAAGATACAACAGGTTTTCGCCTCAGTGGAGCACCCACAAACAAATGGGCAGGTGGAGTCAGCAAATCAGGTGCTGCTCAGGGGGCTGAAGCGAAGGCTAGACAAGGCCAAAGGAGGCTGGGCAGAGGAGATCCCCAGAATTGTGTGGTCTTATCACACCACCCCACAGTCCAGCACCCATGAGACACCCTTCAGCCTTGTCTATGGGACAGACGCCATGATTCCTGTAGAGATACAGGAGAGCTCCCCCAGATTCTTGAACTTCGTTGCTGAAGAGTCCAATGAAGAGCGTAAGGTGAATCTGGATCTACTAGACGAAGTGCGAGAGGAGGCCAGAGTCAGTGCTGAAGCCGTGAAGAGAAGAGTAGAGCGGAGGCACAACTCTAAAGTGAGGCCCAGGCGCTTCCAGGAAGGTGATCTGGTGATGAGAAAGGCGCATCAGAATGACATGCAGAATAAGTTATCCCCGAAGTGGACAGGCCCGTACAGAGTGGTGGAGACGTTAGAGAACGGAGCCTATCGCCTAGAGACTTTGGAAGGAGGAGCAATCCCCAGAACGTGGAACGCCACCCATTTAAAATTTTATTTCAGTTAAAATTGTACAGTAATGGCGTTCTCACGCTAAAAGACACATGCTTTGTTTGTGGTGGAAACAGTTGAACAGACAAGGGGGCACTCTTTTCCCTAAAGAGGGTTTTTAACGAGGCCACCCAATTAAAGGAAAATTTCCAGCATATAAAGTGTGCTCAAGTATTAAAGTTAAAATCCTCCTTGCCCCAGGTGCAAGTGCAGGTGATTGGTTAGGCCCTACTTGCCCTAGGCACAAGTACTGGCACCGATCTAAGTCTTCCTCACCCCAGGTGTGAGCGCAAGCAGAAAGGTTTGAAAAGCCAGGGGTGCTAGTAAGACCAACAGAGGGAAAGGAAAGGTTTTGACAAAACGTCCTTACCCACTTGGCATGCACCAATATTGGCCCAGTAAGACTCTCAGTCAGAAAACCTTTCTCACCCCAGGAGTGAGACAGGGAGTGAGCGACTCAACCCGCCAAAGGGTGATGACCTCGGGGAAAGGGAAAGGGGTTAGCGAGAAACACTTCCTTTTCCCAAGACGAGGCCTCACTTTGAGCGATCGATGTCAAGGTCCTTTATGCGCTTAGCGCTAGAGCGACAGAGGAAGCTAAGTAAGGGCTAAAGAGTGATCACTGATGAGTTGTCGGTAATTGGCTAGTAGTGCAAAGCAGCGCACGAGGACTGTTAAACACCAAGCTGAGGGAATAGCCAGTCGTGATCAAGCTGATCGCGCTAAGCCTGAGTTGGTTAACACTTAGTCGCGCGCAAAGAGTAAGAGAAGCAGATCGCGTTAAGCCTAAGCTGGTTAACACTTAGTCGTGTGCGAAAGGAAAGGTAAAGCCCCAGATCGCGCTGAACCTAAACTAGCTAACAGTTAGTCGCGCACATAAAGATCAGTGGAGTCCAAAGAAAATACAAAGAGAAATTGAGCAATTGAATCCGAGATATATCACCAGAGATGTTCATACAATTGTCAGTTACAAAGAGTTGAATGGTGCAGAAACATAAGGTGACAGAATGAAACTTTGTACAGAAGAAGTCAAAATTACAAAGGGGAAGAGATTCAGGGAGTAGGAGGCCTAAGTTTTCCATCTACCACCGAGTGATGAATGCTGAATTGCGCAAGGTCCAGTTCTGGGAGGACGCAGCGGACTTGCTCGAGCGCCAGCTCGAATCCATCAATGAGGGAATCGGCGCCCACGTTCATCAAGTCCTCTTTCTCCGCCTCCAGACTTCGCCTCGAAGCCTCTGCAGCATCCCTCTGCGTGGTAAGGGTAGCAAGGGAGGAGGCAGCCTCAGACAGCTTGCCCACTGCCTCCTCAAGCTTCTTTTCGGCAGCAGCAGTTGCCTCCTTGGCGGCCTTGAGCATCTCCACCCGCTGAGAATCCTGTTGGCGTAGGGAGGCGTTCTCAGCCTGTAACTCCTCCACCATCTGACTCCGTTCGAGCAAAGAGGAATTCTCAGCCTGTAGCTCTGCCACCTTCCAGTCCAGAGGACCAACAGTCTGCCCCATCAAGATCTCCATCTTGATGGTCTCCTGGACCTGCAGCAAGTACTCCCTCCTGGCCTTCTCCACCATGCCTCGCATCAGCTCGACAGATCCCTGAGCGGCTTCAAGGTCACTGTGCAGCGACTCATTGTCGTGCTCAAGTTCCTTCACCCTTTTCTCCAGGGCTTTCTGCTTGCGATGCTGGGTGGAGAACTCCAGCGAGAGCACCACCTGCTTGGCAAGGTGTGCGTCTATCTCCTCCCCGCTCCAGTCGACGAGCTCCCCATTGCTGATGTGCTGTCGCACCATGGAGATAACTCTGCTGAAGTTCTCATGGTTGGCTCCAGTGTTGCTTGGGCGCGAGCCAGACCCACCATGTTCAGCATTGGCGGTGGAGATTGTTAGTGGAGGCGGGGCACACTCGTTTTGAGCAGAAACACCCCCAGCAGGGTGAGCGGATGGACCAGGTGATTGGCCTGCTGGGGGGGAAGTTGGCGGTTGAGAGATTGGGGGCGATTTTTGGCTAGGAGAAGGTGGGCATGCGGGCTCCGGGGCAAGTCGAGTAGAGGGGGAGGGAGGTGGTGAACCTTCCTCTACCTCTACCACCTCGATCCCTCCAGGCTGGAGAGACGAGACCCCCTCAACCACTGTTTTCTTCCTCTAGCGGTGAATGAGGGGGGAGCCTGAGTTTTCCTCTTCCACTGAGGCAGCAGCAGCAGCAGGTACCAGCGAAGAAGCCTTCACCAGTCTTTTCCTTTTCTTCCCTTGCTCGGGGCCTTCGGCTGGCGCGACCGAGAGCGGAGGGGCTTCGATTGGCTCAGTGGTGGAAGAGGAAGAGCCAGTCCCTTTGGCCGCTCGGCGTTTAGCGAGCTCCAACACCGCCAACCTCCTATCTTTCCCTGACATTGAATCTGCATAGGCAAGAAAGAGGGAAATTAGACAGCTAAGAGACGCAAGCAAGGTGAAAGGTATAAGAGCATGCATGAGGAAGTATAAATGTCCTAAGGGGCGGCAGAGAAAGGACTACCTATATATTTCTTCAGGGAAACCACATCAAACTCATCCTTGATGAGGCGAGCGGAGTCATACTTAGCCCCCAGGAGCAGCCCACACAGCTCGCGCTCGTAGGGGGCCATGGTCTCGAGATCCTTGGGTTTTTTAAATTGAACCTGGGGAACCCAGTAGAGGGGGTACCCCTCGAGCAGATGAGGGCTTTGTGGGGTGGCGGATATCATATAAAATCTGCCCTTCCAGTCTTTGAAGGACTGCTGGTACAGGCCCAGGAGCACCCGTCCAGCAACCCCGTTCAGGCTGACCCAAAACCTATCCCCTGGTTTTTTCGCCTCAAAGAAGTAAAGGAACACCTCCACCGAGGCGTTGTGCCCAAAATGGTTGCACAGGATCTGAAACGCCCGGATGAAGGCCCAGGCGTTGGGGTGGAGTTGGCAGGGCGCGACGTTCAACTCCATCATCAGCTCTTTCTCGAAGAAGGTGAAGGGGAGTCGCAGCCTCAACCTTTTGAAGATCGCGGAGTAAACAAAAACGAAGGGCACCCCATTGGTGGCCCTGTCGTCAGCGCAAATGGGCATCCCTCGGGGAGGGATGCGGACTCGGATGTGGAAGTCGTTTTCCCTGTCTATGGAACACGAGGGTTCGTCCGGGTCGTGGCTCAGAAGTGAGTTAAGATGGTCCTCAGGTAGCAAGGTAGACGTTTCAGATAGCAACGCCAGAGGGGCCCAGTCATAAACTTTGGCGTTGTCATGGAATGAGGTGACAACAGGCGGTGGCGAAGCTGGTGCACTCGCGGAGGGCTGTGCACCAGAAGAAGAGGCAAGGACGCGAGCGGTCTGCTTCAAGCGAGCCATCGAGAGATAGCTGCAATGGAGGAAAACGAGGGGTCAGAAATAGAAAGGGAGAGAGTGATGGATGGTTCGGTGAAAAACAGAGAGAGGGAATGAGGGAGAAATGCCCAGGTAAAGGAGAAAGAAGAGGAGGCAGAAGTCAAAGCGGAAACATGAGAAAAACCCTAGCGCGGGTTGAGAAGAAGAAAAACAGGGAAGATGGATGCATGATAACTAGAATGATAAATGCAATCGGTAAAGATGACCAAAAAGGGGCCAGGGAAAGGAAAAACCATACCTTTGGATGATCGTAAGAGTTTAGGATCACAGAGAATTTGAAGAAAGATGGGTGCGCAGAAGAGAGGTTCGCAGAGAGTCTGGGAGTCAAATGAAGAAGATAAGGGAACAGTGGAAGGGAGCGCCAATTTGAATGAAAGAAGCGCTAGCGACGCACAGCGCTGGCCGTTGATGGGGCCACGTGTCGCGAGATTAAGAAAGGAAGTCCAAACGTTAAAGAAGCAGCACGTGAGGTGGCACGTGAGGCGGCCCCACTTGCCACGTGGACTGAGGGCACGACCACTTAGTCTCTTCGCTGAGAACGAGTTCTCGACTCGAGACTGGGGGGCTTGTGATCCGATCGGTCATCGGTAGTCGATGACGTCAGCATCAGAGAACCACGTGGACCACTCGCAGGGTGACACGTGGACCAGGTGGCAGAGAGGTAGGGGGACGATCGCCAAGAGAGGTGATCGGTGGTCAGTAACCAAGTTACCACCGACAGATCAGGCGGCAGAGAGGTCGGGGGATAGATCACCCAGAATGGTGATCGGTGGTCAGTAGCCAAGTGACCACCAGCAGACCAGTTCCCAGACTCGCGCCTGGAGGCAGAGCGCGAGTAGCGAATAAACACTGATCAGTCATCGGGTGTATTGTCATCGGGGTCTCGTGTTACACGCAGTTAAACTGGGGCTAAGGTTCCCAGCGAGAGCGTTACGCATGGACCTCGCATGAGCACACCTCAAGGAATCATGCACGAGAGTGGCCTGAGGGAACTAGTAAGCCAGTCAGTGATTGGTGATTCCCTCAACCCATTACGTGCGTGTCATCCAGAAGGGTAAGTCGCCTACGCAGAGAGTAACGTTCGGTGAGTGCGCCTAGACCAGCCACACCCGACGACCACTCCTAAGAGTGTGCAATTTACCCAGATAAGAGAAGCATCCTAAGTTACTCCGCAAGGGCGTAGCTTAGGCAGACAAAGAGAGGCGCTAGAGCCCTTCCAGTAAGTGACACGTGTGTGGTTAGATGTGAGTTGCAGGCCTCCACGTGTCACCATCTGAGAGGGGTGCGGTCCAGACAAAAGAGCACTCCGTACCGCTAAAGGTACAGACAGGCGCAGCCATGCGCAGACATGCGCAGACTCTCACGCTCCCCATTGCTGATTCTGAAGGTACGCTTTCTCTGAAAAGCATGACAGGGTTCTGACACATGCCAGAAAAGCATAACAGAATTCTGTTATGCCCAGAAGCAGGGAAAGAGGGATAAAAGACAGAATCAGAGGGAGAGTGGAAGAAGGAGAAAAGAGATAGGAAAAACAAAGTGCAAGTTTTTTCACACACACATTACTAGTTTCCAGTCTCTGGTGGTTCTGTTGGACTAACTTGATCGTCGGAGTGCAAACGGCCGCTAGAGGCGCCGTCTGTGTGTTTTGCAGGTCACATTTGAAGACATCTGAGAGAAAGTTCGGGGAGTGATTCCGCAGAAGACGCAGTCGCGTAGATGGGGCAGAGAGTGCCACGAAGCGATTCCTCCACGTTTGAGTTGCCGGCAGGATCACAACCGCAGGAACCAAGTAGAGGGGCTACCCCTCGAGCAACGTTGGACTTTGTGGGGTGGCAGATATCATGTAGAACCTGCCCTTCCAATCTTTGAAGGATTGCTGATACAGGCCCAAGAGCACCCGTCCAGCAACCCCGTTCAGACTAACCCAGGACCTGTCCCCAGGGTTCTTCGCCTCGAAGAAATAGAGGAACACATCCACGGAGGCGTTATGCCCGAAGTAGTTGCAGAGAATTTCAAATGCCCGGATGAAAGCCCAGGCATTTGGATGGAGTTGGCAGGGCGCGACGTTCAACTCCATCATCAGCTCCTTCTCGAAAAAGGTGAATGGCAGGCGTAGCTTCAACCTTTTGAAGATGGCGGAGTAGATGAAGACGAAGGGCACCCCATTGGTGGCCCTATCGTCCGTGCAGATGGGCATCCCTCGAGGAGGAATGCGGATTTGGATGTTGAAACCGTTTTCCCTGTCGATAGCGCAGGAAGGCTCATCGGGGTTGTTGCTCAGCAGGGATGTGAGGTGGCCCTGGGGCAGTAGGGTGGAGGTTTCGGCAAGCAACGCCAGGGGGGCCCAGTCGTAGACCCTGGCGTTGTCATGGTAGGAGGTTGCAACGGGTGGTGGTGGAGCTGGCGCACTTGCGGAAGGCTGTGCACCAGAAGACGACGCAATAATGCGAGCGGTTTGTTTCAAGCGAGCCATCGCGAGATAGCTGCAATGGAGGAAAAACGAAAAGTCAGAATGAATGGAAGAAGAGGGAATGATGAATGGTTCGGTGAAAACAGAGAAGGGGAAGGAGAAAGAAATGCCCAGGTGAAAAGAGGAAGAAGGAGAAGCAGAAATCAGAGCAAGAACGCGAAAAACCCTAGCGCGGGTCGAGAGAGGGAAAACAGAGAAGGTGAATGCATGATAACGAGAAAGATAAATGCAATCGGTAAAAATAACCTAAATAGACCCAGGAAGAAGAAAAACCATACCTTTGGGTGATCGCGAGAGGTTTGGAAGCAGAAAACTTGAAGAAGGATGGGTGCGCAGAGAGAGAGTTCGCGAGAGGTTTTCACACACACTACTAGTTTTTCTCATTTGGTGGTTCTGTGATCTAACTTGATCGTCGGAGTGCAAACAGCCGCTAGAGGCGCCGTATGTGTGTTTTGCAGGTTGCGTTTGGAGATCCTAGAGAAGGTTCTGAGGGTGATTTTGCAGATAACAGAGTCGCGTAGACGGGGCAGAGAGTGCTACAAAGCGATTCCTCCACGTTCCAGTTGTCGGCAGGATCAATTTACAATCTAAGGTTTTATAGTTAACCTAGGAAACTATAAGAAAGCGAATGTTCTGTGTAATAATAGTTTAAAAGTATCTTAACTGTTGAAAACAAGCGTATTACTTAACTAAATGTTTGCAACTTGTTATTTTCGCTATTAATTGATTGAAAACACTTATGATATCTTTGAAAACCAATTTCATGTGTTAAAATTGTGTTTTGATATGTTTAATACAATCTTAGTCTATTAATTGATTGAAACACTTATGAATATCTTTGAAAAACAATTTCATGTGTTAAAATTGTGTTCTCATATGTTTAATACTTCTTTTACAATCTAAGGTCTATTAATTGATTCAAACACTTGTGATAGATACCTTTGAAAAACCATTCCATGTGTTCAAATTGTATTTTGATATGTTCAATACTTCTTTTACAATCTAAGGTCTATTGATTGATTGAAACACTTATGATATCTTTGAAAAACAATTTCATGTGTTAAAATTGTGTTTTGATATGTTTAATACTTCTTTCATTTACAATCTAAGGTTTTATAGTTAACCTAGGAAACTATAAGAAAGTGAATGTTCTGTGTAATAATAGTTTAAAAGTATCTTAACTGTTGAAAACAAACGTATTACTTAACTAAATGTTTGCAACTTGTTCTTTTCGCTATTAATTGATTGAAAACACTTATGATATCTTTGAAAACCAATTTCATGTGTTAAAATTGTGTTTTGATATGTTTAATACAATCTTAGTCTATTAATTGATTGAAACACTTATGAATATCTTTGAAAAACAATTTCATGTGTTAAAATTGTGTTCTCATATGTTTAATACTTCTTTTACAATCTAAGGTCTATTAATTGATTCAAACACTTGTGATAGATACCTTTGAAAAACCATTCCATGTGTTCAAATTGTATTTTGATATGTTCAATACTTCTTTTACAATCTAAGGTCTATTGATTGATTGAAACACTTATGATATCTTTGAAAAACAATTTCATGTGTTAAAATTGTGTTTTGATATGTTTAATACTTCTTTCATTTACAATCTAAGGTTTTATAGTTAACCTAGGAAACTATAAGAAAGTGAATGTTCTGTGTAATAATAGTTTAAAAGTATCTTAACTGTTGAAAACAAACGTATTACTTAACTAAATGTTTGCAACTTGTTCTTTTCGCTATTAATTGATTGAAAACACTTATGATATCTTTGAAAACCAATTTCATGTGTTAAAATTGTGTTTTGATATGTTTAATACAATCTTAGTCTATTAATTGATTGAAACACTTATGAATATCTTTGAAAAACAATTTCATGTGTTAAAATTGTGTTCTCATATGTTTAATACTTCTTTTACAATCTAAGGTCTATTAATTGATTCAAACACTTGTGATAGATACCTTTGAAAAACCATTCCATGTGTTCAAATTGTATTTTGATATGTTCAATACTTCATTTACAATCTAAGGTCTATTGATTGATTGAAACACTTATGATATCTTTGAAAAACAATTTCATGTGTTAAAATTGTGTTTTGATATGTTTAATACATCTTTCATTTACAATCTAAGGTTTTATAGTTAACCTAGGAAACTATAAGAAAGTGAATGTTCTGTGTAATAATAGTTTAAAAGTATCATAACTGTTGAAAAGAAGCGTATTACTTAACTAAATGTTTGCAACTTGTTCTTTTCGCTATTAATTGATTGAAAACACTTATGATATCTTTGAAAACCAATTTCATGTGTTAAAATTGTGTTTTGATATGTTTAATACAATCTTAGTCTATTAATTGATTGAAACACTTATGAATATCTTTGAAAAACAATTTCATGTGTTAAAATTGTGTTCTCATATGTTTAATACTTCTTTTACAATCTAAGGTCTATTAATTGATTCAAACACTTGTGATAGATACCTTTGAAAAACCATTCCATGTGTTCAAATTGTATTTTGATATGTTCAATACTTCTTTTACAATCTAAGGTCTATTGATTGATTGAAACACTTATGATATCTTTGAAAAACAATTTCATGTGTTAAAATTGTGTTTTGATATGTTTAATACTTCTTTCATTTACAATCTAAGGTTTTATAGTTAACCTAGGAAACTATAAGAAAGTGAATGTTCTGTGTAATAATAGTTTAAAAGTATCTTAACTGTTGAAAACAAGCGTATTACTTAACTAAATGTTTGCAACTTGTTCTTTTCGCTATTAATTGATTGAAAACACTTATGATATCTTTGAAAACCAATTTCATGTGTTAAAATTGTGTTTTGATATGTTTAATACAATCTTAGTCTATTAATTGATTGAAACACTTATGAATATCTTTGAAAAACAATTTCATGTGTTAAAATTGTGTTCTCATATGTTTAATACTTCTTTTACAATCTAAGGTCTATTAATTGATTCAAACACTTGTGATAGATACCTTTGAAAAACCATTCCATGTGTTCAAATTGTATTTTGATATGTTCAATACTTCTTTTACAATCTAAGGTCTATTGATTGATTGAAACACTTATGATATCTTTGAAAGACAATTTCATGTTGTTCCGTCCGGTTGACCTGGGACGTCTTCGTGCGCGACCTCAACCGTCAGCTAGGGACTCTTTCCCACTGGTTACTTGTGTAATCTTGCAAAGAAGGACAAAAGGGCGCCCTAGCGGCCGTTTGCACTCCGACGCTCAAGTCAGCCTGCAAGAAACACCAAAAACTGTTGATGTGATTCCAATAGCCATATAGAGAATGGTTCTTGACCTTCTTAGGAATCACCTTGAGTTGGACATTATAGAGGCACTTTTCTTAGAGTTGGATCATTGTTCTAAGACAAGAACTCACCAAAAACTAGTACCAAATCCCAAACTCATTTGGATGAACCAATTTTAGTCAAATTGAACCGAACAAAAGAGTAAGAAAAGCAAAGGAACAAGATGAATGGACTGAAATATAAAACTGCCGAACCAAAACTCATAAAAAACAGCAAGAACACCAAACCAAAACTCAAGAACACAAGCTAACAAAAACAATAGAAAGAGAAGAAAGGAAGGAGAAGAGAGTGCTCATGAGGATGGAAGAATGTTGGATGATCTCGCCACTAGAAGTGATGGCATTTTCATGTGTTCTTCTTGAATCAAAGTAGAAAAAAAGGTGCGGAAGCAATGGGTGAGATGATCAAGACCCTCCTAGGAGTTGTGTTGGCCTTGTAGGTGCATGATGAGTATGGTGTTTGAGTGGTTCGGCCAGCTCAAGGGAGAAGGTGAAAGGATTGAAGTTTAGAGCCTAGATTTCTAGGAGAAGTAAAGCTTGTGCACAAAAATGGCAGCATAACCTTACTCAATTAAACTTTAAAATACAAGGTGTAGTAGGCTCCTCCTTTTATAGGCTAAGGAGGACCATAATGCAACCCTAATGCTAGCCAAATGAAATTTAAATGTGAAGCACATGGGTGCACATGGCACATGGGTGCACAAATGAGCACATGGGGAGGGGTGTGTCTAGTTTTTATGCTCACCCCCTCCATGGTCTTTCTAGAATGTTCACACAAATATGCTTTCTACACCACTCTAATTACTAAGCACCCCTAATGGGCCTTTTATGTAACAATTACAAAGGTCTTCTCTTCCCAAAACCGTAGCTTTGACCCATGTGTATGTGAAGCTAGACGGTCTAGAAGGAATCCTCATCATGGCCTAGACGCTCCTTATGTAGCCGCTCCTCATCATGGCATAGACGCTCCTCTTCATGGGCTAAACGCTCCTTTTTTAGTCTAGACGCTCCTCATCATAGGCTAGACCGTCTAGTCTTGGAGGCTTGGCTTTCATCGTGTGGTGAGCTTGGGCCCTCCTCCATCATCCCCTCCCTCTTGAAAAGGATTTGTCCTCAAATCCAAAGCTTTTGCTTTTGAGGGGGCTTGTTGTGGTTGGATGGTGTCCATCATCTCCTCCTTCGGGAAAAGATCTATCCTCAAATTTGCTAACTTGATCTCGGATAGCAGCCTCTTGCTTCGTCAAGGTGTGTCCTCCCGGATCAAATATCAACCTACGAGAATCTTGAAACAAAGCAAAGGAGTTAGAGTGAGTATTTGGAGAACAATTAATTGTGTGAAGTTGCCATCTTTGTTTTTCTCTTGTTTTGGTCAACTTCTCACAATGCTTCCCTTTTGATGGTTGTAGGTGCCTTCTAATCCTCTTATGTTTTCTAAAATTTCCAAAAGTAGTTACTTTTTCCTTAGGCATAATCCCTTTAGGAAATGGTGACAACTTTAAAAAGGCAAGAGGACTATGTTCACATACAACTTCAAATGGAGAGTTATGAGTAATCTTGTGGACTACTCCATTGTATGCATGTATAAAAGGAAAAGGATTCTTATCCGAAGAATTGTGGGTGTCCCTCATGATTTCGTGAAGCATAGAAGGGAGAGCTATGTTTTCAAATTTTGGAGCTCTATCCCTTATTTTTGAAAATAAATCATGGAGGCTTGTCACTTTTCTTAAGAAGAGTTTATCCACTTCCATGAAGAAAGAATCAAGACCTTTTGTCGTCCTAGGAAGCTCTAATTTGAAATGTGTGTCTTCCCATGGATCTTTTACAAAAGGTGAAGGAGTATAGAGTTCTTGGGACGTTGCCTTAGGTGTAGTTTGAAAACAAGAGTTATACCTAAAGTAATGTCTTTGAACTTCTTTTCTCATGGGTGACAAAAGTTTTCCTCTTAAAAGCTCTAGAGTTTTATCAACTCTAATTTGACCCATGAGTTCTCCTTCATGAAGAATTTCTCTTTTATGTGTGAAGGTAGTCTCGTTGATACAACCTTTGTTCATGGAAATTTCAATTCTTTGCAAAGGTTGTCTCAATAAGACATGACAAGTTTCTTTAGGCACTACTTCACATAAAAAATTGTCTTTGTAGATGCCTATAGATGACTTGACCTTCACTTGGTGATATCTTGGCATGTATGTAAAATAATCTACTATATTTTTATCTATGCAAACCTTTTTTAAGGATTCTTCTTTTTTTTCTAGGCTTGCAAGTGTTCCTTTACAAAAGGTAAGGCTAGGTTGTTCAACAAGAGGTATATTTTCAAACGTATTTTCAACTTTTCCTTCTTGTTGAATGACCTTGTGGGAAGGAACACTCTTCTCCCACGCCTTTTGTTTCCCAAGGTTTTTCTCTTCCCAAACCCGTAGCTTTGACCCATGTGTATGTGAAGCTAGACGGTCTAGAAGGAATCCTCATCATGGCCTATACGCTCCTTATGTAGCCGCTCCTCATCATGGCATAGACGCTACGCTCCTTTTTTAGTCTAGACGCTCCTCATCATAGGCTAGACCGTCTAGTCTTGGAGGCTTGGCTTTCATCGTGTGGTGAGCTTGGGCCCTCCTCCATCAAGAAGTGTGGAATGCTCCTAGATGAGAGTGATGCCGCCACTTGAGGACTCCAATGATCCATCAAGATAAGACTAGAGAAGAAGGCTCAAAGCTCTCCAAAGTTCACTCAAAATTTGAGTAGAGTTTTCTTAGATTAATTCCAATCTGAATTTTACAAAGAGAGCACCTCTATTTATAGCCTAAGGTGCTGAAAATGCAAGCTCAACATTTCAAAAATTCCCACCTAAAACTAGCTAAAACCGGCGCCTAAACCATGCATGAGGAAGGTGTGACTCTTTCCTTCACTTTGGCACCTCCTATTCTACTCCTACACCTATCTACTAATACACCCCCCCTCCTAAAGCTCCTAACTAAAGCCTAAAACATGGTAAAACAAAAGAGGTTTCTAATGTTTCCCTCTAAGCACCTTCAACTAAAGAAATTACAAAAAAAGAAAATAAATGTCCTCTAGCTCCCAAAGCTTTGAACATGCTTCTTGTAATCCTTTGAGGTGGACTTTGACCTCCATGGGCGTCCTCCATTTGTGCATCCACCTCTTCTTGATCTAGTTGATTGGCCTCCATGTCCTCTTGAGCTTGATCTCCATCAACTGTGCACCTCCGTATCGGAGCACCGCGTATGGCACTCTGAAGGTGGTCAAAAAGAACTGTGCCTAGTGTATATTTCTCCTTCTAGCAAAAATCTTTCCCTAGTCCCTTGTGCATAACCTCAAGGCTCGAGCAAGCAACTAGAGAGTTTCTGGGAAATTTGCCAAAAGTTCCAACCTTGTTTCCAACATTCTCAGCGCTATTTAAACTACCCAAGCATTTAAAGCGCCTTAAAGCGCTTTTAATCATAAACGTAACGCACTTAATTAACGCGTCTAATTGGAAAACGTAGCGCATTTAAGACGTTGAAACGCTTGGGAGCCTTTATAGTACCTTAAATGCTCGAAACAGAAACCGTATTGAATGACTTTAATTACCTGGTACCTGACTAAATGGTGTTTCTATTCTGACCTGGCTGTCGTACACGTGGAGGGCCTCACAACGCCATGACCCCATCTGGGGACGTTTCTGCCCATCTGGGGACGTTTGTACGTGTGAGTCCTCCTGCTTGGGAGTGCTACTGCGCAAGGGGTGACTTTTTAGGTGCCAACTCATGCCCCCAATTATCTAGTCACTCACTTTGAGAGCGTATCTGCCTTCCTCTCGTACCCTGCACCTGGCTACCCTGGGCGTGACCCTCCCCTTGAGTCGTATCTGCACCTCACTATGGCCTTGAAGCCACCTTTTCGTTCTCTTTATCACCACCCCGGATTATCGGGACCTGAGGCCTTCCCACGACGCCGCTCCCTCCATGGTCTTTCCTACCCATGGGTATCGGGGAATTGTGCTGTACTGCCTTGACTTAATGATATTTAATCTTGGCGACGCCCTGGTTGGGCGACGCCTTCGCCTAGGCGGCGCCTTATCATGGTGACACTAGCACTTGGCGTCTCTTCACTTAGGCGACGCCTCATGTTGACTTTGACTCCAGGCGTTGACTTTGACTTTGACTTTGTCAACGCCCGGATACGGGACGGTACAGATCTGCTGGTCAATAACCGTAAAAGCAGTCAAGAATAAAGTGGGAGAGAGAAAAGTAAATTTTCTCTTTTCCTAGTCACAGCTGAAATTTCTGAAACAGGGAACAAAACATGTTAAAACATAAAACAACAGATTGAAATTTTCACTGCAAAGGACAATTTAAGCTAATAATACCCAATTCATTTAGAAGAAAGTAAAACCTGTCTTTAGCAAGTGGTTTAGTGAATAGATCAGCTAGTTGAAATTCAGTACCAATGAATTGTATATCACATGTTCCATTAGCTATATGTTCTCTTAAAAAGTGATGTCTAATTTCAATATGTTTAGTTCTAGAATGCATGACAGGATTCTTAGACAGATTTATGGCACTAGTATTATCACAATTTATAGGTATCTTGTTTAACAAAATTCCAAAATCACTTAGCTGCTGCCTTAGCCATAAGGTTTGAGCACAACAACTTCCAGCAGCTATGTATTCTGCCTCTGCTGTGGAGAGAGCAACACAAGCTTGTTTCTTGCAATGCCAAGAGATTAGACTTGATCCAAGCATGTGACAAGTTCCACTTGTGCTTTTCCTATCCACCTTACAACCTGCAAAGTCAGAATCTGAAAAACCAGTTAAATTTAAGGATACCTTGTTAGGATACCATAATCCAACATCCTTAGATCCTTGCAAATATTTCAGAATTCTCTTTGCTGCATTGTAGTGTGATTCCTTTGGATCAGATTGATATTTGGTTTGATCCACTGATTTTCCTGCAAAATCTTGATCCAGCTGGCAGCAGCTTGAAATAGGAGTGCTTATTGCTTTGCATTGATCCATATCAAACCTCTTAAGCAGCTCCTTGCAGTATTTTTCTTGGCTTATGAAAATTCCATCCTTGAGTTGCTTAACTTGTAGTCCAAGGAAGAAATTCATTTCTCCTAACATTGACATCTCAAACTCACTTTTCATGGTTTTCACAAAGTCTTCACACATCTCTTCATTTGTGGATCCAAAGATAATATCATCTACATAGACTTGCACAAGTATGATATCTTCTCTTTTCTTCTTTATAAAGAGAGTTTTATCAGAATTGCCACGGTTATATCCTTGAGAGAGCAGAAATTCACTTAGCCTTTCATACCATTGCCTAGGTGCTTGCTTCAATCCATATAAGGCCTTCTTAAGCATGTACACATGTTCTGGTTTTTTGTGATCTTCAAACCCTGGAGGTTGAGATACAAACACCTCTTCATTGATGTAGCCATTTAGAAATGCACTCTTAACATCCATTTGAAACAGCTTGAAACCTTGTATGCTGGAGAATGCTAGAAGTAATCTGACAGCTTCAAGACGTGCTACTGGTGCATAAGTTTCACCAAAATCAATCCCTTCTTCTTGGTTATAACCTTTAGCAACCAGCCTTGCTTTATTTCTAGTGATAGCTCCATGTTCATCCATCTTGTTCCTGTACACCCACTTGGTTCCTATGATATTCATCTCATGCTTTCTTGGCACCAAGGTCCATACTTCATTATATTCAAACTGGTTCAACTCTTCCTGCATTGTTGTTATCCAATTGCTGTCTTGTAGTGCTTCTTCCAAGCTTTTAGGCTCAATCTGTGACACAAAAGCCACTGTTCTGCAGAAATTGTTAAGTGAATTCCTTGTTGAGACTCCTTTCTCAATTTTACCAATTACATTGTCAAGAGTGAGATCCTTTGGAGTCTTCCATTCTTTAGGCAGTCCTGCATTCACAATAGATTCTTTGATAGAATTTGAATTAGTTGCATCAAGCTCACTAGATTGATTTTGTTGCAGAATGGTTCTTAAATCATCCATACCAGGTTCATCCAGAACAGATTTGGGCACAGAAAAATCTGTTTCATCAAACACAACATGTATAGATTCTTCAACTGCAAGCAATCTTTTGTTATACACTCTATAAGCATGACCATTTATAGCATAACCAATATGAATTCCTTCATCTGATTTAGGATCAAATTTCCCCAGATTATCTTTACCATTATTTAAAACAAAGCATTTGCAGCCAAATACCCTAAGATGACTAATGCTAGGATTCCCTCCTTTATACAATTCATAAGGAGTTTTCCTAAGAATTGGTCTAATCAATGTTCTGTTAAGCACATAAGAAGCAGTATATACAGCATCAGCCCAAAAATATTTAGGTAATCCAGATTCATTTAGCATAGTCCTAGCTAACTCTTCTAATGATCTATTCTTTCTTTCAACAACACCATTTTGTTGGGGTGTCCTAGGAGCAGAATAACTATGTATGATCCCATGTTTTTCACAATATTTATCAAACTTTGCATTTTGAAATTCTCCCCCATGATCACTACGAATCTGTTTTATCCGATTTTCATTTTCATTATGCAGAACCTTAGCTAGTTTCTTAAAGGCTTTATATGCATCATTTTTAGAAGCAAGAAACAAAGTCCATGTATATCTTGAAAAGTCATCAACAATCACCATAGCATAGTAATTTCCAGCTAAGCTGGCATTCCTAGATGGTCCAAACAAGTCCATATGCAAAACATCCAAAGCTTTATTTGTAGAAACCATATCTTTTGACTTAAAGGTAGTTCTAATCTGTTTTCCCTTCACACAAGCATCACACAATCTGCTATTTTGAAACTTTATGTTTGGTAAACCAGAAACAAGTTCCTTAGATTTTAGCTTATTCAAGTGATTTGTGTGAATGTGAGCTAGCCTCCTATGCCACAGCCATGACTCATCATTTTTAGATAACAAACACTCATTTTCAGAACAACTCTTTATAATGTCTAGGAGATAGATGTTGTTTACCCTTTTTCCAGTGAACAGCACCTTACCAGAATTTTCATTTGAAATTGTACAAGTGTTGGCTTCGAAATTGACCTTGTATCCCTTGTCACACAGCTGGCTAATGCTTAGAAGACTATGTTTTAGCCCTTCAACATATAGGACATTCTCAATAGTGGTTGAGTCTTTAGTACCAACATCTCCTCTTCCAAGAATTTTTCCTCTATTGTTATCTCCATATGTGACATGCCCTTCAGCTTTGAGTTTCAGATTTATGAACTGAGTCACATCACCAGTCATGTGCTTTGAGCAGCCACTGTCTAGGTACCACTGGTTTTTCCTGCTGTTTTTCTGCAACAAAACAAATTTAGCACATATGGTACCCCTTTAGTGTAGGGTCCAACATGATTAAGACCTTTCCTTAGGAAGCCATTTGGCCAATCCTTTAGGAACAAGGTACCTCCTAGCTTTACATATTCTAGATACATGACCAGATTTCATACAATAAAAGCACATTGCAGTATGCATTGTTTTTGAATCACTAAAAGAGGAAAAACCTGTTTTGGAAGGAACAAAGAAACTGGACAGCTTTTTCACATTACTTTTCATTCCAGGATTATATCCTAGACCATTTTTATTGAAAACAGCATTCTATGAACCCAATAAGGTTTCAAGATTTTCTCTTCCTTTAGTGAAATTTGAAAGTGTTTTTAACAAATATTCAACCTGTTTTTCCAGCTTTTTACAATTATCACAGGTTTTAATTGATGCATGCAGACATGTTAATTCAAGGCTAACCAATTCAGTTTTAGCTTTGTGCAGTTCTTCTTCAAGAGCTTTGACCTTAGGTTCAAGTACCCTATTTATTCTATTCAATCTGTTGCACATTATAGCCAACCTGTTTGCTTCATCATGTGTTTCCTTAAAAGCTATTAACAGCTGATCATAGTTTTCAGAATCAGTGGAAAAATCACTTACTGAGTCAGAGTTGGATCCTTCATCATTCACCATGAAGCATAGATTAGCTTATTCACTTTCTGTTGAGGAATTACTAGATGAGGATACATCATTATCTTCCCATGAGATGTATGCTCTTCTACCTTTACCTTTGTCACTCTTCTTGCTTGCTGATTTTTCTTTATTTTGATTGTTTGGACAATCAGCTTTTATATGACCTGGTTTACCACATCCAAAGCACGTGTAATTGGAAGAATTTGAATCAATAGGTTGTTTGGAATACCTCTTTCTTTGCTGAGTTCTGTCACGGTTTTTCTTTCTAAGAAACCTGCTGAATTTCCTGGTGAGCAGACTCACAGTCTCATCATGTTCAGGATCAACTTCTTCCTCACTTGTATCATGTTCCATGGTAGTTTTCAGAGCAATTCCTTTGGCCTTCTTCTCCACAGTTTCTTGTTCTTTCAATCTTTTCAGTTCAATTTCATGCTCTATCAGCTTTCCAAAAAGTGCAGCAGTGGACATCTTGGATAAATCTCTGGATTCTGAGATTGCTGTTACCTTAGGCTGCCAGCTCCTATCAAGACATTTTAGTACCTTTATGTTAAGCTCTTCCTTGTCAAAGACTTTACCAAGGCCAGTGAGGTGATTTACAATGTGTGTAAATCGTTTCTGCACATCTGGAATACTTTCTTCAGATTGCATTCTGAACAGCTCGTACTCCTGAATTAGTGAGTGCTTCCTTGCCCGTTTCACATCATCAGTTCCTTCATGAGTCACCTCTAGTACATCCCACATTTCTTTGGCTGAGTTACATTGAGAGACTCTAAAGAACTCATCAATATTCAGTGCAGAGGTGATGATATTCTTGGCTAAGGAGTCATATTGGGCCTTCTTCTTCTCGGTTTCACTCCATTCAGACCAAGGCTTCTTTATTGTTTCATCTTTGACAACCTGCATAGGTATAAAAGGTCCACTGACCACTGCATCCTAGATTCCCATATCAATAGATTCCATAAAGATCTTCATCCTGATTTTCCAGCAAGCATAGTTAACACCACCAAACATAGGAGGCCTATTAATAGACGCACCTTCAGCAAAAGGCATTTTAAACTCAGACATC
Source organism: Phaseolus vulgaris (assembly GCF_051622355.1). Classification (NCBI taxonomy): domain Eukaryota; kingdom Viridiplantae; phylum Streptophyta; class Magnoliopsida; order Fabales; family Fabaceae; genus Phaseolus; species Phaseolus vulgaris. Next base: position 17,880,720 of record NC_143501.1, on the reverse strand, counting down.
ATGCACACACTTGAGCAAAATACAAGCCCTAGCTCTGATACCAATTGTTGGGTCTATTAGTGTCTAAGTTCAAGAGGGGAGGGGTGAATTGAGCTTATAAAATTTTCGCAAGAACACACAATTTTCAATATACCAGAGGCAAAAAGAACAGATTGTTTTTACACAAAACAGATTGATTCTTTAGAGCAGTCTAGCATAATTTGACTTTGTTCAAATTAGAATTGTAATCAACAGAGGGTTACAACAGAATCAGATTAGTTGGATTTTATGAGTATGAAGAATACAGTTATGCCAAGAAATCAATCAACTTCATTTAACACAAGGTTTTAATGAGAATAAATCTTTCTCAGGTTTTAATGAATAGACAATTTGTTTTCAGATCAATTAAAACAACATATATAACTGCCTTGATTGTGATTAGAAAGCTTTAACAAATCAGGAAGAACAGATTTTATTAAACCCAGAATTAACAGATTCAATTTCAAAAGAACAGATTTAGTTCTTGACAGAAATAAGCAAAACCAGAAATGAGTGCAGGGATGAGAAGAAAAGGCACACAAGTTTTTATACTGGTTCACTCATACAAAGCTACATCCAGTCTCACCTTACCCCAAGGTGGAATCCACTAAAAACAGTACCAATTACTTACAAACTCAGCAGTTCTTGAACACTACAAGAACAACACCAACAATGCTGAAAAACCCTATTTTAGCACACCATGCACTCCAAGAAACCCTATCAAGGAGTGACTAACACTTACACCTTTACAAAACAGAAAAAAGGAAAGATTACACCTGAAAAGAAGATGCAAGAACTCAAAACCAGTAGTTCAATTTGCTGCAGAACTGCACCAGCACCTTCACCAAGATCAAAGGTTTCCTAGAACAAGCACACTTGAAAATCTCTTTGGAAAACCTTTCAAACATCTTTTGATCCTTCTTCTCACATGGAAATGTTTGATCTCTGTCAAAAACGTAATTGCTCAGCACCTTTTCATGTGAGAGAGACTTTTCTTTATATAGAAAATAGTTTCTAACTTCTTTTCAAAAAACAGTTGAAAAGCAGTTGTGAAAACAATAGATTCATTTTTGAACTTAACAGATTTATTTTGTGAAAACCACCAACTCAGCTAACTGAAATAACTGTCTGAGTTGTACCTTTGGTGCCCTAACTAACTTGTGAAAAACCTTTCAGCTGACCAAAGAATAAACCTGTTCTTTCACAGTGAAACAAATTAAAATATAGCAAACAGGCCAGCTCAGCTTTAACTGAAATAACTAACTAAGCTTTACCTGTGGGGCCCTAACAGAATTTTAGAAAAGCCTTTTAACAGAGAAGAAATAAACCGATTCTTTCTCCATAAAACAGATTTATTTTTTGTACTGATTTAAAATTTTTAAGAGCACTTTTAAAAGCTTTTCAAAAACCATTTAACCACATCATGTGCTTGATCTAGACTTGGTTAGGCATCTAGGATGGGTTATACAGCAAAAGGCAACCTTACACAATTACAAGCCCAATTACAATCGAATCTAAAAACCTATTACAATCTTCAAAGCACTCAAGCTATTTTCTTCATCAAACACACATCAAGCCTTGGTAGGGAAGAAGCTTCCTCCAGCTTCAACACCTACAAATGGAGAAAGATCAATTACATTAAAAGTATCATGTACTCCATATTCAAGAGGTAGGTCCAATTTGTATGCATTGTTATTGACTCTCTTGAGGATTTGAAAGGGTCCATCACCTCGGGGACTTAGTTTGGACTTCCTTTGAGTTGGAAATCGATCTTTGCGAAGGTGAAGCCAAACTAAGTCTCCTTCCTCAAAAATTATTTCTTTATTTCCTTTATTGTTGTATTTTGTGTACTTCTCATTTTGTTGTTGTATTTGGTGTTTAATCTTCTCATGCATTTTCTTCACAAAATCGGCTTTGATTACTCCTTCCTTATGCACAAATTCTTGTGGATTAGGAAGAGGTAACAAATCCATAGGTGTGAGAGGATTAAATCCATATACTACTTCAAAAGGAGAAGCATTAGTAGTCTTGTGGACTACTCGATTGTAAGCAAACTCAATGTGGGGAAGATACTCATCCCAAGATTTATGGTTTCCCTTCATGATAGCCCTAAGCATAGTCCTAAGAGATCTATTCACTACTTCGGTTTGGCCATCCGTTTGAGGATGACAAGAAGTTGAAAATTGTAGTCTCGTTCCAAGTTTGCCCCCAAAGAGTTTTCCAAAAGTGGCTTATGAACTTGGAATCTCTATCCGATACTATACTTCTAGGGAGACCATGAAGTCTCACCACTTCTCTAAAGAAGAGTCTAGAAATATTTTGAGCATCTTCTACCTTGTGGCAAGGAATAAAATGGGACATTTTGCTAAAATGGTCCACTACCACAAAGATAGAATCATGGCCTCTTGCAGTCCTAGGGAGTCTTAAAATGAAATCCATGCTAATGTCTTCCCAAGGAGCATTTGAAATCGGCAAGGGGGTGTAGAGTGATGGAGGAAGGCCCAAGCTCACCACACTATGAAAGCCAAGCTTCCAAGACCAAGACCGTCTAGCCTTCCAAAAGGAGCGTCTAGCCTCACAAGGAGCGTCTAGCCTCACAAAGGGAGCGTCTAGCCATGATGGGGAGCGTCTAGGCCAAGGCTACATGAGGAGCATCTATGAAGAGTCCTAGACCGTCTAGCTTCACACACACAAGGGCCAAAGCTACGGTTTGGGAGAGAAGAGGCTTTGTTGCATAAAAGGCCCATTAGGGGTACTTAGTAAGATAGGTAGTGTAGAAAGAACTTTGTGAAGGAAACCTTCTAGAACCTAGGGTTGTGTGGCCGGTCATTGCATGGCACATGGTTTAGAATTTAGATTTAATTTTGGTTTTCTTTTCCTTAGAAATGTAGCTTAACATTTAAGCCCAAATAGGCTATAAATAGGAAGGCTATCTCTTTGTATTTGACAAGTTTAATTGAGTATTGTTATGCTGCCCATTTTTGTGCACTAGCTTTACTTCTCCTAGAAATCTAGGCTAAACTTCAATTCCTTCACCTTTCTCCCTTGAGCTGGCCAAACCTCTCAAACCCATACTCATCATGCACCTTCAAAGCCAACACAACTCCTAGGAGGGCTTTGTTTCACTCACCCATTGCTTCCGCATCATCTTTCACTACTTTGATTCAAGAAGAACACATGAAAATGCCATCATTTGGTATCATGAGCTTTTGGTTCTTCAAGATGAGTAGCTTGTCTTTTTAATTTCAGTTCTTCTTTATTTCATCTTTGTCATTTAAATTCCTTACTTGTCTTGCTGTTTTTATATTTTAATTTGTTCTTGGTGTGCTTTGTGGAAGATCCAACCCAAGCACTCTTGTTCATTTGATCTTGAACAAGTTCTTGTGCAATTTGTGATAGGATTCCATACACCTTTGTGTTGCTATTTTGTTTTAGGCTTTGAGTCTTTATTGCTTTCATTATTTTGCTTCATATTATGCTTTGAGTCTTTAATTTTCTGAATCTATACATGTTTTGTCAAGTCATGTTCATCCATATTGTCATCAATTCTTAGTAGTCCTATTTTTTGGCTTGATTGTTTCTTGTTTTGGGTCTCTTTATATTGCTTTAATCTGCTGTTATTTTGATCCTTTGGTGCTTTTTATTTTTAGTTTGAGTTCATAATTGTGTCTTAGTTCATACACAATTTCCTTTCTCACATTTTCCATTGTGTTAATTTTGGTTATCTTGCTGTTTTCTTCCAGTTTTCCAGATTTCCCCTGTATCATCTCTCTGTTCTGGGCTGTTTTGTTTAACAAAATTTTTCTACCCATAGGAAAATTCTGAATTTCTGGAAAATTCAAGTTTAAGGTGTTATAGAAAAGACAAAAAAAGAATGAGGTCAAAAGGAGCAACAGAAAAAAAATGATAAATCTCACAAAATCAGAGTGCAAATCTTGAGCGTTACAGCTGGCCTAACTGCACACCAAATTTGCAAAAATTATTAAAAAAAAATGGTGCATGCGTTTTAGGTGATTCCAAAGCCAAAATTTAGCTAAGATCCTGAATTTTCTTGTATCCAAATTTCAGAAACAAATTTTACAATTACAGCTCAGCATAAATCGGGGAACAAAACTGTTTTCTGGCCCACAACATTTTCCAGTGGTGCTGTTTTTTTATTTGGTCATCTAATCTAGTGCTTTTCTTTAGGAATTCCTTTTGTGTGCCAACTTTTATTGAGTACCTTTAATTGTTTGCTTTAATTTCTTGAATCTCTTTCTAAGTTGTCATATTATAAATCCTTTTGGTGGTACTGTTTTCTTTCAATTAAATTTGTTTCTTGCTTTTGTTTCTTGACCTCTCTTTTGTGGGTGCTGGAAATTAATTCTCTCTTGGTGCTTATATGCATGGAATTTGACTTGGTTTAAGGTTAAGCCCTTGTGAATAGGTGCTGGAAATTGGAGAATTAAAGCCAACTTTCTAAGGAGGAGTCAAAGCTAAGGCGAAACAAGCTTCTTGAAACAAACACTACAAACACCTAGAAGATCAACAATCAAGACAACAAAGAAAGTGCACTAACCAAAAAGAGGAACAACAAAGAGGGTTTTCTTATCTCCTTTACAACTTGGTTTATTGTTAATTACCTCTTTTAAATTACGTTTTAGACGGTGAGTGTGTCTTCAAGGGCTCAAAGTGTCCAAGAAGCCTCACCTAGGGCCGAATAGCATAGTAAATTTTGCTTAGTAATTTGTGCTTGTTTAAACTTGTTTTTCTTTGTTTCGGTAGAAACGTTTTGCATGTTTAGCTTTGTTTAACTTTGTGCTATACCGACTAGTTTTGCTGCATATCTAGCTTACATAGTTTTCTTGCTTTTTTATTTCTCAACCTCTTGTGTTCTAAGTGTTCTACTAAGAGAAAATTTTGTGTGAAGTCATTGGAGGAAAAGTTTTTGGCAAGGAAAAGGCTTGGTACTTAAGTAGTCCATTGTGACTCACCTCCCTTACCTGGAAAACTCCCTTCTCTAACTTTCCTAAACTTTCTCCAAGTAAAACACCTATATACACAAAGTTCTAGCCATGTCTTCTTCTTCTCATTCTCCAAAGTCTATAGAAAGTGAAGTAAAATCCTTGAAAACCCTTTTAAAAGAAGTATCCCAAGCGGTACAACTAATTTCCTTTAGACAATTGGAGAATGAAAATAAAATTAATGAGTTGGCTAGAGCTCAAGAAGAGAAATCCCAAAAATCTCAAAAATAAAAAAAAACTCATGCATCCCATTCAAAAAGTAATGAGACTCTAAAGGCTTCTACCAACCACCCCCTAGAAGACCTAGGCAAAGGGAGCAAGAGAGTCCAAAGGAAGTAAGGGTAGACCTACCCCATTTTTATGGTAAGGAAGATGTAGAAACCTACCTAGATTGGGAAATGAAAGTAGAGCAACTCTTTGCTTGCCATAGGGTGAGTGAAGAGAGAAAGGTACCCTTAGCAACCCTTAGTTTCCAAAGCAATGCCATGTATTGGTGGACCTCTCTAGAGAGAGACCGACGTCTTCATAGGGAGCCTTCCATAGAATATTGGAATGACCTTAGGGGAGCCCTAAGACGTCGTCACATACCTTCCTACTACCATAGGGAGTTGATGGACAAGCTCCAAAGACTCCAACAAAAGAACTTAAGTGTGGAAGAGTATAGGCAGAAAATGGAGCTCTACATGATGAGAGCATCCATTAGATAGGAAGAAACCACCACCATATCTAGGTTTCTAAGTGGGCTCAACCTTGAGATAAGGGATCGAGTAGAACTATTACCCTACCAAGACTTGAATGATTTGGTTCAACTTTGCATTAAAGTTGAACAACAAAATTTGCGCAAAACTTCAAGTCAAAGGGTGGGTTCTTACTCCAACTCTTATCCAAAGAAAGACTTTAAAAGGGAGGGTAGTACACCTAGAGACGAATCCAAAGAGACTACCAAACCCTTAGTGAAAGATGCCTCCACCCCATACATCCGTACTAGGGACACCAAATGTTTTAAATGTTTTGGAAGAGGGCATGTGCAAGCACAATGTCCAAACCAAAGAGTTTTGTTTTTAAAAGGAGAAAATGAATACACAAGTGGTGAAGATGAACCTAGTACCCAAGAAAAAGGGGAAGGAGAAAGGATAAATCCTTTGGAGGGGGACTTATTGATGATTCAAAGAATCCTCCACAATCAACCTAGTGCATCCATTGAAACACAACGAGAGAACATTTTTCATACTAGATGCAATGTTTTAGAAAATATATGCTCTCTTATTGTGGATGGTGGGTCATGTTGCAATTGTTGTAGCACTAGATTGATTGAAAAATTAAAACTACAAGTAGTTCCTCATCCAAAACCTTACAATTTACAATGGATCAATGAGGATGGAGAACTACGTGTAGACAAACAAGTGGAGATCGAGTTTTCTATAGGCAACTACAAAGACAATGTTTTATGTGATGTAGTACCTATGGAAGCTTGCCACATCTTATTAGGTAGACCATGGCAATTTGATAAGAAAACCACGCATAATGGTCTAACTAACGAGATTTCTTTCATCCACAAGCATAAAAGGTTTGTACTTAGCCCTTTACCACATTCCCAAGTGGTAAAAGACCAGATGCAAATGAAACACAAAAGGGATGAAGAAAAAATAGAAAAAGAACAAAATTTTGGGAAACAAAAGGCGTGGGAGAATAGTGTTCCTTCCCACAAGGTCATCCAACAAGACAAGCACCTTGAAAATACCATTACAAACATGCTTCTTGTTGAAAACCTAGCCTTCCTTTTTGTAAAGGAACACCTGCAAGCATGAGCACAAAAGAAAAGTCTTTAAAAGAAGCTTGCATAGATCAAGAAGGAGAACTCATGGGGCAAAAGAGAGTTGACCAAAATCTAGAGCTTTTAAGAGGAAAACTTTTGTCACCCATGAGCAACAAAGTTCAAAGACATTACTTTAGGTACAACCCGTGTTTTCAAACTACACCTAAAGCAACGTCCCACGAACTCTATCCTCCTTCACCTTTTGTAAAAGATCTTTGGGAAGACACACATTCCATTTTGGCGCTTCCTAGGACAACAAAGGGTTTTTCTTTCTTTAAGGATGTGGATAACCTCTTCCTAAGAAATGTGACAAGCCTCCATGATTTATTTTCCAACATAATAGATAGAGCTCCAAAATTTGAAAACATAGCTCTTTCTTCTATGTTTCACGAAATCATGAGAGACACTCACAAATCTTGGGATAAGAATCTTTTCCCTTATAAGCATGCATACAAAGGAGTAATCCACAAAATTACTCATATTTCTCCATTCGAAGTTGTATGTGTTCTATGTCCTCTTGCCTTTATAAAGTTGTTACTCTGTCTTAAAAAGATTATGCCTAAGGGAAAAGTAACTCCTTTTGAAAATTTTAGAAAACATAAGAGGATTAGAGGGCCCCTACAACCCTCAAAAGGGAGGTATTGTGAGAAGTTGGCCACAACAAGAGAAAAACAAAAATGGCAACTTCCCACATTTATTTGTTTTTCAAAAGATCACCCTCACTCCTTTGCTTTATTTCAAGGGTCACATAGATTGACATTTGATCCGGGAGGACACACCTTGACGAAGCAAGAGGCTGCTATCCGAGATCAAGAATGCACATCTGAGGATAGATCTTCTCAAGCCGGAGGAGATGATGGACACCATCCAGCCACAACCACCCCCTAAGCAAAGCCTTGGATTTGAGGACAAATCCTTTTCAAGAGGGAGGGGATGATGGAGGAAGGCCCAAGCTCACCACACTATGAAAGCCAAGCTTCCAAGACCAAGACCGTCTAGCCTTCCAAAAGGAGCGTCTAGCCTCACAAGGAGCGTCTAGCCTCACAAAGGGAGCGTCTAGCCATGATGGGGAGCGTCTAGGCCAAGGCTACATGAGGAGCATCTATGAAGAGTCCTAGACCGTCTAGCTTCACACACACAAGGGCCAAAGCTACGGTTTGGGAGAGAAGAGGCTTTGTTGCATAAAAGGCCCATTAGGGGTACTTAGTAAGATAGGTAGTGTAGAAAGAACTTTGTGAAGGAAACCTTCTAGAACCTAGGGTTGTGTGGCCGGTCATTGCATGGCACATGGTTTAGAATTTAGATTTAATTTTGGTTTTCTTTTCCTTAGAAATGTAGCTTAACATTTAAGCCCAAATAGCCTATAAATAGGAAGGCTATCTCTTTGTATTTGACAAGTTTAATTGAGTATTGTTATGCTGCCCATTTTTGTGCACTAGCTTTACTTCTCCTAGAAATCTAGGCTAAACTTCAATTCCTTCACCTTTCTCCCTTGAGCTGGCCAAACCTCTCAAACCCATACTCATCATGCACCTTCAAAGCCAACACAACTCCTAGGAGGGCTTTGTTTCACTCACCCATTGCTTCCGCATCATCTTTCACTACTTTGATTCAAGAAGAACACATGAAAATGCCATCATAGAGTCCATGAGGCATTGTTCTAGACTTGGCTTTTAGACATGATATGCATCTAGAACAATGTCTTTGGACATCTTTTCTCATGTGTGGCCAACAAAATTTTTCTTTCAAAATATCTAGAGTTTTATGAACTCCAAAATGGCCCATGAGTCCTCCTTCATGTGATTCCTTGACAAGGAGCTTCCTATGTGTGCCTTGGGGAAGGCAAAGTTTTCCTTCTTTAAAAAGATACCCCTCGGTGATGGAAACCAAGTAGAGGATGCTCAAGCCCATGAAGCCCAAGCCCAACGAATCACTAGGAGCATGGCAAGAGCTTTGGGACAAGAGTATTGATGGAAGAGGCCCAAGCACAAGCCCACATGCAAGCCCACCAAAGGGTAGATTTGGGCCAACCATAGAGTTATGGCCAAGAGGATCCAAGAAGACGTTCTTTTACATGTTCAAATGCCATAAACTCTAGTGTAGAGTAGACTTTAATTTCTTGTCAAAATTAGCATAGGAACTTTATTTGTAATTTTCTTAGAATTAATTTTGGCACCTAAAACACCAACCTAGGTAAACTTAGAGTTTCTAAAAAAACCTCTAAATTTACCAAGGCCGGTCTAGAAAGCCCATGGAGGGGGTGAGCATAAAAAGTAGACACACCCCTCCCCATGTGCTCATTTGTGCACCCATGTGCTTCACATTTACATTTCATTTGGCTAGCATTAGGGTTGCATTATGGTCCTCCTTAGCCTATAAAAGGAGGAGCCTACACCTTGTATTTTCAAGTTTATTGTGAGTAAAGTTATGCTGCCCATTTGTGCTCAACTTTGCTTCTCCCTAGAATCCTAGGCTTTAAACTTCAATTCCTTCATCTTTTCCCTTGAGCTGGCCGAACCACTCAATACCCATACCTATCATGCACCTACAAGATCAACACCACTCTTAGGAGGATCTTGCTCACTCTCATTCATTGCTTCCTCCCCATACTCTACATTGATTCAAGAAGAACTTCATGAAAATGCCATCATTTGGTATCATGAGCTTTGGTTCTTCAAGATGAGTAGCTCCTTGTCTTTTAAATTTTAGTTCTTCTTTATTTCATATTGTCATTTACTTTCCTTAATTGTCTTGCTGTTTTTTACATTTTAATTTGTTCTTGGTGTGCTTTGTGGAAGATCCAACCGAAGCACTCTTGTTCATTTGATCTTGAACAAGTTCTTGTGCAATTTGTGATAGGATTCCATACACCTTTGTGTTGCTATTTTCTTTTAGGCTTTGAGTCTTTATTGCTTTCATTATTTTGGTTCATATTATGCTTTGAGTCTTTAATTTTCTGAATCTATACATGTTTTGTCAAGTCATGTTCATCCATATTGTCAACAATTCATAGTAGTCCTTTTATTTGGCTTATTTGTTTCTTGATTTTGGGTCTTTTTATTTTGCTTGAAATCTGCTGTTCTTTGCTCCTTTGGTGCCTTTTTAATTTTTAGTTTGAGTTCATATTGTGTTTAGATCATACACAATTCTATTTCACAAATTTCCATTGTGTCTAAACTTTGGTATCTCGCTGTTTTTGTTTCCAGTTTTCAGATTCCCCTGTTTTCACCTTCTCTGTTTTGGCTGTTTTAACCCAGAAAAATATTTCCACCCATAGGAAAATTTTGATTCTCTGGAAAATGCAAGTTTAAAGTGTTATAGAAAGGACAAAAAAAGAATTAGGTCAAAAGAAGCAACAGAAAAAAAATGATAAATCTTTTAAAATCAGAGTGCAAATCTGAAGCGCTCCAGCTGGCCTAACCGAACACCAAATTTGCAAAATTTATTAAAAAAAAATGGTGCATCCGTTTTGAGTGATTCCAGAGCTAGATTTTAGATAAGATCCTGAATATCTTGCATAACAAATTTCAGAGCCAAATTTTAAAAATACAGCTCAGCATAAATCGGGGAACAAACACGTTTCTGGCCCACAACATTTTCCAGTGGTGTTGTTTTTTTTTATTTGGTCATCTAATCTAGTGCTTTTCTTTAGGAATTCTTTTGTGTGCCAACCTTTAATTGAGTACCTTTATTTGTTTGCTTTAATTACTTGACTCTCTTTCTAGTTGTCACAATCTAAATCCTTTTGGTGGTACTGTTTTATTCAATTAAATCTGTTTCTTGCTTTTGTTCTTTGACCTCTAATTTGGGTGCTGGAATTTAATTCTTCTTTGATGCTTATGTGAATGGGAACTTGATTTGGTTAAGGTTTAGCTCTTTGCTAGGTGCTGGAAATTGGAGAATTAAAGACCATCATTCTAAGGAGAAGACAAGGCCAAGGCCGAAACAAGCATTCTTGAAATAAACACTACAAACACTTGGAAGATCAACAAGCAAAGACAACAAAGAGGTGCACTAACCAAAAGAGGATCAACAAAGGGAGTTCTCTTATTTCCTTTGCAACATGGTTTATTGTTAATTACCTTGTTAATTACGTTTTAGACGGTGAGTGTGTCTTCAAGGGCTCAAAGTGTCCAAGAAGCCTCACCTAGGGCCGAATAGTATAGCATTCTTGTTTAGTAATTGTTAATTGTTTGTAATTTGCCTTTTCTTTTGCTTAGTTAGTGACGCTTTGCATGAATATTTTGTTAAGTTTGTGATAAACCGTCTAGCTTTGTTGATTAGTTAGCATACATTGTTTTCTAGCATTGAAAAAAAAAAAGTTTTGATTTCTCAATTTAATTGTGTTTTAAGGGATTTACTAAGAGAAAGTTTTGTGTGAAGACATTGAGGGATAGTTTTTGGCTAAGGCAAAGGCTTGGTATTTAAGTAGTCCTTTGTGACTCACCTCCCTCACCTGGAAAACTACCTTCTTTGACTTTCGTAAGTTTTCTCAAGGTAAAATACTTGTATACACAAAGCTTTAGCCATGTCTTCTTCTTCTCATTCTACAAAGTCTATTGGAAGTGAATTATAATCTTTAAAAACTCTTTTGAAAGAAGTTTCACAAACTGTGCAATCAATTGCTTATAGACAATTGGAGAGTGAGACTAAACTTAATGTTTTGACTAAAGCAAAGGATGAGAAGTCTCACATTCTAAAAAAATTACCTTCTCATGCATATATCTCTAAAGATCATGATTCTTTTGGGGAGGGAAGCATTAGAGTAAATGATTATTATCAAGCACCCCCTAGAAGACATAGAAGAGATAGAAAAGAACAAGAAAACCCAAGAGGGGTTAGGGTAGACCAACCCCATTTCCATGGAAAAGAAAATATAGAAGCTTGCGTAGATTGGGAAATGAGGGTAGAAAAATTGTTTGCTTCCCATAAAGAAAGAAAGGAAAGAAAAACACAAAATAAGAGAGGGGAAGTCGAAAGGGAAGCTAAAGAAAAAGAAGAAAAAGAAAAGCATGAGAAGACCCTTGAAGAACAAAAGGCGTGGGAGAAGAGTGTTCCTTCCCACAAGGTCATTCAACAAGACCAAAGATTTAAAAATACCTTTGAAAATATGTGTCTTGTTGAACAACCTCAAAGCCTTACCTTTTGTAAAGGAACACTTGCAAGCCTAAGTGAAAAAGAAGAGTCTTTAAAAGAAGCTTGCATAGATAAAAATGAAATAGATTATTTCTCATATGTGCTAGGATATCACCAAGTGAATGTCAAATTTTTTATAAGCATCTACAAAAACAATTTTTTATGTGAAGTACTGCCTAAAAAAACTTGTCATGTCTTATTGAGACAACCATTGCAAAGTGTACAAATCCTTATAAACAATGGTTGTCACAACGAGACTATCTTTACACATAAGAGAAAAAGTCTTCATGAAGGAGAACTCATGGGACAAATTAGAGTTGATAAAACTCTAGAGCTTTTAAAAGGAAAACTTTTGTCCCCCATGAGAAAAGAAGTTCAAAGACATTACCTTAGGTACAATTCTTGTTTTCAAACTACGCCCAAGGCAATGTCTCATAAACTCTATACTCCTTCACCTTTTGCAAATGATCCTTGGGAAGATATAAATTTCATATTAAAACTCCCTAGGACAACAAAAGGTTGTGATTCAATCTTCATGGTTATGGATAAACTCTTCTCTAGAGAAGTGATACATCTTCATGGTTTATCTTCAAGCATAGTGTTGAATAGAGTTCCAAATTTCGCAAACCATGATTTGAGGATTTCCTTTGGAAAACTTGCAACTAAATTGCACACTTTAAATTCTTATCATCCTCAAACGCATGGCCAAAATATATTTGAAAATCTAGCTCTTTCTACTATGCCTAGTGATCCTGCCTGTTGACCGGAACGCCGGAGAATGCCTCGTCAAAGGATCGGCGTGCGCACCGCTTCTCACTTCCGTTCCTTTCCGGGATCTACTTCAAGAACCTGCAAAGAAACAATACGGCGCCGCTGCGGCCGATCGCACTCCGACGCTCAAGTCAGTGTATCACCAAATACTAAGAACAAGAACCGTGCAAATCCTCTCTCACAATCAGCTCTATCACTCGCAAGCGTAAAGTGTATCCACTGAACGTGCGTACCTCAGAAAGTTTGTTAAGAGCTCTTATATACCTGGTGGCTTTCTCTCTCCTGGCAATTACAGACTTGAACACGTGGCTCGTATCCAACCGTACACGTGCCATCATCTGGAGGCTCCCTAACTTGGCGGTGCTTCTACTCTCATTTTGGCTAAGTTACTTATGCATGGTACTGCCCAGTGCATAGCTAACTTAGGAGTGCGATCTCTACTGGAACTGGCGAGTTAGGGGTTTTCATACACCTTCCCTGTGGTCTCGCCGGCCGCCTTCATAACCTGCTGTTTCTCCTTCATCTTCGGCGATGTGCTTGCTCTGGCGATCTCGACACGTGGCTTCATCAACGGCTCTCTTCATCTGCCGTTAGCGCTTCCTAAAATCATTTCGAAAACCCTTAAACCCATTACGCTCCACTGTTCCATCACTTTCTTCGTGCTTGCAAACGCTCTCACTTCCTTCTGCGAAAGCTCTCGACGCTCTTCACCGCTCTAGATCACCATCTTCCTTCACCGTCTTCCTGATCATCGAAAGGTAACTACTTTCCTTCATCTGCTGGGTTTCCTTGCATTTTCACCGATTTGCATCATCCTGTAACTGCCTGGTGCATACGCTGTGGGTTGTTCTTTCCATTTCTCATTCTGCGCAACTTAGGGCTTCGTCATCGTCGCAACGAACCTTCATTCGTTTGTTCTTCTCCTTCCTTCTATGATCGAGTCAGCCTCTGTAACCCCCTGACCATTTTTCCTTTCTTCTTCCTTTGCAGCTGCTATCATGACTCGTACAAAGATTACCCCGAACCCACCTCCTTCAGCACGAAACCTTCCTTCACAAGCACACGACCCAACACAAGTTCGTGGCGCTTCGTCTTCGCAGGCTGTGAGGCCTGCGTCTTCCCAACCTGTCCTGGCCCAGGCGACTCCATCTAACGCTGGAGGAGCCCCCGTCCCTCTGCCAAACTTCAAAACTCTATACCCCTGGGCTAACTCAACCCTTCTGAAGGAGACCTCGTCGGTGAACACTGCGGGAGCAGTTTTGCGGCTGACTAAGGGGGACGAGGCCTATCAATCGTTTCACAAGGAGCACGACGAAAAGATGATGGTGCTGCCTTGCCCCGCCGATCTGCCAGTGTGTGCTGATGACAGAGTAAGCGCCGACGGGCCCTTCTGCTTTGTCTATACAACTTTCTTCAAGAAGGTCAAGCTCAGGTTCCCTCTCACCCGATTCGAGAGGGAACTTCTGACCGAGCTCAACATTGCTGCCGCCCAGCTTCACCCAAACAGCTGGGCGTTTGTTCGAGCCTTTCAAATAACATGCGACCACCTGGGGTTGCCCGCGTCAGTGGACGTGTTTTTGTTCCTTTTCGAAGCCAAGCACCCAGGAGACCGCCTGTGGGTCAGCTTGAATGCGATTGCTGGGAGATCCATTTTTACCATCTTCCAGCAATCGTACAAAGACTGGAAGGGGAAATTCGTCCAAGTACGTGCAAACGACAAGGACACCTCCCTTCTTGATGGCTTCCCCTTGTACTGGGTGGACAAGGGGAAAAAGGAGTCCAAGAGCTGCTTCAGGAGGCCCAGAAGTCCTGATAGCATGGGAGCATTGGACAGAGACCTCTGTCTTTTCTGGAAGAGGGTGGCGGACGCCAATATAACATTCCTGACCACCACCTTGATCTCCTTCGAATTCTTTGAGGATCAGCTAGAATTCCAAATAGGTTAGGACATCCAAACTGTTGCTTTGATACTGCTTCTGATACTGCTTCTGGGCGTCTTGTGCGATATGCACAAGACTTTGGTTTTACCTTTCCTGCACATACCATCTGCTCTGCTGCTTATTACCTTATACACTTATCTTTTTCTTCTTTGAGCTAACCCATGCATTTTCGTTTCATGCAGACAACATGTTGGGCAGAAACATGTTCGCCGAATTGAAGGCGCTCGCCCGAAACCACGGGTTGGCGACCGGCTCCCAAACGGTGCCCAACTCGGCGGTCGAGAAGGCCATCGTTCATGGGCGGTCACCGCCCAAGGAACCCACCCAGCGCAAGAAATTGGTCCTTAAGATACCTAAGCGAAAAGCCCCTCAAGTCGTCCATGAGGAGGAAGAAGAGGATGACAAGGTCACAGAGGATGGCCTTGTTACGAAAAGGAAGAGGGTGGCACCTTCTTCTCCACCTGCTCCACCCCCTCTTCCAACTTCAACACCACCGTCGACGCCTGCTCCTCCTCCATCATCGCCAACGCCGCAGGCTCCTCCCTCTCCAGCCCAGGCGATTCCACTGGCCACTGCGCCACCTGCAGCTGAGGCCCAAGAGCCAAATTTCCCGGAGGACCCCCCAAGCGCCTCTACGCCACACATGTCAGCTGGAGGGGGCCCCCCTTCAAACGCTTCAGCTGCAGAAAATGCTCCAATCGGGGATGAGGTGGCTCATACCTCTCCAATCCTGATTACCGAATCCCCGATTGCGTCGCCACGCCAGGAAGCAACCACTGAAGATATTGCTAAGGAAGGTGGCGGCGAGAACCCTCAACAAGCCCCCTGGCGCCTCTCCAAGCAGCAAACCTTTCCCTCGAAGTTACAAGGATGTGGGAACCTCTAACTGCCAAGTTGAAAACCATAGCAGAGGATATCCCCGCGATCATAACGAGGGCTGTGGAGAGCTCCACCAGGAGGCTTCAAGACGATCTCTTCAACCTCAAGACTGAAAATAGCACTATGAAGGTCGAGGTGGAGAAAATGTCATTCAGCCTGACGCTCGCAGAAATCGAACACTCCCGAGTGGAGGATGCCATGAATACCGAGCTCAGGCTGGCGCGCAAGGAAGCTGCTGACCTTCGCCGCAAAGTTCACGATCTTGCCCAAGAGAAGGTCGAGTTGGAAAGCAAAATCGTGCCTCTTCGCGCCAAGGCGATCGACCTGGAGGCTCACATTCAAGCTGACACCGCCAAGGTGCAAAAACTGGAGCAGAGGTCGATCGACCGCGAGAAGCTACTTGGGCAAGTAGAAAAAGCGAGGGACGACGCCATGGCTGATCTCGCCGAGGCAAACAAGGAGAAAGGAAAGATGGCTGCTGAGTTGGCCCAAGCTCAAACGAAATCCAAGAAGGTTACTGACGACCTTCTCCATGCTCAAGAGACCAACGAACAACTCAGAAAACAGGTTGAAGAGCTGGAGCAGCAGAACAAAGAGCTCAAGAAGCAGGTTGAAGAACTTCAAGGGCAAATTGAAGAACTTAAGCTAAACTCTGCTCAGATTCTGGCTGCTGGATTCGAAGCCGCTCGGGAACAATTCGCATGCGTATTCCCCGATCTCGACCTCAGCATGGTGTCGTTGAACAACGAAGTAGTAGATGGAAAGGTCGTTCCCGCTGAAGACTGATCAACTCCACCTCATCTGCTACTTTATGATTTCCCTTGTATATATCTTGTAATAAACTCGCGCCTATGTATTTTTAACAGATACTCATTTCAATCACAAAGCTTGGATATTCTCTCCCCTGACTCCTTTTAAGCGCTTTAGCCTTCTTTGCATGTTTAACTTTGTCGGATTTAACTTAGTGATTTTGCAAACGCGATTTTTGACGTAACTGCCTCGAGCCAATTCAAACTTAAGCAATAATCACTTTAAACAACTTGTACTCTTGAGGCAACTAACCTTATTGCAAGAATACCCTTCAAGCAACGAACTGTAACTCAATTATTGGCTCAAACAACGTCTCACTCGACCTGCTTTATCAAACAAGTCTTTCAACCTTCTCGCCGTGTTTGAACTTTTCCCGATCGCCAAGAACTCTTGGTAACATCAGCCTTTCCTAGCCTCATGCTTTGGCAATTGTTTATTTATCTGGGAGCAGAGACGCCCTTTGGGGTTCTCTCTTTACCCTCCTGGACTTCAGAACAAAGACCGGCTGACTAGGCGTTCTCTTCGAACCTACCTTAGCCACCTTCCATACTTCTTCCACCCTCTGCGCCATGCCTGAACTCGTTCGAGACGAGAAGGATTTTATCTGGTGCCTCAACTCGCATGTAAGTGAGAAGGTCTTTTAACTCGCCTGAACTCGCTCAACGGCGAGAAGGACTTTATCTGGTGCCTCAACTTGCCCAGGGTGTACATCTCCTCCCCCCTGGATGCACTGAGGACCTTTTTTCTCTCGCCTGCACTCGCTCGGCGGCGAGGAGGTCTTTAACCGGCCTTAGCTCGCACAACGGCGATAAGGACTTTATCTGGTGCCTCAACTTGCCCAGGGTATACATCTCCTCCCCCCTGGATGCACTGAGGACCTTTCCTTTCTCTCGCCTGCACTCGCTCGTCGGCGAGGAGGTCTTTAACTTGCCTCTACATTGTCCCAGGGGTTCCATCTTCTCGCCCCCAGAAACATGGAGGACTTTTTACTCTTTCTCGCCTGCACTCGCTCGACGGCGAGGAGGTCTTTTACTTGCCTCAGGGCGCGCGAGAGCGTTGAGGTCTTTCATCTGGTGCCTCCGATCACCGAAAGACGATGAGGACTTTGAAAACTTAACTGGTGCCTCCAATCGCCGAAAAACGATGAGGACTTAAGACTTAACTGGTGCCTCCAATCGCCGAAAAACGATGAGGACTTAAAACTTTTTAGAAAGCACGCGATATATCTTTTCTTGCCTTAAATCATGTACAAATGACAAGGTCTTTCTTCAAAACTTTTGAAAATAGCACACATGCAATCTGAAAACACCTTATACTTCGAAAACTCTTCTTTTATTGGGTGGCCTCATTAAAAACCCTCCTTAGGGAAAAAAGAGTGCCCCCTTCAAACTGTTTTAACAGAGACATTGTAATATAACATTGTGTTTGTCTTTACTTACAAAGCTCTTAACTATAGTACAACTTCAGGTGTGTGGCGTTCCAGGTGCGAGGGATCGCCCCTCCTTCCAGCGTCTCTAAGCGGTAGGCCCCGTTCCCGAGCGCCTCGGTTATTCTGAACGGTCCAGTCCACTTGGGTGACAATTTATTCTCCATCTCGTACTGGTGGGCCTTCCTCATCACCAAGTCGCCCTCTCTAAACTGCCTTGGCATCACCTTCGAGTTGTGTCTTCGTTCAACCCTTCTCTTCACAGCCTCAGCCTTCAACCTCGCCTCTTCCCTGACCTCATCCAGCAGATCCAGGTTCAGCCTTCTCTCTTCATTCGAATCTTCCTCTACGAAGTTCTGGAATCTCGGCGAGCTCTCCTGGATCTCCACTGGAATCATGGCATCACACCCATAGACCAAGCTGAACGGGGTCTCGTGGGTTCCTGACTGCTCGGTGGTGTGGTACGCCCAGACTATACGGGGCACCTCCTCAGCCCAACTTCCCTTGGCTTTCTCAAGCCTTCTCTTCAAACCCCTCAACAACACCCGATTGGCTGACTCCACCTGGCCATTCGTTTGAGGGTGCTCGACGGATGCAAACACTTGTTGAATTCCCACCCCTTCGCAAAGCTTCTTCAACAGGTGGCTTGCAAACTGCGTCCCATTATCTGACACCAGGCGCTTAGGCACTCCAAACCGGCACACGATGTTCTTCCATACAAAACCTTCGATCTTGTGTGCGGTGATCTGGGCCACTGGTTCTGCTTCAATCCACTTGGTGAAATACTCAATCGCCACCACCAAGTACTTCATTTGCCTGATCACCAGCGGGAAAGGTCCCAGGATGTCGATTCCCCAAGTATGAAATGGCCAAGGGCTATAGATCGACTTCAACTCCTCGGGAGGTGCCTTGTGCCAATCGGCGTGCTGCTGGCATTGTTTGCAGCATTGGGCATATTTCTTGCAATCTTCTCTCATGGATGGCCAGTAGTAGCCTGCACGGAGAGTCCTTGCGGCCAGAGCCCGACCCCCGACGTGGCTTCCGCATATACCTTCGTGGAGCTCTGCCATGATTCTCGTGCACTTCTCGCCGTGTATGCATTCCAGGAGTGGGTGAGTGAACCCAAACCTGTACAGATCGCCATCAATCAATGTGTACTTGCTGGAATTTTTCTTTACCTTCCTAGCCTCTGTCGGATCCAACGGGAGGAGGCCATCTGCCAGGCACCGCTTGTACTGTGTTATCCAAGTGTCTGGCTCTCGGTCGGCGCAGACCTGCATTACGTCCACCTTCTCTCCTCGGCATGCTCTAACTCTCGGCGATCTCAGAGTTTCTTGCGTCAAAGATTTATGGCTTCTCGCTGCTCTCTCCGTCGACTTGCTTATCTGAAGGACCAGGTGATCTGCTACAAATGCCCTTGGCGTCTTCAGAGTTTCTTGAATCACCGTCCTCTGCCTACCCCCCTTGCCTGAGCTGGCGAGCTTAGCAAGCAAGTCAGCTCGGGCATTCTGCTCTCTGGGCACATGTACTACTTCGAAGGAGGCAAAGGAACTCTTCAATTCCTGCACATACGCCAAGTAAGCCGCCATTTGTGGATCTTTAGCCTGGAACTCGCCTGTTACTTGCCCCGTGACTAGCAGCGAGTCACTCTTTGCCATCAACACCCTAGCTCCCATTTCCTTGGCCAGCAAAATCCCGGCGATCAGCGCCTCATACTCTGCTTGGTTGTTGCTGGCTTTGAAGGCGAACCTTAAAGATTGTTCAATCAGCACGCCGTTGGGCCCTTCCAATATGACTCCAGCACCGCTACCCTGCTGGTTCGACGATCCATCCACCGAGAGTACCCAACGGAAATCGTCTCCTTCCACCCGCGTCGCCTCTGATGAGAGTTCAACCACAAAATCTGCAAAGATTTGCCCCTTGATCGGGCCTCGAGGCTCATATTTAATATCAAACTCTGACAACTCCACTGCCCACTTCACCATCCTCCCCGCAACGTCGGGTTTCTTCAAGACCTTCTGGATGGGCAGGTCAGTCATCACCAGTATTGTGAAACTGTGGAAGTAGTGGCGCAACCTCCTCGCCGAAAACACCACAGCCAGCGCAGCCTTCTCCAGGGCCTGATATCTCGTTTCTGGGCCCTGCAACACTTTGCTCACAAAATAAATAGGCTTCTGAGCCTGATCTTGATCCTGGGCGAGCACCGCACTCACCGCGCTCTCAGTCACAGCGAAATACAACCTGAGAGGGATTCCCGCCAGCGGTTTGCACAGAACCGGCGGGCTCGCCAGATACTCTTTTAGTTTGACGAAAGCTTCCTCGCATTCTTTTGTCCAAGCGAACTTGTTATTGCGCCGCAGACACTGAAAATAGGGGTGCCCCTTTTCTCCGCTAGCTGACACGAAGCGAGATAGGGCTGCCATCCGACCTGTCAGCTGCTGGACTTCTTTCACTGTAGTCGGGCTCCTCATCGCCAAAATGGCGGCACACTTGTCTGGGTTGGCTTCTATTCCTCTTTCACTCAAGAGGAAACCCAAAAACTTTCCAGCCTCCACGCCGAAAATGCATTTCTCCGGATTGAGCTTTAACTTGAACTTGGCGATCGTCGTGAACAATTCTTCCAAGTCTGCAACATGCTTGCTTTTCTCCTGCGAGGTCACGACCATGTCATCGACGTAGGCTTGCACGTTCCTTCCCAGCATTGGTGCAAGTACTCGATCCATCAGCCTCTGGTACGTGGCCCCCGCGTTCTTCAGCCCAAACGGCATCACCTTATAGCAATAGCACGATCTCTCCGTCATGAAGGTTGTTTTCTCTTCATCCATGGGATGCATCTTGATCTGATTATAGCCCGAGAAGGCATCCAGGAAACTCAGCAGCTTGCACCCTGCAGCACTATCAACCAGGGCATCAATGCTTGGTAAAGGATACGAATCCTTCGGGCAAGCTTTGTTCAGATCGGTGAAATCGACGCACATGCGCCATTTCCCGTTACTCTTCTTCACCAGTACGACATTTGCCAACCATTCAGGGTACTGGACTTCCCTGATGTGGCCTACAGCGAGGAGTTTCTGTGTTTCGTCCCTGATCGCCTGCCTCCTCTCCTCATTGAATTTTCTTCTCCTTTGTCGCACCGGTCTCACCATGTTGTCCATCGCCAGATGATGGCACAAGAAGTCGGGATCGATCCCGGGCATGTCCGAAGCGGACCAAGCAAACGCGTCCAGATGCCGCTCAATCACCTTGGCGATCTGGTCCTGGAGATCGACCTCCAGAGATCTTCCGAGCTTGAAGATTTTCCCTCCGATCTCCTTCTCGAGCCACTGCTCAACAGGTTTGGGCCTGGATTCTCTGGCGATCACCGCCCTGGCGATTCCCTGTTCCCTTGCTTCCTCGGGGCGATTCCGCGCCTCTTCCTCCTCCAGGCCAGCATTCCTCTCCCCTAGCTCAGCGTCTACCATCTCTACATCCCTTCCGGCGGCCTCCTCTGTTACCGGCGGTCTGGGCTTCACACCGGGAGGTGGGGTGGTTGTTACATAACTCACTGATCTTTTGTTTTTCAGGCTATTCTCATAGCACCTTTTCGCTTCTTTCTGATCAGACTTGATCGTGATCACCACCCGTTCCATGGACGGCAACTTCACCTTCATGTGCCGAGTCGACGGAATGGCGCCTATCCTGTTAAGAGTGGGCCTTCCCAACAGGATGTTATATGCTGAAGGGGCGTTTACGATGAGGTACTTGATTTTCTCCGTCCTCGACCCAGCCTCATCTGTAAACGTGGTTCTCAGCTCAATGTACCCCCTGACCTCCACCTGGTCGCCAGCGAACCCATATAAGCACCCTCCATAGGGCCTTAGCTGGTCAAGGGGCAATTCCAGCTGCGTGAAAGTCGGCCAGAACATCACGTCCGCCGAGCTTCCTTGGTCCACCAGAACTCTGTGGACCTTCCTCCCTGCTGTGACCAACGAAATAACTATGGGATCGTTGTCATGAGGCACAACGTCCCGAAGATCCTGCTTGGTGAACGTGATGTCCACTTCCGGCGAGTGATCTTCAAACATGTCCACTGTCATCACCGATCGCGCATACTTTTTCCTCTGCGATGCGGTGCATCCACCACCTGAGAAACCCCCTGCAATGGTGTGGATCTCCCCGTGGATAGGCATCTCGTGTTGCTGGGCTTCTCCACCTGCTGGCTGGGAACTCGACGCTCCCCCCGTCCTTCTATCCAGCAGATAGTCATTTAGGAACCCGCTCTTAACCAGATCGTCGAGCTGATACCCCAAAGACAAACACGAGTCTAAGGTGTGGCCAAAACATTGGTGGAACTCGCACCAGGCGTCCGGCTTTGACCCCAACACCTTGTCGCCCACCTTCTCGGGCGCCTTCAACCTAGCAGATATGTTAGGGATAGCGATCAGGTCCGCTAGTCCCATGACAAATTTGTGCTTAGGCGGGCGATTGTACTCCCAGCGTGCTGGTTGCTGGCGTGCTGGCTGTTGGCGCGCTTGACTTCTTCCCTTGTTTCTTCTGTCGTAAGGATGGCGAGTCCTCTGGTCTTTTCTGGCCGCCGCCGCCGCCGTTTCCAGCACCCTCTGCGGCTGGATCCTGGTCTGGGCGCGTGGCCTGGCGGGAGCCACGCTGCCTCTCTTCTCGGCGACTTCACTCTCGTCGGCGATGTGGGCCACCGCAAGTCGCCTGACTTCAGCAAACGTCGCTGGATGAGCCCTGATCAAGGCCTCGCAGAATGGCCCTGGTTGCACGCCCTTCTTGAAGGCATAGACCAGCATTTCTTCATCCTTGGCCGGCGATCTGACCATCTGCGCTCCGAAGCGATTGAGGTAGTCTCTGAGGGACTCCCCATGGTACTGCCTTATATCAAACAGATCATAGGACACCCTGGGCGGTGCCTTATTCACAATGTACTGCTCGACAAAGATTTTCGAGAACTGTTGAAAATTGGTTATGTGGCCGTTAGGCAGGCTCACAAACCACTCCATCGCCGTTCCCTGGAGCGTACTCACGAACATCTTGCAGTAGACAGCGTCTGACCCTCCCGACAGCATCATCTGCGTATGGAACGTGGTCAGATGAGCCTCTGGATCCTCCACGCCGGTAAAGACAGCCTTAACCGGAACCACGCTCGTGGGAATAGGCGTGTCGGTAATCGCCTGAACAAAAGGCATTGGGAAAACACGAGGTGGCGTCGACGGCGCCACCTCTTCAGCAGAAGAACGTCCTTGCTGCTCCTGAAGAGCTCGACGCAGCTCCTCAGTTACCTTGCTGAGCTCCTCGTTTCTGGCGCGAGAGGCGACCAGGTCCTCATGTATCCTCGCCTGTTCTACGCGCGAGGCTTCCACAGTTGCCTGCAACGAACGCAACATTTCTGCCATCTGCGCCATGGTCATGGCGGCGTCGCCTTCAGCAGCGACAGGCGCCACGGGACTGGAACGATTGCTTCTCATTTTTCTCATTAACTTCAGCGAACCACAGGAATACAGCAAACAACACTTCAACCACGATCGAATCAGCGATCAATCGGAGAAAACTCAAGAAACTGCGCAAGAACTCAAGAACACCGCAAACCTTCGAAGAAAACCACAACTTCACCAAAAACCCCCGTTTCCCCGCGGACAACCAAACAAGCGAAAGAACTCGAACTTCCACCAAACAGATTGCGCGCAAGCAACAGAAGACCTCACTCCACCGATCGAAAGCCAAACAAACGGTACAAACGCAAACTCACCGAACGAAATTCAGACAAACCGTGAACGATGGTTGCACCAGCACACAACCACGCAGAAAACTTCGTAAACCCCCAAGAACCCACGCTGTGGATGGGAGCAAGTTTTACACGGCCCCACGGTGGGCGCCTGATGATCCTGCTTGTTGACCGGAACGCCGGAGAATGCCTCGTCAAAGGATCGGCGTGCGCACCGCTTCTCACTTCCGTTCCTTTCCGGGATCTACTTCAAGAACCTGCAAAGAAACAATACGGCGCCGCTGCGGCCGATCGCACTCCGACGCTCAAGTCAGTGACGGTATCACCAAATACTAAGAACAAGAACCGTGCAAATCCTCTCTCACAATCAGCTCTATCACTCGCAAGCGTAAAGTGTATCCACTGAACGTGCGTACCTCAGAAAGTTTGTTAAGAGCTCTTATATACCTGGTGGCTTTCTCTCTCCTGGCAATTACAGACTTGAACACGTGGCTCGTATCCAACCGTACACGTGCCATCATCTGGAGGCTCCCTAACTTGGCGGTGCTTCTACTCTCATTTTGGCTAAGTTACTTATGCATGGTACTGCCCAGTGCATAGCTAACTTAGGAGTGCGATCTCTACTGGAACTGGCGAGTTAGGGGTTTTCATACACCTTCCCTGTGGTCTCGCCGGCCGCCTTCATAACCTGCTGCTTCTCCTTCATCTTCGGCGATGTGCTTGCTCTGGCGATCTCCAATGCCTAGGTCGCCTGAATCTACATCTGGCGACTTGATCTTTAACCTGGCGATCGCCTATTCTGGTAAGCTGGAAATCAGAACACGCCAACTTAACAACTGGCGACTACACGTGCCTCCCGACTTCCTTCCTATCTGCCAACCTGGTGCCTTGTCAACACGCCTACACTGTAGCAGGATGCCACATCATCATACCCGACCACCAGGGCGGTACACCTAGAATAATCATGAAGTGCACACACAACTCTAGAGGTGAGCAAACATAACATAAAGTAGTTCACAAAACTACTTATATTTCTACTTTTAAAGTTATGTGTGGGTTCAATCA
This sequence comes from Phaseolus vulgaris, assembly GCF_051622355.1. Classification (NCBI taxonomy): domain Eukaryota; kingdom Viridiplantae; phylum Streptophyta; class Magnoliopsida; order Fabales; family Fabaceae; genus Phaseolus; species Phaseolus vulgaris. Next base: position 17,856,131 of record NC_143501.1, on the reverse strand, counting down.
TCTTTCTCCTTTTAAGTTGTTACCATCTTCTATAGGATTTATGCCTAAAGAGAAAGTAACCACAAATGAACATTTTAAAATACATAAGATGATTAGAGACCACACACAACCATTAAAAGAGAAACTTTGTCCAAGGTTGCCAAAACCAAAAGAAAAACAAAAATGGCAACCTAGTAAAATTAATTTGCAAACTAACACCTATGCCTTATTTGATTATTTCTATAGGTGGACGTTTGATCCAGGAGAACAAGCTTTGGCGAAGCAAGAGGCTGCTATCCGAGATCAAGTCTGAAGATCTGAGGATAGATCTTCTCAAAGAAGGAGGAGATGATGGACATCATCCAGCCACAACCATCCCCTAGCCATGAAGAAGAAGAAGCAATGGATTTGAGGACAAATCCTTTTCAAGAGGGAGGGGATGATGGAAGAGGCCCAAGCACAAGCCCACATGCAAGCCCACCAAAGGGTAGATTTGGGCCAACCATAGAGTTATGGCCAAGAGGATCCAAGAAGACGTTATTTTACATGTTCAAATGCCATAAACTCTAGTGTAGAGTAGACTTTAATTTCTTGTCAAAATTAGCATAGGAACTTTATTTGTAATTTTCTTAGAATTAATTTTGGCACCTAAAACACCAACCTAGGTAAACTTAGAGTTTCTAAAAAAACCTCTAAATTTACCAAGGCCGGTCTAGAAAGCCCATGGAGGGGGTGAGCATAAAAATTAGACACACCCCTCCCCATGTGCTCATTTGTGCACCCATGTGCCATGTGCACCCATGTGCTTCACATTTACATTTCATTTGGCTAGCATTAGGGTTGCATTATGGTCCTCCTTAGCCTATAAAAGGAGGAGCCTACACCTTGTATTTTCAAGTTTATTGTGAGTAAAGTTATGCTGCCCATTTGTGCTCAACTTTGCTTCTCCCTAGAATCCTAGGCTCTAAACTTCAATTCCTTCATCTTTTCCTTTGAGCTGGCCGAACCACTCAATACCCATACCTATCATGCACCTACAAGATCAACACCACTCTTAGGAGGATCTTGCTCACTCTCATTCATTGCTTTCGCCCCATACTCTACATTGATTCAAGAAGAACTTCATGAAAATGCCATCAAGTATGAAAATATGGCTCTTCTTATTTCTTTTATAGAGTAGGGGTGCGATTGTAATAAATAGGTGTGTAAGTAGTAAGGGATGCTAGGGGGAGTGTAGATAGGAGTTAGGAGGTGCCAAACTAGGAAGGAAAGTCACACTTCCTTCATGCATAAGTTGGCGCCGAATTTGAGTGTCATTTGAGGCACATTTGGCTTTGCATTTCAGCACCTTATAGGCTATAAATAAAGGTGCTGCCCTTGTACAAATCAGATTTGGAAATTAGAAGTAGAGAGACTATACTCAAATTTAGAGAGAAATTGTGAGTCTTGTTGTCTTCTTCTTCCTTTGCCTTATCTTGTGTGCCAATGGTGAGCTTCAAGTGGCTGCATTCCTTCACTTATCTTGGAACAAGGCTCCAAGTGGCGTGATTGCTTTTCCAAGTCTCAAATCCAGCAAGTTTCACTCCATAAGTGTTCTTTCTTTCATTCCTTTCAATTCCATTCGATAGTTTCTTAATTCTTAGTGTTTCCTTTCATTTCCACCGTTTAAATTTGTGTTTTCCAGCTTTGTGTTCAATTTCTGTTCGGTGCAGTAGCTTTACCTTTCAATTCTGTTCGGTTTTCAATTGTTGTTCTTCATTCCTTGTTGTTTGATTCCATTTGACAATATATGGACTTCCATATGAGCTTTGGTTTGGTGCAAAGTCTTGGTGAGTTCTTGAATTAGAACATTGATCCAATTCTAAGTAAAGTGCCATTTCATGACCAACTCAAGTTGCTCCTAAGAATGTCAAAGAATCATGTATTCTTGTTATTGCATTCACATCACTCGGTCACATAGTAACCTCCTTGCGCTCTATGTTGACATTGGGCATAGATGGATGAAAGTTCTTGATCCTCTTGGTAAAGCTCTCTTATGTGATCAAATCCAAGAATTTGGGCACCTAATTTTGAAAAGAGTGTATGCCGTCTTGAAAGAGCATCGGCCACTATATTGGTGCTTCCTTTCTTGTATTTGATTACATAAGGAAATTGTTCAAGAAACTCCATCCATTTAGCATGTCTCTTGTTGAGCTTGTGTTGGCCCTTTAAATATTTTAAAGACTCGTGATCACTATGGATGACAAATTCTTTGGACACAAGGTAGTGTTCCCAAGTCTTTAGGGCTCCCACAAGAGCATAGAGCTCTTTGTCATTGGTGGGATAGTTGAGGGTGGCACCATGGAGTTTTTCACTAAAATATGCAATGGGGTATCCACCTTGCAACAATACCGCACCTATGCTTACTCCCGATGCATCACATTCTATCTCAAAAGTTTTGGAAAAATTTGGAAGAGGTAGAATTGGTGCATTGGTGAGTTGAGCCTTTAGCCTTTGGAAGGCTTGCTCATGCTTATCATTCCAACAAAATGCAACATCTTTTTTTACAAGTTCATTCAAAGGAGAAGCTAGGTTTGAAAAATTAGGCACAAACCTTCTATAGAAACTAGCTAACCCATGAAAACTCCTTACATCACTTACATTTTGTGGAGTGGGCCACTCTCGGATGGCTTTGATCTTCTCGGGGTCAACATGCACCCCCCTTTGGTTAACTATGAAACCTAGAAAAACTACACTATCTACACAAAAGGTGCACTTATCCCTATTGGCAAAAAGACTATTGTTCCTAAGCACTAGAAGAACTTCCCTAAGGTGACTTAAATGGTCTTCTAGGGTTTTGCTATACACTAGGATATCATCAAAATAAACTACTACATTTTTACCTATACAATCTCTCAAGGTATGATTCATGAGCCTCATGAATGTACTAGGGGCATTAGTGAGCCCAAAGGGCATCACCAACCACTCATATAATCCAAACTTGGTCTTAAAAGCGGTTTTCCATTCATCACCCTCTTTGATTCTAATTTGGTGATACCCACTTTTAAGGTCAATTTTAGAGAATATGGATGACCCATGTAGTTCATCAAGCATGTCATCAAGCCTTGGGATTGGATGCCTATACTTGATGGTGATGTTGTTAATCGCTCTACAATCACCACTTTTTTGGGCACCAACAAGACAGGTACAGCACAAGGGCTTAGGCTCTTTTAAACTCAACCCTTCTCCAACAAGTCTTGAACTTGTGACTCTATCTCCTTGGTTTCCTCGGGGTTAGTTCTATAAGCAGGCCTATTTGGTAGGCTTGCCCCCGGAATGAAGTCAATTTGATGTTCTATACCTCTAATAGGAGGGAGTCCAATGGACCCTCATTAGAGAATATATCTTCAAATTCACTTAAAAGTTTTTCTACTTGAGGAGGTAGACTCATGAGTTCATCACTTGTGGCAGTGCATGCAAGTGTTCCTTTACAAAAGACGAGGCTTGGTTGTTCAACAAGAAGCAAATTTTCCAAAACGTTTTCAAGAAGCTTTTCTTGTTGAGCAACCTTGTGGGAAAGAACACTTTTCTCCCACGCCTTTCTATCCCTAAGGATTTTCTCTTTTTCTAGCACTTTTTTTTTTTGTTTTCCTCATCCCTCTTATGTTTCATTTGTATTTGGTCTTTCACCACTTGAGAATGTGGTAAAGGACTAAGTACAAATTTCCTATGCTTATGGGTGAAGGAAATCTCGTTAGTGAGACCATCATGCAAGGTTTTCTTGTCACAACATCACATAAAACTTTGTCTTTGTAGTTCCCTAATAAGATGTGGCAAGCTTCCATGGTCTCCCTAATAAGATGTGGCAAGCTTCCATAGGCACTACATCACATAAAACTTTGTCTTTGTAGTTCCCTATGGAAAACTTGATTTCCACTTGCTTATCTACACTTAGTTCCCCATTTTCATTAATCCATTGTAGTTTGTAGGGTTTTGGGTGAGGAACTACTTGTAGATTAAGCTTATCCATCATTCTAGCACTACAACAATTACAACTAGATCCACTATAAACAATGAGGGAACATATATTTTCTAAAACATTACATCTTGTATGAAAGATGTTCTCCCTTTGTGTTTCCGTGGATGTGCTAGGTTGATTGTTGAGGGTTCTCCTAATCATTAGCAATTTTCCCTCTAATGGAGCTACCCTCTCATCCTCTCCCCCTTCCTCTCTCTCACTAGGCTCATCCTCGCCACTAGTGTATTCATCTACACCCTTTAAAAACAAAGTCCTTTGGTTTGGGCATTGTGCTTGCACATGTCCTCTTCCATAGCACTTAAAGCACTTAACATCTCTAGCTCGGATGGGTGGGGTGGAGGTTTCTTTTGCTTAGGGTTTGGTAGTTTCCTTTGGTTTTTCTCTTGATGTGCTACCCTCCCTTCTATATTCTTTCTTGGGATAAAAGCTAGAGTAGGAACTCACCCTTTGACTTGAAGTTTTGCGCAAAATTTGTTGTTCAACTTTAATGCAAAGTTGAACCAAGTCATTCAAGTCTTGGTAGGGAAGAAGTTCCACCCTATCTCTTATCTCAAGAGAAAGGACACTAAGGAATCTTGCTATGGTGGTGTCCTCCTCTTCCCTAATGGATGCTCTCATCATGTAGAGCTCCATTTTCTGCCTATACTCCTCTACACTCATATTTTTTTGTTGGAGTCTTTGGAGCTTGTCCATTAACTCCCTATGGTAGTATGAGGGTATGTGTCGACGTCTTAGGGCTCCCCTAAGGTCATCCCAACACTCAATGGGAGGTTCCCTATGAAGACATTTTTCTCTTTCGAGAGAGGTCCACCAATACATGGCATTCCCTTGGAAGCTAAGGGCGGCTAAGGGTACCTTGCGTTCTTCACTCACCCTATGGCAAGCAAAGAGTTGCTCTACTTTCATCTCCCTATCTAGGTAGATTTCTACATTCTCCTTACCATGGAAGTGAGGTAGGTCTACTCTAACCTCCCTTGGACCCTCTTGCTCCCTTTTCCTATTTCTTCTAGGGGGTGGTTGGTAATAGTCATTGATTCTAAGGCTTCCCTCCCTTAGAGACTCATTACTTTTAGAATGTGTTGTATGAGTATGAGTTTTTATTTTTATTTTTGAGACTTCTCTTCCTTGGCTTTAGTCAACTCATTGATTTTAGTCTCATTCTCCAATTGTCTGAATGAAATCATTTGCACAGCTTGTGAAACTTCTTTCAAAAGAGTTTTCAAAGATTTTACTTCACTTTCAATATGACTAGAGCTTTGTGTGTAGAAGTATTTTACTTTGAGAAAATTTAGGGAAGTCAAAGAAGGTAGTCTTCCAGGTAAGGGAGGTGAGTCACAATGGACTACTTAAATATCAAGCCTTGCCTTAGCCAAAGACTATCCCTCAATGTGTTCACACAAAGCTTTCTCTTAGTAAACCACTTAGAACACAATTAGGTTGGAGAAGTCAGATTTTAATGCAAGAAAACAATACAAACTAACTAATTAACCAAGCAAGAATTAACAAAGCTTTAAGCAAAACAAGATAATTAAAAACGTAACTATCTAAAGCAAAGAGATGCAATTAAAACAATTAACAATTGCTAAACTAGATAGTTCTACTCTAGTCGGCCCTAGGTGAGGCTTCTTGGACACTTGGAGCCCTTGAAGACACACTCACCGTCTAATCACGTAATTAAAGAAGTAATTAACAAAAGTTAAGTTGCAAAGAAAAATAAAGGAAACTCCCTTTGTTGATCTTTTTTTTTTTTGCTATTGGCACTTCCTTGGTTGTCTTTTCTTTGTTGGGCCTTCCAATGTTTATGGTGTTTTTGGTAGGTATTTGTTTCTGCCCTTGCCTTTGTTCCTTTTAGAATTAGGGACTTAATTCTCCAATCGTGCACCTATCAAGCAAACTAGACCTCACTTAAGTCAAATTTCCACTCAAATAAGCACCAATTGAGAATCAATCCACCACTAAATTTAGAGGTCAAAGAATTAAAGCAAGAAACAAATTAATTGGAAAAACAGTACCACACAAATGGAATTAAAATGTGACAAGTAGAAAGAGTTCCAAAGAAATATTAGAAAAGCAAATAAAGGTACTCAAAGAAAGGTAGAAACACAAAATGGATCCTAGGAATAGCACTAGATTTGATTTCAAAATAAAAAACAGCACCACTGAAATAATTGTTTTGGGCCAGAGAGCGTGATTTTCCCTGATTTATGCTGAGCTCCCCTTTAAAGATTTTCTTCTGAAAATTTATATGCAAACAATTCAAGATCTTAACTGAATTCTGGCGTTGGTTTCACTCCAAACGCATGAACCATTGTTTTTTAATAAATTTTCTAAAATCAGTGTTCAGTTACGCCAGTTGTAGCGCTAGATTTGCACACTGTTTTTATAATATTTATCATTTTTTTCTATTTGTGTTTTTGAACTGATTCTTTTTTTATCTTTTCTGTAACACCTCAATCTTGCATAAGCCAGAGGATCAGAAATTTCCTATATGGGAAAATAATTTTCTTAAGCAAAACAGCCAACACAGAGGTATGCAAAACATGGGATTCTGTAAATTTGGAAAGAAAAAAAAAACCCAGCAAGATATACCAAAAGAAAGACACAATGGATGATGGAAGAGGCCCAAGCACAAGCCCACATGCTAGCCCACCAAAGGGTAGATTTGGGCCAACCATAGAGTTATGGCCAAGAGGATCCAAGAAGATGTTCTTTTACATGTTCAAATGCCATAAACTCTAGTGTAGAGTAGACTTTAATTTCTTGTCAAAATTAGCATAGGAACTTTATTTGTAATTTTCTTAGAATTAATTTTGGCACCTAAAACACCAACCTAGGTAAACTTAGAGTTTCTAAAAAAACCTCTAAATTTACCAAGGCCGGTCTAGAAAGCCCATGGAGGGGGTGAGCATAAAAAGTAGACACACCCCTCCCCATGTGCTCATTTGTGCACCCATGTGCCATGTGCACCCATGTGCTTCACATTTACATTTCATTTGGCTAGCATTAGGGTTGCATTATGGTCCTCCTTAGCCTATAAAAGGAGGAGCCTACACCTTGTATTTTCAAGTTTATTGTGAGTAAAGTTATGCTGCCATTTTGTGCCAAGCTTTGCTTCTCCCTAGAATTCTAGGCTCTAAACTTCATCTCCTTCACCTCTCCTTGGGTTGGCCGAACCTCCCTAGCTTCATACACATCATGCACCTCCAAGATCACCATCACTCTTTGGAGGATCTTGCTCACACACCTCCATAGCTTCCGCACCCTTTTTCTACATGATTCAAGAAGAACTTCATGAAAATGCCATCAATGGAATTGATGAAAAGGAATTTGTGTAGATTTAAACACAAATATGAACTCAAGCTAAAAATAAAAGGCACCAAAGGATAAAAAACACAGCACTTGGGATAAAGGTTGGAGTAAGAACCCACCCTTTGACTTGAAGTTTTGCGCAAATTTTGTTGTTCAACTTTAATGCAAAGTTGAACCAAGTCATTCAAGTGTTGGTAGGGTAGGAGTTCTACTCTATCCCTATCTCAAGATTGAGCCCACTTAGAAACCTAGGTATGGTGGTGGTTTCTTCCTCTCTAATGGATGCTCTCATCATGTAGAGCTCCATCTTCTGCCTATACTCTTCCACACGCATGTTCTTTTGTTGGAGTCTTTGGAGCTTGTCCATTAACTCCCTATGGTAGTAGGAAGGTATGTGGCGACGTCTTAGGGCTCCCTTAAGGTCATTCCAATATTCTATGGGAGGCTCCCTCTGAAGACGTCGGTCTCTCTCTAGAGAGGTCCACCAATACATGGCATTGCTTTGGAAACTAAGGGTTGTTAAGGGTACCTTTCTTTCTTCACTCATCCTATGGCAAGCAAAGAGTTGCTATACTTTCATCTCCCAATCTAGGTATACCTCTACATCTTCCTTACCATAGAAATGGGGTAGGTCTACCCTTACTTCCCTTGGACTCTCTTCCTCTCTTCTTCGATTTCTTCTAGGGGGTGGTTGGTAATAGTCATTGATTCTAAGGCTCCCCTCCCCTAGAGACTCATTACTTTTAGATGCATGAGTATGAGATTTTTTTGATTTTTGTGACTTCTCTTCTTGGCCTTTAGTCAACTCATTGATTTTAGTCTCATTCTCCAATTGTCTAAAAGAAATCATTTGCACAGCTTGTGACACTTCTTTCAAAAGAGTTTTTATAGATTTTACTTCACTTTAAATAGACTTTGGAGAGTGAGAAGAAGAAGACATGACTAGAGCGTTGTGTATACAAGTATTTTACCTTGAGAAAATTTAGGAAAGTCAAAGAAGGTAGTTTTCCAGGTAAGGGAGGTGAGTCACAGTGGACTACTTAAGTACCAAGTCTTTGCCTTAGCCAAAAACTATCCCTCAATGTCTTCACACAAAGTTTTCTCTTAGTAAACCACTTAGAACACAATTAAGTTGAGAAATCAAATTTTATTGCAATAAAACAATGCAAGCTAACTAACTAACCAAGCAAGACGAATTAACAAAACTCAAACAAGGCAACACAATGGAAAAGCATAGCTAATTAAGCAAGGAAATGTAATTAAAAACAATTAACAATTGCTAAACTAGATAATTCTACACTAGTCGGCCCTAAGTGAGGCTTCTTGGACACTTGGAGCCCTTGAAGACACACTCACCGTCTAATCACGTAATTAAAGAAGTAATTAACACAAGTTAAGTTGCAAAGAAAATTAAGAAAACTCCCTTTGTTGATCTTTTTTTTGCTATTGGCACTTCCTTGGTTGTCTTTTCTTTGTTGGGCCCTCCAAGTGTTTGTGGTGTTTTTGATAAGTATTTGATTCTGCCTTTGCCTTTGTTCCTCTTAGAATTAGGGTCTTAATTCTCCAATTCCAGCACCTATCAAGAAGACTAGACCTTACTCAAGTCAAATTTCCACTCACATAAGCACCAATTGAGAATAAATTCCAGCACCAAATTTAGAGGCCAAAGAATTAAAGCAAGAAACAATTTAATTGGAAAAAACAGTATCACACAAATGGAGTTAAATTGTGACAACTAGAAAGAATTCCAAGAAATATTAGACAACCAAATAAAGGTAGGCACACAAAAATGAATCCTAAGAATAGCACTAGAATAGATTTCCAAATCAAAAAACAGCACCACTGAAAAATTGTTGTGGGCCAGAGAACGTGATTTTCCCCGATTTATGCTGAGCTGCCCTTTTAAGATTTGCTTCTTAAAATTTATACGCAAAATATTCAAGATCTTAACTAAATTCTGGCATTGGTTTCACTCGAAACGCATGAGCCATTGTTTTTTAATAAAGTTTGCAAAATCAGTGTTCAGTTACGTCAACTGTAGCGCCCAGATTTGCACACTGTTTTTAAAATATTTATCATTTTTTTTCTATTGACTCTTTTGAGCTGATTCTTTTTTTTTCTTTTCTGTAACACCTCAATCTTGCATAATCCAAAGAATAAAAAAATTTCTATGTAGGGAAATAATTTTCTTAAACAAAACAGCGAGCACAGAGTTATGTAAAACAGGGGATTCTATAAAAACTGGAAAATAACAGCAAGAGACCAAAAGATAAACACAATGGAATTTTGTGAAATAGAATTTGTGTAGATCTAAACACAAATATGAACTCAAGCTAAAAAATAAAAGGCACCAAAAGATCAAAATCACAGCAGTTTCAAATCAAGCAAAAATACCCAAAATCAAGAAACAATCAAGCCAAACAAAGGACTACTATGATTTGATGACATTGTGGATGAACATGACTTCACAAAACATATATGGATTCAGAAATTAAAAGACTCAAAGAGCATAAAATGAACCAAATAAAATTGCAATAAAGACTCAAATACCTAAAATAAAAAACAGCAACTCAAAGGTGTATGGAATCCTACCAAAAATTGCACAAGGAAGGCTCAAGATCAATTAAGCAAAGTGCACCGATTGGATTTTTCAAATAGCACACCAAATCAAAGTAAAAAATTAAACACAGCAAGACAAGTATGAAAACAAGATGAAAAACATGAAATAAAGAAGAACTCAAAATGAAAAAGACCAAGAACTACTCATCTTTGAAGAACCTATGCTCATGATACCAAATGATGGCAAATTCATGGAGCTCTTCTCGGAATCATGTTCAAAGGGTGCGGAAGCTATGGATTGAGATGTGCAAGATCCTCCTAGGAGCTATGGTGATCTTGAAGGTGCATGATGTGTATGGGAAGAGGGAGGTTCGGCCAACCCTATGGTAGGTGATGAAGATGAAGATTAGATCCTAGAAACTAGGGAAAAGCAAACTATGGCACAATGTTGGCAGCATAACTTTACTCTTGTTAATCTTCAAAATACAAGAGCTAGGCATCTCCTTTTATAGGCTAAGGAGGCCGTAAATCCTAAGCTAATTCCACATGAAATGTGAGCAAAATGAAATGTAAATGTGAGGCACATGGGCACATGGAGCACATGGGTGCACATGGGTTCACATGGCTACCAAAACCGTCCCTTGATTAGTGAAGGCTTCTAGAAACCTTTTGTTAATCAAGGTTAACTCCTCCTTAATTCTAATGTGAAGAAAAATAAACATTTGTCCACATGGCTATGCTATTTACACCCCCAATTAAAGCTAAACTACACTTGTTGGGCCTTCACGGAATTTGTGCTAGTAAGCCACTCTCCCATTCAAAGCTTGATCCAAGTCTTCTTTTCCTAGATGCTCCTAGCTTGTCCTAGACGCTTCCTAGCTTGGTCTTCTTGTCCTAGACGCTTCCTAGCTTGGTCTTCTTGGCCTTGACGCTTCCTAGCTTGTCTTAGACGCTCCTAGCTTGGTCTTGGACGTTCTTGACTTGGCTCTTGCCTTTCATGAAAGGTTGTGCTTGGCCCTCTTCCATCAGGTTGGGTTTTGGCTTAGCCAAGTTGGGTGGATTGGCTTTTTGTGCCTTGGTAGCAAAATTGGTGAATAAGTGAAGTCGTTGTTTTTTAGCAATCTTGGTGGGAAATTGTCACAGATGCATCCAAAATGAGGTTTGAAAAGTTTGGTTGCAAAAGGAAGTGATCTTGGTTGGGTTTTGGGATAGCCAAGTTGGGCAGATTGGCTTTTTGTGGCTTGGTAGCAAAATTGGGGAAAAAGTGAAGTCATGGTTTTTGAGCAATCTTGGTGGGGAATTGTCCTAGGAGTTGTGGTGACCTTGAAGGTGCATGAAGTGTATGGAAAAAGGGAGGTTCGGCCAGCCCTCTTGGTAGATGAAGAGAAGATTAGGTCCTAGAAACTAGGCAAAGGTAATGTATGGCACTAAATGGGCAGCATAACATTAGTCTCATTAATCTTGGAAATACAAGTGATGGGCTTCTCCTTTTATAGGCTAAGGAGGCCGTAAATGTTAAGCTAAGAGAAGATGAATTGCTAGCCAAATGAAATGTAAATGTGAAGCACATGGGTCACATGGAGCACATGGGTGCACATGACTTCACAAAACCGTCCCTAGATTAGTGAAGGCTTCTAGAAACCTTTAGCTAATCAAGGTTAACTCCTCCTTAATTCTAATGTGCAGAAAAATAAACATTTGTCCACATGGCTATGCTATTTACACCCTAATTAAAGCTAAACTACACTTAATGGGCCTTCACGGAATATGTGCTAGTATGCCACTCTCCCATTCATAGCTTGATCCATGTCTTCTTGTCCTAGACGCTCCTAGCTTGGCCTTCGTGTCCTAGACGCTCCTAGCTTGTCTTAGATGCTCCTAGCTTGGTCTTAGACGCTCCTAGCTTGATCTTAGACGCTCTTGACTTGGCTCTTGCCTTTCATGGAAGGTTGTGCTTGGCCCTCTTCCATCAGTTTCCACTGCCCAAAATAGGCTTTCTGAGGGTGGGCCCCAGCTCGCTATTACCCACTCTTAGGGCAACCTAGCGCGTGGGGTTTCCTAACTGGAGTGCAACCTCTGACGGGATGACCACTTGGATGCCACCTCGTGCACCTGACCTCTAGGGTCACCCGTCCTGGGAGCGTCCTAGCCGTCCACGTGCCATGCATGCATCTCATCCCTGGGACGTGACCCTCTCAGGTCATATCCCTCCCAATGGCTATTTACTTGTGTTACGCCTGAACGCGTCATCCATACCACACGCATGGACTCTCGTGACCTAGGCTTCTCCCTAACTGATTACTGGTGTGTGGTCTGGGACCTCTCTACACTGTTTGGTGACACATCGGCACGTCCTGGTGATCGATGTCTTACCACTCTTCGGTACCTTGGTGCACGTGCCTCGCGAGACACTGACCCATGCTCGTGGAACCCACCTTACGCGTCCCCATCATTACTAGTGATGAAACGACGCCCGAGGACTGGTCGGTATAATTCCAGAAAATCAATCGATTATTTCTTCGATTCAACCGATTGTTTTTATCAGCGATGTATAAAAACAAGGATTAAGCATATTTAAATGATATAAGGGGAAGAGAAATCAACAACAGGTTTATACTAGTTCACTTTTAACTAAGAGTTACATCCAGTCCCCAAAAACACCTGGGAATGTCACTAACAAATCAAACTTTGTTGATTTACAGAACAAACAACAAAGAGATGTTCTAGATCCCTTTAAGAACACAACCTTCTCTTTGCAAACACTACACACATTAGAATACCCTCTTGATTTGTACCATACAACCTTACAGAAATACAAAGATTAAAAGAAGAGGAAAGAGTACAACTAGATCAATTCACAGAATTGGAAAAAAAATGAATTCTCACACAGCAATCCTATTCCTCTTGAAGAAAAGTCCAAAGCCTTAGGCAATCTTGGAAAAATGATTTCAAATTTACAATCTAAATCTCTTGTAATCGTATAATGAGCTAGGAGTATAAATCCCTTTTTATAGACTCCAAGTAACTGTTAAAATCAAAAGCTTAAGTAGTTTGAAAACCAACCAAAATAGATTTAATAGACTTAACAAAAATCTACTAAGAAATTTCAAATCGGTTGACTTATCAAAACAACCGATTGAATTGGTTTGACAGCAAAGTCAACCAAAGTCAAATTGTTTGAAACTCTTTCAAAAACTTCTAAGTGTAAAACAACCGATTGAAATGATAAATCAACTGGTTGATTTTCCACTTATCTTTGAAAACTCATTTTTTTAAAAGGTTTCAAGATCAAATGGCCTTGGATCCATTCTTGAAGTGGATTACAAATTCAAACACTGCAAAATATCCAAGTAAACAAGCTGCAACAGAACTTCACACAATTCTTCAAGATTTGGAGTCATCAAAGCCTTTGTTCAACAAAAGGCAAAGAGAAAAACACAATTATATGGTATTGATGATGATGAGGTGCGGAATTAAAGAACGTATAATGGAAAGAAACAAGATGGAAACTGAATACGAAAGGAAGAACACAAGAACATAAAAAGGAATGACAATGACGCAAATAAGAAAGGAAAAAGATGAAGAGATGAAGAAAGCTTATGGAAAATGGAGCAAAGAATCACGCCACTTGGAGGGTGAGGGAATTTTAAGATGAGTGGTGAGGAGCTGCCACTTGAGGTACACTACTCTTAAGATAAGACCCAAGGACAATTTAGGAGACAAAGGTCACTAATCACTCAAGCAGAGATTCTCTTCTTAATTTAAATTCATGTTGTGAAAATACATGAGGCTAGACACCCTTTATATAGGAGAGAGTAACTTGGAAGCAAGAGTGAGAAGGGTAGGGGCATAATCTGTGACAAACCTTCTAGAAGGTAGGTCAAAGAAACCCTAAACCTAAGTGCACATGTCATGAAAGATGAGTTTGGCACAAACCCAATTTACTAAGTACACCTTACTCTAACTTATTCTTCTATTTGGACCCCCAGAAAAAACCAAAATTATTTACATAAATTTGTCTTGTAAAAAGACCAAAAGAAAGAACATTTGATTCTTTGGCCTATGTTCAGTTCTTCTTCTGCTGAGGTGCTTATAATGTTTGGTAGGTCCTTATCTTGGATGCTGAGATAATTGACCTAATTGTGAAGTGTTCGTGGTGTCCTTACTTGTTAAGTTGGATTGTATCACCACCCTTGGCAACAACCACAGTGCACCCACAAATCAAACTCCGAAAAAACATACACTACAAAAAAATCATAAAATAGAAACCAATTTTTAGAGACAAAAAATAATTAGTTGCTATAGTGACTAAATTAGATACCATTTTAGAAACTAAAAAACTTTTTGTTTCTAAATTAGTTTATATTATTGTTAAATGGTTTCTAAATTAGTATCTAATTTGCAACCAAACTTTTTAAATAAACTAAATAATATGTAGTTAAAACCCTGGTAGCTAATTAGATACCAATTTAGAAACCATTTAACAATAATAGAAACTAATTTAGAAAACATTTTTTTTTTAGTTTCTAAAATGGTCTCTAATTTAGTTACTATAGCAACTAATTATTTTTAATCTCTAAAATTGGTTTCTATTTCATGTTTTTCTTGTTGTTATAAAACATAAACAAACCACCAATCCTAAATCGCAGTATAAAATCATATTCAACATCAATTGCAAACTAATGTACTTTTTACATCTGCGGTATTTATATTAATTTGTTAACGGATCTACAATGTTCAAAATATATAACTTATATAAAATGTTCATAAACAAAGTAACACAATGAGCTGAATTTGTCCCCAAGCCACCTATTGACATGCTTAGCAAGTAAGGTTGGAAGAAAAGAAAAGGATGAGGTTGTTTTATAATCATAATATCATATAAGAACCCTCACACGGTCATTAAACAAAGTTTGTGGTAACTTTATACTAGCAAATTATTTACTATATATAAATAGAGTTAACTTTAAAATAATGAAACATTTTAAATAGTCTTAAGAGGATACTAAACTAAATTGATATTTTAAATTCGATATTAAATTGAAAATAAATTAAAAGATATTAGGTAAAAAATTGCAACTCCACCTTTTAATAAACAAATTAAGCTTGACCATATTTATAACCCATTATAGGGTATGACTCGCAATGAATTAGTCCGTAATAGATCCTTTTTGCCGGCTCTAATGTAACCTTGTCGCGTACTTAAACATTTATGTAGCATGTAATCGAGTGTAGAAGAAAAGTAATGTCAACCAAACATTACTAATATTCCGTATTCGGTAAAGAAAAGGAAAAAATAGTATTAATCAAATTGTTCAATTTTTCTAAGGAAAAAAAATATCATCATGGCTTCGAGAAGCATGACCTATGAAGCATCTTCTCTGCGTTTGCTCTATGTTTCTGGACAAATGACGTATTTGTCATAAGGAATCGATCAGAGGAAGACAAATTTGACGTCCAAGAACATAAATTAATCTTAGGAAGATATAGAAGTTTCTCAACAGTTATCCAAAGATGATCGCAGAAAATAGAAAACAGTGCATGAAAGCTTGATTAATGTTACTTTGTTATCTCAGCTTTGTCCCTTTGTGCAGTGTTTATTCAAACAATGCTCCTACATATTAGCAAAATATGGATCTAGCTTTATCAATATTTGATGAAACTTGCAAGATTCAACTTCAGATTTTTGTCGAAGGAGTAACTTGATGAGAGCTTGATTTATATACTTTTTTCTTCACCTCTCTTTCACCATTATGATTTATGGTTCTTTTATAATTTAAGGATGTAAATACTTATGTTGATTGAAAATCTTTGCTGTAAGTTAAAATATTAAGAAATTAGATTTTTATAACTTTACAATGAGATCGATTACATATATATATATATATATATATATATATATATATATATATATATAAACAAATTATAATATATAAACGAGTTTTATTTTGAAAATCGTTTGGTAAGGTTGCTTATATATAAATCACCTTACTAAAATTAAAATGATATCAAAGTTAAATTAAAAAACTTATCTTAAGACAATTTATCAACACTATTCTTTTATCATTATCACTTTCTATTATTCATAAATATCTTATATAAGAATATCTTACATCAACTAAAAATATAACGTATATAAAATTGAGTTGTACATAAACTTCACTTATAAAATCTTATATATTTTTTATTTTATAAAATATTGTAATTATTTGTTCAATTCTTTTAATAATTGTAATAGAAGTAGAAAAATAAAAATGATATTAATTAAGTAAAAAATTATCATAATGGATATTAGACTTCTTACAATTATGTTGATGAAAGATAAAGAGTTTGATGAAGTACTTCATAACAATTTGATGTTAACAACGTCTTCCTACATGTTGATCTGCATAAGGAAGTCTACATGAAGTCCCAAGTATGAAATAGAAGAAGAATGACCAAGTATGTCGCCTACACAAATCCTTCTATGGTCCCAAGCAAGCTAGTTGTCAATGGTATGTCAAACACTCTACTTCTCTATTTACATGTGGTTTTAAATAGCTTTTGTAGATGACTTATTATTTTTAAAGTTCATTGGTTCTAGCTCCACAACTTTGTTGATATATGTGGATGACATCATACTAGCAAGTAAAACATCACTGAGATAACCAACATTACTGTTATGCTTTATCAAACCTTAAAGATAAAGAAGCTTTATCAAACCTTAAAGATAAAGAATATTTATGATCTAACATATATTTTGGGCTTGAATTGGCAAGAAGCAACAAAGGCATACATTTATGTCAGCGCAAATATACTTTAGATCTTCTTAATAACATTGTCATGCATGAAAAAAGTGAAAATAAGGAGAGAGGTGTTCTTGAAAAAGATTTATCATATCCTCATGTTCCTTAAAAAAAAAAGGAGAGAAATTTTCTTGATAATTTCCTCCCTAAAACTTATTTTTGCAGGAAATCTGAAGCAAAAAGTTAACATTTGAGAGATTTATGAAGAATATGAATTATATTGAAGAGAGAAATATAGAGTTGGAGGTTGGATGCAGTTTCATTATTCAAAAAGGTTTGCCTAAAAAATCCAAGGACCTAGAAAGTTTTAATCTTCCCGTGTTGCTTTATTTGTGGACAAGGCCTTACTGGATTTGGGGGAAAGCATAAAAATAATTTCTTTGACAATGCTAAAGAAAATAGGTGATTTGGAAACTAAATCCACCAAGATGATATTACAGTTAATTGATAGAGTAACCAAGTATCCATATGGTGTGGTTGAAGATGTTCTCGTTAAGGTGGACATTTTTGTTGAACCAAGTGGTGTTCAAGCTTTGAAGAATCCAAACCCTTTGAAGGATGTTGAAGACTCGGCTGAGCTTGCTGTTGCTGTGCTGTTTTAGTTAGGATCTGGGTAGATTGTGTATGTAATCCACCTCTTGATTGAACCCAAAGCATAGGCATTCTCAATCTTTTTGAAAGAAAAATGTTTTTCAAACTAAGTTAAAAACAACCGATTGTTTTTTCGAAACAACCGATTGTTTATACTTAGATGTTTTTAAGAAAAGGATTGAAAACTGTTTTTCAAATGGTTGAACTGTTAAAACCAAAACAACTGATTGATTCGAGGAAACAACCGATTGTTTGTTTTGGTACCATAACAAAAAAACTGTTTTATCTTTGACTAGGCTTTAAATGATTTAACTGCTTACGCTCCAGTCTTTAAATGCAATTAAAGAGTTTGTTAAGATTTGATAACAAACAACATCTTTGAATAAATTCAGAAAAACAGATTTGTGAAACAAGATTTTGAATTGAGTTTTTGAGTTTTTCAAAGAGCTGAGATTGCTTAGAGTTTGTGATTGATCAAAGTGTGTGGAATAGGATTCTGCTTGTATTGATTTCAGATTATCTTCTGTAACAAGTGTAATCCTTGTACTCTGCTGAACAAGTTTCATTTCTGTGTTTGCTGAGATTGGTTGTGTGTTCTTGAGAGGATCAAGATCATCAATCTTAGTGTTGGTGTGTTGGCCAAGAAGAGTGTGTGTCTTGAGGTGATCAAGGTCACTTTCTTGGTTGTGGTGTAAGTGATCAAGGTGTGGTTGCTTAGTGGATTTCCTCAGAGGTTTTCTGAGAAGACTGGATGTAGCTTTGGGTTAGAGTGAACCAGTATAAACATCTGTGTGCAATCTCTCTATCCTTAATCTCTTTAAATTCGATTTTGTTTGTTGTTTGCTGGTATAAACAACCGATTGTTTCTGTGAAACAACAGATTGTTTTTCTGGTACTGCTGTTTTTGCTTGCTGTTTTGGCAAACTGAATTCTTTATCAATTGTTTTCTTGAGAGGTTTTCATTCTTGACTTAAAAGTTTTCGAAAACTCTCTTTAAACAATTCACCCCCCTCTAGTTTAAAGTCATCCATTCTAACAATTTGCATATTTCTTGTGGATTTTTTTGTGCATACCTTTCGAATACTACTAGAATTACAATTGATATTGCTAAGGAAAAGCTTAAAATAAAAAGTGAAGATGATGAGGTAACTCTTATTTTTTTTATGATTTAAAAAGTTCTAATGCAAGGAAATGTTTACAAAAAGATACACCAAAGAAAGTCTTTTCTAAAACTAAAGAGCAATTGGACCTCTCAAATTATTTGAAGAATTAAATAAATTACATACCCTAAATAAAATTTAATTTAAAAAAAATTCTCAATCACTTGTACGAGTTTGTAAAATTACATAGAAATTACATTTAGCATATACGAGTTCAGTGAAATATAATTTATATAAAAATCAGAAATTACATTTTTATATAATTTAAAAATGATTTTAATTAGATCTCGTACAATCCAAAACGATTTTTAAAAATTAAATTTAGGAATAAATCATATTTAAATATAAATTTTCTTTTATACATTTAAAATCATTTAAAATTGTTAATGAAATTAATTATGTAATATTTTTATAATATTAAAACATAAAATATCAAATTAAACTAACCCGATATGCTAAATTGATAAAACTCTAAATTCACTGAAAGGTTAAGGTTTTTAGTTAAGATTTCCACTTAAGATGTCTCCTTAAAATATTTAGTTAAAGTTTTACGTTAAAGTTATTGAGAATTAAAGTGTTCAGTTAACGTTCTAGAAAAACAAAGTTGCCCATTTGCAAAAATTTGACTTTAAATTGCACCAATTTGAAAAAAAAAACTAAAACCACGTACAGGTGAACTAATACATTTTTTAGTTTTCTTTTTTCCCTTCTTTTGTTACTTCCTTTTTTTTTGTATTTTTTTTCTTCGTTGTAAGTCTTACTTCTAGAATGATTGCTAATTTTTTCATTAACAATAAATAAATAAAATAAAAAAAGTATTTCAGAGATATTTCAACCTTTATACAAGATCGGTCTCTTATCACACCATGCATCATACAGAACTCTAGTTTATAGGTGTATACCTAAACCATCCTAAGAGATAATACCTACAACCCTTAACATATTACTCTTACTACCCTTTACTTAAAGCCAACATGTGTAGTTGTCATTACCCGTCTTACCCAGTGCACAATTCCTACATCCTACCTTGGACCGCTTACTCCATCAAGATCTACTAACCCAATTGTTGTCAACTTTTATCTTGTCCACTACATCACTCCATCTAGAATTCCTTTCACATACCCAACATAGATAGTGAAAGGGAACTAGTTTGCATACAACAATGTGGAATTCTGCATAGCATCCCTATATTAGCTCTTTGCACATTGCAAGTGAAAACTTTTGCATAACCTCCCTGAAGCAGTGTGCATATCTCCCACACTCAATGATTTTGAACCTACCACTAGTGCAAATAATGCATATTACATCGCTTCTAGGAGCAATATTAAATCTTTTATACCACTGATGTAAATGTCCATCACATATTAAATCGGTTGTAAACACCAATGTAAAATACCAAAATTTGACTAAACTAATTAAAAAAAAGAGCACCCATAAGGGACATATTCAATCGGGTATAGGCCATAATCGATGTAATATGTGCTCCAAAGTCACATATTTTAGTGTACATATTACACTGGTTGTTCACATAATCGATGTAACATATGACCTTTTTTTTAACAAAATTATTAAAATATGTTTTTTCCCAACCTGTAATTGTGAAATCAAACCAGAATACCAGCAAGATCAATTTCTATATTGAGAAATATAAATTAAGAATATATATTGATTTAAGGGATATGTTTGTGAACCTTCTCGATGCAGTTTAGTTCTATTGCGTCCAAGAAGGAGTGCTCCATGAGATCGATGAAGTCAACCCAGGACTTGTCGTCAGTGTGATTGTAGGTTTGGAAGAGGAAGGGGTGGTGCTAGAGGAAGCGGGAAACCTTGCGGTCGCACGGGAATCTGAGCTCTTGGTGGAGCTTGTTAGCGTCATAGAGGCGGATGACGTGCTTCGGCTGGGCAAAGAGAAACTGTTTCGATGCATGAAGAAGTGGAGGAGAGTGTCGCGGTGGAGAATGCCCGAGAGAGAGGGGATGCGGTGGAACTTAGGCTTACATTTCTTTTCTTGAACTTTTCAGGGGTTTTGGTGACGAGGAAGGAGGTGGGAGAATGAGGTTGTGTGAGAAATAAGGTTAGGATTTAGTATTTTTAAGGATTTGATGGTCGAGACAACGAAGATGAGGGAAAAACCCAAAGTTTCAATTGAGCCATAGTAAAAATCTCTATGGGGTCGGGTCTTCCATTATGAAAACAATATTGTTTCTATGCCTCCAATTTTCCCACAGAATTGCAATCCACATACATCCCAAGCTTTGTTTACAAATTTTGACAAATTTAATAACCTGGATTGGCAAAAGTGTTTTTTTACATTATTATGTTGTAGTGTGTGTTCCTCAATCCACCTATAACATAGGTTTTATGCCAGTGAAATCACTTCACATGTTAGGAAAAGATGACTCTACAGATTATCTAAAACTACTCCCCGATTAATTAGCTTATCTTTGGTTACTTCCAAATCTGCTTTGAAGACTTAGAGAACCTACTAGAGTGTTTATGTGTGTTTAATAGTTTTTGAATTGTCAATTCACATTTAGTATTGATCCAAGTTCACTTGATTCTTTATCTCTTTTGAAATAAGTGTTTTCTAAAAGTTGTGTGAATTTTAGTCAATTATTTCGAGCTTTCAATTAGTTGAAAAAGTTGTTGTTCAAGGTCTTGTGACTACAACAAGTTTTTTTATCCAGTTGATTTGTCGAAACAACTGGTTGATTGACACTTAGTGTTTTTCAAAGGTTTTTAGAAAGCTGTGCTTTCTTTTGTCTTTTCTGTAAGGCAAAAATAGTCAGTTATTTCGATAAAACAACTGGTTTTTCTAACAGAATTTTGTTATGAATTCCAAATTGATTTTAAATGTTTCTAATTGCTTTTGATTAATGATCTAACAATTTTAACCACTTTTTATAGTCCATATAAAGATTGTTTTGTGATCATTTGAAAGAAAAAGAAAGTGAGTTTATTAAAAACGTTTTCTAGAGAAGATCAAGAGCTTTTGGATCATTGCTTGTGTGTGAAATAGGATATGGATTTTCTATTCATTTGTACTACTGTTTTGTAAAACCCAGGTGTATTCTATTTCCTTCTTTAAATATTGTAATTGTGTGTAAGTCAGTTTCTGAAAGGGTTTTTGTAAACTGTGGTGTTGCCAAGGAATGTTGTGTGTTCTTGAGGGGTTTAAGATCAACATTCTTGGTGTGTGTTTTGTAATCTAATTTTGATTGCATAGTGAATTCTCAGTGATTAGTTGAGGACTGGATGTATCTTTTGCTTAAGAGTGAACCAGTATAAATATCTTGTGTGAATGTCTCTTTCTATCCTCTTATACACTGCTTTGTAATTTGTTTTTTGTTTTCTGGTACAAACAAACAGTTGTTTCGATAAAACAACTGGTTGATTTTTCATAAAGAACTATAAATATGATATTTTATCCATTTAAACAGAAAACCAATTGGTTGATTTTACATAACTTTTCACTCTACTTCCAATCTTTGTGAAAATTTTGTGAAAACAAATCACCCCCTTCTTGTTTTGGCCACACATTCTACTAGTTAACACATTCGCAACCTTATTATATGTTGATTTTACCGTGTATACATATGTTTCATCAACCTTCCATTTCCATCCATCATATTTCCCTCTTTACCCATTTGTATATCAGCTAATTCTTGTAGTAATGTGTTACTTTGTTTAGTTTCCTGATGACTATTTTACGGCATGTGTACCATGTAAGATCTAATGATATGTCCTTAAGGACGGAACCGAACCCACAAGGAACATTTTGAATTATCAAGTATAAGATTTACTAAATAGAAGACAGTAAGTAAAAGTTTGTAGGATGTTTGTTGTGTATGATTGCAAGAATGTAAATAAAACAAAGTAAAAAGTTGTTGATTCAATTGAGAAAATTGGGATTGGAGTTCATCCTTCTTACTCTTTTGAATTTTGAAAAGCATAATAATATATTATCCTTTGATTGATATTGATGCCATATAAAATTCATTTATTTCGATTTTTGGCATACAAAATTATTAAGATAGTCTCTCCTAAATATCGGTTTCTTGCATATTTATAAAAACTCCTTATCCTTAAAATTAGATGTTGATAGCAATTAACATTTCAAATCTAGTCCTACCATTCAAATATGTTAAACATTATTGATGGAGATCAAGCTCAAGAGAACATGGAGGCCACTCATCAAGCTCAAGAAGAGGTGGAGGCACAAATGGAGGACGCCCATGGAGGTCAAAGTCCACCTCAAAGGATTACAAGAAGCATGTTCAAAGCTTTGGGAGAAAGAGGACATTTATTTTCTCTTTTTGTAGTTTCTTTAGTTGAAGGTGCTTAGAGGGAAACTTTAGAAACCTCTTTTGTTATAGCATCTTTTAGGCTTTAGTTAGGAGCTTTAGGGGGGTGTATTAGTAGGTAGGTGTAGGAGTAGAATAGGAGGTGCCAAAGTGAAGGAAGGGATCACACCTTCCTCATGCATAGGTTTAGGCGCCGGTTTTGAGTAAGTTTAGGAGGGAATTTTGAATTCTCTTAGCTTTGATTTTCAGCACCTTAGGCTATAAATAGAGGTGCTCTCCTTGTATTTTTCAGATTTGAATTTATCTAAAGAAACTATACTCAAAATTGGAGTGAGCATTTGGAGAGCTTTTGAGCCTTCTACTCTAGTCTTATCTTGAAGGACCATGGTTTCCTCAAGTGGCGACTTGCACACTCATCTAGGAGCATCCATACTTCTAGTGGCGTGATCATCCAACCATTCTTCCATCTTCATGAGCATTCTCTTCTCCTTCCTTTCTTCTTTTTCAATTGTTCATGTTGCCTTGTGTTTTTGATTTGTTTTGGTTCGGCTATTCCATTTTCCAGCACCTATGTTCTGTTTTTGTTTTCAATTCCTTTTATGTTCGGTTCATATGTGTTCTTGCCTAATTCTGTCCGGTCAATCCATTTTATAATTCCTTTGTTGATTCAATTTGACAATATTTGGTTCATCCAAATGAGTTTGGGATTTGGTACTTGTTATTGGTGAGTTCTTGACTTAGAACCATGATCCAACTTCTAAGAAAGTGCCTCTATATTTTCCAGCTCTAGGTGATTCCTAAAAATGTCAAGAATCTTGTTCTATGTGGCTATTGGAATCACATCATGTGGTATCATGAGTCTTAGGTTCATTCTTGTTTAATTGTTGAGTTGTGTGCACTTTATTTCAAGAGCTTTTTAATTTCTTGCAATTTAAGTTTCTGATTTAGAATTTTAATTGAGTATTCTTGCTGTTTTTCTTTTGCTCCAAGTGTTTGTGGAAAGGTTTATGGCACTCATAATTCTTATGAGTATGGTTGCTCTTTTGGAATGGCATTATCCTTCCTAGAGTTTACCTTAAGCTTCCTTTCACTTGTTACAATTTGTGATGTATCTTTTAATTTTTGAATCATGTCAAGTTTTGTCTTAGTCATGTTATTCCATATATGTCATTACTTCTAGTAGTACTTTTATTGTTTTGATTGTTTCTTGCTTTGGTGTCATATAATTTTCTGAATTGATGTTGATCCTTTGTGCATTTTCTTTTTAGAATTGAGTTCATACTTGTATTCTAGACCTATACAAGTTCCAATACATCATTTTCTATTATGTCTTTGCTAGTTCATCATTCTGTTTTTTATTCCTATTAGGATTCCTCTGTTTCTGAAAAGAGTGCTTACTGTTTTTCCTTATTGCAACTGATTTACATACTGTAAAATTCTGAAATTCTGTATTTGAGATATTCAAAGTGTTAGAAAAGAATAGAAAAAAGAATCATTCAAAAATATGAAGTACACAAAAAATGATAAATAAAATAAAAAAAAGTGTACATTCCTGCCGAAAAAAATACGGTAATCTGGCAGTGATTTTAAAAAATTTATTTCTCTCAATTGGCTTACTGTTTTTAATTGATTCTAGTGCCATTTTTGAGTTAACATCTTGAAGTTTCTGTGGTATAAATTTCATAATCCAGTTCGCTCTACAACGTTCCAGTTAAATCAGTGAATATCAAACACAGTTTGCATAAAAAAAAAAAAAAAAATTTCCAGTAGCTAAATTTTTTTTGTTTTCTTCATCTACTCTAGTGCTTTTCCTTAGGTATTCTTTTGTGTGCCTACTTTTCTCATTGAGTTCTTTATTTTCTTGATTGTCTTTCATTCTTACTCTTTGAGTTTGTCTTACATATAGTATTCCTTTTGCAATTACCTTTCCTTGCTTATACCTTTTCTTGTTTGTCTTTATTGTTTCTTTGGTTTTGTGGTGGTTTGCTCTTAAGATTGGTGTGCTTGCTTTGACATATTTCATTTGAGGATTCCAAGGCCTCAAGATCAGATTGGTGCAAGAACATTATTTCTTTGAGAGTGATATCTTTTTCAGCCTTAGTTCATTTCGGCAGTTTAATTGCCAAAAGCTCACTGTTTTTGCTAATTTTTAATTTGTTTGCTGTTTTTGTGTGTTTACTGTTTTTAATTACAAATGGCTGGATCTTCAAGTGATGCATCCTACAAGCAGAATTCTCCTTCCAAAGCTTCCATTCTTGGTGAATTACATGAAGCTCAAAGAACAATTAGACGGTTGGAAGAGAAATTGCAAAAGATGGAGGTCCAACAAACTAGACCATCTCCTTCTATCCATGATGGACATCATTCTCATAGACCATCTTCAAGAGCTTCTTCAAATGATGTTGGCCGTGAAGATGAGCATAGGAGAAGGAGACCTCCACCCCAAGTCCATGGACAAAGACATCATCACCAAGGGGAAAGAATTCACTACGGCAATGGCTTCTACCATGATGCAAAGTCCAAGCTTCCTTCGGTCAAACTACCTTGTTTTAATGGTTCTAGTGATCCAAATGTGTATTTAGATTGGGAGGCTAAGTGTGAACAAATTTTTGAGATCCATGAGATCCAAGATGAGCATAAGCTCAAGCTAGCCACCCTAGAGTTTAGTGATTATGCCATGAAATGGTGGCATGGAATTGTAAAGGACATTATCTATCACAAGGGTCCTCCCGTGGACTCTTGGAACTCTTTAAAGGATCATATGCGCGCTAGGTTTGTGCCCCCACATTTTAGGAAAGACCTCATGTTGAGACTCCAACGGTTTCAACAAGGCACGCTAAATGTGGATGAATATTATAAGGAGCTTGAGACGCTTGTGCTTAAAATTGAATTAGAAGAAAGTGAAGAAGCCATGGTTGCTAGGTTTGTGAGTGGTCTTAGGAAGGATATTCAAGACATTGTTGAGTTACAAGAGTATTCATCATTGGGCTCTTTAGTTCATCTTGCAATGAAGGTGGAAGCCCAACTTGCTAAGAAAAACTCTTTTAAAAATGCATCCAATGATGGATACTACTCCAAGTCTTGGAGAAACAAAACTTCTTTTTCTAAACATCCTTCCAAAGATTCTTCTTTCAAACCCAAGGAATCTAAGCCATCAACTTCTAGACCTAAGTCTCCCACTAGAACATCTAACACTAAATGCTTTAAATGTATGGGTTATGGTCATATTGCTGCAAATTGTCCTTCCAAACGAAGTATGTACATGCATGAGGGCATTGTAGTTAGTGAGCATGATTCGGATTCTCCAAAGCATTCATTGCATTCTCATACATCTAGTGAGGAAGAGAGCGAATGTCCACTTGAAGGGGACTTGTTAGTTGTGAGAAGACTTCTTGGACAAGTTTCACAACCTTTTGATGAAAGTCAAAGGGAAAATATTTTCCATACAAGATGTCTTATTCAAAACAACATTTGTTCCTTGATAGTGGATGGGGGTAGTTGTGCAAATGTGGCTAGTACAAGAGTAGTAGATAAGCTTGGATTGCCTACTATCTCTCATACAAAGCCCTACAAGTTACAATGGCTTAGTGAAGTAGGAGAAATAATTGTTAATAAACAAGTCCTCATCCATTTCTCCATTGGAAAATACAAAGATGAGGTATTGTGTGATGTTGTGCCCATGGAAGCCACTCATGTTCTTTTGGGAAGGCCTTGGCAATTTGATAGAAAAGTTTTGCATGATGGCTTTACCAACAAATTATCTTTTGAATTCCATGGTCACAAGGTTACTTTAAAATCTCTCTCTCCAAGAGAAGTGCATGAGGACCAAGTTATCATGAAGAAAAAGAGGGAGAGTGAAAAAGATAAAAAAGATAAAAAAGATAAGAGTTCTAAGCCTACACTCCTTGTGTCTAGGCGTGACATTGAAAGGGAAATAGTGGCTCATCATCCTCTTTTTTTAGCCATCCCTAGAACTCTTAGCATAGAATCACTTGTTGATAGTCCTCATTGCTTGGAAAATTTGGTAGAAGAGTTCAAAGATGTGTTTCAAGATCCTCCAAATGGACTTCCACCTTTGAGAGGGATTGAGCACCAAATTGATTTGATACCGGGCTCTTCTTTACCAAATCGTCCAGCATATAGGACCAATCCAAGTGAAACCAAGGAAATTCGCCAACAAGTTGAGGCTTTGATTGAAAAAAGGTGGGTGCAAGATAGCATGAGTCCTTGTGCTATGCCTATCATCTTAGTGCCAAAAAAGGATGGCACATGGCGAATGTGTTCGGATTGTAGGGCCATCAATAACATAACCATTAAGTATAGGCATCCCATACCTAGACTAGATGATTTGTTGGATGAATTACATGGTTCAAAAATCTTTTCAAAGATTGATCTTAAAAGCGGCTACAATCAAATCCGTATCAAACCGGGTGATGAATGGAAGACGGCTTTTAAGACCAACTTTGGTTTATATGAGTGGTTAGTTATGCCTTTTGGTTTAACTAATGCACCAAGTACCTTCATGCGCCTCATGCATCATGTTCTTAGACCTTTCATTGGTAAGTTTGTTGTGGTTTACTTTGATGACATTCTCATTTATAGCTTATCTTTGAATGACCATAGGTTGCATGTTAGGCAAGTTTTGGAAACCCTTAGGAAGGAACATTTGTATGTTAACCTTGCTAAATGTATGTTTGCTCTTGATCATATAGAATTCCTAGGGTTTGTTGTGAGTTGTAAAGGGGTCCATGTGGACAAAACCAAGGTGGTGGCCATTCAAAATTGGCCTACACCGAAATCTTTGAATGAGGTCCGAAGTTTTCATGGGCTTGCTTCTTTCTATAGAAGATTTGTCCCAAACTTTGGTACCATTGCCGCACCACTCAATGACATAGTGAAAAAGGATATGGTCTTTCATTGGGGAGAAGCACAACAAAATGCTTTTGATACTTTGAAAGAAAAATTGACTAATGCTCCCATCTTGGCCCTTCCTAATTTCACTAAGACATTTGAGATTGAGTGTGATGCTTCAAGCATAGGTATTGGGGCTGTTCTCCTTCAAGAGGGCCACCCCATAGCCTATTTTAGTGAGAAATTGAAGGGAAGTCATCTCAACTATTCCACCTATGATAAGGAATTATATGCACTTGTTAGGGCTTTGTTTACTTGGCAACACTATCTTTTTCCCAAAGAGTTTGTGATACATAGTGATCATGAATCTCTTAAATATTTGAAAAGCCAAAACAAACTTAACAAGAGGCATGCTAAGTGGGTGGAATTCATTGAGCAATTTCCTTATGTGATCAAACACAAGCAAGGTAAAATAAATATTGTGGCGGATGCTCTTTCTAGAAGATACACCTTGCTAAATCTTTTAACCTCTCAATATCTTGGTTTTGATCACATTAAGGAACTTTATCATGATGACCTTGATTTTTCTCTCCTCTATCAAGAGTGTCTTAAGGGAGGACACAAAGACTTTTTTATTCAAGATGGCTTTCTTTTTAAGGGAAAACGTCTTTGTGTTCCCCAATGCTCTATTAGATTATCTCTTGTTAGAGAAGCTCATGAGGGGGGCTTAATGGGACATTTTGGGGTTGCTAAAACTTTGGATGTGTTGCATGAACATTTCTTTTGGCCTCATATGCATAAACATGTTCATAGTTTGTGTGATAAATGCATAGCTTGCCGCAAAGCTAAATCTAAAATGCATCCCCATGGTCTTTATACTCCTCTTCCTATCCCTTCAATGCCTTGGGTAGATATATCTATGGATTTCATCTTAGGCTTACCCAAGACATCAAAAGGAAAGGACTCCATTTTTGTGGTAGTGGATCGTTTTTCAAAGATGGCTCACTTTATTCCTTGCCACAAAGTGGATGATGCATGCCACATTGCAAACCTCTTCTTCCAAGAAGTGGTTCGCTTGCATGGGATTCCTAGGTCTATAGTGTCCGATAGAGATCCTAAGTTCTTGAGTCACTTTTGGAAGACCTTGTGGGGCAAGCTTGGAACTAAGCTTTTATTTTCTACCACTTGCCACCCACAAACTGATGGTCAAACCGAGGTGGTAAATAGAACTTTAGGACAACTATTGAGATGCTTTATTTCGGGGAATCCTAGAGTGTGGGAGAATTTACTACCCCATGTTGAGTTTGCATATAACCGAGTAGTAAATTCTACCACCTCCCATTCTCCTTTTGAGGTGGTCTATGGGTTTAATCCCCTAACACCTCTTGATCTTCTTCCTATTCCCCTTCTTGAAGATGTCTTGTGCAAAGATGGGGATGAAAAGGCTTCTTTTGTGAAAACTTTGCATAAAGACATCAAGAAGAGAATTGAGAAGAAGGTTGGCAAGTATGCTGAACTTGCCAATAAAAGGAGAAAAGCATTGTTGTTTGATGAGGGCGATTGGGTTTGGCTTCATTTGAGGAAGGATCGTTTTCCTACTCAAAGGAAGTCCAAACTAATGCCTCGAGGGGATGGACCTTTCCAAGTCCTCAAGAGGATTAATGACAATGCTTATGAGTTAGATATGCCTGATACATTCTTAGGTAGTCATACTTTTAATGTCAGCGATCTAACTCCTTTTTCTGTAGGTCTCCAGAATTCGTGGTCGAATTCTCTCCAACTCTGGGAGTATGATGGAGATCAAGCTCAAGAGAACATGGAGGCCACTCATCAAGCTCAAGAAGAGGTGGAGGCACAAATGGAGGACGCCCATGGAGGTCAAAGTCCACCTCAAAGGATTACAAGAAGCATGTTCAAAGCTTTGGGAGCAAGAGGACATTTATTTTCTCTTTTTGTAGTTTCTTTAGTTGAAGGTGCTTAGAGGGAAACTTTAGAAACCTCTTTTGTTATAGCATCTTTTAGGCTTTAGTTAGGAGCTTTAGGGGGGTGTATTAGTAGGTAGGTGTAGGAGTAGAATAGGAGGTGCCAAAGTGAAGGAAGGGATCACACCTTCCTCATGCATAGGTTTAGGCGCCGGTTTTGAGTAAGTTTAGGAGGGAATTTTGAATTCTCTTAGCTTTGATTTTCAGCACCTTAGGCTATAAATAGAGGTGCTCTCCTTGTATTTTTCAGATTTGAATTTATCTAAAGAAACTATACTCAAAATTGGAGTGAGCATTTGGAGAGCTTTTGAGCCTTCTACTCTAGTCTTATCTTGAAGGACCATGGTTTCCTCAAGTGGCGGCTTGCACACTCATCTAGGAGCATCCATACTTCTAGTGGCGTGATCATCCAACCATTCTTCCATCTTCATGAGCATTCTCTTCTCCTTCCTTTCTTCTTTTTCAATTGTTCATGTTGCCTTGTGTTTTTGATTTGTTTTGGTTCGGCTATTCCATTTTCCAGCACCTATGTTCTGTTTTTGTTTTCAATTCCTTTTATGTTCGGTTCATATGTGTTCTTGCCTAATTCTGTTCGGTCAATCCATTTTATAATTCCTTTGTTGATTCAATTTGACAATATTTGGTTCATCCAAATGAGTTTGGGATTTGGTACTTGTTATTGGTGAGTTCTTGACTTAGAACCATGATCCAACTTCTAAGAAAGTGCCTCTATATTTTCCAGCTCTAGGTGATTCCTAAAAATGTCAAGAATCTTGTTCTATGTGGCTATTGGAATCACATCAATTATGATTTAGGTAAGAAACTTAGAAGTACTTTTCAGTCAAATCTAAGGATCAAAATCATGATAATCAAGCATTACAAATAAAATGGCAATACCAATCATCAATCAAGAACAAAATATTATATTTAAATATCACCTCAATACATAAGAGTTTGAATAGATTACTCTCAATCCCAAAGCATAGAATTAGACATTCATGTTGGTCATTACAAGCATGGAAAGCAAGAAAAGAATATTCAAGATGTTTCTACTTGACAGCTGCCTCCTCTAGGATTTTCTATCACCTTTTATTCTCCAAATGATGTCTAGGGTTGTGCCTCACGCCTCATATTTAACCTAGTTGGTCTTGGGGCTAAGTGACTTCTTGCCTGGGCATAATTGGGCTCGCTTGGGCGAGTTGGACGAGAAAAAACCCAACCTTTTTGGAGTGATCTCGCTTGGGTAAGATTGAGCTCGCTTGGGCGAGTTCCTCTAGAAGGCTTTTAGCTTAGACGAATTTGGACAAGTGTTGGAGCATTGCAACTTTCCCTTTTTTATCTTGTATATTCTCCTTTAGCCCTTTCATCTCCAATTCCCCCTAAAATCCTGAAATTAACACAAATTTGAAAAAAAAATCATTCTTTTGATATTATAATCACAAAATATGTAGAAAAAGATTTAAATTCATAAATTAAAGATTACATTATAATTATTTTATAAATAAATATTTATAAATGTCTATATTTTAATACTGAAAAATGACATTTAGCAATTCCCATTCAAAGTGTCCACGTCTCCAATCCATATTTCACTTCCATTTGTTATTTATCCACATTCCTATCTCATAGCTTTGCATCTTTGTCACTAGATATAACATTCAACCTTGGAACCTATCTTTAAGTGATGTTGTCTTTATTTATATATATATATATATATATATATATATATATATTAAATGTAATTTGATTATATTTTTAATAAATATCCGATCTCTAACATATTAAAAACATATTAGTTTGTTAAATCCTAACACAATAGATCCTTTGTTAAAATAGACTATTTTTTTATAAGTAAATAATGAATTAAATTCATGGGATACTTCAGGGGTATCCCAACCCATATACAAAAAACTTTGCTCTTCCCTCTTACTCACTAAATACACAAGTATGTAGAGAAGCTTAAAACTTGCTTCCCTATTACTAGATATATGAATTTGTAAGCTGGGAAGAATTTCTCATAAAACCAGAAAAACAGCATCCCTGTATTATATCAGGCCAGGAACCAACCTACTGATTCTTAAGACTTACCTCACGCCTTTTATCAGCCCTTTTGAGTTATGATCCAGGCCTTATACAGATTGTATTTGCTCGAGGTTCCTTTCACAAAACTACCCCACAATTTCTGAATCAGTTCTCCCCTATTGCGGCTCTAACTCGTGCCTTCCTGCTTCCCTCCTATGCAATACACCCTTGTGCAGATGCACTAAAGTCAGATCTTACTAGACCTGCAGCAGCCAATAATCACCAGCCACCACCCAAATTCCACTCAGAACCTTCTTAATCCTATTTTGGCTCCTCCTCTTTGCTTTGGATCGTAGCCTTGGATCTTTGTTATATCTCCTAGCTTGCTCTTTCCGGATACACCTTATCTCAAAAACAGAAAACTTCCAATTTTCCTCCTTCCTACAAATATAGACTCCTGGCTTTGCAAAAGTGATAGACACAATTTTATACCCCTTCCCATTGTGCTAAGGCTACTGCTTCTTGCGTTTTGGTTGACTATGTGTCACCTCCTATACCAATACAACACAGTACATCCCCACCATGCCACAACACAGATCTGCTAATAGGCAAGCCTATATCAACCTATTTAAAATGACTTTACTGATCCACACCAGTTATAGGGTTTGAACCAACTACCATTTTCAGCACTGGCATATGATACTCTCCTCTGCCCCAAGCTAGAATCAACAACTTTCCTCTGCCACTTATGCTTACAAATTTGGCTGCAACCTACCTGCCATACATCAGCTTTTCTTCACCCTCAGAACTTTAGCTCCTTGCCACTCCAACGCTGGTCCAAGGTACCCTTCCACTCCATAATTCATCTTGCACTCACTAGGTTTTCAGTGCTAGGGGAGTATGACTTCCCCCTCCAGCTAATAACTTCATCCTCCCTTTTCAGTAGATTCCAGTATTGTTGCTATTATACCTTCTGCTATACACACTTGATCATTTAACTAGTCTCCATGCGCCCAGCTACCAATTATACCTTCCTACATCAGCTTAGGCCTTACCAGCATTTAGATATAAGCACCGCCTTCCAGTTCTGCTTCTCTCTGATGCCTGCCCTTTGAAACACCCCTAGCTATTGCCCTAATCCCTGTCAGCCTTTACCTAACCCCTTGATCCCTCTGACAGGCAGACCATATTATTTGACACTCTTTATGCAGATAACCGGGTTAATGATCCAATCTGCAAAAGAGTAATTAAAAGACTTGGTCCTATGTTTGAGCTAGGACCAAGATTTTAGTTGTGCCATCTGGATCATTTCCTCTACATCCACAACTCCTTGATTGAACAAAATGGAATTTCTCTGGTCCCAGATACATCTTATAGCAGCTGCCCAAATACCTTTCCAAACCAAGTTTTGCTTTTCACTGGCCTGAGTACAGAGAAAACTCTCAAAATGATATTTAATCTCATTATTTTGCACTAACACAATTCCCAACCATTTTTGGCAATGGGACTAGACACGCTGTGCATACACGCATTCTATGAGCAAATGCTGTGATGACTCCTCCTTAGTCCGACACAGAACACAAATTGTGGATTCCATCTGCACACCTCTTCTAACAAGGGCCTCCCGTGTTGGAATTCTGTCTATAAGAACTCTACACGCTGTTATTAGCACATTTGGAAATGTTGTGGCTTTCCAAAGGAGATCAAAAATAACTTGTTGAGTCCCTCTTGATGCAAATCAAGATGAAAAGGAGGCCAACATTCAAGACCAAGAAGAAGATGGAGAAGCCCAAGCCCAAGCCCACTCCAATCAAAGAATCACTAGGAGCATGGCTAGATCTTTGGGAAGAGATTACCAAATGAAGTCTCTCTTTGTAGTATCTCTTGTAAATAGGATAGGATGGCCTTAGGGAAGTGCCTAAAAAGAAAACAAAAGAAACTATGCATGTAAAGGCACTTTTAGTCACTAGTTACTTAGAAATGGCTAGGAAGGTCACCTTTTGGCCTAGTTAGGTACCTTTTGTTCATAGAAGGAACTTGAAGGAGCCTTTCCTTCCTTCCTTACCTAGAGGGTCAGTCATCTCCCATCCTATAAAAGGAGAGCCTTACCTTATTGTAAAATAAGATTGAAATTGAGAGAAATGAAACTATAGTGAAATTTAGAGAAAGTTGTGAGCCTTGTCTCTTCTTCTCTTTGAAGTCTCATCTTGTGAGCTCTTGGGACTCTCAAGTGGCGGCACCACCACTCATCTTGGAAGCAACCACCCTCCAAGTGGCGTGAAGATCATCCCTTGATCAACAACCACATAAGTCTTTCTTGCCATCTTTTTTTTTCTTCCGTTTTGTGTTCTTGGTTGGCTCCTATTCTTCCTTTCACTGCATCTTGTGCTTGGATGTTCTTCTATCATTCTTTGCACGCTATTCTTCCTATTTCTAGTGCAGTTCTGCTGTGTTCTTGCTGTTCTTGGTTCGCTACATAGTGATTTCCAATTACATGTGCTAACCTTGTTGTTTCAAGTTCTTTTACATGGATTTTTGTCGTCTAGTTCATTCCAATCGGTGATCTTGTTGCATGCTGCAGTATTTTCTGTTCTTGATACTGTTTTGTGCTGTTGAGTGGTTCTTGAACTGTCCTTGGGTTTTACTTGCTGTTTTAGAAGTTACCCATTCATTCTATGTTCATTTCTTGCATGACAAGTCATAAATCTTGCATTTTGATCATGAACCTTTGTCTTGTTGTTTAGAAACTCCTTTCAATTGCCTTTAGAACTTGATCCTATTCTTGAAAGTATCTTGAATGCTATGAAACCATTGTCAACTCATCCCAAAATAATCAAAGGTTCAAATGAAATTATATCATGTGGTATCAGAGCCATGGGCATGAAATTGTTGATTGTGAGTTGAATAAATACTTTTGTTTGCGGCAATTTTTTTATGAAATCATATCACCTCTTAATTGCTTGATTAGGCATGTGTGCGCTGAACTCACCGTGTACATCTCTAGTTCCTCCTCTCCCCACACTTGGGTGTCATTTACGTATCTCTTCACAAAAGTCATTGACACTCTTTCAAGAAGACTTCTTTCCATCTCAGATTCCCACTCAAATCTCTCCATCCTCCATTGTAACCTCCATTGCCATTCAAAACCCTCCCACTCTCCAGCTTCTTCGACTTTTTGCTCTTGATTTGCCGTTAAGGTATACAGCCTCTGGAAACATGTTTTTAGACTTGTATTACCAACTGATCTTATCTCCCCTTCCTAATTTCCATCGTAACTCTTCTTGGAACCAACCTTCTCCTTCACCCTCCCTACAGATCTTTTTTATATCTCTCCACCACCATGATTGGTATTTCACTGAATACGTGTGTCATCTAGCTACAAACCATATTTTGAGAGTAATACCTCATTCCACTTCCCTTTCTCTTGCGAGATAAGCCGCCATCTCCATTTTGCTACAAGGGCATAGTTCAACTTTCTAATGTCCTTGATTCCCAAACCGCCCTCTTCTTTCTGTTTGCACACATCTCCCCAACTTACCCATGAAATCGGCCTTTTCTCCTTTCCCCACCCCCAAAGAAATTTTCTCTGAATGCTAATTATGCTTTTGTAAACCGATTTTGGTGCTTTATATACAGACAGATAGAAGAGAGGTATTGCGGTGAGCACGAACTTAATTACACAAGTCCTTCCTGCCAAGAACAAAAACCTCCCCTTCCACACACTTAGTCTGGCTTTCAATTTTTCCAAAACGTTTTTTTCCTTGGGTTTCCTCCTACTTCTAGTCCCAAATACTTAAACGGATATCCCACCAGGCCACAATTTAAAAGTTTTGAGTAGCATCTAAGATTAGTATTCTCAACATTTATACCTACTAGACTTGATTTGTGAAAGTTGATTTTCAGCCCAGATGCTATCTCAAAACCCCTAAGAATTGCCTTCATACTCACCACATTGCTCCAGGAATCTTCACAAAAGAAAAGGGTGTCATCCGCATACTGCAAGAAGCTCACATCTACCTCTTTACTTCCAATCTTTACTCCCGACAAAAGGTTGATTTTTATCGCCTGCCTAACTAGTCCAGAAAGGCCTTCTGCCACTACTGTAAAGAGAAACTGTGCTAAGGGATCTCCATGTCTCAATCCTCTTGTCGGTCTGAATTCTTCTGTTCGGCTCCCATTGACTAGAACAGACACTGTGGCTGACTCCATACATCCTCTGATCCACTTAATCCAAGTATTATGAAAACCCATCATATCAAGCATATCGTACATGTACTCCCATCTTACCGAATCATACGCTTTTTCAAAATCTACCTTCAAGCACAATCCGCTTCTCCCCTTCCTTATAAGGTCCTCAATCACCTCGTTTTCCAGGAGCACACTATCCGTGAGACCACTATCCTTTATAAATGCAGACTGACTCTCATATACTATTGTCGGTAAAACTTTCTTTAACCTTCCTGCTAGTACTTTAGCAATAACTTTATATATGGCACCCACTAGAGAGATGGGTCTAAACTGATCAAGCTTGCAGGGATCCTTAACGTTGGGAACAAGTGCTATGAATGAAGCATTGAACCCCTTGGGAATACAGCCTGTTTTATGGAATTCCTCTAATGCTGCTACAAAATCTATCTTTAAGTACTTCCAGCTCTTCTTAATGAAATTAAAATTGAATCCATCCAGGCCTGGACTCTTTGAACCTTCGCATTGCCACACCGCCTCCTTTACTTCTTCCTTAGAGAAAACCTCTATCATTCGCAAGTTGTCTTCTGTAGCAAGGGTTTTAAACTCGACCGCATCAAGTCTAACCCCAAAATCCTTTGTTGCTTTAAACCTAGTTTCGAAAAGCTTTTTGGCTTCACTTCATACAATACTAGGCTCCTCACACCAGACACCCCCAACCTCTACCCCCTTCACTTCATTCCTTAATCTCCTCCACCTAAGAGTTGAGTGGAAAAAGCTAGAGCAACAGTCACCATATCTAAACCAATTAGTCCTAGCCTTTTGACAGATAAGTGACTCAAGCTTATTATCTGTCTCCCAAAGCCTCCTAATCAGATCTGTTCTAGCATGCCTCTGACTTTCCCCCGCTTGACCATTACATTCTTGACAATCAAAGTTCTCAATTTCCTGCACTATAGAACTCTTAATCAAATTCAGATTCCCAAAGACGTCCCTATTCCATACTTTTAGATCCGCCTTCAGAAGTTTGAGCTTTTCCTTAAGCCCTTTTATTGCACCTCCTTCGGATATATATGACTTCCACCTTTCCTCCACCATTCCAACAAAGCCTTTTTCCGATAGCCATGCATGAATCGACCTAAAAGGTTTGGGGCCCCAATCCTTGTCCAGACATTTAATCATCAAAGCACAATGGTCTGAGACTTCCCTCCGTTGGACATATTGCTTACAAGTCGGCCAGCACTGCAACCACTCCTCTGTTACAAGAGCTCTATCAATCCTACTCTTTGCCGTTCCATTTGATTTGAACCAAGTAAATTTTTTCCCAACAAATGGGCAGATCCAAAAGCAAGTTTGTCTCTATAAACCCATTGAACTCCTTCATCTCTCTTGTAAAGTCACCCCTATCTGCCCCTTGTCTTTCAACTCGTCCTCTTATAGCATTAAAATCTCCACAAAAGCACCACATCCCAATCTATGAATTTTCTTTACATTTGGATAGTTCCTCCCAGAGAATTTTCTTTTCTTTTAGAGTACATGCTGCATACACATTAACCACATAACACCTTTGGGATGATTTCCCATGTAGTCCCACAATAGCTATGTAACCTTTCCCCATTGAGTGTGATGGAAGAGGGCCAAGCACAACCTTCCATGAAAGGCAAAAGCCAAGTCAAGAGCGTCTAGACCCCAAGCCAAGAGCGTCTAGACCCAAGCCAAGCATCTAAGACCAAGCTAGGAGTGTCTAAAGATCAAGCTAGGAGCGTCTAAGATCAAGCTAGGAGCGTCTAAGATCAAGCTAGGAGCGTCTAAGACCAAGCCAAGAGCGCCCAGAACAAAAACACTTGGATCAACCTATGAATGGGAAAAAGCCTAGTAGCACATATTCCGTGAAGGCCCAACAAGTGTAGTTTAGCTTTAATTGGGGTGTAAATAGCATAGCCATGTGGACAAATGTTTATTTTTCTGCACATTAGAATTAAGGAAGCATTAACCTTGATTAGCTAAAGGCTTCTAGAAGCCTTTACTAATAAAGGACCATGTGCACCCATGTGCTTCACATTTTCCATTTTATTTGGCTTACATTTGTGTAGCATTTAGGTCATCAAATCTGGTCCTCTTTAGCCTATAAAAAGAGGAGCCTACACCTTGTATTGGCAAGTTTATTGTGAGTAAAGTTATGCTGCCATTTTGTGCCAAGCTTTGCTTCTCCCTAGAACTCTAGGCTCTAAACTTCACATCCTTCACCTTTCCTTGGGCTGGCCGAACCTCCCTATGTTCATACCTATCATGCACCTTCAAGATCAACATCACTCTTAGGAGGATCTTGCACACACACCTTCATAGCTTCCGCACCATTTTCTTACATGATTCAAGAAGACCTTCATGAAAATGCCATCAGAGTGGCTCTCATATTTAAACGCATCTTTGTGCCACAGAGAGAGTAGACTTCCACTACCGTTCTCCCCTCCATTATGGATCCAACCAATATTGTTATCCCCCCAAATAGAGAAACACCTAGCATTTGTTACTTTTGTAGTCTTTGTTTCCTGTAAGCACATGAATTCCACTCCCTCTATCGATATACACCTCCTCAGATAACGTACTTTTGTTCCTCCCCCAAACCTCTAATATTCAAGTTAAAAATCAGCATCTAAACTTCTCTGTCTACCCAACTCTGTATTATTCATCACTTCCAGATCTCTGTCTTCCATAGAGATGAATTCTTGAACCACCTCATCTTCCTCCCCACGACAGGCTAACCCAAACCGTTTTCCAACAACCCACAGGTTATGATGGAGGAGGGCCAAGCACATCCCACCATGAAAGCCAAGACCTAAAGCTAGACCATGATGAGCGTCTAGACTCAAGGAAGGAGCGTCTAGGACGTGAAGAGGGGAGGCTACACATGGAGCGTCTAGGGGGAGACCTAGACCGCCTAGGCCCAATTACAAGATCAATGGCTAAGCACATTCATGCCCAATTGAATGAAGCCACGGATGGAAGAGAGAAAGCCTTGTACATGTTACATGGAGGCCCATTAGGGGTGCTTAGTAATTAGAGTAGTGTAGAAAGCATAATTGAGTGAACTTTCTAGAAACTCTTGGTTTTGGCCGGCCATGAGCACATGTGCCATGTGCTTGGTGATTTGCATTTCATTTGGCTTTCATTTCATTAGCTATTAGCTTAATTTCCACGGCCATGTAGCTTATAAATAGGAAGGCCTACACCTTGTATTTGGAAGTTTAT
This sequence comes from Phaseolus vulgaris, assembly GCF_051622355.1. Classification (NCBI taxonomy): domain Eukaryota; kingdom Viridiplantae; phylum Streptophyta; class Magnoliopsida; order Fabales; family Fabaceae; genus Phaseolus; species Phaseolus vulgaris. The sequence continues at coordinate 17,817,137 of NC_143501.1, read as the reverse complement.
TGTGAGTAAAGTTATGCTGCCATTTTGTGCCAAGCTTTGCTTCTCCCTAGAACTCTAGGCTCTAAACTTCACATCCTTCACCTTTCCTTGGGCTGGCCGAACCTCCCTATGTTCATACCTATCATGCACCTTCAAGATCAATATCACTCTTAGGAGGATCTTGCACACACACCTCCATAGCTTCCGCACCATTTTCTTACATGATTCAAGAAGACCTTCATGAAATTTGCCATCATTTGGTATCATGAGCTTGGGTTCTTCAAGATGAGTTGCTTTTGGTCTTTTCATTTCTAGTTCTTCTTTATTTTCATGTTTTTCATCTTTTTTCCATAATTGTCTTGCTGTTTTTTGCATTTTAATTTGTTTTGGTGTGCTTTGTGGAAGATCCAACCGAAGCACTTTTGTTCAATTGATCTTGAACAATTTCTTGTGCAAATTGTGATAGGATTCCATACACCTTTGAGTTGCTGTTTTCTTTTAGGCTTTTGAGTCTTTATTGCTTTTAATTTGGTTCATATTATGCTTTTGAGTCTTTAATTTCTGAATCCATATATGTTTTGTCAAGTCATGTTCATCCACATTGTCAACAATTCTTAGTAGTCCTTTTATTTGGCTTGATTGTTTCTTGATTTTGGGTATCTTTAATTGCTTTGACTCTGTTGTTCTTTGATCTTTTGGTGCCTTTTTAATTTTAGTTTGAGTTCTATTTGTGTTTAGATCCTACACAAATTCTATTTCACAAATTCCATTGTGTTTAAATTTTGGTATCTTGCTGTTTTTGTTTCCAGTTTCCAGAATTCCCTGTTTCAAATTTTCTGTGCTGGCTGTTTTGTTCCAGAAAAATATTTTCACTCATAGGAAAATTTTGATTCTCTGGAATTTGCAAGTTTGAAGTGTTATAGAAAGGAAAAAAAAAATTAGTCCAAAAGAATCAACAGAAAAAAATGATAAATCTTTTAAAATCAGTGTACAAATCTGAGTCGCTACAGCCGGCGTAACTGAACACCAAAATTGAAAAATTTATTAAAAAAAATTGGTGCATGCGTTTTGAGTGATTCCAAAGCCAGATTTTAGCTACGATCTTGAACATCTTGCATATCAAATTTCAGAATCATATCTTAAAAACACAGCTCAGCATAAATTGGGGAAAAACACGTTTCTGGCCCACAACATTTTCCAGTGGTGCTGTTTTTTTATTTGGTCATCTAATTCTAGTGCCATTCTTAGGATTCTTTTGTGTGCCTACCTTTATTTTGGTACCTTTTATTTTCTTGCTTAATATTTCTTGGACCTCTTTCTAGTTGTCATAATCTAACTCCTTTTGGTGGTACTGTTTTATTCAATTAAATTGTTTCTTGCTTTTGTTCTTTGACCTCTAATTTTGTGCTGGAATTTATTTCTCCTGTGCTTAATTGAATGGAAACTTGACTTGGGTAGGGTCTAGTCTTTTGATAGGTGCTGGAATTGGAGAATTAAAACCTTCATTCTAAGGGGAAACAAAGCCAAGGCCGAAACAAGCTTTCTTGAAAAAACACTACAAACATTTGGAGGGCCAACAAGCAAAGACAACAAGGAAGTGCATTTAGCAAAAAGAGGATCAACAAAGGGAGTTTTTCTTAATTTCCTTGCAACTTGATTTGTGTTAATTACCTCTTAATTACGCATTAGACGGTGAGTGTGTCTTCAAGGGCTCCAAGTGTCCAAGAAGCCTCACCTAGGGCCGACTAGTATAGAACTCTTTAATTAGCAATTGTTAATTGTTTTAGTTGTTTCTATATTGCTTAATTAGTAACGTTTTGTATGTGTGGTTGATTTAAGCTTTGATAAAACCGTCTAGCTTTGTTAAATAGTAGCATACTTTGTTTTTCTTGCATTTGTTTTCTCAACTTACTTGTGTTCTAAGTGCTTTACTAAGAGAAAGTTTTGTGTAAAGACATTGGGGGATAGTTTTTGGCAAGGAAAAGGCTTGGTACTTAAGTAGTCCTTTGTGACTCACCTCCCTTACCTGGAAAACTACCTTCTTTAAATTTCCTAAACTTTCTCAAGGTAAAACACCTATATACACAAAGTTTTAGCCATGTCTTCTTCTCCTCACTCTCCAAAGTCTATTGAAAGTGAAGTAAAATCTTTGAAAACTCTTTTGAAAGAAGTATCACAAGCGGTACAATTAATTTCTTTTAGAAAATTGGAGAATGAGAACAAAATTAATGAGTTGGCTAAAGCTCAAGAAGAGAAATCACAAAAATCACAAAAATAAAAAAAAAAACTCATACTCATGCATCTAGGAGTAATAAGTCTCTAGGGGAGGGGAGCCTTAGAATTAATGACTATTACCAACCACCCCCTAGAAGAAATAGGCAAAGGGAGCAAGAGGTGCCAAGGGAAACTAGAGTAGACCTACCTCACTTTCATGGTAAGGAAAACGTAGAAATCTGCCTAGATTGGGAGATGAAGGTAGAACAACTCTTCGCTTGCCATAGGGTGAGTGAAGAACGTAAGGTACCCTTAGTCACCCTTAGCTTCCAAGGGAACGTCATGTATTGGTGGACCTCTCTCGAAAGAGAAAGGCGTCTTCATAGGGAACCTCCCATTACATATTGGAATGACCTTAGGGGAGCCCTAAGACGCCGACACATACCTTCCTACTACCATAGGGAGTTGATGGACAAGCTCCAAAGACTCCAACAAAAAAACATGAGTGTGGAAGAGTATAGACAAAAAATGGAGCTCTACATGATGAGAGCATCCATTAGAGAAGAGGAGGAAACCACAATAGCTAGGTTCCTTAGTGGCCTATCACTTGAGATAAGAGATAGAGTTGAGCTCTTACCTTACCAAGACTTGAATGACTTGGTTCAACTTTGCATTAAAGTTGAGCAACAAAACTTACGCAAAACGTCAAGTCAAAAGGTGAGCCCTTACTCTAACTTTTATCCCAAGAAAGAGTTTAGAAGGGAGGGTAGTACATCCAAAGAAAAACCAAAAGAACCTACCAAACCTTTCACCAAATAAACCTCCACCCGACCCATCTGAGCTAGAGATGTTAAGTGTTTCAAGTGCTATGGTAGAGGGCATGTGCAAGCACAATGTCCAAACCAAAGGACTTTGTTTCTTAAAGGTGTAGATGAGTACACTAGTGGCGAGGATGAGCCTAGTGAGAGAGAGGAAGGGGGAGAGGATGAGAGAGTAGCTCCACTAGAGGGAGAATTGCTTATGATTAGGAGAACCCTCAACAATCACCCTAGCACATCCATTGAAACACAAAGAGAGAACATATTTCATACAACATGCAATGTTTTAGAAAACATATGCTCTCTCATTGTGGATAGTGGATCTAGTTGCAATTGTTGTAGTGCTAGGATGGTGGAGAAGCTTAAGCTACAAGTAGTTCCTCACCCAAAACCTTATAAACTTCAATGGCTTAATGAAAATGGGGAACTACATGTAGACAAGCAAGTGGAAATCAAGTTTTCCATAGGGAACTACAAAGATAAGGTTTTATGTGATGTAGTACCTATGGAAGCTTGTCATATCTTATTAGGGAGACCATGGCAATTTGATAAGAAAACCTTGCATGATGGTCTCACTAACGAGATTTCCTTCACCCACAAGTATAAAAAGTTTGTACTTAGTCCTTTACCACATTCTCAAGTGGTAAAAGACCAAATACAAATGAAGCAAAAGAGGGATGAGGAAAAAAAAAAAAAAAAGAGCGCTAGAAAAAGAGAAAATCCTTAGGGATAGGAAGGCGTGGAAGAAGAGTGTTCCTTCCCACAAGGTTGGTCAACAAGAAAAGCCTCTTGAAAAAGTTTTTGAAAATTTGCTTCTTGTTGAACAACCAAGCCTTATCAGTTGTAAAGGAGCACTTACATGCACTGCCACAAGTAGTGAACTTATGAACTTACCTCCTCAAATAGAAAACCTTTTAAGTGAATTTGAAGATCTATTCTCTAATGAGGGTCCCATTGGGCTTCCTCCCATTAGAGGTATAGAACATCAAATTGACTTCATTCCGGGGGCAAGCCTACCCAATAGGCCTGCTTATAGAACCAACCCCGAGGAAACAAAGGAGATAGAATCACAAGTTCAAGACTTGTTGGAGAAGGGTTGGGTTCAAAAGAGCCTAAGCCCTTGTGTTGTACCTGTCTTGTTGGTGCCCAAAAAGGATGGAAAATGGCGCATGTGTTGTGATTGTCGAGCAATCAACAACATCACCATCAAGTATAGGCATCCAATCCCAAGGCTTGACGATATGCTTGATGAATTGCATGGGTCAACTCTATTCTCCAAAATTGTCCTTAAAAGTGGATATCACCAAATTCGAATCAAGGAGGGTGATGAGTGGAAAACCGCTTTTAAGACCAAATTTGGATTATATGAGTGGTTGGTGATGCCCTTTGGGCTTACTAATGCCCAAGTACATTCATGAGGCTTATGAATCACACCTTGAGAGATTGTATAGGTAAATATGTAGTAGTTTATTTTGATGATATCTTAGTGTATAGTAAAACCCTAGAAGACCATCTAAGTCACCTTAGGGAAGTTCTTCTAGTGCTTAGGAAAAATAGCCTTTTTGCAAATAGGGATAAGTGTACCTTTTGTGTAGATAGTGTAGTTTTCTTAGGCTTCATAGTAAACAAAAAGGGGGTGCATGTAGATCCCGAGAAAATCAAAGCCATCCGCGAGTGGCCTACTCCACAAAATGTAAGTGATGTAAGAAGTTTTCATGGGTTAGCTAGCTTCTATAAAAGGTTTGTGCCTAATTTTTCTAGTCTAGCTTCTCCTTTGAATGAGCTTGTTAAAAAAGATGTTGCATTTTGTTGGAATGAAAAGCATGAGCAAGCCTTCCAAAGGCTAAAAGCTCAACTCACCAATGCACCAATTTTATCTCTCCCAAATTTTTTCAAAACTTTTGAGATAGAGTGTGATGCATCGGGGGTAGGCATAGGTTCGGTATTGTTGCAAGGTGGACACCCCATTGCTTATTTTAGTGAAAAACTCCATGGTGTCACCCTCAACTACCCCACCTATGACAAAGAACTCTATGCTCTTGTGAGAGCCCTAAAGACTTGGGAACACTACCTTGTGTCCAAAGAATTTGTCATCCATAGTGATCACGAGTCTTTAAAATATTTAAAGGGCCAACACAAGCTCAACAAGAGACATGCTAAATGGATGGAATTTCTTGAACAATTTCCTTATGTAATCAAATAAAAGAAAGGAAGCACCAATATAGTGGCCGATGCTCTTTCAAGGCGGCACACACTCTTTTCAAAATTGGGTGCCCAAATTCTTGGATTTGATCACATAAGAGAGCTTTACCAAGAAGATCAAGAACTCTCATCCATCTATGCCCAATGTCTACATAGAGCGCAAGGAGGTTACTGTGTCCGAGGGATATCTTTTTAAATAGGGAAAACTTTGCATTCCCCAAGGAACACATATGAAACTCCTTGTCAAAGAATCACATGAGGGGGGACTCATGGGCCATTTTGGAGGTGATAAGACTCTAGACCTTTTGAAAGCAAAATTTTGTTGGCCACACATGAGGAAAGATGTCCAAAGACATTGTTCTAGATGCATCTCATGTTTAAAAGCAAAGTCTAGAACAATGCCTCATGGACTCTACACCCCTTTGCCGATTGCAAATGCTCCTTGGGAAGACATTAGCATGGATTTCATTTTAGGACTTCCTAGGACTGCAAGAGGCCATGACTCTATCTTTGTGGTAGTGGACCGTTTTAGCAAAATGTCTCATTTTATTCCATGCCACAAGGTAGATGATGCTCAAAATATTTCTAGACTCTTCTTTAGAGAAGTGGTGAGACTTCATGGTCTCCCTAGGAGTATAATATCCGATAGAGATCCCAAGTTTATCAGCCACTTTTGGAAAACTCTTTGGGGCAAACTTGGAACAAGACTACAATTTTCAACTTCTTGTCATCCTCAAACGGATGGTCAAACCGATGTAGTCAATCGATCTCTTGGGACTATGCTTAGGGCTATCATGAAAGGAAACCATAAATCTTGGGATGAGTATCTTCCCCACATTGAATTTGCTTACAATCGAGTAGTTCACAAGACTACTAATGCTTCTCCTTTTGAAGTAGTATATGGTTTTAATCCTCTCACACCCATGGATTTGATACCTCTTCCTAATCCACAAGATTTTGTGCATAAGGAAGGAGTGATCAAAGCCGACTTTGTAAAGAAAATGCTTGAGAAGATTAAACTCCAAATACAACAACAAAATGAGAAGTACACAAAATACAACAATAAAGGGAAGAAAGAAATAATTTTTGAGGAAGGAGACTTAGTTTGGCTTCACTTTGCAAAGATAGATTTCCAACTCAAAGGAAGTCCAAACTAAGTCCCCGAGGTGATGGACCCTTTCAAGTCCTCAAGCGAGTCAATAACAATGCATATAAATTGGACCTACCTCTTGAATATGGAGTTCATGACACTTTTAATGTAAAGGAGGCTTTTATTAATGGAGGAAGAGGACATCCACCTTCACATTTGAAGTTCTTCCTTCTAGTCTTCTCAAAATTAAAAGAAGACATAAAATAAAAGATGAGGCCCAAGCCCAAAGCCCAAGCCCAAGCCCAAGAAGGCCAAAGCCCAAAGAGCCCAAGTCCATCCCATGAGGGGCAAAGCCAATCTTTGAAATACTCTTGTATAGTTTTAGGAGGTGTGGTTATTAAATAAAGGAGTGTGAAAATGTAAAATAAAGTCACATTGTCCATGTGACTTAGGAGAGTGGTGTAGGTGTAGTTTTTAGGAGGTGTCATAGTAGAAAAAGGTCACACCTCCCATGTGACTTGTTTTTTGTGGGAATTTCAAATGAGTTTATTTGAAATTTCCCACCTATTTTTCAGCACCTCTAGGCTATAAATAAAGGTGCTTAGCTTGTACAATTCAGAATTGAAATTAGAGAAAAGAAACTATACTCAATTTTTGAGTGAGCATTGGAGAGCTTTTGAGCCTTATTCTCTAGTCTTATCTTGAAGGATCCATGGTGTCCTCAAGTGGCGGCAGCACACTCATCTAGGAGGAACCATCCTTCTAGTGGCGTGATCACTCACCTTCTCTTCCATCTCCATAAGCTTTTCTCTTCTCCTTTCTTCCTACTCTTTCAATTGTTCATGTTTAGCTTGTGTTCTTGAGTTTTGGTTTGGTTATTTTTCATTTTCCAGCAGCTGTTCTTATTCTTTTCTGTTTTGGTTCGGTGCATTTTAATTTCCAGCACTTCTAATTCAGTTTGCTTATCTTTTGTTCCATTTTGTTCGGTTCAATTTGACTATAATTGGAACTTCCATATGAGTTTGGAATTGGTGCTAGTTTTTGGAGAGTTCTTGACTTAGAACAATGATCCAATTCTAAGAAAAAGTGCCTAACTATTGTCCAACTCAAGTTGATTCCTAAGAAGGTCAAAAACCTTTCTCTATGTGGCTAGTGGAATCACATCATGTGGTATCATGAGTCTTAGGTTCATTCTTGTTTAATTGTTGAGTTGTGTGCACTTTATTTCAAGAGCTCTTTAATTTCTTGCAATTTAAGTTTCTGTTTTAGAATTTTACTTGAGTATTCTTGCTGTTTTTCTTTTACACCAAGTGCTTGTGAAAAGGTTTATGGCACTCATTCTTCTTATGAGTATGGTTGCTCTTTTGGAATGGCATTATCCTTCCTAGAGTTTACCTTAAGCTTCCTTTCACTTGTTGTTAAAATTTGTGATGTGTCTTTTAATTTTGTAATCATGTCAAGTTTTGTCTTAGTCATGTTATTCCATAATTGTCATTACTTCTAGTAGTACTTTTCTTGTTTTGATTGTTTCTTGCTTTAGTGTCTATTATTTTCTGAATTGATGTTGATCCTTTGTGCATTTTCTTTTTAGAATTGAGTTCATACTTGTATTCTAGACCTATACAAGTTCCAATACATCATTTTCTATTATGTCTTTGCTAGTTCATCATCCTGTTTTTTTATTCCTATTAGGATTCCTCTGTTTCTGAAAAAAAGTGCTTACTGTTTTTCCTTATTGCAATTGATTTACTTACTTGAAAATTCTGAAATTCTGGATTTGAGATATTCAAAGTGTTAGAAAATAATAGAAAAAAGAATCATTCAAAAATACGAAGTACACAAAAAATGATAAATAAAATAAAACAAGTGTACATGTCTGCCGAAAAAAATACGGTAATCTGGCAGCGATTTTGAAAACTTTATTTCTCTCAATTGGCTTACTGTTTTTAATTGATTCCAGTGCCATTATTGAGTTAACATCTTGAAGTTTCTGTGGTTTAAATTTCATAATCCAGTTCGCTCTACATCATTCCAGTTAAATCGGTGAATATCAAGCACAGTTTGCATTTAAAAAAAAAAATAAAAATTCCAGTAGCTAATTTTTTTTGTTTTCTTCATCTACTCTAGTGCTTTTCCTTAAGTATTCTTTTGTGTGCCTACTTTCTCATTGAGTTCTTTATTTTCTTGCTTTTCTTTCATTCTTACTCTTTGAGTTTGTCTTACACATAGTTTTCCTTTTGCAATTACCTTTCCTTGCTTATACCTTTTCTTGTTTGTCTTTATTGTTTCATTGGTTTTGTGGTGGTTGCCTTTGAGATTGGTGTGCTTGCTTTGACATCTTTCATTTGAGGATTCCAAGGCCTCAAGATCAGATTGGTGCAAGGACATTATTTTTTTGAGAGTGACCTCTTTTTTCTGCCTCCATTCACTTCGGCAATTTCATTGCCAAGCTCACTGTTTTTGCTAATTTTGTTTCTTAACTTGTTTGCTGTTTTTGTGTGTTTGCTGTTTTTTATTTGCAAAATGGCTGGCTATTCAAGTGGTGCATCTTACAAACAGCATTCTCCTTCCAAAGCTTCAGTCCTTGGTGAAGAAGAACATAGAAGAAGGAGGCATCATCATCATTCTCATGAAGAGAGCTATAACCGTGACCAAAGATATCACCAAGTGTTCAACATTGCTTGTAAAAAAGTCCCTAGTTTTAATGGTGATAGTGATCCTAATGTGTATTTAGATTGGGAGACTAAGGTTGACCATTATTTTCATGTGTATAAGGTCCAAGATGACGATAAACTTAGGATAGTTTCTTCATCCTTTTTGGGCTATGCCAAAGAATGGTGGCATAAAATTGTAATGGACATTATATATCGCAAGAAACCTCCCGTGGTTTCTTGGAATGCTTTGAAAGAGTGTATGCGCGCGAGGTTTGTTCCTCCTTCTAGGAAGGAACACTTGTTGAAGTTCCAAAGGCTTCCTCAAGGACATAGGATGGTAGATGAATACTTTAAAGATTTTGAAACAACTTTGACTAAAATGAATATGCATGCTAATGAAGAGTCAAAGATTAAATGGTTTGTACGTGGTTTGAGAAGAGATATTAGAGACTTTGTAGAATTAAAAGAATATTCTTCTTTAAAGAGAGTGTTTCACAAAGCCATCAAGGTAGAATCATATCTTTTGAAAAAAACTTGCAAAAATACTCATGATGATGATTTGTACAACTCTTCTAGGAAGGATGCAAACAAAATTTCTACTCAAATTTCTCCTTCCACTTTTTCCAAACAAACCATGTTTCCAAAAAAAGTTTCTACTACAAATCCTTCTACTCCTAAGTCACCTACCAAAACTTCAAATATCAAATGTTTTAAATGTTTAGGTTTTGGGCACATCGCTCTTCATTGTCCACAAAAGCAAATCTTAAAGATAAACAAGGTAAAACAAGACCTAACTCACCCACTTCCCACAAGTAAAAATGAAAAAGACAAAGAAGGCCAAGTTGACATGGGTCTTCTCCTTTCACCTCCAAGGTGTTTTCCTTCCTTATCTTTTTCATTACCCAAGGTTCCTATTTCAACACCATCTTGGTTAAAAAATGTTAGGGATGATTTTTTCATACCTCCTCTTTTTCCAAAACATCACATCATTCCCAAACAAATTTTTCCAACTTGGTCGATTTATAGAACCTCCTTTTCTGAAATCCCATTGATTACAAATTCTAAGTCATGTTTACATTTTTCTTCCACTTTTAATTGTAAAACTAAACTGACTTTGTTATATGCAGGGATTCAGAATTCGTGGACGAATTCTCTCCAACTCGAGGAGTATGATGAGAATCAAATAAAGGAGGCTTTTATTAATGGAGGAAGAGGACATCCACCTTCACATTTGAAGTTCTTCCTTCTAGTCTTCTCAAAATTAAAAGAAGACATAAAATAAAAGATGAGGCCCAAGCCCAAAGCCCAAGCCCAAGAAGGCCAAAGCCCAAAGAGCCCAAGTCCATCCCATGAGGGGCAAGGCAAATCTTTGAAATACTCTTGTATAGTTTTAGGAGGTGTGGTTATTAAATAAAGGAGTGTGAAAATGTAAAATAAAGTCACATTGTCCATGTGACTTAGGAGAGTGGTGTAGGTGTAGTTTTTAGGAGGTGTCATAGTAGAAAAAGGTCACACCTCCCATGTGACTTGTTTTTTGTGGGAATTTCAAATGAGTTTATTTGAAATTTCCCACCTATTTTTCAGCACCTCTAGGCTATAAATAGAGGTGCTTAGCTTGTACAATTCAGAATTGAAATTAGAGAAAAGAAACTATACTCAATTTTTGAGTGAGCATTGGAGAGCTTTTGAGCCTTATTCTCTAGTCTTATCTTGAAGGATCCATGGTGTCCTCAAGTGGCGGCAGCACACTCATCTAGGAGGAACCATCCTTCTAGTGGCGTGATCACTCACCTTCTCTTCCATCTCCATAAGCTTTTCTCTTCTCCTTTCTTCCTACTCTTTCAATTGTTCATGTTTAGCTTGTGTTCTTGAGTTTTGGTTTGGTTATTTTTCATTTTCCAGCAGCTGTTCTTATTCTTTTCTGTTTTGGTTCGGTGCATTTTAATTTCCAGCACTTCTAATTCAGTTTGCTTATCTTTTGTTCCATTTTGTTCGGTTCAATTTGACTATAATTGGAACTTCCATATGAGTTTGGAATTGGTGCTAGTTTTTGGAGAGTTCTTGACTTAGAACAATGATCCAATTCTAAGAAAAAGTGCCTAACTATTGTCCAACTCAAGTTGATTCCTAAGAAGGTCAAGAACCTTTCTCTATGTGGCTAGTGGAATCACATCAATCTTTCTCCATTTGTAGGTACCAATGACGATGACGAGCTGGATTCTTACCCTTGGTGTCCTCTTTAGTGTATAACCGGGTAGCTTATTCTGCCCTTAATCACCTTTCGTAGCAGTTGCCCAAGATAGGGGAGCCTTTGTCGTATTCGCACTCAAGTCTGCTCCTTCCTCCACCTTCTCCTCCGGTCGTCGGACCTTCCCTCCACTCAAGCCCTCCTCCTCACCATTGAACACCAATATATCAGACTCCTCCACATAGGTCTCTGAAGATGAAACGCTGTCAGAGGTATCTAGATAATTCCAATGACACAAACACTGCCCTCCAATTCTTATGAGTTGTTCTTCTTCAACGTATATGGTCACCACTTGGTCATTAATCATCATGCTCTTAACCATTCTAGCGTTGCGGTTTCTTAGTAGACGGGCTTGGAGTCTTGCATACTCCAAGTCCTCCCACATGGTCGTTGATTCATCTATAGACACTAGTGACGCTTCTGTTGAACCAAGTGGTGTTCAAGCTTTGAAGAATCCAAACCCTTTGAAGGATGTTGAAGGCTTGGTTGTGCTTGCTGTTGCTGAGCTGTCTTAGTTAGGATCTGGGGTAGATTGAGTTTTGTAATTGTACCGTCCCGTACCCGGGTGTTGACTAAATCAAGGTCAAAGTCAACATCAGGGGTCAAAGTCAATGCAAGGCGTTGCCTAGGTGAAGAGACGCTAAGTGCCAGTGTCGTCAACCAGGGCGTCGCCAAGACAAGGCGTCGCCTAGGGGAAGGCGTCGCCCAACCAGGGCGTCGCCAGATCAAACAGTGCTAAAGCAAGGCAATCACAGTGTGGTTCCCCGATACCCCTGGGTAGGAAAGACCATGGAGGGAGCGACGCCGTGGGAAGGCCTCAGGTCCCGATAGCCCGGGGCAGCGATAAAGAGAAGGAAAAGGTGGCTTCAAGGCCATAGTGATAGTACCAGTGTAGGGCAGCCTGACTCGTGAAGTACCCCTGTCGCCCCAGAGACGCCTTTGGGACAGATACGACTCAAGAATAAGGTCACGCCCAGGGCAGCCGGGTGCAGGGTACGAGAGGAAGGCAGATACGCTCTCAAAGTAAGTGACTAGATGATTGGGGGCATGAGTTGGCACCCAAAAAGTCACCCCTAGCGCAGTAGCACTCCCAAGCAGGAGGACTCACACGTAGAAACATCCCCAGATGGGCAGAAACGCCCCCAGATGGGGTCACGGCGTTATGAGGCCCTCCATGTGTACGACAGCCATGTCAGAATAGAAACACCCTTTAGTCAGGTGCCAGGTAATTAAAGTCATTCAATGCAGTGTCCGTTTCGAGCGGCCAGGTACTATAATGGCTCCCAAGCGTTTCAACGTCTTAAATGCGCTACGTTTTCTAATTAGGTACGCTGATTGAGTGCGTTACATTTGTAATTAAAGGCGCTTTAAGGCGCTTTAAATGCTTGGGTAGTTTAAATAGCGCGGAGAATGTTGGAAACAGGGTTGGAACTTTTGGCAAATTTCCCAAAAAAAACTCTCTAGTTGCTTGCTCGAGCCTTGAGGTTACGCACAAGGGACTAGGGAAAGATTTTTGCTAGGAGGAGAAAAACACACACACAATACACAGTTCTTTTTACCACCTTCAGAGTGCCATAAACGGTGCTCAGAGACGTAGGTGAACAGTTTTGGTGTTTCTTGCTGGCTGACTTGAGCGTCGGAGTGCAAACGGCCGCTAGGGCGCCTCTTTGTCCTCTTTTTTGCAGGAATCCACAGGTGACCAGTGGGAAGGAGTCCCTAGCTGACGGTTGAGGTCGCGCATGAAGACGTCCTAGTCAACCGAACGGAACATTTGGCGCCCACCGTGGGGCCGATATAAAACATCAGTCCCATCACAAGTTCGAGGAAACCTACTAAGTCGCAGTAACGTTGGAGGAGGTTGGAGTGACAATGGCCCCCACCAGACGAAGTACAGCACGCGCAGCCCCAGCAGAGCTATCCATGCAGCAGGTTCTGGAGATAATGAGGGGGCTGCAGCAGGACATGGCGGAGTCAAAACTGGAACAGGAACGCATGCAGGCAAATCTCGATGCCTCGCATGAGCGAAATGAAGAGCTCCACCGTGTAAATGAGGAGTTGCGCCAGGGCCTGAGAAATGATCGGAGGCGGCATGGACATGACGAGATGGAGAACCATTCCCCACCAAGGGAGTTTTCTACTCCCTTCTCGCAGAAGATCCTAGATGCAGTGATCCCGAACACGTTCGCGGGGCCCAAGGTGATGTTCACCGGGATGGAGGACCCGGAGACGCACCTTGCCGCATTCCACACACAGATGGTCCTGGTAGGCGGTTCTGACGCTGCCAAGTGCAAGCTCTTTATGAGCACCCTGACTGGGATGGCTATGGACTGGTTCATCAGTCTCCCGGACGGTCATATCACATCTTTCCGCCAATTATCACGATTGTTCAGGGAATAGTACTTAGCAAACAAGGCCCCGCTGCCGGTCTCTTACGATCTGTTTGAAGTGAAGCAGTATCAAGGGGAGACCCTGAAGGAGGATATCAATCGCTTCGGGGCCCAGGTTGTGAAGGTTGGTACGACAGAGGAGCCTATGATTGTGTACGCGTTCGTAAAAGGCGTATGCCCCGGTCCTTTTGGAGAATCCATCATCCGCAACCGCCCTAGGACTTTCGCTTAGCTACGGCGTAGAGCGGTAGAACATATTGCTTCTGAGGGGGAGGTGTGAGTGAAGCGCACCAGCGTCGTACCCTCACGCCCGAGGGGACCGGCGTGTACTTTTCGAGAGTCCCAGCGTTGAACTCCAGGCTGATCAAAGTGGCAGAGTCAAAACCTCCCGCCTCAGCAAGAATCCGGCAAGCTATTTGATCACTTGGAGCCAGCTTCTTGAAGGGTTTGGTTTTGATGGCCCTCGCCTCTCTCACCCAGTACAGCGGAAACCCATCCAGAGCGTCGGGAACAAGGTTAGTGCAGCAAATCTTGAAGAACCGGCCTTTCCACCCGGTGAACGAGTTCTGGAAGGGTGTGAGGAGAACTCTCCCGGGTACGTTACTGAGAGTTACCCAGAGGTTGTGCCCTGGGAGAGGCAGCACGAGAGGACATTCTTTAACAAGATTTGGGATCGTCAAAGGCGTATGGCCCGCCGGAAATGCAAGAGTCGAGCGATGGGAGCGAATGCTGGAAGAACCCTTCGCGAGAAAAGAAAGGGTGCAAAAAGAAAAGGGTGCAAGAAAAGAGAACGTAAGTAGGTTATGAAGAGTGCAAAAATGATGAGGATAGTTTCAGAGTTGGAAGAGTTAAATAAAGCGGTTAGAGCGCCAAACGACGCGAATGGATGCACCGCACGATCGAGCCACGTGGCAGCAGATGGAAGGGTGGCCCTGGCATCCCTGGTTAAACTCAGAACACGTCGTGTCAACAGAATAGCCGATGGTACGATGCGCCGTCGAAAGGGGATCAGGGGCACAGTAGGAGTCAGGATCAAATCGAATGACTGGATGTCCCATCAGCCATACAAGAAGCGCCACATGGATCAAGTCAAATGACTGAACGTCCCATCAGCTATACAAGAAGCGCCTCGTGGAAGATACGGGAAGGGCCTTGAGCTCTTCGTTGTCCCCAGGCGTTGACCAAGCCCAAGGTCAAAAGTCAATGTCAAGGTAGGGACGACGCCCAAGGCGACGCTAGCATGAGACGCCCGAGGCGTCGCCTGGAATGACATAAAGGACGACGCCAGCGTGGGACGTCGCGGGCGTCGCCCATCAAAATATCAGCAAGTTTGCCTCCCCGATACCCACAGGTAGGAAAGACTGTGGAGGGAGACGAAGTCGAAGAAGGCGAAGTTAGTTACTGGCGTCGCATCCCCGAGACCCACAGGTAGGAAAGACTGTGGAGGGAGGCGGGACCGCCAAAACGCCAGCCAATCACTGGCAGGGCGTTCCCCGATACCTATGGGAAGGAAAGACCATGGAGGGAACGACCCCCTCTCAAACACTCGGCGTTTCAGACACCCGAGGACGATACGGCGCTGCTGTAGCAGGCCTCTCCTTAGGCGTGGGCGTCGAGCGTTAGGGATCAAGGGAAGGACCGTTTGGGTGTTAGAAGCACCCCGTGGACGATACAGCTCCGTTAGGTAAGCCTCTCCGTGGGCGTGGGCATCGGCGCGTGACCTTTCCCAGGCCTACAAGGCCGCCCGACGAAGTGAAAGAAGCGTGTATAATGCAAGCCAAACAACCAAGGCACAAGAAGGCAAAGGATGAGAATAAAATCACACAGACAGAATTCTATGTCGCGAGGACACGAAAGCAATCATAACAAAATCCCAGAGTTGTATCAAGTGCGCATATGATTCAAAGAATTACAAATTTGTCAGAGAAGGTTAAAACAAGTATAAAGGAAGGGGCTGATGATCAAGGGTGGCGACTCAATCGTCTAGCTCCAGGGGCACGACCTTTCCATCAACAATGTGGTGAGTGGAATCGCAGCTGGAAATGTCAATCCCCGGATTCGTGCAAACTACTTGAGCCAAAGCTTCTTGGAACCCCTCCTCGAAAGTACCCGCCATCTCCTGGATGAGGGCCTTCTTGTCCTTCTCTAGCTCCTCAATGGCGGCATCCCCGGAGGCTACCTGCTTCTCCAAAGCCTCCTTTTCCACGCGAAGCCGACTGACCTCGACCTGTAGCTTGTCGTAGTCAGCCTGGAGAAGGCCCATAGCCTTGGCCTGGGTGGCCATTTCCCCCTCCATCCGCTCCATCTTGTCGGCCTGCTCGCAGCAACGGTCCTTCAAGTCCTTTTGAACTTTTGCATCAGCTTGGACCAATTCTTGAAGGCCCGTTAACTGAACTTGGAGGGCGACTTCCCGAGTATAAAAGTCAGCCTGGAGCTCCAATGCCTCTGCCAGTTGCCTCTCAGTTTCTGCTTTGGACTCTTGCGTCTCCTTCAGGGAGGTTTGGTAGGTTTCATTCTGGCATCCCAGGGTTTTCTTCTCCTCCTCCAGAGCAGTCACCTTTGTTTCCAAGGCCCGGAGAGTTTGAGTTTGCAGGACAGCGTTCCTGGCCTGGGCGCGCCATTCAAGGGCCACCGCCAAGAAGGCCCCCAAGTAGAAAGGCATGCCTTCCTTCCTGTCGGTGCCCTCTGGCATAGTCCCGCCACTGAAGCCCCTCATCAGATGCATGATTGGAGGAGGAATGGCGATGAGATCGGGGGCGGCAGCAGCAGCAGCAGCGACGGGAGCGGGGGAAGCAGAGACTTCTACCGGTGGCGGGGGCGGGGCAGACTCGGCACCTTCGCCCCCTTCCTCTTGGACTGTTGATGGTGGAAGTGAGGTTGTGCTTGGAGGGTCATCCATGAAGGGATTCCCTCCCTGGGGCGACGCCTCTAGGAGAAGAGGGACCCGCGCAGATTTTCTCCTCTTGAAGGGTGCCACACCTTCCGAGTCCTCATCATCCGATAAGATTTCCAAGACCCGTTTCCCTTTGTCAAGGGGTGTTGGAACCGGAGATGAGGCTGCGTCTAGGGGAACGGCGGCGATGGGTGGAGGAGAGCGGGAAGCCTGAAGTGCTTCGGGGCTATGTGGAGATGACGGAGATGAGCTTAGGGGAGCTTTGGCAGTGATCGGAGGTGGCGGTGACAGAGTTGGTGGGGGGACCGGATCAGCAGCAGGGGCGGAAGAGGCGCCCGCCTTGGCGGCACAAGCCTCCTTCATTGCTTTCGCCAGCATCATTCTTTTAGAGGAGTCCATCACCGATCCTACATCAAAACAGACCAAACAGCAAAAATTAGGGCCGAAGCAACTGTACAAAATTGCAAAGCGCATAGAAGCGCGAGATGCAAGTAACAGGGCACCATGAGAAACAGGGAAGGAAGCAGTGGGAACAAACATCCGGTAGCAGGGTGTTCACAGCAAAGGGGACGAGGGAAGAGTCTCCTTACCAAAGTATGTTGTCAGGGCGTGAGCGTTGTACTCGCTAGCAACAAGCTTCAAGGTATCGAAAACAATCCCCAGCCCAGCCAAAGCCTTGCTTACCTCCCTGTCAGCAGGAGATAGCTCTTACAGGGCTTTGGCCCTGAGCAGCTTAGGGCGCTCCGTCCAATAGAGGGTGATGAGAATCAAATAAAGGAGGCTTTTATTAATGGAGGAAGAGGACATCCACCCTCACATTTGAAGTTCTTCCTTCTAGTCTTCTCAAAATTAAAAGAAGAAATAAAATAAAGATGAGGCCCAAGCCCAAAGCCCAAGCCCAAGCCCAAGAAGGCCAAAGCCCAAAGAGCCCAAGTCCATCCCATGAGGGGCAAGGCCAAGCTTTGAAATACTCTTGTATAGTTTTAGGAGGTTTGGTTATTAAATAAAGGTGTGTGAAAATGTAAAATAAAGTCACATTGTCCATGTGACTTAGGAGAGTGGTGTAGGTGTAGTTTTTGGAAGGTGTCATAGTAGAAAAAGGTCACACCTCCCATGTGACTTGTTTTTGGTGGGAATTTCAAATGAGTTTATTTGAAATTTCCCACCTATTTTTCAGCACCTTAGGCTATAAATAGAGGTGCTTCCTTTGTAAAATTCAGATTTGAATTCATCTAAAGAAACTATACTCAAAATTGGAGTGAGCATTTGGAGAGCTTTTGAGCTTCTACTCTAGTCTTATCTTGAAGGACCATGGTTTCCTCAAGTGGCGGCTTCCACACTCATCTAGGAGCATCCATACTTCTAGTGGCGTGATCATCCAACCTATCTTCCATCTTCATGAGCATTCTCTTCTCCTTCCTTTCTTCTCTTTCAATTACTCTTGTTGTCTTGTGTTCTTGAGCATTTTTTGGTTCGGCTGTCCTTAATTTTCCAGCACCTATGTTTTGGTTTTCTAAATTCTGTTCGGTACATTTGTTTGTGTTTTAATTCTGTTCGGTCTTCTCTTTTATAATTCCTTTGTTGATTCAATTTGACAATATTTGGTTCATCCAAATGAGTTTGGGAATTGGTACTTGTTTTGGTGAGTTCTTGACTTAGAACCATGATCCAACTTCTAAGAAAGTGCCTCTTTATTTTCCAGCTCAAGGTGATTCCTCAAAGTGTCAAGAATCTTGTTCTATGTGGCTATTGGAATCACATCATGTGGTATCATGAGTCTTAGGTTCATTCTTGTTTAATTGTTGAGTTGTGTGCACTTTATTTCAAGAGCTCTTTAATTTCTTGCAATTTAAGTTTCTGTTTTAGAATTTTAATTGAGTTTTCTTGCTGTTTTTCTTTTGCTCCAAGTGTTTGTGGAAAGGTTTATGGCACTCATAATTCTTATGAGTAAGGTTGCTCTTTTGGAATGGCATTATCCTTCCTAGAGTTTACCTTAAGCTTCCTTTCACTTGTTACAATTTGTGTTGTGTCTTTTAATTTTTGAATCATGTCAAGTTTTGTCTTAAGTCATGTTATTCCATATATGTCATTACTTCTAGTAGTACTTTTATTGTTTTGATTGTTTCTTGCTTTAGTGTCATATAATTTTCTGAATTGATGTTGATCCTTTGTGCATTTTCTTTTTAGAATTGAGTTCATACTTGTATTCTAGACCTATACAAGTTCCAATACATCTTTTTCTATTATGTCTTTGCTAGTTCATCATCCTGTTTTTTATTCCTATTAGGATTCCTCTGTTTCTGAAAAAAGTGCTTACTGTTTTTCCTTATTGCAATTGATTTACGTACTGTAAAATTCTGAAATTCTGGATTTGAGATATTCAAAGTGTTAGAAAAGAATAGAAAAAAGAATCATTCAAAAATATGAAGTACACAAAAAATGATAAATAAAATAAAAAAAGTGTACATTTCTGCCGAAAAAAATACGGTAATCTGGCAGCGATTTTGAAAAATTTATTTCTCTCAATTGGCTTACTGTTTTTAATTGATTCCAGTGCCATTTTTGAGTTAACATCTTGAAGTTTCTGTGGTATAAATTTCATAATCCAGTTCGCTCTACAACGTTCCAGTTAAATCAGTGAATATCAAACACAGTTTGCATTAAAAAAAAATTTCCAGTAGCTAATATTTTTTGTTTTCCTCATCTACTCTAGTGCTTTTCCTTAGGTATTCTTTTGTGTGCCTACTTTTCTCATTGAGTTCTTTATTTTCTTGATTGTCTTTCATTCTTATTCTTTGAGTTTGTCTTACATATAGTATTCCTTTTGCAATTACCTTTCCTTGCTTATACCTTTTCTTGTTTGTCTTTATTGTTTCTTTGGTTTTGTGGTGGTTTGCTCTTAAGATTGGTGTGCTTGCTTTGACATATTTCATTTGAGGATTCCAAGGCCTCAAGATCAGATTGGTGCAAGAACATTATTTCTTTGAGAGTGATCTCTTTTTCAGCCTCATTTCACTTCGGCAGTTTCATTGCCAAGCTCACTGTTTTTGCTAATTTTGTTTCTTAACTTGTTTGCTGTTTTTGTGTGTTTGCTGTTTTTTATTTGCAAAATGGCTGGCTATTCAAGTGGTGCATCTTACAAACAGCATTCTCCTTCCAAAGCTTCAGTCCTTGGTGAAGAAGAACATAGAAGAAGGAGGCATCACCATCATTCTCATGAAGAGAGCTATAACCGTGACCAAAGATATCACCAAGTGTTCAACATTGCTTGTAAAAAAGTCCCTAGTTTTAATGGTGATAGTGATCCTAATGTGTATTTAGAATGGGAGACTAAGGTTGACCATTATTTTCATGTGTATAAGGTCCAAGATGACCAAAAACTTAGAATAGTTTCTTTATCCTTTTTGGGCTATGCCAAAGAATGGTGGCATAAAATTGTAATGGACATTATATATCGCAAGAAACCTCCCGTGGTTTCTTGGAATGCTTTGAAAGAGTGTATGCGCGCGAGGTTTGTTCCTCCTTCTAGGAAGGAACACTTGTTGAAGTTCCAAAGGCTTCCTCAAGGACATAGGATGGTAGAAGAATACATTAAAGATTTTGAAACAACTTTGACTAAAATGAATATGCATGCTAATGAAGAGTCAAAGCTAAAATGGTTTGTACGTGGTTTGAGAAGAGATATTAGAGAAATTGTAGAATTAAATGAGTACTCTTCTTTAAAGAAAGTGTTTCGCCAAGCCATCAAGGTAGAATCCTATCTTTTGAAAACAACTTTCAAAAATACTCATGATTATAATTTCTACAACTCTTCTAGGAAGGATGCCAACAAAATGTCTACTCAAAATTGTCCTTCCAATTTTTCCAAACAAACCATGTTTCCAAACAAAGTTTCTACTACAAATCTTTCTACTCCTAAGTCACCTACCAAAACTTCAAATATCAAATGTTTTAAATGTTTAGGTTTTGGGCACATAGCTCTTCATTGTCCACAAAAGCAAATCTTAAAGATAAACAAGGTAACACAAGACCTAACTCACCCACTTCCCACAAGTCAAAATAAAAAAGACAAAGAAGAACAAGTTGACATGAGTCTTCTCCTTTCACCTCCAAGGTGTTTTCCTTCCTTATCTTTTTCATTACCCAAGGTTTCTATTTCAACACCATCTTGGTTAAAAAGTGTTAGGGATGATTTCATACCTCCTAATGGTTTTCACCATTTAAGATGCCTTTTCCCAAAAGATATCATCATTCCCAAACAAATTTTTCCAACTTGGTCGATTTATAGAACCTCCTTTTCTGAAATCCCATTGTTTACAAAAGATAAGTCATGTTTACATTTTTCTTCCACTTTTAATTGTAAAACTAAACTGACTTTGTTATATGCAGGGATTCAGAATTCGTGGACGAATTCTCTCCAACTCGAGGAGTATGATGAGAATCAAATAAAGGAGGCTTTTATTAATGGAGGAAGAGGACATCCACCCTCACATTTGAAGTTCTTCCTTCTAGTCTTCTCAAAATTAAAAGAAGAAATAAAATAAAGATGAGGCCCAAGCCCAAAGCCCAAGCCCAAGCCCAAGAAGGCCAAAGCCCAAAGAGCCCAAGTCCATCCCATGAGGGGCAAGGCCAAGCTTTGAAATACTCTTGTATAGTTTTAGGAGGTTTGGTTATTAAATAAAGGTGTGTGAAAATGTAAAATAAAGTCACATTGTCCATGTGACTTAGGAGAGTGGTGTAGGTGTAGTTTTTGGAAGGTGTCATAGTAGAAAAAGGTCACACCTCCCATGTGACTTGTTTTTGGTGGGAATTTCAAATGAGTTTATTTGAAATTTCCCACCTATTTTTCAGCACCTTAGGCTATAAATAGAGGTGCTTCCTTTGTAAAATTCAGATTTGAATTCATCTAAAGAAACTATACTCAAAATTGGAGTGAGCATTTGGAGAGCTTTTGAGCTTCTACTCTAGTCTTATCTTGAAGGACCATGGTTTCCTCAAGTGGCGGCTTCCACACTCATCTAGGAGCATCCATACTTCTAGTGGCGTGATCATCCAACCTATCTTCCATCTTCATGAGCATTCTCTTCTCCTTCCTTTCTTCTCTTTCAATTACTCTTGTTGTCTTGTGTTCTTGAGCATTTTTTGGTTCGGCTGTCCTTAATTTTCCAGCACCTATGTTTTGGTTTTCTAAATTCTGTTCGGTACATTTGTTTGTGTTTTAATTCTGTTCGGTCTTCTCTTTTATAATTCCTTTGTTGATTCAATTTGACAATATTTGGTTCATCCAAATGAGTTTGGGAATTGGTACTTGTTTTGGTGAGTTCTTGACTTAGAACCATGATCCAACTTCTAAGAAAGTGCCTCTTTATTTTCCAGCTCAAGGTGATTCCTCAAAGTGTCAAGAATCTTGTTCTATGTGGCTATTGGAATCACATCAGAGGGGGAAGCCGTCCAAGGTTGTGGGGTCGTACTTGGCGCTGCACACCCTAAAGAAATTCCCTTTCCAGTTCTTGTAAGAGTTTTGGAAGAGGGAGAGAAGGATCCTGCCCGCGATCCCGGAAAAGCTTACCCAGAAGCTTTTCCCCTGCTTTTTCACCTCAAAGAAATGCAGGAAAACGTCTACGGAAGGGAGGATGCCAAGGTGTCCGCAAAGAATATGAAAACCCCTCACGAATGCCCAGCTGTTGGGATGGAGCTGGGCGGGGGCGGTATTAATTTCGGTGAGGAGTTCCCGTTCAAAGGGGGTGAATGGGAGACGCACTCCTACGCGTTTGAACACGGTCTGGTACATGAAGAAGAAGGGTTTCCCCTTTCTAGGTCTGTCGTCCAAACAAACAGGTTCTCCAGGCCTGCCGGGACGGACGGATATGTGGGTGTCGTGAGTGCGGCAGAAAGCGTTAAAGTTATACAAATGGGGATCCCCACGGTGAGCTTCCAGGTCCTGGAAAGTAGTCAGGCTGGTACACTCGTTCAAAAGCTCATCGGGGGCCCATGGGTAGTAGGCTTTCTAGTTGGACTTGGGGGACTTGGGGGTCTTGGGGGAGGAATCAGGCTCCGCGTTCGTACGCGTCATGGTGTAAATAAATAGCTGGAGAAAGAAGAGAGGAAAAAGGTTTTAGCAAGTGTAGCCATGACAGGAAGGGGAGTGAACCCCTGGAAACATCACCCACGCGAGAAAACCCAGAAAGAAGGAGAAGGGACAAAGAAGGAAGGAGAAGCGGATGAACGCAGTGATGCATGAATGTCAACAGTCCCAGGCAGTTCAATAAATCATACAATGCGACGAAAGGGAAGAGTCGTGAGTATTCGAAATCATACCTTTGCTATCAAAGTGAAGGCGGAAGAAGAGCACAGGAAGGAGAAAACAGCAATTGCAGAGAAAAGGGGTTTGAAGACGACGAACAGTGCAAAGACGCAGAGGGAATGAATGTAAAAGTGGGGTGAGCGCGGGGTTTGGGGATAACTTAAACGTTACATTTCGCAACCCAAGAGGCGCTAACTAAGAGCCGTGAGATCGTGCCACGTGTCAAAAGATCAATCGCCCAAGGGAAACGCAAGGGTCTCCAAGGGCTAGCCGTGCGATGGGCTACGTGGCGCGCGATCAAGGGTAGCCCCAAAAGGTGTTACTCTCCCCGTTTCAGAGGATGTCCAATCAGTCATTAAGAGCGCTCCTATGGTTCAGAAAGTGTCACGTCAATAATTCGAGAATTGTTGAGTCAGCAGGGAGCGACAAGTCATCAGGGTGGCACGTGGACGACGTGGGCGAGGCCTTAGTCTTTACGCTGAAGACAAGTCTTCGGCTTAAGACTGGGGGGCTTGTGTACCGTCCCGTACCCGGGCGTTGACTAAATCAAGGTCAAAGTCAACATCAAGGGTCCAAGTCAATGCAAGGCGTTGCCTAGGTGAAGAGACGCTAAGTGCCAGCGTCGTCAACCAGGGCGTCGCCAAGACAAGGCGTCGCCTAGGGGAAGGCGTCGCCCAACCAGGGCGTCGCCAGATCAAACAGTGCTAAAGCAAGGCAATCACAGTGTGGTTCCCCGATACCCCTGGGTAGGAAAGACCATGGAGGGAGCGACGCCGTGGGAAGGCCTCAGGTCCCGATAGCCCGGGGCAGCGATAAAGAGAAGGAAAAGGTGGCTTCAAGGCCATAGTGATAGTACCAGTGTAGGGTAGCCTGACTCGTGAAGTACCCCTGCCCCCCCAGAGACGCCTTTGGGACAGATACGACTCAAGAAGAAGGTCACGCCCAGGGAAGCCGGGTGCAGGGTACGAGAGGAAGGCAGATACGCTCTCAAAGTAAGTGACTAGATGATTGGGGGCATGAGTTGGCACCCAAAAAGTCACCCCTAGCGCAGTAGCACTCCCAAGCAGGAGGACTCACACGTAGAAACATCCCCAGATGGGCAGAAACGCCCCCAGATGGGGTCACGGCGTCGTGAGGCCCTCCACGTGTACGACAGCCATGTCAGAATAGAAACACCCTTTAGTCAGGTGCCAGGTAATTAAAGTCATTCAATGCAGTGTCCGTTTCGAGCGTTCAGGTACTATAATGGCTCCCAAGCGTTTCAACGTCTTAAATGCGCTACGTTTTCTAATTAGATACGTTGATTGAGTGCGTTACATTTGTAATTAAAGGCGCTTTAAGGCGCTTTAAATGCTTGGGTAGTTTAAATAGCGCGGAGAATGTTGGAAACAGGGTTGGAACTTTTGGCAAATTTCCCAAAAAAACTCTCTAGTTGCTTGCTCGAGCCTTGAGGTTACGCACAAGGGACTAGGGAAAGATTTTTGCTAGGAGGAGAAAAACACACACACAATACACAGTTCTTTTTACCACCTTCAGAGTGCCATACGCGGTGCTCAGAGACGTAGGTGAACAGTTTTGGTGTTTCTTGCTGGCTGACTTGAGCGTCGGAGTGCAAACGGCCGCTAGGGCGCCTCTTTGTCCTCTTTTTTGCAGGAATCCACAGGTGACCAGTGGGAAGGAGTCCCTAGCTAACGGTTGAGGTCGCGCACGAAGACGTCCCAGTCAACCGGACGGAACAGTAATCCACTATGTGATTGAATCCAAAACATAGGCATTCTCAATCTTTTTAAAAGAAAAGTGTTTTTCAAACTAAGTGAAAAACAACCGATTGTTTTGTCGAAACAACCGATTATTTTAGACTTAGATGTTTTTAGAAAAGATTGAAAACTGTTTTTCAAATGGTTGAGCTGTTAAAACCAAAACAACCGATTGATTTGAGGAAACAACCGATTGTTTGTTTTGGTACAATAACAAAAAAACTGTTTTGTGCTTTGACTGAGCATTAAATGTTTTAACTGATTACGCTCCAGTTTTAAATGCTTTGACCAATCTTTAAATGCAATTAATAATTTGTTAAGATTTGATAACAAAAATCTTTGATTAAATTGAAAAAAACAGATTTGAGAAATAAGATTTTGAACACAAGTTTTTGAGTTTTTCAAAGAGTTGAGATTGCTTAGAGATTGAGATTGATCATAGTGTGTGAGATAGGAATTCTGCTTGTATTGATTTCAGATTTACTTCTGTAACAAGTGTAATTCTTGAATTCTGTAAAACATCTGCTTCTGTGTGTTTGCTGAGGATTGCTGTGTGTTCTTGAGGGGATCAAGATCAGCATTCCTTGATGGAGGAGGGCCCAAGCTCACCACACGATGAAAGCCAAGCCTCCAAGACTAGACGGTCTAGCCTATGATGAGGAGCGTCTAGACTCAAAAAGGAGCGTCTAGCCCATGAAGAGGAGCGTCTAGGCCATTATGAGGAGCGGCTACATAAGGAGCGTCTAAGCCATGATGAGGATTCCTTCTAGACCGTCTAGCTTCACATACACATGGGTCAAAGCTACGGTTTTGGGAAGAGAAGACCTTTTTGTAATTGTTACATAAAGGCCCATTAGGGGTGCTTAGTAATTAGAGTAGTGTAGAAAGCATTTTTTTATGCTCACCCCCTCCATGGTCTTTCTAGAATGTTCACACAAAAAAATGCTTTCTACACTACTCTAATTACTAAGCACCCCTAATGGGCCTTTATGTAACAATTACAAAAAGGTCTTCTCTTCCCAAAACCGTAGCTTTGACCCATGTGTATGTGAAGCTAGACGGTCTAGAAGGAATCCTCATCATGGCCTAGACACTCCTTATGTAGCCGCTCCTCATAATGGCCTAGACGCTCCTCTTCATGGGCTAGACGCTCCTTTTTGAGTCTAGACGCTCCTCATCATAGGCTAGACCGTCTAGTCTTGGAGGCTTGGCTTTCATCGTGTGGTGAGCTTGGGCCCTCCTCCATCATCCCCTCCCTCTTGAAAAGGATTTGTCCTCAAATCCAAAGCTTTTGCTTTTGAGGGGGCTTGTTGTGGCTGGATGGTGTCCATCATCTCCTCCTTCGGGAAAAGATCTATCCTCAGATTTGCTAACTTGATCTCGGATAGCAGCCTCTTGCTTCGTCAAGGTGTGTCCTCCCGGATCAAATATCAACCTATGAGAATCTTGAAACAAAGCAAAGGAGTTAGAGTGAGTATTTGGAGAACAATTAATTGTGTGAAGTTGCCATCTTTGTTTTTCTCTTGTTTTGGTCAACTTCCCACAATGCTTCCCTTTTGATGGTTGTAGGTGCCTTCTAATCCTCTTATGTTTTCTAAAATTTCCAACAGTAGTTACTTTTTCTGATGGAGGAGGGCCCAAGCTCACCACACGATGAAAGCCAAGCCTCCAAGACTAGACGGTCTAGCCTATGATGAGGAGCGTCTAGACTCAAAAAGGAGCGTCTAGCCCATGAAGAGGAGCGTCTAGGCCATGATGAGGAGCGGCTACATAAGGAGCGTTTAGGCCATGATGAGGATTCCTTCTAGACCGTCTAGCTTCACATACACATGGGTCAAAGCTACGGTTTTGGGAAGAGAAGACCTTTGTAATTGTTACATAAAGGCCCATTAGGGGTGCTTAGTAATTAGAGTAGTGTAGAAAGCATATTTGTGTGAACATTCTAGAAAGACCATGGAGGGGGGGGTGAGCATAAAAACTAGACACACCCCTCCCCATGTGCTCATTTGTGCACCCATGTGCCATGTGCACCCATGTGCTTCACATTTACATTTCATTTGGCTAGCATTAGGGTTGCATTATGGTCCTCCTTAGCCTATAAAAGGAGGAGCCTACACCTTGTATTTTCAAGTTTAATTGAGTATTGTTATGCTGCCAATTTTGTGCACTAGCTTTACTTCTCCTAGAAATCTAGGCTATAAACTTCAACCCTTCACCTTTCTCCCTTGAGCTGGCCAAACCTCTCAAACCCATACTCATCATGCACCTTGAAAGCCAACACAACTCCTAGGAGGGCTTTGTTTCACCCACCCATTGCTTCCGCATCATTTTTCACTACTTTGATTCAAGAAGAACACATGAAATGCCATCATTTGGTATCATGAGCTTTTGGTTCTTCAAGATGAGTAGCTTGGTCTTTTAATTTCAGTTCTTCTTTATTTCATCTTTGTCATTTCAATTCCTTACTTGTCTTGCTGTTTTTATATTTTAAATTGTTCTTGGTGTGCTTATGGAAGATCCAACCAAAGCAAAATTGTTCAATTGATCTTGAACAAATTCTGTGCAGCTTGTGATAGGATTCCTTACACCATTGTGTGGCTGTTTTTCTTTTAGGAAATTGAGTCCTTATTGCTTTCTTATAATTGCTTCATTTTATGCTTTGAGTCTTTATTTTCTGAATCTATAAATGTTGTGTCAAGTCATGTGAATCCATATTTGTCAACAATTCTTAGTAGTCCTATTATTGGCTTGATTGTTTCTTGCTTTTGGGTCTTTTTAAATTGTTTGAATCTGCTGTTCTTTGATCCTTTGGTGCCTTTTTATTTTTAGTTTGAGTTCATAATTGTGTCTTAGTTCTTACACAATTTCCGTTCTTACAATTCCATTGTGTTAAAGTTTGGTTATCTTGCTGTGTTTTCCAGTTTTCCAGGATTCCCCTGTTTACACCTTCTCTGTTTTGGCTGTTTTAACCCAGAAAAATATTTCCACCCATAGGAAAATTCTGATTTTCTGGAAAATGCAAGTTTAAAGTGTTATAGAAAGGACAAAAAAAGAATGAGGTCAAAAGAAGCAACAGAAAAAAAATGATAAATCTTACAATATCAGAGTGCAAATCTTGAGCGCTCCAGCTGGCCTAACCGAACACCAATTTTGCAAAATTTATTAAAAAACAATGGTGCATCCGTTTTGAGTGAATCCAAAGCCAGATTTTAGATACGATCCTGAATATCTTGCATAACAAATTTCAGAGCCAAATTCTAAAAATACAGCTCAGCATAAATCGGGGAACAAACACGTTTTCTGGCCCACAACATTTTCCAGTGGTGCTGTTGTTTTTATTTGGTCATCTAATCTAGTGCTTTTCTTTAGGAATTCTTTTGTGTGCCAACCTTTAATTGAGAACCTTTATTTGTTTGCTTTACTTACTTGACTCTCTTTCTAGTTGTCACAATCTAAATCCTTTTGGTGTTACTGTTTTATTCAATTAAATTTGTTTCTTGCTTTTGTTCTTTGACCTCTAATTTGGGTGCTGGAATTTAATTCTTCTTTGGTGCTTATGTGAATGGGAACTTGATTTGGTTAAGGTTTAGCCCTTTGCTAGGTGCTGGAAATTGGAGAATTAAATACCATCATTCTAAGGAGAAGACAAGGCCAAAGCCGAAACAAGCATTCTTGAAAACACTACAAACACTTGGAAAATCAACAAGCAAAGACAACAAGGAAGTGCACTAACCAAAAAGAGGATCAACAAAGGGAGTTCTCTTATTTCCTTTGCAACTTGGTTTATTGTTAATTACCTTGTTAATTACGTTTAGACGGTGAGTGTGTCTTCAAGGGCTCAAAGTGTCCAAGAAGCCTCACCTAGGGCCGAATAGTATAGCATTCTTTATTAGTAATTGTTACTTGTTTGTAATTGCTTCTCTTTTGCTTTCATAGCTACGCTTTGCATGGTTAGTTTTGTTTAAATTTGTGTTAAACCGACTAGATTTGTTGATTAGTAGCTTGCATTGTTTTCTTTCATTGAAAATTTGATTTCTCAACTTAATTGTGTTCTAAGTGGTTTACTAAGAGAAAGTTTTGTGTGAAGACATTGAGGGATAGTTTTTAGCTAAGGCAAAGGCTTGGTATTTAAGTAGTCCTTTGTGACTCACCTCCCTTACCTGGAAAACTACCTTCTTTGACTTTCCTAAGTTTTCTCAAGGTAAAATACTTGTATACACAAAGCTTTAGCCATGTCTTCTTCTTCTCATTCTACAAAGTCTATTGGAAGTGAATTAAAATCTTTAAAAACTCTTTTGAAAGAAGTTTCACAAACTGTGCAATCAATTGCATATAGACAATTGGAGAGTGAGACTAAACTTAATGTTTTGACTAAAGCAAAGGATGAGAAGTCTCACATTCTAAAAAAATTACCTTCTCATGCATATATCTCTAAAGATCATGATCCTTTTGGGGAGGGAAGCATTAGAGTAAATGATTATTATCAAGCACCCCCTAGAAGACATAGAGGAGATAGAAAAGAACAAGAAAACCCAAGAGAGGTTAGGGTAGAACAACTCCATTTCCATGGAAAAGAAAATATAGAAGCTTGCCTAGATTGGGAAATGAGGGTAGAAAAATTGTTTGCTTCCCATAAAGAAAGAAAGGAAAGAAAAATACAAAAGAAGAGAGGGGAAGTCGAAAGGGAAGCTAAAGAAAAAGAAGAAAAAGAAAAGCATGAGAAGACCCTTGAAGAACAAAAGGCGTGGGAGAAGAGTGTTCCTTCCCACAAGGTCATTCAACAAGACCAAAGATTTAAAAATACCTTTGAAAATATGTGTCTTGTTGAACAACCTCAAAGCCTTACCTTTTGTAAAGGAACACTTGCAAGCCTAAGTGAAAAAGAAGAGTCTTTAAAAGAAGCTTGCATAGATAAAAATGAAATAGATTATTTCTCATATGTGCTAGGATATCACCAAGTGAATGTCAAGTTTTTTATAAGCATCTACAAAAACAATTTTTTATGTGAAGTAGTGCCTAAAGAAACTTGTCATGTCTTATTGAGACAACCATTGCAAAGTGTACAAATCCTTATAAACAATGGTTGTCACAACGAGACTATCCTTACACATAAGAGAAAAAGTCTTCATGAAGGAGAACTCATGGGACAAATTAGAGTTGATAAAACTCTAGAGCTTTTAAAAGGAAAACTTTTGTCCCCCATGAGAAAAGAAGTTCAAAGACATTACCTTAGGTACAATTCTTGTTTTCAAAATACGCCCAAGGCAATGTCTCATAAAGTCTATACTCCTTCACCTTTTGCAAATGATCCTTGGGAAGATATAAATTTCCTATTAAAACTCCCTAGGACAACAAAAGGTTGTGATTCAATCTTCATGGTTATGGATAAACTCTTCTCTAGAGAAGTGATACATCTTCATGGTTTATCTTCAAGCATAGTGTTGAATAGAGTTCCAAATTTCGCAAACCATGATTTGAGGATTTCCTTTGGAAAACTTGCAACTAAATTGCACACTTTAAATTCTTATCATCCTCAAACGCATGGTCAAAATATATTTGAAAATCTAGCTCTTTCTACTATGCCTAGAATAATCATGAAGTGCACACACAACTCTAGAGGTGAGCAAACATACCATAAAGTAGTTCACAAAACTACTTATATTTCTACTTTTAAAGTTATGTGTGGGTTCAATCATCTTTCTCCTTTTAAGTTGTTACCATCTTCTATAGGATTTATGCCTAAAGAGAAAGTAACCACAAATGAACCTTTTAAAATACATAAGATGATTAGAGACCACACACAACCATTAAAAGAGAAACTTTGTCCAAGGTTGCCAACACCAAAAGAAAAGCAAAAATGGCAACCTAGTAAAATTAATTTGCAAACTAACACCTATGCCTTATTCGATTATTTCTATAGGTGGACGTTTGATCCAGGAGGACAAGCTTTGGCGAAGCAAAAGGTTGCTATCCGAGATCAAGTCTGTAGATCTGAGGATAGATCTTTTCCCGAAGGAGGAGATGATGGACACCATCCAGCCACAACCATCCCCCTAGTTGAAGAAAAAGCTTTGGATTTGAGGACAAATCCTTTTCAAGAGGGAGGGGATGATGGAGGAGGGCCCAAGCTCACCACACGATGAAAGCCAAGCCTCTAAGACTAGACGGTCTAGCCTATGATGAGGAGCGTCTAGACTCAAAAAGGAGCGTCTAGCCCATGAAGAGGAGCGTCTAGGCCATGATGAGGAGCGGCTACATAAGGAGCGTCTAGGCCATGATGAGGATTCCTTCTAGACCGTCTAGCTTCACATACACATGGGTCAAAGCTACGGTTTTGGGAAGAGAAGACCTTTGTAATTGTTACATAAAGGCCCATTAGGGGTGCTTAGTAATTAGAGTAGTGTAGAAAGCATATTTGTGTGAACATTCTAGAAAGACCATGGAGGGGGGGTGAGCATAAAAACTAGACACACCCCTCCCCATGTGCTCATTTGTGCACCCATGTGCCATGTGCACCCATGTGCTTCACATTTACATTTCATTTGGCTAGCATTAGGGTTGCATTATGGTCCTCCTTAGCCTATAAAAGGAGGAGCCTACACCTTGTATTTTCAAGTTTAATTGAGTATTGTTATGCTGCCAATTTTGTGCACTAGCTTTACTTCTCCTAGAAATCTAGGCTATAAACTTCAACCCTTCACCTTTCTCCCTTGAGCTGGCCAAACCTCTCAAACCCATACTCATCATGCACCTTCAAAGCCAACACAACTCCTAGGAGGGCTTTGTTTCACCCACCCATTGCTTCCGCATCATTTTTCACTACTTTGATTCAAGAAGAACACATGAAATGCCATCATTTTCTTTAGGCATAATCCCTTTAGGAAATGGTGACAACTTTAAAAAGGCAAGAGGACTATGTTCACATACAACTTCAAATGGAGAGATATGAGTAATCTTGTGGACTACTCCATTGTATGCATGCATAAAAGGAAAAGGATTCTTATCCCAAGAATTGTGGGTGTCCCTCATGATTTCGTGAAGCATAGAAGGGAGAGCTATGTTTTCAAATTTTGGAGCTCTATCCCTTATTTTTGAAAATAAATCATGGAGGCTTGTCACTTTTCTTAAGAAGAGTTTATCCACTTCCATGAAGAAAGAATCAAGACCTTTTGTCGTCCTAGGAAGCTCTAATTTGAAATGTGTGTCTTCCCATGGATCTTTTACAAAAGGTGAAGGAGTATAGAGTTCTTGGGACGTTGCCTTAGGTGTAGTTTGAAAACAAAAGTTATACCTAAAGTAATGTCTTTGAACTTCTTTTCTCATGGGTGACAAAAGTTTTCCTCTTAAAAGCTCTAGAGTTTTATCAACTCTAATTTGACCCATGAGTTCTCCTTCATGAAGAATTTCTCTTTTATGTGTGAAGGTAGTCTCGTTGATACAACCTTTGTTCATGGAAATTTCAATTCTTTGCAAAGGTTGTCTCAATAAGACATGACAAGTTTCTTTAGGCACTACTTCACATAAAAAATTGTCTTTGTAGATGCCTATAGATGACTTGACCTTCACTTGGTGATATCTTGGCATGTATGTAAAATAATCTACTATATTTTTATCTATGCAAACCTTTTTTAAGGATTCTTCTTTTTTTTCTAGGCTTGCAAGTTTTCCTTTACAAAAGGTAAGGCTAGGTTTTTCAACAAGAGGTATATTTTCAAATGTATTTTCAACTTTTCCTTCTTGTTGAATGACCTTGTGGGAAGGAACACTCTTCTCCCACGCCTTTTGTTTCCCAAGGTTTTTCTCTTGCTTTTCTATTTTTACATTTTCTTCACTCTCACTAGCTTCTTTTTCTTGGCTACTATTCTCATCTTTGTCCCTTAAGATCATAGATCTTTCATTGAAACATTGAGATGCTAATTGATCATTGCCAAGGTATTCTAAACATGGAATTTCTCTAGCTGGAGTGTGAGAGATATGCTTGATTAGGTTTTCTTGTCTCTCTTTCCTAGCTCTCCTAGGAAATTGTTGATGATATTCATTTTTCCGAAGACTTTCTTCCCCAAGATAATCATGATGTTTAGAGCTAGATGCATGAGAATGTAATTTTTTTGAAAATTGAGACTTCTCATTCTTTGCTTTAGTCAAAACATTAAGTTTAGTCTCACTCTCCAATTGTCTATAAGCAATTGATTGCACAGTTTGTGAAACTTCTTTCAAAAGAGTTTTTAAAGATTTTAATTCACTTCCAATAGACTTTGTAGAATGAGAAGAAGAAGGCATGGCTAAAGCTTTGTGTATACAAGTATTTTACCTTGAGAAAACTTAGGAAAGTCAAAGAAGGTAGTTTTCCAGGTAAGGGAGGTGAGTCACAAAGGACTACTTAAATACCAAGCCTTTGCCTTAGCCAAAAACTATCCCTCAATGTCTTCACACAAAACTTTCTCTTAGTAAACCACTTAGAACACAATTAAGTTGAGAAATCAAATTTTCAATGAAAGAAAACAATGCAAGCTACTAATCAACAAAGCTAGTCGGTTTAACACAAACTTAACAAAATAACCATGCAAAGCGTCACTGACTAAGCAAAAGAAAAGGCAATTACAAACAATTAACAATTGCTAATTAAGAATTCTATACTAGTCGGCCCTAGGTGAGGCTTCTTGGACACTTTGAGCCCTTGAAGACACACTCACCGTCTAAAAACGTAATTAAGAGGTAATTAACAATAAACCAAGTTGCAAAGGAAATAAGAGAACTCCCTTTGTTGATCCTCTTTTTGGGTTAGTGCACTTCCTTGTTGTCTTTGCTTGTTGATCTTCCAAGTGTTTGTAGTGTTTTTCAAGAATGCTTGTTTCGGCTTTGGCCTTGTCTTCTCCTTAGAATGATGGTCTTTAATTCTCCAATTTCCAGCACCTAGCAAAGGGCTAAACCTTAACCAAATCAAGTTCCCATTCACATAAGCACCAAAGAAGAATAAATTCCAGCACCCAAATTAGAGGTCAAAGAACAAAAGCAAGAAACAAATTTAATTGAATAAAACAGTACCACCAAAAGGATTTAGATTGTGACAACTAGAAAGAGTCAATTAAGTAAAGCAAACAAATAAAGGTACTCAATTAAAGGTTGGCACACAAAAGAATTCCTAAAGAAAAGCTCTAGATTAGATGACCAAATAAAAAAAACAGCACCACTGGAAAATGTTGTGGGCCAGAAAACGTGTTTGTTCCCCGATTTATGCTGAGCTGTATTTTTAGAATTTGGCTCTGAAATTTGTTATTCAAGATATTCAGGATCTTATCTAAAATCTGGCTTTGGAATCACTCAAAACGGATGCACCATTGTTTTTTAATAAATTTTGCAAAATTGGTGTTCGGTTATGCCAGCTGGAGCGCTTCAGATTTGCACTCTGATCTTAAAAGATTTATCATTTTTTTTCTGTTGCTTCTTTTGACCTAATTCTTTTTTTGTCTTTTCTATAACACTTTAAACTTGAATTTTCCAGAAAATCAGAATTTTCCTATGGGTGGAAATATTTTTCTGGGTTAAAACAGCCAAAACAGAGAAGGTGAAAACAGGGGAATCTGAAAACTGGAAACAAAAACAAAGGCACCAAAGGAGCAAAGAACAGCAGATTCAAGCAAATAAAGAGACCCAAAATCAAGAAACAATTAAGCCAAATAAAAGGACTACTATGAATTGTTGACAATATGGATGAACATGACTTGACAAAACATGTATAGATTCAGAAAATTAAAGACTCAAAGCATAATATGAAGCAAAATAATGAAAGCAATAAAGACTCAAAGCCTAAAACAAAATAGCAACACAAAGGTGTATGGAATCCTATCACAAATTGCACAAGAACTTGTTCAAGATCAAATGAACAAGAGTGCTTCGGTTGGATCTTCCACAAAGCACACCAAGAACAAATTAAAATGTAAAAAACAGCAAGACAAGTATGGAATTTAAATGACAATATGAAATAAAGAAGAACTGAAAATTTAAAAGACCAAGCTACTCATCTTGAAGAACCAAAAGCTCATGATACCAAATGATGGCATTTTCATGTGTTCTTCTTGAATCAAAGTAGAAAATAAGGTGCGGAAGCAATGGGTGAGATGATCAAGACCCTCCTAGGAGTTGTGTTGGTCTTGTAGGTGCATGATGAGTATGGTGTTTGAGTGGTTCGGCCAGCTCAAGGGAGAAGGTGAAAGGATTGAAGTTTAGAGCCTAGATTTCTAGGAGAAGTAAAGCTTGTGCACAAAAATGGCAGCATAACCTTACTCAATTAAACTTGAAAATACAAGGTGTAGGCTCCTCCTTTTATAGGCTAAGGAGGACCATAATGCAACCCTAATGCTAGCCAAATGAAATGTAAATGTGAAGCACATGGGTGCACATGGCACATGGGTGCACAAATGAGCACATGGGGAGGGGTGTGTCTAGTTTTTATGCTCACCCCCTCCATGGTCTTTCTAGAATGTTCACACACAAAAATTCTTTCTACACTACTCTAATTACTAAGCACCCCTAATGGGCCTTTATGTAACAATTACAAAAAGGTCTTCTCTTCCCAAAACCGTAGCTTTGACCCATGTGTATGTGAAGCTAGACGGTCTAGAAGGAATCCTCATCATGGCCTAGACGCTCCTTATGTAGCCGCTCCTCATAATGGCCTAGACGCTCCTCTTCATGGGCTAGACGCTCCTTTTTGAGTCTAGACGCTCCTCATCATAGGCTAGACCGTCTAGTCTTGGAGGCTTGGCTTTCATCGTGTGGTGAGCTTGGGCCCTCCTCCATCATTCCTAGTGTTGGTGTGTTGGCCAAGAGAAGTGTGTGTCTTGAGGGGATCAAGGTCACTTTCTTGGTTGTGGTGTAAGTGATCTAGGTGTGATTGCTTAGTGGAATTCCTCAGTGGTTTCTGAGAAGACTGGATGTAGCTCTAGGTTTAGAGAGAACCAGTATAAACATCTGTGTGCAATCTCTCTATCCTTAATCTCTTTAAATTCAGTTTTGATTTTTGTTTACTGGTATAAACAACCGATTGTTTTTCTGGTGCTGCTGTTTTTGCTTATTGATTTGGCAAACTGGATTTCTTATCAATTGTTTCTTGAGATAATTTCATTCTTGACGTAAAAGTTTGCGAAAACCCTCTTTAAACAATTCACCCCGCCTCTAGTTTAAAGCCATCCATTCTAACAATTAGCATCAAGAGCTTGGTTCTTGAAATTTATTCAAGTGTGATCCTAAAACTGTTTTTTGATGGCTGAAAAGTTTTCTTTTGGGGAAGGTGCATGTTTAAATAAACCACCTTTGTTCTGTGGTATGAAATATGATTTGTGGTGCATAAGAATGAAATTCTTTGTTGAATCTTTAGATAGGAAAATCTGGAATGTCATTACAAAGAACTATCTCATGCCTATATCTGAAAATGATTCTTCTGAAACTGAACATCATGATTGTATATAACATGATTGTATTTGCACTTGATTATAATGAACTGCTCAAGGTTTCAGAATGTAGGTCTGCCAAAGAAATGTGGAATATACCCTTGAAGAGTATCACAAGAATCCAAGGAATGCATTGATGGAAAAAGAATAATCTTCTGCTGAATCTTTCTCTTCAGAATCCAAAAAGAAGGGTCATGTTAAAACTAAATGTCCCAACAGAAGGAAGAGAAACTTCAAGAAGCATGAGAAGAAAGGTAAATCAAGAAGAGCTTATAATGATAAAAGCTCATCATCAAGTAAGGAAGAAAAAGTAAACATCTGTTTGGTTGTTGAAAATGATGATGAATCTTGCAGCTCAAGTGAGGTAAGTTCATGTGCTTCTTTAAATGAACAAAATTATAGTGAATTGCTTGAAGCTTTTCAAGAAACTCATGATGAAGGTAATCGATTGGTACTTTCAAACAATTGATTGAAAGATCTTAACAGCTGGCTGGAAAATAGAGTGAAATCACTTGAAGATGAGATTGAAAAGTCTAAATATGATTTCAAAAATCTGGAAAATCATTTCAAAAATTCTTCTTGCAAGTGTGACACTCTCATTTGCGAAAATTGTGAAAATCTTGAGAAAAAGGTTCATTATCTTGTTGACACTGTGGACAAGCTTTCAAAAGGGAAATCTAACTTTGAGAATGTCTTGGCATCTCAAAGCTGTGTTTTTGGAAAGGCTGGTTTAGGTTTCAATCCACAGAACCAACAAGATAAGTTTTCAAAAAAAAATTTAAGAAAGCCAGTAAAACAACCGATTGTTAAATCGAAAAAACCAGTTGTTACATGCTTTTATTGCATGAAAAAGGGTCATTCGGTTAGATTCTGCAAAATAAGAAAGTTCTTTGTTCCTAGAGGCTACATGAAATGGATTCCTAAAGGATGTGAGGTTCCAAATGAGAAAAAGAAATCTATTGGACCCACATTTGTGAAGGGACCAAATCTTGTTGCTTGAACTCATGCTTGTGCCGGAATTCTAAAGAAGTGTGAAGGACTAAGTCATGTGATCAAAGGCCCTCGACAGTTAAAAGAGGCTTCTTGATCATAAAGCACATGGTTCATTGAAAGAACAATATAAAGGATAAGACCGTCCTTTCTCTGTTCTTAATTTCTGTTTTAAAGTTCTTTCTCATGATTAAATATCTTCTTTAAAATTCTTAACTTCATTTGCTTTGAACTCTTTCTGCTCATGGTTAAAATTCAAAATCAGTTTTAACTGCTGCAGAAAAACAACCAATTGTTTTGAGTCTGACAGCATTGTAAAGAAATCAATTTAATTTCTATTTTCAATTTCTATCCGTTGCAGATCAATTTAAAGAGAGAATCCTTGGTCAATGAACTTGTGTTGAAAGTTGATCACGTTCAGAGGAAGTTACAACAGTCATAAAGGAATATATTCCAAAATCTTGGAAATTCAAGAGCCTTAATGACTAGTCAAAGATCACATGTGAAGACCATGTGATTTTCAGCTTTTTCTGAAATTTTCTGTGCAGGGCAGGGTCAAGTCCTCTCTCTCTTAAAATCTGGTTACCACCCATGTCATTGAATGCTTTTTAATTCTTTTACTGCTATAAAATCTGTTGCAACTGATCTCTTCCACAAGAACAACCAATTGCAACATCTCTTGCAAAATCTGTGAGTGAGCTTTTCTCTGTTTTCTTCTCTGCCATCATGGACTCAACTCCTCCCACCTTAAAGAGAGTCAAAACCAGAGCTGTAAGGTCTGGAGGAAGGCTAGAAGGATGGTTTTCTGGAGACAATGATCTAATTGAGAGATACAGGTTTGAAACCAGCACCAAAAAGATAAACAACCCCAAGGTTGTGTGCTTTGATTGGCTGAAAAGTCAAAAGCTGGACAATGTAAGGAGGCTGCTCAAAGTTCAATCTCTCAGAAAGTTCCTGTAGATGAAGGGAAACATCTACCCAGATTTAATAAGGGTGTTCTACACAAATCTGAAGTTTGAGGGAAACAACCTAGTTTCTCATGTAAAAGGTATAGATATGGAGATAACCCATGAGGGGTGGGCTGCTGTTGCTGGTCTTAAGTACTTTGGTCTCAGAATCAACAAGGGGAACCTTGGAGTAGTGGAGGATTTCAACAAAATCCAATACTATAAGAATTGCTTGAAGAACCAAAATGCTCAAGTTGGGACTTGCTCGGTTGGAGGCCTAAAGCTTGATGAAAGGTTGCTAGCCCTCATTGTGACTTGGATTCTAACTCCAAGGGGGAGCAATCATTCAGTGCTTACAGAGGAAGATCTGGTGTACATCTTCTGCATCATGAAGAAGATCAAAATCAATTAGATCCACATCATCAAAGAGCACATGCAAAAGGCAATGAGGTTAAGTGACTATCACTATCCATATGCTGTTTTGGTATCTAAATTTCTACTCTATTTTGAAGTGAACCTAGAAGATGAAACATCTGAGTTGGTCAAGTCAACTCAAGAGTTGAACAATGGATCACTCAGCAAAATGGGTTTTACCAAAGTAGGTGGAAAATGGATTAGCAAAGATGGTGACTTTAGAGCCTCATCTAGTGCTGCTGCTGGTCATGAACAAGATGAACCTGCTGGTATGGATTTTCAACATGAATATCTACCTGAAGAACATCAAGATGCTGGACCAAGTGCTGGTGCTGGGAATCAAGAAGAAAGGATGCAAACCATGTCTCCTTTTGAGAGACTCATGGTTAATAGGCTTGATAGCTTTGCGGAGAATCAAAGAAATCTCCATGATCTCTGTGTCAACAATTTCCAGAGGATTGATAACAGGTTTGACAGCATGGATGCACGCTTCATGACTCTAGATGAACAGATCGAAGCTGCACAGAACCAAATCTTTGATCTTGAATATGCCGATGATGATGAATGAAGAAAAACAACCGGTTGATGTATCGAAACAACCGATTGTTTTTTATGGTTATATCAATTTTTCAATTTTTCTTTCTTTCTTCTGTTGCTGTTTTAATTCTGATGTATTCAAAACAATTATCTTTTTCATCTCTTCTTTTTGTCTATTTGTGAAGACAAATAGGGGGAGATTTATGTTGTTTGTGTGTTTAAATTTCAGTTTTTATCTCTGCAAAACAGTTTGGATGAGTGAAACCTTATAGGTTTTTGCTCCTATATTTGTTTGTTGATTACTCTGATATTTTGCTCTGAATTTCTGTATTTGTTTCTGTGCTAACCAAATATCAGAAGTTCTATGCTTTGCTTAAAACTGTATCTCGCAGGAACTGCTTCAGATTCAATCAGGTACAACACAAGCATCAGGGATTTGTCTTCATCAAATAGGGGGAGATTGTTGAACCAAGTGGTGTTCAAGCTTTGAAGAATCCAAACCCTTTGAAGGATGTTGAAGGCTTGGTTGTGCTTGTTGTTGCTGAGCTGTCTTAGTTAGGATCTGAGGTAGATTGAGTTTTGTAATCCACTCTGTGATTGAATCCAAAACATAGGCATTCTTAATCTTTTTAAAAGAAAAGTGTTTTTCAAACTAAGTGAAAAACAACCGATTTTTTTGTCGAAAAAACCGATTGTTTTATACTTAGATGTTTTTAGAAAAGATTGAAAATTGTTTTTCAAATGGTTGAGCTGTTAAAACCAAAACAACCGATTGATTCGAGGAAAAAACCGATTGTTTATTTTGGTACCATAACAGAAAAATTGTTTTGAGAAATAAGATTTTGAACACAAGTTTTTGAGTTTTTCAAAGAGTTGAGATTGCTTAGAGATTGAGATTGATCATAGTGTGTGAGATAGGAATTCTGCTTGTATTGATTTCAGATTTACTTCTATAACAAGTGTAATTCTTGAATTCTGTAAAACATCTGCTTCTGTGTTGTGTTTTCTTGAGGGGATTTCAAATTTCAGATTGTTGTGTTTTCTTGAGGGGGTCAAGATCAGCATTCTTAGTGTTGGTGTGTTGGCCAAGAGAAGTGTGTGTCTTGAGGGGATCAAGGTCACTTTCTTGGTTGTGGTGTAAGTGATCTAGGTTTGATTGGTTAGTGGAATTCCTCAGTGGTTTCTGACAAGACTGGATGTAGCTCTAGGTTTAGAGTGAACCAGTATAAACATCTGTGTGCAATGATGGAGGAGGGCCATGCTCACCTCACCATGGAAGCCAAGACCCAAGACTAGACCGTCTAGAACCATGTGAGGAACGTCTAGACTCAAGAGGAGAGCGTCTAGCACATGATAAGAAGCGGCTTCAAGAGGAGCGTCTAGGAGGAAGCCTAGACCGTCTAGGACCTATCACTAGGTCCATGACCAAGCACCTTCACGCACAAATGGGTCTAGCTACGGATTGGAGGGAGAAGAACCTATACATGTTACATGGAGGCCTATTAGGGGTGGCTTAGTAATTAGTGTAGTGTTAGAAAGCATAAACTTGTCTTATATGTGATTTACCCTAGATTTTGTGCACATTCTAGAACATTGTCTCACATGGCCGGCCATGTTGTCCATGTGCCATGTGCCTTCACATTTCCATTTCATTTTTCTTACATTTCATGTGAAATTAGCTTAACATTCACGGCCTCCTTAGCCTATAAAAGGAGATGCCTAGCTCTTGTATTTTGAAGATTATCAGAGTAATGTAATGCTGCCCACATTGTGCCATACATTGCTTTTGCCTAGTTTCTAGGACCTAATCTTCATCTTCATCACCTACCATAGGGCTGGCCGAACCTCCCTCTTTCCATACACATCATGCACCTTCAAGATCACCATAGCTCCTAGGAGGATCTTGCACATCTCAATCCATAGCTTTCACACCCTTTGATCACAAATCCAATGCTTTTGCTTCCTAGGGGGATGGTTGTGGCTGGATGGTGTCCATCATCTCCTCCTTCTTGAGAAGATCTAGCTCCCGGGTCAAACGTGTACCTACGGAAATCATCAAATAAAGCAGAGGTGTTAGTTTGAAAATTAATGTCACTAAGTTGCCACTTTTGTTTTTCTTTTGTGTTTGGCAACTTTTTACAATATTTCTTTTTTGATTGTCGTATGTGTTATCTAATCATCTTATGCTTTTTAAAAATTTTAATTGTGGTTACTTTCTCCTTAGGCACAAATCCTATAGGAGATGGTAACATCTTAAAATAAGGAAGATGATTTAGCCCACTTACAACCTCAAAAATAGAAATATAAGTAGTTTTGTGAACTACTTTATGGTGTGCATGCTCATCTCTAAAGTGGTGTTTGTCTTTTATGATTACTCTAGACATAGTAGAAAGAGCTAGATTTTCAAATGTATTTTGATCATGTCTTTGAGGATGATAAGAATTTAAAGTGTACAACTTAGTTGCAAGTTTTTCAAAGAGAATCCTCAAATCATGGTTTGCGAAATTTGGAGCTCTATCCATCACTATGCTTGAGGTTAAACCATGAAGATGTAGCACTTCTCTAGAGAAGAGTTTATCCATGAAAATCGAATCAAAACCTTTTGTTGTCCTAGGAAGCTCTAATATGAAGTTTGTGTCTTCCTAAGGATCATTTACAAAAGGTGAAGGAGTATAGAGTTCTTGAGACATTGCCTTAGGTGTAGTTTGAAAACAAGAATTGTACCTAAAGTAATGTCTTTGAACCTCTTTTCTCATGGGTGAGAAAAGTTTTCCTTTTAAAAGCTCTAGAGTTTTATTAACTCTCATTTGGCCCATGAGTTCTCCTTCATGTAGACTTTTTCTCTTATGTGTAAAGATAGTCTTGTTGTTACAACCATTGTTTATGAGAATTTGTACACTTTGCAATGGTCGTCTCAATAAGACATGACAAGTTTCTTTAGGCACTACTTCACATAAAAATGTGTTTTTGTAAATGCTTATAGATAACTTGACATTCACTTGGTGATATCCTAGCACATATGAGAAATAATCTACTTTATCTTTATCTATGCAAGCTTCTTTTAAAGACTCTTCTTTTTTGCTCATGCTTGCAAGTGTTCCTTTACAAGAGGTAAGGCTAGGTTGTTCAACAAGAAGCATGTTTTCAAGGGTATTTTCAATGTGCTTGCCTTGTTGAATGACCTTGTGGGAAGAAACACTCTTCTCCCACGCCTTTTGTTTCCCAAAAGTTTTCTCTTTTTCTATTTTCTCTTCATCCCTCTTATGTTTCATTTGTATTTGGTCTTTTACCACTTGGGAATGTGGTAAAGAGCTAAGTACAAACTTTTTATGCTTGTGAATGAAGGAAATCTCGTTAGGTAGACCATCATGCAAGGTTTTCTTATCAAATTGCCATGGTCTACCTAATAAGATGTGGCAAGCTTCCATAGGTACTACATCACATAAAACTTTGTCTTTGTAGTTACCTATAGAAAACTTGATTTCCACTTGTTTGTCTACACGTAGTTCCCCATTCTCATTGATCCATTGTAAATTATAAGGTTTTGGATGAGGAACTAGTTGTAGTTTTAGTTTCTCAATCAATCTAGTGCTACAACAATTGCAGCATGATCCACCATCCACAATAAGAGAACATATGTTTCCTAAAACATTGCATCTAGTATGAAAGATGTTCTCTCGTTGTGTCTCGATGGATGCACTAGGTTGATTGTGGAGGATTCTTTGAATCATCAATAAGTCCCCCTCCAAAGGATTTATCCTCTCTCCTTCCCCCTTTTCTTGTGTACTAGGTTCATCCTCACCACTAGTGTACTCATCTTTTCCTTTTAAGAACAAAGCCCTTTGGTTTGGACATTGTGCTTGCACATGTCCTCTTCCAAAACACTTAAAACACTTGGTGTCCCTAGCACGGATGGGTGGAGGCATCTTTCACTCGTCTCTAGATGTGCTACCTTCCCTTTTAAAGTCTTTCTTGGGATAAAAGTTGGAGTAAGAACCCACCCTTTGACTTGAAGTTTTGCGCAAATTTTGTTGTTCAACTTTAATGCAAAGTTGAACCAAGTCATTCAAGTCTTGGTAGGGTAGAAGTTCTACTTTATCCCTTATCTCAAGGTTGAGCCCACTTAGAAACCTAGATATGGTGGTGATCTCTTCCTCTCTAATGGATGCTCTCATTATGTAGAGCTCCATTTTCTGCCTATACTCTTCCACACTCATGTTCTTTTGCTGGAGTCTTTGGAGCTTGTCCATTAACTCCCTATGGTAGTAGGAAGGTATGTGGCGACGTCTTAGGGCTCCCCTAAGGTCATTCCAATACTCTATGGGAGGCTCCCTATGAAGACGTCGGTCTCTCTCTAGAGAGGTCCACCAATACATGGCATTACTTTGGAAACTAAGGGTTGCTAAGGGTACCTTCCTTTCTTCACTCACCCTATGGCAAGCAAAGAGTTGCTCTACTTTCATCTCCCAATCTAGGTATACCTCTACATCTTCCTTACCATAGAAATGGGGTAGGTCTACCCTTACTTCCCTTGGGCTCTCTTCCTCTCTTCTTCTATTTCTCCTTGGGGGTGGTTGGTAGTAATCATGGATTCTAAGGCTTCCCTCCCCTAGAGATTCTTGGATTTGTGAAAGAGATGGATGGCTATTGGATTTTTTTGAACTTTGGGATTTCTCTTCCTTGGCTCTAGCTAACTCATTGATTTTAGACTCATTTTTCAATTGTCTATATGAAATGTGTTGTACGTCCTTTGAAATTTGTTTTAAAAGAGATTTCATGGACTTTACATCACTTTCAATAGACTTTGCAGAATGAGAAGACATGGCTAGAGCTTTGTGTATAAAAGTATTTTACTTTGAGAAAATTTAGGAAAGTCAAAGAAGGTAGTCTTCCAGGTAAGGGAGGTGAGTCACAGTGGACTACTTAAATACCAAGCCTTTGCCTTAGCCAAAAACTATC
Organism: Phaseolus vulgaris; assembly: GCF_051622355.1. Classification (NCBI taxonomy): domain Eukaryota; kingdom Viridiplantae; phylum Streptophyta; class Magnoliopsida; order Fabales; family Fabaceae; genus Phaseolus; species Phaseolus vulgaris. Next base: position 17,773,294 of record NC_143501.1, on the reverse strand, counting down.
CCTCAAAGTCTTCACACAAAGCTTTCTCTTAGTAAACCACTTAAAACACAATTAAGTTAGAGAAATCAGATTTTTAATGCAAGAAAACAATGCAAGCTAACTAATTAACCAAGCAAGGATTAACAAAGCTTAAACAAAGCAACACAATTGAAAAAGCGAAACTAATTAAGCAAGAGATGCAATTAAAAACAATTAACAATTGCTAAACTAGATAGTTCTACACTAGTCGGCCTAGGTGAGGCTTCTTGGACACTTGGAGCCCTTGAAGACACACTCACCGTCTAATCACGTAATTAAAGAAGTAATTAAAAAAAGTTAAGTTGCAAAGAAATTAAGAAAACTCCCTTTGTTGATCTTTTTGTTTTTTTGCTATTGGCACTTCCTTGGTTGTCTTTTCTTTGTTGGGCCCTCCAAGTGTTTGTGGTGTTTTTGGTAGGTATTTGTTTCTGCCCTTGCCTTTGTTCCTCTTAGAATTAGGGAATTAATTCTCCAATCCAGCACCTATCAAGCAAACTAGACCTCACTCAAGTCAAATTTCCACTCAAATAAGCATCAATTGAGAATCAATCCAGCACCAAATTTAGAGGCCAAAGAATTAAAGCAAGAAACAATTTAATTGGAAAAACAGTACCACACAAATGGAGTTAAATTGTGACAACTAGAAAGAGTTTCAAAGAAATATTAGACAAGCAAATAAAGGTACTCAAAGAAAGGTAGGCACACAAAATGGATCCTAAGAATAGCACTAGAATTGATTTCAAAATCAAAAACAGCACCACTGAAATAATTGTTGTGGGCCAGAGATTTTGATTTTCCCCGATTTATGCTGAGCTTCCCTTTTAAGATTTGCTTCTGAAAATTTATATGCAAATAATTCAAGATCTTAACTAAATTCTGAGGTTGGTTTCACTCCAAACGCATGAACCATTTTTTTTTAATAAATTTTCTAAAATCAGTGTTCAGTTACGCCAGTTGTAGCGCCAGATTTGCACACTGTTTTTATAATATTTATCATTTTTTTTCTATTGACTCTTTTGAACTGATTATTTTTTTGTCTTTTCTGTAACACCTCAATCTTGCATAATCCAGAGGATCAGAAATTTCCTATGTGGGAAAATAATTTTCTTAAGCAAAACAGCCAGCACAGAGTTATGCAAAACAGGGGATTCTGTAAAATCTGAAAAAAGAAACAGCAAGATACCAAAAGAAAAACACAATGGAATTGGTGAAAAGGAATTTGTGTAGATCTAAACACAAATATGAACTCAAGTAAAAATAAAAAGGCACCAAAGGATAAAAAACACAGCAGATTCAAAACAAACATTTAGACCAAAATCAAGAAACAAATAAGCCAAACAAAGTACTACTATGATTTGATGACATTTTGGAAAAACATGACTAGACAAAACACATATAGATTCAGAAATTAAAAGACTCAAAGAGCATAAAATGAACCAAATAAAATTGCAATAAGGACTCAAATACCTAAAATAAAAACAGCAACACAAAGTGTATGGAATCCTACTAAAAATTGCACAAAGATTGGTCAAGAACAATTGAACAAGATGCACCGATTGGAATTTCCAAACAGCACACCAATTCAAAGCAAAAATTAAAAAATAGCAAGACAAATATGGAAACAAGATGAACAACTAGGAAAATAAGAAGAACTCAAAATAGAAATGACCAAGAACTACTCATCTTTGAAGAACCTATGCTCATGATACCAAATGATGGCATTCTCAAGGAGCTCTTCTTGGATGTTGTGAAAATTGTTGCGGAAGCTATGGATTGAAATGGGCAAGATCCTCCTAGGAGTTGTGGTGATCTTGAAGGTGCATGATAAGTATGGAAGAAGGGAGGTTCGGCCAACCCTTTGATAGATGGTGAAGATGAAGATTAGGTCCTAGAAACTACGCAAAAGCAATGTATGGCACAATGTGGGCAGCATAACATTACTCTCATTAATCTTGCCAATACAAGTGATAGGAATCTCCTTTTATAGGCTAAGAAGGCCGTAAATGTTAGGCTAAGTGCAAATGAAATGCAAGCAAAATGAAATGAAAATGTGAAGGCACATCGCACATGGAGCACATGGGTGCACATGGGTGCACATGGCTTCACAAAACTGTCCCTTGATTAGTGAAGGCTTCTAGAAACCTTTAGCTAATCAAGGTTAACTCCTCCTTAATTATAATGTGCAGAAAAATAAACATTTGTCCACATGGCTATGCTATTTACACCCCAATTAAAGCTAAACTACACTTGATGGGCCTTCACGGAATATGTGCTAGTATGCCACTCTCCCATTCATACCTTTGATCCAAGTCTTCTTGTCCTAGACGCTCCTAGCTTGTCCTAGACGCTCCTACCTTGGCCTTCTTGTCCTAGACGCTCCTGGCTTGGTCTTAGACGCTCCTAGCTTGATCTTAGACGCACTTGACTTGGCTCTTGCCTTTCATGGAAGGTTGTGCTTGTCCCTCTTCCATCATCCCCTCCCTTTTGAAAAGGATTTGTCCTCAAATCCAATGCTTTTGCTTCCTAAGGGGATGGTTGTGGCTGGATGGTGTCCATCATCTCCTCCTTCTTGAGAAGATCTATCCTCAGATCTTCAGACTTGATCTCGAATAGCAGCCTCTTGCTTTGAGAACTAGGATTGCCCTCCTGGGTCAAACGTGTACCTACGGAAATCATCAAATAAAGCAGAGGTTTCAGTTTGAAAATTAATTTCACTAAGTTGCCATTTTTGTTTTTCTTTTGTGTTTGGCAAGTTTTTACAATATTTTTTTTTTATTGTTGTATGTGTTCTCTAATCATCTTATGCATTTTAAAATTTCCAATTGTGGTTACTTTCTCCTTAGGCACAAATCCGATAGTAGATGGTAACATCTCAAAACAAGGAAGATGATTTAGCCCACATACAACCTCAAAGGTAGAAATATAAGTAGTTTTGTGAGCTACTTTATGGTGTGCATGCTCATCTCTACAGTTGTGTTTGTCTTTTATGATTACTCTAGGCATAGTAGAAAGAGCAAGATTTTCAAATGTATTTTGACCATGCCTTTGAGGATGATAAGAATTTAAAGTGTACAACTTAGTTGCAAGTTTTCCCAAGAGAATCCTCAAATCATGGGTTGCGAAATTTGGAGCTCTATCCAACACTATGCTTGAGGATAAACCATGAAGATGTAACACTTCTCTAGAGAAGAGTTTATCCATAAAAATTGAATCAAGACCTTTTGTTGTCCTAGGAAGCTCTAAAATGAAATTTGTGTCTTCCCAAAGATCATTTACAAAAGGTGAAGGAGCATAGAGTTCTTGAGACATTGCCTTAGGTGTAGTTTGAAAACAAGAATTGTACCTAAAGTAATGTCTTTGAACTTCTTTTCTCATGGGTGACAAAAGTTTTCCTTTTAAAAGCTCTAGAGTTTTATCAACTCTAATGTGGCCCATGAGTTCTCCTTCATGAAGACTTTTTCTCTTATGTGTAAAGATAGTCTCGTTGTTACAACCATTGTTTATGGAAATTTGTACACTTTGCAATGGTTGTCTCAATAAGACATGACAAGTTTCTCTAGGCACTACTTCACACAAAAATTTGTTTTTGTAGATGCTTATAGGTAACTTGACATCCTCTTGGTGATATCTTAGCACATATGAGAAATAGTCTTTATCTATGCAAACTTCTTTTAAAGACTCTTCTTTTTTGCTTATGCTTGCAAGTGTTCCTTTACAAGAGGTAAGGCTAGGTTGTTCAACAAGAAGCATGTTTTCAAGGGTATTTTCAATGTGCTTGCCTTGTTGAATGACCTTGTGGGAAGGAACACCCTTCTCCCACGCCTTTTGTTTCACAAGGTTCTCTTGCTTTTCTATTTTTACATTTTCATCACTCTCACTAGCTTCTTTTTCTTGGCTACTATTTTCATCTTTGTCCCTTAAGATCATAGATCTTTCATTGGAACATTGAGATGCTAATTGATCATTGCCAAGGTATTCTAGAGATGGAATTTCTCTAGCTTGAGTGTGAGAGATATGCTTGGTTAGGTTTTGGGAAAGTTCTAGAGATGGTTCTTGTATATGTTCTTCCCCTCTATGGAACTCATCCTTGTCATAAGATACATAGTATGAACTTTATTTTTGACTTGATTGTTTTATCAAAATTTGTTTTTCAACTTTAATGCTAAGTTGAATCAAGTCATTTAAATCTCTATAAGGTAAAAGTTCAACTTTATTTCTTATCTCAAGTTTGAGACCACTTAGAAACCTAGCTATGGTGGTATGGTTGTCCTCGTTAATCCTTGCCCTCTCAATATATGATATCATCTTTTGCCAATATTCTTCTACACTCATATCTTTTTGATGAAGTCTTTGGAGCATGTCCATCAACTTCCTATTGTAATGTGAGGGAATATGGCGACATCTCAAGGCTCCCCTAAGGTCATTCCAAGATGTAATGGGAGGGTCCTTGTGGAGATGTCTCTCTCTTTTTAGGGCATTCCACCAATACATAGCATCACATTGAAAACTTAAGGTAGCTAAGAGTACTTTCTTTTCTTCACTCACATGGTTGTAAGCAAACAATTGCTCTACCCTCATCTCCCAATATAGATATGTTTCTAGATCTTCTTTTCCATAGAAATGAGGTAGCTCTACCTTAACTTCCTTTAGGTTTTCTTGTCTCTCTTTTCTAGATCTCCTAGGGGATGGTTGATGATATTCATTTGTCCTAAGACTTTCTTCCCCAAGATAATCATGATGTTTAGAGCTAGATGCATGAGAATGTAATTTTTTTGAAAATTGAGACTTCTCTTCCTTGACTTTAGTCAACTCATTGATTTTAGTCTCATTCTCCAATTGTCTAAATGAAATCATTTGCACAGCTTGTGAAACTTCATTCAAAAGAGTTTTCAAAGATTTTACTTCACTTTCAATAGACTTTGCAGAATGAGAAGAAGAAGACATAACTAGAGCTTTGTGTGTAGAAGTATTTTACTTTGAGAAAATTTAGGGAAGTCAAAGAAGGTAGTCTTCCAGGTAAGGGAGGTGAGTCACAATGGACTACTTAAATACCAAGCCTTGCCTTAGCCAAAGACTATCCCTCAATGTCTTCACACAAAGTTTTCTCTTAGTAAACCACTTAAAACACAATTAGGTTGGAGAAATTAGATTTTAATGCAAGAAAACAATGCAAACTAACTAATTAACCAAGCAAGAATTAACAAAGCTTTAAGCAAAACAAGATAATTAAAAACGTAACTATCTAAAGCAAAGAGATGCAATTAAAACAATTAACAATTGCTAAACTAGATAGTTCTAGACTAGTCGGCCCTAGGTGAGGCTTCTTGGACACTTGGAGCCCTTGAAGACACACTCACTGTCTAATCACATAATTAAAGAAGTACCAATTGTTAATCAAGCAAACTATCAAGCAAACTAGACCTCACTCAAGTCAATTTCCATTCAAATAAGCACCAATTGATAATCAATCCACCACCAAATTTAGAGGTCAAAGAATTAAAGCAAGAAACAAATTAATTGGAAAAACAGTACCACACAAATGGAATTAAAATGTGACAACTAGAAAGAGTTCCAAAGAAATATTAGACAAGCAAATAAAGGTACTCAAAGAAAGGTAGGCACACAAAATGGATCCTAAGAATAGCACTAGAATTGATTTCAAAATAAAAAACAACACCACTGAAATAATTGTTGTGGGCCAAAGAGCGTGATTTTCCCCGATTTATGCTGAGCTGCCCTTTTAAGATTTGCTTCTGAAAATTTATATGCAAACAATTCAAGATCTTAACTGAATTCTGGCGTTGGTTTCACTCCAAACGCATGAACAATTTTTTTTTAATAAATTTTCTAAAGCCAGTTGTAGCGCCAGATTTGCACACTGTGTTTATAATATTTATCATTTTTTTTCTATTGACTTTTTTGAACTGATTATTTTTTTGTCTTTTCTGTAACACCTCAATCTTGCATAATCCAGAGGATCAGAAATTTCCTATGTGGGAAAATAATTTTCTTAAGCAAAACAGCCAGCACAGAGTTATGCAAAACAGGGGATTCTGTAAATCTGGAAAAAACAGCAAGATATACCAAAAGAAAGACACAATGGAATTGGTGAAAAGGAATTTGTGTAGATCTAAACACAAATATGAACTCAAGCTAAAAATAGAAAGCACCAAAGGATAAAAAACACAGCATATTCAAATCAAACATTTAGACCAAAATCAAGAAATAAATAAGCCAAACAAAGTACTACTATGATTTGATGACATTTTGGAAGAATATGACTAGACAAAACACATATAGATTCAAAAATTAAAAGACTCAAATGAACACAAAATGAACCAAAAAAATTGCAATAAGGACTCAAATACCTAAAATAAAAACAGCAACACAAAGTATATGGAATCCTACCAAAAATTGCACAAAGATTGCTCAAGAACAATTGAACAAGATGCACCGATTGGAATTTCCAAACAGCACACTAATTCAAAGCAAAAATTAAAAAACAACAAGACAAATATGGAAATACGAAGAACAACATGGATTAAAGAAGAACTCAAAATAGAAATGACCAAGAAATACTCATCTTTGAAGAACCTTTGCTCATGATACCAAATGTTCTTCTAGTGCTTCTATCCTTAATCTCTTTAAATTCAGTTTTGATTTTTGTTTACTAGTATAAACAACCGATTGTTTCTGCGAAACAACCGATTGTTTTTTTGATGCTGTTGTTTTTGCTTATTGATTTGGCAAACTGGAGTTCTTATCAATTGTTTCTTGAGATAATTTCATTCTTGACTTAAAAGTTTGCGAAAACCCTTTTTAAACAATTCACCCCCCCTCTCTAGTTTAAAGTCATCCATTCTAACAGCTTCCTCTCTTACTCTTTTTGAGAAACAATCTTTGGTCCACAGCGGTAAGGGCAAACCATAACATCGCACCCAGACTACTCTATGTTCTGTAGCAGACTCCTCCGTCTATGTCTCGATTTTTTGGAATACACTCTCGAACCACACCTTATTGAGATTTATTAACTCCTTCATGTTCTGCCCTTCTCGTGGAGTAAGGAGAGCAAGATTATCTCCCAGGAATCTGACTCTGACCATGCTCATACCCCCTTTAATAAATTCGTCACCAAGTTCTTCAAAGCTCAACTCTTCCCTAAACTGCCCTATCATACTGTACTCCATCCACGATAATACCTGCTTTTCAGTGGTGATAGTTGGCCCCTCCCACCTTCTCTGTGCGTCACCTTTGATAACATCTGCGTATGACTTGCTCCCTGCCTTCACTCTCCAGACCTCCGTTATTCTCTTCTGATCGCGAACAGCCGGTGACTCCTCTTGCGGTTTTCTATATAACCTTCCCTTCTCCTTATGATACACTCTGTTTTCACTCTCCTGCCCTTTAGATTCCTGTACCGTCCCGTATCCGGGCGTTGACAAAGTCAAAGTCAAAGTCAACGCCTGGAGTCAAAGTCAACATGAGGCGTCGCCTAAGTGAAGAGATGCCAAGTGCTAGCGTCGCCAAGAGGAAGCGTCGCCATGATAAGGCGCCGCCTAGGCGAAGGCGTCGCCCAACCAGGGCGTTGCCAAGAGCAAATATCATTAAGTCAAGGCAGTCACAGCACGATTCTCCGATACCCATGGGTAGGAAAGACCATGGAGGGAGCGGCGCCGTGGGAAGGCCTCAGGTCCCGATAATCCGGGGTGGTGATAAAGAGAACGAAAAGGTGGCTTCAAGGTCATAGTGATACCACCAGTGTAGGGCAGCCTGACTCGTGAAGTACCCCTGCCGCCTCAGAGACGCCTTTGGGACAGATACGACTCAAGGGGAGGGTCACGCCCAGGGTAGCCAGGTGCAGGGTACGAGAGGAAGGCAGATACGCTCTCAAAGTGAGTGACTAGATAATTGGGGGCATGAGTTGGCACCCAAAAAGTCACCCCTTGCGCAGTAGCACTTCCAAGCAGGAGGACTCACACGTAGAAACGTCCCCAGATGGGCAGAAACGTCCCCAGATGGGGTCATGGCGTTGTGAGGCCCTCCACGTGTACGACAGCCAGGTCAGAATAGAAACACCATTTAGTCAGGTACCAGGTAATTAAAGTCATTCAATACGGTTTCTGTTTCGAGCATTTAAGGTACTATAAAGGCTCCCAAGCGTTTCAACGTCTTAAATGCGCTACGTTTTCTAATTAGACGCGTTAATTAAGTGCGTTACGTTTATGATTAAAAGCGCTTTAAGGCGTTTTAAATGCTTGGGTAGTTTAAATAGCGTTGAGAATGTTGGAAACAGGGTTGGAACTTTTGGCAAATTTCCCAAAAACTCTCTAGTTGCTTGCTCAAGCCTTGAGGTTATGCACAAGGGACTAGGGAAAGATTTTTGCTAAAAGGAGAAATATACACTAGACACAGTTCTTTTTTACCACCTTCAGAGTGCCATAGGCGGTGCTCCGATACGGAGGTGCACAGTTTTTGGTGTTTCTTGTTGGCTGACTTGAGCGTCGGAGTGCAAACGGCCGCTAGGGCGCCCTTTTGTCCTTCTTTGCAGGATTACATAGGTAACCAGTGGGAAGGAGTCCCTAGCTGACGGTTGAGGTCGCGCACGAAGACGTCCCAGGTCAACCGGACGGAACAATTCCTGCTCACTCCTCCTGTATTTCGGAACATTTACATGCAGCTTCTTGTTGCCTATGTAAATCTGATCAAGATCCTTCTCTAGCCTCCCCACATTCCTTACTTCAAAAAATCTAACAAACCCAAACCTTCTCCCCCATTTGTTAAGTCTTCTTGAGATAAACACTTCTTTAACCCTAGCCCACCTTCTAAAAATCTTGATATATCCAGTTCCCCATACCCGTTTGGAAAATTCGCAAAGAAGAACGTCGTGAAATCATTTGAGTTTTTGTAGGCATGTCGATTAGGACCAAATCCTCCATGTTCTCCTTGTCTCTGCGCCGAGCAAGCCGTGTTAGACTATTATTACCATTTTAAAAACCTGAGTTTAGACATAAGGCAATCTCACTTGAGTTACTGTTTATGTCCAAGCAGATTGGTGTTTGGTGAGTTTCCTTCTCCTATTCTGATTGGTGTTTGAAATCAATGGAGTGTATGAGGTTAGTTTCCTGAAGTTTTTTTAGTTCTTTTAAGGGCAGGGTTTGTTTTGTTGGTTTTGGCAGTATGCAACTGGAATTGGTATTGTGTAATGCGTATAAGGGTTGAACCACCCCTGAAGTGGTTCTAATTTATTTATTTGTTATTACCGATAAAAAGAAAAAAAAAATTGTTTATGTGTATATATACTTTAACCTCAATCCTAATGGAGACAGAATATCCACTTGTTTTGCTCTTTAATATTTCTTCAAAGATTGTTGAACTACATTTTGAGGATTCTCCTGTCTTTGATGGTATTCTTAAATATTACAAAACGAACATAACATTACTGAAAAATTATTACTATACATCCAAAATATTCATCAACACTTGATATACGCATAGAAAGAGAATAAAAACCATAGGTTTATAAAGACATATAATGTGATAAGAGAAAAATATAAGAAAAAAAAGTGTATATCAAAAAGAGGTGCATGTGAATCATTATCCAAAATTATTATATTATAGCTATCAACCTGTGTCTTCATCCTATAGAGAACAAGTAAATTATTGGAAAGGTGTGAATGCATTTATAATTATATCATGATCTATATATAAAAGGGAAAAAGATATATGCATTAAACGTGTGTCAAATTATTACCATTTGATCTGGTTTTCTTTGATTTGTTTCCAAATAATGGTTAGGTTGATGAGTGAAACTGTGATACCCCTGCTTGTTCCATTGCTCTATGTCCATCCATAAAATTTTCCTTTTAATGACTGACACGATAGCTAGGAAGTACAGACAACATCACCTTCTTTTCTTCACACCACCACTTTCCTTACCCTACTACGTTGCCTCCTCTTCTTTTTCATCTTGGCACGCAAAGGGTTTCATCACGCAAAGTGAAAACAACATAAATTTTGGAAGCGTTCCTTTTCATCATCAAGAAAAACCCTCACGTGGTGTTGTCTGACACCCCTCATTTTTTCTCCACCAACCTGAATGAGAAATTTGGAATGCCTTCAATCACTTGTCTCCTTCACTCCTTTTCTTTTAACCCCACCATGCACCCTCCTAATTAAACCCTTGCTGTTATATTTGTTGAGGTTAGTCTTCATCTATAATGAAAATAATAGTGTTTTCTCATAGTTTCATTTCAATCAGGTTCTATATTATAGTGTTAGTTAAAATACATTGTTGATAGAGGTAAATTCTGCTTTGTATGTATTAGGTACGTTTCAAGAATTAATCTTTAATTATTGCACACAAAATGTATATCTACAAAATCTTCAAGTATATAAGTTTATTTTTTCTTCTAATAAATTGTATATAAATATCTCTTGTAAGTTTTGCTTATCTAAATTGTTTATACATATTGCTTATAAGTTTTTCATATTTTGAAATGTGTTTCTAATTAACTTAATGTTATAAAAGTTGAGATTTACTCATTGTATCAATGGGTGATGTCAGATTTCTCGTAAGATTGAATAAGTGTGTGATACAATAATGTTTCATAATGTGCGTATTGATAAATCCAAGTATAATTATCATTCTGATAGATTTAATACTATCTTAAAAAATGAAGTTGTGTTTAACCTATTTATAGTAAGACAAGATTTGCATGTTTCTTGCATACTATAATTTAGCCATACATGAAATATTTCAAAATTTATTATTTTAAATTAAAAATAGTTAAATATATTTTTTGTCCTTATATTATAATACATAATTGTGTTTTTCCTAGTTGAAATTTTAGACTTAATACTTATATTATATTAAGAAAACTATTTAAATATATCCTTATAATATTTCTTTTATATAAATTATTTTTTAGTATAAAATTTATTATATTATAACAATCACACGATAAGTTAACATAATATATTTTAATATTTTAATTCATATTAAAAATTTGTTTGTTACTAACAATAATTTATCTTAATTATTTTACTATAAATATTTAAGAGGTTTAAAATTTGTAGAATAAATAAAATCAATATGAAAGTACATAAACAACGAAAAATATATTTAAATAAAATAAAAATAATAAAGAATTGAGGATTGTATTTTATTTTGATTTGGATCATCGATAAAAGAAATCCCATGGATAAGATATGTCTGACGCCAAAGGCATGTTTTCCTACCGTACCACTTTCTTTTCCTGACTTTCCTTTTCCGTCTTTCCCGTGCATTTTGAATATCTAACCCCTCAATCTTTTCCTTCCTTCCCCCTTTAACAACCCTCTTCTTTCATCACGTTCAGACAAAAAGAGGTTTCTTGCATTTGGGATTTGGTCTTCGTCCATCGTAGCTGCTATTGTCCTTTTTTCTACTTGCAGATTTGCTAGGGATGCTTAAATCATAGAACTTGTTTGTGCCCGATGCTTTCCTTTTCTTTCTTCACTTTGGATTATACAGATCTTATAACTAAATTATAATACATAAGCACAAACCTTAGTTATAAATGGAATTTGTAAGAATATAACCGAATAACCTGTTAATATTTAATTTCATCTTTGACATAAAAATATATTAAAAGCTATATCAACTAAAAATATGCGATTAATATATATAATATATAATAAGTATAATTAGAAAATTATTAAATAAAAATTAATTTTAGAGACAAAATAATTAGTTATTATTTGGCTAAATTAGAGATCATTTTATAAACTAAAAAATTATTGGTATCTAAGATAATTTATATTATTAAAAAAATTATAAAATAGTTTTTAAATTAGTATCTAACCATTAGCTAGTTATTACTTTATATTCTAAATTAGTATCTATTAGTTTTTTAGAGACTAATTTAGAATCTAAAAAATTAGTATTTGATTGCTAATATAGATACCAATTTAGAAACTATTTTATAAATTTTTATTAATAATGAAAACTACTATAGATACCTATTATTTTTTAGTCTCTAAATTAGTATCTAATTTAGTTAATATAATGATTAATTATATTTGTTTCTAAATTTAGTTATTATTTAATGATTTTCTTGTAGTGTATAAATGTTATGAGATTGAATACAAACCTAAATTATTTTCTTTACGATTTATGCATGAAAATTGTAACTGCATGTCATGTTTAGTTGTATGAGGCACTATATTGTGTGCTATTTTTAGAGGATATTAGTTAATGGCTATGTTTGAATGCATGTCATGTTAACATGTTCTTTTTATAAAAAGACTATTTATTTGAAAGCATTACTATGAATTATAAGATCTTAGTTAGGTTGACATATGAAAGTTCAATAATCACTTGTATCAAGAGAAATAGTATAAAAGAAAAAATAACATGAAAGAGCCAAAATAAAATCTATGTAAAGTTAAAAAAAAAAATATCTAAACTCTCACAAATTAGATTTATTGATAAAAAAAACACGTCAAACCACTTAAATTTAACATGTCTTCTTAATCTCCGTTAAATGGACATCATGGATTTTTTTTTTCATGTATGCAATTTGCTATCTAATCTATGACTATTTCAAAATGTCACCATTCAAATGCCACCAACTCCATTTTTTTATCAACCAACTCCAATGTAAAATAACTTCCCTCTCACAATTTGATTATTTGATATAGATAACCACTATATAAATATTTAAGAATGGAAATTAAATACAATAGTTTTTGATAAAATTAATGTTTTCACAGTATTTTTGAATCGGGGAGATATCTTTTAACGAAAACTAATGCTGATTGATATGTGTTTAATTCTTTAACTTTTTAGCTACTTAGTTTATTATTAATTAACAGAAACTCCGCTTGAATCGGAAAAGTACCAGGACAATTTCTTGCTCTATTTTTTTAATAAAACATATGCTAAAGAATGCAACACTGTATAACCATATTAATCAGATAGAAGTGATCAAAATATCATGTGTTTTCGTTGACAATTGTTTTGAGGAATTTATTTATATGATGGGTAGAAAATTGAATTATATATTACTTGATATGGACAAGGCTTATATTCACATAGGAAGATGCTTGGTCGATAATCCATTTTGTCCCTTCAATAATCAAACCCTGTTTTGTTTATCCCCAACACTAGAAAAATTAAATTGAATAATCAAGCACAAGTCTATTCCAAAATGGAAAAAATAACATGAAATTTAGTTCACACAGGAGAAGTTAGGTCACCTTTTGTTTGCATTCATTTGTCTTTGGGATATGACGAGGTGTCAAAATTCTCACTGCAGAGGATCCCAATGTACTTGAGGAATATATCTTAAGAAAACCCATAATCCTTGTACCAAGCTCTAATAGTGTAAATTAGATACATTTTTGGAAGAATAGGTATCCAAGTTTCTTCGATTCTATCAAAGAATAAAAAATATACATAAAATAATCAAACGTTCTAATTAACCATTACTTACTATGCATGGCATTGACTTTTGTTGAATCATTCAAATTCAGTACTAAGCCGTATCTTTGAATCATGGTAAACGAATCTAAGCTTGAGTTGAATTATATACATTGCAAACTCAACCAAAAACTTGCCTTTTTCACTTTTTTTGGAACCATATTTTTTTTCCTTTTTGCTTTATGTCATAATTCTATTTGAAGTACTATCATATTTTTTTTTCCTGTTATGAAGTACTATTAGACCGACGTTATCACATACTAATGTTTACATTTAGCAAAAATTTATCACGATTTCCTATATAATTCAAGACTAACTGTTCCTCTAGACCTAGCCTATTAATATGTTCAAATTATATGTTTGGGAAATGTCAAAAACTCTCTATATACACGTCTTTATTAATGCCCTTTATTGTAGTTTCTGCATCAAAGCCAACTTGACATTTGTAGGCTAAACTTTTGTACTCTCTTAACCAAACCATTATGATTTGGGATGCACAGACAACAATATCTAAACATGTACAACGTTAGGAAATTGAAACAAAGTTAGGAATGAAGAACATGTTATCTTGAAGGGGATTGAAGAAAACTGGTTTGGACAATTAATATAGAAGGAAAAGAGTGTTTATAGACAATTTCTTGAGGACGGTACGTTTTGATTCCCATTGACACTGCTGTCTCATGTTTTATGCGTATGGCATCTTGCAAGCTTTCTCAACTACCAAAGGAGTAAGAATTAATCTAAAAGCCAAACATAGCATAGATTTTAAAAGCAGTCCAATAATAAAGACACATCAACGTGTTTTCCTAACCCCCAAAACGCTGATTCTAAAGAATAAAAAGATACCCTTCTTAATCTCTCCGTCTTATTTGAAAACATAATACAAGAAAAATCTCTTATTATCACTTTGTCGGTCTTATTTATATATATACACACCATGTCACCACACAAAGTTTGTGAGCTGTTTCCCAGGTAAAGCCAACAAACACAAAGAACATAGCACAACACTTTGTAATATGTTCTAGATCTATTGATCATTCTTCTTTCACTGTTACTTCAGATAAATGGAAGATTCAGAGGGAGAAGAGCTTCTAAATCTTACTCTTTCGGTTGCTGCAGGTAGGGAGAGGAAAAAGAAAGAAAGGACAAGGGATGATAATACTAATTCTCTTGTTATTCCTATGAAGTCCCGTGAAGGGTATGAAGGGAAGATCTTTAGGCTCCTCCAAATGAGGGAGCTAATGCTAAGAGAAGATCACAGAAGAAAAGGAGTAGTTGAAGATGTGAATAATGGCCTTCCTTTGATTCATTTGCTTCTTTCAACTGCCACTTCTATTGATGAGAGAAACTACTGTGCAACTCTAGAGAATCTCATTGAGTTGTACCAAACAGTTTCCCTAATAGGTGATTCAGTTCAACGTGTGGTTGCCTATTTTGCTGACGGTTTGGCTGCAAGGCTTCTCACAAGAAAGTCCCCTTTCTATGACATGGTCATGGAGGAACCAACAAGTGAGGAAGAGTTTCTTGCATTCACAGATCTCTATAGAGTCTCACCCTATTACCAATTTGCTCACTTCACAGCAAACCAGGCTATTTTGGAGGCATACGAGGAGGAGGAAGAGAGGAACAACAAATCACTTCATGTCATTGATTTTGATGTCTCCTATGGCTTCCAATGGCCTTCTCTCATTCAATCACTTTCTGAAAAGGCAACCAGTAGCAACAGAATATCCCTCAGGATAACAGGTTTTGGGAACAACCTGAAAGAACTGCAAGAAACTGAGGCCAGGTTAGTTAGTTTCTCCAAGGGGTTTAGTAACCACCTAGTGTTTGAATTCCAAGGGCTGTTAAGAGGCTCATCAAGGCTCATCAACCTAAGGAAAAGGAAAAATGAAACTTTGGCAGTGAACCTTGTTTCTTACTTGAACACTTTGACTAGTTTCATGAAGGTCTCGGACACATTAGAACTTGTTCATTCTCTTAGCCCCTCCATTGTGGTGTTGGTGAAACAAGAAGGTAGCAGGAATTTGAAGACCTTCTTGTCAAGGTTCACTGAGTCTTTGCACTATTTTGCAGCCATGTTCGATTCACTAGATGATTGCTTGCCACTTGAGAGCACTGAGAGATTGAGGATTGAGAAGAAGCTTTTGGGGAAAGAGATCAAAAGCATGCTCAACTATGACATGGATGGTGTGGATTGCCCAAAGTATGAGAGGATGGAAACATGGAAAACAAGAATGGAGAATCATGGATTTGTGGGAAGAAAAATTAGCTCAAAGTGTGTGATCCAAGCAAAGCTGCTTCTGAAGATGAGGACCCATTATTATCCCCTACAGTTTGAGGAAGAGGGTGGAAGTGGAGGTTTCAGAGTTTCTGAAAGGGATGAAGGAAGAGTTATCTCTTTGGGATGGCAAAATAGGTTTCTTCTCACAGTCTCAGCATGGCAACCAATTTGACTAAATAGATACTTCTTCATTCCTAGGTTCTAACTTTCATCATTTTGGTAAAAATCTGCACCCAAAATGATGAATTTTAACTCTTATTTTTCTATATATATTTCTTTGGCTAATATATGTTAACGCATGACTAGAAATATATAGAGCCTTTGATACTTGTTAGATTGTCTAAGCATTTATTAAAGTAAATAGATGAAATATATGTGTCAAAGGGAGTTATGTTTCTCTGGTTCCCGAGATGGGTTCAATATGAAGAACCCTAATTTAATTTTCCTTTTCTTTTTCTTTTTTTAACTAAAAACAGAAAACCCTAATTAGAGCCATCAACACATCTATCACCCACAAATATAAATGTATAACCGTATATATATATATATATATATATATATATATATATATATATATATATATATCATCTCTTGACTACTTTAGTAGTCATAAAAACTCTTGTCGATGAAACAATTATGTCTACATATATAAGTAATAGAAAAAGATATTATGTTATGATAATTAGGTGTACATATATTAATTAATAGGAAAAAAATATTATGTTAAGATATCATCAGATTTATTAAAAAAGAATATACAACGTTTGTGAAGATTTCATATAAAATTATTAATTATTAGTTTAATAAAACTATTATTTGTTGAGATTCTTTAGTGGCATTAAACCATGCTTGTAGAGAGGCAAGTATAGTTCGCTCTCAGATCATATAGTTTATGGTTTACAAGGTAGGCAGTGGATAACTTGTATTAAATAATGGAGGGGAAAATGTTCATTTTAATAATACTTTATATTTACACATTTTTGGAAGTAAACTATTTAGTCACAAAACAATACTAATTAGTGATAACAGAATTCCAGACGTATATATAAAACGTGTGTAATTATTTTTGTAATTAGCATAAGTATAGTTTTAAATACAAAATAAAGTATTAATAAATATATCTATATAATAACAATATCAAAATCAGTATGTTTGTTGACCACACTTTGTTTATATTATGTAAACCTTAAACCTCTTTTGAAGAATATACTGGTCATAAAAAGTATGTTTAAATGTTTTGAACTCGCATCTAGTTTGAAAGTTAATTTTATGAAAACTAAAATAGGAAGGGTCGGAATACACCATTCATATGTGCTTAGATTTGAATTGCACTACCATGAATTTACTCTTTACCTATAATGGTCTACCAGTAGGTAGTAATCATAGAAGAAGATGTTTGGGGAATGGTATGGTATCTAAAATAAAAAAGAGACTAGCAAAATGAAAAGATAAACATGTATCCTTAGCTAGCAGAGCTACTTTGATAAATTTTGTGTTATCTACTATACCTCTTTATTACTTATCTTTATTCAAAATGTCAATCTCCATATCAAAAGAAATAATAAACATATAAAGAGAATTCTTGTAGGGTTGAGGTCATTACAATAGAACAATAGAAAAATATAATGGGTGAGTTGGACATCATTTGTAATCTTAAAATAATGGAGGTCTGGGTTTAAAAAATCTGCCCTATTTTAACAAAGCATTATTAGGGATATGGACTTAGAGATTGGACAAAGAGAAAAAAGGTTTTTAGGTGGATATAGTGAAATCAAGGTATGGTTACTACCAAAAATAATTATTTTAATGAGATTTGTTAGGAGAGGTTATAATAACCTGCAATAGATGCAGGTATAGGAGAAGTTTTCTAACCACCTGGTAAATATAGACGATTCTTAAAAAACCACAACAAAATTTTATTAATTTCTTACTTTATTTTCATTTTTCATGTGTTTTCTAAACTTTAGTTTGGGAGCACCTGTACTACCAGATGGCCGTAAGGCCGACTAGACCGGATAGACGACAAAACCGACTAGACGACAACAGGCGAAGCTAAACGCGTAATTAAGCATAAACAACCCAACTTAAATGATAAGCACGGTTAAGACTCAATTGGGCCTTCATTTGGACCCTAAAGCAGGCCCACAGCGGCCACAGCCCACCTAGAGCAGTATAAATAGCAGAAGAGGCACATCACCCAAGGTAACTATTCACTCCCCACTCTTCTGGTGCTTAGCTCTCGGTCTGACTTGATCGTCGGAGTGTCTTCGCAGGTACTCCCCCCATCGTGGCCAAGCCGAAGATCTAGCTGGAAGAAGACCAACCGGAAGACCGACAAGACGAGAAGAACAACACAAGACATCATCAGAAGGAGTGTTCTGCAGGGTCAGATCTTGTAGGAACATTTTGGCGCCCACCGTGGGGCCCAGAAGACTAACCCCACGAATTATCCGCATGGTGACTACGAGGAACATGACGGGTAACGATAGGAATGCAAAAGAAGAAACCAGCCGTCCAGACCCTATGACGTTAATCTTGAAAATGCAGCAAGAAATGGAAGCTTTGAGGAAGGAGAACGCTCGGATGAAAGAGAAGCTTGCCGAGAAGCCAGAAATACCGGAAGCCATGGATAATATCCCCTCAGGAGATCACGCGAACACGGATACACGTGAGGCCGGGAGCTCGTATCAAGAAAACATAAGGCCGGCCTCGAATAATGCGCTAAACACGGCGCCTCGGAGAAGTCCCTTTACTGAAACCATCCTTGAAGTCCCCTTGCCGGGAACCTGGAACAACCCCACATTGGACAAGTATGACGGATCCACGGATCCTGATGAGCATGTAAATGCGTACCTGACACAGGTCGGCTTGCATACGGCGGAAGACGCGTTGTGGTGCCGAATATTCCCCACCTCACTTAAGGGGGCAGCCTTGAGCTGGTTCACCCGACTGCCAGCTCAATCCATAGATTGCTTCGACACACTTGCGGCTAAGTTTGGAGCACAATTCACTACCAGCCGACCACACCACCTCACTTCGATCGCATTAGTGAATATTCGGCAAGAGAAATCGGAGACCTTGAGGGCCTTCATGAACAGATTCGGCAAAACAGCATTAGACATACGAAACCTAAGTCCCGAAGTGGCGATGCACCACATGGTGACCGCACTGAAGCCGGGACCGTTCTCGGATAGTTTATGCATGCAACCCGCCACGACATTGGATGAGTTACGCCAAAGAGCCACCAAATACATGCAGCTGGAGGAATTGAAAGAGTTTCGGAGTAGGGCTCAAGCGCCCGACGAACCCGAGAGGAGGAGAGACAGAAGCAGACCAACACATTTTGGGAAGCCTAGAGACTTTCCCTAGGGACCACGCTTCAACCGTTACACCCCCCTGACTGCCGAAAGGTCGAGGGTCTTGGAGGAGGCTCTCAATGCAGATCTCCTGAAGGCACCAAGCAGGACTCCTACTCCGCAGAGTGCCGACCAAACCAAGCATTGTCGCTACCACCGCAATTTTGGGCACACAACGGAAGATTGTTGGGCACTGAAGGATAAAATCGAAGAGCTCATCCAAGCTGGTCATCTGCGACGCTTTGTCCAGACAAGCCGAGAAGACGGGAAAAACGAAGTCGACGTGGAAAAGAGAGAAGGGCGTAGGGACACACAGGCAAACCAACAGAGAGGCCGAAGAGGCCGAGAAGGCCGAGAAGGCCGAGAAGGACGAGGAGGAAGGGATCATCGCAGAACCATGCCGGTACGTGGAATCATCAACACGATCGCCGGGGGTTTCGCGGGAGGAGGAACTACATCGTCCTCCCGAAAAAGACACCTCCGAGCGGTCAGTTCGGTGTACTCCATCAGCAGAAGCAGCAGGAGAAGCCTGCCTCCCATGCTTTTCACGAATTCGGACTTCAGAAACATAAACCCGAAGCATGATGACCCTATGGTAGTCACCATCGAAGTAGCCAACTTTGTCATCATGAAAACTCTGATAGATCAAGGAAGCTCTGTGGATATCTTGTATTGGAAGACCTTCCGAAAGATGGGCATGTCTGACGACGACATTGTCCAGTATGATGAACAGATCATTGGCTTCGCGGGGCAGAGAGTCAACACCCGAGGGTACATTGACCTGGACACCAAGTTTGGAGAAGGAAATCGAGACTGCCGGACGATCAAAATCAGATACCTGCTTGTCGACGCCGAAACATCTTACAATATTTTGATCGGGCGATCTTCCCTCAACAAATTGGGAGCTATAGTCTCGACACCCCACCTGGCCATGAAGTTCCCAGCCGACAACCCGAGTAGGGGCCGAGAAGTGGTCACTCTCCATGCCGACCAGAAGACTGCAAGAGAATGTTACGCGGCAAGTTTGAAGATCCTGCCGCCGCGAACACCCACCCGAAGGGCCGAAGTTCATCATATATCCCTAAGTGATGACCTGGATCCAAGACCGAATGACGAACCCCAAGTGGAACCCAAGGAAGAGGTGGTGCCATGCCGAGTGGGCCGAGCAGGTCAGAATACACATTTGGGATCAACCTTAGGAGAAGAGGGAAAGAACATTATCACAGCTGTCCTATACAAAAACACGGACTTGTTCGCATGGTCGGCAGCCGACATGCCCGGAATAGATCCTCGCATAATCTCGCACAAACTATCAGTCTGTAAGGAGGCTAGGCCGGTAGCCCAGAAGAAGAGAAAGTTCGTGGGAGAAAAAGGACGGATAGTCGAAGAGGAAACCAGGAAACTACTGGATGCAAGGTTTATCCGAGAAGTGCATTACACCACGTGGTTGGCAAACATCGTCCTGGTACAGAAGAACAATGGAAAGTGGCGAATGTGTACTGATTACACCCATCTTAATAGGGCATGTCCAAAAGATGCATATCCATTGCCAAGCATTGACCGGCTGGTAGATGGCGCAGCCGGTCACAAAGTGTTAAGTTTTCTTGATGCATACTCTGGGTACAACCAAATACGCATGAATCCGGCAGACCGAGAGAAGACAGCCTTCATTACCGACAAAGCCAATTTTTGCTATGAGGTCATGCCTTTCGGCCTCAAGAATGCTGGAGCCACCTATCAGAGGCTCATGGACCAGATGTTCCGAGATCAGATAGGAAGGACCATGGAAGTATATGTTGACGACATAATTGTAAAATCCGATAGCGTGGAACAACACGCCAACGACTTGGCCGAGGTCTTCCAGCAGATAAGGAAGTATAACATGCGCCTTAACCCAGAGAAATGCGTATTTGGAGTTGAAGGAGGCAAGTTCCTAGGCTTTATGCTGACAAGCCGAGGAATCGAGGCGAATCCGGACAAGTGTCGGGCCTTGGAAACCATGAGAAGCCCGGAAAACCTGAAAGAAGTTCAGCGGCTGGTGGGAAGACTGACGTCCTTGTCCAGATTTATGCCTAGACTAGCGGATAAGATCAGACCAATCTTGAGGCTCATGAAGAAAGCAGAGGAGTTCACATGGAATGAAAGTTGCGAAGAAGCTTTTCAAACGGTAAAAAAGGCGTTGGCCGAACCGCCTATTCTAAGCAAACCCGTCCATGGGATCCCTCTACTGGTCTACCTGGCCGTGTCGCCGGAAGCCGTAAGTGCCGCCATAGTACAAGGCAAGACAGAACAAAAACCAGTCTACTTCATTAGCCGAGTACTACAGGATGCGGAAACCCGGTATCAAATGATCGAGAAGGTAGCTCTAGCCCTCGTCCATGCCTCCAGAAGGCTACGACAATATTTCCAAAGTCACGAGGTCATAGTGCGAACCGACTTCCCCATCAATAAGATTTTGCAAAAACCCGAGTTGGCCGGAAGAATGATTGGCTGGTCAGTCGAGTTGTCCGAATTCAGCATTAAATACGAACCACAAGGACCTATCAAGTCCCAATGCTTGGCGGACTTCACTTCAGAGTTGCAGCAATGCCAAGAACCTGAAACCATATGGATCCTGCATGTCGATGGCTCCTCAAGTAAGAAGGGTGGAGGAGCCGGAATCGTTCTGGAAGGGCCAAAAAATATACAGATTGAGCAATCTTTACGTTTTGGGTTCCCCACATCAAACAATCAAGCAGAATATGAAGCACTTATAGCCGGGCTGTTGCTGGCGAAAGATATGGGAGCTCAGAAGGTGGAATGTCATACGGACTCCCAACTCATGGTCGAACATGTCAATGGGAACTACCAAATCAAAGATCCTCTGCTCCTGAAATACTACCACAGAGTGGTTAACATCATAAGCCAGTTTCAAAATGTCAAGATAAATCATGTGAAACGACAAGAAAACCTGAGGGCCGACACCCTGTCAAAACTGGCAACCGCTAAGACGAAGGGCCGACACGCCTCTGTCATTCAGCAGATCTTATCGGCTCCGTCGGTCCCCATCGGGGAATGCATGGTCACCGAGAAAGGAGAAGACGATTGGGTGTCCGACATGAAAAAAGCTGTCAGGGACCGTGAAGAAGGGAAGGACGGCCATGACTTGCACCTATCCAAGAAAGCGTCACGGTTTGTTATAATAGGAGAAGACTTATACAAGCGAGGATTCTCAACCCCATTGCTCAAATGTGTGTCGAAAGTAGAAGCCGAGTACATTCTACAAGAATTACACCAAGGGGCGTGTGGGTTACATTTCGGGGCCCGAACAATGGCGACGAGAGTCCTGAGGGCCGGATATTATTGGCCGACGCTAAGAACCGATTGCACCAACTTTGTGAAAAAGTGTATAAGTTGTCAAGAGCATGGCCCGCTAATCCACCCACACCCTCACAACCTGCAAAGCATCAATTCCCCCTGGCCTTTTGCCCTGTGGGGGATGGACATAATAGGTCCCTTCCCCCAGGCAACCGAGCAAAGGAAGTTTCTACTGGTCGCGGTGGATTACTTTACAAAGTGGATTGAGGCAGAACCCCTTGCAAACATCACAGCTAGGCAAGTCCAGAACTTTGTATGGAAAGACATCATCTGCAGGTTCGGAATCCCGCACACCATCATCACGGACAATGGGAGACAATTTACTGATCGCAAGTTGGCCGAATTCTATGAAAGCCTGGGCGTCCAGCACAAGACAAGTTCAGTGGAGCACCCGCAAACCAATGGCCAAGCCGAATCTGCTAACAAAGTCATCCTGAACGAACTAAAGAAAAGACTTGGCAGTGCCAAAGGTAAGTGGGTAGAGGAGCTCGTAGAAGTTCTCTGGGCATACCGGTGTACCCCCCACTCGGCAACTGGGGAAACCCCGTACAATCTCACCTACGGCACAGACGCCATGCTGCCGGTTGAGGTTGGAGAGCCGACAATCCGAAGAGAACTCCACAGTTTGAAGATGAATGAAGAGTGTCTAAGAGCGGAGTTGGATTTGCTCCAGGAAGCACGCGACAGGGCCAAGATAAGAGAACAAGCTTGCAAGCAGATGGCTGCGAGAAGATACAATTCAAAGACTAAACCAAGAGCCTTCCAAGAAGGAGACCTGGTCTGGAGAATGAAAGGGGAAGCTCGCAGAATCCCAGCGGAAGGAAAGTTCAAAGCAAACTGGGAGGGTCCCTTCAAGGTCAGAGAAAATCTCCAGAACGGCGCATATCGCCTAGAACACTTGGATGGCAGGGAAGTTCCAGGACGTGGAACGCGAGCCATTTGAAAATGTATTTCAGTTAACATGTATTATAGGCGTACTCTTTCCTACCTTCGATCTTTTTTCCCAGAGGGCTATCCCGAGGGTTTTTGATTGAAGAAGGTTTTAACGAGGCACCACAATCAATGAAATCATGTTTATCACTCAAAATTCTCTGGCAAATCATTAATACAAGAAAAAATAATACCTCTCGGCCAAGGAAGAATTCACCCAAGTGAATCCCTACCGAGAGTACAAGAAAAACCTCTCGGCCAAGGAAGAATTCACCCAAGTGAATCCCTGCCGAGAGTACAAGAAAAACCTCTCGGCCAAGGAAGAATTCACCCAAGTGAATCCCTGCCGAGAGTACAAGAAAAACCTCTCGGCCAAGGAAGAATTCACCCAAGTGAATCCCTGCCGAGAGTACAAGAAAAACCTCTCGCCCAAGGAAGAATTCACACAAGTGAATCCCTGCCGAGAGTACAAGAAAAACCTCTCGACCAAGGAAGAATTCACCCAAGTGAATCCCTGCCGAGAGTACAAGAAAAACCTCTCGGCCAAGGAAGAATTCACTCAAGTGAATCCCTGCCGAGAGTACAAGAAAAACCTCTCGGCCAAGGAAGAATTCACCCAAGTGAATCCCTGCCGACCGAGAGTGCAATAAAAACCTCTCGGCCAAGAGAGTTCAAAAGAAAAACCTCTCGGCCAAGGAAGAATTCACTCAAGTGAATCCCTGCCGACCGAGAGTGCAATAAAAACCTCTCGGCCAAGAGAGTTCAAAAGAAAAACCTCTCGGCCAAGGAAGAATTCACTCAAGTGAATCCCTGCCGACCGAGAGTGCAATAAAAACCTCTCGGCCAAGGAAGAATTCACCCAAGTGAATCCCTGCCGAGAGTACAAGAAAAACCTCTCGACCAAGGAAGAATTCACCCAAGTGAATCCCTGCCGAGAGTACAAGAAAAACCTCTCGGCCAAGGAAGAATTCACCCAAGTGAATCCCTGCCGACCGAGAGTGCAATAAAAACCTCTCGGCCAAGAGAGTTCAAAAGAAAAACCTCTCGGCCAAGGAAGAATTCACTCAAGTGAATCCCTGCCGACCGAGAGTGCAATAAAAACCTCTCGGCCAAGAGAGTTCAAAAGAAAAACCTCTCGGCCAAGGAAGAATTCACTCAAGTGAATCCCTGCCGACCGAGAGTGCAATAAAAACCTCTCGGCCAAGGAAGAATTCACTCAAGTGAATCCCTGCCGACCGAGAGTGCAATAAAAACCTCTCGGCCAAGAGAGTTCAAAAGAAAAACCTCTCGGCCAAGGAAGAATTCACTCAAGTGAATCCCTGCCGACCGAGAGTGCAATAAAAACCTCTCGGCCAAGAGAGTTCAAAAGAAAAACCTCTCGGCCAAGGAAGAATTCACCCAAGTGAATCCCTGCCGACCGAGAGTGCAATAAAAACCTCTCGGCCAAGAGAGTTCAAAAGAAAAACCTCTCAGCCAAGGAAGAATTCACTCAAGTGAATCCCTGCCGACCGAGAGTGCAATAAAAACCTCTAGGCCAAGAGAGTTCAAAAGAAAAACCTCTCGGCCAAGGAAGAATTCACTCAAGTGAATCCCTGCCGACCGAGAGTGCAATAAAAACCTCTCGGCCAAGGAAGAATTCACCCAAGTGAATCCCTGCCGACCGAGAGTGCAATAAAAACCTCTCGGCCAAGAGAGTTCAAAAGAAAAACCTCTCGACCAAGGAAGAATTCACCCAAGTGAATCCCTGCCGACCGAGAGTGCAATAAAAACCTCTCGGCTAAGGAAGAATTCATCCAAGTGAATCCCTGCCGACCGAGAGTGCAATAAAAACCTCTCGGCCAAGGAAGAATTCACCCAAGTGAATCCCTGCCGACCGAGAGTGCAATAAAAACCTCTCGGCCAAGAGAGTTCAAAAGAAAAACCTCTCGGCCAGGGAAGAATTCACCCAACTGAATCCCTGCCGATCGAGAGTGCAACAAAATACCTCTCGGCCAAGAGAGTCTCAAAGAAACAATCAACCGTACAACAATAAACGCGTATACAAGTAAGCGAAAGACGACACTCCAATTAAAAACAACTCATTCATTATATTCAAAAGAAACCGGCTACGCCGTATCGGTTACACAAAAAGAAGGGGGCCACGACTTTACAAAAAATAACAATTAAACGCGACCCATGCATGGAGAAGCAACCTAGCTATCGGACTCTAGGTGTTCGACCTCAGGAGCTGTCGGGGGAGCTAGAACTTGAGTTGAGCTTGGAATTTGGTCTATCGGCATGAGTTGGCCTTCGTAGAAATCCTTGTCGACATCGAATTTCCCTTCATCCAAGGGAACATTATAGAAGAAGGCCGCTTGCCGAAGGGCTTTCTTAAAGCCAAGTTCATGTTCTTCCATGACGCTATCTTCGGCCACCTCTAGTTCCTTCAGCAACTTCCCTATCTTCTCTTCGGCTCGGTGGTTGGTAAGGGCCATGTCCGAGAGGCTTTTTGATCCGATCGGTCATCGGTAGTCGATGACATCAGCATCAGAGAACCACGTGGACCACTCACAGGGTGACACGTGGACCAGGTGGCAGAGAGGTAGGGGGACGATCGCCAAGAGAGGTGATCGGTGGTCAGTAACCAAGTTACCACCGACAGATCAGGCGGCAGAGAGGTCGGGGGACAGATCACCCAGAATGGTGATCGGTGGTCAGTAGCCAAGTGACCACCAGCAGACCAGTTCCCAGACTCGCGCCTGGAGGCAGAGCGCGAGTAGCGAATAAACACTGATCAGTCATCGGGTGTATTGTCATCGGGGTCTCGTGTTACACGCAGTTAAACTGGGACTAAGGTTCCCAGCGAGAGCGTTACGCATGGACCTCGCATGAGCACACCTCAAGGAATCATGCACGAGAGTGGCCTGAGGGAACCAGTAAGCCAGTCGGTGATTGGTGATTCCCTCAACCCATTACATGCGTGTCATCCTGAAGGGTAAGTCGCCTACGCAGAGAGTAACGTTTGGTGAGGGCGCCTAGACCAGCCACACCCGACGTTCTCCTAAGAGTATGCAATTTGCCCAGATAAGAGAAGCATCCCAAGTTACTCCGCAAGGGTGTAGCTTAGGCAGACAAAGAGAGGCGCTAGAGCCCTTCCAGTAAGTGACACGTGTGTGGTTAGATGTGAGTTGCAGGCCTCCACGTGTCACCATCTGAGAGGGGTGCGGTCCAGACAAAAGAGCACTCCGTACTGCTAAAGGTACAGACAGGCGCAGCCAAGCGCAGACATGCGCAGACTCTCACGCTCCCCATTGCTGATTCTGAAGGTACGCTTTCTCTGAAAAGCACGACAGGGTTCTGACACATGCCAGAAAAGCATAACAGAATTCTGTTATGCCCAGAAGCAGGGAAAGAGGGATAAAAGACAGAATCAGAGGGAGAGTGAGGGGGGGAAAAAAAAGATAGAGGGAAAAACAGAGTGCAAGTTTTTCTGATACACACGTTTTTTACTAAGTTTCCAGTTTTCTGGTGGTTCTGTTGAACTAACTTGATCGTCGGAGTGCAAACGGCCGCTAGAGGCGCCGTCTGTGTATTTTGCAGGTCACATTTTGAAGACATCGGAGAGAGAGAGTTCAGAAGGTGATTCTTCAGGAGACACAGTCGCGAAGACAGGGCAGAAAGTGTTACGAAGCGATTCACCCACGTTCAAGTTGCCGGCAGGATCATTTGGCGCCCACCGTGGGGCCCGAGTGAATCGTTGTCCCACATATACCACAGTTTTAAAGCTCACCAGAGTTTTATCAGTTTCTCTGATAGGGAAGATGCCTAGAAACAGACAACCATCACCTGCGCCATCCGCTGACGAAGGAGCTGTGACAATGGCGCAGGTCCTGGAAATGGTGCGCACGCTGCAGGATAACGCTGCAGCGTCGAAAGTCGAACAAGAAAGGATGCAGATGGAGTTGGCTGCGTCGCAAAGCAGGAACGACGAACTGAATCGTGTCAACGAAGAGTTGAGAAGAACGCTGCAGGCGCAGAGGGAGCACGTCGTTGACGAAAGGGTGTCTAGGCAGCCTTCACCTCCAAGGGCATTTCCCATGCCATTCTCCCCCGAGATTATGGGAACCATGGTGCCTTCCAACCTGGTGGGGGTAAAAGCGTCGTTCAAAGGGGTAGAAGACCCGGAGGCGCATCTGACGGCATTCCACACCCAGATGATGTTGTCTGGGGGCTCAGACGCTGTATACTGCAAGATGTTCATGAGCACACTGAGCGGAATCGCCATGGAGTGGTTCGTGAGTTTACCAGAAGGGCATATCACGTCTTTCTCTCAGTTCTCGAAGCTCTTCATTGAACAATACATCGTCAACAAGGCACCTGCAGTGGTGTCCTACGACCTGTTCGATGTGCGCCAATACCAGGGGGAGTCGCTGAAAGACTACCTCAACCGTTTTGGAGCACAAGTGGTTAGACTACCCAGCAAAGATGAAGACATGCTTGTGCACGCGTTTAAGAAGGGAGTGCTGCCTGGCCCTTTCAGTGAGTCTCTCATCAGGAGCCATCCCAGCACCTTTGCAGAGATCCGACGGCGTGCGGTGGCGCACATAGTGGCAGAAACAGAAGTTTCTGAGAAGAGGGGAAGTGCTGCGCCACCCAGACCGCGTGGAGGGCAAGGAAAACCACAGCAAGCGAGGGTGCATGAGGCCAAAGAAGGGAAGAAGGTGCGGGAAAAACCTCGTCCCTATGCACCAGGCAAAGACCAGAGTAAGGGGCGTGCAAGGGAGAATAACGCGCCCCCAAGATACAACTTCATGGTGGGGTTGGCGGATCTCATCGCCCTTCCTGCCGTAGCAGCAAGACTACGAGTACCAGAGAAGACAGATAAGGTACTCGGAAGGAAGAAGAATGAATGGTGTGAGTTTCATCAGGCCTTTGGACATACACTTCATTCCTGTTTGGCGCTGGGACACCAACTGGCAGAGTTGGTGAAGTCTGGTTTTCTAGCAGATTACCTGCGTGAGCCACAGGGTGATCGTGCGTCAGGATCCCAAACTGGAGAGCAACAGCATGAAGTCCCTGTGCATGGGGAAGTGCAGACAATCGCTGGAGGCTTCTCTGGTGGGGGATGCACAGCTTCACAAAGAAGGAGATACACTCGATCTGTGATGACGATAGATGCAGCGAGTGAGAGTCATTTCCCTGAGGTGGACATTGTCTTCAGGAAGACTGACCTACGAGATGTTGTCCCACACGACAACGACCCTGTGGTCATTTCTCTCATCACCGCAGGAAGACGAGTGCATAGAGTACTCGTAGATCAAGGAAGCTCGGCGGATGTCATGTTCTGGCCAACATTCAACAAGCTACAGTTGTCCCCTGATCAGTTGAGATCGTATACTGGTTGTCTCTACGGTTTTGCAGGGGACCAGGTAGAAGTGCGGGGATACATCGAGCTGAGGACAACGTTCACCGACGGAACGGCAGCCCGCACGGAAAAGATAAAGTACCTGGTGGTGAACGCCCCTTCTGCGTACAATGTCCTGTTGGGGAGGCCAACGCTCAATAGACTGGGCGCAATACCATCGACAAGGCATATGAAGTTGAAGCTGCCGTCGATGGAAGGGGCCGTGATAACCATCAAGTCGGATCAGGCTGAGGCAAGACGCTGTTATGAGAACAGTTTGAAGCAAAAAAGAAGTGTATGCCATGTCACCACAAAACCACCACCAGGCGTGCGCAAAGAGCAACCGGCGGTCAGGGAGACACAAGGCGCTCAGAGGATGGAGAACGCCGCAGTGGGGGGCTCCCAGGTGGCCCAAGTCGTGGAAGAGGAGGAAGGCGCGATCACTCCTCGCGAGTCAGGGATCGCGAGAGCGGTCATTGCCAGTGAGAGGAGGCCCCACCCAGCTGAAGGATGGGTCGAGGTGGACATCAGGGGAAGAAAATTCAAGTTGGGGAAATCCCTCATTGAAGAAGAGCGAAGGCTGATCATGGGTGTAATTGAGAAGCACATCAATGCCTTTGCATGGTCATCATCCGACATGCCAGGAATCGACCCCGATTTCCTCTGCCATCGTCTATCAATGGACCCCATGGTTCGACCGGTGCGACAGAGAAGAAGGAAATTCAACGAGGAAAAGAGGAAGGTGATCCACGAGGAAGCGCAGAAGCTCCTTGTCGCAGGGCATATCAGAGAAATCCAGTACCCCGAGTGGTTAGCGAATGTGGTACTGGTGCGGAAGGCAAGCGGCAAGTGGAGAATGTGCGTGGACTTCACTGACCTCAATAAGGCGTGCCCCAAGGATTCTTACCCCTTACCCAGTATAGATGCTCTAGTCGATAGCGCCTCGGGGGGAAAGCTACTCAGCTTCTTGGACGCTTTCTCAGGGTATAATCAGATCAGGATGCACCCAGTGGACGAATGCAAGACCGCGTTTATGACGGAACGGTCTTGCTACTGCTACAAGGTCATGCCATTTGGGTTGAAGAATGCGGGGGCTACCTACCAGCGGCTCATGGATAGGGTGCTCTCGCCCATGCTGGGAAGGAACGTACACGCCTATGTAGATGACATGGTGGTTACGTCCCAAGAGAAGAAGCATCATGCAGCTGATCTGGAAGAGCTATTCACCACCATTGCCAAGTATAGGCTGAAGCTCAACCCTGAGAAATGCATATTCGGTGTAGAGGCTGGGAAGTTCTTGGGTTTCCTCTTGACAGAGCGAGGAATCGAAGCTAACCCGGAGAAGTGTGCGGCGATCGTGGCGATGAGGAGCCCAACGACGGTGAAGGAGGTGCAGCAGCTCACCGGCCGCTTGGCAGCACTGTCCCGGTTTATGTCTGCTGGTGGGGAGAAAGGTCACCCATACTTCCAGTGTCTCAAGCACAACAGCAGATTTCTCTGGACGCAGGAGTGCGAGGAGGCCTTCATTAAGTTGAAGGGATATCTGGCAAGCCCACCAGTCT
This sequence comes from Phaseolus vulgaris, assembly GCF_051622355.1. Taxonomy (NCBI): domain Eukaryota; kingdom Viridiplantae; phylum Streptophyta; class Magnoliopsida; order Fabales; family Fabaceae; genus Phaseolus; species Phaseolus vulgaris. Next base: position 17,742,942 of record NC_143501.1, on the reverse strand, counting down.
TGCGAAAGCCCCAGGTAGGCATCCCCCTCCGTCTATACTTTGCTGTTACGGAGAGGGCGGTCAGTTCAGTCCTGGTGCAAGAGCTGGACCAGGCCCAGAGGCCTGTTTATTTCGTCAGCAAGGTGCTGCAAGGCCCTGAAACCAGGTACCAGGCCCTCGAGAAGGCTGCTCTAGCGGTGGTATTCTCAGCCAGAAGACTCAGGCATTACTTCCACAGCTTCACAGTGGTGGTGATGACTGATCTACCTATCCAGAATGTATTGAAGAAACCTGATGTGGCAGGAAGGATGGTCAAATGGGCAGTAGAATTGTCAGAATTTGACATTCAGTATGAGCCCCGAGGACCGATCAAGGGGCAGGTGTTCGCGGACTTTGTAGTCGAGCTATCATCCATCGCGACACCTGCAGAAGGGCTAGATTTTCGATGGGTGTTATCGGTGGATGGCTCCTCTAATCAGCAAGGAAGCGGCGCTGGGGTCATCCTGGAAGGGCCAAACGGAGTACTGATTGAGCAGTCCCTCCGTTTCGCCTTCAAGGCTAGCAACAATCAGGCGGAGTAAGAGGCCCTGATCGCGGGAATGTTGCTAGCAAGGGAAATGGGAGCAAGAAATCTACTGGCCAAGAGCGATTCGTTACTGGTCACCGGGCAGGTTACCGGGGAGTTCCAAGCAAAGGACCCCCAGATGGCAGCCTACCTGGAGTATGCGCAGCTCCTGAAGACGTCTTTCGCTGAGTTTGAGTTAGTGCATGTACCAAGAGAGCAGAACGCCCGAGCAGACCTGCTTGCCAAGCTGGCCAGCTCAGGCAAAGGGGGGAAGCAGAGGACTGTCATTCAGGAGACCCTGAAGGTGCCGCGCGCGTTTGTATCAGACAACCAGGTGCTTCATGTATACAAGTCAATGGAGCGTCAAACGATCGGTCATCGGTCGTTGACTCAAGAGACGCTGAGAGCGCCGAGGGTGAGACCGCGACCCTCAAAGATCGGTGAGTCGATGGAGGTCCACGCGGAGAAGGAACCCCACACCTGGATGACGCCATACCGGCTATACTTAGAAGATGGTGTACTCCCGCTCGATCTGGCAGAGGCAAAAAGAATAAAGAGGAGTTCAAGTAAGTTTACTCTCATAGATGGAAGCCTATTTAGATTTGGATTTTCTCACCCTGTGCAGATCTGTGTACACGGCGAACAATGCACCAGACTCATGTCTGAGCTGCACGAGGGGGTGTGCGGAAGCCATGTAGGTGGTCGCGCTTTGGCAAGTAGAGTACTCCGCGCGGGGTACTACTGGCCAAAGCTGAAGGAAGATTGCATAAGGTTTGCTCAGCGATGCAAACAATGTCAGCTGCATGCAGATTGGCACAAGGCACCCCCTGAGGAGTTGAGGTCCATCCATAGCCCGTGGCCATTCCATACATGGGGGATTGACATCCTAGGACCTTTTCCCCTGGCGACAAGGCAGATGAAGTTCCTCATTGTGGCCATGGAATATTTCACTAAGTGGGTGGAGGCAGAGCCAGTTGCCCACATCACCGCACAGAAAGTCGAACACTTCGTCTGGAAGAACATTGTCTGCCGCTTCGGAATACCCAAGAGGCTGGTTTCCGACAATGGCACCCAGTTCACCAGTCATCAGTTGAGGAAGATGTGTGAAGAGCTAAAGATACAACAGGTTTTCGCATCTGTGGAGCACCCACAAACAAATGGGCAGGTGGAGTCAGCAAATCGAGTGCTGCTCAGGGGGCTGAAGCGGAGGCTAGACAAGGCCAAAGGAGGCTGGGCAGAGGAGGTCCCCAGAATTGTGTGGTCTTACCACACCACCCCACAGTCCAGCACCCATGAGACACCCTTCAGCCTTGTCTATGGGACAGACGCCATGATTCCTGTGGAGATACAGGAGAGCTCCCCCAGATTCTTGAACTTCGTTACTGAAGAGTCCAATGAAGAGCGTAAGGTGAATTTGGACCTGCTAGACGAAGTGCGAGAAGAGGCCAGAGTCAGTGCTGAAGCTGTGAAGAGAAGAGTAGAGCGGAGGCACAACTCTAAAGTGAGGCCCAGGCGCTTCCAGGAAGGTGATCTGGTGATGAGAAAGGCGCATCAGAATGACATGCAGAATAAGTTATCCCCGAAGTGGACAGGCCCGTACAGAGTGGTGGAGACATTAGAGAACGGAGCCTATCGCCTAGAGACTTTGGAGGGAGGAGCAATCCCCAGAACGTGGAACGCCACCCATTTAAAATTTTATTTCAGTTAAAATTGTACGGTAATGGCGTTCTCACGCTAAAAGGCACATGCTTTGTTTATGGTGGAAACAGTTGAACAGACAAGGGGGCACTCTTTTCCCTAAAGAGGGTTTTTAACGAGGCCACCCAATCAAAGAAAAATTTCCAGCATATAAAGTGTTCTCAAGTATTAAAGTTAAAATCCTCCTTGCCCCAGGTGCAAGTGCAGGTGATTGGTTAGGCCCTACTTGCCCTAGGCGCAAGTACTGGCACCAATCTAAGTCTTCCTCACCCCAGGTGTGAGCGCAAGCAGAAAGGTTTGAAAGGCCAGGGGTGCTAGTAAGACCAAGAGAAGGAAAGGAAAGGTTTTGACAAAACGTCCTTACCCACTTGGCATGCACCAATATTGGCCCAGTAAAACTCTCAGTCAGAAAACCTTACTCACCCTAGGAGTGAGACAGGGAGTGATCGACTCAACCCGCCAAAGGGTGATGACCTCGGGGAAAGGGAAAGGGGTTAGCGAGAAACACTTCCTTTTCCCCAAGATGAGGCCTCACTTTGAGCAATCGATGTCAAGGTCCTTTATGCACTTAGCGCTAGAGCGACAGAGAAAGCTAAGTAAGGACTAAAGAGCGATCACCGATGAGTCGTCAGTAATTGGCTAGTAGTACAAAGCAGCGCACGAGGACTGTTAAACACCAAGCTGAGGGAACAGCCAGTCGAGATCATGCAGATCGCGCTAAGCCTGAGTTGGTTAACACTTAGTCGCGCGCAAAGAGAAGAGAAGCAGATCGCGCTAAGCCTGAGTTGGTTAACACTTAGTCGCGCGCAAAGAGAAGAGAAGCAGATCGCGCTAAGCCTGAGTTGGTTAACACTTAGTCGCGCGCAAAGAGTAAGAGAAGCAGATCGCGCTAAGCCTAAGCTGGTTGACACCTAGTCGTGTGCGAAAGGAAAGGCAAAGCCCAAGATCGCGCTGAACCTAAACTAGCTAACAGTTAGTCGCGCACATAAAGGTAAGTGGAGTCCAAAGAAAATACAAAGAAAAATTGAGCAATTGAAACCAAGGTATATCACCAGAGATGTTCATACAATTGTCAGTTACAAAGAGTTGAATGGTGCAGAAACATAAGGTTACAAAATGAAACTTTGTACAGAAGAAGTCAAAATTACAAAAGGAAGAGATTCAGGGAGTAGGAGGCTTGAGCTTCCCATCTACCACCGAGTGATGAATGCTGAATTGCGCAAGGTCCAGTTCTGGAAGGACGCAGCGGACTTGCTCGAGCGCCAGCTCGAATCCATCAATGAGGGAATCGGCGCCCATGTTCATCAAGTCCTCTTTCTCCGCCTCCAGACTTCGCCTCGAAGCCTCTGCAGCATCCCTCTGCGTGGTAAGGGTAGCAAGGGAGGAGGCAGCCTCAGAGAGCTTGCCCACTGCCTCCTCAAGCTTCTTTTCGGCGGCAGCAGTTGCCTCCTTGGCGGCCTTGAGCATCTCTACCCGCTGAGAATCCTGTTGGCGTAGGGAGGAGTTCTCAGCCTCTAACTCCTCCACCATCTGACTCCGTTCGAGCAAAGAGGAATTCTCAGCCTGTAACTCTGCCACCTTCCAGTCCAGAGGACCAACAGTCTGCCCCATCAAGATCTCCATCTTGATGGTCTCCTGGACCTGCAGCAAGTACTCCCTTCTGGCCTTCTCCACCATGCCTCGCATCAGCTCGACGGACCCCTGAGCGGCTTCAAGGTCACTGCGCAGCGACTCGTTGTCGTGCTCGAGTTCCCTCACCCTTTTCTCCAGGACCTTCTGCTTGCGATGCTGGTTGGAGAACTCCAGCGAGAGCACCACCTGCTTGGCAAGGTGTGCGTCAATCTCCTCCCCGCTCCAGTCGACGAGCTCCCCATTGCTGATGTGCTGTCGCACCATGGAGATAACTCTGCTGAAGTTTTCATGGTTGGCTCCAGTGTTGCTTGGGCGCGAGCCTGACCCACCATGTTCAGCATTGGCGGTGGAGATTGTCATTGGAGGCGGGGCACACTCTTTTTGAGCAGAAACACCCCCAGCAGGGTGAGCGGATGGACCAGGTGATTGGCCTGCTGGGGGGGAAGTTGGTGGTTGAGAGGTTGGGGGCGATTTTTGGCCAGGAGAAGGAGGACATGCGGGCTCTGGAGCCGGTCGAGTAGAGGGAGAGGGAGGTGGTGAACCTTCTTCTACCTCTACCACCTCTATCCCTCCAGGCTGGAGAGACGAGACCCCCTCAGCCACTGCTTTCTTCCTCTGGCGGTGAATGAGGGGGGAGCCTGAGCTTTCCTCTTCCACTGAGGCAGCAGCAGCAGCAGGTACCAGCGAGGAAGCCTTCACCAGTCTCTTCCTTTTCTTCCCTTGCTCGGGGCCTTCGGCTGGCGCGACCGAGAGCGGAGGGGCTTCGATTGGCTCGGTGGTGGAAGAGGAAGAGCCAGTCCCTTTGGCCGCTCGGCGTTTAGCGAGCTCCAACACCGCCAACCTCCTATCTTTCCCTGACATTGAATCTGCATAGGCAAGAAAGAGGAAAATTAGACAGCTAAGAGACGCAAGCAAGGTGGAAAGTATAAGAGCATGCATGAGGAAGTATAAATGTCCTAAGGGGCGGTAGAGAAAGAACTACCTATATATTTCTTCAGGGAAACCACATCAAACTCATCCTTGATGAGGCGAGCGGAGTCATACTTAGCCCCCAGGAGCAGCCCACACAGCTCGCGCTCGTAGGGGGCCATGGTCTCGAGATCCTTGGGTTTTTTAAATTGAACCTGGGGAACCCAGTAGAGGGGGTACCCCTCGAGCAGATGAGGGCTTTGTGGGGTGGCGGATATCATATAAAATCTGCCCTTCCAGTCTTTGAAGGACTGCTGGTACAGGCCCAGAAGCACCCGTCCAGCAACCCCGTTCAGGCTGACCCAAAACCTATCCCCTGGTTTCTTCGCCTCAAAGAAGTAGAGGAACACCTCCACCGAGGCGTTGTGCCCAAAGTAGTTGCACAGAATCTGAAACGCCCGGATGAAGGCCCAGGCATTGGGGTGGAGTTGGCAGGGCGCGACGTTCAACTCCATCATCAGCTCTTTCTCGAAGAAGGTGAAGGGGAGTCGCAACCTCAACCTTTTGAAGATCGCGGAGTAAACAAAAACGAAGGGCACCCCATTGGTGGCCCTGTCGTCAGCGCAAATGGGCATCCCTCGGGGAGGGATGCGGACTCGGATGTGGAAGTCGTTTTCCCTGTCTATGGAACACGAGGGTTCATCCGGGTCGTGGCTCAGAAGCGAGTTAAGATGGTCCTCAGGTAGCAAGATGGACGTTTCAGATAGCAACGCCAGAGGGGCCCAGTCATAGACTTTGGCGTTGTCATGGAATGAGGTGACAACAGGCGGTGGCGAAGCTGGTGCACTCGCGGAGGGCTGTGCACCAGAAGAAGAGGCAAGGACGCGAGCGGTCTGCTTCAAGCGAGCCATCGTGAGATAGCTGCAATGGAGGAAAAACGAAGGGTCAGAAATAGAAAGGGAGAGAGTGATGGATGGTTCGGTGAAAAACAGAGAGGGGGAATGAGGAAGAAATGCCCAGGTAAAGGAGAAAGAAGGGGAGGCAGAAGCCAAAGCGGAAACATGGGAAAAACCCTAGCGCGGGTTGAGAAGAAGAAAAACAGGAAAGGTGAATGCATGATAACTAGAATGGTAAATGCAATCGGTAAAGATGACCAAAAAGGGGCCAGGGAAAAGAAAAACCATACCTTTGAATGATCGTAGGAGTATAGGATCACAGAGAATTCGAAGAAAGATGGGTGCGCAGAAGAAAGGTTCGCAGAGAGTTTGGGAGTCAAATGAAGAAGATGAAGGAACAGTGGAAGGGCGCGCCATTTTGAATAAGAGAAGCGCTAGCGACGCATAACGCTGGCCGTTGATGGTGCCACGTGTCGCGAGATTAAGGAAGGAAGCCCAAACGTTAAAGAAGCAGCACGTGAGGTGGCACGTGAGGCGGCCCCACTTGCCACGTGGACTGAGGGCACGACCACTTAGTCTCTTCGCTGAGAACGAGTTCTCGACTCGAGACTGGGGGGCTTGTGATCCGATCGGTCATCGGTAGTCGATGACATCAGCATCAGAGAACCACGTGGACCACTCACAGGGTGACACGTGGACCAGGTGGCAGAGAGGTAGGGGGACGATCGCCAAGAGAGGTGATCGGTGGTCAGTAACCAAGTTACCACCGACAGATCAGGCGGCAGAGAGGTCGGGGGACAGATCACCCAGAATGGTGATCGGTGGTCAGTAGCCAAGTGACCACCAGCAGACCAGTTCCCAGACTCGCGCCTGGAGGCAGAGCGCGAGTAGCGAATAAACACTGATCAGTCATCGGGTGTATTGTCATCGGGGTCTCGTGTTACACGCAGTTAAACTGGGACTAAGGTTCCCAGCGAGAGCGTTACGCATGGACCTCGCATGAGCACACCTCAAGGAATCATGCACGAGAGTGGCCTGAGGGAACCAGTAAGCCAGTCGGTGATTGGTGATTCCCTCAACCCATTACATGCGTGTCATCCTGAAGGGTAAGTCGCTTACGCAGAGAGTAACGTTTGGTGAGGGCGCCTAGACCAGCCACACCCGACGTTCTCCTAAGAGTATGCAATTTGCCCAGATAAGAGAAGCATCCCAAGTTACTCCGCAAGGGTGTAGCTTAGGCAGACAAAGAGAGGCGCTAGAGCCCTTCCAGTAAGTGACACGTGTGTGGTTAGATGTGAGTTGCAGGCCTCCACGTGTCACCATCTGAGAGGGGTGCGGTCCAGACAAAAGAGCACTCCGTACCGCTAAAGGTACAGACAGGCGCAGCCAAGCGCAGACATGCGCAGACTCTCACGCTCCCCATTGCTGATTCTGAAGGTACGCTTTCTCTGAAAAGCACGACAGGGTTCTGACACATGCCAGAAAAGCATAACAGAATTCTGTTATGCCCAGAAGCAGGGAAAGAGGGATAAAAGACAGAATCAGAGGGAGAGTGAGGGGGGGAAAAAAAAGATAGAGGGAAAAACAGAGTGCAAGTTTTTCTGATACACACGTTTTTTACTAAGTTTCCAGTTTTCTGGTGGTTCTGTTGAACTAACTTGATCGTCGGAGTGCAAACGGCCGCTAGAGGCGCCGTCTGTGTATTTTGCAGGTCACATTTTGAAGACATCGGAGAGAGAGTTCAGAAGGTGATTCTTCAGGAGACACAGTCGCGAAGACAGGGCAGAAAGTGTTACGAAGCGATTCACCCACGTTCAAGTTGCCGGCAGGATCACTTTCCTTTAAGCCCTTCACTTCGTTGTCAGCCTTCTCGGCAACCTCTCTACCAGCCCTCTCGGCCAGTTCGAACTTCTCTTTCCACCTCATCGCCTCGGCCTCTAGGGCTTCCTTCTGAGCCACAAGTGTAGCATTTTCGGTCAGCTTTGTTTTCAAGCTGGCCGACGACTCGTTCAGCTTAGCCCGGAGCCCCTCCACCTCGGCTGCATTTTTGTCCCTCTTCATCAAATCGGATGCCATCCGTTTGCCGAGTACCAAGGTCCTAGAGCACAACTCCATGAAGGCGTCATGAACTTGAGAAGGGCGTGCCGACAAATACGCATCTTGCTGGTAAGGATTCAGCATGATGTTCACCTTCTCGGCCACATTAAGATCGTGCCCGAGAAAGTCAGGCCCGCTCGAACCCGGTCCCCTGGGAAATCGGCCCCTCTTAGGAGACTTTCCAGATGAAGAGCGCTCCCCATGGCGCCGAGAAGACTTGCCACGATCCTTGCCATGGTCTTCTTTCCGTTTCCTTGGGTTGGTCGGACGATCGGATTCGACAGCCGGCACTATGGTAATGGGGATAGCAGCCTCGGCATCCGGTGTACCCAATCCTCCCGGCGTATCCCCCCTCGCGGCCATCTGTGCTTGTCGCTTCAGGCGAAGCTCTCGGAAATAGTCTTTCTTTCCACCTGGCGGCACCAAACTTGCCATTATACCTGAAGGACGAAAGCAAAATTAGTCATGGTAAAGCGCACAATAAGACAAGTAAAGACACATACCGTCAACATCAACACATCTATCAGGGGACAAGTAGGCACGGACGAGGGACCGGGTTGGAATCTTGCGAGGAAGGTGGTCCAACACCGATAACACTTCCAAGTCGTCATCGGTCATCAGGGACCTCGGCCATAAATTGAAACGTGCCGGATCCTTCGTCCAATAAAAAAGAAATTTAGGTGTCTCACCATCAAAGAAAAATTGCCGTCCTCCCTCCTCAATGACAACCTTAAAGAAACCTGTCTTAAAGTTCTTGTAGGATGTCGTATAAGGAGCGAAAAGGCTATTTTTTGTTTGGCCGACAAGGGATAACCAACATATTCGGTCACCCGGCCTAGTGCCAAAGAAATGCAAAAATGACCTAGCTGTCGGCCTAAGACTCAACACGTCGCAAAGCAACCGAAAAGCCTGGATTGCGGCCCAGCTATTCGGATGCAGTTGCGTGGGGGCTACATTTAAAACACGCAGCACTTCCATGGTGAAACTATCAAGATGAAGACGGATATGCATATCCGAAAACAAACAAGAATAGAAATAGAAAAAATCCTTTCGCCCTTCCCCCCTGCCCAAACAAACAGTCTCAAACTTTCGACACCTGCGAAGAGCGAAAGCACCACTAGGCACACCATCTAACACAATATCTACGCTATCTACAAAATCCTGGAGCAACGAAACTTTGGTAAAGACAGAGAAGAACTCAAGAACACTACTATGTACCCATCTATACTCGGCCTCTCGGGTTTCCTCCCCTGCGTACCCACTCAATGACAACGACTCTGCGGGTTGGTCACTTTCCCGACTCAAAGGGCCGACAGCCCGAGAAGAGCCTTCGGCATTCTCGGCATCTATGACAGGGATATCATCAGCCAATGGCCTCTCCCTATCAGACCCCCTAGACACAGAAGGACATGAGGCAGCAGTCGAAAGAAAAGACATGGTTACCTCCAGGAAACTCTTCAACCAATACACAAGGAACGCAGGAATATCACTCGGCTGTCAGAATCTCGGAGCTAGTTCATGAATCACGTGAAGAAATCGGAGCCCACTGCCACTCCTATTTATAGGTGAGAAAAACGAGAAGGCGAAGCGTCACAACGAATGCCCACCGTTGGATCCACATGCAATGAACGCGTGAGATCCTACCCAGCGGTCACATCCCACAGTACCACGCGCACGCGCCTCGAGTACAAGCCAATGTACTCAACCTCAACAAACTGGAGGCTCACGGCAATTCGACTCTACGTTACATTTTAGCCAACTCACTTGAGCCTGGGGGGCATATGTACTACCAGATGGCCGTAAGGCCGACTAGACCGGATAGACGACAAAACCGACTAGACGACAACAGGCGAAGCTAAACGCGTAATTAAGCATAAACAACCCAACTTAAATGATAAGCACGGTTAAGACTTAATTGGGCCTTCGTTTGGACCCTAAAGCAGGCCCACAACGGCCACAGCCCACCTAGAGCAGTATAAATAGCAGAAGAGGCACATCACCCAAGGTAACTATTCACTCCCCACTCTTCTGGTGCTTAGCTCTCGGTTTGACTTGATCGTCGGAGTGTCTTCGCAGGTACTCCCCCATCGTGGCCAAGCCGAAGATCCAGCTGGAAGAAGACCAACCGGAAGACCGACAAGACGAGAAGAACAACACAAGACATCATCAGAAGGAGTGTTCTGTAGGTCAGATCTTGTAGGAACAACACCTATTAAAAATTTGGGAGGCACACATAACCTTAGAAAAATCCCTTTTTCCAGAGACTCTTTCCATCTTCATCTCTTAATTGCAGGAAAGAAGCATTTTGTGTTTGTACTAAAACTTCTTTTTCCCTTTGTCCTATTTTATTTTTCAAAATTGGTTTCTTTCCCCCATTTATCACACTCTTCTTCTTTGCCTAACTCTGGTGCGTCTTCCTTCCCTGACAAAGCATTGCACGATTTTAACCATCTCTTGGAAACTTTCTCCGGTTACATTCGTCTCTCGTATCAAAGATTCTGAAAAAAGCAAACGAATTCAGTGTGTTATCTCCATCGCAATCTAACGCTTTCCCCGTTCGAAGCGAAAGGCTATGATACAAACCATCTCGACAAGCAAATGACTAAGGACACAACAAACACTTCACAATTAGCTCAATCATTTAATCATACAAGACTAGGCCTCACCAAATCCCAAGAGAGCCTCAGTAGAAAAATAACCAGACATAGACCAAAATATCAAATGTTCTTCCTTCTAGTCTTTTCACAAAGACAAGTATATGTAAATAACTCAGGCTCATTTTGGGGGTCCAAATAGAAGAATAAGCTAGACTGGAGTGCACTTGGGATTTAAGGACTAAAGTTAATTTAAAACTATATGTTTTAAAATTGTTAAAAATTCTACTTCGTACGTATACTAATTAGAACTATACCGGTAGGGTCCATAGACCGAACATAAGACTCGACATCTGGTCCAGACCGATCGACATGACCAACAACGAGACTGATTAATGACCCAACGTTTGTTAATCTCCTTTTACTAAGCCCATTAGCTAATGGAAGAAGGTCAAACTTAGGCCCAATTACTAGGTCCATGGCAAGGAAGATACAAGAAGACTAGGACTATGATATTGATGGTAGAGATACCCTACTCTATATGTTAAAAAATGCCATAACCTAGTATAAAATTTTAGAGTAGAATTTATTTTCTTGTCAAAAGTAGAATAGGAGTTTTACTTGTAGTTTTTCTTAATTGTAATTAGGGTTGAATTAGGCACCTAAAAACCAACCTATGTTAAATTAGGGTTTCTATAAAACTCCTAAATTAAACTAGGTCGGTCATAAACCTAGAGAGTGTCAGATGAAGCACACATTGGTCATGCTCACCTTGTGTGGAATTGGTGTAAGAATTGATGGCTTAAACGGGGGGGGGGGGGGGGGTGAATTGTTTGTCAAAGATTTTCGCAAAGATTGATTAAGAATGAATCTTTATCAAACAATCACATATAAGAAATTACGGAAAGCAATCAACCAAAGATACAAAAACTGTTTTCAGAATTTTAACTGATTGAAATTGCGTTTTAATCGGTTGTTTATATCAGCAACAGAAACAGAATTAACACAAACAATTATAAGGAGTTAGAGATAAACAGATTTACACAACAATTTTATACTGGTTCACTCAACCTTGAGTTACATCCAGTTCTAAGAACAACCTCTGAGTTCCACTAGTAATCAAATCCAGATTACACCAACACACCACAAAGAGGTGAACTTGAAAACCACAAGACCCACTCACCCTCTTTGCAACACCACACCTCAAGTCAGAACACCCTCTGACTTTGCAGGATTTCACACACTTTACAAGTTTAATGAAAGAACAATTACAAGAACCTTGAAAGGGATAGAAAACACCTGAGATTACACAAACCAGGAAGCCCTATGATCATATCTTGTGCCAGTGCAAAGCTTTAACAACAATCTTGCAAATCTTTTGAAAACTTCTTTCAAAATCAAACCTCAATCTCTCTTTGATCTCAAATCTGTGTAAAACTTATGTATTTTGATTTGATAGAAAGGCTATATTTATAGCACTTGAAATCTAGTCGTTCAAGGCAACATTAATGAGCTAAAGTAGTTTTGATCACATTCAAAATGGTTAAAATAGGTTTTCAAAAAACTGTTATGAAAACACACAATCAACCGGTTGAAACCACAATTTAACCGGTTTAATTGGTTAGGCAGTTACATAACCAAGTCAAAAACAATTTCAAAACCTTTAAGCCAGCTAAGTGACAACAACCGATTATATCGATAATTCAACTGGTTGTTTTCCCTTTGCTTAGAAAAACACTTTGTTTCTTTAAAACAGATTGGTCAAGCTTTATGCAAGGATTAAGAACTGATCTTTACATAGATTCTAAACATTCTAATATAAACCCAAACCAAAAGCAGCACAACTTCAAGCTTCATCTTGGATTTGAAACATCAAAACTCCCATGCTCAACAATCTCCCCCTATTTGATGGAGACAAATCCTTCACATGCTTTTTGGAATGTTCTTGTTTAGAATTTGTATAACTTGCATTCATGAGTAAACATAGAAACACATGGTAATCTATTCCAATCAAATAAACACCAGAAACCAGTTCCCACTAGGTGATTTCTAGATAGAAACATCAACCAAATCAGATGAGAAACCAGTCAACATACAAAGGTGCAAAGACAGATAAACACATCGGTTATTTCGCATGAATAATCAGTTGAAATTTTTGTACAGAGTTTCAACAGTTTTAAAATTTCAAACTTAAACCAGTTAAACAGTTATAGCAACAATGTTCAAAGTAGTAATAAGTGTAGGTAATAAGAACATTACAAAACCCAATACTTCTCCCCCTAATTGTCTTATCAAATAGACAAAAGGAAGGATTAAAAAACAACATAAAAGAAAAGAAATATTGTTCAGAAATTTCAATCAACAAATCAGAAGGAAGGACTATTCTCCCTTTCAAATTGTAGTTCCATAATCTGATTCTGAACCTCTTCTATATGTTCATCCAGGGTTGAAAAACGTGAATCCATATGATTGAACCTTGACTCACACAAATCATGGAGATTCCTTTGATTCTCAGCAAATGTGTCCATGCGGTTAATCATCAATCTTTCAAAAGGAGACATTGTGGTCATCCTTTCTCCAATGTAAGCATCATTGTGACCAACCTCTTGAGTCTCAACAGCAAGTTCCTCTTGAGTTGTTGCATCTTCAGGTTCAGCCCCATCATTGGTTCCACTTGGGCTAGCTTGATTACCATCTTTGCTCACCCATTTCCCACCAATTTTAGTAAATCCCATTTTTCTTAGGTATCCACTGTTAATCTCACTTGAGGGCTTGATAATTCCAGCTAGCTCCCCTTCTATATCCACTTAAAAATAGTGAAGAAATTTAGAGATTAAAATTGCATACGGATAGTGGAAATCACATAACCTCATGGATTTTTGCATATACTCCTTGATGGTGTGAATCCAATTGATCTTCACTTTATTCATGATGCAATAGATCAGTAGTAGGTTTTTCCCAGAGAGAGTGGAGTGATTGATCCCCCTAGGTGTGATGATCCATGACACTATGAAGGCTATGAACATTTCATCAAGCTTTAACCCTCAAACAGAAAAAATTTCTCACTTTGGAGAGGGGATTCTTGAGACAACTTTTGTAGAACTGCATTTTGTTGAACTCTTCAACAACCCCTAGATTGCCTCTGTTGATTCTCATTCCAGAGAATTTCAATTCAGCCACAACAGCCCATACATCATTTGTGATGACAATTTCTACACATGTTGATTTGACAAAATTTTAAAAGCAACTTTAATTTCCAAGACAAGAAGAATCTGAGTTATCAAGGGCAGTTATAGCAGAGGCAAATGGTATTCAAACATGTAATTAATACAATATTGACCACAAATATCACTAGGTTTGAATAGAATTACAAATCAAAACTTAGAAATTAAAAATAGATTTGTCAGTGCTGACAAAGAGAAAACAATCGGTTGTTTCAAAGAAACAATCAGTTGAAATTCTGCACTGATAAAAAGTTTTGAGAAAATCAAATTTTCAAATAGTCATGCTATATGATGGGTTGATACCAAAAGATGGGTTGTTCTTCTTGGAGATTTGAAAAGGGTGGCGGAAGCAATGGATGTGATGGATCAAGGAGGGCTCATATAGAGTTATGGGTTCCTTGTAGGTGCATGAAAGGTATGGAGAGTGATTGGTTGGGCCATATCACTTGGAGAAAGGTGGAGGTGAAGATCAAAGTGTCTAACCTAGAGAGACTAGACAAGGGAGTAGAAACTTACAATATTTGGCAGCATTTTACTCATAAATTTGATCTTATTAAAACATGAGTCCAGCACCCCATTATATAGGTGCAAGTGCCTTGGAGAACAAGGAGCAAGGGTAGGAAGGGGAATACACAAAAGAGCGGCTGCTAAGGTTTTGACTAAAGTCAATGTCGCACCCTAGGAGCAAACTTCTAGAAGCTAGGTTAACTTCTTACCCTAAAAGGCTTTACTCAAGCTACAATGATAAGCACCCCCTATTATGCTGAAGAAACCCTATTTTACTGAAATTACAAATAAAGAAACTAGCTCTCATGGCTTGGGCTTTACTTCTTGTGGTATTTTTTGAACATATAAAGAAACGTTTCTCTGCCATCAGTAGTAGAGTCCCAATCTTCTTGAATCCTCTTTGTCATGGACCTAGTTGTTGGGCTTGAACTAGGGCTTGAGCTTGGGCCTCTTCCATCATCCCCTCCCTCTTGAAGAGGATTTGTCCTTAAATCACATGCTTTTGCCTCTTCATCTTCACTACCTGCAAAAGGTGTTAGATCTATAACATTGAAGGTAGTATGTACTCTATATTCTTTAGGCAGGTCAATTTGATATGCATTATTATTGATTCTTTTGAGAACTTGGAAGGGACCATCACCCCAGGGACTATGTTTAAAATTCCTCTGATTAGGGAATCTATCTTTTCTAAGGTGAAGCCAAACCCAATCTCCCTCCTAAAAAATCACCTCTCTCTTCCCCTTATTGCTATGTTTCCTGTATTTCTCTGTTTGTTGTTGTATTTTGTTCTTAATCCTCTCATGCATTTTCTTTACAAATTCAGCCTTTGTTACTCCTTCCTTATGCACAAAATCTTGTGGATTAGGTAGAGGTAACAAATCCAAAGGATTAAGAGGATTGAACCCATACACAACCTCAAATGGAGAAATGTTAGTAGTTTTATGAACTACTCTATTATATGCAAACTCAATATGAGGAAGGTACTCATCCCAAGATTTGTGGTTTCTTTCATGATTGACCTAAGCATAGTGGAAAGAGATCTATTTACAACTATTTGTCCATCCGTTTGAGGATGACAAGAAGTTGAGAAAGTCAACTTAGTTCCAAGCCTTTCCCAAAGAGTTCTCCAGAAATGGCTTACAAATTTAGGATCTCTATCCGAAACTATGATATTAGGTAAACCATGTAGTCTTACCACTTCTCTAAAGAAGAGCTTAGAGATGTTGCTAGCATCATCCACTTTATGGCAGGGTATGAAATGAGCCATCTTGCTAAACCTATCCACTACCACAAAGATGGAATCAAAACCTCTATATGTCCTAGAAAGTCCTAATATGAAATCCATGCTTATATCTTCCCAAGGAGCACTTGCAAAAGGTAAAGGAGTGTAGAGTCCGTGAGGCATTGTCTTGGATTTAGCTTTTAAACATGAAATGGATCTATGACAATGTCTTTGGACATCTTTCCTCATGTGTGGCCAAAAGAATTTTCTTTTTAAAGGCTCAAGAGTTTTATCAACTCCAAAATGGCCCATGAGTCCTCCTTCATGTGTTTCTTTTACAAGGAGTTTTCTATGAGTTCCTTGGGGTATGCAAAGTTTTCCTTCTTTAAATAAGTACCCCTCAGAAACATAAAAACCTCCTTGTGCTCTATGTTGGCACTCAACAAAAGTGGGTGCAAAATCATGATCTTCTTCAAATCCAAGAATTTTGGCTCCAAGTTTAGAAAATAGGGCATGTCTCCTTGATAGAGCATCTGCCACAATATTTGTATTGCCCTTCTTGTATTTGATAACATATAGAAATTGCTCAAGAAATTCCATCCACTTTGCATGTCTTTTGTTCAACTTGTGTCGACCCTTCAAATATTTCAAAGACTCACGATCACTATGTATGACAAATTCTTTTGAGACTAGATAGTGTTCCCAAGTCTGCAGGGCCCTCACAAGTGCATAAAGCTCTTTGTCATAGGTGGGATAGTTGAGGGTGACACCATGAAGTTTTTCACTAAAATATGCAATTGGGTGCCCACCTTGCAACAACACAGCACCTATTCCTATTCCTGATGCATCACACTCTAGCTCAAAAGTTTTTTAGAAGTTTGGTAAAGCTAGAATGGGTGCATTAGTGAGTTGAGCTTTCAACCTTTGAAAGGCTTGCTAATGCTTCTCCATCCAACAAAATGGAGTGTCTTTCTTCACTAACTCATTGAGTGGTGAAGCTAGACTTGAGAAGTTAGGAACAAATCTCCTATAGAAACTTGCTAGACCATGAAAGCTCCTAACATCTCCTACATTTTGTGGGGTTGGCAACTCTTGGATGGCTTTGATTTTCTCGGGGTCAACATGTACCCCATTTTTGTTTACTATAAAACCTAAAAACACTACACTATCTACACAAAAGGTGCACTTATCTATATTAGCAAACAAACTATTTTTCCTAAGCACTAAAAGAACCTCCCTAAGGTGACTTAGGTGGGACTCTAGGCTTTGACTATATACTAATATATCATGAAAATAAACTACTACATATTTACCTATGCAATCCCTAAGGACATGATTCATAAGCCTCATGAAAGTGCTAGGTACATTTGTGAGTCCAAAAGGCATCACTAACCACTCATATAATCCAAATTTGGTCTTAAAAGCAGTTTTCCACTCGTCACCCTCTTTGATTCTTATTTGGTGATATCCGCTTTTGAGATAAACTTTAGAAAATATAGTGGACCCATGCAATTCATCAAGCATATCATCAAGTCTAGGAATTGGATGCCTATATTTGATGGTGATATTATTGATGGCCCTACAATCACAACACATTCTCCACGTGCCATCTTTCTTTGGCACCAACAAAACAGGTACAACACAAGGACTTAGACTCTTTTGAACCAGCCTTTCTCCAATAATTCCTGAACTTGTGACTCTATCTCCTTAGTCTCCTCAGGATTAGTTCTATAAGATGGTCTATTTGGTAGACTAGCTCGTGGAACTAAATCTATTTGGTGTTCTATACCTCTAACAGGTGGAAGTCCAATGGGTCCTTCCTTAGGGAATATATCACCAAATTCTTTTAAAAGTTTTTGGACTTAAGGAGATAGCTCACAAACTTTAGAAAGTGTGGCAGTGGATGCAAGTGTTCCTTTACAAAGAAGGAGGCCTGAAGGTTGTTCAGATAGAAGTATCTTTTCAATCTTATTTTCAATTTTTTCTTCTTTCTAAATGACCTTGTGGGAAGGAACACTCGTCTCCCATGCCTCAAATTTCTCTCTAAGGTCTTTTTCTATTTTCTTTTTTGTTTCTCTCATTTTCTCTTTTTAGTTTCATTTGTACTTGGTCCTTTACCACTTATGAGGGTGTTAAAGGATAAAGTAAAAATTTCTTTTCCTTATGAGTAAAAGTAATCTCGTTGGTAAGCCCATTATGCATAGCTTTCTTATAAAATTGCCATGGTCTTCCCAATAAGATATGATAGGCTTCCATGGGTACTACATCACATAAAACCTCATCTTTATAGTTCTCCACAG
The DNA here is from genome assembly GCF_051622355.1 of Phaseolus vulgaris. NCBI lineage: Eukaryota > Viridiplantae > Streptophyta > Magnoliopsida > Fabales > Fabaceae > Phaseolus > Phaseolus vulgaris. Next base: position 17,725,319 of record NC_143501.1, on the reverse strand, counting down.
AAATACTGACTTTTACTCGCTTGTCTACAGTTAGTTCCCCATCTTCATTGATCCATTGAAGTTTGTAAGGTTTCGGATGAGATACTAATTGTAGATTAAGTTTTTCAACCATCCTAGTGCTACAACAATTGCAGCAAGAACCACTATCCACAATGAGAGAACAAATGTTTTCTAAAACTTTACATCTTGTATGAAAGATGTTCTCTCTTTGTGTTTCATGGTTCACACTAGGGTGATTGTTGAGGGTTCTTCTGATCATCATTAATTCTCCCTCACAAGGATATGCCCCCTTACTATCTTCTTTCTCTTCTTCCCCAATAGACTCATCATCTTAGCTGCTATACTCACCCCTCTCTTTTAAGATCATGGTTCTACTATTTGGGCATTGCAATGCTATATGACCTCTACCAAGACATTTAAAGCACTGGATATCTCTACTGCGGGATTGTGAGGTAGACACATCTTTTCCTACACTTTTGGGAGTTTCTTTGGGTTTATCTTTTGAAATACTATCCTCTCTTTCTCTTCTATACTCTTTATTGGGATAAGAGTTAGAGTAAGAACTCTCCTCGCGACTTGATCCTTTTCTCAAATTTTGTTGCTCAACTTTTATACAAAGTTGGATCAAGTCATTCAAGTCCCTATAGGTCAAGAGTTCCACTTTATCCCTTATCTCAAGATTGAGACCACTAAGAACCTAGCTATAGTGGTGGTTTCTTCCTCCCTAATAGAGGCTCTCATCATGTAAAACTCCATCTTTTGCCTATACTCCTCTACACTCATGTTCTTTTGTTGGAGTCTTTGAAGCTAGTCCATTAACTCCCTATTGTAGTATGAAGGAATATGGCGGCGTCTCAGGGATCCCCTAAGATCATTCCAATATTCTATGGGAGGGTCCCTGTGGAGGCGCCTATCTCTCTCTAAGGCTGTCCACCAATACATAGCGTTTCCTTGAAAGCTTAAAGTGGCTAAGGGTACCTTCCTCTCCTCACTAACATGATGGCAAACAAAAAGTTGTTCTACTTTCATTTCCCAATCTAGATATGTTTCAACATTTTCCTTTCCATAAAAATGAGGTAGGTCTACCCTAGTCTCTTTGTGGCTCTCTCTTCTAGTTCTTCTTGGTGGAGGTTGATAATAATCATTAACTCTCAGACTCCCCTCAGCATGTCAGTCACTCGACCTAGAATTAGATGCATGTGATTTTTTTAAGTTTCTAATGTATTCATCATTTTCTTTCACAATTTTCAACTCCTCTTCTAAAATAACAAGATGAACATCCCTTTCTTTTTTTATCTTCTATGATTTGAGCCTCATGTTGCAATTGTCTATGTGATAGTGATTGGAAGTCTTTGGCTAATTGTTTTAAAAGAGATTTTATAGACTTTCTATCACTTTCACTTGGACTAGAAGAATGAGAAGCCATGTTGAAAGTTATGTGTTAGAAGAAATTTACTAAAAGAAAGATAGGTGGAGTATCGTAGTTAGATTCCCAGGAAAGGGAGGTGGATCCCTTGGATCACTTAAGTATCAAGCCTTTCCAAGCCAGATTCTACTCCACAATACTTTCACAAACCCTTCTCTAAGTAATTCACTTAGAGCACAATCAAAGAGGAAAACAAAGTTTTATGCAAGAAAATAATGTAAAGAAATAAATCACACAAGAAAATTGCTATCTAGAAAGCTTTAAGACTAGTCGAATCCTAAGGTGAGGCTTCTTGGCACTTTGGAACCTTGAAGACACACTCACCGACTAAAGCGTATTAATCCACTAATTAATCAAAGTTCTTGCGAATTACAACTCAAAGAAATACAATGAAATTAGGTCAACAATTTTTTTATGCACAAAAAGTAAAGTCTTATTCTATGCACTCCTTCACTTGTAGTTCCTTTGTGTATATTTGTGTATTTTTCAAGTGAGGTTGCTGCTGTCCCTTGCTTTGTCTCCTTAGGTTATTCAACCTTGAGTCTTTAATCCAGCTCCCTTTTAGTGATATAGCTTTCACCAAAACAAAATTTTAGCTCCACTACTCACCAAAACACTTTTTAGGTAAATTCCACCAAAGAGAGGTCAAACAAGTTTTAAAGCAACAAAAATCAAATTTTAAAATCAAGGACTACTGCAAATGGAGTTGATATTTGACAAGACTTAAGAGTATTCAATAAAATTGACAAGCAAAAAATTAAGGCACACAAAAAAAAGGTAGCACACAAATTGGAATCCTAGTGAATGGAACTAGAATAGACAACCAAATTTTTTTGTGTAAATTTTTCACAACTTCCCAAATTTATGTTGGACAGAATACTTCAAAATTGAGCTTGAAATTTTAACCACAGAAACTTCAATGTTTTAGCTCAAAATAGGCGTTATAATTTCACCAAAACAGTGAGCCAAATAATTTTAATATTATTTTCAAGATCACTGCCGCATCACCGTTTTTCCAGAGTCAGAATTTTTGCACTCTGTTTGTATTTCATTTATCATTTCTTTTTTGTATTTTGAATTTTGATGTACTTCTTTTTTTCACTTTTTCTCAACACATAAAACTACTCAAATCCAAAATTTCATAATTTTTCACCCATAGAATTAATTTCTGGGAAAGATTCCAGCCAGCACAGTAATAGTGAAAATAGAGAAATCCTAAACTGGAATTAGAAAACAACAAGGAAACTTCAAAAACACAATGGAAATTATTGGAAAAGAACTTGTATGGAACTAACACACAAGTATGAACTCAAATATGAAAATATAAAAGGCACCAAAGCTTTAAAAACAAAAATATAAACTGCACTCAAAGTCAAAATCAAGCAACCAAATCAACAATAAAAGGCACCACTAGGAATTTATAACATTGTAGGATGAACATGACTTTGACAAAATTTGTATGGATTCAAATATAAAAAAGACTCAACCACAAACACTTTGCACCAATTAAAACATCAATAAGACTCAAATAAAATTAAAAACAAAACAACCAACACAAAATACTCAATGGAACCTAAAAACAGTTTGGAAGCTCAAGAACAATTTGAACCAAAATAAAACCGTACAACAATTTTAAAACAGCAACACAATTAAAATGACATAAAAAAAAGAAAGACAATCAAGGCAAGGTGAACAAAATAGATCTAAAGAAAAATCAAAAAATAAAATTAAGAGAACACTTATCTCTTCAAGAACCAAAGCTCTAGATACCAAATGATGGGTTGATACCAAAAGATGGGTTGTTCTTCTTGGAGATTTTGAAAAGGGTGGCGAAAGCAATGGATGTGATGGATCAAGGAAGATTCATATAGAGCTACGGGTTCCTTGTAGGTGCATGAAAGGTATGGGGAGTGATTGGTTTGGCCATATCACTTGGAGAAAGGTGGAGGTGAAGATCAAAGTGTCTAACCTAGAGAGACTAGACAAGGGAGTAGAAGCTTACAATATTTGGCAGCATTTTACTCATAACATTGATCTTATTAAAACATGAGCCAAACACCCCATTATATAGGTGCAAGTGCCTTGGAGAACAAGGAGCAAGGGTAGGAAGGGGAATACACAAAAAAACAGCTGCTAGGGTTTTAACTAAAGTCAATGTCGCACCCTAGGAGCAAACTTCTAGAAGCTAGGTTAACTTCTTACCCTAAAAGGCTTTACTCAAGCTACAATGATAAGCACACCCCCTATTATGCTAAAGAAACCCTATTTTACTGAAATTACAAATAAAGAAACTAGCTCTCATGGCTTGGGCTTTACTTCTTGTGGTCTTCTTTGAACATATAAAGAAACTTTTCTCTGCCATCAGTAGCATAGTCCCAATCTTCTTGAATCCTCTTTGCCATGGACCTAGTTGTTGGGCTTGAACTAGGGCATGAGCTTGGGCCTCTTCCATCATTATATTTCAAACATCAAGGTTTACAAGGCACACAATTTTGTATAAGGCATAAAAGAAATACAAGCTATTTATAATCCAGGCATAGAGAACAATCATTGAACTGGATTTAAGAGCCATTGTTTCAACCAAGAGAAGAACAAGAAAATTATCCTCAGATTACAGTCACACAAATGTAAGTAGATCATAGAATCAGGTCAAGGCTTTGACTTGTACTCAAATCTTTTTGAGATCTTGTTCTTTCTGACCCTTCAAGTAGAGTAAAAAATCTGCAAAGCAGAACTTGTTAAATTACAAGGTTTGGTCCCTTAAAAAACATGGGACCCTTTGTGATGGAAGAGGCCCAAGCACAAGCCCACATGCAAGCCCACCAAAGGGTAGATTTGGGCCAACCATAGAGTTATGGCCAAGAGGATCCAAGAAGACGTTCTTTTACATGTTCAAATGCCATAAACTCTAGTGTAGAGTAGACTTTAATTTCTTGTCAAAATTAGCATAGGAACTTTATTTGTAATTTTCTTAGAATTAATTTTGCCACCTAAAACACCAACCTAGGTAAACTTAGAGTTTCTAAAAAAACCTCTAAATTTACCAAGGCCGGTCTAGAAAGCCCATGGAGGGGGTGAGCATAAAAACTACACACCCCTCCCCATGTGCTCATTTGTGCACCCATGTGCCATGTGCACCTATGTGCTTCACATTTACATTTCATTTGGCTAGCATTAGGGTTGCATTATGGTCCTCCTTAGTCTATAAAAGGAGGAGCCTACACCTTGTAATTTCAAGTTTATTGTGAGTAAAGTTATGCTGCCATTTTGTGCCAAGCTTTGCTTCTCCCTAGAATTCTAGGCTCTAAACTTCATCTCCTTCACTTCTCCTTGGGTTGGACGAACCTCCCTAGGTTCATAAACATCATGCACCTCCAAGATCACCATCACTCTTAGGAGGATCTTGCTCACACACCTCCATAGCTTCCGCACCCTTTTTCTACATGATTCAAGAAGACCTTCATGAAAATGCCATCATTTGGTATCATGAGCTTGGGTTCTTCAAGATGAGTTGCTTTTGGTCTTTTCATTTCTAGTTCTTCTTTATTTTCATGTTGTTCATCTTATTTCCTTAATTGTCTTGCTGTTTTTTGCATTTTAATTTGTTTTGGTGTGCTTTGTGGAAGATCCAACCGAAGCACTTTTGTTCAATTGATCTTGAACAATTTCTTGTGCAAATTGTGATAGGATTCCATACACCTTTGAGTTGCTATTTTCTTTTAGGCTTTTGAGTCTTTATTGCTTTTAATTTGGTTCATATTATGCTTTTGAGTCTTTATTTTCTGAATCCATACATGTTTTGTCAAGTCATGTTCATCCATATTGTCAACAATTCATAGTAGTCCTTTTATTTGGCTTAATTGTTTCTTGATTTTGGGTCTCTTTAATTGCTTGAATCTGCTGTTCTTTGATCTTTTGGTGCCTTTTAATTTTAGTTTGAGTTCATATTTGTGTTTTAGATCTTACACAAATTCCGTTTCTTAAATTCCTTTGTGTTTAAGTTTTGGTATCTTGCTGTTTTTTTCCAGTTTTCCAGATTCCCCTGTTTTCACCTTCTCTGTTTTGGCTGTTTTGATCCAGAAAAATATTTCCACTAATAGGAAAATTTTGATTCTCTGGAATATGCAAGTTTAAAGTGTTATAGAAAGGAAAAAAAAAGAATTAGATCAAAAGAATCAACAGAAAAAAAATGATAAATCTTTTAAAATCAGTGTGCAAATCTGAGGCGTTCCAGCTGGCGTAACTGAACACCAAAATTGCAAAATTTATTAAAAAAAAATGGTGCATGCGTTTTGAGTGATTCCAAAGCCAGATTTTAGCTAATATCTTGAATATCTTGCATATTAAATTTCAGAGTCAAATTTTAAAAATACAGCTCAGCATAAATCGGGGAAAAACACGTTTCTGGCCCACAACATTTTCCAGTGGTGCTGTTTTTTTATTTGGTCATCTAATTCTAGTGCCATTCTTAGGACTCTTTTGTGTGCCTACCTTTATTTTGGTACCTTTTATTTGCTTGCTTAATATTTCTTGGACCTCTTTCTAGTTGTCATAATCTAACTCCTTTTGGTGGTACTGTTTTATTCAATTAAATTGTTTCTTGCTTTTGTTCTTTGACCTCTAATTTGGTGCTGGAATTTATTTCTCCTTTGGTGCTTAATTGAATGGAAACTTGACTTGGGTAAGGTCTAGTCTTTTGATAGGTGCTAGAATTGGAGAATTAAAACCTTCATTCTAAGGGGAAACAAAGCCAAGGCCGAAACAAGCTTTCTTGAAAAACACTACAAACACTTGGAAGGCCAACAAGCAAAGACAACAAGGAGGTGCATTTAGCAAAAAGAGGATCAACAAAGGGAGTTTTCTTAATTTCCTTACAACTTAATTTGTGTTAATTACCTCTTAATTACGATTTAGACGGTGAGTGTGTCTTCAAGGGCTCAAAGTGTCCAAGAAGCCTCACCTAGGGCCGACTAGTATAGAATTCTTAATTAGCACTTGTTAATTGTTTGTAATTGCCTTTTCTTTTGCTTAGTTAGTGACGCTTTGCATGAATATTTTGTTAAGTTTGTGATAAACCGTATAGCTTTGTTGATTAGTTAGCTTGCATTGTTTTCTTGCATTAAAATCTGATTTCTCAACTTAATTGTGTTCCAAGTGGTTTACTAAGAGAAAGCTTTGTGTGAAGACATTGAGGGATAGTTTTTGGCTAAGGCAAAGGCTTGGTATTTAAGTAGTCCACTGTGACTCACCTCCCTTACCTGGAAGACTACCTTCTTTGACTTCCCTAAATTTTTCTCAAGGTAAAATACTTCTACACACAAAGCTTTAGTCATGTCTTCTCACTCCTCTAAATCTCTTAAAAGTGAGGTGAAATCCTTGAAATCTCTTTTGAAACAACTTACTAAGGATATTCAATCAATTTCATCTAAACAATTGGAGAATGAGATCAAAACAAATGAATTGACTAAAGCAAAGAATGAGAAGTCTCAATTTTCAAAAAAATTACATTCTCATGCATCTAGCTCTAAACATCATGATTATCTTGGGGAAGAAAGTCTTAGGAAAAATGAATATCATCAACAATTCCCTAGGAGAGCTAGGAAAGAGAGACAAGAAAACCTAACCAAGCATATCTCTCACACTCAAGCTAGAGAAATTCCATGTTTAGAATACCTTGGCAATGATCAATTAGCATCTCAATGTTTCAATGAAAGATCTATGATCTTAAGGGACAAAGATGAGAATAGTAGCCAAGAAAAAGAAGCTAGTGAGAGTGAAGAAAATGTAAAAATAGAAAAGCAAGAGAAAACCCTTGGGAAATAAAAGGCGTGGGAGAAGAGTGTTCCTTCCCACAAGGTCATTCAACAAGAAGGAAAAGTTGAAAATACATTTGAAAATATACCTCTTGTTGAACAACCTAGCCTTACCTTTGGTAAAGGAACACTTGCAAGCCTAGAAAAAAAAAAAGAATCCTTAAAAAAGGCTTGCATAGATAAAAATATAGTAGATTATTTTACATACATGCCAAGATATCACCAAGTGAAGGTCAAGTCATCTATAGGCATCTACAAAGACAATTTTTTATGTGAAGTAGTGCCTAAAGAAACTTGTCATGTCTTATTGAGACAACCTTTGCAAAGAATTGAAATTTCCACGAACAAAGGTTGTATCAACGAGACTACCCTCACACATAAAAGAGAAATTCTTCATGAAGGAGAACTCATGGGTCAAATTAGAGTTGATAAAACTCTAGAGCTTTTAAAAGGAAAATTATTGTCACCCATGAGAAAAGATGTTCAAAGACATTACCCTAGATACATTCCGTGTTTTAAAAATACATCTAAGGCGATGTCTCATGAACTCTATACTCCTTCACCTTTTGCAAATGATCCTTGGGAAGACATAAGCCTAAATTTCATATTAGATCTTCCTAGGACAACAAAAGGTTTTGATTCCATTTTCATGGACATGGATAAACTCTTCCTTAAAGAAGTGACAAGTCTTCATGATTTCTCTTCAAACTTAGTGTTGGATAGAGCTCCAAAATTTGAAAACCATCATTTAAGGATTCTCTTGGAAAAACTTGCAACTAAGTTGTCCTTTTCAAATTCTTATCATCCTCAAAAGAATGGTCAAAATAAAATTGAAAACATAGCTCTTGTTACTATGCCTAGAGAAATCATGAAAGCCAACCACAATTCTTGGGATGAGTATCATTTTTCTATTGAGCATGCATACAATAGAGTAGTCCACAAGACTACTAATATTTCTACATTTGAAGTTGTATGTGAACATAGTCCTCTATCTCTTTTTGCGTTGTTACCACTTCCTAAAGGAATTATGCCTAAGGAACAAGTAACCACTATTGAAAATTTTACAAAGCATGAGAGGATTAGAGAACACATGCAACCATCAAAAGAGAAATATTGTAAAAAGTTGCCAAAAACAAAAATGGCAACTTCATAAAATTGATTTGTATATAACTGCTTCAACCAACTCATTTTCTTTATTTGATAATTCCCCTAGGTGGACGTTTGATCCGGGAGGGCAAGCATAGTTGAAGAAGCAAGAGGCTGCTATCCGAGATCAAATCTCTAGATCTAAGGATAGATCTTCTCTAGGAGAAGGAGATGATGGACACCATCCAGCCACATCCATTCCCCTAGCCATGAAAAAGAAGAAGCAATGGATTTGAGGACAAATCCTTTTCAAGAGGGAGGGGATGATGGAAGAGGCCCAAGCACAAGCCCACATGCAAGCCCACCAAAGGGTAGATTTGGGCCAACCATAGAGTTATGGCCAAGAGGATCCAAGAAGACGTTCTTTTACATGTTCAAATGCCATAAACTCTAGTGTAGAGTAGACTTTAATTTCTTGTCAAAATTAGCATAGGAACTTTATTTGTAATTTTCTTAGAATTAATTTTGGCACCTAAAACACCAACCTAGCTAAACTTAGAGTTTCTAAAAAAACCTCTAAATTTACCAAGGCCGGTCTAGAAAGCCCATGGAGGGGGTGAGCATAAAAGCTAGACACACCCCTCCCCATGTGCTCATTTGTGCACCCATGTGCCATGTGCACCTATGTGCTTCACATTTACATTTCATTTGGCTAGCATTAGGGTTGCATTATGGTCCTCCTTAGCCTATAAAAGGAGGAGCCTACACCTTGTAATTTCAAGTTTATTGTGAGTAAAGTTATGCTGCCATTTTGTGCCAAGCTTTGCTTCTCCCTAAAATTCTAGGCTCTAAACTTCATCTCCTTCACTTCTCCTTGGGTTGGCCGAACCTCCCTAGCTTCATACACATCATGCACCTCCAAGATCACCATCACTCTTAGGAGGATTTTGCTCACACACCTCCATAGCTTCCGCACCCTTTTTCTACATGATTCAAGAAGACCTTCATGAAAATGCCATCACTTTGTCTTAGACTTGTCTTTTGAACCATCAAAACATTTGGGAATCCATTTAAAGATGTTAGAATGTATGGCTCTAAACTAGAGGGGGGTGGGGTGAATGGTGTAAAAAGGGTTTTCGCAAACTTTTAAGCCAAGAATGAAATTACTTCGAGAAACAATTGATAAGGAAATCAGTTTGCCAAAACACAAAGCAAAAACAACAACACCAGAAAAACAATCGGTTGTTTATACCAGTTTGCAAATATCAGAACTGAATTAAAGAGATTAAGGATAAAGAGAATGCACACAGAGGTTTATACTGGTTCACTTAAAACCCAGAGCTACATCCAGTCTTCTCAGAAACCACTGAGGAATTCCACTAAGCAATCAAACCTAGATCACTTACAGCACAACCAAAGAAGTGACCTTGATCCCCTTAAGACACACTTCTCTTGGTCAAACATACCAACACTAAGAATGTTGATCTGGATCCCCTCAAGAACACACAACACTTCTCAACAACCAAACAAGGTTCTTTCAAAAGATACAAAGGATTACACTTGTTACAGAACGAATCCGAAATCAATACAAGCAGAAAATCCTATCTCACACACTTTGATCAAACTCAATCTCTAAGCAATCTCAACTTTTCAAAATCTCAAATCTAGTGTTGTGTAAAACCCAAATTTGTTTTACTGTATTTAAAACAAAGTTGTTTGTTGCATAATCTCAACAGACTATTAATTGCATTTAAAGATTGGTCAAAACATTAAAAAGTGGAGCGTAAACAGTTAGAAAATCATTTAATGCTCAGTCAAAGCACAAAACAGTTTTATGTTATGGTACCAAAACAAAAAATCGGTTGTTTCCACGAATCATCAGTTGTTTTGGTTTTGACAACAAGTCAACCATAAAAACAGTTTTCAACCATTTCTAAAAACACCTAAATATAAAACAATCGGTTGTTTCGACAAAACAACATGTTGTTTTTCACTTAGTTTGAAAAACACTTTTCTTTTAAAAAGATTGAGAGTGCTTATGCTTTGGATTCAATCAAGAGTGGATTACATATAAAATGTACCCCAGATCCTATCTAAAAGACAGCTCAGCAACAGCAAGCACAACCAGCCTTTCATCGTCCTTCAAAGGGTTTGGATTCTTCAAAGCTTGAACACACTTGGTTTAACAAGCTCCCCCTATTTGATGAAGACAAATCCCTGATGCTTGTGTTATACCTTATTGAATCTGAAGCAGTTCCTGCAAGACACAGTTTTAAGCAAAGCATAGACTTCTGATATTTGGTTAGCACAGAAACAGAAACAGAATTTCAGAGCATAATATCAAAGCAAAAACCTATAAGGTTTCAACCATACAACTGTTTTGCAGAAATTAATAACGAAAACCAAAAACAACATAAATCTCCCCTTATTTGTGTTCACAAATAGACAAAAAGAAGAGATAAGAAAAGATAATTGTTCTTAATACATCAGAATTAAAAAGCAGAAGCAGAAAACAGAAAAACTGATACAACACCAAAAACAATCGGTTGTTTCGAGATATCAACCGGTTGTTTTTCCTCTTCATTCATCATCAACATATTGAAGATCAAAAATCTGGTTCTGGACTGCCTCAATCTGTTCATCCAAAGACATGAAGCGTGCATCCATGCTGTTAAACCTGTTATCAATGCTCTGGAAGTTGCTTACACACAGATCGTGGAGATTCCTTTGGTTCTCCGCAAAGCCATCAAGCCTATTGACCATGTATCTTTCAAAAGAAGACATGATTGGCATTCCATCTTCCTGATTTCCAGCATCAGCACTGGGTCCAGCATCTTGATGTGTTTCAGGTTGATCTTCATGTTGAAAATCCATATCAGCAGCATGTTCACCTTCTTCAAGATCAGCAGCAACACTTGATAAGGCACCATGGTCACCATCTTTGCTTATCCATTTGCCACCTATTTTGGTGAACCCCATTGTGCTGAGAGATCCATTGTTCAACTCTTGAGTTGACTTGACCAACTCGGATGTTTCATTCTCCAGATTCACTTCAAAATACAGCAAAAATTTAGAAATCAAAACAGCATATGGATAGTGATAGTCACTTGACCTCATTGCCTTTTGCATATGCTCTTTGATGATGTGGATCCAATTTATTCTGATTTTCTTCATAATGCAGTAGATATACACCAGGTCCTCCTCTGTAAGAACAAAATGATTGCTCCCCCTTGGAGTTAGAATCCAAGTCACAATAAGGGCCAGCAACCTTTCATCAAGCCTCAAGCCACCAACTGAACAAGTCCTAACTTGAGCATTTTGATTCTTCAAACAGCTCTTGTAGTATTGGACTTTGTTGAAATCCTCCACTACACCAAGGTTCCCCTTGTTGATTATGAGGCCAGAATATTTTAGACCAGCTACTGCAGTCCACACATCATATTTGATCTCCATATCTACACCCTTCACATGAGAGACAAGGTTGTTTCCCTCAAATTTGAGATTTGTGTAGAACACTCCAATCAAATCTGGGTAGATATTCCCCTTCATCTCCAAGAACTTTTTGAGAGATTGATCTTTGAGCATCCTTCTGACATTATCTAGCTTTTGGCTTTTCAGCCAATCAAAGCAAACAACTTTGGAGTTGTTTATCACTTTGGTGCTAGTCTCAAACCTATACCTTTCAATAAGATCATTATCACCAGAAAACCATCCTTCTAGCCTTCCTCCAGACCTTACTGCTATGGTTTTAACTCTCTTTGAGGTGGGAGGACTTGATTCCATGATGGCAGAGAAGAAACAGAGATAAGCTCACACAAGAATTGCAAGAGATGTTGCAATTGGTTGTTCTTGTGAAATAGATTAGCTGCAACAAATTTTATAGCAAAAACAGAATCATAAAGCATTCAATGACATGAGTGGGTACCAGATTTCCAGAGAGAGAAGACTTGACCATGACCTGCACAGAGCTACATCCAGTCTTCTCAGAACCACTGAGGAATTCCACTAAGCAATCAAACCTAGATCATTTACAACACAACCAAAGAAGTGACCTTGATCCCCTCAAGACACACACTTCTCTTGGTCAAACATACCAACACTAAGAATGTTGATCTTGATCCTCTTAAGAACACACAACATTTCTCATCAACCAAACAAGGTTCTTTCAAAATATACAAAGGATTACACTTGTTACAGAACGAATTTGAAATCAATAGAAGCAGAAAATCCTATCTCACACACTTTGATCAAACTCAATCTCTAAGCAATCTCAACTTTTCAAAATCTCAAATCTAGTGTTGTGTGATCCTGCCTGTTGACCGGAGCGCTGGAGAATGCCTCGTCAGAGGATCGTCGTGCGCGCCGCTTCTCACCTCCGTTCCTCCTCTGGATCTATCTCAAGAACCTGCAAAGAAACGATACGGCGCCGCTGCGGCCGATCGCACTCCGACGCTCAAGTCAGTGACGGTATCACCAAATACTAAGAACGAGAACCGTGCAAATTCTCTCTCACTCGCAAGCGTAAAGTGTATGAACTGAACGTGCGTACCTCAGAAAGTCTGTTAAGAACTCTTATATACCTGGTGGTTTTCTCTCTCCTGGCAGTTACAGACTTGGACACGTGGCTCGCATCCAACTGTACACGTGCCATCATCTGGAGGCTCCCTGACTTGGCGCTGCTTCTACTCTTATTTTGGCTAAGTTACTTATGCATGGTACTGCCCAGTGCATAGCTAACTTAGGAGTGCGATCTCTACTGAAACTGGCGAGTTAGGGCCTTCATACACCTTCCCTGTGGTCTCGCCGGCCGCCTTCATAATCTGCTTCTCCTTCGTCTTCGGCGATGTGCTTAATCTGGCGATCTCCGACTGCTTGGTCGCCTGAGTCTACATCTGGCGACTTCATCTTCAACCTGGCGATCGCCTATTCTGGTAAACTGGAAATCGGAACACGCCAACTTAACAATCGGCGATCACACGTGCTTCCCGACTTCCTTCCTATCTGCCAACCTGGCGCCTTGTCAACATGCCTACACTGTAGCATGATGCCACGTCATCACACCCGTCCACCAGGGCGGTACACAAGCCCCCCAGTCTTAAGCGAAGACTTGTCTAGCGAAAAGACTGAAAGAGCCCTCGTCAACACCGATCTACGTGGCACTGACGCAGAATTCCAAGCGATCGTACTTTCTGCTACTCTGACGCTCCACCAAACCCTTCACCGATTGCTCGACACGTGGCTTCATCAACGGCTCTCTTCATCTGCCGTTAGCGCTTCCAAAACTTATTTGGAAAACCCTTAAACCCCTTACGCTCCTACTGTTCCATCACTTTCTTCACACTTGCATACGCTCTCACTTCCTTCTGCGAAAGCTCTCGACGTTCCTCGACGCTCTAGATCACCACCTCCCTTCAACGTTCTCCTGATCATCGAAAGGTAACTACTTTCCTTCATCTGCTGGGTTTCCTTACATTTTCACCGATTTGCATCATCCTGTAACTGTCTGGTGCATACGCTGTGGGCTGTTTTTCCATTTCTCCTTCTGCGTAACTTAGGGCTTTGTCGATCGTTGCAACGAACTCACATTCGTTCGTCTTTCACCTTCCTTCCATGATCGAGTCAGCCTTTGTAACCCTCCTGATCATTATTTTTTTCTCTTTCTTCTTCCTTTGCAGTTGCTACCATGACTCGCACCAAGATTACCCCGAACCCCCCTCCATCAGCGCGAAACCCTCCTTCACAAGCACACGACTCAACACAAGTTCGTGGTGCTTCCTCTTCGCAGGCTGTGAGGCCTACATCTTCCCAAACTGCCCTGGCTCAGGCGACTCCATCTAACGCTGGAGGAGCCCCCATCCCTCTGCCAGACTTCAAGATTTTATACCCATGGGCTAACCCAACCCTTCTAAAGGAGACCTCGTCGGTGAACACTGCAGGAGCGGTTCTGCGGTTGACCAATGGGGACGAGGCCCACCAATCGTTTCACAAGGAGCACGACGAGAGAATGATGGTGCTGCCTTGCCCCGCCGCTCTGCCAATGTGTGCCGATGACAAAGTGAGTGCCGACGGGCCCTTCTGCTTCGTCTACACCACTTTCTTCAAGAAGGTCAAGCTCAGGTTCCCTCTCACTCGATTTGAGAGGGAACTCTTGACCGAGCTCAACATCGCTGCCGCCCAGCTTCACCCCAAAAGCTGGGCGTTTGTTCGAGCCTTCGAAATAACGTGCGCCCACCTGGGGTTACCCGCGTCGGTGGACGTGTTTTTGTTCCTGTTTGAGGCCAAGCACCCAGGAGACCGCCTGTGGGTCAGCCTGAATGCTATTGCTGGGAGATCCATTTTCACCATCTTCCAGCAGTCGTACAAGGATTGGAAGGGGAAGTTCATCCAAGTGCGCGCAAATGATAAAGACATGTCCCTTCTCGACGGCTTCCCCTTGTACTGGGTGGACAAGGGGAAAAAGGAGTCCAAGAGCTGCTTCAGGAGGCCCAGAAGTCCTGATAGCATGGGAGCTTTGGACCGAGACCTCTGTTTATTCTGGAAGAGGGTGGCGGATGCCAACATAACATTCCTGACCCCCACCCTGATCTCCTTCGAGTTCTTTGAGGACCAGTTGGAATTCCAAATAGGTTAGGACGCTACACTCTTGTCTTGATATTGCTTCTGATACTGTTTCTGGGCGTCTTGTGCGACACGCACAAGACTTTGGTTTTATCTTTTCCGCATATGCCTGTTTTTGCTGTCTCATTGCCTCATACACTTATCCTTTTCTCCTTTGAGCTAACTCATGCACTTTCGTTTCATGCAGATACCATGTTGGGTAAGAACATGCTCGCCGACTTAAAGGCGCTCGCCCGAAATCACGGGTTGGCGACCGGTTCCCAGACGGTGCCCAACTCGGCGGTCGAGAAGGCCATCATTCATGGGCGATCACCGCCCAAGGGGCCCACCCAACGCAAGAAGCTGGTCCTTAAGAGGCCTAAGCGGAAAGCCCCCCAAGTCGTCCAAGAGGAAGAAGAGGACGACGAGGCCACAGAGGATGGCCTTGTCACGAAAAGGAAGAGGGTGGCACCATCTTCTCCACCTGCTCAACCCCCTCTTCCAACCTCACCACCCCCATCAACGCCTGCTCCTCCTCCCTCATCGCCGACACCACAAGCCCCTTCACCACCAGTCCAAGCAGTTCCATTGGCCACTGCGCCACCTGCAACTAAGGCCCCCGAGCCAAATTTCTTGGAGGACCCCCCGAGCGCCTCTACACCACATATATCAGCAGGAGGGGGCCCCCCTTCCAACACTTCAGCTGCAGGAATCGTTCCAATCGGGGATGAGGTCGCTCACACCTCTCCAATCCTAATCACCGAATCCCCGATTGCGTCGCCACGCCAAGAAGCAACCACTGAAAATATTGCTAAGGAAGGTGGCGACGAGAACCCTCAACAAGCCCCCCTGGCGCCTCTCCAAGCCGCAAACCTTTCCCTCGAGGTCACGAGGATGTGGGAACCTCTGACTGCTAAACTGAAAAACATAGCAGAGGATATCCCATCGATCATAACGAGGGTTGTGGAGAGCTCCACCAGGAGGCTTCAAGATGAACTCTTCAACCTCAGGACCGACAACTGCACTATGAGGCTCGAGGTGGAGAAATTATCTGCCAATCTGACGCTCGCGGAAATGGAGCATTCCCGAGTAGAAGACGCGATGAGCACCGAGCTCAGATTGGCGCGTCAAGAGGCCACCGACCTTCGCCGCAAAATTCACGACCTTGCCCAAGAGAAAGTTGAGCTAGAAAGCAAAATCGTGCCTTTGCGCACCAAGGCGAGCAACCTGGAGGCTCACATTCAAGCTAGTGCCGATAAGGTACAAAAACTGGAGCAAAGGTCGATCTACCGCGAAAAACTACTTGGGCAAGTAGAAAAAGCAAGGGATGACGCCATGGATGATCTCACCGAGGCGAACAAGGAAAAAGGAAAGATGGCTGCCGAGTTGACCCAAGCTCAAGCGGAATCCAAGAAGGTTGCTGACGACCTTCTTCATGCTCAAGAGACCAACGAACAACTCCGAAAACAGGTCGAAGAGCTGGAGCAGCAGAACAAGGAGCTCAAGCAACAAGTTGAAGAATTTCAAAGGCAAATTGAAGAACTTAAGCTAAGCTCCGCTCAGATTCTGGTTGCTGGATTTGAAGCCGCTCGGGAACAATTCGCATGCCTATTCCCCGATCTCGACCTCAGCATGGTGTCGATAAACAACGAAGTAGTAGATGGAAAGGTCGTTCCCGCCGAAGACTCAACCAACTCCACCTCATCTGCTACTTTATAATTCTGCTTGTATATATCTTGTAACAAAACTCGTGCATATGTGTTTTGAACAGTTACTTATTTCAATCGCGAAACTTGGATATTCTTTCTTCTGACTCCTTTTAAGCGCTTTCACCTTCTTTGTATGTTTGACTTTGCCGAGTTTAACTTAGCGATTTTGCAAACACGACCTTTGGCGTAATTGCCTCGAGCCGATTCGAACTTAAGCAATAATCGCTTTAAACAACTTGTACTCTTGAGGCACTAACCCGATCATAAGAAAAGCTTTCAAGCAACGAACTGTAACTCAATCATTGGCTCAAACAACGTCCCACTCGACCTACTTTATCAAACAAGTCTTTCAACCTTCTCGCCGTGTTTGAACTTTTCGCGATCGCCAAGACCTCTTGGTAACACCAGCTTTTCCTAGCCTCATGCTTTGGTAGTCATTTCTTTATCTGGGGCAGAAATGCCCTTTGGGATCTTCCTTTACCCCCCTGAACTTCAGAGCTAAAGACTGGCTGGCTAGGCGTTCTCTTCGAACCTACCTTAGCCACCTTTCAAGCTTCTTCCACCCTCTTCGCCATACCTGAACTCGTTCAAGACGAGAAGGATTTTATCTTGCCTATACTCGCACATAAGCGAGAAGGTCTTTAACTCGCCTGAACTCGCTCATCGGCGAGAAGGTCTTTATTTGATGCCTCAACTTGCCCAGGGTGTACATCTCCTCCCCCCTGGATGCACTGAGGACCTTTTCTCGCCTGCACTCGCTCGACGGTGAGGAGGTCTTTAACTGGCCTTAGCTCGCACAACGGCGATAAGGACTTTATCTGGTGCCTCAACTTGCCCAGGGTGTACATCTCCTCCCCCCTGGATGCACTGAGGACCTTTCTCGCCTGCACTCGCTCGTCGGTGAGGAGGTCTTTAACTTGCCTCTACGTTGCCCCGGGAGTTACATCTTCTCGCTCCCAGAAACACGGAGGACTTTTCCTCTTTCTCGCCTGCACTCGCTCGACGGCGAGGAGGTCTTTTACTTGCCTCAAGACGCGCGAGGGCGTTGAGGTCTTTCATCTGGTGCCTCCGATCGCCGAAAAACGATGAGGACTTAAAACTTAACTGGTGCCTCTAATCGCCGAAAAACGATGAGGACTTTAAAACTTTTAGAAAACACGCGACATATCTTTTCTTGCCTTAAATCATGTACAAATGACAAGGTCTTTCTTCGAAACTTTTGAAAATAGCACATATGCAATCTGAAAACACCTTATACTTCGAAAACTCTTCTTTTATTGGGTGGCCTCATTAAAAACCCTCCTTAGGGAAAAAAGAGCGCCCCCTTCAAACTATTTTAACAGAGACATTGTAATATAACATTGTGTTTGTCTTTACTTACAAAGCTCTTAACTATAGTACAACTTCAGGTGTGTGGCGTTCCAGGTGCGAGGAATCGCCCCTCCTTCCAGCGTCTCTAAGCGGTAGGCTCCGTTCCCGAGCGCCTCGGTTATTCTGAACGGTCCAGTCCACTTGGGTGATAGTTTATTCTCCATCTCGTACTGGTGAGCCTTCCTCATCACCAGATCGCCTTCTCTAAACTGCCTTGGCACCACCTTTGAGTTGTATCTTCGCTCGATCCTCCTCTTCACCGCCTCAGCCTTCAGCCTCGCTTCTTCCCTGACCTCATCCAGCAGATCCAGGTTCAGCCTTCTCTCTTCATTCGAGTCTTCCTCTACAAAGTTCTGGAATCTCGGCGAGCTCTCCTGGATCTCCACTGGAATCATGGCGTCACAACCGTAGACCAAGCTAAACGGGGTCTCGTGGGTTCCTGACTGCTCGGTGGTGTGGTACGCCCAAACTATTCGGGGTACCTCCTCAGCCCAACTTCCCTTGGCTTTCTCAAGCCTTCTCTTCAAACCTCTCAACAACACCCGATTAGCTGATTCCACCTGGCCATTTGTTTGAGGGTGCTCGACGGATGCAAACACTTGTTGAATTCCCACCCCTTCGCAAAGCTTTTTCAACAGGTGGCTTGCAAACTGCGTCCCATTATCTGACACCAGGCGCTTAGGCACTCCAAACCGGCACACGATGTTCTTCCATACAAAACCTTCGATCTTGTGCGCGGTGATCTGGGCCACTGGTTCTGCTTCAATCCACTTGGTGAAGTACTCAATCGCCACCACCAAGTACTTCATTTGCCTGATCGCCAGGGGGAAAGGTCCCAGGATGTCGATTCCCCAAGTATGAAACGGCCAAGGGCTATAGATCGACTTCAACTCCTCGGGAGGTGCCTTGTGCCAATCGGCGTGCTGCTGGCATTGTTTGCAGCACTGGGCATATTTCTTGCAATCTTCTCTCATAGATGGCCAATAGTAGCCTGCACGGAGAGTCCTCGCGGCCAGAGCTCGACCCCCGACGTGGCTTCCACATATACCTTCGTGGAGCTCTGCCATAACTCTCGTGCACTTCTCGCCGTGTATACATTCCAGGAGTGGGTGAGTGAACCCAAACCTGTACAGATCGCCATCAATCAGTGTATACTTTCTGGAATTTTTCTTTACCTTCCTAGCTTCTGTTGGATCTAGCGGGAGGAGGCCATCTGCCAAGCACCGCTTGTACTGTGTTATCCAAGTGTCTGGCTCATGGGCGGCGCAGACCTGCATCACGTCCACCTTCTCTCCTCGACAAGCTCTAACTCTCGGCGATCTCAGAGTTTCTTGCGTCAAAGATTTGTGGCTTCTCGCTGCTCTCTCCATCGACCTGCTTACCTGAAGGACCAGGTGATCTGCTACAAATGCCCTCGGCGTCTTCAGAGTTTCTTGAATCACCGTCCTCTGCCTACCCCCCTTGCCTGAGCTGGCGAGTTTAGCCAGCAAGTCAGCTCGGGCATTCTGCTCTCGGGGCACATGCACTACTTCAAAAGAGGCAAAGGAACTCTTCAATTCCTGCACATACGCCAAGTAAGCCGCCATTTGTGGATCCTTAGCCTGGAACTCGCCTGTTACTTGCCCGGTGACTAGCAGCGAGTCACTCTTAGCCATCAGCACCCTAGCTCCCATTTCCTTGGCCAGCAAAATCCCGGCGATCAGCGCCTCATACTCTGCTTGATTGTTGCTGGCTTTAAAGGCAAACCTCAAAGATTGTTCAATCAGCACGCCGTTGGTTCCCTCCAAAATGACTCCAGCACCGCTACCCTGCTGGTTCGACGATCCATCCACCGAGAGTACCCAACGAAAATCGTCACCTTCAACCCGCGTCGCCTCTGATGAGAGCTCGACCACAAAATCTGCGAAGATTTGCCCCTTGATCGGGCCTCGAGGCTCATATTTAATGTCAAATTCTGACAGCTCTACTGCCCACTTCACCATTCTTCCTGCAACGTCAGGTTTCTTCAAGACCTTCTGGATGGGTAGGTCAGTCATCACCAGTATTGTGAAACTGTGGAAGTAGTGGCGCAACCTCCTCGCCGAAAACACCACAGCCAGCACAACCTTCTCCAGGGCCTGATATCTCGTTTCTGGGCCCTGCAACACTTTACTCACGAAATAAATAGGCTTCTGAGCCTGATCTTGATCCTGGGCGAGCACCGCGCTCAATGCCCTCTCAGTCACAGCGAAATACAACCTGAGAGGGGTACCCGCCAGTGGTTTACACAGAACCGGCGGGCTCGCCAGATACTCCTTTAGCTTGACAAAAGCTTCCTCGCATTCTTTCGTCCAAGCGAACTTGTTATTGCGCCGCAGACATTGGAAATAGGGACGTCCCTTTTCTCCGCTTGCTGACACGAAGCGAGATAGGGCTGCCATCCGACCTGTCAGCTGCTAGACTTCTTTTACTGTAGCCGGGCTTCTCATCGCCAAGATGGCGGCACACTTGTCCGGGTTAGCTTCTATCCCCCTTTCAGTCAAGAGAAAACCCAAAAACTTTCCAGCCTCCACGCCGAAAATGCATTTCTCCGGGTTGAGCTTTAACTTGAACTTGGCGATCTTCGTGAACAATTCTTCCAAGTCTGCAACGTGCTTGCTTTTCTCCTGCGAGGTCACAACCATGTCATCGACGTAGGCTTGCACGTTCCTTCCCAGCATCGGCGCAAGTACTCGATCCATCAACCTCTGGTACGTGGCCCCCGCGTTCTTCAACCCAAACGGCATCACCTTATAGCAGTAGCACGACCTCTCCGTCATGAAGGCTGTTTTTTCTTCATCCATGGGATGCATCTTGATCTGATTATAGCCCGAGAAGGCATCCAGGAAACTCAGCAGCTTGCACCCTGCAGCACTATCAACCAGGGCATCAATGCTTGGTAAAGGATACGAATCCTTTGGGCAAGCTTTGTTCAGATCGGTGAAATCGACGCACATGCGCCATTTCCCGTTACTCTTCTTCACCAGTACGACATTTGCCAACCATTCAGGGTACTGGACTTCCCTGATGTGGCCTGCAGCGAGGAGTTTCTGTGTCTCGTCCCTGATCGCCTGCCTCCTCTCTTCGTTGAATTTCCTTCTCCTTTGTCGCACCGGTCTCACCATGTTGTCCATCGCCAGATGATGGCACAAGAAGTCGGGATCGATCCCGGGCATGTCCGAAGCGGACCAAGCAAACGCGTCCAGATGCCGCTCAATCACCTTGGCGATCTGGTCCTGGAGATCGACCTCTAGAGATCTTCCGAGCTTGAAAACTTTCCCTCCGATCTCCTTCTCGAGCCACTGCTCGACAGGTTTGGGCCTGGATTCTCTGGCGATCACCGCCTTGGCGATTCCCAGTTCCCTCGCTTCCTCGGGGCGATTCCGCGCCTCTTCCTCATCCAGGCCAGCCTCTTTCTCCCCCAGCTCAGCGTCTATCATCTCTACATCCCTTCCAGCGATATCCTCTGTTACCGGCGGTCTGGGCTTCACACCGGGAGGTGGGGTGGTTGTTACATAGCTCACGGACCTTTTGTTTTTCAGGCTATTCTTATAGCACCTTTTCGCTTCTTTCTGATTCGACTTGATCGTGATCACCACCCCTTCCATGGACGGCAGCTTCACCTTCATGTGCCGAGTCGATGGAATTGCGCCTATCCTGTTAAGAGTGGGCCTTCCCAACAGGATGTTATATGCTGAAGGGGCGTTCATGATGAGGTACTTGATTTTCTCCGTCCTCGACCCAACCTCATCTGTAAACGTGGTTCTCAGCTCAATGTACCCCCTGACCTCCACCTGGTCACCAGCGAATCCATATAAGCACCCTCCATAGGGCCTCAGCTGGTCAAGGGGCAATTCCAGCTGCGTGAAAGTCGGCCAGAACATCACGTCTGCCGAGCTTCCTTGGTCCACCAGAACTCGGTGGACCTTCCTCCCTGCTGTTATCAACGAAATAACTATGGGATCGTTGTCATGAGGCACAACGTCCCGAAGATCCTGCTTTGTGAACGTAATGTCCACCTCCGGCAAGTGATCCTCAAACATGTCCACTGCCATCACCGATCGCGCATACTTTTTCCTCTGCGATGCGGTGCATCCACCACCTGAAAAACCCCCTGCAATGGTGTGGATCTCCCCGTGGATTGGCATTTCGTGTTGCTGGGCTTCTCCACCTGCTGGCTGGGAACTCGATGCTCCCCCCGTCCTTCTGTCCAGCAAATAGTCCTTTAGGAACCCGCTCTTAACCAGGTCGTCGAGCTGGTATCCTAAAGACAAACACGAGTCCAGGTTATGGCCAAAACACTGGTGGAACTCGCACCAGGCGTCCGGCTTTGACCCCAGCACCTTGTCGCCCACCTTCTCGGGCGCCTTCAACCTAGCAGATATGTTAGGGATAGCGATCAGGTCCGCTAGACCCATGACAAACTTGTGCTTAGGCGGGCGATTGTATTCCCGGCGTGCTGGCTGTTGGCGCGCTTGGCTTCTTCCCTTATTTCTCCTATCGTAAGGATAGCGAGTCCTTTGGTCTTTCCTGGCTGCCGCCGCCGTTTCCAGCACCCTCTGCGGCTGGATCCTGGTCTGGGCGCGTGGTCTGGCGGGAGCCACGCTGCCTCTCTTCTCAGCGACTTCACTCTCGTCGGCGATGTGGGCCACCGCAAGTCGCCTGACTTTAGCAAACGTCGCTGGATGAGCCCTGATCAAGGCCTCGCAAAATGGCCCTGGCTGCACGCCCTTCTTGAAGGCATAGACCAACATTTCTTCATCCTTGGCCGGCGATCTGACCATCTGCGCGCCGAAGCGATTGAGGTAGTCTCTGAGGGACTCCCCATGGTACTGCCTTATATCAAACAGATCATAGGACACCCTCGGCGGTGCCTTATTCACAATGTACTGCTTGACAAAGATTTTCGAGAATTGTTGAAAATTGGTTATGTGGCCATTAGGCAGGCTCACAAACCACTCCATCGCCGTTCCCTGGAGCGTACTCACAAACATCTTGCAGTAGACGGCGTCTGACCCTCCCGACAGCATCATCTGCGTGTGGAACGTGGTCAGATGAGCCTCTGGATCCTCCACGCCGGTAAAAACAGCTTTAACCGGAACCACAGTCGTGGGAATAGGCGTGTCGGTAATCGCCTGAATAAAAGGCATTGGGAACACACGAGGTGGCGTCGACGGTGCCACCTCTTCAGCAGAAGAACGTCCCTGCTGCTCCTGAAGAGCTCGCCGCAGCTCCTCAGTTACCTTGCTGAGCTCCTCGTTCCTGGCGCGAGAGGCGACCAGGTCCTCATGTATCCTTGCCTGCTCGACGCGCGAGGCTTCCACAGTGGCCTGCAACGAGCGCATCATCTCTGCCATCTGCGCCATGGTCATGGCGGCGTCGCCTTCAGCTGCGACAGGCGCCACGGGACTGGAACGATTGCTTCTCATTTTTCTCATTAACTTCAGCGAACCACAGAAATACAGCAAACAACACTTCAACCACGATCGAATCAGCGATCAATCGGAGAAAACTCAAGAAACTGCGTAAGAACTCAAGAACACCGCAAACCTTCGAAGAAAACCACAACCTCACCAAAAACCACCGTTTCCCCGCGGACAACCAAACAAGCGAAAGAACTCGAACTTCCACCAAACAAATTGCGCGCAAGCAACAGAAGACCTCACTCCACCGATCGAAAGCCAAACAAACGGTACCAAACGCAAACTCACCGAACGAAATTCAGACAAACCGTGAACGATGGTTGCACCAGCACACAACCACGCAGAAAACTTCGTAAACCTCCAAGAACCCACGCTGTGGATGGGAGCAAGTTTTACACGGCCCCACGGTGGGCGCCTGATGATCCTGCCTGTTGACCGGAGCGCTGGAGAATGCCTTGTCAGAGGATCGTCGTGCGCGCCGCTTCTCACCTCCGTTCCTCCTCTGGATCTATCTCAAGAACCTGCAAAGAAACGATACGGCGCCGCTGCGGCCGATCGCACTCCGACGCTCAAGTCAGTGACGGTATCACCAAATACTAAGAACGAGAACCGTGCAAATCCTCTCTCACTCGCAAGCGTAAAGTGTATGAACTGAACGTGCGTACCTCAGAAAGTCTGTTAAGAACTCTTATATACCTGGTGGTTTTCTCTCTCCTGGCAGTTACAGACTTGGACACGTGGCTCGCATCCAACTGTACACATGCCATCATCTGGAGGCTCCCTGACTTGGCGCTGCTTCTACTCTTATTTTGGCTAAGTTACTTATGCATGGTACTGCCCAGTGCATAGCTAACTTAGGAGTGCGATCTCTACTGAAACTGGCGAGTTAGGGCATTCATACACCTTCCCTGTGGTCTCGCCGGCCGCCTTCATAATCTGCTTCTCCTTCGTCTTCGGCGATGTGCTTATTCTGGCGATCTCCGACTGCTTGGTCGCCTGAGTCTACATCTGGCGACTTCATCTTCAACCTGGCGATCGCCTATTCTGGTAAACTGGAAATCGGAACACGCCAACTTAACAATCGGCGATCACACGTGCTTCCCGACTTCCTTCCTATCTGCCAACTTGGCGCCTTGTCAACATGCCTACACTGTAGCAGGATGCCACGTCATCACACCCGTCCACCAGGGCGGTACATTGTGTAAAACCCAAATCTGTTTTACTATATTTAAAACAAAGTTGTTTGTTGCATAATCTCAAGAAACTATTAATTGCATTTAAAGATTGGTCAAAGCATTAAAAACTGGAGCGTAAATAGTTAGAAAATCATTTAATGCTCAGTCAAAGCACAAAACAGTTTTTTGTTATGGTACCAAAACAAACAATCGGTTGTTTCCACGAATCAATCGGTTTTTTTTGGTTTTGACAGCTAGTCAACCATAAAAACAGTTTTCAACCATTTCTAAAAACACGTAAGTATAAAACAATTGGTTGTTTCGACAAAACAAAAGGTTGTTTTTCACTTAGTTTGAAAAACACTTTTCGTTTAAAAAGATTCAGAGTGTTTATGCTTTGGATTCAATCAAGAGTGGATTACATATAAAATCTACCCCAGATCTTATCTAAAAGACAGCTCAGCAACAGCAAGCACAACTAGCCTTTCATCATCCTTCAAAGGGTTTGGATTCTTCAAAGCTTGAACACACTTGGTTCAATAAAAGATCCCTTTAGGAACAAAAGATTTTCGAAACCTGCAGAACCTAACTGAATGAACCTTCTTCATGCAATAGAAGCATGTAACAACCGATTGAATTAACCTTTTAACCGATTTTTTTCTGGTGCAGCTGAAAAAGGTTTTGAAATCCCATTTCCAGCCATTTATTTAGACCTTTCAACCGGTTGTGAGAAAGTGCTAATCAGTTAGCCTCTTCATGAGTTTCATTAAAAGCTTCAAGCAATTGATAATAGTTGTTACCTTTGATTGAAGATGATGAACTCATGTTGTTGGACACAGATGCTCTATGGCACAGATGCTCTATGGCACAGATTTGCTTCTTCATCATCAGAAGAGCTTGAGGATGAAACTTCATTGTCATCCCATGCCACATATGCCTTTTTGGCTTTTCCCCTTTTCTCATTTTTGAAATCTGCTCTTTCTTTGATTTCATTATTGGGGCATTCTTCCTTGATATGACCATGTTCACCACATCCATAACAAGTGTACTTGTTAATATTAAAATCACTGGGTTTTTTAGAACCATGCCTCTTTGAAGCTTGACTTTTCTTCTTCAAGAACTTGCAGAATTTTCTTGACAACAAACTCATGGTGTCTTCATCACTTCCACTTGAGTCTTGTTGTTGTTTGTGATTGCAAGCTTTGAGTGTTATGTCCTTGTGTTTGTCTTCACTTTCTTGGACAACAATCCTATTCATTTCAAGCTCGTGCTCCCTAAGCTTAGCAAACAATGATGCAACAGTCATTGATGTCAAATCTTTTGATTTTGAGACTGCAGTGACCTTTGGCTACCATGTTCTATCAAGACATTTCAAGATCTTGATGTCCAGCTCCTCATTGTTAAAAGACTTACCAAGACACATCAAGTGATTCACTATGTGAGAGAACCTTTTTTGCACATCACAAATAGTCTTTCCCTTTTGCATTCTGCAGAGTTCATACTCTTGAATAAGAGCATGCTTTCTGACTCACTTGACATCGTTTGTCCCTTCATGTGTGACTTCAAGGATGTCCCACATTTCCTTTGCTGAGTTACACTATGATACCTTAAAAAATTCATCACAACTCAAGGCAGAGGTTATTATATTCTTAGCAATCCAGTCAAACTTGGCTTTCTTACTTTCAGCCTCAGTCCAATCAGATGAAGGTTTATCAATTAAAACCTCATCTCTTTTTACTTGAGGTATAAAGGGACCATTTTCAATTGTTTCCCAAATACCCTTATCAGTTGAATGTATAAAGATTTTCATTCTCACCTTCCAAAACTAGTAATTGACCCCACAAAACAGTGGTGGTCTGTTTATGGAAGTACCTTCCCCAAAAGGAACTTGTCAGCCATGTAAAAAGATTTTTCAAAAAAAAAATAGAAACTTGAATATTTTTCAAGAACCTAGCTCTTGATGCTAATTGTAAGAATTGATGGCTTAAACAAGAGGGAGGGTGAATTGTATGTCAAAGATTTTCGCAAAGATGGATTAAGAATGAACCTTTATCTAACAATCACAGATAAGCAATTAAGGAAAGCAATCAACCAAAGATACAAAAACTGTTTTCAGAATTTTAACCGATTGAAATTGCGTTTTAATTGGTTGTTTATATTAGCAGCAGAAACAGAATTAACACAAACAGTTATAAGGATTTAGAGATAGAGAGATTTACACAACAGTTTTATACTGGTTCACTCAACCTTGAGCTACATCCAGTTCTCATAACAACCTCTGAGTTCCACTAGTAATCAAATCCAGATTACACCAACACACCACAAAGAGGTGACCTTGAAAACCACAAGACCCACTCACCCTCTTTGCAACACCACACACCTCAAGTCAGAACACCCTCTGACTTTACAGGATTTCATACACTTTACAAGTTTAATGAAAGAACAATTACAAGAACCTTGAAAGGGATAGAAAACACCTGAGATTACACAAACAAGGAAGCCCTATGACCAGATCTTGTACCAGTGCAAAGCTTTAACAACAATCTTGCAAATCTTTTGAAAACTTCTTTCAAAAGAAAATCTCAATCTCTCTTTGATCCCAAATCTGTGTAAAACTTATGTATTTTGATTTGAAAGAAAGGCTATATTTATAGCACTTGAAATCTAGTCGTTCAAGGCAACATTAATGAGCTAAAATAGTTTTGATCACATTCAAAACAGTTAAAACAGGTTTTCCAAAAACTGTTATGAAAACACACAATCAACCGATTGAAACCACGATTTAACCGGTTGAATTGTTATGCAGTTACATAACCAAGTCAAAAACAAATTCAAAACCTTTAAGCCAGCTAATTGACAAACAACCCATTATATTGATAATTCAACCAGTTTTTTTTCCCTTTGCTTAGAAAAACACTTTGTTTCTTTAAAACAGATTGGTCAAGCTTTGTGCAAGGATTAAGAATTGATCTTTACATAGATTCTAAACATTCTAATATAAACCCAAACCAAAAGCAGCACAACTTTAAGCTTTGTACCATCCCGTATCCGGGCGTTGACCAAGTCAATGTCAAAGTCAACACAAGGTGTCGCCTGGGTGAAGAGACGCCAAGTACTAGCGTCGCCAAGGCGAGGCGTCGCCTAGGTGAAGGCGTCGCCTAACCAGGGCGGCGCCAAGATCAAATATCGTTATGGCAAGGCAATCACGGTGCGGTTCCCCGATACCCATGGGTAGGAAAGACCATGGAGGGAGCGACGCCGTGGGAAGGCCTCAGGTCCCGATGGTCCGGGGTAGTGATAAAGAGAAGAGAAAGGTGGCTTCAAGGCCATAGTGATGGCGCCGGTGTAGGGCAGCCTGACTCGTGAAGTACCCCTGCCGCCCAGAGACGCCTTTGGGACAGATACGACTCAAGAGGAGGGTCACGCCCAGGGTAGCCAGGGGCAGGGTGCAAGAGGAAGGCAGATACGCTCTCAAAGCGAGTGACTAGATGATTGGGGGCATGAGTTGGCACCCAAAAAGTCACCCCTTACGCAGTAGCACTCCCAAGCAGGAGGACTCACACGAAGAAACGTCCCCAGATGGGGTCATGGCGCTGTGAGGCCCTCCACGTGTACGACAGCCAGGTCAGAATAGAAACACCATTTAGTCAGGTACCAGGTAATTAAAGTCATTTAATACAGTTTCTGTTTCGAGCGTTTAAGGTACTATAAAGGCTCCCAAGCGTTTCAAGGTCTTAAATGCGCTACGTTTTCTAATTAGACGCGTTAATTATGTGCGTTACGTTTTATGATTAAAAGCGCTTTAAGGCGCTTTAAATGCTGGGGTAGTTTAAATAGCGCCGAGAATGTTGGGAACGGGGTTCGGACTTTTGGCAAATTTTCCAGAAACTCTCTAGTTGCTTGCTCGAGCCTTGAGGTTACGCACGAGGGACTAGGGAAAGATCTTTGCCAGAACGAGAAAATACACACTAGACACAGTTCTTTTAACCACCTTCAGAGTGCCATACGCGGTGCTCCGATACGGAGGTGCATAGTTTTTGGTGTTTCTTGCTGGCTAACTTGAGCGTCGGAGTGCAAACAGCCGCTAGGGCGCCCCTTTGTCCTTTTTTGCAGGAATCCACAGGTGATCAGAGGGATGGAGTCCTTAGCTGACGGTTGAGGTCGCGCACGAAGACGTCCCAGGTTAACCGGACGGAACAAGCTTCATCTTGGATTTGAAACGTCAAAGCTCCCATGCTCAACAATTGGAGCCTTCATGACTGAATTGTTTTCTTGAATTTTGGAGAGTATTGGTAGAAGCTTCAATGGAAGAGATTAACAAGGATAGCTTATATAGAGCTATGGTTTCCTTGAAAGTGCATGAGAGGTAGGGAGAGTGATTGGTTGGGCCATATCACTTGAGCTAGATGAAGAAGAAGATTAAAATGTCTATCCTAGAGAGGCAAAGACAAGAGTGAGAAGACTATTAATCTTGGCAGCAATTCACTCATTCATTAATCTTAGAAAAATGAAAGCCAAGCACCTCAATTTATAGGAGAGAGGGTTGAACATTTTGGAGCCAAAATTTGAAAATTCAAAATAAAACTCTCCAATGAGAATATGCCATGTGGAGTCATGCTTTCCATGTTTAGCTTACACCTTTCATGCTAAATCCTCTCCACTCCTAGGTTGCCATGTGGACATCCATGTGCTCCATGCCAAGGTGATTTTCGTTCTCCAATATACCCTAGATGTTTTAGGGTTATATTAGGCTCAAAGAAGCCCAATTGTTACCCTAACTAGTCACTTTTAACCTCAACTAGACCTATTTTACTATTGGCCCAAATACAAGCCCAAAACCCTATGCTACTTCGCCCAAATATTTGGTCCAATTATTTTATGGTACTAGGCCTAATACATGGCCCATGAAATCCTAAACAACTTTATACAATTTATTTAAGCTAAAGCTTGGCCCAAAAATAATGTTGACTAGTCAGCAAAAACTCAGTCTTCTTGTGTTCTTCTGACCAAAACTTTAGTTTATGTTTTGATAACTTCGAGGTGTTCTTCGATATGTTTCTACATTCCTTCACCCTAGAATTGTCCTCTTGATTGGGCGTACAAAAAGAAACAAAAGCCCAATTAGACCCATATTTGCAAATAAAACCATAATCAACCTCTAGGTCTTCTTCATCCTCTTTATTATGTAGTTGTGTGTGGGTGGAGGCTCTGCCATCACCTTGTGACTCCAAAATTGGTGCCATTTTCAAACTCTTTCTTTTTGAATTTTCCCACCTTTTTCTTTGTACAATGGTCAAACCTCTATGCTATATAAAGAGGTGCTTGGCTCATGAAGTTCTAAGATCATTTTTATGAGTGAATTGCTGCCAAGTTTGTATGCTCTCTCAGTCCCTTGTCTAGTATCTCTAGGATAGACACCTTGATCTTCTTCTTCAAGTGATATGACCTAACCAATCACTCTCCATACCT
This sequence comes from Phaseolus vulgaris, assembly GCF_051622355.1. NCBI lineage: Eukaryota > Viridiplantae > Streptophyta > Magnoliopsida > Fabales > Fabaceae > Phaseolus > Phaseolus vulgaris. The sequence continues at coordinate 17,695,232 of NC_143501.1, read as the reverse complement.
ATCATGCACCTTCAAATAAGCCATAGCTCCATTGAAGCCATCCTTGTCTGTTCCAAGCATTAGCTTCTGCTAATCCACATCAAATTCTCCAAGGAACCAATTCGAAAATAAAGCCAACGCCATCATTTGGTATTTAGAGCTTTGGTTCTTCAAGAGATAAGTGCTTCTCTTCATTTTATTTTTGTTTGTTCTTCATTTTTCCGTGTTTTTCATCAATTTCTTTGACTGTCTTGTTGTTTTAATTTTGATTTTATCTTCATAATGCTATTCGGAAAATTATGTTCCGTTTATATTTATGTTCAATTGTTTTTGGACATTTCAGTTGCAATTTTATAGGTTTCTATTGAGTATTTGAGTGTGTTGTTCTATTTCTTTGCTTTTATTTCAGTCTTATTGATGTTTTAATCGGTGTAAACTGTTTGGTATTTGAGTCATTTTAATTTTTGAATCAATTCAAGTTTTTTCAATGATGGAAATCGTCCAGCCTCACACAACCATATAATATGGAAGACCTAAAGGTTGTTTAATTGCAAATATGGGCTTAATTGGGCTTTTGTTTATTTTTGTAGGCCCAATCAAGAGGATAACTCTAGGTTGAAGGAATGTACAAACATATCCAAGAAGACCTCCAACTCATCAAAACATAAACTAGAGCTTTGGCTAGAAAAACACAAGAAGATTGGGTTTCTGCTGACTGGTCAACATTATTTGTGGGCCAAGCTTTAGCTTAAATAAATTGTATAAAGTTGTTTAGGATTTCATGGACCATGTATTGGGCTTAGTAGCATAAAATAATTGGACCAAATATTTGGGCAAAGTAGTATAGGTTTTTGGGCTTGTATTTGGGCCAATAGTAAAATATAACTAGTTAGGGTTAAAAGTGACTAATTCGGGTAACAATTGGGCTTCTTTGAGCCCAATGTGATGGTATTTCATGAAGGTCTTCTTGAATCATGTAAGAAAAAGTGGTGCGGAAGCTATGAAGGTGTGTGAGCAAGATCCTCCTAAGAGTGGTGTTGATCTTGAAGGTGCATGATGTGTATGAAGCTAGGGAGGTTCGGCCTACCCAAGGAGAGGTGAAGGAGATGAAGTTTAGAGCCTAGAATTCTAGGGAGAAGCAAAGCTTGGCACAAAATGGCAGCATAACTTTACTCACAATAAACTTGAAAATACAAGGTGTAGGCTCCTCCTTTTATAGGCTAAGGAGGACCATAATGCAACCCTAATGCTAGCCAAATGAAATGTAAATGTGAAGCACATGGGTGCACATGGCACATGGGTGCACATGGCACATGGGTGCACAAATGAGCACATGGGGAGGGGTGTGTCTAGTTTTTATGCTCACCCCCTCCATGGGCTTTCTAGACCGACCTTGGTAAATTTAGAGGTTTTTTTAGAAACTCTAAGTTTACCTAGGTTGGTGTTTTAGGTGCCAAAATTAATTCTAAGAAAATTACAAATAAAGTTCCTATGCTAATTTTGACAAGAAATTAAAGTCTACTCTACACTAGAGTTTATGGCATTTGAACATGTAAAAGAACGTCTTCTTGGATCCTTTTGGCCATAACTCTATGGTTGGCCCAAATCTACCCTTTGGTGGGCTTGCCTGTGGGCTTGTGCTTGGGCCTCTTCCATCACAATGTAACCCTAAAACGTCTAGGGCATATTGGAGAATGAAAATACCTTGGCATGGAGCACATGGATGTTCACATGGCAACATAAGAGTGGAAAGGATTTAGCATGGAAGGTGTGAGCAAAACATGGAAAGCATGACTCCACATGGCACCTTCTCATTGGAGAGTTTTATTTCCAATTTTAAACTTTTGTCTCCAAAATGTTCAGCCCTCTCTCCTATAAATTGAGGTGCTTGGCTTTCATTTTGTAAGATTAATCAATGAGTGAATTGCTGCCAAATTTGTGCCAATTACACTCTTATCTCCTACCCTCCTTAGGATAGACGTTTGATCTTCAATTTTCCACTAGACCAAGTGATTAGGCCTCACCTAGCACTCTCCATACTTATCCTTCACCTTCAAGGAATCCACAAGCTCTACGTGAGCTCCTTGTCCGCTGCAATCCATGAAGCTTCCGCACCTCTCCACCAAGAAAACCAATCGGAATGAAGGCACTCTTCCATCATTTGGTATCATGAGCCTAGGTTCTTCAAGAGCTAAGTGTGCCTTCTTCTTTTCATTTTAATTCTGTTTTTGTCTTAATTCTGTGTTGTTAATCTTGTTTCCTTAATGTTTTGCTGTTTTTGAATTTTAATTTCGATTTGGTTGTTGTTTGGACAAATCAAATCGATGCAATGTGTTCAAATTGTTCTTGAGCTTCTAATTTGAATTTTGTGTAGGATTCCTTTGAGTTTTGGTGTTGCTGTTTTAATTTTGCTAGAATTGAGTCTTTCTTGCAATTTTAATTGGTTCATATTGTTGTGTTTGAGTCATTTTGTTTTTTTGAATCCATATATGTTTTGTCAAGTCATGTGCATCCTAAATTGTCATCACTTATATATAGTACTTTGCTTGATAATTTTGGTTCATTATTTTAATTTTTAGTCCAGATTTATAATTCTGTGTTTGATCCTTTGGTGCATTTTAATTTTTAGATTTGAGTTCATGCTTGTGTGCTAGATCCACACAAGTTCCTATACATCAATTCTATTGTGTTTTTGAAGTTTCTCAAAATTGTTTTTAATTTCATATTAGGCTTCCTCTGTTTTTGTTTACAGAATTTAATTCCGTTTATGAAAAATTGTGAAATTCTGGATCTGAACAGATTGAAGTGTAAGAAAAAAGTGAAAAAAAAGTGAAGCAAAATTCAAAATATAAAAAAAAAATGATAAATCAAATACAATCAGTGTGCAATTCTAACGCGAAAAAAAACGGTGAACTGGCATCAGATTTGAAAATTTTATCAAAATTAATTGGTGCATTTTTTTGGTGTGATTCCAACGCCAAAGTTTAGCTAAGATCTTGAACTGTTTGTTATTTAAATTTCAAATTCAAATTTAAACAATACAGCTCAGCATAAATATTTTTAGTTACGCTTTTGGTACCTCAAAATTCCAGTAGTATTGTTTTGGTTTTATTAATCCAATTCTAGTGTCATTCTTTAGGTTCAATTTGTGTGCCACCTTTTGTTGAGTGCCTTATTTTGTTTGTTTGTCATATTAATTCAATACTCTTTCAAGTTGTGTCATATAATTACTCTCTTTGCTCTTGTCCAATTCCAAATTGATTTGTTTCATTGCTTTAAATTTTGTTGACCTCTTTGATTGGTGGTAAAATTCTAAAAAAAGGTACATTGATAAGTTTAGAGCTAACATCTTTGGTGAGAGCTTTATTACTTAGTAGGTGCAAATTTGAATACCAAATTGAATATACTTGGGAGGTTGAGCAAGAGGGCAGCAACAAGTGAGCTTAAACACATACACAAAGATGGAGTGCCAAAAAGAAAAGAAGGATTGCATAGAATAGGAATTTCTAAATTTTTGTCAATTCAATTTTCTTTGTATTTCCTTTGAGTTGTAATTTGTAAAAACTTGAATAATTAGTGGATTAATTGCGCATTAGACGTTGAGTGTGTCTTCAAGGTTCAAAGTGCCGAGAAGCCTCACCTTAGGAAACGCCTAGTTTACAAGCTTTTCTAGATAACAATTTTCCTATTAAGTGTTTTTTTTATTGCTTTGTATTGTTTGCTTGCATAAAAAAAATTGTGTTCTCATTCTTGATTGTGCTCTAAGTGAATTACTTAGAGAAAGGTTTCTGAAAGTCTTGAAGGATAGAATCTGGCTAGGAAAGGCTTGGTACTTAAGTGATCCAAGTGATTCACATCCCTCTCCTGGGAATCTACCTACATCACTCCACTTATCTTTCTTTTGGTAAATTGCTTTTAACACATAACTTTAACCATGTCTTCTCATTCTCATCACTCTAGTGAAAATGATAGAGAGTCTATTAAATCTCTTTTGAAACAATTAGCTTCTCAATCACTTTCATATAGACAAATGCAACATGAGGCCCAACTCAAAGAAAGGGACACTCAATTTTCTTTGTTACAAGAAGAGTTGAAAATGGTTAAAGAAAAGGATGAATACAACAAATAAAAAAGAAGTTCTCATGCATCTAACTCTACGTTGAGTGATTCATATGGTGAAGAAAGCCTTAAAATGAATGAATATTATTGATCCTGCCGGCAACTCGAACGTGGAGGAATCGCTTTGTAGCACTCTCTGTCCCATCTACGCGACTGCGTTCTCTGCAAAATCACCCTCAGAACCTTCTCTTGAATCTCCAAACGTGACCTGCAAAACACACAGACGGCGCCTCTAGCGGCCGTTTGCACTCCGACGATCAAGTTAGACCACAGAACCACCAAATGAGAAAACTAGTAGTGTGTGTGAAAAACTCTTGCTCTCTATTTTTCGTCTCCCCTCAATCTCTCCCTGATTCTCTTTTATGTCTCTCTCTGCTTCTGGGCCTAACAGAATTCTGTTATGCTTTTCTGGCATGTGTCAGAACCCTGTTATGCTTTTCTGAGATAATGGTAGAGTGTGGGTGTCTGTGCGTGTCCGCGCGTCTCTGCGCTTGGCTGCGCTTGTCTGTACCTTTAGCGGTACGGAGTGCACCTTTATCTGGACCGCACCCCTCTCAGATGATGACACGTGGAGGCATGCGACTCACATCTACCCACACACGTGTCACCTACTGGAAGGGCTCTAGCGCTTCTCTTTGTGTGCTAAGTTATTCCCTTGCGGGGTGACTTAGCATATTTCTTTCATCTGGGCAAATCGCATACTCTCAGGAGAACGCCAGGTGTGGCCGGTCTAGGCACACTCACCAAGCATTGCTCTCTGCGTAGACGGCTTACCTGTCACGCACGTGATGGGTTGAGGGAGTCACCAATCACTGATCGGTTTACTAGCTCCCTCAGGCCACTCTCGTGCGCGATTCCCTGAGATGTGCTCATGCGAGGCCCATGTGTAACGCTCTCGCTGGGAACCTCCGTCCCAGTTTAACTGCGTGTAACACGAGACCCCAATGACAATGCACCCGATGACTGATCAGTGTTCTATTTGCTTCTCGCGTTCTGCCCCCAGGCGTCAGTCTGGGAACTGGTCTGTTGGTGGCCACTTGGCTACTGGCCACCGATCACCGTTCTGGGTGATCTGTCCCCTGACCTTTCTGCCGCTGTCGGTGGTCACTTGATTACTGACCCCCGATCACCGCTCTTAGCGATCGCCTCCCTGATCTCTCTGTCACCTGGGCCACGCGTCACCCTGCGAGTGGTCCACGTGGTCCTCTGCTGCTGACGTCATCGACTACCGATGATCGATCGGATCACAAGCCCCCCAGTCTCGAGTCGTGAACTCGTTCTCGGCGAAGAGACTAAGTGGTCGTGCCCTCAGTCCACGTGGCAAGTGGGACCGCATCACGTGCCACCTCACGTGCTGCTTCTTTAACGTTTGGACTTCCTTCCTTAATCTCGCGACACGTGGCCCCATCGACGGCCAGCGTGGTGTGTCGCTAGCGCTTCTCTTATTCAAATTGGCGCGCGCCTTCACTGTTCCTTCATCTTCTTCAATCGACTCTCAGACTTCTTGCGAACTCTTTCTCTGCGCACCCATCTTTCTTCAAGTTTTCTGCTTCCAAACCTCTTGCGATCATCCAAAGGTATGGTTTTTCTTCTTCCTGGGTCTATTTAGGTCATCTTTACCGATTGCATTTATCTTCCTCGTTATCATGCATTCATCTTCCCTATTTTTCCTCTCTCGACCCGCGCTAGGGTTTTTTCGCGTTCTCGCTCTGACTTCTGCTTCTTCTTCTTCCTCTTTTCACCTGGGCATCTCTTTCTCCTTCCCCCTCTCTGTTTTCACCGAACCATTCATCATTCCTTCTTCTTCCATTCATTCTGACTTTTCGTTTTTCCTCCATTTGCAGCTATCTCGCGATGGCTCGCTTGAAACAAACCGCACACATTATTGCCTCATCTTCTGGTGCACAGCCTTCCGCGAGTGCGCCAGCTCCGCCACCTCCTACCATGACAACGCCAGGGTCTACGACTGGGCCCCCCTGGCGTTGCTGGCTGAAACATCACCTCTCTTCTGAGCCATGACCCGGATGAACCTTCGTGCGCCATAGACAGGGAAAATGATTTCAACATCCAAATCCGCATTCCTCCTCGAGGGATGCCCATCTTCGCGGACGATAGGGCCACCAATGGGGTGCCCTTCGTCTTCATCTACTCCGCCATCTTCAAAAGGTTGAAGCTGCGCCTGCCATTCACCTTTTTCGAAAAGGAGCTGATGATGGAGCTGAACGTCGCGCCCTGCCAACTCCATCCAAATGCCTGGGCTTTCATCCGGGCATTTCAGATTCTCTGCAATTACTTCGGACTCACTGCCTCCGTGGACGTGTTCCTTTACTTCTTCGAGGCGAAGAACCCCGGGGATAGGTCCTGGGTGAGTTTGAATGGGGTTGCTGGGCGGGTGCTCTTGGGCCTGTACCAGCAATCCTTCAAAGACTGGAAAGGCAGGTTTTACATGATATCTGCCACCCCACAAAGTCCAACCCTGCTCGAGGGGTACCCCCTCTACTGGGTTCCTGGGGTTGAGTTCAAGAAACCCAAGGACCTTGAAGCCATGGCCCCCTACGAGCGCGAGCTATGTGGGCGGTTCCTGGGGGCCAAGTACAACTCTGCTCGCCTCATCAAAGATGAGTTCGATGTGGTGGCTCTGAAAAAATAAATAGGTAGCTCTTTTTCCTCCACCCCTTAGGATACTTGCACCTTCTCATGCATGCTTGTATACATTTTGACTTACTTGCGTAGCTAGTCCATCTAACTCTTCCTTTTCTCATCTATGTAGATTCAATGTCAGGGAAGGACGAGAGGAAGGCTTTGCTGGAGCTTGCCAAACTTCGGGGGACCAAAGGAACTGGTTCCTCTTCTTCCACCACCGAGCCCATCGCAGCCCCCCCTCTCTCGGTCGCGCCAGCTGAAGGCCCCGAGCAGGGAAGGAAAAGAAGAAGATTGGTGAAGGCCTCTACTTCACTTGCTGCTGCTCCTTCAACCGAAGAGGAAAGCTCTGGCTCTCCTCTTATACACCGCCAAAGGAAACTGCCAGTGGTTGAGGGGGCCTCGTCTCTTCAGCCTGGGGAGATTGAGGTGGTGGAGGTGGAGGAAGGCTCTCCCCCTCCTCCCTCTACTCAACCTGCCCCAGAGCCCACGCGCCTTCCCTCTCCCTGCCAACAGCCGCCTCCAGCTTCTCAACCGTCATCTCCACCCCCAGCAGGCCAATCTCTTGGTCCATCTGCTCCTCCTGCTGGGGGCGCTTCCGCTTATCCGGGGGGTCTCCCGCCACCACTGCCAACCTCCACTACAACTGCTGAATGTGGTGGCTCCAGCTCGCGACCAAGCGCCTCTGGAGCTAGCCACGAGAACTTTAGCAGGGTCATCACCTTGGTTCGACAGCTTATCAGCAACCGAGAGCTCGTCGAATGGAACGGTGATGAGGTGGACTTGCACCTGGCCAAGTAGATGGTGCTCTCTTTGGAGTTTTCCACCCAGCACCGCAAGCAAATAGCCCTGGAGAAGAGGGTGAAGGAGCTTGAACACGACAAGGAGTCACTGCGAAGTGACTTCGAAGCTGCCCAAGGGTCTGTAGAGCTGATGCGGGGCATGGTGGAAAAAGCTAGGAGGGAGTACCTAGCGCAGGTCCAAGAGACCATCAAGACGGAGATCTTGATGGGGCAAACTGTTAGCTCTCTGGACTGCGCGGTGGTGGAGCTACGGGCCGAGACCTCCTCCCTACGCCAACTGAACTCTCAACTAGTGGGGGAGCTCGAGTCCACCAAAGAAGCGGCTGCTGCTGGAGAGAAGAGGCTTGAGGAGGTGGTGGGCAAACTGTCTGAAGCCAAGGGCCAACTGGAAGAAGCTGCCTCCTCCCTTGCTGCCCTTACCACTGAGAGAAATGCTGCGGAGGCCTCGAAGCAAAAACTGGAGGCGGAGAAAGCTGATCTGATGAACGTGGGCGCTGATGCCCTTACTGACGGATTCGAGCTGGCACTCGAGCAAATCCGATGCGTTCTCCCAGACTTGGACCTCTCGCAATTCAGCATTTATCACGAAGTGGTAGATGGAAAGCTCACCCCTCCTGCCCCTTTATCTCTTCTCTTTCTTGTAAATTTTTACTTCTGCACAACTTTTCTTAGTACTCAGAATTTGTATAAGACTTGGTTGTGAATATATACTCTCAATTTGTATAAGCCTCTTCTCTTGTATTTTTTCTTGAGCTTCACCATTCTTTATGCACACGACTAACTGTTAGCTAGCTTAGGTTCAGCGCGATCTTAAGCTTTATCTTTCCCTTTGCACACGACTAAGTGTTAACCAGATTAGGCCTAGCGCGATCTGCCTCCTTTGATCTTGGCCTCTACTTGATCACGACTAGCTACTCCCTTAGCTTTGTGTTTAACAGTTCTCGTGCGCTGCTTTGCACCACTAACCAATCACTGACGACTCATCAGTGATTGTTCTTCGATCTTTACTTGGCTACTCTGTCGCTCTAGCGTTAAGTGCATAGAGGACTTTGACATCAATCGCTCGAGGTGATGCCTCGTTTTTGATGGAGGAAGGCCCAAGCTCACCACAATATGAAAGCCAAGCTTCCAAGACCAAGACCGTCTAGCCTTCCAAAAGGAGCGTCTAGCCTCACAAGGAGCGTCTAGCCTCACAAAGGGAGCGTCTAGCCATGATGGGGAGCGTCTAGGCCAAGGCTACATGAGGAGCATCTATGAAGAGTCCTAGACCGTCTAGCTTCACACACACAAGGGCCAAAGCTACGGTTTGGGAGAGAAGAGGCTTTGTTGCATAAAAGGCCCATTAGGGGTACTTAGTAAAATAGGTAGTGTAGAAAGAACTTTGTGAAGGAAACCTTTCTAGAACCTAGGGTTGTGTGGCCGGTCATTGCATGGCACATGGCTTAGAATTTAGATTTAATTTTGGTTTTCTTTTCCTTAGAAATGTAGCTTAACATTTAAGCCCAAATAGCCTATAAATAGGAAGGCTATCTCTTTGTATTTGACAAGTTTATTTGAGTATTGTTATTGTGCCCATTTTGTGCACTAGCTATACTTCTCCTAGAAATCTAGGCTATAAACTTCACTCCCTTCACCTTTCTTCATAGAGCTGGCCGAACCTCTCTAATTCATACTCATCATGCACCTTCAAAGCCATCACAACTCCTAGGAGGGCTTTGTTTCACTCACCCATTGCTTCCGCATCCATTTTACTACTTTGATTCAAGAAGAACACATGAAATGCCATCAGTTTTGGGGAAAGAAAAGTGTTTCTCGCTAACCCCTCTTACTTTCCCCAAGGTCATCACCCTTCGACGGATTGAGTCGTTCATTCCCTGCCTCACTCCTGGGGTGAGAAGGGTTTCGGGCTAAGAGCCTTACTGGGCCAATATTGGTGTATGCCAAGTGGGTAAGGACATTTGCCAGAATCTTTCCTTTCCCTCTCTTGGTCTTACTAGCACCCCTGGCTTTTCAAACCCTTAGCTGCCTGTGCTCACACCTGGGGTGAGGAAGACTTAGATCAGTGCCAGTACTTGCGCCTAGGGCGAGTAAGGCCTAACTGATCACCTGCACTTGCGCCTGGGGCAAGGAGGATTTTAACTTTAATACTTGCGCACGCTTGACATGCTCGAAATTTTTTCTTTAATTGGGTGGCCTCGTTAAAAACCCTCCTTAGGGAAAAGATTGCCCCCCTTGTCTTTTTAATTTCAGTTCTTCTTTATTTCATCTTTGTCATTTCAATTCCTTACTTGTCTTGCTGTTTTTATATTTTAATTTGTTCTTGGTGTGCTTTGTGGAAGATCCAACCCAAGCACTCTTGTTCATTTGATCTTGAACAAGTTCTTGTGCAATTTGTGATAGGATTCCATACACCTTTCTGTTGCTATTTTGTTTTAGGATTTGAGTCTTTATTGCTTTCATTATTTTGCTTCATATTATGCTTTGAGTCTTTAATTTTCTGAATCTATACATGTTTTGTCAAGTCATGTTCATCCATATTGTCATCAATTCTTAGTAGTCCTATTTTTTTGGCTTGATTGTTTCTTGTTTTGGGTCTCTTTATATTGCTTTAATCTGCTGTTATTTGATCCTTTGGTGCTTTTTATTTTTAGTTTGAGTTCATAATTGTGTCTTAGTTCATACACAATTTCCATTCTCACATTTCCATTGTGTTAATTTTGGTTATCTTGCTGTTTTCTTCCAGTTTTCCAGATTTCCCCTGTAACACCTCTCTGTTCTGGGCTGTTTTGTTTACAAAATTTTTTCCCCCATAGGAAAATTCTGAATTTCTGGAAAATGCAAGTTTAAGGTGTTATAGAAAAGACAAAAAAAGAATGAGGTCAAAAGGAGCAACAGAAAAAAAATGATAAATCTCACAAAATCAGAGTGCGAATCTTGAGCGTTACAGCTGGCCTAACTGCACACCAAATTTGCAAAAATTATTAAAAAAAAATGGTGCATGCGTTTTAGGTGATTCCAAAGCCAAAATTTAGCTAAGATCCTGAATTTTCTTGTATCCAAATTTCAGAAACAAATTTTACAATTACAGCTCAGCATAAATCGGGGAACAAAACTGTTTTCTGGCCCACAACATTTTCCAGTGGTGCTGTTTTTTTTATTTGGTCATCTAATCTAGTGCTTTTCTTTAGGAATTCCTTTTGTGTGCCAACTTTTATTAAGTACCTTTAATTCTTTGCTTTAATTCCTTGAATCTCTTTCTAAGTTGTCATATTATAAATCCTTTTGGTGGTACTGTTTTCTTTCAATTAAATTTGTTTCTTGCTTTTGTTTCTTGACCTCTCTTTTATGGGTGCTGGAAATTAATTCTCTCTTGGTGCTTATGTGCATGGAATTTGACTTGGATTAAGGCTAAGCCCTTTGATTATGTGCACGAGGGGGTGTTTTACTTGGAGAAAGTTTAGGAAAGTTAGAGAAGGGAGTCTTCCAGGTAAGGGAGGTGAGTCACAATGGACTACTTAAGTACCAAGCCTTTTCCTTGCCAAAAACTTTTCCTCCAATGACTTCACACAAAATTTTCTCTTAGTAGAACACTTAGAACACAAGAAGTTGAGAAATCAAAAGCAAGAAAACTATGTAAGCTAGATATGCAGCAAAACTAGTCGGTATAGCACAAAGTTAAACAAAGCTAAACATGCAAAACGTTTCTACCGAAACAAAGAAAAACAAGTTTAAACAAGCACAAATTACTAAGCAAAATTTACTATGCTATTCGGCCCTAGATGAGGCTTCTTGGACACTTTGAGCCCTTGAAGACACACTCACCGTCTAAAACGTAATTTAAAAGAGGTAATTAACAATAAACCAAGTTGTAAAGGAGATAAGAAAACTCCCTTTGTTGTTCCTCTTTTTGGTTAGTGCACTTTCTTTGTTGTCTTGATTGTTGATCTTCTAGGTGTTTGTAGTGTTTGTTTCAAGAAACTTGTTTCGGCCTTAGCTTGACTCCTCAAGAAACTTGTTTCAAGAGAAGTATGGATGACCTTTCTCCCCTCCAACGGACATAAACCGGGACAAGGCTGCCAAGTGACCGGTGAGCTGCTGCACTTCCTTCACCGTCGTCGGGCTCCTCATTGCCACGATTGCTGCACACTTCTCTGGGTTAGCTTCGATTCCCCGCTCTGTTAAGAGGATACCCAAGAACTTCCCAGCCTCCACACCAAAAATACACTTCTCAGGGTTGAGCTTCAGCCTGTACTTGGCGATGGTGGTGAATAGTTCCTCCAGATCAGCTGCATGATGCTTCTTCTCTCGGGACATAACCACCATGTCATCCACATATGCATGTACGTTCCTTCCCAGCATGGGCGAGAGTACCCTATCCATGAGCCGCTGGTAGGTGGCCCCCGCGTTCTTTAGCCCGAATGGCATGACGTTGTAGCAATAGCAAGACCGTTCCGTCATGAACGCGGTCTTGCACTCATCCATGGGATGCATCCTGATCTGGTTATACCCTGAAAAAGCATCCAAGAAGCTGAGTAGCTTTCCCCCTGATGCGCTATCAACTAGGGCATCTGATCCTGCCTGTTGACCGGAACGCTGGAGAATGCCTCGTCAAAGGATCGACGTGCGCACCGCTTCTCACCTCCGTTCCTTTCCGGGATCTACTTCGAGAACCTGCAAAGAAACAATACGGCGCCGCTGCGGCCGATCGCACTCCGACGCTCAAGTCAGTGACGGTATCACCAAATACTAAGAACAAGAACCGTGCAAATCCTCTCTCACAATCAGCTCTATCACTCGCAAGCGTAAAGTGTATGAACTGAACGTGCGTACCTCAGAAAGTTCGTTAAAAGCTCTTATATACCTGGTGGCTTTCTCTCTCCTGGCAGTTACAGACTTGGACACGTGGCTCACATCCAACTGTACACGTGCCATCATCTGGAGGCTCCCTGACTTGGCGCTGCTTCTACTCTCATTTTGGCTAAGTTACTTATGCATGGTACTGCCCAGTGCATAGCTAACTTAGGAGTGCGATCTCTACTGGAACTGGCGAGTTAGGGCCTTCATACACCTTCCCTGTGGTCTCGCCGGCCGCCTTCATAATCTGCTTCCCCTTCATCTTCGGCGATGTGCTCGCTCTGGCGATCTCCAATGACTAGGTCGCCTGAATCTACATCTGGCGACCTGATCTTTAACCTGGCGATCGCCTATTCTGGTAAGCTGGAAATCGGAACACGCCAACTTAACAACTGGCGACCACACGTGCCTCCCGACTTCCTTCCTATCTGCCAACCTGGCGCCTTGTCAACACGCCTACACTGTAGCAGGATGCCACGTCATCATACCCGACCATCAGGGCGGTACACAAGCCCCCCAGTCTTAAGCGAAGACTTGTCTAGCGAAAAGACTGAAAGAGCCTTTGTTAACACCGATCTACGTGGCACTGACGCAGAATTCCAAGCGATTGTACTTTCTGCTGCTCTGACGCTCCACCAAACCCTTCACTCATCGTTCAACACGTGGCTTCATCAACGGCTCTCTTCATCTGCCGTTAGCGCTTCCTAAAATCATTTCGAAAACCCTTAAACCCATTACGCTCCACTGTTCCATCACTTTCTTCGTGCTTGCAAACGCTCTCACTTCCTTCTGCGAAAGCTCTCGACGTTCTTCAACGCTCTAGATCACCATCTCCCTTCACCGTCTTCCTGATCATCGAAAGGTAACTACTTTCCTTCATCTGCTGGGTTTCCTTGCATTTTCACCGATTTGCATCATCCTGTAACTGCCTGGTGCATACGCTGTGGGTTGTTTTTCCATTTCTCCTTCTGCGTGACTTAGGGCTTTGTCGATCGTCGCAACGAACATACATTCGTTCGTTTTTTTTCACCTTCCTTCTATGATCGAGTCAGCCTCTGTAACCCCCTGATCATTTTTCCTTTCTTCTTCCTTTGCAGTTGCTATCATGACTCGCACCAAGATTACCCCGAACCCACCTCCTTCAGCACGAAACCTTCCTTCACAAGCACACGACCCAACACAAGTTCGTGGCGCTTCGTCTTCGCAGGCTGTGAGGCCTGCGTCTTCCCAACCTGTCCTGGCTCAGGCGACTCCATCTAACGCTGGAGGAGCCCCCGTCCCTCTGCCAGATTTCAAAACTCTATACCCCTGGGCTAACTCAACCCTTCTGAAGGAGACCTCGTTGGTGAACACTGGGGGAGCAGTTTTGCGGCTGACTAAGGGGGACGAGGCCTATCAATCGTTTCACAAGGAGCACGACGAAAAGATGATGGTGCTGCCTTGCCCCGCCGATCTGCCAGTGTGTGCTGATGACAGAGTAAGCGCCGACGGGCCCTTCTGCTTTGTCTATACAACTTTCTTCAAGAAGGTCAAGCTCAGGTTCCCTCTCACCCGATTCGAGAGGGAACTTCTGACCGAGCTCAACATTGCTGCCGCCCAGCTTCACCCCAACAACTGGGCGTTTGTTCGAGCCTTTCAAATAACATGCGACCACCTGGGGTTGCCCGCGTCGGTGGACGTGTTTTTGTTCCTTTTTGAAGCCAAGCACCCAGGAGACCGCCTGTGGGTCAGCTTGAATGCGATTGCTGGGAGATCCATTTTTACCATCTTCCAGCAATCGTACAAAGACTGGAAGGGAAAATTCATCCAAGTACGTGCAAACGACAAGGACACCTCCCTTCTTGATGGCTTCCCCTTGTACTGGGTGGACAAGGGGAAAAAAGAGTCCAAGAGCTGCTTCAGGAGGCCCAGAAGTCCTGATAGCATGGGAGCATTGGACAGAGATCTCTGTCTTTTCTGGAAGAGGGTGGCGGACGCCAATATAACATTCCTGACCACCACCTTGATCTCCTTCGAATTCTTTGAGGATCAGCTAGAATTCCAAATAGGTTAGGACATCCAAACTGTTGCTTTGATACTGCTTCTGATACTGCTTCTGGGCGTCTTGTGCGATACGCACAAGACTTTGGTTTTACCTTTCCTGCACATATCTGCTCTGCTGCTTATTACCTTATACACTTATCTTTTTCTTCTTTGAGCTGACCCATGCATTTTCGTTTCATGCAGACAACATGTTGGGCAGAAACATGCTCGCCGAATTGAAGGCGCTCGCCCGAAACCACGGGTTGGCGACCGGTTCCCAAACGGTGCCCAACTCGGCGGTGGAGAAGGCCATCGTTCATGGGCGATCACCGCCCAAGGAACCCACCCAGCGCAAGAAACTGGTCCTTAAGAGACCTAAGCGAAAAGCCCCTCAAATCGTCCATGAGGAGGAAGAAAAGGATGACGAGGTCACAGAGGATGGCCTCGTTACGAAAAGGAAGAGGGCAGCACCATCTTCTCCACCTGCTCCACCCCCTCTTCCAACTTCAACACCACCGTCGACGCCTGCTCCTCCTCCATCATCGCCAACGCCGCTGGCTCCTCCCTCTCTAGTCCAGGCGATTCTGATGGAGGAAGGCCCAAGCTCACCACAATATGAAAGCCAAGCTTCCAAGACCAAGACCGTCTAGCCTTCCAAAAGGAGCGTCTAGCCTCACAAGGAGCGTCTAGCCTCACAAAGGGAGCGTCTAGCCATGATGAGGAGCGTCTAGGCCAAGGCTACATGAGGAGCATCTATGAAGAGTCCTAGACCGTCTAGCTTCACCCACACAAGGGCCAAAGCTACGGTTTGGGAGAGAAGAGGCTTTGTTGCATAAAAGGCCCATTAGGGGTACTTAGTAAGATAGGTAGTGTAGAAAGAACTTTGTGAAGGAAACCTTCTAGAACCTAGGGTTGTGTGGCCGGTCATTGCATGGCACATGGCTTAGAATTTAGATTTAATTTTGGTTTTCTTTTCCTTAGAAATATAGCTTAACATTTAAGCCCAAATAGCCTATAAATAGGAAGGCTATCTCTTTGTATTGGACAAGTTTATTTGAGTATTGTTATGCTGCCCATTTTGTGCACTAGCTATACTTCTCCTAGAAATCTAGGCTATAAACTTCACTCCCTTCACCTTTCTTCATAGAGCTGGCCGAACATCTCTAATTCATACTCATCATGCACCTTCAAAGCCATCACAACTCCTAGGAGGGCTTTGTTTCACTCACCCATTGCTTCCGCATCCATTTTACTACTTTGATTCAAGAAGAACACATGAAAATTTTGTGTGAAGTCATTGGAGGAAAAGTTTTTGGCAAGGAAAAGGCTTGGTACTTAAGTAGTCCATTGTGACTCACCTCCCTTACCTGGAAGACTCCCTTCTCTAACTTTCCTAAACTTTCTCCAAGTAAAACACCTATATACACAAAGTTTTAGCCATGTCTTCTTCTCCTCACTCTCCAAAGTCTATAGAAAGTGAAGTAAAATCTTTGAAAACTCTTTTAAAAGAAGTATCCCAAGCGGTACAATTAATCTCTTTTAGACAATTGGAGAATGAGAACAAAATCAATGAGTTGGCTAAAGCTCAAGAAGAGAAGTCACAAAAATCAAAAAAAACTCATGCATCCCATTCTCAAAGTATTGATTCTCTAGGGGAGGGAAGCCGTAGAATCAATGATTATTACCAACCACCCCCTAGAAGAACTAGGCAAAGGGAACAAGAGGTGCCAAGGGAAACTAGAGTAGACCTCCCTCATTTTCATGGAAAGGAAAATGTAGAAATATATCTAGATTGGGAGATGAAGGTAGAGCAACTCTTTGCTTGCCATAGGGTAAGTGAGGAACGTAAGGTACCCTTAGCCACCCTTAGTTTCCAAGGAAATGCTATGTATTGGTGGACCTCTTTAGAGAGAGACCGACGTCTTCATAGGGAACCTCCCATAGAATATTGGAATGACCTTAGGGGAGCCCTAAGACGTCGACATATACCTTCTTACTACCATAGGGAGTTGATGGACAAGCTCCAAAGACTCCAACAAAAGAATATGAGCGTAGCAGAGTATAGACAAAAGATGGAGCTCTACATGATGAGAGCCTCCATTAGAGAAGAGGAGGAAACCACCATTTATAGGTTCCTTAGTGGCCTATCACTTGAGATAAGAGATAGAGTAGAACTATTACCCTATCAAGACTTGAATGATTTGGTTCAACTTTGCATTAAAGTTGAACAACAAAATTTGCGCAAAACTTCAAGTCAAAGGGTAGGTTCTTACTCCAACTCTTATCCCAAGAAAGACTTTAAAAGGGAGGGTAGTACACCTAGAGACGAACCCAAAGAGACTACCAAACCCTTAGTGAAAGATGCCTCCACCCCATACATCCGTGCTAGGGACACCAAATGTTTTAAATGTTTTGGAAGAGGGCATGTGCAAGCACAATGTCCAAACCAAAGAATTTTGTTTTTAAAAGGAAAAGATGATTACACAAGTGGTGAAGATGAACCTAGTACCCAAGAAAAAGGGGAAGGAGAAAGGATAAATCCTTTGGAGGGAGACTTATTGATGATTCAAAGAATCCTCCACAATCAACCTAGTGCACCCATTGAGACACAACGAGAGAACATTTTTCATACTAGATGCAATGTTTTAGAAAATATATGCTCTCTTATTGTGGATGGTGGGTCATGCTGCAATTGTTGTAGCACTAGATTGATTGAAAAATTACAACTACAAGTAGTTCCTCATCCACAACCTTACAATTTACAATGGATCAATGAGGATGGAGAACTACGTGTAGACAAACAAGTGGAAATCGAGTTTTCTATAGGCAACTACAAAGACAATGTTTTATGTGATGTAGTGCCTATGGAAGCTTGCCACATCTTATTAGGTAGACCATGGCAATTTGATAAGAAAACCTCACACAATGGTCTAACTAACGAGATTTCTTTTATCCACAAGCATAAAAGGTTTGTACTTAGCCCTTTACCACATTCCCAAGTGGTAAAAGACCAAATACAAATGAAACACAAAAGGGATGAAGAAAAAATAGAAAAAGAAAAAAATTTTGGGAAACAAAAGGCGTGGGAGAATAGTGTTCCTTCCCACAAGGTCATTCAACAAGTCAAGCATATTGAAAATACCTTTACAAACATGCTTCTTGTTGAACAACCTAGCCTTTCCTTTTGTAAAGGAACACTTGCAAGCATGAACACAAAAGAAAAGTCCTTACAAGAAGCTTGCATAGATCAAGAAGGAGAACTCATGGGACAAAAGAAAGTTGATCAAACGCTAGAGCTTTTAAGAGGAAAACTTTTGTCACCCATGAGAAAAGAGGTTCAAAGACATTACTTTAAGTACAACTCATGTTTTCAAACTACACCTAAAGTAAAGTCTCATGAACTCTATACTCCTTCACCTTTTGCAAATGATCCTTGGAAAGATACAAATTTCATTTTAAAACTTCCTAGGACAACAAAAGGTTTTAATTCAATCTTCATGGTTATGGATAAACTCTTCTCTAGAGAAGTGATACATCTTCATGGTTTATTTTCAAGCATAGTATTGAATAGAGCTCCAACTTTCGCAAACCATGATTTGAGGATTTCCTTTGGAAAACTTGCAACTAAGTTGCACACTTTAAATGCTTATCATCCTCAAACGCATGGTCCAAATATTTTTGAAAATATAGCTCTTTCTATTATGCCTAGAATAGTCATGAAGTGCACACACAATTTTAGAGATGAGCAAACATACCATCAAGTAGTTCACAAAACTACTTCTACTTTTAAAGTTATGTGTGTGCTCAATCATCTTTCTTCTTTTAAGTTGTTACCATCTCCTATAGGATTTATGCCTCAAGAGAAGGTAACCACAAGTGACCATTTTAAAATACAAAAGATGATTAGAGGCCACACACAACCCTTAAAAGAGAAATCTTGTCCAAGGTTGCCAACACCAAAAGACAAACAACAATGGCAACCTTGTAAAATTAATTTGCAAACTAACACCTATGCTTTATTTGATTATTTCTATAGGTGGGCATTTGATCCAGGAGGACAAGCTTTGAAGAAACAAGATGCTGCTATCCGAGATCAAGCCTGACGATCTGAGGATAGATCTTCTCAAAAGAAGGAGGAGATGATGGACACCATCCAGCCACAACCATTCCCCTAAGCAAAAGCATTGGATTTGAGGACAAATCCTTTTCAAGAGGGAGGGGATGATGGAGGAAGGCCCAAGCTCACCACAATATGAAAGCCAAGCTTCCAAGACCAAGACCGTCTAGCCTTCCAAAAGGAGCGTCTAGCCTCACAAGGAGCGTCTAGCCTCACAAAGGGAGCGTCTAGCCATGATGAGGAGCGTCTAGGCCAAGGCTACATGAGGAGCATCTATGAAGAGTCCTAGACCGTCTAGCTTCACCCACACAAGGGCCAAAGCTACGGTTTGGGAGAGAAGAGGCTTTGTTGCATAAAAGGCCCATTAGGGGTACTTAGTAAGATATGTAGTGTAGAAAGAACTTTGTGAAGGAAACCTTCTAGAACCTAGGGTTGTGTGGCCGGTCATTGCATGGCACATGGCTTAGAATTTAGATTTAATTTTGGTTTTCTTTTCCTTAGAAATGTAGCTTAACATTTAAGCCCAAATAGCCTATAAATAGGAAGGCTATCTCTTTGTATTGGACAAGTTTATTTGAGTATTGTTATGCTGCCCATTTTGTGCACTAGCTATACTTCTCCTAGAAATCTAGGCTATAAACTTCACTCCCTTCACCTTTCTTCATAGAGCTGGCCGAACATCTCTAATTCATACTCATCATGCACCTTCAAAGCCATCACAACTCCTAGGAGGGCTTTGTTTCACTCACCCATTGCTTCCGCATCCATTTTACTACTTTGATTCAAGAAGAACACATGAAATGCCATCAGATTCCACTGGCCACTGCGCCACCTGCAGCTGAGGCCCAAGAGCCAAATTTCCTGGAGGACCCCCCAAGCGCCTCTACGCCACACATGTCAGCTGGAGGGGGCCCCCCTTGAAACGCTTCAGCTGCAGAAAATGCTCCAATCGGGGATGAGGTGGCTCATACCTCTCCAATTCTAATCACCGAATCCCCGAACCCGTCGCCACGCCAGGAAGCAAACACTGAAGATCCTGCTAAGGAAGGTGGCGGCGAGAACCCTCAACAAGCCCCCCTGGCGCCTCTCCAAGCAGCAAACCTTTCCCTCGAAGTTACAAGGATGTGGGAACCTCTAACCGCCAAGTTGAAAACCATAGCAGAGGATATCCCCGTGATCATAACGAGGGCTGTGGAGAGCTCCACCAGGAGGCTTCAAGACGATCTCTTCAACCTCAAGACTGAAAATAGCACTATGAAGGTCGAGGTGGAGAAAATGTCATTCAGCCTGACGCTCGCAGAAATCGAACACTCCCGAGTGGAGGATGCCCTGAATACCGAGCTCAGGCTGGCGCGCAAGGAAGCTGCTGACCTTCGCCGCAAAGTTCACGATCTTGCCCAAGAGAAGGTCGAGTTGGAAAGCAAAATCGTGCCTCTTCGCGCCAAGGCGATCGACCTGGAGGCTCACATTCAAGCTGACGCCGCCAAGGTGCAAAAACTGGAGCAGAGGTCGATCGACCGCGAGAAGCTACTTGGGCAAGTAGAAAAAGCGAGGGACGACGCCATGGCTGATCTCGCCGAGGCAAACAAGGAGAAAGGAAAGATGGCTGCTGAGTTGGCCCAAGCTCAAACGGAATCCAAGAAGGTTACTGACGGCCTTCTCCATGCTCAAGAGACCAACGAACAACTCCGAAAACAGGTTGAAGAGCTGGAGCAGCAGAACAAAGAGCTCAAGAAACAGGTTGAAGAACTTCAAGGGCAAATTGAAGAACTTAAGCTAAACTCTGCTCAGATTCTGGCTGCTGGATTCGAAGCCGCTCGGGAACAATTCGCATGCCTATTCCCCGATCTCGACCTCAGCATGGTGTCGTTGAGCAACGAAGTAGTAGATGGAAAGGTCGTTCCTGCTGAAGACTAATCAACTCCACCTCATCTGCTACTTTATAATTTCCCTTGTATATACCTTGTAATAAAAACTCGTGCATATGTGTTTTGAACAGATACTTATTTCAATCACAAAGCTTGGATATTCTCTCCCCTGACTCCTTTTAAGCGCTTTAGCCTTCTTTGTATGTTTAACTTTGTCGGATTTAACTTAACAATTTTGCGAATACGACTTTTGACGTAACTGCCTCGAGCCAATTCAAACTTAAGCAATAATCACTTTAAACAACTTGTACTCTTGAGGCACTAACCTTATTGCAAGAATACCCTTCAAGCAACGAACTGTAACTCAATCATTGGCTCAAACAACGTCCCACTCGACCTGCTTTATCAAACAAGTCTTTCAACCTTCTCGCCGTGTTTGAACTTTTCCCGATCGCCAAGAACTCTTGGTAACATCAGCCTTTCCTAGCCTCATGCTTTGGCAATTGTTTCTTTATCTGGGGTAGAAGCGCCCTTTGGGATCTTCCTTTGCCCCCCTGAACTTCAGAGCAACAGACCGGCTGACTAGGCGTTCTCTTTGAACCTACCTTAGCCACCTTTCAAGCTTCTTCCACCCTCTGCGCCATACCTGAACTCGTTCGAGACGAGAAGGATTTTATCTTGCCTATGCTCGCACATAAGCGAGAAGGTCTTTTAACTCGCCTGAACTCGCTCAACGGCAAGAAGGACTTTTTCTGGTGCCTCAACTTGCCCAGGGTGTACATCTCCTCCCCCCTGGATGCACTGAGGACCTTTCCTTTCTCTCGCCTGCACTCGCTCGGCGGCGAGGAGGTCTTTAACTGGCCTTAGCTCGCACAACGGCGATAAGGACTTTATCTGGTGCCTCAACTTGCCCAGGGTGTACATCTCCTCCCCCCTGGATGCACTGAGGACCTTTTCTTTCTCTCGCCTGCACTCGCTCGGCGGCGAGGAGGTCTTTAACTTGCCTCTACATTGCCCCAGGGGTTACATCTTCTCGCCCCCAGAAACACGGAGGACTTTTACTCTTTCTCGCCTGCACTCGCTCGACGGCGAGGAGGTCTTTAACTTGCCTCTACATTGCCCCAGGGGTTCCATCTTCTCGCCCCCAGAAACATGGAGGACTTTTACTCTTTCTCGCCTGCACTCGCTCGACGGCGAGGAGGTCTTTATCTGCCTCAGGACGCGCGAGAGCGTTGAGGTCTTTCATCTGGTGCCTCCGATCGCCGAAAGACGATGAGGACTTTGAAAACTTAACTGGTGCCTCCAATCGCCGAAAAACGATGAGGACTTAAAACTTAACTGGTGCCTCCAATCGCCGAAAAACGATGAGGACTTAAAACTTTAACTGGTGCCTCCAATCGCCGAAAAACGATGAGGACTTAAAACTTAACTGGTGCCTCTAATCGCCGAAAAACGATGAGGACTTAAAACCTTTTAGAAAGCACGCGATATATCTTTTCTTGCCTTAAATCATGTACAAATGACAAGGTCTTTCTTCAAAACTTTTGAAAATAGCACACATGCAATCTGAAAACACCTTATACTTCGAAAACTCTTCTTTTATTGGGTGGCCTCATTAAAAACCCTCCTTAGGGAAAAAAGAGTGCCCCCTTCAAACTGTTTTAACAGAGACATTGTAATATAACATTGTGTTTGTCTTTACTTACAAAGCTCTTAACTATAGTACAACTTCAGGTGCGTGGCGTTCCAGGTGCGAGGGATCGCCCCTCCTTCCAGCGTCTCTAAGCGGTAGGCCCCGTTCCCGAGCGCCTCGGTTATTCTGAACGGTCCAGTCCACTTGGGTGACAATTTATTCTCCATCTCGTACTGGTGGGCCTTCCTCATCACCAAGTCGCCCTCTCTAAACTGCCTTCGCATCACCTTCGAGTTGTATCTTCGTTCAACCCTTCTCTTCACGGCCTCAGCCTTCAACCTCGCCTCTTCCCTGGCCTCATCCAGCAGATCCAGGTTCAGCCTTCTCTCTTCATTCGAATCTTCCTCTACGAAGTTCTGGAATCTCGGCGAGCTCTCCTGGATCTCCACTGGAATCATGGCATCACACCCATAGACCAAGCTGAACGGGGTCTCGTGGGTTCCTGACTGCTCGGTGGTGTGGTACGCCCAGACTATACGGGGCACCTCCTCAGCCCAACTTCCCTTGGCTTTCTCAAGCCTTCTCTTCAAACCTCTCAACAACACCCGATTAGCTGATTCCACCTGGCCATTCGTTTGAGGGTGCTCGACGGATGCAAACACTTGTTGAATTCCCACCCCTTTGCAAAGCTTCTTCAACAGGTGGCTTGCAAACTGCGTCCCATTATCTGACACCAGGCGCTTAGGCACTCCAATCCGGCACACGATGTTCTTCCATACAAAACCTTCGATCTTGTGTGCGTTGATCTGGGCCACTGGTTCTGCTTCAATCCACTTGGTGAAATACTCAATCGCCACCACCAAGTACTTCATTTGCCTGATCGCCAGCGGGAAAGGTCCCAGGATGTCGATTCCCCAAGTATGAAACGGCCAAGGGCTATAGATCGACTTCAACTCCTCGGGAGGTGCTTTATGCCAATCGACGTGCTGCTGGCATTGTTTACAACATTGGGCATATTTCTTGCAATCTTCTCTCATGGATGGCCAGTAGTAGCCTGCACGGAGAGTCCTCCGGCCAGAGCCCGACCCCCGACGTGGCTTCCGCATATACCTTCGTGGAGCTCTGCCATGATTCTCGTGCACTTCTCGCCGTGTATACATTCCAGGAGTGGGTGAGTGAACCCAAACCTGTACAGATCGCCATCAATCAATGTGTACTTGCTGGAATTTTTCTTTACCTTCCTAGCCTCTGTCGGATCCAGCGGGAGGAGGCCATCTGCCAGGCACCGCTTGTACTGTGTTATCCAAGTGTCTGGCTCACGGTCGGCGCAGACCTGCATCACGTCCACCTTCTCTCCTCGACATGCTCTAATTCTCGGCGATCTCAGAGTTTCTTGCGTCAAAGACTTATGGCTTCTCGCTACTCTCTCCGTCGACTTGCTTATCTGAAGGACCAGGTGATCTGCTACAAATGCCCTCGGCGTCTTCAGAGTTTCTTGAATCACCGTCCTCTGCCTACCCCCCTTGCCTGAGCTGGCGAGCTTAGCAAGCAAGTCAGCTCGGGCATTCTGCTCTCTGGGCACATGTACTACTTCAAAGGAGGCAAAGGAACTCTTCAATTCCTGCACATACGCCAAGTAAGCCGCCATTTGTGGATCTTTAGCCTGGAATTCGCCTGTTACTTGCCCTGTGACTAGCAGCGAGTCACTCTTAGCCATCAGCACCCTAGCTCCCATCTCCTTGGCCAGCAAAATCCCGGCGATCAGCGCCTCATACTCGGCTTGATTGTTGCTGGCTTTAAAGGCAAACCTCAAAGATTGTTCAATCAGCACGCCGTTGGGCCCTTCCAATATGACTCCAGCACCGCTACCCTGCTGGTTCGACGATCCATCCACCGAGAGTACCCAACGGAAATCGTCTCCTTCAACCCGCGTCGCCTCTGATGAGAGTTCAACCACAAAATCTGCAAAGATTTGCCCCTTGATCGGGCCTCGAGGCTCGTACTTAATATCAAACTCTGACAACTCTACCGCCCACTTCACCATCCTTCCCGCAACGTCGGGTTTCTTCAATACCTTCTGGATGGGCAGGTCAGTCATCACCAGTATTGTGAAACTGTGGAAGTAGTGGCGCAACCTCCTCGCCGAAAACACCACAGCCAGCGCAGCCTTCTCCAGGGCCTGATATCTCGTTTCTGGGCCCTGCAACACCTTGCTCACAAAATAAATAGGCTTCTGGGCCTGATCTTGATCCTGGGCGAGCACCGCACTCACCGCCCTCTCAGTTACAGCAAAATACAACCTGAGAGGGATCCCCACCAGCGGTTTGCACAGAACCGGCGGGCTCGCCAGATACTCTTTTAGTTTGACGAAAGCTTCCTCGCATTCTTTCGTCCAAGCGAACTTGTTATTGCGCCGCAGACACTGAAAATAGGGGTGCCCCTTTTCTCCGCTAGCTGACACGAAGCGAGATAGGGCTGCCATCCGACCTGTCAGCTGCTGGACTTCTTTCACCGTAGCCGGGCTTCTCATCGCCAAGATGGAGGCACACTTGTCTGGGTTAGCTTCTATCCCCCTTTCAGTCAAGAGAAAACCCAAAAACTTTCCAGCCTCCACGCCGAAAATGCATTTCTCCGGGTTGAGCTTTAACTTGAACTTGGCGATCGTCGTGAACAATTCTTCCAAGTCTGCAACGTGCTTGCTTTTCTCCTGCGAGGTCACGACCATGTCATCGACGTAGGCTTGCACGTTCCTTCCCAGCATTGGTGCAAGTACTCGATCCATCAGCCTCTGGTATGTGGCCCCCGCGTTCTTCAGCCCAAACGGCATCACCTTATAGCAGTAGCACGACCTCTCCGTCATGAAGGCTGTTTTTTCTTCATCCATGGGATGCATCTTGATCTGATTATAGCCCGAGAAGGCATCCAGGAAACTCAGCAGCTTGCACCCTGCAGCACTATCAACCAGGGCATCAATGCTTGGTAAAGGATACGAATCCTTTGGGCAAGCTTTGTTCAGATCGGTGAAATCGACGCACATGCGCCATTTCCCGTTACTCTTCTTCATCAGTACGACATTTGCCAACCATTCAGGGTACTGGACTTCCCTGATGTGGCCTGCAGCGAGGAGTTTCTGTGTTTCGTCCCTGATCGCCTGCCTCCTCTCCTCATTGAATTTTCTTCTCCTTTGTCGCACCGGTCTCACCATGTTGTCCATCGCCAAATGATGGCACAAGAAGTCGGGATCGATCCCGGGCATGTCCGAAGCGGACCAAGCAAACGCGTCCAGATGCCGCTCAATCACCTTGGCGATCTGGTCCTGGAGATCGACCTCCAGAGATCTTCCGAGCTTGAAGATTTTCCCTCCGATCTCCTTCTCGAGCCACTGCTCAACAGGTTTGGGCCTGGATTCTCTGGCGATCACCGCCCTGGCGATTCCCTGTTCCCTTGCTTCCTCGGGGCGATTCCGCGCCTCTTCCTCCTCCAGGCCAACATTCCTCTCCCCTAGCTCAGCGTCTACCATCTTTACATCCCTTCCGGCGGCCTCCTCTGTTACTGGCGGTCTGGGCTTCACACCGGGAGGTGGGGTGGTTGTTACATAACTCACTGATCTTTTGTTTTTCAGGCTATTCTCATAGCACCTTTTTGCTTCTTTTTGATCAGACTTGATCGTGATCACCACCCCTTCCATGGACGGCAACTTCACCTTCATGTGCCGAGTCGACGGAATGGCGCCTATCCTGTTAAGAGTGGGCCTTCCCAACAGGATGTTATATGCTGAAGGGGCGTTTACGATGAGGTACTTGATTTTCTCCGTCCTCGACCCAGCCTCATCTGTAAACGTGGTTCTCAGCTCAATGTACCCCCTGACCTCCACCTGGTCGCCAGCGAACCCATATAAGCACCCTCCATAGGGCCTTAGCTGGTCAAGGGGCAATTCCAGCTGCGTGAAAGTCGGCCAGAACATCACGTCTGCCGAGCTTCCTTGGTCCACCAGAACTCTGTGGACCTTCCTTCCCGCCGTAACCAACGAAATAACTATGGGATCGTTGTCATGAGGCACAACGTCCCGAAGATCCTGCTTTGTGAACGTAATGTCCACTTCCGGCGAGTGATCTTCAAACATGTCCACTGTCATCACCGATCGCGCATACTTTTTCCTCTGCGATGCGGTGCATCCACCACCTGAGAAACCTCCTGCAATGGTGTGGATCTCCCCGTGGATAGGCATTTCGTGTTGCTGGGCTTCTCCACCTGCTGGCTGGGAACTCGACGCTCCCCCCGTCCTTCTATCCAGCATATAGTCATTTAGGAACCCGCTCTTAACCAGGTCGTCGAGCTGATACCCCAAAGACAAACACGAGTCCAAGGTGTGGCCAAAACATTGGTGGAACTCGCACCAGGCGTCCGGCTTTGACCCCAGCACCTTGTCGCCCACCTTCTCATGCGCTTTCAACCTAGCAGATATGTTAGGAATGGCGATCAGATCCGCTAATCCCATGACAAATTTGTGCTTAGGCGGGCGATTGTACTCCCGGCGTGCTGGTTGCTGGCGTGCTGGCTGTTGGCGCGCTTGGCTTCTTCCCTTGTTTCTCCTGTCGTAAGGATGGCAAGTCCTCTGGTCTTTTCTGGCCGCCGCCGCCGTTTCCAGCACCCTCTGCGGCTGGATCCTGGTCTGGGCGCGTGGCCTGGCGGGAGCCACGCTGCCTCTCTTCTCGACGACTTCACTCTCGTCGGCGATGTGGGCCACGGCAAGTCGCCTGACTTCAGCAAACGTCGCTGGATGAGCCCTGATCAAGGCCTCGCAGAATGGCCCTGGCTGCACGCCCTTCTTGAAAGCATAGACCAGCATTTCTTCATCCTTGGCCGGCGATCTGACCATCTGCGCTCCGAAGCGATTGAGGTAGTCTCTGAGGGACTCCCCATGGTACTGCCTTATATCAAACAGATCATAGGACACCCCGGGCGGTGCCTTATTCACAATGTACTGCTCGACAAAGATTTTCGAGAACTGTTGAAAATTGGTTATGTGGCCGTTAGGCAGGCTCACAAACCACTCCATCGCCGTTCCCTGGAGCGTACTCACAAACATCTTGCAGTAGACGGCGTCTGACCCTCCCGACAGCATCATCTGCGTATGGAACGTGGTCAGGTGAGCCTCAGGATCCTCCACGCCGGTAAAGATAGCCTTAACCGGAACCACGCTCGTGGGAATAGGCGTGTCGGTAATCGCCTGAACAAAAGGCATTGGGAAAACACGAGGTGGCGTCGACGGCGCCACCTCTTCAGCAGAAGAACGTCCTTGCTGCTCCTGAAGAGCTCGACGCAGCTCCTCAGTTACCTTGCTGAGCTCCTCGTTCCTGGCGCGAGAGGCGACCAGGTCCTCATGTATCCTCGCCTGCTCTACGCGCGAGGCTTCCACAGTTGTCTGCAACGAACGCATCATTTCTGCCATCTGCGCCATGGTCATGGCGGCGTCGCCTTCAGCAGCGACAGGCGCCACGGGACTGGAACGATTGCTTCTCATTTTTCTCATCAACTTCAGCGAACCACAGGAATACAGCAAACAACACTTCAACCACGATCGAATCAGCAATCCAACGGAGAAACTCAAGAAACTGCGCAAGAACTCAAGAACACCGCAAACCCTCGAAGAAAACCACAACTTCACCAAAAAACCACCGTTTTCCCGCGGACAACCAAACAAGCGAAAGAACTCGAACTTCCACCAAACGGATTGCGCGCAAGCAACAGAAGACCTAACTTCACCGATCGAAAGCCAAACAAACGGTACAAAACGCAAACTCACCGAACGAAATTCAGACAAACCGTGAACGATGGTTGCACCAGCGCACAAACACGCAGAAAACTTCGTAAACCTCCAAGAACCCACGCTGTGGATGGGAGCAAGTTTTACACGGCCCCACGGTGGGCGCCTGGTGATCCTGCCTGTTGACCGGAACGCTGGAGAATGCCTCGTCAAAGGATCGACGTGCGCACCGCTTCTCACCTCCGTTCCTTTCCGGGATCTACTTCAAGAACCTGCAAAGAAACAATACGGCGCCGCTGCGGCCGATCGCACTCCGACGCTCAAGTCAGTGACGGTATCACCAAATACTAAGAACAAGAACCGTGCAAATCCTCTCTCACAATCAGCTCTATCACTCGCAAGCGTAAAGTGTATGAACTGAACGTGCGTACCTCAGAAAGTTCGTTAAAAGCTCTTATATACCTGGTGGCTTTCTCTCTCCTGGCAGTTATAGACTTGGACACGTGGCTCGCATCCAACTGTACACGTGCCATCATCTGGAGGCTCCCTGACTTGGCGCTGCTTCTACTCTCATTTTGGCTAAGTTACTTATGCATGGTACTGCCCAGTGCATAGCTAACTTAGGAGTGCGATCTCTACTGGAACTGGCGAGTTAGGGGTTTTCATACACCTTCCCTGTGGTCTCGCCGGCCGCCTTCATAACCTGCTGCTTCTCCTTCATCTTCGGCGATGTGCTTGCTCTGGCGATCTCCAATGCCTAGGTCGCCTGAATCTACATCTGGCGACTTGATCTTTAACCTGGCGATTGCCTATTCTGGTAAGCTGGAAATCGGAACACGCCAACTTAACAACTGGCGACCACACGTGCCTCCCGACTTCCTTCCTATCTGCCAACCTGGCGCCTTGTCAACACGCCTACACTGTAGCAGGATGCCACGTCATCATACCCGACCACCAGGGCGGTACAGCATCTATACTGGGTAAAGGGTAAGAATCCTTGGGGCACGCCTTGTTGAGGTCAGTGAAGTCCACGCACATCCTCCACTTGCCGCTTGCCTTCTGAACCAGTACCACGTTCGCTAGCCACTCGGGGTACTGGATCTCTCTGATATGCCCTGCAGCAAGGAGCTTCTGCGCTTCGTCGTGGATCACCTTTCTCTTTTCCTCGTTGAATTTCCTTCGCCTTTGTCGCACAGGTCGAACCTTCGGATCCATCGACAGACGATGGCAAAGGAAATCAGGGTCGATTCCTGGCATGTCGGACGCTGACCATGCAAAGGCACCCATGTGCTTTTCGATCACACCAACGATAAGCTTTCGCTCTCCTTCAACGAGGGATCCCCCCAATTTGAACTTTTTCCCCCTGATGTCCACTTCGACCCATCCTTCAGCTGGGTGGGGCCTTCTCTCGCTTGCGATGACCGCCCTCGCGATCCCTGACTCGCGAGGAGCGATCGCGCCTTCCTCTTCTTCTTCAACTTGGGCTACCTGGAAGCCCCCCACCGCAGCGTTCTCCATCCTCTAAGCGCCCTGTGTCTCCCTAACCACCGATCGCTCTTCATGCACACCTGGTGGTGGTGTCGTGGTGACGTGACATACACTTCTCTTCTGCTTCAGGCAGTTCTCGTAACAGCGTCTAGCCTCAGCCTGATCCGACTTGATGGTTATTACGGTCCCCTCCATCGACGGCAGCTTCAACTTCATGTGCCTCGTCGATGGTATTGCGCCCAACCTATTGAGCGTTGGCCTCCCCAACAAGATGTTGTACGCAGAAGGGGCGTTCACCACCAAGTACTTTATCCTTTCGGTGCGGGCTGTCGTCCCATCAGTGAACATTGTCCTCAGCTCAATGTATCCCCGCACTTCTACCTGATCTCCTGCAAAGCCGTAAAGACACCCGGTATACGGCCTCAGTTGATCAGGGGACAACTGCAACTTGTTAAACGTCGGCCAGAACATGACGTCTGCCGAGCTTCCTTGATCTACGAGCACTCGATGCACTCGTCTTCCAGCCGTGATAAGGGAGATGACCACAGGGTCGTTGTCGTGCAGGACAACGTCCCGTAGATCAGCTTTCCTGAAGACAATATCTACTTCAGGGTAATGGCTCTCATTTACCGCGTCTACCGCCATAACCGACCTGGCGTACCTCCTTCTCTGTGACGCTGTGCATCCCCCACCAGAGAAGCCTCCCGCGATTGTTTGCACTTCCCCGTGCACAGGGACTTCATGCTGCTGTTCTCCAGCCTGAGATCCCGACGCGCGATCACCCTGCGGCTCACGCAGGTAATCTGCTAGGAACCCAGACTTCACCAACTCTGCCAGTTGGTGTCCCAACGCCAAACAGGAGTGAGGTGTGTGGCCAAAGGCCTGGTGAAACTCACACCACTCATTCTTCTTTCTACCAAGTACCTTATCAGTCTTCTCCGGTACGCGTAGTCTTGCTGCTACAGCAGGAAGGGTGATGAGATCCGCCAATCCCACCATGAAATTGTATCTTGGGGGCGCATTATTATCCCTTGCACGCCCCCTGCTCTGATCTTTGCCTGGTGCATAGGGACGAGGTTTTTCCCGCACCTTTTCCCCCTCCTTGGCCTCATGCACCCTTGCTTGTTGCGGTTTCCCTTGCCCTCCACGCGGTCTTGGTGGTGCAGCACTTCCTCTTTTCTCAGAAACCTCTGTTTCTGCCACTATGTGCGCCACCGTGCGTCGTCGGATCTCTGCAAAGGTGCTGGGATGGCTCCTGATGAGAGACTCGCTGAAAGGGCCAGGCAGCACTCCCTTCTTAAACGCGTGCACCAGCATATCTTCATCTTTGCTGGGCAGTATAACCACTTGTGCTCCAAAGCGGTTGAGGTAGTCTTTCAGCGACTCGCCTTGGTACTGACGCACGTCGAACAAATCGTATGACACCACTGCAGGTGCTTTGTTGACGATGTATTGCTCAGTGAAGAGCTTTGAAAACTGAGAGAAAGACGTGATATGCCATTCTGGTAAGCTCACGAACCACTCCATGGCGATTCCGCTTAGCGTGCTCATGAACATTTTGCAGTATACAGCGTCTAAGCCCCCAGACAACATCATCTGGGTGTGGAACGCCGTCAGATGCGCCTCCGGGTCTTCTACCCCCTTGAACGACGCCTTCACCCCCACCAGGTTGGGAGGCACCATGGTTCCCATGATTTCAGGGGAGAATGGCATGGGGAACGCTCTTGGAGGTGACGGCTGCCTAGACATCCTTTCGTCAACCACGTGTTCCCTCTGTGCCTGCAACGTCCTCCTCAACTCTTCATTGACGCGATTCAGCTCGTCGTTCCTGCTTTGCGATGCGGCCAACTCCGTTTGCATCCTTTCTTGTTCAGTTTTTGACGCTGCGGCGTTATCCTGCAGCGTGCGCACCATCTCCAGGACTTGCGCCATTGTCACAGCTCCTTCGTCAGCAGATGGCGCAGTCTGTTTCTTGGCATCTTTCCCTATCAAAGAAGTTGGTAAAACTCTGGTAAGCTTCAAAATTGTGGTGTATATGGGACCACGATTCACTCGGGCCCCACGGTGGGCGCCAAATGATCCTGCCGGCAACTCGAACGTGGAGGAATCGCTTTGTAGCACTCTCTGTCCCGTCTACGCGACTGCGTTCTCTGCAAAATCACCCTCAGAACCTTCTCTTGAATCTCCAAACGTGACCTGCAAAACACACAGACGGCGCCTCTAGCGGCCGTTTGCACTCCGACAATCAAGTTAGACCACAGAACCACCAAATGAGAAAACTAGTAGTGTGTGTGAAAAACTCTTGCTCTCTATTTTTCGTCTCCCCTCAATCTCTCCCTGATTCTCTTTTATTCTCTCTCTCTGCTTCTGGGCCTAACAGAATTTTGTTATGCTTTTCTGGCATGTGTCAGAACCCTGTTATGCTTTTCTGAGACAATGTACCTCCAGAATCAGTAGAGTGTGGGTGTCTGTGCGTGTCCGCGCGTCTCTGCTCTTGGCTGCGCTTGTCTGTACCTTTAGCGGTACGGAGTGCACCTTTATCTGGACCGCACCCCTCTCAGATGATGACACGTGGAGGCATGCGACTCACATCTACCCACACACGTGTCACCTACTGGAAGGGCTCTAGCGCTTCTCTTTGTGTGCTAAGTTATTCCCTTGCGGGGTGACTTAGCATATTTCTTTCATCTGGGCAAATCGCATACTCTCAGGAGAACGCCAGGTGTGGCCGGTCTAGGCACACTCACCAAGCGTTGCTCTCTGCGTAGACGGCTTACCTGTCACGCACGTGATGGGTTGAGGGAGTCACCAATCACTGATCGGTTTACTGGCTCCCTCAGGCCACTCTCGTGCGCGATTCCCTGAGATGTGCTCATGCGAGGCCCATGTGTAACGCTCTCGCTGGGAACCTCCGTCCCAGTTTAACTGCGTGTAACACGAGACCCCGATGACAATGCACCCGATGACTGATCAGTGCTCTATTTGCTTCTCGCGTTCTGCCCCCAGGCGTCAGTCTGGCAACTGGTCTGTTGGTGGCCACTTGGCTACTGGCCACCGATCACCGTTCTGGGTCATCTGTCCCCTGACCTTTCTGGCGCTGTCGGTGGTCACTTGATTACTGACCCCCGATCACCGCTCTTAGCGATCGCCTCCCTGATCTCTCTGTCACCTGGGCCACGCGTCACCCTGCGAGTGGTCCACGTGGTCCTCTGCTGCTGACGTCATCGACTACCGATGACCGATCGGATCAATTATCAACCTCAACCTAGGAGAGTTAGAAGGGAAGAAAAAGAAAATAGTAAGGGAACATATCCATATGAGGGGAGTTAAAGATGATCCAAAGAACCCTCAACAACCAATCTAGTGTGAACCAAGAGACACAAAGAGAGAACATTTTCCATACAAGAAGTAAAGTTTTAGAAAATGTTTGTTTTGTCATTGTGGATAATGGCTCTTACTGCAATTGTTGTAGCACTAGGGTGGTTGATAAGCTAAATCTACAATTAATACCTCATCTGATGGAAGAGGCCCAAGCACAAGCCCACATGCAAGCCCACCAAAGGGTAGATTTGGGCCAACCATAGAGTTATGGCCAAGAGGATCCAAGAAGACGTTCTTTTACATGTTCAAATGCCATAAACTCTAGTGTAGAGTAGACTTTAATTTCTTGTCAAAATTAGCATAGGAACTTTATTTGTAATTTTCTTAGAGTTAATTTTGGCACCTAAAACACCAACCTAGGTAAACTTAGAGTTTCTAAAAAAAGCTCTAAATTTACCAAGGCCGGTCTAGAAAGCCCATGGAGGGGGTGAGCATAAAAACTAGACACACCCCTCCCCATGTGCTCATTTGTGCAACCATGTGCCATGTGCACCCATGTGCTTCACATTTACATTTCATTTGGCTAGCATTAGGGTTGCATTATGGTCCTCCTTAGCCTATAAAAGGAGGAGCCTACACCTTGTATTTTCAAGTTTAATTGAGTAAGGTTATGCTGCCATTTTTGTGCACAAGCTTTACTTCTCCTAGAAATCTAGGCTCTAAACTTCAATCCTTTCACCTTCTCCCTTGAGCTGGCCGAACCACTCAAACACCATACTCATCATGCACCTACAAGACCGACACAACTCCTAGGAGGGTCTTGATCATCTCACCCATTGCTTCCGCACCTTATTTTCTACTTTGATTCAAGAAGAACACATGAAAATGCCATCATTTGGTATCAGAGCTTTGGTTCTTCAAGATGAGTAGCTCCTTGTCTTTTCAATTTTAGTTCTTCTTTATTTCATATTGTCATTTACTTTCCTTACTTGTCTTGCTGTTTTTTACATTTTAATTTGTTCTTGGTGTGCTTTGTGGAAGATCCAACCGAAGCACTCTTGTTCATTTGATCTTGAACAAGTTCTTGTGCAATTTGTGATAGGATTCCATACACCTTTGTGTTGCTATTTTCTTTTAGGCTTTGAGTCTTTATTGCTTTCATTATTTTGGTTCATATTATGCTTTGAGTCTTTAATTTTCTGAATCTATACATGTTTTGTCAAGTCATGTTCATCCATATTGTCAACAATTCATAGTAGTCCTTTTATTTGGCTTAATTGTTTCTTGATTTTGGGTCTCTTTATTTGCTTGAATCTGCTGTTCTTTGCTCCTTTGGTGCCTTTTTAATTTTTAGTTTGAGTTCATAATTGTGTCTTAGTTCTTACACAATTTCCGTTCTTACAATTCCTTTGTGTTAAATTTTGGTTATCTTGCAGTTTTTCCAGTTTTCCAGAATTCCCCTGTTTCATCTCTCTGTTCTGGCTGTTTCTGTTTCAAAAAAATATTTCCACTCATAGGAAATTTGTGATTCTCTGGAAAATGCAAGTTTGAAGTGTTACAAAAAGGACAAAAAAAGAATTAGGTCAAAAAAAGCAACAGAAAAAATATGATAAATCTTACAAAATCAGAGTGCAAATCTTGAGCGCTCCAGCTGGCCTAACCGAACACCAATTTTGCAAAATTTATTAAAATAAAATGGTGCATCCGTTTTGAGTGAATCCAAAGCCAGATTTTAGATAAGATCCTGAATATCTTGCATAACAAATTTCAGAGCCAAATTCCAAAAATACAGATCAGCATAAATCGGGGAACAAACACGTTTTCTGGCCCACAACATTTTCCAGTGGTGCTGTTTTTTTATTTGGTCATCTAATCTAGTGCTTTTCTTTAGGAATTCTTTTGTGTGCCAACCTTTTATTGAGTACCTTTAATTGTTTGCTTTAATTTCTTGAATCTCTTTCTAAGTTGTCATATTATAAATCCTTTTGGTGGTACTGTTTTCTTTCAATTAAATTTGTTTCTTGCTTTTGTTCCTTGACCTCTCTTTTTGGGTGCTGGAATTTAATTTCTCCCTTGGTGCTTATGTGCATGGAATTTGACTTGGTTTAAGGTTTAGCCCTTGTGAATAGGTGCTGGAAATTGGAGAATTAAAGCCAACATTCTAAGGAGGAGACAAAGCCAAAGCCGAAACAAGATTTCTTGAAACAAACACTACAAATGTTTTCTTTCAATTAAATTTGTTTCTTGCTTTTGTTCCTTGACCTCTCTTTTTGGGTGCTGGAATTTAATTTCTCCCTTGGTGCTTATGTGCATGGAATTTGACTTGGTTTAAGGTTTAGCCCTTGTGAATAGGTGCTGGAAATTGGAGAATTAAAGCCAACATTCTAAGGAGGAGACAAAGCCAAAGCCGAAACAAGATTTCTTGAAACAAACACTACAAATGTTTTCTTTCAATTAAATTTGTTTCTTGCTTTTGTTCCTTGACCTCTCTTTTTGGGTGCTGGAATTTAATTTCTCCCTTGGTGCTTATGTGCATGGAATTTGACTTGGTTTAAGGTTTAGCCCTTGTGAATAGGTGCTGGAAATTGGAGAATTAAAGCCAACATTCTAAGGAGGAGACAAAGCCAAAGCCGAAACAAGCTTTCTTGAAACAAACACTACAAACACTTAGGAGATCAACAATCAAGACAACAAAGAAGTGCACTAACCAAAAGGAGGAACAACAAAGGGAGTTTTCTCTTATTTCCTTTGCAACTTGGTTTATTGTTAATTACCTTGTTAATTACGTTTAGACGGTGAATGTGTCTTCAAGGGCTCAAAGTGTCCAAGAAGCCTCACCTAGGGCCGAATAGTATAGCATTTTTGCTTAGTAATTGTTACTTGTTTGTAATTGCCTTTTCTTTTGCTTAGTTAGTGACGCTTTGCATGGTTATTTTGTTAAGTTTGTGTTAAACCGACTAGCTTTGTTGATTAGTAGCTTGCATTGTTTTCTTTCATTGAAAATTTGATTTCTCAACTTAATTGTGTTCTAAGTGGTTTACTAAGAGAAAGTTTTGTGTGAAGACATTGAGAGATAGTTTTTGGCTAAGGCAAAGGCTTGGTATTTAAGTAGTCCTTTGTGACTCACCTCCCTTACCTGGAAAACTACCTTCTTTAACTTTCCTAAACTTTCTCAAAGTAAAACACCGATATACACAAAGCTTTAGCCATGTCTTCTTCTTCTCATTCTACAAAGTCTATTGGAAGTGAATTAAAATCTTTAAAAACTCTTTTGAAAGAAGTTTCACAAATTGTGCAATCAATTGCATATAGACAATTGGAGAGTGAGACTAAACTTAATGTTTTGACTAAAGCAAAGGATGAGAAGTCTCACATTCTAAAAAAATTACCTTCTCATGCATATATCTCTAAAGATCATGATTCTTTTGGGGAGGGAAGCATTAGAGTAAATGATTATTATCAAGCACCCCCTAGAAGACATAGAGGAGATAGAAAAGAACATGAAAACCTAAGAGAGGTTAGGGTAGACCAACCCCATTTCCATGGAAAAGAAAATATAGAAGCTTTCCTAGATTGGGAAATGAGGGTAGAAAAATTGTTTGCTTCCCATAAAGAAAGAAAGGAAAGAAAAATACAAAAGAAGAGAGGGGAAGTCGAAAGGGAAGCTAAAGAAAAAGAAGAAAAAGAAAAGCATGAGAAGACCCTTGAAGAACAAAAGGCGTGGGAGAAGAGTGTTCCTTCCCACAAGGTCATTCAACAAGACCAAAGATTTAAAAATACCTTTAAAAATGTGTGTCTTGTTGAACAACCTCAAAGCCTTACCTTTTGTAAAGGAACACTTGCAAGCCTAAGTGAAAAGAAGAGTCTTTAAAAGAAGCTTGCATAGATAAAAATGAAATAGATTATTTCTCATATGTGCTAGGATATCACCAAGTGAATGTCAAGTTTTTTATAAGCATCTACAAAAACAATTTTTTATGTGAAGTAGTGCCTAAAGAAACTTGTCATGTCTTATTGAGACAACCATTGCGAAGTGTACAAATCCTTATAAACAATGGTTGTCACAACGAGACTATCCTTACACATAAGAGAAAAAGTCTTCATGAAGGAGAACTCATGGGACAAATTAGAGTTGATAAAACTCTAGGGCTTTTAAAAGGAAAACTTTTGTCCCCCATGAGAAAAGAAGTTCAAAGACATTACCTTAGGTACAATTCTTGTTTTCAAACTACGCCCAAGGCAATGTCTCATAAACTCTATACTCCTTCACCTTTTGCAAATGATCCTTGGGAAGATATAAATTTCATATTAAAACTCCCTAGGACAACAAAAGGTTGTGATTCAATCTTCATGGTTATGGATAAACTCTTCTCTAGAGAAGTGATACATCTTCATGGTTTATCTTCAAGCATAGTGTTGAATAGAGTTCCAAATTACGCAAACCATGATTTGAGAATTTCCTTTGGAAAACTTGCAACTAAATTGCACACTTTAAATTCTTATCATCCTCAAACGCATGGT
The DNA here is from genome assembly GCF_051622355.1 of Phaseolus vulgaris. NCBI lineage: Eukaryota > Viridiplantae > Streptophyta > Magnoliopsida > Fabales > Fabaceae > Phaseolus > Phaseolus vulgaris. The sequence continues at coordinate 17,658,100 of NC_143501.1, read as the reverse complement.
CAAAATATATTTGAAAATCTAGCTCTTTCTACTATGCCTAGAATAATCATGAAGTGCACACACAACTCTAGAGGTGAGCAAACATACCATAAAGTAGTTCACAAAACTACTTATATTTCTACTTTTAAAGTTATGTGTGGGTTCAATCATCTTTCTCCTTTTAAGTTGTTACCATCTTCTATAGGATTTATGCCTAAAGAGAAAGTAACCACAAATGAACATTTTAAAATACATAAGATGATTAGAGACCACACACAACCATTAAAAGAGAAACTTTGTCCAAGGTTGCCAAAACCAAAAGAAAAACAAAAATGGCAACCTAGTAAAATTAATTTGCAAACTAACACCTATGCCTTATTTGATTATTTCTATAGGTGGACGTTTGATCCAGGAGGACAAGCTTTGGCGAAGCAAAAGGTTGCTATCCGAGATCAAGTCTGTAGATCTGAGGATAGATCTTCTCAAGAAGGAGGAGATGATGGACACCATCCAGCCACATCCATTCCCCTAGCCATGAAGAAGAAGAAGCAATGGATTTGAGGACAAATCCTTTTCAAGAGGGAGGGGATGATGGAAGAGGCCCAAGCACAAGCCCACATGCAAGCCCACCAATGGGTAGATTTGGGCCAACCATAGAGTTATGGCCAAGAGGATCCAAGAAGACGTTCTTTTACATGTTCAAATGCCATAAACTCTAGTGTAGAGTAGACTTTAATTTCTTGTCAAAATTAGCATAGGAACTTTATTTGTAATTTTCTTAGAGTTAATTTTGGCACCTAAAACACCAACCTAGGTAAACTTAGAGTTTCTAAAAAAAGCTCTAAATTTACCAAGGCCGGTCTAGAAAGCCCATGGAGGGGGTGAGCATAAAAACTAGACACACCCCTCCCCATGTGCTCATTTGTGCAACCATGTGCCATGTGCACCCATGTGCTTCACATTTACATTTCATTTGGCTAGCATTAGGGTTGCATTATGGTCCTCCTTAGCCTATAAAAGGAGGAGCCTACACCTTGTATTTTCAAGTTTAATTGAGTAAGGTTATGCTGCCATTTTTGTGCACAAGCTTTACTTCTCCTAGAAATCTAGGCTCTAAACTTCAATCCTTTCACCTTCTCCCTTGAGCTGGCCGAACCACTCAAACACCATACTCATCATGCACCTACAAGACCAACACAACTCCTAGGAGGGTCTTGATCATCTCACCCATTGCTTCCGCACCTTATTTTCTACTTTGATTCAAGAAGAACACATGAAAATGCCATCATCATCCTAAACCTTACAAACTTCAATGGAAAAATGAAGTTGGTGAATTAATTGTAGGCAAGAAAGTGAAAGTCAAAATTTTTTGTAGGGAACTATAAAGAAAAAGTTTTCTGTGATGTAGTTCCCTTGAGTACATATTTTGTTGGGTAGACCATGGCAAATTGATAAGAAAACTATGCATAATGGTCTTACCAACAAGATCACTTTCACTCATAGGGAAAAGAAGTTTGTACTCTATCCCTTATCACCTTCACAAGTGATTCAAGATCAAGTACAAATGAAAAAAAAAAGATGAAAAAAAGAAAAAGGAAGTAGAAAACCAAGAAAAAACCCTTAAAAAAAAGAGGTGTGGGAAAAGAGTGTTCCTTCCCACAAGGTCATTCATAAAGAAGAAAAAATTGAAAACAAAATACTTCTTTCTTAACAACCTTTAGACCTCCTGTTTAGTAAAGGAACATATAAAAAAAATTTAAAATCTCATGAAGGAGAACTCATGGGCCAATTTGGCATTGATAAAACTCTAGAGCTTTTAAAAGGAAAATTCTTTTGGCCACCCATGAGGAAAGATGTTTAAAGACATTACCATAAATGCATTTCTTGTTTAAAAACTAACTCTAAGGCAATGTCTCATGAACTCTATAATCATTTACCTTTTGCAAGTGCTTCATGGGAAGATATAAGCATGGATTTTATATTAGAACTTCCTAGGACAACAAGAGGTTTTGATTCCATTTTTATGGTTGTGGACAGGCTTAGTAAGATAGCACATTTTATTTCATGCCATAAAGTGGATAACTCTAACTCTATCTCTAGACTCTTCTTTAGAGAATTGGTAAGACTTCATGGTTTACCTCAAAGCATAGTTTTGGATAGAGATCCAAAATTTGTAGGCCATTTTTTGAGGATTCTTTTAGAAAAACTTGAAACTAAGTTCAAAATTTCAATTTCTTGTCCTCCTCAAATGAATGGTCAGAAGGAAGTTGAAAATATATCTCTTTTTACTATGCCTAGGGTAATCATGAAAGCCCACCACAAATCTAGGGATGAGTTCCTTCCCCATATTGAAATTACATATAATAGGGTAGTTCATAAAACTATTAATATTTCTCCATTTGAAGGTGTATATGGGTTTAATCCTCTTACTCCTTTAGATTTGTTGCCACTTCCTAACCCTCAAGAATTTGTTCATAAGGAAGGAGTAACAAAAGCTGAATTTGTTAAGAAAATACATGAGAGGATTAAAGAACAAATACAACATTAAATAGAGAAATATTTAAAACATAGCAATAAGGGGGAAGAGAGAGATAATCTTTAAGGAAGGAGATTGAGTTTAGCTTCATCTTAGGAAAGATAGATTTCTCACTAAGAGGAAGTCCAAACTTAGCCCCCGGGGTGATGGACCTTTCCAAGTCCTCAAGAGAATCAATAATAACACCTATAAACTTTGTTTTAATTTTCTTTTGAAAGAGAAATTTATCTCATGTTTGTTTAATGTTTACTGTAGATTGACATTTGATCTTGGAGGATGAGCATAGTTGTCAAAGCAGGAATCTCATGTTTGTTTAATGTTTACTCTAGATTGACATTTAATCTTGGAGGATGAGCATACTTGTCAAAGCAAGAATAAGACTGATGTTCGAGATCAACCTTGTAGATCTGAGGACAGATCCTTTCAAGAAGGAGGGGATGATGCAAATCGTCCAGCCTCACACAACCATATAATAAGGAGGATGAAGACCTGGAGGTTGTTTATTGGTTTAATTGCAAATATGGGCTTAGTTGGGCTTTTGTTTATTTTTGTAGGCTCAATCAAGAGGAAAACTCTAGGTTGAAGGAATGCACAAACATATCCAAGAAGACCTCCAACTCATCAAAACATAAACTAGAGTTTTGGCCAGAAGAACACAAGAAGACTGGGTTTCTACTGACTGGTCAACATTATTTGTGGGCCAAGCTTTAGCTTAAATAAATTGTATAAAGTTGTTTAGGATTTCATGGGCCATGTATTGGGCTTAGTAGCATAAAATAATTGGACCAAATATTTGGGCCAAGTAGTATAGGTTTTTGGGCTTGTATTTGGGCCAATAGTAAAATATGACTAGTTAGGGTTAAAAGTGACTAGTTAGGGTAACAATTGGGCTTCTTTGAGCCCAATGTAACCCTAAAACGTTTAGGGCATATTGGAGAACGAAAATACCTTGGCATGGAGAACATGGACGTCCACATGGCAACATAGGAGTGGAGAGGATTTAGCATGGAAGGTGTGAGCTAAACATGGAAAGCATGACTCCACAAAGCACCTGCTCATTGGAGAGTTTTATTTTGAATTTTAAACTTTTGGCTCCAAAATGTTCAGCCCTCTCTCATATAAATTGAGGTGTTTGGCTTTCATTTTGTAAGATTAATCAATGAGTGAATTGCTGCCAAATTTGTGCCAATTACACTCTTGCTCCTACCCTCCCTAGGATAGACGTTTGATCTTCAATTTTCCACTAGACCAAGTGATTAGGCCTCACCTATCACTCTCCATACCTATCCTTCACCTTCAAGGAATCCACAAGCTCTAGGTGAGATCCTTGTCCGCTGCAATCCATGAAGCTTCCGCACCTCTCCACCAAGAAAACCAATCGGAATGAAGGCACTCTTCCATCAGTCAAGGTCATGTTCATCCAAAATTGTCATAGATTCTATGTAGTACTTTTATTGTTAATTTTGGTTGCTTGATTTTAATTTGAGTACAAGATATATTCTAAATTTGAGCTTTGGTTTCTTTTTAATTTTCTAGAGTTGAGTTTATACTTGTTGTTAGTTCCATACAAGTTCATTTTTTCATCCAATTCTATTATGTTTTCGAAGTTTCAATGTTGTTTTTAATTCCAGTATAGGTTTTCTTCTGTTTCACAGTTTCTGGGCTGGCTGAAATCGTTTATAAAATTTAATTTCAGTGGTGAAAAATTACGAAATTCGGGATTTGAGAAGTTTGATGTGTTGAGAAAAAGTGAAAAAAAAGTATATCAAAATTCAAAATAGAAAAAAAAAATGGTAAATGGAAAACAGAAGAGTGCAAAAAAAAATCTAACTCTGAAAAATCTGAATTGGCAGTGAATTTGAAATATATTATTGCAATTAATTGGCGAACTGTTTTTGTGAAGTTCCAACACCAATATTGATCTTAAACATTGAAGTTTCTGTAGTTAAAATTTCAAATGCAAATTTGGATTAGTCTGTCTAGCATAAATTCGGAGAGTTAAAAACATTTTACACAAAAATTTTGTGGTGCTGTTTTGGTTTTTTTCATCTATTCTAGTGTCATTCTTTAGGATTCTATTTTGTGTGCTACCTTTTCTTGTGAAATTTAATTTTTTTTTGCTTGTCAGATTCCTGACCACTCTTTCAAGTCATGTCAAATACAAATTCCAACTGAAGTAGTCCTCAATTTTGAATTTGAGTTTTGTTGCTTTAAACTTGTTGACCAATCTTGGTGGAAGTGACCTTTTGTGCTTTTGTGAGTTGTGGAGCTGATTTTTTTTTTTTTTTGTTGTGTAAGCTATATCACTAAAGAGGTGAGAACCAAATATCTAAGATTGAATATCCTAACGAGACAAAGCAAGGGACAACAGCAAAATTACATAAAATATACACAAAGGAACTACAGGTGAAGGAGTGCATATAATAGGTCTTTAATTTTGTGCATAAAAAATATTGTTGGCCTAATTTTCTTTGTATTTCTTTGAGTTGTAATTTGCAAGAATTTAATCAATTAGTGGACTAAATTTGTCTTAGTCGATGAGTGTGTCTTCAAGGTTCAAAGTGCCAAGAAGCCTCACCTTAGGAAACGACTAGTTTTAAAGTTTTCTAGTTAGCAATTTCTTTCAAGTGTTTATTGCTTTGCATTGTTTTCTTGCATAAAACTTTGTTTTCATCTTTGATTGTGCTCTAAGTAAATTGCTTAGAGAAAGATTTGTGAAAGTGTTGTGGGATAGTATTTGACAAGGAAAGGCTTGGTAATTAAGAGATCCTTGTGATCCACCTCCCTTTCCTGGGAAATTACCTACTTCACTCCACCTATCTTTATTTTTGGAAATTACTTTTATCACATAACTCTAAACATGTCAAATCATTCTTCAAGTCATAATTAAAGTGATAGAAAATCTACAAAATCTCTTTTGAAACAATTTGCTAGAGATTTTCAATCACTATCACTAAGACAATTGCAACATGAGGCTCAAATCATAGGAAAAAAAGAAAGCAAGAGATGCCCATCTTGCACTTGTAGAAGAAGAATTGAAGATTGTTAGAGAAAATTAAAAAAAAAAATTACATGCATCTAGTTCTAGGTCGAGTGACTCACATATGCTGAGGAAAGTCTTAGATTAAATTAATATTATCAACCTCCTCCTAGAAGACAACACGGAATTTAGAAAAAAATAGAAGATCTTACAACCATAGCTCTGAATACCAAATGATGGAAAAACGATCTTCTTCTAGTAATGATCTTTGTAATTTCTTCTTTGGATGAATGATGAAGGAGATATGATGAGCGGAAGCATTAAAGAAACTCAAGAGGAGTTTCCATGGATTGAAGTGGAGTTAGGAATTTGTGAGAGTGAGAGGTAAGGCCAACTCACTAGGAAAAAGTCTAGGCTAAGTCTTGAAGGAGACTAACCTAGGGAGAACTTAAGAACAAGTAGAATGGCCAAAACTAGGCAGCATTTCATTACTAATTCCAAGTTAAAGAAATACATGTATAAGAGACTCCTATTTATAGGAGAAAGTCTCTCAAAAACTCTCAAATGAGAGTGTGACAAGTGTTACCCACCTTATTGGTGCAAATCCTCTCCATTAAGGAGAAGACATGTAGAGACTCAGGCCTTCCTTGCCTACATTTCTATTTGCACCCCTCTTTTACTATTTTACACATTACTTTGTTTTCTATTTACATCTTTCTCTACTTTGGCCCAAAATACAAGGTCCAAAACTTCCTAACTACTCTATACAATTTTTACAAGGCTAAGAAGAAGAAAAAGACTTTACAAATTCTTCATTAAAGCTCGATCTTCGTCTATCTTCTTGGCCGAAAGTTTTGAGGCTGGACGGTTTCCATCATCCCCTCCCTCTTGAAAAGGATCTATCCTCAGATCTGAATGATGCTCAATGACAGCAACCTCTGTTTATTTGATGTTTTCCTCCTGGGTCAAATGTCAATCTGCAATAAACATCAAACAAACATGAGATAAATTTCCTTTTTAGAAGAAAATTAAAAGAAAAGAAAACTAAACAAAAATAAGTCCCCTTTTCTTTAAAATTCTTTTTAAAGAAAAACATAAGGCCCATTTCAAAAATATTTTTGTTCACTTTGTGTTGTTTATTGCCCAAGCTAGGCAACAACATCACAAAGTGTTGTTTTTGATATTTTTGTGAAGAAGAATGAGCATTATATAATTGAAAAGAAGAGTTCAAAGTATTGCAATCCCCCTTTAAGGATTCTTTCTCAATCATGCTTTCAGGGGGTGTCATAAAAGACTCTTCTTCTTTGTGGGTTTCCTCTTCTTCTTCCTTTTCAATCAAACATTCTTCTGTATTTTCTATGGAGGAAATATTTATATCTATATTTGGTTCAGCTCCAAACATAGATTTTTCTTCAAGCACATCCTCACAAGGGTTTTCTAGAGAAGATAAAATGTTATCGATATCTGATTCAACTCGAGAAAAAGAGTTTTTTGTATTTTCCTTTTCTATCATCACTTTTTCTCTCTTTTCTTTCTCTTCTCTATCTTTCCTTTCTTTCTCCACTCTTTCCCTTTTCTCCTTCACTTCTTTCTTTCTCACAAGAGCTTGGAATTTTTCTCTAAACTCTTTTTCTCTTCTAGCATATTCTTTTTCTCTGTATATAAAATTTCTTCCTTTTTTCTACAAGCTCTTTCATTTCTTCTCTAAGACTTTTCTTTTTCACATATAAAGGTGGAACAAACTTTCTTCTCATGCACATCTTTAATTCCTCCCAATTAAGTACTTCTGATTTTCTGCCATTTATAACATCAGTTTCCCTTTTTGTCCACCAAGACCTAGCATATTCTTGAAAACTTAGGGTAGCCATGGAAAATCTGCTAAATTCATCCAATTGATGTTTTTCAAAGATTTGATCAACTTTTGTTTCCCATTCTAAATATGCTTCAACATTTTTATTTCCATCAAAGTAAGGAATGTATACTTCAGGCTCGATAGAATAATATAAACTTCTAGGCTCAAAACGCATCCCTTCCTTTTTTTGATAATGAGGATTATAAATCTTTCTACTATGACAAGAAGTATACATAGACATATTAAGCTTTGTATTTAAAAGATTTTTCACAAGAAGGAAAGTGAGTTTAGCACACAAGGTAAATTCCGAGGAAAGAGAGGTGGGTCACAATGGACACTCTTAAGTACCATGTCTTTCCTAGCCAGAACTTATCCCAATGCACTTCACAAATCTCCTTCCAATGAAAACTTCTTCAACACAAACAAAGAGTTTTCTAAAGAAAGAAACTAAAAGAAAGCTTTTAAAATCTAAGAATTTAAATTGCAAAAATTTAAACTAGACGACTCCTAATGGTGAGACTTGTAGGCACTTGTGAACCTTCAAGACACACTCACCGTCTAAAGCGTGTATCTAATAAGAAAATTAAAGAAAACTTGTAGGAGATGGAAGAACACCAAAGGCTCTTCCAAGACACCTAAAGTAAAGATAATGGCCAAATTACAAAACAATTGAAATCACACAAAATTTTAAAAAAATAATCTTCAAAGTTCTCTTCTCTTCTCTCACAAGTGTTTCTCTCCAAGCCTTTACTTGTTTGTCCTCCAAAGGTGAGTACCCCTTGCAAAGTCCTTTGCCTTCTCTTAGGATGCTACCTAGAAGTTAGCTCAATTCTCACAAAGAACAAATTCAAGGTATATTCCACTTCAAGAGGTCAATAATAAAAGCAATAAAAGCTCAATTTGAAGAGTGAAACTCAAAGGAGATTAGAGATGACAAACACAGATTATCCATAAAATCAAGACAAGCAAGAAATTAAAGGTTTTCAAGAAAGTAGGCACTCAAAAGAAGCACCTAAAGATTGGCACTAGAATTGGATTACAAAAAGAAAAACAAAGAATGATGAAAATTCTTAGTAGACCATGAAATCCAAAATGTTGCTGCCCAATGTAGCATGGTCCAAATTAAAAATTGTAATCCTGCTTTTCGTACCTCCAAAATTACTGCACTAAAATTCTTCAATTAGAATTGTGCAGCCCAAGTTATCGTGTTGTTTCACTCCAATTTCATGCGAATCCCAACTTCTACACTGTTCTTCTCAATTCAATTGGCTAATTCAATTGGCCATTCAATCTGAACATATGATGCAAGTTCACGTACGACCACCCACTATTTGTCTCAATTCTATTTTCGTGGGTCCCACAATTTCTCAAATGTATCTTTGAGTGAACATTGTTGCTGCACCCAAATTTTGCTCACATGTATTACAAAAGTAATTGTTGGAAGCAAATAAATTTTCTGCACTGTAGATCCCGCACCAATTCTAGAAGTGAAGTCAAATTATCAAACAGATGGTGTGCTGAAAAATAAAAATCTGCACCAATTCTAAAACAACTCCAATTGCTACTGCTCAAAATTCACGCTGTGCTAGTTAGAAAATTGCACCTAGCAGTAATTTGATTCAAACAGCAGCACCAAAGAAAAAAAAAATGACGTAAAATTCAGAGGCACAGTTTCAAAATTGAATCAATGATGCAGAGAATTCAAGTCATCAAATCTGAATCAGAACAGCTAGTATGAAGACCTACGATTGTCAATTGCAATTTTAAAATTCACCAACAGCTTCACTTTTCCAATTTCACAAGCTAAACCAGAAAATTCAGCACCAAGACAGCAACTACATGGCACCAAAGTCAGAAACTATAATTTCTACTAACCACGAGGAATTCAATTTCCAATTAACCAGTGAATGCAACCAATCTTATGCATAAATTCTGCACTGAAGAAGGCAAAACTGCACCAAAAATAAAGAACTGAACTGTTTTGTTTGAATTGCAACTTAATCACAAAAATCACCTCTGAATCAAATACGGAAGTTGCGAATTCAATTCCAGCTAGCACAAATCAATAACAAGTATTTACCAATACAGTTCTTGCAATTCAATCACACTCCAATGCCAATTTTAGTGTTTTATATTTTAAACAAACAGTTGGCGCGCACACTTCAATGTATCAAACTGACTCAACAATTACAAAGTATTTTCCAGAAACGCTAAATTATGAATTGGAATAACTCTCTAGAAATTGCTTCACCTTAATCAATTGAATGACTAACCTTCTCAAAATCACTTCAATTTCAGTTCCGCGTTTGAGAAGACGAAGCTGTGTGCACAATCATATAATGCAGTTTCTTCGTTCCTCTACTCTAGTCACTAGAGAACGCCGCACCAGTTCTTTGATTAATCCAACACAAATCCGTTCGTTCAACGTCTCAATCACGATTCTCGATTTGTACCGAAAAGAACTTAATAGTGTTCAAATTGCTCAGGACAAAACGACGAATAAAACAAATTGCTTCAATGCTTTAACAATCCAGTACAGAAACCGATTCCAATCATAGATTTCCAAAATCGCTCCAAAAAGAAATGAAGAACCAGATGAACGCAAAAGCAGAATCACAAATCTTCGGAATCGGAAGTGAAGCGGAAGAAGAACTTACATGAATAAATTCATTCTTCACTGTTTTAATTCTTCGATTTTCGACTCACCAAACCAACTCGATCGTGATTCAAACAGATTTCTCCGATCGTCTTCTCCGTTCACCGGTTTCGCTGGAAAACGCCACTGCCGTTTGCTATTCTTCCGTTTCCAATACCTCCACGCGCGATTCCGATTTAGGTCATCGGAAATTACTAACCTCCGATTGGCACCGTTACTATTCTTCGATCAATCTTCACACACCGATTCAAAATGAAGCCGAAGAAGAAAAATGAAGCAGAAGATGAAGAACAATCAACACAAATCGCACCAGATATGCTATTCGTACCTCTGGATTCACTGTCCGCACCAAATATCCAATGAGATCTCCAAACAGGTTCAGATTAACATGCACAGCACTGGAATCGCTTTTTGAACCACGAAAAACTTTCGGAAAATTTTAGAGAATTTTCGAAAATGAATTTTGGAGAAGATGATAAAGGAAACCTAACTTTAAAGAAAATTGTTAATGATCTAGTAGCAATTTATGAACTCAAAAATGAAAATCAAAAGCACTCAAGAGCTCTAATCTATGAAGATATTTGAAAAAAACTTCAAAAAGTTCAACTAATGGAGTTTATGACAAATTTTGACTAAACATGACTCTAGACAAAACATATATGATTATAAAATCAAAATGACTCAATTATATGAAAATTTCACCGAACAAATTTGAAGAAAACTCAAAAAATTCAAAAGCACACATGAACATGAACACAAGAACACCTAAAAGCACATACATGAAGGTTCAAGTAAGAACAATTAATTTGAACCGAACAAAAAGACAAAAAACACAAAATCGGTAAACATTCAACACAATCAAGAACATTATGAACAACACAGAATTTAGAAAAAAATAGAAGAAGATCTTACCACCATAGCTCTGAATACCAAATGATGGAAAAACGATCTTCTTCTAGTAATGATCTTTGTAATTTCTTCTTTGGATGAATGATAAAGGAGATATGATGAGCAGAAGCATTAAAGAAACTCAAGGAGTTTCCATGGATTGAAGTGGAGTTAGGAATTTGTGAGAGTGAGAGGTAAAGCCAACTCACTAGGAAAAAGTCTAGGCTAAGTCTTGAAGGAGACTAACCTAGGGAGAACAAGTAGAATGGCCAAAACTAGGCAGCATTTCATTACTAATTCCAAGTTAAAGAAATACATGTATAAGAGACTCCTATTTATAGGTGAAAGTCTCTCAAAAACTCTCAAATGAGAGTGTGACAAGTGTCACCACCTTATTGGTGCAAATCCTCTCCATTAAGGAGAAGACATGTGGAGACTCATGCCTTCCTTGCCTACATTTCTATTTGCACCCCTCTTTTACTATTTTACACATTACTTTGTTTTCTATTTACATCTTTCTCTACTTTGGCCCAAAATACAAGGTCCAAAACTTCCTAACTACTCTATACAATTTTTACAAGGCTAAGAAGAAGAAAAAGACTTTACAAATTCTTCATTAAAGCTCGATCTTCGTCTATCTTCTTGGCCGAAAGTTTTGAGGCTGGACGGTTTCCATCATTAGGGGAGCCTTGAGACGCTGCCATATTCCTTTTTACTACAATAGGGAGTTAATGGACAAGCTCCAAAGACTCCAATAAAAAAACATGAGTGTAAAGGTTCTATTAGGGAGGAAGAAACCACAACCATAGCAAGGTTCCTTAGTGGTCTCATTCTTGAGATAAGAGATAAAGTAGAACTCTTGCCATACATGGACTTGAATGACTTGATCCAACTTTGTATAAAAGTTGAACAACAAATTTTGAGAAAAATGTGAAGTCGCAAGGAGAGTTCTTACTCTAAGTCTTACCCAAGAAATAGTATAAGAATGAAAGGGAGGATAGTGTCTCAAAAGATAGAACCAAAGAAACTCCCAAAAGTTTAGGAAAAGATGTGTCTACCTCACAACCTCGCAGTAGAGACATCCAATGCTTTAAGTGTATTGGTAGAGGTCACATAGCATCCCAATGCCCAAATAGAAGAACCATGATCTTAAGAAGGAGGAATGAGTATAACAACCAAGATGATCAGTCAAGTGGGGGAGAAGAAAAAGAAAAAAGTGAGGGGGCATATACTTATGAGGAGGAATTATTAATGATTATAAGAACCCTCAACAATCAACATAAACCATGAAACACAAAGAGAGAACATCTTTCATGCAAGATGTAAAGTTTAAGAAAACATTTGTTCTCTCATTGTGGATAGTGGATTTTGCTGCAATTGTTGTAGCACTAAGATGGTTGAAAATCTTAATATAGAAGTTATACCCCACCCAAAACCTTACAAACTTCAATGGTTGAATGAAGATGCACATTTAACTATAGATAAGCGGGTAAAAGTTCGTCTTTTTGTGGGGAATTATAAAGATGAAATTTTATATGATGTAGTACCCATGGAAGCCTGCTACATCTTATTGGGAAGACCATGGCAATTTGACAAGAAAACTATCCATAATGGTCTTACCAACGATATTACTCTTACCCATAGGGAAAAGAAGTTTGTACTTTATCCTTTAACACCCTCACAAGTGGTAAAGGACCAAGTACAAATGAAACAAAAAAGACAAAATGAGAACAAAAATGAAAGAAGTCAAAAATCAAGTGAAAGTCCTTAGGGACAATGCTGAGGCGTGGGAGAAGAGTGCTCCTACCCACAAGGTCATTCAATTAGACCAAAAATATGAAAAAAAATGAAGTTAAGAAAACACTTTTATCTGAACAACCTTTAGGCCTCCTGTTGTGTAAAGGAGCACTTACATGCACTGTCACACTTGCTGAATTTAGTGATCTACCTCCTCAAGTCAAAAAGCTTTTAAAAGAATTTGATGTATTCCCTAACGAAGGACCCATTGGACTTCCACCTTTTAGGGGTATAGAACACCAAATAGATTTAGTTCTAGGAGTAAGTCTACCAAATAGATCGGCTTATAGAACTAATCATGAGGAGACTAAGGAGGTAGATTCACAAGTTCATGAATTGTTGGAGAAGGGCTGGGTTCAAAAGAGTCTAAGTCCTTGTGTTGTACCTGTTTTGTTGGTGTCTAAGAAAGATGGAAAGTGGAGAATATGTTGTGATTGCAATGCCATTAATGACATCACCATCAAATATAGGAATCCAATTCCTTGACTTGATGATATGTTCGATGAATTGCCTGGGTCCACTATATTTTACAAGATTGATCTTAAAAGTGGATATCACCAAATAATAATCAAAGAAGAGGATGAGTGGGAAACATCTTTTAAGATCAAATTTGGACTATACGAGTGGTTAGTGATGCCTTTTGAACTCACTAATGCACTTAGCACTTTCATAAGGCTTATGAATCATGTCCTTAAGAATTGCATAGGTAAATATGTAGTAGTTTATTTTGATGATATATTAGTATATAGCCAAAGCCTAGAGTCCCACGTAAGTCACCTAAGGGAGGCTCTTTTAGTGCTTAGGAAAAATAATTTGTTTGCTAATGTAAATAAATGCACTTTTTGTGTAGATAGTATAGTGTCTTTAGGTTTTATAGTCAACAAAAATGGGTACATGTTGACCCCTAGAAAATCAAAGCCATTCAAGAGTGGCCAACACCACAAAATGTAGGAGATTTTAGGCACTTTCATGGCTTAACAAGTTTTTATAGGATATTTGTTCCTGACTTCTCAAGTATAGCTTCACCACTTAAAGAGTTAGTGAAGAAAGACACTCCATTTTTTTGTATGGAGAAGCATGAGCAAGCCTTTCAAAGGTAGAAAGCTCAACTCACTAATGCACCCATTATAGCTTTACTAAACTTTTCAAAAACTTTTGAGCTAGAATGTGATGCATCGGGAATAGGAATAGGTGTTGTGTTATTGCTAGGTGGGCACCCAATTGCATATTTTAGTGAAAACCTTCATGGTGCAGCCCTCAACTACCCCATTTATGACAAAGAGCTTTATGCACTTGTGAGGGCCCTGCAGACTTGGGAACACTATCTAGTCTCAAAATAATTTGTCATGCATAGTAATACTGAGTCTTTGAAATATTTGAAGGGTTAACACAAGTTAAACAAAAGACATGCAAAGTGGATGGAATTTCTTGATCAATTTCCATATGTTATCAAATACAAGAAGGGCAATACAAATATTGTGGTGGATGCTCTATCAAGGAGACATGCACTTTTTCTAAGTGCCAACATAGAGCACAAAGAGGTTTATGTTTCTGAGGGGTACTTATTTAAAGAAGGTTTGCATACCTCAAGGAACACATAGAAAACTCCTTGTAAAAGAATCACATGAAGGAGGACTCATGGGCCATTTTGGAGTTGATAAAACTCTTGAACTCTTAAAAGGAAAATTCTTTTGGCCACACATGAGGAAAGATGTTCAAAGACATTGTCATAGATGCATTTCATGTTTAAAAGCTAAGTCTAAGACAATGCCTTATGGACTTTACACTCTTTTACCTTTTGCAAGTGCTCCTTGGGAAGATATAAGCATGGATTTCATATTAGGACTTCCTAGGACACAAAGAGGTTTTGATTCCATCTTTGTGGTAGTGGATAGGTTTAGCAAGATGACTCATTTTATACCCTGCCATAAAGTGGATGATGCTAACAACATCTTTTAGCTCTTCTTTAGAGAAGTGGTAAGACTACATGGTTTACCTAAGACCATAGTGTTAGATAGAGATCCTAAATTTGTTGGTCATTCTGGAGAACTCTCTGGGAAAGGCTAGGAACTAAGTTGAACTTCTCAATTTCTTGTCATCCTCAAACGGATGGACAAAATGAAGTTGTAAATAGATCTCTTTCCATTATGCTTAGGTCAATCATGAAGGGAAACCACAAATCCTGGGACGAGTACCTTCCTCATATTGAGTTTGCATATAATAGAGTAGTTCATAAAACTACTAATATTTCTCCATTTAAGGTTGTGTATGGATTTAATCCTCTTACTCCTTTGGCCTTGTTACCTCTACCTAATCCACAAGAATTTGTGCATAAGGAAGGAGTAGCAAAAGATGAATTTGTAAAGAAAATACATGAGAGGATTAAAAACCAAATACAACAACAAACAAAGAAATACATGAAACATAGTAATAAAGGGAAGAGAGAGATGATTTTTGAAGAGGAAGACTGGGTCTGGCTTCATCTTAGAAAACATAGATTCCCTAATCAGAGGAAGTCTAAGCTTAGTACCCGACAAGTCCTTAAGAAAATCAATAATAATAGACATGCCTGAGGAATATGGAGTACATACTAATTTCAATGTTATGGATCTAACACCTTTTGCAGATAGTGAAGATGAAGAGGCGGAAGCATGTGACTTGAGGACAAATCCTCTTCAAAAGGGATGGGATGATGGAAGAAGGCCAAGCTCAAGCTCAATTACTAGGTCTATGACAAAGAAGATACAAGAAGAGTGGGACTATGCTACTGATGGTAGAGATACCCTACTCTATATGTTCAAAAATTCCATAACCTAGAATAGAATTTTAGAGTAGAATTTATTTTCTTGTCAAAAGTAGAATACGAATTTCACTTATAATTTAATTGTAATTAGAGTTGAATTAGGCACCTAAAAAACCAACCTAGGTTAAATTAGGGTTTCTAGAAAACTCCTAAATTAACCTAAGTCGATCATAAACCTAAAGAGAGTCACATGAAGCACACCTTGGTCATGCTTACCTTATGACTGCAAAATAGGCGCCATCTTCAAACCCTATTTTTTAAATTTTCCCACCTTTTTCTTAATACAATGGTCGGACATCTATGCTATATAAAGAGGTGCTTGGCTCATGAAGTGCTTCCATGCTCTCTCACTCCCTTGTCTAGTCTCTCTAGGATAGACACCTTGATCTTCTTCTTCATCTTCTTCAAGTGATGCGGCCCAACCAATCACTTTCCATACCTATCATGCACCTTCAAGGAAACCATAGCTCCATTGGAGCCATCCTTGTCTGTTCCAACCATTATCATCCGCCAATCCACATCAAATTCTTCAAGGAACCAACATCATCATAAGCGACAATGGGCCCACAATAATTGATGGCATTCCTATGAGCTCTTCTTGGATTTTTGTTGATGATGGTGCGGAAGCTTAATGGATGAGAGTGGACAAGGTCCTCCTAAGAGGTGTGGCGACCTTGAAGGTGCATGAGAGGTAGTGAAGGTTGGAGTGGTTCGGCCATCTCCATTTGGGGGTGAAGTTTGAAGACTAAAAACCTAATTCTAGAGAGAATTTGGCAAGGGAGTAATTTGAATGGCACTTGGGCAGCATTACTTTACTCAAAATAGTCTTGAAAAGTACAAGGTGTAGGCTCCTCCTTTTATAGGCTAAGGAGGACCATAATGTAACCCTAATGCTACACAAATGTAAGCCAAATGAAATGTAAAGAAGTGGCACATGGCACATGGGTGCACATGGCCCTCCAACTTACACATGGCCGAACTTGATTAGTGAAGGCTTCTAGAAACCTTTAGCTAATCAAGGTTAACTCCTCCTTAATTCTAATGTGCAGAAAAATAATCAAAAGGTTCATAAAGCTATGCTAGTTACACCACAAAAAGACTAAGCTACACGGAGTGGGCCTTTATGCAACATATGCAAATTCCTTTCCCTCCCATCCATAGCTTGGCCCAAGTCTCACATCCGTAGCTTGGTCTAGGACCTAGTAATAGGTCCTAGACGCTCTACCCTTCCTTCTAGACGCTCTCCCTTTAGACGCTCTCCACCTTGTGCTAGAAGCTCTTCACTTTGGCCTAGACGCTCCTTCCTTTGGCCTAGACGCTCTTGGTTTGGCTTCGGATGCTCATGTCTTTTTATATGAGGTTGTGCTTGGCCCTCTTCCATTATCCCCTCCCTCTTGAAAAAGGATTTGTCCTCAAATCCTATGCTTTTTCTTCAACTAGGGGGATGAGTGTGGATGGATGGTGTCCATCATGTCCTCATTCTTTAGAAGATTTATCCTCAGATCTACAGGCTTGATCTCGGATAGCAGCCTCTTGCTTCGCCAAAGCTTGTCCTCTTGGGTCAAACGTCCACCTATAGAAATCATCAAATAAAGCATAGGTGTTAGTTTGAAAATCAATTTTACTATGTTGCCATTTTTGTTTTTCTTTTGGTTTTGGCAACTTTGGACAATGTCTCTCTTTTGATTGTTGTATGTGTTCTCTAATCATCTTATGCATTTTGAAATGTTCATTTGTGGTTACTTTCTCTTTAGGCATAAATCCTATAGGAGATGGTAACAACTTAAAAGGAGAAAGATGATTTAGTCCACATATAACCTCAAAATTAGAAATACAAGTAGTTTTGTGAACTACTTTATGGTATGTATGCCCATCTCCAAAGTTGTGTTTGTCCTTTATGATTATTCTAGGCATAGTAAGAAGAGCTAGATTTTCAAATGTATTTTGACCATGCTTTTGAGGATGATAAGGATTTAAAGTGTACAACTTAGTTGCAAATTTTCCAAAGAGAATCCCCAAATCATGGTTTGCGAAATTTGGAGCTTTATCCAACACTATGCTTGAGGATAAACCATGAAGATGTAGCACTTCTCTAGAGAAGAGTTTATCCATGAAAATCGAATCAAAACCTTTTGTTGTCCTAGGAAGCTCTAATATGAAATTTGTGTCTTCCCAAGGATCATTTGCAAAAGGTGAAGGAGCATATAGTTCTTGACACATTGCCTTAGGTGTAGTTTGAAAACAAGAATTGTACCTAAGGTAATGTCTTTGAACCTCTTTTCTCATGGGGGACAAAAGTTTTCCTTTTAAAAGCTCTAGAGTTTTATCAACTCTAATTTGGCCCATGAGTTCTCCTTCATGAAGACTTTTTCTCTTATGTGTAAAGATAGTCTCGTTGTTACAACCATTGTTTAAGAGAATTTGTACACTTTGCAATGGTTGTCTCAATAAGACATGACAAGTTGCTCTAGGCACTACTTCACATAAAAATTTATTTTTATAGACGCTTATAGATAACTTGACATTCATTTGGTGATATCCTAGCACATATGAGAAATAATCTACTTCATCTTTATCTATGCAAGCTTCTTTTAAAGACTCTTCTTTTTTGCTTATGCTTGTAGGTGTTCCTTTACAAGAGGTAAGGCTAGGTTGTTCAACAAGAAGCATGTTTTCAAGGGTATGTTCAATGTGTTTGCCTTGTTGAATGACCTTGTGGGAAGGAACACTCTTCTCCCACGCCTTTTGTTTCCCAAAAGTTTTCTCTTTTTCTTTTCTCTTCATCCTTCTTATGTTTCATTTGTATTTGGTCTTTTACCACTTGGGAATGTGGTAAAGGGCTAAGTACAAACTTTTTGTGCTTGTGGATGAAGGAAATCTCGTTAGTTAGACCATCATGCAAGGTTTTCTTATCAAATTGCCATGGTCTACCTAATAAGATGTGGCAAGCTTCCATAGGTACTACATCACATAAAACTTTGTCTTTGTAGTTACCTATAGAAAACTTGATTTCCACTTGTTTGTCTACACGTAGTTCCCCATTCTCATTGATCCATTGTAAATTGTAAGATTTTGGATGAGGAACTACTTCTAGATTTAGTTTCTCAATCAATCTAGTGCTACAGCAATTGCAACATGATCCACCATGATGGAGGAGGGCCCAAGCTCACCACACGATGAAAGCCAAGCCTCCAAGACTAGACGGTCTAGCCTATGATGAGGAGCGTCTAGACTCAAAAAGGAGCGTCTAGCCCATGAAGAGGAGCGTCTAGGCCATGATGAGGAGCGGCTACATAAGGAGCGTCTAGGCCATGATGAGGATTCCTTCTAGACCGTCTAGCTTCACATACACATGGGTCAAAGCTACGGTTTTGGGAAGAGAAGACCTTTGTAATTGTTTGCATAAAGGCCCATTAGGGGTACTTAGTAGATAGGATAGTGTAGAAAGCACTTTTGGATGGAAACATTCTAGAATCTAGGGTTGTGTGGCCGGTCATTGCACATGGCACATGGCTTAGAATTTAGATTTAATTTTGGTTTTCTTTTCCTTAGAATTCAGCTTAACATTTACGTCCAAGATAGCCTATAAATAGGAAGGCTATCTCATTGTATTTTTCAAGTTTAATTGAGTAAGGTTATGCTGCCATTTTTGTGCACAAGTTTTACTTCTCCTAGAAATCTAGGCTCTAAACTTCAATCCTTTCACCTTCTCCCTTGAGCTGGCCGAACCACTCAAACACCATACTCATCATGCACCTACAAGGCCAACACAACTCCTACGAGGGTCTTGATCATCTCACCCATTGCTTCCGCACCTTATTTTCTACTTTGATTCAAGAAGAACACATGAAAATGCCATCACACCATCCACAATGAGAGAGCATATATTTTCTAAAACATTGCATCTAGTATGAAAGATGTTCTCTCGTTGTGTCTCGATGGATGCACTAGGTTGATTGTGGAGGTTTCTTTGAATCATCAATAAGTCCCCCTCCAAAGGATTTATCCTCTCTCCTTCCACTTTTTCTTGTGTACTAGGTTCATCCTCACCACTAGTGTACTTATCTTTTCCTTTTAAGAACAAAGCCCTTTGGTTTTGACATTGTGCTTGCACATGCCCTCTTCCAAAACACTTAAAACACTTGGTGTCCCTAGCACGGATGGGTGGGGTGGAGGCATCTTTCACTAAAGGTTTGGTAGTTTCTTTGGGTTCTTCTCTAGATGTGCTACCTTCCCTTTTAAATTCTTTCTTGGAATAAAAGTTGGAGTATGAACCCACCCTTTGACTTGAAGTTTTGCGCAAATTTTGTTGTTCAACTTTAATGCAAAGTTGAACCAAGTCATTCAAGTCTTGGTAGGGTAGAAGTTCAACCCTATCCCTTATCTCAAGGTTGAGCCCACTTAGAAACCTAGATATGGTGGTGATCTGTTCCTCTCTAATGGATGCTCTCATCATGTAGAGCTCCATTTTCTGCCTATACTCTTCCACACTCATGTTCTTTTGTTGGAGTCTTTGGAGCTTGTCCATTAACTCCCTATGGTAGTAGGAAGGTATGTGGCGACGTCTTAGGGCTCCCATAAGGTCATTCCAATATTCTACGGGAGGCTCCCTATGAAGACGTCGGTCTCTCTCTAGAGAGGTCCACCAATACATGGCATTACTTTGGAAACAAAGGGTTGCTAAGGGTACCTTCCTTTCTTCACTCACCCTATGGCAAGCAAAGAGTTGCTCTACTTTCATCTCCCAATCTAGGTATACCTCTACATCTTCCTTACCATAGAAATGGGGTAGGTCTACCCTTACTTCCCTTGGGCTCTCTTCCTCTCTTCTTCTATTTCTCCTAGGGGGTGGTTGGTAGTAATCATGGATTCTAAGGCTTCCCTCCCCTAGAGATTCTTGGATTTGTGAAAGAGATGCATGGGTATTGGATTTTTTTGAACTTTGGGATTTCTCTTCCTTGGCTTTAGTCTACTCATTGATTTTAATTCTCCAATTGTCTATATGAAATTAATTGCACAGCTTGTGAAACTTCTTTCAAAAGAGTTTTTAAAGATTTTACTTCACTTTCAATAGATTTTGCAGAATGAGAAGAAGAAGACATGACTAGAGCTTTGTGTATAGAAGTGTTTTACTTTGAGAAAAATTAGGGAAGTTAAAGAAGGTAGTTTTCTAGGTAAGAGAGGTGAGTCACAATGGACTACTTAAATACCAAGTCTTGTCTTAGCCAAAAACTATCCCTCAATGTCTTCACACAAATCTTTCTCTTGGTAAACCACTTAAAACACAATGAAGTTGGAGAAATCAAATTTTTAATGCAAGAAACAATGCAAACTATCTAATCAACCAAGCAAAAATTAACAAAGCTTAAACAAGACAACAACAATTAATAAGTGTAGCTAATTAAGGCAAAAAGATGCAATTAAAGCAATTAACAAAAACTAAGCTAGATAGTTCTAAACTAGTCGGCCCTAGGTGAGGCTTCTTGGACACTTGGAGCCCTTGAAGACACACTCACCGTCTAATTGCGTAATTAAAAAAGTAATTAACAGGAGTTAAGTTGCAAAGAAATTAGATGGAACTCCCTTTGTTGATTTTCTATTGGCACTTCCTTTGTTGTCTCTTCTTTGTTGGGCCTTCCAATGTATGTGGTGTATTTAGAAAGGTGTTTGTTTCTGCCCTTGCCTTTGTTCCTCTTGGAATTAGGTAATTAATTCTTCAATCCAGCACCTATTAAGCAAACTAGACTCCTCCCAGGTCAATTTCCACTCAAACAAGTACCAATTGATAATTAATCCACCACCAAGCTTAGAGGTCAAAGAAATAAAGCAAGAAACAAATTAATTTGAAAAACAGTACCACACAAATGGAATTAAATGTGACAACTAGAAAGAGTTTCAATGAAATATTAGACAAGCAAATAAAAGGTACTCAAAGAAAGGATGGCACACAAAATGGAACCTATGGAATAGCACTAGATTTGATTTCAAAAAAAAAGAAAACAGCACCACTGAAACAAATTGTTGTGGTCCAGAAAGCGTGATTTTCACTGGTTTATGCTGAGTTGGCCTTTTAATATTTGCTTCTGAAAATTGATATTCAAACAGATCAAGATCTCAACAAATTTTTGGCATTGGTTTCACTCCAAACGCATGCCCCATTTTGTTTTAATAAATTTTCTAAAATCAATGCTCAAATTCGCCAGTTGTAGCGTCAGGATTGCACACTGTTTTTGTAATATTTATCATTTTTTTCTATTTCCTTTTTTGAACTGATTCTTTTTTTTGTCCTTTCTCTGACACCTCAATCTTGCAAAATCCAGAGTCTCAGATATTTCTTATGTGTAAATTAATTTTCATAAGCAAAATCAGCCAAAACAGAAAGGTGGAAACAGAGGATTCTGTAAATCTGGAAATAAAAACAGAAACATATACCAAAAGAAACACAATGGAATTAGTGTAAGGAATTTGTGTGGATCTAACACACAAATATGAACTCAAACTAAAAATAAAAAGCACCAAAGGATAAAAAACACAGCATATTCAGATCAAGCATTTATACCAAAAACAAGAAACAAATAAGCCAAAAAAAGTACTACTAAGATTTGATGACAAAAAAAAATGGAAACACAAGACTTGACAAAACTTATAGATTCATAAAATAAAATGACTCAAGCATTAATATGAACCGAATGAAAATTGCAATCAAGACTCAAATGCCTAAAAATAAAAACAGCAACACAAAATATCAAGAATCCTACACAAAATTGAAATAAGATGTTCAAGCACAATTTGAACAAAAACTACCGATTGAATTGAATAGAAAAGCATTCAAATCATATTAAAAACAGAAAAACAGCAAGACAACGTGGAAACAAGATGAACAACTAGGAAATAAGAAGAACTCAAAAGAAAAGACACAAAGAGATACTCATCTTTGAAGAACCATAGCTCATGATACCAAATGATGGCATTCCTATGACCTCTTCTTCGATTTTTGTTGATGATGGTGCGGAAGCTTAATGGATGAGAGTGGACAAGGTCCTCCTAAGAGGTGTGGTGACCTTGAAGGTGCATGAGAGGTAGTGAAGGTTGGAGTGGTTCGGCCATCTCCATTTGGGGGTGAAGTTTGAAAACTAAAAACCTAATTCTAGAGAGAATTTGGCAAGGGAGTAATTTGAATGGCACTTGGGCAGCATTACTTTACTCAAAATAGTCTTGAAAAGTACAAGGTGTAGGCTCCTCCTTTTATAGGCTAAGGAGGACCATAATGTAACCCTAATGCTACACAAATGTAAGCCAAATGAAATGTAAAGAAGTGGCACATGGAGGCACATGGCACATGGGTGCACATGGCCCTCCAACTTACACATGGCCGAACTTGATTAGTGAAGGCTTCTAGAAACCTTTAGCTAATCAAGGTTAACTCCTCCTTAATTCTAATGTGCAGAAAAATAATCAAAAGTTTCATAAAGCTATGCTAGTTACACCACAAAAAGACTAAGATACACGGAGTGGGCCTTTATGCAACATATACAAATTCCTTTCTCTCCCATCCATAGCTTGGCCCAAGTCTCACATCCGTAGCTTGGTAATAGGTCCTAGACGCTCTACCCTTCCTTCTAGACGCTCTCCCTTTAGACGCTCTCCACCTTGTGCTAGACGCTCTTCACTTTCGCCTAGACGCTCCTTCCTTTGGCCTAGACGCTCTTGGTTTGGCTTCGGATGCTCATGTCTTGGATCTTGTCTTTTTATATGAGGTTGTGCTTGGCCCTTTTCCACCAATAATTATATAAATTAGCACAGATTCTAAAGGATCAGGTACGCAATCATCTAATCCTATATACTGAGTGTCGAGTGTTGAAGTCTGACTTGAGCATCAGAGTACTTTTTGCAAGTACCAACTGAGTCCGAAGCTAGAAAGGAGGAGGAGTGAGAGAGCGAGAGCGTGGGAGTTCAACTAAGAGGAATGAGTGATGATGGAGATCAAGAAGAAGAAGAGGAAGAGGTAGAAGTTGAAGATGCTCAGATAAATATTAGCTCATCATCCTTTTTACCTCAAAGGATTACAAGGAGCAAATTTAAAGATTTAGGAGGTAGTGTTCAAATGTTTTCTCTTTTTGTAGTTTCTTTTGTATAAAATTTAAAAATACATAGAGTCGTGTTTAGGTAAGTGCTAATAGGGAAACCTAAAGATACCTCTTGTGTAAAGCATCTTTAGACATTAGTTTTAGGAAAAGTCTAGAAGGTATCCCTTCATTCTCCACTTTAGGCGCTAGAAGTGGAAGAGTTGCAAGGAAACCTTGGATAGCTTCCTTTGTAAGCTTCTTGTAAACTCATGACCAGTCCCTCTCCTATAAAAGGAGGGCTTGAGTCCTTGAAATAATAGATTTGATATTTTGAGTAAAGAAATTCTCCCAAATTGGTGAGTGATTGAAAGACTTGTGTCTTTTCCTCTTCTAGTCTCATCTTGAGTGCATTCTTGGAACCTCAAGTGGCGGCATCTACACTCATCTTGGAGCCTTACATCCTTCAAGTGGCGTGTTCATCTCCAAGAACTCCAACCACATAAGTTTCCTAATTCATTTTATCTTCTTCATCCATTTTCATTCCAAAAAAAATCCTAAAACATGTCTTAGTTGTTTCTTCCAATTTCAATCGGTAGTTCTTCTTATTGTGCTGCTCTTGTGTTGTTAATTGAGTTTCATAGATATTTAATCGGTTCATTTGTGTTCTTTTATGTTTCTATTTGGTTCTTTTGTATTCTTTTGTATTTCAATCGGTTCATTTTCCTTTTCATGGGTTTCTATATGAGTTTGGCTTGGTTACTTGTGATTTGGTGAGTTCTTGAATGTTAAGAACATTGATACAATTTTTAGAAAATTCCTAATCATATTCCAACTCAATTTGAATCCATAACATGTCCTTATAATATCTCTTTCATGTTATTGGAATAATATCATGTGGTATCATGAGTCTTAGGTTTGTTCTTGTTTGTGTTTGAGTTGTTTTGGCAGTTTTAATTCAAGAACTTTACATTCTTGTTGTTACCTTTCTGTTTTAGGTTTATTTTTGGGTATTTCTTGCTTTCTTGTTGTTATTACATTGTGTTTGTGTCAATTTGACTTTTGAATCCTTATAAGGTTGTCAAAGTCATGTTTCTCCAAAATATGTTATCAATTCTATGTAGTCCTTTTGTTGATAATTTTGGTTTCTTGATTTTGTTTTGAGTACAGTTTTATGTGTTTGTTTTCTTGATCCTTTGGTGCATTTTTTTTTTAGTTTTGAGTTCATACTTGTGTAATAGATCTATACAAATTCTTACACATCACTTCTATTATGTCTTTTGTAAGTTCTTAAATTTGTTTTTCATTCATGTTAGGTTTCCTCTGTGTTCTTGAAAACGTGCTGACTGTTTCGATTTATTGCAATTTATTTGCTTACTGAAAATTTCTGAAATTCTGGATTTGAGTTCGTCAAAGTGTTATAAAAAAGTAGAAAAAAGAATTACATCAAAATTCCAAGTACAAAAAAAATGATAAATGAAATATGATCAATGTGTAATTTTGTCGAAAAAATACGGTAATTTTGCAGTGATTTTGCAAAACTTATCACAATTAATTGGCTTACTGTTTTTGTGTAATTCCAGTGCCATTGTTGAGATAAGATCTTGAACTTTCTGTGGTTTAAATTTCATACTCCATTTTTCTTTATACAGTTCCAGATAAATCTGTAAAGTCACGCACAGTTTATAAAAATAAAAATAAAAAAATTCCAGTAGTTTTGTCTTTGTTTTCTTCATCTATTCTAATGGTTTTCTTTAGGTTTCTTTTGTGTGCCTTCCTTTAATTGAGTACCTTATTTTTCTTGCTTGTCTTTTCTTCACTATTCTTTGAGTTTGTCATATATCTTGTATTCCTTTTTCTATAGCCTTTCTTGTTTACACCTTTTCTTGCTTGTCTTTCATTGTTCTTTAAGTTTTGTGGTGTATTGGCTTTGAGAAAGAGTGTTTTTGCTTTGACATATTTCATTTGAGTGTTAGACCTCAAGAGCAGACTGGTTAAGGGAATTATTCTTTCTTGGAGTGACTTGAGTGACTTTTAATTTTCAGTACATTTCTATATTTGTTCTTTTTGCTAACCTTGTTTTTCTTAATATTGTTTGCTATTGTGTTTACTATTTTCTTTGTAAAATGGATACATATTCAAGTGCTGAATCTTCAAAGCCACATTCTACTCATAAGGCTTATGTTCTTAATGAGTTAAAAGAAGCAAAACAAGCCCTTTCTCTCAAAGATGAAGCTATGAAAAGATTGGAAGAAAGATTAACCAAAGTTGAATTGAAGCAAGAAAGATCTTCACATTCCATTCATGGAAAACATCATTCTTCTCGACATTCTTCCAAGGATTCTTCCAATGCTCACGGCCATGGAGAGGATTATAGAAGGAGGAGGCATCATCATCATTCCCATGGAGAAAGCCACCACCATGAACAAAGACATCACCAAGAAGAAAAGCCTTAATTTCTTTTTGTAAAAGTACCTAGCTTTAGTGGTGATAGTGATCCTAATTTGTATTTAGAGTGGGAGGCTAAGTGTGAACAAATTTTTAAATCCTATGAGGTTGATGAGGACCAAAAGGTGAAAATAGCCTCTTTAGAATTCATAGATTATGCCATGAAATGGTGGCATAGTATTGTAATGGACATTGGCTATAACTGTTGAAGATGGTTGCTGCCCCTTCAAGACATGTGTTTGATGAAGACTTCTATGTACATTTCATGTGTATTTTGCTTTGCTTTAAGTATGTCTTAGGTAGTGCTTAGAGGTTGTTTAAGAGTGAGCTTTTTGCTGAAGTAACTCACCTCATAACCACTGGCCATGTGATAAGAACAAGCATAAGTTTTCTTAAACTGTTTTTCACATGTTTTACAAAAAACACGTTTACTGCATAAAAATAAATCTGTTCTTTTCTAAATAAACAGATTCATTTTGAAAACTGATGCCTTGGCTAAGTCTTGTGAAAATTAGATTTTGTGCATCATGTATTTTGACTAAGTCTTCTACCTTTCAAAACGACTGTGTTTAAATAGTTAAGCTTCTCTGTTTTCGTTTTGAAAAATAAATTTGTTCATCTGTAAATGAATAGATTCTTTTTGTCTCTGGTGCCATGTCAAGTTTAAACATTTTTCAGTTTTATCTCTGCACCAGAATGGTTGACTAAGTCTCCTCACTTAACAAATTCTCTAACTGCTTTTGAAAATAAATTTGTTCATTCTATTTTCAATTTGTTCATTTTATAACAGCTTTAACTGTTTTTCAAAATTCTGTTATAACTTGGTTTTCTATAAAATGAAAACTTGTTTGAGTTTAACAGTCGTTCACACATTTGAGAAAACAAGTTTTACAGCAGAGAATTAAGAGTTTACAAAGAATTAGCATTTGTTCTTCAAAGATTTCGAAAATCACAAAGTGCTTGTTCTTGTTTGGTTCCAAAAGCTTGGTGTGAGGTGCTGCTACTGTTCTAGCAATCTTGTCTACTGGTTTAAGGCAGATTTTTGCATCCTCAATCAGGTGTAGTCGTTTCACTTTTCATTTCTTGTAACAGTTTGGTTGAACACTCTTCTTGATAGGTTTTCTTGAAGAGTGTGAGTGAGCTGAAATAGGTTTTTTTTCAGCAAGAGTACCTAAGTTCTTGTAGGTTTCAAGAACAGTGGGAATTGTGTTTGTTTGTATTGTGATTTAGTGAATTTCACCTTGGTTTAGGTGAAGACTGGATGTAGCTCAGTTGAGTGAACCAGTATAACTGCCTTGTGTTCACTCTCTCTCAATCTCTGCAATTAAGTTTCTGCATAATTGATAAAACAGCAAAGAAATAAATCTATTCAATTAAAAATAAATCTGTTCTTTCTGGGCACGGTTCATATTGTTCTTAATTTCTGGAAAACTGGTTGATTTCAATAAGAACACTTATAATCTGTTAAAAGCCATTAGAACAGGTTGATTGTAATAGATCACTCAATAAACTGTCAAGCCATTAATTGAACCTTAATCACTTGCTTGAAATTGAAGGTTGTTGTTTTGGTGATTTACTGTTTTTCGTTCTAATATCAGTGTGTGTGCATCTGGGAAATCTATCTGCATAATCTTGTGATTAACCTTGCTGTATAAACGTTTTTCAAACACAAACAGTGCCAAAATAAATCTGTTCATTTTCACATAAATCGATTTATTTTCTGTAAACTGTGTTAAACACTGTTTCTGCGAGAAAGATTTAAAAGGTCAATTCAGCCCCCCTCTTGAACTTTGACACTATTAAACCCAACAATTGGTATCAAGAGCTAGGACTTGTATTTTAATCAAGTTTGTTTGTAATAATGTCTGAGTTTAATGTGCTTTTTGCTGAAGGATCTGCTGTTAATAGACCACCTATGTTCAATGGAATGAATTATGCATTTTGGAAAGTTAGAATGAGAATTTTCATGGAATCTATGGATGCATTAATTTGGGAAGCTGTGGTCCATGGACCTTATGTGCCAATGCAGGTTGTCAAGGATGAAGAAGTGGTAAAGCCAAGATCTGAATGGAATGAGACCGAAAGGAGAAAGGCTCAATATGATCTTATGGCCAAGAACATCATAACCTCTGCATTAACAATGGATGAGTTCTTCAGGATATCCCAATGTAATTCAGCTAAGGAGATGTGGGAGGTCTTAGAAGTCACTCATGAGGGTACTGAAGATGTGAAGAGGTCAAGAAAGTCAAAGAGAAAATATTTTTCATACAAGATGTCTCATTCAAAACAACATTTGTTCTTTAATAGTGAATGGGGGTAGTTGTGCCAATGTGGCTAGTACAAAAGTAGTAGATAAGCTTGGTTTGCCTACTATCTCTCATACAAAGCCCTACAAGTTACAATGGTTAAGTGAGGTGGGCAAAATCATTGTTAACAAACAAGTCCTCATAAATTTCTCTATTGGTAAATACCATAAGGTATTGTGCGATGTTGTGCCAATGGAAGCTACACATGTTCTTTTAGGAAGACCAGGGCAATTTGATAGAAAAAAAATTTCATGATGGCTTTACCAATAAACTTTCTTTTGACTTTCATGGACACAAGGTCATATTAAAATCTCTCTCTCCAAGAGAAGTCCATGAGGACCAAATTCTTATGAAGAAAAAGAGGGCGACTGAAAATACAAAGAGTTCTAAGAATGCCCTTCTTATCTCTAGCCATGCGGTCAACAAGGTAATAGTTTCTCACACTCCTATCTTTTTAGCTATTCCTAGACCTCTTGAGTTAGAAAAACTTGAGGATAGTCCACATTGTTTGGATAATTTGGTAGAGGAATTTCATGATGTGTTTCAAGATCCTCCTAAAGGACTTCCACCTTTAAGAGGGATTGAACACCAAATTGATTTAATTCCGGGATCTTCTTTACCAAATCGTCCCGCATATAGGACCAACCCAAGTGAAACTAGAGAAATTCGCCAATAAGTAGAAGATTTAACTGCTAAAGGGTGGGTTCAAGATAGTATGAGCCCTTGTGCCATGCCTATCATACTTATCCCTAAAAAGGATGGGTCATGGAGGATGTGTTCCGATTGTAGGTCCATAAATAACATTACAATCAAATAAATATAGGCATCCCATCCCTAGGCTTGATGATTTGTTGGATGAATTGCATGGTTCACAAATTTTTACCAAAATTGATCTTAAAAGTGGGTATAATCAAATTCGTATTAAACCGAGAGATGAATGGAAAACCGCTTTTAAGACCAACTTTGGCTTGTATGAGTGGTTAGTTATGCCTTTTGGTTTAACTAATGCACCAAGTACATTCATGTGTCTCATGCATCATGTTTTAAGACCATTCTTTGGCAAGTTTGTGGTTGTTTATTTTGATGATATCCTCATTTATAGCTTATCTTTGGTTGACCATAAGATGCATGTTAGACAAGTATTAGAAACCCTTAGGAAAGAACATTTGTATGCTAACCTTGCTAAATGTATGTTGCACTTGATCATATAGAATTCCTAGGGTTTGTTGTGAGTGTTAAAGGGGTGCATGTAGATCAATCAAAGGTTGTAGCAATTCAAAATTGGCCAACACCCACCAATTTGAATGATGTACGAAGTTTTCATGGCCTGGCTTCTTTTTATAGAAGGTTTGTGAAAGACTTTGGTACAATTGCTACACCTCTAAATGATATAGTAAAAAAGGATGTGGTTTTTAAATGGGGAGAAGAGCAACAAAAGGCTTTTGATGTTTTGAAAGAAAAAATTTAGCCCTTCCTAATTTTACTAAAACATTTGAAATAGAATGTGATGCTTCAAATATAGGCATTGGGGCTGTTCTCCTTCAAGAGGGTCACCCCATAGCTTATTTTAGTGAGAAATTGAAAGGTAGTCATCTCAATTATTCCACTTATGATAAAGAATTATATGCACTTGTTAGAGCTTTGTATACTTGGCAACATTATCTTTTTCCTAAAGAATTTGTGATTCATAGTGATCATGAATCTCTTAAATATTTGAAAAGCCAAAACAAGCTCAATAAGAGGCATGCTAAGTGGGTGGAATTCCTTGAGCAATTTCCTTATGTGATCAAGCATAAGCAAGGCAAAATTAATATTGTGGCCGATGCACTTTCTAGACGTTATACCTTGCTAAATCTTTTAGGTTCCCAATATCTTGGGTTTGATCACATCAAGGAACTTTATCATGATGACCTTGATTTCTCTCTTATCTATCAAGAGTGTGCTAAGGGTGGACACAAAGATTTTTTTATACAAGATGGCTTTCTTTTTAAAGGCAAAAGACTTT
Organism: Phaseolus vulgaris; assembly: GCF_051622355.1. Taxonomy (NCBI): domain Eukaryota; kingdom Viridiplantae; phylum Streptophyta; class Magnoliopsida; order Fabales; family Fabaceae; genus Phaseolus; species Phaseolus vulgaris. The sequence continues at coordinate 17,627,787 of NC_143501.1, read as the reverse complement.
GTACGCCCCCAAAGCTCTATTAGACAATCTCTTGTTAGAGAAGCACATGAGGGTGGATTAATGGGACATTTTGGGGTAACCAAAACTTTAGATGTTTTACATGAGCATTTCTTTTGGCCTCATATGCAAAAATATGTTCTTAACTTGTGTGATAAATGTATTGCATGTCGTAAGGCTAAATCTAGAGTGCAACCCCATGGTTTATATACTCCTCTTCCTATCCCTTCAATGCCTAGGGTTGATATTTCTATGGATTTCATCTTAGGACTACCCAAGACATCAAAGGGTAAGGATTCCATCTTTGTGGTAGTGGATCGTTTTTCAAAAATGGCACATTTTATTCCTTGCCACAAAGTGGATGATGCATTTCATATTGCAAATCTCTTCTTCGAGGAAGTTGTTCGTTTGCATGGACTTCCTAGAAGTATAGTATCCAATAGGGATTCCAAGTTCTTGAGTCACTTTTGGAAGACCTTGTGGGGGAAACTTGGTACTAAACTTTTATTTTCTACTACTTGCCACCCCTAAACCGATGGTCAAACTGAAGTGGTCAATCAAACTTTGGGACAAATGTTGCGATGCTTTATTTATGGGAATCCAAGGGTTTGGGAGGATTTACTACCACATGTTGAGTTTGCTTATAATCGAGTAGTAAATTCTACCACATCCCATTCTCCTTTTGAGGTTGTGTATGGGTTTAACCCCCTCACACCTCTTGATCTTCTTCCTATTCCTATACTTGATGATATATTATGCAAGGATGGTTTTGAAAAGGCTTCTTTTATAAAAGATTTGCATAATGACATCAAGTTACGAATTGGGAAGAAAGTTGGCAACTATGCTGAACATGCCAACAAAAGGAGAAAAGCATTATTGTTTGATGTTGGTGATTGGGTTTGGCTTCACTTGAGAAAGGATCGTTTTCCTAATCAAAGGAAGTCCAAACTTATGCCTCGTGGAGATGGACCTTTTCAAGTCCTAAAGAAGATTAATGATAATGCTTATGAGTTAGATATGCCTGATACGTTTCTTGGAAGTCATACCTTTAATATCACTGATCTAACTCCTTTTTCTATAGGTCTTCAGAATTCGTGGTTGAATTCTCTCCAACTCGGGGAGTATGATGGAGATCAAGAAGAAGAAGAGGAAGAGGTAGAAGTTGAAGATGCTTCAGAGAAATATTAGCTCATCATCCTTTTTACCTCAAAGGATTACAAGGAGCAAATTTAAAGATTTAGGAGGTAGTGTTCAAATGTTTTCTCTTTTTGTAGTTTCTTTTGTATAAAATTTAAAAATACATAGAGTAGTGTTTAGGTAGGTGCTAAGAGGGAAACCTAAAGATACCTGTTGTGTAAAGCTTATTTAGACATTAGTTTTAGGAAAAGTCTAGAAGGTATCCCTTCATTCTCCACTTTAGGTGCTAGAAGTGGAAGAGTTGCAAGGCAACCTTGGATAGCTTCCTTTGTAAGCTTCTTGTAAACTCATGACCGGTCCTTCTCCTATAAAAGGGGGGCTTGAGTCCTTGAAATAATAGATTTGATATTTTGAGTAAAGAAATTCTCCCAAATTGGTGAGTGATTGAGAGACTTGTGTCTTCTCCTCTTCTAGTCTCATCTTGAGTGCATTCTTGGAACCTCAAGTGGCGGCATCTACACTCATCTTGGAGCCTTACATCCTTCAAGTGGCATGTTCATCTCCAAGAACTCCAACCACTTAAGTTTCCTAATTCATTTCATCTTCTTCATCCATTTTCATTCCAAAACAAATCCTAAAACATGTCTTAGTTGTTTCTTCCAATTTCAATCGGTTAATCTTGTTTGTTTTGTTATTTCATTCGGTAGTTCTTCTTATTGTGTTGTTCTTGTGTTGTTAATTGAGTTTCATAAAGATTTAAGCGATTCATTTGTGTTCTTTTATGTTTCTATTTGGTTCTTTTGTATTCTTTTGTATTTCAATCGGTTCATTTGTCTTTTCATGGGTTTCTATATGAGTTTGGCTTGGTTACTTGTGATTTGGTGAGTTCTTGAATGTTAAGAACATTGACCCAATTCTTAGAAAGTGCCTAATCATATTCCAACTCAAGTTGAATCCATAATATGTCCTTATAATATCTCTTCCATGTTATTGGAGTCATATCAAATGAGGTGCAGATCAACCGACCAACCGGGGAGTTGTTCGAATTGTTCTCTTGGTTTCAACCTCGTTCGAAAACAGAGAATATAAATAAATCTAAGTTTGTGTTTGATGGAAAAGTAATAGTTTTTGGAAGGGACTTCAAACATATCCTACTTGTTATTCCTGAGGAATCAAATAAGATATTAATAATTCAACAATTAATGATTCCCATCTTTGAAATCAATGTCAAACATTAATATTGACAAAAAAAACCTGTGTTTATTGCAAAAAAGTATTACAAACTACTAATACACAAGAAATTCAGTAATTCTCTAAATGGATAGTCAAACTTGGAGATGGTAAATTACCTGAACTATAAGCTCTTAATCTCATATTTTGATGATCCTATTAAAGCAATAGTCGCTAACACTTAGCTAAGATTAATTGAAAACTACAAAGATCAAAATTGTTGTAATCTAGGACAATATTGGCCATTAGAATTGAAGTAGTTAATAATATCAACGAATACGTTTTATCCTTAATACTTGGTACTTTTACATAACATTTGTCAAAAACTTTGTAATTTAATTGCACAGTTATTTATGTAAACAGTATTGCAAATGAAATATTTTATATCTATTAAATGGGATCACTTAAGGGATGGTTCAACCCTTATACAGCGTAATGATGTTCAAAGAGTAACTTTCCATCTAGATATAAAAAAAAAAAAAACCTTATAGTGTGATAGCATTGATAATTCCGAGGGAGTTGAAACTGATGCGTATAACAAGAATTTTATAATTCCTTAACTACATCAGGTATTTCAAACCATAAACTTAAGTTCTTGGGATACTAATAATGTTTTTAAGAAACTTGGATCAGGTTGAAAATTTATGTAATGGAAGTAGATTGATAGTAACAAGGCTAGCAAATCATGTCATCAGTGCAAAGATTATCACAGAAAGAGTATGTGAGAATGAAATATATATTCCACGAAAGTCTATGTCTCCATCGCATTCACCATGGCCTTTTCAGCTATTTAGAAAACAATTTCCTATCATCATATCCTATGTGTTATGACAATGAACAAATTCAAAGGACAATCTTTAGCTTCAGTAGGACTATACTTACCAACACCAGTTTTTAGCCCTGATTAATTTTATGTTATGTCTAGAGTTCATAGCAAGTCTATATTAAAGATCCTAATTCATGACAACCATAAAAATGTGTGGATTCTACAACAAATATATATTCAAAAAAGTTTTTCAAATTATATAGTAAGTAATGAATAATGATTTAACTAATTATCCATATTATAACATTCATATAACCTCATAAAAAATTTCTCTCATATACAAGATGTAAACATTTAAAAAATATATCATCATGCATGTAGTAAACAATAAATGATGATCTTCTATTATCTCAGGTTACATTTGGCATCCATATACATTATCTCATTCAATTATAATATTTTACTCATTTAGTTTAATAAACACTTCAATTTATTTTCACGAAAATAAGTATCATCATAAAGATTGAATTAAGAAGACAACTAAATATTAGTAATATCAAGACTAAATACCCATTTATAACGAAACAACTCTAGATTCATATCCAAACTCTATTCCATTCAAATTGTTTAACTTCGTTTCTTACTTCTATAGATCTTCAACACAGCTAAATCCTCATAAAACAATTAACATATTTAGTTTAATTTCAAATCTTAAAAAGGGAAAAAAATTAATAAGTAATCAATGCAATTTCAACCAACAAATAAAACTTCTTTATTTTACTTGATTCAATAACTCATCACCTTTGCAAACTCCTATTGTGCTGGTACCATGCCTTCAGCTACATGTACATACGATGAGGAATATTCACTGCAACAACATAAACAAAGAAAGAGTTTCCCAGGATATACATAGTTAGAAACATGTACTTATAGGTCACTTTAGTCTTTTAACCCCCTTGTGGGGGTGTACATGGAAACTATGCTAGTGCAAAAATATAAAATAAAAACTAGCCCTTCCGTAGTGAAATACTGAGCTTGTAGTTATAGCCTTGTAACTGTATAGTCCAATTTGCAATCCAGAATTATTATTTCCCTTTCCACCTCCACATAGGTTATTACACTACTATAATTATATCAAAATATTTCAAAAATCATTTCAAATTATAGCATCAAAATGTCAACAATCTATAATATAAATGCTAAATTCATGGCTATAATTTATTATTAAGTAATAATTTTATACAGTTATGTTAAAAATTACTTATTTAAAATATTGGATACACCAAATATATTAGAATAGAACACAATAGTTAATATACAAAAATTACAATTTATAAAGATAAATATATAAGACAAGAAGATACTAGGGAAAAATACCATATTAACCAATTTACTATGTTGTGACTTATTCATGTTTTTTTTTTCTTTACACTTCTTTTTACTAAGAAATATACCTTACTACTCTCATTTAATATTGTTCCTGCTAGGGAGATGGGACCTAGAGAACTATTGAAGTCTTCTTCTCCTTCCTTCAGTTGGTCAGGTGACTGGGTAGTGAACTGGGGTTCTCTTCGTCCTCCTGCTTCTCCTTCGGCCCTCGGCCTCAGCTGAACACCGGATGGTGGGGGTACCTGCGAAGGCACTCCGACGCTCAAGTCAGTAAAGCGGGTGGTCAACTCTCAGAGTGATAAATGACATACCTTACTCCTTGGGATGCGTACTATTTATATTATTCTAGTGGGCCTACCTTGTTGGGCCCATTTATTGAGGTGGACACCTCTTAGGTTTGCATTACCTAATTCTTAATGATAGATTAACTTCACTGATCTTGGTTTGAGCGTTAACTGTAATAGGGGTCGGCCATCGACCAAATCATCATGGCATGGGTCGGCCATCGGCCATGTTCCAGTCGTCTCGGCCTCTCGGCCAAGTCTTCTAAGGTCTCGGCCCCTCGGGCAAGTTTTCTAAGGTCTCGGCCTCTCGGCCAAGTCTTCTAAGGTCTCGGCCAGGCCTTCCAAGGTCTCGGCCTCTCGACCAAGCCTTCCAAGGTCTCGGCCTCTCGGCCAAGTCTTCCAAGGTCTCGGCCTTTCGGCCAAGTCTTCCAAGGTATCGGCCTCTCGGCCATACCGGTACACTTGCCCCCCAGGCTCAAGGGCAGATGTGTTAGATATGTCCAATGAGTCTTTAATGATGGGTGTCGGTCGGTTTCCCTTGATCGTGCGGCTATTCCATTTCTCGAGGTGTGACGTGACCCTAGGTGTGATCAAATAAGTTGGATTTGGGCGGTCGGCCTTTTAATTGTGATTTTAATCGAACAAGAACGGGCGATCGACCATTTAATTGTGATCTTTAATCGAACAACTAAGGATAGGTGGCCAGCTTACTTGCGATGTTAATCGAGCAAGTGTATGTGGCGGTCGGCCGGTACTTGCGATGTTAATCGAGCAAGTGTAGTGGGCGGCCGACCATTACTTGCGATGATAGTCGAGCAAGAGGGCAGTCGGTCGGCCAATACTTGCGGTGTTAATCGAGCAAATTTGGTGGGCGATCGGCCGACACTTGCGATATTAATCGAGCAAGCGGGCAGTCGTTCGGCCAATACTTGCGATGTTGATCGAGCAAGCGGGCGTTCGGCCAATACTTGCAATGTCATCAAGGTTGGTGGGTGGTCAGCCGGCACTTGCGATGTTGATCGAGCAAGCGGGCGTTCGGCCAATACTTGCAATGTCATCGAGTAACTTTGGTGGGCGGTCGGCCGGCACTTGCGATGTTTAATCGAGCAAGCGGGCGTTCGGCCAATACTTGCAATGTCATCGAGTAACTTTGGTGGGTGGTCGGCCGGCACTTGCGATGTTTAATCGAGCAAGCGGGCGTTCGGCCAATACTTGCAATGTCATCGAGTAACTTTGGTGGGTGGTCAGCCGGCACTTGCGATGTTTAATCGAGCAAATGGGCAGTAGGGCGGCCGGCACTTGCGATGTTTAATCGAGCAAGATGGCAGTCGGGCAGCCGGCACTTGCGATGTTTAATCGAGCAAGCGGGCAGTCGGGCAGCCGGCACTTGCGATGTTTAATCGAGCAAGCGGGCGTTCGGCCAATACTTGCAATGTCATCGAGCAAGTTTGGTGGGTGGTCGGCCAACACTTGCGATGTTAATCGAGCCAGAGGGCAGTCGGGCAGCCGGCACTTGCGATGTTTAATCGAGCAAATGGGCAGTAGGGCGGCCGACACTTGCGATGTTTAATCGAGCAAGAGGGCAGTCGGGCAGTCGGCACTTGCGATGTTTAATCGAGCAAGAGGGCAGTCGGGCAGCCGGCACTTGCGATGTTTAATCGAGCAAGCGGGCAGTCGGGCAGCCGGCACTTGCGATGTTTAATCGAGCAAATGGGCAGTAGGGCGGCCGGCACTTGCGACGTTTAATCGAGCAAGCGGGCAGTCGGGCAGCCGGCACTTGCGATGTTTAATCGAGCAAATGGGCAGTAGGGCGGCCGGCACTTGCGATGTTTAATCTAGCAAGCGGGCAGTCGGGCAGCCGGCACTTGCGATGTTTAATCGAGCAAATGGGCAGTAGGGCGGCCGGCACTTGCGACGTTTAATCGAGCAAGCGGGCAGTCGGGCAGCCGGCACTTGCGATGTTTAATCGAGCAAGCGGGCAGTAGGGCGGCCGACACTTCCGATGTTTAATCGGCAAGAGGGCAGTCGGGCAGCCGGCACTTGCGATGTTTAATCGAGCAAGGGGGCAGTCGGGCAGCCGGCACTTGCGATGTTTAATCGAGCAAATGGGCAGTAGGGCGGCCGACACTTGCGATGTTAATCGAGCAAGCGGGCAGTCGGTCGGCCGAGAAGTCGGCCAAGCATTGAGACTTGATGGCGCCCCTCGGCTCATAGCGTATGTCGAACTCGGAGAGTTCGACCGACTATCCTATCATCCTCCCTGCAAGGTCCGGTTTAGATAAAAATTTTAAAAATAGGGTAGTCGGTTCTTACAGTTATCGAGTGATTTTGGAAATAGGGGCGCATCCGCCTTGCCGTGAGGACGAGTGCGAGAGCCTCCTTCTCAATCATCTGATATCGGGTCTCGGCCGAGTGGAGGGTTCGGCTGACAAAGTATACGGGTCACTCCTTGCCCTCGGCTTCCTGCACTAGGGCAGTGCTGACTGCTTCTTCCGAGGCTGCTAGATATTCCAGGATTGGGTTGTCGGGCCTCGGCTTCTGGATGACGGTCGGGGATGTGAGGAACTCCTTGAATTGTTTGAAGATTTCCTCACATTGGTCGTCCCAGACGAATTTTTTGCCCTTTCGGAGCAACTGGACCATCGGCCTCGTCCTCCTGGCGGTAGTCTACGCCCTTGAAGTCTTCGTCCGTGAAGGTGATGGGTGGCATCCTCGGCCGGAATGCCGCTGCGTTGACCTGGTGTACCGCCCGGAGGTGTTTCTTCCGAGCGTTGTTTGTGCTTCCTCCCCCGGCGAAGTCGTCGGCTATAGTGTTGATAACTTCTCGGTTACCTCTCCTAACGGCCTCCCTGGGGGGATCGTCTCTTCGAGGGGGGTCGGCCCTCGCGGGATGTCGGTCGCCTCTGTTATCTCGGTCATTTCGGCCACGTGAGGAGACCTCGTCCGCCTTGGTGGATCCGCCCGGCCTGGAGGGTCTCGGCCATTCCTGACGAAACGGCGGAGATGTCCAGCCTGGATAAGTTCCTCGATCTTATCCTTAAGGGCCTGACACTCGTCGGTTGAGTGTCCGGTGTTTTGGTGGTACCGACATTGCTTCCTCCGGTTGGCGTTATTTGGGCTGGCCACCTTCCTTGGGGGAGGGATTAGCTCAGCGTTGAGGGCTTCGTCCAGAATCCTCCCCCGCTCGGTCGTCAGGGGTGTATACCTTGAGAACCCGATCGGTCGTTCCTTTGACCCGGCCGCCCCTGACGATCCTTCTCTTCCTTGTTTTTCTCCCCACCGGCCTGGTTACGGAATTCTCTTAGCTCTTCCAGCTGCATGTACTTAGCAGCTCTCTTTCTCAGCTCGTCCAGGCTGTCGGCCGGCTGCATGCACAGGTTGTCGGCAAAGGGTCCCGGACGCAGGACCGTCAGCATGTGGTGCATGGCGACGTCCGGACTCAGATTCTGGATGCTCATCGCCACTTTACTGAACCTATCCACGAAGGTTCTCAGCGACTCTCCCTTCTCCTGGCGGATGCCTACCAGAGCGATGGAGGTTAGATGGTGCGGCCGGCTGGTCGCGAACTGCGTTTCGAACTTTGCGACGAGCGTGGCAAAGCTGTCGATGGAGTTGGGTGAGAGCTTGGTAAACCAACTAAGGGCTGCACCCTTCAAGGATGTGGAGAACACTCGGCACAAGACGGCGTCGTCCGAGGTGTAGAGACTCATATGGGTTGTGTAGGCGTCCATATGCTCGTCCGGGTCGGTCGACCCGTTGTATCGGTCTCGGTTGAAACACTTCCACTTCTCAGGAAGTGGGACTTCGATGATGTTGTTTGTAAAGGGATGTCGGCGGTTCGGCTCGGCCGTCGGGGTCGTCCGGGTGGACCTGATTAGGCACGACTCGTCGCCCATCTCAGTCTCGCGGGGAGGGGGTCGGCCTCTCGTCCCCTCGGCCACATCCGGGTTGGGGGGAGAGGTGTAGGACTTGCCGACCACGTTCGTCGGTATGACAGAGGGTCCTCCCTCCCCCAGCTTCTTTCTCATATCTTCGTTCTCCCTGCGGAGAACTTGTAGCTCTTGCTCATTTTTCTGAGCGGCCTCCTCGGCCTTTCTTCGCATCTCGGCCATCTCCCTCTGGAGAGACAGCAGCATCATTGTTTGGTCGGCTTCAGTCATTCTTTCCATGCTTCTTGTTGAAACCATCTACTTTTTTCCTTCAGCTAGTTTCCCTCGGCCCCACGGTGGGCGCCAATTGTTCCTGCTAGGGAGATGGGACCTTCGGTCGGTCAGGTGACTGGGTAGTGAACTGGGGTTCTCTTCGTCCTCCTGCTTCTCCTTCGGCCCTCGGCCTCGGCTGAACACCGGATGGTGGGGTACCTGCGAAGGCACTCCGACGCTCAAGTCAGTAAAGCGGGTGGTCAGTTCTCAGAGTGATAAATGACATACCTTACTCCTTGGGATGCGTACTATTTATATTATTCTAGTGGGCCTACCTTGTTGGGCCCATTTATTGAGGTGGACACCTCTTAGGTTTGCATTACCTAATTCTTAATGATAGATTAACTTCACTGATCTTGGTTTGAGCGTTAACTGTAATAGGGGTCGGCCATCGACCAAATCATCATGGCATGGGTCGGCCATCGGCCATGTTCCAGTCGTCTCGGCCTCTCGGCCAAGTCTTCTAAGGTCTCGGCCCCTCGGGCAAGTCTTCTAAGGTCTCGGCCTCTCGGCCAAGTCTTCTAAGGTCTCGGCCTCTCGGCCAAGTCTTCTAAGGTCTCGGTCAGGCCTTCCAAGGTCTCGGCCTCTCGACCAAGCCTTCCAAGGTCTCGGCCTCTCGGTCAAGTCTTCCAAGGTCTCGGCCTCTCGGCCAAGTCTTCCAAGGTATCGGCCTCTCGGCCATACCGGTACAAATATGATTACTAAAAAAAAGTACTAATATTGTAATACATATTAGTGAAATATTTGATTAATATAATAAACTAATTTAGAAAAAAAAAAAAGATAAAAAAAATATATAGGAGCCTTGCGTATGCAGGGGTTAGGGACTAGTACTTTACGAAGAAAAAAAAACAAAACCATTGGTTTTGAAAAGTGTTGGCTTAAACGTATCGTTGGGAGAAAGACTTAGAAAATTGGGATCCCAACCCATCATATAAGTAATATCTAATTTACATGTAGTATACGTGCTTTAAGGGGAATTAACTAAAATAAAAAATACAAAATAAAATTTATCTATTTAATAAACTGTTTTGTGTTATGCTTTTATAATTTACGGAAATTGTCATTTTTAAAAGTATCACATAATAATAACACACAAACCAAAATTCTGAAAAAGAAGAGCGCGACCAAGAAATCAGAAATGACAAAATGATAAAATAACTCCAAATACTTAAAAAAATTGTCTATAAAGTTAACGTGATATAGTATAAACTAATTTTATCTATTTTTAGTATTTATATTTATTTAAGTTATATATTATGAATTTATGAATTTTGGTAACAATAAATAGAAATTATAAATTATTTTTAATTTAAAGGTAAAGATTTAAAAATGATAAATCTTTTTATTCACAATATTTTTCTCTTATTTTTTATTTAAATTTTTTCAAACTCATCTCCTTCATTCATACTCATAAATCTCCTACATTTATTCTTTTCATTCACAATTATCTACTTCATCCACAATCTTCTATTAATTCTTTCATTCATATTTATATGCTTCATTCACATGCATCTCCTTCATGAATACCTATATGCTTTATCTACTATAATATTTTTTATTTTTTGTTTATATTTTATTTTGTTGTAGATGAGTTGTTTTATGAGAGTTTTTTTTAAAAAAATTATGTCATTACTATTAGTGAAACCGACACAATCATTATAAGAAAATCATTAAATATAAACTTAAAATAAAAATATGATTAAAGGAACTTAGTTATGTGTTTAAGTGAATTTTGAGATATATTTGAATTGTTTAGAAAGTTTAAAATATAATGTGATTGAATGGTTTATTGATGTGTTAAATGAAGTATGCAATGAGGTGAAGTGTGATCAAAATATTGTATTTTCAAGAAAGAAAATACCATGTTGAGATTATTAGTAGGGTGTATTGATTTGTATGTATCCCGTTAATGAGATGATGCTAACTCTACTGATATAATGAAATTACATAGATGAAGTTATTCAGTTGGTGAGAGTCGAATGAGGTTCATATGACTATATATGGTTTGAAATATAATATGTTCTTTCAAGTCATATGTATTTACCTTGTCATATGAGATTATGAGATTATGAGATATTGGGATGATTATGTGCATGATTGTGTGGATTCATAATGAGTGGTATGACAGGTGCAGGTCTCTAGTTGTTAATTTCAATACACGACTTCCAGAAGTAGAGTTAAGTGCTTATGTATTGTGAGTCAGTAGAAGTCTGACATAAAAAAGATGAATTATGATTTATGATTGACACTTTATGGTTTTATAAAAATGTACAAGAATTGATGGCTTTATGTTGATAATTAAAGTTATATTTATATTAGAAGTTTTAAAAATAGCTAGTTTATCTCGTTGTTTGCATTGTGTTTTATTTTCTTTAATATGTGATGATCGTGTATTTACGCGGGTGCCGATGATAATACAGGTGATATAGTTCCTTTGTGAGTAGTTGGAGGATGAAAATGTTTTTTTTTTAATATTTTATTTTAATCTTATATAAATATTTAAATTTTTTATGAAGAGAGATATATTTTGAAACACGGAATGAAAGAGTTATATATATATATATATATATATATATATATATATATATATATATATATATAATTTTGATATTTCATGGTTATTAGATATAATAAAATAGGTATATTACGAGATCATAATTTTACTGGTTATAAGCATTTAAAGAAGAAGAATAACTTGTACATTTTTTTTACATAACTTTATAATTTGTTACGTGTATTACATTAATTTTTTAGTTTTTTTTTTATGTTTTTGTGTTTTTTATATTTTAAATTTGACGTTAATAGAATTGTGATATTTTTTTATTAACAAAGCTTTAAAAGTTTCAATTTAATATTTTTGTATTTCTTAAAAAATTATTTTCTTCATTTTTAACTAATAAATAGATTAATAGATATTGATATCTCACTAGTTTTGAATTTAATTTATGCATGCTAATTACAAACACATATCCTATTTTACTCTTTTTTTTTTCTATTACTTCTTCCTTCTCGGATAACAATAACAATAATGAATCTTTAACCTTTTTGCAGGTTAGCTAAATTTGTTCAATCGCTTCGAATTATTAAAATAAAATATTTTAATATTTTTAAAATAAGAAAATTGAAAAAATAAGTTAAAATTTGTTTATAATTTATTAAAATGTCATTACGTTAGTTTGTTCAAAACCATATATTTTTAACATTTATACATAAGTTATTTTTAGCCTATAAATTTTTTATTTTATTTTATACATAAGTTACCTTTTTTCACTCATTTAAATATTTTAAAAATATTTAAAATGAAATTTCTTGAAAAGAACCTGATTAAAAAAATGTTTCACAAACTATAGAACGTAAGATGTAAGTCATTTCAAATTTTGAACTTTTTGTCTATTACAAATGCAATATTTTTCAATATCACTTATATATTATCAAATCAAAGTCATTTTCTTTTTTTTAAGGAATTTTGTCCACAATAATTGCAGTATTTTTTTTTAAATAAATACGTATTATCAAATCAAGGTCCTTTTCTTTATTAATTTTTAATTAGAGAGTTTTGAAGTCTTGATCTTGATCTTTTGTCAGTTTTAAGTCATTCCTATTACTCTGGTCATAATCAAAAGATAGGGAAAAAATTTAAAAGTGTTTTTCTAACTTACATTTTAGGGAAGAAATTATTTTTGTTAGCATTTTACTATTGAAGAAAAAATATTTAAAAAAATTAAACTTAAAATTTGAGTGAATTTTTAAAAACTACTAAATCTAAAAACAATTGAAAATAATATTATTAGACGAAGTAATATTTTGCATAAATGAAAATATATAATTATAATATATTGATTTATATGTAAATTAAATATATCATATATGATGGGTTGAATTTACAATTTTCCAAAAAAGTCATATTCTCCAAAAAAAATCAATGAGTTAAGTGTGTGTTTACTTTGGTATTCGGAATTTTTTATCTACTTTTCCTGACATAAAAAATAGTTTTAAATTAGATATACACTTAAATAGAGAGCTGTAACTCAAAAAAAATTATAATGAAAAATATTATTTAGGAAAAATATGACTCTTAAAGTTGTCTTATGTAAGGATTGAGAAAAATAGTCTTATATTAGAAGTGGTAAAATTAAAATGACACCTGAATATTTTATTATTAAATTTAAAAGAGCATAAAAATAGAAATTTTGTTATTCAGGTTTCATTTTAAAAAGAACCACCGTCTCTCTAAAAAGTTCTTTTCCTTTCCTTTTCATTCTCTCTAAGATTCTGACTTCCTCGTTCATCAGTTCGACGATCAGAGTCCACCATCAGATTCTTGGCAGTGAGTACTACAAGACTGCCCGATCAGAATATCTGATAGAGTAAGTTCATTTTTGCTCTTCTCTTTGAGTCAAATTTTGAACTTGTTAGGTTGTTTTTTTCTTTGCTTTGCATGTGACCTTTTTAGCTTCAAGGTTAATCTCTGTTAGCTCAGGGTCCTAAGGATATAGTTAGATTTTTTATTAGGACTCTGTGGTGCAGATTACGTTACCTTTAAGTTTTTGGTGGATTTGGAGCTCTTAGCGATTATCTGCTAATTTTCAGGTAAGGGAAGCTAGCCTTAATTTCCAATAGAACATTAGGCTAGAAGATCTGGATGTGAGGGTGACGTGGTCACCAGTCTCAAACGTTCTTCCAGAATTGTTTGTTTTAAGTATATTAGAAACTGATTGAGATTTGAATGTGAAATTGATATATGGTTGTTGTTATACAATTATAATGTTGTTAAGTCTGGGTTGTTTGATGTTGATTTACAGTAATTTCAGATATAGCAGGGACTTTGTTATTTTGTGTGCTCTCTGGTGTGATTTGGATCAAACTAAACTATTTTCATTCAATCCAAATTTACTAGGTACTCTCTGGTGTAATTTAGATCAAACTAAACTATTTTCGTTCAATCCAAAAATTTTGGGTGCTTTCTAGTGTGATTTCGATCAACCTAAAATATTTTCATTCAATCCATAATTCTTGGGTGCTCTCTGGTGTGATTTCGATCAACCTAAAATATTTTCGTTCAATCCAAAATTTCTAGGTGCTCTCTGGTGTGATTTCGATCAACCTAAAATATTTTCGTTCAATCCAAAATTCCTGGGTGCTCTCTGGTGTAATTTAGATCAACCTAAAATATTTTCGATCAACCCAAAATTTTGTATACATATATGAATATTGCTATTTTTATTATTTTAGCATAGTTTATTTTAGATTACTATTGTTAAATAACTTTTTAGATATATTTGGATTGTTAGAAAGTTTAAATTATATATTATGATTGAATGGTGTATTGATGTATTAAATGAAGTGTGCAATGATTTGAAAGTGTGATCAAGACATAATATTTTCAGGAAAGGAAATACCGTGTTGAGATTGTTGTTAGGGTGTATTGATCTGTCAGACCCGTAATGAGACATCCTGACTCTACTGATACAATGGAATCACATAGATGAAGTTATTCAGTTGGTGAGAGTCGATGGAGATTCATATGACTTTTGTCTGGGGTTTGAAATATAATCTGGTCTTTCAGGTCATATGAATTTACCCTGTCATACGAGATGATGAGATATTGAGATGTTTATGCGCATGGTTGTGTGGATTCACAACTAGTAGTATGACAGGTGCAGGTCTCAGGATTCTAATTTCAATACACGAGTCTTCCGGAAGTAGAGTCAAGTGTCTATGTTATATGAGTCAGTGAAAGTTTGACATGTGAAAGATGAATATAGAATTTGAATGACACTTGATGATTTGAGAATTTGTATGAAACTTAATGATTTATGTTTATTAATTTCAAATTGAAATTTTATAGAATTTTGGTTTATATAGCTAGCTTACCCTGTTATTTGTTTGTGTTGTTTCTTTATCTATGATGATCGTGTATTTACATGGGAGCAGATGATGTTACAGGTGATTGAGCTCCTCCTCAGTAAGAAGCTAGATGATGAAATTATTTTAGTTGAAATCTGAATATTTGTTTTAAATTTTATGTAGATATTAAAGTTTTATGAAAAGAGATATGTTTTGTAATATTTTTAAGAAAAAGTGGTGGACATATGTGTATTATGTTTATATTTTCTTTTTAATATTTTATACAAATTTTAGTTTTTAGATGTGGGAAATTATAGGGATGTTACATTTGGTATCAGAGCAGTTCATCCTTAGGATGACCTGAGGGTAGTGGGTTCATTATGTTTCTTCTGCTTATAAATAATTGTTGGAGTTTTAATTAAAGATATAGTAAAAGATTTTCAAATTGCTTTTAAAAGTTTGTGAAATCTGGTTTGTGCTATAGTAAATGTATGTTATAAATGAAAGTTTTAGTATTAAGAATGAAATGATCTTGATAAAGTAGTGAGGGTGCACACTCATAACTGAATCGAGATGATTCTCTATCTTAATTCTAAAAATTTGAAGTTGAGATTATATTAAATTCTTGTGTGATTTATTTCATTTTATTAAGTGTTTGTGTATTTAATTGAAAGTTGTCTTTTAGATTAACAGTTTTACACCAATAATTATTTTGGTGTAATACTTTTTATTATAAGTATTATGATTTGGTTGATAAACTCAAATTCTGGATGGTTTTGAGACGCTTGTTTTGTAAGATCTAAATGTTATATTCAGAAAGAATTGATTTGTTATTGATTTTCATTTTATAGTTGTAGGAATAGAAAACAATAGTTTCAAAATTCTCTAGGAAATAAAATGAATAGTTGCTCAACAAGTGTGGAGCAAGTTGCAAGTTATAATTAGTTGTGTCATGGTTTAGTTTCAGAAAGATATAAGTTATGAAGAGCAGCAGTATGTTGAAGATTTAAAGATCTAATTAAGCACGTGTTTCAATAGGAAGTACCAGAGTTAAGTTTCAAGATGAAAGTAAGAATCTTCTTTGATTTGGAGCTTGGAATATTTTAGTATCAATAACACAATATAAGATGGCTCTAGCTGAACAATAAAGATTAAAAGGAAATTTGAGAATTTGTGGAGAATAAGTTTACAGGTCGATTACATCATATTGAGAGGTATCAATGATTTTGGGAAAAAAAAATGGGATATCTTAATTGTGTTAGGTTACAACTAGACAAAGAAAATTATTGAAAGGCAGCAGATAGAGAAATTGCTTGGATAGGATCAAAAGTTTCCCACAAGATGGATGTTGTGTAGTTGGTATGATTCTTTTAAAAAGCATTGTGTGATTCAGAATCGGCATACTCCTTTATGTCAAGTATGTAGGAGACGAATTGGATGTTATTCTAGAAATAGATTTGCTATCTGCCAAGTACATTTACATATATTGTAGTCAGCAGAAGATAGTGTTTCCAAATTTCCAATGAGTCATAATTTATGTCTACTAAAAAAGTATGGTCTAAACTGAAGGAAGGATCAAGCTGTTTTATAATCTTAACTCAGATGGGAGTTAAGAATGAAGATGAGATGAGTAGTATACTTGTAGTGAAGGAATACGTAAATTACCTCCAAAGAGAGAGGTGGAATGTTCCACTGAAATGGTATCTGGAGTTAGACCAATGTCAATGGGACCTTACAGAATGCCTTCAGCTAAGTTGATTAAATAGAAGAAACAAGTGGAAGAGTTGTTAAAGAAGCAGTGCATCAGACCAGTATATCTCTATGGGGTTTCCATGGTTAAAGGAAATATGGAGAGTCTCGGTTGTGTATGGACTACAGGCAGTTGAATAAGTTCACCATCAAGATCAAGTATTCTCTACTCAGAATTGATGGTTTGAGGGATCAGTTACATGAAGCCTCAGTGTTCTCAAAGTTTGATATGAGATCTAGATAGCAGCAAATTTTGGTAAAGGCTGAAGATGTGCAGAAAACAACCTTTAGGTCTCGTTATGGACTTTTTGAATATGTAGTGATATTATTTGAAGTAACAAACGCTCCAGCTCTGTTCAGGGATTACATGAATAAAAATTTCTATTCTTTCTTAGATAAGTTGTTGTGGTCTTTATAGATGATATGCTTATTTATTCAAGGATCAGAGAAGAACATGAAGAGCATCTGAAGACAATGTTGGAAATTCTGGGAGAGAATAAATGGTATGATAAATTCTATAAGTGTGAGTTCTGACTGAAGTAAGTTAACTTTTTAGAGTATGTGTTATCAGTTCAGGGGTCTCAGTGGATCCAGCCAAGGTGGAGGCAGTGTTTCAAGGGGGATGCCCTAAGACAGTCACAAAGATAAGAAGTGTTGTGAGTCTAGCTGTTTTCTATCAGAGGTGTGAGTAGAGTTTCATAAAGCTGAAGAAAAGGTTGACAAGTGCTCCAATGTTGGTAATTCCCGATACAGGAAAACCTTTTGAGGTTTAGTATGATGTTTCACATCACAGATTGAATTATGTCTTACTGCATGAGAAGATAGTAGTTGCACATGTTTCAATGCAACTCAAAGTTCATGAGAGAATTTATTCTACTTATGACTTAGAATTGGCAATGGTGGTGTTTGCTTTGAAAATTTGAAGGCATTATTGTATGGAGCTCAGTTTCAGGTGTTCAGTGATCATAAAAGTCAGAAATATTTGTTTGACCAAGAGAGTTGAACATGAGGCAGAGAAGATGAGTGGAATTTCTGAAAGATTATGAATTCCAGTTGATGTATCATCTAGGAAAGGTTAATGTAGTTGCAGATGCTTTGACCAAGAAGTCAGTACAAGTGTCAGTCATGATGATTGAAGAGCAGAAGTTGTTTGAGCAGTTTAGAAATCTGAATTTGGGAGTACAATTTCATGTTGATCATATTGATTGTAGTAAGTCAAATATAACTAATGATTTTCTTGGAATGATAAAGGAAAAGAAGTTAGAGGATCCTAGTCTGAAGTGTACTGTGGAGTTGCAAGGTACAAATAAGGCTAAAAGACTTGGTGATGGGGGAAGATGGACATTGAGATTCAAGGGAAGAACTTGCATACCTGCAAATGAAGAGTTAATGAGAATGATCCTAAAATAAGGTCATAAGGGTCATCTTAGTCTACATACCGATATGAATAAGATGTACCAAGGTCTAAAGTAGTTCTTTTGGTTGTCCGACATGAGAAAAGAAATAGCTTGGTATGTTGTGGCAAGTTTGGCATGTCAGAAGGAAAAGGTAGAACATTAGAGACCTAGTGGTTGTTGCAGCAGTTGGATTTTCACGAGTGGAAATGGGATGACACCACATGAAGCTTTGTATGAGAGGAAGTGTAAAACTCTTTTATGTTGGTATCAGAATGGTGAGACAGTTGGTTGGGCTAGAATTAATTCAACAGATCATTGGGAAGGTGAGGCATATGTTTGATAGAATGGAGACTTCTTAGAGTAGGCAGGAGTCATATGCAGATCAGAGGAAGAAGCCTTTGGAGTTTACAGTTGGAGACTATGTATTCCAGAGAATATAGCCTACCAAGAGTGTAGGACGAGCTATCAGGAAGAAGTTATTTCCTGAAGTTTGATGGAACCTATCAGATTATAAACATGCATAATGTTTTTTTTCATGTGTCTCAGCTAAGAAAGTATATCCAAGAACCTAGTCATGCATTGAAATAGATAATGTGCAAATCAAGGATAACATGTCTTTTAAAGTAAAACCAGTTAAGATTGAAGATCATCAGAGTACATAGCTTAGAGGCAAGATCATCAGTACGGTGAAGGTAGTATGGGTTGTTAGGTTTGGTGATTCATCTAGGGAAACAGAAGGAACCATGAGAGAATCCTATCCCTACCTCTTTTCTCGCAAGTCAATTTTCGAGGACGAAAATTTTTTTGTTGGGGAGAATGTAAGGATTGAGAAAAATAGTCTTAGAGTAGAAGTGGTAAAATTAAAATGACACCTGAATATTTTATTATTAAATTTAAAAGAGCATATAAATAGAAATTTTGTTATTTAGGTTTCATTTTAAAAAGAACCACCATCTCTATAGAAAGTTCTTTTCCTTTCCTCTCCCTTCTCTCTAAGATTCTGACTTCCTCGTTCATCAGTTCGACGATCAGAGTCCACCATCAGATTCTTGGCAGTGAGTACTACAAGACTGCCCGATCAAAATCTCTGATAGAGTAAGTTCATTTTTGCTCTTCTCTTTGAGTCAAAATTTGAACTTGTTAGGTTGTTTTTTTCTTTGCTTTGCATGTGAACTTTTTAGCTTCAGGGTTAATCTCTGTTAGCTCAGGATCCTAATGATATAGTTAGAATTTTTATTAGGACTCTGTGGTGCAGATTATGTTACCTTTAAGTTCTTGGTGGATTTGGAGCTCTTAGCGAATATCTGCTAATTTTCAGGTAAGGGAAGCTAGCCTTAATTTCCAATAGAACATTAGGCTAGAAGATCTGGATGTGAGGGTGACGTGGTCACCAGTCTCAAACGTTCTTCCAGAATTGTTTGTTTTAAGTATATTAGAAACTGATTGAGATTTGAATGTGAAATTGATATATGGTTGTTGTTATACAATTATAATGTTGTTAAGTCTGGGTTGTTTGATGTTGATTTACAGTAATTTCAGATATAGCAGGGACTTTGTTATTTTGTGTGCTCTCTGGTGTGATTTGGATCAAACTAAACTATTTTCATTCAATCCAAATTTACTAGGTACTCTCTGGTGTAATTTAGATCAAACTAAACTATTTTCGTTCAATCCAAAAATTTTGGGTGCTTTCTAGTGTGATTTCGATCAACCTAAAATATTTTCATTCAATCCATAATTCTTGGGTGCTCTCTGGTGTGATTTCGATCAACCTAAAATATTTTCGTTCAATCCAAAATTTCTAGGTGCTCTCTGGTGTGATTTCGATCAACCTAAAATATTTTCGTTCAATCCAAAATTCCTGGGTGCTCTCTGGTGTAATTTAGATCAACCTAAAATATTTTCGATCAACCCAAAATTTTGTATACATATATGAATATTGCTATTTTTATTATTTTAGCATAGTTTATTTTAGATTACTATTGTTAAATAACTTTTTAGATATATTTGGATTGTTAGAAAGTTTAAATTATATATTATGATTGAATGGTGTATTGATGTGTTAAATGAAGTGTGCAATGATTTGAAAGTGTGATCAAGACATAGTATTTTCAGAAAAGGAAATACCGTGTTGAGATTGTTGTTAGGGTGTATTGATCTGTCAGACCCGTAATGAGACATCCTGACTCTACTGATATAATGGAATCACATAGATGAAGTTATTCAGTTGGTGAGAGTCGATGGAGGTTCATATGACTTTGTCTGGGGTTTGAAATATAATCTGGTCTTTCAGGTCATATGAATTTACCCTGTCATACAAGATGATGAGATATTGAGATGTTTATGCGCATGGTTGTGTGGATTCACAACTAGTAGTATGACAAGTGCAGGTCTCAGGATTCTAATTTTAATACACGAGTCTTCCGGAAGTAGAGTCAAGTGTCTATGTTATATGAGTCAGTGAAAGTCTGACATGTGAAAGATGAATATAGAATTTGAATAATACTTGATGATTTGAGAATTTGTATGCAACTTGATGATTTGGAGAAATTGTATGAAACTTAATGATTTATGTTTATTAATTTCAAATTGAAATTTTATAGAATTTTGGTTTATATAGCTAGCTTACCTTGTTATTTGTTTGTGTTGTTTCTTTATCTGTGATGATCGTGTATTTACACAGGAGCAGATGATGTTACAAGTGATTGAGCTCCTCCTCAGTGAGAAGCTGGATGATGAAATTATTTTAGTTGAAATCTGAATATTTGTTTTAAATTTTATGTAAATATTAAAGTTTTATGAAGAGAGATATGTTTTGTAATATTTTCAAGAAAGAGTGGTGGACATATTTGTATTATGTTTATATTTTCTTTTTAATATTTTATACAAATTTTAGTTTTTAGATATGGGAAATTATAGGGATGTTACATCTTACCACTCTTAAAGTTGTATACAATTCTTGATATGATAGATTTAGTATTCAAATATTCAACTCTTAGTAGTTGTATGAATGTGCTAACATGTCCACACTAAGGAGTCTATAAAATTTGATAATTATGAATTAAAATTTTCAAATTCAACATAATTCCAATTCAAATTTAATAAAATAAAATAGATCTAAAATTTAGATTTATTTTAACTAAATTAAATCAATTTAAATTTATTTGCTTTAATTTAAATTTAAATTTGGATTAAATTAAATTCAGTCATTCAATTAGATTGATTTTTTATTTAATTTAAATAATTATGAATTGAAATTTTCAAATCTAATATAATTTAAATTCAATAAAATAAAATAAATCTAAAATTCAGGTGTATTTTAACTACATGAAATTAAATTAAATTCACTCATTCAATTGGATTAAACTTAGATTACGTTTTCTTTTTAAAATTAAATTAAAAGTTAAATAAATTTTTTATCTCACTATTTATTTGGATATTTTTTTCATTGTAATCTCACCATTTTTTATAATCCATGTTAAATTATTCTCTTATTATGGAGTATTTATAAATTATATTAAACTATTCTCTCACTCATTAGTTAAGTATTCATAAACTATTACATTATTCAATTCATAAATAAAACATCCAGTCATAATTTTGTTATGCAATTAGTAAGCTTTATCAGATCGCCAATTATTAACATATGTTGTAGACGTTTAGATAGTGTATTATAGTTGTACAAAACATTGTTAGAACATTCAAAATACAAATAAATCATTCATGTAGTTTTTGTTATGAAAATATTAACTCCTCATATGATCTTTTAGTCATTAAATTGTCAAGTGAGTCATAAATCGTAGTGTCTCAATAGATCATCTATAGGGTCTTAGACTATCCAGGGTGTCAAATAAATAATTAGAGAATAATAATTCTTTGTTTGTCTTATTTCACACGTTGGATACTTATTTTTCCACATCGTCAGTCTTTCAACGGTGTTAACGTGAGTTTAATGGAAAAGAGCACATTGACTCATTTTAAATAAAATTAGGAAAAAATTAGAAATTATAAAAATCATATGAATACTTTAAAAATTAATCTAGATTTGAATTAGCTGACTTGGACTCAACGCAACCAAACTCAACTTGATGTGGGCTAAGGCCAGTTAGACCCAACCTAACCTAAGCTCGACTTGGTCAGACTCAACTTGACTTTAGTTTAGTCCAACTCGATTAAGTTTGATGTAAACTTGATCCAATCTAAACTAAACTAACCTAGGTCAGGCTCAATCTAACCTAACATGGGCTCAACACCCAACTTATCCAAACTAACCAAGGCTAGCCTGACCTAATATAGGCTCGACTTAACACAATCCCAACTTGATCTAAGTTAGACTCAACCATGTCAACCTGACCTGACTTCGACCAACTCAACCTGATTTGAGCATGTTTTGACCTAACCTGTTAAGATCCAGTTTGATCCTACTTGACTTAGGTTCAATCTAGCATGACCCAACCTTACATGAATTTGGTCCAATCTAAACCCTACTTGACTTAG
Organism: Phaseolus vulgaris; assembly: GCF_051622355.1. Classification (NCBI taxonomy): domain Eukaryota; kingdom Viridiplantae; phylum Streptophyta; class Magnoliopsida; order Fabales; family Fabaceae; genus Phaseolus; species Phaseolus vulgaris. Next base: position 17,605,289 of record NC_143501.1, on the reverse strand, counting down.
TCTCCCTAGATTCTACCCTTCTCATAAATGGAGTGTTCATATATGATCATATTTAAATAACCTTTGTATAAAATCAAAAGTAACTTTATGTATTAAAAAGCTAAAAAGTAAATGAAGAGTAAAAGTAATTATGTATTAAAAAAATTAAAAGTAAATTAACATTCAAAGTAATATACTTGATCTTAGAAAGAGATAAAAATACAATAAAAGAAAAATTTAGTGCACTCAAGTGCATCTAAGGTGATAGTATATAATATTTTTAATCAGTTTTGAAGTCTTTTTGTTATTTTGGTTCTTTTAGTAGACTCTTGAAGTCAGCTTCCAATAATTTTGTTAATTTTGATTGGTCCCATTCTTTTATAATTTTGATTGATTATTATTTTGCAATCATATTTTTATAAACTTTTGTTTGGAAATTGATTTTATTATTACAATAATGAAAAATTCTTAAAAAGTATTATAAGATATTTTCGTGCTTATAACTTAAAGCGTTTAGAGAAAGAAGAAGAACTTGTACGATTTTTTTTACATAACCTAATAGTTGTTTTAAGGTGTATTAGATTAATTTTTTAAGTCTTTTTTTTTATGTTTTTTTGTGTTTTTTATACATTAAATTTTTACGTTAATAGAATTGAGATCTTTGTTTATTAACAAAATTTTAAAAGTTTCAATTTAATATTTTTTATTTCTAATAAAAAATAGTCATTTTTAAGTAATATATAGATTAATAGATATGATCTCCCACTATTTTTTGAATTTATCTTATGCATGCTAATTACAAACACATATCCTAATTTACTCTCTTTTATTCTATTACTTCTTCCTTCTCCAATAATAATAATAATAATGGACCTTGGACATCTCTCTATGCATAATTAGCTAAGTTGGTTGAATCGCTTCGATCGGTTTATTAAAATAAAATATTTTCAATAATTTTAAAATAAGAAAATAGAAAACTATTTTTTTTAATATTTTAAATTACAGTATAATTTATTAAAATTTTATTATATTAGTTTGTTAAAAAATTCTATATTTTTTAAATTTATTCATAAATTATTTTTAACTTATGAAAAAAGTATTTTACCTTTTGTAACTCATTTTCATATTTAAGAAATGTTTAGAAAGAAATTTATTGAAAAGAGACTGATTAAATAAAATGTTCCACATGCTCTAGAACGTGAGATGTAAGTCATTTAAAGTCTTCAACTTGTGTCTATTACAATTGCAACAATTTTCAAAATATCTTATATATTATCAATTCAAAGTCATTTTCTTTTTCAAGGAATTTTGTCCACAAAAATTGCAGTATTTTAGAAATAAATATGTGCTATCAAATCAAAGTCATTTTCTTTATTAATTTTTAATATGAGATTTTTTATCTTTTGTCAAGTTTAAGTATTGCTATTGCTGCCACAATGAAAAGTTAGAAAAAAGATTTAAAAGTGTTTTTCTAACTTATATTTTAGGGAAAAATTAAGTGTACATTTTATGTTTTTTTTAAGTCCTTTTTTCTTAGCGAAAATAATCTTGCTTATGTAAAAATGGATTTCGTTTGAACGAAAATAGACTCGAAAGTATTTCAAAATTCACCTCATTTTCATTTGAACAAGAATTCCTCTCACTTGAGTAAAAATAGACCTAAGAACACCTCATTTTTCATTCTATTTTGCTTGAGTGAGAATTTTCTCACTTGAGCGAAAAATGTTGAGAAAAACTACTCCAAACTGATAAAGCACGATCTCACTGCAATTTTTGCATTCTAACTTGTATTTTGTAAAACCTATCATATCAAAATAACAATTAAATTTGTTAAGAGTTGTACGGGTACTCTCATTATGTTCCTATGTCAACCTATACTCAATCATTCACCACTTTCTAAATCAATTTCAAATACATCATAATACAACTCAAATCATTCACAATCTCATTCAAACCTTTACAATCTTAAACAAAAATGCATTCAATAATTTATTCATATCAAAGTCAACATATATTATACATATATAATTCACAAAATCACCTATTTCACATTTTAATTTCAAATAGTACACTATTTTACTCACAAACAAACAATCTTGGAAGAAGATTTGAAATTGGTAACCACGTCCCCCACATCCAAATCTTCTAACGTAGAGTTCTATTTAAAAGATTAAAACTAGTTTTCCTTACCTAACTTTAGTAGGTGTGCTCACAATGAGCTCCAATTCCTACTGAATCCAATGATAGCTTAACCTATAACATAAGTCCTAATCAAAGGTCTAACTATATCATTAGGACTCCGAACTAACATGAACTAATCCTAAAGCTAAAAGTGTCACATTCAATACATATCTTAATCAAACAAGCCTAAAATTAAAAATTGATTCAAAGGAAAAAGGAGCAAAAATGGATAACTGAATTTCTAATTGGGCAGTCTTTTAGTATTCATTGCCAGGAATAAAAAATAGACTAACTATAACTAAACTTCGATCGTCATTCTCATGACATATGGGTTCAGAAAGTCAAAGAGAAGGTAGAGAAAGGAAAAAGGAAATTTCTAGAGTGATAGTGATTCTTTTAAAATAAAACTTGAATAACTGAAATTTCTATTTTATATATTATTTTCACTTAATAATAAAATATTCAGGTATCCTTTTGATGCAATCCTAGCTTGCATTGCTATGGGTCTTTTGTTTTGTATTTTGGGGTGCAGAGTTTGGTGGGATTGGGTGGTTAAAATGGGTGAAAGGTATTGGTGTATGGAGAATGATAATGAAACTTAAGAGAGGTTAGGCCAACTCCTAAGAAGATTCAAGCAAAACACTATCAGAAGTGCAAACTTGTGAGTGAGAGTTAGAAGACAAATGAGCTAGCAACTTGTGCAACCTTTCTATTTTGGCTTGTTAACCCGTTTAGGCTCGTCCTGCATAAATCGTAACTTGCGCAGGCCAGGTGTAAGGCGGACTAGCCCGCATAAATAAAAGGGTCCTTTTTTAGCATGCCATCAAATTTCTTCTTGCACTCTATCAAATCCAAAATTCGAATTTCGGAAGTCAAAATAGTTGTTCTAGATTCCACAAGGTAAAATAGTTGTTTTGGAAAGGTTATATTCTGGAATGTTTTTTTTTTCTCTTCTAAATTTCAATTTTTGGAATTCACTTTTATATTAATGAAAATTAATTTTCAAAATTGATGAGGTGCAAATAGAAGTTTTATGAGGTGCAGGAAAAAAACATCCTAGTAAGAAAAATACAAATTTTTCTTATGCAGGTTGACCCACTGACCAACACTTTTGTAAAGCTAGCCCGCGGACAAACACTTATGCAAAGTTGGCCCACAGACAAGCACTTATGTAAAGCGGATCAACAAATTTAGCTCGCATCACTTTTTCAGGACAAGTTAACCCAACCTTCATTTTGCAACCAAATGCGAAACCGGTCAACCTGTATTGTTACACCTACTTCGTCTGACCTGTGCTCAATCTAACCTGAGCTACTCAGTCTGACCTTCACTCGATCCAACCTACACTAAGATGAGTCCAACACAACCAATAAAACTTTCATTGTTTCAAAGTATAGTCTCATACGTGTTCATAGATTATATCAATTCCAGTAACAATTTCCTTGTAAGATATTTAAACAACTTTTTTTATAAAGCCAAAAGTGATATTTTGTCTTTGAGAAAATACAAAATAAATTAATACTAAAAAATAATCGTACTTGATTTTAGAACGAGAAAAAAAAAAGAATTGATGTACAATATAATATTTTTAATTAATTTTAAATTCCATTTGTTATTTTAGTTCTTTTACTTGTTTTGAATTCATATGCTTACAATTTGTCAAATTTGAAGTTGTGGTCCCATTTTTTTTTTAGAAAACAATGATAAAAAAAGAATTGATGTACAATATAATATTTTTAATTGATTTTAAAGTCCATTTGTTATTTAGTTCTTTTACTTGTTTTGAATTCATATGCTTATAATTTGTCAAATTTGAAGTTGTGGTCCATATTTTTTTTATGATTTTGATTCCTTATTATTTTGCAATATTTTTTATCAATTTTACCTTTGAAATTCGAATAATAATTAAAAATTACAAAAATTCTTTAAAAAACATTATGAGATATGTTCTCGTCGGTTGACTGTCTTCCTGGTAGTTAGAATCACGTCTCCTAGTTGTACTGGAATATGGCTTCGTTGTGATAGAGGACGCACTACCTGTTGATTACACTCCGACGATCAAGTCAGTTAGAATTCATCCAAAGTAGCATCTAAGTCAAGTGTCTTAGAAAGCGTACCTTTACTCGGAGATCCACTCCTCTTTTATAACCACCTTTGCAACAGCACGTGCTCAAGGGAATAAATCATAACTGAAAATAGAACTGAGCACATAAAATAATAACAGAAAATCCATCTGACATGGGCATCAATTATTCAACATTATAAGCGCACACCCTTATCTTTTAGGGTTATAGGGTTATTATCAGCATCTATCAAAATACTTTATACGTAACCCACATGCAACAAACAAACATGCACAATTATCTATAAGCACATACACACAACAGGTCCCACCCCTACGTAGGACAACCACATTGTGTTTGTTTTTTACGGACTCCTTCAATTGGACCAAAACCCATAATCTCCGCTCAGATCCAATAGCCGAGCTAACCACTCGCCAGCCCACATCGAGGATCAAGCTATTCTCGAATAAACCGTTGACCGAGCCCTTACCCAGTACAAGATATTTTAGTGGTTTATAATTTAGAACGTTTAGACAAAGAAGATAATTTGTTATTTTTTTTACATAACTTAATTAATTGTTTTACGTGAATTAGATTAGTTTTTTAGATTTTTTTTATATATTAATTTTTGACGTTAATAAAACTGAGATGTTTGTTTATTAACAAAGTTTTAAAAGTTTCAATTTAATATTTTTTTATTTCTAAAAAGTTTATTTTAGTAATTTTTAACTAATAAATAGATTAATATATATGATGTCCCATTATTTTTTGGATTTATTTTATGCATGCTAATTACAAATTCTTATCCTAATTTACTAATTTTTTTTCTATTACTTCTTCTGTACCGCCCGTCCCCGGACGTTGACCAAGGTCAAAGTCAAACATATGGTGGGACCCATCAAAGGGCCCTAAGGAAGAAAGTCAATGGGTTGACCGCTTGAGGCGTCGCCAGGTTGAGGGGTCGCCAGGTTGAGGCGTCGATGGTGTCACCCCCCGATACTCGCGGGTAGGAAAGACCGTGGAAGGGGCGACACAAGCAGAGGCCACGGTACGGACGAGGAGGTCTCGGGCCCCGGTACCCCAGAATAGTAACAAGAGAAGAGGAAGGTGGCTTCAAAGCCATATTCCTAGTACCAGTAAGGAGTAACCTAACTCGTGAAGTACCCACGCCACCTTTGGAGGATCCCTGGGACAGATACGACCCAGGAAAGGGCCACGCCCAGGGTGAGCCATGTGCGTAGTACGTGAGGAAGGCAGATACACTCCCAGGGCGAGTGACTAGAGGCTGGGGCGCATGAGTTGGCAGCCAGAGGGTCACCCCCTTCGCCGAATGCACTTTGAGGAAGGAAGACTTACACGCTGGAATTTCCCTAAGTTGGGTAACAGCGTCGTAAGGCCTTCCACATGGAGTTGCGCTTAAGTCAGATATGCCACGTGGCAGCAAGCACTGAAGCTCAAGGTATATAAGCTTTTCTGAAAGCTTAATGAGGTACGTTTTGATCATTTGCTCGCTCACTCACTATACGCACAAGTGATTAGAGAAAGAGAGAAAAGTTAGTTACGATTCAATTACACACCTTTAGAGCATTCAGTTACGGTGCTCCGATACGGAGGTGTTTGATGTTTCTTGCTTGCTAACTTGATAGTCGGAGTGCAAACGGCCGCGAGGGCGCCCTTTTGCTCGTTTCATTTCAGGTACTCATGGCGGAGCAAGGCGGAGATCTGAGTTGAAGACGAAGGAGTCCTAGTTCGCGAGTTAAAGCCATGCACGAAGATTTTCTCGGTCAACCGGCAGAAATATTTGGCACCCACAGTGGGGCAGATCTAAAACATCAGTCCCACCGAAGTGTTCAGTTCTTCAGTCGTAATTTTCGAGTTAGCTTTCCAAGAATCTTGCAAGATCCACCGTTCGTCGAGAAGATTACGCAGTTTTCACCGTTTGCTTTCGGTCTAGTTCAAGTTTTCGTCGGTCGTTGTTGAAGTTCAGTTCAGTTCACTATTCGTCGAGGAAGCTTGGTCAGTTTCCACCGTTAGTTCGTAGTTTATTCGAAGTTTGCTGAAGATCCACCGTTGTTCGTGGTTTGTATGTGATTCACTCTATATCCACCGATCGTTTTCCGTTCGAGCTCAGTTTTCACCGGTTGTTTCGTCAATCCAGTTCAAGTTCCCGTCGTTTTCTTCATTCTCTTGAAGTTTCAACCGTTCGTTCTTCAGTTTCACCGAGTTTTCACCGTTCGTTCGCAATTTCGTTCGATTCCACCAAAGAGTTTGTCAGAACCGCCGTAACAGTTAGAAGAGTTCCAAGAAACCGCTGAAAATGTGGACAACGAGACAAAGTTCGACGTGCGCTGAGAGCGGAGGCATGACCATGCAGCAAGTCATGGATATGATGCAAGGCTTGCAAGAAGCAATGGCAGCATCGAAGGTTGAGCAAGAACGCATGCAGGTGGATCTCATGGCGTCTCAGGCGAGAAATGAAGAGCTATGTTGTACGAATGAGGAGTTGCGCTGCGGGTTGTGCAACAACTCAGGGCTACGTGATGCATATGAGCGCGAGTGTTTCACTCCATCGAGGGAGTTCTCTACGCCGTTCTCGTAGTCGATGCTGGAGGCGGTGATCCCTAACACGTTAGTAGGTCCTAAAGTGACTTTCACGAGAATTGAAGATCCCGAAGCGCATCTCACGGCGTTCCACACGCAGATGATGCTGGTAGGTGGCTCCGACGCCATAAGATGCAAGCTCTTCATGAGCACGTTGACTGGGAAGGCCATGGACTGGTTCATCAGCCTTCCAGATTGCCACATCACCTCCTTCGCACAGCTTTCACAGCTGTTCAGGGAGTAGTACCTAGCAAACAGGGCTCCACCACCAGTTTCGTATGACTTGTTTGATGTAAAGCAGTACCAAGGCGAAACCTTGAAGGAATACATCAATCGCTTTGGGGCGCAAGTGGTGAAGGTTGGCACCACGGAGGAGCCTATGATCGTCTACGCGTTCAGGAAGGGAATGTGCCCTGGGCCTTTTTGTGAGTCGATCATTCGAAGCTGCCCCAAAACCTTTGTTGAGATAAGGCGTCGCGCTGTGGAACACATCGCCACTAAGGGCGAGGTGTGCGAGAAGCGCACAAGTGTTGCACCCGCACGCCCAAGAGCGTCGTCGCGTGCACAGCCCGCTCGGGTTAACGAGGCCGCGACAGGAAGAAAGAGCCAAGACAGGAAGCGCCCGTACGAGGCGAGGAGGCCCCAGACTAGGGGTCGAGCAGAGGGAAACAGGCTGGCAAGGGAAGGGAACAAGCCGTTGAGGCACAATTTCGTGGTGGAGCTGAAGGATCTTATTGTCGTGCCTAACATAGCTGACAGGCTGAGGCCACCAGTGAAGTCTGACAAGGTGCTGGGACCTCACAAAGACTCGTGGTGTGAGTTCCACGAGGCGTTTGGGCACCACATCAACAACTGCTTGGCGTTGGGCCATCAATTGGATGAGCTGGTGAAAAACGGTTTTCTGAAGGATTACCTGGCTGGGTCTGCTACGGTCGCGGCCCCGATGGTTCCAGAGGAGGATCAGGCGCATGAAATGCCGATCCACGGAGAAGTACACACCATTTCTGGTGGCTTCTCAGGAGGAGGGCCCACTGCCTCTCAGTGCAAGAGGTGTCTGAGGACGGTAAACTCAGTAGCTGAGGAAGGGTTGGATGACCCGTGGGAGTCAGACCTCGTGTTCACGAGGGCTAACCTACGTGATGTCGTCCCTCACGACAATGACCTCGTGGTCATTTTGGTCGTCACCGCTGGAAGAAAGGTGCACCGAGTTCTCGTCGACCAGGGCAGTTCAGCAGATGTCATTTTCTGGTCGACCTTCAACAAGTTGCAGTTGTCCCCTGACCTGCTGAGGCCCTACACTGGATGCTTGTATGGATTTGCAGGGGACCAAATTGAGGTACGTGGCTACCTGGAGCTGAGGACAACGTTTACTGATGGAACGGCGTCACGTACCGAGAGCATTCGTTACTTAGTTGTGAATGCCAATTAAGCCTACAACATCTTGTTGGGAAGGCCAGCGTTGAATAGGCTAAGGGCAGTGGCCTCCACGCGCCACATGAAGATGAAGTTGCCAGATCTTAGTGGCAGGGTGATCGTAATCAAGTCAAATCAGGAGGAGGCCCGGAAATGCTACGAAAACAGCTTAAAAATGAAGAGGGGGGTGTTCATGGTGTGGGAACGCCCGCCCAGTGTAGATACTCCCATGGAGGTAGAGCCCTTAGAAGAGGCGATGCCCGCGGAAGTGATGCCTGCCGAGGCCTCATCCGCGGAGGAGACGCCTAGGGAAGCTGCACCCTTGGAAGAATCACATGGGGAGGCCTCGTCCATGGAGGAAGAACCCGGAGAGGCCTCGCCCATGGAGGGAGTGTCAGAGGAGGCATCGCCTGAAGTACCCGACGAGGTGACGCCTAGGAGAGAAGGCCACAAAAGCGAGTCTGGCGCAGAGAGTGTGCGAGATAGGCGACCCCAGCCGGTAGATAATGTGGTCGAGAGACAGATTGGTGGCAAAGTATTCAAGTTGGGGCGATTACTGAGCCAGGAAGAACAAGATGAGGTGATGGCGGTAATCTCGCGCCACCTGGATGCATTTGCATGGTCCGCCTCGGATATGCCAGGCATCAACCCAGATTTTCTCTGCCATCATTTCACCATGAATCCCAAGGTCCGACCTGTACGATAGAGGAGGAGGAAGTTTAATGAGGAGAGGCGCCTCGTCGTGCAGGAGGAAACGAAGAAGTTGTTGAGTGCTGGGCACATCAGGGAGATCCAATACCCTGAGTGGCTGGCCAATGTCGTCTTATTGAAGAAGGCGAATGGAAAGTGAAGAATGTGCGTCGACTTCACGGATTTGAACAAGGCGTGCCCCAAAGATTCGTATCCATTGTCCAGCATCGACGTGTTGGTGGACAGCGCCTCAGGCTGCAAGATGTTGAGTTTCTAGGACGCATTTTTGAGGTACAATCAGATTAAGATGCATCCACGCGATGAGAGCAAAACGGCGTTCATGACCGAGACGTGTAGCTATTGCTACAAGGTCATGCCGTTTGGACTGAAGAATGCATGCGCCACCTACCAGAGACTGATGGATAGGATCCTCGCACATATGCTGGGTAGAAATGTGCAGGCCTATGTTGATGATATGGTGGTGACCTTCCAAGAAAGAGGGCGACACACAACTGATTTGTAAAAGCTGTTCGCCATGATAGCCAAGTACCGCCTCAAGCTAAACCCGGAGAAGTGCGTTTTTGGGGTTGAGGCAGGAAAGTTCTTGGGGTTCATGCTCACTGAGCGGGGGATAGAGGCGAACCCCGACAAGTGTGCAACAATCATAGCCATGCGAAGCCCAACCTCGGTGAAGGAAGTGCAGCAGTTAACGGGGCGCATGGCGGCACTGTCAAGGTTTGTATCAGCTGGTGGAGATAAAGGCCACCCATACTTTCAATGCCTGAAGAGGAACAACCGTTTCATGTGGACAGAGGAACGCGAAACAGCCTTCCTCAGGCTTAAAGAATACTTGGCGACGCCTCCTGTGCTGTGCAAGCCACGGGCAGGCGAGCCCCTCCGCTTGTATTTTGCAGTAACGGAGTGGGCCATCAGCTCTGTGCTGGTTCAAGAGCAAGACTAGGTGCAGAGGCCCATCTACTTTGTAAGCAAGGCACTGCAAGTGATGGAAGAGGCCCAAGCACAAGCCCACATGCAAGCCCACCAAAGGGTAGATTTGGGCCAACCATAGAGTTATGGCCAAGAGGATCCAAGAAGACGTTCTTTTATATGTTCAAATGCCATAAACTCTAGTGTAGAGTAGACTTTAATTTCTTGTCAAAATTAGCATAGGAACTTTATTTGTAATTTTCTTAGAATTAATTTTGGCACCTAAAACACCAACCTAGGTAAACTTAGAGTTTCTAAAAAAACCTCTAAATTTACCAAGGCCGGTCTAAAAAACCCATGGAGGGGGTGAGCATAAAAACTAGACACACCCCTCCCCATGTGCTCATTTGTGCACCCATGTGCCATGTGCACCCATGTGCTTCACATTTACATTTCATTTGGCTATCATTAGGGTTGCATTATGGTCCTCCTTAGCCTATAAAAGGAGGAGCCTACACCTTGTATTTTCAAGTTTATTGTGAGTAAAGTTATGCTGCCATTTTGTGCCAAGCTTTGCTTCTCCTTAGAATTTTAGGCTCTAAACTTCATCTCCTTCACCTCTCCTTGGGTTGGCCGAACCTCCCTAGCTTCATACACATCATGCACCTCCAAGATCACCATCACTCTTAGGAGGATCTTGCTCACACACCTCCATGACTTCCGCACCCTTTTTTTTCTACATGATTCAAGAAGAACTTCATGAAAATGCCATCATTTGGTATCATGAGCTTGGGTTCTTCAAGATGAGTTGCTTTTGGTCTTTTCATTTTTAGTTCTTCTTTATTTCATGTTGTTCATCTTATTTCCATAATTGTCTTGCTGTTTTTTGCATTTTAATTTGTTTTGGTGTGCTTTGTGGAAGATCCAACCGAAGCACTTTTGTTCAATTGGTCTTGAACAATTTCTTGTGCAATTTGTGATAGGATTCCATACACCTTTGAGTTGCTGTTTTCTTTTAGGCTTTTGAGTCTTTATTGCACTTTTAATTTGGTTCATATTATGCTTTTGAGTCTTTAATTTCTGAATCCATATATGTTTTGTCAAGTCATGTTCATCCACATTGTCAACAATTCTTAGTAGTCCTTTATTTGGCTTGATTGTTTCTTGATTTTGGGTATTTTTATTTGCTTTGAATCTGCTGTTCTTTGATCTTTTGGTGCCATTTTAATTTTAGTTTGAGTTCATATTTGTGTTAGATCCTACACAAATTCTATTTCACAAATTCCATTGTGTTTAAATTTTGGTATCTTGCTGTTTTTTGTTTCCAGTTTCCAGAATCCCCTGTTTCAAATTTTCTGTGCTGGCTGTTTTGTTCCAGAAAAATATTTTCACTCATAGGAAAATTTTGATTCTCTGGAATATGCAAGTTTGAAGTTTTATAGAAAGGACAAAAAAAGAATTAGTCCAAAATAATCAACAGAAAAAAAAATGATAAATCTTTTAAAATAAGTGTGCAAATCTGAGGCGCTACAGCTGGCGTAACTGAACACCAAAATTGCAAAATTTATTAAAACAAATTGGTGCATGCTTTTTGAGTGATTCCAAAGCCAGATTTTAGATAAGATCTTGAATATCTTGCATATCAAATTTCAGAATCATATCTTAAAAACACAGCTCAGCATAAATTGGGGAAAAACACGTTTCTGGCCCACAACATTTTCCAGTGGTGCTGTTTTTTTATTTGGTCATCTAATTCTAGTGCCATTCTTAGGATTATTTTGTGTGCCTACCTTTATTTTGGTACCTTTTATTTGCTTGCTTAATATTTCTTTGACCTCTTTCTAGTTGTCATAATCTAACTCCTTTTGGTGGTACTGTTTTATTCAATTAAATTGTTTCTTGCTTTTGTTCTTTGACCTCTAATTTGGTGCTGGAATTTATTTCTCCTTTGGTGCTTAATTGAATGGAAACTTGACTTGGATAAGGTCTAGTATTTTGATAGGTGCTGGAATTGGAGAATTAAAACCTTCATTCTAAGGGGAAACAAAGCCAAGGCCGAAATAAGCTTTCTTGAAAAACACTACAAACACTTGGAGGGCCAACAAGCAAAGACAACAAGGAAGTGCATTTAGCAAAAAGAGGATTAACAAAGGGAGTTTTCTTAATTTCCTTGCAACTTAATTTGTGTTAATTACCTCTTAATTACGATTTAGACGGTGAGTGTGTCTTCAAGGGCTCAAAGTGTCCAAGAAGCCTCACCTAGGACCGACTAATATAGAATTCTTAATTAGCAATTGTTAATTGTTTGTAATTGCCTTTTCTTTTGCTTAATTAGTAACGCTTTGTATGTGTGGTTGTTTTAAGTTTTGTTAAAAACCGTCTAGCTTTGTTAATTAGTTAGCATGCATTGTTTTCTTGCATTAAAATCTGATTTCTCAACTTAATTGTGTTCCAAGTGGTTTACTAAGAGAAAGCTTTGTGTGAAGACATTGAGGGATAGTTTTTGGCTAAGGCAAAGGCTTGGTATTTAAGTAGTCCACTGTGACTCACCTCCCTTACCTGGAAGACTACCTTCTTTGACTTCCCTAAATTTTTCTCAAGGTAAAATACTTCTACACACAAAGTTTTAGTCATGTCTTCTCACTCCTCTAAATCTCTTAAAAGTGAGGTGAAATCCTTGAAATCTCTTTTGAAACAACTTACTAAGGATATTCAATCAATTTCATCTAAACAATTGGAGAATGAGATCAAAACTAATGAATTGACTAAAGCAAAGAATGAGAAGTCTCAATTTTCAAAAAAAATTACATTCTCATGCATCTAGCTCTAAACATCATGATTATCTTGGGGAAGAAAGTCTTAGGAAAAATGAATATCATCAACAATTCCCTAAGAGAGCTAGGAAAGAGAGACAAGAAAACCTAACCAAGCATATCTCTCACACTCAAGCTAGAGAAATTCCATGTTTAGAATACCTTGGCAATGATCAATTAGCATCTCAATGTTTCAATGAAAGATCTATGATCTTAAGGGACAAAGATGAGAATAGTAGCCAAGAAAAAGAAGCTAGTGAGAGTAAAGAAAATGTAAAAATAGAAAAGCAAGAGAAAACCCTTGGGAAACAAAAGGCGTGGGAGAAGAGTGTTCCTTCCCACAAGGTCATTCAACAAGAAGGAAAAGTTGAAAATACATTTGAAAATATACCTCTTGTTGAACAACCTAGCCTTACCTTTTGTAAAGGAACACTTGCAAGCCTAGAAAAAAAAGAAGAATCCTTAAAAAAGGCTGGCATAGATAAAAATATAGTAGATTATTTTATATACATGCCAAGATATCACCAAGTGAAGGTCAAGTCATCTATAGGCATCTACAAAGACAATTTTTTTTATGTGAAGTAGTGCCTAAAGAAACTTGTCATGTCTTATTGAGACAACCTTTGCAACGAATTGAAATTTCCATGAACAAAGGTTGTATCAACGAGACTACCTTCACACATAAAAGAGAAATTCTTCATGAAGGAGAACTCATGGGTCAAATTAAAGTTGATAAAACTCTAGAGCTTTTAAAAGGAAAATTATTGTCACCCATGAGAAAAGATGTTCAAAGACATTACCCTAGATACATTCCGTGTTTTAAAAATACATCTAAGGCGATGTTTCATGAACTCTATACTACTTCACCTTTTGCAAATGATCCTTGGGAAGACATAAGCCTAAATTTCATATTAGATCTTCCTAGGACAACAAAAGGTTTTGATTCCATTTTCATGGACATAGATAAACTCATCCTTAAAGAAGTGACAAGTCTTCATGATTTCTCTTCAAACTTAGTGTTGGATAGAGCTCCAAAATTTGAAAACCATCATTTGAGGATTCTCTTGGAAAAACTTGCAACTAAGTTGTCCTTTTCAAGCAGGTCTCTCATCAAGCGTGGACACCCAACACATGTAAGATAAGCCCTCCTCGCCCTCGAGCGATGTCGAGGCCATAGAAGAGATGAGACCTTTTTCATCTTAAGTGATGACGAGGTCAGTAGCACCTTTGGCAGTAAGTGCCTTAGGGCTCAAGAAAGGTAATTAAAGATCGAGTTGAAGTGGTTACAAGTCAAAGAAGCGGAAGGGATTCAAAGAGAAAGAAGAAAAAACATAGAGAACACAAGTTATCAAAAGTAGTAAAAGCAGAAAAAATGCACTAGAGAATGAAGTCATTGCAAAGACCAGTTATATTCAGAATATATCAAAGAAGATGTTCACAGCAATTACGAAGTCAAAAGAAAAACAATTATATATACAGGGTGAAAGTGTTGCAAAGTCAAAGAAAAAGGCTAATCCTCTGGAGCCTTCAAAGGCACAATCTTGCCGTCCTCTATCTCGTTGAAGGGGCTGCAATCAGAGACATTAATTCCTGGGTTCGCGCAGGCCGCTTGGGCAAGGGCCTCAGCGAACCCATCAACGAATGCAGTTGCAGCCTCTTGGACTAGCTTTTCCTCTACTGCCTTGAAGTTTTCGGCTTGGGAGGCTAGCTCCTGGTCTCTGGTGTCAGAGGTTTTGACCAGTGCCGCCCGCAGTTCAGCTTCAAAATTTTCAAGGTCTTTAACTTTAGCTTCGAGGAGCTCGCACTCTTTGGCCTTTGCCTCCAACACAGCTTCCGCCTTGCTCAGCGCCGCCTCGGTCTTGCCCAGTTTTTGCTCGCGATCAACGCAGTGATCTTCGAGCTTCTTCACCTTAGCTTCGGAGGCTGCAAGGGTGTCTTTGAGGTCCTCGACTTGCTCACGAAGAGGCACGACCTGCCCCAGAAGTTCGGCATGGGCCTGCCCTGCTTCGTGAAGCCTCTTGCTAGCATTCTCTTTGGCCTTCTGCGCCACTCTCAAGGCGTCCTTGTGGGCCCCCTCCCGGCGTTCCCAGCGGCGCTTCTCCTCTTTCAGCAAGGCGTTTTCTTTCTCCAGAGCTTGAAGTGCAGAGACCTCGATAGCTTTGGCTTTAGCTTGATCGCGCCAAGTGTTGGCACTGGCCATGAAGGCACCCAGGTAGTAGTTCATTCCTTCCTTCTTGGGCCCCCCAGTTTGACTACTTGGAGACAGCTTCTCGAGGTAACCCCTCAACATTTCTTGGACTGGTAGAGGAAGCTCCGATGCAAATGCAGCTTGGGCAGGTTCAGATTCGACCCCGCCCTCCAAGGCCTTTGGTTGTGGAGGTGAGGTGGCACTTGGAGGGTGCTCCCTAAGAGATTTGGCCCCATGGGAAGAGGAAGATGTGGAGGTAACAGCCTGAGGGGCAGCCTGGGTAGTCCTTCTTCTCTTGAAGACTTGCCCTTCAACAGAATCTTCCTTATCCTCAGAAGGAACCACCACCACCCCTTTGCCTTTGTCAAGGGGGGCTGGTGCAGCGGTGGTTTCGGCCAAGGCAAGGGGGATGGTCGCTATAGGAGGTGGTGAGTGTGGGGGGTGATTTGGAGAGGGAAGAGCTTGGGGAGTTGTTGTTGGAGGTGGGTTTTGGGGGAGAAAGGTTGGGGAGGTGGGAGCGGTTTCGGAGGTTGGAGGTATGGAATCCCCAACCCCTTTGGACGAAGCTTCGCCCTTAGACTTCAACGGTTGGGCGAGTTTCCACCTCCTTTGCTTATCCATTTTTGAATATGCATCAAGAAGACAAACACAGTCAGAGTAAGGCACAAGCTAAATTGCTGCATTAGAAAAGCAGATAATTCATGAACAAGCAAAAACAAGCAGAAACAGAGAGCAAATAGTTAAAGAGGGTGATTCTCGTACTTATGTATCGGGTGAAGCCTTCAGCGTCGTATTCACGATTTATCAGAATAGAGGTATCGAGGACCCCCACGCTGGCCAGAATTTGGCAAACCTCTCGATCAGTCGAGGGCAGCTCATCTAAGGATTTGGTTTTGGTCAGCTTGACTGCTTTCACCCAGTACAAGGGGAAGCCATCCAAAGCCGCGTGGTCGTGCTCAGAGCAGCACACCCAGAAGAATTTGCCCCTCCATCCCTTATAGGATTGCTGGAACAAAGATAGGAGGACCCTCCCAGCAATGCTGTTGAAGCTCACCCAGAGGTTTTTTCCTTGCTTCTTCACCTCAAAGAAGTGAAGGAAGATGTCGACGGAGGGAGGTTGCCCAAAGTACCCACCAAGATGTTGAATGCCTTGACGAAAGCCCAGCTGTTGGGATGCAGCTGGGCTGGGGCGACGTTAATCTCTGTGAGAAGTTCCCTTTCAAACCCAGAAAAAGGAAAGCGCATCCCAATGTGCTTGAATACTGTTTGGTAGAAGAAGAAAAATGGAACCCCATTGTTGGACCTCTCGTCCCCACAGACATATTCGCCTGGGTTGCAAGGAAGCACAATTATATCCACGTCGTGCCTTCTAGAAAAGGCGCGATGCTGGTAGACGTTGGGGTCGCCAATGCGGTCTTTCCAGTCTTTCATGGAGGTCAGGCTTGAGCACTCATCGAGCAGCTCATCGGAGGCCCAGGGGTAAAGGACCCTGTAGTTGACCCTTCGAGGTGGAGGACTGGCGATCGTTTTAGTACGCGCCATTGAGAAGAGCTGAAGAATGAAGAAGAGAACGGGTTTAGCAAATGAGGTTAAGGTGAAAAGGGGAAAGAAACCCTAAGAAAAACCCTACCCACGCGAGAGATCGAGAAAAGGGGAAACAGAGAAACGAGGAAGAAGAGCGCGAATGCGAAAGAAATAAACAGGCCCAGGCAGTTATATCAGTACAACAAATCAAAGGAAAGAGTCATCGAAGGAGAAAAATCATACCCTTGAGTGTTTGAGTTGGTGGAGGTCGAAAATGCGAAGAGAGAGCAGAGATCGCAGAGGAAGCTTTGAGAAGATGAACAGTGGATATAATGCGAAGAGTGGTGAAACAGTGATTTGGAGTGCGCGTTTTCGAAATATATAACGTAAACTTGAGGAGCGCGAGAGGCGTTAAGTCGTGGCCGTGCGATTGGGCCACGTGTCAAGAGATCAAAGCGTGACTTAAAGCGTCACGTCACTAGCACAGAGAGTGTCATATCAACTGTGCAGAGAATGTCACGTCATCAGAACGCCACGTGGACGGTAGGGCGAAGCCTTAGTCTTTTTGCTGAAAATAGTTGTCAATTCAAGACTGGGGGGCTTGTGTACCGGCCCGTCCCCGGGCGTTAACCAAGGTCAAAGTCAAACATATGGTGGGACCCATCAAGGGGCCCCAAGGAAGAGAGTCAATGGGTTGACCGCTTGAGGCGTCACCAGGTTGAGGCGTCGATGGTGTCACCCCCCGATACCCGCGGGTAGGAAAGACCGTGGAGGGGGCGACATAAGCAGAGGCCACGGTACGGACGAGGAGGCCTCGGGCCCCGGTACCCCAGAATAGTAACAAGAGAATAGGAAGGTGGCTTCAAAGCCATATTCCTAGTACCAGTAGGGAGTAACCTAACTCGTGAAGTACCCACGCCACCTCTGGAGGATCCCTGGGACAGATACGACCCAGGAGAGGGCCACGCCCAAGGTGAGCCATGTGCGTAGTACGAGAGGAAGGCAGATACACTCCCAGGGCGAGTGACTAGAGGTTGGGGCGCATGAGTTGGCACCCAGAGGGTCACCCCCTTTGCCGAATGCACTTCGAGGAAGGAAGACTTACACGCTGGAATTTCCCTAAGTTGGGTAACAGCGTCGTAAGGCCTTCCACGTGGAGTTGCGCTTAAGTCAGATATGCCACGTGGCAGCAAGCACTGAAGCTCAAGGTATATAAGCTTTTCTGAAAGCTTAATGAGGTACGTTTTGATCATTTGCTCGCTCATTCACTGTACGCACAAGTGATTAGAGAGAGAGAGAAAAGTTAGTTACGATTCAGTTACACACCTTTAGAGCATTCAGTTACGGTGCTCCGATACGGAGGTGTTTGATGTTTCTTGCTTGCTAACTTGATAGTCGGAGTGCAAACGGCCGCGAGGGCGCCCTTTTGCTCGCTTCATTTCAGGTACTCATGGCGGAGCAAGGCGGAGATCTGAGTTGAAGACGAAGGAGTCCTAGTTCGGAGTTAAAGCCACACACGAAGATTTTCTCGGTCAACCGGCAGGAACATTACGTAAATAAATTAATATATATATGATGTCCCACTATTTTTTGGATTTATTAATTCTTATCCTAATTTACTAATTTTTTTTCTATTACTTCTTCCTTCTATCCAATGAAAATAACAATAAAGCTCTCTCCAGGTTTAGCTAAATTGGTTTAATCGCGATTACATTTGTTAAAATAATTTTTTTTTAATTTTTTTAAAATAAGAATCTGGAAAAAATGTTTTTTTTTAAATGTCAAAATTAGTTTATAATTATTAAAATTTTATTCTATTAGTTGTTCAAAAACCATATATTTTTTAAATTTATACATAAGTTACTTTAGCTTATGAAAAAAGTTCTTTTACCTTTTGTAGCTCCTTTTCATATTTTAAAAATGGTTAGAAAGAAATTTCTTGAAAAGAAACTGATTAAAAATAATGTTTCAGACGCTGTAGTATGTAAGTCAAGTTTAAGTCATTTAAAGTTTTTAACTTTTGTCTACTAAATTACAACATTTTTCAAAATCTCTTATATATTATATATCAAATCAAAGTCATTTTCTTTTTCAAGGAATTTTGTCCACAGCATCTTTGAAATAAATATGTGCTATCAAATCAAAGTCATTTTCTTTATTAATTTCTAATAAGACTTTTAAAGTCTTCGTCTTTATCTCTATTGTGAATTTTAAGTCATTGTTATTACTATGACCATAATAAAAAGTTAGGAAAAATATTTAAAATTGTTTTTCTAACTTATTTTAAGAAAAAATACTTTTATTACCAGGTTACTATTGAAGAAAAAATATTTTAAAAAAATTAAACTTAAATTTTGAGTGAATTTTTTAAAACTATTAAATTTAAAAATAATTTGTGCTTAGACGAAATCATATTTTGCATAGAATGAAAATAAATAATTATATTTTATTGATTTTTATACGTAAATTACATGTGGCATATCTGATGGAAATTTAACAAAAAAAAGTCTTATTACAAAAGTTCCATGAATTAAGTAATTGTGTTTACTTTGATATTAGGATTTTTTTTAATCTATTTTCCAGACAAGAAAATGGATGCACTCAAAATAGTTTTAAATTGGATATAGATCATAAATTCACACTATCAGATATGGTATGAAACTTTTAAAAACCTCTTAAAAATTATAGTTTTTATCTAATCATAGAAAAATAATAATTATTAAATTAATTATGTTAGATATAGTAATTTATAAATTAAAAAATTATTAGTGTGTAAAGTAGTTTATATATTAAATCTTTCTTTTAAGAGTTAACAACTATAAAGATATTATGTTAATATATTTCTTTATTTTAAGATGTTGGTAGAACATTATTTATTTTTATTGAATTCAGAGTAAATATTTGTGCCTAACTGCAATTATTTATTCAGTTGTTTTAATATATTTTGCTAGCCATTTGAAATAACTTCTTAATAAATCATTGACTTTGTTATTGTTTGAATAAGTTAAATATTTATCTTTTTACACTAAACAAGTTAGAATAGTATGTTTTAGTGTTCGGACCTGAACATGTCTGACCATTACAATACTTAAAGAACTTTTATTATAAAATTAAAATCATATTCTGTAGTTGAAAAAATCAAAATAAAAAAATACTCATACTTAATATTAAGAAGAGATAAAAAAAAACGACATTATGTATAATTAAGTAGTTCAAAGTTAATAGTATATCATATTTGTACTCAATTTTGAAGTCATTTTGTTATTTTGGGTTCTTCTATCGGACTTTTAAACTCTATTCCTATAATTTTGTAAATTTTAAGGTTGTGGTTCCAATTATATTTTTTTTTTGTATAATTTTGATACGCTATATTTTTTTAATTACATTTTTATGAATTCTGCTAAGAAAGATCTTATTCTAGCAATAAAAAAAAAATTAAAAATATGATAAGATATTTTAGTGGTTATAATTTAAAAGGTTTAGAGAAAGAAGAGTAACTTATACAATTTCTTTTACGCAACTCAATAAATTGTTTTACGTTTAGAAGATTAAATTTGTCTCACTCTTTTTTATGTTTTAGTGTTTTTTACACATTAAATTTTCACGTTCAATTTAATATTTTATATTTCTAAAGAAATAATTTTAGTCATTTTTAAGTAATAAATGGATGAGTAGATACATCTACCAAGAGTTCTGAGTAGAAAAATTCTTAAAATCTTTCCCCAGAAGTTACGCTTTTTTTTTATAATAATTATGAAATTTGGTTGGATTATGTATGAAATTAAAGATAATTAAGTTGATGAGAGTTGTGTGTAGTTTGGAATGCTATAAAAATGGGTTATTGGGAATGGTAATGTCAGCAACATCATCATCTCCTTAGAGTTTGATAGTTGAGTGTGTTTGTGATGATAAGCACTAGAGTGTCAATGATGAGTCCAATTGGTTTCAAAGTCATAATATTTATGTCGTGTTTGGCGTTCCAGGTTGTTCCTGGTGAACAGGAAATGAGGTGCTTACAAAGGGAGAGGGAAGCACTTCTCCAATTCAAAGCTCTTCTTGATCACCATGGCATGCTCTCCTCTTGGACCACTGCTACTGATTGTTGCCAATGGAAGGGGATTCGCTGCAGCAACCTCACTGGCAATATCGTAAGCCTTGACCTTCACAGTGATCTATATGATTATGAAAGTTATTCAAGATCTTCTTATATCAGCGGAGATATCCACGAGTCATTGATTGAGTTGCAACAGTTAAAGTATTTGAACCTCACTTCGAATTATTTTCCAGACAGCCATATCCCTGAGTTTCTTGCTTCTCTTAGCAACTTGAGATTCCTTGATCTCTCACATTGTTATTTTAGCGGAAAAATTCCAAGTCAGTTGGGGTCTCTTTCTCATTTGAAATACTTGAATCTTGCTCTGAATCATCTCGAGGGTTCAATCCCTCCTCAACTCGGAAATCTTTCCAAGTTGGAATATCTTGATCTCAAAGGGAGTTTTTTTGAAGGAAATTTACCATCCCAACTCGGGAATCTTTCAAACTTACAGGAGTTTTATCTTGAGGGATCTAACTATGGAGTTCTCGAAATCAACGATGGAGGTAAGCTGTTGTCTAATCTCATTTCTTTAACCCATCTTTACTTGTGGTCCATTGGTGGTCTTAATAGTTCTCATACTTGGCTGCAAGAGATTCTCAACCTACCAAAACTAAGAGAACTAGGCTTATTTCATTGTAGCCTTTCCGATCATTTTATCCTTTCATTGAGGCCTTACCAATTCAACTTTTCTACTTCCCTTTTGGCTTTTCATCTTTCTGGGAAAACCTTCACGTCACCCGTGATATTCCCATGGGTGTCAAATATCACTTCCAATCTTGTTGAGCTATACCTTGTTGGTAACAACTTGGAGGGTTCTGTATCAAATCATTTTGGCATGGCAATGAATTCTCTCGAGCACCTTGACCTTTCCTTTAACAGTTTCAAGGGTGAGGTTTTCAAATCCTTCAAGAATATATGCACCTTACATTCTTTAAGAATGTACGAAAACAATTTGACCGAAGACCTTCCACAAATTCTTCATAATCTGTCTACTGGTTGTATTAGATACTCGCTACAAGATTTGGATTTGTCATATAATAAAATGGTTGGATCATTATATGATCTTTCAGCGTTTTTAGCTCTAAAGTCATTGGATCTTTCACAAAATCAATTAGATGGAAAGATAACAAAAGGTAACAAATTGCCATTTCAATTGGAATCTTTTATCAATCTCATCAAACTTTCTAAAAGCTGGAATTCCAAAATCATTTGGTAATGCATGTGATTTGCACATATTAGACATGACGAATCTCATCAAACTTTCTAGAAGCTGGAATTCCAAAATCATTTGGTAATGCATGTGCTTTGCACATATTAGACATGACGAATAATAACTTGAGTGATGAGTTTTCAATGATAATACATCACTTGTCTGGATGTGCTAGATACTCACTACAAGAATTGAACTTGGGAGAAAATCAAATCAACGGTACGCTTCCTGACCTTTCAACATTTTCAGCTTTGAAATCATTGCATCTTTCAAGAAACCGATTAAATGGAAAGATAACAGAAGATATCAAATTGCCATCTCAATTGGGACTTTTATCAATCTCATCAAACTTTCTGGAAGGTGGAATTTCAAAATCATTTGGCAATGCGTGTGCTTTGCGCACATTAGACATGACAAATAATAGCTTGACTGATGATTTTTCAATGATAATACATCACTTGTCTGGATGTGCTAGATACTCACTACAAGAATTGAACTTGGGAGAAAATCAAATCAATGGTACGCTTCCTGACCTTTCAGCATTTTCGGCTTTGAAATCATTGGATCTTTCAAGAAACCGATTAAATGGAAAGATAACAGAAGATATCAAATTGCCATCTGAATTGAGACTTTTATCAATCTCATCAAACTTTCTGGAAGGTGGAATTCCAAAATCATTTGGCAATGCATGTGCATTGCGCACATTAGTCATGATGAATAATAGCTTGACTGATGATTTTTCAATGATAATACATCACTTGTCTGGATGTGTTAGATTTTCATTGGAAAAATTACATCTAAGCATGAACAAAATCAATGGCACACTACCTGATCTCTCAATATTCACATCTCTAAAAACATTGAATGTTGATAGAAACAAGCTAAATGGAGAGATTCACAAAGATATTCAACTTCCACCTCAACTAGAAGACTTAGACATGCATTCAAATTCCTTAAATGGTGTGTTCACAGACTACCATTTTGTTAATATATCTAAGTTATCCTACTTGGACTTATCTGACAACTCATTGACCTTGACGTTTACTCAAAAATGGATACCTTCCAGATACGTTATATACTCTTACGATCATGCATGTTAGGTCCAACATTTCCTAAATGGTTGCAAACACAAAACAACTTTTTTTATCTTGATATTTCAAATGTTGGAATATCAGATATGGTTCCAAGAGTGTTTTGGGAAAAATTAGCTTTGAGAAATATGTTTTTAGTAAATATTTCAAACAATAATCTCCATGGTATAATTCCAAATTTTGTTGGAAGAGATGTTGTTACTTTCTTAACTCTTGCATCAAATCAATTTGAAGGTCCCATTCCACCATTTCTAAGAGGTTCCATATTCCTTGATTTATCCAATAATAATTTCTCAGATTCTCTTTCATTTTTATGTGATAGTGATCTTGAAGAATCACTATATCAGTTAGACCTTTCAAATAACCATTTATCTGGACAAATTCCAGATTGTTGGAGCCATTCCAAGTCATTAGCTTATTTAGATTTGAGCCACAATAAATTTTCAGGAAAGATTCCTAATTCATTGGGATCGCTTCTTGGTCTTCAAGCATTGTTATTGAGAAACAATAACTTAACTCATGAGATCCCTTTCTCCCTAAGGCATTGTACAAAGTTAGTGAAGCTTGATATGTCAGGAAACAAATTATCAGGGCATATCCCTGCTTGGATTGGGAGTGAAATGCAAGAGTTGCAGATTTTAAGTTTGGGAAGGAATCATTTCAGTGGAATTTTACCATTACAAATTTGTTATTTGAAAAGCATTCAAATCTTGGATCTCTCACTAAATAACTTAACTGGGAAAATTCCTGCATGTATAAATAATTTTACATCAATGGCTTACAAGAAATTTTCAAGTAACTATGGACGCTATTGGTATTTTGTCAACACTAGTAGTTTTAGAACCAATCACTCATACGAATTGAATGCATTCTTGATGTGGAAGGGTTCAGAACAAATGTTCAAGAATACTGAGTTATCACTTTTAAAAGGCATTGATCTATCTAGTAATAACTTTTCAGAAGAAGTTCCAGTAGAAATAGAGAGTTTAGTAGAACTCATCACATTGAATTTATCAAGAAATAATTTGATTGGAAAAATCCCTTCAAATATTGGAAAGTTAAAGTCACTTGAATTTCTTGACTTATCAAGAAACCAGTTTGTTGGATCAATTCCTGTAAGTCTTAATCAAATTGATCGACTTGCCATGTTAGATTTGTTAAACCCTAAACCCTGTTAGATTTGTCATATAATCATCTAACTGGAATTATTCCAACTGGCACACAGCTACAAACTTTCAATGCCTCAAGTTATGAACATAATCTTAATCTTTGTGGGCCACCCCTTGAGAAGTGTATTCATGATGAACCAACTGAAGCCGCAATTGTTAAAATTGATGAATATTCCCTTTCCGGGCATGAATTTTACATCGGGATGGTGTTGGGATTTGTTATAAGCTTTTGGACGGTGTTTGGCACAATTTATTTAAGCAATCTTGGAGACATGCTTATTTCAAATTCTTGAACAATTTAAGTGATGACATCTATGTGATGATAGCAGTGAAATTCAAATGGTGCAAGTAGATTAACAGGTAGCACTTCTTTTACATATATTTGCTTGTGTTTTTCACATGATATTTATTAATGGTCATAAACTTTAGTTTATGTCAGTTTATGTCTATATATTTAAGAAACCTGTCACATTTAAAAAAGAAAAAACGAATAATTTCAAATAAAAATATGTTTGTCATGTTAAATTTATGTAATTTTGTTGCTATAATTATTTAATTTATAATAAATTGTTTATAAAATACTAGTAAGAAAAAAAATATTTTAATAAATAATAGACTAAACTTAGAACTTTTGTATCGGTAAGATTTCATATATTTTTAACTATTTTAATATAATTAATTTTGTACCATTTCAATAGTAACTTTCTTTGGGCTTTTTGATCTTACGTGTTTTAAAGTGGGCTACTTATCCACATAGGTGATATTCAATCTAAATCTAAATCTTGATAGTTTCAACCTTCTACCTATTATCCATTCTCAAACATATTTTATCCAATCATCCTTATATGTTATCATTGAATTCGAGAGCATTATGTTTAAAGTTGAAGTAAAATTATTTCATTTAATTCCTAACATCAATGTTTGTAGTCCCTCTAAAATTCAAAACTTTTTATATTGCTAAAAATTTACTTTTTCACTAATTATTTGGAAAATGTAATGTCTATATTTCACTCTTTAAAAGTCATTCACTACCAGAAAATCATGAAATAGAAACCAATTTGTAGAAATCAAAATAATTAGTTGCAATAGTAACTAAATTAGAGACCATTTTAGAAACTAAAAAAAATTTGGTTTCTAAATTAGTTTCTATTATTGTTAAATAGTTTCTAAATTGGTATCTAATTAGCAACCAAGGTTTTTCTACCAAATTTTGAAACTAAATAATTGATAGTTAAAACCTTATTTGCTAATTAGATACCAATTTAGAAACTATTTAACAATAATAAAAAATAATAGAAACTAATTTAGAAACCAATTTTTTTTTTTAGTTTTTAAAATGGTCTCTATTTTAGTTCATATTGTAACTAATTATTTTGGTCTCTAAAAATGGGTTTCTATTTCATGATTTTTTTTTAGTGATTTCTTCACTTGACTACGGATTTTGATATCAGAAATTAAAGTATTAAAAATAGAAATTAAAATAAATAACATTTTGAAAGAATTCAAAATAAAAACAACCAATTATTATAAATATTTTTTCCATTAAAAATATGTCTCAGAGAACCTTTTGAAAATTTGGATGGAAATATTTTATGAAGATGAATCAAATATATCAATAAAGTTCATGATCATTCTTTTGTACTTTGAAAAATATTTAGTTTTTTTTTAAACAGAATATAATTCATTAAGCTAAATTAATTAATTGAGAGCAACAATTCATTTATACATTTAGGATATTCACATTTTTTTTGTTATTTTCAGCATATCTTGAAGACCAATCCCTCTTACATATCTCAAATGTTTGAGCTTGTAAACTTGGACAAGGGAAGGTTCTATAAGGAAATAAGCTGGAAAGTATGGTTGTTTTAGTTGTTGTATACATGTTTTCATGTTATGGTGTTTGTACTTGTGTTACTATGGTTAGAGTTGTTTGGTGATGTTGTATGTTTGAATAAAACTCTTGTTTAATTTATGGTAACAAGACTCTTATTAGCATTATTAGCATTGTGGTTGTATTGAAATATAGTTTTCCATGTATTATGCTAGTAATATATTTGCATGCTTTTCATGATCAATAGGTTTGGCAACAACAAAATGAGTAAAAAAAAGTGTTTAGGGTTGAGCAGCAAGAGTTTAAATTTGTATGAAAGTAAAGGATATTTAAAAGAGTTATTGTATCAAAATTCCTAAAAAAAATGAACTATTTCAGATAACGAATGTCTCACTATAATACATGTCTCAAAAAATAAAAGAGTGAGATTTGTATTATGATTGGTGAATCCAAAGGCATTATATTGTTTTCCAGAAGTTCTCCTCAGATATTGGTGTTGGATTTAGCTCCTTCCATGCCAATGACTCAAAGGTACCTATCCAATTTAGGTTTTCTTTATCTCTGTTTGTTCTTTGATTCTGAAATTTAACTTTTCTTCACCTTTTCTTCTTTGTTGATTTTGGATGTGTGGCTTTTCAATTTAAGCCCATGTCTACGTGATTTTCGATTATCATAATTAATGCATTGAATTATCACTTCCTAAATATTTCTATAAACGCCACTGCTAGCTTCCAATGGTAAATTGGATGTGTTAGGTTTGTTGCAGAAATATGTGGTTAGTGAATTTTATTTTTTTTGGAATTATAATAATTATATAAATAATTATTTGATTTTCACATTTCAACTAAACAAATTTTACGAACTTTTATTCAGTGAAATTGTATTTAGAATTTATTTTCTTATTCTTTTATGTTTCTAAATCTATTGTTTTCGATATCTTTAATGTGACAATATAATTTATAATAAATATAAAATATAATTTATATGTTTAAAAATATTTATTATTATAAATTGTATTTATAAATTTATATACTTTAAAATATTTACTATATATAATAAACATTTATTTTAGTTAATACACAGGACAAAAATACTAGTTATATATTTAACAAGTTTTAAAAGTTTGTTAAAGTAATACTCAATTTATTTATTTCTTATTAGATAAAAAATTGTAACAACATTATTATTTTGACTATTTGCTTAAAAATAATAAATTACTAATCATGAAATAACTTTGTTTGATAGATATTAAAGGGCAGTCCTACAAGTATAAGTAATTCGTTTGATAGACAATAAATTATTCTAATAAGGTGTTGATGGCATCATTCCCTTATGACTGACAATCTCCTGTATGCTTTGACAAATGATATAAAGATATTTAGAGTTGAGAATTCAAGTGGGGAAGATAATGATTTTAGTGGGAGAAGGACCAAGTAGATGAATTTATGTCTATGTTAGAAGGTGAAACCTTGAAATCAGATCGGGACGACAAATGGTGATGGAGAGATTCACAAAACTGTAAGTATTTTGTCAAATTTGCATATGAAATCCTTTCTAGTTCTACCACAAGTGCTTTTAATCATATGTTTAGAGTCCTGTGGGGTCTGTTGATTCCACCCTCGACATAATGCTTTGCTTGGAGGGCATTACAAGACAGGATAGCTACAAAGCAAAATCTGCTTAGAAGGTCGATTCACTGTACGTTTTATGTGGAAGCGAGGAGGAAACAACTTTCCACCTACTGATATCTTGTCCAATTACGAATGGTGTTTGGAATTCATGCAAAAATTGGATCGGGGTCAATTCTGCAAACCATTTTTCTTTGAAGGAACACTTTGAACAATTTCAATGTACTTAGTTTAGCAAAAAAGGTAATAAGTTGTGGAAAGGAGTGTGGGTTTCCATCATTTGGTGAAACATAGGAATTGTAGAACATGGAAGCTTTGATGAACCAAATCTGTGATGAGGGCTTGATGCTTTGCTGCTTTGATTGAAGCTTAGTTCTAGGTGTTTAGAATTCTTGTAAAGTTCATTCTTAATCCTATGCACATGCTGAATCAATCTGTTTTAAAAGATAAAAATGTTTTTCTAAGCAAAGAGAAAAACAACCAATTGAATTCACGATATAATCGGTTGTTTTACACTTAGCTTAATTAAAGGTTTTCAAAACTGCTTTTGACTTGGTTGACTAACTATCAAAACCAATTCAACCGATTAAAACGACATATCAACCGGTTGATTGTCACATTTCTTAACAACTTTTCAAAAATCTGTTAAATCTGTTTTCAGTTAGATTAAAACTGATTTAGCTCATGATTAACTGCCTAAAACGGCTAGATTTAAGAGCTATAAATATGGTTTCTCTTTTTATTCGAAAATACACAGAAAGTGAGATTGAAAATGTTTTTTAAAAGAGATCTGATTCAAAGTTTTGCAAGATTGCTTAGAGGCTGTGCATTGGTTCAAGAACTAATCTTAGGAACTATGTGATTCCTGAAATACCAGGTGTAATCTGTTCCTTTTTTATTCTTGTATTTGTTTCTTTTCTATACTTGTAAAGTTTGTTAACCTGTAAGGTCAGAGGGTGTTCTGACTGTGGTTGTGTGGAAAGCATAGAGGGTGAGTGTTCTTGTGTGGTCAAGATCACCTCTTTGTGGTGTTGAGTGTTTGTAATCTGTGATTGATTACTAGTGGAATACCTAGTGGTTGTTCTGGGGACTGGATGTAGCTCAGGGTTGAGTGAACCAGTATAAATTGATTGTGTAATCTCTCTCTCTCTCTCTCACTCATTATAAACTGTTTGATTTGATTTTTCTCTCTACTACTATAAACAAACGATTTTAACGAAATTGCAACCGATTATTTTTCTGCAAACAATTTTAATTGCTCTGATTGTTTGGCTTCCCTGATTGCTCCTTCTGTGATTGTTGATAAATCTTCATTCTTAGTTAATCTTTGCGGAAATCTTTTGTCAAACAATTCACCCCCTCTCTTGTTTTGACCATAAATTCTAACTGGAATGTGATATAGTTTAACCAAGCAAAAGTGGATGCAAGTGAAATCTACTCTCTGGTTCAAGTACAATTGTGGGCTTGGATAAAAAAACAAGGTTACAAGGTTGTCTTTCTCTTTTTCATATTGGATCCAAAGCCCAACTACTTGTATTATTTTGGTAGCAAAACGTTGATCTTTGTGCGATTTGAGAGGTTGGTCTTCTTTTCCTTTGCTTGGCCCGGTAGGTGTGCGTTCTATTTCTTATTTATGCTTTTGTTTTTTTGGTTTTCTTGTATGAGAGGCACAACTCTCCTTTGATGTGCAACCGTTTAGCGTTTTTTTGGTTTGAATGGCTCTATTTTGTGAGGGTAGTGGATCTTTTTGCTTTGTTTTTGACAGATTTGCTTTTACCGTAAGGTGCTTAGAAAAGTTGTTTGATATCTTTTATGTATAAGGGTTGGAACACCCCTTTGTGTTCCTTTTATATTTATTTATTTTTTTCTAATGAAAAAAAAGATAAGTGCAAACAATTCCTAAAGCCAAGGTAAAATGTAAGGTATTTTCTCATAATCTAAGTATGTGTTGCAGAGAATATCTTCAATATCTGTCAAGACAACATCAAGACACAAGTTAAAGTTGAAATGATTACCATCTGTCTTGACACATGTTATATTCAACTCTGACCCAGTTATCTATCCTGTACAGTGTGCACTTTACCATTATTTAGTATACAAGGTTTTGCTACCAAGGAAGATAAGTATGTTAAGTTAGTAAACGAAAAAAATACTCATTAGATGATCTCATGATATCACTGTCTACATGTTTTGATGATAACAAACACTATAAGGTATATTGTGATATGACAAAGCTCATTCATGTGTAGTACAAGATAAGCCAAAAGTAAAAGAAAAAAATGGCAAGACTCATTAGACAATACAACAAGAGTAAAACTATTAGAAAAAAAATAATGATATACGTTGATCAAATACCCAATCTTCATGTTCATTATTGAAACGAAGGAAATATTCAAAGAGAAATTTTTAAAATAAAAAATGATGCGCAGAAAAGTCAATCAGATATAAAAGCATCAGATTGGACAGAGCTTTTGATAAACAAAGGATGTATAAGACGAAGCTCATAGAGGCATCACATGAAGGATCAAACGATGGAATTGAGAATGATAATATTAGACGATCCAAGTGTTCATGAAAACTTTAGAAGGTCACATGAAATGAAACGCATTTGGGAAACACAAAGTAGATGCACAAGTTTATAATAATCAAACGCACATCGGAAACTATACATATCAGATGATACAAGCATCGTCCAAGCATCAGACAAAACACGATAACATGGAAGTGTCCATGCTTGATCTTTTACATTCATAGAATGTTTTATGACATTACATTTATGTTTTCTAAATCTTATTTGGAAATTCTAAATTGTAGAAAACATTATTTTCAAATAACATTACTAGATTAAATGACCCCATACACATTAAAAATTTGTTCTACCTTAGCTTCCCATCCTAGATATATATTTGGCTCACTATCCCCATTAAAACTAGGTAATTTTACAAAAGGTAGGGTCTTCTATGGTTGTTGATGATGGTGCTTAGCTTCATAATTTTGCACTTTCCAATCTTGTTCTTCTTTATGACTTCCATAGTGCATGTTGTAGCTCTTCTAGGCTCCCATCTCCGCTCTCGGTTTTGTCTCACTTGTGTCTCCTCTAGCCTTTGTATCCTTTCCATTAGTTGTTGCATTTCCTCTCGTGGGCCAAGCTCCTCTTCGTATCCTCAAGCTCCCCCAAAAGACGTGCCTTTTGAGGAGATTGTGGTTTGCAAGATTCCCCTGAAGATAAATTGATGGAAGAGGCCCAAGCACAAGCCCACATGCAAGCCCACCAAAGGGTAGATTTGGGCCAACATAGAGTTATGGCCAAGAGGATCCAAGAAGACGTTCTTTTACATGCTCAAATGCCATAAACTCTAGTGTAGAGTAGACTTTAATTTCTTGTCAAAATTAGCATAGGAACTTTATTTGTAATTTTTCTTAGAATTAATTTTGGCACCTAAAACACCAACCTAGGTAAACTTAGAGTTTCTAAAAAAACCTCTAAATTTACCAAGGCCGGTCTAGACATGGAGGGGGTGAGCATACAAACTAGACACACCCCTCCCCCTGTGCTCATTTAGGCTCCACTTTTGGGAGGGAATTCATTTGAATTTCCCTCCACTTTCTTTTGAATTTCCAGCCCTCTAAACACTATAAATTGAGGTGCTTGGCTCTCATTTTGTAAGACTATGTTGAGTAAAGTAATGCTGCCCAAGTGCCATTCAAATTACTCCCTTGCCAAATTCTCTCTAGAATTAGGTTTTTAGTCTTCAACCTTCACCCCCAAATGGAGATGGCCGAACCACTTTAACCCTCACTACTCCTGATGCACCTTCAAGGCACCCAAACTTCCTAGGAAGGCCTTGTTCCACTCTCCTCCATTAAGCTTCTGCAACCATCACCATCAAAATCAAAGAAGAGCTCATAGGAATGCCATCATAAATGATGCATATTTGCGTATAACAAAAATTAAACAATTAGTTTTAACAACAAATAATGCACTCATTCACATGTATCACTCAACTATTTAGTAAAGGATGGAAAAAGGGTAAATCACTCAAGAAAAAGTTTCAAAAACACCAAAGGGTCTACACTTGGTAGCAACACTTTAAGTGAAAGAGGTCAAAGCTCTTATCTCTTGCTCATACAAAGAATCCCAACAAAACTTTAAGAAAAATTTAAAGACAAGCAATAAAAGTTTAAAGAGAGATAGCTTACCAAAATGGAAGTATGATGTTTGTACCGACCAATCCTCGGGCGTCGTTGATCGCTAGTATTGGTGGGCCACGTAAGCTGGGTCCCACGAGCGGTGTGGGTCAGTGTCTTGTGAGACACGTGAGCCAAGGTGCCGAAGAGTGGTCAGACGTCGATCACCAGGATGTGCTGATGTGTCCTCGGTAACAGAGTGAGGGCGATGTGACATCAGGCATCGGTAGGGAGAATCCTAGATCACGAGGGGTCCATATGTGTGGTGTGTATGACGCGTTCAGGCGTAGCACAAGTAAAAAACCACTGGAAGAGCTAAGGCCCGTGATGATTACGTTCTAGGGGTAAGCTGCATGCATGACACGTGAACAGCTAGGGAACAATCAGGATAGATGGCCCCAAAGATTAGGTGCACAAGTTGGTACCCAAGTGGTCATCCCGTCAGAGGTTGCACTCTAGTAAGGGAGCCTTACGCGATAGATTGCCCTAAGAGTGGGTGATAACGGTGCGGAGGCACACCCTCAGTAACCTTATATATGGGTGGCAGAAACAGTGGAAACCCTAGAGTATATAAAGGGTAGTAACAAACCTAATAAGGTACTCAACATTTACGCGAATACACACACAGTTTACATAGAGAGCTTTTTACAGCTAAGTTTGGGTGTTTCCTAGCCCAGTACTGACTTGAGCGTCGGAGTGCAAATAACCTCTAGGGCGTTCCTTTGTCTTTGTAATTTCAGGTGTTTGATCGCAGGAAAGCACGAACGAAGGCAGAGAGATTTGGGCGTGCGATCGTCGTAGAAGTACGAAGGCAATCGAGTCAACTGGCAGGAACAATGTTGACAAAACTTAAACAAGACAAACATGAAAAGCACTTATGAAGACTCTAAGAAACTTGCTTAAACTTTTAAACTATGAAGGATAATTTTATTAGAAAGTGTAAAAGTAAGAAGGATAAAGTTCCACAAATGTGAAAACAATTTTCCATATTAAAAAAATCCTGTTAATACTTTAATATTGAAAAGTAAATTGCATTCAAATTGTTTTTATTTTTTATTTTTTTATAGATTTAAAATGTCCACATTCTTGACGTGCATATTTTTACTTCATTTTCAAATTTTCACAAATAGAATGGATTCAATTCATATGATCACTTGAATTCTCTGTTTGGAACTAAATCAACTATCACTTAAACAAATTCTAATTGCTTTTAGCTCTTTACAATTAAAGTTAAAATAAGTAGAATGAATTTAAAGACTCCTACAAGATTAAAAACATAAGACTAAAAGAGATAAGGTAAAAAAATATTGGCACAAAATAATTCAAAAAACATAATATAAATTGCTTAATGAATAAAAAGACAGAATTGTAAATGACAAGAATTTAAAGGCGAAATTGAAAGGTGCTTAAAGATAAAAGTAATAATTGAAATGTGTTGGAATTTAAAGGCAAAAATCAACTCAGTAAAGATAAGCACAATTTAAAACCATGCGAATACCACATGAAGTGAGTTGATTTTAGGATCACACATTTTATGGGTTACTCTTTTGTTTATAAGTTTTGAGATTAGGAATTCTAGTGAGAAACCCAAAGAAGATTTCCACTGGACACGAACTTAACCAAATGGTTAAGTAAGTGCGAAGGTGCACTTCTAGTGGTCAAAGAGAAAACATAAGTATGGTGATTATGATGATGAAGGTGCAGAAATAAAAGACATGAAAAGAAGCATAAGATGATGAAGAAACCCAAACATAAATGAATAAAAGTATGGAAGAATGGCGTAAGGAAAAGGAAAGAAAAACACAAAGGTTAAGAGATTAAGAGTTGTTTATGGAATAATGAATCACGCCACTTGGAGGGGAGGAGACTCCAAGATAAGTCGTAAAGAGCCGTCACTTGAAGTGCACAAAGACCCAAGATAAGACCCAATTTTTAGGAGACAAAGCTCACTAAACACTCCTGCGGAGTTTCCCTTCTATTTCAAATTCAAGTGTTTTACAATAAGGGAGACACCCTATTTATAGAGATGAGTTCGTTGGAAAGGAAGAGAGGATGGGTAGGGGTGTAAATGACTACAATCTTATATAAACTAGGTCAAATGTGAGCACATGGGAGAGTCTTCTAGAATCTAGGTCAAATGTGAGCACATGGGTGTGTTTCTAAAAGCTAGGTTAAGGTGGACTTTGGCATAAGCCCAATTTATGCAAAGTACACCCTAATCTAGCTTATTCTTCTATTTCAACCCCCAAAGTAAGCCCAATTTATTTACTTAAACTTGCCTTGTAAAAAGACTAGAAGGAAGAATGACTGATATTCCGGTCCATGTTTGGTTCTTCTTCTACTAAGGCTCTTCTTAGGTTTGGTGAGGTCTTGTCTTGTATGCTGAGATGATTGACCTAGGTGTGAAGTGTATGTGGTGTTATTGGTCATCTGCTTGTTGAGTCGGGTTGTATCACACAAGGTTGGCGGTGTTTTTAATTTTTTTTTAATATTTTTTATTGTTATTAATTTGTATATTTTGTATTTAATTTTAGTTTATATGTTAACTTTTGGGTTATAATAGAATTATTAAATTATTAGATTCTAAATAGATTTATATTTCTTTAGTATTTATAATTATTTTAATGATTTTTAATTTGTATATTTAGTATTTATTATAATTGTATTTATTATTAATTTATATTATGTTAGTTGTTAGGTTAGAATAGAAATATTATTTCGGTATTGAGTTCGAGGGTGTTTGACCCTCAACAAATGATACGTGTTGGTATTGAGTCTGAGGGTTCTCTACCCTTGGAAACGTGATATTTCACACTCATTACTAAACACCTGAATGACCATTGCAGAACATATTGGATCGAAATTGGATTAACTCCGTTCACATAAGTATGAAAGAGGAGTAGAAAAATTTATACAATTTGTGCAACATAACACCAATAATAGTGCTCATGATGGAGTAAAGTTTAGGTGTCCGTCCGTTAATTGTTTGAACAGAAGGAGACTGCATGTTAAGAAAATCAGGGAGCACCTTTTACGTGATGAGTTTCTTCGATCTTAAACAACTTGGACATGGCATGATGAATTATTAAATTTACCACGTATTTTTGTATCTGAAGAATATGTGGGGTCCACCATGGATGATGTTGTACATGGTGAAGTACATGATGATCAATTGAAGGACATGAATCGTAATGTGGGAGTTGAGTCTTTTGCAGAAGCGCATGGATATGGAAGTATGTCAAGCGATGCATAGACTCCATTGTATTCTGGATCAACTAACTTCACACGGTTGTCAGTAGTGTTAAGATTGATGAATTTGAAGGTAATAAATGGATGGACTAATAAAAGCTTAACAAAATTGCTTCAGTTGTTGAAGGATATGCTTCTAGAGGGAAATACTCTACCTAATCGTAATTATGAGGCCAAAAAGATTCTTTGTCCGATGGGTATGTAGTATAAAAAGATACATCCATGTCATAATGATTGTATATTATATAGGAAAGATTTTGAATTGTTGAAAAGTTGTCCAAGGTGCGGGTTATCATGTTATAAGTTGAAACAAAAAGATGATGATACTATTGAAGAGATAGAAAAGCATGGACCCCCAATGAAGGTTATGTGATTTTTCTCATCATTCCAAGGATGAAGCGTTTGTTTGCAAACCCAAATGATGCTAAGAATCTTAGATGACATGTAGATGAGAGGGAATGTGATGGCATGTACCGACATCCAGCTGATTCTATTCAATGGAAGAAATTTGATGACGAGTTTCCAAAGTTTGGTAAAGAATCAAGAAATATCTGACTTGGTTTAGGTACAAACAGAATGAATCTGTTTGGTAATATGAGTATGAATCACAGTTCATGATCTGTTTTACTAGTTATTTACAACTTACCTCTTGGATTGTGCATGAAGCGAAAATACATGATGTTATCTATGACAATATCCGGTCCAAGACAACCAGGAAATAACATATATGTTTATCTAAGTCTCCTAATTGAAGATTTGAAGTTAATGTGTGATTAGGGTGTTAAAGTATTTGACGTATTTGTTAATGAAACTTTCAAGATGCATGCCATGTTATTTTGCACCATCAATGACTTTCCGGCTCATGGTAACTTATCAGGGTATAGTGTTAAGGATCATAAATCATGTCCAATATGCGAGGATGACACAATTTCTCAACAATTGAAACATGGAAGGAAAAGAGTATATCTTCGGCATCAGACGTTTCTTAGAGGTCATCATCCTTACCGGAGGTTAAAAAAAGCCTTTAATGGACATCAAGAGACTGATAGTCCACCAACTCCATTAAGTGGTGTTGTGGTTTACGAAAAGGTAAATAACATAGACCACACCTTCAATAAGTCGAAAAAGAAGTCATTTGTGACAAACATATGGAAGAAAAAATAAATCTTCTTTGATCTTTCTTACTGATTGAAGTTAGAAGTCAGACATTGTATAGATGTAATGCATGTTGAGAACAATGTGTGTGATAGTTTAATTGATACACTTCTTAACATTAACGGGAAGATGAAGGATGGTTTAATTGCTTGTTTAGATTTCATTGAGATGAACATACGAGGCAAGTTGGCACCGATACAAATGGGTAAGCGTACATATTTTCCCCCATCCTATTACACCATGTCAAAATATGAAAAAATAAGTTTTTGTCAATGTCTAAAGGGTGTGAAAGTGCCACAAGAACATTCCTCAAATGTGAAGACCCTAGTGTCAATGCAAGATTTTAAGTTAATTGGGTTGAAGTCTCATGATTGTCACATCTTGATGCAACAGTTGTTGTTGATAGCTATTTGTGGGATCTTACCGAGAAATGATAGACATACCATAACTCGTTTGTGCTCATTCTTCTCTTCCATCTGTTGTAAATTCATTGATTCCTTAAAATTAGATGAACTTAAAGATAAAATTGTTGTTATCTTCTGTGAATTGGAGATGTTTTTTCCTCCATCTTTTTTTTGACATCATGGTTCATCTAGTTCTGCATTTGGTAGGAGAGGCTAGATTGTGTGGACCAGTGTACTTAAGATGGATGTATCCTAATGAGCGGTATATGAAAATTTTGAAAGTGTATGTCAAAAATCATTATCGTCCAAAAGCTTCAATGATTGAAAGGTACATAGCTAAAGAAAATATTGAATTTTGCATAGAGTGCAAATCCAATAGGTCTTCCAGTCGACTTATAGCATCACAAGCGTTCTACAAGTTAATGTTTACGTGGTGCACATGTGGTAAGCAAATCTTGATCAGAAGTCTTGCAATCACATTTATATATATTGAATAACGCAAATGAGGTTATACCTTACATAAATTCTCACAAAGCCATTGTGAAGGAAAATAACACAAGACAACCAAAGAAATGGGTATTGATGGAACATAATAGAACTTTCATGCCTTAGTTTAATGATAAGGTGTTAAAGGATTCAATTGCATTGGAGACCTTGACCTGGTTGGATGTTGGATTGAAGTTTGATGTCATTTCTTGTATAGGTTAAGAAGTGAACAATTGTATATTTTACACGAAGTTTTGGATGAAAATAGTATAGCTCAAAATTGTGGTGTTACTCTTGAAGTTGAGTCGATGCAGTTTTCCACTTCAAAAGATACAAATCATGTAGTTGGATTAATGGCATACTATTGTATTATAGAAGAGATATGAGAGGTTGACTATACTAAGTTTTATGTTCTAGTTTTCAAGTGTAAATGGATTGACAATAAGAGTGGAGTTAAAATTAATGAATCAAGATTCACATTAGTGGACTTTCGAAAGATAGGTTATCGAGATGAGCCATTTATAATGGTTCAACAAGCATCTCAGATTTTCTATGTCAAAGATCCTACATCAGAACATTGGTATGTGGTTTTACACAGGAAAAAACAAGGGGAGGCTATTGATGATATTGAAAATGGTGATCAACTTCATTCACACCAATGATAATGAATAAATATCACGATGTAGTTCATGATGTACATGCAACTCGTAAAGACCATACTAGAGGAATTTACATATGAACATTCAACCCACAATGGTAACAAATTTAGAAGTATTGTTTATAATGCAAATTTATAATTTTATGTATTTTTTTATATGATTTTCTTTCAATGCAATTTCACTAATATTTGTTACCTAATTTTTTAACAAAAATATGGCTGATGATTGGAGTCCAATTTCTTCTATCCCCCTTTCCGGATGAGGAAGCAGAGGACCTACTAGACTGAAGCGTCTCTCATTGAGACGTGCTAGTGGTGATGGAAGAGGCCCAAGCACAAGCCCACATGCAAGCCCACCAAAGGGTAGATTTGGGCCAACCATAGAGTTATGGCCAAGAGGATCCAAGAAGACGTTCTTTTACATGTTCAAATGCCATAAACTCTAGTGTAGAGTAGACTTTAATTTCTTGTCAAAATTAGCATAGGAACTTTATTTGTAATTTTCTTAGAATTAATTTTGGCACCTAAAACACCAACCTAGGTAAACTTAGAGTTTCTAAAAAAACCTCTAAATTTACCAAGGCCGGTCTAGAAAGCCCATGGAAGGGGTGAGCATAAAAACTAGACACACCCCTCCCCATGTGCTCATTTGTGCACCCATGTGCCATGTGCACCCATGTGCTTCACATTTACATTTCATTTGGCTAGCATTAGGGTTGCACTATGGTCCTCCTTAGCCTATAAAAGGAGGAGCCTACACCTTGTATTTTCAAGTTTATTGTGAGTAAAGTTATGCTGCCATTTTGTGCCAAGCTTTGCTTCTCCCTAGAATTCTAGGCTCTAAACTTCATCTCCTTCACCTCTCCTTGGGTTGGCCGAACCTCCCTAGCTTCATACACATCATGCACCTTCAAGATTAACACCACTCTTAGGAGGATCTTGCTCACACACCTTCATAGCTTCCGCACCACTTTTTATCACATGATTCAAGAAGACCTTCATGAAAATGCCATCATTTGGTATCATGAGCTTTGGTTCTTCAAGATGAGTAGCTCCTTGTCTTTTCAATTTTAGTTCTTCTTTATTTCATATTGTCATTTACTTTCCTTACTTGTCTTGCTGTTTTTTACAATTTAATTTGTTCTTGGTGTGCTTTGTGGAAGATCCAACCGAAGCACTCTTGTTCAATTGATCTTGAACAAGTTCTTGTGCAATTTGTGATAGGATTCCATACACCTTGTGTTGCTATTTTCTTTTAGGATTTTGAGTTTTTATTGCTTTCATTATTTGGTTCATATTATGCTTTGAGTCTTTAATTTTCTGAATCTATACATGTTTTGTCAAAGTCATGTTCATCCATATTGTCAACAATTCATAGTAGTCCTTTTATTTGGCTTGATTGTTTCTTGATTTTGGGTCTCTTTAATTGCTTGAATCTGCTGTTCTTTGATCTTTTGGTGCCTTTTTAATTTTAGTTTGAGTTCATATTGTGTTTAGATCCTACACAATTCTATTTCACAAATTTCCATTGTGTCTAAACTTTGGTATCTTGCTGTTTTTGTTTCCAGTTTTCAGAATCCCCTGTTTCAGATTTTCTGTGCTGACTGTTTTGATCCAGAAAAATATTTACACTCATAGGAAAATTTTGATTCTCTGGAATTTGCAAGTTTGAAGTGTTATAGAAAGGAAAAAAAAAGAATTAGTCCAAAAGAAGCAACAGAAAAAAAATGATAAATCTTTTAAAATCAGTGTGCAAATCTGAGGCGCTACAGCTGGCGTAACTGAACACCAAAATTGCAAAATTTATTAAAACAAATTGGTGCATGCGTTTTGAGTGATTCCAAAGCCAGATTTTAGCTAAGAT
Organism: Phaseolus vulgaris; assembly: GCF_051622355.1. NCBI lineage: Eukaryota > Viridiplantae > Streptophyta > Magnoliopsida > Fabales > Fabaceae > Phaseolus > Phaseolus vulgaris. The sequence goes on along the minus strand of NC_143501.1, from coordinate 17,565,881 downwards.
CTTGAATATCTTGCATATCAAATTTCAGAATCATATCTTACAAACACAGCTCAGCAAAAATTGGGGAAAAACACGTTTCTGGCCCACAACATTTTCCAGTGGTGCTGTTTTTTTTATTTGGTCATCTAAATCTAGTGCCATTCTTAGGATTCTTTTGTGTGCCTACCTTTGTTTTGGTACCTTTTATTTGCTTGCTTAATATTTCTTGGACCTCTTTCTAGTTGTCATAATCTAACTCCTTTTGGTGGTACTGTTTTATTCAATTAAATTGTTTCTTGCTTTTGTTCTTTGACCTCTAATTTGGTGCTGGAATTTATTTCTCCTTTGGTGGTTAATTGAATGGAAACTTGACTTGGGTAAGGTCTAGTATTTTGATAGGTGCTGGAATTGGAGAATTAAAACCTTCATTCTAAGGGGAAACAAAGCCAAGGCCGAAACAAGCTTTCTTGAAAACACTACAAACACTTGGAGGGCCAACAAGCAAAGACAACAAGGAAGTGCATTTAGCAAAAAGAGGATCAACAAAGGGAGTTTTCTTAATTTCCTTGCAACTTAATTTGTGCTAATTACCTCTTAATTACGATTTAGACGGTGAGTGTGTCTTCAAGGGCTCAAAGTGTCCAAGAAGCCTCACCTAGGGCCGACTAGTATAGAATTCTTAATTAGCAATTGTTAATTGTTTGTAATTGTCTTTTCTTTTGCTTAGTTAGTGACGCTTTGCATGATTATTTTGTTAAGTTTGTGATAAACCGTCTACCTTTGTTGATTAGTTAGCATACATTGTTTTTTTGCATTGAAAAAAAAGTTTTGATTTCTCAACTTAATTGTGTTCTAAGTAGTTTACTAAGAGGAAGTTTTGTGTGAAGACATTGAGGGATAGTTTTTGGCTAAGGCAAAGGCTTGGTACTTAAGTAGTCCTTTGTGACTCACCTCTCTTATCTGGAAAACTACCTTCTTTGACTTTCCTAAATTTCCTTAAGGTAAAATACTTGTATACACAAAGCTTTAGCCATGTCTTCTTCTTCTCATTCTACAAAGTCTATTGGAAGTGAATTAAAATCTTTAAAAACTCTTTTGAAAGAAGTTTCACAAACTGTGCAATCAATTGCATATAGACAATTGGAGAGTGAGACTAAACTTAATGTTTTGACTAAAGCAAAGGATGAGAAGTCTCACATTCTAAAAAAATTACCTTCTCATGCATATATCTCTAAAGATCATGATTCTTTTGGGGAGGGAAGCATTAGAGTAAATGATTATTATCAAGCACCCCCCTAGAAGACATAGAGGAGATAGAAAAGAACAAGAAAACCCAAGAGAGGTTAGGGTAGAACAACCCCATTTCCATGGAAAAGAAAATATAGAAGCTTGCCTAGATTGGGAAATGAGGGTAGAAAAATTGTTTGCTTCCCATAAAGAAAGAAAGGAAAGAAAAATACAAAATAAGAGAGGGGAAGTCGAAAGGGAAGCTAAAGAAAAAGAAGAAAAAGAAAAGCATGAGAAGACCCTTGAAGAACAAAAGGCGTGGGAGAAGAGTGTTCCTTCCCACAAGGTCATTCAACAAGACCAAAGATTTAAAAATACCTTTGAAAATATGTGTCTTGCTGAACAACCTCAAAGCCTTACCTTTTGTAAAGGAACACTTGCAAGCCTAAGTGAAAAAGAAGAGTCTTTAAAAGAAGCTTGCATAGATAAAAATGAAATAGATTATTTCTCATATGTGCTAGGATATCACCAAGTGAATGTCAAGTTTTTTATAAGCATCTACAAAAACAAATTTTTATGTGAAGTAGGGCCTAAAGAAACTTGTCATGTCTTATTGAGAGAACCATTGCAAAGTGTACAAATCCTTATAAACAATGGTTGTCACAATGAGACTATCCTTACACATAAGAGAAAGAGTCTTCATGAAGGAGAACTCATGGGACAAATTAGAGTTGATAAAACTCTAGAGCTTTTAAAAGGAAAACTTTTGTCCCCCATGAGAAAAGAAGTTCAAAGACATTACCTTAGGTACAATTCTTGTTTTCAAACTACACCCAAGGCAATGTCTCATGAACTTTATACTCCTTCACCTTTTGCAAATGATCCTTGGGAAGATATAAATTTCATATTAAAACTCCCTAGGACAACAAAAGGTTGTGATTCAATCTTCATGGTTATGGATAAACTCTTCTCTAGAGAAGTCATACATCTTCATGGTTTATCTTCAAGCATAGTGTTGAATAGAGTTCCAAATTTCGCAAACCATGATTTGAGGATTTCCTTTGGAAAACTTGCAACTAAATTGCACACTTTAAATTCTTATCATCCTCAAACGCATGGTCAAAATATATTTGAAAATCTAGCTCTTTCTACTATGCCTAGAATAAACATGAAGTGCACACACAACTCTAGAGGTGAGCAAACATACCATAAAGTAGTTCACAAAACTACTTATATTTCTACTTTTAAAGTTATGTGTGGGTTCAATCATCTTTCTCCTTTTAAGTTGTTACCATCTTCTATAGGATTTATGCCTAAAGAGAAAGTAACCACAAATGAACCTTTTAAAATACATAAGATGATTAGAGACCACACACAACCATTAAAAGAGAAACTTTGTCCAAGGTTGCCAAAACCAAAAGAAAAACAAAAATGGCAACATAGTAAAATTAATTTGCAAACTAACACCTATGCCTTATTTGATTATTTCTATAGGTGGACGTTTGACCCAGGAGGACAAGATTTGGAGAAGCAAGAGGCTGCTATCCGAGATCAAGTCTGAAGATCTGAGGATAGATCTTCTCAAAGAAGGAGGAGATGATGGACACCATCCAGCCACATCCATTCCCCTAGCCATGAAGAAGAAGAAGCAATGGATTTGAGGACAAATCCTTTTCAAGAGGGAGGGGATGATGGAAGAGGCCCAAGCACAAGCCCACATGCAAGCCCACCAAAGGGTAGATTTGGGCCAACCATAGAGTTATGGCCAAGAGGATCCAAGAAGACGTTCTTTTACATGTTCAAATGCCATAAACTCTAGTGTAGAGTAGACTTTAATTTCTTGTCAAAATTAGCATAGGAACTTTATTTGTAATTTTCTTAGAATTAATTTTGGCACCTAAAACACCAACCTAGGTAAACTTAGAGTTTCTAAAAAAACCTCTAAATTTACCAAGGCCGGTCTAGAAAGCCCACGGAAGGGGTGAGCATAAAAACTAGACACACCCCTCCCCATGTGCTCATTTGTGCACCCATGTGCCATGTGCACCCATGTGCTTCACAATTACATTTCATTTGGCTAGCATTAGGGTTGCACTATGGTCCTCCTTAGCCTATAAAAGGAGGAGCCTACACCTTGTATTTTCAAGTTTATTGTGAGTAAAGTTATGCTGCCATTTTGTGCCAAGCTTTGCTTCTCCCTAGAATTCTAGGCTCTAAACTTCATCTCCTTCACCTCTCCTTGGGTTGGCCGAACCTCCCTAGCTTCATACACATCATGCACCTTCAAGATCAACACCACTCTTAGGAGGATCTTGCTCACACACCTTCATAGCTTCCGCACCACTTTTTATCACATGATTCAAGAAGACCTTCATGAAAATGCCATCAAGTGGTGGGAAGACACCTATCAACATTGACATCAACACTAGATTGACTTTTGGTCCTAATGTTGACACTTTCAACAGCTATCTTGGAGTTTCTGCTCATGAGAGGCTCTCCATATTGATTAATTCATGGGATGATGTGTCAAAGGTTGATCAGAACATGCTCTGGGAGGATGTCCTGGTAAGCTTTACATTACTGTTGTTATCATATAATGCTTTTTAATATTAATTGATCAATTTTAATTTCATGATATTATTTTGCAAGACACATTTTGACATCCCTAATGTGGAACCGCTAAAATCAAAGATTATATCTAATATCGACATTAAGTTTCGTCAGTTTAAGTCAACACTAACAATGAAATATTTTTTTGGCATCTATAAATGCCAAAATCCTTGTTTAAAGTACACTTATATTGATGAAGAGACATGACACCTTTTTGTTCAAAGTCATGAATATGAAGTGTGGTTGGTAAGTGAAGTTACTTAACTATTTTATTTATGGATAATAACATTAATAACTTAATATTATTTGATTCACTTTGTTTATTTTATTTATGACAGGATCGTCGGAAGAAAACACAAGTCACAACATTAAAGAATGTTACCCCGCACCTAATGTCTCGTTCGGGGTATCAAAAGTTTGAGCAATCACTTATGATGGAAAATGAGCAATCCAGACAGAGGACTGGGTCTGAGATTGATACATGAGTCAGTGAACCTCCATCACCACCTTCTCGCCACGAAAAAATGGAAGATGGTTCGAATTAAAAATTCGGGTGCATATAGTTATGAGCAATCACGGATAGTCTCATAAAAATTGTTAAGTTATTTTTATACTCTTTTGCATTTATTTTAAAGCATATATGATTTTGGTATCTTTCAGGATTCCTTGGTTAGGCAAAGATCCCAAGGTAATTGTGTACTTGAAAGTCGTCATGATATCCTAGTTGAAGCAATTGGACGGCCTGAGCATTGGGCTCATGTACGTGCAGCTGAAAAAGGGGTTAGAATTAAACAATATTTCGAGCTACACCACGACACTCATCCTTCTCCACGACCTCAAAGACCAAAGCAGAATTGACGAATAAGATACGTCAAGAATTAATGGAGGAGATGAGAAAGGAGACTGAACGCGTGCGACTAGAGTATCAACTTGAGTTTCTATCTCAAGAACATTGTGCTGAGCTGCTTGAACCGCATGTTAGTCTCGCTCCCAAGAGCACAAAGGGGAGTTATGCAACTCCTATAACATCAGAGGGGATGTCATTGGCTAGATGAGCAAATGTGAGCTACTGGTAAAGGGCAACATCTTTCCTTAAGTGGTGGCCATTGGAAAAGTCTATCAAGAGGCCACCATCTTACATAATGTTCCTCTCTCCCCTGATGTGGTGAAGCGATGAAGTACGAGTAGCTCATGCTTGTGTTCTACTACCTTCATATGAGGTAACAACCGTGATCGATGCATTTCAGACATTCATAGCTTGGCCCAGTCACCTCATTCAAATTATATTAGAAGCTAATAATTTCATTTCATTATATTAATTTATATTTATATATTACATCTAATTTAATACAAATTTTCTTTATTTTGTAGAAATCTCGTCGGAAACCTAAGTCCGAAAAAGAAGCATAAGGTTCCCATTTACGATCCTATAGCTTCCCTAGATGCAGCTGCTAAAGAGATTGGTCAAAATCCTATGGACATTCCGTGACAAGATACGTTTTTTGGAATAAACACTGACATGCAACTGTACATATACATGTCAGATTTATTAAAATTTGTAGCTGGAGACTAGGAGCTCAATATAAATATAATTCAATTTTTTATGATGCAAAATAAAGTAAATATAATTCAATTTACTTTATGTTAAATTATTATTGATTATGCTTTAACTAATAACTTGTAGGTATTTGTTTAGAGTTTCTATCAATGACGGGAATCAAAATGTCTATGGATTCTTAGATCCCTTGTATATTATTCTGATTGGAACAAAGAAATTTGAAACCCAGTCATGCATCACTAACTAGGAGACTATGAGTGTGGCTATTACGTTATGCAATGGATGGTTACCATTGTAAGACTAGGCATTAAAACTGATTGGGAGCAAGTAATAATATTTAAATTGTTTTTATAATTCTTCAACATATATGTATTTTAATACTAATTAATGTGATCCTTATTTTGTAATGCAGTTCTTTACGGATGAGAGCCCACTCCCTTTGCCTGCCAAAAAATATGTGAGAAATGCTTGGACCACATATTTTCTTAATTTCTTTTACTCTAGGATAACTAATCAATAGTGTAGGAATTAAATAGATAGATAGGAATATGTTATTAGTGTTTGCAATGCATTTTCATCAATATATATTGTACCGCCCTGGTAGTCGGAGGTAATGACGTGGCATCAAGCTATTGTGTAGGCGTGTTGAGAGGACGCCAGGTTGGCAGAAGGGAAGGAGATCGGGGGGCTCGTGTAGTCGCCAGTTATTAAGTTGGCGTGCTCCGATCTCCAGCATACCAGAACTGGCGGTCACCGGGTTAAAGATGAAGTCGCCAGATGTAAACTCAGGCGACCAAGTGATTAGAGATCGCCGGAGCAAACACATCGCCGAAGATGAAGGTGGTGCAGATGATGAAGGCGGCCAGCGAGACCACAGGGAAGGTGTACGAAGGCACCCTAACTCGCCAATTCCAGTAGAGATCGCGCTCCAAGTTAGCTATGCACTGAGCAGTATCATGCATAAATAACTTAGCCAAAGGAGAGTCAGAAGCAGCGCCGAAGTCAAGGAGGCTCCAGATGATGGCACGTGTACAGCTGGATGCGAGCCACGTGTCCAGGTCTGTAACTGCCAGGAGAGAGAAAGTAACCAGGTATTTAAGGGTTCCCCAACGAACTTTTGAGGTACGCACGTTCAGATTGTCTTCTTTACGCTTGCGAGTTCTAGAGTATACTGTGAGAGAGAACATTGCATGGTTCCTTGAGAGTTCTTGAGTGTTACTCTTGAAGTATTTGGTGGTTCGGTCACTGACTTGGGCGTTGGAGTGCGATCGGTCGCAGCGGCGCCGCTCTGTTCTTTTGCAGGTTCTTGAGGTGGATCGTGACGAAGGACGGAGGTTGAAGCGGTGCACACGTCGATCCAAGTTTGACGAGGCAAGTTCCAACGTTCTGATCAACAGGCAGGATCATCAGGCGCCCACCGTGGGGCCGTGTAAAACCTGTTCCCATCCACAGCGTGAGTTCTTGGAGTTTTGTAGTTTTCTGCGTGGTTGTGTGCTGGTGCAACCATTGTTCGCTGTTCGTTTGAGATTTGTTCGGTGATTTCGCGTTTTCCACCGTTCGTTTGGATTTTTGTTCGGTGAGGTGAAGTTTTCTGCTCTTTACGCGAGATTTGTTCGGCGGGATTTGAGTTCTTTGACTCGTTTGGTTTGTCGTGGGAGAAGCGGTGGTTTCTGGTGGAGTTGCAGGTTTCTGTGGAGGTTCGCTGTGTTCTTGAGTTTTCTTGCGGAGTTTCGCGCAGTTTCGACCGATTGATTGCTGAGTCGATCGTCGCTGAAGGAAGTGTTGTTCATTATTCTCTGTGATTTGCTGAGTTTTCATGAGAAAAATGAGAAGCAACCGTTCAAGTCCGGTTGCGCCCGTTGCTGCTGAAGGCGCCGCTGCCATGACCATGGCGCAGATGGTAGAGATTATGCGCTCGTTGCAGGCAACTGTGGAAGCCTCGCGCATAGAACAGGCGAGAATGCACGAGGACCTGGCCGCCTCTCGGGCCAGGAATGATGAGCTTAGCAAAGTGACTGAAGAGCTGCGTCAAGCTCTTCAGGAGCAGCAAGGGCGTCCTATGGCTGAAGAGGTCGCGCCGTCAACGCCGCCTCGTGTTTTCCCCATGCCTTTCGCTCAGGCGATTACTGACACGCCTATTCCTGCGAGTGTGGTACCTGTTAAGGCTATTTTTACCGGCGTGGAGGATCCTGAGAATCATCTCACCATGTTCCATACGCAGATGATGCTGTCAGGAGGATCAGACGCCGTGTACTGCAAGATGTTCGTGAGCACACTCCAGGGAACGACGCTGAAATGGTTTGTGAGCCTGCCTACCGGTCACATTACCAACTTCCAACAGTTCTCGAAGATTTTCGTCGAGCAGTACATTGTGAATAAGGCACCGCCTAGGGTGTCTTATGATTTGTTTGATATAAGGCAGTATCAGGGAGAGTCCCTCAGGGACTACCTGAATCGCTTTGGGGCGCAGATGGTCAGATCGCCGGCCAAAGATGAGGAAATGCTGGTCTACGCATTTAAGAAGGGCGTGCTGCCGGGACCATTCTGCGAGGCATTGATCAGGGCTCACCCCGCCACGTTCGCTGAGGTTAGGCGACTTGCGGTGGCCCACATCGCCGACGAAAGTGAAGTCGCCGAGAAGAGAGGAAGCGTGGCTCCCGCTAGGCCACGCGCCCAGACCAGGATCCAGCCACAGAGGGTGCTGGAGACAGCAGCGGCCAGAAGGGATCAGAGGACTCGCCATCCTTATGATCCAAGGAAGAACAAGGGCAGGGGGCAAGGTCGCCCGCAACCAGCACGCCGGGAGTACAATCGCCCGCCTAAGCACAAGTTTGTCATGGGATTGGCGGACCTGATTGCCATTCCCAACATATCAGCTAGGTTGAAAGCGCCCGAGAAGGTGGGCGACAAGGTGCTGGGACCAAAGCCAGACGCCTGGTGTGAGTTCCACCAGGGCTTTGGCCACATCGTGGATTCGTGTTTGGCTTTAGGATACCAGCTCGATGATCTGGTTAAGAGCGGGTTCCTAAATGACTATTTGCTGGATAGGAGGACGGGGGGCACGTCGAGCTCCCAGCCTGTAGGTGCTGAGGCTCATCAGCACGAGATGCCTACGCACGGGGAGATCCACACCATTGCAGGGGGTTTCTCAGGGGGTGGATGCACCGCATCGCAGAGGAAGAGGTATGCCAGGTCTGTGATGACGGTGGATATGTTTGAAGACCACTCGCCGGACGTGGACATTACGTTCACCAAGCAAGATCTTCGGGATGTTGTGCCTCATGACAACGATCCCATAGTCATCTCGTTGATCACAGCAGGAAGAAAGGTCCACAGGGTTCTGGTGGACCAAGGAAGCTCGGCGGACGTGATGTTCTGGCCGACTTTCACGCAGCTGGAGTTACCCCTTGACCAGCTGAGGCCATATGGAGGGTGTTTGTACGGTTTTGCTGGTGATCAGGTAGAGGTCAGGGGGTACATAGAGTTGAGGACTACGTTTACAGACGAGGCGGGTTCGAGAACAGAAAAAATCAAATACCTTGTCGTGAACGCTCCTTCGGCTTACAACATTCTGTTGGGAAGGCCCACGCTCAACAGGATAGGCGCTATACCGTCAACCCGGCACATGAAGGTGAAGTTGCCGTCTATGGAGGGGGTGGTGATCACCATCAAATCCGATCAGAAAGAAGCGAAAAAGTGCTATGAGAATAGCCTGAAAAACAAGAGGTCGGTAAGTTATGTGACAACCACCCCGCCTCCTGGTGTGAAGCCCAGATCGACGGTGATAGAAGAGACCGCCGGAAGAGACGTGGAGATGGTGGATGCTGAGCTGAAGGAGGGGAACGCTGGTCTGGAAGAAGAGGAGGCAAGGAATCGCCCTGAGGAAGTGAGGGAACTGGGAATCGCCAGGGCGGTGATCGCCAGAGAAACCAGGCCAAAACCCGTCGAGCAGTGGCTCGAGAGAGAGATCGGGGGAAAGATCTTCAAACTGGGAAGATCCCTGAAGGTTGAGCTCCAGGACCAGATCGCCAAGGTGATAGAACGGCATCTGGATGCGTTTGCATGGTCCGCTTCGGACATGCCCGGGATCGACCCCGACTTCTTGTGCCATCATCTGGCGATGGACAACTTGGTGAGGCCAGTGCGACAAAGAAGAAGAAAGTTCAACGAGGAGAGGAGGCAGGCGATTAGGGACGAAACACAGAAACTCCTCCCTGCAGGCCACATCAGGGAAGTCCAGTACCCTGAATGGCTGGCAAATGTCGTGCTGGTGAAGAAGAGTAATGGGAAATGGCGCATGTGCGTCGATTTCACTGATCTGAATAAGGCCTGCCCAAAGGATTCATATCCTTTACCAAGCATAGACGCCCTGGTGGATAGTGTTGCAGGGTGTAAGTTGTTGAGCTTCCTGGATGCCTTCTCGGGGTATAATCAGATCAAGATGCATCCCATGGATGAAGAGAAGACTGCCTTCATGACCGAGAGATCGTGCTACTGCTTCATGGTGATGCCGTTTGGGCTGAAGAACGCAGGGGCCACGTACCAGAGGTTGATGGATCGAGTACTTGCATCGATGCTGGGAAGGAATGTGCAAGCGTACGTAGATGACATGGTCGTGACCTCGTCAGAAAAAAGCAAGCACGTTGCAGACTTGGAGGAATTGTTCACGACGATCGCCAAGTTCAGGTTGAAGCTAAATCCAGAAAAATGCATCTTTGGCGTGGAGGCTGGAAAGTTTTTGGGTTTCCTCTTAACCGAAAGAGGAATAGAGGCCAACCCGGATAAGTGTGCCGCCATCTTGGCGATGAGGAGCCCAGCTACCGTGAAGGAAGTACAACAACTAACAGGTCGGATGGCCGCCCTGTCTCGCTTCGTGTCAGCTAGCGGAGAGAAGGGACATCCCTACTTCCAGTGCTTAAGGCGCAATAACAAGTTTGCTTGGACGAAGGAGTGCGAGGAAGCCTTCGTCAAGCTCAAGGAGTATCTGGCGAGCCCGCCGGTTTTGTGCAAACCGCTGGTGGGAACCCCTCTCAGGTTGTATTTTGCTGTAACTGAGAGGGCGGTGAGTGCGGTGCTCGCCCAGGACCAAGATCAGGTTCAGAAGCCTATTTATTTCGTTAGTAAGGTGCTGCAGGGCCCCGAAACGAGATATCAGGCCCTGGAGAAGGCTGCGCTGGCTGTGGTATTTTCGGCGAGGAGGTTGCGCCACTATTTCCATAGCTTCACAATACTGGTGATGACTGACCTGCCCATCCAGAAGGTCTTGAAGAAGCCCGACGTTGCGGGAAGGATGGTGAAGTGGGCAGTAGAGCTGTCAGAGTTTGATATTAAGTACGAGCCCCGAGGCCCGATCAAGGGGCAGATCTTCGCAGATTTCGTGGTCGAGCTCTCATCTGAGGCGACACGAGTTGAAGGGGACGACTTCCGTTGGGTACTCTCAGTGGATGGATCGTCGAACCAGCAGGGTAGCGGTGCTGGAGTCATTTTGGAAGGACCCAACGGCGTGCTGATCGAACAATCTTTGAGGTTTGCCTTCAAAGCCAGCAACAAACAAGCAGAATATGAGGCGCTGATCGCCGGGATCTTGCTGGCAAAAGAGATGCGAGCGAGGGTGTTGATGGCTAAGAGTGACTCGCTGCTAGTCACAGGGCAAGTAACAGGCGAGTTCCAGGCTAAAGATCCACAAATGGCGGCTTACCTGGAGTATGTGCAGGAATTGAAGAGTTCCTTTGCCTCCTTTGAAGTGGTGCATGTGCCCAGAGAGCAGAATGCCCGAGTTGACTTGCTGGCTAAGCTCGCCAGCTCAGGCAAGGGGGGTAGGCAGAGGACGGTGATTCAAGAAACTTTGAAGACGCCGAGAGCATTTGTAGCAGATCACCTGGTTCTTCAGATAAGCAGGTCGACGGAAAAAGCGGCAAGAAGTCACAGGTCTTTGACGCAAGAAACATTGAGATCGCCGAGAATTAGAGCGTGTCGAGGAGAGAAGGTGAACATGACGCAGGTCTGCGCCACCCATGAGCCAGACACCTGGATAACGCAGTACAAGCGGTGCCTGGCAGATGGCCTTCTCCCGCTGGATCCGACAGAGGCTAGGAAGATAAAGAAGAATTCTAGCAAGTTCACATTGATTGATGGCGAGTTGTACAGGTTTGGGTTCACACACCCACTCCTGGAATGTGTGTATGGTGAGAAATGCACGAGGATTATGGCAGAGCTCCATGAAGGTATATGCGGAAGCCACGTCGGGGGTCGAGCTCTGGCCGCAAGGTTACTACTGGCCAACGATGAGAGAAGATTGCAAGAGGTATGCGCAGTGCTGCAAGCAATGCCAACAGCACGCCGATTGGTACAAGGCGCCTCCCGAGGAGTTGAAGTCGATCTACAGCCCTTGGCCCTTTCACACATGGGGAATCGACATCCTGGGACCGTTCCTGCTGGCGATCAGGCAGATGAAGTACTTGGTGGTGGCGATTGAGTATTTCACCAAGTGGATCGAAGCAGAACCAGTGGCCCAGATCACAGCACACAAGATCGAAGGTTTCGTGTGGAAGAACATTGTGTGCCGGTTTGGTGTGCCCAAGCGCCTGGTGTCGGACAATGGGACTCAGTTTGCAAGTCACCTGTTGAAGAAGTTGTGCGAAGGGGTGGGAATTCAACAAGTGTTTGCATCCGTCGAGCACCCTCAGACGAATGGTCAAGTAGAGTCAACTAATCGGGTGTTGCTGAGAGGTTTGAAGAGGAGGCTAGAGAAAGCCAAGGGAAGCTGGGCTGAGGAGGTACCCCGTATAGTTTGGGCGTACCACACCACCGAGCAGTCAGGAACCCATGAGACCCCGTTCAGCTTGGTCTATGGGTGTGATGCAATGATTCCAGTGGAGATCCAGGAGAGCTCGTCGAGATTCCAGAACTTCGTAGAGGAAGACTCGAATGAAGAGAGAAGGTTGAACCTGGATCTACTGGATGAGGTCAGGGAAGAGGCGAGATTGAAAGCTGAGGCGGTGAAGAGAAGGATTGAACGAAGATATAACTCGAAGGTGATGCCGAGACAGTTCAGAGAGGGCGACCTGGTGATGAGGAAAGCCCACCAGTATGAGATGGAGAATAAGCTGTCGCCTAAGTGGACGGGACCGTTCAGAATAACCGAGGCGCTCGGGAACGGCGCCTACCACTTAGAGACATTGGAAGGAGGGGCGATTCCTCGCACCTGGAACGCCACGCACCTCAAGTTATATTATAGTTAAGAACGTTGTAAGTAAAGACAAACACGAAGTTATATTACAATGTCTCTGTTAAAACAGTTTGAAGGGGGCACTCTTTTTTCCCTAAGGAGGATTTTTAATGAGGCCACCCAATAAAAGAAGAGTTTTCGAAGCTCAAAGTTGTTTTAGATTGCATGCTTGCTAAAAAGTTTTCAAGTCCTCATCGTCTTTCGACGATCGGAGGCATCAGTTAAAGTTAAAGTCCTCATCGTCTTTCAACGATCGGAGGCATCAGTTAAAGTTAAAGTCCTCATCGTCTTTCGGCGATCGGAGGCACCAGTTAAAAGACCTCAACGCCCTCGCGCGTCCTGAGGCGAGATAAAGACCTCCTCGCCGTCGAGCGAGTGCAGGCGAGGAAGAGTGAAAAGTCCTCAGTGTTTCTGGGGGCGAGAAGATGTAACCCCTGGGGCAATGTAGAGGCACCAGTGAAAAGTCCTCAGTGCTTCTGGGGGCGAGAAGATGTAACCCCTGGGGCAATGTAGAGGCACCAGCGAAAGTCCTCAGTGTTTCTGGGGGAGAGGAGATGTAACCCCTGGGGCAATGTAGAGGCACGATTTAAAGACCTTCTCGCCTATGAGCGAGTTCAGGCGAGTTTAAAGACCTTCTCGCCTATGAGCGAGTTCAGGCGAGTTTAAAGACCTTCTCGCCTATGAGCGAGTTCAGGCGAGTTTAAAGACCTTCTTGCCGATGAGCTAGTTCAGGAAAGATAAAATCCTTCTCGTCTCGAACGAGTTCAGGTATGGTGTAAAGGGTGGAAGAAGTTTGGAGGGTGGCCAAGGTAGGTTCGAAGAGAACGCCTAGTCACCCGGTCTTTTGTTCTGAAGTTCAGGAAGGTAAAGAAGGATCCGAAAGGCGCCTCTACCCCTAGATGAAGGAACAATGGCCAAGTTGTGAAGGCAGAAAGAAGCTGATATCGCCAAGAGTCTTTGGCGACCAGGAAAAGTTCATGCAGTGGCAAGAAAGTTAAAGACCCGTTTTGATGAAGCAGGTCGGGTTAGCGGTGTCTTAAGCCATTAGTTGAGTTAAAGTTCGTTGTTTGGAAGAGTGATTTTGCGCTAAGGTTCATTGCCTTGAGATTACAAGTTGTTAGAGTGATTGTTATTCGAAATTGTTAAGTTAATTTCTTGAGGCAAATTGTGCAAGGAAAGTTAAAGTAGCCAAAGAAGTTGCAAGGGGAAATACAAAGACTTTATCATTAAAGTAAGTATCAGGTTCAAGGCACATGTACAGGAAAATATAAAGTTTATTACAAATTGTATGTAAGGAGAAAGCATAAAGGTAGTGGATGGAGGAAATCGATCAGTCTTCAGCAGGAACAACCTTCCCATCCACCACCTCGTTGTTGAGGGACACCATGCTAAGATCTAGATCGGGGAACAAGCAGGCAAACTGTTCCTGTGCGGCCTCGAATCCAGCAGCAAGAATTTGGGCAGAACTCAGATTAAGCTCTTCAATCTGTTTCTTAAGTTCTTCAGTTTGTTTCTTCAGCCCCTCGTTCTGCTGCTCCAGCTTTTCAGCCTGCTTCTTCAGTTTTTCGACTGTTTCTTGAGCTTGAAGAAGGTCTTCAGTAACCTTCTTGGATTCTGCCTGCACCTGGCCCAGTTCAGCGGCGAGCTTCCCTTTTTCTTCGTTGGCTTCGGCAAGCTTAGCCATGGTGTCGTCTCTTTCCTTTTCCACCGTCCCCAGGAAGACCTCCCGATCGGCTGACCTTTGTTCGAGCTTCTTTACCTTGGCGGCATCAGCTTTGATCAAGGCCTCCAGGTCACCACTTTGACGCGATAAGGTACAATCTTGCTCTCTAGCTCAATCTTCTCTTAAGCCAAGAGCTGTACCTTATGGCGGAGATCGGTGGCCTCCTTGCGCGCCACCCAGAGCTCGGTGCTCATTGCATCTTCTACTCGGGAGTGTTCAATCTCGGCGAGTGTCAGATTGCAGGATAACTTCTCCGCCTCAAGCCTTATAGTGCTATTCTCAGTTCGAAGGGCGAAGAGGTCATCCTGGAGCTTCCTGGTGGAGCTCTCCACAGCTTTAGAGATGATGGTGGGGAAGTCCTCCGCCATCATCTTCAGTTTGGCAGAGAAAGGCTCCTACATCCTCGTGACCTCAAGAGAGAGGTTCGCTGTTGGAGGCACCGGGTGGGTTTGCTGTTGGTTTTCGCCGCCACCTTCTCGAGTTGGTTGCTCAGCAGGTGCTTCTTGGCGTGGTGGCGACGTCGGGGATTCAGTAATCAGAATTGGAGAGTGGTGAGCACCTTCATCCCCGATTGGTGCAGCGTTTGCGGTGGAGGCGTTTGATGGAGGACCCCCTCCAGCTGTTACATACGGCGTGGAGGCGCTCGGGGGGTTCTCCAAAAAGTTGGCTTTGGCGGCCTCAGCTTCGGGAGGCGCAGATGCCAAAGGGATTGCTTGGACTGGTGAGGCAGGAGCTGGTGGGGGTGGCAATGTTGGAGGCGGAGCAGGTGTAGATGGTGGTGTTGATGTTGGAAGAGGGGGTGGAGCAGATGGTGAAGAAGGTGCCACCCTCTTCCTCTTCGTGACGAGACCATCTTCAGTTGCCTCGTCGTCTTCCTCTTCCTCCTCGTGGACTACTTGGGGGGCTTTCCTCTTGGGTTTCCTGAGGACAAGCTTTTTGCGTTGGTTGGCGGGTTGGACATCGGGAAAAGTTGGGCCTTTGGGTGGCGATCGGCCCTGTGCGGCGGCGTTCTCCACCACAGAGTTTGGCACGGTTTGGGAACCCGATGCCAACCCGTGGGATCGGGCGAGCGCCCTCAGTTCAACGAGCTTGCCCTGGCCCAACATACGGTCTGCATAAAGCAAAAATACATGGGTTAGTTCGGAGGAAAAGGTAAACACGTAAGGCAGTATGCAACACAAGCAGATATATGGTGCAGAAAGTAAAACCAAAGTCTTACGCACAAGACGCCCAGAAACAGTTAACAGAGGTAATGTCAGAATAAAGACTTAGACGTTCTAACCTATGCGAATTTCGAGTTGGTCCTCGAAGAACTCGAAGCAGATGAGTGTGGTGGTGAGGAAGGTGATGTTGGCATCTGCCACACTCTTCCAGAAGAAGCAGAGGTCTTTGTCCAAAGCGCCCATGCTATCAGGACTTCTTGGCCTCCTGAAGCTGCTTTTGGACTCTTTGTTCCCCTTGTTTACCCAATACAAGGGGAAACCGTCGAGGAGAGAAACGTCCTTGTCGTTGGGGCGCACCTGGACAAACTTGCCCTTCCAGTCTTTGTAGGATTGCTGGAAGATAGAGAGGATCGACCTCCCAGCAATCCCGTTCAAGCTTACCCACAGGCGATCTCCTGGGTGCTTGGCTTCAAAAAGAAATAAGAAAACATCCACCGACGCTGGCAGCCCCAAGTGGTCGCACATTATCTGGAACGCCCGTACGAACGCCCAGCTGTTGGGATGAAGCGAAATGAGTTTAAGGGTTTTTCGAAATGGGTTTGGGAAGCGCAAACGTTAACTGAAGGTAACCGTTGATGAAGCCACGTGTCGAACGATGGGAGGAGTGTTTGGTAGAGCGACAGAGAAGCAGAAAGTACAACCGCTTGGAATTCTGCGCCAATGCCACGTAGATCGGTATTGACGTGACTCCTTTAGTCTTTTCGCTGGACAAGTCTTCGCTTAAGACTGGGGGGCTTGTGTACCGCCCTGGTAGTCGGAGGTAATGTGATGGCATTTTCATGAAGTTCTTCTTGAATCAATGTAGAGTATGGGGCGGAAGCAATGAATGAGAGTGAGCAAGATCCTCCTAAGAGTGGTGTTGATCTTGTAGGTGCATGATAAGTGTGGGTATTGAGTGGTTCGGCCAGTTCAAGGGAAAAGATGAAGGAATTGAAGTTTAGAGCCTAGGATTCTAGGGAGAAGCAAAGTTGAGCACAAATTGGCAGCATAACTTTACTCACAATAAACTTGAAAATACAAGGTGTAGGCTCCTCCTTTTATAGGCTAAGGAGGACCATAATGCAACCCTAATGCTAGCCAAATGAAATGTAAATGTGAAGCACATGGGTGCACATGGCACATGGGTGCACAAATGAGCACATGGGGAGGGGTGTGTCTAGTTTTTATGCTCACCCCCTCCATGGGCTTTCTAGACCGGCCTTGGTAAATTTAGAGGTTTTTTTATAAACTCTAAGTTTACCTAGGTTGGTGTTTTAGGTGCCAAAATTAATTCTAAGAAAATTACAAATAAAGTTCCTATGTTAATTTTGACAAGAAATTAAAGTCTACTCCACACTAGAGTTTATGGCATTTGAACATGTAAAAGAACGTCTTCTTGGATCCTCTTGGCCATAACTCTATGGTTGGCCCAAATCTACCCTTTGGTGGGCTTGCATGTGGGCTTGTGCTTGGGCCTCTTTTAATGGTTGTGTGTGGTCTCTAATCATCTTATGTATTTTAAAAGGTTCATTTGTGGTTACTTTCTCTTTAGGCATAAATCCTATAGAAGATGGTAACAACTTAAAAGGAGAAAGATGATTGAACCCACACATAACTTTAAAAGTAGAAATATAAGTAGTTTTGTGAACTACTTTATGGTATGTTTGCTCACCTCTAGAGTTGTGTGTGCACTTCATGTTTATTCTAGGCATAGTAGAAAGAGCTAGATTTTCAAATATATTTTGACCATGCGTTTGAGGATGATAAGAATTTAAAGTGTGCAATTTAGTTGCAAGTTTTCCAAAGGAAATCCTCAAATCATGGTTTGCGAAATTTGGAACTCTATTCAACACTATGCTTGAAGATAAACCATGAAGATGTATCACTTCTCTAGAGAAGAGTGTATCCATAACCATGAAGATTGAATCACAACCTTTTGTTGTCCTAGGGAGTTTTAATATGAAATTTATATCTTCCCAAGGATCATTTGCAAAAGGTGAAGGAGTATAGAGTTTATGACACATTGCCTTGGTCGTAGTTTGAAAACAAGAATTGTACCTAAGGTAATGTCTTTGAACTTCTTTTCTCATGGGGGACAAAAGTTTTCCTTTTAAAAGCTCTAGAGTTTTATCAACTCTAATTTGTCCCATGAGTTCTCCTTCATGAAGACTTTTTCTCTTATGTGTAAGGATAGTCTCGTTGTGTCAACCATTGTTTATAAGGATTTGTACACTTTGCAATGGTTGTCTCAATAAGACATGACAAGTTTCTTTAGGCACTACTTCACATAAAAAATTGTTTTTGTAGATGCTTATAAAATCTTGACATTCACTTGGTGATATCCTAGCACATATGAGAAATAATGTATTTCATTTTTATCTATGCAAGCTTCTTTTAAAGACTCTTCTTTTTCACTTAGGCTTGCAAGTGTTCCTTTACAAAAGGTAAGGCTTTGAGGTTGTTCAACAAGACACATATTTTCAAAGGTATTTATAAATCTTTGGTCTTGTTGAATGACCTTGTGGGAAGGAACACTCTTCTCCCACGCCTTTTGTTCTTCAAGGGTTTTCTCATGCTTTTCTTTTTCTTCTTTTTCTTTAGCTTCCCTTTCGACTTCCTCTCTCTTCTTTTGTGTTTTTCTCTCCTTTCTTTCTTTATGGGAAGCAAACAATTTTTCTACCCTCATTTCCCAATCTACGCAAGCTTCTATATTTTCTTTTCCATGGAAATGGGGTTGGTCTACCCTAACCCCTCTTGGGTTTTCTTGTTCTTTTCTATCTCTTCTATGTCTTCTAGGGGGTGCTTGATAATAATCATTTACTCTAATGCTTCCCTCCCCAAAAGAATCATGATCTTTAGAGATATATGCATGAGAAGGTAATTTTTTTAGAATGTGAGACTTCTCATCCTTTGCTTTAGTCAAAACATTAAGTTTAGTCTCACTCTCCAATTGTCTATAAGCAATTGATTGCACAGTTTGTGAAACTTCTTTCAAAAGAGTTTTTAAAGATTTTAATTCACTTCCAATAGACTTTGTAGAATGAGAAGAAGAAGACATGGCTAAAGCTTTGTGTATACAAGTATTTTACCTTGAGAAAACTTAGGAAAGTCAAAGAAGGTAGTTTTCCAGGTAAGGGAGGTGAGTCACAAAGGACTACTTAAATACCAAGCCTTTGCCTTAGCCAAAAACTATCCCTCAATGTCTTCACACAAAACTTTCTCTTAGTAAACCACTTAGAACACAATTAAGTTGAGAAATCAAATTTTCAATGAAAGAAAACAATGCAAGCTACTAATCAACAAAGCTAGTCGGTTTAACACAAACTTAACAAAATAACCATGCAAAGCGTCACTAACTAAGCAAAAGAAAAGGCAATTACAAACAATTAACAATTGCTAATTAAGAATTCTATACTAGTCGGCCCTAGGTGAGGCTTCTTGGACACTTTGAGCCCTTGAAGACACACTCACCGTCTAAAACGTAATTAAGAGGTAATTAACAAAAATTAAGTTGTAAGGAAATTAAGAAAACTCCCTTTGTTGATCCTCTTTTTGCTAAGTGCACTTCCTTGTTGTCTTTGCTTGTTAGCCCTCCAAATGTGTGTAGTGTTTTTTTTTTTTTTCAAGAATGCTTGTTTCGGCTTTCGCTTTGTCTTCTCCTTAGAATGATGGTCTTAATTCTCCAATTTCCAGCACCTATCAAAGGGCTAAACCTTAACCAAGTCAAGTTTCAATTCACATAAGCACCAAAGGAGAGAAGAAATTCCAGCACCCAATTTAGAGGTCAAAGAACAAAAGCAAGTGATCCTGCCTGTTGACCGGAACGCTGGAAACTGCCTCGTCAAAGGATCGACGTGCGCACCGCTTCTCACCTCCGTTCCTCTTCGAGATCCACCTCAAGAACCTGCAAAGAAACAGAGCGGCGCCGCTGCGGCCGATCGCACTCCAACGCCCAAGTCAGTGACCGAATCACCAAATACTAAGAGAACAAGAACCGTGCAAATCCTCTCTCACAGTCAGCTCTACAACTCGCAAGCGTAAAGAGTATAAACTGAACGTGCGTACCTCAGAAAGTTTGTTGAGAACTCTTATATACCTGGTTGTTTTCTCTCTCCTGGCAGTTACAGACCTGGACACGTGGCTCGCATCCAGTCGTACACGTGCCATCATCTGGAGCCTCCTTGACTTGGCGCTGCTTCTACTCTCATTTTGGCTAAGTTACTTATGCATGGTACTGCCCAGTGCATAGCTAACTTGGGAGTGCGATCTCTACTGGAGTTGGCGAGTTAGGGTGTCCTCATACACCTTCCCTGTGGTCTCGCCGGCCGCCTTCATAATTTGCTTCTCCTTCATCTTCGGCGATGTGCTTTATCCGGCGATCTCCAACTGCTTGGTCGCCTGAGTTCACATCTGGCGACTTCATATTTAACCCGGTGATCGCCTATTCTGATATGCTGGAGATCGGAACACGCCAACTTAACAACTGGCGGCTTCACGAGCCCCCCGACTTCCTTCCCTTCTGCCAGCCTGGCGCCTTGCCAACACGCCTATACTGTAGCAGGATGCCACGTCATCACTCCCGACTACCAGGGCGGTACACAAGCCCCCCAGTCTTAAGCGAAGACTTGTCTAGCGAAAAGACTGAAAGAGTCACGTCAACACCGGTCTACGTGGCACTGACGCAGAATTCCAAACGGTTGTACCTTCTGCTTTTCTGACGCTCCACCAAACCCCTCACTCATCGCTCGACACGTGGCTTCATCAACGGCTCTCTTCAGCTGCCGTTTGCGCTTCCTAAACCCATTTCGAAAAAACCCTTAAACCCATTTTCACTCAACACTGTTCCATCACTTTCCCTCGCATTCACGAACGCTCTAACTTTCTTCTACGAAAAACTCTCAGCGCTCTCCAGCATTCTGAATCACCATCAACCTTCATCGTTTTCCTGATCATCAAAAGGTACCTACTTTCCTTCTTCTGCTGGTTTTCCTTGCATTTTAACCGATTCGCATAATCCTGTAACTGCCTGGTGCATACGCTGTGGGTTGCTTTTCCATTTCTCCTTCTGCGTAACTTAGGGCTTCGTCAATCGTCGCAACGAACCTACATTCGTTAGTTTTTCACCTTCCTTCTATGATCGAGTCAGCCTCTGTAACCCCTGATCATTTTTCCTTTTCTTCTTCCCTTGCAGCTGCAACCATGACTCGCACAAAGATCACCCCGAATCCTCCTCCTTCATCAAGAAACCCCCCTTCATAAGCACACGATCCACCACGAGTTCGTGGCGCTTCATCTTCCCAGGCTGAGAGGCCTGCGTCTTCTCGTCCTGTCCTGGCCCAGGCGACTCCACCTATCGCCGGAGGAGCCCCCGTTCCCCTGCCAGACTTCAAAACCTTGTATCCCTGGGCCAACTCGACCCTTCTGAGGGAGACATCCTCTGTGAACACTGCGGGAGCAGTTTTGCGGCTGACTAAGGGGGATGAGCCTCATCAATCATTTCACAAGGAGCACGACAAGAAGATGATGGTGCTGCCTTGCCCCCCCGATCTGCCTGTTTGTGCCGATGACAAGGTGAGCGCCGACGGGCCCTTCTGCTTCGTCTACACGACCTTATTCAAGAAGGTGAAGCTCAAGTTCCCTTTCACCCGATTCGAGAGGGAACTCCTTACCGAGCTCAACATTGCCGCCGCCCAGCTTCACCCCAACAGTTGGGCGTTTGTTCGAGCTTTTCAAGTGATGTGCGACCACCTGGGGTTGCCCGCATCCGTGGATGTATTCCTGTTTCTCTTCGAAGCCAAGCACCCAGGAGACCGCCTGTGGGTTAGCTTGAACGCGATTGCTGGGAGGTCCATATTTGCTATCTTCCAGCAATCCTACAAGGACTGGAAGGGGAAGTTCGTCCAAGTGCGCGCTAATGACAAGGACGCCTCCCTTCTCGACGGCTTCCCCTTGTACTGGGTGGACAAGGGGAAGAAAGAGTCCAAGAGCTGTTTCAGGAGACCCAGAAGTCCTGACAGCATGGGAGCATTGGACAGAGATCTCTGTCTCTTCTGGAAAAGGGTGGCGGACGCCAACATTACTTTCCTTACCACACCACCTTGATCTGCTTCGAATTTTACGAAGACCAGCTAGAAATTCGAATAGGTTAGAACATTAAAAACTGTTGTTTTAATACTGCTTCTGTTTAGCTGTTTCTGGGCGTCTTGTGCGTTATGCGCAAGACTTTGGTTTTATCTTTCCTGCACATATCATCTGCTTTGCTGTGTACTACCTTATGCACTTATTTTTTCCTTGAGTTAACCCATGCATTTTCGTTCCATGCAGATAACATGTTGGGCAAAGGCATGCTCGCTGAACTGAAGGCGCTCGCCCGAAACCACGGGTTGGCGACGGGTTCTCAAACGGTGCCCAACTCGGTGGTGGAGACAGCCATCGTCCAAGGGCGATCACCACCCAAGGAACCTGCCCAACGCAAGAAATTGGTCCTCAAGAGACCTAAAAGGAAAGCCCCTCAGGTGATCCACGAGGAAGAGGAAGAAGATGACGAGGCCACCGAAGACGGTTTGGTCTCAAAGAGGAAGAGGGTGGCACCTTCTTCACCGCCTGCTCCACCCCCTCTTCCAACCTCAACACCTCCATCGACGCCTGCTCCTCCTCCATCATCGCCACCCCCACGGGCTCCTGCCTCACCAGTCCAAGCGGTCCCACTGGGCACTGCGCCACCTGCAGTTGAGGCCCAAGAGCCAAACTTCATGGAGGACCCCCCAAGCGCCTCTACACCATATGTGTCAGCTGGAGGGGGTCTCCCTTCAAACGCCTCAGCTGCAGAAGTTGCTCCAATCGGGGATGAGGTTGCTCATACCTCTCCGATTCTGATCACCGAGTCCCCGATTCCGTCGCCACGCCAGGAAGCGCCTACTGAAGAACCCGCTAAGGAAGGTGGCGACGAGAACCAACAACAGGCTCACCTGGTGCCTCTCCAAGCAGCAAACCTCCCTTTGGAGGTCACAAGGATGTGGGAGCCTCTAACTGCCAAGCTGAAGACCATAGCAGAAGATATCCCGGCGATCATAACCAGAGCTGTGGAGAGCTCAACCAGGAGGCTCCAAGACGACCTCTTCAACCTCAAAACCGAAAACAGCACCATGAGGGTCGAGGTGGAGAAGTTGTCTTTCAGCCTGACGCTCGCAGAAATCGAACACTCCCGAGTGGAGGATGCCATGAACACCGAGCTCAGGCTGG
Source organism: Phaseolus vulgaris (assembly GCF_051622355.1). Taxonomy (NCBI): domain Eukaryota; kingdom Viridiplantae; phylum Streptophyta; class Magnoliopsida; order Fabales; family Fabaceae; genus Phaseolus; species Phaseolus vulgaris. The sequence continues at coordinate 17,543,112 of NC_143501.1, read as the reverse complement.
CGCGCAAGGAGGCCGCTGACCTTCGCCACAGGGTGCATCAACTTGCTCAAGAGAAGGTCGAACTGGAGAGCAAGATTGTGCCCCTTCGCGTCAGAGTGGTTGACCTGGAGGCTCTCATGAAGGCTGACTCCGTCAAGGTGCAAAAACTAGAGAAAAGGTCAGCCGACCGAGAGACCCTCCTTGGGCAGGTGGAAAAGGCGAGGGACGACGCCATAGCTGATCTTGCCAAAGCCAACGAAGAGAAAGGAAAGGCAGTTGCTGAACTGGCCCAAGCGCAAGCGGAATCCAAAAAGGTTACTGAAGACCTTCTCCAGGCTCAAGAGATCAATGAACAACTCAAGAAACAGGTTGAAGAGCTGGAGCAACAGAATAAAGAGCTGAAAGAGCAAACTGAAGACCTCAAGAAGCGGATTGAGGAACTTCAGAAGCAAATTGAAGAACTCAAGCTGAACTCCGCTCAAATTCTGGCTGCTGGATTCGAAGCTGCGCGGGAACAATTTGCTTGCCTGTTCCCCGACCTGGATCTCAGCATGGTGTCGCTGAACAATGAAGTGGTGGATGGAAAAGTCGTTCCTGCTGAAGACTAATCAACTCTTCTTCATCTGCTACCTTTGTGCTTTCCCTTGTATTATAACTTGTAATAAACTTTATGTCCCTTCGTGTATATGCTCTGAACTGTTAACTGTTAATGACAAAGGCTACGTTTTCCCTTTTATAACTTCTCCACTCGCTTCAACTTTCCTTGCTTGTTTAATTTCAAAGAAATGACTTAGGAAAACTATAGGTACAACCTTTGACTTAACTGCTTCGGATCACTTCAGCCTTAAGCAACAAACACTTAACAATTCGTAACCTTAAGGCAATTAACCTTATCGTAAAAATATCCCTCAAGCAATGAACTGTAACTCAGTCACTGGCTTAAACACCGCTCCACTCGACCTGCTTCACCAAACAGGTCTTTTAACCTTTTCGCCGCTGTTTGAACTCTTCCCGATCGCCAAAGACTCTTGGTGATATCAGCTTCTTTCTAGCCTCATGCTTTGGCCATTGTTTCTTTGTCTGGGGGTAGAAACGCCTTTTGGGATCCTTCTTTACCTCCCTGCACTTCAGAACAAAAGACCGGTTGACTAGGCGTTCTCTTCGAACCTACCTTAGCCACCTTCCAAACTTCTTCCACCCTCTGCACCATACCTGAACTCGTTCGAGACGAGAAGGATTTTATCTTGCCTAAGCTCGCATGTAGGCGAGAAGGTCTTTAACTCGCCTGAACTCGCTCATCGGCGAGAAGGTCTTTAACTTGCTTGAACTCGCTCATCGGCGAGAAGGTCTTTAACTCGCTTGAACTCGCTCATCGGCGAGAAGGTCTTTAACTCGCCTGAACTCGCTCATCGGCGAGAAGGTCTTTAACTCGCCTGAACTCGCTCATCGGCGAGAAGGTCTTTAACTCGCCTCTACATTGCCCCAGGGGTTACATCTTCTCGCCCCCAGAAACACGGAGGACTTTTTACTGGCGCCTCTACATTGCCCCAGGGGTTACATCTTCTCGCCCCCAGAAACACGGAGGACTTTTTACTGGTGCCTCTACATTGCCCCAGGGGTTACATCTTCTCGCCCCCAGAAACACTGAGGACTTTTTACTGGTGCCTCTACATTGCCCCAGGGGTTACATCTTCTCGCCCCCAGAAACACTGAGGACTTTTTACTCTTCCTCGCCTGCACTCGCTCGACGGCGAGGAGGTCTTTATCTTGCCTCAGAACGCGCGAGGGCGTTGAGGTCTTTCATCTGGTGCCTCCGATCGCCGAAAGACGATGAGGACTTTAAAACTTTAACTGGTGCCTCCAATCGCCGAAAAACGATGAGGACTTAAAAACTTTAACTGGTGCCTCCAATCGCCGAAAAACGATGAGGACTCAAAAACTTTAACTGGTGCCTCCAATCGCCGAAAAACGATGAGGACTTAAAAACTTTTACTGGTGCCTCCAATCGCCGAAAAACGATGAGGACTCAAAAACTTTTACTGGTGCCTCCAATCGCCGAAAAACGATGAGGACTTAAAAACTTTTTAGAAAACATGCGATATATCTTTACTTGCCTTAAATCACGTACAAGCGACAAGGTCTTTCTTCAAAACTTTTGGGAAAAAGCAAACATGCAATCTGAAAACGCCTTATACTTCGAAAACTCTTCTTTTATTGGGTGGCCTCATTAAAAACCCTCCTTAGGGAAAAAAGAGTGCCCCCTTCAAACTGTTTCATCAGAGACATTGTAATATGACCTTTGTGTTTGTCTTTACTTACAAAGCTCTTAACTATAGTACAACTTCAGGTGCGTGGCGTTCCAGGTGCGAGGAATCGCCCCTCCTTTCAGCGTCTCTAAGCGGTAGGCGCCGTTCCCGAGCGCCTCGGTTATTCTGAACGGTCCAGTCCACTTGGGCGACAGTTTATTCTCCATCTCATACTGGTGGGCCTTCCTCATCGCCAAGATGGCGGCACACTTGTCTGGGTTGGCTTCTATTCCTCTTTCAGTCAAGAGGAAACCCAAAAACTTTCTAGCCTCCACGCCAAAAATGCATTTCTCCGGATTGAGCTTTAACTTGAACTTGGCAATCGTCGTGAACAATTCTTCCAAGTCTGCAACGTGCTTGCTTTTTTCCTGCGAGGTCACGACCATGTCATCGACGTACGCTTGCACGTTCCTTCCCAGCATTGGTGCAAGTACTCGATCCATCAGCCTCTGGTATGTGGCCCCCGCGTTCTTCAGCCCAAACGGCATCACCTTATAGCAATAGCACGATCTCTCCGTCATGAAGGTTGTCTTCTCTTCATCCATGGGATGCATCTTGATCTGATTATATCCTGAGAAGGCATCCAGGAAACTCAGCAACTTACATCCTGCAGCACTATCGACCAGGGCATCTATGCTTGGTAAAGGATACGAATCCTTTGGGCAAGCTTTGTTCAGGTCGGTGAAGTCGACGCACATGCGCCATTTCCCGTTACTCTTCTTCACCAGCACGACATTTGCCAGCCATTCAGGGTACTGGACTTCCCTGATGTGGCCTGCAGCGAGGAGTTTCTGTGTTTCGTCCCTGATCGCCTGCCTCCTCTCCTCGTTGAACTTTCTTCTCCTTTGTCGCACCGGTCTCAACAAATTGTCCATCGCCAAATGATGGCACAAGAAGTCGGGATCAATCCCGGGCATGTCCGAAGCGGACCATGCAAACGCGTCCAGATGCCGCTCAATCACCTCGGCGATCTGGTCCCGGAGCTCGACCTCCAGAGATCTTCCCAGCTTGAAGATCTTTCCTCCGATCTCCTTTTCGAGCCACTGCTCAACAGGTTTTGGCCTGGATTCTCTGGCGATCACCGCCCTGGCGATTCCCTGCTCCCTCGCTTCCTCAGGGCGATTCCGCTCCTCTTCCTCCTCCAGACCAGCATTCTTCTCCCCCAGCTCAGCGTCCACCATCTCCACATCTCTTCCGGCGGCCTCCTCTGTTACCGTCGATCTGGGCTTCACACCGGGAGGTGGGGTGGTTGTTACATAACTCACCGATCTCTTGTTTTTCAGGCTATTCTCATAGCACTTTTTCGCTTCTTTCTGATCAGACTTGATCGTGATCACCACCCCTTCCATGGACGACAACTTTACCTTCATGTGCCGAGTCGACGGGATGGCGCCTATCCTATTAAGCGTGGGCCTTCCCAACAGGATGTTGTATGCTGAAGGAGCGTTTACGATGAGGTACTTGATTTTCTCCGTCCTCGACCCAGCCTCATCTGTAAACGTGGTTCTCAGCTCAATGTACCCCCTGACCTCCACCTGGTCACCAGCGAACCCATATAGGCACCCTCCATAGGGCCTTAGCTGGTCAAGGGGCAACTCCAGCTGCGTGAAAGTCGGCCAGAACATCACGTCTGCCGAGCTTCCTTGGTCCACCAGAACTCTGTGGACCTTCCTTCCCACTGTAACCAACGAAATGACTATGGGATCGTTGTCATGGGGCACAACGTCCCGAAGATCCTGTTTGGTGAACGTAATGTCCACTTCCGATGAGTGATCTTCAAACATATCCACTGTCATCACCGATCGCGCGTACTTCTTCCTCTACGATGCGGTGCATCCATCACCTGAGAAGCCCCCTGCAATGGTGTGGATCTCCCCGTGGATAGGCATCTCGTGTTGCTGGGCTTCTCCACCTGCTGGCTGGGAACTCGACGCTCCCCCCGTCCTCCTGTCCAGCAGAAAGTCATTCAGGAACCCGCTCTTAACCAGATCGTCGAGCTGATATTCCGAGGACAAACACGAGTCCAAAGTGTGGCCAAAACCTTGGTGAAACTCACACCAGGCATCCGGTTTTGACCCCAGAACCTTGTCGCCCACCTTCTCAGGCGCTTTCAACCTAGCAGATATATTAGGAATGGCGATTAGATCCGCTAGTCCCATGACAAACTTGTGCTTAGGCGGGCGATTGTATTCCCGGCGTGCTAGTTGTTGGCGTCCCTGGCTCCTTCCCTTGTTCCTCCTGTCGTAAGGATGGCGAGTCCTCTGGTCCTTCCTGGCCGCCGCCGCTGTTTCCAGCACCCTCTGCGGCTGGATCCTGGTCTGGGCGCGTGGCCTGGCGGGAGCCACGCTTCCTCTCTTCTCGGCGACTTCACTCTCGTCGGCGATGTGAGCCACCGCAAGTCGCCTGACTTCAGCAAACGTCGCGGGGTGAGCCCTGATCAAGGCCTCGCAGAATGGTCCTGGCTGCACGCCCTTCTTGAAGGCATAGACCAGCATTTCTTCATCCTTGGCCGGCGATCTGACCATCTGCCCTCCAAAGCGATTCAGGTAATCTCTGAGGGACTCTCCATGGTAATGCCTTATATCAAACAGATCATAAGACACCCTGGGCGGTGCCTTATTCACGATGTACTGCTCGACAAAAATCTTCGAGAACTGTTGAAAATTGGTTATGTGGCCGTTAGGCAGGCTCACAAACCACTCCATCGCCGTTCCCTGGAGCGTACTCACGAACATCTTGCAGTAGACGGCGTCTGACCCTCCCGACAGCATCATCTGCGTATGGAACGTGGTTAGATGAGCCTCTGGATCCTCCACGCCGGTAAAGACAGCCTTAACCGGAACCACGCTCGTGGGAATAGGCGTGTTAGTAATCGCCTGAACAAAAGGCATAGGGAAAACACGAGGTGGCGTCGACGGCGCCACCTCTTCAGCAGAAGAACGCCCTTGCTGCTCCTGAAGAGCTTGACGCAGCTCCTCAGTCACCTTGCTAAGCTCCTCGTTCCTAGCGCGAGAGGCGACCAGGTCCTCATGTACTCTCGCCTGCTCTACGCGTGAGGCTTCCACAGTTGCCTGCAACGAACGCATCATCTCTGCCATCTGCGCCATGGTCATGGCAGCGGCGCCTTCGGCAGCAACGGGCGCAACTGGACTTGAACGATTGCTTCTCATTTTTCTCATGAACTCAGCGAATCCCAGAATGCAGCGAACGACACTTCAACCACGATCGAGTCAGCGATCAATCGGAGAAAACTGTGCGAAACTGCGCAAGAAAACTCAAGAACACCGTAAACCTTCAAAGAAAACCACAACTTCACCAGAAACCACCGCTTCCCCATGGACAACCGAACGAGCGAAAGAACTCGAACTTCCACCAAAGAAATTATGTGTAAACAGCAGGAAACCTCACTCCACCGATCGAAAACCCAAACGAACGGTATAAAACGCGAATTCACCGAACGAAACTCAAGCAAACAACGAACGATGGTTGCACCAGCACACAACCACGCAGAAAACTTCGAAAACCTCCAAGAACTCACGCTGTGGATGGGAGCAAGTTTTACACGGCCCCACGGTGGGCGCCTGATGATCCTGCCTGTTGACCGGAACGCTGGAAACTGCCTCGTCAAAGGATCGACGTGCGCACCGCTTCTCACCTCCGTTCCTCTTCGAGATCCACCTCAAGAACCTGCAAAGAAACAGAGCGGCGCCGCTGCGGCCGATCGCACTCCAACGCCCAAGTCAGTGACCGAATCACCAAATACTAAGAGAACAAGAACCGTGCAAATCCTCTCTCACAGTCAGCTCTACAACTCGCAAGCGTAAAGAGTATAAACTGAACGTGCGTACCTCAGAAAGTTTGTTGAGAACTCTTATATACCTGGTTGTTTTCTCTCTCCTGGCAGTTACAGACCTGGACACGTGGCTCGCATCCAGTCGTACACGTGCCATCATCTGGAGCCTCCTTGACTTGGCGCTGCTTCTACTCTCATTTTGGCTAAGTTACTTATGCATGGTACTGCCCAGTGCATAGCTAACTTGGGAGTGCGATCTCTACTGGAGTTGGCGAGTTAGGGTGTCCTCATACACCTTCCCTGTGGTCTCGCCGGCCGCCTTCATAATTTGCTTCTCCTTCATCTTCGGCGATGTGCTTTCTCCGGCGATCTCCAACTGCTTGGTCGCCTGAGTTCACATCTGGCGACTTCATATTTAACCCGGTGATCGCCTATTCTGATATGCTGGAGATCGGAACACGCCAACTTAACAACTGGCGGCTTCACGAGCCCCCCGACTTCCTTCCCTTCTGCCAGCCTGGCGCCTTGCCAACACGCCTATACTGTAGCAGGATGCCACGTCATCACTCCCGACTACCAGGGCGGTACAGCAAGAAACAATTAAATTGAATAAACAGTACCACCAAAAGGATTTAGATTATGACAACTAGAAAGAGAGTCAAGAAATTAAAGCAACAAATAAAAGGTACTCAATTAAAGGTTGGCACACAAAAGAATTCCTGAAGAAAAGCACTAGATTAGATGACCAAATAAAAAAACAGCACCACTGGAAAATGTTGTGGGCCAGAAACGTGTTTGTTCCGTGATCCTGCCGGCAACTCAAACGTGGAGGAATCGCTTCGTGGCACTCTCTGCCCCGTCTACGCGACTGCGTCTTCTGCGGAATCACTCCCCGAACTTTCTCTCAGATGTCTTCAAATGTGACCTGCAAAACACACAGACGGCGCCTCTAGCGGCCGTTTGCACTCCGACGATCAAGTTAGTCCAACAGAACCACCAGAAACTGGAAACTAGTAATGTGTGTGAAAAAACTTGCACTCTGTTTTTCCTATCTCTTTTCTCCTTTTTCCACTCTCCCTCTGATTCTGTCTTTTATCCCTCTTTCCCTGCTTCTGGGCATAACAGAATTCTGTTATGCTTTTCTGGCATGTGTCAGAACCCTGTCATGCTTTTCAGAGAAAGCGTACCTTCAGAATCAGCAATGGGGAGCGTGAGAGTCTGCGCATGTCTGCGCATGGCTGCGCCTGTCTGTACCTTTAGCGGTACGGAGTGCTCTTTTGTCTGGACCGCACCCCTCTCAGATGGTGACACGTGGAGGCCTGCAACTCACATCTAACCACACACGTGTCACTTACTGGAAGGGCTCTAGCGCCTCTCTTTGTCCGCCTAAGCTACGCCCTTGCGGAGTAACTTAGGATGCTTCTCTTATCTGGGTAAATTGCACACTCTTAGGAGTGGTCGTCGAGTGTGGCTGGTCTAGGCGCACTCACCGAACGTTACTCTCTGCGTAGGCGACTTACCCTTATGGATGACACGCACGTAATGGGTTGAGGGAATCACCAATCACTGACTGGCTTACTAGTTCCCTCAGGCCACTCTCGTGCATGATTCCTTGAGGTGTGCTCATGCGAGGTCCATGCGTAATGCTCTCGCTGGGAACCTTAGCCCCAGTTTAACTGCGTGTAACACGAGACCCCGATGACAATACACCCGATGACTGATCAGTGTTTATTCGCTACTCGCGCTCTGCCTCCAGGCGCGAGTCTGGGAACTGGTCTGCTGGTGGTCACTTGGCTACTGACCACCGATCACCATTCTGGGTGATCTATCCCCCGACCTCTCTGCCGCCTGATCTGTCAGTGGTAACTTGGTTACTGACCACCGATCACCTCTCTTGGCGATCGTCCCCCTACCTCTCTGCCACCTGGTCCACGTGTCACCCTGCGAGTGGTCCACGTGGTTCTCTGATGCTGACGTCATCGACTACCGATGACCGATCGGATCACAAGCCCCCCAGTCTCGAGTCGAGAACTCGTTCTCAGCGAAGAGACTAAGTGGTCGTGCCCTCAGTCCACGTGGCAAGTGGGGCCGCCTCACGTGCCACCTCACGTGCTGCTTCTTTAACGTTTGGACTTCCTTTCTTAATCTCGCGACACGTGGCCCCATCAACGGCCAGCGCTGTGCGTCGCTAGCGCTGTGCGGCGCTAGCGCTTCTTTCATTCAAATTGGCGCGCCCTTCCACTGTTCCCTCATCTTCTTCATTTGACTCCTAGACTCTCTGCGAACCTCTCTTCTGCGCACCCATCTTTCTTCAAATTCTCTGTGATCCTAAACTCTTACGATCATCCAAAGGTATGGTTTTTCCTTTCCCTGGCCCCTTTTTGGTCATCTTTACCGATTGCATTTATCATTCTAGTTATCATGCATCCATCTTCCCTGTTTTTCTTCTTCTCAACCCGCGCTAGGGTTTTTCTCATGTTTCCGCTTTGACTTCTGCCTCCTCTTCTTTCTCCTTTACCTGGGCATTTCTCCCTCATTCCCTCTCTCTGTTTTTCACCGAACCATCCATCACTCTCTCCCTTTCTATTTCTGACCCCTCGTTTTCCTCCATTGCAGCTATCTCTCGATGGCTCGCTTGAAGCAGACCGCTCGCGTCCTTGCCTCTTCTTCTGGTGCACAGCCCTCCGCGAGTGCACCAGCTTCGCCACCGCCTGTTGTCACCTCATTCCATGACAACGCCAAAGTTTATGACTGGGCCCCTCTGGCGTTGCTATCTGAAACGTCTACCTTGCTACCTGAGGACCATCTTAACTCACTTCTGAGCCACGACCCGGACGAACCCTCGTGTTCCATAGACAGGGAAAACGACTTCCACATCCGAGTCCGCATCCCTCCCCGAGGGATGCCCATTTGCGCTGACGACAGGGCCACCAATGGGGTGCCCTTCGTTTTTGTTTACTCCGCGATCTTCAAAAGGTTGAGGCTGCGACTCCCCTTCACCTTCTTCGAGAAAGAGCTGATGATGGAGTTGAACGTCGCGCCCTGCCAACTCCACCCCAACGCCTGGGCCTTCATCCGGGCGTTTCAGATCCTGTGCAACCATTTTGGGCACAACGCCTCGGTGGAGGTGTTCCTTTACTTCTTTGAGGCGAAAAAACCAGGGGATAGGTTTTGGGTCAGCCTGAACGGGGTTGCTGGACGGGTGCTCCTGGGCCTGTACCAGCAGTCCTTCAAAGACTGGAAGGGCAGATTTTATATGATATCCGCCACCCCACAAAGCCCTCATCTGCTCGAGGCGTACCCCCTCTACTGGGTTCCCCAGGTTCAATTTAAAAAACCCAAGGATCTCGAGACCATGGCCCCCTACGAGCGCGAGCTGTGTGGGCTGCTCCTGGGGGCTAAGTATGACTCCGCTCGCCTCATCAAGGATGAGTTTGATGTGGTTTCCCTGAAGAAATATATAGGTAGTCCTTTCTCTGCCGCCCCTTAGGACATTTATACTTCCTCATGCATGCTCTTATACCTTTCACCTTGCTTGCGTCTCTTAGCTGTCTAATTTCCCTCTTTCTTGCCTATGCAGATTCAATGTCAGGGAAAGATAGGAGGTTGGCGGTGTTGGAGCTCGCTAAACGCCGAGCGGCCAAAGGGACTGGCTCTTCCTCTTCCACCACTGAGCCAATCGAAGCCCCTCCGCTCTCGGTCGCGCCAGCCGAAGGCCCCGAGCAAGGGAAGAAAAGGAAAAGACTGGTGAAGGCTTCTTCGCTGGTACCTGCTGCTGCTGCTGCCTCAGTGGAAGAGGAAAGCTCAGGCTCCCCCCTCATTCACCGCTAGAGGAAGAAAACAGTGGTTGAGGGGGTCTCGTCTCTCCAGCCTGGAGGGATCGAGGTGGTAGAGGTAGAGGAAGGTTCACCACCTCCCTCCCCCTCTACTCGACTTGCCCCGGAGCCCGCATGCCCACCTTCTCCTAGCCAAAAATCGCCCCCAATCTCTCAACCGCCAACTTCCCCCCCAGCAGGCCAATCACCTGGTCCATCCGCTCACCCTGCTGGGGGTGTTTCTGCTCAAAACGAGTGTGCCCCGCCTCCACTAACAATCTCCACCGCCAATGCTGAACATGGTGGGTCTGGCTCGCGCCCAAGCAACACTGGAGCCAACCATGAGAACTTCAGCAGAGTTATCTCCATGGTGCGACAGCACATCAGCAATGGGGAGCTCGTCGACTGGAGCGGGGAGGAGATAGACGCACACCTTGCCAAGCAGGTGGTGCTCTCGCTGGAGTTCTCCACCCAGCATCGTAAGCAGAAAGCCCTGGAGAAAAGGGTGAAGGAACTTGAGCACGACAATGAGTCGCTGCACAGTGACCTTGAAGCCGCTCAGGGATCTGTCGAGCTGATGCGAGGCATGGTGGAGAAGGCCAGGAGGGAGTACTTGCTGCAGGTCCAGGAGACCATCAAGATGGAGATCTTGATGGGGCAGACTGTTGGTCCTCTGGAATGGAAGGTGGCAGAGCTACAGGCTGAGAATTCCTCTTTGCTCGAACGAAGTCAGATGGTGGAGGAGTTACAGGCTGAGAACGCCTCCCTACGCCAACAGGATTCTCAGCGGGTGGAGATGCTCAAGGCCGCCAAGGAGGCAACTGCTGCTGCCGAAAAGAAGCTTGAGGAGGCAGTGGGCAAGCTGTCTGAGGCTGCCTCCTCCCTTGCTACCCTTACCACGCAGAGGGATGCTGCAGAGGCTTCGAGGCGAAGTCTGGAGGCGGAGAAAGAGGACTTGATGAACGTGGGCGCCGATTCCCTCATTGATGGATTCGAGCTGGCGCTCGAGCAAGTCCGCTGCGTCCTCCCAGAACTGGACCTTGCGCAATTCAACATTCATCACTCGGTGGTAGATGGAAAACTTAGGCCTCCTACTCCTTGAATCTCTTCCCCTTTGTAATTTTGACTTCTTCTGTACAAAGTTTCATTCTGTCACCTTATGTTTCTGCACCATTCAACTCTTTGTAACTGACAATTGTATGAACATCTCTGGTGATATATCTCGGATTCAATTGCTCAATTTCTCTTTGTATTTTCTTTGGACTCCACTGATCTTTATGTGCGCGACTAACTGTTAGCTAGTTTAGGTTCAGCGCGATCTGGGGCTTTACCTTTTCTTTCGCACACGACTAAGTGTTAACCAGCTTAGGCTTAACGCGATCTGCTTCTCTTACTCTTTGCGCGCGACTAAGTGTTAACCAACTCAGGCTTAGCGCGATCAGCTTCTCTTACTCTTTGCGCGCGACTAATTGTTAACCAACTCAGGCTTAGCGCGATCTGCTTCTCTTATTCTTTGCGCACGACTAAGTGTTAACCAACTCAGGCTTAGCGCGATTTGCTTGATCACGACTGGCTATTCCCTCAGCTTGGTGTTTAACAGTCCTCGTGCGCTGCTTTGCACTACTAGCCAATTACCGACAACTCATCAGTGATCACTCTTTAGCCCTTACTTAGCTTCCTCTATCGCTCTAGCGCTAAGCGCATAAAGGACCTTGACATCGATCGCTCAAAGTGAGGCCTCGTCTTGGGAAAAGGAAGTGTTTCTCGCTAACCCCTTTCCCTTTCCCCGAGGTCATCACCCTTTGGCGGGTTGAGTCGCTCACTCCCTGTCTCACTCCTAGGGTGAGAAAGGTTTTCTGACTGAGAGTCTTACTGGGCCAATATTGGTGCATGCCAAGTGGGTAAGGACGTTTTGTCAAAACCTTTCCTTTCCCTCTGTTGGTCTTACTAGCACCCCTGGCTTTTCAAACCTTTCTGCTTGCGCTCACACCTGGGGTGAGGAAGACTTAGATCGGTGCCAGTACTTGTGCCTAGGGCAAGTAGGGCCTAACCAATCACCTGCACTTGCACCTGGGGCAAGGAGGATTTTAACTTTAATACTTGAGCACACTTTATATGCTGGAAATTTTCCTTTAATTGGGTGGCCTCGTTAAAAACCCTCTTTAGGGAAAAGAGTGCCCCCTTGTCTGTTCAACTGTTTCCACCACAAACAAAGCATGTGTCTTTTAGCGTGAGAACGCCATTACTGTACAATTTTAACTGAAATAAAATTTTAAATGGGTGGCGTTCCACGTTCTGGGGATTGCTCCTCCTTCCAAAGTCTCTAGGCGATAGGCTCCGTTCTCTAACGTCTCCACCACTCTGTACGGGCCTGTCCACTTCGGGGATAACTTATTCTGCATGTCATTCTGATGCGCCTTTCTCATCACCAGATCACCTTCCTGGAAGCGCCTGGGCCTCACTTTAGAGTTGTGCCTCCGCTCTACTCTTCTCTTCACGGCTTCAGCACTGACTCTGGCCTCCTCTCGCACTTCGTCTAGTAGATCCAGATTCACCTTACGCTCTTCATTGGACTCTTCAGCAACGAAGTTCAAGAATCTGGGGGAGCTCTCCTGTATCTCTACAGGAATCATGGCGTCTGTCCCATAGACAAGGCTGAAGGGTGTCTCATGGGTGCTGGACTGTGGGGTGGTGTGATAAGACCACACAATTCTGGGGATCTCCTCTGCCCAGCCTCCTTTGGCCTTGTCTAGCCTTCGCTTCAGCCCCCTGAGCAGCACCCGATTTGCTGACTCCACCTGCCCATTTGTTTGTGGGTGCTCCACTGAGGCGAAAACCTGTTGTATCTTTAGCTCTTCACACATCTTCCTCAACTGATGACTGGTGAACTGGGTGCCATTGTCGGAAACCAGCCTCTTGGGTATTCCGAAGCGGCAGACAATGTTCTTCCAGACGAAGTGTTCGACTTTCTGTGCGGTGATGTGTGCAACCGGCTCTGCCTCCACCCACTTAGTGAAATATTCAATGGCCACAATGAGGAACTTCATCTGCCTTGTCGCCAGGGGAAAAGGTCCTAGGATGTCAATCCCCCATGTATGGAATGGCCACGGGCTATGGATGGACCTCAACTCCTCAGGGGGTGCCTTGTGCCAATCTGCATGCAGCTGACATTGTTTGCATCGCTGAGCAAACCTTATGCAATCTTCCTTCAGCTTTGGCCAGTAGTACCCCGCGCGGAGTACTCTACTTGCCAAAGCGCGACCACCTACATGGCTTCCGCACACCCCCTCGTGCAGCTCAGACATGAGTCTGGTGCATTGCTCGCCGTGTACACAGATCTGCACAGGGTGAGAAAATCCAAATCTAAATAGGCTTCCATCTATGAGAGTAAACCATCTTCTAAGTATAGCCGGTATGGCGTCATCCAGGTGTGGGGTTCCTTCTCCGCGTGGACCTCCATCGACTCACCGATCTTTGAGGGTCGCGATCTCACCCTCGGCGCTCTCAGCGTCTCTTGAGTCAACGACCGATGACCGATCGTTAGACGCTCCATTGACTTGTATACATGAAGCACCTGGTTGTCCGACACAAACGCGCGCGGCACCTTCAGGGTTTCCTGAATGACAGTCCTCTGCTTCCCCCCTTTGCCTGAGCTGGCCAGCTTGGCAAGCAGGTCTGCTCGGGCGTTCTGCTCTCTTGGTACATGCACTAACTCAAACTCGGCGAAAGACGTCTTCAGGAGCTGCACATACTCCAGGTAGGCTGCCATCTGGGGGTCCTTTGCTTGGAACTCCCCGGTGACCTGCCCGGTGACCAGTAACGAATCGCTCTTGGCCAGCAGGTTTCTTGCTCCCATTTCCCTTGCTAGCAACATCCCCGCGATCAGGGCCTCGTACTCCGCCTGATTGTTGCTAGCTTTGAAGGCGAAACGGAGGGACTGCTCGATCAGTACTCCGTTTGGCCCTTCCAGGATGACCCCAGCGCCGCTTCCCTGCTGATTAGAGGAGTCATCCACCGATAACACCCATCAGAAATCTAGCCCTTCTGCAGGTGTCGCGATGGATGATAGCTCGACTACGAAGTCCGCGAACACCTGCCCCTTGATCGGTCCTCGGGGCTCGTACTGAATATCGAATTCCGACAATTCTACTGCCCACTTGACCATCCTTCCTGCCACATCAGGTTTCTTCAATACCTTCTGGATAGGCAGATCAGTCATCACGACCACTGTGAAGCTGTGGAAATAATGCCTGAGTCTTCTGGCTGAGAATACCACCGCTAGAGCAGCCTTCTCGAGGGCCTGGTACCTGGTTTCAGGGCCTTGCAGCACCTTACTTACGAAGTAAACAGGCCTCTGGGCCCGGTCCTGCTCTTGCACCAGGACTGAACTGACTGCCTTCTCCGTAACAGCAAAGTATAGACGGAGAGGAATGCCTACCTGGGGCTTTCGCAGGACTGGTGGGCTTGCCAGATATCCCTTCAACTTAATGAAGGCCTCCTCGCACTCCTGCGTCCAGAGAAATCTGCTGTTGCGCTTGAGACACTGGAAGTATGGATGACCTTTCTCCCCACTAGCAGACATAAATCGGGACAGTGCTGCCAAGCGACCGGTGAGCTGCTACACCTCCTTCACCGTCGTTGGGCTCCTCATCGCCACGATCGCCGCACACTTCTCCGGGTTAGCTTCGATTCCTCGCTCTGTCAAGAGGAAACCCAAGAACTTCCCAGCCTCCACACTGAATATGCATTTCTCAGGGTTGAGCTTCAGCCTATACTTGGCAATGGTGGTGAATAGCTCTTCCAGATCAGCTGCATGATGCTTCTTCTCTTGGGACGTAACCACCATGTCATCTACATAGGCGTGTACGTTCCTTCCCAGCATGGGCGAGAGCACCCTATCCATGAGCCGCTGGTAGGTAGCCCCCGCATTCTTCAACCCAAATGGCATGACCTTGTAGCAGTAGCAAGACCGTTCCGTCATGAACGCGGTCTTGCATTCGTCCATTAGGTGCATCCTGATCTGATTATACCCTGAGAAAGCGTCCAAGAAGCTGAGTAGCTTTCCCCCGGAGGCGCTATCGACTAGAGCATCTATACTGGGTAAGGGGTAAGAATCCTTGGGGCACGCCTTATTGAGGTCAGTGAAGTCCACGCACATTCTCCACTTGCCGCTTGCCTTCCGCACCAGTACCACATTCGCTAGCCACTCGGGGTACTGGATTTCTCTGATATGCCCTGCGTCAAGGAGCTTCTGCGCTTCGTCGTGGATCACCTTCCTCTTCTCCTCGTTGAATTTCCTTCTTCTCTGCCGTACCGGCCGAACCACGAGGTCCATTGATAGACGATGGCAGAGGAAATCGGGGTCGATTCCTGGCATGTCGGATGATGACCATGCAAAGGCATTCATGTGCTTCTCAATCACACCCATGATCAGCCTTCGCTCTTCTTCAATGAGGGATCCCCCCAGCTTGAATTTTCTTCCCCCGATGTCCACCTCGACCCAGCCTTCAGCTGGGTGGGGCCTCCTCTCACTGGCAATGACCGCTCTCGCGATCCCTGACTCGCGAGGAGTGATCGTGCCTTCCTCCTCTTCCTCAACTTGGGCCACCTGGGAGCCCCCCACCGCAGCGTTCTCCATCCTCTGAGCGCCTTGTGTCTCCCTGACCGCCAATCGCTCTCCGCGCACGCCTGGTGGTGGTTTTGTGGTGACATGGCACACACTTCTTTTTTGCTTCAAACTGTTCTCATAACAGCGTCTTGCCTCAGCCTGATCCGATTTGATGGTTATCACGGCCCCTTCCATCGACGGCAGCTTCAACTTCATATGCCTGGTCGATGGTATTGCGCCCAGTCTATTGAGCGTCGGCCTCCCCAACAGGACATTGTACGCAGAAGGGGCGTTCACCACCAGGTACTTTATCCTTTCCGTGCGGGCTGCCGTTCCGTCGGTGAACGTTGTCCTCAGCTCGATGTATCCCCGCACTTCTACCTGGTCCCCTGCAAAACCGTAGAGACAACCAGTATACGGTCTCAACTGATCAGGGGACAACTGTAGCTTGTTGAATGTTGGCCAGAACATGACATCCGCCGAGCTTCCTTGATCTACGAGTACTCTATGCACTCGTCTTCCTGCTGTGATGAGAGAAATGACCACAGGGTCGTTGTCGTGCGGGACAACGTCTCGTAGGTCAGCCTTCCTGAAGACAATGTCCACCTCAGGGTAATGACTCTCATTCGCTGCATCTACCGCCATCACAGATCGAGTGTATCTCCTTCTTTGTGAAGCTGTGCATCCCCCACCAGAGAAGCCTCCAGCGATCGTCTGCACTTCCCCATGCACAGGGACTTCATGCTGTTGCTCTCCAGTTTGGGATCCTGACGCGCGATCACCCTGTGGCTCACGCAGGTAATCTGCTAGAAAACCAGACTTCACCAACTCTGCCAGTTGGTGTCCCAGCGCCAAACAGGAATGAAGTGTATGTCCAAAGGCCTGATGAAACTCACACCATTCATTCTTCTTCCTTCCGAGTACCTTATCTGTCTTCTCTGGTACTCGTAGTCTTGCTGCTACGGCAGGAAGGGCGATGAGATCCGCCAACCCCACCATGAAGTTGTATCTTGGGGGCGCGTTATTCTCCCTTGCACGCCCCTTACTCTGGTCTTTGCCTGGTGCATAGGGACGAGGTTTTTCCCGCACCTTCTTGCCTTCTTTGGCCTCATGCACCCTCGCTTGCTGTGGTTTTCCTTGCCCTCCACGCGGTCTGGGTGGTGCAGCACTTCCCCTCTTCTCAGAAACTTCTGTTTCTGCCACTATGTGCGCCACCGCACGCCGTCGGATCTCTGCAAAAGTGCTGGGATGGCTCCTGATGAGAGACTCACTGAAAGGGCCAGGCAGCACTCCCTTCTTAAACGCGTGCACAAGCATATCTTCATCTTTGCTGGGTAGTCTAACCACTTGTGCTCCAAAACGGTTGAGGTAGTCTTTCAGCGACTCCCCCTGGTATTGGCGCACGTCGAACAGGTCGTAGGACACCACTGCAGGTGCCTTGTTGACGATGTATTGCTCGATGAAGAGCTTCGAGAACTGAGAGAACGACGTGATATGCCCTTCTGGTAAACTCACGAACCACTCCATGGCGATTCCGCTCAGGGTGCTCATGAACATCTTGCAGTATACAGCGTCTGAGCCCCCAGACAACATCATCTGGGTGTGGAATGCCGTCAGATGCGCCTCCGGGTCTTCTACCCCTTTGAACGACGCTTTTACCCCCACCAGGTTGGAAGGCACCATGGTTCCCATAATCTCGGGGGAGAATGGCATGGGAAATGCCCTTGGAGGTGAAGGCTGCCTAGACACCCTTTCGTCAACGACGTGCTCCCTCTGCGCCTGCAGCGTTCTTCTCAACTCTTCGTTGACACGATTCAGTTCGTCGTTCCTGCTTTGCGACGCAGCCAACTCCGTCTGCATCCTCTCTTGTTCGACTTTCGACGCTGCAGCGTTATCTTGCAGCGTGCGCACCATTTCCAGGACCTGCGCCATTGTCACAGCTCCTTCGTTAGCGGATGGCGCAGGTGATGGTTGTCTGTTTCTAGGCATCTTCCCTATCAGAGAAACTGATAAAACTCTGGTGAGCTTTAAAACTGTGGTATATGTGGGACAACGATTCACTCGGGCCCCACGGTGGGCGCCAAATGATCCTGCCGGCAACTCAAACGTGGAGGAATCGCTTCGTGGCACTCTCTGCCCCGTCTACGCGACTGCGTCTTCTGCGGAATCACTCCCCGAACTTTCTCTCAGATGTCTTCAAATGTGACCTGCAAAACACACAGACGGCGCCTCTAGCGGCCGTTTGCACTCCGACGATCAAGTTAGTCCAACAGAACCACCAGAAACTGGAAACTAGTAATGTGTGTGAAAAAACTTGCACTCTGTTTTTCCTATCTCTTTTCTCCTTTTTCCACTCTCCCTCTGATTCTGTCTTTTATCCCTCTTTCCCTGCTTCTGGGCATAACAGAATTCTGTTATGCTTTTCTGGCATGTGTCAGAACCCTGTCATGCTTTTCAGAGAAAGCGTACCTTCAGAATCAGCAATGGGGAGCGTGAGAGTCTGCGCATGTCTGCGCATGGCTGCGCCTGTCTGTACCTTTAGCGGTACGGAGTGCTCTTTTGTCTGGACCGCACCCCTCTCAGATGGTGACACGTGGAGGCCTGCAACTCACATCTAACCACACACGTGTCACTTACTGGAAGGGCTCTAGCGCCTCTCTTTGTCCGCCTAAGCTACGCCCTTGCGGAGTAACTTAGGATGCTTCTCTTATCTGGGTAAATTGCACACTCTTAGGAGTGGTCGTCGGGTGTGGCTGGTCTAGGCGCACTCACCGAACGTTACTCTCTGCGTAGGCGACTTACCCTTCTGGATGACACGCACGTAATGGGTTGAGGGAATCACCAATCACTGACTGGCTTACTAGTTCCCTCAGGCCACTCTCGTGCATGATTCCTTGAGGTGTGCTCATGCGAGGTCCATGCGTAACGCTCTCGCTGGGAACCTTAGCCCCAGTTTAACTGCGTGTAACACGAGACCCCGATGACAATACACCCGATGACTGATCAGTGTTTATTCGCTACTCGCGCTCTGCCTCCAGGCGCGAGTCTGGGAACTGGTCTGCTGGTGGTCACTTGGCTACTGACCACCGATCACCATTCTGGGTGATCTATCCCCCGACCTCTCTGCCGCCTGATCTGTCGGTGGTAACTCGGTTACTGACCACCGATCACCTCTATTGGCGATCGTCCCCCTACCTCTCTGCCACCTGGTCCACGTGTCACCCTGCGAGTGGTCCACGTGGTTCTCTGATGCTGACGTCATCGACTACCGAGGACCGATCGGATCATTCCCCAATTTATGCTGAGCTGTATTTTTAAAATTTGACTCTGAAATTTGATATGAAAGATATTCAGGATCTTATCTAAAATCTGGCTTTGGAATCACTCAAAACGCATGCACCAATTTTTTTTAATAAATTTTGCAATTTTGGTGTTCAGTTAGGCCAGCTGGAGCGCCTCAGATTTGCACTCTGATTTTAAAAGATTTATCATTTTTTTTCTGTTGCTTCTTTTGACCTAATTCTTTTTTTGTCCTTTCTATAACACTTTAAACTTGCATATTCAAGAGAATCAAAATTTTCCTATGAGTGGAAATATTTTTCTGGATCAAAACAGCCAAAACAGAGAAGGTGAAAACAGGGGAATCTGAAAACTGGAAACAAAAACAGCAAGATACCAAAGTTTAGACACAATGGAAATTTGTGAAATAGAATTTGTGTATGATCTAAACACAAATGGAACTCAAACTAAAATTAAAAAGGCACCAAAAGAGCAAAGAACAGCAGATTCAAGCAATTAAAGAGACCCAAAATCAAGAAATAATCAAGCCAAATAAAAGGACCACTATGAATTGTTGACAATATGGATGAACATGACTTGACAAAACATGTATAGATTCAGAAAATTAAAGACTCAAAGCATAATATGAACCAAATAATGAAAGCAATAAAGACTCAAAAGCCTAAAAGAAAATAGCAACTCAAGGTGTATGGAATCCTATCACAAATTGCACAATAACTTGTTCAAGATTAATTGAACAAGAGTGCTTCGGTTGGATCTTCCACAAAGCACACCAAACAAATTAAAATGTAAAAAACAACAAGACAAGTATGGAAATTAAATGACAATATGAAATAAAGAAGAACTAAAATTGAAAAGACTAAGAGCTACTCATCTTGAAGAACCATAGCTCATGATACCAAATGATGGCATTTTCATGAAGTTCTTCTTGAATCAATGTAGAGTATGGGGCGGAAGCAATGAATGAGAGTGAGCAAGATCCTCCTAAGAGTGGTGTTGATCTTGTAGGTGCATGATAAGTGTGGGTATTGAGTGGTTCGGCCAGCTCAAGGGAAAAGATGAAGGAATTGAAGTTTAGAGCCTAGGATTCTAGGGAGAAGCAAAGTTGAGCACAAATTGGCAGCATAACTTTACTCACAATAAACATGAAAATACAAGGTGTAGGCTCCTCCTTTTATAGGCTAAGGAGGACCATAATGCAACCCTAATGCTAGCCAAATGAAATGTAAATGTGAAGCACATGGGTGCACATGGCACATGGGTGCACAAATGAGCACATGGGGAGGGGTGTGTCTAGTTTTTATGCTCACCCCCTCCATGGGCTTTCTAGACCGGCCTTGGTAAATTTAGAGGTTTTTTTATAAACTCTAAGTTTACCTAGGTTGGTGTTTTAGGTGCCAAAATTAATTCTAAGAAAATTACAAATAAAGTTCCTATGTTAATTTTGACAAGAAATTAAAGTCTACTCTACACTAGAGTTTATGGCATTTGAACATGTAAAAGAACGTCTTCTTGGATCCTCTTGGCAATAACTCTATGGTTGGCCCAAATCTACCCTTTGGTGGGCTTGCATGTGGGCTTTTGCTTGGGCCTCTTCCATCATAATGACGTGGCATCAAGCTATTGTGTAGGCGTGTTGAGAGGACGCCAGGTTGGCAGAAGGGAAGGAGATCGGGGGGCTCGTGTAGTCGCCAGTTATTAAGTTGGCGTGCTCCGATCTCCAGCATACCAGAACCGGCGGTCACCGGGTTAAAGATGAAGTCGCCAGATGTAAACTCAGGCGACCAAGTGATTAGAGATCGCCGGAGCAAACACATCGCCGAAGATGAAGGTGGTGCAGATTATGAAGGCGGCCGGCGAGACCACAGGGAAGGTGTACGAAGGCACCCTAACTCGCCAATTCCAGTAGAGATCGCGCTCCAAGTTAGCTATGCACTGAGCAGTATCATGCATAAATAACTTAGCCAAAGGAGAGTCAGAAGCAGCGCCCAAGTCAAGGAGGCTCTAGATGATGGCACGTGTACAGCTGGATGCGAGCCACGTGTCCAGGTCTGTAACTGCCAGGAGAGAGAAAGTAACCAGGTATTTAAGGGTTCCCCAACGAACTTTTGAGGTACGCATGTTCAGATTGTCTTCTTTACGCTTGCGAGTTCTAGAGTATACTGTGAGAGAGAACATTGCACGGTTCCTTGAGAGTTCTTGAGTGTTACTCTTGAAGTATTTGGTGGTTCGGTCACTGACTTGGGCGTTGGAGTGCGATCGGCCGCAGCGGCGCCGCTCTGTTCTTTTGCAGGTTCTTGAGGTGGATCGTGACGAAGGACGGAGGTTGAAGCGGTGCACACGTTGATCCAAGTTTGACGAGGCAAGTTCCAACGTTCTGGTCAACAGGCAGGATCATATATATATAATTTGATTATCTGAATTTATGTATTTGTCTGACTGGGTTTTAATTGAACAGGTCAATTTAGATGGGAATTAGTATTAAACAAACTAAACTAAAAAAACAATCCCATTTAAAATGGCGACTATGGTAAAAGTCGTCATTTTATATCTTTCATGATGGTGTACAACAACGACTTCTACCATAGTCGTCATTTTAGGACACCATGTGTGCTGAGATTAGGGAGGGTATAAAACGGTGACTTTTACATAGTCATCATTTTATACCTCATGCAAGTATTATATATACAAGTTATGGGGAGTATAAAATGACGAATTTTATCACAACTTTAATTTTAGACTGAATGTAACACAGTGGTTAAATAGTTGCCTTCTTTGCTTGAAGAGAATATACAACACACTAAAAAACAACGGTCAGAAAGCCAGTGTTTTAAGGCTAAAATAATTGTCGTTTTTCACCTTTTCTGCACTAGTGCCACCTACTCTAGTCTGTGGGTAAATCCGTAGGTAATTCTGCAATTTTATCAATTTTTTAATTATTATTTATATCTTTTTTTTATTATTTACAATTATGATTTATGCCTAATTTTATGATTATTATTTGCAACTAATTAATGTTATAAACAAATTGCAACAGGAGGAGCTCGAAACCAAGTCTCTTTAAGTGACCAAAGAAGTTTTAATCATTACAGAAGACAAGTTTTATCGTCATATCACTAGCACAAAACAGTGCTTTAACAACGGTTAAAAAGGGTATATATAGAGGATTTTGGAACCTTTGTTATTGCGGGTGTCGTTATAAATCAATTATTTATTAAGACGGTTCTACAACCGTCGTTATAAAACCACATTAACGACACATGTAGAAAATTGTCATTATTATACCAAAATAAACGAAAAAAAGTACTTATCATGACGGTTATAACCCTAAAAAATAGGTTTTTAAAGATGGTTCCATCTGGCACCATCGTTGTAAATGTTTTTTTTTTTCAAAAAATTGATTATTATAAATACTCTAATCCTGCATAAAATATCAAATTTCCAGAACAATAATGCATGTAATATCATAATATAAATATGAAAGTCTACAAACAATAAATTAGTACATAATATTCTACAAAGAGTTCTATGTCATTCTAAACCCCATATTTTAAGGTGTTTTGTATTGAGGAATTATCTTATCCCAATCTCTATCAGTTCCAGCTCATACAATAGTCGACATCCATTGCATAACATAATAACTGTACTCATCATTTCCAGATTGCTTATTGTCCTGACCAATCCTCGGTCATCGACTCAGAGGCTGACCTCAGACATCGTGCACCGGTACTTGGTAATGGAAGGGAGCCACGTGAAAGTGGGCCCAAGACACATACCCGGTAGTTGGTCAGTCTTCGAGGGTACTACCCTAAGCCCGATGTTGGAGATCGATATTGGACCTCACCAGTAGAGGGAGAAGATCGGACATCGGCCGTTAGGATGCAGTGGAAGGCCCCGTAAGGTGGGTCCAAGAGTTTCGTTAAGATAACGGTTAAAGACAAGAGATATGTGGAAAGCCTAAGTCATGGGGGATCCATGCACGTGGTGTGTAAGGCGCATGAAGGCGCAACACCATGGATAATCCTAAGAGGCATAAGGGCCCATTAGAATTAGGGTTTCCAGAGAAGTTGCATGCATGGCACGTGGATACTTAGGGCACCCACGAAACAGATGGCGCATGATATTAGGTGCACAAGTTGGTACCTAGGCGGCCACTCTGTTATTGGTTGCACTCCAGTTAAGGGAAGTTCATGTGCCAGATACGCTAAGATTACACGATAGCGACACAAGGACATTCTCCAAGGAACCCTAGACAAAGGTAATGGAACAGAGGTAAACCCTAGTTTTAACCTATATAGAGGGTGCTAAGAACCCTAACAAGGTACGCAGTTTTTAACACTAAAGTTATTCTATACATTTGGGGTTCTTTGCCCTAATACTGACTTGAGCGTCGGAGTGCAAACGGTCGCTAGGGCGCCCCTTTGTCTTTGCAAGTGAGAGGATTTCTTGACCAAGAAGACACGTTTCTCAAGCGAGGATAGAAGGGCCAGAGTAGCCGTTGGAGCCAACCGACGAGGCGAGTCAATCAGCGAGAACAATTTGTATGGCTCCGCAAGAAACAAGGTGGAAGTTCATGGGTATATCAAACTAAGTACCACGTTCACAGACAACCTGTCTTCGCGCACTACTAGTATCATGTACCTTGTCGTCGATGCACCCTCGGCTTACAACATATTACTGGGAAGACCAGCCTTGAACAGGCTGGGGGCAGTTCCCTCCACGAAGCACATGAAAGTGAAATTGCCCTCCCTCGAGGGAGCAGTAATCCCCATCGCGTCCGACCAAGGAGAGGCTAAGAAGTGTTACGAAAACAACCTCAAAACGAAAGGTGGTGATGGAGGAGGGCCAAACACATCTAGCCATGAAAGCCAAAGCCCAACACTAGACCATGAAGAGCGTCTAGACCATGATGAGCGTCTAGCTAGAAGGAAGGAGCGTCTAGGACGTGAAGAGGGAAGGCTACCCATGGAGCGTCTAGGAGGAGACCTAGACCGTCTAGGGCCTATCACAAGGTCAATGGCTAAGCATATTCAAGCCCAATTGAATGAAGCCACGGATGGAAGAGAGAAAGCTTTGTACATGTTGCATAAAGGCCCATTAGGGGTGCTTAGTAATTAGAGTAGTGTAGAAAGCATATTTGAGTGAAACATTCTAGAAACTCTCTAGGTTTGGCCGGTCATGAGCACATGGCACATGTGCTTTGTGAATTGCATTTAATTTGGCTTTCATTTCATTAGACATTAGCTTAAAACTTACGGCCATTTAGCTTATAAATAGGAAGGCCTACACCTTGTATTTGGAAGTTTATTTTGAGTAAAGTTATGCTGCCATTTTGTGCCAAGCTTTGCTTCTCCTAGAATTCTAGGCTCTAAACTTCATCTCCTTCACCTCTCCTTGGGTTGGCCGAACCTCCCTAGCTTCATACACATCATGCACCTTCAAGATCAACACCACTCTTAGGAGGATCTTGCTCACACACCTTCATAGCTTCCGCACCACTTTTCTTACATGATTCAAGAAGACCTTCATGAAAATGCCATCAGGTGGAATATTCTCTGTCACGTCCAGACCACCAAGGGAAGACAGAGTGACCCGAGAAGAGATCATCCGAGAAAACCGACCCGAGCCTGCCGGAGGTGTGGTGGAAAGGGAGATCGACGAGAAGATATTTAAAGTTAGACAATCTCTGAGCAAAGAGTTGCAGGACCAAATCTTCGAGGTCATAGCACGACACCTCGACGCCTTCGCGTGGTCACCCGCTGACATGCCCGGCATTGACCCCGATTTCCTGTGTCATCGCCTCACTATGGACCTCAGCATCCGGCCTGTCCGCCAGAGAAGACGGAAGTTCAACGAAGAAAAGCGACAGGTCATCCGAGAGGAGACGGAGAAACTATTAAAGGCTGGCCACATCAGGGAAATCCAATACCCTGAATGGCTGGCCAACGCGGTGCTAGTAAAGAAAGCGAATGGGAAGTGGAGAATGTGTGTCGACTTCACGGATCTCAACAAAGCCTGCCCAAAAGATTCTTACCCGCTGCCCAACATCGATGCCTTGGTAGATAGTGCCTTTGGGTGCAAGTTGCTCAACTTCCTGGATGCTTTCTCCGGCTACAACCAGATCATGATGCACCCCAGGGACGAGTGCAAGACCGCATTCATGACCGAATCATCTTGTTATTTCTATAAAGCCATGCCTTTTGCGCTGAAGAATGCAGGGGCCACCTACCAACGGCTAATGGACAGGGTACTAGCGCCAATATTGGGGCACAAGGTCCAAGCGTATGTAGATGACTTGGTGGTCACCACCCTGTAGAGGGAACAACATGCAATTGACTTGGAAGAGTTATTCACTACAATAGCACAATACAGGCTAAAGTTGAACCCAGAGAAGTGCGTGTTTGGAGTAGAGGCAGGGAAGTTCCTGGGTTTTTTGCTCACTGAACGAGGAATCGAGGCGAACCCCGAGAAGTGTGCTGCCATAATAAATATGAGAAGCCCAATCTCGGTGAAAGAAGTGCAGCAGTTGATGGGGCGCATGGCCGCTCTGTCCAGGTTCATATCGGGGGGAGGGGACAAGGGTTACCCTTATTTCCAGTGCTTGAGAAGGAATAACATGTTCTTCTGGACCCGTGAATGTGAGGAGGCTTCCGAAAAATTGAAGAGGTACCTGGCCAGCCCTCCAGTATTGTGCAAGCCCAAGCCAAGTACCCCACTCTGCTTATATTTCGCAGTTACAGAAAGGGCTATCAGTTCAGTCCTGTAACAAGAGCAGGACCAGGTACAAAGACCAATCTACTTCGTTAGTAAGTTGTTGCAGGGACCCGAGGTAAGATACCAGACCTTGGAAAAGGCATCTCTAGCAGTAGTATTTTCAGCAAGAAGGCTCCGCCATTATTTTCAGAGTTTCACCGTGATGGTAATGATGAACCTTCCAATCCACAAAGTCTTGCAGAAACCAGATGTGGCGGGAAGGATGGCGCGATGGGCGGTGGAACTGTCTGAATTTGACATACATTATGAAACCAGGGGCCCCATCAAGGGCCAGATATATGCCGACTTCGTAGTAGAACTCTCCTCAGTAGCTACCCATTAAGAAGGGTCGGATTTCAATTGGGTACTCTCAGTAGACGGTTCCTCAAACCAGCAAGGTAGTGGAACAGGTGTCATTTTGGAGGTTCCAGATGGGTTGCTGACGAGCAGACCCTCCGTTTCTCTTTCAAAGCCAACAACAACCAAGCGGAGTACGATGCCCTGATTGCAGGAATGCTACTGGCAAAAGAAATGGGAGCAAGGGGATTGTTGGCAAAAAGTGATTTTTTGTTAGTTACAGGACAGGTCACAGGGGAGTACCAAGCTAAAGACCCTCAGACGGACGCATATTTAGAATACGTCCAGGTGCTGAAAGAATTGTTTGACGTGTTCGAGTTAGTTCATGTACCCAGAGAACAAAATGCCCGAGCTGACTTGCTTGCAAAACTCGCCAGTTCAGGCAAGGGGGGCATGCAGAGGACGGTGATTCAGGAAACCCTGAAGACACCTCGAACAACCACGGACAAAATGGCAGAAATCCAGCACGTTGACATATCGGAAGGGACGAGGAGGAGTCATTGATCGTTAACGCAGGAGACGATGAAAACGCCTAGAATAAGCAGGTATCTCGTTGCCAGAGAGATAGTGCCACAAGTTCACCAGATCGAAGTAGGGGAAACTTGATGACAACCTACCAGTGTTACTTGGCCGATGGAATACTCCCGTTAGATCCCGTAGAAGCCCGGAAAATAAAGAAAAATTCAAGCAAGTACACCATAATTGATGGAAAGTTATTCAGGCACGGATTCACCCATCCCATACTGGTATGTGTAGATGGTGAGCAATGCACGCGCATCATGGCAGAGCTACATGAAGGAATATGCGATAGCCACATCAGCGGCTGATCTCTCTAGTCAAAAGCCATCCGTGCAGGTTATTACTGGCCAACCATGAGGGAGGACTGCACAAGATACGCCCAACGATGCAAGTAGTGCCAACAACACGCTGATTGGCACAACGCGCCCCCAGAAGAGTTGAGATCGATATACAGCCCATGGCCTTTGGCAGTACGGCAGATGAAGTACCTCGTGGTTGCCATAGAGTACTTCATGAAGTGGATCGAAGCCGAACCAGTAGCACAGATCACAACCCACAAGGTCCAGCACTTCGTGTGGAAAAACATAGTGTGCTGCTTCGGAGTCCCGAAGAGGTTAGTATCTGATAATGGTACCCAGTTCGCGAGCCAGCAACTGGGCAAGCTATGTACAGAGTTGGGGATAAAGCAAGTATTTGCGTCAGTAGAACACCCCCAGACGAACGGACAGGTCGAGTCGGCCAACCGAGTTGGACAAAGGCAAAGGGACCTGGGCAGAAGAAGTTCCTAGAATCGTGTGGGCCTACCACACTACCCCTCAGTCCACAACTAAGGAAACGCCATTTAACTTGGTGTATGGTTTGGACACTATGATCCAGTAGAAATCCAGGAGAACTCACCACGTTTCCAGAACTTCGTGGTCGAGGAATTGAACGAGGAAAGAAAGGTGAACTTGGACCTACTGGATGAAGTGAGGGAAGAAGTAAAGATCAAAGCTGAAGCCTTGAAAAAGAGGGTGGAGTACAAGTACAACTCCAAGCTAAGACCTCGACAATTCCAGGTCGCCGACCTGGTGATGAGGAAGGCCCACCCGTACCAGTTAGAAAACAAGCTATCTCCCAAGTGGACCGGTCCTTTCATAATAACGGAGGCCCTTGGGAATGGAACATATAGACTCGAGACATTACAAGGTGGCGCGATTCCTCGCACCTGGAATGCAACCAACCTGAAGTTTTATTTTAGTTAAATCTTGCACTTGTACATGTTTATGGGGACACTCTTTTTCCCTTAAAGGGGTTTTTTAACGAGGTCACCCAAATAAAAGTTATTCAGTTAAAGGTACATTGCAAAGATAAGGAACCTCTCCCTTGTAGTGATAAACTTAAGAGCGGAAGTGTATGGTTCCCCAAGGGAACCTCCCTCTTACGTAAGTTCACCAAGCCCGAGAATAATACGATTCGTAGAAACGAACGAACCTCTCCCCTATGGTGGTAGTCAAGAGTAGAAGTAGTATGGTTCCCCGAGGGAACCTCCCTCTTGCGAAAGATCACCCAGTTCGAGAACGGTATGGTTCGTTAAGATAAAGGAACCCCTTCCCTCGAAGTGATGCCCAGAGAAGTAGAGGCAGTTTGGTCTACCCAATAAGCCCTTATGGTGCAAGTTCACCTAGGCGAAGAGAATATGGTTCAATAAAACTAAAGGAACCTCCTTCCTTGAGATATTATGCAGAAAACAAAGGTTGTTTGGCCTCCCTAGGTAAACCTCTCTCGCGTATATACGCCGAGACGAAAGAAAGTATGGTTCAAGTATCGGATTCTCGGCTATGCCCTGACGCTATACAACTAGGGTGAAAATGAGAAACTAACCGCCCGTTTGGGGTAGCCAACATCAGGAAGAGGAATGTGTATGCCCCCTCTCACGTATTAAACTCCAAGAACAAACAAACACGCGAGGTGAATAGAGGTAACAGTTGGGAGAAATAAATACTTATAAAGTGCGCATACAAAGAAGTTCAAGCGCCAACAAGTCCAACCATCGATCTCGACACGTGTGTAACGATTACGTGGGAGAATGATGGAATGTCACTTCGGTGTACTGTTCACGCCCGTTACCCAGTGCCACGTAGGTCGCGTAGCGTGATCACTTAGTCTCTTCACTAAAGCCAGTTACAGCTGGAGACTGGGGGCTTGTGTCCTGACCAGTCCTCAGTCATCGACTCAGAGGCTGACCTCAGACATCGCGCACCAGTACTTGGTAATGGAAGGGAGCCACGTGAAAGTGGGCCCAAGACACAGACCTGGGAGTTGGTCAGTCTTCGAGGGTACTACCCTAAGCCCGATGTTGGAGATCAATATCGGACATCACCAGTAGAGGGAGAAGATCGGACATCGGCCGTTAAGATGCAGTGGAAGGTGTCGTAAGGTGGGTCCAAGAGTTTCGTTAAGATAACGGTTAAAGACAAGAGATATGTGGGAAGCCTAAGTCACGGGGGATCCATGCACGTGCTGTGTAGGGCGCATGAAGTCGCAACACCATGCATAATCCTAAGAGGCATAAGGGCCCATTAGAATTAGGGTTTCCAGAGAAGTTGCATGCATGGCACGTGGATACTTAAGGCATCCACGAAACAGATGGCGTGGGATATTAGGTGCACAAGTTGGTACCTAGGCGGCCACTCTGTTATTGGTTGCACTCCAGTTAAGGGAGTTCATGTGCCAGATACGCTAAGATTACACGATAGCGGCACAAGGACGTTCTCCAATGAATCCTAGACAAGGGTAACGAAACATAGGGAAACCCTAGTTTTAACCTATATAAAGGGTGCTAAGAACCCTAGCAAGGTACGCAGATTTTAAGACTAAAGTTATTCTATACATTTGGGGTTCTTTGCCCTAATACTGACTTGGGCGTCAGAGTGCAAAAGGCCGCTAGGGCGTCCCATTGTCTTTGCGGGTGAGAGGATTTCTTGACCAAGAAGGCACGTTTCTCAAGCGAGGATAGAAGGGCCAGAGTAGCCGTTAGAGCCAACCGGCGAGGCGAGTCAACCGACGAGAACACTTATTGCATTGCAAGTGAAAAAGAAATGTTATTAAATGAATTATTTAGACACATTAAAATGAGTGAACAAATATACTTTAAATACCTTTAGGTTTTTTCGCATTTGCATTTTCCCTCCCACTTAACATGTTATATCCAGAATAAGCACTGAAATAACATTTCATGTTAGAACACATAACATTATGAGTAATAAATTTGTGAATGTAATATAAGCATAATGGTTTGATAAATCTCTAATTTAAACTAGGAAACATCATCCAAAATTTTAGAATTTTCTGACAGTGAAAGTATGGGAACTAAAACATTGAAATACTTGAAAAATACCTAAAAAAAATAAATTAAAGAAAATAAAAGTAAATGGTGGATTTTTGGAATTTTGGTGGACTCCAATTCCCATTTGGAGATTAGCCACGTGATTCGTTATCTCGTTTCGAGCAACTTTCATTTTTTACGCGTCTCCATCCGACTTCTCTAATAAAAGTTATGACCATTTGAAGTTTTTTCACATTAATTTTTGGCAACTCCAAATCTATCACTATTCTCTTCAATGTCAGGACACCTCCTCAAATATCTACTAAATGAAATTCCCACAAACCCTAAACTACTACTAAGTAATCCATACATACATGCAAATATTTAATTAAAAAATTTAAAATACTTCGAACTTACGTATGGAGGTCCGACACCGTGAAGAGGTGAAAAAGAGGTTTGAGAGGTGCAGCGTGCGGACGTTCTGACAGCGTGTGGAGGTGCTGGCGGAGAAGGCAGCTGCTTGCGTGCACAGAGAAGAGATACACACGCAGAAAAGTTATTCTTAATGATGGTTTAACTTTACTGACCTTGATTGAACGTAATTGGATCGAAAGTATCGGTCGACCCACACGGGCGTGGGTCGTTTGGTCGACCTGACTATGGGAGCCAAGCCATGTTATTGATTGTTCGACCCATACCAGTACAACTATTAATATTATTATTAATACTATTATTTATATTATTATTATTAGTACGATTAATATTATTTTTATTATTATATTAATATGATTAATTTTATAATTTTAATAGTACATACAACAACTCTAGTTCGTAGATAATATCCATCAACCTCAGCGTGTAGGTATTACCTGTCAACTGGGGTCTGTAGGTAATTCACACCAACTTGAGTTCTTAGGTAACAACCATCAACTTGAGTCCGTAGGTAATACCTACCAACTCCAGTCTGTGGGTAAATCTCTGTGAGCAATCCTACATATCTTTCTTTAATTTTTTTCATTATTCTTTTTATCTTCTCCTATTATTTACGATTCTTATTTATAAATATTACTTACTATTATTATTATGATTATTATCTATGAATATTAGTTATGATAATTATTTATAATTATTCATATTGTAATAATATTTTTAATATTATGTATTTAATTATTATAATTAATATTATTAAAAATATTAAGATTATTTATATTCTTAATATTATTAATATTGATATTGTCAATATTAATGATATTGTTAAAAATATTTATATTAATAATAATATTGAATTTACTTACGGATATAGATTTGTGGATAAGGTAAAATTTACCTACGGATAGAGATCTGTGAGTAATAATCTGTAGGTAATGCTGAATTTACCTACGTATTTAAATTTTTTGGTAATATTTTGTAAATAATGCTAAATTTACCTACAAATTCAGATTTGTGGGTAATATTCGTAGATAATGCTGAATTTACCTACAGATTCAGAGCTATGGATAAAAAATTGTCGGTAAATATGATTTTTTTGTAGTGGTCTCCCTCATCTTATTGTGACTTTCACATATCCCGGAACTACAATTGTAAGGAGATCATCTCGGAGACCACCTCCAAATTTCTGACTATCAACTCGACAAGAACAATTTTAATGCATTTTATTATTCCATGTGTTTGTAGTGCGTGGAGGTAAAAAATGACAGAAGAAACATTATTTTGTTTTTTTGAAGCTTAGGGGTAAGTTTTTTGGTCAGTGGTGTATGATTGTGTTTTATTTTTTTTGGTTTGTTCTGTTGTCTAGGTTTTCTTATTGCTCTTATTTTGACATTTTTATGTTTATAATCTTATTATATACGAAGACCTTGTTTGTGTGTGGTAGATTGAGCAAAAATGTCATAAAGTAAAGTAAAAGGTAATAGTTTAGGTTTTTGTTCCAATAAGGCTTGGTCCGTGTACTAATGCGCTTTGTTGTTTTCTGAAGGCCTACGTATAAGTTTTTTGGTCAGTTTTAAGTTTTAGGTTTTGGTTTTGGTTGATCTGCTTTTAGTTATATAAAAAAAATTGTTTTTAACAATCGAAAATCACCATGGTGTTTTTATCTTTTGGTTTTGCACTTTACATTAACATGATCTATGTTTTCTTAGTTCATATGTGAACTTGGATTCTCATATATATATATATATATATATATATATATATATATTTACCTTTACATGTTTTTGACTAAACTTGAATAAACCCAAGATGCTATTTGGAAACAAGGTAAGGTAAGTGTTTTTATTTATGCTTTCTTAGTTCATATGTGTATTATTTGTAGTTGGATGCATATATGTTGTTGTTCTTACCTTTACTCACATGTTTTGGATTGTGAATGAAACCAAGAAAGTATTTTTTTGGTTTGAGAACGTGCAAAGGTAAGAGTTTGCAATATTTGTAAGCTTGTAATACAGTTTGTGCTTCTACAACTTATACTATCGATTAATTTTGTTTGACTACAAAGTTGTTTTTTTGAACTTTTTATCACAAATTGTGTACTATCATTCTTCTATGGTTGCATTATACCTTAACAAGCTTTTATCTATGCTTTCTTTGTTCATATGTGTATTGTATGATCTTGGATGGATATATATTGTTGTTCTTACCTTTACTAATATGTTTCTAACTGAATTTATACGAAACCAATACAATATTTTTTAGGTTGAAACTGAAGGTAAAAGTTTGTAGTGTTTGTAACCTTATAATACCAATTTTATCGGTGAACATATACTATCACTACAAAAAAACATGTATAAAGTGGCGGTTTTAATATGACGGTTATTAATAACTACCAGAAATTTTCGTATAATATGACGTCTTAGTAACTGCCACAATTATTCTTAAGAATATGTCATTTTGCACTGTCACAATTATCCTTCAAAATAGAAACCTCGCGTTCCCCTTCCCTCCATATACCATTCCTTTTTTCTCCCAAAACCCTACCAATTTTCCTCTCCTATCTCTCTGCAAAACACTCATGAAACCATTCCGTTCAAGACCCTCCTACACCTCCACGTACTTGAATACAACCCCTTCTAAAACCCTAACCATGCCCTCGAGTCCAATTTTGCGCCCGAACTGCATCGGATTCCCCTTCGGCGTCGCCTTCAGAATCTCTCACGCAAAATCTAACGTTGTTCTTCCACGATCATCCGCCACCTCGGGATCTGCACCAAGATCCAGCAGGAACTTCGCCAAATCGGGCCTCACATACCTCACTGCCATGTGCAACACCGAAAGAACCCCGTTGCGGTGGTCCAGATTCGCCTTGCATTTTGCAAGCAGCTTCACGCACCATTCGGGGCCCAGTCCTGCAACAAAGAGGAGCGCGGTGCGACCGTCGATGTCCACAACGTCAACATCGCGACCGTTGTCGGATTCGACGAGGTTCCTCAGCACGGACTCGTCGGCCTTCTTCGCAGCGGTCCACCACGGGGTCTCATACTCAATGACGACGTCTTTGGTGATGAAGTCTGCCAGAACTTGTTATATCCTAAAGTTTTGGGATTTGATTAATATTATTGTTGTGTTGTTAAGATTTAATTACTAGATATTGGGATTTAATTAGTTGGGATTTAATTAGTTAGGATTTAATTAGTAGTTTCTATCATTTATCTTTAGTGGGGATTTAATTAGCATAACTTATCTCTATCATTTGTAATCTTTAGTACTCTATATATAGAGTATTGAACTATTATTTGAGATATGAATAATATATGCACCTTGTTTCCTTTTCTCAATTCTCTATCATTGTCCTCGTTCTTGGTATAATCGGAAGCCACCTAAAGGTTCCCTTTGTCCAAAGCCTAATCGTTCTTCGAAATCTCTTATGAGAGGACCTAAACGCTTGTACACACGATCATTCATATCAGAACCCATGACGACACGTGGCCCTAATTTCCTAACTTATTAAGTGTTATGTTAAATTTAATTTATTATATCTCACTCTCACAATCAGAATCAGGGAGGTTCTAGTGGGATTGGTATATTTGCAATTCAGATAGTTTTTTAACAAAAAAGGGTTTATGTTCAAGATTGATCGACAATTGGCTTGACAAAGGAATCATATTCTTTGTTGATTGCATGTGATGAATATTTTGACTGGTGTTTATGATATGTTTTGGGATGTTGTTTTGCACTTTAAATCATTTTCTAGTTGCTTGAAGTCATAGAGTTTTGTTTTCTTATATTGCAATAGGATGAAAGGTGTTAGAGATTGAGTTGTCACTCAAGTTCTATCCAAATCACTAGTCTCGCCTTCATTATTATCAAGTGGTAATAGTTTTTAAGCTGAAGAGCACCAGATTCAGAATGAAAATTTTAATGAACAAGGTACAACCCTGATTTTACTGTTTGACTTCAAGTGGAGGAATTGAAAATGCACACAAATTTATTTTATTTTATAATGAAAATACTCATAGTTAACTTCTCACAAGATGAGGTCATAGTGGAATTCTCCTCCAAAAATGGTGGTTGGTGAAATATGAAGGTTATAGTAGGGAACTCGTTTTGCTCTGTTATTCCGTGCATGTTAAGCTTAGCAGATATATAGTTATATAGTAAATAGTAACACCGTCAAATTGTGTAGTGTTGTATGCTCATCTTCGTATGCCACGCTTAGACTAGTATTAGGTCTCACAATTCTTAGAACCAGTAGGGGACACTGACATTGTTCACCACCATACATATAAAGGAACCATGGAGGTTATGCATGGAATAATAATAGAGTTAGCCTTTACAGTATAATAATTTATAGGCAGATATATATTTACTATGCGAGAAGGCTACAATCTCTATTCAAACTCAAGAATTTGAGTTAGGTAAATTACCATTCTATCATTGAATACTTTATTTCCAATTAATCTATATGTGCAGATTTCCAATTAATTATGATATTCTTTTGTTGAATCTTGAGTAGATTAGAGAGACTAAATGTTTATTTTGCTTCTAATGTTTTAGGGTTTAGAGCATATGTTTAATGGTCCTAGAAGTAATATTGTGCTCAAGAGAATGGGAGAGCTTGATCAAAATGTTTTTCTAACTAAATGTTTGGCAAGTACATAATGAGATGCTCAATTACGTTTTATTCTTCTGGGTTTGTTGAGCATATGGAATGTTTCATTTCTTGAATATCCCGCCAGAGTGAGTGCTTATTTGGCTTGTTCCCTTCAAAAATATTAAATATAGGTTTTGTTATTCTTAAGTGGCCTCCTTCAAACATTAAAATTTTGGTATTCTTACA
The DNA here is from genome assembly GCF_051622355.1 of Phaseolus vulgaris. Classification (NCBI taxonomy): domain Eukaryota; kingdom Viridiplantae; phylum Streptophyta; class Magnoliopsida; order Fabales; family Fabaceae; genus Phaseolus; species Phaseolus vulgaris. The sequence continues at coordinate 17,508,103 of NC_143501.1, read as the reverse complement.
GGCCAACTTACCTTATAGTCAAGCTCTGGAGAAGTTGGCCCCTACATTCAACAGGCAAGTTTATTGCAGCATAGTGCTTGAATATTATTTTAATTCTATATTACTTTTATTCCTATAATATTCATTACTATTTTTTTTTATTCAGGTTAGCATGGAGAGTAATGGCAAGGGAGTTTCAATTGATGGTGTTCCTCCACCATTTGAGGCTGGTGAAATTGATTTTGGTGAACCACGAACTAATGGGCAACATAGCTTTTATTAGCAAACATCAGATGATTTACTACGTACTATATAGTTTGATTTTTGAACTTAGAAGAATTAGCAAACTTTCGTGAAAAATTATACTTGAAAACACTACTCCTCTAAAAGGCTTGATAATAGTAAAATTATTACCAATTGTGTGGGTTATGACTCACCTTTAACCGTTTTCTTCACATCATTGGGAGGTTACTTGCCACAATCAATTGTAATCAATGGGAGGTTAATTGCCACAATCAATTGCAATCAATGGGAGGTTAATTGCCATTAATTGTATTTATTATTGTTGTCTCCTAGAACCACTATACTATATATAGTGGCTTCCTTCAAGCAATGTAACACTCAACAAACAACAACACACTTGCTTCCTCTCTCTTTTCCTATACTCTCTATTTCTGCTCTTGGGTGTAAGTGTTTAACCCATATAGAGAGAATTTGTTTTGGGGCTATTTATCATAAGCCTGAGAGGAATTCATTGTACTCCCAGTACCATTATAGTGGAAGTTTTGACTCTCTCACCGGAGGTTTTTACCTCTATTTAAAGGGGTTTTCCACCTAAAAATTCTGGTATCATTCTCACTTTACTTGTTACTTTAATTTCTCATAATCTTTGGTTGAAATTATCACGCTTCCGCACACGATATCCCTACAAATTGGTATCAGAGCTTTTCGATAATTCAACCAGGATCTGTTGTTCAATAATGTCAAAATTGGATATTGAGACATTTGATGGTAAAATCAGCTTTGCTATCTGGCGAGTCCAGATGTTAGCTGTTCTCACCCAGAATGGTTTAAAGAAAGTTTTGACAGGTAAAATGATGAGACCAACCACTATGACGGAGGAGTAGTGGGATGAGATGGATGAAAAGGCATTGTCTGCAATCCAGTTATGCTTGTCCCGTGAGGTGTTGCGTGAGGTCATCAACGAGAAAAGTACAACAGGCATATGGAGTAAATTGGAGTCTCTATACATGACCAAAAGTCTTGCAAACAAACTTCGGTTAAAGGAGGGACTCTTTACACTCCGAATGTCCGAAGGTACTCCCATCCAATCTCACCTTGATGAATTTAATTCCATCATAATTGATTTGGAAAATTTTGATGTTAAAATTGATGATGAGGATAAAGTCGTTCTACTTATTGTTTCTCTACCACCCTCACATCGACAATTCAAAGAAATTATGTTATACGGTAATTATCTTACCTTAAGCTTTGATGATGTCATGACTAATTTACTATCCAAAGAAAAATTTGATACTCAAATTCATTATGAAAGTTCTGGTGAAGGATTAGTAGTTAGAGGGAGAAACCAAGAGAAAGGTAGGAACAGTAAACATAAATCTAGGTCAAAATCTAGAGGCAAGAACTCCAAATATTGTCATTATTGCAAGAAAAAGGGACACGAGATCTCTGAATGTTATAAATTGAAAAATAAGCAAGATAGAGAAGATAAAGGAAATGGTAAACAACCAGAAAAATTTGCCGAAGCTAGTATTGTTGAAACTGAATCTGATGGGGATTGTTTTGTAGCTTCCAACACTGAACAAAGGTCTAAAAATGAATGGATTCTTGATTCTGGTTGTACTTTTCACATGTCTCACAATAGAGATTGGTTTACCACATATGAACCAGTTTATAATGGTCTTGTTTTGATGGGAAACGATGCTCAATGCAAAGTTGTTGGTGAAGGAACAATCAAAATCAAGACACATGATGGAATTGTTAGAACTTTAACAGGTGTCAGATATGTCCCTGAGTTGAAACGAAATCTCATTTCCTTAGGCACCCTTGAATCTCATGGGTGTAGATACTCAGCTGAAGGTGGAGTTTTAAAAGTGTCTAAAAGAACTCTTGTGTTACTAAAGGCAATTCGATGTGATAGTTTGTATGTGCTGCAGGGTTCAACAGTTACAGGTTCTGCAACTGTTGCCTCACCCAACAAAGATAACACCAAGTTGTGGCATATGAGATTAGGCCACATGAGTGAGAAGGGAATTCTAATCAGAAGAAGGGTCACCTTGGTAACCACTGTACTGGAAAGGTTGATTTTCTGTGAACATTGCATTTTTTGTAAGTAGGAAAAGGTTAGTTTTTCTAAAGCCATACACAGAACCAAAGGTACTTTGGATTATATTCATTCGGATCTTTGGGGTTCGTGAAAAGTTCCCTCCAGAGGTAAATGTCGTTATATGAAGACAATTATTGATGATTTCTCACGAAAACTGTGGGTGTATTTTCTCAAACATAAGAATGAAGCATTTTCCACTTTTAAAGAGTGGAAATTATTGATTGAGAATCAGACTGGCAAGAAGATAAAGAGGTTAAGGACAGACAATGGCCTTGAGTTCTGTTCGAATGAATTCAATGATTTCTGCAAGAAGGAAGGCATTTCCAGACACTTCACCATCCCAAGTATTCCACAACAGAAGGGGGTTGCAGAAAGAATGAATAAAACTATCCTAGAGAGAGTTCGTTGCATGCTCTCCCATTCTGGCTTGAGCAAATCTTTTTGGGTTGAAGCGACTTCAACAACATGTTATCTGATAAATTGCTCTCCTAACAGATCAATTGATTGCAACATTCCAGAAGAAGTTTGGTCAGGTAACCCTGTTGATTATTCTAATCTTAAAATATTTGGTTGCCCTGCTTATTCTCATGTAAAGGAGGGAAAATTAGAACCTCGTGCTAAGAAGTCCATTTTCTTGGGTTATGGCTCAGGGGTTAAAGGCTATCGTTTGTATGACCCAGAATCTCACAAAATAATTCATAATCGGAATGTGACCTTTAATGAAAATGCTATGCTCTCTTCTATAAAAGATACTGTCATTTCCTCAATTGATACAGGTGACCAGGAAGATGCTCGAGAGAAGGTGGAGTTTGAGATTAAAATACCTGCTCATGAGGAAGACGTTCCCAATTCCTCCAGTACCCAAGGTGATCAAGTCACTACTATTGATGGTACAAAAGAACATTTGAGTCCACGTGAACAATGTCCACCTAAACGACGAGGGTTACCACAGTCGTGGTCTATGGCTAAAGAACTTCCACAACAGAGACCAAGAAAACCAACTCAAAGATTAATTGCAGAATCTGCCAACATTGCTTATGCTTTAACTATTGCAAATGGGTGAAGAAGGTGAACCCAAGAGTTACTCTAAAGCAATCTCTAGTGACGACTCAACAAAGTGGATTGCTGCTATGGAAGAAGAAGTTGAGAGTCTTCTAAAAAACGAAACATGGGAATTGGTGAAGTTACCAGAAGGAAAACGAGTCATTAGTTGCAAGTGGATCTTTAAGAGAAAAGAAGGGATCCCTGGTGTTGAGAGTACAAGGAATAAAGCAAGATTTGTTGTAAGAGGTTTTGATCAAGAGAAAGGTATTGACTTTAATGAAGTATTTTCTCCTGTTGTTCGTCATACTTCAATACGTATATTACTTGCTTTAGTTGCCTTGTATGATTTGGAGCTGGAACAGTTAGATGTGAAAACTGCTTTTCTTCATGGTAATCTTGAGGAAGAGATTTACATCCAGTAGCCTGAGGGGTTCGTTGTTCCTGGAAAGGAGGACCATGTATGTCGTTTGAAGAAATATCTCTACGGCTTGAAGCAATCACCAAGACAATGGTATAAGAGGTTTGATTCTTTCATGGTTGGACATGGCTACTCCAAAAGTATCTATGATAATTGTGTCTATTTTCAAAAGACATCTGATGGGTCATTTATATACTTATTGTTATATGTTGATGACATGTTGATTGCCGCAAGAGATAAATCTTTAGTTAACAAGTTAAAGGCCCAACTTAGTAGTGAATTTGACATGAAGGACTTAGGTCCTGCCAAGAAAATTTTGGGAATGGAGATCAACAGAGATCGTCAAGCTGGAAAACTTTTTCTATCACAAAAGAAGTATGTTCTTAAGATGCTTGACAAATTTTGGAATGTGAGATTGCAAAGCTGTTAATACTCCAATTGCCGCCCACTTCAAGTTGTCATCAGATCAGTGTCCAAAATCAGACGAGGACAAAAGACGCATGTCACATGTCCCGTATTCAAATGCAATTAGAAGTCTCATGTATGCTATGGTATGTACTAGACCTAATTTAGCTTATGCTGTTAGCATTGTTAGCAGGTTCATGCATAATCCAGGCAAGGCACAATGGGAAGCTGTTAAATGGATACTTCGTTATTTGAAAGGTTCTCCAGATCTTGGTTTGGTATTTGATCAACATAGAGCCGATCCCGGAGGAGCAGTTGGCTATGTTGATGCTAACTATGGTGGTGATTTAGATCGGAGAAGGTCACTTTCAGCTTACATCTTTACCCTATGTGGGTCTGCTATCAGCTGGTATTCTTCACTTCAAGCTATTGCGGTTTTGTCCATCACTGAAGCAGAATATATTGCTGCTACAGAAGGTATGAAAGAGGTTATATGGCTTCGAGGCTTGGTAAGTGAACTTGGTCTTCAACAAGATGTTCTTGTTATATTTTGTGATAGTCAGAGTGTTGTTCACTTAACCAGGAACAGTAAGTATCACTCAAGGACCAAACACATTGAAATTAAACACCATTTTATCTGAGACATTGTTGATACAGGAGATATAATTCTTGAAAAAATTCATACGGCCGAAAATCCTGCAGACATGTTGACCAAGCCACTTCCACCGGCTAAGTTTTATCATTGCCTGAACTTAGCTAGTATTATCCATACTCAATCAAGGCTTCATGGCAAGAGAGTGTTCCAGCCAAAGACAAGTCAAGGTGGAGATTTGTGGGTTATGACTCTCACCTTGAACCGTTTTCTTGACATAATTGGGAGGTTACTTGCCACAATCAATTGCAATCAATGGGAGGTTAATTGCCACAATCAATTGCAATCAATGGGAGGTTAATTGCCATTAATTGTATTTATTATTGTTGTCTCCTAGAACCACTATATATAGTGGCTTCCTTCAAGCAATGTAACACACAACAAACAACAACACACTTGCTTCCTCTCTCTTTTCCTATACTCTCTATTTCTGCTCTTGGGTGTAAGTGTTTAACCCATATAGAGAGAATTTGTTTTGGGGCTATTTATCATTAGCCTGAGAGGAATTCATTGTACTCCCAGTACCATTATAGTGGAAGTTTTGACTCTCTCACCGGTGGTTTTTACCTCTATTTAAAGGGGTTTTCCACCTAAAAATTCTGGTATCATTCTCACTTTACTTGTTACTTTAATTTCTCATAATCTTTAGTTGAAATTATCATGCTTCCTGATGGAAACCAAGTAGAGGACGCCCAAGCCCAAGAAGGGGCCCAAACCCAAAGAATCACTAGGAGCATGGCAAGAGCTTTGGGACAAGAGTGTCAAAAGATGACTCTTCTTATTTCTATAGTATAGTGTAGGGGTGTGGATATTAAATAAATAGGTGTGCATGTATTAGAGACAGTCACATTGTCCATGTGACTTAGTAAGGGGGTGTAGGTGTCATATAGGAGGTGCCAAAACTAGAAAGGAAGTCACACCTTCCTCATGCTCTAGTTGGCGCCATTTTAGTGTCATTTAAGGGGGAATTTTAATTTGATTTAGCTTCTCATTTCAGCACCTCTTAGGCTATAAATAAGGTGCTTGCCTTTGTAAATTTCAGAATTGGAAATTGGATATAGAGAAACACTACTCAAATTGAGAGAGAATTGTGAGTTTTGGTTTCTCCTTCTTCCATAGCCTTATCTTGTGTGCCATTGGAGAGCTTCAAGTGGCGGCTTCTTTTCACTTATCTTGGAACAAGGACTCCAAGTGGCGTGATGCAGTTCCAAATTCTCATTCCAGCCGAGCTCATTCCATAAGTGTCATTCCTTTCATCTTCTTCTGCAATTTCATTCGGTAGTTTATCATCTCTTTAGTGTTCTTCTCCTTTCCACCGATTGTTCTTGTGTTCCTTGTGTTGTTCTTCATTTTCTGTTCGGTACCTTTCTGTTTTTAATTCAATTGTGTTTAATATCTTGTTCTATGGATGTTTACAAGGAGATATCACTCTTATTGAGTTTGGATCATCATTTTGGAAGGCTATGTCTCCATTGATGACTCCTTAAGCTTCCTTGATTCCATTTCTGTTTTCAGCTTGTTGTTTTGTTGATGTAATTTCGTTTTCATTGTTTAAGCACTCTTTGATCCTTGAATTGTTGTTTTCATTCTCATATAATGTTGTGTTCAAGAGTTTAAAAGTGTCTATGTTCAATCCAACTCATATCATGTGGTATCTAGAGCTATGGTTATGTGAAAAAAAAATTTTGAGTTGTTGGACACTTTGATTCTGTTTTGTGATTAGTAATTCCGTTTTTCTGTTTTTGAGTATTTCTTGCTGTTTTAATTGTTGTTAATGCTTTGTGCTTGAGTCATTTTAATTTTTGAATCCTTACATGTTTTGTCTAGTCATGTTTTTTCCTATAATGTCATCAATTCCTTGTAATCCTTTTCTTGCTATATTTGGTTGATTGCTTTTATTTGAGTTCAAATTTTGGTTTCTGTTTTTTTCTTGATCCTTTGGTGCATTTTATTTTTAGTTTTGAGTTCATGCTTGTGTATTAGATCTATACAAGTTCTTATTCATCATTTCTATTATGTCTTTGTAGTTTCTTTAATTATGTTTTTTCATTCCAGTATAGGTTCCTCTGTTTTTCATAAAAACGTGCTGACTGTTTGGTTTATCACAATTTCTGTGTTTACTGGAAAATTCTGAAATTCTGGAATTAAGTAGTTTAAGGTGTTACAAATGAGTGAAAAAAAGAAGTACATCAAAATTCAATATACAAAAAAATGATAAATGAAATACGAACAGTGTGTAATTCTGCCAAAAAAAATACGGTAATCTGGCAGTGATTTTGCAAAATTTATTACAATTAATTGGCGTACTGTTTTTGAGTTATTCCAGTGCCAATTTTTAGATAATATCTTGAATTTCCAGTGGTTAAAATTTCACATTCCAGTTCGCTTTCTACAGTTCCAGTTAAATTTTTTAAGTCACGCACGGTTTTTAACAAAAAAATTCGAGTAGCATTGTTTTTGTTTTCTTCATCTATTGTAGTACTATTCTTTAGGACTCCTTTGTGTGCTATCCTTTCTTTGTGTGCCTTAATTTTCTTGCTTGTCTTTTAGTTCATATTCTTTTCTAGTTTTGTCATATCTTGCATTCTGTTTTGGTTAAGCTTTTCTTGCTTATTCCTTTTCTTGCTTGTCTTCTTTGTTTCTCTAGTTTTTGTGGTGATTTGTTCCTTGATTATGTGTGGTTTGCTTTGACATTTTTCATTTGCACACACGATATCCCTACAAATTATATTATATATTTTCAGTAAATATGTAAGTAAATAGTTTTGCCTTTCATGAGGTATGGTTTATTTCCTGATCTTGTGTAGAATATGTATTTTCTAGTTCTATTAAAATCTTTTGTTTCTAATCAATTATGTGCAGGGATATAATCAATTATCAGTTCAACAAAAATTAATTTTAAAAGGGGTTTATTATCGGAGGTTATTATAACTTCTATTAAGACATAAAAGTATCAAAAGTATCAAAGGTTTTTCAAATCCCGGGTAAGTGTAGAGTGTTTTTATCATTCTAAGTTCTAATTTTACTATTTTCATCTCTTTTCAAAACTAAACCCTCTAGAACAAGCTCACTCTTCTTCCATGACTTATCAAAACCCTAAAAAAAATTCCCTCAATCCTTAAGTAGACTATTCTAGTTCTGATGCTCCCTCGCCTCTCCTTGATCTCAATCACTCATCCTCTTCGCAAACCACACTAGGATGCCTTCGAGTACACTTTGTTCCCCTCCACATCGCCTGAGGCCACTGAGGAGACCCTCCTTCGCATCCTCAGAGCGATAAGTGATGAATATCAAGTAGAGGAGGCGCGTGAGGCCCAAGCCCAAGCCCAAGCCCAAGTGGGGCCCAAGCCCAACCCATGAGCTCAACATCCTTCATGCCTCAAAGGATTACTAGGAGCAAGGCCAAGGCTTTGGCAGATGAGCATAATTGGATGTCTCTTTTTGTAATTTATTTTGAGTAGTTTTTATTAGAAGATAAAAGGAAGATGTAGATATAGATACAAGGGGTGCTAATGTACAAAGATAACTCACACCTTCCATGTGACATAAATAGAAGGTGTAGGAGTAGTTTTAGGAGGTGCCAAAGAAAGAAATCAAGTCATACATCCCTTGTGACTTGTTAGGCGCCAAATTGAATTGCTTTGTATTTGAATTTTCCCTCTTCTTTTGCAGCCCTCTAAACACTATAAATAGAGGTGTTTGGCTCTTGTAAAATAAGAATGAATTAGAAGTAAAGTTACTATACACAAATTGTGTTTGAGTTGTGAGAATTGTTTTCTCCTAGCTTAGTCTCATCTTGTGAGTGTTTGGGAAGCTCTCAAGTGACGACATCTTGCACTTATCTTGGATCAATCACCATCAAAGTAGCATGTTCTTCTCTTCCATGGCTACAACCACATAAGTCCTTCTTGTTCCATTCTCCATTTCCATTTCCGCACTTTGTCTCCCTTTTCCAATCGGTAGAAATGTCTTGTTCTTCAATTCTAGCCGATTAATCTTGTTCATCTTGTGTTACCTTTTCAATTTTGCACTTATAGCTTGTTTCTATTTGGTAATTGTATTTCCATTCTCGTGTTTGATTTCGTTTTCCAATTATGTTGTGTTTGTGAATCAGTTTGCAGAATGGCACTCATGTTCATGAGTTTGGTTCATCAATTGGAAGACTTAAAGCTCCATTGATGTTTCCTAAGTTTCTCCACTTGTACGGATTTGTTTCCTTTCTTTGCAGCTTATATTGACATCATTCCTTACCTATAATTGTGTTTTAGCCTTGGACCTTTGGAAATGAACCTTCACATCTAATTAACAATTGTTAAGTTAATGTCCAGTGGGGATTTTTCTTAGGTGACTCACCTTAAATTGCTAAGAATCTTCATCCTAATTCTAAGAAAGTGTCACCAAATTAATGAATCTAAAATTAACTCACATCAATAAAGAATACAACGTCAAGCTTATTTACGGAGACTTTTCCGTCATCCGCCTCCGACAAAGAGATAACGCACTCGTCGTATACACGTGCGTCGTGGACGAGATCCAATGGCCGCTGCCGAAGAACGAGACCGTTGTGAAAGTCAACGACTCGCAGTACTTCTTCTTGTTCCGTGAGAGCAACTACATTATTTTTTTCTCACTATAATATAAGGAAATTATTTTAATGTTCTTTAATTTCTCGTGTTTAGTTTATTGTTTAGTTTTCTTCAATTTCTCCTTATTGTGTGAGACTGTAACTTCATTAAAATACCTTTGCCTACTATTGCTGATAAAAATTGGATCGAGTTGGGTTCCAATTTATTTATGGCTGCATTTTGGTTCGTGGAGATTGTAGTATTTAGAAATGTTACTAATAATTTTTGCTAAGATTATTGAGAAAGTCCATCGGTGAAATTGTAGGGTTTCAGAACAAGATATCTGCTTTTTCTGTATTGTAGACTCTTTTGTTATTTGTTATTTTATTTTTACAAGTGAATATGATATCATGAAAATACACGTTTGGTTCAACTTATTATTTTAAAATGACAATAACTTATTTTTCTATTCTTAAGAGACTTTGAAAAACTAGGGATTATATTGTGAATTTGGATTATGGTATTAGCTTCCATGATCTCTAAATTGGAAATGTCCAATCTATTGTTGTATATGGCAACTAGCTTTGAGTGCTAGTGTTAGATTTGACAGGCCTCCTTCTAAAAGATCCCTTATTTAAGCCTTAAGTTTGAACTGTGAATGTTTGACAAATTTCCAATCTTAATGGCATAGTTAAGGCCTAAATGAATAGAATTTTGGATTGTGTTAAAAGAATTATATGTTGTTATAATAGACGTAACTTGCATAGATTGTGAAATGTCATTGAGCTTTTATTGTATATAACTTTTGAAGCATCTGCATCTAAATTCATTCTAGCAGTTTAATTACAACATTTCAAAACAATATATTGATGACTAAATTATGTATTTCAGGGGCACAAATGTAAGTGTTGAAAACAGGCATCAAGGCTTCACTCATGTGTTTGAATCAACCTTGAGAGTACAAAAGTCGTTGCAGAGTATGTGTTTGAAGGCTTTTGTAGGCTGGGTTGGATCAAATGATCGTTTTCCTTTTTTAGAGGCAAAGGATGTCCCACTTCCAACCTGTAACTAACTTCAATTTTGTCTTATTCCTCACATCAAAGGCTTAACGAATACCTGATGGCATTGAGCTCTTCTCTTTTGTGGTTTTTGGGTGGTTTGCAGAAGCTTAGTGGTTTGTTGATGGATCAAGGCCCTCCTAGGAGGTGTGGCTGCCTTGGAGGTGCATGAGAGTAGGGAAATTGAGGGAGGTTCGGCTAGCCCCCTTTGGTAGGTGAAGGATTGAAGATTAAGACCGAAATCTTAGGCAAGGGAGTAAAGTATGGCTCAAGTTTGGCAGCATAACAATACTCAACTTAATCTTGCAAAATGAGAGCCAAGCACCTCCTTATATAGGATTGAAGGGTTGGAATTTGAAGAGCCAAATACAAATGAAATTCTAGCCAAATTACATGCTAGTGTAAGCGCATGGAAGCACATGGAGCACATGGCACATGGGAGCACATGGCCACCTAGCCTTCTCATGGCCGACCTAGATTAGTGTGGTAGGTTCTAGAAACCGTAACTAATCTAGGTAATCCAAACTTAATCCTAATTTGCACAACTAAACAAGGTTCACAATGCTATGCTATTTGCACCAAAAATAAAACTATGCTAACGCTTGATGGGCCTTCTTGGAACATCAACTCTCTTGGTCATGGACCTTGTTGTCCTAGACGCTCTTGTGGGTGCCCTTCATGCAAGGTTGGTCCTAGACGCTCTTTTGGTTGCTTTTCATGCAAGGTTGGTCCTAGACGCTCTTGTGGTTTCCCTTCATACAAGGTTGGTCCTAGACGCTCTTTTGGTTGCTGGGGCCTCTTCCATCATCCCTTCTTCTTCTTCATGGTTAGGGGGATGGATGTGTATGGCTCGATGGTGTCCATCTTCTCCTCCTTCTTGAGAAAATCTATCCTCAGATCCACAGCGGTTGATGTGATTCCACTAGCACAATTAGAATGATTCTTGACATTCTTAGGAATCAACTTGAGTTGGACAATAGTTAGGCACTTTTTCTTAGAATTGGATCAATGTTCTAAGTCAAGAACTCACCAAAACTAGTACCAAATCCAAACTCATATGGAAGTTCCGCATATTGTCAAATTGAACCGAACAAAATGAGAGGAAAAGCAAATGCACCGAATAGAATTGACTAAGAACAGAAATGAACCGATCAAAATGAATTAAAAGGAAAGAAAACTGAAAAGGAGTGCTGGAAATGTAAAAGCACCGAACCAAAACATAAAATAGAAGAAGAACAGCTGCGGGAAATTGAAATAGCTGAACCAAAACACAAGAACACAAGCTTAAGACATGAATATCAAAAGAGAAGGAAGGAAGGAGAAGAGAAAGCTCATGAAGATGGATGTATGGTTGGATGATCACGCCACTAGGAGGATGGAGACTCCAAGATAAGTGTGCAAGCCGCCACTTGAGGTAACCATGGAACCATCAAGATAAGACTAGTGAAGAAGGCACAAAGCTCTGCAATGCTCTCTCAAAAATTGAGTATAGTTTCTTTAGTCTAAATTCAAATCTGAAATGTACAAGGGCAACACCTATATTTATAGCCTAGAGGTGCTGAAAATCAAACTAAAAGAATTCAAAATTCCCTCCTAAAAGCTAATGGAACCGGCGCCTAAACCAAGACATGAGGAAGGTGTGATCTCTTCTCTCACTTTGGCACCTCCTTATTTACTCCTACACCTATCTACTAACGCACCCCCCCTCCTAAGACTCCTAACTAAAGACTAAAAGATGCTTTAACAATAGAGGTTTCTAATGTTTCCCTCTAAGCACCTTCAACCAAAGAAATTACAAAAAGAGTAAATAAACGTCCCCTAACTCCTAAAGCTTTGAACATGCTTCTTGTAAGCCTTTGAGGTGGGCTTTGACCTCCATGGGCGTCCTCCATTTGAGCCTCTACCTCTTCTTGATCTTGGTGATTGGCCTCCATGTCCACTTGAGCTTGATCTCCATCATACTCCCCGAGTTGGAGAGAATTCGACCACGAATTCTGGAGACCTACAGAAAAAGGAGTTAGATATGCCTGATACATTCTTAGGTAGTCATACTTTTAATGTCAGCGATCTAACTCCTTTTTCTGTAGGTCTCCAGAATTCGTGGTCGAATTCTCTCCAACTCGGGGAGTATGATGGAGATCAAGCTCAAGTGGACATGGAGGCCAATCAACAAGATCAAGAAGAGGTAGAGGCGCAAATGGAGGATGCCCATGGAGGTCAAAGCCCACCTCAAAGGCTTACAAGAAGCACGTTCAAAGCTTTAGGAGCTAGGGGACGATTATTTTCTCTTTTTGTAATTTCTTTGGTTGAAGGTGCTTAGAGGGAAACATTAGAAACCTCTATTGTTATAGCATCTTTTAGTCTTTAGTTAGGAGCTTTAGGAGGGGGGGTGTATTAGTAGATAGGTGTAGGAGTAAATAAGGAGGTGCCAAAGTGAGAGAAGGGATCACACCTTCCTCATGTCTTGTTTTAGGCGCCGGTTGTAGTTACTTTTAGGAGGGAATTTTGAATTCTCTTAGCTTGATTTTCAGCACCTTTAGGGTATAAATATAGGTGTTGCCCTTGTACATTTCATATTTGAATTTAGACTAAAGAAACTATACTCAATTTTTGAGAGAGCATTGCAGAGCTTTGAGCCTTCTTCTCTAGTCTTATCTTGATGGTTCCATGGTTACCTCAAGTGGCGACTTGCACACTCATCTAGGAGCATCCACCCTTCTAGTGCCGTGATCATCCAACCATACATCCATCTTCATGAGCTTTCTCCTCTCCTTCCTTCCTTCTCTTTTGTTATTCATGTTTTAAGTTTGTGTTCTTGAGTTTTTGGTTCGACTATCCCCATCCACTATCAAAGAGCAAATGTTGTTTTGAATAAGACATCTTGTATGGAAAATATTTTCCCTTTGACTTTTATCAAAAGGTTGTGAAACTTGTCCAAGAAGTCTTCTCACAACTAACAAATCCCCTTCAAGTGGACATTCACTCTCTTCCTCACTAGATGCATTAGAATGCAATGAATGCTTAGGAGAATCCGAATCATGCTCACTCACTACAATGCCCTCATGCATGTACATACTTCGTTTACAAGGACAATTTGCAGCAATATGACCATAACCCATACATTTAAAACATTTAGAATTAGACGTTCTAGTGGGTGACTTAGTCCTAGAAGTAGATGGCTTAGTTTCCTTGGGTTTGAAAGAAGAATCTTTGGAAGGAAATTTTGAAAAAGACTTTTTGTTTCTCCAAGACTTGTTGTAGTAACCATCATTGGAAACATTTTTGAAAGAATTTTTCTTAGCAAGTTGGGCTTCCACCTTCATTGCAAGATGAACTAAAGAACCCAATGATGAATACTCTTGTAACTCAACAATGTCTTGAATATCCTTCCTAAGACCACTCACAAACCTAGCAATCATAGCTTCCTCACTTTCTTCTAATTCAATTTTAAGCACAAGCGTCTCTAGCTCCTTATAATATTCATCCACATTTAGTGTGCCTTGTTGAAATCGTTGGAGTCTCAACATGAGGTCTTTCCTAAAATGTGGGGGCACAAACCTAGCGCGCATTTGATCCTTTAAAGAGTTCCAAGAGTCCACGGGAGGACCCTTGTGATAGATAATGTCCTTTACAACACCATGCCACCATTTCATGGCATAATCACTAAAATCTAAGGTGGCTAGCTTAAGCTTATGCTCATCTTGAATCTTATGGATCTCAAATATTTGTTCACACTTAGCCTCCCAATCTAAATATACATTAGGATCACTAGAGCCATCAAAAGAAGGAAACTTGACCGAAGGTAGTCTAGCCTTTGCATCTTGGTAGAAGCCATTGTGATGGCATTTTCATGTGTTCTTCTTGAATCAAAGTAGAAAAAAAGGTGAGGAAGCAATGGGTGAGATGATCAAGACCCTCCTAGGAGTTGTGTTGGCCTTGTAGGTGCATGATGAGTATGGTGTTTGAGTGGTTCGGCCAGCTCAAGGGAGAAGGTGAAAGGATTGAAGTTTAGAGCCTAGATTTCTAGGAGAAGTAAAGCTTGTGCACAAAAATGGCAGCATAACCTTACTCAATTAAACTTGAAAATACAAGGTGTAGGCTCCTCCTTTTATAGGCTAAGGAGGACCATAATGCAACCCTAATGCTAGCCAAATGAAATGTAAATGTGAAGCACATTGGTGCACATGGCACATGGGTGCACAAATGAGCACATGGGGAGGGGTGTGTCTAGTTTTTATGCTCACCCCCTCCATGGGCTTTCTAGACCGGCCTTGGTAAATTTAGAGGTTTTTTTAGAAACTCTAAGTTTACCTAGGTTGGTGTTTTAGGTGCCAAAATTAATTCTAAGAAAATTACAAATAAAGTTCCTATGCTAATTTTGACAAGAAATTAAAGTCTACTCTACACTAGAGTTTATGGCATTTGAACATGTAAAAGAACGTCTTCTTGGATCCTCTTGGCCATAACTCTATGGTTGGCCCAAATCTACCCTTTGGTGGGCTTGCATGTGGGCTTGTGCTTGGGCCTCTTCCATCATCCCCTCCCTCTTGAAAAGGATTTGTCCTCAAATCCAATACTTTTGCTTCCTAGGGGATGGTTGTGGCTGGATGGTGTCCATCATCTCCTCCTTCTTTGAGAAGATCTATCCTCAGATCTTCAGGCTTGATCTCGGATAGCAGCCTCTTGCTTCGCCAAAGCTTGTCCTCCTGGATCAAACGTCCACCTATAGAAATAATCAAATAAGGCATAGGTGTTAGTTTGCAAATTAATTTTACTAGGTTGCCATTTTTGTTTGTCTTTTGGTTTTGGCAACTTTGGACAAAGTTTCTCTTTTAATGGTTGTGTGTGGTCTCTAATCATCTTATGTATTTTAAAATTTTTATTTGTGGTTACCTTCTCTTTAGGCATAAATCCTATAGGAAATGGTAACAACTTAAAAGGAGAAAGATGATTTAGCACACACATAACTTTAAAAGTAGAAATATAAGTAGTTTTGTGAACTACTTTATGGTATGTTTGCTCATCTCTAGAGTTGTGTGTGCACTTTATGATTATATTACGCATAGTAGAAAGAGCTAGATTTTCAAATGTATTTTGACCATGCGTTTGAGGATGATAAGAATTTAAAGTGTGCAACTTAGTTGCAAGTTTTCCAAAGGAAATCCTCAAATCATGGTTTGCGAAATTTGAAGCTCTATTCAACACTATGCTTGAGGATAAACCATGAAGATGTATCACTTCTCTAGAGAAGAGTTTATCCATAACCATGAAAATTGAATCAAAACCTTTTGTTGTCCTAGGGAGTTTTAATATGAAATTTGTATCTTCCCAAGGATCATTTGCAAAAGGTGAAGGAGTATAGAGTTCATGAGACATTGCCTTGGGTGTAGTTTGAAAACAAGAATTGTACCTAAAGTAATGTCTTTGAACTTCTTTTCTCATGGGGGACAAACGTTTCACTTTTAAAAGCTCTAGAGTTTTATCAACTCTAATTTGTCCCATGAGTTCTCCTTCATGAAGACTTTCTCTCTTATGTGTAAGGATAGTCTCGTTGTGAAAACCATTGTTTATAAGGATTTGTACACTTTGCAATGGTTGTCTCAATAAGACATGACAAGTTTCTTTAGGCCCTACTTCACATAAAAATTTGTTTTTGTAGATGCTTATAAAAAACTTGACATTCACTTGGTGATATCCTAGCACATATGAGAAATAATCTATTTCATTTTTATCTATGCAAGCTTCTTTTAAAGACTCTTCTTTTTCACTTAGGCTTGCAAGTGTTCCTTTACAAAAGGTAAGGCTTTGAGGTTGTTCAACAAGACACATATTTTCAAAGGTATTTTTAAATCTTTGGTCTTGTTGAATGACCTTGTGGGAAGGAACACTCTTCTCCCACGCCTTTTGTTCTTCAAGGATCTTCTCATGCTTTTCTTTTTCTTCTTGATCCTGCCGGCAACTCAAACGTGGAGGAATCGCTTCGGGGCACTCTCTGCCCCGTCTACGCGACTGCGTCTTCTGCGGAATCACTCCCCGAACTTTCTCTCAGATGTCTTCAAATGTGACCTGCAAAACACACAGACGGCGCCTCTAGCGGCCGTTTGCACTCCGACGATCAAGTTAGTCCAACAGAACCACCAGAAACTGGAAACTAGTAATGTGTGTGTGAAAAAACTTGCACTCTGTTTTTCCTATCTCTTTTCTCCTTCCCCCACTCTCCCTCTGATTCTGTCTTTTATCCCTCTTTCCCTGCTTCTGGGCATAACAGAATTCTGTTATGCTTTTCTGGCATGTGTCAGAACCCTGTCATGCTTTTCAGAGAAAGCGTACCTTCAGAATCAGCAATGGGGAGCGTGAGAGTCTGCGCATGGCTGCGCCTGTCTGTACCTTTAGCGGTACGAAGTGCTCTTTTGTCTGGACCGCACCCCTCTCAGATGGTGACACGTGGAGGCCTGCAACTCACATCTAACCACACACGTGTCACTTACTGGAAGGGCTCTAGCGCCTCTCTTTGTCCGCCTAAGCTACGCCCTTGCGGAGTAACTTAGGATGCTTCTCTTATCTGGGTAAATTGCACACTCTTAGGAGTGGTCGTCGGGTGTGGCTGGTCTAGGCGCACTCACCGAACGTTACTCTCTGCGTAGGCGACTTACCCTTCTGGATGACACGCACGTAATGGGTTGAGGGAATCACCAATCACTGACTGGCTTAATAGTTCCCTCAGGCCACTCTCGTGGATGATTCCTTGAGGTGTGCTCATGCGAGGTCCATGCGTAACGCTCTCGCTGGGAACCTTAGCCCCAGTTTAACTGCGTGTAACACGAGACCCCGATGACAATACACCCGATGACTGATCAGTGTTTATTCGCTACTCGCGCTCTGCCTCCAGGCGCGAGTCTGGGAACTGGTCTGCTGGTGGTCACTTGGCTACTGACCACCGATCACCATTCTGGGTGATCTATCCCCCGACCTCTCTGCCGCCTGATCTGTCGGTGGTAACTTGGTTACTGACCACCGATCACCTCTCTTGGCGATCGTCCCCCTACCTCTCTGCCACCTGGTCCACGTGTCACCCTGCGAGTGGTCCACGTGGTTCTCTGATGCTGACGTCATCGACTACCGATGACCGATCGGATCACAAGCCCCCCAGTCTCGAGTCGAGAACTCGTTCTCAGCGAAGAGACTAAGTGGTCGTGCCCTCAGTCCACGTGGCAAGTGGGGCCGCCTCACGTGATGCTTCTTTAACGTTTGGACTTCCTTTCTTAATCTCGCGACACGTGGCCCCATCAACGGCCAGCGCTGTGCGTCGCTAGCGCTTCTTTCATTCAAATTGGCGCGCCCTTCCACTGTTCCCTCATCTTCTTCATTTGACTCCCAGACTCTCTGCGAACCTCTCTTCTGCGCACCCATCTTTCTTCAAATTCTCTGTGATCCTAAACTCTTACGATCATCCAAAGGTATGGTTTTTCCTTTCCCTGGCCCCTTTTTGGTCATCTTTACCGATTGCATTTATCATTCTAGTTATCATGCATCCATCTTCCCTGTTTTTCTTCTTCTCAACCCGCGCTAGGGTTTTTCTCATGTTTCCGCTTTGACTTCTGCCTCCTCTTCTTTCTCCTTTACCTGGGCATTTCTCCCTCATTCCCTCTCTCTGTTTTTCACCGAACCATCCATCACTCTCTCCCTTTCTATTTCTGACCCCTCGTTTTCCTCCATTGCAGCTATCTCTCGATGGCTCGCTTGAAGCAGACCGCTCGCGTCCTTGCCTCTTCTTCTGGTGCACAGCCCTCCGCGAGTGCACCAGCTTCGCCACCGCCTGTTGTCACCTCATTCCATGACAACGCCAAAGTTTATGACTGGGCCCCTCTGGCGTTGCTATCTGAAACGTCTACCTTGCTACCTGAGGACCATCTTAACTCACTTCTGAGCCACGACCCGGACGAACCCTCGTGTTCCATAGACAGGGAAAACGACTTCCACATCCGAGTCCGCATCCCTCCCCGAGGGATGCCCATTTGCGCTGACGACAGGGCCACCAATGGGGTGCCCTTCGTTTTTGTTTACTCCGCGATCTTCAAAAGGTTGAGGCTGCGACTCCCCTTCACCTTCTTCGAGAAAGAGCTGATGATGGAGTTGAACGTCGCGCCCTGCCAACTCCACCCCAACGCCTGGGCCTTCATCCGGGCGTTTCAGATCCTGTGCAACCATTTTGGGCACAACGCCTCGGTGGAGGTGTTCCTTTACTTCTTTGAGGCGAAAAAACCAGGGGATAGGTTTTGGGTCAGCCTGAACGGGGTTGCTGGACGGGTGCTCCTGGGCCTGTACCAGCAGTCCTTCAAAGACTGGAAGGGCAGATTTTATATGATATCCGCCACCCCACAAAGCCCTCATCTGCTCGAGGCGTACCCCCTCTACTGGGTTCCCCAGGTTCAATTTAAAAAACCCAAGGATCTCGAGACCATGGCCCCCTACGAGCGCGAGCTGTGTGGGCTGCTCCTGGGGGCTAAGTATGACTCCGCTCGCCTCATCAAGGATGAGTTTGATGTGGTTTCCCTGAAGAAATATATAGGTAGTCCTTTCTCTGCCGCCCCTTAGGACATTTATACTTCCTCATGCATGCTCTTATACCTTTCACCTTGCTTGCGTCTCTTAGCTGTCTAATTTCCCTCTTTCTTGCCTATGCAGATTCAATGTCAGGGAAAGATAGGAGGTTGGCGGTGTTGGAGCTCGCTAAACGCCGAGCGGCCAAAGGGACTGGCTCTTCCTCTTCCACCACTGAGCCAATCGAAGCCCCTCCGCTCTCGGTCGCGCCAGCCGAAGGCCCCGAGCAAGGGAAGAAAAGGAAAAGACTGGTGAAGGCTTCTTCGCTGGTACCTGCTGCTGCTGCTGCCTCAGTGGAAGAGGAAAGCTCAGGCTCCCCCCTCATTCACCGCCAGAGGAAGAAAACAGTGGTTGAGGGGGTCTCGTCTCTCCAGCCTGGAGGGATCGAGGTGGTAGAGGTAGAGGAAGGTTCACCACCTCCCTCCCCCTCTACTCGACTTGCCCCGGAGCCCGCATGCCCACCTTCTCCTAGCCAAAAATCGCCCCCAATCTCTCAACCGCCAACTTCCCCCCCAGCAGGCCAATCACCTGGTCCATCCGCTCACCCTGCTGGGGGTGTTTCTGCTCAAAACGAGTGTGCCCCACCTCCACTAACAATCTCCACCGCCAATGCTGAACATGGTGGGTCTGGCTCGCGCCCAAGCAACACTGGAGCCAACCATGAGAACTTCAGCAGAGTTATCTCCATGGTGCGACAGCACATCAGCAATGGGGAGCTCGTCGACTGGAGCGGGGAGGAGATAGACGCACACCTTGCCAAGCAGGTGGTGCTCTCGCTGGAGTTCTCCACCCAGCATCGCAAGCAGAAAGCCCTGGAGAAAAGGGTGAAGGAACTTGAGCACGACAATGAGTCGCTGCACAGTGACCTTGAAGCCGCTCAGGGATCTGTCGAGCTGATGCGAGGCATGGTGGAGAAGGCCAGGAGGGAGTACTTGCTGCAGGTCCAGGAGACCATCAAGATGGAGATCTTGATGGGGCAGACTGTTGGTCCTCTGGACTGGAAGGTGGCAGAGCTACAGGCTGAGAATTCCTCTTTGCTCGAACGGAGTCAGATGGTGGAGGAGTTACAGGCTGAGAACGCCTCCCTACGCCAACAGGATTCTCAGCGGGTGGAGATGCTCAAGGCCGCCAAGGAGGCAACTGCTGCTGCCGAAAAGAAGCTTGAGGAGGCAGTGGGCAAGCTGTCTGAGGCTGCCTCCTCCCTTGCTACCCTTACCACGCAGAGGGATGCTGCAGAGGCTTCGAGGCGAAGTCTGGAGGCGGAGAAAGAGGACTTGATGAACGTGGGCGCCGATTCCCTCATTGATGGATTCGAGCTGGCGCTCGAGCAAGTCCGCTGCGTCCTCCCAGAACTGGACCTTGCGCAATTCAGCATTCATCACTCGGTGGTAGATGGAAAACTTAGGCCTCCTACTCCCTGAATCTCTTCCCCTTTGTAATTTTGACTTCTTCTGTACAAAGTTTCATTCTGTCACCTTATGTTTCTGCACCATTCAACTCTTTGTAACTGACAATTGTATGAACATCTCTGGTGATATATCTCGGATTCAATTGCTCAATTTCTCTTTGTATTTTCTTTGGACTCCATTGATCTTTATGTGCGCGACTAACTGTTAGCTAGTTTAGGTTCAGCGCGATCTGGGGCTTTACCTTTCCTTTCGCACACGACTAAGTGTTAACCAGCTTAGGCTTAACGCGATCTGCTTCTCTTACTCTTTGCGCGCGACTAAGTGTTAACCAACTCAGGCTTAGCGCGATCAGCTTGATCACGACTGGCTATTCCCTCAGCTTGGTGTTTAACAGTCCTCGTGCGCTGCTTTGCACTACTAGCCAATTACCGACAACTCATCAGTGATCACTCTTTAGCCCTTACTTAGCTTCCTCTGTCGCTCTAGCGCTAAGCGCATAAAGGACCTTGACATCGATCGCTCAAAGTGAGGCCTCGTCTTGGGAAAAGGAAGTGTTTCTCGCTAACCCCTTTCCCTTTCCCCGAGGTCATCACCCTTTGGCGGGTTGAGTCGCTCACTCCCTGTCTCACTCCTGGGGTGAGAAAGGTTTTCTGACTGAGAGTCTTACTGGGCCAATGTTGGTGCATGCCAAGTGGGTAAGGACGTTTTGTCAAAACCTTTCCTTTCCCTCTGTTGGTCTTACTAGCACCCCTGGCTTTTCAAACCTTTCTGCTTGCGCTCACACCTGGGGTGAGGAAGACTTAGATCGGTGCCAGTACTTGTGCCTAGGGCAAGTAGGGCCTAACCAATCACCTGCACTTGCACCTGGGGCAAGGAGGATTTTAACTTTAATACTTGAGCACACTTTATATGCTGGAAATTTTCCTTTAATTGGGTGGCCTCGTTAAAAACCCTCTTTAGGGAAAAGAGTGCCCCCTTGTCTGTTCAACTGTTTCCACCACAAACAAAGCATGTGTCTTTTAGCGTGAGAACGCCATTACTGTACAATTTTAACTGAAATAAAATTTTAAATGGGTGGCGTTCCACGTTCTGGGGATTGCTCCTCCTTCCAAAGTCTCTAGGCGATAGGCTCCGTTCTCTAACGTCTCCACCACTCTGTACGGGCCTGTCCACTTCGGGGATAACTTATTCTGCATGTCATTCTGATGCGCCTTTCTCATCACCAGATCACCTTCCTGGAAGCGCCTGGGCCTCACTTTAGAGTTGTGCCTCCGCTCTACTCTTCTCTTCACGGCTTCAGCACTGACTCTGGCCTCCTCTCGCACTTCGTCTAGTAGATCCAGATTCACCTTACGCTCTTCATTGGACTCTTCAGCAACGAAGTTCAAGAATCTGGGGGAGCTCTCCTGTATCTCTACAGGAATCATGGCGTCTGTCCCATAGACAAGGCTGAAGGGTGTCTCATGGGTGCTGGACTGTGGGGTGGTGTGATAAGACCACACAATTCTGGGGATCTCCTCTGCCCAGCCTCCTTTGGCCTTGTCTAGCCTTCGCTTCAGCCCCCTGAGCAACACCCGATTTGCTGACTCCACCTGCCCATTTGTTTGTGGGTGCTCCACTGAGGCGAAAACCTGTTGTATCTTTAGCTCTTCACACATCTTCCTCAACTGATGACTGGTGAACTGGGTGCCATTGTCGGAAACCAGCCTCTTGGGTATTCCGAAGCGGCAAACAATGTTCTTCCAGACGAAGTGTTCGACTTTCTGTGCGGTGATGTGTGCAACCGGCTCTGCCTCCACCCACTTAGTGAAATATTCAATGGCCACAATGAGGAACTTCATCTGCCTTGTCGCCAGGGGAAAAGGTCCTAGGATGTCAATCCCCCATGTATGGAATGGCCACGGGCTATGGATGAACCTCAACTCCTCAGGGGGTGCCTTGTGCCAATCTGCATGCAGCTGACATTGTTTGCATCGCTGAGCAAACCTTATGCAATCTTCCTTCAGCTTTGGCCAGTAGTACCCCGCGCGGAGTACTCTACTTGCCAAAGCGCGACCACCTACATGGCTTCCGCACACCCCCTCGTGCAGCTCAGACATGAGTCTGGTGCATTGCTCGCCGTGTACACAGATCTGCACAGGGTGAGAAAATCCAAATCTAAATAGGCTTCCATCTATGAGAGTAAACTTACTTGAACCCCTCTTTATTCTTTTTGCCTCTGCCAGATCGAGCGGGACTACACCATCTTCTAAGTATAGCCGGTATGGCGTCATCCAGGTGTGGGGTTCCTTCTCCGCATGGACCTCCATCGACTCACCGATCTTTGAGGGTCGCGATCTCACCCTCGGCGCTCTCAGCGTCTCTTGAGTCAACGACCGATGACCGATCGTTAGACGCTCCATTGACTTGTATACATGAAGCACCTGGTTGTCCGACACAAACGCGCGCGGCACCTTCAGGGTTTCCTGAATGACAGTCCTCTGCTTCCCCCCTTTGCCTGAGCTGGCCAGCTTGGCAAGCAGGTCTGCTCGGGCGTTCTGCTCTCTTGGTACATGCACTAACTCAAACTCGGCGAAAGACGTCTTCAGGAGCTGCACATACTCTAGGTAGGCTGCCATCTGGGGGTCCTTTGCTTGGAACTCCCCGGTGACCTGCCCGGTGACCAGTAACGAATCGCTCTTGGCCAGCAGGTTTCTTGCTCCCATTTCCCTTGCTAGCAACATCCCCGCGATCAGGGCCTCGTACTCCGCCTGATTGTTGCTAGCTTTGAAGGCGAAACGGAGGGACTGCTCGATCAGTACTCCGTTTGGCCCTTCCAGGATGACCCCAGCGCCGCTTCCCTGCTGATTAGAGGAGCCATCCACCGATAACACCCATCGGAAATCTAGCCCTTTTGCAGGTGTCGCGATGGATGATAGCTGGACTACGAAGTCCGCGAACACCTGCCCCTTGATCGGTCCTCGGGGCTCGTACTGAATATCGAATTCCGACAATTCTACTGCCCACTTGACCATCCTTCCTGCCACATCAGGTTTCTTCAATACCTTCTGGATAGGCAGATCAGTCATCACGACCACTGTGAAGCTGTGGAAATAATGCTTGAGTCTTCTGGCTGAGAATACCACCGCTAGAGCAGCCTTCTCGAGGGCCTGGTACCTGGTTTCAGGGCCTTGCAGCACCTTACTTACGAAGTAAACAGGCCTCTGGGCCCGGTCCTGCTCTTGCACCAGGACTGAACTGACTGCCTTCTCCGTAACAGCAAAGTATAGACGGAGAGGAATGCCTACCTGGGGCTTTCGCAGGACTGGTGGGCTTGCCAGATATCCCTTCAACTTAATGAAGGCCTCCTCGCACTCCTGCGTCCAGAGAAATCTGCTGTTGCGCTTGAGACACTGGAAGTATGGATGACCTTTCTCCCCACCAGCAGACATAAATCGGGATAGTGCTGCCAAGCGACCGGTGAGCTGCTGCACCTCATTCACCGTCGTTGGGCTCCTCATTGCCACGATCGCCGCACACTTCTCCGGGTTAGCTTCGATTCCTCGCTCTGTCAAGAGGAAACCCAAGAACTTCCCAGCCTCCACACCGAATATGCATTTCTCAGGGTTGAGCTTCAGCCTATACTTGGCAATGGTGGTGAATAGCTCTTCCAGATCAGCTGCATGATGCTTCTTCTCTTGGGACGTAACCACCATGTCATCTACATAGGCGTGTACGTTCCTTCCCAGCATGGGCGAGAGCACCCTATCCATGAGCCGCTGGTAGGTAGCCCCCGCATTCTTCAACCCAAATGGCATGACCTTGTAGCAGTAGCAAGACCGTTCCGTCATGAACGCGGTCTTGCATTCGTCCATTGGGTGCATCCTGATCTGATTATACCCTGAGAAAGCGTCCAAGAAGCTGAGTAGCTTTCCCCCGGAGGCGCTATCGACTAGAGCATCTATACTGGGTAAGGGGTAAGAATCCTTGGGGCACGCCTTATTGAGGTCAGTGAAGTCCACGCACATTCTCCACTTGCCGCTTGCCTTCCGCACCAGTACCACATTCGCTAGCCACTCGGGGTACTGGATTTCTCTGATATGCCCTGCGTCAAGGAGCTTCTGCGCTTCGTCGTGGATCACCTTCCTCTTCTCCTCGTTGAATTTCCTTCTTCTCTGCCGTACCGGCCGAACCACGGGGTCCATTGATAGACGATGGCAGAGGAAATCGGGGTCGATTCCTGGCATGTCGGATGATGACCATGCAAAGGCATTCATGTGCTTCTCAATCACACCCATGATCAGCCTTCGCTCTTCTTCAATGAGGGATCCCCCCAGCTTGAATTTTCTTCCCCCGATGTCCACCTCGACCCAGCCTTCAGCTGGGTGGGGCCTCCTCTCACTGGCAATGACCGCTCTCGCGATCCCTGACTCGCGAGGAGTGATCGTGCCTTCCTCCTCTTCCTCAACTTGGGCCACCTGGGAGCCCCCCACCGCAGCGTTCTCCATCCTCTGAGCGCATTGTGTCTCCCTGACCGCCAATCGCTCTCCGCGCACGCCTGGTGGTGGTTTTGTGGTGACATGGCACACACTTCTTTTTGCTTCAAACTGTTCTCATAACAGCGTCTTGCCTCAGCCTGATCCGATTTGATGGTTATCACGGCCCCTTCCATCGACGGCAGCTTCAACTTCATATGCCTGGTCGATGGTATTGCGCCCAGTCTATTGAGCGTCGGCCTCCCCAACAGGACATTGTACGCAGAAGGGGCGTTCACCACCAGGTACTTTATCCTTTCCGTGCGGGCTGCCGTTCCGTCGGTGAACGTTGTCCTCAGCTCGATGTATCCCCGCACTTCTACCTGGTCCCCTGCAAAACCGTAGAGACAACCAGTATACGGTCTCAACTGATCAGGGGACAACTGTAGCTTGTTGAATGTTGGCCAGAACATGACATCCGCCGAGCTTCCTTGATCTACGAGTACTCTATGCACTCGTCTTCCTGCTGTGATGAGAGAAATGACCACAGGGTCGTTGTCGTGCGGGACAACGTCTCGTAGGTCAGCCTTCCTGAAGACAATGTCCACCTCAGGGTAATGACTCTCATTCGCTGCATCTACCGCCATCACAGATCGAGTGTATCTCCTTCTTTGTGAAGCTGTGCATCCCCCACCAGAGAAGCCTCCAGCGATCGTCTGCACTTCCCCATGCACAGGGACTTCATGCTGTTGCTCTCCAGTTTGGGATCCTGAAGCGCGATCACCCTGTGGCTCACGCAGGTAATCTGCTAGAAAACCAGACTTCACCAACTCTGCCAGTTGGTGTCTCAGCGCCAAACAGGAATGAAGTGTATGTCCAAAGGCCTGATGAAACTCACACCATTCATTCTTCTTCCTTCCGAGTACCTTATCTGTCTTCTCTGGTACTCGTAGTCTTGCTGCTACGGCAGGAAGGGCGATGAGATCCGCCAACCCCACCATGAAGTTGTATCTTGGGGGCGCGTTATTCTCCCTTGCACGCCCCTTACTCTGGTCTTTGCCTGGTGCATAGGGACGAGGTTTTTCCCGCACCTTCTTGCCTTCTTTGGCCTCATGCACCCTCGCTTGCTGTGGTTTTCCTTGCCCTCCACGCGGTCTGGGTGGTGCAGCACTTCCCCTCTTCTCAGAAACTTCTGTTTCTGCCACTATGTGCGCCACCGCACGCCGTCGGATCTCTGCAAAAGTGCTGGGATGGCTCCTGATGAGAGACTCACTGAAAGGGCCAGGCAGCACTCCCTTCTTAAACGCGTGCACAAGCATATCTTCATCTTTGCTGAGTAGTCTAACCACTTGTGCTCCAAAACGGTTGAGGTAGTCTTTCAGCGACTCCCCCTGGTATTGGCGCACGTCGAACAGGTCGTAGGACACCACTGCAGGTGCCTTGTTGACGATGTATTGCTCGATGAAGAGCTTCGAGAACTGAGAGAACGACGTGATATGCCCTTCTGGTAAACTCACGAACCACTCCATGGCGATTCCGCTCAGGGTGCTCATGAACATCTTGCAGTATACAGCGTCTGAGCCCCCAGACAACATCATCTGGGTGTGGAATGCCGTCAGATGCGCCTCCGGGTCTTCTACCCCTTTGAACGACGCTTTTACCCCCACCAGGTTGGAAGGCACCATGGTTCCCATAATCTCGGGGGAGAATGGCATGGGAAATGCCCTTGGAGGTGAAGGCTGCCTAGACACCCTTTCGTCAACGACGTGCTCCCTCTGCGCCTGCAGCGTTCTTCTCAACTCTTCGTTGACACGATTCAGTTCGTCGTTCCTGCTTTGCGACGCAGCCAACTCCGTCTGCATCCTCTCTTGTTCGACTTTCGACGCTGCAGCGTTATCTTGCAGCGTGCGCACCATTTCCAGGACCTGCGCCATTGTCACAGCTCCTTCGTCAGCGGATGGCGCAGGTGATGGTTGTCTGTTTCTAGGCATCTTCCCTATCAGAGAAACTGATAAAACTCTGGTGAGCTTTAAAACTGTGGTATATGTGGGACAACGATTCACTCGGGCCCCACGGTGGGCGCCAAATGATCCTGCCGGCAACTCAAACGTGGAGGAATCGCTTCGTGGCACTCTCTGCCCCGTCTACGCGACTGCGTCTTCTGCGGAATCACTCCCCGAACTTTCTCTCAGATGTCTTCAAATGTGACCTGCAAAACACACAGACGGCGCCTCTAGCGGCCGTTTGCACTCCGACGATCAAGTTAGTCCAACAGAACCACCAGAAACTGGAAACTAGTAATGTGTGTGTGAAAAAACTTGCACTCTGTTTTTCCTATCTCTTTTCTCCTTCCCCCACTCTCCCTCTGATTCTGTCTTTTATCCCTCTTTCCCTGCTTCTGGGCATAACAGAATTCTGTTATGCTTTTCTGGCATGTGTCAGAACCCTGTCATGCTTTTCAGAGAAAGTGTACCTTCAGAATCAGCAGTGGGGAGCGTGAGAGTCTGCGCATGTCTGCGCATGGCTGCGCCTGTCTGTACCTTTAGCGGTACGGAGTGCTCTTTTGTCTGGACCGCACCCCTCTCAGATGGTGACACGTGGAGGCCTGCAACTCACATCTAACCACACACGTGTCACTTACTGGAAGGGCTCTAGCGCCTCTCTTTGTCCGCCTAAGCTACGCCCTTGCGGAGTAACTTAGGATGCTTCTCTTATCTGGGTAAATTGCACACTCTTAGGAGTGGTCGTCGGGTGTGGCTGGTCTAGGCGCACTCACCGAACGTTACTCTCTGCGTAGGTGACTTACCCTTCTGGATGACACGCACGTAATGGGTTGAGGGAATCACCAATCACTGACTGGCTTACTAGTTCCCTCAGGCCACTCTCGTGCATGATTCCTTGAGGTGTGCTCATGCGAGGTCCATGCGTAACGCTCTCGCTGGGAACCTTAGCCCCAGTTTAACTGCGTGTAACACGAGACCCCGATGACAATACACCCGATGACTGATCAGTGTTTATTCGCTACTCGCGCTCTGCCTCCAGGCGCGAGTCTGGGAACTGGTCTGCTGGTGGTCACTTGGCTACTGACCACCGATCACCATTCTGGGTGATCTATCCCCCGACATCTCTGCCGCTTGATCTGTCGGTGGTAACTTGGTTACTGACCACCGATCACCTCTCTTGGCGATCGTCCCCCTACCTCTCTGCCACCTGGTCCACGTGTCACCCTGCGAGTGGTCCACGTGGTTCTCTGATGCTGACGTCATCGACTACCAATGACCGATCGGATCACTTCTTTTTCTTTAGCTTCCCTTTCGACTTCCTCTCTCTTCTTTTGTATTTTTCTTTCCTTTCTTTCTTTATGGGAAGCAAACAAATTTTCTACCCTCATTTCCCAATCTACGCAAGCTTCTATATTTTCTTTTCCATGGAAATTGGGTTGGTCTACCCTAACCCCTCTTGGGTTTTCTTGTTCTTTTCTATCTCTTCTATGTCTTATAGGGGGTGCTTGATAATAATCATTTACTCTAATGCTTCCCTCCCCAAATGAATCATGATCTTTAGAGATATATGCATGAGAAGGTAATTTTTTTAGAATGTGAGACTTCTCATCCTTTGCTTTAGTCAAAACATTAAGTTTAGTCTCACTCTCCAATTGTCTATAAGCAATTGATTGCACAGTTTGTGAAACTTCTTTCAAAAGAGTTTTTAAAGATTTTAATTCACTTCCAATAGACTTTGTAGAATGAGAAGAAGAAGACATGGCTAAAGCTTTGTGTATACAAGTATTTTACCTTGAGAAAACTTAGGAAAGTCAAAGAAGGTAGTTTTCCAGGTAAGGGAGGTGAGTCACAAAGGACTACTTAAATACCAAGCCTTTGCCTTAGCCAAAAACTATCCCTCAATGTCTTCACACAAAACTTTCTCTTAGTAAACCACTTAGAACACAATTAAGTTGAGAAATCAAATTTTCAATGAAAGAAAACAATGTATGCTAACTAATTTAACAAAGCTAGTCGGTTTTAACACAAAATAAGCATGCAAAGCGTCACTACTAAGCAAAAAGAAAGACAATCACCAACAATTAACAATTGCTAATTAAGAATTCTATACTAGTCGGCCCTAGGTGAGGCTTCTTGGACACTTTGAGCCCTTGAAGACACACTCACCGTCTAAAACGTAATTAAAAGAGGTAATTAACAATAAACCAAGTTGCAAAGGGAAATAAGAAAACTCCCTTTGTTGTTCCTCCTTTTGGTTAGTGCACTTCTTTGTTGTCTTGATTTGTTGATCTCCTAAGTGTTTGTAGTGTTTGTTTCAAGGAAGTTTGTTTCGGCTTTGGCTTTGTCTCCTCCTTGGAATGTTGGCTTTAATTCTCCAATTTCCAGCACCTATTCACAAGGGCTAAACCTTAAACCAAGTCAAATTCCATGCACATAAGCACCAAGGGAGAAATTAAATTCCAGCACCCAAAAAGAGAGGTCAAGGAACAAAAGCAAGAAACAAATTTAATTGAAAGAAAACAGTACCACCAAAAGGATTTATAATATGACAACTTAGAAAGAGATTCAAGAAATTAAAGCAAACAATTAAAGGTACTCAACAAAAGTTGGCACACAAAAGAAATTCCTAAAGAAAAGCACTAGATTAGATGACCAAATAAAAAAAACAGCACCACTGGAAAATGTTGTGGGCCAGAAAACGTGTTTGTTCCCCGATTTATGCTGATCTGTATTTTTGGAATTTGGCTCTGAAATTTGTTATGCAAGATATTCAGGATCTTATCTAAAATCTGGCTTTGGATTCACTCAAAACGGATGCACCATTTTTTTTTAATAAATTTTGCAAAATTGGTGTTCGGTTATGCCAGCTGGAGCGCTCAGGATTTGCACTCTGATTTTGTAAGATTTATCATTTTTTTTCGGTTGCTTCTTTTGACCTAATTCTTTTTTTGTCTTTTCTATAACACTTTAAACTTGCATTTTCCAGAAAATCAGAATTTTTATATGGGTGGAAATATTTTTCTGGGTTAAAACAGCCAAAACAGAGAAGGTGTAAACAGGGAAATCTGAAAACTGGAAACAAAAACAGCAAGATACCAAAGTTTAGACACAATGGAAGTTTGTGAAATAGAATTGTGTATGATCTAAACACAATATGAACTCAAACTAAAAATAAAAAAGGCACCAAAGGATCAAAGAACAGCAGATTCAAACAAATTAAAGAGACCCAAAAGCAAGAAACAATCAAGCCAATAATAGGACTACTAAGAATTGTTGACAAATATGGATTCACATGACTTGACACAACATTTATAGATTCAGAAAATAAAGACTCAAAGCATAAAATGAAGCAAAATTAAGAAAGCAATAAGGACTCAAATTCCTAAAAGAAAAACAGCCACTCAATGGTGTAAGGAATCCTATCACAAGCTGCACAGAATTTGTTCAAGATCAATTGAACAATTGTGCTTTGGTTGGATCTTCCATAAGCACACCAAGAACAATTTAAAAAGTAAAAAACAGAAAGACAAGTATGGAATTTAAATGACAATATGAAGTAAAGAAGAACTGAAAATTTAAAAGACCAAGCTACTCATCTTGAAGAACCAAAAGCTCATGATACCAAATGATGGCATTTTCATGTGTTCTTCTTGAATCAAAGTAGAAAAAAAGGTGCGGAAGCAATGGGTGAGATGATCAAGACCCTCCTAGGAGTTGTGTTGGCCTTGTAGGTGCATGATGAGTATGGTGTTTGAGTGGTTCGGCCAGCTCAAGGGAGAAGGTGAAAGGATTGAAGTTTAGAGCCTAGATTTCTAGGAGAAGTAAAGCTTGTGCACAAAAATGGCAGCATAACCTTACTCAATTAAACTTGAAAATACAAGGTGTAGGCTCCTCCTTTTATAGGCTAAGGAGGACCATAATGCAACCCTAATGCTAGCCAAATGAAATGTAAATGTGAAGCACATTGGTGCACATGGCACATGGGTGCACAAATGAGCACATGGGGAGGGGTGTGTCTAGTTTTTATGCTCACCCCCTCCATGGGCTTTCTAGACCGGCCTTGGTAAATTTAGAGGTTTTTTTAGAAACTCTAAGTTTACCCAGGTTGGTGTTTTAGGTGCCAAAATTAATTCTAAGAAAATTACAAATAAAGTTCCTATGCTAATTTTGACAAGAAATTAAAGTCTACTCTACACTAGAGTTTATGGCATTTGAACATGTAAAAGAACGTCTTCTTGGATCCTCTTGCCATAACTCTATGGTTGGCCCAAATCTACCCTTTGGTGGGCTTGCATGTGGGCTTGTGCTTGGGCCTCTTCCATCATCCCCTCCCTCTTGAAAAGGATTTGTCCTCAAATCCAATACTTTTGCTTCCTAGGGGATGGTTGTGGCTGGATGGTGTCCATCATCTCCTCCTTCTTTGAGAAGATCTATCCTCAGATCTTCAGGCTTGATCTCGGATAGCAGCCTCTTGCTTCGCCAAAGCTTGTCCTCCTGGATCAAACGTCCACCTATAGAAATAATCAAATAAGGCATAGGTGTTAGTTTGCAAATTAATTTTACTAGGTTGCCATTTTTGTTTGTCTTTTGGTTTTGGCAACTTTGGACAAAGTTTCTCTTTTAATGGTTGTGTGTGGTCTCTAATCATCTTATGTATTTTAAAATGTTTATTTGTGGTTACCTTCTCTTTAGGCATAAATCCTATAGGAAATGGTAACAACTTAAAAGGAGAAAGATGATTTAGCACACACATAACTTTAAAAGTAGAAATATAAGTAGTTTTGTGAACTACTTTATGGTATGTTTGCTCATCTCTAGAGTTGTGTGTGCACTTTATGATTATATTACGCATAGTAGAAAGAGCTAGATTTTCAAATGTATTTTGACCATGCGTTTGAGGATGATAAGAATTTAAAGTGTGCAACTTAGTTGCAAGTTTTCCAAAGGAAATCCTCAAATCATGGTTTGCGAAATTTGAAGCTCTATTCAACACTATGCTTGAGGATAAACCATGAAGATGTATCACTTCTCTAGAGAAGAGTTTATCCATAACCATGAAAATTGAATCAAAACCTTTTGTTGTCCTAGGGAGTTTTAATATGAAATTTGTATCTTCCCAAGGATCATTTGCAAAAGGTGAAGGAGTATAGAGTTCATGAGACATTGCCTTGGGTGTAGTTTGAAAACAAGAATTGTACCTAAAGTAATGTCTTTGAACTTCTTTTCTCATGGGGGACAAAAGTTTTCCTTTTAAAAGCTCTAGAGTTTTATCAACTCTAATTTGTCCCATGAGTTCTCCTTCATGAAGACTTTCTCTCTTATGTGTAAGGATAGTCTCGTTGTGACAACCATTGTTTATAAGGATTTGTACACTTTGCAATGGTTGTCTCAATAAGACATGACAAGTTTCTTTAGGCCCTACTTCACATAAAAATTTGTTTTTGTAGATGCTTATAAAAAACTTGACATTCACTTGGTGATATCCTAGCACATATGAGAAATAATCTATTTCATTTTTATCTATGCAAGCTTCTTTTAAAGACTCTTCTTTTTCACTTAGGCTTGCAAGTGTTCCTTTACAAAAGGTAAGGCTTTGAGGTTGTTCAACAAGACACATATTTTCAAAGGTATTTTTAAATCTTTGGTCTTGTTGAATGACCTTGTGGGAAGGAACACTTTTCTCCCACGCCTTTTGTTCTTCAAGGATCTTCTCATGCTTTTCTTTTTCTTCTTTTTCTTTAGCTTCCCTTTCGACTTCCTCTCTCTTCTTTTGTATTTTTCTTTCCTTTCTTTCTTTATGGGAAGCAAACAAATTTTCTACCCTCATTTCCCAATCTACGCAAGCTTCTATATTTTCTTTTCCATGGAAATTGGGTTGGTCTACCCTAACCCCTCTTGGGTTTTCTTGTTCTTTTCTATCTCTTCTATGTCTTATAGGGGGTGCTTGATAATAATCATTTACTCTAATGCTTCCCTCCCCAAATGAATCATGATCTTTAGAGATATATGCATGAGAAGGTAATTTTTTTAGAATGTGAGACTTCTCATCCTTTGCTTTAGTCAAAACATTAAGTTTAGTCTCACTCTCCAATTGTCTATAAGCAATTGATTGCACAGTTTGTGAAACTTCTTTCAAAAGAGTTTTTAAAGATTTTAATTCACTTCCAATAGACTTTGTAGAATGAGAAGAAGAAGACATGGCTAAAGCTTTGTGTATACAAGTATTTTACCTTGAGAAAACTTAGGAAAGTCAAAGAAGGTAGTTTTCCAGGTAAGGGAGGTGAGTCACAAAGGACTACTTAAATACCAAGCCTTTGCCTTAGCCAAAAACTATCCCTCAATGTCTTCACACAAAACTTTCTCTTAGTAAACCACTTAGAACACAATTAAGTTGAGAAATCAAATTTTCAATGAAAGAAAACAATGTATGCTAACTAATTTAACAAAGCTAGTCGGTTTTAACACAAAATAAGCATGCAAAGCGTCACTACTAAGCAAAAAGAAAGACAATCACCAACAATTAACAATTGCTAATTAAGAATTCTATACTAGTCGGCCCTAGGTGAGGCTTCTTGGACACTTTGAGCCCTTGAAGACACACTCACCGTCTAAAACGTAATTAAAAGAGGTAATTAACAATAAACCAAGTTGCAAAGGGAAATAAGAAAACTCCCTTTGTTGTTCCTCCTTTTGGTTAGTGCACTTCTTTGTTGTCTTGATTTGTTGATCTCCTAAGTGTTTGTAGTGTTTGTTTCAAGGAAGTTTGTTTCGGCTTTGGCTTTGTCTCCTCCTTGGAATGTTGGCTTTAATTCTCCAATTTCCAGCACCTATTCACAAGGGCTAAACCTTAAACCAAGTCAAATTCCATGCACATAAGCACCAAGGGAGAAATTAAATTCCAGCACCCAAAAAGAGAGGTCAAGGAACAAAAGCAAGAAACAAATTTAATTGAAAGAAAACAGTACCACCAAAAGGATTTATAATATGACAACTTAGAAAGAGATTCAAGAAATTAAAGCAAACAATTAAAGGTACTCAACAAAAGTTGGCACACAAAAGAAATTCCTAAAGAAAAGCACTAGATTAGATGACCAAATAAAAAAAACAGCACCACTGGAAAATGTTGTGGGCCAGAAAACGTGTTTGTTCCCCGATTTATGCTGATCTGTATTTTTGGAATTTGGCTCTGAAATTTGTTATGCAAGATATTCAGGATCTTATCTAAAATCTGGCTTTGGATTCACTCAAAACGGATGCACCATTTTTTTTTAATAAATTTTGCAAAATTGGTGTTCGGTTATGCCAGCTGGAGCGCTCAGGATTTGCACTCTGATTTTGTAAGATTTATCATTTTTTTTCGGTTGCTTCTTTTGACCTAATTCTTTTTTTGTCTTTTCTATAACACTTTAAACTTGCATTTTCCAGAAAATCAGAATTTTTATATGGGTGGAAATATTTTTCTGGGTTAAAACAGCCAAAACAGAGAAGGTGTAAACAGGGAAATCTGAAAACTGGAAACAAAAACAGCAAGATACCAAAGTTTAGACACAATGGAAGTTTGTGAAATAGAATTGTGTATGATCTAAACACAATATGAACTCAAACTAAAAATAAAAAAGGCACCAAAGGATCAAAGAACAGCAGATTCAAACAAATTAAAGAGACCCAAAAGCAAGAAACAATCAAGCCAATAATAGGACTACTAAGAATTGTTGACAAATATGGATTCACATGACTTGACACAACATTTATAGATTCAGAAAATAAAGACTCAAAGCATAAAATGAAGCAAAATTAAGAAAGCAATAAGGACTCAAATTCCTAAAAGAAAAACAGCCACTCAATGGTGTAAGGAATCCTATCACAAGCTGCACAGAATTTGTTCAAGATCAATTGAACAATTGTGCTTTGGTTGGATCTTCCATAAGCACACCAAGAACAATTTAAAAAGTAAAAAACAGAAAGACAAGTATGGAATTTAAATGACAATATGAAGTAAAGAAGAACTGAAAATTTAAAAGACCAAGCTACTCATCTTGAAGAACCAAAAGCTCATGATACCAAATGATGGCATTTTCATGTGTTCTTCATGAATCAAAGTAGAAAAAAAGGTGCGGAAGCAATGGGTGAGATGATCAAGACCCTCCTAGGAGTTGTGTTGGCCTTGTAGGTGCATGATGAGTATGGTGTTTGAGTGGTTCGGCCAGCTCAAGGGAGAAGGTGAAAGGATTGAAGTTTAGAGCCTAGATTTCTAGGAGAAGTAAAGCTTGTGCACAAAAATGGCAGCATAACCTTACTCAATTAAACTTGAAAATACAAGGTGTAGGCTCCTCCTTTTATAGGCTAAGGAGTACCATAATGCAACCCTAATGCTAGCCAAATGAAATGTAAATGTGAAGCACATTGGTGCACATGGCACATGGGTGCACAAATGAGCACATGGGGAGGGGTGTGTCTAGTTTTTATGCTCACCCCCTCCATGGGCTTTCTAGACCGGCCTTGGTAAATTTAGAGGTTTTTTTAGAAACTCTAAGTTTACCTAGGTTGGTGTTTTAGGTGCCAAAATTAATTCTAAGAAAATTACAAATAAAGTTCCTATGCTAATTTTGACAAGAAATTAAAGTCTACTCTACACTAGAGTTTATGGCATTTGAACATGTAAAAGAACGTCTTCTTGGATCCTCTTGGCCATAACTCTATGGTTGGCCCAAATCTACCCTTTGGTGGGCTTGCATGTGGGCTTGTGCTTGGGCCTCTTCCATCACATTGCCATAGTGATGTCTCTCCCCTTGGTTATGATGTTTATGTCCATGGAATTGTGGGGGAGTTCTGCTTCTCCTTTGGTCTTCTTCACGGCCAAAATCATTTGAAGAAGCTCTTGAAGAAAGCCTATGTGAATGATGCTCATCATGGATAGAAGGAGATGGCCTAGCTTGTTGCACCTCCATCTTTTGCAATTTCTCTTCCAAGCGTCTAATGGTTCGTTGTGCTTCATGTAATTCTCCAAGGACCGAAGCTTTGGAAGGAGAATTCTGCTTGTAGGATGCATCACTTGAAAATCCAGCCATTTGCAAAATAAAAAAAAATAAAAAAACAGCAAACACACAAAAATAGCAAACAAGTCAAGAAACAAAATTAGTAAAAACAGTGAGCTTGGCAATCAAAATGCCGAAGTGAATTTGGCTAGAAAAATAGGTCACTCTCAAAGAAATAATGTCCTTGCACCAATCTGATCTTGAGGTCTTGGAATCCTCAAATGAAAGATGTCAAAGCAAGCACACCAATCTCAAAGCCAACCACAACAAAACCAATGAAGCAATAAAGACAAACAAGAAAAAGTATAAGCAAAGAAAGGCTAGAACAAAAGGAATACTAGATGTTTGACAAACTCAAAGATTAATGAACAAAAGGCAAGCAAGAAAATTAAAGAACTCAATGAGAAAGTAGGCACACAAAAGAATACTTAAGGAAAATCACTAGAGTAGATGAAGAAAACAAAAACAAGCTACTGGAAAATATTTTTTTATGCAAACTGTGTTTGATGTTCACTGATTTAACTGGAATGATATAGAGCGAACTGGATTATGAAATTTAAACCACAGAAACTTCAAGATGTTAAATCAAAAATGGCACTGGAATCACTTAAAAACAGTAAGCCAATTAATTGAGATAAATGTTTCAAAATCGCTGCCAGATTACCGTATTTTTTTCGGCAGAATTGTACACTTTTTGTATTTTATTTATCATTTTTTGTGTACTTTGAATTTTTGAGTACTTATTTTTTCTACTTTTTTCTAACACTTTTAATATCACAAATCCAGAATTTCAGAATTTTCCAGTGAGTAAATCAATTGCAATAAAGAAAAACAGTAAGCACGTTTTCAGAAAACAGAGGAATCCTAATAGGAATGAAAAACAGAATTATGAACTAGCAAAGACATAATGGAAAATGATGTGTATGAACTTGTATAGGTCAAGAATACAACTATGAACTCAATTCTAAAACAGAAAATGCACAAAGGATCAATATCAAACTCAGAAATTTATATGACACTAAAGCAAGAAACAACAAACGCAATAAAAGTACTACAAGAAGTGATGACAATTATGGAAAAACAAGACTAAGACAAAACTTGTATGGATTCAAAAAGGAAAATACTCAAACATATGATAGGCAAAAGAATTAAAACAGCAAGCAAACTCAAATAAGCCTAAAAACAAAACCGAAAATTGCAAGAAATTAAAAGAGCTATTGAAATAAAGTGCTACACAACTCAACAATTAAACAAGAACACACCTAAACTCTTGATACCACATGATGATCAAGCTCAAGTGGACATGGAGGCCAATCACCAAGATCTAGAAGAGGTAGAGGCTCAAATGGAGGATGCCCATGGAGGTCAAAGCCCACCTCAAAGGCTTACAAGAAGCATGTTCAAAGCTTTAGGAGCTAGGGGACGTTTATTTACTCTTT
This sequence comes from Phaseolus vulgaris, assembly GCF_051622355.1. Classification (NCBI taxonomy): domain Eukaryota; kingdom Viridiplantae; phylum Streptophyta; class Magnoliopsida; order Fabales; family Fabaceae; genus Phaseolus; species Phaseolus vulgaris. Next base: position 17,470,694 of record NC_143501.1, on the reverse strand, counting down.
TTGTAATGTCTTTGGTTGAAGGTGCTTAGAGGGAAACATTAGAAACCTCTATTGTTAAAGCATCTTTTAGTCTTTAGTTAGGAGTCTTAGGAGGGGGGGTGCGTTAGTAGATAGGTGTAGGAGTAAATAAGGAGGTGCCAAAGTGAGAGAAGAGATCACACCTTCCTCATGTCTTGGTTTAGGCGCCGGTTCCATTAGCTTTTAGGAGGGAATTTTGAATTCTTTTAGTTTGATTTTCAGCACCTCTAGGCTATAAATATAGGTGCTGCCCTTGTACATTTCAGATTTGAATTTAGACTAAAGAAACTATACTCAATTTTTGAGAGAGCATTGGAGAGCTTTGTGCCTTCTTCACTAGTCTTATCTTGATGGTTCCATGGTTACCTCAAGTGGCGGCTTGCACACTTATCTTGGAGTCTCCATCCTCCTAGTGGCGTGATCATCCAACCATACATCCATCTTCATGAGCTTTCTCTTCTCCTTCCTTCCTTCTCTTTTGATATTCATGTCTTAAGCTTGTGTTCTTGTGTTTTGGTTCGGCTATTTCATTTTCCAGCAGCTGTTCTTCTTCTATTTTATGTTTTGGTTCGGTGCTTTTACATTTCCAGCACTCCTTTTCAGTTTTCTTGCCTTTCAATTCATTTTGATCGGTTCATTTCTGTTCTTAGTCAATTCTATTCGGTGCATTTGCTTTTCCTCTCATTTTGTTCGGTTCAATTTGACAATATGTGGAACTTCCATATGAGTTTGGATTTGGTACTAGTTTTGGTGAGTTCTTGACTTAGAACATTGATCCAATTCTAAGAAAAAGTGCCTAACTATTGTCCAACTCAAGTTGATTCCTAAGAATGTCAAGAATCATTCTAATTGTGCTAGTGGAATCACATCAGCGGTGATCTCGGATAGCAGCCTCTTGCTTCTTCAACTATGCTTGTCCTCCCGGATCGAACTTCCATATAGGGGAATTATCAAATAAAGCAAATGAGTTAGTTGAAGTAGTTATATAAAAATCAATTTTATGAAGTTGCCATTTTTGTTTTTGGCAACTTTTTACAATATTTCTCTTTTGATCGTTGTATGTGTTCTCTAATCCTCATTTTAAAATTTTCAATCTTTGTTACTTTTTCCTTAGGCACAAGTCCTTTAGGAAATGGTAACAACTTAAAAGGAGAAAGAGAATTAAGTCCACATACAATTTCAAATGTAGAAATATTAGTAGTGTTGTGGACTACTTTATTGTATGCATGCTCATCTCTAGAGTTGGGTGTGCACTTCATGATTACTCTAGGTATAGTAGAAAGAGCTATGTTTTCAATTTCAGTGTGACCATTCTTTTGAGGATGATAAGAATTTGAAGAGTACAACTTAGTTCCAAGTTTTTCTAAAAGTATCCTCAAAAAATGGTTTTCAAAGTTTGGAGCTCTTTTCAATACTATGCTTAGAGGTAAACTATGAAGTTTCATTACTTCTCTAGAGAAGAGCTTATCCAAGGAAGCTCTAATACCTTTTGTGGTCCAAGGAAGCTCTAATATAAAATCTAGCTTTATATCTTCCCATGGATCATTTGCAAATAGTAAAGGAGTATAGAGTTCATGAGACATAACCCTAGGTGTAGTTTTAAAACAAGAAATGTATCTAGGGTAATGTCTTTGAACATCTTTTCTCATTGGTGACAAAAGTTTTCCTTTTAAAAGCTCTAGTGTTTTATCAACTCTAATTTGGCCCATGAGTTCTCCTTCATGAGAAATTTCTCTCTTATGTGTAAAGGTAGTCTCGTTGTTACAACCATTGTTTATGAGAATTTGAACACGTTGCAATGGTTGTCTCAATAAGACATGACAAGTTTCTTTAGGCACTATCTCACATAAAAATTTGTCTTTGTAGATGCCTATAGATAACTTGACCTTCACTTGGTGATATCTTAGCACATATGAGAAATAATCTACTACATCTTTATCTATGCAAGCCTCTTTTAAGGATTCTTCTTTTTTGATTATGCTTGCAAGTGTTCCTTTACAAAAGGTAAGGCTAGGTTTTTCAACAAGAAGCATATTTTCAAAGGTATTTTTAATTCTTTTGTCTTGTTGAATGACCTTGTGGGAAGGAACACTCTTCTCCCACACCTTTTGTTTCCCAAGGGTTTTCTCTTTTTCGATTTTTCTTTTCTCTTCATCCCTCTTATGTTTCATTTGTATTTGGTCTTTTACCACTTGGGAATGTGGTAAAGGACTAAGTACAAACTTTTTGTGCTTATGGGTGAAGTAAATCTCGTTAGTTAGACCATCATGCAAGGTTTTCTTATCAAATTGCCATGGTTTACCTAATAAGACATGACAAGCTTCCATAGGTACTACATCACATAAAACTTTGTCTTTGTAGTTACCTATAGAGAACTTGACTTCCACTTGCTTATCTACACTTAGTTCCTCATTCTCATTGATCCATTGTAATTTGTAAGGTTTAGGATGAGGAACTACTTGTAGATTCAGTTTCTCAACCATCATAGTGCTACAGCAATTGCTGCATGATCCACTATCCACAATGAGAGAGCATATATTTTCTAAAACATTGCATCTTTTATGAAAGATGTTCTTTCATTGTGTTTCGATGGATGCACTAGGTTGATTGTGGAGGGTTCTTTGAATCATCAATAAGTCCCCCTCTAAAGGATTTAACCTCTCATCATCTCCCCCTTCCTCTTCTTTTTCGCTAGGCTCATCCTCACCACTAGTGTATTCATTTTTACCTTTTAAGAACAAAGATCTTTGGTTTGGACATTGTGCTTGCACATGTCCTCTTCGAAAACATTTAAAACATTTGGTGTCCCTAGCTCGGATGGGTGGGGTGGAGGTATCCTTCACTAAAGGTTTGGTAGTTTCTTTTGGTTCCTCTTTAGATGAACTACCCTCCCTTTTATAATCTTTCTTGGGATAAGAGTTAGGATATGAACCTACTCTTTGACTTGAAGCTTTTCTTAAATTTTGTTGTTCAACTTTAATGCAAAGTTGAACAAAATCGTTCAAGTCTTGATAGGGGAGAAGTTCAACCCTATCTCTTATCTCAAGAGAGAGCCGACTTAGGAATCTCGCTATGGTGGTGTCCTCTTCCTCTCTAATAGAGGCCCTCATCATGTAAAGCTTCATTTTTTGTCTATACTCTTCTACACTCATATTTCTTTGTTGGAGTCTTTGGAGCTTTTCCATTAACTCCCCTAAGGTCATTCCAATATTCAATGGGAGGCTCCCTATGAAGATGTTTATCTCTCTCTAGAGAGGTCCACCAATACATGGCATTTCCTTTCTTCACTCACCCTATGGCAAGCAAAGAGTTGCTCTACCTTCATCTCCCAATCTAGGTATACTTCTACATTCTCTTTACCATGGAAGTGAGGTAGGTCTACCTTAACCTCTCTTGGGCTTTCTTGCTCATGTCTTCTATTTCTTTTAGGGGGTGGTTGGTAGTAATCATTTATTCTAAGGCTTTCTTCCCCTAGAGACTCGTTATCTTTGGAGTGAGATGCATGAGTATATGATTTTTTTGAATTTTGAGACTTCTCTTCCTTTGCTCTAGTCAATTCATTGATTTTGGACTCATTCTCCAATTTTCTATATGAAATTAATTGAACGTCCTTTGCAAGTTGTTTCAAAAGAGATTTTATGGACTTCACATCACTTTCAATAGATTTAGAGGAATGAGAAGACATGACTAAAACTTTGTGTATAGAAATGTTTTACTTTAAGAAAGATGAGGAAAGCTAATGAAGGTAGTTTTCCAGGTAAGAGAGGTGAGTCACAATGGACTACTTAAATACCAAGTCTTGCCTTGGCCAAAAACTATCCCTTAAAATCTTCACACAAATCTTTCTTTAGGTAAATCACTTAAAACACAATGAGGATGGGAAAATCAAATTTTATGCAACAAAAACAATCCAAGCTATCTAACAACTAAAGCAATTTATCAAAGCTTTAAACAAGGCTAAGCAAAAGAAATTAAGCGAAACTAAGCAAAAGCAATTGGCGTAAGTTAAAGCAATTAACAAAGGCTAAACTAGAAAGCTTAAACTAGTCGTTCCTAGGTGAGGCTTCTTAGACACTTTGAGCCTTTGAAGACACACTCACCGTCTAATTGCGTGATTAATCTACTAATTAACAAGAGTGAAATGTAATTACAATTCAAGAAATGCAAAGAAATTAAATTCAAGCAAGGCACTCTTTTGACTTGTTGTTACTCTTCTTGGTTGTGCCCTTCAAGGTGTATGGTGTATTTTGGTATTGTGTTTGTTTCTACCCCTTGCCTTGATCCTCTTCGATTTAGGTAATTAAATTCTTCAATACAGTACCTATTAAGTAAAGCTAGACTTTCCTCAAGTCAAATCCCACTCAACAAGCACCAATTGACATTTATCCACCAACAAATTTAGAGGTCAACAAAAGAAAGCAAGAAACAATTAAAATTTAAAACAGCACCACTGCAATTGGATTTAATATTGTGACACAACTAGAAGGAGTTTAGAATGTATTGGACAAGCAAATAAAAAATAGGCACTCAAATAATGGATGGCACACAAAAGGAACCTAAAGATTGGCACTAGAATTGATTTGAAAAACCAAAACAGCACCATTGAAAATATTGTGGTCCAGAAAGCGTGACTTAAATGATTTATGTTGAGCTGAATATTTTGTATTTGTTTCTGAAAATTTAAACACAATCAATTCAGTTTCTTAACAAACTATTGGCATTGGTTTCACTCCAATCACATGCGCCAATTAATTATGATAATTTTTTCAAAAACAGTGTCCAATTACCGCCAGGTGTAGCGCCAGAATGCACACCTCTTTTGTATGATTTATCTTTTTTTTTCTATTTTGTTTGTTCAACTGATTCTCTTTTTATTTTTGTGCTAACACCTCAAACTATTGAAATCCAGAGGCTCATAATTTTCTTATGACGTATTTAATTTTCATAAAGCAAAACAGCCAAAACAGATTTGTGAAAACAAAGGATTTTGAAATCTGGAATCAAAACAGAAAGATATACTTCAAAAACACAATGGAATTTGTGTGGATCTAACACACAAATATGAACTCAAACTAAAAATAAAAATGCACCAAAGGATCAAAATAAAACAGAATTCATATTAAGAACTCAAATCAAAACAAGAAACAGATAATTCAATAAAAGTACTGCTAAGATTTGTTGACAAATTTTGGAATCACATGACTTGACAAAACTTATAGATTCAGAAAATAAAATGACTCAAACATATTAATATGAACCAAATAGAAATTCAAGCAAGACTCAAATATCCTAAAACAAAAACAGCAACACAATTCACCATGGAATCCTACACAAAAATGCTTATAAGATGCTCAAGCACAAATTGAACAATTCTACCGATTGCAATGCTTATAAGAGCATCGAACTCAAATTAAAAACGTAACAGCAAGACAACTTGAATAAAAGATGAACAACTTGAAGAAAAGAAGAACTCAAGCAGAAAAAAGAAAAGAGATACTTATCTCTTGAAGACCATAACTCTAGATACCAAATGATGGCATTGAGCTCTTCTCTTTTGTGGTTTTTGGGTGGTTTGCGGAAGCTTAGTGGTTTGTTCAAGGCCCTCCTAGGAGGTGTGGCTGCCTTGGAGGTGCATGAGAGTAGGGAAATTGAGGGAGGTTCGGCCAGCCCCCTTTGGTAGGTGAAGGATTGAAGATTAAGACCTAAATCTTAGGCAAGGGAGTAAAGTATGGCTCAAGTTTGGCAGCATAACAATACTCAATTTAATCTTACAAAATGAGAGCCAAGAACCTCCTTATATAGGATTGGAGGGCTGGAATTTGAAGAGCCAAATACAAATGAAATGCTAGCCAAATTACATGCAAGTGTAAGCACATGGGAGCACACGGCCACCTAGCCTTCACATGGCCGACCTAGATCAGTGTGGTAGGTTCTAGAAACCGTAACTAATCTAGGTAATCCAAACTTAATCATAATTTGCACAATTAAACAAAGTTCACAATGCTATGCTATTTGCACCACAAATAAAACTATGATAACGCTTGATGGGCCTTCTTGGAACATCAACTCTCTTGGTCATGGACCTTGTTGTCCTAGACGCTCTTGTGGGTGCCCTTCATGCAAGGTTGGTCATAGACGCTCTTTTGGTTGCTTTTCATGCAAGGTTGGTCCTAGACGCTTTTGTGGTTGCCCTTCATACAAGGTTGGTCCTAGACGCTCTTTTGGTTGTTGGGGCCTCTTCCATCAATACCCATGTCTCATTCATTAACGAGGATGAAGCTGAACAAGTAGTTGTTGTAGTAACAAATACTTTAATTCAATCTGTTTAAGTCGTCTATGGGTGAAAACTTTATTAAGCTCATGTTTAATGAGCTCTTGCTATTATATGAAAGGTTATGTCTTAAATTTGACCATAAAATGAATTAAAGTTATTTTGATAAGATTCACGAAGAAGCTTACGGAAATAAATTAAATAAAGCTTATAAACGTTTTAGTGGAGATATCTCTAGAATTGTCGTTTTGAAAAATGGTCCTTAGAACTCAAGGATCGCCTTCAATGTGATTTCCTTTTACTTCCAAAATTTAGTTCATGAATCTTTAATCTCCATTAAAGTTTTATCAAATGAAGTTCTAATCTATTTTATTGATTGACTATATATAGGAAGGTAAACACCCCATTGAGAGTATCAAACCCCAGCTGGATTTGGGGGTTCGCTTGGACAAGCATGCAAGCAATGGAGACAAATGTGGTTATAAATGAACGTCTGATTAAGTTGTTGTCTTGCACATATTTTTGAGAATGTTAATCAAACTTTTGCGCTGCATTGATTGTTGCAGGTGGCTAGAGTGTTGTGTGTGGGAACACCAAACTTTTGGGTGAATGCTGATTTCATACAAGGAAGAGTGACAGAGGAATGATAGGAGTGTATATGGGAAAAGGTCATTTGTGTTGAGATGCATGTTTCCTTTCCTTGTTTTATTTTTATAGTAATAACAACTCATCAATATTTTTAAATATTTTGTTTAGGAGGGCAGATAAGAAATAAAAATTAGCCTCTACTCCTTAATGGAAATACGTAAACGATGCCAGCGAAAGTGGTGATGATTAAACGAAGAAGATGATTAAAGTGGAGGATACAAGAAGGTTGTAGTAGAAGCAAAACTGAAGGTTGCCATAAACGGGTTTGGAAGGATTGGAAGGGGAACTTCTTGAGATGCTGGCACAGTCGTAAAGAGTCCCCTCTTGATCTCTTGATTTGATTGCCATCAATGACACTGGTGGTGTGAAACAAGCCTCTCACCTCCTCAAGTATGATTCCATCCTTGGAACCTTTGATGCTACTGTCAAGCCTGTGGGGAGTGATATCATCTCGGTTGATGGAAAAGAAATCAAAGTTGTCTCTGACCACAACCTGCCAACCTTCCTTGGAAGTAAGATTCTTCTTCAGTTTCATACAATTAGAGTCTATTTGCATACAAAGTTAAAGTACTTTCCAAATTTCTCTTGGCTAAAAAAAACTATAATTATTTGGTGTTAATACGAAATTATATTATGAAATTTTGAAAAGTAAATAAAAAAAGTTGAAGGGTAATCTATTAATGTTAGGTGGTAGAAGAAAAACAAAGGGTCTGATCCTGCCGGTTGACTTAGCGCAAGAGCGTTGCCTCGTCACGATCTTCCTCACCAGCTTGGCACCACGTGCCCTCCAAGTCCACACCACAGATAGCTTCTCTGAGAACCTGAAAAACATAAAGTGGCGCCTCTGCGGCCGGTGGCGCTCCGACGCTCAAGTCAGTGACAAGAACACCCAAAAAACTAGGAGAAAATATGCTCTGTAGGACCGTACTGAAAGCACGCAACCCTAGCAGAATGAGCCGTAATGAAAAACGTACCTCTGCAAATTCTGTTAAGTTTACCTTTATAGCTAGGTTTCTTCTCTCACCAGGCCTTTATGCTTTTGGACGCGTGGCTCACATCCAACCCTGCACGTGTCACCATCTGGGCTGGAGTCGCAAGTTGTGCCCAGCCCTACACGTGTCATCATATGAGCTAGGATAACTCGAGCGTCACTTCTTCATTGCTCCCAGCCCTACACGTGTTATCACCTGGGTTGGAGTAACTGAGAGCATCCAACCCTACACGTGTCGTTATCTGGGTTGGGGCAACTTGAACGTCATTTCTGTGTAGTAGCTAGTCGCGCGGCTAAGTTCTCAACTCAAGGAGTAAACTAACACGCGGCATGCTCTAGAACGCCACCTGACAAGGCGAGTATCGGGTGCAGCAAAGTGCGCCATCTCTGTGATATCGCTTGTCGCTAATGGCACCCTCCTTACCACTGCGCCATGCATGTTCCGACTGAGGAAACCCTGCCTTCAACGAATGTCCACTTTGGGAATCCTGTCGCTGATAGGCAAGCTCCACCCACAACCCAAACGCCCTTCACGCCCCATGCTGGCGTAACAATCGTCTCACTGGAGTTGTACACTTGAACTTACACCTCTGGGCCTTCATCAGCTTCGATCTGACCTCGTCGGGATATCTGGCGACGTGCTTCCTGCGACGATGTCAAGTTGCCTGATCGCCAATTGCCAAATACGTCAATGACAGGCAAACCCGGCGACAACCGGCCATATTTATCGCAGCACGCCAGTTCCATGAATCGGCGACTACGCTCACCTCTGAACCCTCCCTCTTTTCCTTGCCCACGTGTTCCGTTGAGAAGGCCCCACCTGGTCACGTGCAAGACACGTCATCACACCCGATGACCTGGTCGGTACAGGGTCTAAGAAAATCTTTGAACTATTCTGGTTTAACATTTTTATTATTTATCACCTACTATTTTATATATACACCTTCTAAAAGTAATGGGGGTTTTCAAACCGCCAGTAATAGCAAGGGTTTCAAAACCGTAAGGAATAGTAGGGGTTTCAAAACCATCGGGAATAACAGAGGTTTCAAAACCGCCGAAAAGTGATTATTTACCAGGGAGTCGGTAATCACTTAGTGACGCTGTATCTTCCAGGAGAAAAGCAAACCGAGGGTAATGCACTTAATGGGGGTTAAAACAGCCGGTAACACCAAATATAACCCCAATTAAAATTAATTTTTTTGTAGTGTATGTTCTCAACCATTATCAATTATGTCTTTTTTACTTAAAATAAAAAAAAATCTTTAAAAGTATAATTTATTAACTATTTTATTTTAATATTTGAAATGTTAAAAATATAGTTCATTAATAATAATAATAATATTTATATGACTAAAAATGTGTAATTAAGTTTAGAGATTTATTGAATATTATAGAATTATATTTTTAGTTTTATTAGTTTCAAAAATAAGTATGATTACAATTATGGAACTAATGTAAATAATTTTAAAATATATAGGTATTGATAATTTTACAAATTCTTTTTTTAGTATTTATATTCATTAGCAATCAGATAAAATTGATATCTAAATTTATATTTTTTAAGTTTCATTATCATTTTAATGTTATTATGTATTTATTATCTAGTTGTATTATTAATCAAAATCAATTATGTTCCATACTTTAAAAAAAAATGTCACAATGTGCCTATTTTTCATTCAAACTTTATTTGAGGGAATCAAATTTAGCAAAATAAATAAATAATAAAACAATTGTTTCTTATTAATCATTATTTAAATATAATTTATATACATTATTAAAAAATAATTTAAGGATATATTAATAATCATTGTTATATTACAATTGTAATATACTACAAACTTTTATATCAATCTTCACTCAAATTCACATACATCCAAAAGACACTCATTTTTTTACACTTTTAACCACGACCGTTGTTAAAAGTGACTGTGTTAGGTTTTAACGACGATTCCTCCCTAGAACTGTCGTTAAAAGTTAAGATTCCACGACAGTTAAAACTGAATCATCGTTAAAAGTGACAATGGTAGGATTTAACGACGGTTCCTCCTTAGCTTCGGCAATTTTGATTTAATTTTCAGTGATTATATAGTGTTTTGAGATATTGAACGAGCTGGTTCTGAGTCTGGAGGTATCCGACCTTCGACAATTTTGATTTATTTTTTAATGGTTATATATTGTTTTAACATATTGAACGCACTGGTTCTGAGTCCGGAGGTGTCCAACCTTCGACAATTTTGATTTATTTTTTAATGATTACATATTGAACGCATTAGTTTTGAGTCCACACTAGTTCTTAGTTTAGCAGTTCTATGGATCGAAGTTGGATTAATACATCACGAATAAGTGATACTTACGAAAAAGGGGTGGAAGAATTCATACAATTCGCAGAACATAATGTCGTTAGTTGTAAGAATTGATGGAGGAGGGCCAAGCACATTTAGCCATGGGAGCCAAAGCCCACACCATGAAGAGCGTCTGGACCAAGGAGAGCGTCTAGACCGTGAAGAAAGGAAGCGTCTACCCATGGAGCGTCTAGGTGAGGCACTAGACCGTCTAGGTCCTCTCACAAGATCAATGGCTAAGCATGTACAAGCACAAGTGGATGAAGCCACGGATGGAAGAGAGAAAGCCTTGTATATGTTGCATCAAGGCCCAATAGGGGTACTTAGTAGATAGGGTAGTGTAGAAAGCACATTTGAAAGAAACCTTTTAGAACTTGGCTAGGTGTGACCGGTCATGGCACATGGCCTAGCTTTGCATTTCATTTGTTTTACATTTCATTATGTATTAGCTTATGATTTACGTCCCATATAGCCTATAAATAGGGAGGCTATCTCATGTATTTGGCAAGTTTATTGTGAGTAAAGTTATGCTGCCAATTTGTGCTCAACTTTGCTTCTCCCTAGAATCCTAGGCTCTAAACTTCAATTCCTTCATCTTTTCCCTTGAGCTGGCCGAACCACTCAATACCCACACTTATCATGCACCTACAAGATCAACACCACTCTTAGGAGGATCTTGCTCACTCTCATTCATTGCTTCCGCCCCATACTCTACATTGATTCAAGAAGAACTTCATGAAAATGCCATCATTTGGTATCATGAGCTTTGGTTCTTCAAGATGAGTAGCTCCTTGTCTTTTCAATTTTAGTTCTTCTTTATTTCATATTGTCATTTACTTTCCTTACTTGTCTTGCTGTTTTTTACAATTTAATTTGTTCTTGGTGTGCTTTGTGGAAGATCCAACCGAAGCACTCTTGTTCAATTGATCTTGAACAAGTTCTTGTGCAATTTGTGATAGGATTCCATACACCTTGTGTTGCTATTTTCTTTTAGGCTTTTGAGTCTTTATTGCTTTCATTATTTGGTTCATATTATGCTTTGAGTCTTTAATTTTATGAATCTATACATGTTTTGTCAAAGTCATGTTCATCCATATTGTCAACAATTCATAGTAGTCCTTTTATTTGGCTTGATTGTTTCTTGATTTTGGGTCTCTTTATTTGCTTAAATCTGCTGTTCTTTGATCTTTTGGTGCCTTTTAATTTTTAGTTTGAGTTCCATTTGTGTTTAGATCATACACAAATTCTATTTCACATATTTCCATTGTGTCTAAACTTTGGTATCTTGCTGTTTTTGTTTCCAGTTTTCAGATTCCCCTGTTTTCACCTTCTCTGTTTTGGCTGTTTTAACCCAGAAAAATATTTCCACTCATAGGAAAATTTTGATTCTCTGGAAAATGCAAGTTTAAAGTGTTATAAAAAGGACAAAAAAAGAAATAGGTCAAAAGAAGCAACAGAAAAAAAATGATAAATCTTTTAAGATCAGAGTGCAAATCTGAAGCGCTCCAGCTGGCATAACCGAACACCAATTTTGCAAAATTTATTAAAAAAAAATGGTGCATCCGTTTTGAGTGATTCCAAAGCCAGATTTTATATAAGATCCTGAATATCTTGCATACCAAATTTCAGAGTCAAATTTTAAATATACAGCTCAGCATAAATCGGGGAACAAACACGTTTTCTGGCCCACAACATTTTCCAGTGGTGCTGTTTTTTTTTATTTGGTCATCTAATCTAGTGCTTTTCTTTAGGAATTCTTTTGTGTGCCAACCTTTAATTGAGTACCTTTATTTGTTTGCTTTAATTTCTTGACTCTCTTTCTAGTTGTCATATTCTAAATCCTTTTGGTGGTACTGTTTTATTCAATTAAATTTGTTTCTTTGCTTTTGTTCTTTGACCTCTAATTTGGGTACTGGAATTTAATTCTTCTTTGGTGCTTATGTGAATGGGAACTTGATTTGGTTACGGTTTAGCCCTTTGCTAGGTGCTGGAAATTGGAGGATTAAAGGCCATCATTCTAAGGAGAAGACAAGGTCAAAGCCGAAACAAACATTCTTGAGAAAACACTACAAACACTTGGAAGATCAACAAGCAAAGACAACAAGGAAGTGCACTAACCAAAAAGAGGATCAACAAAGGGAGTTCTCTTATTTCCTTTGCAACTTGGTTTATTGTTAATTACCTTGTTAATTATGTTTAGACGGTGAGTGTGTCTTCAAGGGCTCAAAGTGTCCAAGAAGCCTCACCTAGGGCCGAATAGTATAGTATTCTTGATTAGTAATTGTTACTTGTTTGTAATTGCTTTTCTTTTGCTTTCATAGCTACGTTTTGCATGTTTAATTTTGTTTAATTTGTGTGCTAAACCGACTAGTTTTGTTGCATAGTTAGCTTACATTGTTTTCTTGCATTTATTTCTCAACTTATTTGTGTTCTAAGTGTTTCACTAAGAGAAAGTCTTGTGTGAAGATATTGGGGGATAGTTTTTGGCAAGGAAAAGGCTTGGTACTTAAGTAGTCCTTTGTGACTCACCTCCCTTACCTGGAAAACTACCTTCTTTAACTTTCCTAAACTTTCTCAAAGTAAAACACCTATATACACAAAGTTTTAGCCATGTCTTCTTCTTCTCACTCTCCAAAGTCTATAGAAAGTGAAGTAAAATCTTTGAAAACTCTTTTAAAAGAAGTATCCCAAGCGGTACAATTGATATCTTTTAGACAATTGGAGAATGAGAACAAAATCAATGAGTTGGCTAAAGCTCAAGAAGAGAAATCACAAAAATCACAAAAATAAAAAAAAACTCATGCATCCCATTCTCAAAGTATTGAGTCTCTAGGGGAGGGAAGCCGTAGAATCAATGATTATTACCAACCACCCCCTAGAAGAACTAGGCAAAGGGAACAAGAGGTGCCAAGGGAAACTAGAGTAGACCTACCTCATTTTCATGGAAAGGAAAATGTAGAAGTATATCTAGATTGGGAGATGAAGGTAGAGCAACTCTTTGATTGCCATAGGGTAAGTGAGGAACGAAAAGTACCCTTAGCCACCCTTAGTTTCCAAGGGAACGCCATGTATTGGTGGACCTCTCTCGAAAGAGATAGACGTCTTCATAGGGAACCTTCCATTACATATTGGAATGACCTTAGGGGAGCCCTAAGACGTCGACATATACCTTCCTACTACCATAGGGAGTTGATGGACAAGCTCCAAAGACTCCAACAAAAGAACATGAGTGTGGAAGAGTATAGGCAAAAAATGGAGCTCTACATGATGAGAGCATCCATTAGAGAAGAGGAGGAAACCACCATAGCTAGGTTCCTTAGTGGCCTATCACTTGAGATAAGAGATAGAGTAGAGCTCTTACCTTATCAAGACTTGAATGATTTGGTTCAACTTTGCATTAAAGTTGAGCAACAAAACTTGCGCAAAACCTCAAGTCAAAAGGTGAGCCCCTATTCTAGCTTTTATCCCAAGAAAGAGTTTAGAAGGGAGGGTAGTACATCCAAGGAAAAACCAAAAGAGCCTACCAAGCCCTTCACCAAAGAAACCTCAACCCCACCCATCCGAGCTAGAGATGTTAAATGTTTTAAGTGCTATGGTAGGGGGCATGTGCAAGCACAATGTCCAAACCAAAGGACTTTGTTTCTTAAAGGTGTAGATGAGTACACTAGTGGCGAGGATGAGCCTAGTGAGAGAGAGGAAGGGGGAGAGAACATATTTCTTACAAGATGCAATGTTTTAGAAAACATATGCTCTCTCATTGTGGATAGTGGTTCTAGTTGTAATTGTTGTAGTGCTAGGATGGTTGAAAAGCTTAAGCTACAAGTGGTTCCCCACCCAAAACCTTACAAACTTCAATGGCTTAATGAAAATGGGGAACTACATGTAGACAAGCAAGTGGAAATCAAGTTTTCCATAGGAAACTACAAAGACAAGGTTTTATGTGATGTAGTGCCTATGGAAGCTTGTCATATTTTATTAGGGAGGCCATGGCAATTTGATAAGAAAACCTTGCATGATGGTCTCACTAACGAAATTTCCTTCACCCATAAGTATAAAAAGTTTGTACTTAGTCCTTTACCACATTCTCAAGTGGTAAAAGACCAAATACAAATGAAGCAAAAGAGGGATGAGGAAAACAAAAAAAAAAAGAGCGCTAGAAAAAGAGAAAATCCTTAGGGATAGGAAGGCGTGGGAGAAGAGTGTTCCTTCCCACAAGGTTGGTCAACAAGCAAAGCCTCTTGAAAACGTCTTTGAAAACTTGCTTCTTGTTGAACAACCAAGCCTTATCTTGTGTAAAGGAGCACTTACATGCACTGCCACAAGTAGTGAACTTATGACTTTACCTCCTCAAATCGAAAATCTTTTGAGTGAATTTGAAGATCTATTCTCACAAGAAGGACCCATTGGGCTTCCTCCTCTAAGGGGCATAGAACATCAAATTGACTTTATCCCGGGGGCAAGCCTACCAAATAGGCCTGCTTATAGAACCAACCCCGAGGAAACTAAGGAGATAGAATCACAAGTTCAAGACTTGTTGGAGAAGGGTTGGGTTCAAAAGAGCCTAAGCCCTTGTGCTGTACCTGTCTTGTTGGTGCCAAAAAAATATGGAAAATGGCGCATGTGTTGTGATTGTCGAGCAATCAACAACATCACCATCAAGTATAGGCATCCAATTCCAAGGCTTGATGATATGCTTGATGAATTGCATGGGTCAACTCTATTCTCCAAAATTGACCTTAAAAGTGGATATCACCAAATTCGAATCAAGGAGGGTGATGAGTGGAAAACCGCTTTTAAGACCAAATTTGGATTATACGAGTGGTTGGTGATGCCCTTTGGGCTTACTAATGCCCCAAGTACATTCATGAGGCTTATGAATCACACCTTGAGGGATTGTATAGGTAAATGTGTAGTAGTTTACTTTGATGATATTTTAGTATATAGTAAAACCCTAGAAGACCATCTAAGTCACCTTAGGGAAGTTCTTCTAGTCCTTAGGAAAAATAGTCTTTTTACAAATAGAGATAAGTGTACCTTTTGTGTAGATAGTGTAGTCTTTTTAGGCTTCATAGTAAACAATAAGGGGGTGCATGTAGATCCCGAGAAAATCAAAGCCATCCGAGAGTGGCCAACTCCACAAAATGTAAGTGATGTAAGAAGTTTTCATGGGTTAGCTAGCTTCTATAGAAGGTTTGTGCCTAATTTTTCTAGCCTAGCATCTCCTTTGAATGAACTTGTTAAAAAAGATGTTGCATTTTGTTGGAATGAAAAGCATGAGCAAGCCTTTCAAAGGCTAAAAGCTCAACTCACCAATGCACCCATCCTATCTCTTCCAAATTTTTCCAAAACCTTTGAGATAGAATGTGATGCATCGGGGGTAGGCATAGGTGGGGTTTTGTTGCAAGGTGGACACCCCATTGCTTATTTTAGTGAAAAACTCCATGGTGCCACCCTCAACTACCCCACCTATGACAAAGAGCTCTATGCTCTTGTGCGAGGCCTAAAGACTTGGGAACACTATCTTGTGTCTAAAGAATTTGTCATCCATAGTGATCACGAGTCTTTAAAATATTTAAAGGGCCAACACAAGCTCAACAAGAGACATGCTAAATGGATGGAATTTCTTGAGCAATTTCCTTATGTAATCTGATCCTGCCTGTTGACCGGAGCGCTGGAGAATGCCTCGTCAAAGGATCGACGTGCGCGCCGCTTCTCACCTCCGTTCCTCCTCGGGATCTATCTCGCGAACCTGCAAAGAAACGACACGGCGCCGCTGCGGCCGATCGCACTCCGACGCTCAAGTCAGTGACGGTATCACCAAATACTAAGAACGAGAACCGTGCAAATCCTCTCTCACTCGCAAGCGTAAAGTGTATGAACTGAACGTGCGTACCTCAGAAAGTTTGTTAAGAGCTCTTATATACCTGGTGACTTTCTCTCTCCTGGCAGTTGCAGACTTGGACACGTGGCCCGCATCCAACCGTACACGTGCCATCATCTGGAGGCTCCCTGACTTGGCGCTGCTTCTACTCTCATTTTGGCTAAGTTACTTATGCATGGTACTGCCCAGTGCATAGCAAACTTAGGAGTGCGATCTCTACTGGAACTGGCGAGTTAGGGCCTTCATACACCTTCCCTGTGGTCTCGCCGGCCGCCTTCATAATCTGTTTCTCCTTCATCTTCGGCGATGTGCTTGCTCTGGCGATCTCCGACTGCTTGGTCGCCTGAGTCTACATCTGGCGACTTCATCTTCAACCTGGCGATCGCCTATTCTGGTAAACTGGAAATCGGAACACGCCAACTTAACAACTGGCGACTACATGTGCCTCCCGACTTCCTTCCTATCTGCCAACCTGGCGCCTTGTCAACACGCCTACACTGTAGCAGGGTGCCACGTCATCACACCCGACCACCAGGGCGGTACACAAGCCCCCCAGTCTTAAGCGAAGACTTGTCTAGCGAAAAGACTGAAAGAGCCTTCGTTAACGCCGATCTACGTGGCACTGACGCAGAATTCCAAGCGATTGTACTTTCTGCTGCTCTGACGCTCCACCAAACCCTTCACCCATCGTTCGACACGTGGCTTCATCAACGGCTCTCTTCATCTGCCGTTAGCACTTCCTAACTTATTTCGAAAACCCTTAAACCCATTACGCTCCACTGTTCCATCACCTTCTTCGTGCTTGCAAACGCTCTCACTTCCCTCTGCGAAAACTCTCGACGCTCTTCAACGCCCTAGATCACCACCTTCCTTCACTGTCTTCCTGATCATCGAAAGGTAACTACTTTCCTTCATCTGCTGGGTTTCCTTGCATTTTCACCGATTTGCATCATCCTGTAACTGCCTGGTGCATACGCTGTAGGTTGTTTTTCCATTTCTCCTTCTGCGTAACTTAGGGCTTTGTCGATCGTCGCAACGAACTGACATTCGTTCGTCTTTCACCTTCCTTCTATGATCGAGTCAGCCTTTGTAACCCTCCTGATTATTTTTTTCTTTCTTCTTCCTTTGCAGTTGCTATCATGACTCGCACCAAGATTACCCCGAACCCCCCTCCATCAGCGTGAAACCCTCCTTCACAAGCACACGACTCAACACAAGTTCGTGGTGGTTCCTCTTCGCAGGCTGAGAGGCCTGCATCTTCCCAAACTGCCCTGGCTCAGGCGACTCCATCTAACGCTGGAGGAGCCCCCGCCCCTCTGCCAGACTTCAAAACTCTATACCCCTGGGCTAACCCAACCCTTCTAAAGGAGACCTCGTCGGTGAACACTGCGGGAGCAGTTCTGCGGTTGACTAAGGGGGACGAGGCCTATCAATCGTTTCACAAGGAGCACGACGAGAGGACGACGGGCCCTTTTGCTTTGTCTACACCACTTTCTTCAAGAAGGTCAAACTCAGGTTCCCTCTCACCCGATTCGAGAGGGAACTCTTGACCGAGCTCAACATCGCTGCCGCCCAGCTTCACCCCAACAGCTGGGCGTTTGTTCGAGCCTTTGAAATAACGTGCGCCCACCTGGGGTTGCCCGCGTCGGTGGACGTGTTTTTGTTCCTGTTTGAGGCCAAACACCCAGGAGACCGCCTGTGGGTCAGCCTGAATGCCATTGCTGGGAGATCCATTTTTACCATCTTCCAGCAATCGTACAAAGACTGGAAGGGGAAGTTCATCCAAGTACGCGCAAACGATAAAGACACTTCCCTTCTCGACGGCTTCCCCTTGTACTGGGTGGACAAGGGGAAAAAGGAGTCCAAGAGCTGCTTCAGGAGGCCCAGAAGTCCTGATAGCATGGGAGCTTTGGACCGAGACCTCTATCTATTCTGGAAGAGGGTGGCAGATGCCAACATAACATTCCTGACCCCCACCCTGATCTCCTTCGAATTCTTTGAGGACCAGTTAGAATACCAAATAGGTTAGGACGCTACACTCTTGTTTTGATATTGCTTCTGATACTGCTTCTGGGCGTCTTGTGCGATACGTACAAGACTTTGGTTTTACCTTTTTCTGCATATACCTGTTTTGCTGTTTCATTACCTCATACACTTATCCCTTTCTTCTCTGAGCTAACTCATGCACTTTCGTTTCATGCAGACACCATGTTGGGTAAAAACATGCTCGCCGACTTAAAGGCGCTCGCCCGAAACCACGGGTTGGCGACCGGTTCCTAGACGGTGCCCAACTCGGCGGTCGAGAAGGCTATCGTTCATGGGCGATCACCGCCCAAGGAACCCACCCAGCGCAGGAAACTGGTCCTTAAGAGGCCTAAGCGTAAAGCCCCCCAAATCGTCCAAGAGGAGGAAGAAGAGGACGACGAGGTCACAGAGGATGGCCTTGTCACGAAAAGGAAGAGGGTGGCACCATCTTCTCCACCTGCTCAACCCCCTCTTCCAACCTCAACACCACCATCAACGCCTGCTCCTCCTCCCTCATCGCCAACACCACAAGCCCCTTCATCACCAGTCCAAGCAGTTCCATTGGCCACTGCGCCACCTGCAGCTGAGGCCCAAGAGCCAAATTTCTTGGAGGACCCCCCGAGCGCCTCTACGCCACATATGTCAGCAGGAGGGGGCCCCCCTTCAAACACTTCAGCTGCAGGAATCGTTCCAATCGGGGATGAGGTCGCTCATACCTCTCCAATCCTAATTACCGAATCCCCGATTGCGTCGCCACGCCAGGAAGCAACCACTGAAAATATTGCTAAGGAAGGTGGCGGCGAGAACCCTCAACAAGCCCCCCTGGCGCCTCTCCAAGCCGCAAACCTTTCCCTCGAGGTCACAAGGATGTGGGAACCTCTGACTGCTAAACTGAAAAACATAGCAGAGGATATCCCATCGATCATAACGAGGGCTGTGGAGAGCTCCACCAGGAGGCTTCAAGATGAACTCTTCAACCTCAAGACCGACAATAGCACTATGAGGCTCGAGGTGGAGAAGTTGTCTGCCAATCTGACGCTCACGGAGATGGAAAACTCCCGAGTAGAAGACGCGATGAGCACCGAGCTCAGATTGGCGCGCCAGGAGGCCACTGACCTCCGCCGCAGAATTCATGATCTTGCCCAAGAGAAAGTTGAGCTAGAAAGCAAAATCGTGCCTCTTCGCACCAAGGCGAGCGACCTGGAGGCTCACATTCAAGCTAGTGCCGATAAGGTACAAAAACTGGAGCAAAGGTCAATCGATCGCGAGAAACTACTTGGGCAAGTAGAAAAAGCGAGGGACGACGCCATGGCTGATCTCGCCGAGGCAAACAAGGAAAAAGGGAAGATGGCTGCCGAGTTGACCCAAGCTCAAACGGAATCCAAGAAGGTTGCTGACGACCTTCTTCATGCTCAAGAGACCAACGAACAACTCCGAAAACAGGTCGAAGAGCTGGAGCAGCAGAACAAGGAGCTCAAGAAACAGGTTGAAGAACTTCAAGGGCAAATTGAAGAACTTAAGTTAAGCTCTGCTCAGATTCTGGTTGCTGGATTCGAAGCCGCTCGGGAACAATTCGCATGCCTATTCCCTGATCTCGACCTCAGCATGGTGTCGTTAAACAACGAAGTGGTAGATGGAAAGGTCGTTCCCGCCGAAGACTCAACCAATTCCACCTCATCTGCTACTTTATAATTTTGCTTGTATATACCTTGTAACAAAAACTCGTGCATATGTGTTTTGAACGGATACTTATTTCAATCGCAAAACTTGGATATTCTCTCCCCTGACTCCTTTTGAGCGCTTTAGCCTTCTTCGTATGTTTAACTTTGTCGATTTTAACTTAGCGATTTTGCAAACGCGACCTCTTGACTGTAACTGCTTCGAACCACTTCAAATTTAAGCAATAATCGCTTTAAACAACTTGTACTCTCGAGGCACTAACCTAATCATAAGAATAGCTTCCAAGCAACGAACTGTAACTCAATCATTGGCTCAAACAACGTCCCACTCGACCTGCTTTGTAAAACAAGTCTTTCAATCTTCTCGCCGTGTTTGAACTTTTCCCGATCGCCAAGACCTCCTGGTAACACCAGCTTTTCCTAGCCTCATGCTTTGGCAATCGCTTCTCTATCTGGGGTAGAAACGCCCTTTGGGATCTTCCTTTGCCCCCCTGAACTTCAGAGCAAAAGACCGGCTGACTAGGCGTTCTCTTCGAACCTACCTTAGCCACCTTTCAAGCTTCTTCCACCCTCTTCGCCATACCTGAACTCGTTCAAGACGAGAAGGATTTTATCTTGCCTATGCTCGCACATAAGCGAGAAGGTCTTTAACTCGCCTGAACTCGCTCAACGACGAGAAGGTCTTTTATTTGGTGCCTCAACTTGCCCAGGGTGTACATCTCCTCCCCCCTGGATGCACTGAGGACCTTTCTCTTTCTCGCCTGCACTCGCTCGACGGCGAGGAGGTCTTTAACTGGCCTTAGCTCGCACAACGGCGATAAGGACTTTATCTGGTGCCTCAACTTGTCCAGGGTGTACATCTCCTCCCCCTGGATGCACTGAGGACATTTCTCGCCTGCACTCGCTCGACGGCGAGGAGGTCTTTAACTTGCCTCTACGTTGCCCCAGGAGTTACATCTTCTCGCTCCCAGAAACACGGAGGACTTTTTCTCTTTCTCGCCTGCACTCGCTCAACGGCGAGGAGGTCTTTTACTTGCCTCAGGACGCGCGAGGGCGTTGAGGTCTTTCGTCTGGTGCCTCCGATCGCCGAACGACGATGAGGACTTTAAAACTTAACTGGTGCCTCCAATCGCCGAAAAACGATGAGGACTTAAAACTTAACTGGTGCCTCTAATCGCCGAAAAACGATGAGGACTTAAAACCTTTTAGAAAGCACGCGACATATCTTTTCTTGCCTTAAATCATGTACAAATGACAAGGTCTTTCTTCAAAACCTTTGAAAATAGCACACATGCAATCTGTAAACACCTTATACTTCGAAAACTCTTCTTTTATTGGGTAGCCTCATTAAAAACCCTCCTTAGGGAAAAAAGAGTGCCCCCTTCAAACTGTTTTAACAGAGACATTGTAATATAACATTGTGTTTGTCTTTACTTACAAAGCTCTTAACTATAGTACAACTTCAGGTGTGTAGCGTTCCAGGTGCGAGGAATCGCCCCTCCTTCCAGCGTCTCTAAGCGGTAGGCCCCGTTCCCGAGCGCCTCGGTTATTCTGAATGGTCCAGTCCACTTGGGTGATAGTTTATTCTCCATCTCATACTGGTGGGCCTTCCTCATCACCAGATCGCCTTCTCTAAACTGCCTTGGCATCACCTTTGAGTTGTATCTTCGCTCGATCCTCCTCTTCACCGCCTCAGCCTTCAGCCTCGCCTCTTCCCTGACTTCATCCAGCAGATCCAGGTTCAGCCTTCTTTCTTCATTCGAGTCTTCCTCTACAAAGTTCTGGAATCTCGGCGAGCTCTCCTGGATCTCCACCGGAATCATGGCGTCACACCCATAGACCAAGCTAAACGGGGTCTCATGGGTTCCTGACTGCTCGGTGGTGTGGTACTTCCAAACTATACGGGGCACCTCCTCAGCCCATCTTCCCTTGGCTTTCTCAAGCCTTCTCTTCAAACCTCTCAACAACACCCGATTAGCTTATTCCACCTGGCCATTTGTTTGAGGGTGCTCGACGGATGCAAACACTTGTTGAATTCCCACCCCTTTGCAAAGCTTCTTCAACAGGTGGCTTGCAAACTGCGTCCCATTATCTGACACCAGGCGCTTAGGCACTCCAAACCGGCACACGATGTTCTTCCATACAAAACCTTCGATCTTGTGTGCGGTGATCTGGGCCACTGGTTCTGCTTCAATCCACTTGGTGAAGTACTCAATCGCCACCACCAAGTACTTCATTTGCCTGATCGCCAGCGGGAAAGGTCCCAGGATGTCGATTCCCCAAGTATGAAATGGCCAAGGGCTATAGATCGACTTCAACTCCTCGGGAGGTGCCTTATGCCAATCGGCGTGCTGCTGGCATTGTTTGCAGCACTGGGCATACTTCTTGCAATCTTCTCTCATAGATGGCCAGTAGTAGCCTGCACGGAGAGTCCTCGCGGCCAGAGCTCGACCCCCGACGTGGCTTCCACATATACCTTCGTGGAGCTCTGCCATAATTCTCGTGCACTTCTCGCCATGTATACATTCCAGGAGTGGGTGAGTGAACCCAAACCTGTACAGATCGCCATCAATCAATGTATACTTGCTGGAATTTTTCTTTACCTTCCTAGCTTCTGTTGGATCTAGCGGGAGGAGGCCATCTGCCAAGCACCGCTTGTACTGTGTTATCCAAGTGTCTGGCTCATGGGCGGCGCAGACCTGCATCACGTCCACCTTCTCTCCTCGACATGCTCTAACTCTCGGCGATCTCAGGGTTTCTTGCGTCAAAGACTTATGGCTTCTCGCTGCTCTCTCCGTCGACCTGCTTATCTGAAGGACCAGGTGATCTGCTACAAATGCCCTCGGCGTCTTCAGAGTTTCTTGAATCACCGTCCTCTGCCTACCCCCCTTGCCTGAGCTGGCGAGCTTAGCAAGTAAGTCAGCTCGGGCATTCTGCTCTCGGGGCACATGCACTACTTCAAAAGAGGCAAAGGAACTCTTCAATTCCTGCACATACGCCAAGTAAGCCGCCATTTGTGGATCCTTAACCTGGAACTCGCCCGTCACTTGCCCTGTGACTAGCAGCGAGTCACTCTTAGCCATCAGCACCCTAGCTCCCATTTCCTTGGCCAGCAAAATCCCGGCGATCAGCTCCTCATACTCTGCTTGATTGTTGCTGGCTTTAAAGGCAAACCTCAAGGATTGCTCAATCAGCACGCCGTTGGGCCCTTCCAATATGACTCCAGCACCGCTACCCTGCTGGTTCGACGATCCATCCACCAAGAGTACCCAACGGAAACCGTCTCCTTCAACCCGCGTCGCCTCTGATGAGAGCTCGACCACAAAATCCGCAAAGATTTGCCCCTTGATCGGGCCTCGGGGCTCATATTTAATGTCAAACTCTGACAACTCCACTGCCCACTTCACCATTCTTCCCGCAACGTCAGGTTTCTTCAAGACCTTCTGGATGGGCAGGTCAGTCATCACCAGTATTGTGAAACTGTGGAAGTAGTGGCGCAACCTCCTCGCCGAAAACACCACAGCCAGCGCAGCCTTCTCCAGGGCCTGATATCTCGTTTCTGGGCCCTGCAACACTTTGCTCACAAAATAAATAGGCTTCTGAGCCTGATCTTGATCCTGGGCGAGCACCGCACTCACCGCCCTCTCAGTCACAGCGAAATACAACCTGAGAGGGATTCCCGCCAGCGGTTTGCACAGAACCGGCGGGCTCGCCAGATACTCTTTTAGCTTGACGAAAGCTTCCTCGCATTCTTTCGTCCAAGCGAACTTGTTATTGCGCTGCAGACATTGGAAATAGGGATGCCCCTTTTCTCCGCTAGCTGACACAAAGTGAGATAGGGCTGCCATCCGACCTGTCAGCTGCTGGACTTCTTTCACTGTAGCCGGGCTTCTCATCGCCAAGATGGCGGCGCACTTGTCTGGGTTGGCTTCTATCCCCCTTTCAGTCAAGAGAAAACCCAAGAACTTTCCAGCCTCCACGCCGAAAATGCATTTCTCCGGGTTGAGTTTTAACTTGAACTTGGCGATCGTCGTGAACAATTCTTCCAAGTCTGCAACGTGCTTGCTTTTCTCCTGCGAGGTCACGACCATGTCATCGACGTAGGCTTGCACGTTCCTTCCCAGCATCGGTGCAAGTACTCGATCCATCAACCTCTGGTACGTGGCCCCCGCGTTCTTCAGCCCAAACGGCATCACCTTATAGCAGTAGCACGACCTCTCCGTCATGAAGGCTGTTTTTTCTTCATCCATGGGATGCATCTTGATCTGATTATAGCCCGAGAAGGCATCCAGGAAACTCAGCAGCTTGCACCCTGCAGCACTATCAACCAGGGCATCAATGCTTGGTAAAGGATACGAATCCTTTGGGCAAGCTTTGTTCAGATCGGTGAAGTCGACGCACATGCGCCATTTCCCGTTACTCTTCTTCACCAGTACAACATTTGCCAACCATTCAGGGTACTGGACTTCCCTGATGTGGCCTGCAGCGAGGAGTTTCTGTGTTTCGTCCCTGATCGCCTGCCTCCTCTCTTCATTGAATTTCCTTCTCCTTTGTCGCACCGGTCTCACCATGTTGTCCATCGCCAGATGATGGCACAAGAAATCGGGATCGATCCCGGGCATGTCCGAAGCGGACCAAGCAAACGCGTCCAGATGCCGCTCAATCACCTTGGCGATCTGGTCCTGGAGATCGACCTCCAGAGATCTTCCGAGCTTGAAAACTTTCCCTCCGATCTCCTTCTCGAGCCACTGCTCGACAGGTTTGGGCCTGGATTCTCTGGCGATCACCGCCCTGGCGATTCCCTGTTCCCTTGCTTCCTCGGGGCGATTCCGCGCCTCTTCCTCTTCCAGGCCAGCATTCCTCTCCCCTAGCCCAGCGTCTATCATCTCTACATCCCTTCCAGCGGCCTCCTCTGTTACCGGCGGTCTGGGCTTCACACCGGGAGGTGGGGTGGTTGTCACATAACTCACTGATCTTTTGTTTTTCAGGCTATTCTCATAGCACCTTTTCGCTTCTTTCTGATCAGACTTGATCGTGATCACCACCCCTTCCATGGACGGCAACTTCACCTTCATGTGCCGTGTGGACGGAATGGCGCCTATATTGTTAAGAGTGGGCCTTCCCAACAGGATGTTATATGCTGAAGGGGCGTTTACGATGAGGTACTTGATTTTCTCCGTCCTCGACCCAGCCTCATCTGTAAACGTGGTTCTCAGCTCAATGTACCCCCTGACCTCCACCTGGTCACCAGCGAACCCGTATAAGCACCCTCCATAGGGCCTTAGCTGGTCAAGGGGCAATTCCAGCTGCGTGAAAGTCGGCCAGAACATCACGTCTGCCGAGCTTCCTTGGTCCACCAGAACTCGGTGGACCTTCCTCCCTGCTGTTATCAACGAAATAACTATGGGATCGTTGTCGTGAGGCACAACGTCCCGAAGATCCTGCTTTGTGAACGTAATGTCCACTTCCGGCGAGTGATCTTCAAACATGTCCACTGCCATCACCGATCGCGCATACTTTTTCCTCTGCGATGCGGTGCATCCACCACCTGAGAAACCCCCTGCAATAGTGTGGATCTCCCCGTGGATAGGCATCTCGTGTTGCTGGGCTTCTCCACCTGCTGGCTGGGAACTCGACGCTCCCCCCGTCCTTCTATCCAGCAGATAGTCGTTTAGGAACCCGCTCTTAACCAGATCGTCGAGCTAGTATCCTAAAGACAAACACGAGTCCAGGTTGTGGCCAAAACACTGGTGGAACTCGCACCAGGCGTCCGGCTTTGACCCCAGCACCTTGTCTCCCACCTTCTCGGGCGCCTTCAACCTAGCAGATATGTTAGGGATAGCGATCAGGTCCGCTAGTCCCATGACAAATTTGTGCTTAGGCGGGTGATTGTATTCCCGGCGTGCTGGTTGTTGGCGCGCTTGGCTTCTTCCCTTATTTCTCCTATCGTAAGGATAGCGAGTCCTTTGGTCTTTCCTGGCCGCCGCCGCCGTTTCCAACACCCTCTGCGGCTGGATCCTGGTCTGGGCGCGTGGCCTGGCGGGAGCCACGCTGCCTCTCTTCTCGGCGACTTCACTCTCGTCGGCGATGTGGGCCACCGCAAGTCGCCTGACTTCAGCAAACGTCGCTGGATGAGCCCTGATCAAGGCCTCGCAGAATGGCCCTGGCTGCACGCCCTTCTTGAAGGCATAGACCAGCATTTCTTCATCCTTGGCCGGCGATCTGACCATCTGCACTCCGAAGCGATTGAGGTAGTCTCTGAGGGACTCCCCATGGTACTGCCTTATATCAAACAGATCATAGGACACCCTCGGCGGTGCCTTATTCACAATGTACTGCTCGACAAAGATTTTCGAGAGTTGTTGAAAATTGGTTATGTGGCCGTTAGGCAGGCTCACAAACCACTCCATCGCCGTTCCCTGGAGCGTACTCACAAACATCTTGCAGTAGACGGCGTCTGACCCTCCCGACAGCATCATCTGCGTGTGGAACGTGGTCAGATGAGCCTCTGGATCCTCCACACCAGTAAAAACAGCTTTAACCGGAACCACGCTCGTGGGAATAGGCGTGTCGGTAATCGCCTGAACAAAAGGCATTGGGAAAACACGAGGTGGCGTCGACGGTGCCACCTCTTCAGCAGAAGAACGTCCCTGCTGCTCCTGAAGAGCTCGACGCAGCTCCTCACTTACCTTGCTGAGCTCCTCGTTCCTGGCGCGAGAGGCGACCAGGTCCTCATGTATCCTTGCCTGCTCTACGCGCGAGGCTTCCACAGTTGCCTGCAACGAGCGCATCATCTCTGCCATCTGCGCCATGGTCATGGCGGCGTCGCCTTCAGCAGCGACAGGCGCCACGGGACTGGAGCGATTGCTTCTCATTTTTCTCATTAACTTCAGCGAACCACAGAAATACAGCAAACAACACTTCAACCACGATCGAATCAGCGATCAATCGGAGAAAACTCAAGAAACTGTGCAAGAACCCAAGAACACCGCAAACCTTCGAAGAAAACCACAGCTTCACCAAAAACCACCGTTTCCCTGCGAATCAACCAAGCAAACGAAAGAACTCGAATCCACCGATCGAAAAGCCAAACGAACGGTTCAAAACGCAAACTTCACCGAACGAAACTCAAAGAAACTACGAACGACGGTTGCACCAGCACACAACCACGCCGAAAACCTCGAAAGCTTCCAGGAACTCATGCTGTGGATGGGAGCAAGCTTTACACGGCCCCACGGTGGGCGCCTGATGATCCTGCCTGTTCACCGGAGCGCTGGAGAATGCCTCGTCAAAGGATTGACGTGCGCGCCGCTTCTCACCTCCGTTCCTCCTCGGGATCTATCTCGCGAACCTGCAAAGAAACGACACGGCGCCGCTGCGGCCGATCGCACTCCGACGCTCAAGTCAGTGACGGTATCACCAAATACTAAGAACGAGAACCGTGCAAATCCTCTCTCACTTGCAAGCGTAAAGTGTATGAACTGAACGTGCGTACCTCAGAAAGTTTGTTAAGAGCTCTTATATACCTGGTGACTTTCTCTCTCCTGGCAGTTGCAGACTTGGACACGTGGCCCGCATCCAACCGTACACGTGCCATCATCTGGAGGCTCCCTGACTTGGCGCTGCTTCTACTCTCATTTTGGCTAAGTTACTTATGCATGGTACTGCCCAGTGCATAGCAAACTTAGGAGTGCGATCTCTACTGGAACTGGCGAGTTAGGGCCTTCATACACCTTCCCTGTGGTCTCGTCGGCCGCCTTCATAATCTGTTTCTCCTTCATCTTCGGCGATGTGCTTGCTCTGGCGATATCCGACTGCTTGGTCGCCTGAGTCTACATCTGGCGACTTCATCTTCAACCTGGCGATCGCCTATTCTGGTAAACTGGAAATCGGAACACGCCAACTTAACAACTGGCGACTACATGTGCCTCCCGACTTCCTTCCTATCTGCCAACCTGGCGCCTTGTCAACACGCCTACACTGTAGCAGGGTGCCATGTCATCACACCCGACCACCAGGGCGGTACATAATCAAATACAAGAAAGGGAGCACCAATATAGTGGCCGATGCTCTTTCAAGACGGCATACACTCCTTTCAAAATTGGGTGCCCAAATTCTTGGATTTGACCACATAAGAGAGCTTTACCAAGATGATCAAGAACTCTCATCCATCTATGCCTAATGTCTGCATAGAGCGCAAGGAGGTTACTATGTGTCCGAGGGATATCTTTTTAAAGAGGGAAAACTTTGCATTCCCCAAGGAACACATAGGAAACTCCTTGTCAAAGAATCACATGAGGGGGGACTCATGGGCCACTTTGGAGTTGATAAAACTCTAGATCTTTTAAAAGCAAAATTTTGTTGGCCACACATGAGGAAAGATGTCCAACGACATTGTTCTAGATGCATCTCATGTTTAAAAGCAAAGTCTAGAACAATGCCGCATGGACTCTATACCCCTTTGCCGATTGCAAATGCTCCTTGGGAAGACATTAGCATGGATTTCATTTTAGGACTTCCTAGGACTGCAAGAGGCCATGACTCTATCTTTGTGGTAGTGGACCGTTTTAGCAAAATGTCCCATTTTATTCCATGCCACAAAGTAGATGATGCTCAAAATATTTCTAAACTCTTCTTTAGAGAAGTGGTGAGACTCCATGGTCTTCCTAGAAGTATAGTGTCCGATAGAGATCCCAAGTTTATCAGCCACTTTTGGAAAACTCTTTGGGGTAAACTTGGAACAAGACTACAATTTTCAACTTCTTGTCACCCTCAAACGGATGGACAAACCGAAGTAGTCAATCGATCTCTTGGAACTATGCTTAGGGCTATCATGAAGGGCAGCCACAAATCTTGGGATGAGTACCTTCCCCATATTGAGTTTGCTTACAATAGAGTAGTTCACAAGACTACTAATGCTCCTCCTTTTGAAGTAGTATATGGCTTTAATCCTCTCACACCCATGGATTTGATACCCCTTCCTAATCCACAAGATTTTGTGCATAAGGAAGGCGTAATCAAAGCTGATTTTGTAAAGAAAATGCATGAGAAGATTAAACTCCAAATACAACAACAAAATGAAAAGTACACAAAATACAACAATAAAGGGAAGAGAAAAATAATTTTTGAGGAAGGAGACTTAGTTTGGCTTCACCTTTGCAAAGATAGATTTCCAACTCAAAGGAAGTCCAAACTAAGTCCCCGAGGAGATGGACCTTTCCAAGTTCTCAAGCGAGTCAACAACAATGCATATAAATTGGACCTACCTCTTGAATATGGAGTACATGACACTTTTAATGTAATTGATCTTTCTCCATTTGTAGGTACCAATGACGATGACGAGCTGGATTTGAGGACAAATCCTTTCCAAGGGGGAGGGGATGATGGAGGAGGGCCAAGCACATTTAGCCATGGGAGCCAAAGCCCACACCATGAAGAGCGTCTAGACCAAGGAGAGCGTCTAGACCGTGAAGAAGGGAAGCGTCTACCCATGGAGCGTCTAGGTGAGGCACTAGACCGTCTAGGTCCTCTCACAAGATCAATGGCTAAGCATGTACAAGCACAAGTGGATGAAGCCACGGATGGAAGAGAGAAAGCCTTGTATATGTTGCATCAAGGCCCAATAGGGGTACTTAGTAGATAGGGTAGTGTAGAAAGCACATTTGAAAGAAACCTTCTAGAACTTGGCTAGGTGTGACCGGTCATGGCACATGGCCTATCTTTGCATTTCATTTGGTTTACATTTCATTATGTATTAGCTTAGGATTTACGTCCCATATAGCCTATAAATAGGGAGGCTATCTCATGTATTTGGCAAGTTTATTGTGAGTAAAGTTATGCTGCCAATTTGTGCTCAACTTTGCTTCTCCCTAGAATCCTAGGCTCTAAACTTCAATTCCTTCATCTTTTCCCTTGAGCTGGCCGAACCACTCAATACCCACACTTATCATGCACCTACAAGATCAACACCACTCTTAGGAGGATCTTGCTCACTCTCATTCATTGCTAAGTGTGCGCGGAGCTTCGGACGAAGTTCATTTCTCAATGGATGATAGATTAGAACACATGATTCATGATGTGGGAGCATAATCTTTTGCTAATGCAGTTTTCAAAAAATATGTCTAATGATGCAGAGACTCCTTTGTATCCTGGTTCATCTAACTTCACACGATTATCAACAGTGTTAAGGTTGATGAATTTGAAGGCAATGAATGAATGGACCGACAAAAGGTTTACAGAATTGCTTCAATTGCTTAAGGACATGCTTCCAGAAGGAAATACCTTGCCCAGTCGAAATTATGAGGCAAAAAAAAAAATACTTTGTCCAATGGGTATGGCGTATAGAAAAATACATTCATGTCCTAATGATTGTATTTTATACATAAATGAGTATGAAGATTTAAGAAGATGTCCCAGATGTGGTTTGTCACGTTATAAGGTTAAAGTTGGTTAGAATGATGAAATTGATGAATTGACAAAGGAAGGTCCTCCTGCTAAGGTTGTTTGGTATCTTCCAATAATTCCAAGGTTTAAGCATTTGTTTGCAAATGCAGATGATGCTAAAAACCTTAGTTGGCATGCAGATAATAGAAAATGTGACGGATTACTTCGTCATCCTGTTGATTCTTTGCAGTGGAAGAATATTGATAAAGAATTTCCTGAATTTGGAAAAGAATCAAGAAACTTAAGACTTGGATTGGCAACTGATGGAATGAATCCCTTTGGAAATTTAAGTAGTAACCATAGTTCATGGCCCGTTTTGTTAGTGATTTACAATTTACCTCCTGCTTTGTCTATGAAGCGCAAATACATGATGTTATCTATGATGATCTCTGGTCCAAAACAACCTTGAAATGACATAGATGTTTATCTTAATCCATTGATTGAAGATTTGAAGTTATTGTGGAATGAAGGGGTTGATGTGTTTGACGCGTTTAAGAATGAATCTTTCCGATTGCATGTGATGTTGTTTTGTACTATCAATGACTTCCCTGCATATGGGAACTTGTCAGGTTATAATGTGAAAGGCCAGAGAGCATGTCCAATATGTCAAGACAACACATCTTATGAGCAGTTGAAACATGGAAGAAAAGTAGTGTATCTTAGGCATCGTAGATTCTTAAAGAAATATCATCCTATCGTAGATTCAAAAAAGCTTTTAACGGATACCAAGAACATGACATTTGTCCCACTCCCTTAAGTGGTGTTGAAATTTATGAAAAAATAGAAAATGTTAATGTGACTTTTGGAAAAATGAAGAAGAAGCAAACTGTGAGTGAAATATGGAAGAAGAGATCAATCTTTTTTTATCTTCCGTATTGGTGTAAGTTAGATGTTAGACACTGTCTAGATGTAATGCACGTAGAAAAGAATGTGTGTGACAATCTAATAGGAACACTTCTGGACATTAAAGGAAAAACAAAAGATGGTATGAATGCACGTCTGGATTTGATTGAGATGAATATACGAGAGGAATTGGCACCGAGAGAAGTTGGTAAACGTACATACTTGACTGCAGCGGGTTACACTTTGTCAAAGAAAGAGAAAACAAGTTTTTGTGAATGTCTTAAAGGTGTTAAGGTACCACAAGGTTACTCTTCAAATGTGAAAAGTCTTGTATCTATGAATGATTTGAAACTAATTGGCTTAAAGTCACATGATTGTCACGTTCTAATGCAACAATTACTACCGGTGGCTATTCGTGGAATCTTGCCGAAACATGTTAGGCATACAATCACTCGATTATGTTCATTTTTCAATTCTATATGTAGTAAAGAGATTGACTCTCAGAAGTTGGATGAACTTGAAGAGTTATCTTGTGTCAACTCTATATGTTTTTTCCTCCATCTTTTTTTTGATATTATGGTACACTTGGTTGTTCATCTTGTAAGAGAAATCAGATTTTGTGGGCCAGTTTATATGTGATGGATGTATCTAGTTGAACGATACATGAAGATTTTGAAAGAATATGTGAAGAATTAACAAACTTTCGTGAAAAATTATACTTGAAAACACTACTCGTCTAAAGGGCTTGATAATAGTAAAATTATTACCTATTATATTATATATTTTCAATAAATATAAGTAAATAGTTTTGCCTTTAATGATCAGACTGGGATTGCAGACAAGAGGTATGGTTTATTTCTTATTCTTGTGCAGAATATGTATTTTCTAATTTTACCAAAATCTTTTGTCTCTAATTAATTTGTACCGCCCAGGTAGTCGGAAGTGATGACGTGCCAGCAAGCTATTATGTAGGCGTGTTAAGCAGGGCTCATGGCTGGCAGAAGGGAAGGAAGTCGGGGGGCTCGTGTAATCGCCAGTTAGTAAGTTGGCGTGCTCCGATCTCCAGCATACCTAAACCGGCGGTCACCGGGTTTGAGATGAAATCGCCGAATGCGAACCTAGGCGACCAAGTGATTAGAGATCGCCGAAAGAAGGACATCGCCGAAGGATCAGTGAAGCTTGATCCAGGCTTTCGAAGCAGAGGATAAAGTCGTCAGATAGTCATCCCCTAGCTAGCCAGAGGTTGAGGTCGGGGAACAGCTTACCTGAACATGCACGATGAAGCAAGAGAAGTAGATCATGAAGGCGGCCGACGAGACCACAGGGAAGGTGTGTATGAAGGCACCCGTACTCGCCACGCAGAAGAGATCACGCTCCAAGGCAGCTATGCGCTGAGTTGTTTCATACATAAGTAACTTAGCCAAAAGCCTGAAGAGTAAGAAGTGGCGCCCAAGTCAAGGATGCTCCAGATGGTGACACGTGTACAGCTGGATGCGAGCCACGTGTCCAGATGTGTAACTGTCAGGAGAGAGAAAGTGCACAGGTATATAAGAGATTCTAACGAATTCTGAGGTACGCGCGTTTTAGATTACTTCTTTTACGCTTGCGAGAACTTGAGTACGCTGAGAGAGAATTTTGCGCGGTTCCTGTTCTTAGTTTTCTCTTAGTATTTTGGTGGTTCAGTCGCTGACTTGGGCGTCGGAGCGTGATCGGCCGCAGCGGCGCCGTTCTGTCCTTTTGCAGGTTCTTGAGGTGAATCAGAGTGAAGGACGGAAGCTAACACGGCGCAAAGTCGATCCAGGTTTGACGAGGCAAGGCTCTTGCGTCTTGGTCAACAGGCAGGATCATCAGGCGCCCACCGTGGGGCCATGTAAAACCTGTTCCCATCCACAGCGTGAGTTCTTGGAGTTTCTGCAGTTTCTGTGTGGTTGTGTGCTGGTGCAACCATTTCCCGCCGTTCATTCAAGCTTTGTTCGGTAGAGTCGTGATTTTCACCGATCGTTCGAGGTATTGTTCGGAGAGTTGAGGTTTTTCGCTGTTTACGCGAGTTTTAATCGGTGAAATCGAAGCTTCGACGTTCGTTCGGATTTTCGACCGGTGAATCAGAAGTTTTGGTGGAAAAACTGAAGGTCTGTGGTGGAGTTGCGAGTTTCTGCGAAGGTTTTTGCTGTTGAGATTGCGTTCTTGAAGTTCTTTGAAGTTTGCGAAGTTCTGACCGATTGATTGCTGGATCGATCGTTGCTGAAGGAGGTTTTGTTCGTCGCTCATTGTGATCAGTCAAGTTTTCATGAGAAAGATGAGAAGCAACCGTTCAAGTCCAGTTGCGCCAGTTGCTGCTGAAGGCGCCATGACTATGGCGTAGATGGTGGAGATCATGCGTGCGCTGCAGGCGAATGTGGAAGCCTCGCGCATAGAGCAGACAAAGATGCATGAGGACCTGGTCGCCTCTCAGGCCAGGAATGAAGAGCTCAGCAGAGTGACTGAGGAATTGCGCCAAGCTCTTCAGGAGCAGAGAGGGCGCCCAGTCGCTGAAGAGGTCGCGCCGTCAACGCCGCCTCGCGTTTTCCCCATGCCATTTGCTGAGGCGATCACAGACACGCCTATCCCTGCGAGTGTGGTACCCGTGAAGGCTACTTTCACCGGCGTGGAGGACCCTGAGGCGCATCTCACCACGTTCCACACGCAGATGATGCTGTCAGGAGGCTCAGATGCTGTGTATTGCAAGATGTTTGTGAGCACGCTCCAGGGAACAACGCTGGAATGGTTCGTGAGCCTGCCTACCGGTCACATAACCAATTTCCAGCAGTTTTCGAAGCTGTTCGTCGAGCAGTACATAGTGAACAAGGCGCCACCTAGGGTGTCTTATGACCTGTTCGACATAAGGCAGTACCAGGGAGAGTCCCTCAGGGACTACTTAAATCGTTTTGGGGCGCAGATGGTCCGTTCGCCGGCCAAGGACGAAGAGATGTTGGTCTACGCCTTCAAAAAGGGCGTGCTGCCGGGACCTTTCTACGAGGCGCTGATCAGGGCTCACCCCGCCACGTTTGCTGAGGTTAGGCGACTTGCGGTGGCCCACATCGCCGATGAAAGTGAGGTCCCGAGAAGAGAGGAAGCGTGGCCCCCGCTAGGCCACGTGCCCAGACCAGGATCCAGTCACAGAGGGTGCTGGAGACAGTGGCGGCCAAGAGGGATCAAAGGGCCCGCCATCCTTATGATCCAAGGAAAAACAAGGGCAGGGGCCCAGGGCACCCCAGGGAGTACAATCGCCCGCCGAAGCATAAGTTTGTCATGGGGCTGGCGGACCTGATCGCCATCCCCAATATAGCAGCCAGGCTCAAGGCGCCCGAGAAGGTGGGCGACAAGGTGTTGGGACCAAAGCCAGACGCCTGGTGCGAATTCCACCAGGGCTTTGGCCACACCGTGGACTCATGTTTGGCATTAGGATACCAGCTCGACGACCTGGTCAAGAGCGGGTTCCTAAATGATTACCTGCTGGATAGAAGGACGGGGGGCGCGTCGAGCTCCCAGCCGGCGGGTGGTGAGGCTCAGCAGCACGAAATGCCCACTCACGAGGAGATCCACACCATCGCGGGAGGTTTCTCAGGTGGTGGATGCACCGCGTCGCAGAGGAAGAAGTACGCGAGGTCTGTGATGACAGTGGACATGTTCGAGGACCACTCGCTAGATGTGGACATCACGTTCACAAGGGAAGATCTCAGGGACGTTGTGCCTCATGACAACGATCCAATAGTCATCTCGCTTGTTACGGCGGGAAGGAAGGGCCACAGGGTTCTGGTGGACCAAGGAAGCTCGGCAGATGTGATGTTCTGGCCGACTTTCACGCAGTTACAGTTGCCCCTTGACCAGCTGAGGCTCTATGGGGGGTGCTTGTATGGTTTCGCTGGCGATCAGGTGGAGGTCAGGGGGTATATAGAGTTAAGAGCTACCTTCACGGATGAGGCGGGCTCGAGGACGGAGAAAATCAAGTACCTCGTCGTGAATGCTCCCTCAGCATACAACATTCTGTTGGGAAGGCCGACGCCCAATAGAATAGGAGCTGTGCCTTCAACCAGGCACATGAAGGTGAAGTTGTCATCGATGGAAGGGGTGGTGATCACCATCAAATCTGACCAGAAGGAGGCGAAGAAATGCTATGAGAATAGCCTGAAAAACAAGAGGTCAGTGAGTTACATCACAACGATGCCGCCTCCCGGTGTGAAGCCCAAGCCAACAGAGTGGCGAGTTGTTGGTGCGGCGATGGAGGTGGCCGCCGGGGGCGACGTCGCCATGATGGATGCTGAGGCTGAGGGAGAGAACACCGAGCGGGAAGAAGAGGCGAGGAACCGCCCAGAGGAAGCGAGGGAGCTGGGAATCGCCAGGGCGGTGATCGCCAGGGAAGCTAGACCCAAACCCGTCGAGGAATGGCTCGAAAGGGAGATCGGGGGAAAGGTCTTCAAGTTGGGAAGATCCTTGGAGGCTGAGCTCCAAGACCAGATCGCCAAGGTGATAGAGCGGCATCTGGATGCTTTCGCATGGTCTGCTTCAGACATGCCGGGAATCGACCCCGATTTCTTGTGCCTCCATCTAGCAATGGACAACCGGGTCAGACCAGTGCGACAGAGAAGAAAGAAATTCAACGAGAGAGAAGGCAGGCGATCAGGGATGAAACCCAGAAGCTCCTCGCTGCAGGCCATATCAGGGAAGTCCAGTACCCTGAGTGGCTGGCCAATGTCGTGCTGGTGAAGAAAAGCAATGGGAAATGGCGCATGTGCGTCGATTTCACTGACCTAAATAAGGCTTGCCCAAAGGATTCGTATCCTTTGCCAAGCATAGACGCCCTGGTGGACAGTGTTGCAGGGTGCAAGTTGCTGAGTTTCTTGGACGCCTTCTCGGGGTACAACCAGATAAAGATGCATCCCATGGATGAAGAGAAGACCGCCTTCATGACCGAGAGATCGTGCTACTGCTACAAGGTGATGCCTTTTGGGCTGAAGAACGCGGGGGCCACGTACCAGAGGTTGATGGATAGGGTACTTGCACCAATGCTGGGGAGGAATGTGCAAGCGTATGTGGATGATATGGTCGTGACCTCGCCGGAGAAGAGCAAGCACGTCGCGGACTTGGAGGAGTTGTTCACCACAATCGCCAAGTTCAGGTTAAAGCTAAACCCCGAGAAGTGCATTTTTGGCGTGGAGGCGGGGAAGTTCTTGGGATTCCTCTTAACTGAAAGAGGAATAGAAGCCAATCCTGATAAGTGTGCTGCCATCTTGGCGATGAGGAGCCCGGCTACCATGAAGGAAGTGCAGCAACTTACAGGTCGGATGGCCGCCCTGTCTCGTTTCGTATCAGCTAGCGGAGAGAAGGGTCATCCGTACTTTTAGTGTTTAAGGCAGAACAACAAGTTTGCCTGGACGAAGGAGTGTGAAGAGGCCTTCGTCAAGCTTAAAGAGTACCTGGCGAGCCCGCCGGTTTTGTGCAAACCGTTGGTGGGGACCCCTCTCAGGTTGTATTTTGCTGTGACTGAGAGGGCGGTAAGTGCGGTGCTCGCCCAAGACCAGGACCAGGCAGAATATGAGGTAAGTCCCTGAGGTTTGCCTTCAAAGCCAGCAACAACCAAGCAGAATATGAGGCGCTGATCGCCGGTATCTTGCTGGCCAAGGAGATGGGAGCTACGGTGCTAATGGCTAAGAGTGACTCGTTGTTGGTCACGGGACAAGTAACAGGCAAGTTCCAGGCCAAAGATCCACAAATTGCGGCTTACCTGGAGTATGTGCAGGAGCTAAAGAGTTCCTTTGTCTCCTTTGAAGTGGTGCATGTGCCCAGGGAGCAGAATGCCCGAGCTGACTTGCTAGCTAAGCTCGCCAGTTCAGGCAAGGGAGGTAGGCAGAGGACGGTGATCCAAGAAACTCTGAAGACGCCTAGAGCATTTGTAGCAGATCACCTGGTTCTTCAAATAAGCAAGTCGACGGAGAAAGCGGCGAGGAGTCACAAGTCTTTGACTCAGGAGACCTTGAGATCGCCGAGAATAAGAGCATGTCGGGGAGAGAGGGTGATGGAGGAGGGCCAAGCACACCTACCCAAGCAAGCCAAGGAGAGCGTCTAGACCAAGACCAAGACCAAGACCAAGGTGAGCGTCTAGGACGTGAAGGTGAGCGTCTAGGACGTGAAGGAGGGAGGCTACCATTAGAGCTAGACCGTCTAGGTCCCCTTACAAGATCAATGGCCAAACATATTCAAACACAAGCAAATGAGGCCACGGATGGAAGAGAGAAGGCTTTGTATATGTTTGCATAAAGGCCCATTGGGGGTACTTAGTAGATAGGATAGTGTAGGAAGCATTTTTGATGGAAACCTTCTAGAAACTAGGGTTGTGTATGGCCGGTCATTGCACCCTAGAATTTAGATTTAATTTTGGTTTTCTTTTCCTTGTAATGTAGCTTATCATTTACGTCCCAAACTAGCCTATAAATAGGAAGGCTAACTCATTGTATTTGGCAAGTTTAATTGAGTATTGTTATGCTGCCAATTTTGTGCACTAGCTTTACTTCTCCTAGAAATCTAGGCTATAAACTTCAATCCTTCACCTTTCTCCCTTGAGCTGGCCGAACCTCTCAAACCCATACTCATCATGCACCTTCAAAGCCAACACAACTCCTAGGAGGGCTTTGTTTCACTCACCCATTGCTTCCGCATCACTTTCACTACTTTGATTCAAGAAGAACACATGAAATGCCATCAGAGGGTGAGCATGACGCAGGTCTGCGCTACGCACGAGCCAGACACGTGGATAACACAGTACCAGCGATGCCTGGCAGATGGCCTTCTCCCGCTGGATCCGACGGAGGCTAGGAAGATAAAGAAGAACTCTAGCAAGTTCACAATGATTGATGGCGAGTTGTATAGGTTTGGGTTCACACACCCACTCCTGGAATGTGTGCACGGAGAGAAATGTACAAGAATCATGGCCGAGCTCCATGAAGGGATATGCAGAAGTCACGTCGGGGGTCGAGCTCTGACCGCAAGAACCCTCCGTGCAGGTTACTACTGGCCAACAATGAGGGAGGACTACAAGAAGTATGCACAGTGTTGCAAGCAATGTCAGCAGCACGCCGATTGGCATAAAGCGCCTCCCGAGGAGTTGAAGTCGATTTACAGCCCTTGGCCGTTTCATACATGGGGGATCGACATTCTGGGACCTTTTCCACTGGCGATCAGGCAGATGAAGTACTTGGTGGTGGCGATTGAATATTTCACCAAGTGGATCGAAGCAGAGCCAGTGGCCCAGATCACCGCACACAAGATCGAGAGCTTTGTATGGAAGAACATCGTGTGCCGGTTTGGTGTGCCTAAGCGCCTGGTGTCGGACAACGGGACTCAGTTTGCAAGTCACCTGTTGAAGAAGTTGTGCGAAGGGGTGGGAATTCAACAAGTATTTGCATCCGTCGAGCACCCTCGGACAAATGGCCAAGTGGAGTCCGCCAATCGGGTATTGCTGAGAGGCCTGAAGAGAAGACTAGAGAAAGCCAAGGGATCGTGGGCTGAGGAGGTACCCCGTATGGTTTGGGCGTACCACACCACCGAGCAGTCAGGAACCCATGAGACCCCGTTTAGCCTGGTCTATGGATGCGACGCAATGATTCCAGTGGAAATCCAGGAGAGCTCGCCGAGATTCTAGAATTTTGTAGCAGAAGACTCGAACGAGGAAAGAAGGCTGAATATGGATTTGCTGGATGAGGTCAGGGAGGAGGCGAGAGTAAAGGCTGAGGCAGTGAAAAGAAGGATTGAACGAAGGTATAACTCAAAGGTGATGCCAAGGCAGTTTAAAGAAGGTGACCTGGTGATGAGGAAGGCCCACCAGTACGAGATGGAGAACAAGTTGTCGCCTAAGTGGACGGGACCGTTCAGAATAACCGAGACGCTCGGGAACGGCGCCTACCGCTTAGAAACATTGGAAGGAGGGGCGATTCCTCGCACTTGGAACGCCACGCACCTCAAGTTATATTACAGTTAAAAGCTTTGTAAGTAAAAACAAACACGAAGAGTTTGCAAGCTTTCTGTTAAAACAGTTTGAAGGGGGCACTCTTTTTTCCCTAAGGAGGGTTTTTAATGAGGCCACCCAATAAAGAAGAGTTTTCGAAGTTTAAAGTGTTTTAGATTGCATGCTTGTTCTTGTTACGAAAGTTTTCGAACGTGATTTAAGGCGAGTTTGAAGTTATGTTGCATGCTTTCTAAAAAGTTTTTAAGTCCCCATCGCTTTTCGGTGATTGGCGGCATCAGTTAAAGTTAAAAGTCCTCATCGTCTTTCGGCGATCGGAGGCACCAGCAACGTTTAAAAGACCTCAACGCCCTCGCGCGTCCTGAGGCGAGAAAGAGATAAAGACCTCCTCGCCGTCGAGCGAGTGCAGGCGAGAAAGAGAAAAAGTCCTCAGTGCCTCCAGGGGAGAGAAGATGTAGCCCCTGGGGCAATGTAGAGGCACCAGATAAAAGTCCTCAGTGCCTCCAGGGGAGAGAAGA
Source organism: Phaseolus vulgaris (assembly GCF_051622355.1). NCBI lineage: Eukaryota > Viridiplantae > Streptophyta > Magnoliopsida > Fabales > Fabaceae > Phaseolus > Phaseolus vulgaris. Next base: position 17,431,039 of record NC_143501.1, on the reverse strand, counting down.
TGTAGCCCCTGGGGCAATGTAGAGGCACGAGTTAAAGACCTTCTCGCCGTCGAGCGAGTTCAGGCAAGTTAAAGACCTTCTCACCGTCGAGTGAGTTCAGGCGAGTTAAAGACCTTCTCACCGTCGAGCGAGTTCAGGCAAGATAAAATCCTTCTCGTCTCGAACGAGTTCAGGTACGGTGTGGAGGGTGGTAGAAGTTTAAAGGATAGCTAAGGTAGGTTCGAAGAGAACGCCTAGCTATCCGGCTTATTGTTCTGAAACTCAGGGAAGGTGGAGAAGGATCCAAAAGGCGCCTTTACCCCCAAATGAGGGAACAATGGCCAAGTTATGAAGGCGAGAGGAAGCTGGTATCGCCAAGACTCTTTGGCGGTCAGAAGAAATTCTTTGGCGGTCAGAAGAAATTCAAGCGATGGCAAGAGTAAGGGCCCGTTTTCATGGAGCAGATCAGGTGAACTATGTCTTAAACTATCAGTTGGATTGAAACTTGCTGTTTAGTAAGTAGTTTCACGCTGAAGCTCGAATTGCCTTAAGTTCACAAGTTATTAGATGCTATCATTCGAAAGTTGATAGTTTGATCGAGTTCGAAGCAGTAAGTAAACAGTTGCGCCCGTAGAGTTGCTAAGTCAATTTCGTTTAAGCGATTTTTACAAGAAGAAGCAAAGCAAACAGAGAGATCATATGAAGAAGCAGAAAATTTATGATAAAAGTGATATCAGTTCAAATACAAAGAAAGGAAGATTACAAGTAAGGATTGTGCAAAAGCAAATAGGCAGATAAGCGATGGAGGGAAGCAGCTAATCTTCAGAGGGAACGATCTTCCCATCCACTACTTCGTTGTATATTGACACCATGGAGAGGTCCAGATCGGGGTATTGGCAGGCGACTTGCTCCATGGCGGCGTCAAACCCAGCGGTGAGGACTTGGGCGGAGCTGAGCTCAAGCTCTTCGTTTTTTTGCTTGAGCCCCTCGGTTTGCTACTTCAGCTCGTCAGCTTGCTTCTTCAGTTCTTCAGTTTCCCTGCGAGTCTGAGCGAGGTCTTCAGCAACCTTCTTGTTTTCCTCTCGCGCCTGGGCCAGCTCTACAGCGATCTTTGCATTCTCCTCTCTGGCTTCGGCGAGCTCAGCCACGGCGTCATCCCTCTCCTTTTCAACTTTTCCTAAGAGAACCTCCCGATCGACCGACCTTTTCTCAAGGTTCTCTACCTTGGCTGCATCCGCTTTTATTGATGCCTCCAGGTCAGCCACCTTGAGACGGTAGGGAACCAGCTTGCTCTCCAGCTCGATTTTCTCTTGAGCTAGGAGGTGCAGCTTTTGGCGCAGATCGGAGGCCTCCTTACGCGCCCCCCTCAGCTCGGTGCTCATGGCGTCCTCCACCCTCGAGGGTTCGATTTCCGCCATCATAAGGTTGCAAGACAACTTCTCCGCCTCGATTCTTATCAGGTGATTCTCCTCTTCGAGTGTGGAGATATCATCCTGAAGTTTCTTGTTGGAGCTCTCCACAGCTTTTGTTATGATAGAGGGGAGGTCCTCTGCCATCATTTTGAGCTTAGCTGTGAAGGGCCCCCAGATTTCTTTGACCGCGAGGGGAAGGTTTGCAACCTCTGTTGGTGGAGGCGCTGAAGGAGCCTGGTGGAGGCGCTGAAGGAGCCTGGTGCTGGCTCTCACCACCGCCCTCTTGGATTGGTTGTTGGGGTTGGGCTTCTTGGCATGGTGGTGACGTGGGGGACTCGGTGATAATTATTGGCGAGTTATGAGCACTTTCATCCCCACCTGGTGCAGCTTCAGCGATTGAGGTGGTCGAAGTAGGACCCTCTCCAGCAGATACGAATGGCGTGGAGGCGCTCGGAGGGTTCTCCATGAAATTGGGCTCGTTGGCCTCAACCGCAGGAAGTGCTGCTGCTAAGGGTACCGCTTGGACTGGCGGTGTTGGAGCTGGGGGGGAAGGCGGTGTTGGTGTTGGGAGAGCAGGTGGAGCAGGTGGTGAAGAAGGTGCCACCCTTCTCCTTTTGGTAATGAGGCCGTCCTCAGTTGCCTCATCGTCCTCTTCTTCATCTTCTTGGACCACTTGAGGAGTTTTCCTCTTTGGTTTCCTCAAGATGAGTTTCTTTCGTTGAGGAGCGGGCAGTGCTTCTGGAGGAGCTGGGCCTTGAGGGGGCGATCTTCCCTGGGCAGCGGCGATCTCCACCACCGAGTTTGGCACGGTTTGAGAACCCGATGCCAATTTGTGGGTTCGGGCGAGCGCCCTCAATTCAGCTAACTTGCCTTTGCCCAGCATGAGATCTGCACAGTGCAAAAATACACAAGTAAGCGCAAAGGCAAAAGTAAAATATATGAGTACATGTGCAAACGAGACAAACAAATTGTGCAGGAAATGAAAACCAGGTCTAGTGCGCAACAAGCAGAACGCCCAATAATAGATAACAGAGATGCAGCACAAGACGAAAGCTAAAGGTCGAGGTAAGTGCTAACCTATGTGAGCTTCGAGTTGACTCTCGAGGAACTCGAAGGTGATTATTGCAGAGGTGGGAAAGGTAATATTAGCGGCTGCCACGCTTTTCCAGAAGAGGCATAGATCCTTGTCCAACTCGCCCATGTTGTCAGGACTTCTTGGCCTTCTGAAGCTTCCCTTGGAGTCCTTATTTCCCTTGTTTACCCAGTACAAGGGAAAGCCGTCGAGCAGTGAAGGGTCTCGATCATTTTGGCGCACTTGGACGAACTTTCCCTTCCAATCTTTGTAAGATTGCTGGAAGATAGAAAGGATCGACCTCCCAGCAATTCCGTTCAGGCTCACCCAGGGGCGATCTCCAGGATTCTTGGCCTCGAACAGGAAAAGGAAGACATCTACCGAGGCCGGTAGTCCCAAATGCGCGCACATAATTTGAAACGCCCGCACGAATGCCCAACTGTTGGGATGGAGCTGGGCGGCGGCGATGTCGAGCTCGGTTAATAGTTCCCGTTCGAAAAGGGTGAAGGGAAGCCTGAGTTTCACCTTCTTGAAGAGGGTAGTGTACACGAAACAGAACAACTCGCCATCGTTCCCCTTGTTGATGGCATTTCATGAAGGTCTTCTTGAATCATGTAAGAAAAGTGGTGCGGAAGCTATGAAGGTGTGTGAGCAAGATCCTCCTAAGAGTGGTGTTGATCTTGAAGGTGCATGATGTGTATGAAGCTAGGGAGGTTCGGCCAACCCAAGGAGAGGTGAAGGAGATGAAGTTTAGAGCCTAGAATTCTAGGGAGAAGCAAAGCTTGGCACAAAATGGCAGTATAACTTTACTCACAATAAACTTGAAAATACAAGGTGTAGGCTCCTCCTTTTATAGGCTAAGGAGAACCATAATGCAACCCTAATGCTAGCCAAATGAAATGTAAATGTGAAGCACATGGGTGCACATGGCACATGGGTGCACAAATGAGCACATGGGGAGGGGTGTGTCTAGTATTTATGCTCACCCCCTCCATGGGCTTTCTAGACCGGCCTTGGTAAAGTTAGAGGTTTTTTTAGAAACTCTAAGTTTACCTAGGTTGGTGTTTTAGGTGCCAAAATTAATTCTAAGAAAATTACAAATAAAGTTCCTATGCTAATTTTGACAAGAAATTAAAGTCTACTCTACACTAGAGTTTATGGCATTTGAACATGTAAAAGAACGTCTTCTTGGATCCTCTTGGCCATAACTCTATGGTTGGCCCAAATCTACCCTTTGGTGGGCTTGCATGTGGGCTTGTGCTTGGGCCTCTTCCATCATCCCCTCCCTCTTGGAAAGGATTTGTCCTCAAATCCATTGCTTCTTCTTCTTCATGGCTAGGGGAATGGATGTGGCTGGATGGTGTCCATCATCTCCTTCTCCTTGAGAAGATCTATCCTCAAATCTAGAGATTTGATCTCGGATAGCAGCCTCTTGCTTCTTCAACTATGCTTGCCCTCCCGGATCAAACGTCCACCTAGGGGAATTATCAAATAAAGCAAATGAGTTAGTTGAAGCAGTTATATACAAATCAATTTTATGAAGTTGCCATTTTTGTTTTTCTTTTGTTTTTGGAAACTTTTTACAATATTTCTCTTTTGATGGTTGCATGTGTTCTCTAATCCTCTCATGCTTTGTAAAATTTTCAATAGTGGTTACTTGTTCCTTAGGCATAATTCCTTTAGGAAGTGGTAACAACGCAAAAAGAGAAAGAGGACTATGTTCACATACAACTTCAAATGTAGAAATATTAGTAGTCTTGTGGACTACTCTATTGTATGCATGCTCAATAGAAAAAGGATACTCATCCCAAGAATTGTGGTTGTCTTTCATGATTTCCCTAGGCATAGTAACAAGAGCTATGTTTTCAATTTTATTTTGAGCATTCTTTTGAGGATGATAAGAATTTGAAAAGGACAACTTAGTTGCAAGTTTTTCCAAGAGAATCCTCAAATGATGGTTTTCAAATTTTGGAGCTCTATCCAACACTAAGTTTGAAGAGAAATCTTGAAGACTTGTCACTTCTTTAAGGAAGAGTTTATCCATGTCCATGAAAATGGAATCAAAACCTTTTGTTGTCCTAGGAAGATCTAATATGAAATTTAGGCTTATGTCTTCCCAAGGATCATTTTCAAAAGGTGAAGGAGTATAGAGTTCATGAGACATCGCCTTAGATGTATTTTTAAAACACGGAATGTATCTAGGGTAATGTCTTTGAACATCTTTTCTCATGGGTGACAATAATTTTCCTTTTAAAAGCTCTAGAGTTTTATCAACTCTAATTTGACCCATGAGTTCTCCTTCATGAAGAATTTCTCTTTTATGTGTGAAGGTAGTCTCGTTGATACAGCCTTTGTTCATGGAAATTTCAATTCTTTGCAAAGGTTGTCTCAATAGGACATGACAAGTTTCTTTAGGCACTACTTCACATAAAAAATTGTCTTTGTAGATGCCTATAGATGACTTGACCTTCACTTGGTGATATCTTGGCATGTATGTAAAATAATCTACTATATTTTTATCTATGCAAGCTTTTTATAAGGATTCTTCTTTTTTTTCTAGGCTTGCAAGTGTTCCTTTACAAAAGGTAAGGCTAGGTTGTTCAACAAGAGGTATATTTTCAAATGTATTTTCAACTTTTCCTTCTTGTTGAATGACCTTGTGGGAAGGAACACTCTTCTCCCACGCCTTTTGTTTCCCAAGGGTTTTCTCTTGCTTTTCTATTTTTACATTTTCTTCACTCTCACTAGCTTCTTTTTCTTGGCTACTATTCTCATCTTTGTCCCTTAAGATCATAGATCTCTCATTGAAACATTGAGATGCTAATTGATCATTGCCAAGGTATTCTAAACATGGAATTTCTCTAGCTTGAGTGTGAGAGATATGCTTGGTTAGGTTTTCTTGTCTCTCTTTCCTATCTCTCCTAGGGAATTGTTGATGATATTCATTTTTCCTAAGACTTTCTTCCCCAAGATAATCGTGATGTTTAGAGCTAGATGCATGAGAATGTAATTTTTTTGAAAATTGAGACTTCTCATTTTTTGCTTTAGTCAATTCATTAGTTTTGATCTCATTCTCCAATTGTTTAGATGAAATTGATTGAATATCCTTAGTAAGTTGTTTCAAAAGAGATTTCAAGGATTTCACCTCACTTTTAAGAGATTTAGAGGAGTGAGAAGACATGACTAAAGCTTTGTGTGTAGAAGTATTTTACCTTGAGAAAAATTTAGGGAAGTCAAAGAAGGTAGTCTTCCAGGTAAGGGAGGTGAGTCACAGTGGACTACTTAAATACCAAGCCTTTGCCTTAGCCAAAAACTATCCCTCAATGTGTTCACACAAAGCTTTCTCTTAGTAAACCACTTGGAACACAATTAAGTTGAGAAATCAGATTTTAATGCAAGAAAACAATGCAAGCTAACTAATCAACAAAGCTAGACGGTTTATCACAAACTTAACAAAATATTCATGCAAAGCGTCACTAACTAAGCAAAAGAAAAGGCAATTACAAACAATTAACAATTGCTAATTAAGAATTCTATACTAGTCGGCCCTAGGTGAGGCTTCTTGGACACTTTGAGCCCTTGAAGACACACTCACCGTCTAAATCGTAATTAAGAGGTAATTAACACAAATTAAGTTGCAAGGAAATTAAGAAAACTCCCTTTGTTGATCCTCTTTTTGCTAAATGCACTTCCTTGTTGTCTTTGCTTGTTGGCCCTCCAAGTGTTTGTAGTGTTTTTCAAGAAAGCTTGTTTCGACCTTGGCTTTGTTTTCCCTTAGAATGAAGGTTTTAATTCTCCAATTCCAGCACCTATCAAAAGACTAGACCTTACCCAAGTCAAGTTTCCATTCAATTAAGCACCAAAGGAGAAATAAATTCTAGCACCAAATTAGAGGTCAAGGAACAAAAGCAAGAAACAATTTAATTGAATAAAACAGTACCACCAAAAGAAGTTAGATTATGACAACTAGAAAGAAGTCCAAGAAATATTAAGCAAGCAAATAAAAGGTACCAAAATAAAGGTAGGCACACAAAAGAATCCTAAGAATGGCACTAGAATTAGATGACCAAATAAAAAAACAGCACCACTGGAAAATGTTGTGGGCCAGAAACGTGTTTTTCCCCAATTTATGCTGAGCTTTGTTTTTAATATATGATTCTGAAATTTGATATGCAAGATATTCAAGATCTTAGCTAAAATCTGGCTTTGGAATCACTCAAAACGCATGCACCAATTTGTTTTAATAAATTTTGCAATTTTGGTGTTCAGTTACGCTCAGATTTGCACACTGATTTTAAAAGATTTATCATTTTTTTTCTGTTGATTCTTTTGGACTAATTCTTTTTTTGTCCTTTCTATAACACTTCAAACTTGCATATTCCAGAGAATCAAAATTTTCCTATGAGTGAAAATATTTTTCTGGAACAAAACAACCAGCATAGAAAATTTGAAACAGGGGATTCTGGAAACTGGAAACAAAAACAGCAAGATACCAAAATTTAAACACAATAGAATTTGTGAAATAGAATTTGTGTAGGATCTAAACACAAATAGGAACTCAAACTAAAATTAAAAAGGCACCAAAAGATCAAAGAACAGCAGATTCAAAGCAATTAAAGATACCCAAAATCAAGAAACAATCAAGCCAAATAAAGGACTACTAAGAATTGTTGACATTGTGGATGAACATGACTTGACAAAACATATATGGATTCAGAAATCAAAGACTCAAAGCATAATATGGACCAAATAAGAAAGCAAGACTCAAAAGCCTAAAAGAAAACAGCAACTCAAAGGTGTATGGAATCCTATCACAATTTGCACAAGAAATTGTTCAAGATCAATTGAACAAAAGTGCTTTGGTTGGATCTTCCAAATAGCACACCAAAACAAATTAAAATGTAAAAAACAGCAAGACAATTATGGAAATAAGATGAACAACATGAAATAAAGAAGAACTAGAAATGAAAAGACCAAAAGCAACTCATCTTGAAGAACCCAAGCTCATGATACCAAATGATGGCATTTCATGAAGGTCTTCTTGAATCATGTAAGAAAAGTGGTGCAGAAGCTATGAAGGTGTGTGAGCAAGATCCTCCTAAGAGTGGTGTTGATCTTGAAGGTGCATGATGTGTATGAAGCTAGGGAGGTTCGGCCAACCCAAGGAGAGGTGAAGGAGATGAAGTTTAGAGCCTAGAATTCTAGGGAGAAGCAAAGCTTGGCACAAAATGGCAGCATAACTTTACTCACAATAAACTTGAAAATACAAGGTGTAGGCTCCTCCTTTTATAGGCTAAGGAGGACCATAATGCAACCCTAATGCTATCCAAATGAAATGTAAATGTGAAGCACATGGGTGCACATGGCACATGGGTGCACAAATGAGCACATGGGGAGGGGTGTGTCTAGTTTTTATGCTCACCCCCTCCATGGGCTTTCTAGACCGGCCTTGGTAAATTTAGAGGTTTTTTTAGAAACTCTAAGTTTACCTAGGTTGGTGTTTTAGGTGCCAAAATTAATTCTAAGAAAATTACAAATAAAGTTCCTATGCTAATTTTGACAAGAAATTAAAGTCTACTCTACACTAGAGTTTATGGCATTTGAACATGTAAAAGAACATCTTCTTGGATCCTCTTGTCCATAACTCTATGGTTGGCCCAAATCTACCCTTTGGTGGGCTTGCATGTGGGCTTGTGCTTGGGCCTCTTCCATCACTTGTCGTCCGCGCAGATCGGCACGTCAGGAGGGCAAGGCAGCACCAGCAGTTTGTCATCGTGCTCCTTGTGGAACGAGAGGTTGGGTTCGTCCCCTTTTTTCAGCCGTAGCACCGCCAGTGCAGAGTTCACCGAAGAAGTCTCCTTCAACAAAGTTGAGTTGGCCCATGGGTAAAGCTTCTTGTAGTCTGGAGTGGGGATGGAGGCTCCTCTGGCGACTGGTGGAGTTGCCTGAGCAAGGTTGGGGCGAGAGGTTGCAGGCCTCTCAGCCTGGGAAGAGGGAGCACCAGGTGCTCGCGGTAGGTTATGCGCTTGGGATGGAGGGTTTCGTGACGAGGGAGGAGGATTCGCGGTGGTCTTTGTACGAGCCATCACGAGAACTGCAAAGGAAAAAACAAAAAAGAAAGATGAACGAATGTGGTAGAGATCGACTTGATTATGGACGAAGGATGAAAAACGAACGAACGAAAGTTCGTTGCGATGAAAGTAAGGGAAGACGAAGCCCTAAGTTACGAAAAGGGAGAAGAAGAAGAAACAACCCACAGCGTATGCACCAGACAGTTAATGGATGATGTGAATCGGTTAAAATGCAGCAAATATCAGCAGAGGAAGTAAAAGAGGTACCTTTCGATGATCAGATAAGCGTTAAAGGGAGTTGGGGATTGAGAGAGTCGAAGAGCGTCGTGGGTTTGCAGAGAAGACTCAGAGCGTTTCGAAGGCAGAAAGATGATGAAACAGTAAAAATGAAAAGGGTTTAAGAGTTTTTCAAACGATTTTTGGAAGCACAAACGACAGCTAAAGATGACCGTTGATGAAGCCATGTGTCGAGCGATTGGAAAGGTGTTTGGTGGAGCGTCAGAAAAGCAGAAGGTACGAACGTTTGGAATTCTACGCCAGCGCCACGTAGATCGGCAGTGACGTGACCACTTAGTCTTTTCGCTGGACAAGTCTTCGCTTAAAACTGGGGGGCTTGTGTACCGCCCAGGTAGTCGGAAGTGATGACGTGGCAGCAAGCTATTATGTAGGCGTGTTAAGCAGGGCTCATGGCTGGCAGAAGGGAAGGAAGTCGGGGGGCTCGTGTAATCGCCAGTTAGTAAGTTGGCGTGCTCCGATCTCCAGCATACCTAAACCGGCGATCACCGGGTTTGAGATGAAATCGCCAGATGCGAACCTAGGCGACCAAGTGATTAGAGATCACCGAAAGAAGGACATCGCCGAAGGATCAGTGAAGCTTGATCCAGGCTTTCGAAGCAGAGGATAAAGTCGTCAGATAGTCATCCCCTAGCTAACCAGAGGTTGAGGTCGGGGAACAGCTTACCTGAACATGCACGATGAAGCAAGAGAAGTAGATCATGAAGGCGGCCGGCGAGACCAAAGGGAAGGTGTGTATGAAGGCACCCGTACTCGCCACGCAGAAGAGATCACGCTCCAAGGCAACTATGCGCTGAGTTGTTTCATACATAAGTAACTTGGCCAAAAGCCTGAAGAGTAAGAAGTGGCGCCCAAGTCAAGGATGCTCCATATGGTGACACGTGTACAGCTGGATGCAAGCCACGTGTCCAGATGTGTAACTGTCAGGAGAGAGAAAGTGCACAGGTATATAAGAGATTCTAACGAACTTCTGAGGTACGCGCGTTTTAGATTACTTCTTTTACGCTTGCGAGAACTTGAGTACGCTGAGAGAATTTTGCGCGGTTCCTGTTCTTAGTTTTCTCTTAGTATTTTGGTGGTTCAGTCGCTGACTTGGGCGTCGGAGCGTGATCGGCCGCAGCGGCGCCGTTCTGTCCTTTTGCAGGTTCTTGAGGTGAATCAGAGTGAAGGACAGAAGCTAACACGGCGCAAAGTCGATCCAGGTTTGACGAGGCAAGGCTCTTGCGTCTTGGTCAACAGGCAGGATCATAATTAATATAAATAACAGGGCAATATTTATTGGTGTCCTTTATTTTATAATTATAAATATTTAAATTCATTAACTTAAAATTATTTATTTCAGGCATTAGATACTGGTAGTGGTGCTCCATCACCGAATCAAATAATAGGATCTAAGTGCTTGAAGAAAAATTGATTAGGGATGAACATGTGTTTTAATTTTAAATTATGAACCAACTTTTGAATAATTATGTTTGTTCTAATTATAAATTATGTATCACGCTTTGAAGAATTATTTTTGTTTTAATTTTAAATTATGTATGAACTTTTTTACAATTATGTGTTTTAATTTTCAATGAAATGAATGGATGCTTATAAGTTTATATATTATTTCATTTTATTAGTATTTTATTTTTTATTATGAAAATATATTATGTTTAGTTTAATTGTGCAAACCAGATTATAAAAAAGTGGTGGTTAAATTTCATTTATTTAGAATTTAAATTATGTTAGTTGAAACCGACGTATTATGTTTACAATTTTATTATAATACTGACGGTTAAAAATGCCACATTGTACCCTATATAATGGCGCTGAAATCTTTTTTAGTGAATTAAATTGCAACTGTTATAACTGACATTACTTACATGTAAAAACCGTCACTTTAAACATAGTGTTAAAGTAGTAGGTGTTGCGGTGGGTAGCGTAATGGCGACTTGTTTCATGATAGTTTGGAAAACTGTCACACACGTATATTGTGACGATTATAAACGTCAATTTATACGAAAATAACCGCCACTTTATACAACATATTTTGTAGTGTATATCTTAATTTTGTCTAAGTATAAAGTTATTCTTTACAAATTTTCATCATAAAATGTTTACTAATCATTGGTTTTGGTTGCACTTGACATTAACATGCTTCTATATATGACTTCTTAGTTCATCTGTATATTATTTGAACTCGGATGCATATATTGTTGTTACCTTTACTGACATGTTTTTCTGTAACTGCATAAATGATAGCAGAAAAAGTTGAAGCACTGTTCATATTTGGATCTACTTATTTGAGTGAGAAAGAGGGGGGAGGTAGCCAGAGCCTCATCAAGGAAAAGAGAAATAATTTGCAGTGTGTTTCAGAAATTATCCATTAATATGGGCGTAGAGAAGCAATTTACTGATAATGGACAATGTTCTAATAATGTGTAGTTCTACTGTTGGATGGATACAATCAATTATGGTTGAAGGTATGATTGATTATGTCTCAACACATAATCAATTACGTGAACAGTATAATCAATTATGTTTTTTTTAATAAAAATAAAAAAATCTTTAAAATTATAATTTATTAATTATTTTATTTTAATATTTGAAATGTTAAATATAGCTCATTAATAATAATAATATTTATATGACTAAAAATGTGTAATTAAGTTTATAGATTTATTGAATATTATAGAATTATATTTTTAGTTTTATTAGTTTCAAAAATAAGTATGATTACAATTATGGAACTAATGTAAATAATTTTAAAATATATAGGTATTAATAATTTTACAAATTCATTTTTAGTATTTATATTCATTAGCAATCAGATAAAATTGATATCTAAATTTATATTTTTTAAGTTTCATTATCTTTTTAATTTTATTATGAATTTATTATTTAGTTGTATTATTAATAAAATTCAATTATGTTCCATACTTTAAAAAATGTCACAATGCGCCTATTTTTCATCCAAACTTTATTCAACTTTTTATTAGTGAGGGAATCAAATTTAACAAAAATAAATAAATAATAAAACAATTGTTTCTTATTAATCATTATTTAAATATCATTTATATATATTATTAAAAAATAATTTAAGGATATATTAATAATCTTTGTTATATTAAAATTTTAATTTACTACAAATTTTTATATCAATTTTCACTCAAATTCACCTACATCCAAAAAAGACTCATTTTCTAATCATTTTTCCCCCTTTCCTTTTCAACCTCAATCATCCAAACAAAGGACTTGTCTCTCCTAACGCAATTTGTGATTTGTTTAAATGGCCAAGAAATTTGATCTTATTAAAGATAAATATGATAAGCGAGAAACATTGAAAATTACAAGAAAGTAACTAAATAGAAATTAATTTTAGAGACAAAAAAATAATTAGTCACTATATTGACTAAATTAGATACTATTTTATAGACTAAAAAAGTTATTGGTATCTAAAATAGTTTTATTTTTATTTTTTATCAGCAAGTAAAAAATGAATAAATATGAACCACCTTAGGAGTGGTCCAATCCTTATACAAGATCATAACACAACAAACCCTACCATGCACCTTTCAAGCTACCTAACTCTTACAAAACTGAAAAAACAACAACGAACAACTCAGTCAATGGAAACTACCTTGCAAAGATTCAAGTAATTGAATACATACACACCAGAGGTTCGATCCATCACACAGGATAAGAAAAACGAGCAGAGGCAGACTTAGCAGTTACCCACGCCTAAGCCTTTAGTTGAGCCAAAGTGAACATTTATGAATGACCAACCACTTTTGAAAATATGTTTCCAGATTTCACTAACAATTTCAGATTTCACTTGAAGTTCTTACTATTAGTCTTCTTAAATATTTAGAAAATGTTGTAAATAATTTGGGCTCAAATGAGGGGTCCAAATAGTATAAATAAGCTAGAATAAAGTACCTTTAGCATAGTAGGGGGTGTGGGTAGCATTCTAGTTTTTTCCTAGCCCATTTGAAGGTATTTTGACCTAGTTTCTAGAAGGATAAGCCTAGAATACGGGATTGACTTAGTCAAACCCTATGACTATCCAATTTTTCCTTTTCCCATTCTACCCTTTTTTCTTCTTTTCCAAGGCTCCTAAATCTATAAATAGGGAGGCATACCTCATGTATTGACATGTTGAATGAAGAGTAAAGTTACTATACACAAATTGTGTTAGAATTGTGAGTGAGTGAATCTCTTCCTAAAAGTTGGTCTTATCTTGTGAGTGTTGTGAGCTCTTTAGTGGCGACATCTACACTTATCTTGGATTCAATTCACCATCAAAGTGGCGGCTTATTCACAATTCCATATCTCCTAAGTTTCCTTTCACTTATCTTTTTCCATTCCATTTCCATTCCTATTTTCAATTCCAAAATATGTCTTGTTCTTGTTTTTGCTTCCTTTAAATCAATTTGGTCCACGTATTGCTCACCATATGTTTGCTTAAATTCCGCACCCATACTTGTCATTCATTCTCACCATTAACTGTGTTTTTCCTTTGGTCTTATGGAAATGAACCTTAACACTTGTTAAGTTAATATCCAGTGGGAATTTTCCTTAGGCTTCTCACTATATTTGTCCTAAAATCTAAATCTAACTAAAGTGTCACTAATCAAATGAACAGTCCTAAAATCAACTCACATCATGTGGTATCAAGAGCTGTGGCTGTGTTTATCTTTTTTAGTTGATTTGGCACTTTACATTCAAGCAATTTACATTCTAGCACATTTAATTCTTGTCTTTAAATTCAAGTACCTTTACTTTCTTGTTTTTAAATTAAAGTACCTTTACTTTCTTGTCATTATTTTCTTGCTTTTAATTTTCCAGCACCTTTATTTGTTGCAGAATTTTTTTCAGCCTTTCTATTTTCATAGCATTTTTCGCTTTTGAATGTTTACTTTGTTATCCAATTTTTTTTTTCTTACCTATTGTGATTGTGTTATATGTTTTTAGTGTTCTAGGTGTCATTACTTTGATTCTTCTTAATGTGAAGTTTACACATTAATTAGAAACTTGTTTTAGTAGAAGTTGATGTTAAGTTCCAAACATATGATTTCAAGTGTTCAATTCTATTGAATCCAACCAAAATTTTTGTGAAAATTTCAAGCTCTTGAAAATTTGCTTGATGCAACTTATGATCCTTCTTTGCCCTGAGTCACATTAAAACCAAAACAACAAAACAGTACCGTTGTTTTACTGCACCAAACAGTGGCATTCAAAACAGTAAGCAATTTCAAAATAATAAGAAAAAAAAAGTGATGTTTCAAAAAAAGCAATTTCATATATAATCTGTATTACATATAATTTTTTTCTTTTGTATACAGTGCAATACTGAATTTTTTTGTAATGATCTCCGTTGGTTGATGAAAAGTTTGTTGTTTAGCATTTGAAGAAGATCCAAGGTGATAGATGTGTTGGGCCTCTAAATGAAGTTGTTCAGTCTGTTGTGGTGTGTCATACTAATGGAGAAAATTTTTATTAGTTTAGTTTGAAAAAAAAATTGTGAAATGAACATATATTATCGCATGATGTAGGTTGTAAATGCGTTATGAAATGGGTAGTGTGTCTATTGTACCAATTTCATGTACATTGTATTATCACGCAAATGTTTATTTCCATGGAACAAAATTCATTCAATCAAATAGTTTACGTTAGTCATTCTATATTGTTATTCACCTTTCATAATATTGTGATCAATATTTATTATGTCTTCCTGTTCACTTTATTTAGATTTAATGTGTGGGTTAAAATATTTGGTGAAAGCTAAACTTACATATAACCCAATCAACTTGAGAAAATTCAACTATTGCCAAAATAGATAAGAGGAACAATTTCATTAATAAGGACTCCACAAACGATATTGTAATGATAAAAGTGAATACTTCTAGGACTCAGCTGCTGGATGATAAAACTCTCTTTGAAGTTCCAAGGCAAAGCTAGGCAGAGAAGGAGCACAAGAAACCATGGTAGGCAGGGAAAAGGAAGATTGCCTTGCTCACAGGTTTTCGATTGACATTATACATAAAATACAGGCTCAACCCTTCATATATAACCAGTTTGTGTTGAAAAATCTTAATGAATGCATCACCAACCTCTTACTGCCAATAACCAATGCATGTCCATGTGTGACTGTTTTGGTTTCACACGTGCAGGGACTCACACCAATACATATGAATCTCTACCAAACTTTGCTTGATTCATGGGTCTCAATTAAGGTTGCCCCTCAATTAAACCAGTGCATGGTCTACTTTAAAGGAGTCCATGCTTTGAATCCATGTTTGCTATATCTGAATCACCGAATCATTGCAAAGTTTCAGGGAATGCACCAACGAAATCAAATGGAATTAGTGGCTCGTTACGCGTGAATGTGGACTGAACTAATGACAAATGCATATCAATTGAAGTCATGACACAGAACAATGACTTCACACATGCTGTAGTCTTCCATCTAAAGACCAGTTTAAATGTTGTGAAAACGACTACCCAATTGAATAAATTGTGGAATGTGAACAGGACTTCACAAATAAACAAAGTTGTGCCTCCTGGAGACGATTTCAGTGTAAATATGTTTTAGGCAACAAGAACAATTTAAACTAATATTATTTAAAATCATTGGAAAGAAAACAAAGTAAGCACGTTTGAAATCATTTAAATGTTTAAACAAAATTGGTCTAAACTGAAAATGATACCAAAATTAAATTGACTAATTTCAACATTTAAATTTAGTTACACTGAGTTCAACCTAATTTATATGTATAAACTGATGTGTACGTCATTTTAAACCACAAAACTTAAAGCACGTACCTGGATTCACTCAATCATTCCTATATCAATCTTAGAAAATAGTGATGGCAACCAAAAGCTAAAATCAATCAATCAACCAAAAGTAATCCTAACATATCTTTTTCAAAATGTTATATAGTTTTTGAAACCCATTCGATAAGCATAATTTGCGTGCATAAGTCATACCCTAACCAAACGTACATACAATATCTGACGGACACCATCTGG
The DNA here is from genome assembly GCF_051622355.1 of Phaseolus vulgaris. Lineage (NCBI taxonomy): Eukaryota > Viridiplantae > Streptophyta > Magnoliopsida > Fabales > Fabaceae > Phaseolus > Phaseolus vulgaris. The sequence continues at coordinate 17,415,197 of NC_143501.1, read as the reverse complement.
AACTTCATCTCCATGTCCACGAGGTCTTTGTCCAAATCCCATTTTTTTTTCTATTTTTCTCCCTCTCTCTAAACCCTAAAAAAAAACTCAAAATTCCGCTCCTTGAAAATTAAATTTCAGTGGAATTTTAGCCACCGAAAGAGAAAATTAGAGGTGGTATCGACTCTCCATAAATCAAATTTATAGTGCACAATGAATCATTCTTATTACAAAATAAAATAGAATAAAATAGAAGAGATATGATCAAAAGAAAAAAAAACAAAGGATATAAGAAATAATATTTTTTTTTCTATTTTTCTTACTTAAATCAAAGTAAAGAGTCAGAATATATATGAGAAGTACTCATTATAGGTTTAGCTTAAGAACATAATGTAAATAAAGAGCCAATAAATCTAGAATAAGAAAAGACAAAATAAAAGTTAGATATATGTATAAAGAGAAAAACTAAGAATTAGAAAAGACAAATTTAATATCAACTTCCTTCTAAAAGCCTAATATCCATATTAGTCTCGTCAGCTGGGGAGCAAATATTGATGAGACCGAGCTTGGAGCAAATACTCTTGAAAGATTGAAGACTTAAGGCTTTGGTATAAATGTCATCCAGTTGCTCTAGGGTAGAAATGGGAAGAAAATGTTTGAGACCCTTCTTCAATTTTTCCCTAACAATGTGACAATCTATTTCCATGTGTTTCGTATGCTCATAAAACACTAGATTTGTTGCAATGTATCTTGTTCAGTCATTGTCATAGTATAAAAGAGATGGTTGCTCAAAGGGGACTTTGAAATCTTGAAGAAGATAAGTTAGCCATTGAATTTCACATGTAACAGTGGTCATTGCCCTATATTCAGCTTCATAGGAACACTTTGATATTGTTCCTTGCTTCTTTGATTTCTAGGATATGAGGGAATTCCCAAGATATACACTAAAACCAGTCACTGATTGTCTTGAATCACTACAGGTACCCCAATCACTATCACAAAATACTTTTAAATGAGTAAAAGTGTTGGAAGAGAAAAATAAACCAAGACTCAGAGCTCTTTTAATATATCTAAGAATTGTAACTATTGTATTATAGTGAGATATTGCAGGCTTAGCAAGAAATTGAGAAAGTTGTTGCACGGAAAAGATTATGTCGGTTGAGTATTAGTGAGATACATAAGTCTTCCAATCAATCTTCCATAGACTTGAACATCTGAGAAAATAACACTTCCAATAGAAGATAATTTTCCATGATTATCAGTTGGAGTAAATGCAGGTTTGCACGCTAAAAGATATGCATCTATTAACTATTCCTTCCAGTGCATATTTCCTTTAGTTCACCATTATCCCTTTCTTACTTCTTTCTATTTCAAGACCAAGAAAATATTTTAAATTTCCAAGATCCTTAATCTTGAATGTTTCATTCAATGCTTGTTTGATTCGCTCAATCTCCTCTTTATCATTTCCTGCCAATATTATATCATCCACATACAAAAGTAATTCTATAAGAGATCCTTCAAAACAATTAATGAACAAGGAATGATCATTCATAGATTGAGTATATCCCACAAAAAGTAAAAAGGATGACAGTTTGGAAAACCACTCTTTGTTGGCTAGCTTAAGCCATATAAAGCCTTTTTATTTAATTTACAAACTTATCCTGGTTGAATAGAAGTCAATCCGAGAGGAGCAACCATGTATACATCTTCTTTAACTCTCCATGTAAAAAGGCATTGTTTATGTTTAATTGTTTCAATTCCCAATTATAGATAGAAGCTAGAGAAAGATGTAACCCTATGGTGGTTATCTTTGCTACTGGAGAGAAAGTATCAAGGTAGTCAATGCCTTTTGTTTGTGTGTATCCCTTTGCTACTAGCCTTGCTTTATACCTTTCAACTGTCCCATTAGGCTTATATTTTATTTTGAATATCCATTTGCAACATGTGGTTGTTTTTTCCTTAGGCAAAAAAGAAACCTCCATGTTTGATTTGACTCTAAAGCAGATATCTCATATTGTATAGCTTTTGTCCAATAGTCATGTTTCATAGCTTCCGAATAAGTGTTGCCTCAACATGTGAATAAAGAGACATAACAAAATATGTGTAAGAAGGTGATAAATTGTTATAAGAAAAAACAGAATTCAAAGGATATTTAACTCTTGAAGATGTATTAGAAATATTAAGATTACAATGATAATCCTTTAGATACTCAAGTGGTCTTTTTATTTTGGTATACACATTTAGACAGGCTGATCTGATTCAAAAAAATTTATGTGTCATGATCTTCATTGAGGTTTTGGTTTATATGGGCACACAATTTTTCTAGAACCTCAATGTCTGATTCACAGTTATTATTACTATTATTTTCAGCATTATCACAAGGTGCAAGAATGACTTGTGATGGCTGACTCAAAACAGGTTGATCTTCAGTAAAAAAAAATGATCATGAAAGTAAAGACAGTTTGTTTCATTGCTAGTATCTTGAACCCTTTGATATGGAAAAACATGTTCATAGAAGATAACATCCCTAGACACAAAAAATTATCTAGATTGAATATTCAACAAAACATATCCCTTTGTGCCCCTTTTAAAACCAATAAAAACACATTTTGATGCCCTTGGATCAAATTTTCTCCTGTTTGTTGACAAATTACTAGCATAACATAAAGATCCAAACACCTTTAATCCATTAAAATTGGTTGCAGTTTTGTAAAACATTTCATGAGGAGAAGAATAATTTAAAACAAGTTTTAGAAGCATGTTTATAATATACGCAACATGTATCACAAAATATGACCAATAAATTTTGGGTAAAGCAGATTGTATGTATCATGAGGATTCTTGCTACATTTAATATATGACCATGTTTCCTTTCAACTATGCTATTTTTTGTTGTGGAGTATTGACACATGATGTTTGATGCACTATTCCTTTGTTAACAAATGAATTAGTCATGAACAATTTAGTATCATTATCACTTCTTATTATTTTTATTGCTATGCACTGAGTATACCATGAAGAGATCACGCTCCAAGGCATCTATGCACTGAGTATACCATGCATAAGTAACTTAGCCAAAGAAGAGTTAGAAGTAGCGCCCAAGTCAAGGATGCTCCAGATGAAGGCACGTGTACAGCTGGATGCGAGCCACGTGTCCAGATGTGTAACTGCCAGGAGAGAGAAAATGCCCAGGTATATAAGAGTTTCCAACGAACTTCTGAGGTACGCATGTTCAGATTATTTCTTTACGCTTGCGAGTCTTGAGTACACTGAGAGAGAACTGGTCACGGTTCCTTAGAGTTCTTGAGTCTTACTCTTGAGTAATTGGTGGTTCAGTCGCTGACTTGGGCGTCGGAGCGCGATCGGCCGCAGCGGCGCCGTTTCGTCTTTTGCAGGTTCTTGAGGTGGATCGCGGTGAAGGACGGAGGCTGACACGGCGCATACGTCGATCCAAGTTTGACGAGGCAAAGCTCTAGCATTTTGGTCAACAGGCAGGATCATTAGGCGCCCACCGTGGGGCCGTGTAAAACCTGTTCCCATCCACAGCGTGAGTTCTTAGAGGTTTCTGCAGTTTCTGTGTGGTTGTGTGCTGGTGCAACCATTGTTCGCTGTTCGTCTAAGTTTTGTTCGGTTGTTTCGCGTTTTCCACCGTTCGTTCGGGTTTTTGTTCGGGGAGGTGAGGTTTTCTGCTGTTGGCGCGAGTTTTAATCGGTGAGATCTGAGTTCTGTTGCTCGTTTGGATTCTTGTGGAAGAAGCGTTGGTTTTTGGTGGAGTTGCGAGTCTCTGTGAAGGCTTGTTGTGTTCTTGAGGTTCTTCGAAGTTTCTGCGAATTTCTGACCGATTGATTACTGAATCGATCGTCGCTGAAGAAGGTGTTGTTCATCGCTCTCTGTGATTCGTCAAGATTTCATGAGAAAAATGAGAAGCAACCGTTCAAGTCCAGTTGCGCCCGTTGCTGCTGAAGGCGCCATGACTATGGCGCAGATGGTGGAAATCATGCGTTCGCTGCAGGCGAATGTTGAAGCCTCGCGCATAGAGCAGGCAAGAATGCACGAGGACCTGGTCGCCTCTCGGGCCAGAAATGATGAGCTTAGCAGAGTGACTGAAGAACTGCGTCAAGCTCTTCAGGAGCAGCGAGGGCGCCCAGTCGCCGAAGAGGTCGCGCCGTCAACGCCGCCTCGCGTTTTCCCCATGCCTTTCGCTCAGGCGATTACCGACACGCCTATCCCTGCGAGTGTGGTACCTGTGAAGGCTGCTTTTACCGGTGTGGAGGATCCTGAGGCACATCTCACCACGTTCCATACGCAGATGATGTTGTCAGGAGGGTCAAACGCCGTGTACTGCAAGATGTTTGTGAGCACACTCCAGGGAACGGCGCTGGAATGGTTTGTGAGCCTGCCTACGGGTCACATTACCAACTTCCAACAGTTTTCAAAGATCTTCGTCGAGCAGTACATAGTGAACAAGGCACCGCCCAGGGTGTCTTACGATCTGTTCGACATAAGGCAGTATCAGGGAGAGTCCCTCAGGGACTACCTGAATCGTTTTGGGGCGCAGATGGTCCGCTCGCCAGCCAAAGACGAAGAGATGCTGGTCTACGCATTCAAAAAGGGCGTGCTGCCGGGACCATTCTGCGAGGCATTGATCAGGGCTCACCCCGCCACATTTGCTGAGGTCAGGCGACTTGCGGTAGCCCACATCGCCGATGAAAGTGAGGTCGCCGAGAAGAGGGGAAGCGTGGCTCCCGCAAGGCCACGTGCCCAGACCAGGATCCAGCCACAGAGGGTGATGGAGACCGCGGCGGCCAGGAAGGATCAGAGGACTCGCCATCCTTACGATCCGAGGAAGAACAAGGGTAGGGGCCAAGGGTGCCCTCAACCAGCACGCCGGGAGTACAATCGCCCGCCGAAACACAAGTTTGTCATGGGACTGGCGGACCTGATCGCCATTCCCAACATATCAGCTAGGTTGAAGGCGCCCGAGAAGGTGGGCGATAAGGTGTTGGGACCAAAGCCAGATGTCTGGAGCGAATTCCACCAGGGCTTTGGCCACACCGTGGATTCATGCTTGGCTTTAGGATACCAGCTCGACGATCTGGTCAAGAGCGGGTTCCTAAACGACTACTTGCTGGATAGAAGGACGGGGGGCGCGTCGAGCTCCCAACCAGCAGGTGGTGAGGCTCAGCAGCACGAGATGCCCACCCACGGAGAAATCCACACCATTGCAGGAGGTTTCTCGGGTGGTGGATGCACCGCATCACAGAGGTATGCGAGGTCTGTGATGACGGTAGATATGTTTGAGGACCACTCGCCGGATGTGGACATTACGTTCACAAGGCAAGATCTTCGGGACGTTGTGCCTCATGACAACGATCCCATAGTCATCTCGTTGATCACAGCAGGAAGGAAGGTTCACAGGGTTCTGGTGGACCAAGGAAGCTCGGCAGACGTGATGTTCTGGCCGACTTTCACGCAGTTGGAGCTACCCCTTGACCAGCTGAGGCCCTATGGAGGGTGTTTGTATGGTTTCGCTGGTGACCAGATGAGGCGGGGTCGAGAACAGAGAAAATCAAGTACCTTGTCGTGAACGCTCCTTCAGCATACAACATTCTGTTGGGAAGGCCCACGCTCAATAGAATAGGCGCTATACCGTCGACCCGGCACATGAAGGTGAAGCTGCCGTCTATGGAGGGGGTGGTGATCACCATCAAATCCGACCAGAAAGAAGCGAAGAAGTGCTATGAGAATAGCCTGAAGAACAAGAGGTCGGTGAGTTACGTGACAACCACCCCGCCTCCTGGTGTGAAGGCCAGGCCGATGGTAATAGAAGAGACCGCCGGAAGTGACGTGGTGATGGTGGATGCTGAGCTGGGGGAGGGGAACGCCGATCTAGAGGAAGAGGAGGCGAGGAATCGCCCTGAGGAAGCGAGGGAGCTGGGAATCGCCAGGGCGATGATCGCCAGAGAAACCAGACCAAAACCCGTCGAGCAGTGGCTCGAAAGAGAAATCGGGGGAAAGATCTTCAAGCTAGGAAGATCTCTGGAAGTGGAACTTCAGGACCAGATCGCCAAGGTGATAGAGCGGCATCTGGATGCGTTTGCATGGTCCGCTTCGGACATGCCCGGGATCGATCCCGACTTCATGTGCCATCATTTAACGATGAACAACCAGGTGAGACCAGTACGACAGAGGAGAAGGAAGTTCAATGAGGAGAGGAGGCAGGCGATCAGAGACGAAACCCGGAAGCTCCTCGCTGCAGGCCATATCAGGGAAGTCCAGTACCCTGAGTGGCTAGCTAATGTCGTGCTGGTGAAGAAGAGCAATGGGAAATGGCGCATGTGCGTCGATTTCACCGATCTGAACAAGGCCTGCCCAAAGGATTCGTATCCTTTGCCAAGCATAGACGCCCTGGTGGACAGTGCTGCAGGGTGTAAGTTGTTGAGTTTCCTGGATGCCTTCTCGGGATATAACCAGATCAAGATGCATCCCATGGATGAAGAGAAGACTGCCTTCATGACCGAGAGATCGTGCTACTGCTACAAGGTGATGCCTTTTGGGCTGAAGAACGCGGGGGCCACATACCAGAGGTTGATGGATCGAGTACTTGCACCAATGCTGGGAAGGAATGTGCAAGCGTACGTGGATGACATGGTCGTGACCTCGCCGGAGAAAAGCAAGCACGTTGCGGACTTGGAGGAGTTGTTCACTACGATCGCCAAGTTTAGGTTGAAGCTGTATCCCGAAAAGTGCATCTTTGGCGTGGAGGCTGGGAAGTTCCTGGGATTTCTCTTAACTGAAAGAGGAATAGAAGCCAACCCTGATAAGTGCGCTGCCATATTCGCGATGAGGAGCCCGGCAACCGTGAAGGAAGTGCAGCAGCTTACAGGTCGGATGGCCGCCCTGTCTCGTTTCGTGTCAGCTAGTGGAGAGAAGGGCCATCCGTATTTTCAGTGCTTAAGGCGGAACAACAAGTTTACCTGGACGAAGGAGTGCGAAGAGGCCTTCGTTAAACTTAAAGAGTACCTGGCGAGCCCGCCGGTTTTGTGCAAACCACTGGTGGGAACCCCTCTCAGGTTGTATTTTGATGTGACTGAGAGGGCGGTGAGCGCGGTGCTCGCCCAGGACCAAGATCAGGCTCAAAAGCCTATTTATTTTGTTAGTAATGTGCTGCAGGGCCCCGAAACGAGGTATCAGGCCCTGGAGAAGGCTGCACTGGCAGTAGTCTTTTCGGCAAGGAGGTTACGCCACTATTTCCATAGCTTCACGATACTGGTGATGACCGACCTGCCCATCCAGAAGGTTTTGAAGAAGCCTGACGTCGCTGGGAGGATGGTAAAATGGGCAGTGGAGCTGTCGGAATTTGATATTAAGTATGAGCCCCGAGGTCCGATCAAGGGGCAGATCTTCGTAGACTTCGTGGTCGAGCTCTCGTCTGAGGCGACACGAGTTGAGGGGAATGGCTTCCGTTGGGTGCTTTCAGTGGACGGATCGTTGAACCAGCAGGGTAACGGTGTTGGAGTCATCTTGGAGGGACCCAACGGCGTGCTGATCGAACAATCTTTGAGGTTTGCCTTCAAAGCCAGCAACAATCAAGCAGAATATGAGGCGCTGATCGCCGGTATCTTGCTGGCTAAGGAGATGGGAGCCAGGGTGCTGATGGCTAAGAGTGACTCGCTGTTAGTCACGGGACAAGTAACAGGCGAGTTCCAGGCCAAAGATCCACAAATGGCGGCTTACCTGGAGTATGTACAGGAATTGAAGAGTTCCTTTGTCTCCTTTGAAGTGGTGCATGTGCCCAGAGAGCAGAATGCCCGAGCTGACTTGCTAGCTAAGCTCGCCAGTTCAGGCAAGGGGGGTAGGCAGAGGACGGTGATTCAAGAAACTCTGAAGACGCCGAGAGCATTTGTGGCAGATCACCTGGTTCTTCAGATAAGCAAGTCGACGGAGAAAGCGGCGAGGAGTCACAGGTCTTTGACTCAAGAGACCTTGAGATCGCCGAGAATAAGGGCATGTTGGGGGGAGAAGGTGAACGTGACGCAGGTCTGCGCTACGCATGAGCCAGACACCTGGGTAACGCAGTACAAGCGATGCCTGGCAGATGGCCTTCTCCCGCTGGATCCGACAGAGGCTAGGAAGATAAAGAAGAATTCTAGCAAGTTCACAATGATTGACGGCGAGTTGTACAGGTTTGGGTTCACTCATCCACTCCTGGAATGTGTGCACGACGAGAAATGTACAAGAATTATGGCAGAGCTCCATGAAGGGGTATGCGGAAGCCACGTCGGGGGTCGAGCTCTGGCCGCAAGGACTCTCCGTGCAGGTTACTACTGGCCAACAATGAGAGAAGATTGCAAGAGGTATGCGCAGTGCTGCAAGCAATGCTAGCAGCACGCCGATTGGCACAAGGCGCCTCCCGAGGAGTTGAAGTCGATTTACAGCCCTTGGCCGTTTCATACATGGGGAATCGACATCCTGGGACCGTTCCCGCTGGCGATCAGGCAGATGAAGTACTTGGTGGTGGCGATTGAGTATTTCACCAAGTGGATCGAAGCAGAACCAGTGGCCTAGATCACCGCACACAAGATCGAGGGTTTCGTGTGGAAGAACATTGTGTGCCGGTTTGGTGTGCCCAAGCGCCTGGTGTCGGACAATGGGACTCAGTTTGCAAGTCACCTGTTGAAGAAGCTGTGCGAAGGGGTGGGAATTCAACAAGTATTTGCATCCGTCGAGCACCCTCAGACGAATGGCCAAGTAGAGTCAGCCAATCGGGTACTACTCAGAGGCTTGAAGAGAAGATTAGAGAAAGCCAAAGGAAGCTGGGCTAAGGAGGTACCCCGTATAGTCTGGGCGTACCACACCACCGAGCAGTCAGGAACCCATGAGACCCCGTTCAGTTTGGTTTACGGGTGCGATGCAATGATTCCAGTGGAGATCCAGGAGAGCTCGCCGAGATTCCAGAACTTCGTGGAAGAAGACTCGAATGAGGAAAGAAGGTTGAACCTGGACTTACTGGATGAGGTCAGGGAAGAGGCGAGATTAAAAGCTGAGGCGGTGAAAAGAAGGATTGAACGAAGATATAACTCGAAGGTGATGCCAAGACAGTTTAGAGAAGGCGGCCTGGTGATGAGGAAGGCTCACCAATACGAGATGGAGAATAAGCTGTCGCCTAAGTGGACGGGGCCGTTCAGAATAACCGAGGCGCTTGGGAACGGCGCCTACCGCTTAGAAACTTTGGAAGGAGGGGCGATCCCTCGCACTTGGAACGCCACGCACCTCAAGCTATATTACAGTTAAGAACTTTGTAAGGAAAGACAAACACGAAAAGCTTTACAATGTTTCTGTTAAAACAGTTTGGAGGGGGCACTCTTTTTTCCCTAAGGAGGGTTTTTAATGAGGCCACCCAATAAAGAAGAGTTTTCAAAGTTTAAAGTGTTTTAGATTTGCATGCTTGTTGTTTTCCGAAAGTTTTGAAGAAAGACCTTGTCACTTGTATGTGATTTAAGGCAAGTTGAAGTTATGTTGCATGCTTTCTAAAAAGTTTCTAAGTCCCCCATCGTCTTTCGGCGACTGGCGGCATCAGTTAAAGTTTCAAGTCCTCATCGTTTTTAGGCAATCGGAGGCACCAGTTAAAAGACCTCAACGCCCTCGCGCGTCCTAAGGCGAGAAAGAGATAAAGACCTCCTCGCCGTCGAGCGAGTGCAGGCGAGTTAGAATGAAAAGTCCTCAGTGTTTCTTGGGGAGAGAAGATGTAGCCCCTGGGGCAACGTAGAGGCACCAGTAAAAAGTCCTCAGTGCTTCCGGAGGAGAGGAGATGTAGCCTCTGGGGCAATGTAGAGGCACCAGCAAAAAGTCCTCAGTGTTTCTGGGGCAGAGAAGATGTAACCCCTGGGGCAATGTAGAGGCACGAGATAAAGACCTTCTCACCGATGAGCTAGTTCAGGCGAGTTAAAGACCTTCTCGCCGATGAGCGAGTTCAGGCGAGTTAAAGACCTTCTCGCCGATGAGCGAGTTCAGGCAAGATAAAATCCTTCTCGTCTCGAGCGAGTTCAGGTATGGTGTAAAGGGTGGAAGAAGTTTGGAGGGTGGCTAAGATAGGTTCGAAGAGAACGCCTAGCCACCCAGTCTTTTGTTCTGAAGCTCAGGGAGGTAGAGAAGGATCCGAAAGGCACCTCTACCCCCAGATAGGGGAACAATGGCCAAGTTGTGAAGGCAAGAGGAAGCTGGTATCGCCAAGAGTCTTTGGCGACCAGGAGATATCCAAGTGATGGCGAGGAAGCCAAGGCCCGTTTTGATAAGGCGGATCAGATGAGCTGTGTCTTAAGCCATTAGTCGGGTTGAGGTTCGTTATTTGAAGAGCGATTTCACGCTAAGGTTCATTACCTTGAGGTTACAAGTTGTTAGAGTGTTATTGTTCGAAAGTCAGTGGTTCGAAGCAGTTAAGTATACAACCACGCTCGCGGGGTTACTAAGTTAATTTTGTTGAAGTGAATTATACGAGGAGAGATAAGGCAGACAAAGAGCTTGTAAGAAGAAGACTTTATAATAAAGTAACACCAGTTCAGAATACATGTACAAGAAAAGGGAAAGTTTATTACAAGTAAGTATATCTAAAGGAGAAAGCATAGGAATCGTGAATGGAGGGAAGCAGTTAGTCTTCAGAAGGAACAATCTTCCCGTCCACCACTTCGTTGTTGAGAGACACCATGGAGAGGTCCAGATCGGGATATTGGCAGGCAAACTGCTCCAAGGCGGCGTCGAATCCAGCAGCGAGAATTTGGGCGGAGCTCAGCTCAAGTTCTTCAATCTGCTTCTTGAGCCCCTCGTTCTGCTGCTTCAGCTCTTCAGCTTGTTTCTTGAGTTCTTCAATTGTTTCCCGAGCTTGAAGAAGGTCTTCAGTAACCTTCTTGGATTCCGCCTGTGCCTGGGCCAGCTGTGTGGTGATCTTCCCATTTTCCTCTCTGGCCTCGGCGAGTTTGGCCATAGTGTCATCTCTCTCCTTTTCGACTTTCCCCAAGAAGACCTCCCGATCGGCTGACCTCTTCTCGAGGGTTTTTACCTTGGCAGCATCTGCTTTGATCGACGCCTCCAGGTCAGCCACTTTGACGCGATAAGGGACCAACTTGCTCTCCAGCTCGATCTTCTCTTGAGCTAAGAGCTGCACCTTATGGCGTAGATCGGTGGCCTCCTTGCGTGCCACCCGGAGCTCGGTGCTCATAGCATCTTCCACTCGGGAGTGATCGATCTCCGCGAGCATAAGATTGCAGGATAACTTCTCCGCCTCGATCCTGATTAGGCGATTCTCCTCTTGGAGCACGTAGATGTCATCCTGGAGCTTTTTGCTGGAACTCTCCACAGCTTTGGATATGATGGAAGGGAAATCCTCCGCCATCATCTTCAGTTTTGCTGAGAAGGGTTCCCACACCCTTTTGACCTCAAGAGAGAGGCTTGCTCGTGGAGGCACCGGGGGAGCTTGTTGTTGGTTCTCGCCACCACCTTCTTGAGTTGGTTGTAGAATGGGGGCTTCTTGGCATGGTGGCGACGGCGGGGATTCAGTGATGATGATAGGCGAATTGTGAGCGCCTTCATCCCTGCCTGGTACAACCCCAGCAGTTGAGGCAGTTGAAGGAGGACCCCCTCCAGCAGATACATAGGGCGTGGAGGCGCTCGGGGGGTTCTCCATAAAGTTGGGCTCGGCAGCCTCAACCACAGGAAGTGCAGCTGCAAGGGGAACCGCTTGGACTGGCGAGGTGGGAGCTGGGGGAGGAAGCAGTGTTGGAGGTGGAGCCGGCGGAGGGTGGTGTTGACGTTGGAAGAGGAGGTGGAGCAGGTGGTGAGGAAGGCGCCACCCTCTTCCTCTTGGTGATAAGGCCATCTTCAATTGCCTCATCGTCTTCTTCCTCATCCTCTTGGATCACCTGAGGGGTTTTCCTCTTTGGCTTCCTGAGGATGAGCTTTTTGCGTTGTTGGGCGGGCTGGGCCTCCGAAGGAGCTGGGCCTTTAGGCGGCGATCTCCCCTGGGCAGCGGCGATCTCCACCACTGAATTTGGCACGGTCTGGGAACCCGATGCCAACCCATGGGCTCGGGCGAGCGCCCTCAACTCAGCCAGTTTTCCCTTGCCCAACATGCGGTCTGCATAATGCAAAGGTACATGGGTCAGTTCAGAGAGAAAGATAAACACATAAGTCAGTATGCAAGAAAAGCAGATAAGTGGTGCAGAAAATAAAACCAAAGTCTTGTGCGCAACAGACAAGATGCCCAGCAGCAGTTAACAGAGGAATAACACAGGGCAAAGACTTAAACGTTGAAAGCACTAACCTATGCGAGCCTCGAGTTGATCTTCGAAGAACTCAAAGGAGATGAGCGCAGTGGTAAGGAAAGTGATGTTGATGTCTGCCACACTCTTCCAGAAGAGGCACAGATCTTTGTCCAAGGCTCCCATGTTGTCGGGGCTCCTTGGCCTCCTGAAGCTTCCCTTGGATTCTTTATTTCCCTTGTTTACCCAATACAAGGGAAAGCCGTCGAGCAGCGAGGCGTTCTTGTCGTTTGGGCGCACTTGGACAAACTTGCCTTTCCAATCCTTGTAGGATTGCTGGAAGATAGAGAAGATCGACCTCCCAGCAATCCCGTTCAGACTCACCCACAAGCGATCTCGTGGGTGTTTAGCTTCAAAGAGGAAAAGAAAAACGTCCACTGACGCTGGCAGTCCCAGATGTGCGCACATGATTTGGAACGCCCGCACGAATGCCCAGCTGTTGGGATGGAGCTGGGCGGCGGCGATGTCGAGCTCGGTGAGTAGCTCCCTTTCAAAACGAGTGAAGGGAAACCTAAGTTTCACCTTCTTGAATAGGGTGGTGTATACGAAGCAGAACAACCCGCCGTTGTTCCCTTTGTCGTCGGCGCACACTGGCACATCGGGGGGGCAAGGTAGCACCATCATCTTCTCGTCGTGCTCCTTGTGGAACGACAGGTGGGGCTCGTCCCCTTTCTTCTTCGAAGAACTATTCCAGCAGAGTTTACTGAGGAAGTTTCCTTCAGCAAAGTCGGGGTGGCCCATGGGTATAGCTTTTTGAAGTCTAGGGAAGGAATGGAGGCTCCTCCGGCGACCGGTGGAGTAGCCTGAGCCAGGTCAGGGCGAGAGGTTGCAGGCCTTTCAGCCTGGGAAGAAGAAGCACCAGGTGCTCGTGGTGGGTTATGTGCTTGAGACGGAGGGTTACGTGACGAGGGAGGAGGATTCGCGGTGGTCTTTGTACGAGCCATCGCGGAAACTGCAAAGGAAAAGGAAAGGGAAAGGTGAGCAGGGTTCGCAGAGGCTGGCCCAATCGTGAAAGAAGGATCAAGAAACGAACGAACGAAGGTTCGTTGTAATGGAGACGAAGCCCTAAGTTACGAGAAGGGAGAAACAGAAGAAACAGCCCACAGCGTATGCATCAGACAGTTAATGGATGATGCGAATCGGTTAAAATGCAGGAAAACTCAGCAGAAGAAGTAAAGGGAGTACCTTTTTATGATCAGAAGAACGATGAAGGAAGTTGAGAATCCAGAAGGTTGAAGAGCGTCGTGGGTTTTTGCAGAAGAAGCTTGGAGCGTTTGAGAAAGCAAAGAGGTGATGGAACAGTAGAAGTGAAATGGGTTTAAGGGTTTTTCGAATAGGTTTTGGAAGCGCAAACGACAATTAAAGGTAACCGTTGATGAAGCCACGTGTCGAGTGATTGGAAGAGTGTTTGGTGGAGCGTCAGGGAAGCAGAAAGTACAGACGCTTGGAATTCTGCGTCAGCGCCACGTAGATCGGTAGTGACGTGACTCCTTTAGTCTTTTCGCTGGACAAGTCTTCGCTTAAGACTGGGGGGCTTGTGTACCGCCCTGGTAGTCGGGAGTAATGACGTGGCGTCGAGCTATGATATAGGCGTGTTGGATGGGACACCTAGTTGGCAGAAGGGAAGGAGGTCGGGGGGTTTGCGTAGTCGCCAGTTATTAAGTTGGCGTGCTCCGATCTCCATCATACCTAAACCGGCGGTCACCGAGTTGAAGATGAAGTCGCCAGATATGAACCCAGGCGACCAAGTGATTAGAGATCGCCGAAACAAGGACATCGCCGGAGATGAAGGCGGATAGTCATTTCCCAGTTGGCTAGAGGATGAGCTTGGGAGATAGCCCACTTACACGGTGAAGCAGGTAGGGCAAATCATGAAGGCGGCCGGCGAGACCACAGGGAAGGTGTGTACGAAGGCACCCGAACTCGCCATCCAGAAGAGATCGCGCTCCAAGGCATCTATGCACTGAGTATACCATGCATAAGTAACTTAGCCAAAGAAGAGTTAGAAGTAGCGCCCAAGTCAAGGATGCTCCAGATGAAGGCACGTGTACAGCTGGATGCGAGCCACGTGTCCAGATGTGTAACTGCCAGGAGAGAGAAAGTGCCCAGGTATATAAGAGTTTCCAACGAACTTCTGAGGTACGCACGTTCAGATTATTTCTTTACGCTTGCGAGTCTTGAGTACACTGAGAGAGAACTGGTCACGGTTCCTTAGAGTTCTTGAGTCTTACTCTTGAGTAATTGGTGGTTCAGTCGCTGACTTGGGCGTCGGAGCGCGGTCGGCCGCAGCGGCGCCGTTTCGTCTTTTGCAGGTTCTTGAGGTGGATCGCGGTGAAGGACGGAGGCTGACACGGCGCATACGTCGATCCAAGTTTGACGAGGCAAAGCTCCAGCGTTTTGGTCAACAGGCAGGATCAATTCTATATGCGAGGAATCAATATAAATAAATTATCAGATGAACTAACATGGTAAGGAAAACAAATTTTTGTAAGGGATCAACAACTTTACCCAGGGATAAATATAGCAACCAGAGCTCTAATATCATATTATAAAATAAATAAATAAATATGAATAAAAGAGAAAAAAGGAAGACAAGGGATATAAGAAAGAATATTTCTTCTATTTTATTTTCCTTACTTAAATCAAAGTAAAGACACTAGTGCAGAAAAGGCCAAAGACAACAATTTTTTTAATAATTAGACAGCAATTTCAAAACTGTTGTCTATCAGTACGTAGTCTATTCTATTGAGGTAAAGAGGACGATCCCTTTCATCTTTTAACCCCTTTGGGGTGTACAATACTATGCTAGCGCAAAAATATAAAATAAAAACTAGCCCATCCATAGTGAAATATTGAGCTTGTAGTTATGGCTTGTAACTGTATAGTTGAATTTGCAATCCAGAATTATCATTTTCCTTTCCACTCCACATAGGTTATTACACTACTATAATTATATCTAAATATTTCAAAAATCATTTCGAATTATAGTATCAAAATGTCAACAATCTATAATATAAATGCTAAATTCATGGCTATAATTTAGTATTAAGTAATAATTTTATACAGTTATGTTAAAAAATTACTTATTTAAAATATTAGATTCACCAAATATATTATAATAGAACGCAATAGTTAATATACAAAAATTATTTATAAAGATAAATATAAGAAAAGAAGATACTAGGGAAAATACCATATTAACCAATTTACTATGTTTTGACTTATCCATGAGTTTTTTTTTCTTTACACTTCTTTTTACTAAGAAATTTACCTTATTACTCTCATTTAATATGATTACTAAAAAGAGTACTAATATTGTAATACATATTAGTGAAATATTTAATTAATGTAATAAACTAATTTAGAAAAAGAATAAAAAAAAATATAGGAGCCTTGCGTATAAAGGGGTTTGGGACTAGTACTTTATGAAAGACAAAAAAACAAAAGCATTGGTCTTGAAAAGTGTTGGCTTAAACGTATTGTCGGGAGAAAGAATTAGAAAATTGGGATCCCAACCCATCATGTAAGTAATATCTAATTTACATGCAGTATACGTGCTTTAAGGGGAATTAATTAAAATAAAAAGTACAAAATAAAATTGATCTATCTAATAAACTGTTTTGTATTATGCTTTTATAATTTTTGAAAAGTGTCATTTTTAAAAGTATCACATAATAATAACACACAAACCAAAAATTCTGAAAAAAAGAGGGCGACCAAGAAATTTATTCCTACTAGGGAGATGGGACCTAGAGAATTATTGAAGTCTTCTTCTCCTTCCTTCGGTCGGTCAGGTTACTGGGTGATGAGCAGGGATTCCTCTTGTCCTCCTGCTTCTCCTTCGGCACTCAGTCTCGAGTGAACACCGGATGGTGGGGGTACCTGCGAAGGCACTCTGACGCTCAAGTCAGTAAAGCGGGTGGTCAGCTCTTAGGTAGGTGAACAATAATAAAATGACATGCCTTACTCCTTGGGATGCGTGCTATTTATATTATTCTAGTGGGCCTACCTTGTTGGGCCCGTTTATCGGAGTGGACCCTGCTTAGGGTTGCATTACGTAATTCTTAATGACGGATTAGCTTCACTGACCTTGGTTTGAGCATTATTGGCAACATGGGTCGGCCATCGGCCAGATCATCTGGTCTCGGTCGTTTCGGCCAAGTCATCTAATGTCTCGGCTAGGTAGACCGTCGGCCTCGTCGTCTCAGCCGAGTCTCTCAGGTCTCGGCCAGGTAGACCAGGTCTCGGGCAACCCGGTGGGTCTTGGGCAGGGAGATCAGGGGTCGGCCTCGCCCATACCGATACACTTTTCCCCCCGGATCAAGGACAGATATGCCCGATGAGTCTTTAACGGTGGGTGTTGGTTGGTCTCCCTGGCCGTGCGGCTGTCCCATTCCTCGAGGTATGACGTGAGCTAGGCGGCGTGACGTGACCCTAGGCGACGTGACGTGATTGGCATTAATGAGGGGTCTTTTGGGCGGGAAGCGTTGTAGGCCGTTGGATCCAAGAGATCTTAACGGTTAGGATTTATCTGGCGCTTCGAAATCCGAGGCCCATGGGCCTTATAAATAGGGGTTTCCACAGTGTCGTGACGTTGTGTTTTCATTTGTGAGTTTGTCTGATAACCGAGTGTTCTCCCGCCCCTAACTCTGAGATCCGAGTGACTTCTCGCCCTCTTTTACTAGGTTCGGCCTCGTTCAATCTTCACAAGGTTAGTGATGTCGACCGTGTCCCGGCCCACGTCTTCTTCGTTCGGCCATTCTTCCCCCTATCTCGGTCATCCCTCTCCTACCCTTGGGTCCTCTTCCTCTTCTTCCTCTTCTTCCTCTTCTTCCTCTTCTTCGTCAACCTCTTCTTCTTCATCTACTGCTGATTCTTTGTCGGTCGGGGTGGTCGAGGAGCCACCCATGGTAGAGGTGGTTAGGGGGATGACCCGGTTAATGCTGTTGACCGGTCGGACTTTCCCCCGGTTAATGCTGTTGACCGGTCGGACTCTCCCCTGACGGCCATTCCGCTAATGGATCTTAGCTGGGTGGATCCTAAGGTGGTTGAGATCTCGTCCACCTATGACACCGAGGTATCTGTGACCAAGTTTTTGGCCAAGTACCCGGTGTTGAAGGCGGGCGAGTACTCCGGGGATTCTAGGGATCCCGACTACTTTAGTATCTTGCCTTGCGGATCAACTGAGAGCGTATGTATGGGGCGGGCTAGTGTCGCCGCCCCTTCTTTTACATGTATACCTGCTTCTTCTCGGACCTACATGTGTCCCTTCCCTTTGATAAGTTCACAATGGGTGTCCTTCGGGCGCTCAATGTGGCTCCCACCCAAGTTCATCCAAATATGTGGGCGTCCCTTCAGGCGTTTCTCCTGTTGTGTGATGTTATGCGGCTTCGCTCCACCCCTTCTTCTTTCCTTTGTTACTATGGCTCTCACCCCGACCGCTTTGCTTCTTGGCTCTCCTTCGCCGGTCGGCCAGGGCACGTCTTGTTCGACCCTTTTGCAGTCTCGTACAAGAGGTTCGTCAAGATCGTCATTCGGCCCGAGGCGACGACCTTTTTCTTTGACCGAGCCGGTTCCCTTTGTATTGGACCACCAAACCCACAGATTTTAAGTTGTGGCCGAGGCCGATGGAGAGTGAGGAGGAGGTGGAAATTCTCTCCTTCTTCGACGCACTCCCGAGGAAACTTCCTTACCGATCGTTGATTGGTGCATATACCGAGACAGCGCGTTGGGCGACTATTAGGGGTATGGGTTCGTCCTTTGTTGTGTCGGTCGGTATTTTTATTTTCGTCTCCTAACTTGTGTTTTTTGATTTGCAGCTACCATGGTTCAAGAGAAGTCGGTCGGCGTTAGCATCCTCGACGAGTATCGGAAGAGGGCGACTGACCGAAAGGGACGTCGAAGCATTGACGTTCTTCCTGCGACCGCCCCGCCCGCCCCTGGTGCTGAAAAGGACTCAGTCGGTCCTTCCCGCAAATCCAAGAAAAGGTCGAGGGATGGTGGTAATATTGCCACCACCACTCGTTCCCCCGACTCTCTGCCGATGCCGCCTCCTCGTCGTGAGATGATCGAGGAGGCAAGCTCTCTTTCCCCCCGGCGCGTGGAGAAGGAGTTCGGGCCTTCTGCTGGCGGCCATCGGCCATCGTCCTCGGCCCTAGATCTTCTAGGGGGGAGTCATAAGTTCACGCGTAGAGTTCACGTGGCTCTCCCCGAGGAGACTTGGGAGTCGATCTGGGCCGTCTCCCCCATGGACCTGCTGAGGAGCGGCTAGGAGCTCATGTGCCGGTCAATCGTCCTCATCGAGCATGGGATTGAAGGTCGTGGCCGAAATGCCGAGGACATTTCTCGGTTGGAGCAGGAGCTGGCTGAGGCTCGTGAGAATTTGAGGTGGTCCTTTGCTGCCAATGATGACCTATCAGCCAACGCTGTCCGAGAGGCCGCTGAAAAAGGAGCTCGCCGAGAAGGATGCTGCCGAGGTGAGGCGGCTTTTCGCGACGACTAAGGCTGAGGCCTTGAGGGTGGCAATTGAGGTTGCCGAGGTGAAGAAGACGACCGAGGAAAAGCTTTTGTCCTCGGCCGCCCTCTAGATTGCGAAGGAGCAGGTTGAGGCTGAGCTCGACCAAAATTACGAGGAGTCGGAGGAGTTGCTTAAGCAATGCTTCGACCGAGTCATGCACCAAGCCCATGTTTTTTGTGGGGGGTCGCTAGCCACTGGTGAATTTAACATGGATTACGAGGTTTACCAGGGTGGGTTGGTTCCAAGCTCCGAGATGGGTGCTTTGGCGGCACAAGAGGCCAGGCCGACCGAGGCTGAGCAGGGTGAATGCATCGAAGTTCAAGACTAGGTTTGCTCTTGGTCGGGCTGTGGCCTTTTCTTGCCTTTCTATTTTGTTTCCTCCGAGGCTGGGGTGTGGCTTCCCCCTTTTGCAATCTTAATATATCGCCTTGCTTCTTTTTATTAACTCGCACAAGTTAAACGTGTCGGTTGTTATCTTGTTTGGGCGATCGGCCATCAACTGTGGTGTTAGCCGAACAAGTAAAAATGGGCGGTCGGCCATTAATTGTGACTTTAATTGAACAAGTAAAAGTGGGCAGTCGGTCATTTAATTGTGATCTTTAATCGAACAAGTAAAAATGGGTGGTCGGCCATTAATTGTGACTTTAATCGAACAAGTAAAAGTGGGCGGTCGACCATTTATTGCGAATGTTAAATCGAGCAAATTGAATTGGGCAGTCGGTCATTAACTACGATAGTTTAATCGAGCAAGTTGAATTGAGCGATCGGCCATTTGGTGTGTACCGAGAGAGGTGTTGGCAGGGTATGCCGGTTGAGGCTTCGTCCAGACCAAACTTGATAGGTCGGTCTCGGTAGGGTATGCCGGTTAAGGCTTCATCTAGACTGAGCCGAGGGAGGTGTTGGCAGGGTATGTCGGTTAAGGCTTCGTCCAGACCAATCCTGATGGGTCGGTCTCGGCAGGGTATGCCGATTAAGGCTTCATCCAAACCGAGCCGAGAGAGGTGTTGGCAGGGTATACCGGTTAGGGCTTCGTCCAGACCAAACCTGATGAGTCGGTCTCAGTAGGGTATGCCGGTTAAGGCTTCATCCAGATCGAGCCGAGAGAGGTTTTGGCAGGGTATGCCGATTAGGGCTTCGTCAAGACCAAACCTGATGGGTCGGTCTCGGCAGGGTATGCCGGTTAAGGATTTATCCAGACCGAGCCGAGAAAGGTGTTGACAGGGTATGCCAGTTAGGGCTTCGTCCAGACCAAACCTGATGGGTTGGTCTCGACAGGGTATGCCGGTTAAGGCTTCATCCATACCGAGCTGGGAGGTTGCAGAAGAACAGTGCTAGTACTTTGATGAAAACGCCTCGTTAAAACCTCCCTGGTTGGGTGAGGAAAAAGTGCGCGACTTTATTAATTTTAGTTGTAGTAGAACTTGAGGTGCGTGGCATTCCACGTCCTCGGTACAATTTTGCCCGAAAGCCATTCTAAGTGATAAGCTCCCCCCTTTGCGACTTGTCGGACTCGAAAAGGCCACTCCCAGTTGGATGAGAATTTCCCTTCATTTTTTCTCGCATCGCTGCGCATTCTCCAGACGAGATCGCCCTTTTGGAAACTCCTCGGTCGGACCTTTGTGTTGTACCGTCCGGACGCCCGGATTTTGCAGGCGGCCTCCCGAATCCTGTTTTTGTCACGAAACACACTTACCAAATCGAGGTTGACCGCTAGGCTTTCCTCGTTTAGGGTGAGGTTGAACATCTTCCGTCGTATGGTGGGCTCGTCCACCTCAACCGGGATCATGGCCTCGGTTCCGTATGTCAGGCTGTAGGGTGTCTCCTGCGTGGTGGTCTGGGGGGTGCACCTGTACGCCCAAAGTACCTCGATTAGCTTCTCGGTCCATCGGCCTTTTGCCTTACCCAGACGCTTTTTCAGCTCGTTGAGTATGACCTTATTGAAGGCCTCGGCCTGCCCATTGGTTTGCGGGTGTTCTACCGAGTCCGTAACAGACTTGATGCCCAGGTCGTCATAAAAGGAGTATAGGCCTGGGTCAATGAACTGTTGGCCATTGTCAGTTATTATTGTGTGTGGAAGCCGAATCAGAAAACAATGCTCCTCCATATGAAGTTTTGCACATTTTTTGCCGAGAAGGATGCAAGTGGTTTGGCCTCGATCCACTTGGTGAAGTAGTCGACTCCCACCAGGAGGAATTTGGTCTGCCCTTTCCCCGGGGAGAAGGGACCGATAATGTCTATTCCCCAGATGGCGAACGACCATGGGGAGATGATGCTGTGCAGCTCTTCCGACCTTGTGTGGTGGAAAGGGCTGAACTCCTGGCACTTGGCGCATTTTTTCACGTATTCGGCACAGTCGCCCTGTATGGTCGGCCAATAGTAGCCGGCCCTCAGGACCTTGGCGGCCATTGTCCTCACCCTAGCGTGATTTTCGCAGATCCTCTCGTGGGTCTCGGCCAGAATGTACTCGACCCGTTTGTTGGTGATGCATTATAGCAGGGGGGTCGAGTAACCTCTTCGGTACAAGTCTTCTTTGATCATGGTGTACCGGGCGCATTGTTGCTTCATCGCCTTTTCTTGATCGGCCTTGCACGTGCCGTCCGTTAGGTACTAGATGACGGGTGTCATCCAGTTGTCGGCTTCGGCCTCGGCCTCGTCTATAGCCAGACACTCGTCCTCGGCCTCAGTCACACTGGGGTGTCTCAGCCATATTTGTATGACTGATCTCTGGTGGCTCTTCTTCTTGGTGACCGACAGCTTGGACAAGATGTCGGCCCTTTTATTGTCCTCCCTCGGTATATGTTCCAAGGGTGCTTTGCTAAAACGGGCGATGCTGTTTTTGGCCGCGTGGTAGTACCGTTGCAGCAAAGGCTCCTTTACTTCAAACTCTCCATTGACCTGGCCGACCATCACCTGGGAGTCGCTTTTACATGTAACTTTAGGTAATGCAACCCTAAGCAGGGTCCATTCCGATAAACGGGCCCAACAAGGTAGGCCCACTAGAATAATATAAATAGCATGCATCCCAAGGAGTAAGGTATGTCATTTTATTACTGTTCACCTACCTGAGAGCTGACCACCCGCTTTATTGACTTGAGCGTCGGAGTGCCTTCGCAGGTACCCCTAACATCCGGTGTTCACCCGAGACCGAGTGCCGAAGGAGAAGCAGGAGGACGAGACGAATCCCAGCTCATCACCCAGTAACCTGACCGACCGAAGGAAGGAGAAGAAGACTTCAATAGTTCTCTAGGTCCCATCTCCCTAGTAGGAACAATTGGCGCCCACCGTGGGGCCGAGGGAAACTAGCTGAAAGAAAAAAGTAGATGGTCTCAACCAGAAGCATGGAGAGAATGACCGAAGCCGACCAGACGATGCTACTGCTGTCTCTCCAAAGAGAGATGGCCGAGATGAGGAGAAAGACCGAGGAGACTGCTTGGAAAAACGAGCAGGAGCTGCAAGTTCTCCATAGGGAAAACAAAGAGATGTGATCCTGCCTGTTGACCAGAACGTTGGAACTTGCCTCGTCAAACTTGGATGGACACGTGCACCGCTTCAAACCTCCATCCTTCGTCACGATCCACCTCAAGAACCTGCAAAAGAACAGAGCGGCGCCGCTGCGGCCGATCGCACTCCAACGCCCAAGTCAGTGACTGAACCACCAAATACTTCAAGAGTAAAACTCTAGAAACTCTCAAGCAACCGTGCAATGTTCTCTCTCACAGTATGCTCAAGAACTCGCAAGCGTAAAGAATACAATCTGAACGTGCGTACCTCGAAAGTTTGTTGGGGAACCCTTAAATACCTGGTCACTTTCTCTCTCCTGGCAGTTACAGACCTGGACACGTGGCTCGCATCCAGCTGTACACGTGCCATCATCTGGAGCCTCCTTGACTTGGGCGCTGCTTCTGACTCTCCTTTTGCTAAGTTATTTATGCATGATACTGCTCAATGCATAGCTAACTTGGAGCGCGATCTTTACTGGAATTGGCGAGTTAGGGTGCCTTCGTACACCTTCCCTGTGGTCTCGCCGGCCGCCTTCATAATCTGCATCACCTTCATCTTCGGCGATGTGCTTACTCCGACGATCTCGAATCACTTGGTCGCCTGAGTTTACATCTGGCGACTTCATCTTTAACCCGGTGACCGCCGGCTCTGGTATGCTGGAGATCGGAGCACGCCAACTTCATAACTGGCGTCTTCGCGAGCCCCCCGACCTCCTTCCCTTCTGCCAACCTGGCGTCTCGTCAACACGCCTATACTGTAGCTTGGTGCCACGTCATCACTTCCGACTACCAGGGCGGTACACAAGCCCCCCAGTCTTAAGCGAAGACTTGTCCAGCGAAAAGACTAAAAGAGTCACGTCAATACCGATCTACGTGGCACTGATGCAGAATTCCAAGCGGTTGTACTTTCTGCTTCTTTGACACTCCACCAAACACTCCTCCCATCGTTTGACACGTGGCTTCATCAACGGTTACCTTCAGTTTACGTTTGCGCTTCCCAAACCCATTTCAAAAAACCCTTAAACTCATTTCGCTTCACTGTTCCATCACTTTCTTCGTTTTCTCAGACGCTCCAACTCTCTTCTGCGAAAAAGCTCTCAGCGTTCTTCAACCTTCTGAATCACCAACATCCTTCATCGCCTTCCCGATCGTAAAAAGGTACTTCCTTTCCTTCTTCTGCTGGTTTTTCCTGCATTTTAACCGATTCGTATCATCCTTTAACTGTCTGGTGCATAAGTTGTGGGTTGTTTTTTCCATTTCTCCTTCTTAGTAACTTAGGGCTCCGTCAACGTCACAACAAACCTATGTTCATTCGTTTTTCACCCTTCTTTCATGATCGAGTCAGCCTCTGCGAACCCTGATCATTTTTCCTTTTCTTTTTCCTCTGCAGCTTCCGCAATGACTCGCTCAAAGATCACCCCAAATCCTCCTCCTTCATCACGAAACCCCTCCTCACAAGCACACGACCCACCACGAGCACGCGGTGCTTCGTCTTCTCAGGCTGAGAGGCCTGCACCTTCCCGCCCCAACCTGGCCCAGGCTACTCCGTCTGTCACCGGAGGAGCCTCCGTCCCACCACCAAACTTCAAAAAACTATATCCCTGGGCCAACTCGACCTTGTTGAGGGAAACATCTTCTGTAAACACTGCTGGGGCAGTTCTGCGATTGACGAAGGGGGATGAGCCTCACCAATCATTCCACAAGGAGCACGACAAGAAGATGACGGTGCTTCCTTGCCCCCCCGACCTGCCAGTTTGCGCTGACGACAAGGCGAACAGCGATGGGCCCTTCTGCTTCGTTTACACAACCTTGTTCAAATAGGTGAAACTTAGGTTTCCCTTCACTCGCTTTGAGAGGGAGCTTCTTACCGAGCTCAACATCGCCGCCGCCCAGCTGCATCCCAACAGCTGGGCGTTCGTGCGGGTGTTCCAGGTAATGTGTGACCATCTGGGGTTGCCAGCATCTGTGGATGTCTTCTTATTTCTTTTTGAAGCCAAGCACTCAGGAGACCGCCTGTGGGTAAGCTTGAACGGGATTGCTGGGAGGTCGATCCTCTCTATCTTCTAGCAATCCTACAAAGACTGGAAAGGCAAGTTTGTCCAGGTGCGCCCCAACGACAAGGACGCTTCCTTGCTCGACGGTTTCCCCTTGTACTGGGTAAACAAGGGGAACAAAGAGTCCAAAAGCAGCTTCAGGAGGCCAAGGAGTCCTGATAGCATGGGTGCCTTGGACAGGGATCTCTGCTTCTTCTGGAAGAGTGTGGCGGACGCCAACATCACCTTCATCACCACCACACTCATCTGCTTCGAGTTCTTCGAGGACCAACTCGAAATTCGCATAGGTGAGAACGTCTAAGTCTTTGTTCTAACATTACCTCTGTTAACTGTTTCAGGGCGTCTTGTGCGTTGTGCGCAAGACTTTGGTTTTATTTTTCTGCACTATTCATCTGCTTTGCTGCATACTGCCTTATGCATTTATTTTCTTTCTAAGCTAACCCATGCATTTTTGCTCTATGCAGATAATATGTTGGGCCGGGGCAAGCTTGCTGAATTGAGGGCGCTCGCCCGAATCCACGGGTTGGCATCGGGTTCCCAAACCGTGCCAAACTCTGTGGTGGAGATCGCCGCTGCTCAAGGCAGATTGCCACCCAGGGGCCCAGCTCCTCCCGATGTCCAACCCGCCATCCAACGCAAGAAGCTTGTCCTCAGGAAACCCAAGAGGAAAGCCCCCCAGGTAGTCCATGAGGAGGAAGAGGAAGACGACGAGGCAACTGAAGATGGCCTTGTCACGAAGAGGAAGAGGGTGGCACATTCTTCACCATCTGCTCCACCCCCTCTTCCAACATCAACACCGCCATCTACGCCTGCTCCTCCTCCATCATTGCCACCCCCACCAGCTCCTGCTTCACCAGTCCAAGCAATCCCGTTGGTGTCTGCGCCACCTGCGGTTGAGGCCCCCGAGCCAAACTTCATGGAGGACCCCCCGAGCGCCTCCACTCCTTATGTATCAGCTGGAGGGGGTCCTCCTTCAAATGCCTCAACCGCCAACATCGCACCAATCGGGGATGAGGTTGCCCACAACTTTCCAATTCTGATTACCGAATCCCCGACGTCGCCACCACACCAAGAAGCACCTGCTGAGCAACCAACTCATGAAGATGGCGGCGAAAACCAGCAACAGGCCCACCCGGTGCCTCCACAAGCAGGCCTCTCTCTTGAGGTTAAGAGGATGTGGGAGCCTTTCTCTGCCAAACTGAAGATGATGGCGGAGGACTTCCCCACCATTATCTCTAGAGCTGTGGAGAGCTCCACCAGGAAGCTCCAAGATGACCTCTACGCCCTCCGAACTGAGAATAACACTATAAGGATTGAGGCGGAGAAGTTATCCTGCAATCTAACACTCGCGGAGATTGAACACTCCTGAGTAGAAGATGCAATGAGAACTGAGCTCCGGGTGGCGCGCAAGGAGGCCACCGATCTCCGCCATAAGGTACAACTCTTGGCTCAAGAGAAAATTGAGCTGGAGAGCAAGATTGTACCTTATCGCGTCAAAGTGGCTGACCTGGAGGCCCTCATAAAAACTGACGCCGCCAAGGAGAAGAAACTGGAGCAAAGGTCAGCCGATCGGGAGGTCTTCCTTGGAAAGGTGGAGAAGGCGAGGGACGACGCCATGGCCGAGCTTGCCGAAGCCAACAAAGAAAAAGGGAAGCTCGCTGATGAACTGGGCCAGGTGCAGGCAGAATCCAAGAAGGTTGCTGAAGACCTTCTTCAAGCTCAGGAAACCGTCGAAAAACTCAAGAAGCAAGTTGAAGAGCTGGAGCAGTAGAATGAGGGGCTAAAGAAGCAAGCTGAAGAACTTAAGAAACAGATTGAAGATCTTAATCTGAGTTTTGCCCAAATTCTGGCTGCTGGATTCGAGGCTGCACGGGAACAGTTCGCCTGCTTGTTCCCTGATCTGGATCTTAGCATGGTGTCCCTTAACAACGAGGTGGTGGATGGGAAAGTTGTTCTCGCTGAAGACTAATTGATTTCCCCTCATCCACCATCTTTACGCTTTCTCCTTTCACATTATTGTAATAAACTTTATATTTTCCTGTACATGTGTTCTGAATCTGATACTCACTTTAATGACAAAGTCCTTGTATTTCTTCTTATAACTTCTTTAGCTGCTTTAACTTTCCTTGCACAAATTGCTTCAAAGAAATAACTTAGTACTTTTGTAAGCGCCGAAATTAACTTAGCGACTTCGTAAGCGCGATCATATACTTAATTGCTTCGAACCGCTTCGATTTCGAGTAACAATCAATCTAACAACTTGTAATCTCAAGGCAATGAACCTTAATGTAAAATCACTCTTCAAACAACGAACTTTAACTCAACTAATGGCTTAAGACACCGCTAACCCGACCTGCTTCATCAAAACGGGTCTTTAACTTTCTAGCCACTGCATGAACTTTTCATGGTCGCCAAAGACTCTTGGTGATATCAGCTTCTTTCTGCCTTCACAACTTGGCCATTGTTCCTTCATCTGGGGGTACAGGCGCCTTTCGGATCCTTCTCTACCTTCCTGAACTTCAGAACAAAGACCGGGTGACTAGGTGTTCTCTTTGAACCTACCTTAGCCACCCTCCAAACTTCTTCCACCCTTTGCACCACACCTGAACTCGTTCGAGACGAGAAGGATTTTATCTTGCCTGAACTCGCTCATAGGCGAGAAGGTCTTTAAACTCGCCTGAACTCGCTCATAGGCGAGAAGGTCTTTAAACTCGCCTGAACTCGCTCATAGGCGAGAAGGTCTTTAAACTCGCCTGAACTCGCTCATAGGCGAGAAGGTCTTTAAATCGTGCCTCTACATTGCCCCAGGGGTTACATCTCCGCTTCCCCAGAAACACTGAGGACTTTTCACTGGTGCCTCTACATTGCCCCAGGGGTTACATCTTCTCGCCCCCAGAAACACTGAGGACTTTTCACTGGTGCCTCTACATTGCCCCAGGGGTTACATCTTCTCGCCCCCAGAAACATTGAGGACTTTTTACTCTTCCTCGCCTGCACTCGCTCGACGGCGAGGAGGTCTTTATCTTGCCTCAGGACGCGCGAGGGCGTCGAGGTCTTTCAACTGGTGCCTCCGATCGCCGAAAGACGATGAGGACTTTAACTTTAACTGATGCCTCCGATCGCCGAAAGACGATGAGGACTTAAAAAATTTTTAGAAAACATGCAATATATCTTTACTTGCCTTAAATCACATACAAGTGACAAGGTCTTTCTTCAAAACTTTCTGAAAACAACAAACATGCAATCTAAAACAGCTTTGAACTTCGAAAACTCTTCTTTTATTGGGTGGCCTCATTAAAAACCCTCCTTAAGGAAAAAAGAGTGCCCCCTTCAAACTGTTTTAACAGAGACATTGTAATATAACTTCGTGTTTATCTTTACTTACAAAGCTTCTTAACTGTAATATAACTTGAGGTGCGTGGCGTTCCAAGTGCGAGGAATCGCCCCTCCTTCCAATGTCTCTAAGCGGTAGGCGCCGTTCCCGAGCGCCTCGGTTATTCTGAACGGTCTCGTCCACTTAGGCGACAGCTTATTCTCCATCTCATACTGGTGGGCTTTCCTCATCACCAGGTCGCCCTCTCTGAACTGCCTCGGCATCACCTTCGAGTTATATCTTCGTTCAATCCTTCTCTTCACCGCCTCAGCTTTCAATCTCGCCTCACTCGTAGCAAAGTTTGAGACACAGTTTGTGACCAGCCGGCCGCACCACCTAACCTCCATCGCCCTGGTAGGCATCCACCAGGAGAAGGGAGAGTCGTTGAGAACCTTTGTCGATAGGTTCAGTAAGATGGCAATGAGCATCTGGAATCTGAGCCAAGACGTTGCCATGCACCACATGCTAACAGCCCTACGTCCAGGGCCCTTTGCCGACAACCTGTGCATGCAGCCGGCTGAGAAAGTGCTCTCGAAAGGACTACTTGATGGAGGAAGGCCCAAGCTCACCACACTATGAAAGCCAAGCTTCCAAGATTAAGACCGTCTAGCCATGATGGGAGCGTCTAGCCTAAAAAGGGAGCGTCTAGCCATGATGAGGAGCGTCTAGGCCATGAAGTGGAGCGGCTACATAAGGAGCATCTATGAAGAGTCCTAGACCGTCTAGCTTCACATATACATGGGCCAAGCTACGGTTTTGTGAAGAGAAGGCTTTGTTGCATAAAGGCCCATTAGGGGTACTTAGTAAATAGAGTAGTGTAAAAAGCATATTTGAGTGAAACTTTCTAGAAGCTTTCCATGTGCTCATTTGTGCACCCATGTGCCATGTGCACCCATGTGCTTCACATTTACATTTCATTTGGCTAGCATTAGGGTTGCATTATGGTCCTCCTTAGCCTATAAAAGGAGGAGCCTACACCTTGTATTTTCAAGTTTATTGTGAGTAAAGTTATGTTGCCCATTTGTGCTCAACTTTGCTTCTCCCTAGAATCCTAGGCTCTAAACTTCAATTCCTTCATCTTTTCCCTTGAGCTGGCCGAACCACTCAATACCCATACTTATCATGCACCTACAAGATCAACACCACTCTTAGGAGGATCTTGCTCACTCTCATTCATTGCTTCCGCCCCATACTCTACATTGATTCAAGAAGAACTTCATGAAAATGCCATCATTTGGTATCATGAGCTTTGGTTCTTCAAGATGAGTAGCTCCTTGTCTTTTCAATTTTAGTTCTTCTTTATTTCATATTGTCATTTACTTTCCTTACTTGTCTTGCTGTTTTTTACATTTTAATTTGTTCTTCGTGTGCTTTGTGGAAGATCCAACCGAAGCACTCTTGTTCAATTGATCTTGAACAAGTTCTTGTGCAATTTGTGATAGGATTCTATACACCTTGTGTTGCTATTTTTTCTTTTAGGCTTGAGTCTTTATTGCTTTCATTTTTTTGGTTCATATTATGCTTTGAGTCTTTAATTTTCTGAATCTATACATGTTTTGTCAAAGTCATGTTCATCCATATTGTCAACAATTCATAGTAGTCCTTTTATTTGGCTTGATTGTTTCTTGATTTTGGGTCTCTTTAATTGCTTGAATCTGCTGTTCTTTGCTCCTTTGGTGCCTTTTTAATTTTTAGTTTGAGTTCATATTGTGTTTAGATTCTACACAATTCTATTTCACAAATTTCCATTGTGTCTAAACTTTGGTATCTTGATGTTTTTGTTCCAGTTTTCAGATTCCCCTGTTTTCACCTTCTCTGTTTTGGCTGTTTTAACCCAGAAAAATATTTCCACCCATAGGAAAATTTTGATTATCTGGAAAATGCAAGTTTAAAGTGTTATAGAAAGGACAAAAAAAGAATTAGGTCAAAAGAAGCAACAGAAAAAAAATGATAAATCTTTTAAAATCAGAGTGCAAATCTGAAGCGCTCCAGCTGGCCTAACCGAACACCAAAATTGAAAAATTTATTAAAAAAAAATGGTGCATGCGTTTTGAGTGATTCCAAAGCCAGATTTTACATAAGATCCTGAATCTCTTGCATATCAAATTTCAGAGTCAAATTTTAAAAATACAGCTCAGCATAAATCGGGGAACAAACACATTTTCTGGCCCACAACATTTTCCAGTGGTGCTGTTATTTTTTTTATTTGGTCATCTAATCTAGTGCTTTTCTTTAGGAATTCTTTTGTGTGTCAACCTTTAATTGAGTACCTTTATTTGTTTGCTTTAATTTCTTGACTCTCTTTCTAGTTGTCATCATCTAAATCCTTTTTGGTGGTACTGTTTTATTCAATTACATTTGTTTCTTGCTTTTATTCCTTGACCTCTAATTTGGGTGCTGGAATTTATTCTTCTTTGGTGCTTATGTGAATGGGAACTTGATTTGGTTAAGGTTTAGCCCTTTGCTAGGTGCTGGAAATTGGAGAATTAAAGGCCATCATTCTAAGGAGAAGACAAGGCCAAAGCCGAAACAAGCATTCTTGAGAAAACACTACAAACACTTGGAAGATCAACAAGCAAAGACAACAAGGAAGTGCACTAACCAAAAAGAGGATCAACAAAGGGAGTTCTCTTATTTCCTTTGCAACTTGGTTTATTGTTAATTACCTTGTTAATTACGTTTAGACGGTGAGTGTGTCTTCAAGGGCTCAAAGTGTCCAAGAAGCCTCACCTAGGGCCGAATAGTATAGCATTCTTGATTAGTAATTGTTACTTGTTTGTAATTGCTTTTCTTTTGCTTTCATAGCTACGTTTTGCATGTTTAATTTTTTTTAATTTGTGTGCTAAACCGACTAGCTTTGTTGCATAGTTAGCTTACATTGTTTTCTTGCATTTATTTCTCAACTTATTTGTGTTCTAAGTGTTTCACTAAGAGAAAGTCTTGTGTGAAGATATTGGGGGATAGTTTTTGGCAAGGAAAAGGCTTGGTACTTAAGTAGTCCTTTGTGACTCACCTCCCTTACCTAGAAAACTACCTTCTTTAACTTTCCTAAACTTTCTCAAAGTAAAACACCTATATACACAAAGTTTTAGCCATGTCTTCTTCTTCTCACTCTCCAAAGTCTATAGAAAGTGAAGTAAAATCTTTGAAAACTCTTTTAAAAGAAGTATCCCAAGCGGTACAATTGATATCTTTTAGACAATTGGAGAATGAGAACAAAATCAATGAGTTGGCTAAAGCTCAAGAAGAGAAGTCACAAAAAACACAAAAATAAAAAAAAAACGCTTACTCATGCATCTCAAAGTATTGAGTCTCTAGGGGAGGGCAGCCGTAGAATCAATGATTATTACCAACCACCCCCTAGAAGAACTAGGCAAAGGGAACAAGAGGTGCCAAGGGAAACTAGAGTAGACCTACCTCATTTTCATGGAAAGGAAAATGTAGAAATATATCTAGATTGGGAGATGAAGGTAGAGCAACTCTTTGCTTGCCATAGGGTAAGTGAGGAACGAAAGGTACCCTTAGCCACCCTTAGTTTCCAAGGGAACGCCATGTATTGGTGGAACGTCTTCATAGGGAACCTTCCATTACATATTGGAATGACCTTAGGGGAGCCCTAAGACGTCGCCACATACCTTTCTACTACCATAGGGGGTTGATGGACAAGCTCCAAAGACTCCAACAAAAGAACTTAAGTGTGGAAGAGTATAGGCAGAAAATGGAGCTCTACATGATGAGAGCATCCATTAGAGAGGAAGAAACCACCACCATATCTAGGTTTCTAAGTGGGCTCAATCTTGAGATATGGGATAGAGTAGAACTATTACCCTACCAAGACTTGAATGATTTGGTACAACTTTGCATTAAAGTTGAACAACAAAATTTGCGCAAAACTTCAAGTCAAAGGGTGGATTCGTACTCCAATTCTTATCCCAAGAAAGACTTTAAAAGGGAGGGTAGTACACCTAGAGAGGAATACAAAGAAACTACCAAACCCTTAGTAAAAGATGCCTCCACCCCATACATCCGTGCTAGGGACACCAAGTGTTTTAAATGTTTTGGAAGAGGGCATGTGCAAGCACAATGTCCAAACCAAAGGGTTTTGTTTTTAAAGGGAAGAGATGAGTACACAAGTGGTGAGGATGATCCTAGTACACAAGGAAAGGGGGAAGGAGAGAGGATAAATCCTTTGGAGGGGGACTTATTGATGATTCAAAGAATCCTCCACAATCAACCTAGAACATCCATCGAGACACAACGAGAGAACATTTTTCATACTAGATGCAATATTTTAGAAAATATATGCTCTCTTATTGTGGATGGTGGATCATGCTGCAATTGCTGTAGCACTAGATTGATTGAAAAACTAAAACTACAAGTAGTTCCTCATCCAAAACCGTACAATTTACAATGGATCAATAAGGATGGAGAACTACGTGTAGACAAACAAGTGAAAATCGAGTTTTCTATAGGTAACTACAAAGACAATGTTTTATGTGATGTAGTACCTATGGAAGCTTGCCACATCTTATTAGGTAGACCATGGCAATTTGATAAGAAAACCTCGCATAATGGTCTAACTAACGAGATTTCTTTCATCCACAAGCACAAAAGGTTTGTACTTAGTCCTTTACCACATTCCCAAGTGGTAAAAGACCAAATACAAATGAAACACAAAAGGGATGAAGAAAAAATAGAAAAAGAGAAAAATTTTGGGAAACAAAAGGCGTGGGAGAATAGTGTTCCTTCCCACAAGGTCATTCAACAAGTCAAGCACATAGAAAATACCTTTACAAAAATGCTTCTTGTTGAACAACCTAGCCTTTCCTTTTGTAAAGGAACACTTGCAAGCATAAGAACAAAAGAAAAGTCTTTAAAAGAAGCTTGCATAGATCAAGACTATTTCTCAAATGTGTTAAGATATCCCCAAGGGAATGACAAGTTATCTATAAG
This sequence comes from Phaseolus vulgaris, assembly GCF_051622355.1. NCBI lineage: Eukaryota > Viridiplantae > Streptophyta > Magnoliopsida > Fabales > Fabaceae > Phaseolus > Phaseolus vulgaris. Next base: position 17,382,507 of record NC_143501.1, on the reverse strand, counting down.
CACCTACCAATTTTTGTATGAAGTAGTGCCTAGAACAACTTGCCATGTCTTATTGAGACAACCATTGCAAAATGTACAAATTTTCATAAACCATGGTTGTACCAACGAGACTCTCTTTGCACATAAGAGAAAAAGTCTACAAGAAGGAGAACTCATGGGATAAATGAGAGTTGATAAAACCTAGAGCTTTTAAGAGGAAAACTTTTGTCACCCATGAGAAAAGAAGTTCAAAGACATTACTTTAGGTATACCTCTTGTTTTCAAACTACACCTAAAGCGAAGTCCCAAGAACTCTATCTTCCTTCACCTTTTGTAAAAAATCCTTGGGAAGACACACAATTCAAATTAAATCTTCCTAGGACGACAAAAGGTCTTATTTCATTTTTCATGGATGTGGATAAACTCATCCTAAGAAACGTGACAAGCTTCCATGATTTATTCTCAAATGAAAGAGCTACAACATTTGCAAACATAGTTCTTCTTTTTATGCTTCACGAAATCATGAAAGACACTCACAAATCTTGGGATAAGAATCCTTTTCCTTATAAACATGCATACAATGGAGTAGTCCACAAGAGTACTCATATTTCTCCATTTGAAGTTGTATGTGGCCAATGTCCTCTTACCATTTTAAAGTTGTTACCATCTCTTAAAAGGCTTATGCCTAAAGGAAAAGTAACTACTTTTGGAAATTTTAGAAAATATAAGAGGATTAGAGAGCACCTACAACCCTCAAAAGAGAGGTATTGTGAGAAGTTGGCCAAAACAAGAGAAAAACAAAAATGGCAACTTCACACATTTCTTTGTTCTCCAAAGGCTCACCCTAACTCCTTTGCTTTGTTTCAAGATTCACATAGGTTGATATTTGATCCTGGAGGACACATCTTGACGAAGCAAGAGGCTGCTATCCGAGATCAAGAAAGCAAATCTGAGGATAGATCTTCTCAAGACGGAGGAGATGATGGACACCATCCAGCCACAACCATTCCCTTAGCAAAAGCCTTGGATTTGAGGACAAATCCTTTTCAAGAGGGAGGGGATGATGGAGGAAGGCCCAAGCTCACCACACTATGAAAGCCAAGCTTCCAAGATTAAGACCGTCTAGCCATGATGGGAGCGTCTAGCCTAAAAAAGGAGTGTCTAGCCATGATGAGGAGCGTCTAGGCCATGAAGTGGAGCGGCTACATAAGGAGCATCTATGAAGAGTCCTAGACCGTCTAGCTTCACATATACATGGGCCAAGCTACGGTTTTGTGAAGAGAAGGCTTTGTTGCATAAAGGCCCATTAGGGGTACTTAGTAAATAGAGTAGTGTAGAAAGCATATTTGAGTGAAACTTTCTAGAAGCTTTCCATGTGCTCATTTGTGCACCCATGTGCCATGTGCACCCATGTGCTTCACATTTACATTTCATTTGGCTAGCATTAGGGTTGCATTATGGTCCTCCTTAGCCTATAAAAGGAGGAGCCTACACCTTGTATTTTCAAGTTTATTGTGAGTAAAGTTATGTTGCCCATTTGTGCTCAACTATGCTTCTCCCTAGAATCCTAGGCTCTAAACTTCAATTCCTTCATCTTTTCCCTTGAGCTGGCCGAACCACTCAATACCCATACTTATCATGCACCTACAAGATCAACACCACTCTTAGGAGGATCTTGCTCACTCTCATTCATTGCTTCCGCCCCATACTCTACATTGATTCAAGAAGAACTTCATGAAAATGCCATCACTACTCCCCCAGGAAGGACCGACCGAGGAAGATCGAGCCAATCGTGGCGTTGGTAGACCTAGATCCCCGGGCGACCGAGGATAGGCTGGAGGCGAGAGAAGAGCTGAGGAGAGTCCCCCTCCTTGACGAAGAACACAGCATGACTGTAGGAACGACCTTGGCAGCGGCCGAGGCCGAGATCATGCATCTCGCGCTGAAAAAGAATATCGATATGTTCACATGGACGCCGACCGACATGCCGGGGGTGAGCCCGGATGTCATCACCCATCGATTGTCAATATTCAAGGAGGCCCGCCCGATCTCCCAAAAGAAGAGGGACTTGGGCGACAAAGAGCGACTCGCAGCAAAGGAAGAGGCCGACAAGCTCCTGTCAGCCGGGTTTATAAGGGTGGCTCGATACACGACTTGGCTAGCCAACGTCATCATGGTCACCAAATCGAATGGTAATTGGAGGATGTGCGTCGACTACAGAAACATCAACAGCGTGTGTACGAAGGACACCTACCCTCTACCAAACATTGACCGACTAGTGGATGGGGCGGCCAGCCACAAAATTATGAGCTTCCTGGACTCTTACTCTAGCTATAACCAGATAAGCATGCACCCCAAGGACAAGGAAAAAACGGCCTTCATGATGGCCGACGCCAACTACTCTTACGAGGTCATGTCGTTCGACCTCAAGAACGCAGGGGTGACCTAACAGCGCCTCATGGACAAAATCTTCAAAGGCCTAATTGGTCGGGCGGTTGAGGTATACGTGGACGACATAGTCGTGAAGTTCGACTCGTTCGAGCAACATCTGAAGGACCTGGACGAGGTCTTCAAAGCCCTCAGGATGTGCCTGGCCGACTTCTCACCCGAGTTGACACCACTGCCCACCCTCTCGGGTGGGTGGACGCTTTATGTGGACGGCTCCTCAAATAAAACAGCTTGTGGAGCAGGAGTCGTCCTGGAGGGGCCGGGCGACCTCTTCCTGAAGCAAGCTCTCCAATTCGGATTTCGGGCGACCAATAACCAGGCCGAGTACGAGGCCTTACTCGTCGGGCTGAACCTAGCCTACGACATAGAGTTTTATTAGGGTTCTCTTTCTATAGCCTTCTCTTTCTTTTCTTAATCATTCTTCATTCTCCCTCTTCTATTAGGGTTCTTCAGTTCTTCCCCTTTTTTCCTTATCTATTTATAGATACAGTTCCACAGCGTTGCGCTCTTGTTTTTGCGATTGCAAAGGTTCCTTCCTCATTCCTCTCACACAGTTCTTCATCATCCATCACAACAATTGTATTATGGTATCAGAGCTCTTCATTTGAAGGGCTCTGTTGTGCAACTCTGATATTCTTGTTAATCTTTCTCTTTTGTTTTTTTATTTTATTTTATTTTGAATTTATGATTGTTACGCTAATTTTTTATAATGTTCTTTGAAATCTAATCATGGACTCTAGTGAATTATGTGATCAGCTCTCGTTCATCGTAATCGACCTAGCCGACCATCCCACTGATCATATTCTGAGTCCATTCTTTGATCTTTTTTCCCCTTTTTAATTTTCAATTGATTAACTTTTCTGTCTCTTTTTAGTCTTTCTGTTTGTTCTTGTTCTGGTGAATCCTCACTGTTGTTCTCTTTTCACAGTTATGGCAGACGAACAAAACACGTCCTCTTCCACTTCCACTCAAACAAATCAATCGAATCAATTGGCAAGCTATCTCTACGTACATCATGGTGAAAATCCTACCACTCCATTGGTGTCGTCACTTCTTGAACCATCAAATTATCATTCATGGAGTCAATCGATTCTAACAGCGTTGAGCATGAAGAACAAAATTGAATTTGTTCTTCGAACACATCCTTATCCAGCCAAAGATCACTCTACCTACCCTGTCTGGTACAAATGTAATAAAATAGTAGTATCATGGTCAGTTCACTCTATCTCTATCCCCATTAGACAAAGTATTGTTTGGATGGAAATGGCTCTGGATATTTGGAACGATTTAAAGACTAGGTATTCTTAGGATAACTTGTCTAGGGTTTTTAATTTACAATATGGGGTTGTTTCTTTAAAACAAGGTGATATATCTATGATAAATTATTTTACCAAACTTAGGATCATTTGGAATGAATTAGACAATTTTAGGCCTTATCCTTTTTGTATTCACCAAGATACTTGTTATGTTGTTCCTGTTATATGCCAAAGAAAATGTGAGGATCAAGGTATGCAATTCCTTAGAGGTTTGAATGATCAGTATAACAATATTAGATCTCATATTTTGCTTATGGATCCTATGCCTTCTATGTCGAAAATTTTATCCCTTGTGGTTCAGTAAGAAATACAATTAGCCAACAATTATTCTGTCACGAATGTCAATAGTGTTAACTCTAGTCATGTGAGTTCTTTTGTTTGTACCTTCTGTGGTAAACATGGTCACTCTGAAAGTGCTTGTTTTAAGAAAATTGGTTTTTCGAATCAAGAGAGTAGATCTTTCAAAAATAATGGCAATAGAAAATTGTGCACATATTGTAACAAAAACAAAAATACCATTGACACTTGCTACAAGAAACACAATTATCCACCTGATTATAAGTTCTATAGCAATGGTCAAAATATCCAAGCCAATAATGTAATTACTTCTGATGAAATTCTTTTTGAGTCTTGTTCAAAAGAGCAGGTAAACAAGGATGACCATTTTACAGCACAACAATATCATATTTTATTCAATATGTTTAAACAAAACAACACTAATGGTATTGCTTCCAATATTTCCCAATTAAATCAAGTGTGGTCTTTCTCTGCAGATTCAGCTCACAAAGCCATTGATCAATCTTCAACTGGTAATATCTTCTTTAATTCTTCACATTAAATTTTGAATTTTTGGATTCTTGACTCCGGAGCAACTGATCATGTATGCATTGTTTTATCTGCTTTCACTACATATAAAAATATTAAACTTATTCTCATTAGTCTCCCTAATGGTAATCATGTGTATGCTGAATGTTCTGGAACTATCATTTTTAATAATAAATTTCATCTCAAAGATTTCCTATATGTTCCTCATTTTTCATTTAATTTAATATCTACTTCCAAACTTTCATTACATCTAAACTATAATATGATTTTCTCCTCTACCCAATGTGAAATACAGGATAATCTAACTAAAGAGAAGATTGGTTTAGTTAGTGCCAAAGGTGACTTGTACATTTTTAATTCTGCAATTTTTTGTACTGCTGCCACACATAATATTGTTTCCTCTGTGAACTACACTGTTAAGGACTTTAATTTGTGGCATTATAGATTGAGACATCTTTCTGATGAAAGATTACATGTGTTGAGAACTCAATGCCCATATAATACTGTTGGAAAACTGCATTTGTGTGATATTTGTAAACCAGGCCAAACAAAAGAAATTCTCTTTTTCTTTAAGTACTTCAAAATCTAAAGTTGTGTTTACTATTGTGCATATGGAAATTTCAGGTTGTTGAACAAAATCTAAAGTTGTTGCTTGTGTGTGTGGGTTTTGGGTAGTTTGAATTTGCAATCCACTCATAGAATTGATCCAAGGTTGTTTTGTTTTGAATACTTTTGAAAAATATGTGTTTTCAAAGAGAAGAGTAAAATCAACCAGTTGTTTTATTATTTCAACCGGTTGTTTTACACTTAGTGGATTTGTAAAAGGATTTTAAAAGTTTGACTTTGATGTCAAACCAATTCAACTAGTTGTTTCAAAAATTCAACCGATTGTTTTTTGAAAATCCTTAACAGAATTCAGTTTAACTGATTTAATTTGTTTTGTTTGTTTTAAAACTGATTTGGCTTTTGCATTAAATATTTTTAACAACTAATTGGAGTATAAAGAAGTGGTTATATGCTCTTGGTTGTTATGGATTCAAATTAACACTTTAAAAAATCAGTTTTTCCAAGATTGCTTCAAGTTTTGGATATTTTCTAAGAGTGGAATATGATTGGGTATTGTGTTATGAACTTTAATCCTATGATTTACCCAGGTGTATTTTATTCCCTTCTTCCTTGATAATTGTATTTTTGTATTTGTGATGCCAAGGAGTATTGTGTGTTCTTGAGGGGTTCAAGATCAACATTCTTGGTGTCGTATTTGCCAATGAGTGGTGTGTGTTCTTGAAGGGTTCAAGATCATCATTCTTGGTGTGTGTAGCTTGTAATTTAAGGTTGATTACGTAGTGAATTCTTAGTGTTTTCTGATGATTGGATGTAGCTCTTGGTTAAGAGTGAACCAATATAAACATTCTGTGTGAATCTCTCTATCGTTACACTCTTTAAACTACTTTAACTTTGATTTTATAGACTTGATAAAAACAACCGATTGTTTCAAAAAATAACCAGTTGATTTTCTGCAATCATATTAAAAACAATTTTCTAATTGATTGATTCTTAATTGGCTTTCATTCCACCTTCAATATTTGCGAAAAACGTTTCAAAACAATTCACCCCATTGTTTAAGACATACAGTCCTAACAATTGGCATCAGGAGCTGAGTTCTTGAAAGTTACTCAAGTTTCGATCCTAAAACCTTTTTGAAAATTGGTAAAAAGATACCCTTTGGGGAGGGTGCTTCTATATACAAACCACATTTGTTTTTTGGACTGAACTATCAATTTTGGAAGGTTAGAATGAAAATCTTTGTTGAATCAATTGATAGAGGAATCTGGGATGCTATCATAAATGAACCTTTTATTCCTATGCTTGAAAAAGATAAATTTTTTTCTGAGAAATCTTGGTCCCAATGGACTGAGAATGAAAGTAAAAAGGCTCAATATGATGGAATTGCCAAGAACATTATCACTCCTGCTTTGAATTCAGATGAATTTTTCAGGGTCTCTCAATGTGGATCGGCAAAGCAGATGTGGGACATCCTTGAAGTAACCCATGAAGGCACCATTGATGTGAAGAGAGCATGGAAGCATAATCTTATTCAAGATTATGAAATGTTCAGGATGCTTAAAGGGGAAACCATCTCGGATGTGAATCACCTCATTAGCCTTGGCAAAATCTTTGAAAGGGAAGAGCTGAACATCAAGATCCTCAAATGCTTGGATAGATCTTGGCAACCAAAGGTCACTACAATCTCTGAATCCAAGGATTTGACAACATTGACCAGAGCCTCCTTGTTTGGTAAGCTAAGGGAGCATGAACTTGAGATGAACTGGCTAAATGATCAAGAACATGAAGAAAAATGTGTGAGGAGCATTGCTTTAAGAGTTGTTGGTCATAGGGATGGTCAAGACTCAAGTGAGTGCAGTGATGGTGAAACTCTCAACTTGCTCACAAGGAAGTTTAGTAAGTTTTTGAAGAAGAAAAGCAGGGACAAAAGTCAACCATCAAACAGGTACAATAGCAAGAGTGTTAATGAATTTAATTCTACAAACTAAACTTGTTTTGGATGTGGCAAACAGGGACACATCAAGGCTGAATGTCCAAGCAATGTGAGCAAAGAGAATGAGAAGAAAAGCAAAACAAGAAGAGCATACAATAATGATTCATCTTCAAGTTCTTCATCAAAGGATGATAAGGAAGCCAACCTTTGTTTCATGGAAAATTGAGAATCAAAATCTAGCAGTGTAAGTTCAAGTACTTCTATTAATTTTGAGAATTATAGTCAACTTCTTGATGCCTTCAAAGAAACTCATGAGGAAGCTAATAGGTTGGGCCTTTTCAATAACCGGTTGAGAGGTTTAAACCCCTGGTTGGAAAATAGTGTCAAGACCTTGGAAGAAGAGTTGAACAATTCAAAAACTGTTTTTGAAACTTTGGAAATGATTTATCCAAACTCTTATTACAAGTGTGTTGATTCTAGCTTTTGTGAAAACTACGAATCTCTTCAAAAGAAAGTTCATAATCTTGTAAAAACTGTGGACAAGTTTTCAAAAGGCCAATCCAATCTTGAAATTGTTCTTGCTTCTTAAAACTGTGTTTTTGGCAAGGCTGGGTTGAGGTTTAATCCAAAAAGCAAGAACAAACCATTCTCAAAACCTTTTTCAAGTTTCTTTGAAAAACAACCTGTTGTTTTGTCAAAACAATCGGTTGAAATTTGTCACTATTACATGGAAAGGGGCCACACTATTAGATTTTGCAGAGTAAGGAGGTTTTCTGTTCCCAAAGGTTTTTTGAAATGGGTTCCTAAGGTTCCTAACATTCCTACTAACATCATTGGACCCTCATTCATAAGGGGACCAAATCTTGCTTTTTAACCTTTTCTTGTAGGAGTCTTTGGCAACCAAGAATCACTTTTGGGTTTGAAGAATGAATGCTAAAGGGAAGAACATCAAGAGCAAAGTAAGTCTTTGTGCTTGCACTTTTCAATTGTATATGTCTTGCAAGGTTCTTTGAAAGTCAAAAGATATCCTTGGCACATGCATAGTGGTTGCTCAAAGGAGAAACTTCAAGAATAAAAAGAGTATGTGTGTTTCATTTCTCAATTTATGTTAATGTCCCATATGCCCATATGAACATCTCAAAGTATTCTTTTGGGTGAATCTATAGGGGTTCTCTTTGCAAAGGTATGAACAAATAACATACTTCATTTTCCTCACATTAAAAGGTGATTTTTTTTTTTTGGAAAAGGAATCTGTTAGTACTGCTGGACTGGTTTTTATGAATCACTTCTCTTTGTGTATTTTTGAAGACAAATAGGGGGATTAGTTTACATTTGATTTGGTTGTATTGATAGCTTTAATTATGCTACTACTATTAAAGCTACTACTACTCTGCTCTTGCACACTTTAAATTTTTCTGGTTTTATGCTTTTCTGGTTATGCAAAACTTGCTCTTTGAGTGTGCTTTGTGATTTTGTTTGTATCCATTCTCTAATTCTATTTGTGAAGACAAATAGGGGGAGAACTTGTGGTTTGTGTGTTGTAATTCTGCACTCTTATGGTGTGTTTAAAACTGCTTTGGATTGCTGCTGCCATAGCTTTTATTCACCATAGTTTTGCTACCACACACTAGTTTACACACTGTTTTTTATGGTTTTCTGCCTATGAAGTGCAGATTTGTGTGTGTCTTGATAAATCTAGTTTATCCTGCTACTATGTATGCTTTGTATATTCACAAATTATGTTTTACAGGTCCTATCAAATTCAAACACTACAACACAAGCAACCAGGGATTTGTATTCATCAAATAGAGGGGGAGATTGTTGAACATAGGCTTTAATGTCTCCAAATCCATGAAGATTGCTTGAAGACTTTGCTGCTGCTTCTGTGTGTGGGTTTTGGGTAGTTTGAATTTGTAATCCACTCATAGAATTGATCCAAGGTTGCTTGACTTTAATCCTTTTGAAAAAGATGTGTTTTCAAAGAGAAATGGAAAATCAACCAGTTGTTTTATCGTTTCAACCGGTTGTTTTACAGTTAGTGAATTTTTAAAAGGATTTGAAAAGTTTAACATTTGTTGACTTTGCTGTCAAACCAATTCAACAGGTTGTTTAAAAAATATAACTGATTGTTTTATGAAAATCCTTAACAGAATTCAGTTTAATTGATTTAATCTGTTTTGTTTGTTTTAAAACTGATTTGGCTTTTGCATTAAATGTTTTTAACAATTAATTGGAGTATAAATATGTGGTTATATACTCCTGGTTGTTATGGATTCAAATTAACACTTTCAAACTCATTTTTTCCAAGATTGCTTCAAGCTTTGGATATTTTCTAAGAGTGGAATAGGATTGGGTCTTGTATTCTGAACTTTAATCATGTGATTTACCCAGGTGTATTCTATTCCCTTTTTCCTTGATAACTGTATTTTTGTATTTGTGTTGCCAAGGAGTGTTGTGTGTTCTTGAGGGGTTCAAGATCAACATTCTTGGTGTGGTATTTACCAAGGAGTGGTGTGTGTTCTTGAAGGGTTCAATACCATCACTCTTGGTGTGTGTAGCTTGTAATCTAGGGTTGATTACATAGTGAATTCTTAGTGGTTTATGAGGATTGGATGTAGCTCTTGGTTAAGAGTGAACCAGTATAAACATTTTGTGCGAATCTCTCTATCCTTACACTCTTTAAACTGCTTTAACTTTGATTTTATAAACTACTGATAAAAACAACCGATTGTTTCACAAAAACATCCGGTTGATTTTCTGCAATCATATTAAAAGAAATTTTCTAATTGGCTAGACAATTTTCTAATTGATTGATTCTTAATTGGCTTTCTTTCCACCTTCAATATTTGCGAAAAATGTTTAAAAAAAATTCACCCCCTCTTGTTAAAGGCCTACAGTTCTAACAGGGATCCTTGTTCCATTACTTCAATGTAAGCTTTTAGATTTTTTTTAACCATTGTTGATGTTTTATCTTATTGTACTTGGACTTATCTTTTGCATGCAAAATCTGAAGTTAGACAACACATTGCTAATTTTATTGCTTATATTGAAAATCAATTTCAAACTACTGCTAAGATTTTTCTACAGATAATGGACTAGAATTGGCTATGAAAGATTTTTTTTATCTTCCAAAGGCATTATACATCAAACAACATGTGTGGAAACGCCTGAACAAAATGGCATGATTGAAAGAAAACATCAAAATCTTCTAAATGTAACTCGTGCTTTAATTTTCCTAGCCCATTTACCTCTTCTCTTTTGGGATTTTGTTGTTCAACATGCCACTTCTTATTAATTGTACTCCTACTCCGCTGCTGCAAAATATTGCTCCCTATGAAAAATTTCATGGTAAATCTTGTGATTTATCCATTTTATGTGTTTTTGGATGCCTTTGCTATTCTAGTACACTTACTGCACATAGAAAAAAAATTAGATGATAGATCTATTTATGGCATTTTTCTTGGTTTTCCTCCTCATACAAAAGAATATATTTTCCTAAATCTTAAGTATCATCGTATTGAGATCTCAAGACACATATTTTTTTACGAAAATCATTTTTCATACATATTGAAAATGATACATGTAAAGGTCCCAACAGTTTATCTTTACCTGTGCCTACAAATTATAATATAAACTATGATATTTCTTTTGATATTGCTCCCACTATACATGAGAATTCCACCTATGTTCATGCTATCCCAACATCGGTGACCAACACATTTGGAGGATTTTATACTCATCTCCCCAATGCAAGCACTATAAATACTAAATATACTATAAAAAAATTTCTTTCTTGTAGCGCATTATCACTTGTTTTTAAAAGAATAATTTTGTCTTTATCTTCACACACAGAATCTCAAACCTATAATGAGGCATCCAAACATGATTATTGGACATAAGCAATGAAAGAAGAGTTTGATGCCCTTAATGTCAATCACACATGGCAGCATACTCCTCTTCCATCAGGAAAGACATCCATCGGTTGTAAATGGGTATATAAAGTTAAACTTAAATCTTATGGCACACTTGACCGTTACAAGGCACATTTAGTGGCCAAGGGTTATACACAACTCGAAGGCCTTGACTTCCTTGACACCTTTGCTCCTATAGCAAAACTTACAAACCTTAAACTTCTGCTCATAGTGGCTACTGCCAATAACTGAAATTTAAAACAATTAGATGTTAATAACGCCTTTTTACATGGCGATCTCCATGAAGAAGTTTACATGCAACCACCTCTATATCTTCCTACACCCCAACATATCTCTTTATGGCCTTCGCCAAGCTGGCAGACAATGGTATGCCAAATTGTCTTCTTTTCTTCTTTCTCATCATTTTATATTGTCGTTTGTTGATCACTCATTTTTTCTAAAACGTGTTAACAATAAACTGATTGCTATACTTGTTTATGTTGATGATCTTGTACTCACTAGCAACGACATCGAGGAGAATAATAATATCACTGCTTTACTGGATCAACACTTCAAGATAAAAACCTTGGTGACCTTACATATTTTCTAGGTCTTGAAGTTGCCCGCAACAGTAGTGGTCTACATATTAGTCAACGCAAATATGTCTTGGATCTTCTCTATGAAACAGGGATGTTAGATTCTGCTCCAATGCCAATCCCCAAGACACATTCCTCTAGGTTAATCTCTTTTGAAGGCATTCCTCTGACTGAGACAGAATCTTCCACCTATCGCAGATTGATCGACAGACTTATCTATCTCACAAACACAAGACCTGATATAGTTTTTAGTGTCAACAATCTCAATGAGTTCCTTTCTTCTCCCACTAAAGCTCATCAGCAAGCTGAGTTTCGCATCTTAAGGTATCTTAGAGGAAATCCATGCTCAGGCATTTTCTTCAACCACAACATCTCCATGCAACTCCATGGGTATAGTGACTCTAATTGGGCAACCTGCCCAAAAACCAAAAAATCAGTAACTAGTTTTTCAATCTTCTTGGGAGAGTCTCTAATTTCGTGGAAGTAAAAGAAACAACAAACTATGTCCAATAGCTCATCTGAGGCAGAGTATAGAACACTTGCAATGACTACATGTGAATTACAGTGGCTTACCTTCCTTCTAAAGGATTTGGGCATCCCATACATTGAGCTAACCACACTTTTTTGTGACAACCAATCAACCATACAAATTGCTTCAAATCCGATCTTTCATGAACGCACTAAGCACATTGAGATCGACTGCCACATTTTCAGAGAAAAGATCACCGCTGGACTTCTCAAGTTACTTTTAGTACCATCTTCACTGCAAATTGCCCACATCTTCACAAAGTCTCTCACTCCAATTACGTTCACTCAACTTAAGTCCAAGATGGGAATGAAAAAATTTATTCCCAGCTTGAGGGAGCATGATAAAGTTTTGTTTGGTATTTGGGTTTGTTTCTTTTTGCACCTTATTTGGCCCATATGTTTGGCCCACTCTTCTACTGCCTCTCTTTTTATATATGCAACCATGTAATTACCAAATACACACATAATAATTCAATTCTCTTTCTTTTCTCAATCATTCTTCACTCTCCCTTTTCTATTAGGGTTCTTCAATTCTTCCGCTTTTTCCTTCTCTGTTTACAGATACAATTCCACAGCGTTGCGTGCTTGTTTTTGCGATTACAAGGGTGCCTTCGTCATTCCTCTTACGCGGTTCTTCATCATCCATCACAACAATTGTATTACTAAGAACTTGCTTTTGCTTTATATTCCGTTGTTATAACTTAGATATAAAGAAAAGATTTATAGATATTTCGTAATTAATTTATTTAAAGAGCATGAAAATTTTCTGTTAGTGGAGTAGTGTCACTTTGATTTGATAGTAATACTTGCAAAAATTGTCCAAGTAGCTTTTAGTGTGCCATTGCACAACAATGCATAATAAATTGTTCCCTATTCTTATTATCTCACTGATTATATAAGAAAACTATATACTCTTTAATCTATGGCTTTGATATATAGTATGACTTTGATATATAGTAGAGCTTTTATCCATTATTCTTTTCTTTTAAGTAAGGCTACTCAAATTATGAACAATTTTCCTTTAAATCATGTTTGAATACATGATAAATATTATAACGGTGGAAGAATTTTGAAAGACTTTTGTAATTGGATTAAGAGTTTATAATTATAGCTCTATATTACAAATACTATGAACTTAAAGGACAACTTAAATGTCTAAGTTTTAAATGAGGACTTTGACTTGTGCAATTTTATGCTTCAGTTGGTGAAGCTCTTTCATCGCCATTGGAGACAGATTCTTGTAATCTTGGTCTGACTCAATTTCTGTCATATGATTGTATGTTTTTATAGTGGTGCACAGAAAGAAAAGTCATTGGTACAAGAAATGTCTTAACTAAAAAATTGTCTATCATTACACAAATGTTTGTAATGGAAAGAATAAATGAACTTCTCAGCAAATGAACCTACAAGGCAAGGAAATTTTGCTTCAATGTTATGAATTCCTCTGGAATAACCCATCACAAAGAAGGTGACTTTTGGCTTGGCCCCACATCTTCATCTCAACCATTTGTTGAAATCTAATGCGTGAAAGTGGTTGATTTCCACATTTGTAACATGTTACAAGATTATTTTGTTGTTTTTTTTAATGAATATGTAATATTTTTGTGACTTTTGTGACATGTTTTTTTTTTTAAATGAATGTCCAATATGTTTATCTTCATCATGCAATGCCTTTAAATTTTGTTACTTACTTCATTTCAAATATTCTTTTGGTAAACATGAAATGTTAAATAAGTAATGTTTTCATAATATTTAGTTTTTTCACTGATGACTTACAGAGAAATGTTAAGGAAAGAAAAGGAAAAGTTACAATTACTTGTAATGAAGTTTCTCGCTTCTTAGCTGATAAAAAAATGGAGTTCCTCGAAGGTCTTAAATCGAATACATTATTTCAAAAATTGTGATCAAATGATTGAATATGAAGAAGGTTTTTACACCAACATAATTCTACTGCTGAAGTTATACATTTTCGATACTTTGTACAGGTCCCTAATTTAAATGTCACTTACGATTTCAACGGATAGACTAGAACTGTCCTCTTTACAAATTAATTGATTGAAAGACGAATTTAATCAAACTAAGAACTAGCTTACATTGCTCTTAAACTTTGCCTTCGTTATTGTACTCATTATTTTGAAACACTTGATCCTCTAAAATGAAAATATTTAAAGGAGGGGAAAATAATAGGTGTTGTAAGTGCATCAATTATATTATTGTGTGATAGATGTCATAGACTGAGTTGCGTATTTGAAGTGTTTGATTTATAGGAAAATATTGTTTAAAGAGAAATTGTTATAATGTATATCAATTATCTTGTGATATTCATGTGATAGATCAAATTAATTAAATCCTTATACTTGGATATGAAAGTTAAAGTCACCGGTTTGATTATTAGAAATAAAGTTATTCTTTAACTCTAAGCTATTAGTTTTTAATGCAAAAGTATTTAATCAGTCATAAAACTTTTAATATATATATTTAAATATTTTATTCTTAAGCAGTTTAATTAGTTATATAATGCTTTCATAACTTTTTTCTTGTTTTGTTATGTTAAACATGTCATAATTTATAGGTGAAAACAAAAATCCATTTTGTTATGATAAAAGTAAATGAAGTAAGTTCTTCATTTAAATAAAATTAAGTATATTGTTCATTACTTAAGTGGTACTTATCAACAGACTTTTGAATTTATGCAACAGATTTTTGAATTTAAGATATGTACCATGATTAAGAGGTGTATTACATAATTTTTTGTACGACTTACCCTAAGTTAATTGTACATTTACTTTAATACATTTTCTTGTGATAGTCAACGGGTACCGAGTACCGGTACATCTTGAGATCATCCGACCCCTAACAGTATATTGCATAAGTTGATTTTGTCATAAAGGATGTGGGTTTACTCTTAAACTTTTTATAGATTTTGTCTAGTTACGGTTTGAAATGTTTATTATTTAATGGTAGTTTTAACTTCTTAAGCTCTTGTGTTTGAATTAGGGAATCAACTCCTACACAAATAATTTCCAAATTATAATTTAATTGATAAAAGACCAATTTAATCAAACTAAGAACTTAATTATATTGTTGTCCTCATTCTTGTACTAACTATTTTCAAACCGTAAAAGAAGTTATGAGAAGAAACTAAAGTAATTTTATAACTTATATATAAAGAAAATAAAAATAGATATTTCATAATTAATTTTATTCAAAGGGAATGAAAATTTTCAATTATTAGTATAACTTTGATTTGATTGTGTTTCTATCGAGGATATGATGGGTTGATACCAAATGATGGGTTGTTCTTCTTGGCGATTTGGAAAGGGTGGCAGAAGCAATGGATGTGATGGATCAAGGAGGGCTCATATAGAGCTATGGGTTCCTTGTAGGTGCATGAGAGGTATGGAGAGTGATTGGTTGGGCCATATCACTTAGAGAAAGGTGGAGGTGAAGATCAAAGTTTCTAACCTAGATAGACTAGACAAGGGAATAGAAGCTTGCAATATTTGACAGCATTTTACTCATAAAATTGATCTTACAAAACATGAGCCAAAGCACCTATTTATAGGAGATGGTGCCTTGGAGAGCAAGGAGTAAGGGTAGGATGGGAAATACACAAAAGAGCGGTTGCTAGGGTTTTGACTAAAGTCGATGTCGCACCCTGGGAGCAAACTTCTAGAAGCTAGGTTAACTTCTTACCCTAAAAGGCTTTACTCAAGCTACAATGATAAGCACACCTCCCCCATTATGCTAAAGGAACCCTATTCTACTGAAATTACAAATAAAGAAACTAGCTCTCATGGCTTGGGCTTTACTTCTTGTGGTCCTCTTTGAACATATAAAGAAACGTTTCTCTGCCATCAGTAGCAGAGTCCCAATCTTCTTGAATCCTCTTTGCCATGGACCTAGTTGTTGGGCTTGAACTAGGGTCTCTTCCATCATCCCCTCCATCTTGAAAATGATTTGTCCTCAAATCACATGCTTCTGCCTCTTCATCTTCATTACCTGCAAAAGGGGTTAGATCCATAACATGTGATTCTTTTACAAGGATTTTTCTATGTGTTACTTGGGGTATAAAAGGTTTCCCTTCTTTGTATAAGTACCCCTCAGAAACATAAAAACTTTCTTGTGCTCTATATTGGCACTTAGCAAAAGTGGGTGCAAAATCTGGATTTTCTTTATAAAGCTCTTGCATGTTTTCAAATATGTTGCTCAAGAAATTCCATCCACTTTTCATGTCTTTTTTTCAACTTGTGTTGATCCTTCAAATATTTCAAAGACCCATGATCACTATGTATGACAAAATCTTTTGAGACTAGATAGTCTTCCTAAGTTTGCAGGGCTCTCACAAGTGCATATAGCTCTTTGTCATAGGTGGGGTAGTTGACGGTGACACCATGAAGTTTTTCACTAAAATATGCAATTGGGTGCCCACCTTGCAACAACACAACACTTATTGCTACTCCTGATGCATCACACTCTAGCTCAAAAGTTTTTGCAAAGTTTGGTAAAGCTAGAATGGGTGCATTGGTGAGTTGAGCTTTCAACCTTTGAAAGGCTTGCTCATGCTTCTCCATCCAACAAAATGGAGTTCTTTCTTCACTAACTCATTGAGTGGTTAAGCTAGACTTGAGAAGTTAGGAACAAATCTCCTATAAAAACTTGCTAGACCATGAAAACTCCTAACATCTCACAACAAGAATACATGATTCTTTGACATTCTTAGGAGCAACTTGAGTTGGTCATGAAATGGCACTTTACTTAGAATTGGATCAATGTTCTAATTCAAGAACTCACCAAGACTTTGCACCAAACCAAAGCTCATATGGAAGTCCATATATTGTCAAATGGAATCAAACAACAAGGAATAAGAACAAGAATTGAAAACTGAACAGAATTGAAATAATAAACTACTGCACCGAATAGAACCAAGGAAACAAAGCTGGAACTACAAATTCAAACGGTACAAATGAAGGAAAAACGCTAGAAATTAAGAACTACCGAATGGAAATTGAAGAAAAGGAAGAAGGAGCACTTATAGAAGGGAACTTGCTGGATTTGAGAATTGGAAGAACCATTCACGCCACTTGGAGCCTTGATCCAGGATAAGTGAAGGAGTGCCGCCACTTGAAGCTCACCATTGCTCACAAGATAAGGCAAAGGAAGAAGAAGACTCAAGACTCACAATTTCTCTCTAAATTTGAGTATAGTCTCTCTACTATATAATCCAAATCTGAAAAATACAAAGAGAAGCACCTTATTTATAGCCTATGAGGTGCTGAAATGCAAATGCAAATGAGCCTCAAACGCTACTCAAATTCGGCGCCAACTAAGCAATGAAGGAAGTGTGACTTTCCTTCCTAGTTTGGCACCTCCTAACTCCTATCTACACTCCCCCCTAACCTCCCTTACTACTTACACCTATTTATTACATCCGCACCCCTATTCTATAAAAGAAATAAGAAGAGTCATCTTATTATACTCTTGTCCCAAAGCTCTTGCCATGCTCCTAGTGATTCGTTGGGCTTGGGCCCCTTGTTGGGCTTGGACCCCTTGTTGGGCTTGGGCCCCTTGTTGGGCTTGGGCTTCATGGGCTTGAGCATCCTCTACTTGGTTTCCATCATACTCCCCGGGTTGGAGAGAATTCGTCCACGAATTTGGGAAACCTGCAGCAAAAGGAGTGAGATCAGTAATATTGAAAGAATTACTACCAAGATAAGTAGGGGGCATATCTAACTCATAGGCATTATCATTAATCCTCTTGATGACTTGGAAAGGGCCATCACCACGAGGCATAAGTTTGGACTTCCTTAGAGAAGGAAATCTATCCTTTCTCAAATGAAGCCAAACCCAATCACCGAGCTCAAAGATTAATGCCTTTCTCCTTTGGTTGGCAGTGTCAGCATACTTACCAACTTTCTTCTCAATTTGTAACTTGATGCGGTTATGCAAATCTTTAATAAAAGAAGCCTTTTCAAAACCGTCTTTGCATAGAACCTCATCAAGTACAGGAATGGGAAGAAGATCTAGAGGTGTGAGGGGATTAAACCCATAAACAACCTCAAAAGGATAATGGTTAGTGGTGGAATTTACTACCCTATTATAGGCAAATTCAACATGAGGTAGTAAATCCTCCCAAGCCCTTAGATTCCCGGAAATAAAGCATCTCAATAATTGACCCAAAGTTCTATTAACCACTTCGGTTTGACCATCAGTTTGGGGGTAGGAAGTAGTAGAAAACAGAAGTTTGGTGCCAAGTTTCCCCCATAAGGTCCTCAAAAAGTGACTTAAGAACTTAGAATCCCTATCAGATACTATACTTCTAGGAAGTCCATGTAAGCGAACAACTTCCTTGAAGAAGAGATTTGCAATATGGCAAGCATCATCCACTTTGTGGCATGGAATAAAATGAGCCATTTTAGAAAAACGGTCCACTACCACAAAGATGGAATCCTTACCCTTCGATGTCTTGGGCAGTCCTAAGATAAAATCCATAGAAATATCAACCCAAGGCATTGTAGGGATAGGAAGAGGAGTATATAAACCATGGGGTTGGACCTTAGATTTAGCCTTCCTACATGCTATACATCTATCACAGAAGGTATGTACGGATTTGCGCATGTGAGGCCAAAAGAAATGTTCATGCAATGTTTCTAAGGTCTTAGCTACCCCAAAATGTCCCATAAGCCCACCCTCATGAGCCTCTCTAACAAGAGATTGTCTTATGGATCCTTGGGGAACACAAAGTCTTTTTCCTTTGAAAAGAAAACCATTATGTAAGAAAAAGTCTTTGTGACCTCCCTTGGAACACTCTTGATAGATTAGAGAGAAGTCTAAGTCATCATGATAAAGTTCCTTTATGTGATCAAATCCTAAATATTGAACATTCAAAACATTTAACAAGGTATATCTTCTTGAAAGAGCATCGACCACCACATTGATTTTACCTTGTTTATGTTTGATCACATAAGGAAATTGCTCAATAAACTCTACCCACTTAGCATGTCTCTTATTAAGCTTGCTTTGGCTTTTCAAATATTTAAGGGACTCATGATCACTATGGATCACAAATTCCTTTGGAAAAAGATAATGTTGCCAATTTTGCAAAGCTCTAACAAGAGCATAAAGTTCTTTATCATAAGTGGAGTAATTGAGATGACTTCCTTTGAGTTTCTCACTAAAATAAGCTATGGGGTGTCCTTCAAGAAGGAGGACGGCCCCAATGCCTATATTAGAGGCATCACACTCTATTTCAAATGTCTTAGCAAAGTTAGGAAGGGCTAAAATGGGGGCCTTAGTTAATTTATCCTTCAAAGTTTGAAAAGCGTTTTCTTGCTCTTGTCCCCACTTAAAAACCACATCGTTCTTTACTATGGCATTTAAAGGTGCGACAATTGTACTAAAGTCTTTCACAAACCGCCTATAAAAACTAGCGAGTCCATGAAAACTTTGTACCTCATTGATATTGGTGGGTGTAGGCCAATGTTGAATTGCTGCACCTTTTGTTTGATCTACATGCACCCCTTCATGACTAACCAAAAACCCTAGGAAGTCTATATGATCTAATGCAAAGAAACATTTAGCATGATTAGCATACAATTTCTCCTTCCTAAGGGTTTCTAAAACTTGTCTAACATGTGACTCATGATCTTCTAAAGACAAGCTATATATAAGAATATCATCAAAGTAAACCATAACAAACTTGCCAATGAATGCTCTTAAAACATGATGCATGAGTCGCATGAAGGTACTAGGAGCATTAGTCAAGCCAAAAGGCATGACCAACCACTCATATAAACCAAATTTGGTCTTAAAAGCGGTTTTCCATTCATCACCATGTTTAATTCGAATTTGATTGTAACCACTCTTAAGATCAATTTTGGAAAATATTTTAGACCCATGTAATTCATCCAACAAGTCATCTAACCTAGGAATGGGATGCCTATATTTGATGGTAATGTTATTTATGGCGCGACAATCCGTACACATCCTCCATGTCCCATCTTTTTTTGGAACAAGTATGACAGGCATAGCACATGGGCTCATGCTATCTTGTACCCACCCCTTAGCTAATAAATCCTCAACTTGTCTTTGAATTTCTTTGGTCTCTTGGGGATTGGTCCTATATGCAGGGCGATTTGGTAAAGAAACCCCGGGCATGAAGTCTATTTGGTGTTCAATCCCTCTTAGAGGTGGTAAACCTTTAGGAGGATCTTGAAACACATCTTCATATTCCTTTACCAAATGGTCCAAACATGTGGGACTATCCTTAGCCGACTCATATTCAATAGGTATAGGAATAGCTAAAAAAATAGGCTTATGAGTAACTATTACCTTTTTAACTTGTTGGGAAGATATGAGAAGGCCTCTCTTGGAATTTTTTATATCTTTTTCTTTCTCTCTCTTTTCTCTCATTTTGACTTGGTCCTCATGTACTTCCTTTGGAGAGAGAGACTTAAGAATGACTTTGTGTCCATGGAAGTGAAAAGAAATTTTGCTGGTAAAGCCATCATGAAATTTTTTTCTATCAAATTGCCATGGCCTACCTAAAAGTATATGAGTAGCTTCCATTGGAACAACATCACACAAGACCTCATCTTTATATTTGCCAATGGAAAATGTAATGAGGACTTGTTTGTTCACCACTATCTTACCCACCTCACTGAACCATTGTAACTTGTAGGGCTTGGCATTGTTGAAGCTGGAGGAAGCTTCTTCCCTACCAAGGCTTGATGTGTGTTTGATGAAGAAAATGGCTTGAGTGCTTTGAAGATTGTAATAGGTTTTTAGATTCATTTGTAATTAGGCTTGTAAGTGTGTATGATTGCCTTTTGCTGTGTAACCTATCCTAGATGCCTAACCAAGTCTAGATCAAGCACATGATGTGGTTAAATGGTTTTTGAAAAGCCTTTTGAAATGTTTTTAACAGTTTTAAAACAGTACACAAATAAATCTGTTTTATGGAGAAAAAATCTGTTTATTTCTTCTCTGTTAAAAAGGCTTTCGTTAAATAGTTTTTGAAAAGCTTTTTAAAATGTTTTTAACAGTTTTAAAACAGTACACAAATAAATCTGTTTTATGGAGAAAGAATCTGTTTATTTCTTCTTTGTTAAAAGGCTTTTCTAAATTTCTGTTAAGGCACCAAGGGAAAGCTCAGTTCGTTATTTCAGTTAAGCTGAGCTGGCCTGTGTGTTATACTTTAATCTGTTTTACTGTGAAAGAACAGGTTTATTCTTTGGTGTGCTGAAAGGTTTTTCACAAGTTAGTTAGGGCACCAAAGGTACCACTCAGACAGTTATTTCTGTTAAGCTGAGTTGGCAGTTTTTACAAAATAAATCTGTTAAGTTCAAAACTGAATCTGTTGTTTTCTTAACTGCTTTTCAACTGTTTTTTGAAAAGAGGTTAGAAACTGTTTTCTATATAAAGAAAAGTCTCTCTCACATGAACAAGTGCTGAGGAATTACGCTTTTGACAGAGATCAAACAATTTCCATGTGAGAAGAAGGATTGAAAGAGTTTTTGAAAGGTTTTCCAAAGAGATTTTCAAGTGTGCTTGTTCTAGGAAACCTTTGATCTTGGTGAAGGTGCTGGTGCAGTTTCTGCAGCAAATTGAACTACTGGTTTTGAGTTCTTGCATCTTCTTTTCAGGTGTAATCTTTCCTTTATTCTGTTTTGTAAAGGTGTAAGTGTTAGTCACTCCTTGATAGGGTTTCTTGGAGTGCAAGGTGTGCTGAAATAGAGTTTTTCAGCATTGTGTGTGTTGTTCTTGTAGTGTTCAAGAACTGCTGGTTTTGTAAGTGATTGGTACTGTTTTTAGTGATTTCCACCTTGGGGTAAGGTGAGACTGGATGTAGCTCTGTATGAGTGAACCAGTATAAAAACGTGTGTATCTTGTATTCTCATCCCTGCATTCTTTTCTGGTTTTTGCTTAATTCTGTCAATAACTAAATCTGTTCTTTTTAAATTGAATCTGTTAATTCTGGGTTAAGTGAAAAACTGTTCTTCCTGATTTGTTGAAGTTTTCTGATCATAAACAAGGTTACTGCATATAATGGTTTAAGTGAATTGTGAACAAACTGATCATTCATTAAAACCTGAGAAAGGATCATACCTCTTGAAATCTTGTGCTGTGTAACTTTTGATTGATTTCTAAGCATAGCTGTATCTTTCATCCTCACAATATTAAGCTGATCTGGTTCTGTTATAATTCTTTGTTAAACACAATTTTACATTGAACAAAATTCAAATTGTGCCAAGACTGTTATGAAGAATCAATCTGTTTCATGTAAAAACAATCTGTTTTTTTTGCCTCTGGAATACTGAAAAATTGTGTGTGCTTGCAAAAATTTTATAAGCTCAATTCACCCCTCCCCTCTTGAACTTAGACACTAATAGACCCAACAATTGGTATCAAGAGCTAGGGCTTGTATTTTGCTCAAGTGTGTGTATGATGTCTGAGTTTAAAATGCCTTTTGCTGAAGGTGCATCTATTAATAGACCTCCTATGTTTTGTGGTGTTAACTATGCTTTCTGGAAAATCAGGATGAAGATCTTTATGGAATCTATTGACATGGGAATCTGGGATGCAGTGGTCAGTGGACCTTTTATACCTATGCAGGTTGTCAAAGATGAAACAATAAAGAAGCCTTGGTCTGAATGGAGTGAAACTGAGAAGAAAAAGGCCCAATATGACTCTTTAGCCAAGAATATCATCACATCTGCACTAAATATGGATGAGTTCTTTAGAGTCTCTCAATGTAACTCAGCAAAGGAGATGTGGGATGTACTAGAGGTGACTCATGAAGGAACTGATGATGTGAAACGGGCAAGGAAGCACTCACTAATTCAGGAGTATGAGCTGTTCAGAATGCAATCTGAAGAAAGTATTGCAGATGTGCAGAAACGATTTACACACATTGTAAATCACCTCACTGGCCTTGGTAAAGTCTTTGACAAGGAAGAGCTTAACATTAAGGTATTGAAATGTCTTGATAGGAGCTGGCAGCCTAAGGTAACAGCAATCTCAGAATCCAGAGATTTATCCAAGATGTCCACTGCTGCACTTTTTGGAAAGCTGATAGAACATGAAATTGAGCTGAAAAGATTGAAAGAACAAGAAACAGTGGAAAAGAAGGCCAAAGGAATTGCTCTGAAAACTACCATAGAACATGATACAAGTGAGGAAGAAGATGATCTAGAACATGATGAGACTGTGAATCTGCTCACCAGAAAATTCAGCAGATTTCTTAGAAAGAAAAACCGTGACAGAACTCAGCAAAGAAAGAGGTATTCCAAACAACCTACTGATTCAAATTCTTCCAATTACACGTGTTTTGGATGTGGTAAACCAGGTCATATAAAAGCTGATTGTCCAAACAATCAAAGTAAAGAAAAATCAGCAAGCAAGAGGAGTGACAAAGGGAAAGGTAGAAGAGCATATATCTCATGGGAAGAAAATGATGTATCCTCATCTAGTGATTCTTCAACTGAAAGTGAAAAAGCAAATCTTTGCTTCATGGTGAATGATGAGGGATCCAACTCTGACTCAGTAAGTAATTTCTCCACTGATTCTGAAAACTATGATCAACTGCTATTAGCCTTTAAGGAAACACATGATGAAGCAAACAGGTTGGCTGTTATGTGCAACAGATTGAATAAAGTAAATAAGGTACTTGAACCAAAGGTCAAAGCTCTTGAAGAAGAACTGCACAAAGCTAAAACTGAATTAATTAGTCTTGAATTGACATGTTTGCATGCATCAATTAAAACTTGTGATAATTGCAAAAAGCTGGAAAAACAGGTTGAGTATTTGTTAAAAACACTTTCAAATTTCACTAAGGGAAGAGAAAATCTTGAAACATTATTAGGTTCACAGAATGTTGTTTTCAATAAAAATGGTTTAGGATATAATCCTGGAATGAAAGGCAATGTGAAAAAGCTGTCAAGTTTCTTTGTTCCTTCCAAAACAGGTTTTTCCTCTTTTAGTAATTCAAAAACAATGCATACTGCAACATGTTTTTATTGTATGAAATCTGGTCATGTATCTAGAACATGTAAGGCTAGGAAATATCTTGTTCCTAAAGGATTGGCCAAATGGCTTCCTAAGGAAAGGTGTTAATCATGCTGGACCCTAGACTAAAGGGGTACCATATATGCTAAATCTGTTTTGTTGCAGAAAAACAGCAGGAGAAACCAGTGGTACCTAGACAGTGGTTGCTCAAAGCACATGACTGGTGATGTGACTCAGTTCATAAATCTGAAACTCAAAGCTGAAGGGCATGTCACATATGGAGATAACAATAGAGGAAAAATTCTTGGAAGAGGAGATGTTGGTACTAAAGACTCAACTACTATTGAGAATGTCCTATATGTTGAAGGGCTAAAACATAGTCTTCTAAGCATTAGCCAGCTGTGTGACAAGAGATACAAGGTCAATTTCGAAGCAAATACTTGTACAATTTCAAATGAAAATTCTGGTAAGGTGCTGTTCACTGGAAAAAGGGTAAACAACATTTATTATCTCCTAGACATTATAAAGAGCTGTTCTGAAAATGAGTGTTTGCTATCTAAAAATGATGAGTCATGGCTGTGGCATAGGAGACTAGCTCACATTCACACAAATCACTTGAATAAGCTAAAATCTAAGGAACTTGTTTCTGGTTTACCAAACATAAAGTTTCATAATAACAGATTGTGTGATGCCTGTGTAAAGGGAAAACAGATTAGAACTTCTTTTAAATCAAAAGATATGGTTTCTTCAAATAAAGCTTTGGATGTTTTGCATATGGACTTGTTTGGACCATCTAGGACTGCTAGCTTAGCTGGAAATTACTATGCTTTGGTGATTGTTGATGACTTTTCAAGATATACATGGACTTTGTTTCTTGCTTCTAAAAATGATGCATATAAAGCCTTTAAGAAACTTGCTAAGGTTCTGCATAATGAGAATGAAAATAGGATAAAACAGATTCGTAGTGATCATGGGGGAGAATTTCAAAATGCAAAGTTTGATAAATATTGTGAAAAACATGGGATCATACATAGTTATTCTGCTCCTAGGACACCCCAACAAAATGGTGTTGTTGAAAGAAAGAATAGATCACTAGAAGAGTTAGCTAGGACTATGCTAAATGAATCTGGTTTACCTAAATATTTTTGGGCTGATGCTGTATATACTGCTTCTTATGTGCTTAACAGAACTTTGATTAGACCATTTCTTAAGAAAACTCCCTATGAATTGTATAAAGGTAGGAAGCCTAGCATTAGTCATCTTAGGGTGTTTGGCTGCAAATGCTTTGTTTTAAATAATGGTAAAGATAATTTGGGGAAGTTTGATCCTAAATCAGATGAAGGAATACATATTGGTTATGCTATAAATGGTCATGCTTATAGAGTATATAACAAAAGATTACTTGCTGTTGAAGAATCTATACATGTTGTGTTTGATGAAACAGATTTTTCTGTGCCCAAATCTATTATGGATGAACCTGGTATGGATGATTTAAGAACAGTTATACAACAGAATCAATCCAGTGAGCTTGATGCTACTAATCCAAATTCTGTCAAAGAATCTACTGTGAATGCAGGACTGCCTAAAGAATGGAAAACTCCAAGGGATCTCACTCTTGACAATGTAATTGGTAAAATTGAGAAAGGAGTCTCGACAAGGAATTCACTCAACAACTTCTGCAGAACAGTAGCTTTTGTGTCACAGATTGAGCCTAAAAGCCTGGAAGAAGCACTGCAAGACAGCAATTGGATAACAGCAATGCAGGAAGAGCTGAACCAGTTTGAATACAATGAAGTGTGGACTTTGGTTCCAAGGAAGCATGAGATGAACATCATAGGAACCAAGTGGGTGTACAGGAACAAGATGGATGAACATGGAGCTATCACTAGAAATAAAGCAAGACTGGTTGCTAAAGGGTATAACCAAGAAGAAGGTATTGACTTTGGTGAAACCTATGCACCAGTAGCACGTCTTGAAGCTGTCAGACTTCTTCTAGCATTTTCCAGCATACAAGGCTTCAAGCTGTTTCAAATGGATGTCAAGAGTGCATTTCTAAATGGCTACATCAATGAAGAGGTGTTTGTATCTCAGCCTCCAGGGTTTGAAGATCACAAGAATCCAGAACATGTGTTCATGCTTAAGAAAGCCTTATATGGATTAAAGCAAGCACCTAGGAAATGGTATGAAAGGCTAAGTGAATTTCTGCTGTCTCAAGGTTATAGCCGTGGCAATTCAGATAAAACTCTCTTTCTAAAGAAGAAAAGTGAAGATGTCATACTTGTGCAAGTCTATGTAGATGATATTATCTTTGGATCCACAAATGAAGAGATGTGTGAAGACTTTGTGAAAACCATGAAAAGTGAGTTTGAGATGTTAATGTTAGGAGAAATGAATTTCTTCCTTGGATTACAAGTTAAGCAACTCAAGGATGGAATTTTCATAAGTCAAGAAAAATACTGCAAGGAACTGCTCAAGAAGTTTGATATGAATCAATGCAAAGCAATCAGCACTCCTATTTCAACAAGTTGTCAGTTGGATCAAGATTCTGCAGGAAAATCAGTGGATCAAACGAAATATAGGGGTTTAATTGGTTCTTTATTATATCTAACTGCCAGCAGGCCTGACATTATGTTTGCTGTATGTCTATGTGCTAGATATCAATCTGATCCAAAGGAATCACACTACAATGCAGCAAAGAGAATTCTGAAATATTTGCAAGGATCTAAGGATGTTGGATTGTGGTATCCTAACAAGGTATCTCTGAATTTGATTGGTTTTTCAGATTCTGATTTTGCAGGTTGCAAAGTTGATAGGAAGAGCACAAGTGGAACTTGTCACGTGCTTGGATCAAGTCTAATCTCTTGGCATTGCAAGAAGCAAGCTTGTGTTGCTCTCTCCACAGCAGAAGCAGAATACATAGCTGCTGGAAGTTGTTGTGCTCAAACCTTATGGCTAAGGCAGCAGCTAAGTGATTTTGGTATTCTGTTAAATAACATACCTATAAATTGTGATAATACAAGTGCCATAAATCTGTCTAAGAATCCTGTCATGCACTCAAGGACTAAGCACATTGAAATTAGACATCACTTTCTAAGAGAACATATAGCTAATGGAACATGTGACATACAATTCATTGGTACTGAATTTCAACTAGCTGACCTATTCACTAAACCACTTGCTAAAGACAGGTTTCACTTTCTTTTAAATGAATTGGGTATTATTAGCTTGAATTGTCCTCTGCAGTGAAAATTTCAATCTGTTGTTTTATGTTTTAACATGTTTCGTTCCCTGTTTCAGAAATCACAGCTGTGACTAGGAAAGAGAAAGATTTATTTTTTTTCTCTCTCTCACTTTATTATTGACTGCTTTTACGGTTATTGACCAGCAGATCCATGCAAATTAGTGTGTGGGTATCCTAACTAATTGGATTTTGTGTAGATGCAACAGATTTGATGTACCAAAATCAGGTTCCAAGATATTCTTACGTGAATCCACACCTGAACCTGCTGCACCATTGGAATAAAATCTGTAGCATATCTGTGGGATTTGATTTTTCTTCAAAATTCATTATTTCCAAAATCTGATTACATTGCCCTGAATTAAAATTTGTGCTTTTCAATTTTGGTTTAATAAGTCTATATAAACCAAGCACAATTTAGCTCGTCCCTCACACCATCTCACTTGCACTATAAGCTGTCCAGGTGCACATTGCTTCACCACAGGTTTTGTTTCTGCTTTTGAATAATAATCTGAAATGTCTTTCTTCTAGAATTGTATGGTAATATATTGATGCAGGGAAAAACAGATTAAGCATGGCATCCTCCTCACATAGAAAGAAGAAATCCAAGGAGCAATCTCAAAGCAGCCAAGGTATCCTGGAAAACTGGTTTGCTGGAGATTCAGAGGCAATGACAAGGTTCATACATGAGACTGGCAGGAAGCAAATCAATGTACCCAAGCTGCTTGAGTTCTCATGGCTGAGAGAGGAAAATTTGATAGAAGCCAAAGACTTGCTCAAACATCAAAAGCTGAAAGGATTTCTGGAGATGAATGGAAATGTCTATCCAGATCTTGTGAAGGTGTTTTACTGCAACCTTGAACAAGATGGCAAAAATCTGGTGTCCCATGTAAAAGGAGTGAAGCTGAAGATCACTAGGGAAATCTGGAGCAGTGTGGGTGGAATCAAATATTTAGGACTGAAAGTGAGCAAAGGAAACACTGCTGGAATTCAAGGATTCAACAAATTGCAATTTTATAAAAGCTGTGTGAGGAATCCCACTGAACCAGTAGCTAGGTATCATGCAGGTAGCCTAACTCTAATTCCTAGACTCTTAGCTCATATAATTGCTTGGCAGCTTACCCCTAGAGGAAGTAATCATGTTGTACTTCATGAGGAAGACTTGATACTGCTGTATTGCATCATGAACCAGCTTAAGGTAAATTGGGTAAGTACTATGGTTGAACATATGCTGAAATCTGCAAGACTACCTGATTATCGTCTTCCCTATGCAATTTTTGTGTCAAAACTGATTGATCACTTTAAAGTGGACACTACCAATGAGAGAAATGACTCTATTAAGGCTGCAAGTGAAATAGATAACTCCACACTCATGAAAATGGGATTCTATAAGGATGAAGATGGCTGGGTTTTTAGAAGGAATGCTGGACAAAGGGCTGAGCAAGAAGCTGCTCCTCAAGGAAATGAAGAAGAAGAAAATGCTGATGGTGTGCAACACATGGACGAATCACCAGTACATTCTGCTGAACATGAAGATGTTGCTGCCACTAGTCAGAATGCAATAGTTGCATATGAGGCACCTGAGTACAGAGGTGAACCTCTGTCTATGTTTGAAAGACAGGTGCTAAGCAGGCTGGACACACTCACAGATGAGCAGAAGGCACATTATGAGATGACTTATGCCAGGTTTCAACACTTGGATGATCAACTTGAAGGAATTCAAGTGCAGCTAGCTGAGCTCTATTACAACAACAAGTGATCCTATCTCTAAGCCTTTATCTTTTATATGTTGTTGAACAATTTGGGATTAATCTGTACTGTTTTTTTTCTGCACTGGTTTTTAGTTGTTTTGTGGTTTGTAATGAACCTCTATGGTTTATTGGTTTTATTTGAACTGTTATGTATGGCTATTATTTTTCTGTGGTATTTTGTGCTCCCATTCTGTTTGATGAATCCAAAGGGGGAGAAGAATAGCCTGGTACAGAACAGCCTAAGAATAGCCTGGTACAGATTCTGCAGATGATATTCACAGTGGCTGCTGATATGATTCAGATGTTAAATCTACAGGTATATCATTTCTAAATCTGTTGTTCTGCTTTAGCACCTGTTTTCTTTGTATACAGTTCTGTACAGATTTGGTCATGATCCTTCTTCAAAGTTGTGCAAAGCAAAGGGAATTTGTCTCCATCAAACAGGGGGAGATTGTTGAAGCTGGAGGAAGCTTCTTCCCTACCAAGGCTTGATGTGTGTTTGATGAAGAAAATGGCTTGAGTGCTTTGAAGATTGTAATAGGTTTTTAGATTCATTTGTAATTAGGCTTGTAAGTGTGTATGATTGCCTTTTGCTGTGTAACCTATCCTAGATGCCTAACCAAGTCTAGATCAAGCACATGATGTGGTTAAATGGTTTTTGAAAAGCCTTTTGAAATGTTTTTAACAGTTTTAAAACAGTACACAAATAAATCTGTTTTATGGAGAAAGAATCTGTTTATTTCTTCTCTGTTAAAAAGGCTTTCGTTAAATAGTTTTTGAAAAGCTTTTTAAAATGTTTTTAACAGTTTTAAAACAGTACACAAATAAATCTGTTTTATGGAGAAAGAATCTGTTTATTTCTTCTTTGTTAAAAGGCTTTTCTAAATTTCTGTTAAGGCACCAAGGGAAAGCTCAGTTCGTTATTTCAGTTAAGCTGAGCTGGCCTGTGTGTTATACTTTAATCTGTTTTACTGTGAAAGAACAGGTTTATTCTTTGGTGTGCTGAAAGGTTTTTCACAAGTTAGTTAGGGCACCAAAGGTACCACTCAGACAGTTATTTCTGTTAAGCTGAGTTGGCAGTTTTTACAAAATAAATCTGTTAAGTTCAAAACTGAATCTGTTGTTTTCTTAACTGCTTTTCAACTGTTTTTTGAAAAGAGGTTAGAAACTGTTTTCTATATAAAGAAAAGTCTCTCTCACATGAACAAGTGCTGAGGAATTACGCTTTTGACAGAGATCAAACAATTTCCATGTGAGAAGAAGGATTGAAAGAGTTTTTGAAAGGTTTTCCAAAGAGATTTTCAAGTGTGCTTGTTCTAGGAAACCTTTGATCTTGGTGAAGGTGCTGGTGCAGTTTCTGCAGCAAATTGAACTACTGGTTTTGAGTTCTTGCATCTTCTTTTCAGGTGTAATCTTTCCTTTATTCTGTTTTGTAAAGGTGTAAGTGTTAGTCACTCCTTGATAGGGTTTCTTGGAGTGCAAGGTGTGCTGAAATAGGGTTTTTCAGCATTGTGTGTGTTGTTCTTGTAGTGTTCAAGAACTGCTGGTTTTGTAAGTGATTGGTACTGTTTTTAGTGATTTCCACCTTGGGGTAAGGTGAGACTGGATGTAGCTCTGTATGAGTGAACCAGTATAAAAACGTGTGTATCTTGTATTCTCATCCCTGCACTCTTTTCTGGTTCTTGCTTAATTCTGTCAAGAACTAAATCTGTTCTTTTTAAATTGAATCTGTTAATTCTGGGTTAAGTGAAAAACTGTTCTTCCTGATTTGTTGAAGTTTTCTGATCATAAACAAGGTTACTGCATATAATGGTTTAAGTGAATTGTGAACAAACTGATCATTCATTAAAACCTGAGAAAGGATCATACCTCTTGAAATCTTGTGCTGTGTAACTTTTGATTGATTTCTAAGCATAGCTGTATCTTTCATCCTCACAATATTAAGTTTATCTGGTTCTGTTATAATTCTTTGTTAAACACAATTTTACATTGAACAAAATTCAAATTGTGCCAAGACTGTTCTGAAGAATCAATCTGTTTCATGTAAAAACAATCTGTTCTTTTTGCCTCTGGAATACTGAAAAATTGTGTGTGCTTGCAAAAATTTTATAAGCTCAATTCACCCCTCCCCTCTTGAACTTAGACACTAATAGACCCAACAGGCATGAGAGATGGTAGGCAATCCAAGTTTATCTACCACTCTTGTGCTTGCCACATTCGCACAACTCCCCCCATCCACAATCAAAGAGCATACTCTATCATTAATAAGACACCTTGAATGAAAAATATTTTCTCTTTGAGTTTCATCAAAAGGTTTTAAAACTTGTCCAAACATGCGTCTTATTACTAATAGGTCACCCTCATGTGGGCTTTCACTTTCACTCTCACTTGGGGATCTAGAAGGTGAGGAATGTCTAGAAGATTCGGACCCATGCTCACTACTATCTACCCCATCATGCATATACATAGCTCGTTTATAAGGGCAATTAGAAGCAATATGTCCATAGCTTAAGCATTTAAAACACTTCTTACTAGACGATTTATGTGGTGATTTAGGCCTAGAATTGGAAGTGGAAGGCTTAGACTCTCTAGGTTTGAAAGTAGAGTCCTTAGAAGGGAGATTTTAAAAAGAGGTATTTTTATTTTTCCAAGAAGAGTGGTAGTAGTTATCCTTAGAAGAATTTTTGAAAGCATTTTTCCTTGCAAGTTGATTTTCAATTTTACTAGCAAGGTGCACCACATTTTCCAAAGAAGAATATTCTTGTAACTCTACCACGTCTTGAATGTCCCTTCGAAGGCCACTCACAAACCTAGCTATCTTAGCTTCCTCACTCTCATCCATATTAACTCGAATTAAAAGCGTGTCTAGTTGTTTAAAGTAATCATCCACACTTAGCGTGCCTTGATGAAACCGTTGGAGTTTCAACATAAGGTCTTTCCTAAAGTGTGGGGGTACGAATCTAGCGCGTAAACATGCTTTCAAATTGTTCCAAGAGACTACGGGCGGCCTCTTGTGTAGGTCAATGTCCATGAGGTATTGATGCCACCATTGCATGGCATAGTCCAAAAATTCTAAAGAAGCTAACCTAACCCTATGCTCATCCCTAACCCCATTTACATCAAAAAATTGGTCAACCTTTTCTCCCATCCTAAGTATACATTGGGATCACTTTCACCACTAAAACTAGGAAGTTTTACTTTAGGAGAACAAGGGCCAGCCACATGTTGGCGCCTCTCTTCATGGTGATGATGTCTTGGTCTTGCATTGTCTTCATAATAACCATGAGAAGAATGAGAGTGCCTTGAAGAATGCCGAGGAGGGGGAGGAGTTCTTCTCTCACGGTTTTAATGTATTTCTTCTCGGTTTAACTCCAAACTTTGGAGCCTTGCCTCCATTTTCCTTATCACCTCAAGATAGTGAGCATTGGACTGCTTGGCATTCTTTAAGTCTTCATAAAGGGCTGCCTTTTGGGGTGAACACGGTTTGGAGGACTCTCCACTAGAAAAATGAGCCATGAGCAAAAAAAATACAAAAAACTGAAAACAAAACAGTGAAAGAAACTTGTTAGACAAAAAAAAGTGAGATATAGGTTGCTGGAAAATGCCCAAGAAAGCACTCAAACCACTCCAAGAAAATATTATGTCCTCAACCAAGCCTTTCTTGTGGAATGGAGTAGCTTCAAGTGAAATATGTCGCAGCAAACCAACTTACTTAAGAACAAGTCTCCACACAACTTTAAGAAGAACAAAAAAGACAAGCAAGAAAAGGTAGACACAGTAAAAGCTAAAACCAAAAAAACAGAGAGCAATGTATGACAAACTAGAAAGAATATGAATGAAAGACAATCAAGAAAATAAGGAACTCAATGAATAAAGAAGGCACACAAAAAGAGTCCTAAAGAAAAGTGCTAGAGTAGATTGAAGAAAACAGAAAACGAGCTACTGGAAATTTTTTTTTTTTTTTTATGCAAACTGTGCTATGTTTACAGATTTAAATGGAATGATTGAAAGCGAACTGGAATGTGAAAAATTAACCAGAGAAAATTCAATGTCTTAACTCAATAATGGCACTGGAATGAGGTAAAAACAGTAAGCCAATTGAGAGAAATAAATTTTTCAAAATTGCTGCCCAATTACCGTATTCTTTTCGGCAGTATTGTACACTTTCCGTATTTTATTTATCATTTTTTGTGTACTTGGAATTTTTGAGTAATTCTTTTTTCTATGCTTTTGTAACACTTTGAAGAATGTAAATCCAAATTTTCACAAATTTCCCATGAGCCAATTAATTGCAGTAAATTGAAAACAGTAGCACGTTTGTAAGAAAACAGAGTATCCTATTTAGGAATGAAAAACAGTATGATGAACTAGCAAAGACATAATGGAATTTGTGTAAAGGAACTTGTATAGAATGAAAATACAAGCATGAACTCAAATCTAAAAATGAAAATGCACAAAGGATCAAGCAATAAACTCAAAAACAGAAAGTAAACCAAAGCAAGAAACAATCAAAGCAAGAAAAGTACTACAAGAAGTAATGACAATTATGGAATAACATGACTAAGACAAAACTTGACATGATTACAAAATTAAAAGACATATCACAAGATATAACAACAAGTGAAAGGAAACTTAAGGTCAGCTCTAGGAAGGAGAATGCCATTCCACAAGAGCAGCCATACTCATATAAACAATGAGTGCCATAATCCTTTTCACAAACACATGGTGTAACAAAAGAAAAAACAGCAAGAAAAACTTAATTAAGCCTAAAACAGAAACTGAAATTGAAAGAAAGTAAAGAGCTCTTGAAAGTAAAGTGCAATACAACTCAAAATTAAGCAAAAACAAGCCTAGACTCTAGATACCAC
Organism: Phaseolus vulgaris; assembly: GCF_051622355.1. Taxonomy (NCBI): domain Eukaryota; kingdom Viridiplantae; phylum Streptophyta; class Magnoliopsida; order Fabales; family Fabaceae; genus Phaseolus; species Phaseolus vulgaris. The sequence goes on along the minus strand of NC_143501.1, from coordinate 17,348,541 downwards.
ATGATGTGAATGCAACAACAAGAATACATGATTCTTTGACATTCTTAGGAGCAACTTGAGTTGGTCATGAAATGGCACTTTACTTAGAATTGGATCAATGTTCTAATTCAAGAACTCACCAAGACTTTGCACCAAACCAAAGCTCATATGGAAGTCCATATATTGTCAAAAGGAATCAAACAACAAGGAGTAAGAACAAGAATTGAAAACTGAACAGAATTGAAATAATAAACTACTGCACCGAACAGAACCAAGGAAACAAAGCTGGAACTACAAATTCAAACGGTACACATGAAGGAAAAACGCTAGAAATTAAGAACTACCGAATGGAAATTGAAGAAAAGGAAGAAGGAGCACTTATAGAAGGGAACTTGCTGGATTTGAGAATTGGAAGAACCATTCACGCCACTTGGAGCCTTGATCCAAGATAAGTGAAGGAGTGCCGCCACTTGAAGCTCACCATTGCTCACAAGATAAGGCAAAGGAAGAAGAAGACTCAAGACTCACAATTTCTCTCTAAATTTGAGTATAGTCTCTCTACTATATAATCCAAATCTAAAAAATACAAAGAGAAGCACCTTGTTTATAGTCTATGAGGTGCTGAAATGCAAATGCAAATGAGCCTCAAACGCTACTCAAATTCGGCGCCAACTAAGCAATGAAGGAAGTGTGACTTTCCTTCCTAGTTTGGCACCTCCTAACTCCTATCTACACTCCCCCCTAACCTCCCTTACTACTTACACCTATTTATTACATCCGCACCCCTATTCTATAAAAGAAATAAGAAGAGCCATCTTATTATACTCTTGTCCCAAAGCTCTTGCCATGCTCCTAGTGATTCGTTGGGCTTGGGCCCCTTGTTGGGCTTGGGCTTCATGGGCTTGAGCATCCTCTACTTGGTTTCCATCACTCGGGGTCAACATGTACCCCATTTTTGTTGACTATGAATCCTAAAAACACACTATCAACACAAAAAGTACACTTATCTATATTAGCAAACAAACTATTTTGCCTAAACACTAAGAGAACCTCTCTAAGGTGACTTAGGTGGGAATCTAGGCTTTGACTATAAACTAATATATCATCAAAATAAACTACTACATATTTACCTATGCAATCCCTAAGGACATGATTCATAAGCGTCGTGAAAGTGTTAGGTGCATTAGTGAGTCCAAAAGGCATCACTAACCACTCATATAGTCCAAATTTGGTCTTAAAAGTAGTTTTCCACCCATGATCCTCTTTGATTCTTATTTGGTGATATCCATTTTTAAGATCAATCTTGAAAAATATAGTGGACATATGCAATTCATCAAGCATATCATCCAGTCGTTGAATTGGATGCCTATATTTGATGTATTGTTATTGATGGCTCTAAAATCACAACACATTCTCTTATTGCCATCTTTCTTAGGCACCAACAAAATAGGTACATCACAAGGACTTAAACTCTTTTGAACTCAGCCATTCTCCTACAATTCATGAACTTGTGGTTCTATCTCCTTAGTCTCCTCAGGATTAGTTCTATAAGCCAGTCTATTTGGTAAACCAGCTCCCGGAACAAAATCTATTTTGATGTTCTATACGGAAGTCCAATGGGTCCTTCCTTAAGGAATACATCACCAAATTCTTTTAAAAGTCTTTTGACTTGAGGAGGTAGTTCATAAACTTCAGCAAGTGTGGCAATGCATGTAAGTGTTCCTTTACAAAGAAGGAGGCCTGAAGGTTGTTCAGATAGAAGTATCTTTTCAATTTTATTTTCAAATTTTTCTTCTTTCTGAATGACCTTGTGGGAAGGAACACTCTTCTCCCACGCCTCAACTTTCTCTCTAACTTCTTTTTCTAGTTTTTCTATTTTCTTTTTTTTTCTCTCATTTTCTCTTTTTTGTTTCATTTGTACTTGGTCCTTTACCATTTGTGAGGGTGTTAAAGGATAAAGTAAAAATTTATTTTCCTTATGAGTAAAAGTAATCTCGTTGGTAAGACCATTATGCATAGCTTTCTTATCAAATTGCCATGGTCTTCCCTATAAGATATGACAAGCTTCCATGGGTACTACATCACATAAAATCTCATCTTTATATTTCCCCACAAAAAGTTTGACTTTTACTCGCTTGTCTACAGTTAGTTCCCCATCTTCATTGATCCATTGAAGTTTGTAGGGTTTTTAATGAGGTACTAATTGTAGATTAAGTTTTTCAACCATCCTAGTGTTACAACAATTGCAACAAGAACCACTATCCATAACGAGAGAACAAATTTTCTAAAACTTTACATCTTTTATGAAAGATGTTCTCTCTTTGTGTTTCATGGTTCATATTAGGGTGGTTGTTGAGGGTTCTTCTAATCATCATTAATTCTCCCTCACAAGGATATGCCTCCTCACTATTTTCTTTCTCTTCTTCCCCACTAGACTCATCATCTTGGCTGTTATACTCACCCCTCTCTCTTAAGATCCTGGTTTTCCTATTTGGGCATTGGGATGCTATATGACCACTACCAAGACACTTAAAGCACTGGATATCTCTACTGCGGGGTTGTGAGGTAGACACATCTTTTCCTACACTTTTGGTAGTTTCTTTGGGTTTATCTTTGGAAAGACTATCCTCCCTTTCTCTTTTACACTCTTTCTTGGGACGAGAGTTAGAGTAAGAACTCTCCTTGCGACTTGATCCTTTTCTCAAATTTTGTTGCTCAAATTTTATCCAATGTTGGATCAAGTCATTCAAGTCCCTATAGGGCAAGAGTTCCACTTTATCCCTTATCTCAAGATTGAGACCATTGAGGAACCTAGCTATGGTGGTGGTTTCTTCCTCCCTAATAGAGGCTCTCATCATGTAAAGCTCCATCTTTTGCTTATACTCCTCTACACTCATGTTCTTTTGTTGGAGTCTTTGGAGCTTGTCCATTAACTCCCTATTGTAGTATGAAGGAATATGGCGACATCTCAGGGCTCCCCTAAGGTCATTCCAATATTCTATGGAAGGGTCCCTGTGGAGGCGCCTATCTCTCTCTAGGGTTGTCCACCAATACATAGTGTTTCCTTGAAAGCTTAAAGTGGCTAAGGGTACCTTCCTCTCCTCACTAACATGATGGCAAGCAAAAAGTTGTTCTACTTTCATTTCCCAATCTAGATATGTTTCAACATTTTCCTTTCCATAAAAATGAGGTAGGTCTACCCTAGTCTCTTTGTGGGTCTCTCTTCTGGTTCTTGTAGTTGGAGGTTGATAGTAATCATTAACTCTCAGACTCCCCTTAGCATGTGATTCACTCGACCTAGAACTAGATGCATTTGATGCATGTGAGTTTTTTAAGTTTCTAATGTATTCATCCTTTTCTTTAACAATTTTCAACTCCTCTTCTAAAATAGCAAGATGAGCATCCCTTTCTTTTTTATCTTCTATGACTTGGGCCTCATGTTGTAATTGTCTATGTGATAGTGATTGAAATTCTTTGGCTAATTGTTTTAAAAGAGATTTTATAGACTTTATATCACTTTCACTTGGACTAGAAGAATGAGAAGACATGTTGAAAGTTATGTGTTAGAATCAATTTACCAAAAGAAAGATAGGTGGAGTACCGTAGGCAGATTCCAAGGAAAGGGAGGTGGATCCCTTGGATCATTTAAGTACCAAGCCTTTCCTAGCCAGATTCTATTCCACAATACTTTCACAAACCCTTCTCTAAGTAATTCACTTAGAGCACAATCAAAGATGAAAACAAAGTTTTATGCAAGAAAACAATGTAAAGCAATAAAACACACAAGAAAATTGCTATCTAGAAAGCTTTAAAACTAGTCTAATCCTAAGGTGAGGCTTCTTGGCACTTTGGAACCTCGAAGACACACTCACCGACTAAAGTGTATTAATCCACTAATTAATCAAAGTTCTTGCAAATTACAACTCAAAGAAATACAATGAAATTAGGTCAACATTTTTTTTATGCACAAAAATTAAAGTCTTATTCTATGCACTCCTTCACTTGTAGTTCCTTTGTGTATATTTGTGTATTTTTCAAGTGAGGTTTTTGATGTCCCTTACTTTGTCTCCTTAGGTTATTAAACCTTGAATCTTTAATCCAACTCCCTTTTAGTGTTATAGCTTTCACTAAAACAAAATTTTAGCTCCACTACTCACCAAAACACTTTTTAGGTAAATTCCACCAAAGAGAGGTCAAGCAAGTTTTAAAGCAATAAAACTCAAATTTAAAAATCAAGGACTACTGCAAATGGAGTTGATATTTGACAAGACTTGAAAGAGTATTCAATAAAATTGGCAAGAAAAAAAATTAAGGCACACAAGAAAAGGTAGCACACAGAGTGGAATCCTAGTGAATGGAACTAGAATAAATGAATAAAACCAAAACAGCACTACAAAATTTTTTGTGTGTAAATTTTTCACAACTCCCAAATTATGCTGGAAAGAATACTTAAAAATTGAGCTTGAAATTTTAACCACAAAAACTTCAATGTTTTAGCTCAAAATAGGCGTTGGAATTTCACCAAAATAGTGAGCCAAATAGTTGTAATATTTTTTTTAAAATCACTGCCGCATCACCGGTTTTCCAGAGTCATAATTTTTTTGCACTCTGTTCGTATTTCATTTATCATTTTTTTTGTATTTTGAATTTTTATGTGTTGAAGATGGTTCTTGCTCTCTTCAAGACAATATGTTTGATGAAGCCAAATGTGTATTTTGCTTTGTTGTTTAAGTTTGTTTTTAGGGATTGTCTTAGGGTTAGATTAGAGGTTTTTAAAGTGATTTTTTTGCATCATGACCCATCTCTTAACCCTTAACCATTTGATAAGAGCAAGCACAATGTTTTCTAAAAATGTGTTCACAGGTTTTGCCAAAATACTCTTTACTGCACAGAAAATGAATTTGTTTTTTCTTAAATGAATAGATTCTTTATTAAACTGATGTCTTGTTAAAAGTTTCTAATAACCTTGTTTTATGCATCAAGCTTCTTGACTTAGTATTCATGCTATCAAAAAACGGTTGTGTTTCATCTGTTCAAATATCTCAAGTTATCGTTTTGAAAATGAATCTGTTCTTCCTTAAATGAATAGATTCTTCTTAGTCTGGTGTCAGGTTCTTAAGTGTTTTTCGCTTCTTTTGTTTTTCACCAATAAGCTTGGCTTAGGTCTCTTATAAATAAGCTACATATTTTCCAAAAACTTTCTTTGCTTTTGAAAATAAATCTATTCATTTTATTTTCAATCTATTCTTTTTATAACTCCTTTCACTGTTTTTTAAAAGTTTGCTATAAAATGTTTCTTATAAAATGAGATTTGGTTTTGACTTGAAAGTAGGTTGAGAAAACAAGTTTTACAACGAAGATTAAGCAGTTTTCATTGAATAAATATGTGTTCTTGAAAGATTTTTAAAACCAGAAACTGTGCTTGTTCTTGCTTGGTTCTAAGGCTTGGTTTGAGGTGTTGTCACTGTGTGTGCAATCTGTTCTACTGGTCTAATTCAGATTTATGCATTCTCTTTCCAGGTGTATTAATTTCATCTTTCAATTCCTTGTAAAGTGTGATTGTAAGACTCTTCTTGATAGGGTTTCTTGAAGAGTTGTGTGTGCTGGAATAGTGTTTTTCAGCAAGGTATGCCATGTTCTTGTAGGGTTCAAGAACTGTGGTTGTGTAATTGTTTTGAATTGTGTTTTAGTGGATTTCACCTTGGATTACGTGAGATTGGATGTAGCCCAATTGAGTGAACCAATATAATCTCGTTGTGTTCAAATCTCTCTTAATCTCTGCACTTATTTACTGTTGCGTTTGCTGATCTGTCAGAAAAATAAACCTGTTCAATTAAAATTGAATCTGTTCATTCTGGGTTTGTTCATACTATTCTTGATTTTTGGAAAATCTATTTGAAACTTCTGTGGAAAACTGTATGGGTTGTTGAACATAATTGGAGTTCGTTGTTCAGTGAAAGTTAACTCAATTAATTGTCAAGTTTCAATCAAAAGGTTGACTGTGTATTCAAGGATTGTATTTTACTGATTCTGCTGTCTCATTTTATTCCATAGAAATTAATGTGAACATTGCTAGCTGATCAACTTGCTTAATATCAGAGAATCATATAACTGATATAACTGTCTTAATATACTAAGCAGAATAAAAATAAATTTGTTCATTGCTAAATAAATAGATTTTTTGCAAAAACACCGAATCTGTGCGAAAGTTTTAAAAGCTCAATTCCCCCCCCCCCCCCCCCCCTCTTGAACTTTGACACTATTGAACCCAACAATTGGTATCAAGAGCTAGGACTTGTATTTTACTCAAGTTTGTTTGCAATATGTCTGAGTTTAAAGTGCTTTTTGCTGAGGGTTCCGTCTATGTTCAGTGGGATGAATTATGCTTTCTGAAAAATTATAATGAAAATTTTCATGGAATCTATTGACTTTGGTATTTGGGAGGTTGTGGTCGATGGACCTTTTGTGCCAATGTAGGTTATCAAGGACGAAACAGTGAAGAAACCATGATCTGAATGGAGTGAAAGTGAGAGAAAGAAAGCTCAATTTGATTCAGTAGCAAAGAACATTATAACCTCTGCATTGACAATGGATGAATTCTTCAGAATATCTCAATGCAACTCTGCCAAGGAAATGTGGGAGGTGTTGGAGGTAACTCATGAGGGAACGGATGATGTGAAGAGATCAAGGAAGCATTCACTCATTCAAGAATATGAGCTTTTCAGGATGCAACCTGAAGAAACCATTGCAGATGTACAAAAGAGATTTACCCACATTGTAAATCATCTTAGTGGACTAGGAAAAGAGTTTGACAAAGAAGAGCTCAATATAAAGGTGCTGAAATGCCTTGATAGGAGCAGAAAACCCAAAGTAACTAAAGTCGTGATCTGTCAAAGCTATCCACTGTTGCACTGTTTAGAAAATTGATGAAGCATGAGATGGAGCTCAAAAGGCTTAAAGAACAAGAAATAGTGGAAAAGAAAACTAAGGGACTTGCATTGAAAGCAAGTGTACAGACTGATATCAGTGAGGAGGCAGAAGATGCTGAACATGATGAAACAATCAATCTACTTACAAAAAGGTTCAACAGATTCCTAAAGAAAAAAGGCAAAGATAGGAATCAGCAGAAAAGAAGGTATCCTAAACCGAATGAATCAAATTCTTCTAACTATACTTGCTTTGGTTGTGGTAAAACAAGAAATATTAAGATGGATTGTTCAAACAATCAATCTAAGGACAAACCAACCAGCAAGAAGGTTGAAAGAAGCAAGGGGAGAAGAGCTTACATCTCTTGGGAGGAGAATGAAGTGTCTTCAACAAGCAGCTCTTCAACAGAAAGTGAAGAAACCAATATGTGTTTCATGATGAAAGATGAAGGATCAATATCTGATTCGGTTAGTGACTTCTCCATGGAATCTGACATTTATGATCAATTGTTGGTTGCTTTCAAAGAAACGCATGCAAATAGGTTAACTGTTATATGCAATAAACTGCAAAAAGTAAATAATGTACTTGCACCTAAGGTAAAATCTCTTGAGAAAGAACTACATAAGGCTAAAACTGATCTTGTAAGTCTTGAATTAACATGTTTGCATGCTTCCATAAAGACTTGTGAAAACTCTAAAAAGCTGGAAAAACAAGTTGAGTATTTGCTGAAAACTTTATCCAATTTCACTAAAGGCAGAGATAATTTTGAGTCTCTTCTTGGTTCACAAAATGTTGTTTTCAACAAAAATGGGATTGGCTAAAAGTCTTTCAAGTTTCTTTGTTCCAACAAAAACCAGTTTTTCATCTTTCAATAGTGGGAAAAAGGCATTTTCTGTTACTTGCTTTTATTGTATGAAATCTGGGCATACTTCTATGACATGCATTGCTAGGAAATACCTTGTTCCTAAAAGCTTGGCCAAATGGCTTCCAAAGGAGAGGTATTAATCTCTGCTGGACCCTAGACTAAAAAGGGTACAATGTGTATTATTTCTGTTTTTTTTTTTTTGCATAAAAGCAGTAAGAAAAACCAGTGGTATTTGGACAGTGGATGTTCAAAACACATGACTGGTGACCTAACCAAGTTCACAAGCTTAAAACTCAAGGCAGAGGGACATGTTACTTATGGGGACAATAACCGTGGAAGAATCCTAGGAAGAGGAACTGTTGGAACTGGAAATTCAACCACCATTGAGAATGTGCTTTAGTGGAAGGACTTAGGCATAGTCTTCTAAGTATCAGTCAACTATGTGACAAAGGGTACAAGGTAAAATTCAAATCAAATGGGTGCACAATCTCACATGATTCCTCTGGTAAGGTGTTGTTTACTGGTAAGAGAGTGAATAACATATTTCTCTTGGATATCCTGGAAATTGATTATGTAAATCAATGTTTTTTGCCTAAAAGTGATGAGTCTTGGCTGTGGCAGAGAAGGTTAGCTCACAATCACACTAATCACTTGAATAAATTGAATTCCAAAGATCTTGTTTCTAGTTTGCCTAATATAAAATTTCATAATAACAGGCTCTGTGATGCATGTTTGGAAGGTAAACAAATCAGAATTTCCTTTAAATCAAAGGACATTATTTTTATTAAGAAACCATTGGATGTTTTGCATATGGATCTGCTTGGACCCTCTAGGGTTGCTTAGCTTAGCTGGAAATTTGTATGCATTGGTTATTGTTGATGATTATTCTAGATATACATGGACTCTCTTTCTTGCTTACAAAAATGATGCTTATAAGGCTTTTAAGAAATTGGCAAAAGTTTTTCAAAATGAAAATGGTTGCTGTGTGAAATCTATTCGTAGTGATCATGGGGGTGAGTTTCAAAATGCTAAGTTTGAAAGGCTTTGTGAAAAACATGGGATATCACATAGTTTTTCAGCCCCTAGGACTCCCCAACAAAATGGTGTTGTTGAGAGGAAAACTAGATCACTAGAGGAACTTGCTAGGACTATGTTAAATGAATCTAAGCTTCCTAAGTATTTCTAGGCAGATGCAGTCTATACTGCAGCTTATGTGTTAAATAAAACCTTAATTAAGCCTATCCTTAAGAAAACACCGTATGAACTATATAAGGGTAGAAAACCTAGTGTTAGTCATCTTAGAGTATTTGGATGTAAATGCTTTGTATTGAATAATGGCAAAGAGAATTTGGGAAAATTTGATGCAAAATCTGATGAAGGAATTCATATTGGCTATGCTTTGAATGGTCATGCTTATAGGATTTTCAATAAAAGATTGTTGACAGTGGAAGAATCAATGCATGTTGTATTTGATGAAACTGATAATTGCATACCAAATTCTGTTACAGATGACTTAGAATGTGATGATTTAAAATCTATTTTACATAAAAATGAATTGATTCATTTAGATGTTGATGACTCACATGATGTCAAAGAACCTACTGTTTCTGCAGATTTACCAAAAGAATGGAAGACCCCAAGAGATCTCACCCTTGATAATGTCATTGGAAATATTGAAAAAGGTGTTTCAACTAGGAATTCTCTAAACAATCTGTGTGAGACAATGGCCTTTGTGTCACAAGAGGAACCTAAAAATCTGAATGAAGCTCTCAAGGACAGCAACTGGATTCTAGCTATCCAAGAGGAACTGAATCAGTTTGCTCTGAATGAGATATGGTCTCTTGTTCCTAGAATATCTGAAATGAACATCATTGGAACAAAGTGGATATTCATAAACAAGATGGATGAGCATGTAGTGATTACCAGAAATAAAGCCAGACTTGTGGCTAAAGGGTATAACCAAGAAGAGGGAATAGATTATGATGAAACATATGCACCAGTGGCTCGGCTTGAAGCTGTCAGACTTCTCCTTGCCTTTTCCTGCATAAAAGGGTTCAAGTTATTCCAAATGGATGTGAAAAGTGCCTTCTTGAATGGCTACATCAATGAAGAAGTATTTTTTTCACAGCCCCAAGGATTTGAATACCATCAACATCCAAATCATGTATTCAAACTCAAGAAAGCTTTCTATGGGCTTAAGCAAGCCCCTAGACAGTGGTATGAGAGGTTGAGTGATTTTCTTACCTCACAAGGCTATGACAGAGGCACATCAAATAAAACTCTCTTCATTAAGAAGAAAGAGGATGACACAATTCTAGTTCAAGTCTGTGTGGATGATATCATATTCGAGTCAAACAAAAAAATGAAGAGTGAGTTCGAAATGTCTATGATGGGTGAGTTGAATTATTTTCTAAGCTTGCAGGTCAAACAATTCAAGGATGGCATATTCTTAAACCAAGCTAAGTATTGCAAGGATTTGCTGAGAAAATTTGGAATGGACAAGTGCAAATCAATCAGCACACCTTTCTCAACTAGCTGCCATTTAGATAATGATATTGCTGGAAATCCTGTTGATGAGACTAAGTACAGAGGGCTCATATGGTCCTTATTGTATCTCACTGCCAGCAGACCTGACATAATGTTTACAGTGTGCATGTGTGCTCGTTTCCAATCTGCTCCAAAAGAATCACATTTCAATGCTACAAAAAGGATTCTGAAATATCTACAAGGAACAAAAGAAGTTGGCTTATGGTATCCAAGTAATATTTCACTAAGCTTGATTGGTTACTCCGATTCAGACTTTGCAGGTTGTAAGATTGACAGAAAGAGCACCAGTGGCACTTGTCATTTGCTTGGATCAAGCTTGATCTCATGGCAATGCAAAAAGAAGGCTTGTGTTGCTCTCTCTACTGCTGAAGCAGAGTATATTGTTGCTGGGAGTTGCTGTGCTCAAACTCTATGGCTAAGGCAGCAATTGAATGACTTTGGTATCTTGCTTAATAATATACGTTTGCTATGTGATAATACTAGTTGTTGAATCAAGTGTGTTCAAGCTTTGAAGAATCCAAATCCTAAGCATTTGATGGAAGGTTGGAGTTGCTTGAAGTTGTTGTTGTGCCTTAGAGTAGGATCTGGGGTAGATTATATTTGTAATCCACTCTTTGTTGAATCTAAAGCTTAAGCGTTTTCAAATCTTTTAAGTTTAAAGTGTTTTTCAAACTAAGTGAAAAATAACCTGTTGTTTTGTCGAAACAACCAATTGTTTTATACTTTGATGTTTTTGAAAAATTTTGAAAACTATTTTGGATGGTTGACTTGCTGTCAAACCAAAACAACCGATTGATTCACTATTTCAACCGATTGTTTGTTTGAAATCCTAACAGAAACAGTTTTGTTAGTTAAATGAGCTTTAATTGATTTCATAACCGAATACACTCCTGCTTTAAATGCTTTGACCAAGATTTGAATACTATAAATAGTTTGTTATAACAAAACAAGAAAGAAAAACATATTTGAGTTTTTTCAAAAGAGCTTTCAAGCATTTGAGTTTTCACTTTGAGCTTTGTTTATTCAAGAGAGAAGTGGAATAGGATTACTCTATATTGATTTGAGTTGATTCTGTAACAGTGTAATTTGTTCTAAAGATTTGTGTACATTTTGGTGTTGTAAAGCCAAGAAAGGTTGTGTGCTCTTGAGGTTGTCAAGATCAACATTCTTGGCGTGTGTGTGTGCTGAACCAAAGGAAGTGTGTTTCTTGAGGGGATCAAGGTCACTTCTTTGGTGGTGTGTGTATGTAATCTGGATTTGATTACCTAGTGGATTCCCCAATGGTTTCTGGGAAACTAGATGTAGCTCTTGGTTTAAGAGTGAACCAGTATAAATTGTTTGTGCATCTCTCTCTTCCTTAACCTCTTTAATTTCAGTTGTTGTTATTTTTACTGGTATAAACAACCGATTGTTTTTCTGGTGCTTTACTGTTTTGAGCTTTGTTTTTGGCAAACTGAATTCCTAAATCTGGTTTCTTGCAAAGAATTTCATTCTATCTTAAAAAGTTTGCGAAAACCCCCTTTAAGCCATTCACCCCCCCCCCCCCCCTCTAGTTTAAAGCCATACATTCTAACAATTATGATCAAGAGCTTGGTACTTGAAAAATACTCAAGTTTAATCCTAAAACCTTTTTTCAATGGCTGAATAACTACCTTTTGGAGAGGGTGCATCAATCAACAAACCACCTCTTTTCTGTGGTTTGAATTACCAATTATGGAAAGTTAGAATGAAAATCTTTGTTGAATCTCTTGACAGGGGAATTTGGGATGCAATTGAAAATGGTCCTTTTATTCCAAAAATTGAAAAAGATGGATCTTCCATTGAAAAACCTTGGTCTCAATGGACTGATTCTGAAAACAAGAAGGCCAAATTTGATTTTATTGTCAAAAACATCATAACATCTGCCTTGAATTCGGATGAAATTTTTAGGATTTCTCAATGTTCATCGGCCAAGGAGATGTGGGACATTTGGAGGTGACTCATGAAGGAACCAATGATGTGAAAAGAGCTAGAAAGCATACTCTAATTCAGGAATATGAAATGTTTAGAATGCTTAAAGGTGAGTCAATCGCTGAAGTACAAAAATGGTTCACCCACATCATCAACCACCTTATGAGCCTTGGGAAAACCTTTGATAAAGAAGAGCTAAATATCAAGATCCTCAAGTGATGGAAAAACGATCTTCTTCTAGTAATGATCTTTGTAATTTCTTCTTTGGATGAATGATGAAGGAGATAAGATGAGCGGAAGCATTAAAGAAACTCAAGAGGAGTTTCCATGGATTGAAGTGGAGTAGGAATTTGTGAGAGTGAGAGGTAAGGCCAACTCACTAGGAAAGAGTCTAGGCTAAGTCTTGAAGGAGACTAACCTAGGGAGAACTTAAGAACAAGTAGAATGGCCAAAATTAGGCAGCATTTCATTACTAATTCAAAGTTAAAGAAATACATGTATAAGAGACTCCTATTTATAGGATAAAGTCTCTCAAAAACTCTCAAATGAGAGTGTGACAAGTGTCACCACCTTATTGGTGCAAATCCTCTCCATTAAGGAGAAGACATGTGGAGACTCATGTCTTCCTTGCCTACATTTCTATTTGCACCCCTCTTTTACTATTTTACACATTACTTTGTTTTCTATTTACATCTTTCTCTACTTTGGCCCATAATACAAGGCCCAAAATTTCCTAACTACTTTATACAATTTTTACAAGGCTAAGAAGAAGAAAAAGACTTTACAAACTCTTCATTAAAACTCGATCTTCGTCTATCTTCTTGGCCAAAAGTTTTGAGGCTGGACGGTTTCCATCATCCCCTCCCTCTTGAAAAGGATCTGTCCTCAGATCTGAATGATGCTCAATGACAGCAACCTCTGTTTATTTGATGTTTTCCTCCTGGGTCAAATGTCAATCTGCAATAAACATCAAACAAACATGAGATAAATTTCCTTTTTAAAAGAAAATTAAAAGAAAAGAAAACTAAACAAAAATAAGTCCCCTCTTCTTTAAAATTCTTTTTAAAGAAAAACATAAGGCTCATTTCAAAAATATTTTTGTTCACTTTGTGTTGTTTATTGCCCAAGCTAGGCAACAACATCACAAAGTGTTGTTTTTGATATTTTTGTGAAGAAGAATGAGCATTATATAATTGAAAAGAAGAGTTCAAAGTATTGCAATCCCCCTTTAAGGATTCTTTCTCAACCATGCTTCCAGGGGGTGTCATAAAAGACTCTTCTTCTTTGTGGGTTTCCTCTTCTTCTTCCTTTTCAATCAAACATTCTTTTGTATTTTCTATGAAGGAAATATTTATATCTATATTTGGTTCAGCTCCAAACATAGATTTTTCTTCAAGCACATCCTCACAAGGGTTTTCTAGAGAAGATAAAATGTTATCGATATCTGATTCAACTCGAGAAAAAGAGTTTTTTGTATTTTCCTTTTCTATCATCACTTTTTCTCTCTTTTCTTTCTCTTCTCTATTTTTCCTTTCTTTCTCCACTCTTCCCCTTTTCTCCTTCACTTCTTTCTTTCTCACAAGAGCTTGGAACTTTTCTCTAAACACTTTTTCTCTTCTAGCATATTCTTTTTCTCTGTATATAAAATTTCTTCCTTTTTCTACAAGCTCTTTCATTTCTTCTCTAAGCTTTTTCTTTTTCACATATGAAGGTGGAACAAACTTTCTTCTCATACACATCTTCAATTCATCCCAATTACGTACTTCTGATTTTCTGCCATTTATAACATCAGTTTCCCTTTTTGTCCACCAAGACCTAGCATATTCTTGAAAACTTAGGGTAGCCATGGAAAATCTGCTAAATTCATCCAATTGATGTTTTCAAAGATTTGATCAACTTTTGTTTCCCATTCTAAATATGCTTCAACATTTTTATTTCCATCAAAGTAAGGAATGTATACTTCAGGCTCGGTAGAATAATATAAACTTTCAGGCTCAAAACGCATCCCTTCCTTTTTTTTTAGGGTTATAAATCTTTCTTCTACTATGATGATAAGTATACATAGACATATTAAGCTTTGTATTTAAAATATTTTTCACAAGAAGGAAAGTGAGTTTAGCACACAAGGTAAATTCCCAGGAAAGAGAGGTGGGTCACAATGGACACTCTTAAGTACCAAGTCTTTCCTAGCCAGAACTTATCCCAATGCACTTCACAAATCTCCTTCCAATGAAAACTTCTTCAACACAAACAAAGAGTTTTCTAAAGAAAGAAACTAAAAGAAAGTTTTTTTTAAAAACTAAGAATTTAAATTGCAAAAATTTAAACTAGACGACTCCTAATGGTGAGGCTTGTTGGCACTTGTGAACCTTCAAGATACACTCACCGTCTAAAGCGTGTATCTAATAAGAAAATTAAAGAAAACTTGTAGGAGATGGAAGAACACCAAAGGTTCTTCCAAGACACCTAAAGTAAAGATAATGGCCAAATTACAAAACAATTGAAATCACACAAAATTTTAAAAAAAAAATAATCTTCAAAGTTTTCTTCTCTTCTCTCACAAGTGTTTCTCTCCAAGCCTTTACTTGTTTGTCCTCCAAAGGTGAGTACCCCTTGCAAAGTCCTTTGCCTTCTCTTAGGATGCTACCTAGAAGTTAGCTCAATTCTCACAAGGAACAAATTCAAGGTATATTCCACTTCAAGAGGTCAATAATAAAAGCACTAAAAGCTCAATTTGAAGAGTGAAACTCAAAAGAGATTAGAGATGACAAACACAAAGATTATCCATAAAATCAAGACAAGCAAAAAATTAAAGGTTTTCAAGAAAATAGGCACTTCCAAAGAAGCACCTAAAGATTGGCACTAGAATTGGATTACAAAAAGAAAAACAAAGAATGATGAAAATTCTGAGTAGACCATGAAATCCAAAATGTTGCTGCCCAATGTAGCTTGGTCCAAAGAACTCAATTCTAGCGAGTCCCGCGCTAAGGAACCCAGTTGCCAAATTTCTCACCAAAATTTACGCTCCCTCATTATTCAACAAATTGCATTTAACTTTAAAGAATGGGTCCCACCGTGTGATTGCAAATTCCAGTAGCTGCCAATACACACTTCTAATTACTCAACACATAACTAATTTTTGTTAGTTAAAAGCACCCACAATCACGCTTTCACCAATTCAACAATTTCCAATTTGCTTTCACTGATTCTACTTTAATTTCTTCAATTAATTGCACACCTTGCTAGTACATGATTCACCTGCACCTTCGGCACACCATTTCTCATCAAATTCTTCAAATTTACGGACCCCACAATTCACTGCATCAGCTTCAATCAATTTGTAATTCACAAATTGAATTCAAATGCAGACATACTTTTTTTTTATTTAAATAAAATCTGCACCAAAATGATCAACAATTTCAAGCAATCAAATCTGAATCAGAACAGCTAGTATGAAGGACCTACGCTTGTCAATTACAATTTCAAAATTCACCAACAGCTTCACTTTTCCAATTTCACAAGCTAAACCAGAAAATTCAGCACCAAGACAGCAACTACATGGCACCAAAGTCAAAAACTATAATTTCTACTAACCACGAGGAATTCAATTTCCAATTAACCTGTGAATGCAACCAATCTTATGCATAAATTCTGCACTGAAGTAGGCAAAACTGCACCAACAATAAAGAACTGAACTGTTTTGTTTGAATTGCAACTTAATCACAAAAATCACCTCTGAATCAAATACGGAAGTTGCGAATTCAATTCCAGCTAGCACAAATCAATAACAAGTATTTACCAATACAGTTCTTGCAATTCAATCACACTCCAATGCCAATTTCAGTGTTTTATATTTTAAACAAACAGTTGGCGCGCACACTTCAATGTATCAAACTGACTCAACAATTACAAAGTATTTTCCAGAAACGCTAAATTATGAATTGGAATAACTCTCTAGAAATTGCTTCACCTCAATCAATTGAATGACTAACCTTCTCAAAATCACTTCAATTTCAGTTCCGCGTTTGAGAAGACGAAGCTGTGTGCACAATCATATAATGCAGTTTCTTCGTTCCTCTACTCTAGTCACTAGAGAACGCCGCACCAGTTCATTGATTAATCCAACACAAATCCGTTCGTTCAACGTCTCAATCACGATTCTCGATTTGTACCGAAAAGAACTTAATAGTGTTCAAATTGCTCAGGACAAAACGACGAATAAAACAAATTGCTTCAATGCTTTAACAATCCAGTACAGAAACCGATTCCAATCATAGATTTCCAAAATCGCTCCAAAAAGAAATGAAGAACCAGATGAACGCAAAAGCAGAATCACAAATCTTCGGAATCGGAAGTGAAACGGAAGAAGAACTTACATGAATAAATTCATTCTTCACTGTTTTAATTCTTCGATTTTTGATTCACCAAACCAACTCTATCGTGATTCAAACAGATTTCTCCGATCGTCTTCTCCGTTCACCGGTTTCACTGGAAAACGCCACTGCCGTTTGCTATTCTTCCGTTTCCAATACCTCCACGCGCGATTCCGATTTAGGTCATCGGAAATCACTAACCTCCGATTGGCACCGTTACTATTCTTCGATCAATCTTCGCACACCGATTCAAAATGAAGGCGAAGAAGAAAAATGAAGTACAAGATGAAGAACAATCAACACAAATCGCACCAGATATGCTATTCGTACCTCTGGATTCACTGTCCGTACCAAATATCCAATGAGATCTCCAAACAGGTTCAGATTAACATGCACAGCACTGGAATCGCTTTTTGAACCACGAAAAACTTTCGGAAAATTTTCGAGAATTTTCGAAAATGAATTTTGGAGAAGATGATAATGGAAACCTAACTTTAAAGAAAATTGCTAATGATCTAGTAGCAATTTATGAACTCAAAAATGAAAATCAAAAGCACTCAAGAGCTCTAATCTATGAAGATATTTGAAAAAAAACTTCAAAAAGTTCAACTAATGGAGTTTATGACAAATTTTGACTAAACATGACTCTAGACAAAACATATATGATTATAAAATCAAAATGACTCAATTAGATGAAAATTTCACCGAACAAATTTGAAGAAAACTCAAAAAATTCAAAAGCACACATGAACATGAACACAAGAACACCTAAAAGCACATACATGAAGGTTCAAGTAAGAACAATTAATTTGAACCGAACAAAAAGACAAAAAACACAAAATCAATCGGTAAACATTCAAGACAATCAAGAACATTATGAACAACACGGAATTTAGAAAAAAAATAGAAGAAGATCTTACAACCATAGCTCTGAATACCAAATGATGGAAAAACGATCTTCTTCTAGTAATGATCTTTGTAATTCCTTCTTTGGATGAATGATGAAGGAGATATGATGAGCGGAAGCATTAAAGAAACTCAAGAGGAGTTTCCATGGATTGAAGTGGAGTAGGAATTTGTGAGAGTGAGAGGTAAGGCCAACTCACTAGGAAAGAGTCTAGGCTAAGTCTTGAAGAAGACTAACCTAGGGAGAACTTAAGAACAAGTAGAATGGCCAAAATTAGGCAGCATTTCATTACGAATTCAAAGTTAAAGAAATACATGTATAAGAGACTCCTATTTATAGGATAAAGTCTCT
Source organism: Phaseolus vulgaris (assembly GCF_051622355.1). NCBI lineage: Eukaryota > Viridiplantae > Streptophyta > Magnoliopsida > Fabales > Fabaceae > Phaseolus > Phaseolus vulgaris. The sequence continues at coordinate 17,330,642 of NC_143501.1, read as the reverse complement.
CAAAAACTCTCAAATGAGAGTGTGACAAGTGTCACCACCTTATTGGTGCAAATCCTCTCCATTAAGGAGAAGACATGTGGAGACTCATGTCTTCCTTGCCTACATTTCTATTTGCACCCCTCTTTTACTATTTTACACATTACTTTGTTTTCTATTTACATCTTTCTCTACTTTGGCCCAAAATACAAGGCTCAAAACTTCCTAACTACTTTATACAATTTTTACAAGGCTAAGAAGAAGAAAAAGACTTTACAAACTCTTCATTAAAACTCGATCTTCGTCTATCTTCTTGGCCAAAAGTTTTGAGGCTGGACGGTTTCCATCATCAAGTGTCTTGATAGATCATGGCAACCAAAGGTGACAGCAATTTTTGAGTCAAAAGATTTGACATCCTTGACAACGGCTTCTTTATTTGGTAAGCTTAGAGAACATGAGTTAGAAATGAATAGACTCAATGTTCAAGAGAGTGAAGACAAGCATGTGAGAAGCATTGCCTTGAAAGTTGTTGTACCGACCAGGTAGTCGGAAGTGATGACGTGGCAGTAAGCGGTAATATAGGCGTGTTGAGCGGAACACCTGGTTGACGGAAGGGAAGTACATCGGGAAGTCTGTGTAGTCGCCAATTGTTAAGTTGGCGTTCTCCGATCTCTAGCATATCTAACCGGCGGTCACCAGGCTTGTGTCATAGTCACCGTATGTGAGCTTAGGCGACCAAGTGATCAGAGACCGCCGTAAGAGGGACATCGCCGAAAGATCAGAAAGGCTTGTTTAGGGCCTTCAAGGGGTACGAGTACGAAGGACAAGGTTATCAGATGATCATTCCCTAGCCAGAGGTCGAGGCAAGGGAACAGTTTCCCAGAACATGCATGATGTGCAAGTAATGCAGATCGTGATAGCGGCAGGTGAGACCACAAAGAAGGTATGCATGGTGACACCCCGTGCTCGCCACTTAGAAGAGATCGCGCTCCAAGGTAACTATGCACCGAGTTACTCCTTGCATGGGTAACTTAGTCGAACAGCCTGAAGAGTAGAAGTGATGCTCAAGTAGAGGACGCTCCAGATGGCGACACGTGTATAGCTGGATGCGAGCCACGTGTCCAGAGGTGTAACCGTCAGGAGAGAGAAAATGCACAGGTATATAAGGAATTCTAACGAACTTCTGAGGTACGCGCGTTTAGAACACTTCTTTACGCTTGTGAGAACATTTGAGTACGCTGAGAGAGAATATTGCACGGTTCCTTGAGTTTATAGCTTTCCTCTTAGTATTTTGGTGATTTGGTCACTGACTTGAGCGTCGGAGCGCGATCGGCCGCAGCGGCGCCACTCTGTCTTTTTCAGTTTCTTGAGGAGAATTGAGGTGTGAAGGACGGAAGCTAGCGTGGTGCAAAGCCGATCCAGAAGGAGAAACCTTCGACGTGGCAAGACTCTTACGCTCTGGTCAACTGGCAGGATCAGTTGTCAAGCACAAAAGCAAGTAAGAATCAAGTGATGAAAGTTGAGAAGAAAACCTTAGTTTGTTGTCCAAGAAGTTTAGTAGATTTTTGAAGAAAAATTGAAACAAAGAAGCCAACAAAGAAAGGTATGGCAACAAGAAAACTAGTGATTTCAATTCTAACAACTATACTTGCTTTGGTTGTGGTGAACAAGGGCACATTAAAGCAGATTGCCCAAACAAAGAAAATCAAGCCACAAGGAGAAAAAGGGAAAGTCAAGAATAGCATATATAGCTTGGGATGAGAATGAAGTCTCCTCATTAAGCTCCTCATCAAGTGAAGATGAAAAAGCAAACATATGCTTAATTGCAGAAGGAGATGATGAGTCATGTAGCTCAAGCAATGTAAGTTCATGTGCTTCCCTAAGTGCTGAAAATTATAGTAAATTGCTTGAAGCTTTTCAAGAAACTCATGAAGAAGCTAACTGATTGGTTCTCTCAAACAACCGTTTGAAAGGGCTTAACAACTGGCTTTGAAAAGAGGGTTAAGACACTTGAAGAAGAGCTGGAAAAATCAAAAAGTGATTTTGAAAAACTGGAAAAACATTGCAAAAACTGTTCTCATATGTGTGACTCTCTTGTTTGTGAAAATTGTGAAAATCTTGAAAAGAAAGTACATTATCTTGTTAGTACTGTGGATAAGCTTTCAAAAGGAAAATCCAACTTTGAGAATGTCTTGGCATCTCAAAATTGTGTTTTTGGAAGAGCTGGATTAGGTTTTAATCCACAAAACAAGCAAGATAATTTTTCAAAGAAATTTTCAAAACTGTTAGGAAAACAACCGATTGTTAAGTCGAAACAACCAGTTGTTACATGCTTTTATTGCATGAAAATAGGCCATTATGTCAGATTCTGCAAAATAAGGAAATATTTTGTTCCCAGAGGCTTTATGAAATAGATTCCCAAAGGTTGTGAAGTTTCAAATGATAAAAATAAATCAAATGAACCCACATTTGTAAGGGGATCAAACCTTGTTGCTTGAATTCATTTTTATGCAGGGAATCTAGAAGAACATGAGGCTCTGAGTCATCTGATCAAGTTCTTGGAAGGAAAAGATTAAAACTGGAACTGAATCAATGTTGTGTACTAGTCCAAGTCTTTTCAAAAGTCAAAAGAAGCTTCTTGATCACAAACAAATGACTCATTAAAGGAACTTCGTAAATGGATAAGACCTTCCTTATCTCTATCTTTCATTTTAATTACTATCTCATGTTTAAATTCTCTTTCCTTGAGTACTTACATCTGTTTTTGAACCTTTCTCAGTCAATATTTGAAAATCTCAATCTGTCAACATGTTGCAGAAAAACAACCGATTGTTTCCTCTCTGACAGCACTGTGAAAAAATTGAATTAATTTCTCTATTCTTTCTGATTGTTACAGATCTCAATTATGAAATGATCCTGAGTCAATAAAGCTGCATTGAAAGCCTAATTGTGTTCTGGAGGAAGTTACAACATGTCATAAAGGAATATATTCCATAATCTTGAAATTTCAAGAGCCTTTATGATTAGTCAAAGATCACATGTGATGACCATGTGGTTTTCTGCTTTTTCTGACGTTTTATGTGCAGGTCTTGGTCCAGTCTTTTTTTCTTGAAGACTGAAACCCACTCATATCAATTGATTACTGTACCGCCCTGGTAGTCGGGAGTAATGACGTGGCGTCGAGCTATTATATAGGCGTGTTGGACGGGACACCTGGCTGGCAGAAGGGAAGGAGGTCGGGGGGTCTACGTAGTCGCCCGTTATTAAGTTGGCGTGCTCCGATCTCCATCATACCAATACCGGCGGTCACCAAGTTGAAGATGAAGTCGCCAGATATGAATCCAGGCGACCAAGTGATTAGAGATCGCCGAAACAAGGACATCGCCGAAGATGAAGGCAGATGGACGCTTCCTAGCTAGCCAGGGGATGAGGTCGGGGGACAGCTCACTCGAGCTTACACGGTGAAGCAGGTATGGCAGATCATGAAGGCGGCCGGCGAGACCACAGGGAAGGTGTGTACGAAGGCACCCAAACTCGCCATCCAGAAGAGATCGCGCTCCAAGGCATCTATGCACTGAGTATATCATGCATAAGTAACTTAGCCAGAAGAAGAGTCAGAAGTAGCGCCCAAGTCAAGGATGCTCCAGATGAAGGCACGTGTACAGCTGGATGCGAGCCACGTGTCCAGATGTGTAACTGCCAGGAGAGAGAAAGTGCCCAGGTTTATAAGAGTTCTCAACGAACTTCTGAGGTACGCACGTTCAGATTGTCTTCTTTACGCTTGCGAGTCTTGAGTACACTGAGAGAGAACTGGTCACGGTTCCTTAGAGTTCTTGCGTAATTGGTGGTTCAGTCACTGACTTGGGCGTTGGAGTGCGATCGGCCGCAGCGGCGCCGTTTCGTCTTTTGCAGGTTCTTGAGGTGGATCGCGGTGGAGGACGGAGGCAAACACGGCGCATACGTCGATCCAAGTTTGACGAGGCAAAGCTCCAGCGTTTTGGTCAACAGGCAGGATCATCAGGCGCCCACCGTGGGGCCGTGTAAAACCTGTTCCCATCCACAGTGTGAGTTCGTGTAGGTTTCTGCAGTTTCTGTGTGGTTGTGTGCTGGTGCAACGATTGTCCGCTGTTCATCTAGGTTTTGTTCGGTGATTTCGCGTTTTCCACCGTTCGTTTGAGTTCTTGTTCGGTGAGGTGAAGTTTTCCGCTGATTGCGCGAGTTTCGTTCGGTGAGATCTGAGTTCTTTGGCTCGTTTGGATTTTTGTGGAAGAAGTGTTGGTTTTTGGTGAAGTTGCGGGTTTCTGTGGAGGTTTTCTGTGTTCTTGAGGTTTCTTTCGAAGTTTCGCAAAGTTCTGACCGATTGATCACTGAATCGATCGTCGCTGAAGAAGGTGTTGTTCATTGCTCCCTGAGATTCGTCAAGATTTCATGAGAAAAATGAGAAGCAACCGTTCAAGTCCAGTTGCGCCCGTTGCTGCTGAAGGCGCCATGACTATGGCGCAGATGGTGGAAATCATGCGTTCGCTGCAGGCGAATGTTGAAGCCTCGCACAGAGAGCAGGCGAGAATGCACGAGGACCTGGTCGCCTCTCGGGCCAGGAATGATGAGCTTAGCAGAGTGACTGAAGAGCTACGTCAAGCTCTTCAGGAGCAGCGAGGGCGTCCAGTCGCTGAAGAGGTCGCGCCGTCGACGCTGCCTCGCGTTTTTCCTATGCCTTTCGCTCAAGCGATTACCGACACGCCTATCCCTGCGAGTGTGGTACCTGTGAAGGCCGTTTTCACCGGCGTGGAGGATCCTGAAGCTCATCTCACCACGTTCCATACGCAGATGATGCTGTCAGGAGGATCAGACGCCGTGTACTGCAAGATGTTTGTGAGCACGCTCCAGGGAACGGCGCTGGAATGGTTTGTGAGCCTGCCTACAGGGCACATAACCAATTTCCATCAGTTTTCAAAGATCTTCGTCGAGCAGTACATCGTGAACAAAGCACCGCCCAGGGGGTCTTATGATTTGTTCGACATAAGGCAGTATCAGGGAGAGTCCCTCAGGGACTACCTGAATCGTTTTGGGGCGCAGATGGTCCGCTCGCCCGCCAAAGATGAAGAGATGCTGGTCTACGCATTTAAGAAGGGCGAGCTGCCGGGACCATTCTGCGAAGCATTGATCAGGGCTCACCCTGCCACGTTTGCTGAGGTCAGGCGACTCGCGGTGGCCCACATCGCCGATGAGAGTGAGGTCGCCGAGAAGAGAGGAAGCGTGGCTCCCGCTAGGCCACGCGCCCAGACCAGGATCCAGCCACAGAGGGTGCTGGAGACAGCGGCGGCGAGGAGGGATCAGAGGACTCGCCATCCTTACGATCCAAGGAAGAACAAGGGCAGGGGCCAAGGGCGCCCTCAACCAGCACGCCGGGAGTACAATCGCCCGCCAAAGCACAAGTTTGTCATGGGATTGGCGGACCTGATCGCCATTCCCAATATATCCGCTAGGTTGAAAGCGCCGGAGAAGGTGGGCGACAAGGTGTTGGGACCAAAGCCAGACGCCTGGTGTGAGTTTCACCAGGGCTTTGGCCACACCGTGGACTCGTGCTTGGCTTTAGGATACCAGCTCGACGATCTGGTCAAGAGCGGGTTCCTAAACGACTACTTGCTGGACAGAAGGACGGGGGGCGCGTCGAGCGCCCAACCAGCAGGTGGAGAGGCTCAGCAGCACGAGATGCCTACACACGGGGAAATCTACACCATTGCAGGGGGTTTCTCGGGTGGTGGATGCACCACGTCACAAAGGAAGAAGTACGCGAGGTCTGTGATGACGGTGGATATGTTTGAAGACCACTCGCCGGATGTGGACATTACGGTCACAAAGCAAGATCTTCGGGACGTTGTGCCTCATGACAACGACCCCATAGTCATCTCGCTGATCACAGCAGGAAGGAAGGTCCACAGAGTTCTGGTGGACCAAGGAAGCTCGGCAGACGTGATGTTCTGGCCGACTTTCACGCAGTTGGAGCTGCCCCTTGACCAGCTGAGGCCCTATGGAGGGTGTTTGTATGGTTTTGCTGGCGACCAGGTGGAGGTCAGGGGGTACATTGAGTTGAGGACTACGTTTACAAATGAGGCGGGTTCGAGAACAGAGAAAATCAAGTACCTTGTCGTAAATGCTCCCTCAGCATACAACATTCTGCTGGGAAGACCCACGCTCAAAAGAATAGGCGCTATACCATCGACCCGGCACATGAAGGTGAAGCTCCCGTCCATGCAAGGGGTGGTGATCACCATCAAGTCCGACCAGAAAGAAGCGAAGAAGTGCTATGAGAATAGCCTGAAGAACAAGAGGTCGGTGAGTTACGTAACAACCACCCCGCCCCCTGGTGTGAAGCCCAGGTCGACGGTAATAGAAGAGACCGCCGGAATCGACGTGGTGATGGTGGAACGCCGGTCTGGAGGAAGAAGAGGCGCGGAATCGCCCTGAGGAAGCGAGGGAGCTAGGAATCGCCAGGGCGGTGATCGCCAGAGAAACGAGACCAAAACCCGTCGAGCAGTGGCTCGAGAGAGAAATCGGGGGAAAGATCTTCAAGCTGGGAAGATCTCTAGAAGTTGAACTTCAGGACCAGATCGCCAAGGTGATAGAGCGGCATCTGGATGCGTTTGCATGGTCCGCTTCGGACATGCCCGGGATCGATCCCGACTTCTTGTGCCATCATTTGGCGATGGACAACCAGGTGAGACCAGTATGACAGAGGAGAAGGAAGTTCAATGAGGAGAGGAGGTAGGCAATCAGAGACGAAACACAGAAACTCCTCGCTGCAGGCCATATCAGGGAAGTGCAGTACCCTGATTGGCTGGCCAATGTCGTGCTGGTGAAGAAGAGCAATGGGAAATGGCGCATGTGCGTCGATTTCACCGATTTGAACAAGGCTTGCCCAAAGGATTCGTATCCTTTGCCAAGCATAGACGCCCTGGTGGATAGTGCTGCAGGGTGTAAGTTGCTGAGTTTCCTGGACGCCTTCTCGGGGTATAACCAGATCAAGATGCATCCCATGGATGAAGAGAAGACTGCCTTCATGACCGAGAGATCGTGCTATTGCTACAAGGTGATGCCTTTTGGGCTGAGGAATGCGGGGGCCACGTACCAGAGGTTGATGGATCGAGTACTTGCACCAATGCTGGGAAGGAATGTGCAAGCGTACGTGGATGACATGGTCGTGACCTCGCCGGAGAAGAGCAAGCACGTTGCGGACTTGGAGGAGTTGTTTACTACGATCGCCAAGTTTAGGTTGAAGCTGAATCCCGAGAAGTGCATCTTTGGCGTGGAGGCTGGGAAGTTCTTGGGTTTCCTCTTGACTGAGAGAGGAATAGAAGCCAACCCCGATAAGTGCGCCGCCATCTTGGCGATGAGGAGCCCGACTACCGTAAAGGAAGTACAGCAGCTTACCGGTCGGATGGCCGCCCTATCTCGTTTCGTGTCAGCTAGTGGAGAGAAGGGCCATCCGTATTTCCAGTGTTTAAGGCGGAATAACAAATTTACCTGGACGAAGGAGTGTGAAGAAGCCTTCGTCAAGCTTAAGGAGTATCTGGCGAGCCCGCCAGTTTTGTGCAAACCGCTGGTGGGAACCCCTCTCAAGTTGTATTTTGCTGTAACTGAGAGGGCGGTGAGTGCGGTGCTCGCCCAGGACCAAGATCAGGCTCAAAAGCCTATTTATTTTGTTAGTAAGGTACTGCAGGGCCCCGGAACGAGGTATCAGGCCCTGGAGAAGGCTGCACTGGCGGTAGTCTTTTCAGCGAGGAGGTTACGCCACTATTTCCATAGCTTCACGATACTGGTGATGACCGACCTGCCCATCCAGAAGGTCTTGAAGAAGCCTGACGTCGCTGGGAGGATGGTAAAATGGGCAGTGGAGCTGTCGGAATTTGATATTAAGTATGAGCCCCGAGGTCCGATCAAGGGGCAGATCTTCGCAGATTTCGTGGTCGAGCTCTCATCTGAGGCGACGCGAGTTGAGGGGGATGACTTTCGTTGGGTGCTTTCAGTGGATGGATCGTCGAACCAGCAGGGTAGCGGTGCTAGAGTCATCTTGGAGGGACCCAACAGCGTGCTGATCGAACAATCTTTGAGGTTTGCCTTCAAGGCCAGCAACAATCAAGCAGAATATGAGGCGCTGATCGCCTGTATCTTTCTGGCTAAAGAGATGGGAGCTAGGGTGCTGATGGCTAAGAGTGACTCGCTGTTAGTCACGGGACAAGTAACAGGCGAGTTCCAGGCTAAAGATCCACAAATGGCGGCTTACCTGGAGTATGTACAGGAATTGAAGAGTTCTTTTGTCTCCTTTGAAGTGGTGCATGTGCCCAGAGAGCAGAATGCCCGAGCTGACTTGCTAGCTAAGCTCGCCAGTTCAGGCAAGGGGGGTAGGCAGAGGACGGTGATTCAAGAAACTCTGAAGACGCCGAGAGCATTTGTAGCAGATCACCTGGTTCTCCAGATAAGCAAGTCGATGGAGAAAGCGGCGAGGAGTCACAGATCCCTGACTCAAGAGACCTTGAGGTCTCCAAGGATAAGAGCATGTCGGGGAGAGAAGGTGAACATGAAGCAGGTCTGCACGACCCATGAGCCAGACACCTGGGTAACACAGTACAAGCGGTGCCTGGCGGATGGCTTTCTCCCGCTGGATCCGACGGAGGCTAGGAAGATAAAGAAGAATTCTAGCAAGTTCACAGTGATTGACGGCGAGTTGTACAGGTTTGGGTTCACTCACCCACTCCTGGAATGTGTGCACGGGGAAAAATGTACAAGAATTATGGCAGAGCTCCATGAAGGGATATGCGGAAGCCACGTCGGGTGATGGAGGAGGGCCAAGCACATCTAGCCAAGGGAGCCAAAGCCCAAGCCATGAAGAGCGTCTAGACCAAGGAGAGCGTCTAGCTCCAAGGAATGAGCGTCTAGGCCGTGAAGAAGGGAAGCTACCCATGGAGCGTCTAGATGTGGAACTAGACCGTCTAGGTCCTCTCACAAGATCAATGGCTAAGCATGTACAAGCACAAGTGGATGAAGCCACGGATGGAAGAGAGAAAGCCTTGTATATGTTGCATAAAGGCCCAATAGGGGTACTTAGTAGATAGGGTAGTGTAGAAAGCACATTTGAAGGAAACATTCTAGAACCTTGCTAGGTGTGACCGGTCATGGCACATGGCCTAGGCTTTGCATTTCATTTGGTTTACATTTCATTATGTATTAGCTTAATTCCTACGTCCAAATAGCCTATAAATAGGGAGGCTATCTCATGTATTTTGCAAGTTTATTGTGAGTAAAGTTATGCTGCCCATTTGTGCTCAACTTTGCTTCTCCCTAGAATCCTAGGCTCTAAACTTCAATTCCTTCATCCTTTCCCTTGGGCTGGCCGAACCACCCAATACCCACACTTATCATGCACCTACAAGATCAACACCACTCTTAGGAGGATCTTGCTCACTCTCATTCATTGCTTCCGCCCCATACTCTACATTGATTCAAGAAGAACTTCATGAAAATGCCATCATCGGGGGTCGAGCTCTGGCCGCAAGGACTCTCCGTGCAGGTTACTATTGGCCAACAATGAGAGAAGATTGCAAGAGGTATGCGCAGTGCTGCAAACAATGCCAGCAGCACGCCGATTGGCACAAGGCGCCTCCCGAAGAGTTGAAGTCGATTTACAGCCCTTGGCCGTTTCACACATGGGGAATCGACATCCTGGGACCATTCCCGCTGGCGATCAGGCAGATGAAGTTCTTGGTGGTGGCGATTGAATATTTCACCAAGTGGATCGAAGCAGAACCAGTGGCCCAGATCACCGCACACAAGATTGAGGGCTTCGTATGGAAGAACATTGTGTGCCGGTTTGGTGTGCCCAAGCGCCTGGTGTCGGACAATGGGACTCAGTTTGCAAGTCATCTGTTGAAGAAGCTGTGCGAAGGTGATGTGATTCCACTAGCCACATAGAACAAGATTCTTGACATTCTTAGGAATCACCTTGAGCTGGAAAATATAGAGGCACTTTTCTTAGAGTTGGATCATTGTTCTAAGACAAGAACTCACCAAAAACTAGTACCAAATCCCAAACTCATTTGGATGAACCAAATATTGTCAAATTGAATCAACAAAGGGAATGAAAGCTGGAATGACCGAACAGAATTAAACAACAAATCATATGAACCGAACAGAATTAAGAACAAAACAGAACATAGTGCTGGAAAATAGAAAAACCGAAACTGAAAAACTCAAGAACACAAAGCAACATGAACGATTGAAGAAGAAGAAAGGAAGGAGAAGAGAATGCTCATGAAGATGGAAGGAGGATGGATGATCTCGCCACTAGAAGTGTGGAATGCTCCTACATGAGAGTGATGCCGCCACTTGAGGACTCCATTGATCCATCAAGATAAGACTAGAGAAGAAGGCTCCAAAAGCTCTCCAAAGGTCACTCAAAATTTGAGTAGAGTTTTCTTAGATTAATTCCAATCTGAATTTTACAAAGAGAGCACCTCTATTTATAGCCTAAGGTGCTGAAAATGAAAGCTAAAACAATTCAAAATTCCCTCCCAAATCATTCTAGAACCGGCGCCTATTCTATGCATGAGGAAGGTGTGACCCTTTCCTTCACTTTGGCACCTTCTATTCTACTTCTACACCTATCTACTAATACACCTCCCCAAAGCTCCTAACTAAAGCCTACAAGATGCTAAAACAAAAGAGGTTTCTAATGTTTCCCTCTAAGCACCTTCAACTAAAGAAATTACAAAAAGAGAAAATAAATGTCCTCTAGCTCCCAAATCTTTGAACATGCTTCTTGTAATCCTTTGAGGTGGACTTTGACCTCCATGGGCGTCCTCCATTTGTGCCTCCACCTCTTCTTGAGCTTGATGATTGGCCTCCATGTCCTCTTGAGCTTGATCTCCATCATACTCCCCGAGTTGGAGAGAATTCGACCACGAATTCTGGAGACCTACAGAAAAGGGAGTTAGATCGCTGACATTAAAAGTATGTCTACCTAAGAAAGTATCAGGCATATCTAACTCATAAGCATTGTCATTAATCCTCTTGAGGACTTGAAAAGGTCCATCCCCTCGAGGCATTAGTTTGGACTTCCTTTGAGTAGGAAAATGATCCTTTCTCAAGTGAAGTCAAACCCAATCGCCCTCATCAAACAACAATGCTTTTCTCCTTTTATTGGCAAGTTCAGCATACTTGCCAACCTTCTTCTCAATTCTCTTCTTGATGTCTTTATGCAAAGTTTTCACAAAAGAAGCCTTTTCATCTCCATCTTTGCACAAGACATCTTCAAGAAGAGGAATAGGAAGAAGATCAAGAGGTGTTAGGGGATTAAACCCATAGACCACCTCAAAAGGAGAATGGGAGGTGGTAGAATTTACTACGCGGTTATATGCAAACTCAACATGGGGTAGTAAATTCTCCCACACTCTAGGATTCCCCGAAATAAAGCATCTCAATAGTTGTCCTAAGGTTCTATTTACCACCTCGGTTGACCATCAGTTTGTGGGTGGCAAGTGGTAGAAAATAAAAGCTTAGTTCCAAGCTTGCCCCACAAGGTCTTCCAAAAGTGACTCAAGAACTTAGGATCTCTATCGGACACTATAGACCTAGGAATCCCATGCAAGCGAACCACTTCTTGGAAGAAGAGGTTTGCAATGTGGCATGCATCATCCACTTTGTGGCAAGGAATAAAGTGAGCCATCTTTGAAAAACGATCCACGACCACAAAAATGGAGTCCTTTCCCTTTGATGTCTTGGGTAAGCCTAAGATGAAATCCATAGATATATCGACCCAAGGCATTGAAGGGATAGGAAGAGGAGTATATAGACCATGGGGATGCATTTTAGACTTAGCTTTGCGGCAAGCTATGCATTTATCACACAAACTATGAACATGTTTATGCATATGAGGCCAAAAGAAATGTTCATGCAACACATCCAAAGTTTTAGCAACCCCAAAATGTCCCATTAAACCCCCCTCATGAGCTTCTCTAACAAGAGATAATCTAATAGAGCATTGGGGAACACAAAGACGTTTTCCTTTAAAAAGAAAGTCATCTTGAATAAAAAAGTCTTGTGTCCTCCTTTAAGACACTCTTGATAGATGGAAGAAAAATCAAGGTCATCATGATAAAGTTCCTTAATGTGATCAAAACCAAGATATTGAGAGGTTAAAAGATTTAGCAAGGTGTATCTTCTAGAAAGAGCATCCGCCACAATATTTATTTTGCCTTGCTTGTGTTTGATCACATAAGGAAATTGCTCAATGAATTCCACCCACTTAGCATGCCTCTTGTTAAGTTTGTTTTGGCTTTTCAAATATTTAAGAGATTCATGATCACTATGTATCACAAACTCTTTGGGAAAAAGATAGTGTTGCCAAGTAAACAAAGCCCTAACAAGTGCATATAATTCCTTATCATAGGTGGAATAGTTGAGATGACTTCCCTTCAATTTCTCACTAAAATAGGCTATGGGGTGGCCCTCTTGAAGGAGAACAGCCCCAATACCTATGCTTGAAGCATCACACTCAATCTCAAATGTCTTAGTGAAATTAGGAAGGGCCAAGATGGGAGCATTAGTCAATTTTTCTTTCAAAGTATCAAAAGCATTTTGTTGTGCTTCTCCCCAATGAAAGACCACATCCTTTTTCACTATGTCATTGAGTGGTGCGGCAATGGTACGAAAGTTTGGGACAAATCTTCTATAGAAAGAAGCAAGCCCATGAAAACTTCGGTCCTCATTCAAAGATTTCGGTGTAGGCCAATTTTGAATGGCCACCACCTTTGTTTTGTCCACATGGACCCCTTTACAACTCACAACAAACCCTAGGAATTCTATATGATCAAGAGCAAACATACATTTAGCAAGGTTAGCATACAAATGTTCCTTCTTAAGGGTTTCCAAAACTTGCCTAACATGCAACCTATGATCATTCAAAGATAAGCTATAAATGAGAATGTCATCAAGGTAAACCACAACAAACTTACCAATGAAAGGTCTAGGAACATGATGCATGAGGCGCATGAAGGTACTTGGTGCATTAGTTAAACCAAAAGGCATAACTAACCACTCATATAAACCAAAGTTGGTCTTAAAAGCCGTCTTCCATTCATCACCCGGTTTGATACGGATTTGATTGTAGCCGCTTTTAAGATCAATCTTTGAAAAGATTTTTGAACCATGTAATTCATCCAACAAATCATCTAGTCTAGGTATGGGATGCCTATACTTAATGGTTATGTTATTTATGGCCCTACAATCCGAACACATTCGCCATGTGCCATCCTTTTTTGGCACTAAGATGATAGGCATAGCACAAGGACTCATGCTATCTTGCACCCACCCTGATGGCATTTCATGTGTTCTTCTTGAATCAAAGTAGTGAAAGTGATGCGGAAGCAATGGGTGAGTGAAACAAAGCCCTCCTAGGAGTTGTGTTGTCTTTGAAGGTGCATGATGAGTATGGGTTTGAGAGGTTTGGCCAGCTCAAGGGAGAAAGGTGAAGGATTGAAGTTTATAGCCTAGATTTCTAGGAGAAGTAAAGCTAGTGCACAAAATTGGCAGCATAACAATTACTCAATTAAACTTGTGAAATACAATGAGATAGCCTTCCTATTTATAGGCTATTTGTGGACGTAACTTGTAAGCTAAATTACAAGAAAAGAAAACCAAAAATTAAATCTAAATGCTAAGCCATGTGCCAAGCAATGACCGGTCATAAAACCCTACATTCTAGAATGTTTCCTTCCAAAATGCTTCCTACACTATCCTATCTACTAAGTACCCCCAATGGGCCTTTATGCAAACATATACAAAGCCTTCTCTCTTCCATCCGTGGCCTCATTTGCTTGTGTTTGAATATGTTTGGCCATTGATCTAGTAAGGGGTCCTAGACGGTCTAGCTCCATGGATAGCCTCCCTCCTTCACGTCCTAGACGCTCACCTTCACGTCCTAGACGCTCACCGTGGTCTTGGTCTTGGTCTAGACGCTCTCCTTGGCTTGTGCCTTGGCTTCCTTGGGTAGGTGTGCTTGGCCTTCCTCCATCATCCCCTCCCCCTTGGAAAGGATTTGTCCTCAAATCCAGCTCATCACTGTCATTGGTACCTACAAATGGAGAAAGATCAATTACATTAAAAGTGTCATGTACTCCATATTCAAGAGGTAGGTCCAACTTATATGCATTGTTGTTGACTCGCTTGAGAACTTGGAAAGGTCCATCACCTCGGGGACTTAGTTTGGACTTCCTTTGATTTGGAAATCTATCTTTGCGAAGGTGAAGCATAGAAGGGAGAGCTATGTTTTCAAATTTTGGAGCTCTATCCCTTATTTTTGAAAATAAATCATGGAGGCTTGTCACTTTTCTTAAGAAGAGTTTATCCACTTCCATGAAGATTGAATCACAACCTTTTGTTGTCCTAGGGAGTTTTAATATGAAATTTATATCTTCCCAAGGATCATTTGCAAAAGGTGAAGGAGTATAAAGTTCATGAGACATTGCCTTGGGTGTAGTTTGAAAACAAGAATTGTACCTAAGGTAATGTCTTTGAACTTATTTTCTCATGGGGGACAAAAGTTTTCCTTTTAAAAGCTCTAGAGTTTTATCAACTCTAATTTGTCCCATGAGTTCTCCTTCATGAAGACTCTTTCTCTTATGTGTAAGGATAGTCTCATTGTGACAACCATTGTTTATAAGGATTTGTACACTTTGCAATGGTTCTCTCAATAAGACATGACAAGTTTCTTTAGGCCCTACTTCACATAAAAATTTGTTTTTGTAAATGCTTATAAAAAACTTGACATTCACTTGGTGATATCCTAGCACATATGAGAAATAATCTATTTCATTTTTATCTATGCAAGCTTCTTTTAAAGACTCTTCTTTTTCACTTAGGCTTGCAAGTGTTCCTTTACAAAAGGTAAGGCTTTGAGGTTGTTCAGCAAGACACATATTTTCAAAGGTATTTTTAAATCTTTGGTCTTGTTGAATGACCTTGTGGGAAGGAACACTCTTCTCCCACGCCTTTTGTTTTTCAAGGGTCTTCTCATGCTTTTCTTTTTCTTTTTTTTCTTTAGCTTCACTTTCGACTTCCCCTCTCTTCTTTTGTATTTTTCTTTCCTTTCTTTCTTTATGGGAAGCAAACAATTTTTCTACCCTCATTTCCCAATCTAGGCAAGCTTCTATATTTTCGTTTCCATGGAAGTGGGGTTGTTCTACCCTAACCTCTCTTGGGTTTTCTTGTTCTTTTCTATCTCTTCTAGGGGGTGCTTGATAATAATCATTTACTCTAATGCTTCCCTCCCCAAAAGAATCATGATCTTTAGAGATATATGCATGAGAAGGTAATTTTTTTAGAATGTGAGACTTCTCATCCTTTGCTTTAGTCAAAACATTAAGTTTAGTCTCACTCTCCAATTGTCTATATGCAATTGATTGCACAGTTTGTGAAACTTCTTTCAAAAGATTTTTTAAAGATTTTAATTCACTTCCAATAGACTTTGTAGAATGAGAAGAAGAAGACATGGCTAAAGCTTTGTGTATACAAGTATTTTACCTTGAGAAAACTTAGGAAAGTCAAAGAAGGTAGTTTTCCAGGTAAGGGAGGTGAGTCACAAAGGACTACTTAAATACCAAGCCTTTGCCTTAGCCAAAAACTATCCCCCAATGTCTTCACACAAAGCTTTCTCTTAGTAAACTACTTAGAACACAATTAAGTTGAGAAATCAATTTTTTTTTTTTCAATGCAAGAAAACAATGTATGCTAACTAATTAACAAGGCTAGTCGGTTTAGCACAAAATTTAAACAAAATTAAACATGCAAAGCGTTTCTACTAAAGCAATAGAATAGCAAATTCAAACAAGTAACAATTACTAAACAAGAATGCTATACTATTCGGCCCTAGGTGAGGCTTCTTGGACACTTAGAGCCCTTGAAGACACACTCACCGTCTAAAACGTAATTAAAAGGTAATTAACAATAAACCAAGTTGCAAAGGAAATAAGAGAACTCCCTTTGTTGATCCTTTTTTTTTTTTGGTTAGTGCACTTCCTTGTTGTTCTTTGCTTGTTGATCTTCCAAGTGTTTGTAGTGTTTTTCAAGAATGCTTGTTTCGGCTTTGGCCTTGTCTTCTCCTTAGAATGATGGTCTTTAATTCTCCAATTTCCAGAACCTAGCAAAGGGCTAAACCTTAACCAAATCAAGTTCCCATTCACATAAGCACCAAAGAAGAATAAATTCCAGCACCCAAATTAGAGGTCAAAGAACAAAAGCAAGAAACAAATTTAATTGAATAAAACAGTACCACCAAAAGGATTTATATGATGACAACTAGAAAGAGAGTCAAGAAATTAAAGCAAACAAATAAAGGTACTCAATTAAAGGTTGGCACACAAAAGAATTCCTAAAGAAAAGCACTAGATTAGATGACCAAATAAAAAAACAGCACCACTGGAAAATGTTGTGGGCCAGAAAACGTGTTTGTTCCCCGATTTATGCTGATCTGTATTTTTGGAATTTGGCTCTGAAATTTGTTATGCAAGATATTCAGGATCTTATCTAAAATCTGGCTTTGGAATCACTCAAAAATCATGCACCATTTTTTTTTAATAAATTTTGCAATTTTGGTGTTCGGTTAGGCCAGCTGGAGCGCCTCAGATTTGCACTCTGATCTTAAAAGATTTATCATTTTTTTTCTGTTGCTTCTTTTGACCTAATTCTTTTTTTGTCCTTTCTATAACACTTTAAACTTGCATTTTCCAGAGAATCAAAATTTTCCTATGGGTGGAAATATTTTTCTGGGTTAAAACAGCCAAAACAGAGAAGGTGAAAACAGGGGAATCTGAAAACTGGAACAAAAACAGCAAGATACCAAAGTTTAGACACAATGGAAATTTGTGAAATAGAATTGTGTAGAATCTAAACACAATATGAACTCAAACTAAAAATTAAAAAGGCACCAAAGGAGCAAAGAACAGCAGATTCAAGCAATTAAAGAGACCCAAAATCAAGAAACAATCAAGCCAAATAAAAGGACTACTATGAATTGTTGACAATATGGATGAACATGACTTGACAAAACATGTATAGATTCAGAAAATTAAAGACTCAAAGCATAATATGAACCAAAATAATGAAAGCAATAAAGACTCAAAGCATAAAAGAAAAATAGCAACACAAAGGTGTATGGAATCCTATCACAAATTGCACAAGAACTTGTTCAAGATCAAATGAACAAGAGTGCTTCGGTTGGATCTTCCACAAAGCACACCAAGAACAAATTAAAATGTAAAAAACAGCAAGACAAGTAAGGAAAGTAAATGACAATATGAAATAAAGAAGAACTAAAATTTAAAAGACAAGGAGCTACTCATCTTGAAGAACCAAAGCTCATGATACCAAATGATGGCATTTCATGTGTTCTTGAATCAAAGTAGTGAAAGTGATGCGGAAGCAATGGGTGAGTGAAACAAAGCCCTCCTAGGAGTTGTGTTGGCTTTGAAGGTGCATGATGAGTATGGGTTTGAGAGGTTTGGCCAGCTCAAGGGAGAAAGGTGAAGGATTGAAGTTTATAGCCTAGATTTCTAGGAGAAGTAAAGCTAGTGCACAAAATTGGCAGCATAACAATTACTCAATTAAACTTGTGAAATACAATGAGATAGCCTTCCTATTTATAGGCTATTTGTGGACGTAACTTGTAAGCTAAATTACAAGAAAAGAAAACCAAAAATTAAATCTAAATGCTAAGCCATGTGCCAAGCAATGACCGGTCATAAAACCCTACATTCTAGAATGTTTCCTTCCAAAATGCTTCCTACACTATCCTATCTACTAAGTACCCCCAATGGGCCTTTATGCAAACATATACAAAGCCTTCTCTCTTCCATCCGTGGCCTCATTTGCTTGTGTTTGAATATGTTTGGCCATTGATCTAGTAAGGGGTCCTAGACGGTCTAGCTCCATGGATAGCCTCCCTCCTTCACGTCCTAGACGCTCACCTTCACGTCCTAGACGCTCACTTTCACGTCCTAGACGCTCACCGTGGTCTTGGTCTTGGTCTAGACGCTCTCCTTGGCTTGTGCCTTGGCTTCCTTGGGTAGGTGTGCTTGGCCTTCCTCCATCATCCCCTCCCCCTTGGAAAGGATTTGTCCTCAAATCCAGCTCATCACTGTCATTGGTACCTACAAATGGAGAAAGATCAATTACATTAAAAGTGTCATGTACTCCATATTCAAGAGGTAGGTCCAACTTATATGCATTGTTGTTGACTCGCTTGAGAACTTGGAAAGGTCCATCACCTCGGGGACTTAGTTTGGACTTCCTTTGATTTGGAAATCTATCTTTGCGAAGGTGAAGCATAGAAGGGAGAGCTATGTTTTCAAATTTTGGAGCTCTATCCCTTATTTTTGAAAATAAATCATGGAGGCTTGTCACTTTTCTTAAGAAGAGTTTATCCACTTCCATGAAGATTGAATCACAACCTTTTGTTGTCCTAGGGAGTTTTAATATGAAATTTATATCTTCCCAAGGATCATTTGCAAAAGGTGAAGGAGTATAAAGTTCATGAGACATTGCCTTGGGTGTAGTTTGAAAACAAGAATTGTACCTAAGGTAATGTCTTTGAACTTATTTTCTCATGGGGGACAAAAGTTTTCCTTTTAAAAGCTCTAGAGTTTTATCAACTCTAATTTGTCCCATGAGTTCTCCTTCATGAAGACTCTTTCTCTTATGTGTAAGGATAGTCTCATTGTGACAACCATTGTTTATAAGGATTTGTACACTTTGCAATGGTTCTCTCAATAAGACATGACAAGTTTCTTTAGGCCCTACTTCACATAAAAATTTGTTTTTGTAAATGCTTATAAAAAACTTGACATTCACTTGGTGATATCCTAGCACATATGAGAAATAATCTATTTCATTTTTATCTATGCAAGCTTCTTTTAAAGACTCTTCTTTTTCACTTAGGCTTGCAAGTGTTCCTTTACAAAAGGTAAGGCTTTGAGGTTGTTCAGCAAGACACATATTTTCAAAGGTATTTTTAAATCTTTGGTCTTGTTGAATGACCTTGTGGGAAGGAACACTCTTCTCCCACGCCTTTTGTTTTTCAAGGGTCTTCTCATGCTTTTCTTTTTCTTTTTTTTCTTTAGCTTCACTTTCGACTTCCCCTCTCTTCTTTTGTATTTTTCTTTCCTTTCTTTCTTTATGGGAAGCAAACAATTTTTCTACCCTCATTTCCCAATCTAGGCAAGCTTCTATATTTTCGTTTCCATGGAAGTGGGGTTGTTCTACCCTAACCTCTCTTGGGTTTTCTTGTTCTTTTCTATCTCTTCTAGGGGGTGCTTGATAATAATCATTTACTCTAATGCTTCCCTCCCCAAAAGAATCATGATCTTTAGAGATATATGCATGAGAAGGTAATTTTTTTAGAATGTGAGACTTCTCATCCTTTGCTTTAGTCAAAACATTAAGTTTAGTCTCACTCTCCAATTGTCTATATGCAATTGATTGCACAGTTTGTGAAACTTCTTTCAAAAGATTTTTTAAAGATTTTAATTCACTTCCAATAGACTTTGTAGAATGAGAAGAAGAAGACATGGCTAAAGCTTTGTGTATACAAGTATTTTACCTTGAGAAAACTTAGGAAAGTCAAAGAAGGTAGTTTTCCAGGTAAGGGAGGTGAGTCACAAAGGACTACTTAAATACCAAGCCTTTGCCTTAGCCAAAAACTATCCCCCAATGTCTTCACACAAAGCTTTCTCTTAGTAAACTACTTAGAACACAATTAAGTTGAGAAATCAATTTTTTTTTTTTCAATGCAAGAAAACAATGTATGCTAACTAATTAACAAGGCTAGTCGGTTTAGCACAAAATTTAAACAAAATTAAACATGCAAAGCGTTTCTACTAAAGCAATAGAATAGCAAATTCAAACAAGTAACAATTACTAAACAAGAATGCTATACTATTCGGCCCTAGGTGAGGCTTCTTGGACACTTAGAGCCCTTGAAGACACACTCACCGTCTAAAACGTAATTAAAAGGTAATTAACAATAAACCAAGTTGCAAAGGAAATAAGAGAACTCCCTTTGTTGATCCTTTTTTTTTTTTGGTTAGTGCACTTCCTTGTTGTTCTTTGCTTGTTGATCTTCCAAGTGTTTGTAGTGTTTTTCAAGAATGCTTGTTTCGGCTTTGGCCTTGTCTTCTCCTTAGAATGATGGTCTTTAATTCTCCAATTTCCAGAACCTAGCAAAGGGCTAAACCTTAACCAAATCAAGTTCCCATTCACATAAGCACCAAAGAAGAATAAATTCCAGCACCCAAATTAGAGGTCAAAGAACAAAAGCAAGAAACAAATTTAATTGAATAAAACAGTACCACCAAAAGGATTTATATGATGACAACTAGAAAGAGAGTCAAGAAATTAAAGCAAACAAATAAAGGTACTCAATTAAAGGTTGGCACACAAAAGAATTCCTAAAGAAAAGCACTAGATTAGATGACCAAATAAAAAAACAGCACCACTGGAAAATGTTGTGGGCCAGAAAACGTGTTTGTTCCCCGATTTATGCTGATCTGTATTTTTGGAATTTGGCTCTGAAATTTGTTATGCAAGATATTCAGGATCTTATCTAAAATCTGGCTTTGGAATCACTCAAAAATCATGCACCATTTTTTTTTAATAAATTTTGCAATTTTGGTGTTCGGTTAGGCCAGCTGGAGCGCCTCAGATTTGCACTCTGATCTTAAAAGATTTATCATTTTTTTTCTGTTGCTTCTTTTGACCTAATTCTTTTTTTGTCCTTTCTATAACACTTTAAACTTGCATTTTCCAGAGAATCAAAATTTTCCTATGGGTGGAAATATTTTTCTGGGTTAAAACAGCCAAAACAGAGAAGGTGAAAACAGGGGAATCTGAAAACTGGAACAAAAACAGCAAGATACCAAAGTTTAGACACAATGGAAATTTGTGAAATAGAATTGTGTAGAATCTAAACACAATATGAACTCAAACTAAAAATTAAAAAGGCACCAAAGGAGCAAAGAACAGCAGATTCAAGCAATTAAAGAGACCCAAAATCAAGAAACAATCAAGCCAAATAAAAGGACTACTATGAATTGTTGACAATATGGATGAACATGACTTGACAAAACATGTATAGATTCAGAAAATTAAAGACTCAAAGCATAATATGAACCAAAATAATGAAAGCAATAAAGACTCAAAGCATAAAAGAAAAATAGCAACACAAAGGTGTATGGAATCCTATCACAAATTGCACAAGAACTTGTTCAAGATCAAATGAACAAGAGTGCTTCGGTTGGATCTTCCACAAAGCACACCAAGAACAAATTAAAATGTAAAAAACAGCAAGACAAGTAAGGAAAGTAAATGACAATATGAAATAAAGAAGAACTAAAATTTAAAAGACAAGGAGCTACTCATCTTGAAGAACCAAAGCTCATGATACCAAATGATGGCATTTCATGTGTTCTTGAATCAAAGTAGTGAAAGTGATGCGGAAGCAATGGGTGAGTGAAACAAAGCCCTCCTAGGAGTTGTGTTGGCTTTGAAGGTGCATGATGAGTATGGGTTTGAGAGGTTTGGCCAGCTCAAGGGAGAAAGGTGAAGGATTGAAGTTTATAGCCTAGATTTCTAGGAGAAGTAAAGCTAGTGCACAAAATTGGCAGCATAACAATACTCAATTAAACTTGTGAAATACAATGAGATAGCCTTCCTATTTATAGGCTATTTGTGGACGTAACTTGTAAGCTAAATTACAAGAAAAGAAAACCAAAAATTAAATCTAAATGCTAAGCCATGTGCCAAGCAATGACCGGTCATAAAACCCTACATTCTAGAATGTTTCCTTCCAAAATGCTTCCTACACTATCCTATTTACTAAGTACCCCCAATGGGCCTTTATGCAAACATATACAAAGCCTTCTCTCTTCCATCCGTGGCCTCATTTGCTTGTGTTTGAATATGTTTGGCCATTGATCTTGTAAGGGTCCTAGACGGTCTAGCTCCATGGATAGCCTCCCTCCTTCACGTCCTAGACGCTCACCTTCACGTCCTAGACGCTCACTTTCACGTCCTAGACGCTCACCGTGGTCTTGGTCTTGGTCTAGACGCTCTCCTTGGCTTGTGCCTTGGCTTCCTTGGGTAGGTGTGCTTGGCCTTCCTCCATCACACCCTTTCTCAATCAAAGCCTCAAATTGTTGGCGAATTTCCTTGGTTTCACTTGGATTGGTCCTATATGCTGGACGATTTGGTAAAGAAGAGCCCGGTATCAAATCAATTTGGTGCTCAATCCCTCTCAAAGGTGGAAGTCCATTTGGAGGATCTTGAAACACATATTTGAACTATTCTACCAAATTTTCCAAGCAATGAGGACTATCAACAAGTGATTCTACTCTAAGAGTTCTAGGGATGGCTAAGAAAAGAGGATGATGAGCCACTATTTCCCTTTCAATGTCACGCCTAGACACAAGGAGTGTAGGCTTAGAACTCTTATCTTTTTTATCCTTTTTATCTTTTTCACTCTCCCTCTTTTTCTTCATGATAACTTGGTCCTCATGGACTTCTCTTGGAGAGAGAGATTTTAAAGTAACCTTGTGACCATGGAATTCAAAAGATAGTTTGTTGGTAAAGCCATCATGTAAAACTTTTCTATCAAATTGCCAAGGCCTTCCCAAAAGAACATGAGTGGCTTCCATGGGCACAACATCACATAATACCTCATCTTTGTATTTTCCAATGGAGAAATGGATGAGGACTTGTTTATTAACAATTATTTCTCCTACTTCACTAAGCCATTGTAATTTGTAGGGCTTTGTATGAGAGATAGTAGGCAATCCAAGCTTATCTACTACTCTTGTACTAGCCACATTTGCACAACTACCCCCATCCACTATCAAGGAACAAATGTTGTTTTGAATAAGACATCTTGTATGGAAAATATTTTCCCTTTGACTTTCATCAAAAGGTTGTGAAACTTGTCCAAGAAGTCTTCTCACAACTAACAAGTCCCCTTCAAGTGGACATTCGCTTTCTTCCTCACTAGATGCATGAGAATGCAATGAATGCTTTGGAGAATTCGAATCATGCTCACTAACTACAATGCCCTCATGCATGTACATACTTCGTTTGGAAGGACAATTTGAAGCAATATGACCATAACCCATACATTTAAAGCATTTAGTGTTAGATGTTCTAGTGGGAGACTTAGGTCTAGAAGTAGATGGCTTAGATTCCTTGGGTTTGAAAGAAGAATCTTTGGAAGGATGTTTAAAAAAAGAAGTTTTGTTTCTCCAAGACTTGTAGTATCCATCATTGGAAGCATTTTTAAAAGAGTTTTTCTTAGCAAGTTGGGCTTCCACCTTCATTGCAAGATGAACTAAAGAACCCAATGATGAATACTCTTGTAACTCAACAATGTCTTGAATATCCTTCCTAAGACCACTCACAAACCTAGCAACCATGGCTTCTTCACTTTCTTCTAATTCAATTTTAAGCACAAGCGTCTCAAGTTCCTTATAATATTCATCCACATTTAGCGTGCCTTGTTGAAACCGTTGGAGTCTCAACATGAGGTCTTTCCTAAAATGTGGGGGCACAAACCTAGCGCGCATATGATCCTTTAAAGAGTTCCAAGAGTCCACGGGAGGACCCTTGTGATAGATAATGTCCTTTACAATTCCATGCCACCATTTCATGGCATAATCACTAAACTCTAGGGTGGCTAGCTTGAGCTTATGCTCATCTTGGATCTCATGGATCTCAAAATTTTTTTCACACTTAGCCTCCCAATCTAAATATACATTTGGATCACTAGAACCATTAAAACAAGGTAGCTTGACCGAAGGAAGCTTGGACTTTGCATCATGGTAGAAGCCATTGCCGTAGTGAATTCTTTCCCCATGGTGATGATGTCTTTGTCCATGGACTTGGGGTGGAGTTCTCCTTCTCCTATGCTCATCTTCACGGCCAACATCATTGGAAGAAGCTCTTGTTGAAGGTCTATGATGCTCATCATGAATTGAAGGAGATGGTCTAGCTTGTTGCACCTCCATCTTTTGCAATTTCTCCTCCAACCGTCTAATGGTTCTTTGAGCTTCATGTAATTCACCAAGGATTGAAGCTTTGGAAGGAGAATTCTGCTTGTAGGATGCATCACTTGAAAATCCAGCCATTTGTAATTAAAAACAGCAAACACACAAAAACAGCAAACAAGTTAAAAATTAGCAAAAACAGTGAGCTTTTGGCAATGAAACTGCCGAAGTGAACAAAGGCTGAAAAAGATATCACTCTCAAAGAAATAATGTTCTTGCACCAATCTGATCTTGAGGCCTTGGAATCCTCAAATGAAATATGTCAAAGCAAGCACACCAATCTTAAGAGCAATCCACCACAAAACCAAAGAAACAATAAAGACAAACAAGAAAAGGTATAAGCAAGGAAAGGTAATTGCAAAAGGAAAACTATATGTAAGACAAACTCAAAGAGTAAGAATGAAAGACAATCAAGAAAATAAAGAACTCAATGAGAAAAGTAGGCACACAAAAGAATACCTAAGGAAAAGCACTAGAGTAGATGAAGAAAACAAAAAATTTAGCTACTGGAAAAATTTTTTTTAATGCAAACTGTGCTTGATATTCACTGATTTAACTGGAATGATGTAGAGCGAACTGGATTATGAAATTTAAACCACAGAAACTTCAAGATGTTAACTCAATAATGGCACTGGAATCAATTAAAAACAGTAAGCCAATTGAGAGAAATAAATTTTTCAAAATCGCTGCCAGATTACCGTATTTTTTTCGGCAGAAATGTACACTTTTTTTATTTTATTTATCATTTTTTGTGTACTTCGTATTTTTGAATGATTCTTTTTTCTATTCTTTTCTAACACTTTGAATATCTCAAATCCAGAATTTCAGAATTTTCAAGTAAGTAAATCAATTGCAATAAGGAAAAACATTAAGCACTTTTTCAGAAACAGAGGAATCCTAATAGGAATAAAAAACAGGATGATGAACTAGCAAAGACATAATAGAAAATGATGTATTGGAACTTGTATAGGTCTAGAATACAAGTATGAAATCAATTCTAAAAAAAAAATGCACAAAGGATCAACATCAATTCAGAAAATTATATGACACCAAAGCAAGAAACAATCAAAACAATAAAAGTACTACTAGAAGTAATGACATATATGGAATAACATGACTAAGAAAAAACTTGACATGATTCAAAAATTAAAAGACACATCACAAATTGTAACAAGTGAAAGGAAGCTTAAGGTAAACTCTAGGAAGGATAATGTCATTCCAAAAGAGCAACCATACTCATAAGAATTATGAGTGCCATAAACCTTTTCACAAGCACTTGGTGTAAAAGAAAAACAGCAAGAATACTCAAGTAAAATTCTAAAACAGAAACTTAAATTGCAAGAAAATAAAGAGCTCTTGAAATAAAGTGCACACAACTCAACAATTAAACAAGAATGAACCTAAGACTCATGATACCACATGATGTGATTCCACTAGCCACATAGAACAAGATTCTTGACATTCTTAGGAATCACCTTGAGCTGGAAAATATAGAGGCACTTTTCTTAGAGTTGGATCATTGTTCTAAGACAAGAACTCACCAAAAACTAGTACCAAATCCCAAACTCATTTGGATGAACCAAATATTGTCAAATTGAATCAACAAAGGGAATGAAAGCTGGAATGACCGAACAGAATTAAACAACAATTCATATGAACCGAACAGAATTAAGAACAAAACAGAACATAGTGCTGGAAAATAGAAAAACCGAAACTGAAAAACTCAAGAACACAAAGCAACATGAACGATTGAAGAAGAAGAAAGGAAGGAGAAGAGAATGCTCATGAAGATGGAAGGAGGATGGATGATCTCGCCACTAGAAGTGTGGAATGCTCCTACATGAGAGTGATGCCGCCACTTGAGGACTCCATTGATCCATCAAGATAAGACTAGAGAAGAAGGCTCCAAAAGCTCTCCAAAGGTCACTCAAAATTTGAGTAGAGTTTTCTTAGATTAATTCCAATCTGAATTTTACAAAGAGAGCACCTCTATTTATAGCCTAAGGTGCTGAAAATGAAAGCTAAAACAATTCAAAATTCCCTCCCAAATCATTCTAGAACCGGCGCCTATTCTATGCATGAGGAAGGTGTGACCCTTTCCTTCACTTTGGCACCTCCTATTCTACTTCTACACCTATCTACTAATACACCTCCCCAAAGCTCCTAACTAAAGCCTACAAGATGCTAAAACAAAAGAGGTTTCTAATGTTTCCCTCTAAGCACCTTCAACTAAAGAAATTACAAAAAGAGAAAATAAATGTCCTCTAGCTCCCAAAGCTTTGAACATGCTTCTTGTAATCCTTTGAGGTGGAATTTGACCTCCATGGGCGTCCTCCATTTGTGCCTCCACCTCTTCTTGAGCTTGATGATTGGCCTCCATGTCCTCTTGAGCTTGATCTCCATCAGAAGGGGTGGGAATTCAACAGGTATTTGCATCCGTCGAGCACCCTCAGACGAATGGCCAAGTAGAGTCGGCCAATCGGGTGTTGCGGAGAGGGTTGAAGAGAAGGCTAGAGAAAGCCAAGGGAAGCTGGGCTGAGGAGGTACCCCGTATAGTCTGGGCGTACCACACCACCGAGCAGTCAGGGACCCATGAGACCCCGTTCAGCCTGGTCTATGGATGCGATGCAATGATTCCAGTGGAGATCCAGGAGAGCTCGCCGAGATTCCAGAACTTCGTGGAGGAAGACTCGAATGAGGAAAGAAGGCTGAATCTGGATTTGCTGGATGAGGTCAGGGAGGAGGCGAGATTAAAAGCTGAGGCGGTGAAAAGAAGGATTGAACGAAGATATAACTCGAAGGTGATGCCAAGGCAGTTCAGAGAAGGCGACCTGGTGATGAGGAAGGCTCACCAATACGAGATGGAGAATAAGCTGTCGCCTAAGTGGACGGGACCGTTCAGAATAACCGAGGCGCTCAGGAACGGCGCCTACCGCTTAGAGACATTGGAAGGAGGGGCGATTCCTCGCACTTGGAACGCCACGCACCTCAAGTTATATTACAGTTAAGAACTTTGTAAGTAAAGACAAACACGAAGTTATATTACAATGTTTCTGATAAAACAGTTCGGAGGGGGCACTCTTTTTTCCCTAAGGAGGGTTTTCAATGAGGCCACCCAATAAAGAAGAGTTTTCAAAGTTTAAAGTGTTTTAGATTGCATGCGTGTTGTTTTCCGAAAGTTTTGAAGAAAGACCTTGTCACTTATATGTGACTTAAGGCAAGTTGAAGTTATGATTGCATGCTTTCTAAAAAGTTTCTAAGTCCCCATCGTCTTTCGGCGACTGGCGGCATCAGTTAAAGTTTCAAGTCCTCATCGTTTATAGGCGATCGGAGGCACCAGTTAAAAGACCTCAACGTCCTCGCGCGTCCTGAGGCGAGAAAGAGATAAAGACCTCCTCGCCGTCGAGCGAGTGCAGGCGAGTTAGAATGAAAAGTCCTCAGTGTTTCTGGGGGAGAGAAGATGTAGCCCCTGGGGCAATGTGGAGGCACCAGTAAAAGTCCTCAGTGTTTTCAGAGGAGAGAAGATGTAGCCTCTGGGGCAATGTAGAGGCACCAGCGAAAAGTCCTCAGTGTTTCCAGAGGAGAGAAGATGTAGCCTCTGGGACAATGTAGAGGCACGAGTTAAAGACCTTCTCGCCGACGAGCGAGTTCAGGCGAGTTAAAGACCTTCTCGCCGACGAGCGAGTTTAGGCGAGTTAAAGACCTTCTCGCCGATGAGCGAGTTCAGCCAAGATAAAATCCTTCTCGTCTCGAATGAGTTCAGGTATGGTGTAAAGGGTGGAAGAAGTTTGGAGGGTGGCTAAGGTAGGTTCGAAGAGAACGCCTAGCCACCCGGTCTTTCGTTCTGAAGCTCAGGGAGGTAGGGAAGGATCCGAAAGGCGCCTCTACCCCCAGACAAAGGAACAATGGCCAAGTTGCGAAGGCAAGAGGAACCTGATATCGCCAAGAGTCTTCGGCGACCAGGAGTAGTTCAGACAATGGCGAGAAAGTCAAGACCCATTTTGATAAGGCAGATTAGATAAGCTGTGTCTTAAGCCATTGGTTGGGTTGAAGTTTGTTATTTGAAGAGCAATTTCACGCTAAGGTTCATTACCTTGAGACTACAAGTTGTTAGAGTGATTGTTGCTCGAAGGTCAGTGGTTCGAAGCAGTTAAGAATCGCGTTCGCGGAGTTACTAAGTTAATTTCGTTGAAGTGAAGTACACGAGGAAGATAAAGTTAACAAGAAGAAAGTATAAGAAGAAGTGGGAAATGTCATAACATAAGTGGCATTAGTTCAAGACACATGTACAAATAAAGGGAAAGTTTATTACAAGTGTGTGTAAGAGAGAGACAAATGAGTAAGTGGCGAAGGGAAGCAGCGAGCGGCTAGTCTTCAGAAGGAACAACCTTCCCGTCCACCACTTCGTTGTTGAGAGACACCATGGAGAGATCCAAGTCGGGGTACAGGCAGGCAAATTGTTCCAAGGCAGCGTCGAATCCAGCGGCGAGAATCTGGGCGGAGCTCAGCTCAAGTTCTTCGATCTGCTTCTTGAGCCCCTCGTTCTGCTGCTTCAGCTCTTCAGCTTGCTTCTTGAGATCTTCAACTGTTTCCCGAGCTTGAAGAAGGTCTTCAGTAACCTTCTTGGATTCCGCCTGCACCTGGGCCAGCTGTGTGGTGATCTTCCCATTCTCCTCGTTGGCCTCGGCGAGTTTGGCCATGGTGTCGTCTCTCTCCTTTTCGACTTTGCCCAAAAAGACCTCCCGATCGGCTGACCTTTTCTCGAGGTTTTTTACCCTGGTGGCATCTGCTTTGATCAACGCCTCCAGGTCAGCCACTTTGACGCGATAGGGTACCAGTTTTCTCTCCAGCTCGATCTTCTCTTGAGCTAAGAGCTGCACCTTATGGCGTAGATCGGTGGCCTCCTTGTGTGCCACCCGGAGCTCAGTGCTCATGGCATCTTCCACTCGGGAGTGATCAATCTCGGCGAGCGTTAGATTGCAGGATAACCTCTCCGCCTCAATCCTTATGGTGCGATTCTCCTCTCGGAGTGTGAAGAGGTCATCCTGGAGCTTCTTGGTGGAACTCTCCACAGCTTTGGATATGATGGAGGGGAAATCCTCCGCCATCATCTTCAGTTTTGCTGAAAAGGGCTCCCACACCCTTTTGACCTCAAGAGAGAGGCTTGCTTGTGGAGGCACCGGGGGGGCTTGTTGTTGGTTCTCGCCGCCACCTTCTTGAGTTGGTTGTTCGGTAGGTGCTTCTTGGCGTGGTGGCGACGTCGGGGATTCAGTGATAAGGATAGGCGAATGGTGAGCACCCTCATCCCCGACTGGTGCGGCATTTGCGGTTGAGGCGTTTGAAGGAGGACCCCCTCCAGCTGATACATAGGGCGTGGAGGCGCTCGGGGGGTTCTCCATAAAGTTGGGCTCGGCAGCCTCAACCACAGGAAGCGCAGATGCCAGAGGAACTGCTTGGACTAGCGAGGTGGGAGCTGGAGCAGGAAGCAGTGGGGGAGGTGGAGCTGGTGTGGAAGGTGGTGTTGATGTTGGGAGTGGGGGTGGAGCAGGTGGTGAAGAAGGCGCCACCCTTTTCCTCTTGGTGATGAGGCCATCCTCAGTCACCTCATCGTCTTCTTCTGCGTCCTCATGAACCACTTGAGGGGTTTTCCTCTTTGGTTTCCTGAGGACGAGCTTTTTGCGCTGCTGTTGGGCGGGCTGGGCAACCGAAGGTGCTGGGCCTTTAGGGGGCGATCTCCCCTGGGCGGCGGCGATCTCCACCACTGAGTTTGGCACGGTTTGGGAACCCGACGCCAACCCATGGGCTCGGGCGAGTGCCCTCAACTCAGCCAGCTTTCCCTTGCCCAACATGAGGTCTGCATGATGCAAAGAAACATGGGTCAGTTCAGAGAGAGAAAAAAACGCATAAGTCAGTATGCAAGAAAAGCAGAATAAGGGGTGCAGAAAATAAAACCAAAGTCTTGTGTACAACACACAAGACGCCCAGCAACAGTTAACAGAGGGATAGCACAAGGCAAAGACTTAAACGTTGAAAGCACTAACCTATGCGAGCCTCAAGTTGATCTTCGAAGAATTCGAAGGAGATGAGCGCGGTGGTAAGGAAGGTGATGTTGAGATCTGCCACGCTCTTCCAGAAGAAGCACAGATCTTTGTCCAAGGCTCCCATGTTGTCGGGGCTCCTTGGCCTCCTGAAGCTTCCCTTGGACTCTTTATTCCCCTTGTTTACCCAATACAAGGGGAAACCGTCGAGCAGTGAGGCGTCCTTGTCGTTTGGGCGCACCTGAACGAACTTGCCTTTCCAATCCTTGTAGGATTGCTGGAAGATGGAGAAGATCGACCTCCCAGCAATCCCATTCAGACTCACCCACAGGCGATCTCTTGGGTGTTTAGCCTCAAACAAGAAGAGAAAAACGTCCACTGACGCTGGCAGTCCCAGATGGGCGCACATGATTTGGAACGCCCGCACGAAAGCCCAGCTGTTGGGATGGAGCTGGGCGGCGGCGATGTCGAGCTCGGTAAGAAGCTCCCTTTCAAAACGAGTGAAGGGAAACCTAAGTTTCACCTTCTTGAACAGGGTAGTGTATATGAAGCAGAACAACCCGCCGTTGTTCCCTTTGTCGTCGGCACACACTGCCACATCGGGGGGGCAGGGTAGCAACATCATCTTGTCGTCATGCTCCTTGTGGAACGACAGGTGGGGGTCCTCCCCTTTCTTCAGTCGAAGAACTGTTCCAGCAGAATTCACTGAGGAAGTTTCCTTCAGCAAAGTCGGGGTGGCCCATGGATATAACTTTTTGAAGTCGGGGGAAGGAACGGAGGCACCTCCGGCAACCGGTGGCGTAGCCTGAGCCAGGTCAGGACGAGGGGCTGCAGGCCTCTCAGCCTGGGAAGAAGAAGCACCAGGTGCTCGTAAGGGGTTGTGTGCTTGAGATGAAGGGTTTCGTGACGAGGGAGGAGGATTTGGGGTAATCCTTGAGCGGGCCATCGCGGAAACTGCAAAGGGAAAAGAAAAGGAAAGGTGAGCAGGGTTCGGAGAGGCTGGCTCGATCATGAAAGAAGGTTGAAAAACGAACGAAAGAAGGTTCGTTGTAACGAAGACGAAGCCCTAAGTTACGAGAAAGGAGAAATAGAAAAAACAGCCCACAACGTATGCACCAGACAGATAATGGATGATGCGAATCGGTTAAAATGCAGGAAAAATCAGCAGAAGAAGTAAAGGGAGTACCTTTTTATGATCGGAAGAACGATGAAGGAAGTTGGGGATTCAGGAGGCTGAAGAGCGTCGTGAGTTTTCGCAGAAGAAGCTTGAAGCGTTTGAGAAAGCAAAGAAGTGATGGAACAGTAGAAGCGAAATGGGTTTAAGGGTTTTTCGAATGGGTTTTGGAAGCGCAAACGACAACTGAAGGCAACCGTTGATGAGGCCACGTGTCGAGCGATTAGAAAAGTGGTTGATGGAGCGTCAGGAAAGCAGAAAGTACAACCGTTTGGAATTTTGCGCCAGCGCCACGTAGATCGGTATTGACGTGACTCCTTTAGTCTTTTCGCTGGACAAGTCTTCGCTTAAGACTGGGGGGCTTGTGTACCGCCCTGGTAGTCGGGAGTAATGACGTGGCGTCGAGCTATTATATAGGCGTGTTGGACGGGACACCTGGCTGGCAGAAGGGAAGGAGGTCGGGGGGTCTACGTAGTCGCCAGTTATTAAGTTGGCGTGCTCCGATCTCCATCATACCAATACCGGCGGTCACCAAGTTGAAGATGAAGTCGCCAGATATGAATCCAGGCGACCAAGTGATTAGAGATCGCCGAAACAAGGACATCGCCGAAGATGAAGGCAGATGGACGCTTCCTAGCTGGCCAGGGGATGAGGTCGGGGGACAGCTCACTCGAGCTTACACGGTGAAGCAGGTATGGCAGATCATGAAGGCGGCCGGCGAGACCACAGGGAAGGTGTGTACGAAGGCACCCAAACTCGCCATCCAGAAGAGATCGCGCTCCAAGGCATCTATGCACTGAGTATATCATGCATAAGTAACTTAGCCAGAAGAAGAGTCAGAAGTAGCGCCCAAGTCAAGGATGCTCCAGATGAAGGCACGTGTACAGCTGGATGCGAGGCACGTGTCCAGATGTGTAACTGCCAGGAGAGAGAAAGTGCCCAGGTATATAAGAGTTCTCAACGAACTTCTGAGGTACGCACGTTCAGATTGTCTTCTTTACGCTTGCGAGTCTTGAGTACACTAAGAGAGAACTGGTCACGGTTCCTTAGAGTTCTTGAGTAATTGGTGGTTCAGTCACTGACTTGGGCGTTGGAGTGCGATCGGCCGCAGTGGCGCCGTTTCGTCTTTTGCAGGTTCTTGAGGTGGATCACGGTGGAGGACGGAGGCAAACACGGCGCATACGTCGATCCAAGTTTGACGAGGCAAAGCTCCAGCGTTTTGGTCAACAGGCAGGATCAATTATAGTAGGGTTCAGTTATTCTATAAATTCTGGTGCAGTTGTTCTCTCTCACAAAAACAATCAATTGAGCCATCTCTTGCAACATCTCTTGCTCTCTTTGTGTGAAACCCTTTGCCTCTTTTTTTTTCTGCTATCATTTAATCCACTCCTCCTACATCAAAGAGGATCAAAACAAGAGTTGTGAGGTCTGGAGGGAGACCTGAGGGCTGGTTTTCAAGGGATAATGAGCTCATTGAGAGATATCAGTTTGAGACAAGCACAAAGGTGATCAACAACCCAAAAGTTGTCTCCTTTGATTGGCTGAAAAGTCAAAAGCTTGACAATGTGAGAAAACTTCTCAAAGATCAGTTACTGAGAAGATTTTTGGAGATGAAAGAAAACATATACCCTAATTTAATTCGGGTATTCTACACCAACCTTAAGTTTGAAGGAAACAACCTTGTTTCTCATGTGAAAGGTGTAGACATGGAAATTACCCAGATGTGTGGGCTACAGTAACGGGTTTAAAGTATGCTGGTCTAAGGATTAACAAAGGAAATCTTGGAGTAGTGGAATATTTCAACAAAGTCTAATACTACAAGAGCTGTTTGAAGAATCAACAAGCCCAAGTGAGAACTTGTTCTGTTGGAGGCTTGAAGTTAGATGAAAGGGTGTTTGCTCTTATTGTTACTTGGATTCTAACTCCAAGGGGGAGAAACCATTTTGTTTTAACAGAGGAAGATCTTGTATACATCTACTGCATCATGAAGAAGATCAAGATCAACTGGATTCATATCATCAAAGAACATATGCAAAAATCCATGCGGTTAAGTGACTACCACTATCCATATGCTGTTTTAATCTCTAAATTCTTGCTCTATTTTGAAGTGAATCTTGAAGATGAGACCTTTGAGTTGGTTAAATTAACACAAGAAATGAACAATGGCTCTCTAAGCAAGATGGGATTCACCAAAATAAGTGGAAGATGGGTGAGCAAAGATGGTGATCATAGTGGTTCATCAAGTGCTGCAGCTGCTGATTTTGATGAAGAAGATCAAGCTACTGATATGGATATCCATAATGAAGAACAACCTGCAACTAACTTTGAAGTTGGAACAAGTGCAGGACATCAAGGGGATGAGATTCCTTCTACGTCTTCTTTTGAAAAATACATGGTGAATAGGCTTGATGGCTTTGCTGAAAATCAAAGAAATCTCCATGATCTTTGTGTGTCCAATTTCCAGAGCATTGACTACTGATTCCAAAGCATGGATACTCGCTTTATGACCCTGGATGAACAGATTGAAGTTGTTCAGAACCAGATCTTTGAGCTTCAATATGTAAAGGATGATTGAAGAAAAACAACTGGTTGAATGCTCGAAACAACCAATTGTTTTTGCTATGTATCAGTTTAAATGCCTTTTCTTTTAAATTTTGTTTTATCTGGAACAATTTATGGTTTATCTCTTCTTATAGTCTATTTGTGAAGACAAATAGGGGGAGATTTTTATGATGAGTTGTCTTTATTTCTGCAAACTCTATTTTGTTTAAGTGATTATTGTTTTGCTACCTTGCTACTGATATGTTGGTATTTTTGTTGGTTTTGGCTGCTGTTTTGGTTAAGCAAAACATAAGTTTTGTTTTACAGCTCTAACCTACTGTCATAGATATTGTACATTGCTTAAACTTTGTTTTGTAGGAACTGCTTAAGATTCAATCAAGTCCAACACAAGCAACCAGGGATTTGTCTTCATCAAATAGGGGGAGATTGTTGAATCAAGTGTGTTCAAGCTTTGAAGAATCCAAATCCTAAGCGTTTGATGGAAGGCTGGAGTTGCTTGAAGTTGTTGTTGTGCTTTAGAGTAGGATTTGGGGTAGATTATATTTGTAATCCACTCTTTGTTGAATCTAAAACTTAAGTGTTTTCAAATCTTTTAAGTTTAAAGTGTCTCTCAAACTAAGTGAAAAACAACATGTTGTTTAGTCGAAACAACCGATTGTTTTATACTTAGGTCTTTTTGAAAAATTTTGAAAACTGTTTTGGATGGTTAACTTGCTGTCAAACCAAAACAACCGATTGATTCGCTATTTCAACCGATTGTTTGTTTGAAATCCTAACATAAACAATTTTGTTAATTAAATGAGCTTTAATTGATTTCATAACCGAATACGCTCCTGCTTTAAATGCTTTGACCAAGATTTGAATACTATAAATAGTTTGTTAATATTTTATAACAAAACAAGAAAGAAAAACACATTTGAGTTTCTTCAAAAGAGCTTTCAAGCATTTGAGTTTTCACTTTGAGCTTTGGTTATTCAAGAGAGAAGTGGAATAGGATTACTCTGTATTTATTTTAGTTGATTCTGTAACAGTGTAATTCATTCTAAAGATTTGTGTACATTCTGGTGTTGTAAAGCCAAGAAGGGTTGTGTGCTCTTGAGGTTGTCAAGATCAACATTCTTGGTGTGTGTGCTGAGCCAAAGGAAGTGTGTTTCTTGAGGGGATCAAGGTCACTTCTTTGGTGGTGTGTGTATGTAATCTGGATTTGATTACCTAGTGGATTCCCTAGTGGTTTTTGGGAAACTGAATTTAGCTCTTGGTTTAAGAGTGAACCAGTATAAACTGTTTGTGCATCTCTCTCTTCCTTAAACTCTTTAATTTCAGTTGTTGTTATTTTTACTAGTATAAACAACCAATTGTTTCTGCGAAACAACCGATTATTTTTCTGGTGCTTTACTGTTTTGAGCTTTGTTCTTGGCAAACTGAATTCCTAAATCTGGTTTCTTGCAAAGAATTTCATTTTATCTTAAAAAGTTTGTGAAAACCCCCTTTAAACCATTCTAACACCAGTGCCATCAATTTAACTAAAAATCCATACATTCTAACACCAGTGCCATCAATTTAACTAAAAATCCTATTATGCATTCAAGGAAAAAACATATAGAAATAAGGCATCACTTTCTAAAAGAACATATATCAAATGAAACATGTGAAATTAAATTCATTGGTACTGATTTACAACTTGTAGATTTGTTTACAAAACCCTTGGCCAAAGATAGGTTTAATTTTCTGCTAAATGAATTGGGTATTATAAATGTTAATTGTCCTTTGCAGTAAAAAGTTAAATTTGTTTATTATCAGTTAAATGTGTTTTTTTTCTTCTGATATTGATGTGCATTGATGACTAGGAAAGAGAAACATAAATATATGTTCTTTGACTGGTTGACTGACATAGTGGGTATTAACCACCGTATCTTTGATGGTTTTGGTCATGGTCTTATAACTGATTTGATGCATTGGCTGCTTTATTGAGGTGTGATATGTATGCATCGTGATTCAAATATTTTCTGCCCCTTTTCAAAGATTCTCTGCACACATACCGAGAACAAAATCCTTATGCAATCTCTGCTCTAAACCGCTTCACCAAAACCTCACTATTTTTCTCTATATAAATTTGTTTTAAACATTGGTATTTCTCACCATTCATCTCTTGACTCAAACCTGGTAAGGTAATATCTTTCCTTCGTTATGTATTGCTACATGTTGTTCACTCAATGCTAATATGTCTTCAAGATTAACTGTTGTGCAGATTCAAGACTGGTTCAGCAATGGCTTCTTCTTCACGACAGAAAAAGAAGAATCAAGATAAGGACAACAATTCTCAAGGGGTACTAGAAAACTGGTTCGCTGGAGATGAAGAGGGATAACTACCTACATACATGAGATGAGTAGAAAGCAAATCAACATACCCAAGGTTCTAGAGTTCTCCTAGCTGAAAACTGAAAAACTGGCTGAAACCAGATCTGCATTGAAGCATAAAAAACTGAAGCAGTTTCTGGAGATGACTGGTAATGTGTATCCTGACCTGGTTAAGGTATTCTACACCAATTTAACTCTGGATGGGAAGAACCTTGTATCCTATGTGAAAGGCATCAAGATGAAAGTCACAAATGATGTGTGGAATTCAGTGGCTGAAATTAAATATTCTGGGTTGAAGGTTGGAAAAGGGAACACAAATGGGAATCAGGAGTTCAATAAATCCAATACTACAGGAGCTGTGTGAGAAATGCAACCCAGAGTGTCAACAGGTTCCATGCAGGTAATCTGACTTTAACTCCAAGGCTAGTTGCCTACATCATTGCATGGCAACTCATTCCTAGAGGCACAAATCATGTTGTCTTACATGAAGAGGATTTAATCCTCCTTTATTGCATCATGAATCTCATCAAGGTAAACTGGGTGTATGTTATCATGGAGCATATGTTGAAATCAAAAAGATTAACTGATTACAGATTTCCTTATGCTATTCTTGTGTTAAAATTAATTGATCATTTTGGTATTGATACTACTAATGAGAGGAATGAAACCATCAAAGCTGTGAGTGAGATTGATAATTCAACTCTTCTCAAGATGGGTTTTCACAAAGTAGATGACTGTTGGGTGTTTCTCAAAAGCAAGACTCACAAGGAGGAACGTGGAGGTTCAAACCTCAACAATGATGAGGGAGATGATGCAGTACCTATGGAAGATGATATTGTGCAAGTTGCTGAACAATCTTGCTATGAAGTTCACCACACTTCATCACACAAGATGGAGTCCCTCGCTGACCATGCTGGAAGTCAAAGAATGAGATCCCCTTCTAGAGAATACAGAGGAGGATCACCTGCACCACAGCCAATGAATGAAGATGTTGCTGCAACTCACCACAATGCTCTTGTTGCCTACCAAGCTCCAGAATACAGAGGTGAACCCATGTCCATGTTTGAGAGGCAAGTCCTGTCTTGACTTGATGCACTGTCAGAGGAGCAAATGACCTATTTCGAGGCAACTCAAGCCAGGTTCCAGCATCTTGATCATCAAATTGAAGGAGTTCAGGTTCAGTTGGCAGAACTATACTACAAGGAGTAGAAGTGCCTTGCTTTCTATGCTTATCTTTCACCAGTTTATATTTATGTAATGATGAACAATTTGTATCATTTTTTCTGGACTGTTATGGATGGTTTTTATCTGTTTTTATCTTTCTCTATGCTTAAATGTTGTTTGATGAATCCAAAGGGGGAGAAAAATAGCTGTAATCTGCTGCTGTGATAAGGGTGTACAGGGAGTTACATTCTGATCCTAAATCTGGTTTATGGTATGATTACTTTCAACCTTTCTGTTTTGGTATCTGGTGTAGTGCAGGTGCTGATTTTTTTCAAAGCAACAAAGCAATGGGGTTTTGTCTCCATCAAACAGGGAGAGACTGTTGAACATCTGGTTTATGTATTCATTTCATCTTTCAATTCCTTGTAAAGTGTGATTGTAAGACTCTTCTTGATAGAGTTTCTTGAAGAGTTTTGTGTGCTGGAATAGTGTTTTTCAGCAAGGTGTGCCATGTTCTTGTGTAATTGTTTTGAATTGTGTTTTAGTGTCACCTTGGATTATGTGAGATTGGATGTAGCCCAATTGAGTGAACCAATATAATCTCGTTGTGTTCAAATCTCTCTTAATCTCTGCACTCATTTATTGTTTTGTTTGTTGATCTGTCAGAAAAATAAACCTGTTCAATTAAAATTGAATTTGTTCATTCTGAGTTTGTTCATACTGTTCTTGATTTCTGGACAATCTATTTGAAACTTCTGTGTATTCAAGGATTGTATTTTACTGATTCTGTTGTCTCATTTTATTCCATAGAAATTAATGTGAACATTGCTAGTTGATCAACTTGCTTAGTATCAGAGAATCATATAACTGGTATAACTGTCTTAATATACTAAGCATAATAAAAAATAAATATGTTCATTGCTAAATAAATAGATTTGTTTCCTCTATTTTGCAAAAAGACTGAATCTGTGTGAAAGTTTTAAAAGCTCAATTCACCCCCTCTTGAACTTTGACACTATTGAACCCAACAATATGTATTTCTTTTATTCACTTTTTCTAAACACATAAAACTAATCAAACTCTAAATTTCAAAAAATTTCACCGACAGAATTAATTTTTGGGAAAGATTCCAGCCAACACAATAACAATAAAAACAGAGAAATCCTAAACTGGAATTAGAAAACAGCAAGGAAACTTCAAAATCACAATTGAAATAATTGGAAAAGAACTTGTATGGAACTAACACACACAAGTATGAACTCAAATATGAAAATATATATAAAAGGAACCAAAGCTTCAAAAACAGAAATATAAACTACACTCAAAATCAAAATCAAGCAACTAAATCAACAATAAAAAGGAACCACTTGGAATTTATGACATTGTAGGATGAACATGACTTTGACAAAACTTGTATGGAGTCAAAAATCAAAAAGACTCAACTACAAACACTGTGCACCGATTAAAACATCTATAAGACTTAAATAAAATTAAAAATAAAACAGCCAACACACAAAAAAAAAACTCAATGGAACCTAAAAACAGTTTGGAAGCTCAAGAACAATTTGAACCAAAATAAAACTATACAGCAATTTAAAAACTGCAACACAATTAAAATGACATCAAAAACAACAAGACAATCAAGGAAAGATGAACAACACGGATTTGAAGAAAGCACGAAAATAAGATGAAGAGAAATCACTTATCTCTTGAAGAACCAAAGCTCTAGATACCAAATGATGGGTTGTTCTTCTTGGAGATTTGAAAAGGGTGGCGGAAGCAATGGATGTGATGGATCAAAAGGGCTCATGTAGAGTTATGGATTCCTTGTAGGTGCATGAAAGGTAT
This sequence comes from Phaseolus vulgaris, assembly GCF_051622355.1. Classification (NCBI taxonomy): domain Eukaryota; kingdom Viridiplantae; phylum Streptophyta; class Magnoliopsida; order Fabales; family Fabaceae; genus Phaseolus; species Phaseolus vulgaris. The sequence goes on along the minus strand of NC_143501.1, from coordinate 17,291,388 downwards.
GGAGAGTGATTGGTTGCGCCATATCACTTGGAGAAAGGTGGAGGTGAAGATCAAAGTGTCTAACCTAGAGAGACCAGACAAGGGAGTAGAAGCTTACAATATTTGGCAACATTTTACTCATAAAATTGATCTTACAAAATGTTGCTAGGGTTTTGACTAAAGTCAATGCCGCACCCTAGGAGCAAACTTCTAAAAGGTAGGTTAACTACCCTAAAAGGCTTTACCCAAGCTAGAATGATAAGCACACTTGCCTCATTATGCTAAAGGAACTCTATTCTACTGAAATTACAAATAAAGAAACTCGCTCTCATGGCTTGGGCCTTACTTCTTGTGGTCCTCTTTGAACATATAAAGAAACATTTCTCTGCCATCAGTAGCAGAGTCCCAATCTTCTTGAATCCTCTTTGTCATGGACCTAGTTGTTGGGCTTGAACTAGGGCCTGAGCTTGGGCATCTTCGATCAGGATAAGCTCTCTTGGACAATTGTCTTGACTGGGCGTGATTCGCCCTCATGTTCCCCTTCATGCTTCGATATTTGTCCAACTTGTTCTTATTCTTGTTGGAAAGAAACATGTTGACAGATGACATGCATCTCATTGTAGTATTGGTCCCGAAGAGACTAGATTTCGTTATTGTGTTAAGCCCTCAATTATTCCATGTCTTTGCCCATCTGGTCCCAAACTCTGAGTACAAATGAGTTGATATGGGCTTTGAGTGCTTCCAATATAGACGAATCCATGTTTGATTGGGGATGCTAAGGTTGTTGTTTGGCTTTTCGTAAAACAATATGACAATGTGGTCCTATGAAATGTTTTACCAAAATCCCAGTGTGGATGCCAAATATTTCTATTGGGAATGAGATGTACTTCTTCTGATGTGCTTATATGAGTAAAGTGAGCTTTTGGCTGCTCAACCAAGTGGTGGAACACCTGCAGAAGATTCTCTGATGCTCAAATTAATAAGAACTTAGAGAAAATATGCGTAAATGAATGAGAATGGGATCAAAAAATACGTTCTAGAGAATCCTCCTATTTATAGGCTATTGGACCTATGTGAGGGTCCAATAAGATAGTTACTTGTCCGTAACTACTAGACCACGTTACACAGTGTGTGACCTCTTTTTTAGGCTTGTGGCACAAGGGTGTCGGTTTGTAAGGTAACGTGACCTCATGTGGTTGCGACATTTGTGATTGTTTCCTTAGTTGATGGGTAGAGATTTGCTATATGTGGTAAATTTTTGTTTAGAATTTTTTTTGGGTGAATTTTCTATAAATGACACGTGATTTTTGTTACTCTGAAAATGAATTCTATTTATATTATTTATAGATGAGAGATAGTTTTTCTCCGCTACCTAAACAGTTGGTATTCATTATATTAGTGGTTCATATTTAGCAAGGAATCTTCATTATATACTTATATTTTAGGTACCGGATACTACAAATTTCTTGCTCGTTGTCCAATTGTAACTTTTAGTGTGCCCTTGTATACAATGATGCAAAGTTGTTCGCTAATATTTACATTTTAGTAAATAATACTACTAAGAAAATACGAATAATTTTCCTTTAAACCGTGCATCATGATAAATGTTATAATAGTAGAAGAATATTGAAAGCCTCATGTGTAACATGAGCTTGTTATTGTAGCTCTATAATATATATATATATATATATATATATATATATATATATATATATATATATTATGAACTAAAAAAATATCTTAAATGTAATACCCACATAAAGAAAAATACTCATAAAGAAAGTCTTAAAATCACTTTTAATCCACAACTTTAATAGAATCATAAGAAAAGAAAAAATTACACATGAAGTGACACCATCTTTATCCTAAAGAACATGAATCTAAGTTTTTTTTTTCTTATGTAAAATAACATAGAATAGTCTCCAAATGAAATAAATTAAAGATTTTATAGTTTACTGGAAAAAAAATTAAGGTATTTATTGAAGGTGTATTAAACTCAAAATTATTAATATGAAAGTCTAATTGAAACATTCCTAACCAATGTTTATTGTTTAAAGTTTATTACACACATATTATTAGATATATAACACTTGTAAAGTGGCTATTAATTGCTAAAAATTATTTTTAGGTAAGGAAAACATATTGAGATATTGAAATATGTGTTGTTCTGAACTAGAAAATTGATAAAGCGTTAATTATAAAAAGGTTCTTTTATTTTTCAAATGATGTTAACGGCTACCTTCATTTTTAGGACATAATATAGACATGTTAAATGGTAAGAATATATTTATAAAACACTTACTTCTCTAAACACTTTGTGACATATGAATTGTCTTACAATGTATTTCTTTACTCTTTTGTTTTTCTTTTGCAATGAATTTTGTTACACTGTTTTTTCTTTTCTTTTAAGTCTTTTATATTTCTTCATTGGTACTTATTTTTATTTATGCATTGTTTATTCATGTTATGAGCAAGGAAAAAAATGTTTAAATAAATTGTATATTTACAAATCTATTAGAAGAGGATGTTGTCATCTATTATAGTTATCTTTTACATAAATATAAATATATACACTATTTTAAAAATTATCATTCAATAAATTATTTAATAATTAATCCGGATGACTTAAAAAATAGATTATTACTACTCTCATTGTTAAAGAATTTTTTACATAAAACACTTACGAAAATTATTTTCGACTTAAATAATATTCATCTCATGTAACTTGATCATTTGTTTAATAAAAAATATACAACAGAGACCCATGATATTTTACGAATGTTTTGAAAACTATGATATTTTACAGAAGTTTTGAAACTTATGATATTTTATGAAGGTTCTGAAATTTGTTGTATTTTATGGAGATTTTGAAACTCGTGATATTTTAGGGAGGTTCTTAAACTTATGGTATTTAACAGTAGTTTTGAAAGACTTTACTTGAGTTTTAAAATACCCAAAAAACACGTTTTTTAGAGATGGTTTAACAGGACAAATTGCAACCTTGGTTAAATGATTTAATTGAGATTTTAACTCTATATAATATAAAATAAACCTATGTAAAAATCATTTTTTCTTATAGTTCCATTCCACACTAATTTTTCAATTTAACAATAACTTCTATATATATATATATATATATATTATATATATAAAAGAGCAGTAATATTTTAAGGGAAGACTTTGAAAACCCCAAAAAAGTTATCGTATAAATAATTCATGTTAATAGCCAATGACGACTTTCAAATCTAAAAGTACTTAGAAAATAATAAGCAATCAATTCATACTTTATGAAGGAAAAAACAAAACTATTGTTTTTGAAAGTCTTAGCTTAAACGTATAGTTGGGAGAAAGACTTAGAAAATTGGGATCCCAACCCATCACATAAATAATATCTAATTGACATGTAGTATACGTGCTTTAAGGGGAATTAATTAAAATAAAAATACAAAATAAAATTTATCAAGTTAATAAACTGTTTTTTATTATTCTTTTATAATTTACGAAAAGTGTATTTTTGATAAGTGTCACATAATAACAATACACAAACCAAAATTCTGAAAAAGAAGACAGCGACGAAGAATTCAAAATTGAAAAAATCATAAAATGACTCCAAAGATATAAAAAGAAAGTCTCTACTTAAAACAATCAACTTGGAATTCACTTATTTCGAAATTTAGGACAAAAATTCAAAACTTGTATTTACTGATCATAAAGGATGTAAGACATTTTATATTAAAAATGTAATATTAAAATGTGGAAAGCATAATCTCTTTTGCAAGTTTATTAATTATTATGTAACAAAGATAAAGTTAATCAAGTAATTACAATAAAAAGTTTAATTCCCAATAAAATAGTTGTTGAGGAAAAATTTATTGCTTCCTACATGTATTAATAGAGACGTTATAATCAAAATATACTATAAGAAAATATTAAATTAATTTTTAAATATTATGTTCGGTCAAATTGTAATGTTATTAGCATTGATTAAAACAACTCTAACCCGATATGCAAAAGATTAATTCACTACAATAAATATCACTTTAGGCAACAACATAAAATTTTGACCTAAACATTAGGCAACAGTTTTTAAACTATTGGCATTGTTCAAAGGTATCACTTTTTGTTTAAGTCTAGTTTCAAGATTTAGCTAAAAGTTTCTAATAGGATGTTTGACAAAGTTTTTTAAATAATTAGAGTATATTTTAAAGATAAGTATTGATTGGTTTTTCACCTGTTTTGTGTGATTATTTCTTTTAAGTTAATTTGTCTTAAAGATGTAGTTGAAAATTTTTAGTAATTTCTAACCCAATTCTTTATGTGCTTAGAAGATGACACATAAACCAAATACTTCTCCTCCACCAACAGATATGCCCAACTTAACTCGGGAAATAGAGATGATGACAACCACCTTGCAACAATAGAGTGCTACTATGGCCCAATAACATCAAGCCGCCCTTCATCAATTAGAAACAGCTAGATTAGCAACAAAAGCGTCTCAAATTCATCAACAACCCCATACCTTTATTTTGGAGGACTTTTTGACACATAATCCACCTAAATTTAATGGGTCGATAAATTCAAATGAAGCAGACCAATGGATGAGAGACATAAAAAGAATCTTTGAAGCTACTCAATGCCCTAAAGAGAGAAAGTTATCTTATGCCATCTATATGCTTATTTAAGAAGTTAAGTTTTTGTGGATAGGTATAAAGCAGATGATGGTAGACATATAAGAAATTGTCACTTGGGAGAGTTTCAAAGTAAGATTCCTGAAGGAGTATTTTTCTGATAGTGTTAGATATGCAAAAGAAATTGAATTCATGCAGTTGGAACAAGAAAATCTTTCAGCCACTGAATATGCTACTAGGTTCAAACACCTAGCTAGATTCTACACTTAGTCTATGACTGAGGCTTGAAGATGTAGAAAATTTGAGTTTGGATTGAAGCAAGAGCTTAAAGAAATGGTGATTCCTATGTCCATTAGAGATTTCCCAGCTCTTATGGAAAAACCAAAAATAGTGGAGATTTTGAAAAATAGTAGTAGACTTGCTAAGCCTCAAATATGAAGATAAAAAGAAACCTTATTTCAGACCTCAATCTTATAGCAGTGAAAAACCAAGTTCTCTATCCCCACCTAGTTTAAGATGTTTTAGATGCGGTGGGCCACATGTTGTTATATTGGGAATGGATTGGTTGTCTGCAAATCATATCCTTATAGATTGTGGTTGAAAGAAGTTAATTTTCCCTAAATTAGAAGGAATGCAGGTTATCCCAGCTCAGCAGTTTGAGAGAGAGACAAGAAGGTGCAAAGATATGTTTGTACTTCAGGATTTTATGGATGTAAGAGATTGAGTTTGCAATAGACTTGATTCCTGGAGCAACCCTGTGTCAATTAATCTATATTGAATGGGGAGAAACAATTGAAGAAACAACTAGAAGACTTATTGGAGAAACAACTAGAAGACTTATTGGAGAAACAATTCATTCGACCTAGTGTTTCTCCATGGGGAGCTCCAATGTTATTAGTGAAGAAGAAGGATAGTTCATCTCGTTTATGAATAGATTATAGACAGTTTAACAAGATAACAATCAAGAATAAATATCTTCTTCCTATAATTGACGACATGATTGACCAGTTGTATGGGACAGTTTTCTTTTCTAAGATAGATCTATGCTAAGGTTATATCCAAATTTTAGTGAAAGCGAAAGATGTTCATAAAACTGCTTTTAGATCCAGGTGTGGTCACTATGAATTTATGGTTATGCCATTTGGTGTGACCAATGTTCCAGCTATCTTCATGTATTATATGAATTGAATCTTCAAACCCTTTCTTGATAAGTTTGTGGTAGTGTTCATAGATGATATCTTGATTTATTCTCGTACAAAGGAAGGACATGCAGAACATCTTAGAACTGTCTTGAACATTTTGAGAGAAAAACAATTATATGCTAACCTTTCAAAATGTGACTTTTGGGTGTTAGAAATATAATTTTTAGGACATGTTATCTCTGCACAGGGAATATTAGTAGATCCTTCTAAAGTGGAGGTTGTACTTTAGTGGGAACGTCCTAAAACTATTACAAAAATTAGAAGCTTTGTGGGGTTAGCAGGATAATACAGGAGATTTATAGAAGAGTTTTCTAGAATAGTGGCTCCTTTGACCCAATTGACTATAAAGGATCATCCTTTTGCATGGACTAAACAATGTGAGAGAAGCTTTGAAGAGTTGAAAAAAAGGTTGACTAATGCTCTTATATTGATAATCCCTAATATCAATCAGTATTTTGAAGCTTTTTGTGATACTTCCTATCAATGATTGGGTTGTGTTCTGATGTAGAATAAAAAAGTTGTTGCCTACGCTTCTCGTTAGTTAAAGGTGCATGAAAGAAACTATCCAACCCATGATTTAGAATTGACAGCAGTTGTCTTTGCTTTAAAAATACAGAGACATTTTCTTTATGGAGTTATTTTTAATGTGTTTAGTGATAATAAAAGCTTGAGGTATGTGTTTGATCAGAAGAAGCTTAATATGAGGCAGAGGAGGTGGATTGAATTTTTCAAAGAGTATGATTTCCAGCTAATATACCATTTTGGGAAGGCAAATGTTTTTGCAGATGCGTTGAGTCGTAAAAATATACAAATGTCGTCACTTATGATTAGAGAGCTAGCATAGATGGAAGATTTCAGGAGTATGAATTTAGAGGTTTCCATGTCTTCAAATTGCATTAGTTGTAATAGACTTGTTATAACTAATGAATTTCTGGAGAAGGTGAAGGAGTAACAGTTGGAAGATTCAAAGTTGAAGAACATCATGGGCTTATTAAATATTGACAAAGCTAAAGACTTCTCTTTAGGAGTGGATGATATTTTGAGATTCAAAAATAGAATATGTATACCAAAAGCTAATGAACAAAAGAAGACAATGTTATTTGAATGTCATAAAAGAAAACTTAGTTTACATCCAGGAATGACCAAGATGTATCAAGATCTTAAGAAGTCTTATTGGTGGCATGACATGAAGAATGATGTAGCCAAGTCTGTAGTTGCTTGACTTGTCAAAAATCAAAGATTAAACATCAACAGCCTAGAGGCATATTAACTTAGTTAGACATTCTAGTGTGGAAGTGGGACGTACTTTAAGGAAGCATGACTCTGTTTGGATCATAGTGGACAGGTTGACAAAGATGACACACTTCCTACCTATAGATTTGAGAATCTCTATGGAGAAGTTGGCCCAGATTTACTTAGATTAAATAGTCAGATTAAATGGTGTACCCTCCAACATAATATCAGATAAAGATCCCAGATTCACCTTCAGATTCTGGCAAACACTTCAAGAAGCTTTCGGGACTAAACTCAGATTTAGTTCACTATACCATCCACAGATTGATCGACACACGTCCTTAGAGGTTTTGCTGTGTGTTAGATCATTTGGGCAATTGGGATGAAATTCTACCTTTGGTAGAGTTCACCTACAATAACAGCTACCAAGCTAGCATAGGAATGGCTCCTTTTGAGGCATTGTATGGAATAAAGTGCAAGACACCTTTGTGTTGGTTTCAGGATGGCGGGTGCTAATTAGACCAGAATTAATACAACAAACCAATTAGAAGGTAAAAAAGATTAAGGAAAGATTGAAAATGTCTCTCAGTAGGAAAAAATCTTATGGAGATCAAAGAAGAAGACCTTTAGAATTCTCTGCATATGATCATGTTTTTTCTTAGAGTTACACCATTCACTAGTGTAGGGAGAGCAATCAAATCGAAGAAATTGACTCCTAAATTCATAGAACCTTATCAAATTCTAAGAAGAATAGGTCTGTGGCGTATGAAATTGCCTTGCCTCCTCCTTTAGCCACATTCACAATATTTTCCATGTATCCCAACTAAGAAAGTATGTACCTGATCACAACCACAATCACAGTATTTTCCATGTATCCCAACTAAGAAAGTATGTACCTGATCCCAGCCACATTCTAGAGTCTAATTCAATCCAAGTGAAATAAAATATGTCATTTGAAGTGAAGCCAATCAGAATTTTAGATTCACAAGTGAAACAACTCCATGGAAGAAGTATTCTCATGCTGAAAGTATTTTGGAATCTCATCTCTCGAGATTTCACATGGGAAATTGAAGAGGAGATACGAGCACCATACCTTTATCTCTTTCTTGGTAAGTTCATTTTTTAGGACGAAAATTTTTGTAGTTTGAGATAATGTAACAACGTGAAAAAAAAGCCATAGACCCCCCCTCCCCCATACACACACGATCATTTCTCTTTTTTTTCGTTCTCTCTCCATCTTTTCCAATTTCTCTTCTCTTAATTTTCTCTTAATTTCCTCTCCCAATTTTCATCTATGTTAGAATCTAATCGCTCAACACTGTAGCTAAGAAGTTAAGTAACATTTCTAGCTGATCAAATTTTTAAACAGAGTAAGTTCATTTTTGCTCTAAAGATCATTTATTCTCTCTTTTTTTCCTAAGGATTTAGTCATAAATCTTGGTGGGGTCAATTGAGAAGTCTAATCCTCTCAACTTATTCAACTATATATTGAATTTTTGTTAAGTTTGGATAACTTGTATTATGCCCTTATATCTTGAAACTTATCCAGCCTGAGGGGATAAAATTCTAGAGGTTTACTTGGAAAACAAGCCATTAAGGTAAGGGAATCTAACTTTAATTTTCAATAGTACCAAAGGTTAGAAGATCTTAATATGGAGGGGACGTGGTCCCAATATTCAATTTATCTTGTAGGGATGTTGTTTGTTTATATATTACTTAAACTTGTAGAAATATTAGATTTTGATAGTTTAGTATTTAAATGTTTTTTATGCTAAATAGGACTTTTAATGTTGTGGATTGCGTTTTGGATGATATTGTATGATGAAAATTGTATGGAGTTGAAGTCATACATTTGGGATAATATATGGATTGATGTTTGTTTGTGTATTAAGTATTGATGCCTATGTGGTATCAGATATCTCTGAGCTTCACTGATGATCTAAGTCACATAGACTAAAATATCAGGTGGTGAGAAATTGATGGGGGAGTTCATGCAAACCGTGACATATGAAATGCACGACTTGGATTTTTTGAACTTACCCTGATACTTTCTCTTGGATTCGCTGGTAATCTAAGTCTTGGGTATTGGACCAAGTGTTAGTCTCTAGTAAAACTTACTTATTACGGGTCTTCCAAAAGATGTCAGTTGTTATTGTGTTTGTTGAATATCCTGGATGTGTAGATCCATATGAGATTTATGTGATAGTTTTATGTTGGGATTTGAAGAAGATTGAATAATTGAGAAATTAATTGGTTTTCTCTTTGATTGAATTGTGTATATTATAAAAAATTATTTTCACTAGCTTACCCTTGCTCTTTCTTGTTGTGTTATGAACTACGATGATTGTACTATGTACACGAGAATATGAACATACAGGTGTCGGAGGTTCTGAAGAGATTTAGGAAGTTGTTTTGAGCCTTATATTGTAAATATTTGTATTTCTATAAGGCATAATCTTTTAATAGAAATATTTTTTTAAAACTCCAAATTTGTATAGAAATTGGTAGAACTTGTATTATAATAGTTAGATGTATTTTCTAGGTGGTACATTAGCAGTTATAATTTAAAGATTTTAAACAAAAGAAAATAACTTGTTCAATTTTTTTACATAACTTAATTAATTGTATTACGTGAATTAAATTAGTTTTTTATATTAAATTTTGACGTTAAAAGAATGAGATATTTGATTATTAACAAAGTTTTAAAAGTTTCAATTTAATATTTTTTTATTTCAAAAAAATTTATTTTAGCCATTTTTAACTAATAAATAGATTAATAGATATGATGTCCAATACTTTTTGGATTTATTTTATGCATGCTAATTATAAACTGTTCTCTCTAGTTCACCTTGGTTGAGCTTAGAAGTGAGATCTTAACTGAATGTCTTCGCTTTAAGGTTGAACTGAGTTGTTGAATGGACGAGCACTTTGCGATAACGAGAGCGACTCCACCTGTTGACAAGACTCCGACGATCAAGTCAGTGAGAGCATTTAACAATGAGTATATCAGTGTAGGGCTTAGCAAAACTACTTTTATAGACATTCCTGCAAAAATTTTCATCAATGACAATATAATTTCAACAGCCAGAATATATCTTCAACCACAATATAATTCAACAGTAACAATGTAATTCAATAGTAACAATATTCGGTTAACCTGTACCTATTATTTTCGAATACCAACATTCTTAATCATTTTTACTTGCATTTAATAATGTGCTTCAACTAATTTAATTATTCCTTCTATTATTTTCAATTATCATTTCCACGTAGACTTACTAAAAACCTGAGTCGTCCTCGCAATGAATTATTGGGACCATCTCTAGCCCAGGCCGAGATGAGCATGATTTATTCAACAAAGCTTACCATATGATGTGATTCCACTAGCCATATAGAGAATGATTCTTGACATTCTTAGGAATCACCTTGAGTTGGACATTATTGAGGCACTTTTCTTAGAGTTGGATCATTGTTCTAAGACAAGAACTCACCAAAAACTAGTACCAAATCCCAAACTCATTTGGATGTTCCACATATTGTCAAATTGAATCAACAAAGAGAGGTAAAATTAAAACACACCGAACAGAAAAGGATGATAAGCAAACTGCACCGAACAAAGTGAAATTAAAGGCAAAGAACAGAAAAATAGGTGCTGGAAAACAAGAACAGCCGAACCAAAACAACAAGACAACAAGCTAGAACTAGGAATTAACAAAGAAGAAAGGAAGGAGAGAAGAATTGCTCATGAAGATGGATGAATGATGGATGATCTCGCCACTAGAAGTGTGGATGCTCCTAGATAAGAGTGTTGCCGCCACTTGAGGACACCATGGATCCTTCAAGATAAGACTAGAGAAGAAGGCTCAAAAGCTCTCCAAATGCTCACTCCAATTTTGAGTATAGTTTCTTTAGATAAATTCAAATCTGAAATTTACAAAGAGAGCACCTCTATTTATAGCCTAAGGTGCTGAAATATAAGCTACACAAATTCAAAAACTCCCTCCCAAAAAGCTTCTAGAATTTGCGCCTAAAACAAAGCATGAGGAAGGTGTGACCTCTTCCTTCACTTTGGCACCTCCTTATTACTCCTACACCTATCTACTAACACACACCCCCTAAGACTCCTAACTAAAGACTAAAAGATGCTTTAACAATAAAGGTTTCTAATCTTTCCCTCTAAGCACCTTCAACAATATTCTTTATTATTTAATACTTGGCCTTGCCCTTTATAGGATGGACTTGGGCTTGGGCTTTGGGCTTGGGCCTCTCTTTTATTTTATGTCTTCTTTTAATTTTGAGAAGACTAGAAGGAAGAACTTCAAGTGTGATGGTGAATGGCCTCTTCCTTCATTAATAAAATCCTCTTTTACTTGATTCTCATCATACTCCCCGAGTTGGAGAGAATTCGCCCACGAATTCTGAATCCCTGCATATAACAAAGTCAGTGTACTTTTACAATCAAAAGAGTAAGAAAAAGGAATACATGACTTAGTAGAGGGAATCAAAGGGATTGCAGAAAAGGAGGTCCTATGAATCGACCAAGTTGGAAAAATTTGTTGGGGAATGATGATATTTTTTGGAAAAAGACCTCTTAAATGGTGAAACCCATTAGGAGGTATGAAATCATCCCTAACACTTTTTAACCAAGATGGTGGTGAAGTAAGAACCTTTGGCCTCTTCCTTCATTAATAAAATCCTCTTTTACTTGATTCTCATCACCATACGTAAATGTTTGGGCCAAGATCTGAGCACTCTTGGCCAGTACACAAGCCCTCCAGGCTCAAGCCGAGCTTGACTAGGCGAAGAGGCTTTCCAGCGCTGGCGGCTGACATGAAATTTTCCCTAAAGGGTAGGTAAGGTGCGGTTGTCAAACGTTTCCTGACAAGATGTCTCATCATACTACATCTGGAGCGTCCACGTGGCGTGTGCATCAACAGTGAGGGAATGATGTCGCTTCCTCTCCTTCTTTCAAATAATACCCCATTTCTCTTCTCTTTCATCCCACTTGCTAAACAACTCCCTCACTCCCCAGAACTCTCTTACCCCCAAAACTTTCTTCACATTTCTCCTTTTACCGTCACGACATCACACACCTCCATCACACCAGGTATTTCTTCTCCACTAATATCTATTTCCAATCATTATTTAGCTTGCCGATTGTATTGCCTGAATTGAAATCTTATTTCGATTTACTTATTCTACCTGGCCTGAAATATGCTCGTATTTTGTTTGTGTTTACGCATATGTTCTAGCTATGTTAACAATGGATTATGTTTCTATGTATCCCTGGGCTAAAAAAGATCTTTTGAAATAGGTTTCTTATTACACGAGAAAATGGATGTACCCTGAGTAAAAAACATGAGGAGTTCTTAAAAATGGTACAGTGTAGGGAGGGTGAACCCGTTTGTTGTGACGAATCGTCGGACCCTGATGGTCCATTTTGTTTTTTCTACGCCACATTCTTTAAAAAGGTTCTCCTTCGTCTTCCTCTGTCTATTTTTGAGAAGGAGCTACTAACCGAGCTCAATGTAGCACCTGCCCAGCTACATCTAAATAGTTGGGCATTTATTCGTGCTTTTATAATTTTATGCTCACAACTTGACATTTCGCCGACTATGGAGGTTTTCCTATATTTGTTTGAGGCCAAGCATTCGGGTCGTCAACTGTAGGTTTCCCTAAACGGTGCCCCTAGAAGAGCTTTATTTACCCTCTTATACTCATCATATAAAAATTTTAAAGGTAAATTTCTCAAAATCCGAGCTTTTATAGGAGATTCGATCCTACTCGACGGATTTCCCTTGTATTGGACCCCTGAACCCAAATTTCAGAGTGCTCGGCACTTGGAAGATTTGTCACCAAAAGATCAAGGGATATGCAAATTTTTAACAAGCTTGAAGGTTGTCTTTGACACCTCCCATCTATTGACCAAAGAATATCTCATTGGTGCCTTGAAAGCCTACACTAGTACTCCTCGTTTCCTACCCTTGGTAAAAACATATATATCGTTGTCATTAATCACTTACTTGTTTTCTTTGCAAAGAGAATGTTGTCCAACATTAACAAGGTGGAGCTAACTGAGCTTGTTAGGAAGATCAGGGCGGCCACTAGCCTGTCCAAGGAATCTTTGACACAGAAGAGGAAGGCTCCAGCTATGATTACCAACCCCCCGATCGACCTGGACAAGGAGACCACCTCCGGGCTCATCTTCAAGAAGAAAAGGAAAACGACCATTCCTCCAACCGAGCATTCTCATTCGGATGGTCGAGCTCCACCCCAAGAGGTTGTCATCATCCACGAATGCGAGGCCGAGAGCTCAACGAGGAAGAGTTTGTGGGACCCTGACTTCGACATCCCAATCCATGGCGAGACTTCCTTCCTGCCTAGCGAGGACAAAGCTAGGCTCATGGTCCATCACAAAGATCATCTTCTTTGTGACACCATGAAGCAATTGGAGCAGGCATTCTCCATGGATTGCCAGGTTATTGCTAAGGCACGAGATCGAAAGGCTGCTGAGGACCAAAGGGTCAAGGAAAACGAGGAGCTTCGGAAGGAGGTAGAACACCTACGGGTTGAGATCAACCGTCTGAATGATCTAAACTGAGCAAAAACCAAACGTGTGACCGATCTATATGAAGAAGCCAAAAAACTCCATGTAAAGAAGGCTCAAGAGGCATTAATTTAAACTTCTTTATATGAATTGTAACTCTTATTTATTTCTAACTTTCTTATCGCTTTTAACATTGAACCTATAAAACTTTTAGCTTTATCAATACTTCCGATATATTTAAATATCATTTTACGACCTTAGAGAAATTTGCCTACATCGTTGTTGTACCAGACAGGAGTGCTCGTGTGCTCGAGACCTCGGTCTAAGCATGTAGGTATGGTCAGCTTGGTTGTTGGGCCCAAAGGGTGGGTCATGAGTTTGATTCAATTTCATTGGTAAGACCGGTAAGGAATTATTAAAATAGAAAGATGTTGAGTCAGATATATGTTAATATATTTAAAGATATATATGTTAATATACATAAAGCGGTTAATCAAATATATCTATATTAAAGTTGTTAATATACGCATATAAACTGTCAAGTAAATAGAAATAAAAGATAAAGAGATATTTTATCTCTTGTTATAAATAAAAGTTGTTGAGATAAAAAATAGCGAACACCCGTGAGTAAAGGTGTACAAGATTATTTTCTGTTGTTAGCACCGTGAGAAAAGGTGCCCATAGGCCGAATATCTTTTGTTATGCTTTCAATTGAGATTATATTCTCGTGAGTAAGGGCTGTTAAAAGAGATAAGCTATAAAAGGGGCTTGAGACTCCCGAAAAAGGTACCTTGTTTCTGAGTAGTAGAGAATGAAACTAATTTTATACTTAGTAAGCTTTAACTGACTTGATCGTCAGAATCTTGTCAACAAGTAGAGCCCTCTGTGTCTAAACGAAGTTGAGTTCTAGAGCAACAAGAGGAGACAAATCAGAAGCAGAGCTCTCAATCAAGTCCAACCGAGGTCTACTAGCAAGAACATTTTGCACCCACCGTGGGGCTCGATAAAACCTGATCCCATCCACATTCATGATTGAGCCTTCCGACGTGATGAGGAACACGAGACAAGTACTGTCAGGATCTGAAGATAGAGAGGCCCCCTCTTTACAGCAACTCATGGGTGCCATGAGAGCCCTCCAAGAGAGGAATGAAGAGTATTGAAGAGAGTAAGAGCGGATTCAGGAAGAAGCCAAGGCTTAGCAAGAAAGGCTACAAGCGGAAGCCCGAGATGGGCAAGAGTCTTGGTTGATGCGATGCTCTGGGGAATGTTCACCAATTTTCATTTATCCCCTGACTAGTTGAGGCCATACGATGGGTGTTTGGTTGGTTTCGCAGGAGATCATGTAGAAGTACGAGGGTACGTTGAGCTGAGGACGACCTTCGCTGATGAAGATGCGGTCAAGACCTTCACTGATGAAGATGTGGCCAAGACCATCGCCATCAGCCTCAACGACTCACATGAAGATGAAGCTCCCTTCTCTTAACGGAGGAGTGATTATGATAAAGTCTGATCAGTAGACGGCATGGAAGTGCTACAAGAGTAGCCTGAAGAAGAGGAGCCTACGCAATCACTGTTCAAGCAAGAGAGATAGAGTGGATTGTAGAGGCATAAGTCGTCAGTGAAAGGAGACCTGGACTAGCTGGAGAGGTTTAGGAAAAAAAAGTTCAAGCTCGGCACCTCAAAGTTCAATGAGGATAAGCACCTCATCATCCGAGAAGAGACTTGAAAGATATTGGTTTGTTGGCCACGTAAGGGAGATCCAATACCCTGAGTGGCTAGCAAACGTTGTGTTGGTAAAGAAGGCCAATGGGAAGTGGATCGTCGACCTGAAGAAGGCTTGTCCCAAGGATTCTTACCCCTACCGAGCATAGACTTCTTGGTGGACAACGCCTCGGGTTTTCGGTTGTTAAGCTTCCTAGATGCATTATCGGGATACAACCAGATTCGGATGCACCCGAAGGACGAGAATAAGACAACCTTTATGGACGAGTTTGTCAACTACTGTTACAAGGTCATGCCTTTCGTCCTTAAGAATGCTAACACAACCTATCAAAGGTTAATGGATCGGGTTCTCACCCCAATGCTTAGGAGAACGTGCAGACGTATGCGAACGACATGGTCGTCACATCATAAGAGAGATCAGCACATTGCTGACCTAGACTTGCAAGACGAGGTGTGTGAACATGCCCGCATTAACTCAGATGCTTTAAAGAAAAGGGTGGAACTGAGGCAAAAGATCAAGACAAAAGCTCGACAGTTCAAGGTTTCCAACTTGGTAATGCGAAAGGCTCATCCCTACCAGTTAGATAACAAGTTATCTCTGAAGTGGGCTAGTCCATTTTGTGTAGTCGAGGTGCTTGGAATGGAACATATAGGCTAGAGACTCTAGAAGGGGAAGTTCTTCCTTGAACGTGGAATGCGGTGAATCTTAGTTTTCACTTCAGTTAAGGTATTTAGCTTTAATGCTTTCCTTTTGAACAATAATGTTGTTTTAGTTGACACTCTTTTTCCCTCGAAGGGGGGATTTTTTAATGAGGTCATCTAATGATAAATTTGTTCTCAAAAGATGGTGCATTAGACTTTCTTGTTGAGTTACTCAAGCACAGGTAAGCTGACCTACCTCGGTATAAGTACGTCTACCCGAGTATAGGCACTCTTTGAGATTAATTTGCTTGTCGAGTTACTCAAGCAAGGGTAACTCGACCTAGCTCGGCGTAAGTATGTATGCTCGAGCATAGACGCCGTGTGGGATTAATTTGTTTGTTGATTTACTTAAGCACAGGTAAGTCGACCTTCCTCGGTATAAGTACGTATACCCGAGTATATGCACCTTATGGGGTTAATCTGTTTGTTGATCTTAAGCACGGGTAAGTCGACCTACCTCGGTATAAGTATGTATACCCGAGCATAGGCACCTTGTGGATAAAGTTGTAGATTTACTTGAGCACATGGTAAGACGTAACTCAGTTAGCCGAGTAGGGGCACTGTGGAGGAAAGCAACAAGCACATGGTAAGACATAACTCGATTAGCCGAGTAGGCACACTGTGTTAGTAAACAGAAAGCAGATGGTAAAACGTAATTCAGTTAGTCGAGTAGGCGCATTGTGGAGGAAAGCAACAAGGCATGGTAAGACGACCTAACTCGGCATAAGAGAGACTATCCAAGTATAGTCGCTCTGAAAATAGTTTTTGTCACTAAGTTGTCTCACTCAAGGCATGGTAAGACAACCTAAATCGATGTAAGAGAGACTACCCGAGTATATTCACTCTGCAAATAGTTGGTGTCACTAAGTTTTCTTACTCAAAGCATGGTAAGACGACCTAACTCGGCATAAGAGACACTACCCGAGCATAGCTTCTCTGCAAGATAGTTAAAGGAGGCGTAGTAGAATCATCCGCTCATGCTTGTGCTAAGAAGGGTTAGCTTGGTGTACGACTAGTCATCCAAGCTCAGTTACCTTGAGAGAAGATTGAATCATTCTTAGCGCATAATAAGGCGCCCTAGGCTTGGGAAGGTTTGATTGCCTGAGTAGGAGCTCTGCGAAGCAAAGCTTGGTAAGATCAAGGAATATGGCTCTTGGCCAAGTTCATGAAATACACCTACCCGTTGGGAAACCGTCAGGTCAGCGGCCAAAGCACTCGAAAGCCTCTTCACCTAATCATGCTCGGCTTGAGCCTATGGGACTTGTGTACTGGACAAGAGTGCTCGTGTGCTTGGGACCTCGGTCTAAGCACGTGGGTATGGTCATCTCGGTTATTGGGACCAAAGGGTGGGTCGTGAGTTGACCCAATTTCAAAATTAAAATAGAAAGATATTGAGTCAGATATATGTTAATATATATAAAGATATGTATGTTAATATACATAAAGCGGTTAATCAAATATAACTATATTAAAGTTGTTAATATATGCATATAAACTGACAATTAAATAGAGATAAAAGATAAAGAGATATTTTATCTCTTGTTATAAATAAAAGTTGTTGAGATAAAAGATAGCGAGCACCCGTGAGTAAAGGTGCACAATATTCTTTTCTATTGTTAGCACCGTTAGAAAAGGTGCCCATAGGCAGAATATCTTTTGTTATGCTTTCAGTTGAGATTATATTCTTGTGAGTAAGGGTTGTTAAAAGAGATAAGCTATAAAAAGGACTTAAGACCCCAAGAAAAGGTACAATGTTTCTGAGTATTAGAGTATGAAACTAATTTTATACTTAGTAAGCTTTCACTGACTTGGTCGTCAGAGTCTTGTCAACAGGTAGAGCCCTTTCTGTCTCAACGGAGCCGCGTTAAAGAGCAACAATAGGAGACAGATCAGAAGCGGAGCTCTCCATCAAGTCCAACCGAGATCAACTGCGAGAACAGTTGTGAATGCCTTTACGCGATTACTTATGCGACTACCAATGCATATGCAAATATTGTACCACTTAAATTGATTCACCTTTATACCCTAAACATGGAGTAATTAACATAACAAAATCTAATTTACTTAGGTGAATCTAAGTATAAAGGACTAAGAAACTGTAAAATTTGATGGCTTAAACAAGAGGGGGGTGAATTGTTTATAAAAGTTTTTCGCAAATGATAACTAAGAATGAAGTTCTTTAATGATTTATAGAAAGGAGAATTAGAGAAGCCAAAAGAAATAAGCTATTAAAACTGTTATCAGTAAATCAATCGATTAATATTACGATATAACCAGTTGTTTATATTATAGAGACAAAAGCAAGTATAAGCAGTTTGTAAAGTAGGAATATCAACCGGTTGAAAATACAAAATAATCGGTTGATTTTGACATCATATCAAATACCAAACAAATTATAATAGAGAGAAAGAGAGAGAGAGAGAGAGAGAGAGAGAGAGAGAGAGAGAGAGAGAGATTCACACAATTAGATTATACTGGTTCACTCAACCCTGAGCTACATCCATTCCTCAGAACACCCTCTTTGCAACACTTCACACCTCAAGCCAGAATCCCAGTAACTTTACAGGATTTTACCAACACATACACAGGTTTATCAAAGTACAATTACAGGAAACTAAGCATGAATAGAAAACACCTGGAATTACAAAACCAAAAGCCTTGTGATCAATTCTTGCAACAGAGCAAAGCTTTATCAACAATCTTGCTAAACTTTGAAAAACTTCTTTCAAAAAGAATCTTTAAACTCTCTCTTGATTTCACACCAATGTGTTAAACTTGTATTTCAAACATTTGAAAGAAGGCTATATTTATAGCATTTGAAATCTAGTCGTTTATGACAACATAACATAGTCAAATCAGTTTTGTTCTCATTTAAAACAGTTGAAACAGGTTTTCAAAAAACTGTTAGCAAAGCACTCATTTAATCGGTTGAAACCACGATTTAACCGGTTGAATGGGTCAGGTAGTTACATAACCAATTCCAAAAACAGTTTCAAAAGCTCATTGCCAACTAAGTGACAAACAACCGATTGTCTCGAATATTCAACCGGTTGTTTTCCCTTTGCATGGAAAAACACTTTGTTTCTTTTAAAACTGATTGATTAAGCTTTGTGTAGGCTTCAAGGACTGATCTTAACAAAGATTCTACACAGCTTTAAACTAAACTCAAACCCAGAAAGAAGCACAGCTTCAGGCTTCATGTGGATTTGATACGTCAAAGCTCCCATCTTCAACAATCTCCCCCTATTTGATGGAGACAAATCCTTGGGATGCTTTTAGGAATGTTCATTGTTTAGAATTTGTTCTCGTCAAGCTCGGACATTATCCGGGTACGCTGGTCTCCGATTACACAGGTGAGGAGTGGGTGAGTATAACCATAACGGAACAAGTTTCTGTCTATCAGAGTATATCTCCCCGAGTTTCTCTTGACAATTTTGGCCTTTGCGATCTTAGAGGGAAGCAATCCATCGACGAGGTACCGTTTATATACAGTCAACCAGGTCTCCTCAATCCTGATTTGCATAACCTCAGAAGATTCCTCTTCGAGAACTTCACCAATAGTTATTCTTGGTACCTTCAATGTTTCCTGGACCATCGAACGATGCCTTCTCTCTGGATCTGGATTGATTTTCCAAACCTCCAGTTGTCTTGGGCAACTTTAGGGTCTCCTAGATTACCGATTGCTGCCAACCTCCCTTTCCTGAACTGGCCAACTTGGACAGTAAGTCTACTCAGGACATTTGTACTATAGGGACATGGACGAGGTCAAAAGTAGAGAAAGCCTCGCTTAAGATTCCCACATACCTGAAGTAAGACGCTAGTTGTGGGTCCTTGGCCGGATACTGGCCTATGATTTGCCCGGTTATGAGCAATGAATCACTGTTTGCCAATGGGCTCTGAGCTCCCAACCCATTGGCCAACAACATTCCAACTATCAAGGCCTCATACTCAGCTTGATTGTTGCTCGCCTTAAAGGCGAACCTGAGGGCTTGTTCGATTAAGAGTCCGTTTGGTCTTTCTAGAATGACCCCAACTCCGCTTCCTTGTTGGTTGGAGGATCCATCAACTGAAAGGACCTATTGGTAACTGTTAGGATCGGGTTGGCAGTCCTGGGATGAGAGTTCCACCATAAAGTTTGCATATACCTAGCCTTTGACGGGCCCTCATGGTTCATACTGTATGTTAATTCAATAGCCCAGCAAACCATCTGACTTAAAATGTCTGGCTTTTGGAGAACCTTACAGATGGGCAAGTCGGTCATTACAATCACAGTAAAACTTTGAAAATGATGTCGCAATCACCGATCAGCGAACACTACACTAAGGCAGCTTTCTCAATAGCCTGATATCGAATCTCAAGTCCCTGCAGTACTTTGCTCGCAAAATAGATCAGTTTCTGAATCTTCTCCTGATTTTGCAAAAGAACTGAGCTAATGGCCCGATCTATTATCACAAAATATCATCGTATAGGGATTTCATGAATCGTCTTACCAAGAACTAGGGGACTAGCCAAATACTCCTTGAGCTTGACAAAGGCCCTTTCACATTCATCAATCCATGCAAAACGATTGTTCTTCTCGAGACAATAAAATTAGGGATACCCTTTATCTCCACTGGCTGACAAGAAACGGGACAGGGTGGCCATGCGGCCGGTCAGCTGTTGCACCTCTTTCACATTGGCGGGACTCCACATCTCTGATGGTTATGCATTTATCCAGGTTTGCTTCTATTCCTCTCTCGGTCAGTAGAAAACTGAGGAACTTCCCTACTTCAACACCAAACACACATCTATCAGGATTGAGCTTCAAATTATACCTTCCTATTGTGGCAAATGGTTCCTCAAGGTCGACAATGTGTTGGTCTTCCTATTTCGAGGTGACGACCATGTCGTCTACGTATGCCTAGACATTGCGCCCGAGCATTGCTGACAGAATTCGATCCATGAGTCGTTGATAGGTCACCCCAACATTCTTTAAGCTAAAGGGAAAGACCTTGTAGCAATAACTGGCGACCTCGGTCATGAAAGCTATCTTACTCTCATCCTTTAGGTGCACACGAATCTGGTTGTACCTTGAAAACACATCTAAAAAACTCAACAAACGACAACCTGATGCATTGTCAACCAGGGAATCCATGTTTGGCAAAGGATAGGAATCCTTGGGACAAGCCTTGTTCAAATCAGTGAAGTTCACACACATTCTCCACTTTCTGTTTGCCCTTTTAACCAAGACAACGTTTGCCAGCCACTTGGGGTATTGGATTTCCCTTACATGGCCAGCAGCTAGAAGCTTCAGCGTTTCTTCTCGAATGATAAGGCACTTTTCTTCATTGAATTTTATTCGTCTTTGGATCACAGGCTTAGCTCTTTCGTCCATCACTAACCGGTGGCACAGGAAATCTGGGTCTATCTCGAGCATGTCCACGGATGACCATGCAAAGGCGTTCATGTTCTCCGAGATATTGGTTATTTTGTCCTCTAACTCCTTACAAAGTGAGATACCGAGCTTGAACTTTTTTCCCTTTATTACCTTCTCACAATCTTTTTCAGCAGGTCCAAGTCATCTTTCGTTGCTGACGTCGGCCTCGACTATCCATCCTCGCTTTCCATGCTGGATAGCAACTGTGTAGGTTCCCCTACAATTCTTCAAGCTACTCTCATAACATTTTCGAGCCATCTTCTGATCAGCCTTTATCGTAATCACTTTTCCTTCAGCTAATGGCAGTTTCATCTTCAGGTGGATTGTTGAGGCCAATGCACCTAGCCTATTCAAAGCAAGTCGGCCTAGGAGTAGGTTGTATGCAGAGAATGCATTGACGACAATATATTTGATGGTAACTATTCTGGCCGAGCTTTCATCGGAAAAGGTTGTCCCCAACTCGACGTATCCTCACACCTCTACTTGGTCACCAGCGAAACCAACTAAACATACATCGTATGGCCTAAGTTGTTATAGAGATATCTGCAGATTGATAAAAGTTTCCCAGAACATTACATCCGTTGAGCTTCCCTAATCAATTAAAACTCTATGCACCTTTCGTCCTACAGTGATAACAGATATCACCACGGGATCATCTTCATAAGGGAACACATCCGTCAAATCGGCTTTTGTGAAGCAAAGAGAAAGCTCAGTGAGGTCGTTGAGCTCCTTGACATCTAGGGACACTACTAATCGAGCATAACACTTGCGCTTTGATGCTGAGCTCCGGCCTCTAGAGAATCCTCCCGCAATGGTGTTGAACTCTCTTAGGACTAGAGCTTCGTGCCTTTGGTCCGAGGATGCGGCTTCCCCCTACAACCCCTCTTGGCCAACCTCGAGATATTCTGCCAAGAGGCCCTCTTTAATAAAGTCTGCCAACTGCTAACTGAGGGCGATGCATCGCTTAATTCCATTTCCATAAGCTTGGTGAAAATCACACCACATATCCTTTTGTGATCCCAAAACCGGCCTATCTTTAGGGGAAATTTCAAACTTTCCTTCACTCCGGGTATTCCGATGAGTTCTTTACAGGATACCCGAAACCTAGGTCTGACTGACGTTTCTTCTCCGTCGTTCACCTTAGGTTCATTGTTCTTGGCAACATAGGGGACGTACCTCTGATCTGCTCTTTTCTCGATGGGTGCTTCTCTACTCCTGGCAGAACGATCCCGGTTGTTCTCCTTGTACTTGGTTTGCTTCTAATGCGAGCTGCCATTATTCCTGAGCACGGCTTCCTCGGCTTCAATGTGGGCGGTAGCTTGCTCCATACCTCGGCCAACGTTTCTGCCAGGTTCCTGATTAATGATTCACTAAACGGGTTTGTTGCCATCCCCTGTACAAAGGCAACGACTTCCATCTCTTCATCCTGAGTGTGGAGTCTTATTGAGACTGCACAGAATATGTTTAAATATTCCTTGAGCGACTCCCATTCCCCTTGCTTGATATTGAAAAGATCGTAGGGATGTGGAGGGTTGACCCTATTGGTTGAGAACTGCTCTTTGAACATTCTGCAAAACTGAGAGAAAGAGGTGATTCAACAATTCGGTATTCCGCTAAACCACTGCAAATTTGTTCCTGTTAGGGATGGCAAAGTGGGGCGGGCCATGCGGGCTGGCCCGCGGCCCGCAGGTAAAAAATGCGGGGCGGGCTAACCTTTTCAACCCGCTAACCCGCATTAGCCCGCGACCCGCGCGAGCCAGCAGCGGGGCGGGGCGGGCTGACCCGCTAACCCGCAAGAAAAAAAAAATCATTATTTTAATGTGTGCAGATGACGGGAAAGATTATAATTATGAAAAAATTGATGAAAGTTCTTCTAAGGCGACATCCAATGTTATTGAAATGGAAGAATGTCAATAATGTTTATGTTTAATGTTTTTTAATTAATGTTTATGTTATGTTTTATGTTTTGAAATTAGGTATGTTTAATGTTTTAGAAGTGGAAGAATAGTGATATTTGATATTTATCTTAATGTTTAATTTTTTAATGTTTGACTATGTTTGAAAAGCAAGAAAAAAAAAATTTGGATTTGATAGTAACAAATATATAGGTTTAATTTGACAATTTTTTAAGAACAAAATGTAAAAAAAAAAAATATTTAATTTAAAAAAAAACGTGGGTTGCCCCGCAAACCCGCGGGCCAACTCTTATGCGGGGCGGGTCGGGAATTCTAACCCGCAATAACTTTGCGGGGCGGGCCAACCCGCCCCACAATTTTGTGGGCCAAGTGCGGGGCGGGCTGGCCCGCTTTGCCACCCCTAGTTCTTGTGAATGTACCTGTTCACGCCGAAGACCCAAACATCTTCGTGCACCTCTGACAACTTCGTGTCCAAGAACCCTGTCTCTGCGTTCCCTCCCTCGATGAACAGACACCTGCAAGAAAGAGACAAAAGGCGCCCTCGCGGCCATTTTCACTCCGACGTTCAAGTCAAACTCTCGGGCAATGAAACACCAAAAACTCTTAACTCTCTCTCTATTACTTGCATTAGAAATGTGTGATACATACTAACCAAAGCGTAGTGCATACCAGTCAAAGCGTACCTTGTTATGTTTGTTGTTACTCCTTATAGACCTTTCAGTGTCCCTGTCCTCTTGCTAACTTGTGACTTAAGCATACTGTAGGTGCATCTTAGCGACATTATCACCCAATCTTAGGGCCATCTAGTGCGTAAGACTACCTTGTCGAAGCGCAACTAGCGCGGGATGACCGCTTGGATGCCAACTTATGCACCCAATCTCTGGGTCATCCGCCCTGGGAGTTCCCTGCCTTACTCGTGTGCATGCATGCAAATCATCCCTGGGATGTGACCCTTACGAGTCATCTCTTTCCCAGTGACTCTTTGACGGTGACGCGTACTGTCGCGTTTCCTACACCTCATCTCGTTGCTAATAACTGGAATGTGGCTTGGAAACCACCTTTTTCGATTTATCTCTGTTGTTCGAGTTACCGATGTCTGAGGCCTCCTCGCCCTTCACCCCGACGCCGACACGCCTTGGACAACTTGGCCCACGTGCTTCGCGAGACACTAGCCCATGCTCTTCGTGAGACCCAGCCTTCGGGGCCCCACCATAACTGTGCTCAACACCCGAGTCCTGTTGGGTTCAATAGTGTCAAAGTTCAAGAGGGGGGGGGGGGGGGGAATTGAGCTTTTAAAACAGATTTAGATTTATCACAGGTCAGGAGAAATAAATCAATTTATTTAACAATGAACAAATTTATTTTTATACTGTTTATGTATTAAGACGTTTATATCAGTTAAGTGATTTTTTATTTTAAGCAAATTGATTCGTAAGCTACACTCACATTGTTTTTAGAGAGGAACAATGAAAACAAAATCAGTGAACTTCAACTTTTAAAGCAAGTGATAAACGTTCAATTACAAGCTTGACAATTAATTGGGTAAACTTCCACAAATCAAACGGTTCCAATTGTATTCAACAGTTCATACACTTTTTAAAAGAATCAAACAGTTTTTTCCAGAAATTAAGAACAAAACGAACAAGCCCAGAAAGAACAGATTTATTTTTAATTGAACAGATTCAATTTCTGACAGATTAACAGATAAAGTAGTAAAAGAGTGCAGGGATGAAGAGAAATTGAACACACAACGATTATACTGGTTCACTCAAATGAGCTACATCCAGTCTCACCTAATTCAAGGTGTAATCCACTAAACAAACTAATCAAAACACTTACACAGCCACTGTTCTTGAACCCTACAAGAACTTGGCACACTTTGCTGAAAAACACTATACCAACACACACAACTCTTCAAGAAACCCTATCAAGAAGAGTTTTACAATCACACTTTACAGCAAATTGAGATATGAAACGAATACACCTGATAGAGAATGCAGAAATTTGCCTTAGACCAGTAGAACAGATTGCTCACACAGTGACAACACCTCTAGTCAAGCCTTAAAACCAACCAAGAACAAGCACACTTTGTAATTTGAAAAATCTTTCAAGAACCCGTGTCAATCCTCTGAAATCTCTTTTGTCTCAGTTGTAAAAACCAGTTTTCTCAACTATATCAACAACATTTTAAAGCCAGAACAAACTCTCTTTTTATAGGAAAACATTTTATAACAAACTTTCAAAAAACAGTAAAGCTGTTACAAAAAGAACAAATTGAAAATAAAATGAACAGATTTATTTTCAAAGGCAGTGAGAGATTTTATTAGATGTAGGAGACTTAGTCAAACACCCTGGTGCAAGGATAAAGTTGTAAAAAACCTTTTAAGAAACATGGCACCAGACAAAAAATAATCTATTCATTTACGGATGAACAGATTCATTTTCAAAAACGATAACAAGAACTTTTTAACAAGTGAAACACAGTCGTTTTGATGGAATGAAGACTTAGTCAAGATATTTGATGCATAAAACATGATTTTCAAAAAACACTTAATCAAGGCATCAGTTTACACCAGATTGCATTTGACCCTCCCAAGATGATCATCTGAGCCCTAAAAGCCTTTAAATGATTTTATGGGTTCTCTACACAGAAAAAGAGTGTGATTTTTGGTGTGATGTAATGAGGAGGCACAAGCTCCTCCATGATTTGCTGAGAGAACGACTTGGGGTCATCTCTTGATGACAAGTCCGGGGGACATTCCCGGGTGGGGTGACAGCCTTGTCGGTACAAGTTCCTTCGCAATTTCTTCTTGGTCTTGCGTAATTATTCATAAGCCTTTGCATGCTCCTCTATGGTCATTCGAGAGGCCTCAATCTCTGCCATAAATTGAGTTTGGCTGCGTCTCCTCTCGAAGACGCTCCTAGTTAGCTCAGGCTTCCGCGCATAGCTGTTCTTGCTCGGCCTTGACTTCTTCCCTAATTCGCTCTTGTTCACGTCGATATTCTTCGTTGGATTCTTGAAGGGCCCTCATGGCCTCCATAAGTTGTTGCAGGGCGGGGGCCTCGCCTCCTTCAGATCCCACGGGTCCTTGCCTCATATTTCTCATCACGTTGGAACGACATTGGAATGCTTATTCGCGGTAGTGGGTGGGATCAAGTTTTACCGGGCCCCATGGTGGGCGTCAAATGTTCTCGTCGGTTCACCTTGGTTGAGCTTAGAAGTGAGATCCAAACTGAGTGTCTTCGCTTTAAGGTTAAACTGAGTTGTTGATCTGGACGAGCACTTTGTGACAACGAGGGGTGCTCCACCTGTTGACAAGACTCCGACGATCAAGTCAGTGAAAGCATTCAACAATGAGTATATTAGTGTAGGGCTTAGCAAAAGCTTACCTTTACCCGGAATCTTAAACCCCTTTTATAGACATTCCTTCAACAATTTCCATCAATGAGAATATAATCACAATAGTCAGAATATATCTTCAACCACAATATAATTCAACAGTAACAATATAATTCAACAATAACAATATTCGGTTAACGTGTACCTATTATTTTCGAGTACCAACATTCTTAACCGTTTTTACTTGCATTTAATAATGTGCTTCAACTAATTCAATTATTCCTTTTGTTATTTTTAATTATCTTTTCCACGTAGACTTACTAGAAAACTGAATTATCATCGCAAGGAATTAATGGACCCATCTCTGACCAGGCTGAGTTGAGCATGACTTATTCAATCAAACTGACCATACGTAAATGTTTGGACCGAAATCCGAACACTCCTGACCAATAAACAAACACTTATCCTAATTTACTTTTTTTTTTCTATTACTTCTTCCTTCTCCAATGACAATAAAAATAAGCAACCTTAAACCTCTACGGAGGTTTAGCTAAATTGGTTTTATCGCTTAGATTTATAAAATATATATTTTATAAAATAAGAATATGGAAAAAAAAAATTTAAAAACTTAAAATTAGTTTATAATTTACTAAAATTTTATTATATTATTTTGTTAAAAAATCATATATTTTTTAAGTTTATACCTAAGTTACTTTAGCTTATGAAAAAAATTATTTTACCTTTTGTAGCTTTTTTTTGTATTTTAGAAATGTTTAGAAAGAAATTTCTTGAAAAAAAACGATTAAAAATAATGTTTCCGACGCTATATGTAGAACGTGATATGTAAGACATTTAAAGTTTTGAAATTTTGTCTACTAAATTGCAATATTTTCCAAAATCTCTTATACATTATCAGTACAAAGTCATTTTCTTTTTCAAGTAATTTTGTCCACAACAATTGCAGTATCTTTGAAATAAATATGTGCTATCAAATCAAAGTCATTTTCTTTATTATTAATTTCCAATAAGAGACTTTTAAAGTCTTCGTCTTTACCTCTATTGTGAATTTGAAGTCATTGCTATTATAGCCATAATGAAAAATGAGGAAAAATATTTAAAAGTGTTTTTCTAACTTATTTTAGGAAAAAAATATTTTTTTTACCAGTTTACTATTGAAGAAAAAATATTTTAAAAAATTAAAATCAAATTTTGAGTGAATTTTTAAATACTATTAAATTTAAAAATAATTTGTGCTCAGACGAAATCATATTTTTCATAAAATAAAAGTATATAATTAGGATTATATTGATTTTTATATGTAAATTACATGTGACATATCTGATGGGTTAAATTTAAAATTTAACAAACAAAAGGTCTTAATATTCTCCAAAAGTTGCATGAGTTAAGTAATTGTGTTTACTTTGATATTAGGATTTTTTTATCTACTTTCCAGACATCAAAATGGATGTACTCAAAATAGTTTTAAATTGGATATAGATCATAAATTCACACTTAAAATCAAATAAGGTATGGAACTTTTAAAAACCTCTTAAAAAGTGTAGTTTTTATCTTTTTTAGCATTACACTTCAATTATTATAAGAAAATAATTAAATAAAAATTAATTTTAAACATAAAAAATATTAATTACTAAATTAAATACTAATTTATAAACTAAAAATTTATTAGTATATAAAATAATTTTTACTCTTATTAAAAATTTATACACTAGATTTATATATCAGATTAGTTATCAAAATTTTATCTAAATTATTAGTGATTAATTTAAAATTTAAAGTAATTAGTAGTTAAATCTTGGTAATTAATCTTATATATACTCATTTAAAAATTATTTTATAGAATTCTATTAATAATATAAATTACTTTATGTTCTAATAAATTTTTAGTTTATAAAATAATATTTAACCTAGTCAATATAGTATTTAATTATTTTTTGTTTTTAAAATTAATTTAGTTGTTATTTAATTATTTTTTAAAAATTTTAGATTTAAATTATATTACATTCGTCATCCAATTAGATTAAATTTAAATTATTTTTTGAAATTAGATTTAAAGGATAAATAGTTTTTTTTATCTCAGTATGTTTTTTCACCAAGTCCCGCAATTTTAAAGTTTTGAATTTGATTTCAATGTTATTTAAAATAATCAATGTAATAACTTTTCTTAAGTTCATGTATATCAATTGTAGTGAGACTTTATTCCTAATCATACTCAACAACTTTTATTATAAAACTAAAATGATATTCTATACTTGAAAAAAATCAAAATAAAAAGACAGTCATACTTGATATGAGAAAGAGTTAAAAATAATTACCTTGTTTAATTACGTAGTTCAAAGTTAATAGCATATTGTAATCAATTTTGAAGTCATTTTGTTATTTTGGTTCTTTTAGAAGACTTTTAAAGTCATCTTCCTATAACTTTGTTAATTTAAAGTTGTGGTCCCGTTTTTTTTTATAATTTTGCTTGGCTATTATTTTGCAATTACATTTTTATCAAATTCCGCTTCGAAATTCATGTGAGTTTTAGCAATAAAAAATTACAGAAATTCTTTAAAAAATATTTTAAGATATTTTAGTGGTTATATAACTTTAAAAGTTTAGAGAAAGAAGAATAACTTGTACAATTTATTTTACGCAACTCAATAAATTGTTTTACGTTTATTAGATTAAATTTTTTCTTTTTTCATGTTTTAGTTTTTTTTATACATTAATTTTTCACGTTAATTTTAAATCTTTCAAATTTAATATTTTATACTTCTAAAGAAATTATTTTAGTCATTTTTAACTAAAAAGTAGATGAGTACATCTACCGACAGTTTTGTTATTTAACGATTATATTAAAAATATACAATAAATATTTTTAAAATAAAAAATACTAAATTAAAATTTTAAAACATAGTATACCACAACACAAAAATACAAAAAACATAAAGTAGTAACTAAGTAAGTTTTAGTTCCGTATATTTTTAGTTTTTAATGGAAGTTACAAAATTTGAGTTGAAAATTTCTTAAAATCTTCCCCCAAAAGTTACGTTTTTTTTATAATAATTATGAAATTTGGTTGCATTATGTATGAAATTAAAGATAGGTTGATGAGAGTTGTGTGTAGTTAGGAATGCTATAAATATGGGTTATTGGGAATGGTAAATTCAGCAAAATCATCATCTCCTTAGAGTTTGATAGTTGAGTGTGTGTTTGTGATGATAAGCACTAGAGTGTCAATGATGAGTCCAATTGGTTTCAAAGTCATAATATTTATGTCGTGTTTGGCGTTCCAGGTTGTTCCTGGTGAACAGGAAATGAGGTGCTTACAAAGGGAGAGGGAAGCACTTCTCCAATTCAAAGCTCTTCTTGATCACCATGGCATGCTCTCCTCATGGACCACTGCTACTGATTGTTGCCAATGGAAGGGGATTCTCTGCACCAACCTCACTGGCAATATCGTAAGCCTCGACCTTCACGCTGAGTATGATTATGAAAGTTATTCAATATCTTATATGAGCGGAGAGATCCACGAGTCATTGATTGAGTTGCAACAGTTAAAGTATTTGAACCTCAGTTCGAATTATTTTCGAGACAGGCATATCCCAGAGTTTCTTGCTTCTCTCAGCAACCTGAGATTCCTTGATCTCTCAGGGTGTTATTTTCTTGGAAAAGTTCCAAGTCAGTTTGGATTTCTTTCTCATTTGAAATACTTGAATCTTGCTGACAATGAACTTGAGGGTTCAATTCCTCCTCAACTCGGAAATCTTTCCAAGTTGGAATATCTTGATCTCATGATGAATTCTTTTGAAGGAAATTTACCATCCCAACTCGGGAATCTTTCAAACTTACAGGAGTTTTATCTTGGGGGATCTTACGATGGAGATCTCGAAATCAACAATGGAGGTCTCGAAATCAACGATGGAGGTAAGCTGCTGTCTAGTCTCATTTCTTTAACCCATCTTTACTTGTGGTCCATTGGTGGTCTTAATAGTTCTCATACTTGGCTTCAAGAGATTCTCAACCTACCAAAACTAAGAGAACTAAGCTTATTAGATTGTAGCCTTTCCGATCATTTTATCCTTTCATTGAGGCCTTACCAATTCAACTTTTCTACTTCCCTTTTGGCCTTTGATCTTTCTGGGAACACCTTCACGTCACCCGTGATATTCCCATGGGTGTCAAATATCACTTCCAATCTTGTTGAGCTATACCTTGTTGGTAACAACTTGGAGGGTTCTGTATCAAATCATTTTGGCATGGCAATGAATTCTCTCGAGCACCTTGACCTTTCCTTTAATAGTTTCAAGGGTGAGGTTTTCAAATCCTTCAAGAATATATGCACTTTACATTCTTTAAGCATGTACAGAAACAATTTCACCGAAGACCTTCCACAAGTTCTTCATAATCTGTCTAGTGGTTGTATTAGATACTCGCTACAAGATTTGGATTTGTCAAATAATAAAATTGTTGGATCATTATATGATCTTTCAGCGTTTTTAGCTTTAAAGTCATTGGATCTTTCACAAAATCAATTATATGGAAAGATAAAAGAAGGTAACAAATTGCCATTTCAATTGGAATCTTTATCACTCTCATCAAACTTTCTAGAAGGTGGAATTCCAAAATCATTTGGTAATGCATGTGCTTTGCACACATTAGACATGATGAATAATAACTTGAGTGATGAGTTTTCAATGATAATACATCACTTGTCTGGATGTGCTAGATACTCACTACAAGAATTGAACGTGAGAGAAAATCAAATCAACGGTACGCTTCCTGATCTTTCAGCATTTTCAACTTTGAAATCATTGGATCTTTCCAGAAACCGATTAAATGGAAAGATAACAGAAGATATCAAATTCCCATCTCAATTGGGATTTTTATCAATCTCATCAAACTTTCTCGAAGGTGGAATTCCAAAATCATTTGGCAATGCATGTGCTCTGCGCACGTTAAACATGATGAATAATAACTTGAGTGATGAGTTTTCAATGATAACATATCAATTGTCTGGATGTGCTAAATATTCATTGGAACAGTTATATCTAAGCAATAACAAAATCAGCGGCACACTACCTAACCTCTCAATGTTCTCATCTTTAAAAGAATTATATGTTGACGGAAACAAGCTAAATGGAGAGATTCACAAATATATTCAATTTCCACCTCAACTAGAAGTATTATACATGAAATCAAATTCCTTAAATGGTGTGTTCACAGACTATCATTTTGTTAATATATCCAAGTTATCTCACTTGGAGTTATCTGACAACTTATTGACTCTGACATTTACTCAAAAATGGATCCCACCTTTCCAGTTACAGTATATAGGGTTACGATCATGCATGTTAGGTCCAACATTTCCTAAATGGTTGCAAACACAAAATAAATTTGTTGATCTTGACATTTCAAATGCTGGAATATCAGATATGGTTCCAAGATCTTTTTGGGCGAAGTTAGCTTTGAGAAATGTGATTTCAGTAGATATTTCAAGAAATAGTCTCTATGGAATAATTCCAAATTTTGCTGTAAGGGATGTTGTTCCTTTCTTAACTTTTGCATCAAATCAATTTGAAGGTCCTATTCCACCATTTCTACGAGGCTCTATATTTCTTGATTTATCCAATAATAATTTCTCAGATTCTCTTTCATTTTTATGTGCTAGTGGTCCTGAAGAAGAACTTTATCAATTAGACCTTTCAAATAACCAATTATTTGGACAAATTCCAGATTGTTGGAGTCATTCCAAGTTAACTTATTTAGATTTGAGCCACAATAAATTTTCAGGAAAGATTCCTAATTCATTGGGGTCACTTCTTGGTCTTCAAGCATTGTTATTGAGAAACAATAACTTAACTCATGAGATCCCTTTCTCCCTAAGGCATTGTACAAAGTTAGTGAAGCTTGATATGTCAGGAAACAAATTATCAGGGCATATCCCTGCTTGGATTGGGAGTGAAATGCAAGAGTTGCAGATTTTAAGTTTGGGAAGGAATCATTTCAGTGGAATTTTACCATTACAAATTTGTTATTTGAAAAGCATTCAAATTTTGGATCTCTCACTGAATAACTTAACTGGAAAAATTCCTGCATGTATAAATAATTTTACATCAATGGCTTACAAGAAATTTTCAAGTGATTATGGACACTATTGGTATTTTGTCAACACTAGTAGTTTCAAAAGCAATCACTCATACGAATTGGATGCATTCTTGATGTGGAAGGGTTCAGAACAAATGTTCAAGAGTACTGGGCTATTACTTCTAAAAGGCATTGATCTCTCCAGCAATAACTTTTCAGAAGAAGTTCCAGTAGAAATAGAGAGTTTAGTAGAATTGATCTCATTGAATTTATCAAGAAATAATTTGATTGGGAAAATCCCTTCAAATATTGGAAAGTTAAAATCACTTGAATTTCTTGACTTGTCAAGAAACAAGTTTGTTGGATCAATTCCTCTAAGTCTTAATCAAATTGACCGACTTACTATGTTAGATTTGTCACATAATCATCTAAGTGGAGTTATTCCAATTGGCACACAACTACAAAGTTTCAATGCCTCAAGTTATGAAGATAATCTTAATCTTTGTGGGCCACCCCTTGAGAAGTGCATTGATGATGAACCAACTGAAGAAGCAATTGTTAAAATTGATGAATATTCCCTTTTCGGCCATGAATTTTACATCGGGATGGTGTTGGGATTTGTTATAAGCTTTTGGACGGTGTTTGGCACAATTTTATTTAAGCAATCTTGGAGACATGCTTATTTCAAATTCTTGAATAAGTGATGACATCTATGTGATGATAGCAGTGAAATTCAAATGGTGCAAGTAGATTAACAGGTAACACTTTTTTTACATATATTTGTTTGTGTTTTCACATGATATTTATTAATGGTCATAAACTTTAGTTTACGTCTATATATATAAGAAATCTGTCACATTTAAAAAAGAAAAGAACGAATAATTTCAAATAAAAATATGTTTGTGATGTTAAATTTATGTAACTTTGTTGTTATAATTATTTAATTTCTAATAAATTGTTTATAAAATACTAGTAAGAAACAAAACATTTTAATAAATATTAGGCTAAAATTAGAACTTTGAGTTGTATCGGTAAGATATCAAATATTTTTAACTATTTTAATATAATTAGTTTTGTACCATTTCAATAGTAACTTTTTTTGGGCTTTTTGATTTTGCGTGTTTTAAAGTGGGCAACTTATCCACATAGGTGATATTCAATCTAAATCTAAATCTTGTTAGTTTCAACCTTCTACCTTCTCAATCATATTTTATCCAATCATCCTTATATGTTATCATTGAATTCGAGAGCATTATGTTTAAAGTTGAGGTAAAATTATTTCATTTAATCCCTAACATCAATGTTTGTAGTTCCTCTAAGATTCAAAACTTTTTTATATTGCTAAAAATTTACTTTTCCACAAATTATTTGGAAAATGTAATGTCTATATTTCACTCTTTAAAAGTCATTTCTTCCACTTGATAAAGGATTTTGATATCATAAATTAAAGTATTAAAAATAGAAATTAAAATAAATAACATTTTGAAAGAATTCAAAATAAAAACAACCAATTATTATAGGAAATAAAAATTTATTTAAATCTTTTTTCTATTAAAAATATGCCTTAGAGAACCTTTTGAAAATTTGGATGGAAATATTTTATTAAGATGAATAAAATATATCAATAAAGTTCATGATCCTTCTTTTGTACACTGAAAAATATTTAGTTTTTTTTTTTAAAACAGAATATAATTCACTAAGCTAAATTAATTAATTAATTAAGAGCAACAATTCATTTACACATTTGGGATATTCACATTTTTTTTTTGTTATTTTTCAGCATATCTTGAAGACCTATCCCTCTTGCATATCTCAAATGTTTGAGCTTGTAAACTTGGACAAGGCAAGGTTCTATAAGGAAACTGGAAAGTATGATTGTTTTAGTTGTTGTATACATGTTTTCATTTTATGGTGTTTGTACTTGTCATACTATGGTTAGAGTTGTTTGGTGATGTTGTATGTTTGAATAAAACTCTTGTTTAATTTATGGTAACAAGACTCTTATTAGCATTGTAGTTGCATTGAAATAAGTTTGCCATGTATTATGCTAATAATATAATTGCATGTTTTTCATGATAAATGTTAAAGATGGGAAGCTTTGATGTTTCAAATTCTCATGGAGCCTGAAGCTGTGTTGTGTTTTAGGTTTGGGTTTAGTTAAGGGATTTAGAATCTTTGTAAGATCAGTCTTGATTATCAAACAACGCTTATTTCAATCTGTTTTAAAGATTAAAGTATTTTTCCATGCAAAGGGAAAAACAACCGATTAAAGTTTCGAGACAATCGGTTGTTTGTCACAAAGGCTGGCAAAGGAGTTTTTGAAACTATTTTTTGAATCAGTTGTATAACTGCTGAAACCATTCAACCGGTTAAATCGCAGTTTCAACGGGTTAAATGTAAGTTTTCTTAACAGCTTTTTGAAAACTTGTTTTAACTGTTTCAGTTACTTAAATATGCCTTACACGATAGTTTTTCAAAGGTTATAAATATAGCCTTCTTTCAAATGTTTGATATACAAAAGAGAGAAAGTTTTACACTCTGATTTAAGATCAATTTGAGAGATTATCAACTATTTGTGAAAAGGTGTTTTTCCAAGTTTAGTAAGATTGCCTTTGGGCTTTACTATGATTCAAGAACTGATCAATAGGGTTTCTGGTGTACTGTAATTCCAGGTGTTTTCTACCCTTGCTTAGTTTCTTGTAATTGTTCATATTACACTCTGTAAAACTGTTTGTAAAATCATGTAAAGTCAGTGTGATTCTGGCTTGAGGTGTTTGTTGTGTGCAAAGAGGGTGAGTAGGCTTTGTGGGATTCAAAGTCACTCTTTGTGGTGTGTGTTTGTAATCTGTGATTGGTTACATAGTGCAATACTCAGTGGTTTGACTGAGGACTGGATGTAGCTCTGGGATTGAGTTAACCAGTATAAACCTTGTGTGTAAGTCTCTCTATCTCTTATCTTCATAATTGTTTGATATTTCTGTTGTCATAAACAACCGGTTAAATCGTTCTTTTAACCGATTATAATTCTTATATTAGTTTTTGTTGACTATTTGATTGGCTTTCTGAATTGCTTATCTGAATTGATTGTTAAAGATTCATTCTAAGGAAAGTATTTGTGAAAATATTTTATAAACAATTCACTCCCCCCCCCCCCCCCCCCCCCGCTCTTGTTCTAGCCATCAATCCTAACAATTGGCATCAAGAGCTAGGTTCTTGAAAGTTACTCAAGTCTTTATTTTCTGAAAATCTTTTGATAGCTTATAAAATGCCCTTTGGGGAATGTGCCTCAATAAACAGGCCACCACTGTTTTGTGGAGTTCATTACCAATTTTGGAAATTGAGAATGAAAATTTGTATACACTCAACTGATAAAGGCATTTGGGAGTAAATTGAAAATGGTCCTTTTGTACCTCAAGTTAAGAAAGATGATGTTTTAGTTGATAAAGCTTTATCCGAGTGGACTGGGGCAGAAAGTAAGAAAGTTAAATTTGATTGGATAGCCAAAAATATTATAACATCTGCTATAAGCTGTGATGAGTTTTTCATGGTTTCACAATGCAGCTAGGAAGCATGCTCTGATTCAAGAGTATGAACTCTTCAGAATGTAAAAGGGAGAATCCATATGTGATGTGCAAAAGAGGTTTTCTCACATTGTGAATCATCTTATGAGTCTTGGTAAGAAGTTTGATGAAGGAGAGCTTAACATCAAGGTACTAAAGTGTCTTGATAGAACATGGCAGCCAAAGGTTACTGTCATTTCTGAATCAAAGGATCTCACCTCAATGACTGTGGCATCTCTTTTCAGTAAACTAAGAGAGCATGAAATTGAGATTCAAAGGCTTGCTGTCCAAGAAAGTGAAGACAAGCATAACAAGAGCATAGCACTCAAAGCTAGCAAACAACAACCAGATTCCAGGGAAAGTGAAGAAGAGAACATAAGTTTGCTATCAAGAAAATTCAGCAAATTCTTGAGAAAGAGACAAACTTCTAAAAGTTATGATTCAAAGAAACCTAGTGAATTCAATTCTAATAAGTATACTTGCTATGACTGTGGTGAACAGGGTCATATCAAGTCTGAATGTTCAAAGAATGAAGTTAGAGAAAATGGAGACTTCAAAAGGGAGAAAAAGGGAAAAGCTAAGAAAACATATATAGCATGGGATGACAATGATGTCTCATCCTCAAGTTCTTCAGATGATGAGGAAGCTAATCGTTGCCTTCTAGCATCAGTAACAAGTAGCATGGGTTCTACTTCAACAAGTAAAGGTACCACTTATGATCAATTGCTTAATGCTTTTTATGAAACTCATGATGAAGCCAACCGATTGGCACTTTCTCTCAACTGATTGAAATGATTAAATAACTGGTTAGAAAATAAAGTTAAGGACCTAGAGGAAGAGTTAAGCAAAACAAAAGAAGATTTATAAAATCTGGATTTAATCTACAAAAATTCTTCTTGCAGTTGTGAGATAAAAGCTTGTGAAAATTGTGAACTTCTTGAAAAGAAGATTTGCTACCTTTTGAAAACCTTGGACAAGCTTACAACTGGAAAGTCCAATTTTGAAGATGTTTTAGCTTCACAGAAATGTATATTTGGAAAAGCAGGTTTTGGGTTTTACCCTCAAAGCAAAGAAAAGAAGATTACAAAACCTTTTTCAAATTTTCCAGAAAAACAATCGGTTAAAATATTGTTTCAACCGAATGTTGCATGCTTTTATTGCATGAAGAAAGACCATTCTGTCAGGTATTGCAGGTTTCGTAAATCTCTTATACCTAAAGGCATCTATAAGTGGATTCCTAGATGTATTGCTAATTCAAAAGATAAATCTAACACTGAAGGTCCCAAATTCTTCAAGGGATCAAATCTTGAGATTTGACAAAGTTTTGTTTTGCAAATTTCTGATTTCTCTTGAAAGGTTCAGCGAGGACTGAATATTCTGTACATGCCAACATATCAAAGTCTAGTGCTGGTTTCTTGAACTTTCTGTAATTAGAAAATCTGTAATCTGAGAATAAAATTCTCATTCTTTGTTGAAAACTATTGGTCTGTAAAATTTAATTCAATATGTTACTCTATGTTTCAATATGTAATTCTTTCGTGCTCCATCTATTCTTCATACATTTAATAGCTTGCAAACATGTTAAAACATAATGATTATATGCAACATGTGTTTTTGAAAATTTTCCTTCAGAACAAAAATTTAACCGATTGTTTCCTCGAAACAACCGATTATTTTGTATCTGATAAGCTCTGGACAAATCTTTTTTTGAATTTTAAATTCTGGTTTATGATTCTGTTAAAACCAGTGACGTGTATGGTCAAAAGTGTATTAATTGGATGTTTGAATACAATTTAACTCTGTTACATTTTCTTTTAATATATCAGATCTCTCCATATCTTGAAAATAAAAAATGTCTTTAATGCTTGGTCAAATATCACATGTGAATCTGTACCTTTTTGATTTGATTAACTATATCAGCTTTATGGTTCAGATTTGATTTGTTTTCTATGTTGAATACTGTACCGACCAAGTAGTCGGGAGTGATGACGTGGCAGCAAGCGATAATATAGGCGTGTTGAGCGGAACACCTGGCTGACAGAAGGGAAGTACATCGGGAAGTCTGTGTAGTCGCCAATCGTTAAGTTGGCGTTCTCCGATCTCTAGCATATCTAACTGGCGGTCACCAGGCTTGTGTCATAGTCGCCGTATGTGGGTTTAGGCGACCAAGTGGTTAGAGATCGCCGAAAGAAGGACATCGCCGAAAGATCAGGAAAGAGGTAAGTCAAGAGAAATTTGAAAAATGCAGTGACTCAAAAAACCTGAATTTTATTGGTTAGGAAATTTGGAAAATTTCTAAAGAACAAAAGCAAGGATAGAAACTTTCATACAAAAGGTATGTGTTCCTAATAGGGAGATGGGACCTAGAGAACTATTGAAGTCTTCTTCTCCTTCCTTCGGTCGGTCAGGTTGTTGGGTGATGAACTCGAATTCTTCTCATCCTCCTACTTCTCCTTCGGCACTCGGTCTCGGGTGAACACCAGATGGTGGGGGTACCTGCGAAGGCACTCTGACGCTAAAGTCAGTAAAGCGGGTGATCAGTACTCTGGTAGGTGAACAGTAATAAATGACATACCTTTCTCCTTGGGATGTGTGCTATTTGTATTATTCTAATGGGCCTACCTTGTTGGGTCCGTTTATCGGAGTGGATCCTGCTTAGGGTTGTATTACCGAATTCTTAATGACGGATTAACTTCCCTGACCTTGGTTTGAGCATTAACGGTAATATGGGTCGGCCGTTGGCCAGGATTCCATGGTCTCGGTCGTCTCGGCCAAGTCTCTAAGGTCTCGGCCAGGTTTCCCTGGTCTCGATCAGGTAGACCAGGTTTCGGTCGTCTCGGCCAAGTCTCTTAGGTCTCAGCCAGGTTTCCCTGGTCTCGGTCCGGTTGACCAGGTCTTGGGCAACCAGGTGGGTCTCGGTCAGGGAGACCAGGGGTCGGTCTCGGTCAGGGAGACCAGGGGTCGGTCTCGCCCATACCGGTACACTTGCCCCCCAGGCTCGAGGCAGATATGCCTGATGAGTCTTTAATGATGGGTGTCGGTCGGTCTCCCCTTGGTCGTGCGGCTGTTCCATTTCTCGAGGTATGACGTGACCCTAGGCGGCATGACATGCCTGCCATTCATGAGGGCTTTTTCGGGCGGGAAGTGTTGTGAGCCGTTGGATCTCTTGGATCCAACGTTTGAGATTGATGAGTCGATTCAGAATCCGAGGCCCATGGGCCTTATAAATAGGGGTCCTCAACAGTGTCGAGACCTTGCATTTTCTGTGTGAGTTTGTTTGATAGCCGAGTCTTCTGTCGCCCACTGCTCTGAGAACCGAGTGACCTTTCGGCCTCCTCACAAAGCTTCGCCCTCGCCCACTTTCATTTTAAAAAAGGTTAGTCATGTCGACACAGTCTCGTCCTACCTCCTCTTCTTCAAGTCACCCATCCTCTCCCGTCGGTTGCCCTTCTCAGCCTAGAAAGTCTTCAACTTCTTCCTCTTCTTCTTCTTCTTATTCTTCATCCACCACCGAACCTGCTTCGGTTGGGGTGGACGAGGCGCCTCCCCAGGTGGAGATTGTGAGGGGGGATGCCCCGGCCAACGCTGTTGACCGATCGGGCTCTGCCCCGATGGTCGTGTCCCTTGAAGATCTTAGCTGGGTGGATCCTAAAGTGGTTGAGATCTCGTCCATCTATGGGACCGAGGTGTCTATGACCAAGTTTTTGGCCAGGCATCCGATCCTAAAGGCAGAGGAGTACTCTCGCTACTTTAGTGTTCTGCCCTGTGGAGCCGCCGAAAGCATGTGTATGGGGCGGTCGGGCATCGACCCCCCCCCCTCCCTTTTTTTATATGTATGCTTGTTTTTTTACAGATCTTTATGTCTCCCACCCAGGTTCATCCGAATACTTGGGCGTCCCTTCAGGCCTTTCGCCTGTTGTGCGACGTTATACGCCTTCACCCCACTCCCTCCTGCTTTCTTTCTTATAACACCTGTCACCCCGCCAAAAAGGCTGCCTGACATTCTTTGGACGGCCGGCGGGGCAGTTTGTTGTTTGATTCCTTCGCCCTCTCCTATAAACGTTTTAAGGAGAGGTTTGTGAAGGTTATCATTCGGCCTGAGGCGACCACTTGCTTCTTTGACTCGGTCGGTCGGTCGAGGTTCCCTCTTTATTGGACTCGCCAGCCTTGTGATTTCAAGGCGTGGCCGAGGCCAACGGAGGGTGAGGACGAGTTGGGGGTTCTCGCTCTTTTTGACGCCCTTCCGAGGAAGCTTCCATACCAGGGGCTGATCGGCGCGTATACCAAGACTGCGCGATGGGTGGCCGGTAGGGGTGTGTGTCTTGGTTTGGTTTTGTCGGTCGGTCGGTTTAGCTTGTGTGTATTCTAACTTGTTTGTTTGTTTGTTTGTTTTTTTTTTTGCTTTGCAGAAATCATGGTTAACAAGCGACCGACCACCGTTAGCGTCCTTGACAAGCATCGGCATGAAGCGGTCGAGCGCAAGGGCCGCCGCAGCTTAGAGGTGTTGCCGCCGCGTGGGGCCGACCGGGCAGAGAAGTCCAAGGGCTCGGTCGGGCCTTCCCACAAGTCCAAGAAATGTCCGAGGGATGGTGGTAACGTGGCCACTACCACTCGTTCGCCTGGAGTTATGCCGACACCTCCGCCTCGTCGAGAGGTGGCTGTGAAGGTGCCGCCCTCGCCCCATCCCGTTGAGCGTGGGGCTGGGCTATCCGAGGCCAGGGCCACACCTTCTTCTTTCGACCTCCTTGGGAGTGGCTATCAATTCATGCGAAGGGTTCGCGTGGCTCTCCCAGAGGAGACTCGGGAGTCCTTCCGAGACGTCGCTCCCTCAGACCTACTAAGGAGCGGCCTTGAGCTTATGTGTCGCTCCATTGTCCTCGTCCAAAACGGAATTCAAGGGCGAGACCGACAGGCCAAGGACGTCTCTCAGTTGGAGCATCGATTGGCCGAGGCGACTGAAGATTTGAAGCAGTCTGGCTGCTAACAACGGCTTGTCGGTCAGGAACGCTCAAGAGGCGGCTGAGAGAGAGCTGGCGCAGAAGGATGTTGCCGAGGCGAGGTGGCTACTGGAGGCCGAGAAATTGAGGGCGACCGCGGAGATCGCTGAAATGAAGAAGTTGGTCGAGGAGAGGGATGAGAAGCTCTCGTCCTCGGCCACTGAGCTGGCCGCCCTTCAAGCCGCGAAAGATCAAGCTGAGGCCGAGCTTGATGAAAATTATGAGGACGTCGAGGAGCTGCTGAAGCAATGTTTTGACTAGGTCGTGCGTAAAGTGCACGTGCTTTATGGTGGGCCGCCGGGTACTGGTAACTTTGATCTTGATTGTGAGGTTTACCCGGGTTGGCTGGTGTCGAGAGCTGAGGTGGCTGCCTTGACCACTCAAGAGGCTGAGCCGGCTGGGACCCAGGAGGGGGTGGTCGAGGCCGAGGAGGGAGAGTGCGTAGAGATTCAAGATTAGGTTTGCCCTTGGCCGGGTTGTGGCCTTTTCTTGCTTTTAATTTCCTTCGAGGCCGAGGTGTGGCCTCCTCCTTTTGCTTTTTAATATATCGCCCTTTTTTCTTTCGCTCAATCTTTATTTTCTTTTGAGGAAATAATTTGGACAAGTTAAACGTGTCGGTTTTTATTTGTTTGGGTTGTCGGCCATTTTGATTGTGATGTTAATCGAACAAGCGAAAATGAGCAGTCGGCCACTTAGCCGTGATTGCTAATCGAACAAGTAAAGAAGGGCGATCGGCCATTTTAATTGTGATGTTAATCGAACAAGTATAAATGGGCGGTCGGCCACTTAGTTGTGATTGTTATTTGAACAAGTAAAGAAAGGCGGTCGGCCATTTTAATTGTGATGTTAATCGAACAGTATAAATGGGCGGTCGACCACTTAGTTGTGATTGTTATTTGGACAAGTAAAGAAGGGCGATCGGCCATTTTAATGCGCGAGGTGTTGGCAGGGTATGCCGGTTAAGGCCTCATCCAGACCGAGCCGAGAGAGGTGTTGGCAGGGTATGCCGGTTAGAGCTTTGTCCAGACCAAACCTGATGGGTCAAACTCGGCAGGGTATGTCGGTTAAGGCTTCATCCAGATTGAGCTGAGAGAGGTGTTGGCAGGGTATGCCGGTTAAGGCTCCATCCAGACCAAACCTGATGGGTCAGCCTCGATAGGGTATGTCGGTTAAGGCTTCATCTAGACCGAGCTGAGAGAGGTGTTGGTAGGGTATGCCGGTTAAGGCTTCGTCCAGACCAAACCTGATGGGTCGATCTCGGCAGGGTATGTCGGTTAAGGCTTCATCCAGACTGAGCCGAGAGAGGTGTTGGCAGGGTATGCCAGTTAAGGCTTCGTCCAGACCAAACCTGATGGGTCGGTCTCGGCAGGGTATGCCGGTTAAAGCTTCATCCAAACCGAGCCGAGAGAGGTGTTGGCAGGGTATGCCGGTTAAGTCTTCGTCCAGACCAAACCTGATGGGTCGGTCTTGGCAGGGTATGCTGGTTAAGGCTTCATCTAGACTGAGCCGAGTGGTTGTAGAAGAATAATGCTAGTACATTGATGAAAACGCCTCGTTAAAACCTCCCTGGTAGGGTGAGGAAAGAGTGCGTGACTTTAATAATTTTAGCTGTAGTAGAACTTGAGGTGCGTGGCATTCCACGTCCTCGGTACAATTTTCCCGAAAGCCATTCTAAGTGATAAGCTCCCCCCTTTGCGACTTCTCGGACTCGAAAAGGTCCCTCCCAGTTAGACGAGAATTTCCCTTCATTTTTTCTCGCGTCGTTGTGCATTCTCCATACGAGGTCGCCCTTCTGGAAACTCCTCGGCCGGACCTTTGTGTTGTACCGTCTGGACACCCGGATTTTGTAGGCGACCTCCCGAATCCTGCTTTTGTCACGAAACTCACTTACCAAATCGAGGTTGACCGCTAGGCTTTCCTCGTTTAGGGTGAGGTCGAACATCTGTCGTCGTATGGTGGGCTCGGCCACCTCAACCGGGATGATAGCCTCGGTCCCGTATGTCAGGCTGTAGGGTGTCTCCTGCGTGGTAGTCTGGGGGGTGCATCTGTACGCCTAAAGTACCTCGATCAGCAGCTCGATCCATCGGCCTTTTGCCTTGCCGAGGCGCTTTTTCAGCTCATTGAGTATGACCTTGTTGGCGGTCTCGGCCTGCCCATTGGTTTGCGGGTGTTCTACCGAGGTCGTGACAGACTTGATGCCCAGGTCGTCATAAAAGGACTGTAGGCCTCGGTTAATAAACTATCGACCATTGTCAGTTATTATTGTGTGCGGGACGCCAAATCGGCAAACAATGCTCCTCCATAGGAAGTTTTGCACATTTTTTGCTGGGATGGATGCAAGGGGTTCGGCCTCGATCCACTTGGCGAAGTAGTCGACTCTTACCAGGAGGAACTTGCTCTGCCCT
Source organism: Phaseolus vulgaris (assembly GCF_051622355.1). Classification (NCBI taxonomy): domain Eukaryota; kingdom Viridiplantae; phylum Streptophyta; class Magnoliopsida; order Fabales; family Fabaceae; genus Phaseolus; species Phaseolus vulgaris. The sequence goes on along the minus strand of NC_143501.1, from coordinate 17,247,651 downwards.
TTCCCTGGCGAGAAGGGACCGATAATGTCCATTCCCCAAATAGCGAACGGCCATGGGGAGGTAATTATATGGAGCTCTTCCGGCCTTATATGGTGGAGAGGGCCGAACTCCTAGCATTTGGCACATTTCTTCACGTATTCGGCACAGTCGCCCTGGACGGTCGGCCAGTAGTAGCCGGCCCTCAGAACCTTAGCGGCCATCGTCCTCGCCCCAGCGTGATTTCCGCAGACCCCCTTGTGGATCTCGACCAGAATGTACTCGACCCGTTTGTTGGTGATGCATTTTAGCGGGGGGGTCGAGTACGCTCTCCGGTACAAGTCTTCGTTCATCATGGTGTATCGGGCACATTGTTGCTTCATTGCCTTTTCTTTGTCCAGCTTGCACGTGTCGTCCCTTATGTACTGGATTACGGGTGTCATCCAGTTGTCGGTCTCGGCCTTGTCCTAGTCTGTTGCCAGACACTCAGCCTCGGCCTTGTCCTAGTCTGTTGCCAGACACTCGGCCTCGGTCACTCTAGGGTGTCTTAGCCATATCTGTATGAATGATCTCTGGTGGCTCTTCTTCTTGGTGACTGACAACTTAGACAAGATGTCGACCCTTTTGTTGTCCTCCCTCGGTATGTGTTCCAAGGGTGCTTTGCTGAAACGGGCGATGCTATTTTTGGCCGCGTGGAAGTACCGTTGTAGCAAAGGTTCTTTCACTTCGAAATCTCCATTGATTTGGTCAACCATCACCTGGGAGTCACTTTTGCATGTGACTTCGCGTGCTCCCATGTCGTAGGCTAGGTTCAGCCTGACGAGCAAGGCCTCGTACTCGGCCTGGTTGTTGGTCGCCCGGAATCCAAATTGGAGAGCTTGTTCCAGGAAGAGGTCGTCCGGCCCTTCCAAGATGTCTTCTGCTCCAAAGGCTATTTTATTTGAGGAGTCGTCCACATAGAGCGTCCACCTGCTTGAGAAGGTGGGCAGTGGTGTCAGCTCGGCCGAGAATCGGCCAGGCACTGGGACTTGATGGCGCCCCTCGGTTCGTAGCGTATGTCGAACTCGGAGAGTTCAACTGACCAACCTATCATTCTCCCTGCAAGGTCCAGTTTAGACAAAATTTTAAAAATAGGATAGTCGGTCCTTACAATTATTGGGTGATTTTGGAAGTAGGGGCGCATCCGTCTTGTTGTGAGGACTAGGGCGAGAGCCGCCTTCTCTATCATCTGGTACCTAGTCTCGGCCGAGTGGAGGGTTCGGCTGACGAAGTACACCAGTCATTCCTCGCCCTCGGACTCCTGCACTAGAGCAGCACTGACTGCTTCCTCCGAGACTGCCAGATACACAAGGATTGGGTGGTCGGGTCTCGGTTTCTGGATGACAGTGGGGGATGTCAGGAATTCCTTGAATTGTTTAAAGATTTCCGCACACCGGTCATCCCAGACGAACTTTTTGCCCTTTCGGAGCAGCTGGACCATCGGCCTCGTCCTCTTGGCCCGGGGGACGAACCTAGAGAGGGCGGTCAGTCGCCCTAGGAGTTGTTGTACCTCCTTGATGCTATTCGGACTTCTCATATCGAGTATAGCCTGGCATTTGTCGGGGTTGGCCTCTATCCCCCGGTGGGTGAGCATGAAGCCTAGAAACTTTCCCCCCTCAACCCCGAATGTACACTTCTCGGGGTTGAGCTTCATGTGGACTCCTTTGAGGGCCTTGAAGACCTCGTCCAGGTCCTTCAGATGTTGTTCGAAAGAGTCAGACTTCACGACTATGTCGTCCATGTACAACTCTACCGCCCGGCCGATTAGGCCTTTGAAGATTTTGTCCATGAGGCGCTGGTAGGTCGCCCCCGCGTTCTTGAGGCCAAACGGCATGACCTCGTAATAGTAGTTGGCATCGGCCGTCATGAAGGTCGTCTTCTCCTTGTCCCTGGAGTGCATGCTTATCTGGTTATAGCCAGAGTAAGCGTCCAGGAAGCTCAAAATTTTATGGTCGGCCGCCCCATCCACCAGTCGGTCAATGTTTGGGAGGGGGTAAGTATCCTTCGGACATGCGCTGTTGATGTTTCTGTAGTCGACGCACATCCTCCAGTTACCGTTCGGCTTTGTGACCATGACGACATTGGCTAGTCAAGTCGTGTACCGAGCCTCTCTTATGAATCCGGCCGACAGAAGCTTATCGGCCTCTTCCTTCGCCGCGAGGCGTTTTTTGTCGCCCAAGTCCCTCTTCTTTTGGGAGATCGGGCGGGCTTCCTTGAATATCGACAGTCGATGGGTGATGACATTCGGGCTCACCCACGGCATGTCGGCTGGTGTCCAGGCGAACATGTCCATATTCTTTTTCAGCGCGGCGTGCATGATCTCGGCCTCGGCAGGTGCCATGGCCATTCCTACAACGGTGTTGTGCTCTTCGTTGAGGAGGGGGTACTCTCCTAAGCTCTTCTCTCACCTCCAGTCTATCCTCGGTCGCCCGGGTATCGAGGTCTACCAACGCCACGGTCGGCTCGACTATCCTCGGTTGGTCCTTCCTTGGTGAGCGGTCCTTTCGGGAGGACTTTCTCACCCTGAGGGGGGAGGTGTCGTTCTTTAAGGGTTCCACCAAGAGGCTCTCGGCGTAGCACTCTTCTGCTTCTTTTTGGTCCACGTGGATTGTGAGAATGTCCCCTGTTCTCGAAGGGAATTTCATTGCGAGGTGAGGGGTTGACACAATGACCATCAGCCGGTTGATGGACGGTCACCCGAGGAGGATGTTGTAGGAGGTGTTGGCGTCGATGACCAGGTATCGGATTTTGATGGTTCTGGTGCTCTTCCCCTCTCCGAAGGTGGTGTACAACTCAATATAACCCTTGGTACCCACCCTCTCGCCCAAGAATCCTACCACGTGGTCGTCGTAGGGCATCATCTCGGCCTCGGTTATCCTTATGGCCTTGAAAGTTTTCCAGTAGAGGATGTGCACCGAACTTCCCTGGTCCACGACGGTCTTCCGGATGGTGAATCGTTCTATATCGACCGCTATCACCATCGGATCGTCCTGTTGGCGATAGTCCACGCCCTTCAAGTCTTCGTCCGTGAATGTGATGGGTGGCATCCTCGGTCGGAATGCCACCGCGTTTACCTGGTGCACCGCCCGCAGGTGTTTCTTTCGGGCGTTGTTCGTGCTTCCTCCCTCGGCGAAGCTGCCAGCTATAGTGTTGATAACCTCCCGGTTACCTCTTCTGTCGGCCTCCCTTGGGGGGTCGTCTCTTCGGGGGGGTCGTCCCTTGCGGGTTGCCGGTCGTCTCTGTTATCCCAATCATTTCGACCGCGTTGTGGTGACCTCGTCCACCTGGGTGGATCCGCCCGACATGGTGGGTCTCGGTCGTTCCTAAAGAATCGGCGGAGGTGCCCAGCCTGGATAAGTTCCTCGATCTTATCCTTTAGGGCCTGACACTCCTCGGTTGAGTATTCGGTATTTTGGTGGTACCGACACTTCTTCCTCCGGTTGGCATTGTTTGGGCTGGCCACTTTCCTTGGAGAAGTGATTAACTCGACGTCGAGGGCCTCGTCCAGAATCCTCCTCTTTCGGTCATCAAGGGTGTGTATCTCGAGAACCGGATTGGCCAGTCCCGGTTGTCTCGGCGTCGGTCATTCCTTTGATTCGGCCGCCCTTGGGGGTCCTTCTCCTCTTTATTTTTCTCTCTGCTGGCCTCAGCGCGGGCCTGGTTTCGAACTCTCTGAGCTCTTCCAGCTGCATGTATTTAGCAACTCTCTTCCTCAGCTCGTCCAGGTTGTCGGCCGGCTGCATACATACGTTGTCGGTAAAGGGCCCTGGACGTAGGGTTGTCATCATGTGGTGCATGGCAACATCTGGGCTCAGATTCCGGATGCTCATTGCCACCTTACTAAACCTATCAACAAAGGTTCTCAACGACTCTCCCTTCTCCTGGCGGACGCCTACCAGGGCGATGGAGGTTAGGTGGTGCGGCCGGCTGGTCGCGAACTGGGTCTCGAACTTTGCTACAAGTGTGGCAAAGCTGTCAATGGAGTTGGGTGAAAGCTTGGTGAACCAATAAAGGGTTGCTCCCTTCAAGGATGTGGGAAGCACTGGGCATAACACAGCGTCATCCGAGGTGTAGAGACTCATATGGGTGGTGTAAGCGTCCATATGCTCGTTCTGGGTCATATCGGTCTCGGTTGAAACCCTTCCACTTCTCAGGAAGTGGGACTTCGATGATGGTGGTGGTAAAAGGATGTCGGCGGGTCGAGTCGACCGTCACAGTCGTCCAGGCGGACCTAATCAGGCACGACTCGTCGTCCATCTCGGTCCCTTGGGGAGGGGGTCGACCTCTCGTCCCCTCGGCCATGTCTGGGTTGGGGGGAGAGGTGTAAGACTTGCCGACAACGTTCGTCAGTATGACAGAAGGTCCTCCCTCCCCCAGTTTCTTTTTCATCTCTTCGTTCTCCCTACGGAGAATGATGAGAATCCAATAAAGGAGGCTTTTATTAATTAAGGAAGAGGGCATTCACCCTCACATTTGAAGTTCTTCCTTCTAGTCTTCTCAAAATTAAAAGAAGACATAAAATAAAGAGAGGATCAAGCCTAAAGCCAAAGAAGTCTACAAGCTTTCAAGAATGGACTTCAATTAAATATCTCTCTTTATAGTTTCTTTTAAATTGTAAATAATATAGAATAGTGTTTAGAAAGATGCTTAGAGGGAAACATTAGACACCTCTTTTGTAAAAACATCTCTAGGCTTTAGTTTAGAAAATTCTAGAAGCTTGGGGAGTGAGCTTAGTAAGGGGGCGTAAGCTTAGGAGCATTTTGGGTAGCTTAGGGAATAAGCTATGTAAATGACCAGCCCTTGCTCCTATAAAAGGAGGGCTTAGGTCCTTCATAATGCCGATTTGGAATTTGTAGTAAAGAAACTCTCCCAATTTGGTGATTGAGTGAGTGAGATTTGATTTCTCCTCTTCCTAGTCTCATCTTGAGAGCCTTGGTTCCCTCAAGTGGCGGCAATTCACACTTATCTTGGAGCAATCACACTTCAAGTGGCGTGTTCATCAATCAAGTTCTTCATCCACATAAGTTTCCTCTCTTCTCCATTTAGTTCTTCCATTTCCATGTCCATATGAACTCTAAAACAAGTGTAGTTTCTTTTATTCGGTTCATCTTCCTTTTCTTGCACTTTTGTTCGGTTCTTTTCAATTTCTTACTGTTTTAATTCAGTTCAGTAGCTCCTTTTCATGTTTTGTTTGGTTCAATTGCTTTCTTTAGAGTTTCAATCGGTTCATTTACTTTCTTGTTCAATTTAATCGGTTCAATTGGCAAGAAATGGGTCTTCCATGTGAGTTTGGTGTTTGGTGCAAGTTTTGGTGAGTTCTTGAAACATAGAACATTGATCCATTTCTATTAAAAGTGCCTATTCATTCTCCAACTCAAGTTGATTCCATAAAATGTCAAAGAATCATCTATATCTTGCTATTGGAATCATATCAGAGAACTTGCAGCTCCTGTTCGTTTTTCTGAGCAGTCTCCTCGGTCTTCCTCCTCATCTCGGCCATCTCTCTCTGGAGAGACAGCAACAACATCGTCTGGTCGGCTTTGGTCATTCTCTCCATGCTTCTGGTTGAGACCATATACTTTTTTCCTTCAGCTAGTTTCTCTCGGCCCCACGGTAGGCGCCAATTGTTCCTACAAAGGAGATGAGACCTAGAGAACTATTGAAGTCTTCTTCTCCTCCCATCGGTCGGTCAGGTTGTTGGGTGATGAACTCAGATTCTTCTCGTCCTCCTGCTTCTCCTTTGGCACTCTGTCTCAGGTGAACACCAAATGGTGGGGGTACTTGCAAAGGAACTCCGACGCTCAAGTCAGTAAAGCGAGTGATCAGTACTCTGGTAGGTGAACAGTAATAAATGGCGTACCTTTCTCATTGGGAAGTGTGCTATTTATATTATTCTAATGGGCCTACCTTGTTAGGCCCGTTTATCGGAGTGGATCCTGCTTAAGGTTGTATTACCTAATTTTTAATGACAGATTAACTTCACTGACCTTGGTTTGACCATTAACGGTAATACGGGTCGGCCGTCGGCCAGGATTCCATGGTCTCGGTCGTCTCAGCCAAGTCTCTAAGGTCTCGGCCAAGTTCCCTGGCCTCGGTCAGGTAGACCAAGTTTCGATCGTCTCGGCCAAGTCTCTTAGGTCTCGGTCAGGTTTCCCTGGTCTCGGTCCGGTTGACCAGGTCTTGGGTAGTCAGGTGGATCTCGGTCAGGGAGACTAGGGGTCGGTCTCGCCCATACCGGTACAATATGTAAGCAAAACAATGACATATTAGAATTGAATGTCCACATAGTAAAAACAAAGATATAATCAGTGACATGAAATATGAGAAATGGAGCAAAACTAGAAGAGTCTACATTGCATGACAAGACATTGATGAAACCTCTTCTAATGCTTTTCAAGGAGGATGTGAAGGCAAACCTCTGCTTCATGGCTGATTATGAGTCTTCTTCAAGCAATGTAAGTACAAAAATTTCAAAGAAGGAAAACAATTAGCTTTTAAATGCCTTTAATGAGATGCATGAAGAAGTTAATAGATTACCCAGTTCTAACAACACACTCAAGAAAGCGAATAATTGGCTAGAAAAAGAATTGAGTGATGCTAAAACCTTGAAATCATTTACGAAATTTGTTCTTGTAGTTATTCTGAAACATGTTAGCCAATTCAAAAAAAATTGTGAAAATTGTGAATAATAAAGTTCATTATCTTATTAAAACTATGACTAAGTTATCTATGGGAATAAAAAATATTGAAGCTTTGCTACGTTCTTAAAATTGTATCTTTGATATAGTTGAAATAAGTTATAAACTTGATAGAAAAATAGCACATGTGGTATCTTGACAACGGCTGCTCCAAGCATATGACAGGTGAGAAATCCATGTTTGTCAATCTTATTCTAAAGCAAGAAGGGCATGTAACCTTTGAGGACAACAATAAAGGGGAGATTCTTGGAAGAGGCACCATTGGTGACAAGAGCAACTTCCTAATTCATGATGTTCTATATGTAGAAGGATTGAAGCATAGTCTACTGAGCATTAGTCAGCGGTGTGATAAAGGTTATCATGTAACCTTCAAATCCAACACCTGCGAGATTCGTCTACCAAATTCACAAGAAGTATTGTTGATTGGTAAAAGGGTCAACAAAGTTTACCTTCTTGATATCTCACATCCTACTTCCATTGGTTGTCTTCTAACCAAACATGAGAAATCATGGTTATGGCATAGAAGAATAGTTCATATTCACATGTTGCATTTAAATAAGCTTATTTCTAAAAATCTTGTTGTGGGATTACCCAAGCTCAAGTTTGAGAAAGATCATACTTGTGAACCTTGTCAAAAGGGAAAACAAATTAAACAATCTTTTAAACTGAAAAATGTGGTTTCCATTTCAAAACCTCTTGAGCTGCTTCACATGGATCTTTTTTGGTCCTTCAAGAACTATGAGCTTTGGGGGGAATTACTATGCTCTTGTTGTTGTTGATGACTTTTCCAGGTTTACTTGGACACTTTTTCTAGAATCAAAGAGTGATGCTTTTGCTGCCTTCAAGAAGCTTACTAAGAATTCCAAAATGAAAAATTTAGTTCATTCTGTGAAAAGCTTCGGATCTTCCATAATTTCTCTGTTCCAAGAACTCCTTAACAGAATGGAGTTGTTGAAAGGAAGAACAGGTCACTAAAAGAGCTTGCAAGGACCATGTTGAGTGAATCCTCCTTGCCCAAGTATTTTTGGGCAGATGTTGTCAACACTGCTTGTTATGTTATGAACAGGGTTCTCATAAGGCCTATTTTTGAAAAAGACTCCATATGAGTTATTCAATGGAAGGAAACCAAACATTGGTCATCTGAAGGTGTTTGGGTGCAAATGCTATGTTCTGAATAATGGTAAAGAAAGTCTTGAGAAGTTTGATGAGAAAGCTGATGTTGGTATATTTCTTGGTTATTCCTTATCTAGTCATGCTTATAGAATATATAATAAAAGGCTCATGACTGTAGAAGAGTCTATACATGTTATTTTTTATGAAACTAACCATGCAGAAAAGGAATATCAAAGAAATATTGCAGAGGAAGATGAGCAGGTCACTACCTTGAAGAATCTGAAGAACTTTCCAGAAAAACAAACGATTGTTTCTGCGAAACAACCGGTTGAAATTCTGCAGCAGGATGAATTACCCCAAGAATAGAGAAGGGATCTTTATGTGGAAAACATTATTGGGCAGATTCAGAAAGGTGTGTCTACTAGAAGAATTGTCTCAAACTACTGCAAGTAAGTGGTCTTTGTCTCTCAAGTTGAGCCTAAGTCAATAAGTGAAGCTCTTAAGGATGAAAGTTGGATTGCTGCTATGCATAAGGAGCTTAACCAATTTACCAGAAATGGTGTGTGGACTTTGGTTCCTAGATCAGATCAGATGAACATCATTGGAACCAAGTGGGTATTCAAGAACAAGCTAGATGAATTTGGAGTGATCACAAGGAACAAAGCAAGGCTAGTTGCAAAAGGGTACAACCAAGAAGAGGGGATTGATTTTGATGAAACATTTGCTCCAGTAGCCAGATTGGAGGTTGTAAGGTTGTTGCTTGCCTTTTCCTATATGAGTGGATTCAAACTATTCCAAATGGATGTGAAAACTGCTTTTTCGAATGGAATCATCAATGAAGAGGTATATGTATCACAACCATCTGGGTTTAAGGATCATTTGCTTCCCAATCATGTATATAAGCTGAAAAAGACTTTATATGGACTTAAACGAGCTCCTAGACAATGGTATGAGAGGCTTAGCAATTTCCTCTTGTCTCATGGGTATGAACGAGGGAAAATTGATAAGACTCTTTTCATTAAAAAGTTTAATTTTGCTATTATTTTTGTACAAATATATGTTGATGATATTATTTTTGGTGCTACTAATGATAGCTTGTGTAAAGAGTTTGTGGTAGCTATGCATGGGGAGTTTGAGATGTCAATGATGGGTGAGTTGTCTTTCTTCTTGGGATTGCAATTCAAAAAAACTAAGGATGGAATTTTTCTATGTCAATCCAAGTATTGCAAAGAGATCTTCAAAAAGTTTGAGATGGAAAAAGTGTAAAGCTGCAACAACACCTATGTCTACAAGATGCTACATGAGTGCTAATGAGGCTGGAGTTGCAGTGGACCAAACTAAATACAGGGGGTGATAGGCTCCTTACTTTATCTCACTACAAGCAGGCCTAATATCATGTTTGTGGTTTGTCTTTGTGCAAGATTTCAATCTAGTCCAAAGAAATCTCATTTTAAAGCTACCAAGAGAATCTTGAAATATCTAAAAGGAACAACATATGATGACATGGTATCCTTCACACTCTCCTATACATTTAGTTTGATATTCTAATTCTTATTTTGCAGGATGTAAATTGGATAGAAAGAGCACAAGTAAGACGTGTCATCTGTTAGAAATGATGGCTTAAACAAGAGAGGGGGTGAATTGTTTTATGAAAGGTTTTCGCAAATGAAATCTAAGAATGAATTTCTTTAATGAATTATAGAAAGAAGAATCAGAGAGGCCAGAAGAAATAAGCTAATAAATCTGCTATCAGGAAAACAATCAATTAAAACTACGATATAACCGGTTGTTTATATTACAGAGTCAAAAGAAAGTATAAGCAGTTTGTAAAGCATAAATATCAATCAGATTATAATGGAGAGAGAGATAGAGAGATTCACACAATCAGATTATACTGGTTCACTCAACCCTGAGCTACATCCAATCCTTAGAACAACCTCTCAGTATTCCACAACGTAATCAATCAGAGATTACAACAACACACCATAAAGAGGTGACTTTGAATCCCACAAAGCCTACTCACCCTCTTTGCACCAGCACACACCTCAAGCAAGAATCAAACTGACTTTACAGAATTTTCCAAACACATTTAAATATCATAATACAAGTACAAGAAACTAAGTAAGGGTAGAAAACACCTGGAATTACAGAAAACCAGAAGCCCTATGACCAGTTCTTGAACCACAACAAAGCTTAAAAGCAATCTTGCTAAACTTGGAAAACTTCTTTCACAAACAGATTGTAATCTCTCTTTTTGATCTCAAATCAAAGTGTAAAACATGTGTATCAAACATTTAAAAGAAGGCTATATTTATAGAATTTGAAATCTAGTTGTTTAAGGAAACATAACAGAGTCAAATCAGTTTTGATCTCATTTAAAATAGTTGAAACAGGTTTTCAAAAAACTGTTAGCACAACACTCATTTAACCGGTTGAAACCACGATTTAACTGGTTGAATGGGTCAGGTAGTTAAAAACCAATTCAAAAAAACAGTTTCAAAACCTCATTGCCAGCTAAGTGACAAACAACTGATTGTCTCGATAATTCAACCGGTTGTTTTTCTTTTGTATGGAAAAACAATTTGTTTCTTTTAAAACTGATTGATCAAACTTTGTATAGGAATTAGAACTGATCTTAACAAAGATTCTAGACATCCTAATCTAAACCCAAACCTAAAAAGCAACACAGCTTCAGTCTTCATATGGATTTGAAACATCAAAGCTCCCATCTTCAACAATCTCCCCCTATTTGATGGAGACAAATCCTTGGGATGCTTTTAGGAATGTTCTTTGTTTATAATCTGTTGAATCCTGTATTCATTGAACAAACACAGGGTAATCTAATCCAAAACAGATATATACCATACACCAGTTCTCACTAGGTGATTTCCAGAAGGAATATCACCCACAATCAAATGAGAAACCAACAATCATACAAGAATGTATAAGAACAGTCGGTTATTTCGTAGAGATAACCGGTTAAAATTTTGTAAACCAAAAATAACAGTTTAACATTCTTCAAATTTAAACCAGTTAAAGCAGTTTATAATAGCAATGTTCAAAAGAAGTAAAAACACAATTAAGAACATTACAAATCCCAACAACACTTCTCCCCCTATTTGTCTTCATCAAATAGACAAATGGTAGGATTAAAAACAACATAAGGAAAAGAGAAAATTTAAAAGCAATTAAGCTAGAATAAAGGGTTATCCTCCCTTTGAAATGCAATTCCAAAATTTGTCTCTGGACTTCCTCAATTTGCTCATTCAGTGTTGAAAAGTGTGTATCCATGTTTTTTAACCTTGACTCACACATATCGTAAAGGTTCCTTTGATTGTCAGCAAAGGTGTCCATACGATTGATCATCAATCTTTCAAAAGATGACATGGTAGGCATTCTTTCACCCATATTGATGTCATTTTGATTATCTTCTTGAGTTTCAGCAGCAGGTTCATCTTGCATTGTTGCCTCCTCAAGTTCATCACCTTCATTTATTCCACTAGGACCAGCTTGATCACCATCCTTGTGTTAGAATATATGGCCTTAAAAGAGAGGGGGGTGAATTGTTTAAGAAAGATTTTAGTAAACTTTTAAGCTTAGAATGAAAATTCTTCAAAAGAACCTTGATTAAGGATTCAGTTTTTCAAATCAAAACAGCAAAAGCACCAAGTTCGAAAAACAATCGATTGTTTTAGCAAAACAATCGGTTGTTTATACCAGTTTCAAAAAATCAAAATTGAATTAAAGAGATAGGGATAGAGAAATTGTACACAGTTGTTTATACTGGTTCACTCCAAACAAGAGCTACATCCATTCTTCTCAGAAACCCTGAGGATAACCACTAAACAATCACCACTTCATCACTTACACCACAACCAAGAGAATGACCTTGAAAACCTCAAGAAACACACTCTCCTTGGCCAACACTAAGATTGCTGATCTTGAACACCTCAAGAACACACAGCCAATCTCAGCAAAACACACAAACGAATTGTTCAGCAGTTTACAAAGATTACACTTGTTACGATGAATATCTGAAATCAATACAAGTAGAATCCCTATTCCAACACCTTGATCAATCTCTAAACACTTAAGCAATCTCAGAACTCTTTGAAAAACTCTTAGTGAAAAACTTTGTCTCAAGATTCTTATTTTTTTAAAAACAGTTTTTCTGAAATTATATAAAGATATAGTTTGTTATCAAATCTTAACAAACTCTTAATTGCATTTAAAATAGATTGGTCAAAGCATTTAATGACTGGAGCGTATTCAATTAAAGCATTTAAAGCTCATTCAAAGAAAACAGTTTTTCTGTTATGGTTACAAAACAAACAATCGGTTGTTTCCTCGAATCAATCAGTTGTTTTGTTACTTAACAGTTTTAACCATTCAAAAACAGTTTTCAAACTTTCTCAAAACACCTAAGTGTAAACAATCGGTTGTTTCAACAAAACAATCGGTTGTTTCAACTTAGTTTGAAAAACATTTTACTTTGATAAAGATTGAGATGCTAATTGCTTGAGATTCAATCTAAGGGTGGATTACAACATTAAACTACCCCATAACAAAGCTTAAACCAGCACAGCAACATCAAGCAAAGCAGAGGCTTCAACATCATTCAAAGGATTTGGATTCTTCAAAACATTGAACACCACTTGGTTCAACAATCTCCCCCTATTTGATGAAGACAAATCCCTGGTGCTTGTGTTGTACTGATTAAATCTGAAGCAGTTCCTGCAAAAAAACATTTATACTAACCAAAGCTTCTTACAACAGCAAGTTAGATTATAACTCATTTAACATAATAAACAATCGGTTGTTTACACGAAACAATCGGTTGTTTCTATCAGCAGCAGCAGAAAACACTTTTATAATCAAAGATTTAAACATTTTATGCATATAAGACACAGATATACAAGAACCAATAATTCTCCCCCTATTTGTCTTCACAAATAGACTTTAACATGTGCCAAAAATAGACTTAAGAGAGATTATTAAGATCAAGAATACCTAACTCATTTCTTAAGAAGAAAAACCTCTCTTTTGGTAAAGGCTTTGTGAAGATGTCAGCTAGCTGCAGTTTGGTTTCCACAAACTTCACTTCACAATTCCCATTTTGCACATGATCTCTAATGAAATGATGTCTTATTTCAATATGTTTGGTCCTTGAGTGCTGGATTTGATTTTTGGCAAGATTAATTGCACTTGTGTTATCACACATCAAAGGAACTTTGCTGATTTGTAAACCAAAATCTGCAAGTTATTGTTTAAGCCATAGGATCTGTGCACAACAGCTACCAACAACTATATATTCTGCCTCAGCAGTAGAGAGAGCAACACATGCTTGCTTCTTGCTATGCCATGAGATTAGGCTTGAGCCAAGAAGGTGACAAGTGCCACTTGTGCTCTTTCTATCTAGCTTGCAACCTGCAAAGTCAGAATCTGAATAACCAATTAAATGTATTGGAGAATGAGAAGGATACCATAGTCCTACAGATGATGTTCCTTTGAGATATTTCAGAATCCTTTTTGCAGCTTTGAAGTGTGATTCTTTAGGATTTGCTTGATATCTTGCACATAGACACACCGCAAACATGATGTCTGGCCTACTTGCTATTAGATAAAGTAATGATCCAATCAAACCTCTGTATTTTGTTTGATCTATACTCTTTCCAGCAGCATCCGCATCCATGTAGCAGCTTGATGGCATTGGAGTGCTTGCTTCTTTGCAATTTTCCATTTCAAACTTTTTGAGAATCCCCTTGCAATACTTTGATTGACTTAAGAAAATCTCATCCTTTGTTTGTTTAACCTGCAAACCAAGAAAGAAGGATAGTTCTCCCATCATAGAAATTTTAAACTCACCTTTCATTGCAGCCACAAATTCTTCACACAACCTATCTTGTGTAGCACCAAAGATGATGTCATCAACATAGATTTGCACAAGAATTATTTCTGCATTTGACTTCTTGATGAAGAGAGTCTTGTCTACCATTCCTCTTTCATAACCATGTGATAGCAGAAAGTTGCTAAGCCTCTCATACCACTGCCTTGGAGCTTGTTTCAGTCCATACAAAGCTTTCTTCAACTTGAAGACATGGTTGGGATACTTGTTGATCCTGCCGACAACTCGAGCGTGGAGGAATGGCCTTGTCGCTTGCTTGACCCGCCTCTGGCAACTGTGCTATCTGCAAGAACACTCTTAGAACCTCCTCCTTGGGAGCTCCGAACGCAACCTGCAAAAACACAGACAGCGCCTCTAGCGATCGTTTGCACTCCGACGCTCAAGTTAGATCCCAGAATCACTAGAAAGTAATGTGTGTAAAAAACAGTGTGTGTGTATTTCTCTCTGATTCTCTTTTTATCCCCCTCTGTGTCTGTGCCTAACAGAATTCTGCTACGCTGTCCTCTGCGCGTGTCAGAATTCTGTTATGCTTTTGTACGAAAACGTACCACAGTCAGGGTCGTGGGTGTCTGGGTTTTCTGTCTGTACCTTTCACGACACGGAGTGCACCTTTATCTGGGTCGCGCCCCTCTCAGACAGTGACACGTGGAGGCATGCAACTCGCATCTAACCGTTCACGTGCCACCACCTGAAGGGCTCTAGCGCATCTCTTTGTGAGCCTAAGTTATTCCCTTGCGGAGTAACTTAGTGCGTTTCTTCCATCTGGGTGAAATCGCACATTCCCAGGAGAACGCCAGGTGTGGCTGGACTAGGCACACTCACCAAGCATTGCTCTCTGCATACACGATTTCCCCTTCACGATGCCATACACGTAATGGGTTGAGAGAGTAACCAATCACTGACCGGTTTACTGACTCCCTCAGGCCACTCTCGTGCACGACTATACCGACGAGGAGCTCTTCTTTCTCTGAGGTATGATCATGCGAGGTCCATGCGTAACGCTCTCGCTGGGAATCTCAGTCCTAGTTTAACTGCGTGTAACACGAAACCCCGATGACCATGCACCCGATGACTGATCGGTGCTCTATCGGTGCTCTATTGCTTCTCGCGTTCTCCCCCGGGTGTTTATCTTGGAACTAATCTGTCGGTGGTCACTCGGTTACTGACCACCGATCTCCATACCGGGGAATCTCCTGCATGACTACTCTGCCACCTGATCCACGTGTCACCCGTTTATCTTGGAACTGATCTGTCGGTAGCCACTCGGTTACTGACCACCGATAACCATACCGGGTGATCTCCTCCCCGATTTCTCTGCCACCTGATCCACGTGTCACCGTGCGAGTGGTCCACGTGGTTATCTGCTGCTGACGTCATCGACTACCGATGACCGACCGGATCACTTGTGATCTTCAAAACCCGGTGGTTGATCTACATAGACTTCCTCATTGATGTAGCCATTCAAGAAGGCACTTTTTACATCCATTTGGAAGAGTTTAAAACCACTCATACAAGCAAAGGCCAGCAGCAGCCTCACAGCCTCCAATCTAGCCACAGGAGCAAAGGTTTCACCATAGTTTATGCGCTCTTCTTGATTGTAGCCTTTGGCAACTAGCCTTGCTTTGTTTCTAGTGATCACTCCATCCTCATCTAGCTTGTTCCTGAAAACCCATTTTGAACCAATAATATTCATTTCATTTGTTTTACGGACAAGAAACCATACCTCATTTCTTTCAAATTGATTTAGCTCTTCATGCATAGCTTCAATCCACTTCTCATCCTTGAGAGCTTCCTCAATTGACTTTGGTTCAATTTGAGAAACAAAAGTTGTGTGCCTGCAGTAGTTTGAGATGGAGCTACGTGTGGAGACACCTTCCTTTATCTGCCCTATGATGTTATCCACTGACAGATCTCTGGGAATCCTCCACTCTTTGGGCAGCTCACTCTGTTGCAAAATTTCAATCGGTTGTTTCTGCGAATCAACCGGTTGTTTTTCTGCACAGATATCCAGCTTCTCCAAACTGATGCTCTGTTCGTCTTCCTCAGCACTGATCTTTGGGTTCTCACTGATTTTGCGATCTACCTCATCAAAGACTACATGAACAGATTCTTCTACAGTCATCAGCCTTTTGTTGTAGACTCTATATGCATGGCTTGTGAGTGAATAACCAATGAAAATACCAAGGTCAGCTTTCTCATCAAATTTTCCCAAACTCTCCTTTCCATTGTTGAGAACGAAACAGCTACAGCCAAAGACTTTAAGGTGACTGATGTTATGCTTCCTTCCATTGAAAAGTTCATATGGAGTTTTCTTCAAAATGGGCCTTATAAGCACCCTATTCATCACATAACAAGAGGTGCTCACTGCATCTGCCCAAAAATACTTAGGAAGTGATGATTCACTAAGCATTGTCCTTGCAAGCTCTTCAAGAGACTTGTTCTTCCTTTCTACAACTCCATTTTGTTGTGGTGTTCTTGGAGTAGAGAAATTGTGTAGAATCCCCAACTTCTCACAGAACTTGACAAACTTCTCATTTTGAAATTCTCCTCCATGGTCACTCCTTATGGAACCTATGTTGCTGTTCTTTGTGTTTTGAAGTCTTCTGGCTAGCTTTTTGAATGCAGCAAAGGCATCACTCTTTGATTCCAAGAACAAGGTCCAAGTCTACCTAGAGAAATCATCAACAATAACAAGAGCATAATAATTTCCACCAAGACTCATAGTTCTAGAGGGTCCAAAGAGATCCATGTGAAGGAGTTCAAGAGGTCTCAATGAAGAGACAACATTTTTGGTTTTAAAAGAACTTTTCACTTGTTTCCCTTTTTGACAAGCTTCACAAATGTGATCCCTCTCAAACTTGAGTTTTGGAAGCCCAATCACAAGATCTTTTGATATTAGCTTGTTCAAATGATTCATGTGAATATGAGCAATTCTTATATGCCAAAGCCAAGATTCATCTTGCTTGGATAGAAGACATCCAATTGAACATGGTGAAGAGATATCTAGAAGATACACATTATTAACTCTCTTACCTACCAACATTACCTCTTTGGTGTTGGGTAGACAGATTTCACATGTGTTTGTCTTAAACATCACTTGATACCCCTTGTCACATAGTTGGCTAATACTTAGTAGATTATGTTTTAGGCCTTCAACAAAGAGCACATCATGAATCACCAAGATGCTCTCATCTCCTATGGATCCTCTCCCAAGAATTCTTCCTTTGTTGTTGTCTCCGTAGGTGACATGACCCTCTTGCTTGAAGGATATTCTCAGGAACTTTGATTTGTCCCCTGTCATATGCTTGGAGCATCCACTGTCCAAGTACCAAAGTTGCTTTCTTTCCTCCAAGATTTCCTACAAAAAGATTTTCAAGTACATAGGTTTGGTCCCCTTATGAATATGGGTCCATCTGGTTTATACTCATCAATACAAGCTTTATTTTTCTTGGGAATCCACTTCATAAGCCCTTTAGGAACAACATGTTTTCTGATTTTACAGAATCGCACAGAATGACCTCTTTTCATGTAATAGAAGCATGTAACAATCGGTTGTTTCGATGGTCCAGTCGATTGTTCTTCTGGCATTTTCGAAAATGATTTTGAAAATCTATCTTGCTTGTTTTGTGGATTAAAACCCAATCCAGATTTTCCAAAAACACAATTTTGATATGCTAGCACACTCTCAAAGTTTGATTGGCCTTTAGAAAGCTTATCCACTATTTTAACAAGATAGTGGACCTTCTTTTCAAGATTTTCAAAATTTTCACAAACTAGAGTATCACACTTGCAAGAGGAGTTTTTGTAAATGATTTCCAGATTTTCAAAATCCATTTTTGAATGTTCTAAATCCTCTTCCAGTGTCTTTACTCTATTTTCTAGCCAGCCGTTCTTTTCTTTTAACCGATTATTTAAGAGAG